>NC_134846.1:5000-4805000 GCF_965363235.1 Mytilus galloprovincialis | reverse complement strand
CACGTCCGCTCTATGTTTTTGTAAGATGTATTTCTATATGTATCCAACTCATGATTTAAGCCTTTTTCGACTAATTTTTGATATTTTGTTCTTATATTGTACTGTTACACCACTGTCCCATGTTAAGTAGAGGGTTCGGCTGCCATTAAAATGTTACACCCCGCGACATGCTGTGAGTACCTGTCCCAAGTCAGGAGCCCGTAATTCAGTGGTTGTCGTTTGTTGTTGGTTTACTTATTTGTTTAATTTTAATATTGGTACATAAATAAGACTGCTAGTTTTTTAGTTTGAATTGTTAAACATTTGTCATTTTGGGGCCTTTTGATAGCTTACTGTGCGGTAATTTACAACAAGTAAAGTGAAAAATAATTAAAAGCATGGGTGTATAACGCACACTCTTAAAGTATGAAAGTAGAACAACATAATTTCCCCTAAAAACGAAACATTTATAAAGCATTTTTACATCAATCATATATAATAATTCCACATTTCCAGTACTATTCAACAACCCGATGAACACATATTACTTTCAATTCAGATACAGCGAAGCAGTCTTCAGCTTTAGAGCTGAAACTTGTAATTTTCTTTATTTTCAAAATGCATATCATTGATGCGTTTTGTTTTAATCTGTGTCAAAAAAACGTTTACCAGAACGTAATAGGTGTTTGCACATAACGTAATTGATGTTTGCACGTAACGAAATAGATGTTTGGACATAATGTAATAGGTGTTTGCACATAACGTAATATGTGTTTGCACATAATGTAATAGGTATTCGCACATAACGTAATAGGTGTTTGCACATAATGAAATATATTTTATACATAACGTAATAGGTGTTTGCATAACATGTAATAGGCATTGGCACATAACGTAATAGGTGTTTGCACATAACGTAAACGATGTTTGCACAAAACAGATAAGTTGTTTGCACATAACGTTGTATGTGTTTGCAATGTATTAGGTGCTTAAACATAATGTAAAAGGCATTTGCACATGACGTAATGAATGCTAATAGAGAGTATCAATTGTTCGGCAAAACGCATATGAACTATACCATCATGTATTATGTTTTTCACTGGAGATACATATCTATAAACACAACATAAAGCCGTTAGACTATAACATCATGAGGTTTTCATAGAACAAAGATGTATCAAAACATAAGCTAAGAACATTCAGCATTACAATCACATTTGTGACAGGACGAAATTATTACCCGACTTACTTATAGGAAGAATAGACACAACATAGAGAAAATATGAAAGTATGTAAAGGTGGCTGATCATAAAGTTTGAAGGTATTAACAGAATATATATTAGTAACAGCATAATGTAATGCCTATTGCACACAACAAAGTTTAATAATGACATATCATACAATTTTTTGACCAAACAATTAATTCATTTGACATAACACACAGATGCAGTGTCAAGAAATAAAGGCATTTGCACATAACATAAAGAAGAAATGACAGGACGTTAAGGCAAAACGACAAAACACATTAAATATTTACACTATGAGACAGTTCCGGCGTTCCATAGTCCAGTCTTGAATGAAATGTCCTGTTATCCCCATAAATGCTCTCATTTGCCTGTTAGACCAAAGGTCAATTGTCAAATTTACACTTTCAGCTGATGACATTTTTTACTTCAAATTACTCTGGACTTCACTGGCCTTTTCATTTAAGACTTTTGTTGACGGATGTTTTCTGCTTGGCAATTGGTATTTCGGGTCTAATTTCTCAACAAAATGCCTAATTTAAAAGTTTGGACTGTCCATAATTAACAATGGTAAAATATCACTGGCAATAAACATTATTAGCGCATCACTTGACATTTTCTGCTTCAAACCATTACTATGGTATTTCTTGTTGGATGTGGGTTGGTAAATTTTTGTTACTTTAGCTGATAATGTTTTCTGTTGGGTTTCATTAATTAGAGGTCGGTCATTTACAAACGTATCAACCGTATCGTATACGTTAACGTATCCGCATCTGCAGATCTGTCAAAAAATATTATGTGATCCCGAGCTTAGTAATAAGACCATGCTTCATTTAAAAAAACAATAAAAAATAATTGGAATCTCTTCGAAACAATCAAACATACACTTTCAATATTTGTGATAGTGGTGTTTTGTAAAATAAGGGGTTCTATCAACTACTTTTTCATGCCCTTAAAAAGGAGCCAATGTAGGGCAGGTACACGAATATCGTACTCTATCCTTTAATAATCTAGTTAAAAAATATTACAAGATCTTATGATGAATAAACACCAAAAAAATCAAATGTACTACTTATATACATGTAAGGAACTTTGTATAGTGTTCATTTGCGATTTAACATAAAAGGTAATAGAAAAGTACTGAGTATCACTCTATTTGTCAATTAACAGTTTTGTTCTTCGTGAGAACAAGTTCATACACAAACGAACGATTTTACCGTATTCACTCCTATCATGCCTGTAAACTGTTCCAACTATCCGGAACATCTTTAAAAGTCGGGTTACATATTCCACAAAACTCGATATTTCCTAATTGTTTTGTAAATTTCTGCATAAGAAATTAATCAGTCGCCCATTTGCATTATTGAAAGTACATAAAATTAAAGCTCGGGATCATATACTGTTTGTTGGTATATCTGCAGATGCGGATACGTCAATGTATATGATACGGTTGATACGTCTTTAAATGACCGACCTCTATTTCTAGCACTTCTCTGTGTTTTCTCTGAAAAATAAATAAACTATCATATAATTTTGTTTCTAACATTGATCACTAAAGACTTAATCATTTAGACATCATACACTGATTTCAAAAGGAATGTAATAAATGTGTCATTAAAGGATTATCTAGTTAAATGCCTGAGGGCTCTGTGAGGACAAACATTAGTTGAGAATTGCAATAAAAACAGTTTGATATTAGTTAGGTTAATTAACAGACAAGACTCAAACCACAGTTTGGTGTAAAAGTGTTGATGGACATATTCAATCTTTCATTGATATACATGTAAGGTGTGTATAGAATTATGAAAAATTCATCTTCATATTTTTTCCATTCATCTTTATAGATTTGTTTAATAATTTTAAAATTTTAAAATATTCCCGATATCATTTTATACAAATATCAGAAACCAAGATCAAGACTTGATATTTTTCACAACCCCACCCACTTTGGCCAATTAAAGAAGTTTAATATTTCTTACCTTAAGGTGTGTTTTAATGTTTGATGCAATTTTCAAACTTCCAGATATCAAGGCTGGACAATGTCTGCATTTTGCCTTAAATGTTCAATCAGTGTCAGGTGGTAAATCAAATTGGTCTAATATAAAATTTTCCATGTTGTCCTTGCAAAATTTCATTCAACAATGACAAGAAAATGCAAATTAAGAATAACATTTTTACTAACAACACGGTCCGTGGTCCGTGTATATCTGCGTCCATTCGTTTTTCGTTTTGAAATATCATAAACAAAAAACAAAAAACGAAAGTGTTTTCATTTTTCGTTTTTGATTTCTTAAAAACCAAAATGAAAAACAAAAGTGTTTTCGTTTTTCGTTTTTGATTTCACAAAACAAAAAAACGAAAAACAAAAGTATTTTCATTTTCAATTTTGATTTCTCAAAAACTAAAATCGAAAAATGAAAGTGTTTTCATTTTTCATTTTTGATTTCACAAAAAGATAAAACTAAAAACGAAAGTGTATTCAATTTATCTTTCCCCACACTGTTTAATTGTCATTCAAAAAATGACAATGTTGTCATTTGTCATTCATTTAAAGGTCGTTAAAGTATACATGCACAGCGGTTGTCAGATCAATATTATTTTAATCGAAGAAAATGTCGACGGATGCAAAAGTCTTTATCAATCTAAACAATAAGGGTGCGTGATCTTTACTTTTAAGTTTGGAGAGGTTAATCTAAGATGATAATACAGAAACGCAACTAGCCTCTTTTACAAATTAAGCAAACTATATATTGTTGGCGAGGGAAGGGCTCAAGGACCCGAGAAGAACTGGAAAAAAATGATACAAAATCCTTCAGACCCTTTCTTTATCTAAAGCGCAAGTTTTGTTTTATCTATTTTATTATGTTCTGGTCTCGGAGCAAAACATATAGATACAGTGTACGACTTCTAGTATTTACATGTATGAACAATATCAAAAGACATATGTAGGATGAAGAAAAAAATAACGTAATCCACAAAGTCAAGTGTGTGGCTATTGTCAGTTTAAACATATTTATTAATAGTGGATTAAAAATTTTCTCCCCGGAACGGGGATCCAACCAGGAACTTATGTTTTTGTAGTCCGATGCACTAACCTATGTTACTTTTGTATAATGAGGATCAATGGTCTCGTTGAAGACCCTCCAGCTCCTTTCAAGATGAAGAACAGGAATAAAAGCCCTGTTCATTAATAATTTGTATTTTTTCTATATATTGTGTGCGATTTTGTCCCGTGTACATTTACTCCACATCTCTTTATTTTCTATTTAGGACCTGGACACGGCTCAATGCTAGCTTAGCCCTCCAATGTTAAAGGTCATATCTTTTTTTTTTTAAATTATTTGATGCCGTAGTATTGGGATTTTTAGCTTTAATGTAAACCATGTCCGGTTTTTAACTTATATTTACAGCAAAGATATCCAGTTTTGTGTTCTGTAATATACTGTAACAGTTTAATTTTCCATGTCCGGTAGTATCGTAACTTCTCAAAACATCTTCCGAACAATATCTGGACATCGGTGTCGTGGGCATGTACAATTGCCAAACCATACATGAACGTTCTTTAGTCTTCGTAGATCTATTCCAACTTGAAGTCTTTTTGAGTCTACGACAAGCAGAACATGATATTTTATACCATTGAATATTGAAGCCATAGTCATGAAGATCGATTGGTGTTCCGTTTACGTAGCCGCAGAACAAAAACGCGATCGAGAGCTACTTTTGAATATTTCTACAATTTTAAGTAGTTTTCCACTCACAAACACAATAATATTTTCAACATTTATCAAAATATTTTTTTTTTTACACTTTTTTATTTTTATGTTGTTTTAAAATATCAATTTGACTTGAATTTTGGATCCCACTAACATGTTTAACACCGCCACATTCAAAATGTATGTGCCTGTCCTAAGTCAGGAGCCTGTTATTCAGTGGTTGTCGTTTGTTTATGTGTTTCATTTTTGTTTTTCGTTCAATTTTTGTGCATAAATTAGGCCGTTTGTTTTCTTGTTTGAATTGTTTTACATTGTCATTTCGGGGCCTTTTATAACTGACTATGCGGTATGGGCTTTGCTCATTGTTGAAGGCCATACAATGACCTATAGTTGATAATTTCTGTGTTATTTTGGTCTCTTGTGGAGAGTTGTCTCATTGACAATCATACCACGTCTTCTTTTTTATATTTATATGAGTATATTAAATAAACATGTATATACCAAGCTAAGTCAGTTTATATCTTGTTTTTCGTCTGACTATACAAGAGGCAAGGAGCTAACAACATTTCCGTAAAAATGAGGATGTGCTATCCCGTTTGAAATAAGTTTTCTACAGGTACAACCAAACTTCAAAACCAAATCTTTATATCTATAGAAAAATTTAGTAAAGGTTTTAAGTAATTTATGGTAACGATATCCCTGGTTTAATAATTTACCAGTAATACATAGGTTGCGTTCGTTAAAATCAAAAACGTCACAACAGACACGGGCATAGCGAACAAGTATTGAAATATAAACACCGTAAGATGGTGCCAAAGGAACATCACCATCTAAAAATGGATAATTAACAATAGGGAACGAAAAATCGTCTCTTTTGTCGTAAATTTTAGTGTGGAGTTTCCCGTTTAAAACCGAAATATCTAAATCCAGGAAAGAACAGTTATTACCGAATAAATTTGATTTATTTAAATTAAGTTCCTTGGGGTAAATTTCAGCAGTAGATTGAGAAAATTCTTGATTATTTAACGAAAAAATATCATCAAGATACTTTACTGAGTTTAGTCATAAACTGTGATTCGTAACAGTACAAAAACAAGTCTGCTATTAAAGGGGCACAATTAGTGCCCATGGGGATACCTACAACCTGTCTATACACTTTGTTGCCGAAACGTACATAAATATTATACAGTTTAACTATACCTTTACGATCGTATCTGAAAATAGACCAATTCTGAGATATTTAACATTAACCAATAAACCATGAAAACAAAGTCAAGGTCAGATGATACCGACCAGCCAAATATATATACATTACAATCATTCCATGAAACAAATATAGTTAATTTATTCCTTATAGTATCTGAAAAACATACCAAACAAGAATCAAATAACATGGACCAATGAACCATGAATATAAAATCAAGGTCAGATTAATATAATTGCAAGATAGAAAATTTCACCATACAAACATTCCATACCCCAAATATATATCTAACTAAATGCTTATAGTATCCGAGAAATACTCCAAAACACAAACATTTTACTTTGTCAGACCACTTAACCCTGAAAATGATGTCAAGGTCAGATGACACCTGTGAAGTGGACATTTAGACATTAAAAACGTTCCATACAACCAAATATAGAAGAACTATTGCATTTGGCATCTAAGATTTTGTTTAAACCACGAACACATAACACGAACACGTAAAATGAGGTCATGGTCAAGTGAAAAGTGTTTTCCTAATTTTGGGAGCACATCATTTCATTTTAGTGCGCAATATGTTTAAGTTGTGCTCACAATATATTTAAGTTGTGCGCACAACATATTTAAGTCGTGCGCACAATATATTTAAGTTATGCGCACAACATATTTAAGTTGTGCGCACAATATATTATTTTGTGCGCACAATATATTATTTTATCAAAACCTGTCTTTTATATATGTCTTAAAGCAGATTTTAACTGCTTAGTCTCACTAATAGGGAGGTGCAAAACTGTTTAAATGATTCAATTGTGGGTATCGATTGAGATAATTATTTTTACGAAAAAATAACCTTAAAAAAATATTTAATGCGTTAACATTTTCGCCGTTAGAATTCCATGCGACTTTTATAATCCTGTATGTTCAATGACCTCAGGTAAGTCAGATATTGAATATTTATTAACCCTAAAGAAATATGTTAAGCATAATTAGTAGTTCTATGAGGATCAATCATTATTATATATATTATTAATAAAAAAAATCACCCAAGTGTGTTAGGTTTCAGTCCGTCAGTATATTTGTATGCTACATTTTGCTTCCGTTTTTAAATGAAAATTGAGTGTATACAATTGCATACAATAATGCATGGGCCCGATTATATAATCGTTTGTCGAAATGCACATATGGTGCAGTACAACATAAACTGTTAACAATGGAAAGTGTTCTTTATTATTTATCTTTGATTTAAATTAACCGTTTTTGTTGAAAAGAAATATAACATTATAATCTTGTAGTTTGTATAGATATAATTTGATAAGTAACTTTGTATTTGACTTGAAGGATTTAACTTACATTATGTAAGTATATAATTATAAAGAGTGCAAAAAAGTGAAATCACAAAAATATACCGAACTCCGAGAAAAATCGAATCTGAAAGTGTGTCATATTTCAGACTTTGTACGAGCATTTTGTCATGTTGAAATATGTGTTAAACAGAGACGAAGCTACAAAGAACAGAAAAGCCAATTCAAAGATAAAATTCACAAGCAAATAACAGAATCGTAAAAGTAAAATAAATTACTGACACACGAAAGTTCCAAAAGCACTAAACAGAAACAATTGATTGAGTATCACACCACTTGTAAACTAACGAGGTGCATTCCTGGTTCTAATATAATGTCATCAGTTGTAATGCCAAAATTAAACCAACAATGCTATCGGAAAAAGTCAACATTATGAAAGTTACTGATACAATGTTTCTTGTGTTTAAACTCATATACAAAATGTTTTTGTAATCATAGATGTTTTTCTAGTGTTGAAAGAAGAAAGATTAGTCAAAATAATTAGCAAATGTCAGCAAATACATTTTGGATAAACTTGAAATAGTTGGTTTTTTTTTGTAAAATTAAAAGTTTAAAAAATATGTTTTTGTGTTCATCGATTGGGTTGAATAAATACGAGAAGATGTGGAATTAGTGCTAATGAAATAACTCTCCACCTACGTAAAAATTTGTAAAGAAAATATCATTATAGATCAAAGTACGGTTTTCAACACGGAGCCTTGGCTTACTCCGGACAGCAAGCTGTAAAGGGTAAAAAAATTACTAAATTGTAAAATCATTCAAACGGGAAAACAAACGGTCAAATCAATTTAAAAACGAGAAACGCCCTTACCTGAAAAACGTGTAACATCACAACCTAGAAAATCACTCTATAAATTATCAATTTAAATGGGTTATCTCAATCAAAAGACCTACATGAGATGACTAACAGCAAAGACATGGAGACTTTGCTGATACAAAAAAGATGGAGGTGGCTTGGTCATGTTATACGCAAACCATCTGATGACATGACCAAGGTAGTCCTTAGATGGACACCAGAGGGAAAGAGAAAGAGAGGCAGACCTAAAACAACATGGAGACGCACCGTAGAAAATGAGCTAAAGGAAAGAGGATATATCTGGAGCTCAGTGGAAAGAAAAGCAAACAATAGAGAACAGTGGAGGAAACTTGTCCTTGCCCTATGTATCATAAGTCATAGCAAAGACTAAGTAATCTCAATCAAAAGACATATAAATACAAGTGAACATACACTGAAAGAATAAATTTGGTATATGATACAATATAAATACCAAATTAATTGTTTTGACAGTTACCGCTTTTAAAACCCGTCCTTCAAAGATGTAATCACTA
Source organism: Mytilus galloprovincialis (assembly GCF_965363235.1). Classification (NCBI taxonomy): domain Eukaryota; kingdom Metazoa; phylum Mollusca; class Bivalvia; order Mytilida; family Mytilidae; genus Mytilus; species Mytilus galloprovincialis. The sequence continues at coordinate 4,796,170 of NC_134846.1, read as the reverse complement.
CCTTCGAGGTGGGAAAATTACCAATCTCAAAACCACGTTGAGGTAATCTGAGGACTTAATTCGTCTTAACACAAACAAACTTGTGCATTTGGTTTCAATTAGAATTAAGCATTTTTCAAATGATTGAAGAATGAGATTCGACATAAAGCAGACTTGTCATATCGGTGCTTTGCTCATTTTTAAAGGCTGTACGGTGACCTATAGTTGTTAATGTCTATATCATTTTGGTCTCTAGTGGACAGTTGTCTCATTGGCAATCTTAATCACATCTTCTTATCTATATTAAATTTCAGGTATACTAATCTGATCTAAAGTTGACTGCATCTTACAATGTGTTGATATTAGACACTTATATCGGGTATACCTCAAGTGTCGAATTTACAAAACAACAAACACTTTGTTAATGCTGTGGTTCTCGATTATAATATACGACTTTTGCATTCGTATATATTATTGTTCGTTTACAATGTAATTATGCTTCTGGTTTTATATCACAGTAAGAGCTGATTGCTCAATGACGTCAACAAGCGTACATGTGTAAGTCATTTATAAAGTAGATCTCGTAATTAACCTATTGTTTTCTTTATGGTTAAGATTCCATAATCAATACCGATATGGTAACAACCAAACAGCACATAAAATCCTATACTTGTACAGATGTACAGATTCAATGAAACCTGCGTATAACAAGAAGTCTATAAGTTTTGTTTTTAAAGCTTTTAATATTCGTTTGGTAAATTTGGCAATACAAAGTAAAAAGAGGAATCACACAAACACTGAACTCCGAGGAAAGTTCAAAAAAGGAAAGTCCCTAGTCAAAAATTAAAATCAAAGGCTGAAACACATAAAACGAATGGCTAACAGCTGTCATATTCATGACTTCATACAGGTATTTTCATGTAGAAAATGGCGGCTTGATATAATTTTATAGCTAGCTCAACCTCTCACTTGTATGATAGTCGCACCAAATTCCATGATATTGACAAGGATTTTGCGTCTGGAATCTTGTGTTTTATGTTGTTTTATAATGAATATTTTCCTTTATAAAACCCTGTTAGGAGTATGACTCTCACGATCGAGATGCGATTAGAAAGCATATACACGTTCAGTTAGGGCGGCATGATGCTGTTTTTGATCTCGATCAGTAGAGTAACTAACAAAGGATGAGTTAAAACACTTATATAAAAGTAAATAGTAAGTCGTTTTATAAATTTTCAAGTTTCATTATATGAAAAGACTTTGTAAATGTCTAATGAATAATATACAACAAAAATCTCGAATTAATGCATCGTCTGTATATACTTTATATTATGTTAAAAGCGAATGTATAATTATCCGTTTAATGCGTGAATTAACGTCTTTAGTTCCTGGAAACCATGACTTTATTACACCTAAATGTCTGGTGTGTATTTTTTCCCTGAATTACAGATAATTTATTTGAATTTTAGTGAACCACTTATTGCGGACCTGTTTTTGTATTGCTATGCGTTACAATTTAGGACAAAAAATTAGCAAAGACCCATCGAAACAACATCTGATACACAAATTCAATAATACTTTTAGATATTTTGATGATATTTTAGCTCTCAATAATAACGACTTCAGTATGTATACTAAAGAAATTTATCCTGTTGAACTTACTTTAAATAAAGCTAATACTAAAAATGACCACTGCCCTTTCCTCGATCTTGATATATATATCATTAACGGAAAGCTTAATACTAAAATTTATGATAAAAGAGATGATTTCTCATTTCCTATCGTTAATTATCCATTTTTAGCATTTTAGATGGTGACGTTCTCTTGTCACCATCTTACGGTGTTTATATATCTCAACTTGTACGATTCGCTCGTGTATGTAACAATGTTTTAGATTTTAACGAGAGAAATTTATGTATTACTGAAAAATTATTACACAGGGGTTTTCGATATCACAAACTAGTTAAAACATTTACTAAATTTTATCATCGGTATAAGGACATCATTCGTAAATATAGTTCAACATGCAGACTTCTTATACGTTCAGGTATTTCACATCCAATATTTTATAAAGCACAAAAATGTCAGTATTCACCTCAGAAGCTAACAAAACCTTTAAATAGACTTATTAAGAAGGGATATAGTTACGATACTGTTTTCAGGTCATTAAAGATTGCATATTTTGGCGTTGATATTGATTCACTTATAGGGTCTTTGCATCGGAACTAAACACATTTATTATTAATAAACAAGTTGTTGGCATGACACGGGTTCTGTTCTTCTCGGAATGTTATGATGGTATGATACTAAACCCCTCACGGGGAGGATTGTACCTGATATTCATATATTTAAGACATCATTTTCAATCAGTTTAATTGAAGTTCGGAGCTGTCATGTCAGTTAACTGCTAGTAGTATGATGTTATTCATGTATTATTGTCATTTTGTTTATTTTCCTTGGTTACATCTTCTGACATCAGACTCGGACTTCTCTTGAACTGAATTTTAATGTGGATATTGTTATGCGTTTACTTTTTTGCATTGGCAAGAGGTATAGGGGGAGGGTTGAGATCTCACAAACATGTTTAACCCCGCCGCATTTTTGCGTCTGTCCCAAGTCAGAAGCCTCTGGACTTTGTTAGTCTTTTATTATTTAACTTTTAGTTTCTTGTGTACAATTTGGAGTTTAGTATGGTGTTCATTATCACTGGCCCAGTATATATTTGTTTAGGGGCCAGCTGAAAGACGCCTCCGGGTGCAAGAACTTCTCGTTGCATTGAAGACCTGTTGGTGACCTCCTGCTGTTGTCTGCTCTATGGTCGGGTTGTTGTCTCTTTGGCACATTCCCCATTTCCATTCTCAATTCTAGTTGTGGTACAAAGTACTCTTCCTACAATTGTGATATAAATGTCATTATTTGATCAATCCAGAGAAAACAACAATTATGTCCCTGTCAGATTGGTAACTTAACTCCTAATAATCACATGTCTAATAGCAGATAAAATGATTATGTTTGTAACCTTGATTTTTTTCGCTGAATGGACTTACGACAATTGAATAGTGGTATTATATTGTTGCCTGGTTTTACTTACTTATTAATCTATTGATAGAAACTTGTTGAGTAAAATCCTGTTTAAAATAAATATGTAAGCAATTTACACAAAGGAGTGATTTTTGAAACGGCGTAAATGTGAATCAGAAATGTTTAATGTTGTTTTTCTTTTATAACATTGGTATTGGTTTAAAATATTTTGGGTAATACAAGTTCTTAAAAGCTGCAGTTTTGTTGTTTTGTGATAATTATTATTTTTGCGATATGAATTGTAATTTAAAAATCAAGTTACACTGCTCGAGAAAATAATTCGAATTACATACCACTATTATGTAAGAATTGTAGTGATGCTAATAAACTTAACTTATCTATTAGACAACGTGACACCATTTCAAGATGTAGATTAATCTATCAAATACATACATAGTAATTGCCACAGTTAATAAATTAGGTCTTTTGAACTAAGGTTTTTAGATCCCTGTAAGTTGAAGGTTCTTGTTGTATTTGTGATCATGTATGTAAAGTTCTCTCTATGATTCTATTCATTGTTAATCGAAGTCACGATATAAAAAACTTTGGAAGCAAAAATAGCAGCCAAAGTTTTTGATAATCAATTTGAGTATTTTAATTCTTTTTGATTATATATATCATAATGAAACAAAAACGTGCACAGATAACTTAGTTAAGCACATATGCATGCTGTGGTTCAATATTTTCCAAAACATCATAATCATCTAAAATGTATTCGTATGACTTGCACTCAGCATCTTTTATCTAATCTTTTTGAATATTAAACTAGAAATAAAGAGGAGGCAAATCAGTTTATTAGTAGATGTTTTGCCTTAGAAAAAATTAAAGAATATTTAACAATTGATAATGCAATAAGTTCTCTATTACAGAATTGGCAAAAAAAAATGTAAAATAAACACGAAAAACGTTCATTGTATTTCATTATGCAAAACATGGTTATTCTTCTTGAACGATTTCTCTGACCGTTTGAGGATACTGACGGAAAGGATACTAATTTTCTCCATGAATCGACACCCTCTTCGATAAACGATGTTATTCACAACTCTGACGGAATACATATCCTAAACTGGCATAGCCAAGGGTATACTCACTGTTCACTTCCTTGTGATTGCCACACGGGGAAAATTATTACTGGACAACGAACAGTAAACGAGAGAGAAAAAGAGAGCTTTTTTGTTTGGTCAATCAAATATCATAATAAAATCATATATATACGATTCAAAGACAGCAATGAACTTATGAAAATGCAACATGGTGCGTTTCAATAACGTTTTTGGGCAACTTGTATTACCAAATGTAACTTATTACAGATAAACAGAAAGACGGAAAATACTAAACGTATAATAAATAATAAAAAGGACATACTGACATCACCATGGCAAACACAAACCACTAAGAGAAAACCAAGATTCCACAAAAACGCAACATCGGAAAACTATCGACTGAGCAACACAAACCCAAATACAAGCTTGCGGTTATCTCATGTGTAGGCAGATCTGCGACACATGTGGCGAACGTTAAGCTGATCCATTCAATGCAAATTGTGTGGTTACAATGTGGTTAAAACAATTGGATCATACTACTTTTGTTGTCACCAAGGCGTTTAAAATGGATCTTATATTTTCTTCTTCTCATGTTGAAATTCATATGCAAGATGCAAGTCTAAATATAATATTATATACTGATTTATACTCACATAAGACTTTAGATTACAATATTAAGTAAAGGTCAACATTATTCTGTAAATGTATAAATCAAGTCGAAATTTAATTTTCGTTTTATGTTATGAATTCATTTTGTAGATGAACCTGAAAACTTTGGTGACATTGTTGTTTAAATTTCGTAGGCTTAACATATTTAATTTTTTTTTTTTATTTTGTATTATTTTTTTAAGGCTTAAAGAATAAGCCTAATCGATTACTACATATCTCACAATGATGTGTCCGTGTATATTTACACCAAACATTTTTCATTTTAAAATCAAAAATAATTTTTCAAATTGCTCTGCAAATTTTAACTTTAAGTTAGTTAGTTTGAAAAATGTAACCAAAATCTATTGAAATCACTTTCGAAAAACCATTTTCTCTATGAGATTTGAAATTTGTTATTTTCATGAAATTATATTTTTGATTTTACGAAGATATTGAAACAAATATCAATAAGTTTGTGTTAAAAATGATTTTATTTTGTCAAAAGTTTAGAAATATTAAAACATCTGTATTTGCTTGCTTCAGAAAACAAAACATATTTCAATCTCATTCTTAAAAGCAAATATTGAAAATACTGACTTTTAGCATTTTTCAATTTAGTTTACAATATTGAAAAATGGAAAATGATCTAACGTGGAGCATTTTTCAATTTGACTTACAATATTGAAAAATGAAAAATGCTCAAGCCTTGAACATTTTTCAATTCGTTTTCAAATATTGAAAAATAAAAAATGCTCCAACGTGGAGCATTTTTCAATTTGACGTGTATTATTGAAAAATGAAAAATGCTCCAATTTTTCAATTTCCATTTTACTGTGCAATATTCAAATTTGAAAAATGTTCATTATTTAAATGTCTAATAATGAGAACGAAGTGTAATTTGTTTCAATATAGGCGTTTTAAATGTTTAAATTGTTTTCCCTTTTTATTAAATGTTTTACTATTTCCGTTTACTATTGTCTTGTTTTAAGCGCAATATGTTTTGAAGATCTGTTTAAGGTGTGTGTGTGTGTGTGTGTGAACTATGTGTGGTATCAACAAATTCCGAACAAAAATGGTACACTGACAAGTACGATAATGACCACAAAGAATCATTCTTTCTTTTTATCTATATATATAGCTGTCTTTGTAGCTACATGTTTATATCTATCTTTCGATCTATCAATCTGTCATTCATTGTATATATCTAACTATCTGTCTATCTATCTGACTTTTGTTTTTCTTTGTCTTTCCTTTCCGTAAACCGTTTTTGTTCTGAAAATGGAATTACTAGGCGATGCGGAGTGGACGAAGTAGCATTAAACAATATCGTGGCTGAATGTGTCAAACATGCTAGAAAAGAAAGGAAAATATCTATAATACTAAAATTACGAGGTCCAATTTGTCAGCCGTCATCACCTAAAAACGACGAATCAAAGAATTCAACTTTATATATAACTAATATAGTACAAAGGTGTAGATTAAAAATTACACCACTCCAGGCCCTTTTGTTTTCCACGTAATTAATATTGCCAATAATTAAGAAGTTCCGGGTCGAGTCCGATACCGATACCAATAGTATATTCACCTGTTACCGATTACCTTATCTGTACGTTCCGCATCTGACAGGCGAACCACCGAACGGTGTATTCAGGATTAATATGCTATATAGTATTACACGGGTCATAATCACAGAATTGACACTACTTAATTGTCAAATTGTTACCCATTGTAGTATTTTAATCAGTTAGACTTTCTAAGATAACAATACGAATACTAAAAATCTGGACTAAAATAAGTCGTATAGGTACAGTTTTCAATTTGTTAGCGGGCATGACGTAAAACAGCGAATCAAAGAATTCAATATTTATAACTAATATAGGACAATGCTGTTGATTAAAAAATACTCCATTCCAGGACCTTTTGTTTTCCAAATAATTAATATTATCAATAATTGATAAGTTCCAGTTCGACGGGTTCAAACAGAAAGATTTGAAAGCAGAGCAAACTGTGTATCTTATAATCAGCATGACTTTATCAGATGACAATGCTAATACTAAAATAAGGCTTGCGCATAGTTATATACTTTAATTCAGTCACGGACCCGCGATATACGGGTGTGTTCTAGTTAGAATAATACATATTGTCCATGTCAGTTTCTGTACATGCTCAATGAGCAGGGTTCGCGAGTTGGGTGGGATAGGAAGGGATGGGTGTAGATGTTATATTATTCTGATCACTGCGCTAGTATTTGTTTAATAAATCTGTTTAATACAAACTTGTTATTCACAATTTCTTTCGAATAATTTCAAAAAAGCATCATCTTATAAAAGAAAATATGAAATTAACTTGCATGCATGTATGTGTGGTAAATGTATATTTCGAAGAATGAAAGACTCCTTATATTTGCTTTTACCAAAAACAAATATGGCAAAGAATATATAATTATGTGAATAGTATTTCAACAAACATAAAACAGTTTCCATGATGTTCTGTTTTATGTACATCCTATTATCATTTCTTTAATATGATTTTACATCTGTAACATGTGAAAGCAAAACGAGTATTATAGGACAAATAAGTCGACACAAAAAAGGGGTCTCAGTCAGTGACAATCTTCTTTGAAATAAAAAAAGTAAAAAAAAAACCCAGATCGACACAGTTCGACATAAACGAATTCCAAACCGTATGCATTATGTACATGGAACAAATACTAATAGTTACATTTAAAATATGATGCGCGCATAATGTGTCTTATTTTTAGGTTGGACCCACATGCGGTCGGAAAATGATTACAGGCCATTTATCAAGCAAATGAATCAACGTGTGTGAGGCTAGAGTTGGTAAAGCATTAGCGACAGTTAACCCTCGTTACCATCATTTATGACAGCAGCAGTGGTAGATCCAGAACTTTTCATAAGGGGTAGCACTAAATGACCATAAGGGGGGTCCAGTCATGCTTCGATGATTCCCTATATAATCAACCAAATTTTCCCAACAAAAGTGTGGGGCACCAACGGAAATACATAGTATTTCAACTTCTGCAATGATGACAGCGTATAATGCACATGGTCGACGCTTCCACAAAGCTAGAAGTAAGGGACGACATCAAAAGTTCAATGTAGGATAAATTTTGTTTTTACTAAATTCACATAGTTTTTTCACTGATACCCCCTCCTTATTTTTAACTTAATTTGTTAAATATTGATTGTAAAAAATGGACATATGTAAAATCGATTTTGGATAAACAAAACTCGCAGCAATTTCACACCCTATCACAAACATCGAGCACTCTTTTATCTGTACTACCTTTTTTATAACTTGTTTCTCTGTTCTTATACGCCCGTCTAAAGCGGGACGTATTATGTTATACCATTGTCCGTCCGTCGTCCACACCTCGGACAATTAATAAAAACGCTTCCACCAACTTTTATGAAACTGTGTTGAATTGTTTATATCTATTGACGTAAGCTCCCTTTCGATTTTTATAAAATTCAAATTTTTCGTTTCCATGTTAGACCATGTTATGAAATTTTATCCTTAAAAAGGGAGGACTTTCCCATTTTTCGGACAATAATTCAAAAATGCTTCCATCAACTTAATGAAACTTCGGTGAATTATTTAAATCTATTGACGGATGCTCCCTTTCGATTTTTATAAATTTCAGATTTTACGTTTCCGTGTCATGAATTTTTATGCTTAAAAAAGGGGGAATTTTCCAGTTTTCGGACAATCACTCATAAACACTTTCACAAAGTTTTATGAAACTTTAGTGAACTGTTTATATCTGTTGACTTAAACTACCTTTCAATCTTTATAAATTTCAGATTTTATGTTTTTTAGTTATGAATTTTTATATTGAAAAAAAAGGGATTTTTTTTCAGTTTTTGGACAATAACTCGAAAACACTTTTACTAATTTTTATGAAACATTTACATTTTTGAAGTAATGCAGTCTTATTCATAAAAAATGAGGTTTTTTTCCAGTTTTTCGGATAATAAATCAAAAATGATTTTAGCATTTAGTGATGAAACTATGGTGACTAGTTAATATCTATTAAACTAAGTACCCTTTTGATTTTTATATAATTTCTGATTTGATGTTGTACAGTTTTTTTTATTTTTCTTCTAACAAAATGTCGGAAACGGCCAAGAAAATTAAGTCGTTGAAAAAAATCATTTAAAGCAAAAGACAAGAGGACTATCATACGCTTACAGCAGAGCTCTTTATTTATTTATTTGAAAAATCTTTTGCCTGAAATAGGGATATATAAAGTTAAGGGTTTTAAGCAAGGGAAATAACAATAATTTTTTGCATAATAATTCTGTGCCACATCACAAAATTTTGCTGGTGCGTTGTTGTTCTATCTTTTCGGGGAAAAGTAATAAATGTGTATACACCTTACACGGGTTCACACATACACACATGTGTATTATATTTACAGCATAAAAACAAAACTTTGATTAAAAAAATTGAAAAATGTTCAACACAAAAACATTTTCCTTTTTGAGAAAAAAAAATTAAAGATGAAAATTTAATATTTTCATTTTTCAATATTTAAAATCAAATTGAAAAATGCTCCACGTTTTAGCATTTTTCATTTTTCAATATTTTATGGCAAATTGAAAAATGCTTAAAGTTAGCAATTTCAATATTTTGTCCTTCAGAAGGAGATTGAAGTTTGTTTCGTCTCAAAAACAATCAAATTCAAATGTTTTAATTAATTCAAACTGTTGATCAGATGAAATCTTTTAAAGACAAACTTATCATTACTTTTAATATTATCCTCGTGAAATCAAATAATGTAATGTCATAAAAAATTACAAATTTCAATTCTCATAACGAAAATGATTTTTCAGAAGTGACTTCAACAGATGTTTGATACATTTATCAAACCAATTAATTTTAAAATTTGTAGAGTATTTTGCAAAATCTATTTGTTCAGCTTAAAATGAAAAATGTTTGGCGTAAATATACACGGTCTATGATGGAACTTGTCTATAAAAGTAACTTCTTTGTTGTGTAGGATTCTTAAATATCGAACTCTCTTGAATGTGTAAATTAAAGCCTATTTCACTGTCAGACAGGAAGCATTAACGCAAGCCTATCACAAATATAACAGTTACCTTTAATATCAGTTTAAATGATATTATCCACCCTATTGCTTATTTATTAATTTATTGATAGAAACATTTTCTACATAGCTAAACCATTATTAGTTTACACACATGTCTGATTTAATGAAACGGCGTTTTCATCTATCTGAGTTGTTAAATATTAATTTTGATATTTTTGATCTACAATATGTAACGTTGGTAGTAATGAAAAATGTATGGTTTAATACTTGTTCATAAAAGTTGAAAGCGAAACATAACTGTAAAATAACGTGAATTTAAATTTAAACGCATGATAAACTCACCATGGAAACAATCTGAATTGCATTACACATTTATTGAAAAAATATAGATTTATAAATGATGAATATCCTTTCATTTTATCCTGTGATAATAATGTGTCATTGGATGCAAACTGGCTTATCTAAAAGTCAACGTCTCAATATGTCAAGACCCTGGTCCATTGAATTATTGTATACACATTCTTTGTCCATCCCAAAACTGAATTTTGTAGTTTTCAATATATAAGGGAATGCACAATTAACAGGTAGCATCATCATAAACGAGCAATAACCTTCTTAAGATGTCGACTGACGATTTTGATAAGGTTTGACGTATTTGTATATATTGTCTTGTTGATTATTAATGCAATATATAGTTTCTGTCTATTGATTATAATTGTCAAGAAGGTATGCAAGCTGTATTTATAAAAGAGGGATGAAAGATACCAGAGGGACACTCAAGATTCGTCATTATTTACAGTTTGATATAAATAGAAGGTAGTTAGATTATGACATTTTGAAACATCTACCCGTATCCGATTTTTAATAAGGTGCAGAAAAATGAACAAATGATAAAGTCACTGATGTGTCTTATGTAGATGAAACGCGCGTCTGGTATACTAAATAGTAATCCTGGTACCTTTGATAACTAATAGTTTTCAGATTGTTATTCCTTTTTGATGATCGTTCTTTTGTGTCAATGGATAATTTATCGATTTAAAAAAAATACTACAAAAATGTCATGTGAGAATCATCATAAATATGAACATTTTGTAACAGTAAAATGTCGATGACATCAAACCATTAACACGTGAAATCATTAACAGATACTTTGTTTTAAGATAAACATATTATATTCCAATTAAAAGCCATAATGAACATAGGAATGCATTACAATGTAATAATAAATTAATTTGTTATTGAGAGACACAGATAATTTTGACAATCATATATACATATTGGAATACTCACCTTCATTTATTATCTTAAGTCACATCTAGATTTGACCATAGGGATATGTGTAAGAAAGCATAATAAAACATAGAACAATTAACACCTCAACTCATAAGAACGTCAACTACTTTAACACATACTTAAACAAACGAAGGAAAGAAACAAATTATGTGAGTCTATTATGTTGAGCTGATTGCCTTTGTCATGTTATCGAAGCTAGACATGAAACATATGACACCGTAATATTGGTATTAAAAGTTTGAATTTGTTTTGGCTCAATGTAGATAGATGAATTTTGTATATATACTTTTCGTTTGAATCACATTATACATTTATATACATTTCCTATCATATGTGGAATTCACTAGGTTTCTATCTTTTTTGTCTTATCATTTAATGTCTAAAATATAACATATTCAAGACACCTACATGTATTAAAATGTAAATGTGTTTAATATTACAAAAAACATGACTCAATTTTTAAAGCAAAAAGTTAAAAGTGTGTAAGTGTAAAAACAGCCCGCCCCGATCTCTTGTCAAATAATTATACACGCTGTTCGTCACTATGTCCATTTTAAATCACATTTAAGTACACAAGTCAAGTGTTTATGTATTGAAATATTTTGATTTGTACTCAAATGCACTTCCTTCAAAATCATTTGAATCAATCTGATTTTGCCAAAGTGGAATGAAGACCTATAGTAACTAATGTCTATGTAATTTGGTCTCTTGTGGAGAGTTGTCTCATTGACAATCATACAACATCTTCATATTATATAAACACCAAACATTCAGACATTGTATGTTTTAAAACACAAACAATAGGAGATATTTTTGTAGGAATGCATAGAAGAAGAAGTTTTTAAAAACCGTTTTATAATACTGGTATCTAGTTTCATACAACGAAAACATTTTCTTAACCATACACATGTAATTTAAAATTTGTAGTCATGTTTAGTTGAGTCGTGTAAGTTTAACATATACTTCCTCTCAATTCCAATTGGCTTGACCATTTGCTCCCCTCAATTTGAATTTGATCCTCTTTAGATTTTTAGGGTATCAACCTACTCCGATCGATTCAAAAACTTTTATAACTTTTTGCTCTAAAAATTGAGTCACGTTTTTTATCTGACCAGCCATAGATCTCGAACATAACTGAAGAGATGTTTATGTTTTTTAATTGCACATCTGGTACACGTTGGATAATATACCAATATAAGTAACACAAAATAAAAATAAGAAAAATCAAGTCAAAAAATAATCAACCATTTTCGTTATCAAAATAATAAATAGGAGGTCCCGTCTGCCGAGTCGTCTAAGTAGTGCACCTAGTGTATCATGTGTATCACTAGCCTGTCAAAACTTGTAAGTTCAAATCCATCACGTGGGTGGTCTGGTCGACTTAAATCTTAAGTGACTAGGATTGTTAGCTTTCCTACCAAAGTTATCTACCGATGTTCGATGGTTTGGGTAATCTGGATTCCTCCATAAATAAAATTCTGACCAGCCACTAAATACCACAATAATAATGATTGTTGCGTTAAAAACCAATCAATCAATCGATCAATCAATATTTCTCAATTGTTTATAATTCTACGCCAATTTAATAACAGATATTTTATTTGAGATAAAGCTTTTTATTGCAACAGAAGGGCCCATGTTGAATTAAAAAAAAACATTTTCAAGTGATTCTTTTTTTTTTGGTACAATTGAGAGACAAAAATAATTCTGACACTCATATATATAAGATATAGATATGATCACCTTTTGCTATAAAGATAAACAAAATAAAACAGCCAGACCAGAACCATTAGCATGACTGTGTGAATGTATGCATTAATAAAACAGAAAACAATCAACACGTCAACCTATTAAAACGTCATTACGTTAATACTTAAACACAAAAAAATGTACAAACAAATTGTGTCGAAATCTTTTGTTTTCTTTTGTCATGTAATCTCAGCTAGACATGAAGACGTAATATTGGATGTAAAGTTGATTGTGCTTCGGCTCAATGAATATGGGTGAAGTTTATAAACTTTTTGTGCGTTTCTCAACACAAAACAAGGAATGACAATTCTGTCTAGACTTTAAATACTAGAGCTCAGAAACATCATGTCGCTTTATATTATTAAACATTTTATGCGATATACAGGATTTTCTTGTATATCTGTCTGTGTTTGTTTAATTATTTAATGTCTCAAGCATTACATAGTATTTATTATTTACGAAAAAATAATCTCTATTTAAAGCAAACTAGAACAAATCCGCGAAATCCCGGGCTTTTAGAGCGTAGACCAAAATATGTAAATTGTTGAAGGATGAATTTTTGTAAAAAATTTTATTACTGGAGAATTTCAGGGACAAAACAAATTTTAAGCCATTCCCCTTTTTTCAAAGTTTTCTGTTAATTTCAATTATTTTCCACGTTTTTTTCATATGTACTTGGGGACAGGACACTTTTAAAGCCCTCCCCTTTTTCCTAATTCCGTTTCTGTTTCTGATAATTATTTTGCGTTTTTCTGTACACTATGAACATACATATTATACTATTATACAAGAAGAGGGATTGTAGTTACGACGTAAAGAGCATATCCGATAGCATTTGTGAAACGGTTATTCCTTAACAGTCAACCAACTCGTGATGGCGTCCGTAAAATTTACAAAGTGACGATTTCAACTTCACAATTTGGAACTATTAATTTAATAGCTTCCATGTGAGCAGCAACCCTCTATAAATAAAGTGTATTTGCTAGAGACTCTATATAATATATCAGTGACCGCCGTGTATATCAAAATTTAAATCAATAGTAAATAGCATATGTACTTTATTTTCAGGATGCGTATGCATGATCATAAGAGTATAGTATAATATACATACTGAGTCTCGTGTTTGATCATAGTGTACAGAAAAACGCGAAATAATTGTCCTGTCCCCCAAGTATTTATGAAAAAAATATCAGTTATTTAAAACAGTCATAAACACAACTCTAGTCGATAACTTAAAAGTCCGTCCGATGACGGAAACAATATTCGGACGTCTTTATTTTCCTTTTTCTCCAGAAATAACCAAAAACTGAATACTCACAAGCACGGATGACACATGCGACTATGCATGGTACCCAAAGGACACAGATACATGATGATTAATTTATTGTGGAAGGAAGAGAAATGACACACAAAATGAGGTTTTCTCAGTTAATAGTACAGATGTATAAAAATCAAATCTGTGTTTCATAGAATAGAACAATAACACCTCTCACTCTAAACATTTGGTTTGGAAGTTCAGTGGTTCTTTAACAATATGCATCGTTCAATTATCTTAATTACCCTGCATTTCAACCAAATATTTATTGAATATATGTAGGTTCTACAAGGTGGGTCGTTTGGTTTAAAGGGCAGGATTGTCAGTTTTCCTACCGAAGTTTGATGGTCAATCTTGAAATCCCCCCCTTATGAAAAATGTCTCGTTTCGAAATAGAACAATAAGGATGACAGTGGTGACACTGATGCTTAATATCAGTAGGATAAACGCCGTACGTCATGATATTTGTTACATTAATGTACACAAGTCAAGGGTTTATGTAAAATAAGTTGATATGTACTCACATTCACTTCCTACGTATTCATTTTAAATGAATTAATTTAATATTCCCTAGAGAAATATGTTTGTCCTTGTTAAAAATTAATATCGTGCCGTAGAACTATTCAAACTATCGGGAATCATACTTTGACAGCAATAATTTTGATCATCTATAGATTAAACAAGAATGCAGCAAAACAATTTTAAAACGGATAACGGATATCACACAGAGTAAAATAAATCATGTGCAGTCCTAATTCCAAGACGATGCATTCTGTATGTATCTCACTCTTCTCGTCTGGCAGATTTGTATACACCCCGCATATGATAATACAGCGTCTTTATTATTTTGCGGAACCTGCATGTATTTAATAATTATTTGTTTGAATTGCAATGTAATTACGATATTTGCAAAAATCACTATGTAAAAGAACCACTTAACTTCCATAACATTGACCTTTACCTTATACGAATATCAGTATGACCCAAAATGACATTGCCATTTTTTTTAAATCTTTATTTCTTTCAAACCTACAAAATTTAATCGAACTAATTTTTGTATGCATCGATTTATTAGGGCGTAATAAAAATATGTGTTATGCAGTGTGATGTTTCTAATATACCACACAAAAGGCATTACTATGCATCTATGAGATACGATAGGTATTTACATGTTGTGTTTCATTTGCTTACAAATCCAACCAAATACAATTTCGATTGATTCTGTGATAAATATTTCCAATTATAAATCTTAATTGAGATATTTCTATAATCAATAATTTAAGACAGAAACTGGTTAATAATTTATATAGTTGTTCTACGAATGATATCTTGGTTTAACTCAGTTTGTATTCATCTAATTAAGAAAAAACTAAACTCGGACGGTCAGATGTTCTTTTTGTCCACCTCCGACACTCCCACCGCCCCAAAAAAATCAGCAACCAACAGACAAACAAACAAAACAAAACAAAACAAAATAACATGTGTATCTGATCATGATATAGAGCGTCACTGGCTTTTCTTTGACTTCAAGATATTAATTATTATTTCAATATTATTGCTCAATGTTCTATCCCCTCCCCTAAATATTTATGAAACATTTGCTACTGGAAATTAAGCAAACTAAACAGTACTTTCACTTTATGTGTTCTGATAATTATAAACCTCTACAGAAGAACAAATCCTTTTGCACGACAACAAATGCAATTGGCATAAAAAGAGACAATTCCGGTAAAAGAAAAGGGCTATAATGTAACTATTATAGCCATGTCAGGTGGCATCCGATGTCAGGAAGTTTTTATCGTTTAATTGACCACTCTGTGGTTGCTACTGCTAATAATTATCCTGCGTCGAACGTTTTATGATAATACTGAGTTTATTTAATTGGTTTTTGTACTTTTTCAATGGATTCCGTAATAAAGTACCGAGATTTTATCCAATAAATTCCCATACGTATTCGTCATCATGTATGGTGACATTGTCTATAATAGTCTATTTAAATATACATGAACATGATGAAACAAGCTATCATATCAATCAGTTAAGTATCTCAAATACAATTGCGTTTATATATGTAAATTAAATGGTTTCTGGTAACAAAGTGAGGAATCTAGTCCTATAAATGCTGATTTCTAAAAATGTTTTGAAGTTCTGAGTGGGATTTTAGTCTTTATATCTGTCGCAATTGTAAGTGTCATGGGAATACTTTGTATTTTGTTTAATAATACGTGTAGTTTCAGCACTTCGGAGAACAAAGTAAATAATGCTTGAAGCCAATAATGCGTTTGAAAGTTCGCTAACTACCGCAATAGATCACTTTGATAGTCCAGATACACGCAAAATGTAACGTATTAAGTACATATATATACTAAGTTAATTATTAAGTATCTAAACCAAAATGGAAGAAAACTCAACTAGAAATTCAACCAGTTTTTTTGCTCGGGTATCAAATCCAAAACTTGACATCGAAGCTTTGACTGGACTGATACTTTTATATTCGCTAACAACTCTGTTGTCCATAATAGGGAATATATTCGTCATTATAGTGTTTAAAAATGGAAACCGGTCCCGGACGGATTTGCGGCCTTTTCTGATTAACTTAGCTATAGCTGATCTTATGATGGCTCTGTTTTGCATGCCCTTTACATTTGCCGATGCTGTTTTCGGTACATGGATATTTTTGAAGGAATTATGTCCGGTTGTTCTTTTTGTTCAGATGATGTCTGTGGCGGCAAGTGTTTTTACAAATATGGCGATCGGAATCGACCGATTCTTGGTTGTTATGTACCCTCTTCATCACCGTTTTACGCTTCAACGATACAAGTATGTGATGATTGCCATTTGGGTAAGTTCCGTTAGTTTCGGGTCTGTTCAACTTATTGTTGCAAGGACTACTACAATGAATTCCGGATTACTGAAATGTGACGAGGTCTGGTCTTCACCGTATTCGAGAAAAGTGTATACCATTTTCATTCTGTTATTTACTTATATTATACCACTGGTGATTTTAGCTGTGACTTACACAATTGTTGCATTTCTCCTATGGAAAAGAACATCTCCGGGAAATAAAGATCGTTACAGGGATTATCTGCAGTGCCGTTCAAAGATTAAGGTAAAACAAATTACATTTGTCAGATTATCTCCATTATTAACATTATGGCAACTTTGACCCAGTTATGCAAAACAGACAAAAGACGGCCAGACCAGCTTATAAAGTATATCATGTATCTTATAATTTAGGCATTTTGTATAAAGGAAAACAAAATGTCATTCCTTTTGATTTCCATTTATTCCGTTGTAATGACATCTTAGTGGGTATAAACATACCCTTTAATCATATACAGGTAATTAGTTTGGTCAAATGTTTCATGTCATAGAAGTATATTTGAAGCAAATTCAAGGCAGATTTTCAGATGTCACGGTAAAATGACATGATTTGTCTCTGTTACAACGCTGATAATAGTACAACATTTTCCCGTAACATATTTTACTTAAGAGTTGAACACATAAATTTTAAATGCATGTCATTTACTCACAACTGCGGAAGACGGTTATGGCCATATCGATAATATCGATAAAAAAAAAGTTTGTCGAAATTCAAGCATATTGTTTCTTGAATATGCCCTGAACCGGCATCTGTTTATAACTCAGCCTTTATTGAATAGCTTTCTTTTAACCATACGATTTACTATTAGTACATGTACTACCATAGAGCTAGTTATGATTTAAGAACTATGTCCATAGAGATGTACTTCAACACAAAATTAGGTCCAACGTGTAATTTTACTCAGAATGAATCCTATATATGAAGACATGCGCAATCCTCATAAAATATCTTCAAAGTTAAAATAATGAAGGAATAACATGTTCCTTGTTTTCCAATGTTTTGTCATTCGTAGCATGGTGAAATGTGTTTCATTCTTTTAAGATAGTACTCAAAAAGTAAATTTTTGGTAAGTTTTGAATGAGGAATTCATGATTTAATTGACAATCATCGTATACATGTATATGTGTAACCTGCATATGTGAACATAGATGACTGTGTTCCATTTGTCGTAGCCACATTTCAGTTCTCCTGCAAACTTATAATCTAAATGTTTATATTATATTTATGGACGACACAAGGAGCGACACTACTTCGAATTAAATTATAAGGAATGAATAATATTGTGTTTCTATCTGCCCTCTTAATAATGCATACTTTTACCCACTACGCGGGTCATTCAGTGGGCACCACATTTTATGTTATATCTCCATCGACAGAAAAACAATATAACAGTCATTTCTCAAATATATTTATGAAGATGACTGATGTACCGATATTTTGACTATTTTATTTATGACGTTTGTTTAGTTCACACATCATTATATATATAACGAAATTTGATGAGTCTGTCAACAAGGTGAGAGGTTTAGCGCTATAAAACCAGGTTTAATCAACCTGTTTCTGCATTTGAAAATGCCTGTACCAAGTCAGAAATATGACAGTTCTTGTCCATTCGTTTTTTATGTATTTTGTCATTTGATTTTGGCATGTGATTATGGACTTTCCGATTATCTTTTCCTTTGAGTTCAGTATTTTTGTGATTTTACTCTGTCCTTATTGATTATAATAACTACTGAAGAATAGATGTCAAGAAAATAAATCGCACCCTGTTCTAAGAATAATTAGGTATTGAAGTCGTTGACCATATTGGCATACATTCAAATTGGCAATTGACAGCAAATTACAAATGTAATAATCATGTGTAAATTACTAATAAATAATAAAGTTTGATATAACAGGAGAAAAAATCATACAAATTATGTTTGAAGACTGTAAAACAACAAAGTAATGGCCTATACAAATTCAAAGTGTCGAGTATTAGCCAGTATTTACCGGTATTTACCGATTTGGACAACACAGTTTGTTTCATAACCTTGTAAATATGTCAACACAATCTCATGAATATATATTGGGAACACCCTAAAATATAAGAAAAAAATGAAACATCAACAATCTTATGTATACAGATAGAGCATTTTGGAGGTTTATTTAAGAATTGTTTAAATTAACCGGGAACTGTATTTGCATAACAACACTTACATTTTTTTGACAATTTACTGTTTTAACAAAATCCCTACATGGAAATATTCATTTCGTTCTATTTAAAGAAGACTTTAAAAAAGAACATAACAAGTAATCAATAAAATAGGTCCAGCAAATTGGATAAATAACAAAAGGAGTGTAATCAATGAATTTTTAAAAAGAAGAAACGTTAAAGTATTTCGCCTTTAAAGCAGCAGCGGTCATATAGGCGGTATTTAATTGAACCCAAGATGATCTGATCTATAAATGTTTTTTTATTACATTTGTATCATGTATTCGAAATATGTATGCTTCACAAACATAATCCCAACGGTATATACAAAGTCAGAAAAAGACACCAAGGTAAAATTAAATCGAGGATGCAGAGTAAGACAATTAACTCAATGGCAAAAAATAGATAAACACGAAGAGACACACACACAACGGTCAACAAAACACTTTTGCGTCAGGAAACTTAACATTTAGCTATAATAACCCACCAACTTGAAGACAGGAGGCTCAGCTGTTCTTAAGGAGTCTTACATATTTCATTTTAAAATAGTAGCACCAATCATGTTGCCAATGTTACATTAAAAATTCGATAATAAATTAAAATTTTATACTAAAATATATATATTTTGAAGTCCATTTAATGTACGTACACTATGCATACAGTTTGTACACATCAACCCTGTGTCACAATTTTGTTCGACTTTTCAAAGCAATTTAACTGAATCGCATACATGTATGCCTTTTCAAATACACAGACTAAAGGTATCAAATGATAACGGAAGGATAATTGCAATTTAATAATTATATATTATTGGACATTTTCAAGTCGATGGAAGAGGGATAATCCATACATGGTACAATATAAAGCATCCTTGATTTAAAAGTCTTTTATGTTTAAAATGAGATGGTCTCACTATATAATTCGTTGCATATCTAATTACTATATATTTTACTACCTGTTCAGATCCTTTGAAGAATTTACTAATTCAGGTATGAATTGTCTTATCAAATGAAACCGACTGAGAAGCATTTCATAAAGTGGCATAGCATTAGCCAATCGTTTTATCACAAATATAGATAATTGACGAAGGGTGAATATATATAAGAAATGTTTTTATGGTCTGAATAAAAGTAGAATTTTGTATCAAGCTTTAAATCGGTTGTATTATCTATAAAGCTTTAATGTGTAGGACTGATTGTTCAAATATTCATCCCTGGCCAAATATACTAATTTGCAAGGTGTATAACTATGCTGAAGTGGTATAATTGTCAGTGCATAATTAATCACCGAAAACTATTGCTAGTCTAGTAATGTAGATATCCAACTTCAATACATGGATACGTTTTTTCTCACGTTACATGTATCACAATAGTGTGTTCATATCATCAATCCAAATGAACTTAAACTATAATAACTTCACATGCATCTATCAACAGACACTAGAGGAAATACAATTAAAAAACTTTACGACAAATTAGAAACTTCATGATTTCAGTTTTCACGCGTCGAAAATCCTTCCCTTAATACAAAATGTAAGTTTTGGGCTGTAATATTTTGGGTATCAATGTTTTTTTGTGATAATGGTTTGGGTATCAATTTTTTGGGTATTGATGTGTTGGGTTTCAAAGTTTGGGTTTCAAAAGATATATGAAGATGTGGTGTGAGTGCCAATGAGACAACTCTCCATCCAAATAGCAATTTTAAAAAGGTAAACCATTATAGGTCAATGTATGGCCTTCAACACGGAGCCTTTTTTGTTTTGGATATCAATGTTTTGGGTTTCAATGTTTTCGGATTTTTAAATGTTTTGAGTATCAATGTTTTGGGTATCATGGTTTTGTGTTTTAAAGTTTTGGATTTCAATGTACGTTTATAAATATAGATGTCACTTCTCAAGAGTGTATGTCCACTACAGAGACAACACCAAAGATGTTAGAATAACACAAGACAAAAGGTACATGTACATCTAAATGGGACATGAATTATCTTTCCAGCTCAATCAGGGTTATGTTAAAGCTTAACTTATATTATCTCAATAGGCGTGTTAGGGTGGGATATAAATATCGTGCTGATGATAAATATATATGATTGTTTATTGTTGATTTTTTTTAAGGAGGTCGGGAAAGGGGTTTGTTATATTACAAAGAAATTGAAATTAGTTTTGACATTATTGCTAAAAGAGGGACGAAAGATACAACTGATCTAAAATAAACTGACAACGCCATGGCTAAAAATGAAAAAGACAAACAGACAAACAGTAGTACACATGACACAACATAGAACACTAAATAATAAACAACAGGAACCCCACCAAAAACTAGGGGTGATCTCAGGTGCTCCGGAAGGGTAAGCAGATCCTGCTTCACATGTGGCACCCGTCGGGTTGCTTATGGGATAACAAATCCGGTAAATAGTCTAATTGGGTAGATAACATTCATGAAAGGGAAGGGGATTGTAGTTACGACGTAAGGAACATATTCGATATCGTTTTTGAAACGGTTATTCCATAACGCTCAACCAACTCGTGATGGCGTCCGTAAAATTTACGAAGGGATGATTTCAACTTCACCATGTTGAACTCTTGGTTTAATAGCTTCCTTGTGAGCAGCAACCCTCTATCAAGAAAATCATAATAGGAAATGCAAGAACGGGAATTTCGTATCAATTGGGAGATATATACCCCGTATGCAGGTGCTGCTGGAATGTTACTACTTAGAAATGGAAAGTTCACAATTGGAAAGCTGAAATAATCTCTTTTGTGAATAAGTGTTAGAGCAGTTTAATTTAAAAATGTCCTCATGTGAATGTATTCTCAATTCTTCTGTCTTCCGACACAGTATGATGGCCGGAAAATAATTAAAAAAACATGTATTACAAAAACGTCAGCAAAAATGACTGATAAATGTTTATTTGATATATAAGTTAAGCAACATTTGCATTTCGATTAAAACAGTGTTCATGAATAATTTAATTTTGAATGTGACGCGTCTTTTGATTAGCTGACAGTGTTTTGTCTGTCAGCTCATAGACATAATTATGTCATGTGAACGTGACGTCACCAAGTTTTTTTAATGATTTACCCCGTCTTAAAATGAAATTTAGAATTGAATTATAAGGAATGACTGTAATAATTTTTCTGTCTATTCGGAATAACATAAATAATGTGGTGCTTATTTTGAAATAACACGCTTCGCAGTTTATTTAGTGTCCACCACATATTTTATGTTATTTCTTTATAGACATAAAAAATATTACAGTAATTCCTTAATTTAAAAAATGACAAACGAGATATGAAAGGAATGTTGTAACTGTCTACTCTATTGATATGCATAGCATTTAAGGGTGTGATTCTATCAAATTTACTGACAAAAAAGAACAACAGAAAAAATAGTAGTTAATTATTTCCATTTTGAATAGTTTTCTACAGAACTGCTCTTGTTTTTATTGGACAATTTTTAATTATGCCTTTCTATAATCTAGAATTCCTTTGTATCTTTTGAAATACATATATTAAGTATTCTTCGGGACATTATAACGAGTTAGAAAAATCAAGATATTACCAAACTTATCGAATTTTAACACGAGAAGCAGCATCCCTCTGTCCTGGGAATCACTTCCTATTATTTTGATTTTAGAGTGTGGATCGCCTACTTATATTTAGTTTTATGAAATCTTAATGTATTGTTGACCGTCCATATTGTCAAATGGTTTGATTTGTCTTTTCTGTAAATGTTGTCCTGTTATGTAATGTAGAATTTCTAATGAAAGATATGATATTAAAAACAGAAGTGATTCCTTCTACCTGTTTGTAATATGTTCGTTGCCCTGATTGGTAAAGAGACTTTTCCTCCTATGTAATTATATGTAAATATGAATTGCAAACAACTGCATTTGTTTTTTTTTTATTAGTGCTTGGTCGATAACATTTCCCCCGAAAAAGAACAACTGTTTACAGCTTTCCAATTCCAAATGCGCAAAATAAACAAACAAAAATATAAAGTGTCTTTAGTAAATGTCTTGTCAGTGCGTTTTTGAGTTGCAATAACGTAGTGACTATACTGACCTTGCGAGACCCTCATTGGTAGTCAAGATCGTTAAACTAACATCTAGTGGTATATAACTATCAATTAAGGATTAAAGTTTATTGCAAGGACGAGCATTGTTTTAAATTTAATTAATTTCCCATCATATAACAATAAACACTAAGAAACTAAACAGTTATTCAGTTGAAGAACCATCAAACATAATTATTTTTCTCAATGGTTAACAATTTTTGTGATAAAACAGCAGACCACTTGAGAATACTTATCAATGTTAAGAAGAGCATGAACTTTCAGATAACCTCTGAACTTGCTTTATGTGCAGACAAATAAATAGTTTAGTTCCTGATTAAAAGAGTTATGATCGATTAAAAGAATTATGATCGATTAAAAAATAATCTTTATTGTTTGTTTCTCCTAATTGGTATGGTTTTTACTTATTGTAAAAGGCCATAAAGTGACCTATATTTGCTTCATTGACCCTCATTTTGTCCCAAGTTCTGGTTGTCTTATTGAAATCATATCATCTCTTCTTATTCTGTATTTTAAATTTAAAAAAAATAGTTTGCAACATTTTGCATGTTATAACTTACTGATCTCAATTCATTACACAAGGCAAAATGAAGAACATTCAATACGTAGAAAATGTTATATAGCTTTAAATTTGCTATATCACTCCCTGTACTAACTCGAGACCCCGATATAATCCCGACAGCGTTTCTCGATATATAACATTGGTTTGGGGTTGATACGATGGTTATATTGAAAAATCCGTATCATATACTAGTACACTAAATCATGTACTTGAAAAATATGTTTTTATCCTAATGGAGATCAACATAACTTGAGCAACTGCGACTGATATCGATATCATCATGGATAGCTGATACCGAACATTTACTACCATGAAAACGACATCATAATATTGCAAGTGAATTGAAATTGAATACGTAAATTTCACAATCGCCTGGCGTGCTCTGCAGTTCAAATATCAATAATCGAGAATATCTCCAGAGCACAGGTCACATATGTGCAAGTGGATATTCAGCAATCACCCTTCTTCAAGCAATCTACCAAATACATAAAAAACATAAATACATGTTTGTCATGTTAAAATAAATTGTATTATTATAAAAAAAAAATAATAATCAATAATCTACAAATTTGTATGAAAGAAATTTAAAACAAATGAACATTTCATATGTATTTACAACATGATGTTGATATCTGAGTAAATTCAGATGCATGACGTCGACAAACAGTCATTAATGAAACTAATATTTAAAATAATGGCGTCACTAATATGTCTATTCTTTGTTATAACGAATTGTGAAATGCAATAGCAAAACAAATAAATTCTTGACATTTATATTCAATAATGTATGTTTTATATACGTAAAGATGTATTACACTATTTGATTAAGAAATGACTGTAATATTTTTTCTGTCTATGAAGAAATAACATAAAAAATTTCGTGCACACTGAATAACGCGCGTAGCGGGTTATTTAACAGTGTGCACCGATTTTTTTATGTTATTTCGAATAGACAGAAAAAATATTACAGTCATTTCTTATAATTTAATTCTAAAATCCATTTTAACCAAGAAAAAACGTTGATGACGTCACGGTCACATGACTAAATTATGTCTATGGGCTAATAACAAAATAACGTCAGCCAATCAAACAACGCGTTGCACCCAAAATTAAATTATTAAACATTAATTTAGTAGTTGAATACAACATATGCTTTATCTTCAGTATAAATTGAATGATACATTTATATATAATACCTTAAATCGTACTAACAGTTGATTTAACCTTTTTTGACAGTTTTTATAATCAATCGACGCTATTGTAATAACTCAAATAATATGACTTTAATAATATTATAACATTTCTCAAACATTGCAGTAGGAACGTTCCTAACTTTTAAATTAGTTATTACTATGCATATCCTTTTTTATACTTTATTCTAAAAGCAAAACAGCTTATATGTGATGTAAGGTGTACTTTTGTTTGTCTGTTTGTCTTTTTCATTTTTAGCCAAGGCGTTGTCAGTTTATTTTCGATTGATGAGTTTGACTATCCCTCTGGTATCTTTCGTCCCTCTTTTATAGGATACATAATGATAATTATTTCATAAGCACCAATAATAAGAATTTTTACAAAAAAATCCTCAATTACACAATATATAAAATATAAAAATATAAAGGTGTACATGTACTCAAATATATTACAGAATACGATGTACGAAATATAGTTTCATTGTTTACAATTACCTTATATTTAATTACTCTACCATAACATCTCAAGGGACGTTAATTTACTTATGAGGTTAAATTACTATTGATCATTTAAACGATACTGTATTAAAAATGTAACCAATAGCTCAATGGTCACCTACTCTCTAAATAAATATGACCTTTTGTTCACTTATTTATAATTCATTCATTCATTCATTTATTCATTGAGTCGTGTTACAAAAGTGTAAGTGTTTAAAAAAGATTTGCTAACGAAAATCTTTTTGAATTAAAGCTTAGCAAGAATGATTGATATTCTTGAAATAAAAGTTTCTTAAATTGAAATAAATCGACTTTACAACAACGGAGAAAGTGATTTAAATTATAACACAAATGTCTGTTAAACGTATAATAAAATGACTAATTAATTGGAAAACTACATTTACTTTATTCTTAATATTGCATACGACACTAAACATATTACTTCAACAATTTATTTACACGGAGCTACATCGTTTGTGACAGGAATGGGGAGCAACAATACAAAACTGGCACAAAGATATACAAAACGCTTTTAAGATTCGGATCAAACAAGAAGATTGGATGAGAGACAATTCTACAGCATATGCTTTATGCATTGAATTCATAAGTGAGATAATCATTATCATATTAGTTATACCAAGATAATTTTATCATCTTTAGTGTTAATTACTATGTAGTTTTAGATTAACGTTTTATTGCTATATTCGTTAGTATAACCTGCTCTTGAAATAATTGGAAATAACGAGAGTAATGGAAACGTAGCAAAAAAGGTGTAAAGGTTTACAGTTTAATACATAGTTTGTAAAATATAATGGAAACTGTTCAAAGTAACAAAAAAGACTTCTCGTTTAAACTTCGCAACATACATTTGCATTCGTAATAGCTGGCTGTTGATTCAATTTGTAAAACATTATAAGATACGACACTCAACGAGGAAATTCAACTTTACAACAATCGTCGACTTAAATTCAAATTACTATGACATTGTAATACGAGTTTAATATTAGATTCTAGGATTGTGATTTAATTCAGGACTTCAGACAATCAACTGGTACTTTATATTAATCAACGATTTATCAGATAAGAGTTTTACTATTCTGATGGCTGAAAGATTGTTGAAATTATCCAATAGGAGTGAAGTAAGAATTAATTGTTATCAGACAAGATTCTACTCCGATCAATTTCCATGGAAGCACGTGAGCTAGTTAACGTCTTCAATGACTTAATCAATGACATTTTATAAATATATATCAATATTTAATAATCATACTGATCCCTCTGACGACATAGAATTGATACATGTATGCAAATAAGGACAGACTTTGTCGAAAGAAAATATTGGAAACTTATGAAGTCTTTGGAAAGCTTTGAATAAGTAGTGCAGAACTTAAAGTCAAGCGAAAGAAATAAATGCACTTTCCTTTCTTAAAGATGGATACAAATTTGACAAAAAATTCAACAATTATTTATACACAGATCACAACACCTAAACTAGATCAAGGACCTTTAGTTGGATTAATAGTTCTATATTCCTTAACTACTCTACTTTCTCTGGTTGGCAACATATTTGTTGTGATTGTTTTTAAAAAAGGTAAAAGGTCAAGGACTGATTTGAGACCTTTCCTTATTAACCTTGCACTTGCAGATCTTTTGATGGCTGCATTTTGCATGCCTTTCACCTTCGCGGACGCTATATTTCGTACATGGATATTTTCTGAAGTGTTTTGTCCATTAGTTCTTTTTATCCAAATGTTGTCGGTAGCGGCAAGTGTTTTCACAAATATGGCGATAGGAATAGATAGATTTCTTGTCGTCATGTTCCCATTAAAACATCGGTTTACTCAAAAACGATACAAATATGTTATTATATCAATTTGGATATGTTCTACGTCATTAGCTTCGGTACAATTTTTCGTAGCACGAGCAATCACTTATGAACCGGGCTATCTTGTTTGCCAAGAGGTCTGGCCAAATACATATTCTAGGCGCGTATACACCGTTATACTTCTTTTGTTTACCTACATTATTCCTTTATTCATTTTGACAATAACGTATTCTGTAGTTGGATTTTTACTTTGGAAAAGAACAACACCAGGAAACAGGGATCATTATCGTGATTTCTTGCAATGGAAGTCAAAAATAAAGGTAAGATTGTCATAAATTGTCCCCTTTTTGGACCTTATTGGGGTCTGGGTGGAAAGTACATCATGTTTTGTAATTTAAATATTTATTTTTCTATTCTATTCGTAAGATTATTCTCTAATCCTGATATTTCAGGGCCCAATTATTCATTCTTTTGCTTGTTGGTAATATACCGGAGGGGGGAAGCATGTTTCGCTATTATTGTTTCTCAAATGTTTCGCGCGCAATATAACATATACTCAGATTATTCATTATCAAAATTGGTCTATCACTGTATCATTTTCTTAATTGTAAAATCATCCCACAACTCAAAACTATATTTCTACTATAAAAGCTCCAAAGAAGTTAACGATTAACTTCTCGAATCTTCACTTGCTTTCAAATAATGTTAAAGTATAAACTTTGAACCCACTAATTGTCATCACTCTCGCATGTGCAAGTACAATTCGTACTTAAATTGTCGCGAATATGTGAATTACGGATCTTTTCATAATATAAATGTATGAAAAATATGGAAAAATCGCAAAAATTAAGTGATGCTAATTTTCCAGTAAGAGAAAGTACACAACGCGAAATTAGTAAAGTCAGAAATAAGTTAGTTTACAGTAATTTACACGCATCTGCAATAACAGTTACCTATATATCAAACGAATTTAAGAATCAAAGTACATCTAAAACATCAAATTTGCTCCTTGTGTTAAAAAGAAATCCATTACCAATTTATACTTTGAAGAAATCGTTATTGTTTCCAAAGATGTGTCATTTATGCTGAAATATAACAAAAAAACATAATTGCCCTAATTCTTTTAATTGGAATTCCTTAATGCGTTTAGAATCATGTGATATACTATGGATTAATTTTTTTTCCGTCGGTATCAATTTCTTGGATTGCTGAAAACTTGCATATTCGTGGATATTTGATGTCGTGGTTTTGCCAATCTCCGTATACACATCCTATTAAAAATATTCGTTTAACATTTGAATTCGCGGTTCATCTGTACCCACGAAACCAAAGAAAATTGGTATCCAACAAATAATAATGAATCCACAGTAAAAGGAATGAAGAAAGAACAAAGAAAGAAGTCAGGTGTTCTATATCTGAAATCTGAAAGTTAAACCTAATTGATAACTAAAGAGTTGCGGCATAAATATGTAAGCAACATTTTATTGACTTTCAGAAAACATTGACGCAAATTTGCCCTTGTGGGAAAGAGCAGTTTTGCAAAGCAACAATAATTATATAAAAAAAGCTATATATATTGTATAAAAATATTTTATATTTTAATTTAACACAAATTTTATTTGTTAATATGTCCCCACTTTAGTTCATAGTCATACATTAATTTTAGCTTTAAAACCATGATATGTAACTCTGCATTACAACTTTAAAAAAGTAAGATAACAAAAATACCGAACTCCGAGTAAAATTCAAAATGGAAAGTCCTTGATCGTAGGCAAAATCAAAAGCTCAACACACCAAACAGATGGTAACAACTGTCATATTCTTTACTTAGCATATTCTTTTTCCTTATTAAGAAAATGTTGAATTAAACCTGGTTTTGTAGCTACAACTGGGGTTAAAACATCATTATATATATTGACAGTTGTACGGTCTCTACCTCATGAATAGATAACCTTAGCTGTATTTGGCAAACGTTGTAGGTATATATGGTCCTCAATGCTATTCAACTACGTACATTATTTAGCTTTTTAAACTTTAATTGGAATCGAGCGTAAAACGATGAGTCTTTTGTATACGAAACTCGCGTGTGGCGCAAATACATCAATTTAATCCTTATATGTACAGTACAATAAACTCATCCTATGATGAGTTTATTGTACTGTACAATCAAATATTCATCAAATATCTAACGAAACTATACAATTCATATAACAATTATCTCTTTAAACATCTGTATGACAATCATTTCAAAAAAGCCATTACCATCATATTATAAATGTCATGACATAGTCAATTTAAGATATTCGCTCATTATTTGTGTGTTGATATTTTTAAACGAAGATTAGATTTAAATGAATTGTAAAACATTAAGTCCTTTGAATTTTTTGTTAAAGTTTAGTACTAGTATACGTTTCGAGCATCTTGCTCGAGATTTCATTTGAAATTTTCAAATAAGAAAGACCCACCTAAATTCAATTATTTGTTACATTCAACAGCAGTTGCCGTTATTCTGATGATAGGTTTCCGTTAAATAAGCCAGAGTTCTCTAAATAAACTGCCGACATTTACCCAAAGGAACTATCTTTAATTTCAAAGATTAACAATAATAACTGTCCTTTTCCGATTATTTCCTGATATTCTAGTTGGATTTTCACAGAAACTTTACACAAATATTTACGATACAAGGAATGATTTTTCTTTCCCTATTGTTAATTTTCCCTTTTTGGACGATCATGTTTCTTTGGCATTGGCTTAACTCGTTCGCTGTGCTGATGCCTGTAATAATGTTGTAGATTTCAAGGGGCGCAATCTATGTATATTTGGGAACTATCAAGTCACAGATCTCAATACTACAAATTACCTAACACTTTTACTACATTCTTCTTAAGATTTTGTTTTAAAGTTAGGATGGACCTGAAGAAAATTTGTTTCAAACGAATAGCACATCCTTTATTTCACGGTCAAGTTGTTTAACGATCTCGTGAATTTAGTGAGTATCCGGGTAAATCGATCAATCTTTAAAATAAGTTTTTTTCTGAAAGCTTACCAATTATACACTGTAATTAGATCTTTGAATAATGTGTTTATTTGTATAAATATTAATTTTTTATTTTCAGTAAATTGAGACCAGAATAAATACTCTTGTTATACACACATATAGTGTCACGTTACTATAATATGATACCTTTATATTGGCATTGTACATGATCATGTCTTTCCCTGCCTGTCAATGATGTCTTTACACTAAATCCATCGGGAATATACTAATTGATATGATAATTTTTTTTTTATTAGAATTTAGGGATGTATTAATTGATATGTTAGTCTTAAGATAATTGATTTTAAAAATTGATATCGGCTTTGGCCTAGCTGTCAGTAACTGAGAGTACTCTTAGATCTGCACTTTGTATCTTATATTGTTTGGGATGTATAAATACCCAGCCACGTCCGGACAGTGTTTTTGTTAAATGTGTTTTTGCTCTGAACCGATTTGATGAGGTTATCTAATTTTTCATAGTTCCAACCACATCACATCAAATCGAGACTTTTCTATATTATTTTCAAAACACAAGGATGAAATGAAATTGATAAAACACCATTCGACATTCTCTGTTATTTGTTCTAAACATCAAATGTCTCATATTTATACGTTAATGTTTATTGATAAATAAAGGTGGGTGGTAAAATTCCAACAGTTAATAATTGTTTGATTATCAATATGATTTCGATACACATTTGACGACTGGTCAGATGATAGATCTGTGCATCAGCTAGGTTTAAGCTTGACTGAAAAAAAGTACAGGAAACGTACTGATAACGTTATATAATATATTGTAACAGAAATGGAAGTTAACCTTTAGTTCACAAATGAATAAACTTCTGTTATTTTTAGAAAGGTGCATTAACATAATCGATTATTGAATAAGAGCACTATTGAATTCCGCAGATATTTGCTTATCAAAAATCGCACATTAAAATGTTATTGGACAACATTCATTTTCAACCTTTGACATACAAATGTATGTCATTGCCAATCAAAACTACAAATCATATCCAAAGCAACTCCTTACTCACTAGCATGTTCTAACCACTGAAAGCTACACTCTTCGTACATTATATATGTAAAAGTCATGTTATACAAATAACATATCAAGCTGTTGACGTTATATTGTTTGAATTTGTACCATTTTATGCTTATATAAGAATAAGATTTTGAATCCATTTTAAGGACCCGTTTCTGAGCATACACTTATATCTTATTTATTGTTTAATGCGTTTTGTGAGCGAGTACATACGAGTTAAAACAAATCGAATTGAGTTTCTTCGTTGGTATATTTCATAATCATGTACTATGTTTTCAATCTAATTGTAAGGCAGAAATTGCGTTCAACAGTCTATGAAACACTTTAGCAGGTGGCATAAGTTGCACGTGCATCAGTATACAATGCATTTAATTTGTTTTATATTGGACTTATGTATCAAGTGAAAGAGAGGCAAAATAATACAGAGGAACATTTGAACTTTGCTATGGTCAGATTCAATTTAGTAGACTCTGTCTCCTTAAAAATATATATTTATAAAACGTATACAATAAAGAAATTGGAAAATTCTTTCAAAACCAATGCGTTTCAATCGTGTGTGAAATAATTAAAATTGAAAGAACAAAAAGGTTTTGAAATACACACAGATCTAAAAGGACGAAATCAAATCGTTTTTAGATGCATTAGTAAAATATTATGAAATCGTTTCATTATAAAATATATGAAAACAATCACTGACCGTGTAACACAATTGTACTTAAACCAACAATAACCACATACACAACTCATGTGATCTCACTCTATTCAAATGCCATGACATTCACGTTTGTTTGTACTATCATTTAAATAAATATCACTGTGTTCAACAATTCGTTTCATATTGTAAAAAGAATCTTCATATTTTTGTTAGATAATTCTGTATAAAGCATGAAATGTGAACATTATGTACTCTTCAAAATGTCCCAAAGGTGACCTTTTGAATTATAGAGTTTTCAATTCCCAAAGAAAGCTTAAACTTAAACTGAAATCGTTTTTCGGAATTCAAATGAATCGACACCTTTGATAATGGCTTTTCAATCAAACTCTAATTGCATCTCTTATTACATAACATACTTAACAAATTGTCTCTGTAGTCATTAATTTGTAGGCGTTGATAAACAAAGATGTTTTGTGGTAAGATAAGATCTTGAAATTCACTGCTTTCTGAAATTGATTCTCAGTGGACGCAGTATAAGCTTTGTACAGATCTATTTGTGTTATATTTAATTAAATTGCTTGTTTAATTGTCTCTATGAAACGGATTTGTGTGTACCAACGGAACCAACACAGTTTGTGTAATACGATAACCATATCAAGTAGAATTCACAGTCAAGATTGAAATTAATTATCGTTAACGTATTTCGATCTATTTGCATTCACAAGAAATAACAATCGTTTTTTTTTTTTGTTTATTTCAAAAGCAAATTTATTTTGAAGGGTTCGCTATTAACTGTATTTTCTTAATCAAAAATATCAGATCATTTTGTTTTTTTATACTGTCGCTATATATGCTGTAAAATGTAGTGAATAGGCCCATAAGCAGGCCTAGTGCGTGTCGTAGAACTTTAGCGAAGCTATATTTGTATGAACATATTTGCGATGAACAACTGTAGTTTGTTAAAAAGAAATCAGACTTAGTTTTAATTGTTTCTAATATAACGACCGTGATGCAAATTACTTACTTATTGTCTTGTCTTTTGTCTATATAACTATCAGATCAAATAGTAATTTATTAGACAATAAGTGGTTTACTTGCTAAATATATCAGTATTTTGAATCAGTAAACAAATGCCGAATTTCCATATAATATCACAGTAGAACAAAATTCTCGCCACAAATCAATGCATAATTAAACAGTCAACAATTGTCGTCTGTATCGACAGGAATCATAATACTAGTTCGTTGTTTACTTTCAAATTTATATAAGAAAAAAAAGTTCAAACTCCTTTCGGCAAATTTACATATAGGTATTTTTATATATTTACATATAAGGACTCCTAAGTGGCACAAATAAGAATTAATTGTATTACATTTTACAATTGAGCAAAAACAGATGAAATCAACGAATTTAAATACTTTGATACCAACAGTTTTCATCTCAAAAGTCTCGAACGAACTTATTTAAAAAATCACTAAAAATGTGTAGCGATTTAATTGAGATTTAAATATAGGAAGATGTGGTGTGAGTGCCAATGAGACAACTCTCCATCCAAATAACCATTTAAAAAAAGTAAACCATTATAGGTCAATTTACGGCCGTCAACATAGATCTCTGGCTCACACCGGATAACAAGCTATAAAGGGCCCCAAAATGACTAGTGTAAAAACATTCAAACGGGAAAACCAACGGTCTAATCTATATAAAATTAAAAAAAGAGAAACGAGAAACACGTATAAATTACATAAACAAACGACAACTACTGTACATCAGATTCCTGACTTAGGACAGGTGCAAACATTTGCAGCGGGATTAAACGTTTTAATGGATCTAAACCTTCTCCCTTTTTCTGAAACAATAGCATAAAATCACAAATTTGTATGGTTTACTTTCAAAGAAAAACAGCGTTGTAGATGATAATTTCCATTCCCCCACGTCCTTGTTTACAAACACAACGGCTGACTGAAAAAGTAAAACAGTTAAATCTAACGTCCTAATGCTATGTCAGTGTTAATTCTCAGGTCAGGGGAATATTCTTCAGCTAATAATTATTTCATTATACATGTACATTGTATAATATGATTTTGCACTTATGCTAATACGTACTACTACAACAAAGTAGTACAGGCTTTTTATAAGAGTTATTTTACTTCTGTATTTTAACATTACTTGGTATAATTAGGGATATTCATGAAAAATATTCAAGACATGACTCGCCAGTGTCTGCTATATATGTTCCGTGTCCTTGTATCGGACAAAACTACCATCAAACCTTGACTTTATTATTCCAACAAGCCTAATTATAGAAACAGGCATAGAACAAATTATAGTTTGCACGCAGTTTTCCAATTAATTAAATTGGTTTTGACAAATATAAACGACTAATACAATGTATTGGCAATGAATTCAACATGTTCAAAACAATCAAAAGTATATAACTTTGAATACAATTGAGAATATCGTACTTATAAGACAAGATTACGTTTGGTTTTTTTAGCCCAAAGAGTTATGAATCTTAAAGGTTTTTTTCCTTGGGACACTTGTTGCATCCGATGGTTATCAGAATATACTCTCACTTACAGGTTTATAAAGCTACAATTACACAGTTTGTAATGGTGAACAGTCACGTGCTGCGAATATAAAGTTTAGCTCTTTATTTCATTGGACTTTTCTTTCAAAGTGTCCAGAACATATATATTATAAGCTATAACCACGAATGAAAGGAAAGGAGTCAGCAGCCTAACCTCACAAAAGAGATCAACAAACAGATTTATATGATAGACCATACAACTTTATTTCCCTAAATATTATAGGGTTATTGCATGAATATTGGGGAATATTGTCCCGAGTAGAATTTTATATTGCACGAGCTTGCGAGTGCAATATATGTTCTACGAGGGACAATATTCCCCAATATTCATGCAATAACCCTTTTATTGTATAGCAATATAATATTTACAAGTAAAAACTGGTTTAAACTAAGATTTGATCGTTGATGACGTCATGAATTTTGAAGATTTATTGCACTAGTGCAATATTAGAATTTATTGCACGCTAACTTTTGGTTACTTTCTGTGGGAAATATTATATTGCTATACAATAATACAGAGTCTTGAAGAATCGAGAAAATTCCTATATAGAATTTAACTGATTGGGCGATATGAATTATTAAAATTTGAATGACTTTAGAACTCGCTGAACTTATTCTTTCGGTCAAACAATATCAATAACGGTCTGGAGAAACAACCACTGATAAACGCAGGATCAGTGAACCGTGAATAAAAATTTTTATTTTTTTTTTAATACAGGATTTAAACGTCTGACTTTATACTTTGATTTCTGTAATGTAATAATCTGTTTTCATATTAGCAACTTTTGACTCTGGGTTCTATATTTTGTCGACAGTTCGGAAAAAGTTAACTGCTGTCTGATGATTTAGGGTATGTATAGAAAACCTTACCTTTACATTACTCTTGCTTGACCGAGTACCAGAATGCCCAACCCAAGAGAATGTAAACTGTCAAAAACATGAGTTCTGGAATCAAAAGTCGGTAATTTCAAAATGGTGTATTGGATCAAATAGAATCTTTACAGTTACTGTAATGATTGGTTGAATCTTTCCAAAATGAAATATTTTACAACTATATTATTTCTTCATTCTATTTTCTAAATTATTTTAACAGAAATTGTTTCCAGCTACCAATTTGACGTTAATATCGATCGGAATTGCAATTATTTGTACTTTGTACAATCGGGGCTGTTATCTGATATCTAAACTTATATTTCTGTTAAACAACATCATGCATTTGAATGTGTATAATCTAGAGGATTATGGAAACATGAAAATATTTGTATTTGTTGTCTCCAATTGCCACTATATATCAATTGTTTCACAGATACCGAAGATTATAGTTGTTTTCCTAAAGTGGTAAATGGAGATTTGATTGTAAACAGTATTGAATTGATTTTTTCTTTAAATCAGAGGCTTGTAAGCAAGGCAAACATATTTAGAAATGATTTGAAGTTTTCTGATTAAAATAACACCAAGTTTACATTTGGACAGCGGCATATCAAGTTTGATGTATTAATTTTCCACGGATGTTTAATGAGTTATAATTCATCACTAACCACATATGTCATGAACATTCTCATAACTCATAACGAAACAATTTTGAGACTAGTGTAAACAAGCAGTAAGCCTCTGCAACATTTAATTCATTTCAAGCTTTCTTCCTTTTGAATGAGGAAATGACAGTTTGTGGTTAGTACTGATTATTTCAAACAAAAGTCAATTAAGATTTAAGTAGATTGATAAAACATGATTTGTATCAGTGCATTCCACTTACAAAAGCAAGTAGCAATTATAAAACAAAATTCTCTGATAAAATGGGCAGGTTTATTTTCTATTCCAAACATATATACCGGTATTAAAGTGTCAATCATTGTTTTTGTTTTAAATATACTGGCATTCTTTCTTGAGCGTCTTTATATCTAATTTTATCTTACCTCCTACACATTTCAAGATTGGTTAAAAGCGTTCGCGTCCGCGTGGACCGTGTATATTCCATATTAGGTTAGTAGGGAGGCACGGTTGATAAAATTGAAAATGGAAATGGAGAATGTGTCAAAGCGACAACAACCCTACCATAGAACAGACAACAACTTCTACACTATTTGATTACTTAAACGTATTGACAGTTCTGTTCAATATTGTTATATCAAAGTTGTTGATATGGAATTGTTTTCTTTTTTTTTTGTTGTTGTTTTTTTTTAACGTAAAAATATCTTTATTGCATATTTGCTGTAACAATTAACTAAGTTTACAGCTTTTAACTTAGTATCCAGCATGTCATTGTTGACATTAGTTTATTTATTCAGACGAATGAAAGAAGTTTCTTAGAACTGAACACTGGAACACTTTAAAACAACAATGGATGTGGTATGCTTGCAAATAAGACAACTATAGTCTAAATTCAACAAATTAGGATAGTTGGTAGGATAAATTCGTCACATAGTGTGCAAGTGACCTAATACGATATATACGGGATAAGTAAATTCCATATGGAGTTCGAGCGTCGCCACTCCATATGGAATTTACTGACCCCGTATAGATCGTATAAGGTCACTAACACACTATGTAACTAAAAATATCCACCTAGACTCATACATATCTCAGTAGGGTAGGCGGTGTCTCTGATTTTTCTAAATTTGGGAAATCATCACTTCTGTGACATTACTGCACTTTCAAATAGACACATTTTGTAAGAGATGATGCAATCATAATACATTGCTTGCGTCACTGATGAGTCTTTTTGAGACGAAACGCGCGTCTGGCGTAATTATAAAATTTTAATCCTGGTATCTATGATGAGTTTATTTGCAACCACTGGGTCGATGCCACGGCTGGTGAAGATTCATTTCCCCGAGGGTATCACAGGCCCAGTAGTCAGCACTGCTGTGTTGACTTGAGGTATCATTGATATGTTCATAAATATAAATTAACTGTTAACAAAACTTTGAAATTTTTAAAAACTAAGGCTTTTCTATCTCAGGAATAGATTACCTTAGCTGTAATTGGCAACACTTTTGGGAATTTTTGGTCCTCAATGCTTTTCAGTTTCGTACTTTATTTGGCCCTTTAAACATTATTCGATTCGAGCTTCCCTTATGAGTGTTTTTGAGACGAAACGTGCGTTTGGCGTAATTATAAAATTTTAATCCTGGTATCTATGATGAGTTTATTTGCTAGATATTTTCCCGAATTTTGATGAAGATTGAATGTAGCGATTTTTACATTTTCGTTTTGCCATCAAATACATTTAATAAGAGGTCAGAGTAGTTTAGATATATATGTCCCGCTCTCATAAATCAGTTCCCCGAAAATGGTTTTGGCCGGTACTAACGATTATGTTGTTGTTTTTCATGAGTGGTATTTGATAATTGTATTGTTTAAACAAATTTGATTGGTTTTGTTTGGTTAAAGTTAAGAACGCTAGTCAAATCATTAGAGGAAATAATTAAAGATTTGACGTTTTGGTAATTAAACAGTACGATAACTTCTTGACAGCTTTGTACCAAATTTGATGCATTAATTCTCTATGGATACCTACAAATGATAATTCATCGAGAATCATATTCAAAGTAACTTATAAAAACAAATTATTCCTTTCTGCAACTCAACTCATTTAATCGACTATTCGTTTTACATTAATATAAAACATTTGATTTTGAAACTACAAATCAATTAAGACAACAACAAACTATTATAAGTGCCTATAAGAGCTCTAGTCGTGTGTGAAATTTTGAAAAAGAATAATTGTTTTTGGTGTACGATGATGCACTTAAAATGCATGAAAAATAGTCGGCTTTGTTATACAATGTACGTTTGAACGAGCGATAATAAAGATTTTCTTGATGAAATAACAAATATATCTCCTCATAGCCACGAATCGTGAGTCAGGTTATACGAGCAGATTGTTGTGTTATGGTAATTTAAAAAAAAGGCTATCATTATACCATTTTGATTTTCTTTGTTGTCATAGTTGTCTGTTGTATAGTGATGCAGATTATAACAAACTGTTGACTTGTACCTCTATTATTTAAAATTGTCTTTTTGTTTTGTTCACTCATTTTTGTCAATATAGTGGGAATTTTTTTTTTTGACTGTCTTACAAGTCAGGGTTATAAAACTATGTTTAGTTCAGCATTTCTACATTAGAAAATGCCTGTACCAAATCTGTGATATGGCATTGTTTACGTGGTCAACCTACAGCGGGCTCTTGCGGGCTACCGCGGGTCTCAACCGCGGGTAACGTACGTGGCCGGCCTCTAGCGGGCTACCGCGGGTCTCGACCGCGGGTAACGTACGTGGCCGGCCTCCATTCGTTTGTGTGCTTTTGGTTTTGCCATTTGATGAGGGATTTTCTGATTTGAATTTTCATTGGAGTTTGGTATTTTTTGTCGTTATCTTACTTTTTATAATTCATGACATATATGTGCAACTACATTTCTGTGATATGATAACACATAGTATTGTAATAAGAAGCAAGGAATTTCAGATGTTCATTTTTCTTAAAAATATATCTTTGAAAAATTGAAATGCATTCATGAAAAAGCTGAATGTTTGTTACAAGTTGATATGCTCGCAGATCCTCGATAGGCTACAGAGTAGAAACATGTATTCTTTATGGAATGAAGTTAATACAATTTGTACAAAGTGTATTATTTGATTTTTCTATTGAAGATTAGTCATTTGTGTTTCATTTATAATCGAAATTGCCATGTTCATCTGTATATTTCACTGCAAAGACATGGTGAGAAATTGACCCCTGGAACTTTGTTCGGTTATTTTTTTTTTTTTTTTTTAGTGCTAACAATAAAATTACATTGACAAAAATTGATTACTTGCATTAAACATGTGTACATTATTATCATATACCTAAGACTAATCGGAATTTGTTTAAAAAATAAGAACTCGATAGTAACAAATGCATGATATCCCACATAACTGAAGAGCCAAGTAAACTAAGGGAACACATTTATAATGAGATTTTTAAATACAGTACGTTTACTATTTAGACAGTGGTGTAACAAAAATGTATAAATTTGACGGATGTTTTAAGAGTTACAAGTCATCACTATTACAACTACCATCATTGTGACTATGAAAATACCTGGAAACGTATAAACGAACAAAAGCCTTATGCTTTTTCTAAATTGAATAAATAATTTATTCGTCCTTCAATCTCATTTGATAGTTCTTACCTGGTAGTTCAAATAAAAAAAACAATTAAGTTAAAAGTAGTTCAGTGAAACATTGTTTACATGTACATAATTGCAATTAACTTACGATGGGATCTATCTAATAAAGCAGGTTTAACGAGTAAACAGTACAAAACATACATTTTATTATTGTCTGGCAATAAATGTATTTGTATTGAAAGCAATTAATTTGGATTGGATATTAAATGAATATTAGTGTCAATACGAACTTAACAACCCATATAGTTACATATGCGATCGTTAATGCAATGCTTAGAGAGTGTGTAAATGCAAATTTTACTTCCGCAATAAAGTGGGCATAATCTTTTTGCATATGAATGATTAATTAAATAAGTTTAGAGAATTGTCAATATATTGCACGTCCCAAGTGTTTATCAAAAATGAGAGTGTTCTACTTAAAAGACCATACAAATGAAATTACCTTATTAAAAAAGGTCCAATACAAACAAAGCAGCATCTGCGTGCATTATAAAAAAATGTAATTGCTCATTATACAACTTGTTATAACGTAAGTTGTAACAGTCAACCCTTATGTAACAAAGTCAAGTACTTAGTAACTTTTCCTGACAGCATAAATATTCACGGAGAGTCCATGACATGTCTTCTTCCTGTTATGTTTCCACTAATCAGCTTCTCCAGAATCAAATAATTGAATTAGAAACCAATCATATACTGCAAAATTTGTTATGAGCCCATAGACATAATTTAGTCATGTGACAATGACGTCATCAACGTTTTTTCATGGTTTTCTACGGTTTAAAATGGAATTTAGAATTAAATTATAAGAAATGACTGTAATATTTTTTCTGTCTATTCGAAATAAAATAAAAAAATGTTGTGCACACTGTTAAATAACCCGCTACGCGCGTTATTCAGTGTGCACCAAATTTTTTATGTTATTTCTTCATAGACAGAAAAAATATCACAGTCATTCCTTAATAAAAAAAAACTTTTGGCTACGAATATCAACCTTACAATAAACCTGAGTTATTAAGGATTGTCTTATTACCACTTTTGCATAGGCCTAAAATTCCAAAACTTAGTAAGAAAAATAAGGAAAAATCGTTCAATAAAAACTAGATAGTATCTGTGGAATGTTTATAGTTCGGGTCAACTAGTATAAATAGGTAAGACATACTGTAAAATAAATATTGGTAAAAAATTCTGGATATCAATCATTTTTTAATAAAAACAAATAAATGATAGAGAAACTCATAAATGCATACCAAGTCAGCTGTAGATGATAGCATTTTACTTATTTCAACCATATTAGAACACACCCGCGAAATCGCGGGCATTCAGAGCGTAGTTTATAGTATGTAAAGTGTTGTTGGAAGAATTATGTAAAATATTGAATGAATGGAGAATTTCAGCAAAAGTATCATAAGTCAAAGGTTATTGGGGACAGGAAAATGTGTTTTTTTTTTATCCCTCCTCCTTTATTTCCAAAATTCCCAATTTTGGTTTTCTATCAATTTCAATATGAACATAATACATTAAGTGGGGAATTTCAGCAAAAGTATCATAAGTCATAGGTTATTGGGGACAGGAAAATGTTTTTTTTATATCCCTCCTCCTTTATTTCCAAAATTCCCAATTTTTGGTTTTCTATCAATTTCAATATGAACATAATACATTGAGTATGTTATGAACATTTAAGTAAGGAGCCTGTAATTCAGTGGTTGTCGTTTTTTTATGTGTTACATATTTGTATTTCGTTCATTTTTTGTACATCAATACGGTGGCTAGTTTTCTGGTTTGGATTGTGTTACCTTGTCAGTTCAGGGCCTTTTAAAGCTGATTATGCGGTATGGGCTTTGCTCATTGTTGAATGTCGTACGGTGAATTATAGTTGTTAATTTCTGTATCATTTTGGTCTCTTGTGGAGAGTTGTCTAGACATGGCTATCATACCACATCTTCTTTTTTTGTAATCAATGAGTTTTGTAAAAGATTTAATAACTGGAGAATTTCAGAAAAGGTATCAAAAGTTCACATGAATAATTTTAGCGCTTATATAAATCTGTATATTATGAACATTCATTACTATATAAATATAGTGTATTTACTTTCAATTTTAAGTTTACTAATCGATCCATGGTGGTCATTGATATAGTATACAGACCCTCTCTATTAAATAAACTATGTGACCGCCGTGGATAGTAAAGTTGAAAAGATAGCAGATAGAATTCTTAAAATACAGTATACAGAAAAACGCAAACCGGAAGTCTAATCAGACTTAAAATTTCGTCCAATGACGGGACAATATCCGGATGCCTTTTTTCTCGTTTTTCTCCCAAAATAACGCAATCTGAAAAATCATATGAATGGATGACAAATGCGACTATGCACTGTACCTATAGGACACAGAGGCGTGTTGATTAATTTATTGTGGAAAGAAGAGAAGCGACACCAAAAATGAGGTCTTCTCGTTTAATAGTATAGATATCGTAACAAAGATTTCGTTTAAATCAAATTATAAATCCATCACTGTACTAATTATAGGATTTTACTTTACTCAAGTTTGGATTTTTGTAGTTTTAATTGATTAATCACTAAATCAATGCGTTACGAATAATTTCTTTGTATACTATTAAATGCTATAATATGAAACAGTACAGTTTCAATAAGATTTCATTTATATGTATATTTGACAGCTAATCTGGTAGAAAAAAATGAACAATTTTGAAAGTATGTAACTTTTCAGTTTCATGGGTATGCAATAACTTTCTTATCAACCTGGGGCCTGGTTTTCTAAAATATCATAAGATATTTCATAACATATATTATATCTTAGGACATATATATTTAATGATCATCTTGTGACTATCATATGATATGTTATAGGATGTAAATCAAGGCTGTCTTATGAGTCATAGCTATGATGCTCTTAAAAACTGTCATAAGCGAACATGTTTTTCTATTATTTTAAGTATTGATTAAAAAGTGATAAATATGAATACAAAAATGAAAGGTATGAACATATTGATTAATACCATTCTATATATTTAAAAAATAAATATTTTTTTGCATTACATGAAATTTTATACAAAAAAAAAAGAATTGAAATGTGATAGTACTATTAACTATACTAGGAACGAAATAATATGTTTATTTATTAAACAAAACAATGAGTTAGAAAAGACTTCCAAATTGTATTTCGCAGGAGATTCAAATCTTAATTCATGTAGTTGATGAAAATAAAATCTTTACTATTTTACCTAACTGAGAAACACAACAAATGTTTGTTTTTGCAATATAATGAAATTATACATGAAAAGTAATTAATATTTTAGTTGAAAAGCTTTCGACCATCATAAGTCATGTCGTGAGGGTTCTTAAGTTTATGACAAATCGTAACTTGGGACACTTTCGAAAACATATCTTACTACTATGATGTTTTAGTCATAATATACTTTCGAAAACCAGGCCTCTGCTCATATTTGTTCTGACAATATTGGTATGAATATCTGTATTTAAGGTCTGTTCCTAGTGTGCTTGAATTTTAATACTTCATTGTGTCTATATACTGTGTTTCGTCGATCGTTTAGCGTATTAATTTCTGTGATAGGTGTTTGATGAATGCAAACCGCTGTCTAACTTCTCCGCATAATTTACACTTGAAAATGTACTGAATTATAAAACCTTAACTTTACCAATACTATCGATATAAATCTTATCGGTTATTCTTCCTTATATAGTTATAAATTATAATGACCTACAACATCTAAAGTTTTGAAGGACTGTATTGAATCATTCACATTTTGCTAAAAATAAAATGTTTCTAAATCAAAATATAAACAATAGAAAATTATCTAACAAAGGAAAACAATTCTTGTGCATACATATGCTCTTTAGGGCAAAAAAAGATAAGGTAATCAGCAGCAAATTCGTTCATGGAACATTGAATGTTAGTGCACAGGAAATGGACCTTCAATGTATCCTACTTAGCTGCTAGTTCATTTGTGATTACTATTATATGATAAATACAGTTGATCATTAAATACGAAACATAAAAATAAAAACTCAATTTTCTATCATTTGAATTGTGATTTATTTCCTACAAAAGTACATAACAAAAACTTGATAACGTGACATTGTGTGTTGCATATGAAAGGTTACTTTACTAATAGCATATCAATATCGAAAATTTTACTGCATTGAACTCTTAATGGATTTCATCACAATAATTTATTTGTATTAAGTACGCTATATACTTACTTGTACCTTGTAATAGTATTGAATTTGTTATTAAATGCTTCAATTTTTTTATATTAACAAAATACCAACTTGTGAATTCGAATCGGTTTGTGCAGGTCGATAAAAACTTTCTTTTAGTTTCATTGATATAATTGTTATTCTTTTCATTGACACAAAACCCCTTTTCAAACAGTCGAAAAACGGCAATGGTATCGACCCGACCTTTACGCAATGAACCTTTTTAACACGACGATTTAGCTAAAAAAGACTCCTTCCTTTTGTTATAAATGCGCCAAAAAAGGACTGAAAATATATATATTGTGTTTATCACTCTATTACTATTCTAGATCTTTTACTTTAATTGACAGTTGTGTGCTTGATCAAAGTAAGATTGATAACGTCTCATGTCACTTTTGATTTTTCTCATACATTGTGACGTCACCGATAATGTCTCCTCACGTCTCAAATCCGTGATACGAGAATTACGGGGCGACTGATATAGGCGCATGGAAGGACGATAATATGTTCAATCAAAAGACGTATAAAACAGTCGGAGTAAATCATGACCTTGTGAATTGCAACCGATAATATCGACAGTATTTTCATATAATCTGTCTACTAGTACCACTACCTTTTTAGTATCGATTTTAATTAATCGAAATACAAAGCCAATGCAAATAAAGTCTATTATCGC
This sequence comes from Mytilus galloprovincialis, assembly GCF_965363235.1. Lineage (NCBI taxonomy): Eukaryota > Metazoa > Mollusca > Bivalvia > Mytilida > Mytilidae > Mytilus > Mytilus galloprovincialis. Next base: position 4,751,350 of record NC_134846.1, on the reverse strand, counting down.
TTTAATTATTAGAAATAAAACTGATGAGGACAATACAGATCTTACAACAATTTGTTAACTATGACCTTTTACATTAAGTGTATTTGATGGATCAATACGTGTATATGGATCCTAGCTAAATATACGGCCTCTATAAAAAGCAACACCCTCTACATAAGGATGTATTATTAGTTTGGACTATTTTTTGTTTAGGCTACAGTTACAGTAAAACTTTCAAACCTAATATGTTTTACCCGTGATTCAATACGGTTGTATAAATAATTTCCTTTCTTGTAAAGGTCGATCAATACCATTTTACCAATTTTGCTTTTGAATATTAAATCACAAAGTGATAGTAACATGCAGGTTTGGCTATATATACGTAACTTAAAAAAAAACTGTCAAACTCTGAGGCCCTCCCATCTTCGTTAGTCAAGGGTTACGATCTACTCCCGTTCTCTCAACCCTTGGCGGATTGAGATAAAATTTCGGATATACAAGGTAAGGATTTTTATTGGTTGCAGTAGAAACTCGCTGCATCCAATAAAAAAGCGCATATAACATGATCACATGTAAATGTAGAAAGTGTTTGTAAACAATTGTCACGTGTTTATTGTGCAACAGGTCTTTACATTACTAAACATACGACTATATTTAGTGACAACTTGAATGTTAAATCAACTAATAGAAGTTCCTGTGTATGTTTCATGCACAAATGCATGAATGTTGACGTATATTTCCGTTTCCGGCTTTACCAAGTGTGTAGAATCTTGACGCTACTGTATTTTACCTCCAAATGGAAGAGTTCAAGTGCTACCATTGATCAACAATAATGTATTCGGAAGGGGCGTGAATTTAATTTTCCGATAGATGTCGCAACATTGATATCACAAATGTTGGCTTAATATGCCAAGGGTGGAGAGAACGGGAGTGGATCGTCCCCTTGGCTAATGAGAATGAGGCAATCCAAAACGACAGGTCTATAACCAAATATCAAAATCAAAAGCTCAAACACCTCAAACGCATGGATAACAACTGTTATATTCCTGATTTGGTACAGGCATTTTCTTGTGTAAAAATGTTCACGGTCTTATTGGTTTGATTGTTATGTATGTGTACGAATTTCAAAGGAAGGATGTGTAAAAGAGATAAACGATGATTTCACTGTTTTGACATTACTTCTGAAGCCTACTATACTTTTGTTATTCTGTGGCCACTTCCATATCTATGACTTCTAATTGGATTTTAATTATTGATAAACAGTAATAAAACGCTCCATTTAGTTACTTGTTACACTGTAACGCTATTAAATACGTGTTACTTTCGTGAGAAATAAAATGCTTCATTGCTTCATTCAAAGGATAGCACATGAATAATGTGTATATGTGTTTCAACATACGACGCGAATTCATACAAACTACGTAAAACCAATTCCTAATGCACTTTATAACTGTCCATGAAGGAGAAAAACGTTCTTTTATGCTCATTACATTATTGTTTTTCTTTTTCAGTTATAGAGCTAAAAGTTGACTCTGCACTGTTTTACTAATGATTATGGCGATAGTTCTATATTTGTAACCGTATCATAAGGCTATGTATTGGTGTCTACAATACGTTACATAATGAATACATTGATCTTGTAAAGCTAAACTGAACTTAACAAAAGACATTTGATTGTAATTAACAATGAATTAAACAAACCAGAAAGAATCACAACAGTTCTGACAAAGAAGCATCGTTTAAATAACTGTTAGAAACGTGTAAATGAGTTTTGTAAATAGCACGTGCTAGCTATTGGAGGTTAAATTGAAATAATTTAAGTATGGATAAACTGCGTCTTCTGATTGCTGACTGTGTTTTGTCTATCGGGGTTGCGTTCAATATTGTAGCAGCTACATAGATCTACATAGGGCTACGTAGATTTGTAAATACTGAACGTGTAGATAATAAACACAACCGCTGAAAGGCATCATTAATTTGCATATGTGTGACCGTGACAGCATCAACGTCTTTTCTTGATTTACTCCGTCTTAAAATGGAATAAAGAATTAAATCATAAAGGATGACTGTAATATTTATTTTTTTTTGTCTTTTCGAAATGACATAAACAATGTGGTGCACACTATAAAATCAGTACTACAGGCCATACTGTAGTATAAAATTGTAAAGGCCATATTGGACATGGCATTATTCAAACTACATGTAGCATATTATTTATTTGGGTTTTTTTTTTTGTGTGATTGGTTAGAATCGAAAACCTTCTTAAATTCTTAATGTATATAATGCTTCGACTGAACATACTTTCTTAGCATTAATTTTAAATTAAATTCAAACCAAATAATTTTCAAACTCACAACATCTGTATTGAATCAGACGTCTAAATAGGCTCATAATATGAACGAACAAAGAAGCATAAGAAACCAATTGTGGGGGAGATGAGACCGGGGGGCGCAAACAGATATTTTTATGACTGAATATTGTTCAATGTTTGAAACATTCACATGTATGTAGCTAATGCACTACGGCGTTGATTAGAGTGTGCCGGATGTTGCTAATTTGATACGTCATCGCACTAGTTAGTCATTGTTATTTGATATTGCCTTGTCATGATAAAAGCAGATATCGCATATTGACATATTTTTTTTTGTATTGCAACAGATGGATATCAAATCAAAAATGTTTAATAAAACGATACATATGTTTGACATATCACATAATTAATCTATACAAAGTATATATTACATATAATTTTGCCATGATTAAGAACTTTCCAATTTGATTTTCCTCTAAGTTCAGTATATTTGTGATTTTACTTTTTTTTCATATATGGCATCCCAAACAAGTCGAGATGTTGGTATTTTAAATGCTAACTGATTATTAATGCACTGTTGATACATTGTCAACTTTATTCTTTTCTTAACCTGCTAATTAACGGTATCGCATTGTGGTAATGTGTATGAAAACTCAATGTTTTACAAATAAATCCTGTAAAAATATCTTATAACGCTGAAGAAAGATTGACAATACGAACATAATCGATGGTGATTAACACACTTCAGTGGAATTTGTTCTTTTAGAAAAGATAATAGCCAATTGAATCGAAAGTGTTTTATTTATAGTATAACTTAACTTTCAAGAGCTTAATTTGAAAATTTGGTACGGTTTCCCTTTTATTCGGTTTATCGTCAACTGCATTCTGTTTTTTTTGTACGCTATTAATTACCAAACAATAAAGCTCAATAATGGATTAATCTTCTTAAATATACATTTATTTATATAGTTAATTTCCGTAAGCTGTATTGCTTTTTAAAAAACAGTTAATTGTTAAAGCTACATTATAATGAACAGATACATCAATTTTCTGTTTCTAAGCTATTCAACAGGTCCACACTTTCAATATCCCATTTGTTACAAACGCATCTAAGACAAGAACTCTGACAATGAAAGTACAATTGAATGTTCGATACGATTTATGTTATGCTTAAGTTGTTGTAATTACTTTCTCGTCAATCATTACTAGAAATAGGTACTTTTAGTCAACAATCTGTTACATCACAACCGAACAGGGATACTGCAATATATCATCGTGTTTCCGTTCAAAGTAAAACTTTTAAAAGGCAGACTGACATATGTTTCATGGTATAGTGATATATATTCTGTTTAGATAATAAAGTGTCCAATTTATTATATATGTTCTGTTAAGAACATTTAAGTATGTTCAATTAAAACCAATATTGTCTAATTCTCTATGTTATTCTGGTGTTTTTAATATTGAGAAGAAACAAAACAGACGGAAGATACCAAGGGACAAGTCAATTCTTATAAGCCAACGTGAACTGACAATCATATGGCAAATAAATACCGTAGACGAAAAGTACCTTTATATTAATAGTACACATGTATCTGTATCTGTTAAATACTTTGTAGATCAAAATACTTGGTAAATAAAAACACGGAAATGACAGAACATGTAGAATTGTAAGGGTCGATCACTATGCCTTGTAATTTAATTGTTGATCTAATTCGTCTTTTGTTTTTGATTTCGGTGAGATAGTGTGTTGGATAAACGCAGGACCCCCTCCCCCTTCCCCGCACCTAGCTATTTTGTAGAGGAACGTCAGTTTTTGGCTCTTTTCTTCTTTTCTCAGTGTCCGGAGTTCTAAATGTCCAAGTATTCGTCGATAATTGCTGTTTTATATTTTAAAAATATACAGTTAGGAAGGTAAAAATCTAATTTTTAGTACAATTCCAAAAAGATTTAAACAGATGACAAATCCGTCGTTGTGCAAAGTTGCCCTATGTCGTTAATACCTTAGTTTTAGAAAAAATTTGGAACAAAATGTATTATTTATCTTTTACCGCAGAGGCACTTATTTCTGGGTGTATGGTACCTGTTCGTTATATAGTAAGCAAGCAGAAGTACCGACTCGGCACTTTAATGTGAACAAAACAAATTCATGCGACCAACAAATGTTTCTAGAATAACCTTTAGAATAACTGATAAAATTACAGAACCTATAAACGATTGACTTTACAAAACCCAAACGAACCTGCAAGTATTTAGTAAACAGCTTAAACAAAATGGTATCTTTTAGTGGTCACCTTTCCTTTTTAAACTTTCGTTGATGCATTACATATATTTTTATCTTTAGTACTAGTAGTACTGAAATAATAAAATTGAGAATGGAAATGGGGAATGTGCCAAAGAGACAACAACCCGACCATAGAAAAAAACAACAGCAGAAGGTCACCAACAGGTCTTCAATGTAGCGAGAAAATCCCGCACCCGGGGGCGTCCTTCAGCTGGCCCCTATAGTCTTTGATTATAATATCATTTTGTAAATCAATACCAATACACAATATTGCGTGTATTGAGTTCCTTGCTAAAACTTGAAATCAAATGACATTTTCACTGGCGTTCACAGGAGGTGGAATTGTTTTTAATAGAAGAATTTTAAATAATTTTACATTACTTGTTTGGCATTCAATGCGAAACATAAAAGGGATACTCTTTGATCAAGTTATGTGATGAGAACATAATGAAAGAACATTGCTATGTAGAAAACTAAGCTGCTTTTCTTGTAATCCAAAATATGCCGTACTAAATTCCAGCAGTAAACTTCGTTTGTTCGAAGAAAAAAGGAATGAACTTTATAGAGTGCAATTTCCCTCGGTTGATCTTTTAACCACACATCGTAAGAGATCAACAACAGATCAACAACAGCGAATTGTTCATGCAATGATTATCGTGATATCAACTGATTGCCAATATCGTGGTGGGATGCTTACTAAATACGTTGTCCCATTAGATTAATATGTGATTGAATAAACATTAAATTTGAATATCGATCGCCATACTTGAAATATTTCGGGTTGATATAGTACTGATGATTAGAAAAAATAACAAATGCACTTAAACTATATTACCACGATTATTTAAATTAATGATAATTTTGAGTTTGATGTCAGGTGGAAAATATTACATGTTTATCAAGACAAGCGCATATTCTAATTCATAGTACTAGTGTAATATGTATACATGTATCGTTAAAAACGCAATATTGATTTTCATGCGTTCTTTTAGATATATGTTATTGATATATGATGGTAAAATTAAGGGTTTTACAGAAGAAAAAAAAACATGATATAAATGATTGCAAAAGAGACTTCTATATCTCCACATACAATATTATCTCTGAATGCTTCAAGTCATCAAGTTTTACACGACCAGTTAAAGCAATGTGGTTCCAGGGGCGGGTCCAGGGTTTAGAGAAGGAGGGCGTACTTATTCGTAACAGTTTAAACAACATCGAATTTAGTGCAACTTATTCTACCTACTGATAATTTTTTGGTTTTTGTTATTGCGAAAAATACGACAGAGTTGTAAACGCAATAATTTAAACTCGCATTTTGAAATGTTTTATATGAATTAAACACGATTTTTCTTAAAATCGTAATAATTAAAATCGCATTTAAGTCTAAAATGGACCATAATAAATGCACGCAATAGTTTCTGAATTTACAGTATTTTATTTCTATAGGATGAACACATTAGCATACGTTCTGAAATGAACGATTTTGCTTTTTTGATAAAACAAGTCTGGTAGTGAATTACGTAATATCTATCGCGATACCATAATGTTATATTAATACATAGAAATAGCACAAATGTGATCTTGAACATTGTATTGTACACGATAACATGATAAAATAAAAGTTTTAATAGTATTGTAGTGGTAGGAAAACAATGCTCAGACTAGAAACGTGTCATTATGAAGAATTTACTGTGGAAATCAATTTCCGTGTAAATTTTATGACTATTAAGCAATGGGAGACCGATTAATGGAATTGGGTAAATGAAAGCATATCATATTCTCCTGAAGAAATGATTATGTTTAAGTCAGCTTGACAGAATATGATGCAATGAGATTATTTAGTACATATTCAACACATAAATTATTAAATGTGTATTCAAAATCAGATTCCTTTGTTTAACACGTCAACAAAACATCAGTTTATCATGTTTCGATAATAACTTTTGGTGAGAGATCCGTTTGCGCCAAAAAATGCGTCCTTTTGCGCCACAACTTTTTGCTCCAATGCTACGTTTGCGCCACATGTTTTAAAATTACATGGTATCATTTGCGCCAAAAATAAAACATACGATTGGGCCAATTAGAAGAAAAATTACTTCCTACCTCCTATACTCGGATTTGGAACAAAGCAGTTTACACGGCAGATGTTTCCTTTTCTGAAACATATCTTCTTCTTACTACTGCTGCATAGGAAATTCCCAATTTAATGTATGTAGTAGCTTGTAACTTCACTTTATTATCCAACAAAGCAATGTGTCAACATTATATGTGGCTAAAACATAATCAGCAACAGATTCTATTTTCTTCGCTTTTGGCATATCTTGTATTTAATATTCAGCAAAGCAATAAGTTTTATTCCCTCTCTGTACATGGACTGTCGCATGTATTTAAAGTCATTTATCTCCAGATGCTCATCTTCATGGTGAAATATCTCCGAAAACATATGATACTTTTTATGTAAAAAATAAGAATAAATATTAATCATTAATATACAGTATATAATAGATATGTGTCCAGGTAAATTGGCGCAAATCAGTTCCTGATATTGGCGCCATTGATATATTTGGAAAACAAAATTTGGCGCAAAAGATACCCCTGAAAAACAGTAATTGGCGCAAAAAGACTGCTGCCATTTTTTTTTTTTTTTTTGGGGGGGGGGGTTAATTAATCATTTAATTATAGATGAGTCATTGGATTGCATACACAAGGCACTGAATTGTAATACATATAACCGCCAACCACAATACTAATGTGGTCGATTTGATTTCAGTGCTACATGTAAGTACTATGTACGCGATATTTCCAATGATTCTGATGAAACATGAACGGAGTGTCCCTGCGAAAGAAAAAAACATAAAAAAAAACCAAACATCTAAAGATCTTAATTTAATAATAAAAAAGAGTTAAATATCTTGCATTTAAATTGTATTTTACGGAAGCGTATTAGCGCCACACATTTTTTTTTTTTATTTTTCTTCCTATGTTTGCGTTTAACGCAAACCTTTGCGTTACAACGCAAACTTTTGTGATATAACGCAAACCTTTGCGTTATAACGCAAACCTTTGCGTTATAACGCAAATATCTTTATTTCAATTATTCATTAAGTTTTGTATATATGTCCGTCTGTCATTCATTTCGGATGTGATTTAATAGTAGATAAAAAAAAGAAACATACATACAAGGCCAAATCATTACAATAAATATGCATAGGAATAATGGAATAATTGAAGTGCAATTATACATAAATTAAGACTGGTTTGTGCATCAGAAAAGTATATAATTTAACAAGAAAATAGATATAGTTTAGTATATAGTCATATTAAAATTGAAAGATCAAAAATAATGTCACACAATTGTGAAACCTCCAAGTCAAATAGACAAAATGATCTTTCTGCTTTAAAATGAATTATTAATAAGGAAACATTTTTTTAAAATCTCAGAATATGATCAAGATTCTTTGATAGAAAGTCATTGAATTTTCATTTCAATATAATGAAGTATTTTTAAGATGCTTGGGTAGCAATTTGAATAGAGAGAACATAATTTTATTAATAAAACATCTTCATTCTATACACTTATTGCCAAAGGGTAGCTTGTTTGAATGTAACCTACTTTACACAGTTCTCAAACGAGAGCTTACTTTGGAAGTATATTTATATTCGGTTATAGCTATATTAGCAGGGTTGATTTTTTTTTCTTAGGTATAACCTCAATTTACTTAATTTTCTTTGTAATATATATACTAGTAGTAACTTGGATATCGTTTTTGGGGACCTTTATAGTTTGTTGTTTAGTGTGAGCCAATGCTCCGTGTTGAAGACCGTAATTCGGCCTAAGATGGTTTACTTTTACGAATAGTGACTTAGATGGAGAGTTTTCTTATTGGCACTCATACCACATCTTCTTATATTATTCTGCTCATTATTAGTCATTGATATGATCTAATTATTCAAGCAGTTTACTTTGCAATTACTACAAAGGTGATAAATTTTATTATATACAGCCTCCTCCATTAATAACTACTGTTTCCTTTGAATCTTAAATAAGAAATAAGATAAAACAAATGTTTGCGTTATAACGCAAAGGTTTGCAAAGGTTTGCGTTATAACGCAAATGTTTGCGTTATAACGCAAAGGTAACATAGGAAGAAAAATAAAAAAAAAAAATGTGTGGCGCTAATACGCTTCCGTAAAATTTAAAGCTATTTGATTAATAAAAAATTTCTAATTATCTGAATTTAAATTTATTGTTATTATACCGCAGACTTCGAAATTTGTAATATGTTTTGTTGTAGTTTGGCATATTCGTACAGTATTAAGAAACAATAAAATCTTATATCTTATAACAGATAAAAAAAAAAAAAAAAAATTTCAATTACCAGTATGTTTTACGTGACAGACGTCAGTACACATTTCCAGAGGATATATCTCACGCTGAAAAGGGTGTTTACCAAACATAAGACATTCTATAAATATCTTTAGACTATTTGATGATAGAAACTGCTAGTTATAACAAGACAAACATTTGTAATTAACGTTTTATATTCAATGTAATGTGTTAAGTCAAGGAGAGGAAGAGAGACATGCGTCAGTCAAATTAATGTATCTTCCGACTTACTTTATGATACAATCATATAAGATTCCAAGCCTCAGAGATATGTACATAACTGTTGAAAGCTGAGAGAACGTCGGTTGATTTTAGTACGTAATGTTTATAGAGTTGATAAAAGATAACAAATCAAAAAAATTCATATTAATAAGATTTTGTATAAACGACTATTGCATTGTTCAGAAACGAGCTTATACAAATAAAAAGTGTAGTACGATTGCCAATGAGACAACTCTCCACTAGATACTATATCAAATAGTTGTAATTTTACAAATATTGGTCCCTGTACAATGTATGTCTTTTAAAATGATTATCACTTTTTAAAGAATGTCTAATATAGCATTTTAAAAATAAGATTTTTATCCAAACGATTCAGTATTGCCAACAAAAGAACCGCAAGTGATTTTATGAAATCTCGATTCGGTCATCATTATCAGGTGTAACACCACTAATTTCGAGCCCGGCTAGAAGCACTTACCAGAAAGTAGTACATATTTAACACAAAATAGTTCCTACGCATGAGTGTAACTTTCAAAATATGTAGAATATTTAGGTATTTTTGGTATCAAATGAAAGCTGAAGGACTGGTGATCATTGTAGAACACTTTTGGACTTTTAATTTTGAATATTAAAAAAACTGCATCCAATTTTAAAAAGAGGGTACATTTTGTCTGTTTGTCAGATCTGAAGTACCTGTTTGGGTACATCCGAAGTTCTGGGGACCAGTTCTTTCTTATATGCAATTAAAGGTATGTTGATTTTGTCAGTACAAGACACCATAAAGTGTTGCTTTGCAATGCAATGATTGCCACTTTATTTGAACTTAAAACAAAAGAGGTGTGCCTGCTTGAAACGGAGGAATTTAACATAGAAAGCAATGGGACCATGAATTAGTAGTGTACAGTTTTGTGTACTTCCATCAGGCATCTGACATCTAGCAATTTCTAACCAATACAGTTTAAAACCCAACGTAAATACAATATATGATAAAGCAGAATTACTTAATTCCACTTAATTCCCATCAAATGCATTATTAAAGAAAACACTTGATTGTTATTACCGTTGCTTTTGATACACCAATTGCAAACGTTTATGTTATAGTGTCTGGCGTCTGTCATGTACTGTTAGTAATTTTGACATGCTATTATGTGGTTCCTGCAAAAACTTGAGAGTGTTTGCAATGGCGCATTACATTACCATGAATGTAATACTTTCATTAAATAAACAAGTTATAAAAAAATTATATTTAGATATCATACTAAGTCTTGTGTAATATATCTTTGTCAATTTATCACCAATTATTTACGCATAGTATGTATGGAGAAGACGAAATTCAACCAGTAGGATTTGTTTCAGTATAAGCACGCGAGTTGATGGATTGTCCATTAAACTTTTCTTTTTTTGTAAATTCAAAAGTTAGACATTTGTGTTAACGTACCGAAATTCTGTATATATTTAAGATTTTCTTGGCATATAGTAAAAGATTCATAAAAACATGTAATTATCGCTTTTCATGACATTGCTTTGTAGTGAACTATTTAGCATCCGATGTTACAGTGAAGGACGGTATGTCTTAATAACAGCCGATGTTACAGTGAAGGACGGTATGTCTTAATAACAGCCGATGTTACAGTGAAGGACGGTATGTCTTAATAACAGCCGATGTTACAGTGAAGGACGGTATGTCTTAATAACAGCCGATGTTACAGTGAAGGACGGTATGTCTTAATAACAGCCGATGTTACAGTGAAGGACGGTATGTCTTAATAACAGCCGATGTTACAGTGAAGGACGGTATGTCTTAATAACAACCGATGTTACAGTGAAGGACGGTATGTCTTAATAACAACCGATGTTACAGTGAAGGACGGTATGTCTTAATAACAGCCGATGTTACAGTGAAGGACGGTATGTCTTAATAACAACCGATGTTACAGTGAAGGACGGTATGTCTTAATAACAACCGATGTTACAGTGAAGGACGGTATGTCTTAATAACAGCCGATGTTACAGTGAAGGACGGTATGTCTTAATAACAGCACGCAAAGAAGTACATGTATCAGCCTGGGTTTGAAAAAAGTACTTCTTAATGTCCTTTTTGAAAGTAAAAACAGGCTCGGATCCAGCCATTTCTAAAAGATGGGAATTTCGACAGATTCGAGTCATATAACAAGGGGTGGAGTCCAATTCATTCAAGTCATAATAAAAGGGATTTCCAACACATGCAAGTCATTAAAATGGGTTTGGTATGTAACAATTTAAGTTAAAAAAAAGGGGGATATCCATACATGTATGTTCCCATTAACAGCATTTTTTTTCAAACAAAAGGGGGTCCAACCCTCGGAACCTCCCTAGATTTGCCACTGAAATGTACGTTGTGCTAACGTTGGAAATAAAACATGAGGACTGATGAGATTTCAAAAACAAAAGACGTCATTAACAATTATTATTCGTTATTTGGGTTACTGTCGTACTGACATTAACCAATTCTCTTCTTTTAGTTAATTTTATTGATGATACCCCTGACAGAAGTATCATTTCTCAAGGAATCCGCTATCAATAATTGTTATGTTTCAACATGTACCAAACTCCATGTAAATTCGACGTATACGTAGTTATTGCGTATATAACTGCTCGTGATCAAAAACGGGTTGTGTGTGTGTGTGTAAAAGGGGGGGTGGGGGGGTCTGCTGAAACTAATTTTTCGATTGTTGTTTATTTTCTGCAATACTTTGTTAACATGCTAACTTTAAATATGTGATGGAGTTTTATTTTGTTTCCGTAATGCTTATTTGCTTTATGTTCACCTCCTATATAACTAATTGTTCCGTCAAAGACATTATCACTTGACGCTGTTAAGTTTTCATTTCATCATTTATTGATCTTTTTAAAAAAAACTAAAAATCAAGCGAAAAAAGGACTATTTGTTTCAAACGTCATTTTTGTGATTCAATAATAGATTTTAACTGTTTCCCATTATAGAACGAAAATGGATGAAACTAAAGACAGTAAATGTCTAATTAGCAATAAAATACTAATATTATCTGTCGGCTAAGTGAAATGGCGAGACAATTCTATTGTTTATCGTACAAAAGATCAAAGGAAATGAATTTTCACGAGATTTTATATATATTTATGATTTTATTACTCTTTTGTTTCATGAGGCATTTTGTCATATATGAAGCATACTAAGAAAAATCATTATCATCATCTTGCTATTAATCAAACAATGCGTGAATATGGGAGATTCGTTATTCCAAAATCGTATAGTCTAATGGTTTGACCATGGAAGTACTATTGAAGTACATCATGATATGGTGTATTCTTTTGAGTGTATGGATTTCATGCTGCCAATTAATTGGAACTACACATATTACTATTCTTATATCGGCAAAACAATACTTCCATGGGTAAACTTAGGTTACGTTATTCTTTTAAGTTCGTAATATAAACTTTAAGGTAAAAAAATATAGTGAACAACTGGGGTTATGTCTACAAAATTAAAGTTTAAAAAAATAGATTTGCCCTTTCTGTCTTAACTTCAGTCAGTTACAAATTACAATCATTACAAATGTACATGTATAATTATTTAAAATTTAGAATTTATGATCTAAGATTTATGATTTTATTTTTTAATCATTTGATTAAATAAATGTGAACTACGGAAGCGTATTAGCACCACACATATTTTTTTTATTTTTCTTCCTATGTTTGCGATATAACTCAAACCTTTGCGTTATAACGCAAACATTTGCGTTTATCGCAAACCTTTTGCGTTATAACGCAAACCTTTGCGTTGTAACGCAAATATCTTGATTTCAATTATTCATTTAGTTTTGTATATATGTCCGTCTGTCATTCATTTCGGATGTGATTAACTAGTAGATAAAAAAAGAAACATACATACAAGGCCAAATCATTATAATGAATATGCATAGGAATAATGGAATAATTGAAGTGCAATTATACATAAATTAAGACTGGTTTGTGCATCAGAAAAGTATATAATTTAACAAGAAAATGGATATAGTTTAGTATATAGTCATATTAAAATTGAAAGATCAAAAATAATGTCATACAATTGTGAAACCTCCAAGTCAAATAGACAAAATGATCTTTCTGCTTTAAAATGAATTATTTATAAGATAACATTTTTTTTTTAAATCTCAGAATATGATCAAGATTCTTTGATAGAAAGTCATTGAATTTTCATTTCAATATAATGAAGTATTTTTAAGATGCTTGGGTAGCAATTTGAATAGAGAGAACATAATTTTATTAATAAAACATCTTCATTCTATACATTTATTGCCAAAGGGTAGCTTGTTTGAATCTAACCTACTTTACACAGTTCTCAAACGAGAGCTTACTTTGGAAGTATATTTATATTCGGTTATAGCTATATTGGCAGGGTTGATTTTTTTCTTAGGTATAACTTCAATTTACTCAATTTTCTTTGTAATATATATACTAGTCGTAACTTGGATATCGTTTTTGGGGACCTTTACAGTTTGTTGTTCAGTGTGAGCCAATGCTCCGTGTTGAAGACCGTAATTCGGCCTATGATGGTTTACTTTTACGAATAGTGACTTAGATGGAGAGTTTTCTTATTGGCACTCATACCACATCTTCTTATATTATTCTGCTCATTATTAGTCATTGATATGATCTAATTATTCAAGCAGTTTACTTTGCAATTACTACAAAGGTGATAAATTTTATTATATACAGCCTCCTTCATTAATAACTACTGTTTCCTTTGAATCTTAAATAAGAAATAAGATAAAACAAATGTTTGTTTTATCACGCAAAAGGTTTGCGTTAAACGCAAAGGTTTGCGTTGTAACGCAAAAGGTTTGCGTTTGACGCAAAGCTTTGCGTTATAACGCAAAAGTTTGCGTTGTAACGCAAAGGTTTGCGTTGTAACGCAAACATAGGAAGAAAAATAAAAAAAAAATGTGTGGCGCTAATACGCTTCCGTAGTGAACTCTGTAACCTGCCTTTATATATAGGAAATTATTATGTTCACTTTTTTATACATTGTGGCTTAGATGGAGAGCTGTCTCATTGGCACTCATACCACATCTTCTTATTTATAATATTTGTTGACGCATGTGTGCGATATATGTAAAACGAATTAATTGACTCTATTTTATTTTCAATTGCTTTCTTTGTTTATATATACGATAGTGTATCCTCTTTAACATTTCAAAACACTAATAAAATTGATATCAGAACTCAATTTACATATCAAAAGTCAATAACATTGATATAAAGGGGATGAGCGAATGAACTATTTATATGAGGGTCTGGATTAGGTGTCGCTCATTTCTTTATTATTCATCTTTCTCTAATTTTTTATTCATCTTTGACCCCCTCCCCTTCTTTTAGCACCGCATTATTCTCTATACTTCATTACTTTTGCCTGTTTTCTCTATTCTGTACTGTTTTTGCCCTTTATTCTTCACTTTTGTCCAGTAATGTCAATTCTGTTACCGCCAGCAAGACCCTCATGAGAGAAATAATAATTTATATCAGACATCAAGAACCATTGCAGATATCAGCATTAGATTACAGGACATCAAATGCTTCAGTCACTCACTATGAACAAATTAATGACAATAGATCACGTCTTTTCATCGCTATGTTAGTTTGACTCTGGTTTAAATTGACCCAAAAAAGTTTAATTCTGGAAAATGTATACAACAGGGATAGTTTTTCTTTCAGAAATGTTGCGGTAATTTGTTCTATTTTTTGATAATTTTGAAAGAAAAAAAACACAAAACAAATCATTCTTTACAACGCGACATTTCATTTGTCTGTTCCCTGAATTATATAAACTTTTACCAGTAGGCCAATTGTAAACTATATGATAGCCGTTTTTCCTCATTGAATTGCAAGTCTGTTCGTATATTCAATCTGATAGAATTTGATACAACTTGGTGATACAAATAGTTCTTACATGTAAACCGCTTTCCAACAATTGAAAAGCTAAAAGTTATTCCCGCCCTTATTGTAACCATGTTTCATGTCGGATTTGTTTACCGTGGTTTATAAATGCTTTAAATTTTGATTTCACCAGTTATCTTGAGTCGTAATAAAAATATTTCAAGTCAGAATAACAGATGGTAAAGGTGAAATTAAAAAAGTCCAGAATAGCTCATATTAAACGACTAGAACACAACTGTAGTACCGGCATTTGTCACAGAAAATGGTGAGTTAAAACTGGAGCATAGCTACCTAAACATCCCTCTTGTACGACAGTTGTATATATCTACAATTCCAAGTATTGCTGTACCAGCTCTGAAGAAATTAAAATTATCTACAAGACCACAAAAAGTTGAAATACATTTTTTTGTAGGTCAGAAGTAAACCCATCACATTGAATAAGACCCGTAAAAATACATTTAAGTGTGGAATTTAATCTAGGTAATGAATAAATTTGCATGAGCAAAATACATATAATGTTAGTTTTCCTTGATGAATGTTTGTGTTAAGTTTTCCTTTCCCAATGCTAATGTATTTAGGAATGTTCGGAGAAAGAAGCATGATTTGGACAAACATCATTAATAGCTACTATAACGGCAGATTATCTAGGATCTGAGTTCCCGATTGATTCGAAACAATTGGTTTGGCTATCGTGTTCCTCCGTTCGTATTATCATTGTAAAACAATATATTTTACAATTGTGGACAGCAGAGTTGGATCTATGGTACCAGTTACACCTTCAGTACTCGTAGCCGATGATGGACAGCAGAGTTGGATCTATGGTACCAGTTACACCTTCAGTACTCGTAGCCGATGATGGACAGCAGAGTTGGATCTATGGTACCAGTTACACCTTCAGTACTCGTAGCCGATGATGGACAGCAGAGTTGGATCTATGGTACCAGTTACACCTTCAGTACTCGTAGCCGATGATGGACAGCAGAGTTGGATCTATGGTACCAGTTACACCTGCAGTACTCGTAGCCGATGTTTATTATGTTCAGTGCATGCTAAATACGAAAACTACATGAAATTCATTGTCAATTATAGTCGATTTATTTACCTGTTATCATGAAAATATGGAGGCTTAATGCATAAACGTGATTTGGTATCAATGTACATAGACACGTGTCAAGCTTTAATTTAAGTTTCTTTCAAATTTATTAAGTACTTGGATGAAAACGTTTAAATTTGATATGCAAAATAATTTAAAGTTTTATTACTAATATTAGAAACGATCTTATCTTAGGGTAGACGTACCAAGTTGATAAGAGATACAGAAATCATCTGGTTGTTAGTTGTAAACTTTTAATTTAAAAGTTTCAGTACAAATACATAATTTTAAACCAGAAATCAATAATAAAACTCAGTCTACATGTATTTAATAAGCATATTATATCCTGTCCGAGTACACATCTACATTGATGAAAAGTCAGACAAATCATTGGCGGACAGTGACGTTAAGCACGATATTGCGTCTCAAATGGTAACGTCAAATTTTTACGTTTTACGGCGATTAATGATTATTTGGGATAAGTTTTTTTTATTTCGCTTGTAATTTTTGTTTTGCATATCGATATGGATACTTCTTAATGATTAGTTGTATTGAATATGCATGAAATATTTCCCACTGAAAGTAACGTAAGCAACAAACAACAAAATATATCGTATTTTGAGTAATGCATAAATCTATATCAAATGAGAAGATATATACGGTATGATGAGTGCCAATGAGACAACTCTCTACCAGAGACCAATTGAAATAAAACGTAATAAAATGCAATGTTTCCCCATTTAGATCCGAAAAGGAGGAAGATATATATTTTACTTAACTATAAAAAGTTTGTCGGGAATTACAAGTTAAACGGGTCTTGCTTATAAAATCCAATTTACTGATAGCGGTACAATTAGATTAAGAAATGAAACGATTGTCCGAAATAAAAGGTTAATTATAATTCATCTCATATATTTACAAGCTTTGTATGATGTGCAGAAGTGTATATAGCCAATGGCACGCTTTATGCCCAATTTCATTTTTACTTTCAAGTTCTATACATATGAATCTGATTGCAGAGAAATAAAAGTTTTACGCTTCCCAAATTTGAAAATTTGAAAAAGAGGATTCTTTATCCTCTCAGGATACTAACTTTTCTCAACTTAAGAACCTCATCTAAACGAGCAACCCCAGTCATCGGATTATTTTTAATACTTTGTGGTCTTATTGATAGTATCTGACCATCAAGAAAATTCTGTCTGAGGAAATATACAGATGATCCACCATAAATAGCGTACCCCGAATAGACAACGTTGAAAACGTATGAAAATCGTCCAGTGGACAAACTTGAAAGACGTTTCGTTTCTTTGAAAACGAAGTCGTTTTTACTACGCAAATAAGTGAAAACGATGTTGCTGTTTTGCAAAGTTAAAGCACAATTACGGAAAAGCACTATGTAGCATGCAACTTATCTAATTTTTCAATGAATAGCGTCGCAAATGCCAATTTATTTGTAAAAAGCGGCAAAATCCGACATTGAACATCTTGCATAACTTTTGCCAGAAGCCGTTGCATTTTTATATGAAGTGTGAGTGCTGCAAAAAATCGATTCTGATATGGTCTATGTATGTACTTTTGTGAGCATAATTTACACAAACGAAATATCATATAATCTTATATTTTAAAACCTATAAATTTTGATAACTTAAAATTTTCCAAAATCTGACCATAATGACCACTATTTGTTTTTACCAAAAAATAGCGTTGATCGTTACAGGAACGCATATTCAGTAATATTGTAATACTTTATATATAAAGCATATCATTCATTCGAATTTTCGTGGATATAACACTGTTTGGAAGAACACAAACACCCCTGCAAAAGTTATTATGCGTATAGTCTGTTACGTCTGACACGCATATTTTTGACGTTTTGTCAATATGTTGTCCTTATTTTAGACTACAGTAAAGTATGAAAAAACAATTTGCACTTTTTTTCGAAATAGTATTTACCTGTCTAGTCTATGGATATAAGTTTTATATATCTTAACTGTTCTGATTTTATAGAAAAGCTGTTTATATTGTTGAATACACAGTATTGACGCAATAACGTGCGTAACGTCAGTACACATCTTACATTGATGAAAAGTCAGACCAATCATTGGCGGATAATACACAACTTACATTGATGAAAAGTCAGACCAATCATTGCCGGATAATACACAACTTACATTGATGAAAAGTCAGACCAATTATTGGCGGACAGTACACATCTTACATTGATGAAAAGTCAGACCAACCATTGGCGGACAGTACACATCTTACATTGATGAAAAGTCAGACCAATCATTGGCGGACAGTACACATCTTACATTGATGAAAAGTCAGACCAACCATTGGCGGATAATACACAACTTACATTGATGAAAAGTCAGACCAACCATTGGCGGACAGTACACATCTTACATTGATGAAAAGTCAGACCAACCATTGGCGGACAGTACACATCTTACATTGATGAAAAGTCAGACCAACCATTGGCGGATAATACACAACTTACATTGATGAAAAGTCAGACCAATCATTGGCGGACAGTACACAACTTACATTGATGAAAAGTCAGACCAATCATTGGCGGACAGTACACAACTTACATTGATGAAAAGTCAGTCATTGACGGACAGTACACATCTTACATTGATGAAAAGTCAGACCAGTCATTGGCGGACAGTACACATCTTACATTGATGAAAAGTCAGACCAGTCATTGGCGGACAGTACACATCTTACATTGATGAAAAGTCAGACCAACCATTGGCGGACAGTACACATCTTACATTGATGAAAAGTCAGACCAATCATTGACGGACAGTACACATCTTACATTGATGAAAAGTCAGACCAACCATTGGCGGACAGTACACATCTTACATTGATGAAAAGTCAGACCAATCATTGACGGACAGTACACATCTTACATTGATGAAAAGTCAGACCAATCATTGGCGGACAGTACACAACTTACATTGATGAAAAGTCAGACCAATCATTGGCGGACAGTACACATCTTACATTGATGAAAAGTCAGACCAACCATTGGCGGATAATACACAACTTACATTGATGAAAAGTCAGACCAGTCATTGGCGGACAGTACACATCTTACATTGATGAAAAGTCAGACCAGTCATTGGCGGACAGTACACATCTTACATTGATGAAAAGTCAGACCAACCATTGGCGGACAGTACACATCTTACATTGATGAAAAGTCAGACCAATCATTGGCGGACAGTACACATCTTACATTGATGAAAAGTCAGACAAATCATTGGTGGACAGTACACATCTTACATTGATGAAAAGTCAGACCAACCATTGGCGGATAGTACACATCTTACATTGATGAAAAGTCAGACCAGTCATTGGCGGACAGTACACATCTTACATTGATGAACAGTTAGACCAACCATTGGCGGATAATACACATCTTACATTGATGAAAAGTCAGACCAACCATTGGCGGACAGTACACATCTTACATTGATGAAAAGTCAGACCAACCATTGGTGGACAGTTCGCATCTTACATTGATGAAAAGTCAGACCAATCATTGGCGGACAGTACACATCTTACATTGATGAAAAGTCAGACCAGTCATTGGCGAACAGTACACATCTTACATTGATGAAAAGTCAGACCAACCATTGGCGGATAGTACACATCTTACATTGATGAAAAGTCAGACCAATCATTGGCGGACAGTACACATCTTACATTGATGAAAAGTCAGACCAACCATTGGCGGATAATACACAACTTACATTGATGAAAAGTCAGACCAACCATTGGCGGACAGTACACATCTTACATTGATGAAAAGTCAGACCAACCATTGGTGGACACTTACACATCTTACATTGATGAAAAGTCAGACCAGTCATTGGCGGACAATACACATCTTACATTGATGAAAAGTCAGACAAATCATTGGTGGACAGTACACATCTTACATTGATGAAAAGTCAGACCAATCATTGGCGGATAATACACAACTTACATTGATGAAAAGTCAGACCAACCATTGGCGGATAGTACACATCTTACATTGATGAAAAGTCAGACCAGTCATTGGCGGATAATACACAACTTACATTGATGAAAAGTCAGACCAACCATTGGCGGATAGTACACATCTTACATTGATGAAAAGTCAGACCAGTCATTGGCGGACAATACACATCTTACATTGATGAACAGTTAGACCAATCATTGACGGACAGTTCGCAAGGATCATTTGCAACTTATTGTTTTGATTTCATATGTTTGGCCTTTAGTGTAAATTTTGTGATTCAGTTGCTGTTTACATGCCACTTGTTTTGCTAGATTGGTCTCCCAAAATGTCGTCATTTTAAACAGCTCAATGTCCGACACAATAAATAAGGTATTCAAAACGTTCCAAATCAATAGCCGTTGTATATTGTATATTTATTTTTAATATCAATTGTGTTTACTGTAAACATATATCCCAAACTGTTATTATAAGGAATGCATACAGTACTATTAAATGTGTTTGTCAAATTGAGTTGTGCCTATTTGAAACAATTTTATTTTTGCTTTAGCCTTCATATGGTTTTAAAAAAAAATAATTAAAATGCCGTTCTTTTCAAAGCAAGTCGATTTTTTCTTTTATCGAAAAATATCTATAAGACAGAAAAAAAAATTAAAAAGCATATTTTCTTTATATCATAGATTAATTGCGCCGCTTAATTTTGTTATTAGAGTGTTTATCATAACTTTATGAGTGTCTGTGGTTATTGCTGTCAATTAAACAGTAATTGCAGTTTTAATAATCAGAAATGTATTTGCGATAAAAGAAAATTTATGAACGTATGCACTCTAAAAGATATATTGATGAATAGTTTTCAAATGAAAGCAAACAGATGACGGCACATATTTATGACTATAACTACTGCAGTCAAAAACAAATTAGAATAACGTTTATCAGAAGTTGAATAAAACTGCTTTCATATTTTTCCAGGAAATATTTCTGCAAACAAAAACATATGAGCTATGGTTTGAAAGGTACATGTATATATCGATTATCTATTATTGTTACACAATAAGTTCGATATCCAAGTGACAATATAAAAGCAAATGTATATTTGAAAATAAGTTCTGCAATGACATTTTTTTTATCCGTACTCTGATGAATCGGAGTTTTGCTTAACGAATAAGACGAATTCCCCCTCAATTCTTTCGTGTTGAACGATCAATGGCGTTTTTGGCCGTCAAGGCGTACGTTTTACGTAAATACTTTCCACCTATTGTTGATGAACCTGATCTTGCTTTTTTGATTTGACGTTAATTACCTCTTATCGGATATAAATTGAAAACAATACTGTCATTGCGGATGTTCTCATATTTATATGATATACAAAAAATGTATAATAATACCTATATACATATATCACATCACGTTGTATAATCAAAATTCATACGAATGTTCATTAGACATTCGAATCATGTTTCTATACATGTACTTTTATCTGAAATGTGATATCAAAACATTTCCTTAGGGTAAATTCAACCTGAACAGTTACTATTGTTTTCTGTCAATTGTTATGTACTGGTACGTTAAGCATCCGAGATCACTTCTGGTTTTATTGGGATTCGTGTTGTTCAGTTTAATACATGTTGTGGAGGACCACGGTAGCCGAGTGGACTTCGGTTGTTGTTTTCTCTTTGGTCAGGTTTTGGTCTTTGACACATTCCCAATTTCCATTGTTTTAATGAATCATCAAAATGTAAAGAACATACAATGTAGAAATTAAAAAACACTCCTAACCCCCTAAATTCATACTTCGTTTACATATACGTGTGCTATACAAAATATTCAAAAAGTGACCTTAAATATAAGTATATATGAGTACCTGCATGTATAAGCTGTACTCATCAATAAAAAAAACATGATCTCCCGCAATAAAAGATAAAGACACCAACAATCAATTGCGATAAAAATCATAAGGATTTCCAATACGAAAACGAACTCAAACACGATTAAGAACAAACAAAAATTAAAAAAATACGAAACTCCATTCAAAATTTGAAAAGGGGAAGTCCATACAAGAAAATTGTAACAATCAACTTCATGATTTGAACAGGTTCATTTAAGACAATGATCGATTTGAAATGGTGCCAAGCTAACACAAAGAAGTATAAAATCAAATTCAGCAATTCATTTATGCTGCTTGAGAGTTATGCTTTCATGTTCATCTCAGTTGTTGTAATTGCGTTCTCCTTGGTTCATATAGGAGCCACAATCGTAACTATATTGTCTCTTTCTTCTGTCTGTAAATACCTTGCTCCATAGGAGCCACAATTGTAACGATAGCGTATCGTTCTTATGTCTGTAAAATGCCTTGCTCCATAGGAGCCACAATAGTAACGATAGCGTCTCTTTCTTCGGTCTGTAGATACATGCGTTTTCATTGATTTCTCTTATTTACCTACGTTATGCTGTATGGCTTTCATAAAATTGTGATTTCTGTTAAGTGTATGCAGAAGCGAGCTTTATGTCATTTCTGCATTCGTTTTGATTAGAGAATCGCTGGTTCTTTTAAGTAGAATATTCAATGATTGAAGCGTTGATAATGATGTTTGCAAGATGAAAAGTTAAAACTTATATATGAATTATACATATGATAGTGTAATTGTCTCAACTTACATAAAACGAGAAAAATAATGCTGACCAGATTGAGAGGATTATCAACTAATTGATATTTAAAATTGGCTCTATTTCACATCGTGTAAATAAAGAACTCGATAAGTTGAGGGGGCAGTTTATCAAAGTACTCGTATATAAATCAATTCTGCAAATTGAACCATGTAGTACATAGCAAACCACTGGAGATAAATGTGATTACTAATTTAAACACGGTTCAAATGCATTCAGTGCAAAATATCTGCGTTATTAATTTTTCAAAAAGATTCTGTGATATTTAATTGAGATGGAATCACACTGATTCAGTATGAAATATATTATACAACATCAGATTCAAACAGAAAATATTATTGTCTAGAAACATGGAATTATACTTGTCGGCAATGTTTCAACAATGTTGATGCTGTTCTTTTGCCTTACAGAAATAGATGTCGTTTTGTTTCCAAACTATATGACGAATGATCAATATTGAATAGAATCTTGAAGCGGTTCGTGCGACTTTAACATAGATTTGTGGCTCGTTCAGTCAGTCATTCATGACAAGATACAATACTAAAAATTGGTCGATAACAGACTGTCATATTAGAGAATTAGTTACAACAACAATATACAAAGAGCTGTGATAAAGTCTAAAGTTCCGAAAGTATATGTTTTAACAGTTGGTATTACAAGTTCCGAAAGTAGCTTTAAGCAGGATTTAGTACTATATAATTATAAAGTTCCGAAAGTATTTGTTGCAAGTGTTAACAGATAATAATAAAGTTCCGAAAGTAGTTTTAGCAAGTGTTAACAGATAATAATAATAAAGTTCCGAAAGTATTTTTAGCAGGTGTTAACAGATAATAATAAAGTTCCGAAAGTATTTATAAGCATGGCTGTGGATGTCAACCTTAGTCGAAATTCAACAAATGAAGTCATAATTTCTTCATCAAGGGTAGACAATCAGCCATTAATTGGATTAATTATCTTATATTCATTAACAACATTCCTTTCAATTGTTGGTAACATTATAGTTGTGATCGTTTTCAGGAAGGGTAAAAGGTCAAGGACAGATTTGCGACCTTTTCTTATTAACCTTGCTATTGCTGACCTTTTGATGGCATTGTTTTGTATGCCATTTACATTTGCGGATGCAATTTTTCGTACCTGGATATTTTCTGAACCGTTTTGTCCGATTGTTTTGTTTGTTCAAATGTTATCCGTGGCGGCTAGTGTTTTTACAAATGTTGCCATAGGAATGGACCGATTTTTAGTTGTTGCATATCCTCTAAAACATCGATTTACAATACAGAGATACAAATATGTGATTGTTGCTATATGGACGTGCTCTATACTTCTAGCTTCTGTTCAGTTATTTGTAGCACGTGCGATGCATTTTGAATCCGGTGTTCTCGTTTGCAATGAGATTTGGCCAAATACTAACTCAAGGAGAATCTATACTATTTTTGTTCTTGTGTTGACTTATATCATTCCATTGCTAATTTTGTCGATCACTTATTCAATTGTTTCCTTTTTACTATGGAAACGAACGTCACCCGGAAACAGGGATCATTTTCGCGACTTTCTACAATGGCGTTCAAAAATAAAGGTATGTTCTTTGATTAAGAGCTTTCTTTGTAAATTTGAATCCAACATGAACACATTGGTGTTGTATATGAATATCATAGTAAAGTTTTATTCAGGCAGATTTAAGCACATAAACAAAATCCACAAGACAAGACACGACAAGACAAGACAAGACAATTAAATCAATGTATATTATATGTATGTAGATATATACTTTTATAATAGTATTTAAAACAGTGCTTAGAAAAAGCCTGGAATATCCAACAAATGATTACATAGTATAGCTTGTTTCCAATGGGGTCTCTGAAAATGTATATTAATAATAATATTTCAAAAGGAAGATAGATTATTTCTTAAAATACTTATAGAACATCTCCAGTTCTTATATTTCTTGCTTCTATTTTTAATTGTTCTGTCACTGCAGTCTTAAAAGAGGGCATAAAAGGGGCTATCTGCACGGAGAACGCGAAATCAAATTTGCATTTCACTGTGAACGAACAATTAAACATTTCTTGCAGGTTGATCTTTTCACCGATTTCACGAAACTCGGTGAATAACGAACCTTTTTTCACGTCTGCACCTGAAATAAAAATGGCAAAACACGTTGACGAAAATAACCCTTTACCACCCTCTTAAAAGCAGATCTATTTGATACATATTTTGTTTGTTGTATTTTAAACCATTATATGAATCATGATTATTAAGAGATGAAAAATCTTAACCACAAATTGATGTTAGATTAATTACATCAAATAGATAAAATTAAGTTATAATTATTTTGCGTATTTTCGTCTGATTTATAATCATTCAGTATTGATCTGTGTAAAATAAGAGATGAAACAATGTCATGTGTTAGTCAATATAAAAGTTACCATGTGAATTTGGGAGCATTTCTAGTCTTACAAAATTGAATTTATATAATGTAACAAATAAAATAACATTCATTGATGAGCACGTGCTTACACGTGTCAGTAACCTGCAGAGCTTTGGTGCATCATTCCCTAGTATCTACGTGACAGACAGCACAAACTTAAGAAATATGTTTGTATGAAATATTGCTTGAATCCCGGTAACAACTAAACTTCATTTATATTATTCCTCATATAGTCATTTTGGACAATGACAAAGGCAGCATTCCTATAATAATGAAGTAGTTGCTTTTCCTTGGCTACCATTCCACATTTGCATTATATATATGTCGTGTACAAGTTGCAATTTTGTACAAGTTATAACACGTACAAAAATATTGTACATGTTATAATTTGTACAATGCCAAAATACAAATTATAACATGTACAAAAGTACCCTGTACATATTATAGCATGTACAAAATATTCCATAAAAATGGTTTTAACCTGTACAAAATTTAAAAAATAATAATAAAGCAAAATAAAAATACACGATTGAAATTAATTAAATAATAAAAAATTATAATCAAAGGCAAAAGAAGGTGCATTATTTATAGCATGCATAAAATACTTCAATTTCATTTTACTACTTTCAGGATACTTACTTTTTATAAGAATTTCAATTGATCTGAAAATATACAACAATGTTTAAAGCCACAAATAGAATGTTTGGATTCATTTAAGGGGTAATGTTGCCAACCGTTTAGGAATTAGGGGCCAAGAAGGGTCCAAAAACAGCGATTTTGTACAGTAGTTTCTGGTTAATATTTTATGTGAATGTGTAAAGATCTTTCTGATATGGTACCACAAGGTTCAATATCACAACAGGAAAACTGGGATTGAGTTTGGGGAAATTGTCCAATTCATGCTGCAATAGGGTCCCAAAAAGGGCCAACAGAGCTTTTTTTTAGTTTCCAGACAATTACTTGTGTTTAAGTGTATGGATCTCTTTGAAATTGTACTAATAGGTTCCATACTACAAAGGAATCACAATCCAAATTCAGACAGTATCAAGCTTAAATATTGAATCCAAATCTACCCCAGCTGTTCAGGGTTTAACCTCTATGGTTGTATCAGGCTGTGCTCAGCGAAGCAATTTTCTCATTGACAAAGCCAATATCAATGTACGGAATTGGAATGATAGTGTAACTATCTCCTTTGAAGAGAACAGTTAATCTAGTTTTTGTCAAGGCATCAGCTTGCACCTGCTGGCCAGAAAAGGCTCTCTTTTGAAAACGCTTGATGTCAATATTTAAATTTTCAGACAACTCTCACTAATATTGACAGCAGGATTATCACCACCAGCAAAACGCCCTCTTAAAAAGAAGTACTAGTATACAGTTAGATGTCATGAAAACAAATGACAGAAATTGTCATAAAACATGGGATTGATACTTAACAATAGTAATTAATATTTATAATAAGAAGATTACCACTTTCTTATTGATAATTGACTTCTCGAGAACATCTGTGTTTTCATTTCTCTAAAAGTAGGCATTTAATTATAAATTAGTCTGTTGTACTGAACCGCTTAACCCCTTGTGTATACTTAGACTATATTGAAGATACCGAAAAATTCCGTTTTGAAATGATAGGTATAGTATATAGATTTCAGAAAAGGAGCTTAAAAGAAGAAAGAGGAATTGGTATAAGTGACCTGTTAACTACTTGTTTTCGCATACATGTATTGTGTACGTTGATTCTAAAATATTGTTTATACTAAGAACGGAGAAAAAGCACCTTTGGCAATCTTCAGTCTACATGTATTTCATTTTTATTGAGCCTGCGATTTTTGTTGCAGAAAGCTCTACATAGGAATGGTGATACCTAACTTCTTACAATCTTTATGTTTTAGAAGGTGGAAGACCTGGATGCTTCATACTTTGTATATACCTAACTTCTTACAATCTTTATGTTTTAGAAGGTGGAAGACCTGGATGCTTCATACTTTGTATACTATAGATGCCTTATTTTACAAAGTTTTCGTCTGTCACTTGTCCATTGTCCTTGATCTAAATTGTATATATAATAGTTCAGTACAACTTAAAGAAAAAATTTAAGATTTGTGTCACGTTAATTTCTCTCTTATTATGACTAATAAGGCAACTATATATTTAGTATGTGCGTACCTTGCAAGGTCCACATGCCTGTTAGACATTTTTCACTTGACCTCGACCTCATTTCATGTATCGGTAATAAACAAGGTTAAGTTTTGGTGGTCGACTAAGTCATATCTCAGATACTAAAAGTAATATATAGGTTTAGTAAATTCTGTGTATGGAAGTACTGTAAGGTTTACATAACCAACTGACTTTGACCTAATTTTTATGGTTCACTGGTCAAAGTTAAGTTTTTGGTCTTTTTTCTAATAATATATGCAATAGGTCAACTATATTTGTCGTATGGAAATATATTATGATGTAGATGTCAGTCTCGCAGGTTTTATTTGACTTGGCCTCATTTTCATGGTTCATTACTCAGTGTTAATTTGTTGTGTTTTTGTTTGTTTTTCTTAAACTATAAGTCATAGGTCAACTATATTTGTTGTACGGATTAATTATTTTTCGAGCAGAGAAAGTAGAAAAGCGTGTAATCATAGCTTATTTTATACGTTCTTGTAGATAACGCAAAGTATAAAGGGAAACCTAAACATAAAACAAACCAAAAAAACGCACGTTATAGGAAATATAATGTATTTCATTAAAGTTAACCAGCGATAATGTTCTACAAAAGTCATTTTAATTCGTTGATTTGCAAAATTAGAAAATGCCATTGTAGGTTGTCCATATTAGCAAAATTATGTTAACAAAAGCGAAGAGCAACCATATGATTATGTTGGTACTGTTACCGAAGATTTTCTAAATAATTAGAAAAACACTTTGGTTATTATTGTAGCAACGCTTATTTTTACAATTTGATTTAATAACTATTTAAAGACGAGTATCAATCAGAAGCTGTAGAATCATTTGATTTTAAACAATTTATTTCAGCAACAAGAAATATCTGCACTCTTTTGTCACATTCTAATACTAGGATGTGCGATTCCTTCAGTCATATATTTAGTGCCAAATAGGTTTTTGATGATTTATTTGCCGTATGGTTATTGATATTTTGAATCGACGCCATCATGCGTTTGTCGACCATAATAGGTGTATGACTTACAAATGAGCAACACGATTGGTAACTCTAGTGGAGAAGAAACTGTTTTCCTTACCGGGTCACTTGATTTAACCACCGGCAGGTGGTGGGATTCATGTTCCAACTTTCTTGAATTAATTGCAGTGTTTTGTTGGCAGTTTTAGTCTTTTTCATATGACCATAGGGTTGTTTATTTAATCAACTTTTTTATTGCGACAATGGTACTGCTCCCATGCTGTTGTATGCCTATGTGTGGTCTGTGTTCGTATGGTATACAGTATAAATCAGAACGTATTGCAAGGTTTGTATGCGAGTTCTTATCAAATTGAATGCAAATATCGCCCAGTCGCATTGTTCGAAGTAATAAGAATTCGCATAATGTCATCCGATACTTATCTCGGTTATGCAGATTATTTAGAAATGGAGTATTCACCTCGCTCTTCAAACACTGTAACAATATAAATGCACGCTATAATTTTGATTAACATTACAAGTATATTTTAATTTGATTAGTTACAGTTTAGTTCAGAATCTCTTATACCTGTTATGCAATTTTGTTATTTTAATGTGTGTTCTGCGGTGTTAATTATCAATTAAAGCAAATTAAAATCGTGTACTAACACTATAGAAATGTTGTTAATATACAAAAAGGTAGGATTTATATGTAATCTGCTAGAGACAGACGTAATGATAAATCACTTCATAGTATGTAATTGTCAGACGACTAATGGATTCCTGGCACATTGTTTTGTAAACTGCTCGACCAGCAGAATATAAAGCAGTAGTCAAAGAGTAAATCGAAAGTTTTGATATAAGAGGTTATTCTATTTGAAGTGTTATGATTTTTTATTCTACATTGAACTTTTGATGTATACTGGTTGGATAACACATTAAAAATGCAAGAAACATCTATCAAAAGTATAATGCAATGCCAATTGATATTTTTTACCGTGTGTTTTTCTATGTTGTGATGTTATGCTATTGTTTCAGAAAAAGGGAGAAGGTTTGGATCCATTAAAACGTTTAATCCCGCTGCAAATGTTTGCACCTGTCCTAAGTCAGGAATCTGATGTACAGTAGTTGTCGTTTGTTTATGTAATTTATACGTGTTTGTCGTTTGTCGTTTTTTTTAAATTTTATATAGATTAGACCGTTGTTTTTCCCGTTTGAATGGTGTTACACTCATTCTAGTAATTTTGAGGCCCTTTATAGCTTGTTGTTCGGTGTGAGCCAAAGCTCCGCGTTGAAGGCCGTACATTGACCTATAATGGTTTACTTTTTTTGAAATTGTTATTTGGATGGTGAGTTGTCTCATTGCATGCATTGGTATGGCAAGCCGTTCTCGTCAAAACTATGTTTAAACCCTTTTTTTCGAATAAAATATACACTGAGATTTAAAAACCTAAAATAACACACTGAGAAATCGAAATTACACACTGAGATTTAAAAAAAATAAAAAAACACACACTGAGAATTCAAATTTACACACTGAGATTTTAAAAAGACACACTGAGATGAAATAAATTGAAAAACACACACTGAGAATTGTTAATTACACACTGAGATTTCAAAAATACACACTGAGATTAATATGCAAATTACAAATGAATATTTATGAGATGAATATTTCAACAGATTAATATCTTGATCTCAGGAACTCTTGTCATTATAATGAAATGCGATTCCTTCAACCAACCTTCGTAATAAATTTCAAGACTAATAAAACATCGCTCATATTCATAAGTTTGTTGCCTATAATTCAGATTATTACTACCAGTGTATCGGGATTTTTTTTTTTACTTAAAACCGTTTAAGCATGGGTCCCCTTTCAAAAGTCTTCCAACTATTACCCTGATTTCGCAAGGTAATCTTTTAAAATTTTTGTTGCGTTTATATGCTATAATAGACACTTGAGTAAAAATTTCACTGCATTCTTTGTTTTTGATTGTTCCAATGTTTTCTTATAATTTTAATAAAGTTTTTCACCATTTGGTTATATTTTGTAATAAGAGTAATTTAAGTGGGTATTTCTCTTGTTCTTGTATTTCTAAAGTTTTTTTATAAATAATTTGGAACCAAATCGAAAGACTAACGAGTTCTGTCCCCTAGTTGTTTTAAGCTTGTAATAGATTCAGATTAAGTATGCTAATTAGATATGTGCGCATAAAAAGTGCGCACAAATCTCAGTGTGTAATTTTAAATTCTCAGTGTGTAATTTCAAATTCTCAGTGTGTATTTTCAGTTTATTTATTCCCAGTGTGTCTTTTTGAAATATCAGTGTGTAATTTCCAATTCTCAGTGTGTAATTTTCAATTCTCAGTGTGTGTTTTTCATTTTTGTAATCTCAGTGCGTCTTTATGCTTGAAATCTCAGTGTGTAATTTTTAATTCTCAGTGTGTAATTTTTAATTCTCAGTGTGTGTTTTGAAGTTTTTAAATCTCAGTGTGCTTTGTTGTAATTCTCAGTGTGTAATTTTTTCGAAAAATGGTTTAAACATAGTTTTGACGAGAACGGCTTGCCATACATTGGCACTCACACCACATCTTCGTATATCTATATATATTGGACACTTGTCATTTGCTATTTATGAACACAAAAAAGAGTTCAACTACATATCAATAGAACGACAGAATCTAGATTACTAAGTTTGATGACGATGCTGCCTGAGCTATTTTCATGCTAATCTTAATTTCGTTGTCTCCTTGACCAGGTCCTAATCAAATATGGATCTTATCTTAATGATGTTGAAACAAAGAAAATGCTGAAACTAATGTAAATATAGGTCCATTTGGATAAGATGAGAGCTTCCTGGATGTGAATCTCTTGTAATGTAAACGTCATCATTATAACCTTTGATTGACCGATTATTAGACATGATAATTGGTTTGTGTATTGGCTTTCATTATTCTCATATTGCTTACTTTAGATGCAGGTGTCTGTTAATAAGAATATCAAGATGCAATACTTGATACATTAACATTTTTGTAATCTTTTTTTTAGATATTCTTTAATTTAAAGTCAAATAGTACTTTGTGTAATTATTTCCTATTGTTATCTTTCTACAATGAACGAATTATAAAATTTAGCATAATAAACAAAGTGAAGGTTACGTTGCTCAATCGAAAAGATAAAAGTTGGAATCGGAGTCTCGAACCTAAAAAAATAGATAATAATTTTGTTTATTAGCATACCATTCTTCACACAGAAACCTACACCAATAAAACAAAATCTGTTCACTTTTACTTTACATATCATTATAAATGATTCCATTTTATAATACATTGTTTGTAGGTACCATTTATGAGGACGATCATTTGACTTCCAGGGGAGGGGGTTACGGTTTAAGTTTCCCCCTTAATAGATATTATGATTCAATAAATATTAGGATTTCAAGTAAAATGGTTGCCTCCTTATTAGTATTAGTACGATGACAAATAAGGTAAATTTGAAAATACCTAGGCTAATTTTGGTCTTATTTTATAGATAAATATAATATCCTATGATTAAGGCATGTCGTAGAGTGCCAAACTGGTGCATATTTTTGAAAACTGCGGTCAAAGGTCAAAAGGGGGGATTTTGAAAAATCACAAATTTTAGACATTTCTCGGTATAGAACTATAAAAAAATAGTCTTCGTGACACTAAAGTACACGAAGTTTTTTTTAATGTTAATTGATAAATCAGTACTAGAGCAAAAGCACATTGAGAAGATGTGTCCCCCCTTTTTTTTATTGAACAACGACAGACATGGTTGTCGTTTGTTGGTGTGGTTCATAAAAGATTTTCGTTTCTAGTTTTTTTTTATATAGATAAGACCGTTGTAATGGTTTTCCTGTTTGAATGGTTTTACACTAGTCATTTTGGGGGCCCTTTATAACTTACTGTTAGGTGTGCGCAAGGCTCCGTGTTGAAGACCGTACTTTGGCCTATAATGGTTAACTTTTACAAATTATGACCTGGATGGAGTGTTGTCTCATTGGACCTCATACCACATCTTCTTACATCTATAAACAATGGAATGTATATACAGCAGACTTGAAAGCCCGATATATATGTGGACTACACACAAACACGATTCACAGAGATACATTGTACTACGCCTTATGTATTATTATAATACACTTACACTAGACACCAATATGCACATCAAATTTGAAAAGGTAACAGAATACTGGGAAAAAGTAGATGTATTTATTCAAATCACCATGTACCGATTGACCATTGCTTCTTGGATCATTTTGATCCGTGGAGAATCGGTTTTCACTGCAACAGATGTGTCAATATAAGAACCAGCTAGAATGACAAATCTTGATACATGCATGTTTTTTCCGACCCCTTGTCCTCTTTTGCAAATTTCGATTAGAGAAGACGTGTCGCATCTGTAAAAGCGCGAGCTGCTGTTGGTGTGCCAGACATCAAGCGTCCACTTACTTAACAAAGTCGTGAATACGTAAACACTGTGTTGTGGCTTTGGTTGAAGAAACGCCTCGTCTTAAATCACAATTCATCTACATGTTTGACATCTGAGGATATAAGACCTTATTAGAAATAAAACATAACACTCTAAATTTTAATTTGATGCAACCTCTGGAATAACTTTTCAATATCTGTTCATTGGCAAACAGAGGCACCATAATAATCCTTATATCTGCCTTTTCAGTCGCTAACAGATCCTGCACAAAATTGCTTCACACTCAGTATATAGATTTTGTAAAGATCATGTCATGTTATTGCAAATCAAAATCATTGTAGTGTGGAAGTGAATAGTTACTAGTACCTACAAATCTTATCAACCCATGTTTTTTTTCAGGTGCACCAAGAAATTTCTTACAATCTCTAATTGATCTGCATTCAATGACTTGGACGAACAATTTAGATCTACAACCATTTGAAATAAACCTTGTTGTCCTTTTGACGCCTTATACAGCTGATTATGCTGTATGCGATTTGCTCATTGTTGAAGGTCGTACGGTAACCAATAGTTTTTAATTTCTGTGTCGTTTGGTTTCTTGTGAAGGGTTGTCCCATTGGCAATCATACCACATCTTCTTTTTATATACATCACTGTCCCATGATAAAGGAGGGTTGGGCGCCCGCTGACATGTTTAACCTCGCCACATTATGTAATTATGTGCATGTCCAAAGTTAGGAGACTGTTATTCACTGAGTGATTGTCTTTGTTGCCGTGTTACATTTTTATTGTTCGTTTATTATTTTGTACATTTATTTGGTCGTTGTTTTACTCGTTTGAATTGTTTTACATTTGTCAATTCGGGGCCTTTTATTTCTGACTATGCCTTGAGGGCTTTGCTTATTGTTGAAGGCCGTATGGTGACATATAGTAGTAAATGTATGTGTAATTTTTGGTCTCTTGTAGAAATTTTGTCTTATTGGCAATCATGCCACATATTTTTTTTTAGATTATATGGTTTTAAAGCAGTCATTGGCCAAATCTCAATAACTGTTGTACCTTTTTACATTAAGACTTTGGACAATACCAATACCATCTATCTGATCAGGGGTGTACTGTTTTTTCATAAAGGGATATCACACATGTACACTCAGCTGCAGTATACATTTCCGTTCAGTATCCCATGAGAGTGCATTGTAATTATTATCCATGTGACAATAATTGTCATCAACTAACAAGGCAAAATATGTATCAGAGAGTTTGGACATGTTGGAATACATTGTAAAGATAGAAATAATTTGAAATTTTGAACGATCATTGTAAACAGTTTTCACATTTTTTTTTTCGCAACATGAAAGATTTGTTAACAAATGTAACTGGCAAACTATACGACAGCGAATACGGTTTTGTCTATCTTTCGCAAACAGATCATCATGTAGACTTTCAATTAGTTTTTGAAAAGCAACATCATCATGGGCCCCGACTAATTTGAAGCATCAGAAGCGAATTATTTTTAATTTCATCAAGTAGTTAACAATGCATGCTGGATGTTGAAGCGGCTTGTCCTTGAAGTTATTTATGAAGAGTAAACTCAACCACTGGATGGCCTGCCTTTTAATTTGCGTCATACAAAACAATATCGGAACGCTCAAATGACTCGACATGCCTTAATTGCTTAGCTTATTGTATGACTTTTGTCTGCAGAATAGATATTTTTATCAGTCATGGTAATGCCATTGAGCGTGTTGTAACGAAAGTTGATTCTATATAACATGTACACGCACGTTTTTCCCCTAAGTCAAATGCATCAAAATATTTTCTTCTTGTATATGTAAAGGCTTAACAACACGACTTAAGCTACTTTACTCGTTCTTATTTAATAAAATTAGCACTACCAATAATTTTCCGGAATTTTTTCGGATGTGTTCCAATGTGGTTTAAAATTAGTCTTTTCCAAAAAACAAGAATAAAAGCACCTCAAAAGTTATTAAACCTTAGCATCTGTACTTATTCAAACACACAGACACAGCTATTGATACAAATCTATATTTATATATATATATATACATGTAAATATAACTTAAATAATTCAGTGGAAAAACACAGCATTTCATATGACAGGGGAAAATAGGAAAAGGGAGCGTGACATGACTTATTAAGGTGAAAAATTTAGTAATACTTCTGTTACATGTTGTATGTGATGAGTATTATAAAAAGACTTGTAAAAGTTGATTTGTATGTTCTATCAAACTTGTATATATCAAAAACTTCTTAAGTATTAGTTGTTAAGAAATGTAAGATTGAAAAAAATGTTGCATACATTTAAAAATCGTCCAATTCATTCAATTTATATGTTCTCATGATATCAAAGTTTGATGTCAAATAAAAGCTGATACATTACTCTTTCATCTGATACCAATTTTTTGATGATATCTTTATTTGGAAATTTATTATAAGCTTTCCTGTGTTTGAAAATGAAAAAGAAAAAAATCCGAAAGTCACACTTTAACGTGATTTTATAAAAAAAAAAAAAAATGCACCGTGGGAAAACTCTACGACAGGGCTAAAATGAAAGTATGGTGTTTACTCTATCTTCATGTGAAATTTCAGCAGTGAGGTATTTCGGTCCATTAAACTCTTTAAATAAGCGACCTTTCTGATTTGTCACTCCACTATACGTCTGTTTACTATAAATCTGTTATAATTATTTATTTAATGCACACACATCTGTTAATCGTGACAGTCTACGAAAGAGTGTATAACGACAACGCTTTATATATGACGTAGTTTTTACAAACTGTCGAGACCCATATCTTAGAAAAAAGCTTCCACCGTTGTCGTTTGCATAGTATTAGTTGACAACGTCTGCGCGGAACATATGTATTTTATTTGTCGTGCTATTTATGAGGATCTTTCTCCTCTTCTCTTTGATACTAATTAAAAGCAAACAATAAGCGTTAGTTATAAGAAATGGAATTGTTTCTTGCAAAACGTAAAAAGATACGTCAAACAGCATGAATTATAAATATTCCAATGATAGAACATGGAGGATTATTAATAACATGGAGATCATGGTCAAATTAATAATAACTTGATGAATTACCAATTAATGACAACATCAGTAAGACGTTAATCTATTTTCATTTCATTTAATATAGATAAGAAGATGTGGTAAGAGTGCCAATGAGTCAACTCTTCATTCAAGTCACAGTGTATAAAAAGGTCAAAGTACGGCCTTCAACACAGAGCCTTGACTAACACCGAACAATTAAGCATTTATAAAGGGCCCTAACATGACTAATGTAAAACAATTCAAACAGGAAACCCAACAGTCTGATCTACATAAAAAAGAGAATCGAAGAACACACCATCAAATAACAACCATTGATTAACAGGCTCAAGGCTATTCATACATGTATACCTTTCTGTCAGTTGAGCGCCAACAAACATTTCTAATACCGCAATATTCTAAATGTGCCTTTCGCATATTAGACCTGAAATTCAGCTGGTATATATCTGTCATAGCCATGCTTGATTTTTTTGTCGATTGTATTTGTTATAAGTCAGTTTTCTTGTTTGAATTGTTTCCATATTTCATGTTTTAAATTAAGGGCGTAAAAAAGAGAAAAAGTGGGTCCATTCCCACAGCACTTGTGCATTTGTCCTATCCTCATGGTCCGATCATGCTTCTTTTACTGTATTACTTGTCAAATTGATAATTGTTATGTAAGTTGTGCAACTAGTAGTCGTGGGTGATACATTTTTAATTCGTCTGTATTACAATGATTGATTGTCACTAAATTGTTAAAATTGACTTGAAACAAAACACTATCACATGTAAAACAAACGTATTTCTCTATTGGGAACACATTTAAAATGGCATGTAATATAAGGGTCAGGATGGGTGTTTCTTCGTTTCGTTTTCTTCCATTTTTAGATCTTTCTCATTCTTTATAACGTTTATAAATTATGCCAGTTATTGTATATTCTTTATATATTAACACCCCACTAATTCTAATCTTTACTTTTTGGGGCTATTTTTTTCAATTCATAATGTTTTTACCCTTTGTTTTGCAGTTTTTGCCCATTATTCTCTATTCTATAAACACCATCCACACCCTTATATATTGGGAAGTCGCAGACACCAGATGCTATTCATCATCTCAATCGACAGTAATTTGTATTCCTAAAAGTCTCCTAATTTTATTTTTATAATTAAGGATATAAATTTTTCTTTTTCTGTATTTTCAGGTCGTGAAGATGCTAGTTATAGTTGTTACTATATTTGGACTTTGTTGGCTTCCATTACACGTCTTCACATTAGTTATAGATTTTCACCCGGAAGTTCTAGATTATGACACAGAGGCAGACGAAAAACTTTTGTTAGGCATCTACCTCGGGGTACATTGGTTAGCGATGTCTAACAGTTTTGCAAATCCAATAATTTATAGTTTTACAAATGATAATTTTAGGGTAGGTATAGTAATTCTCATTTAGCAACTTGTAAATGTAGAACAAATGTAGAAACAATTCCCATTCAATTTGGTAATGCTAATTCCCGATAAGACCACCGGAGGCTCATTTCACTGAAAATCGTATATGACTAAAATTGAATGTAAATTATACTGAAATAACGATTATTTGTGTTTGCTATAAGGTTATATGTGTGTGACCCGAGTCACTGATCTGCGACAGAAATCGAACGCCTCAATCGAACGCACCTGCAACGATTGATATACAATTATAGAATATTAAGGTTCATGTGGACCCTTTGGCTAAAAAGACCGTATTTTCACCTCAAAATTTACTCTGAGTGCAGACAAACCTGTGCATCTGGAAAAGTTTCGAGGCATAGCATGCCCTAGATAAATAAATTTCAAATATGTTTTATGTTTTAGGAAAATAAAATCTTAACAGGATTTTGCAGTGCTCTTTTTTCATTTCTCCTGAAGGTAGCGAATACTAATAAAAAAACATGACTTTACCAATTAGTTTTTGTGCACATCAAATGACAAAAATAAGCGTGTCAACTGACTATACACAAAAATGGAAACAACACTATACATGTCTTGCGTCCGAACTTATCGGAGTAGACCACTTTGAGTTATGCCTTTCACCAAAAAAGTTTGTCCATTATGCACGCCTTACTGACGTTATTTAACAGACAGAGGGGACCGGTTGTATCACTGCTCTTTTAAGTTCATCAAGCGTCTTCGTGATCATCATTATGCAGGACACACTAGAAAACAAAATTGCTCCGTAGGTACTTCATCACAATTCTATTCAGCTCTTGTTACAATTTAAGTATAGCTAGTTCAATATCACAAGCATGCATGTAACTAATTATAGATTGTAAAATCTAGATCCTTCAGAGATTTTCATTTAACTGCAGAATGATTACACAAGATATTGCAGATAGTATAATTTGACATTAAACAGTCATTTCTATCAGTTCTTCATTAGACAGACGAGTTACATAAGTGATTATATCTTACACAATTGATTTTTACTGTCAGTTTAAATGTCACTGAAACGTTAAACATACAAGTATTTCATCATAATGCTTTAATTGCTCTCTGTAAATATCCCTTAACATTGACTACAGACTCTGTAAATATCCTTTAGCATTGGCTACAGACTCTGTAAATATCCCTTAGCATTGGCTATACGGACTCTGTAAATATCCTTTAGCATTGACTACGGACTCTGTAAATATCCTTTAGCATTGACTACGGACTCTGTAAATATCCCTTAGCATTGACTACAGACTCTGTAAATATCCCTTAGCATTGGCTATACGGACTCTGTAAATATCCTTTAGCATTGACTACGGACTCTGTAAATATCCTTTAGCATTGACTACGGACTCTGTAAATATCCCTTAGCATTGACTACAGACTCTGTAAATATCCCTTAGCATTGGCTATACGGACTCTGTAAATATCCTTTAGCATTGACTACGGACTCTGTAAATATCCTTTAGCATTGACTACGGACCCTGTAAATATCCTTGAGCATTGACTACGGACTCTGTAAATATCCTTGAGCATTGACTACGGACTCTGTAAATATCCTTTAGCATTGACTACGGACTCTTTAAATATCCTTTAACATTGACTACGGACTCTGTAAATATCCCTTAGCATTGACTATACGGACTCTGTAAATATCCTTTAGCATTGACTATACGGACTCCATAAATATCCTTTAGCATTGACTACGGACTCTGTAAATATCCTTTAGCATTGACTACGGACCCTGTAAATATCCCTTAGCATTGACTACGGACTCTGTAAATATCCTTGAGCATTGACTACGGACTCTGTAAATATCCTTTAGCATTGACTACGGACTCTGTAAATATCCTTTAGCATTGACTACGGACCCTGTAAATATCCTTGAGCATTGACTACGGACTCTGTAAATATCCTTGAGCATTGACTACGGACTCTGTAAATATCCTTTAGCATTGACTACGGACTCTGTAAATATCCTTTAGCATTGATTACGGACCCTGTAAATATCCTTGAGCATTGACTACGGACTCTGTAAATATCCTTGAGCATTGACTACGGACTCTGTAAATATCCTTTAGCATTGACTACGGACTCTTTAAATATCCTTTAACATTGACTACGGACTCTGTAAATATCCGTTAGCATTGGCTATACGGACTCTGTAAATATCCTTTAGCATTGACTACGGACTCCGTAAATACCCTTTAGCATTGGCTATGGACTCTGTAAATATCCTTTAACATTGACTACGGACTCTGTAAATATCCTTGAGCATTGACTACGGATTCTGTAAATATCCATTATCATTGACTACGGACTCTGTAAATATCCTTTAGCATTGACTACGGACTCTGTAAATATCCTTTAGCATTGACTACAGACTCTGTAAATATCCTTTAGCATTTGCTACGGACCCTGTAAATATCCTTTAGTATTGGCTACGAACTCTGTAAATATCCTTAAGCATTGGCTACGGACTCTGAAAATATCCTTTAGCATTGACTACGGACGCTGTAAATATCCTTTAGCATTGACTACGGACTCTGTTTATATCCTTTAGCATTGGCTACGGGCTCTGTAAATATCCTTTAGCATTGACTACGGACTCTGTAAATATCCTTTAGCATTGACTACGGACTCTGTAAATATCCTTTAACATTGACTACGGACTCTGTAAATATCCTTTAGCATTTGCTACGGACCCTGTAAATATCCTTTAGTATTGGCTACGAACTCTGTAAATATCCTTGATCATTGACTACGGACTCTGTAAATATCCATTAGCATTGACTACGGACTCTGTAAATATCCTTTAGCATTGACTACGGACCCTGTAAATATCCTTAAGCATTGACTACAGACTCTGTAAATATCCTTCAGCATTGACTACAGACTCTGTAAATATCCTTTAGCATTCACTACGGACTCTGAAAATATCCTTTAGCATTGACTATGGACTCTGTAAATATCCTTTAGCATTGACTACGGACTCTGTAAATATCCTTTAGCATTTGCTACGGACCCTGTAAATATCCTTTAGTATTGGCTACGAACTCTGTAAATATCCTTAAGCATTGGCTACGGACTCTGAAAATATCCTTTAGCATTGACTACGGACGCTGTAAATATCCTTTAGCATTGACTACGGACTCTGTTTATATCCTTTAGCATTGGCTACGGACTCTGTAAATATCCTTTAGCATTGACTACGGACTCTGTAAATATCCTTTAGCATTGACTACGGACTCTGTATATATCCTTTAGCATTGACTACGGACCCTGTAAATATCCTTTAGCATTGACTACGGACCCTGTAAATATCCTTTAGCATTGATTACGGACCCTGTAAATATCCTTTAGCATTGGCTACGGACCCTGTAAATATCCTTAAGCATTGACTACGGACTCTGTAAATATCCTTTAGCCTTGACTACGGACTCTGTAAATATCCTTCATCATTGACTACGGACTCTGTAAATATCCTTTAGCATTGACTACGGACTCTGTAAATATCCTTTAGCATTGACTACGGACTCTGTAAATATCCTTTAGCATTGACTACGGACTCTGTAAATATCCTTTATCATTGACTATACGGACTCTGTAAATATCCTTTAGCATTGACTACAGACTCTGTAAATATCCTTTAGCATTGACTACGGACCCTGTAAATCTTCTTTAGCATTGACTACGGACTCTGTAAATATCCGTTAGCATTGACTATACGGACTCTGTAAATATCCTTTAGCATTTGCTACGGACCCTGTAAATATCCTTTAGCATTGGCTACGGACTCTGTAAATATCCGTTAGCATTGACTACGGACCCTGTAAATATCCTTTAGCATTGGCTATACGGACTCTGTAAACATTCTTTAGCATTGACTACGGACTCTGTAAATATCCTTTAGCATTGACTATACGGACTCTGTAAATATCCTTTAGCAGTGACTATACGGACTCTGTAAATATCTTTTAGCTTTGACTACGGACTCAAAATTATCTACGTGTCCATTGGTCAATAGATTAAAGATGACAGAAGAAAAAACAATTTATTTATTTTATTACATGATATACAACTATCACTGGAATCGCAAATGTGACTTTTCTTTTATACCTCGTGTTTGTAGGGTCCCCGGCTGTCTTTACGATAATCAAAGCATACTTGCAATTAGTTGTTGATGGCCTGTTGCAGGTTAACAATTGTAACCCTATCATAAATTTCCCGCCGAAAGCTTATTCATTGCAGATCTTCTTATTTTATGAATTGTTAAATTGTTCTCGTCCTTAATAACATGGCATATTTTCACTGGACTTAGAAATTCCATCATCGAATATTACAACATTGTCACATTGGACAACGCAACTTTCATTAACATGACTGTCATCAAATTACCGTTTAAGTGTACGAAACAGCTCCATCTGCATGTGCTTTCATTCTTGAACCCCTTGGTTAGTATGTAAAAAGTGCTCCACAATAGGAGAACACATGATACTCTGCAATATCGGAACACGTGTGCAAGACATTATGTAATAACAAGGAATTGCTTACTAGTTGGGATACAATAGATTGAGCGGAAATATTTATTCCTAATAATTGTCCAAAGACAACACCAATATATGATGATGAATGATTGTTTAAGTGCTAGTCTTTGTAAGAAGCAGGCAATTTAGGTAAAAATCAAAATATGATCAGAAAAAACCCACTTATCTAATCATGTTATTTAATACTAACCATCATCCTGAGTTAAAAATTATTAGTCTTTCGTTTGTGTGTGTCTGGTAATATCAAATAACTCGTTAGAATTAGAATGATAGCAAATTACAGAGTTATCTCCCCTTATTCGATAATTTCTAGTGCATTTCAACCAAATTGTATCTTCTATTACCAGAACAGAAAACGAAAATGAATGTTATTTTTGTGCATAACTACATATTATGAACTGAAATCAATGTCAAATTGGGTGGGTTTTTTTTGTCATGTTTTCACCACTGCCTGATTCTTAGGCAGACTGGCACTTAACTTCAAAAGGCAAATGCAAAGCACATTTCGGATGCAAACACCTTAAAGAAATGGTCTGTAGATTATGCAGCTGTCTCCATGGGGGTATAAATCTTGTTATTTACTGAATAGATCGCCACGCTGAGCAGGACATTTAATGTGCATTATCTTATACATTTTTGGCCGGGTCTTTGGAGGCCTGTACTTGCTTATAGAGATATCGAAACCTACATATAACATTGTTGATTTGACTCGGCCAGGAAACAAACAACATTTATATCAAACGATATGTGTCAGTCTTGAGAAGCAACTAAAGGAAATTGTATCTTCTCTTGAGTAGTATTTTTCGCAAAATAAACACCAAAAAAACATCATATCAAAAGCGAACAAATAAAGAATAAAAGTGCATGATTATACTAGTTTTTGGCAAATACCACGAAATAGAGCACAAAATAGAGATAGCAAGATGTTTAATATCTCTTTTTTTTATATGTACATGCAGTTTCCTTGATCGAGGCGTTGGATACTTTAGTGCAAAACATGGTTCTATCAACTACTAACAGGTGTTTTTAAATGTGTTATTTATGTTCCAAGCCTGATGTTTGATCGATTCAATCACAAGATTGAGAAATTGGTTTCAAAATAAACTCAATGTCAGTGTTAAAAAACATTAACTTTAGCCTTTGAAAAAGCACACAAACAATACATGATAACGAATGCGTGCCTGACATACAGTATGCTACAGTTTATGTGATGAACTGGTACCATGGGTTACATGTATAACAGAAAACACTTCATTTAGAGTTTAAAGACGATTATTGAAATCATCAAATATATGCATTGAATATTTACCATACGTGTTAGTCTTTGACTTGCAATAATTCATTTGTTTTGTTTATTTCAGGCTGATTTATTTACATTGTTTTACATCTGGTTTCCATGTTGCACTTGTTTGAAGACAATGATACGCCGTACAAATAGCTCATCTACTAAGGACAGTTTTATTTTTCGGCGACAGAGTACGTTACGCCGAAGCATGGGAAGTTTCGGCGGGTCACGGCGCCAAATTTTATTTGATCATAACCGACGAAACTTTGGGTCGTTTCAAAATGGAACAATTAGAGAAGATTCTCGTGAAAAACAAGAAGAGAATGAAAGACAATTATTGCAATTAGAGGAAATTTTAGAAAAAGAAATTACACATGGAATACAAATTTGTTGTGATCAGAAATCACGAAATACTGAAACACGTATTGTAAGACAATCAAGTTGTAAAGATATGTTATAAAATCTTCAATGTACTAGAAATATTTCAATTTAATTAATTATACAAAGTCATGCACAGTAAAAAAAAACCACAACAGATTTACTATTTAATATTATGAAAATAAAAACGATTTTGTTATCTATGGTTGCCAATTATAAGATGTTTATAATCTTGAATGTATATATTAAGATATCCATAAAGAATTTTCTCTCCACTGTTTCAAAATAACAAGCTTTTAAAAAGACTGCCATAAATTGATATTAGAAAAAGTAGAAAAGAATAATTACCGGTCTGTGTCTTTGATTTTGAGTAATATCGATTTAAAATTTGGCGGGAAATGGTTCTCTGTAGAAGTTTCACACATTTAACTTTTAACATTGGCACCTTTTTCTTTCAAAAACTATATATAAAAAAAACCCAAGGATTTCATGAAATTTCAAAGATGACTTTTAAACTATTATATAATTATGTCATTAAATTGAGAACAATGGTAAAACTAGAGGATTCCCAATATCAAACAAAAAAGTCAAAAGCAAGAGTAGTCTCGTAGAATTATTCATTTTCATCTGTCCAGTCAATGACGAGATGGATTGGTCTTGTTGGACTATAATCGTTTATTCCCATTTATATAAATAATGCCTGAAAATATTATGAAACTTTGGAAAAAGATAAACGGTGACTACCAGTGCATGTTACCCTCAATGAACTAAAATGCTAGTATCTTTTTTCCAAACACGGCTCCGTATACACCTGGCTACTAAATAACAAAGTATGCTTGATTGTGACTTTATTGTGATTATAATTTTTATTTGAAAGCTTGTTATGCTGGTTGAATTGCAATATGTGAGTTGTACAAACAGTTACTGGTAATTTTTTCGTTTGAACTCTGTATTATTTTACAAAATTGTATATTATTCTATCAAGGCAGACTTACTTTATATGGCGGTACATGTTTTCTAAACAAAACTGATGGATTTGTTTATAACTTGACAGTTCATATATTACAAATGTGTCAAAAAAACATGAAAGCTAGAGATTACCGAGCTTAACAACTATGCTTATTCTAATAAAAAAGAAAAAACTGTTTCTG
This sequence comes from Mytilus galloprovincialis, assembly GCF_965363235.1. NCBI lineage: Eukaryota > Metazoa > Mollusca > Bivalvia > Mytilida > Mytilidae > Mytilus > Mytilus galloprovincialis. The sequence goes on along the minus strand of NC_134846.1, from coordinate 4,706,564 downwards.
CTAAATTACGATCAAAGATGGCAGAAGATTCTATACTATCTAGTATTCCCTGTCGACGTAAATGACAACGCCCAAAAAATATCACAATATACTTTTTGTAATAAGACGTCGGGCATAAATTTTATGAAAGACAGTATGAAGTTTAATGGTACACTCAGGTCTATTACATAGCACATAGATAACCTCAGCTATATTCAGTAAAACCTTTTGGAATTTTGGGCCTTAATTGCACTTCAATTTCGTACTTTTTTTAACCTTTAAATCTAGAATCTAGAGTCACTGATGAGACATTTTAGACGAAACATGGGTCTAGAGTAGAGACTTAGTCCTGGTATCAAGATGTGTTTATTGTACGATACCATTGCGTCAATGTCATGAACCTACAAATGTACAACAATTAGTAGAACAGCAAAACAAGGAAAATTTGAAGAAATCCAACAGTTTAGAAACCCTGGATATCTAGAAAACAAAATCATCTTTTCAATCCAGGGAACGTGGTCCGGCGATCTAAAGGAACCGCGATGTCTGCTTCACTGGCGGAACCCGCCGCATAACTTTTAAAATTAGTTTAAATCATATTATAACTCATAATCTGAAAGAAGGCAATATTGTTTTGTATCCCTATTAAATTAAATGGTGGATGTCTATTGTCTCAGCATCAGCCGTTTTCTTTCTTAAACATCGTTTTGATACATTGTACATTTGTACATGTACCTTACACATATATGAATTTAGACGAAAACACAAACATTTTTTTTTATATCAACGAATACAGCAAACATCCCGATTGAAGCAACACATGCATCTATTTAAAAACACATTTTACAGACCAAACAATAACCATCTCGAAGACATCACCAAGAGAACTTATAACAGGAAAAAGGTAATTCTATATAAAGTTTAAACGCATATATCCCATCGAACTTAAACGAAAAAAATATACACCAAATACGGTAACATTAGATTTGCCTAATATCTTGACTTACATCTAGAGGTCGGCTGTGAACAGAACTTTACAACAAAATAGATGAGTTTAGCTTCCCAATTGTGAACATTTCATTTCTATAAAGCAACATTTCATTTCTTTATAGCAATATCTAAACAACGCATGTATTGATGGTTATAACAATAAGAAAATGTCTTTTGTCTTCTGCAAAACAGTCAATCGTAAATGTCGATTCCTCCAAAATTTTCGAACGGACGATTTCAAACTTCACCACGTTGGAACTCTTTGTTCAAATACTTCCCTGTATAGCAGCAATCATCTACCATGGACCACATTATAGGCAATACAAGCTCAGGAATATCGTATTAAGTGAGAGATAGATATATACTATATATGCTGATGCTGCGGTAAACGGAGACAGCTGCACAATCTGCTGAATTTATTTTTGCATTTTGCATGTTTAGAGTAACATTCTATCTATGACCAGGCATCAATCAAAAGGTACTAATTAAGCCATTCCATGTGTAACAACTTGTTAATAGATAAAAAATGAAATAGTAGTGAAGTGCATTCCTTCATCAGGAACGCTCAAACATACATTTTAAAGCTAAATATTAAAAGCTTATTGACCAGAAGTGACCTAGAATTTAGTAATTTTATATGTTTTGAATGTTTAAAAAATCATGCCAGCTCCAAACATTACTGACTACTAAGAATGTAGTGCCCAAATAGCATAAAACAACTTCTAGTGATTAAAGAATGGAAATCTTGATACTAGAAAATATTTCTTTATATATTATGTACACATATTTATTTTTTCTTACTTTATATTTCTAGTCTTTAAGTAAGTCATGTTTATTTCTAGTCTTTAAATAGGTCATGTTTATCAAAGACTTCGAATCATGCAATAAACCCATTTTTCTCAGCTGAACATGACAGTATAAGAAATAAATAAAATGGACGAAGTGATGTTATTTCCTGTAAAACACACGAGCTATAATTCTTCTGACGGATGAAAAGGCAATCAATTACATAAAAATATGTATACACTGTGGTTATCCCAACTAGGAGAACTCTTTTGTCTTATCGACTGGCCAACTGTTGGGGTTGGTATAGGGTGAAACAAGATATTTATGAAAAGGCGTAGACAATTCTCCCAGATCACATGTCATCATACAGGTCATATTAACGATTTCTATTTGAAAAAGAGAAAATCTATTTTATTCTCTTTTTCCCACTTTATTTCTATGAAATGTGTATAGATTCGATATTGGCAAGCTTGTATATTTTGGGGCACAAGCCCCAAAATGATAGAATAACAGCATTCAATGAGGAAGCAAGCTATCTCCATCATTTTCAGTTTGGGGCAAAGTCCCCAAAATGAAATTACAACATATAATTTAATATGTCTGTATTATATGATTATGTTGCTGATTCAAACGATATAGATTTGATATTGGCAGGCTTGTATATTTTGGGGCAAAAGCCCCAAAATGATAAAATAACATATTTTTGAAAAACAGCGTTCAATGAGGAAGCAAGCTATCTCCATAATTTTCAATTTGGGGCAAAGTCCCCAAAATGAAATTACAACATATAATCTTGTCTGTATTATATGATCGTGTTGCCGATTCAAACGATATATAGTTTTGTAAGCGTATAATGAAGATCTTGTAAAAAAAAATATTTAAAGAAAAGATCAAATTAGAGCATACTTTCCGATAAGAGCAAGAACAAAGAAAATATCAGTTTGCTTGAATATCAAGTCAAAACGGAAAATATCGTAAAATAAACGTTTTCTATTATCTTTAATTAGTAACAACATTCTTCCTTCAGTCACAATGCCGTTTTGTTATAAATCAAACAGTTGGTGTTTTTGTTTTCGTTTGTATTGATTCACAATTTTTTTTTATGTCGTGGCCTTGTAAAGCTGACTGACTATGCGGTATGGATTTTGTTCATTATTGAAGGCTGTACATTTACCTAACGTGTAAATGATTACACCCGATTCATACAGACTATGTTAGATACTAGTAGTTGTCTCATTGGCAATCATACTTTATCTCCGTATGCACTTCCTTTCACACATTGTTCCAATCAGTCAATCAGTTTAAACATAGAATGCATGACAATAAATGGTGCATGTAACATTAGGCCTAAATGTGTCAGTTACTGCTTTGTAATGCCTACAAGTACATATCTGTACAAAAGTGTTTGATAATATATTTTAATGGTATTCCAAACAATATTCTATGCTACACTTCTTTTTCACATAATAGCCTCAGTTGTCCCATATTCGGCTCGAGTTCAGGAGGTTTTTGGCTCAATATCCGTCAGAGTCAAACTACAAGACTTGAAAACGTGAATTTGGTGTGTTACCGCTTAACACACAGTGTTTAGTAGTTGGAGAATGTGCACGGGTCTTCATGTAGACTAGTATCTTGTGAACTAGCCCTCAGTGTATCTAGTGAACTAGCGCTCAGTGTGTAGGTCCAGTACAAAACAGTGATTATATTCATGTCACATTATCATGTTCTCGTCCTGAATGTGTATTTTATTCGTTGCTGGACGTTAAACAGCCATCAATCCTTCTTTTCTTCTGAACATACATTACGTCTGAAACAAATAAATAAACATATGATATCTTACTTTAAAACATAAAAAAAATAATGGCCAACAAGAGATATCGATAAAATAGCGACATACTCATTGCTGATTTATTATATTTAGCATATTAAATTTAAATGTTAAATACTGAATTGAATAAAATGCTTCCCTGAGCACAGCCTGATACGACCGCAGAGGTCGGACCTTGAACAGTAAGGGCAAATTTGGAAACAATATTCACGCTTGATACGATCTGAATTTGGATTGTGATAACATTTTTGACAAAATATAGGTTTCTGACACAAAATAAATGTGGTCAAATTTGTAAAATTTCAAAAGAAGAAAAAAATATGAACTCCTTCAAAAAATTTGAAAAAAATTATTCCCCCCCTTTTTTTGAGCAATTACACCCAAACTCAATCCCAGCCTTCCTGTTGTAGTATGGAACCTTGTAGTGCAATTTTAAAGAGATCTTTACACTTAAACACAAGTTATTGTACGGAAACGACACCAATGCTTGTTTTTGCCGTTTTCCCTATAGCATTATACGAACCCATAAAAAGAAAAAAGAAAAAGTGGTATGATTTCCAATGAGACATCTCTCTCGTAGTTTATTTTGCTAGTTCTGTGAAATGTATATTTACCGATATCTTTTGATGTTTTAATAAATTCTTTCAGAAAAAGAAAGTACCGGCATATATTTACATGTATATTCAAGTATAAAATACTTGCATGAGGAAATTCTGAACGAATACTTTTACGCAACATGCTATTATTATATTGCCAGACCAGGGGCGGATTTAGGCGGGGGCGTGGCGGGCATGCGCCCCCCTAAAATTTGCAAAGCATGGGTTGTCCTCAGCTCAATAAAGTATCTGAACAGACGACGAATATTAATCTCGTCGCATTGCATCTGTTTTAACATTCAAAGAAGTATATAAAACAGTAAGTTTAACAGAATCAACGTGATTACTAATAAACTGACCTACGGTTTATTTATAAGTTCTATAAATATATTATACTTCATCGCGGTACTGCGTTTGGTGAAAAAATATCATAGGCTTTTAGCAGTTCAAGTAAAACAATGTGACATGGTAGTTGCGGATTTTATAAACAATTGCTTTGATAAGTTCAAAAACAACCCTACCTCACTTTCCCACGAAGTAAGTGCCCTACCCGCGATTGGGTTGGTTATTTCATTATGGCAGGGCCAAGAAAACAGTCCTGTTTAAATTCTTTCTTAATGAAAGATAGGAATACTGGTTCAAGCGAAAGGTTCGTTTATTAATTTGTATCATTGTTTAACATCTCTGTATGATATCAATATATGTTTCTCACTTTCAACCTGTAAAGTTTGTCGAAGCATGCATAAACGGTGAAGGCCCCCAACCCGTACTACCGTATTACATAGGATCCCACGAAAATAAACATATCTTCGCAAGGACCTCATTCTGATTTTACAGGTTTGCGGTAGAAATGTATATAAAAAGTTTGACACGACCTCCGGAAATAAAAGAAAAAAAAATTAAGAAAAGACAATTAAAAATCGCTGGCAAAAGTAGAAATTCTTGTTTTCAAAATCTTATATTGGTCGGTGAGCTATTATTGAGTCAATAATAGAAGCTCGCAGATTTCTTGTTAATTAGAGTGATTACAAATTGTCAGGGGTGGATTTATGCGGGTTTAGCTTGAAACTTAAATTTCTCGCTAATTTTACCACAAAATATTTATTTCTCGCCACGCTTGGCAAGATATCTACATTGCACCCTCTCTAGAAGAATATTTCAATAATTTTCGATAATAATACCTTAAAAAAAAACTCGCCTCAATCTGCTCGGCGGAAATTTAAGTTTGCGCCCCCCCTAACCGAAAATCCTGGATCCGCCCCTGCAGACTGTCTATGACATGTTTTATTCATATATCCTCTATTTGACAAATGGCTAGTTTAGACTCCTAGAGTCGATATTAAGAATTGAACGATAGACAGTCAGTGCAATTTTTCTTGCTACCTGATTGGAAGATATTACGAGACGTGAATAATCAAAGTTTATTGATTGGTTAGGACAATCCAAACCTAGTAAATGTCCTTCAATCCCATAGAGTATCGGATTTGTCCTCTCTATTTTAGCAATTATATTTTGCCAGGTCATTAATCACGCATATTCATGGTATTGGTACACATGTAACTTTTATCTATAAATAGTCGAATCTTCTGGAGTTTCGTAAACAACAACGTTAAACGATATATACTACTTCATAACGTGTGACCTCACGTGTGTGGTAAAATTTGTTGATTGATGCACATGGCTATTCTAGTAAATGAATAAATCTACAAAGCTAGAGCACTTTCCATTTTCATCAGCTAAGAGTCGAGTAGCCCTTTTTGAAAGGCTAATGCTTGTTTTCTGCAGTTAAAGTTGAACTGTCAGATGTACTTTTAATAGACAAGTAACGATGCCTTGGTTTGTAGGGTAATTACATTAGTAATGCCTATTAGTTTTGTGTAGAGAAAAAGTAATTAAACTTTCTGTTAGAGGTCAGTTGGTCAAAAGACTGACAGATTGTGTATCAGCTGTGATACTGTAAGGATGTGATTTTCCTTGAAGTGTTAAATAAGTCTGCATGTTATAAAATTTCCCAGCCTAACACAAAAATAACAATTTATTTGTAATGTAATATAATATCCCAACAGCCGACAGTACACTGGAATTTGGTTAATAGGTTTAAGGTCACTCACTCCCATCTCAACATGTCAACAATCTAGTGTTTATACAACAATGACATCTGGAGTTTTACAAAATGCTTTACTGTCCAGAAATGAAAAGTAGAAATAACTCTGTATTACAATGTATTAAAACTACAAGAAACTAATCTTATCAATCATACATGCCTTTCGTATTTAAAAATGCTGGATACTTTTCTTGGCTTAAAACACATTGCTCTCCCCCTTTTATTTGTTTGTACTTATTGCCGGTTTTTTTTTTGATATCAGATCAGATATATATATTGAGCAAATTAAACGTAATCAGAATAAGAAATGATATGATTACTAAATTAATGAACTAACTATTGCTTAAAGTCAATAACTATAACATAATAACCAAACGGTAAAGATAATAGTTAGTCCTGAACTTTCTTGAAGTCCTTGTAATATGGACAAACGTTCGAAATTTGTGAATTAATTTTAAATGATAGATCTTTGCCGTGATGGAGTTTCAAAAAGTTGTCCGTGTTATCAAATATACTTTTGTCAGAGTGAAATTTAAGAGCAAAACACCCCTTGGAAATTCTCCCGTTCCGACAGTTAAAGCCTTTCTAAAGTTGGGAACCCGTTTTGCCGTGCGGGACAGTGTATAAATACGCACCAACGTCCGGTGGGAATGATCAGTTCAATAACTATTGCATCATCTCTGTTCAGCAATGTTCAGGGGTCTATCCCTTTGAAATATATCCTTATTTCCTGTGAGATATTCCGATCTTTATACCAGGACGAACCCTTTTAGAGTACCAAACTGTTCATATATTAATTCTTATTTGTTTCACCTGAACATGCCTAAATATTTGCCACTGGACGTAAAGCAAACAACAATTGATCAAGCAATCCTCTTGCTTTGTCTAATTACTGGGACTAGGCTTCGTTTGATTAAACAAAATTCTACATTTTACTGACTGAGAACATTGTCAAGAATCAGTCCGGTCCGTAATGCGCATGCGTCACTGGCCATAGGTTTTATCTATGAATTCGGTATATAGAAGTCAACGGGAAATATATTTCAAGTTACGATTTAAATATTTTCTTGTAAAAAAAATGGTTTGACCTTGTTTGCATTATGTTCTTCAATATTTTAGCAAACAGGCAATAATTTTATTTATTTTTTCGGATTTTTCTTTCTTAGTAACAGTCATTGTTATAAATACTTACATGGTAAAATGTAATTGATAACCAATAAGGGCACATCTTTAAAAAATATTTTAAAATACTAAATCAAAGTACATTTATTTGACCTTGTTATCATTTGAAAGTAGAAAGATTGCAGAATCTTTTGATATAAGTTTCGACATTTAAAAAAATATTACTCTTGATACCATCTTTAATGCAAAAATGAAATTTTTACCAATATTGAATGAAGAGCGTAGCGATAAGTGTAAAATGATACACACGAGAACTAAGATGTCATGCGGCGCTGTATATATCATCATCACAAAATAGAGTTGTCGTATTTAAGATTAGTAATTTCTAAATGTTTAATTTAATTGGTATATTTTTTATAAATTTTACTATAAACGTTATCTGCGTTACAACTTAAACTATTATTATATACACATGTATAAATAAAATGAAAAGGTCGATTTTAAAAGTCAAATGATTTAAAATTGTTAAAAAATATTAGTTTAAAATTAATCGTGCACTATAATATTCAAATTAAAAAAACAGTAGTCAATTGTGTTTAAATTTCTTTACATGAACATTTCATTAGTATCAACAGCTTACTTTACAAATCCTTGATTTGTCTTATTCAAAATTAGACAATAGTATAATTTCTATGATAAGATCACACATATAAAACCAATAAAGTTAAGATTGTTTAATTAAAAAGATGTAAAAGAGAACTGCAGGTACATGAGGACATACTAAACAAGAGTAGGTGGTCAACTCTGGTATAAGGTTATATCATTGACAATCATACATCATCTTATATTTATATATGGTCAAGAGATTCAGTGTACGAAACAAGGAAAATAATCACATTAAACATGAATGACAATTTATATTTTTCAAAAAAAATGTTTGACATGATGGCTAAATAGTACTGTAAATTGTTATAATAACGTAGCGCCATTTGTACCGGTTATACAATATATAACGTTCCTTCAAAGATATGAGAGTTTAAAACAAATATTTCCATAAATGTTGTCATGATAGAAAACTAAAGGATATCGGGTATCCACCCATGACAGTTTTAAGTTTTAATTACAAATGATTTCTTGAAAGAGAAAAATATACAGCATTACTCCTCAAGAGATCACTTTTGGTGGTGCTTTAAATGAAATGGTTGACCAGTTTAAAATACCCTTTATCTGAACATGGAAGTAAAATGTCAATATAATACTTCCATGATCTGTTCACAGTATACGGTAGTTTCATTGCCTGCTTGTAATATTGTAAAGCAAGATGTTTGATAACCTCCCCCGGAGTAAATGTATGATAAGGAGATAAACAACTGGTAGTCGATCGATACAATATTGATACTGTTTTTCTAAGCACCTCACTGATTTCATATTTGTTCAATGATTAATGGTCTGAGTTTGGTTTGGTTTATTCTGTTCTCTACTATGCATAATTATGACTGCTTGGTGTCGAAACATAGCGAGTTTGTGTCATTAAGAGTTGTTTATTATGCCAGTATTTTTGAATAGAAAATTTCAGATAACAATGCTCATATTGGTGCTTTTGGCAAAGACCCCCTTTTTTCTCGATGAAAACAATTTCTAAATTTAATTTTAATTTGATTCCATATGTTAACTTATTCACGCCTTATTTGCCATGCATGGCGTTGTCAGTGTTTTTAAGTTTTTTTTCGACTTGTGCTTCATGAGTGTTTCTTGCATGTGTCTGTAGCCTCTTTTTTGAAAGACAGACCCAACAGACTACGCCATAAAAAAATAAGAATATAAAATATGATTTATCATTTTATATCAATCAACGAAGAATCAGTGCTATTCTCATGACCAACACCAGACTTCTTTATATGTCACGATCTATGAAAACGTACAATGCATTGTTCCAAATTCCCTTGTATCCCACAACCCAACATCATCTTTTATCATAACTCAAAACACATTTATGTTATGCTTGTGTCGTGACTACTTTGATGAATGTTGCTCGCGTAGACGATTATTGAATGACCAAAAGAATGGAGAGCTATAATTATTTAACTGGAAAAATTTTATATCAAAGATTCAAATTATGAAAAGAAAAAAGGACAAAAACTGACCTACAAATTTAACGAGCAAAATGTAAAGTGGTATAACAAACACACATACATGTAAAACAAATCCCCATCATTCCTCGAAAAAAAAATGATAATAAAAATCTAATTTAAAAAAGAAATAAAATAAAATTTAAAACAAAAGACACGTTGTTAATTGTAACAGCCAGTTAACGTATCAAAACTGAAACAAAATAGAGAATGGAAACAAATGATGTGTCAAAGGGATAGCAGCTTGTTATAGATACGTTCCTAAGAACGGGTTTTCCGAACAATTTTGGAAAATGATATCCAACTTGAAATGTTAACTGAGTCGGTTCTTGATATATTATCAACTTCCATGATAAAATCAGAAAATTTATTGTGTATGTTTATAACATGAATTTAAGATATGAGACAAAATGTACAAGGTGCTAATTGCCAGACCTCGATATTAACCACACACGCTGGGATGGATTGATAACAATGTATGCTAGAGTTATCAGTCCTTGCAATAAATTTATTGACAAGATTGGATTACCTCCCTTAAACCGGACTAATTCTTGGCAATGAATTATTAACTTTTACTGTCACTTTTACTCTAAATTATTACTGTGTAATACAGGCTCACCTATCAGGCATTTGTCGCCGCTAGATATAGCCTTTTTGTGTTAATGCGGCGTAAAACAACCAACAATCAATCAACCTATCAGGCATTTGTCTATATACAGAAACCATACACATAACTGTTTTTAGACAGACAAAATATTCAAGTTCAACTTCTATTTTTTTCAATGTTATCCCTTCTATTAAATGCTACATGGGGAAACTTATTTTTGGGTCAGTATTTCTGAAAAACAGAAATCCTAGGTGTGTCAGCAGTAAAAACCCACCATACGCACTCTTAATTCGTTATATCAAAATAATTTATTTACCCTTAATTGTCTTCAAAGCTATTGAAATGTTGTCCTGGAAAACAGCATTGCTCTAAACTCCTCTATAGGAAGATAGTTTTGCGTCTTTCATTTTCTCCAAAAATCTGTAGTGTTCAAAGATGCTTGTTTAGAGATTAACAAATCTAACCTGATAAATGACAACTAAAATAAAACAGTATTGAAAGAAAATGGAGAATGAGTCCATGGAAAACAGATGATGCCCCAATTGCATATCATATAAAGTTATAAAGGGACAGAATAAGTAACATCCCAAACACTCAAACTTGATCTGTATCTTTTGGTAATAAGCATTGTGTATAATTTCATAACAATTGGTTGCGGCTACTCTCGAAGCTACTTAATTTAGAGAACGGAAACGACAAATTCAGCATTTTTTTTCCATTTGTAAAGGAGCATATTAAGTCTAGAACAGTAAAAGTGACACCCCCAAAATTCAAACTTGATCTGTATTTTGTGGTAATTAGCATTGTGTATACATTCATTACAATTGGTTGAAGTTAAATTAAGTTAGAGAATGGAAACGAAAAAGTCATCAATTTTTCCATTTGCAAAGTGGTAATAGCTACGGCGGGGGCATAAATATGTTTAAAAAAATTACCCCCCCCCCCCAAAAAAAAGACACTCTTAATTACAAACGTGAAATACATATTTTAATACTCATAATGCAGTCGTTGTATGCGTAACTATGACTAATATGATTGATTTGCGTTATCAATGTAAATTTTGTAAGCTTTTTTTTTTAATTTGGCTAATATAATAAAAAGTGTCAGTTTACTAATCACATGGATGAGAATAGCAATTTGTTCAATAAGGTGCAGATTAACATGTAGGTGATCTTTCAGCAGAGAAAAAGGTTATTTACTTATGGTTTGAAATTAAAGATAAACAATCAACAAATAAAAATTATAAGTTACATGTATGAAGAATTAAACAAGCATTCTGTTAGTATTGCATGGCAATACACAGTCCCCTACCGGTTAGAAATTCATTGTATTGGAACAAAATTCTGACTTAATCTATAATAACTTGTCATGGTGTAAACTATATAACAAATATCAAGTCAATATCTACAAAAATAACGACAAAAATGTTGCAAACTGATTTTTAAGTGAATTTTCTAAGTCCAAGGACCATAACTCTGCACAATATTATCAGACCGGAACAGAATTCGAATTTGATCTGTAACCTGTCATGGAGAAACTATAAATTAATTTTCAAATTAATATCTTCAAGCATGACGTAAAAAAGTGCCGAAAACTGATTATTTGAGTGAATTTTCTAAGTCCAAGGACCATAACTCTGCACAAATTCATCAGACCGGAACAAAATTCAAATTTGAACTCTGTAGTAACTTGTCAGGATAACAAAGTACCAATTATCAAATCAATTTCTTCAAGAATGAGAAAAAAGTACAGAAAACTGATTATTTAAGTGAATTTCCAAAGTCGAAGGACACCAGACTGAAACAAAGCTCGAACTTTATCTGTAACTTATCATGCTAAAACAATACACCAAAGATCAAATAAATATCTTCAAGCATGACAAAAAAAGTGTGAAAAACTGATTTTCCGGACTGACGGATGGACAGACGGACGGAGTGCAAACCTAAAGCCCCAGTCGACTTCGTCGGTAGGGGACTTAAAAGAATTAATAGCGTTATGGAAGAAATAACTCATATCTGCGAGGATGGTAACGCATTTTCAAACCTTCAAACATTTTATAGTCGGTCTCGCCTTTGGCGCAGTAGATAACAAAAGTATTGACGGAACGAACATGTTACATGTAATCGATATTTCATATTCAGTCCTAGATCCATCTTCTCTCAATTATAAAATGTTAAAGTAGTGCTATAAATCTGTCATTTCATACTGATATGGGACCGATAATATTACTTAACTAACAGTATTTTAAACACAAAATTGTAAAACTTTTAAAGTTTTAAGAAAATGCACAGACACATTTGGGGTTGACCCTCCCCTTTTTTAATTAAAAAAAAATGGAAATATTCTTTGATGTATCATGACTTTCAAGATTTATTTGAAAACTAATTATTTTTATATATGGTTTTTCAATTATTTTAATCTTAAAATTTATTGAAGAAAAAAAATTGTAAAAAAATCGAAATCTCATATTTAATGAGAAAAAAATATACTTTTCTTGATTGGTATTGTGTATTTCATTTTTATCCCTTCTTGCAACAATCATGAAAATTGTCACCTATAAATTTAGAGAGAAACCATTTGATGTCTGTGAAATAACATAATATTATAATTGACATGATTGATGTGACAGTTTAATTTGAAAATATGGTGTTTTCTAAGTGGTACAGGAAATAAGTTCCCTTTTTATTCAACATCATTTTGATGCAAATTCTTGGGCTTAAATCATAGACTGTATTATGTTTTATTAATATGCGTACGTGTAGATTGAAAATAGACTTGATAAAGAAGTAAATTCAGAAATGTGATTAAATTTCAAAATGTTACATGCACCATAATAATACATGATAATTTATTAGGAATCAAAGCTGGATTAGTACCTGAATGCACTCCAGTATAATAAAGGTCTATTGTATACATGTATATTATTGTCATTTTATTTATTTTCTTTTGTTACATCTTTTGACATCGGACTCGGACTTCTCTTGAACTGAATTTTAATGTGCGTATTGTTATGCGTTTACTTTTCTACATTGGCTAGAGGTATAGGGGGAGGGTTGAGATCTCATAAACATGTCCTCGCCGCAATTTTGCGCCTGTCCCAAGTCAGGAGACTCTGGCCTTTAGTTTTTAGTTTCGTGTGTATAATTCGGAGTTTAGTATGACGTCCATTATCACTGTACTAGTATATATATTTGTTTAGGGGCCAGCTGAAGGACACCTATACGGGTGCGGGAATTCTCGCTACATTGAAGACCTACTGGTGGCCTTCGGCTGTTGTCTGCTCTATGGTCGGGTTGTTGTCGCTTTGACACATTCTCCATTTCCTTTCTCAATTTTATATGATTTGTTAGATAAACTGCACAAGCATGACACGGAATCATTTCTTTTTTTTTCTTCTTCTATATGATAAAAAAGTAAAATATTTACCTCCAATTTTCCAAGGCTATACCATCTTTATAAACTATCTACAGATTTTTCTCTATCTGAATCTTGAAAATGTTGATTTTCTTCAATAAATACATCCTACGTATCCGTGTCGTTCAATTACATGATAACAGATGTTGATATTTGTAGGTCAACACAATATTTAAAATGTACTACTTATGTTTGTCAGAGTCGTAACTTTTTCTGCTGAATTTGACGCCCACACATTTATTTTGTCACTGATGCCACTTTCAACGTACAGCATGATAAATGCTACTCAGATATTCATGTATTGTTTTTGTCTTCTGTTTAAAACTTCGTGTTGCAAAAGAAGGTCATCACTTGAATACATTTAAAGGAAAATGAAGAAGAAAAGACAAAGACAAGGAATAAATAGGTATGGATACATTCAGTGTTTACACAAACATGTACATGTGTTGTTGCATGAAATATTTGCCACTAAACATTAAGCAATCAACAAACAATCATTGATTATTACTGTCACGTTTTCTCATTAAACTACAATTTTCTGAACTTTGAGGGGAGTGTATACACCTTTAATCATAAATAACCCGAACTGCTAATTAATGTGCCCTTGTTTCATACATGTCAATTGTCATTTGGTCAGATGAATGTGATAATATCTGAAAATAATTGTTTTAGAATATAGCTCAAAATTACAATTACCGAAAGTATTTACAAGAATGATTGAACAGTTATACTTGCTAAATCTGACATGCTTGTGAAAATCAGAACTTTTTTTTCCAAAAGGCGGGTTTTTTTTTAAACGAAATTTTTAACAACTTATTTCATGATAGATATTTGAATACAATATTACAAGTCTATAAGGAAATGATGCATTATCCTTAAGCCACAATCAGAATCATTCTTTTTTTTCTAAATGGATGAAATTGTAAACTTGTATAACATTTTTACTACTTTAGTCTAGTATTTTGGAATATATTTTATATTCCTTAGGGTTTCTTATTCTAGAAAGACAAATTAGAATGTCAGTTTTCAGTTTCGATGTAAGAACTATTTATGATGATCCCTGTAACAATTGTTTATTCGAAAGCAACATTTGTTTAATCTGAACAAAAATTGGTTTTCAATTAAAGTTTGTAGAGGTGAAAAGTGCAACCATGTACTGTGCATAAACACTACAGTCTGTGACATTGGTGTATTGCTAAAACAGAGATCATAAATTTTGGTTTATCTGTTACAGCTCTTATCAAGTGAATACTCTGACCTCCCATAAAGTAATCTAACCTGACATGACCGTTATATATACTGTTTCAAATTTTTTAGCGCAAACTATTCCTTACAAACATGTTGAACTTGTTAAGCTATTAATTTCAAATTATTTCGAAGGTTATAATATTAACACAGTCAGACTTACCACAAAAGAATCAAGAAAATTTTCCAAGTTAGCATTTGTTTTCAACAATACACGCATATCTCGTATACACATTTTTGAAATCTAAATTACAGATTAAATTTTAATTAATTAAAATCTTTCAAGATACGGAGTTAATTTTCTATAACGGTCAATTTCGGTATTTTAATTACTTTCATTCAAAATTCGTTATAAAACAAAATTTTGAATTTATTTCAAAGTTTTGAGTCAATTATTATTATTCGAAAATACGGTATTAAATATTATGATATTAAATCAACAATCACTAGAAAAAAAGAACTTAAGTCGGTAAGAACTAACTCCAACTCGTCCTTTGCACTCCCATTTACATATGTATTATGGCAAATCTTTGTCCGTCCGTCTGTCGTCAACACATCGTAAATGCTTTTAACAATTTTCATGAAACTTTGGTGAATTGTTTTAAATATCTAATGACGTTAGCTACCTTTCGGTTGCTATATGTACATTTTTGATTTTTGTTTCCAAGTTATGGGATTTTATTGATAAATGAATAGGGGATTTTGTAGTTTAAACTTTTCGGACTAATACTCAAAAATACTTTCCCAATTTCGTGAAACTTTGTTGAATTATTTATGTATATCGACATACTTTAATATGAATACGGATGCGGCCACTTTCATTTTTGACAAAAGCCTTCTGAAAAGTAACTATTTTTTTTGCATATTTGATAGATTTTTCATATTCAAGCTTGAATCGGAGCGTTTTTAATGACTTAATCAGTTAAAAAGTTTCACATAAACGAATTAAATCAATTGAAATAGACACTAAAGTGTTTAAAGAGGGTCAAAAATATTTCGTTCGATGAACCTGAAATTTGAGGCAAAAATTGGCCCTTACCGGACCTACTCCTTTCTGATATCACATTGCAGAGTTATTTGGACGGTTATAGAATTTTATTAGTTAAAATGGGAACCGCAACCATATTTAAATTTGAGGAAGCCTTCATAGCACAGGCACTCGTCTCAGAAAAAAAATCCTATATACCTTTATATAACATGTAATTAAGAAATTCCTATATACCTTTATATAACATGTTATATAAAGGTATATCGGATTTTTTTTCTTAGACGAGTGCCTGTGCTTCATAGTGCCGACTTATATAGATATAGGAAGATGTGGTGTGAGCGTCAATGAGACAACTCTCCATCCAAATAACAATTTATAAAAGTAAACCATTATAGGTCAATGTACAGCCTTCACCACAGAGCCTTATGTCACACCGAACAAAAAGCTATAAAGGGTCCCAAAATTACAAGTGTAAAACCATTTAAACGGGAAAACCAACGGTCTAATCTATATAAAACGAGAAACGCGTATAAATTACATAAACAAACGACAACTAATGTACATCAGATTCTACAGGTAAATGAAAAATAACTAAATCTTTTTAAGTATACTACGTATGTGTATAAAATTCTTTCAATAATTAGGAATACCAAAAAAGTGCTGTCATATAAATACATAATTTAACACTAGATACAAATGGGGTGAATATCAACAATAAAACTATACAAATTAGAGCTAGCTAAACTTCCCCGTACAGATAAAAGGAGAATAATCTTGATGTTCGTACAAATGTAGTACAAAGAAGTGAAAATTAGTAGATATTCCAAATAATCAAAGCTGGTATATAGATCCATATTAATATAAAATAATAAAAAAAAACATTATAAACAGTATCAACAGGTCGAATTAACAAGAAAATACGATTTGAGAGTACTCGCAGTTACTGACAGCTAGTTAGCCCAAAAGAATTAGTAATAAAAAATCATGCACCAGAGACTAAAATCAACTAAAACACATCCCAGGGATTTAGTATTTTACAATGTAACGTCATGAACAGTCAGAGAAGACATGACTTGTTCAATGCCAAAAATAAATGTATCGGCAGGTAGTAGGGTAGTGAAGAGCGACTTCTTTAGACGCGTGTGTGTCTATCTACATCCTGCCTCAAAAGAAGATACAATTTAGTTTTAATTTGCTAATGACAAAATCGATATTAGTGTCAATGTAAACTATATTCAGAGATCTAATTACAATATTGGTACGATAACCCTTACTTATAAGTTTGTTTAAAGGTTCGATGAGTTTACACGGATCACATAGTGATTTCCTCGCTTTAAGTACAATATTACCGTCAAATTTAGAATGTGAAATACCATTTTTAATAAGTTTTATACAGGTACAGTCAAATTTACTAATAAAATTTTTGTATCTATGAAAGAATTTAGTAAAAGTTTTAAGTAATTAATGGTATCGAAATCCCTGACACAATAATTTCCCAGTGATGCATTGATTACGTTCGTAAAAATCTATGACATCAGAACACAAGGGCATACCGAACGAGTTGGGATATATAAACACCGTATGATGGAGCCAAAGGCACATCGCCGTTTAAAAAAGGAAAATTAATGATAGGAAATGAAAAATCGTCTCTTTTGTATGTACACATGTATTTACTCGTAAGACATTGAAAGGTCTAAATCTAGAAAAGGACAACTGCTGCTGTTTGTGTTAGATTTAGTTAAAGTAAGTTCTTTGGGGTAAATTTCGGAAGTATATTTAAAGAACTCAGAATTATTCAACGAAAAAATATCCTGGTAACGGTAGGTATTTTTGAATGTATCAACCAAATATAACAATGACGGGTCATTACTGAGTTTGGTCATAAACTGAGATTTATAGCATTTATAGAAATAAATCTGCTATTAAAGGGGCAGTTAGTGCCCATAGGAATATACCTTCTACCTGATGATACACTTTATCACCGAAAAGTACATAAATATTATCAGCTTCAATCATATCCTCACATTTCCAGTAAGTGTAACTATCATAATTTCCTTTTTTCGTTACAGAAAAAGCTTTAAACGAGTTACAGCAAATGAAATTACAATGAGATTTTTCGAACGACCATTTTATCAAATACAAAAACTTTTTCTTTATAAGATTGTGTGGAAGTGTAGTGTACAGAGTAGAAAAATCATAACTGTCAACAGAATTATAAGGACCATCAAAAGCATGTATTTTATATAAAACCTCTAAAGAGTTTTTAACACTCCAAAAACAATTAACATCATTATTTTCATAAGCTTTATTACAAAAGATAATAACTAGTTCTTTGATAGTAGTAATGGAGGCAGTTAGAAACACTGATATATAAGTAGTAGAACACTTACTCGATGCGGAAATGAAACGGAATTTAAAGGTTTTTTTTTGTGTAATTTCGGTAACCAGTACATGGCAGGGACTTTCAAATGTTCGGCTTGGTAGTGGCAGTGGTATGCTTGTTAACGATTTAACTCTCTGTGGCGCGCAAAGACCTGAATGTAGAGACGTTACGCGCGATGTTCGTACCTCATTAGAAAATCGGTGTAGTTGGCAAGATGCAAGTCCAAAATATATAATTGTGTGATATCATATTCATTGCTATTGTACGTATTTTAAAAAATAATGTTTTTTTTTTAAATAAAAACGAAATAAATAATTGTTGAAACTATGTTTTTATGCTGCAGGCGACAAGCTTCATCTTAAAAAAACGGCTATTTTTTGGCTGTCCCGCGTAACATATTTCATTTATTGTAACCACTAAACTATGATTTTCGTCTAAACTATTTAATATTTTGAAAAACTTTTTTTTCCATTATTCAACCGAAAGGTTCCTTCAGTCTTTTATGCATTTTTTATGACATTATGATGACGTCATAGGGAAAAAAGCGTTCCATACTACAAGGGCAAATCTGTCCCACCGTGAAAAAAATTGGGATTCTAGATTTGAGAATCCAAAAACATTTATCTAAAATGGAAAAAGTTTAGTATTTGTATTTACTACATCAATGTTAATTTGCTTAATTTTATGAATTTAAAGACAAATATCCTGATAAATTATATATGGTAATTTATGAGCAATTTTTCAAAGGCTTACAAGGTTGTCGCATCGCCATTTTTTGACGTAAAAACGAATTCAACTCAAATTAACGTCAATTGTTTGCTTATCAGTGGTCTTATAATGGTAGAATTTTATGATTTTTTAAAATGTTATTTTTCTTAATTTTTTAAAAATCTAAAATACATCAATTTTCAATAAGTAGTTAAAAAGCAACGTCGATTTTGCGACGTTGTGTTACGCTTACATGTACGAACATCGCGCGTAACGTCAGAGGAATTGATCATTTCGTTTTGAAGAACTTCCGTGTAGTATATGCGTCACACCACCACTACAATATTGGCTGCCTACATGTGTTATGTCAATGTGTTCCATTGTGTGTGCATGTCTTCTTTTTATTTGTGATTGGGGTGTCGGGGTGGTTGTATGGGTTGGCTTTTGATCAGTGCTCACAGTATTTCAAGTTGATCATATAAATTCATTTAATCTTCAGTAACTATATATACGTTTCTTTTTATAGTTAGAATTTGGCAACAAGAGTAAGAAGCAACCATCTAAGGCATGTATGGGTTATGCTAAAAGACAACATATTATTCAAATAGGCGAGTCAACAAGTGTGTATGGTACACAAGCATTTGAATTAAACATGTCATAGACAGTCTGTCAATAGCATGTTACGTAAAAGAAGTCGTTCCAAATTTCCTCATACAATTATTTTATAGAATATACATGTAAATATATGCTGGTACTTTCTTTTTCCGAAAGAATTTATTAAATCATCAAACGATATCGGTAAATATACATTTCACAGAACTAGCCATATAAACTACGAGAGAGATTTTTTTATTGGTTCGTTTAATGCTATAATGTCGTCGTCGTCCGAAGACACATTTGGTTTCCGGAAAAAATAACTTTAGTCTGTTGCTCGAAAAAAAGGGGGGTCAATAAGTTTTTTTTCAATTTTTTTAAGGGGTTCAAAATTGCCCAAACTGTTCAAGGTCCGGCCTTTGCGGTCGTATCAGGCTGCGCTCAAAGAAGCATTTTATTCAATTTAGTATTTAATATTTAAATTTAATATGCTAAATATAATAAATCAGCAATGAGTCTGTTGCTATTTTATCGATATCTCTTGTTGGCCATTATGTTTTTTACGTTTTAAAGTAAGATATCATATGTGTGTTCATTTGTTTCAGATGTAATGCATTTTCAGAAGAAAAGAAGGATTTTTGGCTGTCTAACGTCCAGCAACAAATAAAATACACATTCAGAACGAGAACATGATATTGATAATGTGACATGAATATAATCACTGTTTTGTACTGGACCTACACACTGAGCGCTAGTTCACTAGATACACCGAGCCTGGTACACAAGATACTAGTCCACACGAAGACCCGGTCGTTAACATTCTCTTACTACTGAATACTGTGTGTTAAGCGGTAAAACAGCAAAATACTCGTTTTCAAGTCTTGTGGTTTGACTCTGCCGGATATCGAACCAACAACCTCCTGAACTAGAGCCGAATATGGGACAAACGAGGCCTTTATGTAAAAAAGAAGTGTAGCATATTAATTTTTTTGGAATACCATTAAAATATATTATCAAACACTTTTGTACAGATATGTACTTGTACCTACTGGCAACTGTTAACCATAACTTGATGGTAACAAGTATCCGAAAAAATATTGAGTAATTTCAGGCAAGGTGTGTTATTGGCCAAATGTTACTTGTAGCCATTACAAGGCAGTAACTTGGCCTAATGTTACATGCACCATTTATTTTCATGCATTATGTTTAAACTGATTTACTGATTAGAACAATGTGTGAAAGGAAGTGCATAAGGAGATAAAGTATGATTGCCAATGAGACAACTACTAGTATCTAACATAGTCTGTATGAATCGAGTTTAATCATTTACACGTTAGGTAAATGTATAGCCTTCAATAATGAGCATAATCCATACTGCATAGTCAGCTTTACAAGGCCACGACATAAAACAATTGTGAATCAATACAAACGAAAAAAAAAACACCGACTGTTTGATTTATAACAAAACGGCATTGTGACTGAAGGAAGAATGTTGTTACTAATTAAAGATAATAGAAAACGTTTATTTTACGATATTTTCCGTTTTGACTTGTTATTCAAGCAAACTGATATTTTCTTTGTTCTTGCTCTTATCGGAAAGTATGCTCTAATTTGATCTTTTCTTTAAACATTTTTTTACAAGATCTTCATTATACGCTTACAAAACTATATATCGTTTGAATCAGCAACACGATCATATAATACAGACAAGATTATATGTTGTAATTTCATTTTGGGGACTTTGCCCCAAAATGAAAATGATGGAGATAGCTTGCTTCCTCATTGAACGCTGTTTTTCAAAAATATGTTATTTTATCATTTTGGGGCTTTTGCCCCAAAATATACAAGCCTGCCAATATCAAATCTATATCTCGTTTGAATCAGCAACATAATCATATAATACAGACATATCAAATTATATGTTGTAATTTCATTTTGGGGCCTTTGCCCCAAACTGAAAATGATAGAGATAGCTTGCTTCCTCATTGAATGCTGTTATTTTATCATTTTGGGGCTTGTGCCCCAAAATATACAAGATTGCCAATATCAAATCTATACACATTTCATAGAAATAAAGTGGGAAAAAGAGAATAAAATAGATTTTCTCTTTTTCAAATAGAAATCGTTTATTGTAAGAAAAATATATATAAGAAAAGCTATAGCTGTAAACACTAGTGAACATGCTGTAATATACTACAAATGTAGAAATCTAGTATATTTCAAACATAAACTTGGATTTTCTGCAGATTTTACAGACACATTTTCTTTTTGGTGGCGGCATAAGATATTTCGATTGACCAACTGTTGAAGATGGGTATAGGGTAAAACAAGACATTGTTGACCAGGCGTAGACAATTCTAACATATCACATGTCACCATACAAGCCATTTTGTAATGTATAACACAGTGTCAAGTTATATAGCTGTAAACACTTGTGGACATGCTGTAAATGATTTAATAGAGATGCGAAAGATACCAGAGGAACAGTTAAACTCGTAGATAGAAAATAAACTGACAACATCAGACAAATAATAGTACACATGACATAACATAGAAAACTAAAGACTAAGCAACACGAACCTCACTATAAAACAGGGGGTGATCTAATGTGCTCCGGAAGGGTATGCATATCCTGCTCCACATGTGGCACCTGTCGTGTGCAGAAACTGGACAGAAATCTTGAACTATTCTTAACAACACAAATAAATCATCACGCCGTACCAGCATATATATAAGATAAAATTGAGAATGGAAATGGGGAATGTGTCAGAGACAACAACCCGACCATAGAGCAGACATCAGCAAAAGGTCACCAACAGGTCTTTAATGCAGCGAGAAATTCCCGCACCCGGAGGCGTCCTTCAGCTGGTCCCTAAACAAATATATATACTAGTTAAGTGATAATGAACGCCATGCTAAACTACAAATTGTAAGAGTTTTTTTATTTCTTGTTTTGCTACAAATGTAGAACTCTAGAACAAATACCCGGTATACGCTCAGTCTGTTGTTTGTTACTGACCCTATATGTTCATAGCTAGAAGTAATTTCTTTGTTTTTTCTTGACTGTCTCATACACTTACATGTGTATCTAACCTTGATATCTATTTATTGGTAGAATTCAATTTACATTAAAGAAACAATTTGTAACATATTAAGTTAAAAAAAAAACCAGAACACGTTAAAAAAGATATAAAAGACCAAGGATTTTTTGGAGACTAAATAATTGAAAATAAGAATATGCAAAGATTGAAGGTGCACGGATATATTTACATCATTCGACAGTTAAATTCAAAAACAGGCGTACACACAATGTAAGATAAACACAAACTAAAATTAAATGTCTACCGTCTATATACAAAATGTAGAATATTAATTTTCAAATATTCACATAATCATAAGCTTTACACAGGAGCTAAATTATTGTATTAGAAGCATCAAGTGTACTATAATAAATAATTCTGTAAATTTCGTTTGTTACACATTAGAACAATTAAAGTAAATTAGTACGAGTGAAAGTCAATTATAATCCATGGAAGTATGAAGTAGGGGTCATGCATCGGACACGAAGCCTAAAGAGATACATCAGAAAGATTTGAATTTAATTAGATACTCATCCTTTGATCAATATAATTGCCAAATTAATGAACAATATTTCATAAAAATATCAAATCTAATTTCCTAATGTTATAAACCGTGTTGATAATCTAAAAACCAATAATGAACAAATTCGCACACACGTTAAAGTCAACAGTGTTGAAGCGCACATGGAACATGGAAGTGATAAACCTCTTTGGGTAAACTCCCTCTAGGCGAGGCGAAATTGGAAAAATAAATTAAAACAGCAACAAACACAAAAACAAGAGAGTATAAAATCACAGAAAATATAATTAATTTACAATTTACAATAAGATACTTATGAACCCTTTATGTAAATATTTATTCAAAGAAATTCAGGTACCGAACTTGAACACTGTCATAATATGATAAAAAAAGAAAAAGAAAACAACAATTTACAAATCTCATGCATCCCAAGCCATCATGATCCACATTCAAGAACACTCAAAGCCAATCACATGAACGCCAGGAATGTAACTATATGAACGGAAACAGTTGAGCTATTCGACCAACCACAGGACATAGTATAATAGACAAACCCGTCATTAAATCAAAATCTTTTTTATTAACGCCGAAAGTGTCCATTTTTTTAAGAACGACTAAAACGTGATTTTTCCCCAAACGTGTTGATGCACAGCCTAATCGCTTCCTTTTATGAACATCTTATCTTCATGTCCATATTTTTAAAGACCTATCCAATTAAGCTAATTAAAAGTTTTGGGCTTCAAGCAACAATAAAACGTTTAACCAATATTGTGTAACAAATTTGGTTATTTTTCATTTATTGACGCATATAGTCCTTTTAATTTACCATTTTTATCTATAATAATTATCTAACCTCCAAACGTTACTCGAGAAAAGGAATATGGGTAATAACTAAAGGCCTTCTTTAAACACGACAATTGAATCCTTGCAAAAGTTGGGCGTCCTTTTGGCTGTGTTGAATTGTGAAAGACCCGTCCGATCAAATGGGAATGTTAAATCCGAAACCTCGTGCAGTTAGAGAAAGACATATCTAATGTATTTACTGTTAATATGTTCTCGTCCTGAATATGCATGCGATATTTGCCACTAATCCCTTATTTTATTGTTATTGTTTTTACATGTTGTCATAGATCAAATTTATTCGTTCAGTGTATGTTCAATTGTTTGTGTTAATTTGTCTTTTGATTGAGATAAGCTACATCAATTGATATTTTATAGTGCGTCCTTCTATCTTGTGATGATATACTATTGTTTCAGGTAAGGGTAACGGTTGGTACCTATTAAAACGTTTGAATCCGCTGCATTTGCTTGCACCTGCATGATTGTCGTTTGTTGGTGTGGTTCATTAGTGTTTCTCTTTTTTTCTTCATTTTTATACACTCGACCGTTGGTTATCCTGTTTGAATGGTTTTACACTAGTCTAGTTATTTGTTTGGGCCCTTTATATCTTGATGTTCGGGGTGAGCTATGGTACCATATTGAGGACTGTACTTTAACATATTACTGTTTACTTTATCAATTTGTGACTTGGATGGAGAGTTGCCTTAATGCCACTCACAACATTTTCTTATATCCATGTATATACCAGTATAACGAACTTCAAACTACGAACAAGTTACATGTATATAATATATGGCATTATGCATTAGTGCTTTTACTCCTATGTGCCTATACATTATGAAGATTTCTAAACTAGGTGACATTTCAATCGATGCAACATTTTTATTGGAAACTAGTGACACCATTTATCTTCGTGTATCCATGTAAAGGTCAGGAATATTAGTTAATGACAAAATGCCCAAAAGTACAAAGTCAATAATGCGCAGATACTTTGTAATCTAACATTATATAAGTGAATTAAGAAATGATTGCGAAAATGTCCGTCAGACATTTCATGCTGTCATTCAAACAAAGAAAATTTCATTTAATTTATCTTAGTGAAATATCATCGAATAATTAGATGACATTTTTTTGATGGTACGGAATTGAATCAAGATTGCAGCCTGATGGCATATACAATTTTCTGTAAAATCCTTAATATCAGTTCGGAAACGATAATTAATCAATTGTTTGACGTCATTTTGCCTTGCTATAAGTTAAAGTGAACTTCGGTTTTAATTACTATTACATCACTTCTAGGGCTGATTAGAGTGAATACTACCTGGGGACTGATAAGGATGTTGCATGCATCGTTCGAATCTCCATTACGGAATATTTAGACAGGCTGTTATGTCAAGGTATTAATCGAGTTTACGTACGACATCGTCCGTATTTTATTTTCGACGTCTGACATGGGGACATTATTAAAGTACAAGCCGAGAGGAACAAATAACTAGGGTAACTTTTACTGTTTTTTTTTATCTTCAGGATATCTCAAGAATTTCCTGGAATCCTGCAATCGATGTTTAAGAAGATGTGAATTTTTAAGCACTTATTCATTTTTCAACACTGTTTGTGCACAGCATGTGACATGCCATTTTTTATCTGAGAAAGTTGACATCACAACTTCATAAGCAAGTACAATCTTTTGCTTCTTTTCCCGAAGATTCAAATGAGAAAGTTTTGTGAAGAGCGCTGCAGTACTACTAGTAGTACTACTAGTTTGTCCACAAAAACATCATATTTATTTACGATAACATTGCATCATTATACCGACCCACGTCTTTGTAATTTGAACTCTGGTTGATAGTTGTCTCACTGGCAATTATAAAATGTACCACAGCTCTTTATGTTTATATGGAATAGAACATCATAACTGCCATATAAGTGATCTTAAAATATTACGATAAGCCACTGGATGTTTATGCATCTTACATGTTCTAATAAAACATGTACTTAAGTGTGTTCGTAATCGACATTGCAGATACGTTAATATCTAATATTTCCATACTGAGAAATATGTTGGGGATAGCATAATGCTCTTGAAAAAAACTACCCTATAAAAAACTTAAGATTTATTTAATAAAAATATAAATCCACATAACAAGAGTCCATGCGTTTGAAGCTTATATAAGTTGTCTTTCTTTCATAACTAACGCGTTGAAATAAGAGAGAGGGCCACAGACCACAATTAGTACATGATTCCTCTATTAGTTCTTTATAACGTTTTGTCTCATTAAAAAATGCACCATGTCTTTTTGTCAAATATTTTGATTGTGTACAGTACAGTACTTGTCCAAAAAATAGATCCAACATTCAGAAAGATTGAACTCATCCCTCCTACAAATTTATCCAATAAACATCCATACCCCTAAGGACGTCAAGACAAGAGATGATCCGAAAACTGTAAATATCACCTTTTTGTACCTGGCATAATCACTTCTTTCCATATCAAAATCAGTTAGAATACAACATCCCAAAATTTACTTTACCTCTCTTCTTTTATTTCCACCCAAACAAAACTAAGAAATAAAGAAAGAAAGAAAAAGAACAAAAATTAGGAAAACATACACTTTAATTAAAAGGAACTACAATGCATATTCTTGGCCAACGAAAAGCGAGGTAATTAATTGTGGTCTTGAGCCAGAGAGAAGGAGAGATTAAATTTTTAATAGTGAGTTTACTGGTATCTTGTTAATCTACAATGGAGAAAGCTGCTATCTAGAATTGTTAATTCAATTGTATTTCGTATCATTATAATACTATACAACACTCTAAATGTCGTGAATGAAAATTGAATTCGTATAACCTCTGATGATCAGAATATGTCTGTTTTCATGTCTTGATAACCTTTGATGAATATGTCGGCATTCGTGTCTCGACATGTTCCTGAGTAATTCTTAACAATCATCTAATACATATGTCAAAGATATAAGAAGATGTGGTATGAGTGCCAATGAGACAACTTTTCATGTTCAGTTACCTAACTGAAGTAAAGTGCTAAGACCAAACAAATCATGTTGATTAATCACTCGTTTCATCAAACCTTTGTAATTATTATCTATATCAAAATCAATTCTTTTCATTTCGTGGAGTAGTTTGTATAGTTTGAAAAACTTATTTCGTCGTTCAAAATTCTGATTGCTATTCTGTCATCATCTATTTGCAAAAGAATGATTAATTGACGCCATAATAAATATGACAGGAAATGAAGTTCGGAAATGTTAAGGATTTTCTGTTATGATAGATGTTTTCCGAATACGTCACAGTGTCTAACGATAATCCTTCAAATCTTCGGAGAGATTTTGCCTTTTACTTCCCCCCCCCCATTATTTCACATATTGATTCAGTTTACCTACGCGAAAAAAAAATAGTTCAACAAGTAGGGTTCAGAAAATTTGACGATACCGTGAATCATAGAATGCATAAACTGAAGGACAAATATCATATCTCGGATTGTTATGAAATAAAAAAATTTAATTGGGAACACCATATCCGCATGCGATGTAAATAAGTTGAAAGAATAGAAATCTGCATATTAAGAAGCTTTTCAAAAGGTAAGATCCACTATAGTCTTAAAATGTATAACATAAGATCTCGGGGGCATTCAAAAAAATGAAAATATCAGTATAAAACGTAAAAAATTGAATAAGAGTGCGAAGTCATATATATATGTTATAGAACAAAGATCAACTATAGATAGTTAGTCCTATAACATATGACCTCGGGGGCATTATTTACTATTTCTATTTTATATTTCTGATTTTGTTATTAAAATCAATGTGCCAACCTATAGATTCTAATTATAGAAATAACTTAGCTTATACGTTGTATCTATATCACATATATAGGGGACCAGGGGTAACCCAATGGTATTATCTACTATGCAAGACCAGGTGTAACCCACTGTTATATCTACTATAGGGGAAGACATGTAACCAAAAGTTATTTCTATAAGTAGAATATATAGGGGACCAGGGGTAACCAAAAGTCATATCTACTATAGGGACCACGGGTAACCAAACGTTATTTCGATAAGTTGAACATATAGGGGACCACGGGTAACCAACAGTCATTTCTATAAAAATGAACTTAGAGGGGACCATGGGTAACCCAATGCTATATCTAATATATGGGACCAAAGGTAACCCAAAGTTATTTCTATAAGAAGAATCTATAGGGAATCAGGGGTAACCAAAAGTCATATCTACTATAGGGGACCACGAGAAACCCAAAGCAATTTCTATAAGTTGAACATATAGGGGATCAGGGGTAAATCAATAATATATATACTATAGGGGACCTCAGGTAACCCAAAGTTATTTCTATAAGTTGAATATATAGGGTACAAGGGGTAACCCAACTTATATCTACTATAGGGGACCACAGTTAACCCAATGTTATTTGTATTAGTAGAATATATCGGGATCAGGGGTAACCAATGGTATATCTACTATATGGGACCACATGTAACACAATGGTATATTTACTATAAGGCACCACATGTAACACAATGGTGTATCTACTATAAGGGACCACAGGTAACACAATGGTACATCTACTATAAGGGACCACAGGTAACACAATGGTATATCTACTTAAGGGGACCACAGGTAACACAATGGCATATCTACTATAGGGCACCGCAGGTAACCAAAGTTATTTCAATGCTTCAATAAGAATATATAGGGGACCAGGGGTAACCCAATGGTATATCTACTATGCATGACCAGGTGTATCCCACTGTTATATCTACTATAGGGGACCACATGTAACCAAAAGTTATTTCTATAAGTAGAATATATAGGGGGCCAGGGGTAACCAAAAGTCATATCTACTATAGGGGATCACGAGTAACCAAAAGTTATTTCTATAAGTTAAACATATAGAGGACCAAGGGTAACCAAAAGTAATTTCTATAAAATGAACATATAGGGGACCAGGGGTAACCCAATGCTTATCTACTATATGGGACCACACGTAACCCAAAGTTATTTCTATAAGAAGAATCTATAGGGAATTAGGGGTAACCAAAAGTCATATCTAATATAGGGGACCACAGGTAACCAAAAGTAATTTCTATAAGTTGAACATATAGGGGACCAGGGGTAACCTAATTTATATCTACTATAGGGACCACAGGTAACCCAATGTTATTTCTATCAGTAGAATATATAGAGATCAGGGTTAACCCAATAGTATATCTACAATAGGGGACCACATGTAGCCCATATTATTTTTATAAGTCGAATCTAAAGGGGACCAGGGGTTACCAAAAATTATATCTACTATACGGGACCACGGGTAACCCAAAGTTATTTCTACAAGAAGATTCTATAAGGAATCAGGGGTAACCAAAAGTTATATCCACTATAGGGGACCACGGGTAATCAAAAGTAATTTCTATAAATCAAAACATATAGGGGACCAGAGGTAACCCAAAGTTATTATTTCTATAAGTTTAATATATAGGGGACCATTGGTAACCCAATGTTATATCTACCATAGGGACCGCGGGTACCAATAGTTTTTTATAAGTCGAATCTGTAGGCGACCAGGGATAACCCAAAATTATTTAAACCAGTAAATACCAAAGGGGACCAGGGGTAACTAAATGTTTTTTTCCTTTAATTAAACACTATAGGGGACGACATGTAACTTAATGGTATGTCTGCTAAAGGGGACCACGGGTAACCCAAAAGCTATATCTACCATTTGGTACCAAAGGTAACTTAAAGTTATTTCTATTAGTAGAATCTATAAGATACCAGGGGTAACCCAAAGTTATATTTACTCTAAGGGACTACAGTTAACCCAAAGTTATTTAGTATGTACAATCTGTAGTGGACAAGGGGTAACCAAAAGTTATTTAAATCAATAAAATCAAAAGGGGACCAGGGGTAACCATATATCTACCATTGGGGACCACAGGTAACATTACGTTTTTTTCTATAAGTAGAATATATAGGGGACCAGGAGCAACCCAATGGTAAAATAAACAAAGCGAAAGTAGAACATATTAACCTTCAAGTTGAAGAGTTGGTTTATTACTACGCATTCGCCCGAACTATTTCTGGGGCCCTCTGGTCCTAATCGAGCGACAGATACTTCTTTCTGCGGATGATCACGGAAATGCAGTTTCCGTAGTCCGATACGGATACGACACGGACGCACAACGGTATGACTACGGGTTTTGACGTTACTACCACGGATAATGAAGGACGGGTCTCATTTTGGCGACATTAGTGATACGAGTTATTACGGTAACACACGTTTTAAAACGGTCATGACACTGTTTAGTACGTAACAACACGTGTCGGGACGAGTGTACTGCGGATAAACCACGGGTTGTTACGGTACAAGTAAGGGTTAGTAAGAATTAGAACGGTCTGAAACAGATTTGTACGATCTGTCACATTTCTATAATTAAGCTTTTCTTTATGGCAGTTAATCGTAGATTTTTCGTTGTTCTTGTTGAATAAATAATCATCTGAATGTCTGTTCCATGTGGTGTTCTTATCTATCCTCGGACCAACAACATATAGCAGGTCTTGAAACAGATTTGGGACAATTCTTTGAAAGTTCTTTAATGTAGATAGATTTTCCGCAGAAAATTAGTCAGAAGGGGGGGGGGGGACTCATACTGGCCATGGTAAGGAAGTCAGTCCCTAATCCACCATCTACTCTGCTATCAGTCACATGTATATCTAAGTAATTCAGCCACTTTACCATATCAATATCATATCCATGCAATTCAAGCAAATTAATTACGATCAGCAGTTATTGATTTTCTGTTAGATAATGTTATGTATAACTCAACGACAAGACGCAACATACATTTTGTAAGTTCGTCTCTATAAGTGTTGAGTATTTATAAAAAAAAAAAGCCTCATATCATTTTGTCGTGGACCGTAATATTCCAAAAATTGTCGTGTTGTTACGTAGTAAGCCGTAACAACTCATGGCTGAAACCTAGCTATCCGTATTGCAACGTAATGATATCGTGCCGTTCCGTGACACAGTCGTAACAAATCGTTTTGTAACCTTACCAATACGTGGTGTAACCGTACTAGGACGTAGTTATGCGGAGAAATCATTCGGGCCTACGAAAATCACTCGGGCCTACGAAAATCATTCGGGCCTACGAATAAGGACGTACTGATACGGTTTTGATAGTGACTAAAACGATTAAGTACGGTCTTATATATACGTTTAGAAAAGATATACACGGTCGTTATATCCGTGGTCAAATTTTACGCATGTTCAAAAATTGTCAAGGATATACAAGTACAAAATGTACTACTACGGCTACAGTACGGAAATCTACGGACTAATACAGATTGCCACGAATGATGCCGGATCGTATCAGTAGCTAGTCCGACGTCAAATCCGTGAATGTGTGACCTAGCCATAAGGTATATCAGTTTTATAAAGAATCATTTTAAACACTGGGAAAGTAGAGTGTTCCTAGAGTTGTCATTCTTTATACGATGAAATTTCACCACGGTAAGACTGTCATAAAATATATATGCTTAATTAGATCATGGAAGTACAATATGTAATACTTCCATGATTATACATAAAAGATATAAGAAGATATGGAGCCTTGGTTCATACTGAACAGTAAGCTATAAAGGTCCCTAAAAAGGTCCCTAGTACTGCATAGTAATTAACGTATTAATAAATGTATTTAATTATAGATATATTTAACTGGTGCGTCTTCCTTCAGGACCATATGTCAGATAGAAAGGCCAAGCAAATCCCATCTGAGCAATCCACGTATTGTGACATTAATTTACACTAAATTCTTGTAATCGTTTGATCCAAGGATATTGATTGAATTCTCAAAAATAAACAACAATCGGGATAAACTTTACATTCTTAATTTATTTTTACTTCTAAATTACAGATTTTGTGGTTGCGTAAGTACATGTAACTTATTTTTAAAATGAAAATGCCGGTATAACATGTCAGTGTAATGCAAATAAGAACTAAAAGAAACATATTTTTGAAATAACTACTCCCGATACAGATCTTTCAAAACAACGCCTGCGGTTGAATTCATTTTATTCAGGCTTATTTAAGGTTTTCGGATCATCATCTCAGATTTCATAAGTGAATAGTTCCATCTATTTTTCCAGTAATGCCATGCAACACCTCTATGACTATCTTTATCGCTGCTGGTCTTTCCTCGAAGATATTCCCCGTTCAGATTAGAGTAAGTACAACTGCCATACCACCAAGCCCCAACAGCAGTTTGTGCACATCTATTTCCTTTGTCCTTTGTACTGAATGCCTTACCATTGTTGTAGGCCATTGAATCTCCTAAAAATAATAACAAATATGGTAGAACTTTAAATATTTGAACACTTACATTTGCCAATTTATAATCCTCTTTTCTGTTGAAGAAGCGCTACATGTAGGAGAAATGTCGTTCGATTTTTAAATAATTCAATGTTAACTTGAATCTGCTTTTTATATTATGGCATAAGAAACAGCATGCCAATTGGAATCATCTACCTTTATGTTTGTTGTTATTATTTTACTATTTTCTTTACGGATTTAAGATATTTATAATACCCGTAGGATTTAAGGAATAAGAAAACTAATTCATAAGTGAGTAAACACAAATGTGTACTAGAAAGTGAATTTTTAAATCCTTTTTTTAATATCATATATTAACTTTCAGACCATTCATTGTGCCCAAATGGGCTAAAATTGAATTCTTTATCATTACAAAATATTGCTAACAAAACAGGACTTTTTTTTAAAAAAGGGCATACGATACAGTTACAGGGGAGGTACAAAATGTAATGACGTTGATAACGTAAAATGTTATTTTCGCGACGTCCAACAATGACATATCGGGAAAAGATGCATTTTTAGACTATTAGTTACACAGTGTGCAATTGTCCTAATACGAGAATTTATCGGGTCAAAAAAATTCATATCGGGTGAGGCGAAGCCAAACCCGATATGAATTTTATTGACTCGATAAATTCCGTATTAGGACAATTGAACACTGTGTAACGAATTTATCCTGATTTTGTTATATTACATATTATTATATTCAAATTCAATGTTAGGACAATATCAATAAATATATTAAATAAAAAAATGTGAAAAATAAAAAATATTATGACTACAAAGCAACTCAATTGTTTTTTGTTTTTTTTATTAGGTCAATGGTATAAGGGAGATAATTCCAATTGACGTAATAAATAAGGGAGATAAATCCAATTGACGTGATAAAAAATTGTACTGAAATTTATTAGGACAATATCAGCCAATCAAATTGCGAGAAATTACTCTTAATCAGGATAATGATTTTTATCATTCTAACCCGGCGTATTTAGCTTGAAAATGAGTTCATGGACCCCTCTTTTTTAAAATGACATTTGGTTTGATTACGTTTGAAGATTAATTGTATCAATTTTCAAAAACAATCAATAGTGCAACTTTTTAAAATTTGATAAATATACAGAAAACAATGACATTTTTTTTTCTACATTCATGATTATTTGATAAATATCATTTATTTGTAAAAATAAAATGCACAAATTTAAAGGACAATTACATAAAACAGAAATTACAATTAATTCAACAACAAAAAAACAGCCGGTGAGACATCTCTCCATCTAAGTCACAATTTATAAAGATAAACAAAAGTTCAAAGTACGGTCTTCAACACAGAGCCTACAAAGCTATAAAGCCGCTATAAAAATATAAAGCCCCCCCCCTTCCGGTACTAGTGTAAAACTATTCAAACTTCAAACGGGAAAACCAACGGTCTAATCTATAATATAAAAAACAAAAAACGAGAAACACTTATAAACCACACCAACATACGACAACTACTGAACATCAGATTCCTGACTTATAGGACAGGTGCAAATAATTGCAGTGGGTTTAAACGTTTAAATGGTACCAAACCTACACCCGTATCTGAAACTATAGTGTATCATAACAACATAGAAAGACACATTTAACATAATCAAAAGACATATTAACACAAGTGGACACACACTGTACGAAGACATTTGATAGATGATAACAATGTAAATACAAAATATCTATTTGACTGATTACATACCTGCAGTACCACTGTACCCTCCAATCGTCAATTTATAACTAGAATCTTCGTTTCCCAAACTGAAAGTTTTGTATGTAGCATACACCGTGTCACCATTCCAGTCCTCTAGTGTAATCCGGAGCTGATAGTTTCCTTGTGACGTGAGTTTGTAAATGTGTTCGTTACCTAGTATAAATTTGTAAAAACTGTTAGACGAGGTTAAACAATACTTTTTGTGAAATAATTGCATAACTTACTTCGTATTTAATTATTCAAGTTGTTGAAAATGTATTCCTCAGAAGTGCTTAAATAAAGGACAGTACTCAATGATGTTTCCAAAACAAAACAAAAAGCAAGTCACTACATATATTTTAAATTCTTATTTTAACGGAGGTTCGCTGGTATGCTTCAAAATAACACTTAAAAAAATTGTTATGAATTGTTAGTATATAAATAAGAGAAAAGAAAAAAAATTATGCAAAATTAACAAGGATTTCCAAGATAAAAAAACGCGTTATTTTCTTTTTCTTTTTAATGCAATAAAATTATGAAAAGTAACATTGGGTTAGCGAGCAAATTTGTAAAGACACTACATAAATATAACTTGAAAATTCCGAATATCCGGTAAAATGTCATAAACGATATAGGCCAATATTCCTCAACAAAATTTAGTGTAAAATTAAATACCAAGCCAGAATTCTCCTGTCAGATTACCAAAACCATTTTTATGGTCATCCCAACCTCGGTAGAAATTCTCACTACCATCTTGTCTTCTTTGTATAACCTAGGAAAACATCAATTACATGTAAATATGTTTAAACTGCTGAAATATTGCAATGATTATACCACAACATCGGTTATGTGCGAAAGCTTTTGTTTCATGTTAAAAACCTCAACGTGACATCAAAACGTAGAACAAATGATAAAATTAATGTTAAATCTTTTTCTAATGTTTTTATTTACAATTTGTTACGTTTTGAATAAACTTATACCCCATATCCCCTCATTCAATGCAGTTGACCACATTAAATATAATTATTCATCATCTACCATGTTAAAAAAAGAAGGACAATAGATACCAGAGGAACATTCAAAATCATAGATTAAAGAAAACTGACAATGCCATGACTACAGAAATAAGACAAACAGACAAAAAACACTTCAAACGACACAACAAAGAAAACTAAAGACTTAGCAACACGAACCCCACCAAAAAACTGTGTTTGATCTCAGGTGCTCTGGAAGGGTAAGCATATTCTGCTTCACATGTGGCACATGTCGTGTTGCTCATGTTAATACAAACCTGTTATATAGTGTAATTCAATAGGTCACATGAAATAAGCAACTGACTAAGAAGAAAATAAAGGAGACATCAATTACATATATCATATGTATACCTATATATGGATACCTTTAGATAAGTAATAAACAACTTACTGTCCAACCACCACCGGAAGGAACCATATTACAGTAACCTCTGAATGGTGATAAACCGTTTGGATGTAGGATGTACATACCACTTGTACAGCTAGTGCCTTTCAAATCACCACAATCTTGTAATGCTCCTCCGCATTGGTGATGTTTATGTTCGTACAGGTTATCGCCTAAATTACAATGAAATGTAATATATTAGTTTCTTTAATTTTTGTGTTTTTTTTTCACATTTCTTGATCGGTGTGAGAATAATATTTCTCCTAACTAGTGAAATATTTGTTGTCGGTAAATGATTAGTCAAAATTTGATTATGTCATCAAAATGTTTTGTTTTTTCTGAATTTTCCTATTGTGACGTCATGAAAAAAGGCGACCATGTCTGATGACGACGCATATAAAGAACATAAGTTTCTGAAAATCTTTGAAAAAGAAGGATAAAAATCATCGGAGAAACAGATTCCGACACTATAACTCGTGTATTACGATATTTCTCCACTCTCGACATTTAAATTTTGATTATTTAAATAGCTCGGCAAGCCTCGCGCTTTAAATAATAAAATTTAACTGTCTCGAGTGGAGAAATATTGTTATACACTTGTTGCAGTGTAGGAATCTATATTTCTAACACACAATTATACAGTCACTCTAATAAATCGAGGTCATTAAAATGAATATTTAACCTGTAAAAATTTCCTGTTATAAGGAAATTGAATAAACAAAAAAGTATGAATAAGATTTACATCCAATAAGTTGTCAATGTAAATGTAACTCGATGTTTTCAAAATCAATAGAAAAAGATCAAAAAATTACAATTTCAAATAATCAAATTAGTGGTTTTCTACTTACTTTGATTTGCTATGAATTGTTGAACTTCCTGTAGTGAATTCCAGAAAGATTTCATGTCTGATAAAAAAGGTATTGGTGAAAATTGATAATTTGATGTAAGAAAAACATCGTATTATGTGCTGATGTGGCGTATATCAATCAACTAACAATCAACCATTCAATATGTCAACCAAAGTACAGAATGGAAAACAACTGGTATAGTCCTGACTTGGTACTATACGCATTTTACGTTCTAGAAAATAGTGGGTAAAACCTATTGTTATAGCTAGCCAAACCGTCAACGGGTATGACAGTTGTTCATATTTCCTTTATATAAGTGTATCTCTCTCTCGTTGAGTAAAAGTAAGAAAATTGGTATTCTCAACGTACTCATACATATACAAATACAGATACATTGACAATATTGGGTGAGCAATACAAATCGTACTAGGTTATTTCGATAACAATTAGGATCAAATAGTGTAAGCTGTGTAAACATACATCACAGACAAACATCCTACAACACAAGCGACTAAAACATTTTCTGTGGATGTACATGTTTATGTTTCCTTAATATGAAATGCTTTGTATCGAAAAGTATGTTTAAAAATAGTTTTTCTAATATCTATTATATTGTGTTCAAGATGACACAATAGAACTAGGCCCGGTGGTTCAAAAGTGTCGTCAAATTTAAAGTTAGAATCTTCAGTCTAGTGTTGTAGGCTATATAAAGCAATCTATGGAATTGCGAAATAATTAAGGTTCACATTGGTCAATTATCTATATATGATCATATATCTATACAAATATTATTAATGACTTGTTTACCACCTTTTTCTTGTATTGTATGTTTCTTGTCACTTGTTTATAATATCTTTGTATTTTAACACGTCCGGGTTTCACTTGTTTGCAATAAAGGAAAATATATTTAGTAAAAACAATTAAAAATGTTGAATTTATCACCTTCTTTAAGGATTTAGACAGACATTAATAACTGAATACACACCATCTTGCATTCTTTTGGTTTCATTTCTAACATCTTGCAATGCAACACTTGTGGCTTCGTAGACATGTATTCCTGAAATAAAAAAATATGACTCTTGTCTTGACGATCACAATTTAATTTTTTACAATAATGTTAGTTAAAGAAGGAAGAAAGGTACCAAAGGGACAGTCAAACCCATAAATCGAAATTAAACTGACAACGCCATGGCTAAAAATGAAAAAAGACAAACAGACAAACAATAGTACACACGACACAACATAGAAAACTAATGAATAAGTCAAACGAATCCCACCAAAAACTAGCGGTGATCTCAGGTGCTCCGGAAGGATAAGCAGATCCTGCTCCACATTTGGCACCAATCGTGTTGCTTATCTGATAACAAATCTGGTTAAATAGTCTAATTCGGTAGGTCACATTCTTGAAAGGGAAGGGGATTGTAGTTAAGTCGTAAGGAACATATCCAATATCATTTGTGAAACGGTTATTCCATAACGGCCAACCAAATGTTAGTAAATGTTCGAGAGCTATTATTGGTCAATCATTATACTCTTTACTGCCTTGATTTATGTTTTTTTAATAGTTTAGATCATAATTGATTTCATTGGTAGTTGCCTTAAGATATTTATCATCTTCTTCATACAATGTATGTAAAGGATTTTTTATTAATACTTTGAACATACACTTTCAGTTTAATAATAGTTATTCAACCTGCAGACATTCGTAACTATAATATGAAGCTAAGGAGGTGTGGTATAATTGCCAATGAGTCAAATCTTCGTCAGAAACCCAATGACATAAAAGATAACAAATATCTCTGATGTTCAAACCCATATACGGTAACATGGAATTTTTCAAATCATAATCATCATCTCCATTTTACTAAAAATGCGACTTATTTTGGGGTATGAACTACACTTCAAAAAGCCACATTCCCGAAGACCAGTACATATTGCAGTTAATATACGAAAGATACAGTTTGCCTTACTTTGACGATGACATAAGATATGTATTAGGTGAGAAAAACAGGAGATTATCAGACATTCTATTACATGTAGCATCAGTTTACAAGGCCGTAACTACCCTTGAGGCAAGTGAGGCAATTGCCTCACTAAAATGTCGACACTGATTATTTTTTTTTATACATATATATATAAATTTAATAGTCATTTGTTGTTCTGTTTCAACCTTGATTGCTATAACTTGTCATCATTCCTTTTAAACTATTCTTCCTGGATATAACTCAGCATCTCAGCGGGTGATGTTTCTCGATTACATTAACCTAGTAACGATAATCATCATGGATCTTTAGTTAAAAACAGGCTCTTGCAGAAAAAGGAAAAGCGACAGTTAAGGTAAAGAAGGAATAATTCTAGTAAACTAGTTTTGTTTTCTAAAACAGAGTCTGAGTATTGCATATAACTTCATTAGAACAATCCAAAAACGATAAGTAGACTGACAAATCAAGTACTGGTCTTCGGAAGGGACAGTCCTGTCTGCGTATTAATTTCTCCGTTTCACCAACTTTTGACAAATCAAGTACTGGGCATCACAAGGGGCAGTCCTATCTGCGTATTCATTTCACGAACTTTAATCTTTCTCTTTACAGATACATAAAATATAAATAATATGAAACATGGATGCATGGATTAGTTTTTATCCATGTTTCTTTAACCTTAAAAGTTGAAAGAATATCCCAGATTCCAATTTGATATTATTGCGAAATGGTAAAACCTTAAACACAGTACTTTTGTCTTTACTTATTCGGGACTACTGAATTTCGTTTCTTTATATTCGGGGTTTCGGAATCGGACACCCCAAACCCCTAACCCCTAAATTTATAGATTCTGAAACTAAAATACCACCTGCAACTATTTCCAGAAATAATTTGAAATTACGGTACTACATGTAAACGTCAAAAACTCCATTCCAATTTTCCTGTACCCATATCATATATACTTACTCTATAGATAGAATCATATCACATGTATGTTATCTCATTCTATACCTAGTTTGTCTACTCTTTGTCAACATAAAAGCGAGTTTAATATTTTGTAACTGCGACTGTATGATGGTGCTTACAGGAAAGCTTAATTCCCTTTTACAAACAAAAGCTGCTACCGAATTGCTGATGGAGAAGGAATGGAAGAAGACATTTATCATTGTGTTGATGATAATGTGCTACCTTTAGAAACACAGACTGCCCTGAAACGACTGAAAACTTGGAAAAGAGCATGCATGAGTGGCGAGAGATTGTGCGGTCTTGCCATGCTCCATGTTCATCGCGATAAGGATATCAGCAGACCAAATTATGATTCTGAAACGATTTGACTGAACTGGCCATAGAAAAATCTGGCAAACTCTTTTGAATCGATGTTTGTTCTATTCTGGCAACAGACTCAAATCAGTGATATTTGAATGATTGTCTTACATATAAATTTAAATAAAGTTGTTAAAAATTTGGTGTTAGTAAAAGTCTTAAAATATGAAAAATTTATATAAAAAGTGTACAAATTCAAAACATTATCAAACTCTCTAAAAATGCCTGAATATAGGATTTTGCACCATTCATTTCATACCCTCCAAAAAAAAAAAATTCGCCTCGCTTCGCTCGGCTCAATTATTTTGCCTCACTTAAATAAGATGCCTAGTTACGGCCTTGGTTTACAATGTGCCACGGGTGTATTTCCGTTTATTATAATTTTCCGGCTGATTGTCCGGTATAGTCACCAACGCCTTGTATGTATTCTAACCAGTAAACACAATGATAATCTTCAATAGCTGTAATCGTCAGATCTACATTCCTACATATTGAAATAGTTTCAATTTCAATAACATAAAAGGTACAATTAAAATGCACAAGATGGGACAATGAATGTCTCTTCAATGATGTTCAAAGCCAAACGGTTTGAATATTCAAAATCTTATACAAATATTAAAGTGCGGATTAAACAAAAAAAAGCAACAAAAAGTTAGGTCAAATCTCGGTTGAAGTGCAGTTCACGTTTAACTGAGTGAAATTTCCAAGCATATCGATGACAGCATCGGTTTATGAATGATACATGTATTCTTTGATGAAATCGTAAATAGTTGTAACAGATAATTATACCTTTATTACATACTCTATTTATACGGTGAATTCTTTTTTTCTTGGTACACAATTATTGTAGGATTTCTGTGGAATAGTGAAACCACGAATTCAAATCATAACCGGAGTACACATTTTCTAAAGTTGAGTTTATATACTTTGTTTCTATTATAAAAACAAAAATTGTTAACGAGCAACATATTTACCCAGGTTGTTTGGGTGTTTGGGTACTGCTGTCACATTTAAGGATTAAACTAATAGATGGAAGAAAGATGGAATTTTCAGTTCATTCTGGATTAGGATAGTCACCTTTAATGTTTTTAAAACTTTTTTCAAATCAACTGATATTTTCACCAAACTTGACAGCTATCTCAATTATATATTAATCTTATAGAATGCCAGGTTGTTGGGTAGTTGGGGTATAATGCTGTAAAATTTAACGATTTTCAAACTTATAATTAAAAAATAAAAGCTTAATATATTTGACTAAATTCGGATAGATACCTATAAATTGAAACAAATAAAATTACCAATCAACCTTGAAATTGTTAAAGGTGACTATCTGGATTTAGTTTGAATTCAAAATTCTAGCTCATTTTACCTACAAAATAAATCATAGAATTTGAAAGAAATAAATCCAACTACCAAACAAACTAGCATTTTGTACGATCAATATATAATTGAGATAATTCTATAGTTTGATGAACATCCAAGTTTTGTGGGAAAAGATATAAAAAATATTACATCCTTAAATTTGACAGCAATACACCAAACTACAAAACAACCTGGCATTCTGTAAGATCAATTTTTAATAAAGATAGTAGTAAAGTTGATGTAAATCTAATTTGATTTAAAAAAGTTATAAAAATTAAAGGTGACTATATGAATTTAGTCTGAACTGAAAATTTTCGATTTCTACCTATTAATAAAATACCTAAAACAACCTAGCACTCTCTAAGCACAATGTATAATTTAGATAGCTGTACACTTTTATGAAAATACAAGTTGATTTGAAGAAAGGTATATAAATAATTAAAGGTGACCTTATCAATTTCATCAAACTGAAAATTCCGGCTTTTCTTTTACCTATTTAGTAAACCCGTTAATTTGACAACCATGAATCTAATTTATTCTAGCAAATAACCTCGTTTTTTGGATGATCAATAAACAACAGATTTAGATTGGTTGATTCAGACCAGTCTAGACAAAAGTTAAAGGTCGGGACTGGTTGAGACATGTCAGGCCTGAGTCAAGACTGGTCGAGACAGGTTGAAAATTGTCAAGACCATTTCAGACTATACTAATATTATCAAGTACTGAATCAGACTTAAGCTTATTAAGTCGATTACAGTCAAGTACAGTTTTAAAAGTAGTGTAATTACGTCGAGTCTTATTAAGTAAAATATGTGATCTACTTTACTGGTCGAGAACAAAATAGAGTCTTTTCAGACTCTGAGCTGTTTTTAGTGATAATGTCAAAAACTGAATGTTCGGATTGTTTTTACAATTTTTGAATACATTCACAAATACATGTAGTTGATGACCGGTGAAACGGAACATTGCCCGACTTTGATCGACTAACTAGAATAGCGATTTTATGGTCAGTGAGTGGTGCTATAGCACATGTTTATTTCGATCAAAATCCCGTTCGACCCTATCATCTTTGTCCAAAATTGTTCATATTTTATTTACACCAAAGTTTATATTCTTTTCAATAAATTATCTTTTGATTTCAATATACCATCATCTTATTGTTTTTTTTTGTACTAAAAACTACAAACTACTTTTGATGTAATTGTACGTTTATCAAACTTTGGTAAATGTCTGATGAATTCGTCCTTGTTATAGTGGTTAGATTAGATGAAATAATTATGATAATGTAATCGAACTAATAATCAGAATTCATAATTATCATTATTGTAAAACTGCATCGACATGAGAACAGATCATTTTAAATATGATAATATGTACCTGCCTAACGGTTAGCTTCTTAAATTATTTAAAGTGAAATTATGTATGCAATTCTTTGTACATGTATTTGCTACTTTTTAATGATTGGCAAAATACCCTAGATCAGTTGTATTAATTTGTCAAATATTCAAAATTTGTAAATAACAAAAAACATGAGGAATCTGCATAAAAAGTTTACATGATTTACAATTTAGATAATGTATCTTTATATAAGGTATTAATATTGTTTGACCAGAAAAAAAAAATCCCAACAAGAACTAAATTGTGGTTGTCACAGCAATAAACGGATATTACCTCATGTATAGGACATATAAACAATGCACATACCTTCAGAAATAGAAGCTGTCAAGTTCTGTTTCACATCATCAAAATAGTTTTTAATTTCCTTTTCAATGTTCATTGTTAAATTTCCCTTTATACTTTCAATGTATTGTTTCACATCTTCGTTTATTTTTAATGACAGTAGAACGTCTTCTAACGTCAATTGAACCAAATACGACATTTTCGATTCGAACGTGTCTGAGAAATATGCTTTAACGAGGCCCGATCTAGAACGCGTTTTTGAATATTGCGCAACTCAGGCATTTTTCGGTAGTTGGTTTAACGGTTATAACATAACACATAAAATAAATATAAACAATACCTTTTCTGATTATTTTAGGAACTAAAATGATAAAATAAATCAATTTTTGATCGTAGTTTATATTTTATTTAAATTTATACTGTTATTATTGTTTACGACATAGTTTCGCGCCATTTACGGCAATGTAAACAATATCAGACGACATGCCTAGCAGAAAGAAGAACGGTCGGTTTTTGAAAAACTGTCAGGCAGAGACTTACAACAACAGATTAGACAA
The DNA here is from genome assembly GCF_965363235.1 of Mytilus galloprovincialis. Taxonomy (NCBI): domain Eukaryota; kingdom Metazoa; phylum Mollusca; class Bivalvia; order Mytilida; family Mytilidae; genus Mytilus; species Mytilus galloprovincialis. The sequence continues at coordinate 4,663,360 of NC_134846.1, read as the reverse complement.
CATATCTAGACCCGATTTATCCACAACTGATTTTGATACACCATCTACACTCGATTTTGTTACTACTTTTACACCCGATTTTGATACTATCCCCGAGGAACCAGTAATGACGCACCTAACGTTGTGTTTGTCTCTGCATTTAATCTACCATTTAAAAGAAAAAGAAACACGGAATAGAATGAAAGATTGATCACTTGTTAATGTATTTCAATCATTAAACAGTTGATTTTTGAAACAGTAAAAGCAATAAAAATCATGTTTGCTAACATTACAAACGGACTGTCAACTTATGATGGGTACCAGTAATGACGCACTATAAACAAACCAGTAAAAACCACTTGCAGTGTACCTGATGTTCGAAAAATTGCTTCAATCCGGATAATTTAAAGTTAACACTATTCAACAAATTTAATTTTAATAACACATTTTGACATTTACAGTCACTTTTATGATCATGTTGATAGCAACACAATTTTTTTCATTAATTTAATTGTAACCTATATTTTATTTCAAATTTTATATAAAATTGTTCAAAATTTATCAAAGTGACATATATATTCCATATACTTGAAAATAAGAAGTAATTGCATTCATAAAACAACATTGACATTAAAACATTTATCAATGTATACTTCGTACAATGAATGAAAAAAATCGATAAACAATAGAAAATTATATAAGCGACGATCATTTGTTCTACAGTGATTCCCGCTTAAATGTAAAACCATGTCACATGACAGTCATATGATTTGAAAAACACAAACTGGGGCAGCATGTGCATACATACTTTTGCCGGCCAAAGTGGATTTAGGACTGATAATCATTCTGGGAAGGGTAGACTGTTTTTGACCTTAATAAAATGGCAGAAATTGCATTATCTTTACTAATTCAAGCAATAATAACATTTCTGGACAGAGTTTGAGGCATCTATGTTGTAGTCATATGACCTTCACCATCATGTTATGAATAGTAATTATCGATGACGTCACATCTTTTGTTTAGAAATATAAAACCCAAAACTAAATTGGTGCGTCATTTCTGGTCCGCGTCAAAACAGGTACCAAGACGATACTTTTACGCCCGATTTTGATACATCTTTTACACCAGGTTCTTTCCAACATGATCACACGTATCAATCCTCTGCATCGTTTGATGAGATCAATGAGTTCTATTTTTCTGGAAAATTAAAGCCAAAATTATAGGTTATACCAGACATGTGATTGACATTCAAACCTTTTTTGATAATATGAGATGTTCCAGATGTGACATTACATTGAAGTTAAAAGATGGAATTGGAATTTTGCCTGCTGGTTTATGTGGTCACCTGATTGTTCGTTGTTATAACTGTAATGACTTTGTACGTGTTGCCATGGGCAAAACCCACAATGCATCCCATGGGCCAAGGATATTTGATGTCAACACCAAACTTGCAACTGGTAAGTGCAAAAATAATATCTGCACACCCTGTATATTTATACTTTATATTCACATGTAGCATGTTTACCTAGTACCAATTCCTGGACTGCAAATAATTATGATGTCTTGCGAGTGCTGCCTTGTAGTAGCATTAGCCTACTCTTTTTCGAAATCTACAAGGGTGTCTTTAACGTGCAAGAGGAATCCATGACAAGTCGCCCCACTGGCAAGTCGCCCCACTCCTAATCGCCCCACTTTTTCACCAACTCGCCCCACTTTAAAAAAAAAAACGCCCCAACCTGGATTACCAAATCGCCCCACTTTTTAAAAAATCGCCCCACTTGTGAAATGTGTTAAATCCCGTTAATATTACTCCTGAAAACTTGCCCCACTGAATGGAAAACGATAAAATCTAGATTAATATATTATTAATATATTATTAACCAGGATGAATTTAGTAAAGCCAACTCGCCCCACTTATGGAAAAAGATGTTATCCCGTTGTATATAAGTTAAATTCCGTGAATATTACTCCTGCGAATTGGCCCCACTTATGGAAAACGATAATATCTAGATTAATATATTATTAACCAGGATGAATGTAGTAATGCCAACTCGCCCCACTTATGGAAAAAGATGTTATTCCGTGAATATTACTCCTGCCAACTCGCCCCACTTAAAAGAAAATGATAATAATCTAGATTTATATTATATTATTAACCAGGATGAATGTAGTAATGCCAACTCGCCCCACTTATGGAAAAAGATGTTATCCCGTTGTATATAAGTTAAATTCCGTGAATATTACTCCTGCCAACTCGCCCCACTTATGGAAAAAGATGTTATCCCGTTGTATATAAGTTAAATTCCGTGAATATTACTCCTGCCAACTCGCCCCACTTATGGAAAAAGATGTTATCCCGTTGTATATAAGTTAAATTCCGTGAATATTACTCCTGCCAACTCGCCCCACTTGTAGAAAAAGATGTTATCCCATTGTATATAAGTTAAATTCCATGAATATTACTCCTGCCAACTCGCCCCACTTATGGAAAAAGATGCTATCCCCTTGAAAACCTTATAGAAACTTCTTATATTATTCCCTTTTTTTAATATAGCAGTAAGAAGTGAGTATTAATATTTCCACTTATGAATAGTACAAGTATGAATAGAGTTAAAATAAATATTTAACATGATTAAACCAATTTCACATGTGGGACGATTTTTTAAAAAGTGGGGCGATTTGGTAATCCAGGTTTGGGCGGTATTTTTTTAAAGTGGGGCGAGTTGGTGAAAAAGTGGGGCGATTAGGTGTGGGGCGACTTGCCAGTGGGGCGACTTGTCCTGCTTCCGTGCAAGAGATATGACTCTCTCTTAACACGGGTCAGCCAATTTTCGTCCCCTTCCAACGGACTATCATCGTTACTTTAGTTTATTGCTTTTGGTTGGTTTTTTTCTGTCGGGCAAGAATGTAAAAAATACAAAATCAAATTTACAGAACCAAAATCTTACATCATCCAGTGAAAAGGTACTTTACACAGTAGAATAAAATGCTTCATTGAGCGCTTATCAAACCCTGACAATTGGGGCAATATTGGACACAATATTCCAGCTTGATACTGTCTGAATTGGGATTGTGATTAAATTTGTTGACATAATTATGATATAGCTTTCAGGGCCTTTTGAAGCTACATGTAACTATGCTGAATGGGCTTTGGCTCACTGTTGAAGGCTGTACAGTGACCTTTAGTTGTAAAAACTGTCTTGTGAACAGTTGTCTCATTGGCAATCATACCACATCTTCTTTTTTATATTCTGTACATGTACATTTTAAATTTATTCTGTACTATGCACCAAATACTCAGACTATTGCCCTGATCTTTTTTTATGGAACTCTGGTTGTGGCAAACCAACATTTTTTTCAATGTGGCCCCACATCAAGGATATGATATAGACCCAGAAAGAAGTCTGTAACATGTATAAATTTTGAGCAATAACTATTAAGAAGTCATCTTTTTTATTGATTTAATAAAAACTACCAACCCAACACGCATCGTTTTATAAGTTGTATTTCGTCACATTTCATTATCTTATGACACAAAAAAAATACATTGCATCCTGGACTCATCAAAATCTTTTGGGACTCACCATTTCTAAAAGTGATGAGTCCCAGGACTCACCATGAAAAATTCCTAGTGAGAACCCTGACTCTTATAACAAAACCTTTAACATCATGTGCCGCAATGTGGATATATCCAAAATCAGTGAAAATTTGGTGTCAGAATGAGGCCACACTTAGAAATATTTTGGTTTGCCAAAACCCTTAGTACCCAATCTATGCATCGAGAAAGTGGGTATATTTGTTGCTACAATGTAGGTAGGCTATTTCTTTTCTTTTTCTTTTGGCTATGAGAAATTTAAATATCAATGTTTATAAGTCTTCATGTCTATCTGAATAAAAATAAATATTTTCACATTAGGACAATAAAAGATTTTTAAGTAGGTAGTATTTTCAAGGAAGGTACATGTAGCATTAGGGCAAACAAACCTATTCTTTTTTTAGGGTCTGATATAGTCTCCTTGTTCCATATATAGAAAACTGTTTAACCAGACTTTTTATATTTATATTATTTGTGTATTGAAATCATTAAATACTTTTGTTTCTTTTAAAAAAAAATAGCAATTAATTTGACAGATCAGTTGTCCAGATATATACTGATCATTAAATTGCTAATTGTTAATGAAAAAAACACCACATAAAAATTAAATTGTCTATCAGCTCAAGGCAAGATTTTAAGTAAACATATAAATTAGTAAAAAGGGCTAAGTTAGCTTTTCTCATCACTTTGCGTCCATCATGGTTTTTACAAAAATCTTCTCCTCTGAAACTATACTAAGAAAAATGTAACCAAACTTGTCCACAGTCATCATGATCATTGCGTTTATCATTATGGTATCTTGTTAAAAAGATGTGTCCCATGACCCCCCCCCCCCCCCCCATGAATCAAGATGGCAGCCATGGCTAAAAATACATAGGGTAAAATGCAGTTTTTTGGCTTATTTTTCTAATGAAATTGTTCATTACATGTAGGTCAAGTTCTATCTGCCCTTTAATTTTCAGACCATTTGGGCAACTTGTTGTTGGGCTGCTGCCCCGGAATTAGTAATTTTAGGAAAATTTTGCAGCCTTTGGTTATTATCTTTTGATGTCTCGAAATATCAATGTTATTTGTACAAGACTTACAACATGTAGAAGCAGATAGAAAGCGAGGCTGTGGCGAGAAAAAGTTTTTTTCCAGCCAAGTACAAATAAAATTTATATTTCGAAACAAGGTATGCTGTTTCACTATAAACTGCAACTCTTATAACTGATCTAATTGATGTATTTAGAGTAGAAACTATCATTTCTTACTTTTAAGCCAAAGGCGTAAAATTTCCGCCAACCTGTATATTTTATTGACGTCATCAATTAAACTGTACAGAAACCCATTGTCTACGTCATATACAAGGGGATATATACATGTACGATCACTGACTGTTTATCACAGATGAATTATAGTCGATGCAATTTGACTGCTCATATAGCACAGCTGCAGTATGTCACCTTATATTAGTACTGTTGTTCAAATTTTTAGTTTTAAAATATATATATATGTTAGATATAGGAAGATGTGGTGTGAGTGCCAATGAGACAACTCTCCATCCAAATAACAATTTATAAAAGAAAATCATTATAGGTCAATGTACGGCCTTCAACTTGGAGCCAACGGTCTAATCTATATAAAAACGAGTAACGAGAAACATGTATAAATTACATAAACACATGATAACTACTGTACATCAGATTCCTATATGTACATAAATGTATTGACACATACAAATACTGCAATTTTTTAAATGAAAATTAATATTACAGGTATGTACCACAGTGGAATAGGACCAATACAGCTTAATAATTTATTTACATCACTAAATTTGCCAAATGTCAGTGAAAGCCTGATAAGAAGACGTTGTGAAGAGGTTGGGCCTATTCTTGAAAATATAGCACAACAGTCCGTAGACAATGCTTTGTTTGAGGAGGGATTGCTAACAAAATCTTGTGAGTAAATCAATGATGACTCTTTAATGACAGATTTGTGTAAGCCTGATATTTTCTAGTATTGAATATCAATCTACAAAGGATTGAACCACTCTACACATGTCATGAATATTAATGTGAATGTGATTTGTTGTGTGAAAATTAGCACTATTTTGAATGAGCATGAAATGAAGTTTAAATCATAATTAACGCAACATAAGTTTTTATATGTCAGTCTTTAAAGAAAAATAGAACTTTATTCATATGATAAACAAGAGGCTAGCTAGATCTGGCTTTGTTCACATGTAATTTGTCTATTATTTGAGTTTGTTAACTTTCAAAAAACCTGCTATGAAACAATGAACACCAAACTAAGTCTTAATTATCCTTATTTAGTACAAGGTTTGTGTTTTATTTTCTCTTTTGTAAAAAAAAACATGGCTGCCATTGCTATAAATAAATCATAGGGGTGAAATGCAGATTTTGGCTTATAACTCTGAAACTAAAGCAATTACATGTAGTATATATTTGACATGGGGTCAAGATCTATATTCCCTTAAATTTTCAGGGGAATCAGACATTGCCTGACCTGTTGTAGGGTTGCTGTCCATATGTAGTGCTTTTATCTTTTAATTTGTCAATCATTTTTTTCATTTCAGGTAATTTACAAGCCGATAATGACAGTGATGCAATTCATGCCATTGCTAGTGGGTCAGAAACTGCAACAAGCAGTAGTGGAATAGCTTCAACAGATAACACTAATCCTGTGTGTGGCCCTATTAGTGTAACTGGAATAACAGCATCAGCAGACGGAGCTTATCAGAGAAGGGGCTCAGGAAGGTGTTACAATAGTTTGTCTGGTAACTATATCTTTATTATTTACCTATCTTAAGATGGAAGTATTATGATCTGTTTACATGTCATACTAAAACTAAAAAAAAACTTATTTTATTCTTAAAACTAAGAAATATTGAACAGATATATCATTCTTGGAAGCAGGGTTTCCGTTGGCAGCCTCCATTTTTACACATTTTGGAAAAGAAAAAAAAATGTTTGCAATGAAAGATTCATCGTTTGCAAAAGAATTTGGCTAAAGAAATTATAACAATTGGATTTTATCCATCTTGTTTACCTTTTACGGGTTTCTTGGACAAAATGAATACTTCATCAGACAATATTGATTTATTTGTCACTTAGGGGCCTTTAACAGTTGACTATACTGTATTGGCTTTGCTCATTGTTAAAGGCCGTACAGTGACCTATAATTGTTAATTTCTATGTCATCTTGGGCTCTTGTGGAGAGTTGTCTCATGTGCAATCATACCACATCTTCTTTTTTTTTTCTCTTTTGGTTTTTTTGTAAGTAAGGAAAATTGTATGTAAAATATGTTTATGTTTGTTGGCAAAACTAAATTGAAAAAGGCATAGAGGTAAAAAAGAATATTTTCCACCAGCAGAAAAACATATGTGTATAAAAATGAACAGGGTTATAAAAATGAAATAAATTTGAATAAAAATACATTAAAAATACTCCTGGTATCAACTATTTTTATGAAGGGTACAATAATGTGAATAATATATATGAGGAGCTAGATTCCTTTTGACATGAAAGTGGGTGTAACACGTAATTAATGAAATCCAGTAATTTAAAAAAAATATTCAATGGAAAACTTTTTTTGTAGGAACAGCTTCCATGATTGGGAAAAAAACAGGAAAGGTTGTTGGCTATAGTGCTCGATATAAGAGATGCAGGAAATGTGATGTGGCAAAATTTAAAAAACGGCTACCAACAAAACATAAATGTCGTAAGAATTGGTGTGGCTCAGCCAAATCTATGGAACCAGACATGATTGTGGAAATACTAAAAGACGCCAAAAAGAAAGATACCCCGGTAATTACACTAATAGGAGATGACGATTGCACAGCATTCAATCGGGCAAGATGTGAAGTCGACTCATGTTTGGAAAAGGTCAGTGACATCAATCATGTAAAGAAGAACATATCAAATAGGCTCCACAAAATAAAAGGCAAATATAAAGAGCTGTCTGTAAAAACAATTACTGCTCTCATTAAAAGTTTTTCTTTCATGTTAGCCCAAAACAAAGGTGACTCAGACAGAATAAAGAACAGTTTACCATCTGTAGTGCTACACCAGTTTGGTAATCATGATGGATGTGGAGACTGGTGCCAAATGAAAAACAAACCCACAGCAAAGCATAGAAATCTACCATGGGGTGCAGATCTCAAAGATGAAAACTTGAAAAAAGATCTTTTAAAAGTGTTTACAGACCTTGACCCGGGAAAGATGAGCGAACTAGATTCCAGTAATCCTAATGAAAGCTTTAACAACACTGTTCGATCAAAGGCCCCTAAAGACAAGCATTACAGTGAGAGTGGAAGTTTAGCTCACAGATTGTCTGCTGCTGTTTGTCAAAAAAATGAAGGCTACATATATGTTGCACAGGTACTAATAATTTATTTAAATAAAGTAATATAAAAACATTCATCAAATTATTTTTTTAAACAGAATATGGTTTATAAACTTGAAAAACTGTAAAACTGGTTCACTAATTAGGTTAAGTTGAAAGATAAACCATAATCACATGAAACTCATAGATATAAAAAAGAAGATATGGTATGATTGCCAATGAGACAACTCTCCATGAGACAAACTTGACACAGAAATTAACAATTATATATATAGGTGACTATATGGCCTTCAACAATGAGCCAAGCCCATACTGCATAGTCAGCTATAAAAGGCACGAAATGACAATGTAAAACAATTCAGAGCAAACTAACCGCCTTATTTTTATAAAAAAAAATAGAACAAAAAACAAATTTGTAACACTAACACATAAACAAACGACAGAATTACAGGTTCCTTACTTGAGACAGGCATATACATAGAAAAAAATATATCAAAAAGAATAATATTTATGTTGTTTAGGATGGTAGCTTTGTGAAATGTTATCATACACAATGTAAGACACAGCTCCCAAGTTCTTGTGTGTTTTTTTAGGTCCATGAAGAGCTTGGTCTTAGTCCTGGAATTGCCACAACAGTAACAGCTGCAATAAGAGACAAGGATGTTAACAGGAAAAGGACTGTAGCAAAGACTAAGGAATTTAAGGTTTGATTTAAAAGCATTTCAGAATTTTCATTCGAACACAATCTTTATACATTAAATGACTTAAGGAGATTGATAAATTCTAAACATAGTTTTATGCAGCCTTTTGAAATTTCTTATTTTCATGATAAAAAAAATTAAAAATCCCTGTTTTGTGGGAGTTACATCCCTTTGATCATATGATAGAAAGTTTTTAAATGAAAAAAAATCCTCTAAATTGTTGGTTTTTTTTTAAATTTTATATAAAGTATTATCCTATTGTATCATTATAACTATGTGAATAAACATTAAATTTGTCATGCTTTAGAGTGTGTAGACTTTACTTTTACATGAAACAATGCAAAGGAATGTTTATTTCTTATATTTTACAGTTACAACGTTTAAAACTTAAAAGTCAGAGATCTTCAGAAACAAGAAGTCATGAAATCAGGGAAGGGGACACTTACTGCTCAAATGTCATTGGTATGTATAAATTTTATCTGTACGTTTTCAATAAGAATTTAAAAAAACAATAATTGTTCCTACAACATGTTATCAAAGCACTACCCATATATAAAATATATTTCAAAATATTTGATATAAAATTATAGTTATATTAATTTGGGATTTACTATTTTCTAACAAAGAAAGATAATTTTTGTTAGAGTTTTTTGACAACATAGATGTTTGGGGAATATGATTGAACTTTCATGATGAACAACCTTTTAATATAATTTTGACAATGAAAGAACATGACTAATTTCCATTAATGAAATTGCCCTGCTAACATTATTGGTAAATTATTTATAATACTGTTACTCTCTTTTGTGGTTTGTATTTCATATCTAATATTATGTTTTTTTTTCAAATATCCAAATATACAATTTTCAAATATACAATTATCCAATATATAACAATATCAAAATAAGAAAGAAATTTGAAATCAAAATGTATTTTGAAGATTTAACAAAAAAAAATGTTTCCATTACTTTTTCATATGACAGTGGATTACGACACAAAAACCGAAACAGTGTTATTGCATCCCTTCTTTCTAATTTTATACATTATATTGAATTTTTCCAGATAGGTCTTCTTACAAGATATAATTTGACCTCAATTGTATATTTTAGCTGATGCACAAGAACCTGATTTGACAGTTATTCCAGGACATTAGAGGACAACTGTGAACATATTGCGAAAGTTGTAGTTTTTTATGATTTAGAGACCACAGGACTAAGTATGATATAAATATGAATTGGAAATAGGAAAGCATCAAGTTTATTTGTACAAGCTTTAGGAGTAAGGGAATATGCCAGACTTGCCAAACAATTTCACCTATCAGCCAAGTATTCACAAAAACTTGATATTTTCTGACAATATTATATACTTATTGACTGACAGGTTATAAGGACAAATCATTGAATGGATAAAGAGTGGAAGCATAGTTAAACTTGCTATTGTTTGAAAAAGCCAGTCAATAACTATTTTTTTATAAAGAAAACCATGGCATCAGAATGATGTATTATCAGACTATGATGTCACTTTTATCCAAAGACAAAAGTTCAGGAAATGGTTAAAAACTATTTGCTGGTTAAGTCTTTTTTACTATTAGGTAAATAGTCAAGAGAAAATTTTCTAAAAAAAAAGCTTGTGTTCGTTTATAGTTCTATTGTAAAAAAAACACTGTCGTATAACAATGGTATTTTATTCGGAAAAAAGTTCTAGACAATCAGGAATTCATTAGTTGAGCCAAATAATGTCCTTCCACCTTTTTAATCTGCAACTTTTTAGAATGCCTCATCAAGGAAATGTTATGAAACTTACACAAAATTTAAGTCATTGATGCACATTTATTGGAAAATATAAAGAAAAATAATCCTGGTCTAAGAAATTCCAAGGGAGATAATTGATATAATTTAGTTAATCAAATGTGGGATGTGGAGGTATCCTTTAGTAAGTTGAGTCATATTCCTATGCAATACTCTCAGACTGCTAAGTACTATCCATACTGATCTGTGTCCACTATTGTTACTCTTGGTTAAATTATACAAAAGAAATTTGCAATTGAACTTTTACCATGACAATCATTCAATCTACTTATTTTCATCAATTTATTAAGTTATTTTCTTTTTTATATAGGTAGACAAAGTTCAGTTACACAAATCTCTGCAGTTTGTGAAGAACAAGAATTTAACAGATACGCAACTCCTACTCAAGAAATTTCAGAAGATGCATGTAGAGTGACAGGATTAAAGTTTAATACAGCGACAAATGAGCTCCTTTACAATGATGAACCAGTTTCACATAAACACCCACAGCAAGTTCTTTTAGATTTCATACAGTTTTTAATGTCACTTTGTGCCAGTGACAAACACATTGTGCTTGCTGCTCATAACAATAGGCGATTTGACAGTATCATACTATTTAATCAATTAAAATTTTATAAATTATGGAATCATTTTTCAAGATATATTTTTGGATTCTGTGATACTTTACCTTTTTTCAAAATGTTGTATCCAGAATTTGAAAATTACAAGCAAGAGTATATTGCTCAGAAACTGTTGAATGAAGCTTATTCCGCTCACAACGCTTTAGATGATTGTAGAATGCTTATGTCTCTTGTAAAAAAGACGGAGAAAATTGATGTTCTCCTATCTGACTATTTTTACAGCAGTCACCAAGTTACATTTCAGGGTGTGCAACCGAATAAAGAGTCATTAGAACACTTGTTAAGAAATAAGGTCCTCTCTAGAACAATTTTCAAGAAACTTGAAGATTCAACATTGACTTACAATCATCTGAAAATTTCTTATCATAGAGATGGATTTGATGGTCTATTTTATTTGTTGAGTGAACAGACAGGCAGTGGAAAGGCCAGAATTAGTAACAATCGTCGAGTGATCCAAAAGATAGCTGACTTTTTTTCTAATGAAGAATGATGTTATTACTGTATACAGTGACTATACACATGAATATGTATTGATAAATAGGGCAGCATTTAATATTTATACATGCGCTTTAAACAAAATAGGGGTTTACTGTTCTACCTCTGTCTGTGCCATAAATATATTTTGTTTAATTTTTTGAGGAACTTGAAGACGAGGATTTCTGATATTTTATTTCAGGGTTTATAAGTAAGCTTTAACCTGTGATGCATTTTAAGATTCCCCACTCAACAACTTCCTGTTTAACAAAATTAGTATGATTTTACACATGATAGCCAAGTTGATATTTTTTTTGTCACATTTTTCTCAGAAACTACTATATAAGTCAGCAATACCATGTGATTCTTTTTCAGATTCATCAATCAACAACATCCCGTTTATCTTACACTTGTATCATTTCACACATGATAGCAATGTGGAAAATTTTAGTTACATTTTTCCCAGGAACAATTTCAATTTACCAAGATTTCTGAAATTTCAACATCTTTCTGTTTTATAAGGAAATATTCAGGTGGGGGTATCATTTTACCTGCATCACGGTATGTAATTCTGTCTGTCTATTAATCTTTCGACAATGATTTCTTCGCTTCTATGAGAGGGAATGATTTTATATGAAGCCCAGAGCTTGATCATGGAGAGTTGTAAGCATTTTTTTTATCTGGTATGCAGCCAAATTAATCACCGGTATTGGTTGCTTTTACATTTTAAAACATTTAAGAGTTTTTCGGAACAAATTAATGCTAAATAAATCAAATATTTCATCATGTTCAGTACCCGTTTAAGCTTATATTTCCTCTGAATTTGAATTAATTGTAATGACTCTTTAAACAAAACTTTCAAATTAGTAGGTAACGTGTTACCTAATATCTTGTTAACATATCTGTTGTGTTTTGGATAACGATCACTTAAAATATACCACTATGAACAACGGTACTTATATTCATATAACATTATAAATCACTAATCCTTTACTGTGAAAATAAAATGTTTATACATGATATCGCCTTAATTTATTCATACAGAATGTCTGTTTTATCGGCAAAACAACGTTTACGTCATTTGGGATATAGCTGGTTGAACCTTATCAAACAGTTTGTGAAACATTATCAGTTGTTTGCTTTATCCAGTAAGCTAATTTGTTTTTAATGAGGAAGAGATACATGTCTGTGTTCTGGTTCATGTAAAGATGTGATACTGTACAAATGTTAGTTCGTAGGTTTGTTTTGTGCCTTCTTCATTTTTCCTGTGCATTTAAAAATGTTATCGTGGGAAAGAAAGACTTAAGTGTTGTTTACGTATGCGTAGTATGTTTTGCGCATGCAGGCATATTCTTTCTTATTTTTCCGTTTAATTATTTTTACTTCTTCGAACCTTGTTTTGTGAGGTCCTCAATATATCTACAAACAATTCTTTTCGAAAACTGTCGATTTGATCCCCTTTCTATACATATGTCTTTTTGTAATGCTAAAAACATGAATTGCAAATTAGTGCTTTGTACACCCAATTATGACACTGTATTTGAACTTAAGAAAAAAGAGCTGTTGCTTCCTGGAATTGAGGAGAGTAACATATAAAACAATCGGGCTTTGATTTTTAGTGTACTTCTTATTACATAATATCGTTATAAAGTTCAACCCATTCCAATGTAAATTGGTCATGTTTCATATTGGATCAATTGATTGGATACACAAATCTGCTCTTACATTGTCACAATAACATGACTAAGGATTTTAGAATTTTTTGTTTATACATGATGCATAGAGATAAGATATTACATACAGTTTCAAGTTTTACATGAATGTATGAGAATTATGTATATAATTCAGGTTTATACAAGAGACGATTTGCCCCTTGCCGTTCCTCATTGCATTATCTACATTCAATTATTTTTAGCACGTGAAAACTATTTATAAATTTTCTTTGTTTACGTTGAAGGCATCGCCATTCTTTTTGTTAATATATTTAACACAATTAATCAACTAATTCGTATATATCAGCTGATATAAAATTCGATTCTAAGTGACATTCCTTATCAATAAGGATTTATCTGAACATTAATGTGTTGTTTTAATTACAAACAGTTTAATACACACATTTCATGAACTATTGGTGAACTTTCGAAACCTGAGATAGTTATTTATAACGTGATACAGAGGATAAATTTCTACACATCTATTTCTTTTAATCGTACGTAAGTACATCAACTAAAACAATATGAGTGGTAGAAAGAGGCCACGTAAGCAAAACATTGATAATAGTAGAAATTGGCCAAAAGAAACATATCTGGAAAAATTAAAAGAGATGGGTATCGGGGTCAATGCAACGTGGAAGGTAGAAATGCTTCGCCAGTTGTATTTGGCTAATAAAACAAAAACTCCGTCTATAACAATTCCTGAAACATCTAATCAGCCTCCCGTTAATGAGTTGCAAAACTCTACAAATACGAATTTGAATGATCAAGAAGTAGGATTATATCACCCGTCAACGCTTCCTGTCGTTAATGATACGCATATTCATACGCCAGGTAACACACCTAATCTTAACAGTGAGGTACTCTTCAGGGAATCTGCGGCAGCCTTTACTTCAGCAACAGAAACTCTTTCAAATATCGCTAAGCTCTTGTTAAAAACTTCAAATACAGAAAATGTTACCGAAAAGGAAGTAACAACACCTACACTTGAATCTGCAATAAGATGTTCTAATAGCCGACCAACAGATTCCGCTCCCGAGGCTACATCGACAGGAAAAGTGTACTACGCCGAAGATCTCCCAAAGATGGATTTCGTTGCACCTTCCATCAAAAAGCAGATAATAGAAGGTAGGGACATTAACCTGGCTACATTATTGGCACCTAAATATGATATACCTCAAAACCAAACTATGCAGTCAAGGGGGTTTACCGTTGAGCTTTCGAGTAAGAAAGACGTAAGATTGGACCACAATCTTTCAATAGAAGAATTTAATAGGGCTTTCCGGAAATACCGTAATATTATGGGGAAAGCTTTCCCTCAGAGAAAAGTTGAATTGGAACAATATGAATCTGACATAAACGAAATATCACAAAATTACGGCCCATGTTTCTATACATATCACAAGATGTTTTCTGCTAAAGCAGCTGCTGCCATAGTTGAACACAATATTGTTATCAACTGGTCAAAGGTCGATGACAAATTGTTGAACCTTGTTACTCATAATGTTCAAAGCAGAGCATGTACTCACTGCGGGGAATTTGACCACACATCAAAATTCTGTGAAAAGGCAAAACACGGCAATCCAACTTTATCCCACGGGGCTACAAATATTCGTAACACAGATAAGAGGGGCAGACCGGTTTCAAGTATTGCAGGGGCAGAACTCTGCAATAACTACAATTACGGCACTTGCTATAGAAGGGAATGCAAATTCATGCACGCATGTAGTCAATGTGGGTCAAACGGGCATGGCATGAAAACTTGTAGTTTAGCCAAACAACAGACAAAACAACCAAGGTCAAACAATGAAACTGCAAAATTAGATAAATTATCCAACTTATCTAAAGCTTCACAAAAAGAAATGCCAAAGGCAAACATCTGACTAGATATGTCACCTATAAACGTAAACAGACTTGAATACGAACTTAAAGAACACCCAGATAAACATTTTGTTATGTATCTTTTGAATGGTATACGTTTCGGTTTTGATACATTAGTATCTATACTCGATTTACCTACGTTTGAATGTAAGAATTTACTTTCTGCCATCAGAGACCCCGAAAGTGTTGATATGCTTTTGAAACAAGAAATAGATAAAGGATATGTTAAAGGCCCGTTTAGTAGTCCACCTTTCGAAACTTACCGTGTTAGTCCTATTGGGATTGCAGAAGGCAAATATTCTGGCAAAAAACGTCTTATCCTTGATCTATCTTCTCCACACGAACATGAAACACATGAAAGCATCAATAGTCTTATAGATAAGGAGGTATGTTCGCTATCTTATGTAAAAATAGATGACGCAATAAGGGCCATCAAGCATTTCGGAAAGCAAACAATTCTAAATAAAACCGATATGACCGATGCATTCAAACAGCTAGGGATTCGTAAAGACCAGCATCACTTATATTGCATGAAATGGAAAAACAATTATTATTATTATGTAAGACTTTGTTTTGGTTCTCGCAGCTCGCCTTGCATCTTTGACAATCTATCACGGGCTATTTGTTGGATAGCAAAGGAAAATTACGGCATACCAGTTATACTTCATCTCCTAGATGATTTTCTCACTATTCAACCACCGGACTCTTGCGGATTTAGAACAATGGCGCTAATAACGCTTATATTCAATCGTCTAAATATTCCGATTTCTAAGAAAAAGACTGTAGGTCCCACTTGTACTATCGAGTATCTAGGAATCATACTAGACACTGTAAGTTTTGAAGCAAGATTACCTAATGAAAAGGTAGAAAGAATTTCAAATTTTATTGACAGTTTTCTGCATAAAAAATCGGTAACGAAAAGAGAATTATTACAACTGTTAGGACATTTTAATTTTGCGGCCAGAATTATTCGTCCGGGTAGATCGTTTGTCAGCTATCTCATTAAGTTATCTACAAAAGTTGATAAACTACATCACTATATATCATTATCAAAAGACTGTAGAACAGACTTAATCATGTGGCGAGATTTCCTAAAAGGCTGGAATAGAGTTACTTTCTTTTATGACGAACATATAACTTTAGCTAGTGACATTGAACTGTACACAGATGCGGCTTCTAACTTTGGTTTCGGAGGTTTTTTTCAAGGTAAATGGTTTAGTAGTACTTGGCCTTCTGAACTATCAACTTCACTCGATTCAGACATGTCCATGGCTTTTAGAGAACTGTACCCGATTGTTGTTGCATCTTTATTATGGGGGCACTTATGGAATAAGAAACGTATCATGTTCCACTGCGACAATGAAGCCGTTGTTAATATAGTTAACAAAGGAAGATCTAAAGTGCTAGACATTATGAAGTTAATGAGAACACTAACATGGCTATCCGTTAAACAAAACTTTACTATTCAATGTCAACATATTCCCGGAGTTAAAAATGTGATAGCTGACTCTTTATCTCGTTTTGATTTTCAGACCTTCCAAAAAGCAGCACCAGCAGCAGAGACAGTACCCACTCCGTGTCCGAAATCTTGGCAAGTAATGTGGAATTAAATGCAAAAGTTAAAAATTTAATTCACAACTCCATCGCAAGCAGTACGCGTTCGCAGTACGAACATGGATTTAAATCATACAAAAACTTTTTGTGTCTCTCCGGTTTTAAGTGGGATGATAAAACAGATATGCCACCTCTAACGGAAGATATTTTAATGCATTACGCTACACATTGTCACGAAAATCTTAAGATAAAATGTTCTACAATAAAAATGTACATTTGCGGTTTAAGATACATATATCTTCAATCCGGAGTACAGTGTTTATTCACTGACTGTTGCTCTTCAAAACTGCTTAGGTTAGAAAATATTTACAGAGGTATTAAAAAACAAGAAGTAAAGAGTTCCCGAAAAAGATTACCGCTAACTTATGATATAATTAAAAATATGATAACAACGCTTCATAAGGGAATATTTTCGCCATTTGTAACTGCACTTATTGAGGCAGCTTGTGTCGTTGCTTACTTCGGATTTCTCCGCTGTGGTGAATTAACCGTCAACACGGACTTTGATGCATCTTGCAATCTATGTTTAGAAGACATCACTTTCGAGGAGGATTACGCAATCTTACATTTAAAGACGTCTAAAACAGACCCTTTCAGAAGTGGAGTAAATATTTATCTTTTCAAAAACAATACTTCTGTGTGCCCGGTCAAATCGTTGATTAGATACCTCGATGTTAGAAGATCTAGATTCAGCATAGCTTGCAACTCTAGTCCGCTATTTGTTATGGAAAATGGAGAGGCTCTAACACGTACGTTTTTCATCAATCATGTTCGATCCATCTTGGAAAGTATCGGACTCAACCCATCTAATTACAACGGACACAGCTTCCGAATAGGAGCGGCAACATCGGTTGCATCAAAAATTGAAGATCACCTAATCAAGATTTTAGGTCGTTGGAGTTCCGAATGCTATACCAGATATATTCATACTCCAAAATCAACGATTAAGCAAGCCCAGCTAGCTTTGATATCCGATTAGTCTAGTTTTACTATTCAACTGTTTTCTTTGTAGAGTTCATGGAAAATATGTGCGCGATTCTATAGTGGCATAATAATCCACTGTTTAGAATGAGTGTTTTCTACAATTCAATATAATGAAATTTCAATTAAAAATTCAACTAAAAGTGGTGTACTTTTCCGGATATGATTTGAATATATTCTATTTTGAGCATCATGATAGTGTAGTATGATCATGTATATACTTCAGATTGTCAAAGTCATATGCTTTTATTTTTAAACTATACTTCGTGTTAAGACTAGTTATTACCCTTAATGAGTTATAATTTTCTTACTTAAAAACTGAATATTATGAATATGAAATTACTGACAACATCGAGAACAATTTCTTTAACAGTCAAAGAACTTCTTATATGCTATTCTTGCTGTTTTTGGTTCCAAAAACACTTTAATCGGAAGTGCTGGAAACTTCATTTCATAGTTACCATAATCTTATTTTTCATACTCCCTTCAATTTGGGGTCCATCTGTCTCATCGGCCTTATCAAAATATTCAACATCTGTTTTTGGGGTCATTTCGAGTTTTCACTCAAATCACAAATTTACGGGGTATTCAGTGGTCACTTACATCCTAACTTTAGCATAAGTCTTGCCAATATTTTCTGGCTAGAAAGCTCAGACAAAGGCTTATGCTAATTGTTTCGCAGATCGGCTCTCTCTGGCTTTCTACTATATCTTTGGCTACTTATCTGAATCACAGTTCAGATGCTTATCAATCACATGCTTTGGAACCAGGAGAGCGGATTGTGCATAATATAGTGTTTCTGTAGTAGCTTTAAACTAGATTAGACACTGGGCACTAACCAGCCGATCTGACTACTTTAAAGCTATGTTTGCAAACAAACCGCAGTTTGCCTACAACTACACTATTTCTATTTGTTTTTCAAAAAATTCGGATAAAGTGACCATGCACGCTAAATTGCTGAGACAGCCGTACGCCAAAAAAGTATTGTAAATAATTGTATATTGTATTAGTTAATATATTTTGTAGTTTAGCAATAAAATTATATTCCTAGCTTGTCTTGTGTATAAAATGAGAATTATGTATATAATTCAGGTTTATACAAGAGACGATTTGCCCCTTGCCGTTCCTCATTGCATTATCTACATTCAATTATTTTTAGCACGTGAAAACTATTTATAAATTTTCTTTGTTTACGTTGAAGGCATCGCCATTCTTTTTGTTAACCACCTTCCTCCCCTCCACCACCGATAGATTTTACTGTTACACATTATTAGCATGTCATATGGTTTATTTAGTGTATTTTTATATATAGATATCTATATATTATTATTATCATTTTTTTTTCTCATTGTTATAATTGTTGTCTCAGTTGAATGCTAATGTTTTCATACTGTTAGATCATGTGGGTCATTTCGAGTTTTCACTCAAATCACAAATTTACGGGGTATTCAGTGGTCACTTACATCCTAACTTTAGCATAAGTCTTGCCAATATTTTCTGGCTAGAAAGCTCAGACAAAGGCTTATGCTAATTGTTTCGCAGATCGGCTCTCTCTGGCTTTCTACTATATCTTTGGCTACTTATCTGAATCACAGTTCAGATGCTTATCAATCACATGCTTTGGAACCAGGAGAGCGGATTGTGCATAATATAGTGTTTCTGTAGTAGCTTTAAACTAGATTAGACACTGGGCACTAACCAGCCGATCTGACTACTTTAAAGTTATGTTTGCAAGCAAACCGCAGTTTGCCTACAACTACACTATTTCTATTTGTTTTTCAAAAAATTCGGATAAAGTGACCATGCACGCTAAATTGCTGAGACATTTCGAGTTTTCACTCAAATCACAAATTTACGGGGTATTCAGTGGTCACTTACATCCTAACTTTAGCATAAGTCTTGCCAATATTTTCTGGCTAGAAAGCTCAGACAAAGGCTTATGCTAATTGTTTCGCAGATCGGCTCTCTCTGGCTTTCTACTATATCTTTGGCTACTTATCTGAATCACAGTTCAGATGCTTATCAATCACATGCTTTGGAACCAGGAGAGCGGATTGTGCATAATATAGTGTTTCTGTAGTAGCTTTAAACTAGATTAGACACTGGGCACTAACCAGCCGATCTGACTACTTTAAAGCTATGTTTGCAAACAAACCGCAGTTTGCCTACAACTACACTATTTCTATTTGTTTTTCAAAAAATTCGGATAAAGTGACCATGCACGCTAAATTGCTGAGACAGCCGTACGCCAAAAAAGTATTGTAAATAATTGTATATTGTATTAGTTAATATATTTTGTAGTTTAGCAATAAAATTATATTCCTAGCTTGTCTTGTGTATAAATAATTACATAATCAAATTGTTTATTTCAACTTTTGACTTTATTTTAATTATAATAAATTTATAGCTTTTGATCAAATTATCTAATGTTTTTATTCAAGTGTTGCTTGTTCTCCTATTGTATTTTTTTTTATAACCATGGTTATTTGACTGTGATGACTGTATACACGATTTTGAACAATTTAAGCAAGTTATTCGGTTGAGGGACATATAAATTGCACTTAAAAGTCTGTTGTACATCTAGCAGAGAAGTATTGTGTATACCAACAATATCGTTTTTTAAACTCTGAATAATCGAGGGAAGACTATTTTCTCAATTACGTCTTAGGTTATTTGAAAGCTAAAATTATCTGAAAAAGAATTGATAATCTACACTGTTTGATGCTGAGTCACTTACATGGTCGATGTCTCTGCTGGTGGACTTTTAGTCCCCGATGGTTTAACCAGCCCAGTAGCCAGTACTGCGGTACTGTCATGAAAATACAGATTTTTTGTGTTATTAATAAAGGCAACAGTAGTATATCGCTGTTCAAAAATTGTAAATCTATGGACAAAAAACAAAATCGGGGAAAAAAACTAAAACGCATTAAATATAAGAGGAGAACAACGACACAACATTCAAATGTAACACACATAGCAACGGACTAAGCATTAGACTAAATCCGATGAGAATAACCAATTAAATTAAAATTTGCTGTTACAAAATGCTAGAAATTATTATAAATTAAGGAAGAGACATGTATTGTCGAAATTCGCATCTGGTGCAGGAAAATTGGTACCGTTAATGTTATCACTACCACTGGGTCGATGCCTCTGCTGGTGGACTGTTAGTCTCCGAAGGTATCACCAGCCCAGTAGCCAGTACCGGAAAATACGGATTTTTTGTGTTATTAAAATTTGCTGTTACGAAATGTTAGAAATCATTATAAATTAAGGAACGTATCTCCCTCTGATTCCTTTCACGGATTTGGCTATTCTTTTTGGACCTTTTGGATTATAACTCTTCATCTTTTATATAAGCTTTGGATTTCAGATATTTTGGCCACGAGCATCACTGAAGAGAAATGTATTGTCGAAATGCGAATCTGGTGCAGGACATTTGGTACCATAAATGTTATTGTTATTACATACAACTTTTATAAACTAGTAGTCGTAAACTTTCCTTCTCTTTTTAGGTTGTGTACTATCACAACCAAGCAGTCTATATCTTTTTGAATGGAGAAGGTGGATCATTTTTCAGAATTTGGTTCAAGAACTTTCGATATATTATCCAAAATTTAAGCATTGTCTTCTTTGCAGTAGTTGTAAGGATCACAAATCAATCTAAGTAGTTTTATTTAATTGACTCTGTTGCTCTCAGAGAAAATTTTACCAGCCGTTATCACTATTGTTTTCAATATAGGTTTTCTTAGAGCATCTGGTGTTTCACATTTAAGCAGGAAAAGCGATAATATTTCTTCTCTTTTTTTGGCATAGTTGACATGTTGGATCAACTACATTAGTATTGTATTTGGCTCTTTGGAATTGTAGGATGTATTCTCCTGTAACAATATTCAGTCCCGGTGGCAAATTTTCTTCTATTTCGGGGTCATAAGTGGTTATACTGACCATTGGATGACAATGACCAAGTCTGTATATTGGGTATAAATATTCTAAGCTAGTGAAATGTTCTTTCTCATCTAAGTTCTTTCTATGTCAGTATGCTTTAATTTTACTGACCATATTTCCCATGTTTCTTTAGTTGTTGCAATATGCAAATATTCCACAGGGTCCTTTAGTTGAAAGTTAAACTAAATTGTGTTTGAATCTATGAACTATGATTTAATTTTTAATTGACGATTGGCGATTTTCCATTGAACTGTTATTTTTTCCGAACATGAAATATTTCCAAGTAATGTTATGATTTTATATCAATTTCAGCATTTAAGATCCAGAAACGAAACATATAGCTGGGTCTGCAGCTGATATTCGTTAAGATAAGATTTGTTTAATCATTTTCTTGTAAAATATTGTAATACTTTCAAAGATTTGCCGTTGGTTATTATTATATCCAGTCTATATAGTAGGATGGGCATAACATAGGTAGATGGATATAGATGTAGATGGGTCTAGTCCATTTTCTCCATGCAAGTCACTTTCCATTAAACTGTGAAGAGCTCTTGCCTTCTTGATATTTTCCTCCGCTGTTACTAGTTGTGTGTTACAGTGTGTGTTTATTAAACTCATACATAAAAGTCAAACTCTAATATGATATGCTTACCAGTGACCTTGACTTAAATTTCAAGCCTCATAAACCAAGACGATTAAATCAAAAGACACTAGGTCTTTATAATATCAGGTTGATGAGCTAGATGTACCCCATCATGTGCGTAATATCAAATATAAGAGGTGAAAAACTTTCATAATATGTCAACGTTCACTTTCAAAGAAAACATATGCTTCACGACTTGTTTCAACTCATAAGTTAGAGAATATATTGTCAATATTTTCTACAATCTTCGAAAAGCAGTAAAACAAAAGCCAAATTAAATGAGGGTCGAAAGATAACAGAGGGACATTCAAACTCACAAAACTGAAATAAACTGACAACGTGATGCATTAAAAAGAAAAAGAAAAACAGAAAAACACCAGTTCACAAGAACATAACCAAGAAAATAGTAAGAATTGAGAATATGAATTTGATATTTGACCCTGACCCATTTTAAATTTGTTTAGACCAATGACAAAAAAAAAAACTATCACGTATAGTCTGTCAGTAATTAATAAAAAAAAATCAAGTTCGGAGAAAGAAATAAATCTCATATGGAATCTCTTTACCGCTTCGGTCAAAATTAATAAAACATACTAAGGAAATAACGAACGATTTGAAAAAATAAATTTGTCAGTTACTTTACAAAGGCAATTACAATCAAAACCAAGGAGTAAACAAAGACTCACAAAACCGAAGGACATCTACTTCAACAGTTATAGATAATAAATAAGAAACAACACGAACTCCACTAAAAACCGGGAGTGGAATCAGGTGCTCCGGAAGGGTAAGCATTTCCTGCACCGTATACGGCACCCGTCGTGTTATTTGTTTGTTTAGTTCGGTAATGATAGAAGGTTATTATGACTGAGCAAGAATATCAGTTATGATTCCTTACACAGTTTTGTCATAATGGTATTTAAACTACCATCAGTAGTCATTTCGAGAAGAATGTCTAAATATGAAGCAGATTAATCTGTGTCGGTAGTATCTTTAATTTCAAGTTCACTTGGATATACTAAATGTAAAAGAAGGACGAAAGATACCAAAGGGACAGTCAAACTCATAAATCTAAAACAAACTGACAACGCCATGGCTAAAAATGAAAAAGACAAACAAACAACAGCACACACGACACAACATAGAAAACTAAAGAATAGACTACACGAACCCCACCAAAAAACTAGGGGTGATCTCAGGTGCTCCGGAAGGGTAAGCAGATCCTGCTCCACATGCGGCACCCGTCGTGTTGCTTATGTGATAACAAATCCGGTAAATAGTCTAATTCGGTAGGTCACATTCATGAAAGGGAAGGGGATTGTAGTTACCACGTAAGGACCATACCCGATATCATTTGTTAAACGGTTATTCCATAACGGTCAACCAACTCGTGATGGCGTCCGTAAAATTTACGAAGGGATGATTTCAACGTCACCATTTGAAACTCTTGGTTTAATTGCTACCTTGTGAGCAGCAACCCTCTATCAAGAAAATCATGATAGGAAATGCAAGCACGGGAATATCGTATCAATTGGGAGATATATACCCCGTATGCAGGTGCTGCTGGAATTTTGCTACTTAGAAATGGTAAGTTCACAATTTGAAAGCTGAAATCATCTCTTTTGTCGTAAAGTTTTATTTTCAACCGACCCTCATTGTCAATTTCTAGATGTAAGTCAAGATATGTGATCACTGAATCTATTATTATTAAGAGACAGTACATGATCAACATACTGAAATGTGAAATTAAAAGACTGGGCTAATTTCTTTTCTCCTATCTGTAACAAATCTGCAAGAAAGGGAGCGCATTTCGTACCAATTAGGATTCCAATAGTCTGTTGGAAGACCAAACCTCTAAATTCAACAAGACAATACCAATGAAAACCATGGAGTAAACAAAGACTCACAAAACCAAATTTACATCAATAGTTATAAATAATAAATAAGAAACAACACGAACTCCATTAAAAACCGGGATTGAAATTAGGTGCATGCTCCGGAAGGGTAAGAATTTCCTGCAAATCAACAAACATTTTGTCAATTAAAAAGTCCAGCATGGCAGTGATATCCTCTTCGGTGTATTTTTTGGTTTACTCTGTATGACTTTTCACAAAGTAAGCTAAATTCCTGCCCAAAACTAGATATTTAAAGCGTCTAGTGTCCTTTTTGTTAAAGAAACATAAGCTGGCGAGTTTTTTTTTAGTCGAGCTTTAAGTTTAGTATTTGGAATAGTGGTGTAAAGAGCTGAAAAATCAAAGGTTTAATGTTGGTACTATGATTTAATGATAGTTTGTAAATTCACCAGTAACTCTTTTGAATTTTTCAGTATCCCTATCTGATTAACACCACTTTTTGAATATGCCGTTTCGGAATATTTCTGAAGTCCTTCCTTGACTGCAGTAAGTATGGCAATAAGAACTTTAGAAAGAATTAGACATAACAAGAAAACGAGTGTCCGGATACATGGATAAGTATTCCGGAACAAGGTGTCAGTGTCAGTTGCGAAGCGTACGTTACTGTTCGATATCATGTACTAAATTAAAATATCTAAGCGACATCCTAAAATCAACCAAACAGCACAGGAAAGAAATGTAGGAAGAAAACAAGCAATAATCAGAACCAAATCAAAAGGGGTTTTCATGATAATTTCATAAATTGGAATGACCTAAACATGCTTAATATAATTATTGGTAAGCACATTGTTTTTTTCTAGTAGACATAAACAAATTATAATTGCTGATATTGCAAAAAAAACATCAAATTTGTCATTGGCATTGGTAATAATATTTTTAGTGTCCAATGCTCTTCAACTTCGTACTTTATTTGTTTTTTGTTATTTTGTTTTATTCAAGCGTCACCGATGGGTCTTTTGTAGACAAAACATGCGTCTAAAGTAAATAGCATTCATTTACAACCACTAGGTCTATGCAACTGCTGATGTTGATTTAATTTCGCTGAGGTATTATTAAGGTTATTAAAATTAAGTTGTAAAGAGTATAATACCTTTTTGTATTTTATTAAATTTAGTAATCAGCAACCAACATTAAAGAATCATACAGAGGGATCACTGTTCATCCCGTTTTTCAACACATAACATAATAATTATCAAAGGTACCAGGATTATAATTTAGTAACTTCTTACAATTTATTATCTTAGTTATTTGGTATATTTAAAGCTTTACCATGATTAAGTACAAATTGGTTTTTTTTCAAATTAAACTGTCATTAAAAGAGTAAGAGAGTATGTTATGTTACCATCGTGAGAGGCCAATTGAGTTAATTCATATAATTAATACATGTTTATTATATAAGACTACATGATATAGAACTGCACATGTTATAAAACCCCAGTGTGTTATAGATAGATAAAGTCAATGAACTTTAAGCACGTGTAACTGTTCAATTGTCAATCAAGATAAGATAGGCGGAGTATCTATAAACGTAAACATTGACCAGATGATATAGCAACATCATTACAACCCCCTCTTGAGACAAGCAATTAATTTAACACAGTTCATTAAGTCACAATGAAAGTCTAGCCAGCTTGTGTTGTATGTTGAATCTAATTAACTACGATAAATATTTACAGACAGCATGCAATTTAACGATCATACGAAATTACTTTAGAAAATCACATGTTGATCAATAAAGAAAATAGAGAAAATGATTTCTGGAATAAGTTATAAATGTATACTGAATTAAATAATTTTGATGAACAAATTTGAAGAAATTGTGATTATCTATTTAAATAATTTCATACAAACGTAAGGTCAGGATAGACTCTCCTGCCTTTTCCTACTCGATAAATCTGAGCAAGGGCATTATTCTGTCCCTTACGGCACTACTCAGATTTCCTTAAGAATTTAACACTCCTCTATTAGTCGAGTAGGTCTTTTGACAGATCTTTCACTTCCTCTAACAGACGATGGTTCTGTAGATTGTTCATCAATTATATTGTCGTTGTGATTGTTTTCATTTGCTTTTTCTAAAGATGTTTGTTTGATTTTGTCCTCTTTTGTTTTCATTAAATGTTTTCTGTTTCTTTTGAAATTTGTCCTTCTTGTGTTTCAATCACATATGAGTTCGGAGTGTTATTATTTTTTACAACAGTTCCTTGGTCCCATTTTCTTATCGGCTTGTGCTAGAATCGAATAGTGTCATCCGGTTGTAATTCAGGTAATGGTTTTGAACTTTTATCGTAATATTGTTTTTGGTCCATTTTTTGTTGTTTCATTTTGGTTTGCGTGTTCTTCAAATTACCGCATTTTGGTTTCAAACGGTTCTTTATTGCCGGAATAGTTGTCCTCAGTCTTCTATTAATTAAAAGTTGAGCTGGTGACTCAATATTTTCCAACGGCGTATTTCTGTATTTTAACATAGCAATATACGGATCTTTTCCGTCCTGTTTAGATTTGCTTAGCATTTTCTTGACGCTTTGAACGAATCTCTCGGCTAATCCATTGAACTGTTGATAGTGTGGACTAGACACTGTGTGTGTGAATCCCCATGATTCTGCAAATTGTCGAAATTCAGCTGATACGTATTGCGATCCTGAATCACTTCGGACTTTTGTTAGTATGCCGTGTCTCGCAAAAACTATGCAATGATTAGGTAATTGTTATTGTTCCAATAAAAAATATCGGTACCAATTGTCATCCACGGTAGATCCGGACATTCACTTTCTGACATCGGCTCTTTTGAGTTTGATCTTCTACTTTCTAAGCACACACTGCATTTCGAAATAAAATCAGTAATCTGTGCATTAATGCCTGGCCAAAAGATAGTCTCTTGCTAATTGTCGGGTTTTTTCTATTCCCAAATGTCCTTCGTGTAGTTTGTTGAGAATATTCTTTCTCATACTCGCTGGTATAACTATCTTTTCTCCTTTTAGGATAGTTCCATTTATGTTTGATAATTCATCCCGGAAATTCCATTATTCAAAAACCGCCTTGGGAACCTCGTTTTTCTCATCTGACCAGCTGTCTACTATTAGCCTGGTCAGTGTTTGTAAGGTACCATCCTTTGACGTTTCTTCCGTTATTTGATAAAGATTTCTATTAGACATTGATGTATTTCTTATGACCATGTTCACGAAACACTCTATATCATTTTCCACTTCATTATTTGTGTTGCTCTTTTTCGGCGCTCGCGATAACATGTCTGGAACTATTAAATCCTTCCCTGGTATGTACTTCAGTGAGAAGTCATATTTTTGTAACCCCAGTAACATCCTCTGTAGTCGTGGCGGAGCACACCCTAGAGATTTTCTCACAATCATCTCTAACGGTTTGTGGTCAGATTCAACATTTATGTGTTTACCATACGTGTAATCATTAAATCTTTCCAATCCAAATAGTACACCAAGTAATTCTCTTTCTATGTTGGCATATCTGCTTTAGGCATCTGTCAATGATGCATATGTAACAGGTTTATTGTCCTGTATCATCATTGCCCCTAGGCCGCATTGGGATGCATCACAACTTACAGTAACTGGTTTTGACACATCGTAGAAACTTAATACTGGATTCCTAGTTATAATGTCTTTAAGTTTCCCAAATGCTTGTTGCTGTTCATGTGTCCAAATGAATTCGTTTTCTTCTTTTAACAGCTTTCTGATAGGCTCTGTAACTGCTGAAATATTCGAAACAAGCTTTGCTAAATAATTAATTGTCCCTAGTAGTCGTTGTATTCCTTTTTTGTCTGTTGGAGCCGGCATTTCTTTGATAGCCCGTATTTTTTCCTGATCGGGTCTTACTCCATCTGCGCTTAGGGTATGTCCTATGTACGTCACCTCTTTTACTCGAAACTTGCATTTTTCGGCATTTAACGTAAGTCCAACCTCTTGACATCTGTTAAGAACTGAGCAAAGTCTATCATCGTGTTCCTTTCGCGTTGTTCCCCACACTAAATATCGTCGATACCAGTTTCAACTCCTTTTAAGTTTTCAAACAATTGTGACACTCGTTTTTGAAATACTTCTTGTGCCGATTTAATTTCAAAAGGCATTCGTAAGAAGCAATACTCCCGAATGGAGAGTTAAACGTAGTAAGGAGCTGGCTTCATTTATCTATGCGTAACTGCCAATATCCACTATTACAGTCTAGTTTACTTAGATATTTAGCACCTGTCAGTCGTGTGGTTATGTCCTCTTTTGTTGGTAGCGCAAAATGTTCTCTTTTTATCGCTTTATTCAAATTTCTTGGATCTAAACAAATCCTCAACTTTCCTGTTTTCGGCTTTTCTACAACAACCAACGAATTCACCCAGTGTGTTGGTTCGTCGACCTTTCGGATTACTTCTTTGTCTTCCATTTCTTTTAATGTACCTTTGAGCTTTTTTCGAAGTGCGGCGGGTACCTTTCTCGGCGGGTTTATTACAGGATTGACGCTTGAGTCTATTTTGATATGGTACGGTTTTTCTAGACATCCTAAGCCTGTAAAGACTTTCGGAAACGATTTGACTGGATCGTCAACGTCTGCTTGTACCGTCATAATAACATAAATAAGACCTAACTCATTTGGCGCCTTGAATCCTAATAGCGGAGATTGGTTTGTGTCCGTCACAAATAATTCACAGTTTTTGTCTTTTAAATACAACGAACATGTTCCTATGACTTTGAGTTAATCTCCTAAATAGCAAGTAAGAGAAGTCGAAGATTTGCTTAATTTGACGTTTGACAATTTCTTGTAAATTGAAAGCGGTAAGATGTTGACTTGAGCACCAGTATCGATTTTGAATTGTACTGTCTTACCTTGCAATTTGAATGATGTAAAACAAGCATTTTCCTTGATTTCCGTTTTTCTATTTACTGCCCCTACGAAGTTTTTTTTACAGGATTGACGCTTGAGTCGGCGTTGCCTCGCGCCATTACAGACTTCCTCTACCATTATTACAGACCTTGGACATATAATAGGACCATTATAAAAACACCCATTCATTAATACTATAATAATAGTAAAAAAATATCAGTGTTTATTTCAGATAATACGATATACAGTTTAGATTCACACACAACATTAAGGGTTCGCTTATGTTGAAAATCAGCCATGTCATAACAACTCTACTAGGCACCAATGTTTTAAGCTGTAGCATACCATGTATACATTATGTGGTATTGATTCATTTTAGTGGCATTTATACCTTAACATTCTAAATTAATTCTTACGAATCAACAAATTGAATGTAAAAGTGACCTTGCGTTCATCGATTTAAAATCACTTAAAAATAAATTCATTTGAGAATTTAAAATTCAATTAATTATATGCAAATAGTCAAGCTTGCCCCCATTTATATTATATGACTAAGATAATGCTTAATCAAAATGAAGCCGACGTCGTTCTATTTACTTTCAGAAAAACCACAATTATTAGTAACTACTATTACCTTTGTAAAGTTAATTTAAATTGAATTTATTTGAGTATTCAAACATGTTGAAGGATTTATATTTGAGGTTATAAACATTTATAAATCAAATGTATATCGTATGAATTGAATTGACACAGATGCATCGTACAAACCAAAGATACGTTATAACTGCAGACAAGATGGGTTACTATTATTACAGGTATGTTAAACTACTTATATTTTAAAATATGTCTGAACAATTTATTGCCAATGTGACATCATTTGTTTTCTAACTATTTGTATATTTAAATAAAACGAAAAATGTAAAATATAATAGAGTAAAAAGTAAAACCACAAATATGCTGAACTCTGCGAAAAATTCAAGACGGATAGTCCCTAATCATGCTAATCAAATGGCAAATTCAAAAGCTTAAACACATCAAACGAATGGTTAACAACTGTCATATTCTTCACTTGGTACAGACATTTTCTAATGTAAAAAATGGTGGACATTTCATAATGTAAAAAACGGTGGATTGAACCTGATTTCACAGATTACTAAACCTCTCACTTGTATGAGAGTCAAGTCATATTTCATTATATTGAAAACGATGCCTGAACAAAACAAAGAGATATATTAAGTAAAAAAGTCATAAATAGGGGCACAGCAGTCAACATTGTGTTATAATCTAAATACCTAAAAAAAAAAGAAATATGTAAGAAAGAAGCACAACATGTCATATAGACCAGGCATATTGATAACATTAAAGGCAAGAATTCACAATTTACTTAAGTACAACAACACAAATAACGGGATGTATAGGTACAGAGCAAGGTCATATATGTATCAAAGAAACATAAAAAGACATATAAAACAAGCACAAAGCAAAATTGAACGACAAGCATACAAACATGTTGTACAATAGCACAATAAGGGGATGTATAAGAACAGAGCAACGCTATATGAATCGACACCAAAAGGCATACAGACATTGCACATTTGCAAACATGAAAGACAAGTATACGAGAAAACATAATGACAGGATGTTCAAGTACACCAAGTATCTTAATCATGATAACCATAAAAACATAGACTTATTTCATAAAAAGTAAAAAAGTTATATCAAGTCAGGAATATGACAGTTCTTGTCCATTCGTTTTTGGTGCGTTTTTTTATTTGATTTTGCCATGTGATTATGGACTTTCCGAATTGATTTTCCTCTAAGCTCAGTATTTTTGTGATTTTACTTTTTATCCCACATTTTTCAACTTCATTCATTGCTTTAACATTGACTCTTGCAAAAGTATGCCGAAAAATGTGAATCATCATACATAAGTAATTATTTTGTTTTCAACATGGC
This sequence comes from Mytilus galloprovincialis, assembly GCF_965363235.1. Lineage (NCBI taxonomy): Eukaryota > Metazoa > Mollusca > Bivalvia > Mytilida > Mytilidae > Mytilus > Mytilus galloprovincialis. The sequence continues at coordinate 4,632,354 of NC_134846.1, read as the reverse complement.
ACATATAAAATAATAAAATATATGCATAGCAATTTCTAAAAGACAGTACTAAATAGTTTCAAAAAGAGAACAAGCTATTTACATTATTTTTCAAATTAATTAAGCTTGAACACACATTTGAATTTCAAAGCAATAACATATCTTAATAGAACTTGATTAATTTAAACAGAGTTATGGTGTTAGGAGTAACTTTGGTGTTTTGGTATGCAGCTGAGATGTCATGTTCTGTTCGTTTAGTATTTACTAGCAATTCCCCATGGCGACAGGACAACCATTATAGATCAGAAGCAACATGTGAATACCAACTTAATAAAGATTACACAACATCAGAACTGAAGATAAATGTGACTACAGAATTGCCCACATATTACATCGAAGTAAGTGTCCTTTTTAGCTGAAGATAGTATGTACAATATATCCATTGTTATAGGATCTGTTTTACGGATATTTTTTTTCTTTTTAAAAGACCTAATCTCTTTTCTGTAATTATGATACCACTCAGTACAGAGCTAGATAGATTTACACATACGCAGAGCAAAGTAAACTTTGTCACCCCCTGGGGTAATAGAGTTCACACTAGGTTTCTATGATATTTAAGTTTGTCAGTCATATTCTTGTGTAGTTTAGTGGTTCTGTATTGGTATTCGAAAAAAAAAATATTAGAACACACTACTTCTAACTGTTTGATATCTATACCAGAAACAATACGGACTCTATTGATGCATACCATCGCGTTTCATAGAAGATAACAGGAAATTCCTTAAACATTTGAAAGTATAACGTAACAAAAAGTCTGAAACGAAGTGTCCAAGTTGATACACTACATATTATTATTGTTTACTTATTTGAGAATAATGCGGTAGAGTAAATATTTGTATTGTGGCACATATACTAAATTACATAAGGATCATCAAAGCCTCTGCTGGTAGACTATTAGTCCCCGAGTGTATCACCAGCCAAGTAACCAGTACTTCGGTAGTGGCATAAAAATACGGATTTTTTGTTATTAAAATTTGCTGTTACAAAATGATAGAAATTATTATAAATGAAGGAATGTATCTCCCTCATGCAAAGCTCTGATTCCTTCATGGATTTGGCTATACTTTTTGGACCTTTTGGATTATAGCTCTCCCTTTTATATAAGCTTTGGATTTCAAATATTTTGGCCACGAGCATCACTGAAGAGACATGTATTGTCGAAATGCGCATCTGGTGCAAGAAAATTGGTACCGTTAATTTTATTGAATATGTCGTTACATTATTTATTACTCTGTATAATGGCACGACATGTAAACTCAGGGTAATAAGCATTGATTTAAAATTGTGAATTGAAATGGAGAATATGTCAAATAGAAAACAACCCTGCCAAAGAGCAGACAACAGTCGAAGTTCACCAATGGGTTGTCAACGCAGATGGAAAATCCCGCACCGGAGGTGGGCCTCAACCGACCCTTAAATAAAATTGTGTACTAGTTCAGTACAATTTAACGTCACACTAAACTATAAAACATTAGATTACATAAAAAACGTAGATGTACAAGACTAACAAAGGCCAGAGGCTCCTGACTTGGGACATGTACACAATTCATTAGGATGTAAAAGCGTTGACCGAAGTACATTTGCCTTTCACTCTAAAAATGTACGCATGGTCAACACGTTTACAGCCGTTTGAAATAACCAAAACAGAATTCAATACCCATAATTACGTTTTCTCGCTATAATCTTAAAAAAAATCAAATTTTATCATTTATTTCTTTAATTAACCAGTGCACTTTTTTGTGATAGCGCGTTTCATCATAAATGTTAAGCTTCATTGGGATATGATGGTGAATTTAAGTATGATGCATAAGCGTTGTTATCCAATCAAAATAATGTATTTAAAATTTTCAGAATCATAACTGTAATGTAATTATTAGTAATACATCATTTCCATAAATCCAGCCGTTACTTTTCTCTTTGAATGGTTCGTCTTGTGTCATTTTGGGACCTTTGGCTGGTGTTTTGTATATGCGACTTTTGGTGTTTCTTTGTATCTTATAACTTGACTGTGTACTTTAAAATAGCCCGTCAGTATGTTATTGCTCTATAATATGTCATTATGATATATTTTTATTATGAATTAGAAAATACGTTGAACCGCAAACGTCAAAATCATTCAATCGCGTAGTGGAATGAACTATTTGTGGATTCTTATAAATTCCATAGAACTTTTGGACTATTTTAAATCTCGGTCTATTTCTGAAATTAATTCTGACATACTTTTGATTTTTTTACCCGGTATGCTAACATTGTCCATGTGAAATTTTAAAATTGTTTGTATAAATATTGAACGACAAAAATATGGAACGTATAAAATTTTCTGACGTCAGACACGCGAATCGATGAATCTTTTTGTAGTTAGATGTTTTGTGTTCTGTTAAATTGTTCCTTTTAAAATTGTTACACGATGATGACTGATGGACCCATATTTTGACTATTTTATTTATTATGTCTGTTTAGTTCATGCATCATTTAGTAAATATAACGGAATTGTATGGACTGTCAACAAAGTGAGAGGTTTAGCGCTATAAAACTAGGTTTAATCCACCATTGTCTACATTTAGGTACTTGCGTTTTGCTATTATATTTTGTTGCTGAGGTGATCGAGAATCATATATTCATTCGTGTTTATATGATTTTTATATATGATGTTTAAAATAGTAATAATGAACATTTAAATAATGTAGGCGTGTACCAGTTTTAAAATGAACCGATACAGTGACTAAATGCCTAAGAATATCACACGCTAATGAGTGTTTTAAAAATTGCTGTTATGTTTTTTTTTTGGTGTCTATTCACCTAAAATTTCGTTTAACAAATTAGCTTCATCGACGGGACTATACATTTTATATATATATATATAGTTCATAAAACATCTGCAATGCAACAGAAATTCGCGAAATAACCATTTTTGAACCTTAACTGCACACAGATTTTTCTGTGTTGTTTGTCCTTTGAATTATTTGAGTATTTTTTTTTGCAGTGTACTAATCAATGCTAATCTACATTGAAAACGTGCGTGATGATTTGAAAACACTTTTAAAAACCTGTCTTCTTCTTTATAGTTTATGCTTTCCTTATGGAACTTAGTGCCATTGATATCTTTTTTGAGTGAGAAATATATTTAAATTATTTACAGAGCCCTTTAAACATAATATAACGAGCCAAAATGATGACTTATATGTAGTTTTTGTATCGTTAAGTTTGTTTCTCTGTCTAATTTACAAAAAACACATACATTTTCTTTTTTCTATGCTATATGAGGATTTTTTTCATCAAATAGATTCAAATCATAACTATATGTTTCTTAGAGCATGTTGAGGGCGTGTATGTCAAGCTCTTACCAAACAACTGGCATCATAAAAATCAATATAAAATGACGATACAAATTCGAAAAGGAACCACGGCAATCCTTAGAAACGACAGAAATATCCATGCAATAGTGTGAAATTAAAATCATATACAAATGTTTATATTAAGCAAACCAATTAAATATTATAACTTTTATTATTTTTTTTTAGTTATTTAGCCAGATGAGACTATTACAAACAATTATAAACAGTAATACCTACATAATAGACAATGTATATCAAGTCGGTCCTGGAATCTATCAAGCCAAATTTCAGTTCGACCATCACACAAATGATCCACTTAGTGGTTATTGTACAAGCAATGCTGGTTATCAAGGTACGTCGTTCAAGATCACATGTGCATTTGTGTTTGTTTGTTTTGTGAACGCATAATGTTTGACTTGCCATTTTCCGTTTATACAATTAACCGTTATCTTGGTCTAATAGCAAACTTATACACACATAAATGAAATATACAGGCTGATGGGTGCTGTTTTTATATTACATATATATCTTCATAGTGTGAAAGTCATGGATTGTTGTATTACCCATTTGATTAATCTCATAATGTCACGCACGTTTCTCACTAAATGACTTCTTTCATTTGCAAAATCCATATTAAAACACAGACTAAGATCTGTAAACTGTTTTTAGTATTCACAAATAATGGATAACATTTTATTGATTAATATTTTTTGATTTGTATTAACTATTTTCTAAGTCTCAGCTTTTCATTGTATTGTATTGCTTACAAAGACTAGATTATACTTTGCTCGTTTTCTATTCTGATAAATTTGATACATACCACATATTTTGGAATGTGTGTATCATTATGATACATGCTGAGGGCATTTCAGTCACGTTTAGTGCTTTAAAAGTTAAAGACCCTAACTTGACATGTCATTATTGAAATCTTCACCGTTTTTCCCCTTATCTACTATACTTATATCGAGTATAGATTTTGAATTTGAAATAATCCTTTCGTATGTTTTACGGACGCCATTACGAATTAGTTTTCCGTAATGAAAAATTTGTTTCACAGATGATAGTGGACATGTTCTTAAGGTGGTACCAAACACCTTGACTAAACTTTATTTTTCTCGTTTAATTTTCATAAAATTTTGACAAAAATATAAAAATGAAAAAAAAATTGAACTAACTAATTTATCAGAAAAATTACACTGGTTATATAGCAGTTTGACAACCACTAATTTTGATCATTGAGAAGCTTAATTTTCACAAATTAACCGATGTTATTCAAACGTTTAGCTGATTTTACAGAGTTATCTCCCTGTAGTGTTAGGTACCACCTTAATGTCGAAACCACAATCCCGTCACCTCGTTTCCCGTATGTGACCTATCGAACTAGACTCACATGTATGTCTAGGTTTGTACTTACATGAGCAAAAGAAAGATGGCTACTTACGAAAAAAGATCTGCTAACAATGTCGGAGCACCTGATATTAACCACCATTTTGGTGAGGTTTGTGTTGCTCGGTCTTTAGTTTTCTAGGTTGTGTTTTCTGTATGTTTTTCGGTTGGTCTTTTTTCTTTTTGAGTCAGCTTTTTATTACCTAAGAGTTTGAATGTCTTTCTGTTATCTTTCGCCTCTCCTTTCCTATAACATGGGTTGTAATATCCGAGTTTCTACTCAAAAGGCTAAATTCGTGTAATTATTTTTTTCCGCTTTAAAACTCCCTAAAGATGAATTTGTTATTGAAGTAGGTCACTACATGTCTTTTCTAGATCAGCAGTAAAAAACCTCGGTACATAGGGGTGTCCGATTGGTTGTTCGGGATGTATCAAGCAATTAGCCACGTCCGGTCAGAATGGGAACGTGAATTGCTATGCTTCGTGTATAGGGTGTGTCACACTCTGTACACGTTAAGTACCATTGCAACAACTGTTATAGGGGACCGTAGAAGCCTTGTTGCAAGGCTTAATATAAGTCTCTATCACACATACTCGTTAGCAGTCAAAAATGCTACGGCTTGCACACCATGTGACCTCTTTCACCACACCTACCTGTTATATATATTGTTTCTTTATTCCCGTTATTAAATTAAACAAGCAGTTAGTTAGCCCGCGTTAAAATCAGTTGCGTTACAGGCATGAAAATAAAGTTTGACTTGTAGTGTAGTATGCATCAATACGCTACGAACAATGGTATGAAAAATGTAAACCTTACAATTATTCTAAACATTCAGAAAGGTTGTCTCATGATGAATTCCCGCAATTTTGCACAATAAAACCTCATCAATACATGGTAAAAACTAAAATGGATGGCTAAAAACATAATTTCAAATATCGTAAGCTAAACATACAACAGTCGTAATTACACATCTAAATTTAATCTCTTACTTTCTATTGGTTTTGTGTCTCAAAGACGAAAATCTATATACGAAGGTACCGGTCAACTTTAACACTTTATTTTGTAATATTGTTGACATTATAATAAAGTTTGACCTGGAATATATAGGAACGTTTTTTCTCCTAAAGCACAAATAGATCAATACACTACACCGATACTGTATACCAGTGTCAGTGACAATAGCATTACTACAAACAACATGATGTATACCAGTGGTAGTGAAAATAGCATAACTAAAAACAACCTGTACTGTGGCCAAGAAGATCTGGTATGCGTTTGTCGAAAGGTTGTTAATTCAACAACTTACGAGAACACGAAAGCTATTAATTTGATTGAAGATTTGAGAATTGATAAAAAGAAAACCGCTCTAGGTAAATATACTTAATTTGTTAAACATTTGGCATCAAAGTAGTTGCTTAGCCTTTCTGTTAATTAATTTAATAAACAATTCTCATTGATAATGATGATTCTTTTTATTGAAGTGTCATGTATTGATTACAAATTATACAATAATACAAATATACTAATATGACACAATAATGAAAATTACATACATGTACAAAAATAAACTGGATGAATAAAATGCAGTCCTAATTTATAAAACTAGCAATTACAAAAAGATGCCAGATATAGGCTGAATTTCAAGGCAATTTTTTTTATAACAAGTTGTAAACATACATTTAGCGAAACAATGTATGTATATTGAAGGGGTGTTTGTAATAGAACAATTAATTCCTCGTCAATTTCTTGATAAACGTACGAAACAAAACAACATTGATGATTTTTTTTTTAATTAAAACAATTATTCTATTTATATTATATATGCATCACATTCAGACAGATTGGTTTCTTTCAGCAAGAAGTAAGAAAATCAGTGCTACAGATACCAGAACATCAGTCAAAGCTATAGGAACTCTGGGAGTCCTAATAATTACTTTCTCTGTCGGAATGATAATACTTAGTGATGCAAATACATTGATCAATTCTGCAAAAAGTTTAAGATTTATTCAAAATTATCGAAAGTACAGGTTGAGAGGGATTTCCAAACAAAACCATTAATAAAATCTATTTCGATGGCAAACTAAATGGTCAGTTAATATACATTTGTATTCAAAGATTTAGAAGCCAACACATGGATATTAATGCATTATACACACAAGTTGAAAGATACCAAGACAGACTTTTTAAACTAATAAGTCGAAAAATATTTTATATCGCTGTTAATATTTTTTTCAAATTATTTTATGTAAATAATTTAAGATTAAAAATCAGGTTAACTGAACGGATACTGAAATGACAATGTAATCCATCCAATTTAAATGATTAGCCTATTATTACCTACATTGAAATTTATTTTTGACATAACACAATGGCTTTTATTTAATATATCAATACAATTGACACTACATACAAAAAATATGAACGGCAAAGACATTGAAATACGGTTGACAATAACATAAACATTAAACAAAAAGCTTATTTTAAGTTAAGTAAGCTATAAAAGCATGTTTCATCCATCATTTTCTACATAAGAAAATATCTGTCCAAAGTCATGAATATGACAGCTGTTATGCATTCATTTGAAGTGTTTGATCTTTTGATTTTACCATTTGACAGTTCATGTTTGAACTTTCCTCAGATTTCGGTATTTTTTAAAGTTATCGTTTATGGTATGTTTTAGGTTGCATGTTTGTTTTTCTTCAACATTCGTTCAGAGTCTCGTTTGCAATCATCGTCAATCGTTTTATAAATTTGTCTTACTTTCAGTGTGATTATAATTGTAAAATACATGTACTTCCTGCTTAATTTTTATTTTGTTGTATACAATAACCTCATACGATGTTTTATTGATCGATGTTTGGTCTTGTATTCAAATTGTCTTAAGTGTTTTATTTTATTTCTATTCAATAGATGAATTTTGTAAATTTTCTATCATTTTCACATTTTTATAATATTTTTGGAACTCCCTTTTCTCGCAAAAATAAAACAACATAGGGTAAAGACTTCAAATGTTTAAGGATTTGTCACTTTAAACTTGCTTATTTTATAAAAATATGTAACAAACTTTGTTGAAATCATTTCACACTTACAAATTGGTGATTCATTAAACCATGCACTCCATAGATGTCAATGTACATGTAACCATATGATTTTTCTTCCGTTGGCTGACATTTTAAATCATTTTAATTTGATATTAAGCAGGTAGACCTAGGTTAAGGGAAATAACTCTTAAAATCATCAGTACGTTTATGTCAACCATTTTCAAAAATATATGCTAAGCTTCTAGGTTACATAGATTATTTTCAATCTGTTTGGTTTTTATAACATTTGGAAGGGAAGTAGATTCTTTATTTTGGCCACAGAGGATTTTTCAAATATGAAAGAAATTGTGCATTAGAATTTAATATTACACAGCTGAAGACTAATTTAGCCTTTAAAGTTAGTTTTTAAGCACATTAATATTATATTTTAGCTGTTTAATGGGCTATTTTTTTTTTACTCCGTATATTCCGTATGTCCAGAAATTTTTGTAGTATAATAATAAGAAGATGTGGTATAATTGCTAACGAGACAACTCTCCACCGGACACCAAATGACACAGAAATTAACAAATATACATCCAATGTTTACAAAAACCTTTTTTTCATTCGCTTTTTGACACAATTTTATTAAAAAAAAAATTAGACGAAAGACAAATGACTTTTATTTGAATTCTTGAAAGACATATGTAAACAGAAAATGTATAAGAAAATGTATCCTCCTTGCAGGGGATTGAAATTCTGTTTTTTTTCGTTTAGCTCCTGCAAGTCTCTCATACTTTTAATTTTGCCATTTGATTAGAGACTTTCCGTTTAAATTTTCCTTGTAGTTTATTACAATTTATACTGCTTACACAGTGGTTGCCTGGTCAGCCACTGCATCATCTAGATTGTTCGGAACCCTTGGCTGTCTACCCGTTTTTGTTCGTTTTCTACGCGCTCTCTTCAAGCTCGGGTCCGTCACAGCTATGAATTTGTCTATTTGAGCTCTAACCACCTTGCCAAACAGTCCAACTGCTTTATTTCCATGTAGATATTTTAAATGTATATGTTACTCAGACTTTCTGTGATCTACTGAATGTAACCAAATAAACGGGAAACATGTCCATTGGACACAGAAAATTACCCAGCTTATATATAACGTTATAAAGAGTCATTAGAAGGCTTTGTGAAACGGTGGCTAGAATTTTAATCTAGGGATTTGCTAAAAGAGCTTTCACTATCATCGTATATGAACTGATTAAAGACGATGCAAATAACACTAATCAGGTTATGATACATTTAGCTCCAACAAAAATTGAATGAAATACCAAACTTAATACACCCACTATTATCCAGAATCTCATAAAAGAGCACATTATGTAGCATATAAAAATAGACAAATAAACCAACTGAAGTCTTGTGAATATTCTATCACACGGAATATGTTCGCTTATTACTAGGTGTAATCTGTGATTTTGTTTGTAAATGAAAAGAACAGATATAGACAACAGCAAAGTTAGAAAATTTGTCTCATGCTTACATAATATGCCGTGTACTTTGAACGAGCGTATTGCCTTGAAAACCATTAAGACGATGAAATGTGATACTGAATTGTAAATGCACCAGCCTTTTTATAATGCCATAAACAAGAAATATTACAAGAAGAAGATGTGGTATGCATGCCAAGGAGTCAACTCTCCATCGAAGTCACAATGTATAAGGAGTATTTAATTATAGGTTAAAGTACGTTCTCTAACACCGAGCATTGGGTCACATCGTACAGCAAGTTATAAAGAGCCCCAACTTGATCAGTGTTAAACAATTCAAACAGAAAAACCAACCGTGTAATATATATAAAAACGAGAAACGAAAACACCTATGAACCACACAAACAAACAACAACCACTGGACAATAGGCTCCTGACAGGGGAAAGATAAAGCAGCAGATTTAAACGTTTTCACAGCAATAACCAAAACCCCGAGACAATACAGTAAAATTACAGCATAAAAAGACACACTATACAATATCAATCAATATGACACAACTATACTAACAAATTTTGTAAAGCCAACACGGACAAAGATTATCTTATGGAAACATGCTAACACGAAAGCAGTTCTCTTAAGGCATTTGGTGAAAAATAATGTCAATCTAACCATCAAATAGTGGAGACTACAATGTATGTCAAATGAAGTAAAAACAATCTTAGAACATCTAATCACAAGGCATCAAAACTAACAATAAACAGGTTCACACATCTATGGATAAAACCCCGGACAATAAGAGACAGCTCTAAAGCTTAACGTACCAATAACCTTAGCGACTGGGAATACTATACCCAAAAAGAGACACAGAAAGCTCATGGTGAGTAAATCCAAGATTTTATCAGCAATGACTTGAAGGGAAATGCTAACCATTCCTATATATATGTAAAATTAAGAAACAAGCGGCAAAAAACAAGCAACAAATGAGATGGCTATGAAAACTCCATTGACAACGGCGAAGTATCAATCAACTTTTTTAAGAATTGATATGCCTCCCCAAACCTTAATTTATATACCGTATCTTAACAACAATAATTACTTTGCAATAGCCAGTATTTACCATAGGCGAGGTTGATTAAAACTATGAAAATAAACGTGTGCTGCTAGTGCTCGTAAAATGTACACTCACACCACATCTTCATTTATCTGTTTAACGGCAAAAATGGACAGATATATTTACTTTGAGAATGATTTTATTTAATTTCCTAGCGAGCAATACCAACACAAAGCCAAAGAAGAACGTCACTGTCCCAGGTTAGGGGGAGAATTGGGATCCCGCTGACATGTTTAACCCCGTCACATTATTTATGTATATGCCTTACCCAATTCAGGAGCTTGTAATTCAGTGGTTGTCGTTTATTTATGTGTTACATAATTCATTTGTTTTACCTTCATTTTTTTTATATAGATAAGGCCGTTAGTTTTCTCATTTAAATTGTTTTACATTGTCATATCAGGGCCTATTATAGCTGACTATGCGGTATAGGCTTTGCTCATTGTTGAAGGCCGTACGGTGACCTATAGTTGTTAATGTATGTGTCATTGTGGTCTCTCGTGGACAGTTGTCTCATTGGTAATCATACCACATCTTCTTTTTTGTAGTCATAGTATAATTAGTCATTGTGTTGGGGTTCAAATTAAAGGAATACACAACGAGGACATAAATCAGACCATCATTTTAAATTTATCACCAGTGTTGCGGTGTCATGATAACAAAGCTGTCCTTGGAATATATAAGTATGTATTTCAGGCAATGAGTGGCACCTCATTTTTCCCAATTTAGTCTTTTTTTCTCAAACATATTCAATACATCTAGAAAACAATTGAAAAGTTATTTAAACTTATTTGTGAATTGTATATTTCAATACCGAATTTCAACTATTATTAATAGGTAAACATTTGTCTACAGAAGACAACTTTCACTTCATCATTCCAATTATTGCGCCGATTTTGTCTTTCACTTGCGCCGATTTGTTATCATTTGTGCCGATTGTGTATAGGTAGATTACATGTGAATATTAATTCCTATTTATCATTCTAAACCTCTTCTCACATGTTATGAATTGTCAATTAAAGCATGTTGTCCCCTGCTAACCACGGGAAGATGAAATCAGGATTTCAAGAAAAATAAGTCAATTTGAAAAAAAATAGCACGCTGTTAACATACACTCAAACCACGGAGTAAGATCCTATTTACAAGATTCCAAAGCAAAACATAAAAATACATAAAAACAGCAGAATGCATCATAAAAAGTTGTCATAGGTACCAGGATTATAATCTAATACGTCAGACAATAATCTGTTTTGCCGAATATTCATATACTTTATATATGATGGTTTATGTATGAAAAGTTTCAGTATGTTTAACGAAGGACAGATATAAGAGATAGCAACAAGTGACAACCACTGAATTAATTTAAAGCTTCAAACTGGTTAGAAAAACATGTAGAATGTACTGGCATTAAAATTATGCGCTTACTCTGCACTTTTTAAAAGTGATGTCGCTTATTTGTTAGTAGATTTGCTTGTAATATCATTTCAGTATTACGAACCATAATAATGGTTAATTAAGTTATCGACATGAGACTCAAATTGTATCATGCTTTTGTATGTCTCTGATGTACTTTGGTCACATATTACCAAAAAATCACATACAAAAAAACAACAACAAAGTAATTGCCTTTATTGAAATCCTGTTAAAAGAAAAAGGTTTACAATATATTGACGAAAACTCACTTCTGTGTTTGTCCATATGCATTTCATATACATACACATAACATGGGGATATTCAAGTCTAGTATAGTGACGTTGCCTATTCAGTTGTACTAAGTTGGCATCGACCAAATATGTGATTTAGATTGTCATCAATGACTAAAATTAAATCAAAGAAAAATATCTAAGAAATAATTCATAGGGCTTGAATTTATACTGGTCATATAGTATACTATGGGTAGGCCCTTTCTGCTAAACAGTTTACCAGGAGCTATAGCGAAGGGTAATCTATCGGCATAAACGGCAAATCAGTGGTAAAATCAGTTTAAAGTCATGCCCTCTGTTTTATTTGTGTTCTTATAGGACAAATACGACAATTATGTTGGATCGAAACGCTCTAGCTGCATGGAGGCAAACATTTCTTGTTCCCATAAATTAACACACTATTATCTATACTACTTAATCTAAAGACCGTGTTTTGTTCACCTTAAAAAACGTTTAACCGAAAAAAAGCTACACGTCAAACCTATGTAAGGGTATAATCATACTTGATATGGTTTATTGAAAATTTTACCCTTTTACATGTACATCTATTACTGTTTCAAACAATAAGCAATTAGACAAATTAACAAGGTCCGGAACGATCCGATGGGATTTCTTTTTAATTATCGACTCCTATGAGTCGATATTAAGAATTGAACGATGGACAGTCAGTGCGTGAATTTTTCTTGCTACCTGATTGGAAGATATTACGAGACGTGAATAATCAAAGTTTGTTGATTGGTTAGGATAATCCAAACCTAGTAAATGTCCTTCAATCCAGTAGAGTATCGGATTTGTCCTCTCTATTTTAGCAATTATATTTTGCCTGGTCATTAATCATGCATATGCATGATATTGGTACACAGGTAACTTTTATCTATAAAAAGTCGAATCTTCTGGAGTTTCTTAAACAACAACGTTAAACGATATATACTACTTCATAACGTGTGACCTCACGTGTGTGGTAAAATTTGTTGATTGATGCACGTGGCTATTCTAGTAAATGAATTAATCTAAAAAGCGAGAGCACTTTCCATTTTCATCAGCTAAGAGTCGACTAGCCCTTTTTAAAAGGTTAACGCTTGTCATGTCATCATACCTGCCAACTTTTCAAAATGCCCATGGGGGTTTTGCGTGGAAGATGGCTGTCATAGTCCTAAAAAATCTTCAAGGGGCCCTTCAAATACATTTTAATGTTGTTTTTTGGCTTCTTTATATTTTTATAAGCCTATAGCCAATGTAAAATTAATTGTTTTATTTAAAATTGTGCACAAAATTGCTCTTTCAAAATTTCAATTTGGGAGCCTCCATGGGGGAAATCCCCCGCAAATAGTGACAGTTGGCAGGTATGTGTCATTGTATTTCACATGTTACCTTTTACCTTATCTCTAAGTTCCACATTTGTCAGGCTCACCAACAAACGGTATATTTGGGATTTGCTATATACTCATAATCACAGGGTTATCACTACTAAATTCAGTCATTGTCACATTGTTTCATATTGTAGTATTTTAATCAGCATGACTTTATAAAATAACGAATACTAAAAAGCTACACTTGAAATAAGGCGTAGGTACAGTTTCTATTTGTTAGCCGACATGACATAAATACGGCGGATCAAAGATTTCAACTTTATTTATAACTAATACAGGACAATGCTGTTGATAAACAAAATACTACATTCCAGGCCCTTTTGTTTCCAAATGATATATATTACCAATAATTATATGTCAAGTTCCAGGTCGACGGGTTCAAACAGAAAGATTTTGATAGCAGAGAAAACTGTGCATCTTATAATCAGCATGACTTTATCAGATGACAATACCAAGACTAAAAATCCAGGCTAAAATAAGGCTTACACATTGTTAGAGACTTCAAATCAACAAATATTACGGGTGTGTTCTAATTTGACGTAAAAAAACATTTTGCTATAACGTAGTTGATAGGTGTGAATCAAATTATTATTTTACTTATTGTGAAATAAAAAGGATTATAACACAATGATCGATTCGTCGTTTGTTTATATTTTCTTGTTTGAATGACTTTCGGTTTCACAATCGTGCATTTTCCAGGAAAATGCTTATATTCTTATTTCGTCATTCAACGATATTTGGTATCTCATTTATACAAAGCATTAATTTTGCTATGGGAGTATAATCGTAACCGCAATATTATCAATATCTCTTTTATGTAAAGTTTTCTTCTCAATCGTTATTCTAACGTTTTATTGAAAATATGAAAGTTATATGGTTTAAACTGAAAAGAGGACACTAAAAATAATTTATGACTTAAGATTGATTTTACTTTACTTTTAGCTTAACATTGTAAAAATATGTATTGTGTTCCAGGTCAATGTAAATTTGACCTTACCGTGTTTTGGTCCAGTTCTTGTATTTCCAATTTCTTTTTGAATTTCTTTTTATTTTTTATCACAATCGACTGATAGCAGGATGAGTAGCGACGACCGAATTACACATTTCTGATAAATTAGGTATCAAGGTTCACTTAAAACCTATTAATATGGCAAACAAGACATAATGGTGCATGTACACAATGACTAATTGTGTTCGTAATACCAAAAAAACACAAATAATGGGTTTTATCTCTTAAGTTTCATATAAAACAGTTATAAATGCATCGTCAAACAATGAATGAAAATTTTAAATGGACGATCCAATACTAACACTATTACATATTTACATGTTATTATGAAAGCGCATTGTTATAAAATGTCAATAACATACATTTTAATTGGAATAACCTTTTAGTGAAAATTTTGAAGTATATTAATCTCAGTATTCTACAAATATTTCAAATACAGCTTTTAAGTGTATCATGTCATTTACAATGAAGGCGGGTTTTAATTGTATTATATTGTTTCATCTGTACTACGGTTTTACTTTAATAACTATAGAATACAACTCTTCTCTAATTAAAAATTATTTTATCAGATTTATTTGTATATATTGCTACATTTAAATTTCCAAGGTTTCGACCTGAATTTAAAATCTATTTCCTGTCGAAAACCCGTTGCTATTTTTTTTTTTTTATATCTGATTAAAAAAAAAACCGTTACATTTTCTAAACCGAGTTATTTCTACAAATTTGTGTTGTATATGGTTTACGTATGGAATGTTTTACACTACTGGTAATTTCAACTGAATTTTATTTATATTTTAAAAGTTACGGAAATTGATTAGTGCAAAATGATAACAATTGAGAAAAAGACGCATCTGTTTACGCATTTTAGAAAAGTGAAAGTTTAATATGAAAGCTGATCTTATGAGTGATTAGTTTTACAGTCAATAAGGTAAGAAGCTCGTTTGAGGTGGTACCCAACACTTTCGCTAACATTAATTTGGCTCGTTTAATTTTCTTAAAATTTTGACAAAGTATTTACTTTGACCCTTTTACAAAAATATAAAAATTTCAAAAAATTTGAACCAACCGTTTTATCAGAAAAATTACACTGGTTATATAGCAGTTTGACAAACACTTATTTTGATCATTGAGAAGCTTAATATTCCCTTAACAACACAACCTAATTAAAACGTTTAGATGATTTTACAGAGTTATCTCCCTGTAGTGTTAGGTACCACATTAATGTCACAGCATGAGTGTTATATTTAAGACAGACAAACACTTTATACGCACAAAAATGTACTAACCCATTGAAACATGTTGTTTGCTTTATGTTCAGTGGCAAATATCTCATGTTTGTTGGGAACGAGCCTTTTTATATAAACATTGTATATAAACTATAAACAATGAATATAAAACGTTTATATAAAGTGTCAATCAAAAAATTGAATGATTGATGATTGATATTCGACTGTCCGTTTAGCACAATAGCAATTACAGTCAGGAGCCCGTAATTCAGTGATCATAAATTAGGCCGTTAGTATTATGGGAGGGGGGGGGGGGGTTGTTATCTAAATTGTTTTACATTTGTTATTCCGGGAGTCAGGATGGCTCGTTATCACATAACAAAATTATCTGACTTCATTACCCAAATGTAATTTATGTTTACGAGTAGTTTTCATACCTCGGACGGACCTGTTTAACAAAAATCTTTTGACCACATCAATCTAAACTGACATTATTTGCTCTTTCTTTCTGCAAATCTATATAGCTGCACAGTACTTCAGTTTTAATTTTAGGTCAAGAGGGACTGTACTATACAAGTTACAGCAATATTGGAAAACAATTTTGTTCGCATCAATTTATAGTGCCAGCATGCAGGGGCAGATCCAGCTATTATAAAAAGGGAGTGGGGGGTTCCAACAATGAGTAAAGGGGGGTTCCAACTATATGCTCCCATTCAAATGCATTGATCTTAAACAAAAAGGGGGCTCCAACTCCTGGACCCCCCTTGATCCGCCAATGAGCATGTCCTCTTTTTATTCAAAATATTGAATCATAAACAAATATCAGTAGTTTTCATACTTCAGACTGAGTCGTGTAATAAGATCTTTTGACCGCATCAACAAAAACTTACCATATTTGCTTTTTTTATGTAAATCTATAAAATAGCTGCACAGTAATTCAGTTATAATTTCAGGTCAAGAGGGACTGTAGTATATAAATAACTACAATTATTTTGGAAATCAATGACCATTTCTAGCATATATTGAGAGTGCCAGCATTTCCTATTTTTATTCAAAATATCGCATCAGAAACAAATATCAGTTGTTTTCATACCTCAGACTGACTCATGTAACAAAATTATTTATCTGCATCAATCAAAACTGACCATATTTGACAGCATCAACCAAAACTGACCATATTTGACCGCATCAACCAAAACTGACCATATTTGCTCTTTTTTATGTAACTCTTATAGTCGCATAGTACATGTAGTAAATCTGTAATATTTTTATGTAAGGATGGATTGTAAAATCATGAAAATACAAATGATATAGAAATATTGGAACACAATGCTACCTAATTTCATTTGCATCAATTTAGAATGCCAGCATGACCTCTTTTTATTCAAAATATTGCATCATAAACAAATATCAGTAGTTTTCATACCTCAGACTGACTGGTATAACAAAATAATTTGTCCGCATCAACCAAAACTGACCATATTTGCACTTTATTATGTACATGATGTCAATCTTAATAGCCGCAAAGTAAATCACTTATATTTTTATATCAGGTGGATTGTTTAATATAAATGAAAGAAATATTGGAAAACAAAATTATGCTCACATCAGTTTATAGTGCCAGTACATGTATGTCCTCTTTTTAATCAGAATTTTAAATCGTAAACTAATTTCAGTAGTTTTGATATCTCAGACTGACTCATGAATATAACAAAATTATTTGTCCGAATCAACCAAAACTGACCATATTTGACAGCATCAACCAAAACTGACCATATGTGATAGTATCAACCAAAACTAACCATATTTACACTTTGTTATGTAAATCTTAATATATATTTATAGCCGAATACTTAATCACTTATAGTAATAAATATTACGATGGATTGTATAATTCAAATGACAGCAATATCAATGAATATTGGAACACATTGGCAACAAAAAAATTTCCACATCAATTTAGAGTATCACCAAGTCCTCTTTTCATTCAAAATATTGAATTGTAAACAAATTTCAGTAGTTTCGATATATCAGGCTGAGTCGTTTTAACAAAATTATTTGACCGCATCAACTGAACTTATTTACACTTAATATATATATATGGCCTCATTGTAAACCAATAATATTTCTATGTGAGGACGGATCGTATGATAAAAATGACACCAACTTTGAAACACAATACACCTTATCGTTAATCCTGGCTGACCCGGCCTCTTAAACTTTTGAAGCATACAGCAATCACTTTTCCATTGTGGCGTCAGATATTTTGTTTTATGACGTCAAAATTTTACGGGAACCTGTGTGATATCCAGTAATGGCAGACAAATAGCGACAATGTGTATTTATACCATATCTAAGAATTTAGCGCGCAGTTATTTCCTCTCTGTACCCATAATAATACACCTTATCATTAATCCCAGGCTGAACCGGCCGCTTGAACTTTTGACGCATACAGCAATCACTTTTCCATTGTGGCGTCAGATATTTTGTTTTGTGACGTCAAAAATTTACGGGAACCTGTGTGATATCCAGTAATGCGGACAAATAGAGATAAGGTGTATGAACCGTCACTAAAGTGACTTTTTAACATATTAAGTCAGTAGTTTGTTATGGTTTTTTCTTTTAAACAAAACTATTTAACGGCATCATCCAACACTCACATGACTGATTCATATACTTTATTTTAAAAATAAAAAGTACATGTATGGGAAGTTCTCTTCTGATTTAGTCAGTTCTCCTGACAGTTCTACGGTTAGAAGTGATTTGGACAGTTCTACTTAGAACTGATTTAGACAGTTCTACCCTAGAACTGATCCTGACAGTTCTACCTAGAACTGATTAAGTCAGTTCTACCTAGAATTGATTCTGACAGTTCTACTTAGAACAGATCTAGGGTAGAACTGTTCTAGGAAGAACTGTTCTAGGACAGGTTAGAACAGTTCTATGACAGAATATTCTGACAGTTCTAATGAGAGATTAGAAGCGATCTCCACTGTAGATAAAGCATGGCGGCAAATGTTTATGTTTATGTCCTGAGTATCCGGAGTGAATTTTGACCTTTGGCACAGACACTGCCAATACCAGTCAATTGAATTTAGAGTCGATCGCATGTTGTCATGAGCGGAGTTTGAATTCACAACATCAATGTTGACCGGCTAGTGATCCATTAAGTTGAAATACTTATAGATCACTTGAACACCGAGATTCATCCAAATATGCTACGATACGCTAAGCTCAACTACATTTATATGTATATCACACCGCAAAAGAAATACACGTCTCAATAACAAACTAAAGCCGCTCTTAAACTGCGTTGTGCTTTCACAAAATATGAAAAGCTTTCAAATTCTTAAAACAAACATCAAGTATATATATAGAAGAAAGACACACAGAAACGTGCCTTAAAAGTTAGGGTATTATGATAAACACAATAACCTATAGACATTAAAGTTGGCGCAACAAGAACGCAGATGATTAAAGCATGTGTACCATAGGGCCTGATAGATGATTTTTGGAAGGAATACATTTTTCCGAAATTGACTTGTACATGTAAGGTTAAGCACACGTCTGATTTTATAGCCGCACTCACTTTTTTCTTCCAGTGCGGCTCTGCACTTGTAAAAAAAAGACAGAAAAAACTAGGAAAAAATCCAAATGGCTACTATGAATAAAGTACAAGACTTTTTGTATGATAAATGACCATCTCATACTACATGTCGTCTATCGGCGAACTTACACATGATTCAATCTTTACCATTGTTAAATTGTTTCTTTGAAGCCTCGGTCACACCTTACCTGATAGCTCGGACGGAAGCCTAACGAAGGAGACACTTATGTATCAAATCTTTGTCTGGAAAAAAGTTCAAATATTCAATTTTACTGAAACGACCATCAACTTCTATGTGGAGAATATGTGTTTTCCTTACCAAATATTATTTTCCCAACTTTAAAGGTGTAGTTTGTTTAAACTTGTAAAGTTGTCAATACTTAATACAATTTGAATTCACATTTTGATACTGATTACTGTGTGTATATATATAATATAAATACTTATGAATAGATAATAAACTTGTTAACAAATATCATTGATTGAATTATATCTTAATTCAATATATATATATATACATATTATATTTATTGAGAAACGACACCTTTATATCGGGGGCAAACATCAGCGGGGTATCAGTATTTGCGTCATTCAAACTAAACATACAATATATTCCGTGTACGTAAATAAAATTATCAGTATAGCTTAAAAATGTCAATAAATTCGGAAAAGCATTTCTTTCAAAATCCAATCTTTGACAATAATTATTTACAAAAATAAATAAAAGAAACCGTAATTTAATTGGAATGAAACCGTGCATGTTCCAATTTATCACTCTACACCGTGAGCGGGTAATGCCTATAGGAAGTTGTTTAAAATGTTGATAGAAAATTCTTTTCAACAAAACGTTCTTGTCACATGAGTTCAGTTTTTAAAATATATTTTTTAATTTACTGTATTTTTTTTTCAGTTATATTTAATGTGGTATTTTTAAATACTTTTAGGCGTATTGATATACTATACACACTAATATATTAAGATTGATATATGTATGTTATCTTTTATACTTCTTTAGAAAAATTTAAATAAAAACAAAATTGATCATTTCAAAAGTGAATAAATGTTTTCTACTTTTAATGATTTAGAGCAATGCATTTGAAGATTGTTGCTTCAAGTTTGCTGTACTTCTCATATGCAGTCAACAGTGTTTCGATATCGTTTACCAATAATTCCCCTTGGAGTGAGGGCAGGATATTCAGGTCGGAGGGTAAATGTTCACTCAGCCTGGATAGGACGTATAATGCCAAAGAATGGATTATTACAATCACTGTTGATAATCCGACAATGCAGATTATGGTACGTTTATTAGCCTTAACATTGATACAATATACTATGATGTTTAAAATGTATAAATGGGTTTTAATCTTAACATTTTATAATATGCTAACATGTTTAAAACATCTAAATCTGTTTGAATCTAAAAACTCTACCATATGCAAAGATGTTTAAAATATCTAAAGCGGTTTGAATCTAAACACTTTACAATATGCTAAGATGTTTAAAATGTCTAAATCGGTTGGAATCTAAACACTTTACTGTAACACTTTACAATAGCTAAGATGTTTAAAATATCTAAATCGGCTCGAGTCGTCACACTTTAAAATTTGCGAATAAATCTTAGAGACACTATCAGAGATCAACACCAAACTCCTTAAATATCTACGATTTTGCTGAGTTGTATAATGTCAAAGTTTTACACAAACACGTCCAAATGCATTTGAATAGAGAAATTTACACTTGAAAAAGAGAAATGTCAAGCATGTCAAATTCAGACTAAAATATATGTCAACTTGGACCTGCAAAATATCAGCTTGGTTCCAGAGGCGGATTAATGGGTTGGGGGTTTGGGGAGGGGATGGGGGCGGGGGTAGCTAACTTGTAACTATAAGATGTAAAGTTATGAGTGAGAAATTAATATACAGCTTAATAATGGTAGTTTGAAATTTTAAATTTAGACCGGAGTTCGGTCATCATTCTTTTGTGCAGACTCAAAATGTCTAGTATGTAACACGTATGAAACCATGTACAAGCAACTATTGTCCGAATATATCGAGATCAATTTGATCATAAAGGTACTATAAATATATATCAGAAAAAGTTATTAAAGACTTATTTATTTGGGTATCTCTATTTGTTGCATCTTGTTTTGTACATATTTTCACAAAGCCTAAACTGTAGCTATAGACTAAAATTGAGAATGGAAATGGGGAATGTGTCAAAGAGACAACCAATGGGTCTTCAAAGTAACGAGAAACTCCCGTACCCGAAGACGTGCTTTAGCTGTCCTCTAAACGAAAATGTATACTAATTAAGTGACGATGGACGTCATACTTAACTCCGAAATATATACAAGAAACTAAAATTAAAAATCACACAAGACTAACAAAGGCCAGAGGCTGTTGCCTTGGGACATGCGCAAACACATGATAAGTGAACCACAGTTTAACTGAAAAACACATGGTAAATCGATTTTAATGATACATATCTTTGTTTAATTTATGTACTTATTCTTTTCAACTTGATTGATTGATTTTGCTTCATTCCAGTGGCAAATATTTAGCCATTGTGTGCGGTATAGAGTTAACCTCCTTGGTTTTAGTTTTCAGGCAACCAGTTTGTGTTAAGTCTAATATGTTTGCCATTTTGTTAACGTACAGTAATAGTTACGGGCTGAAATCAATATTCTATTCATTATGCCTAAAATCTGTTTTTTAAAATGACATATCTAATCACCTTTGCAAACATGTTCTCTTTAAAACCCGTAAAAAAATATTTTTTAACACAATGTTTCAAAAGAGTATGGTAAAGTATACTAATGAATTAGCAGCCCATAGGTCTTTTTTGATATTTGTGCCGTGAGTGATTTATAGTGCACCAACTCAATTATATTACCCCCCCGTTCCCCCTCCCCACCCCCAAATAATCATTACAGTTTTCAGCGAAATTGAAATAAAAGTAACACAAAGTTGTTTCTTATTTGCTTTCTTGTGGAAAAGTTGTTTAAATGAAGGAACCTGCATATGTCTAGAACAAAAAACCCTCCTTTTGCGTGAAAGATGGAATTGGAACAATTACCAGTATTAACACAACTCTTAATTTCTAAACGACAACAGGCTGATTTATGTCTCTCACTTCGTGACGTGAATGGTACATTTTACTATTTAAATTTCAGCTTTTCAGTGGTACATTGGAAACCCCAACCTAGAACAGACAAATTAATTGTTCGATTTTCATATTTGGAGGGGAAACAATTATTTCCTACTTTCAATTTGACTTAATCCATTTCTCTTGACCTCGTCGCCGTCCATTTACTTTTACACATCTTTCTCCTCAGATTTTTTTCAGGTCTAGTTTAACATGGCCACAATCATCATTGGAAGTTTGAAACACAATTCCAATTAATCTAATTGTTAGCCAGCATAGCTGACATGGATAATATATAGGGGTAAAATGCAAGTCTTGTTTTTATCTGGAAAACCGCTATGAAAAGAGAACATTTACGTACGTTGTATACATGCTGTTTTGTTTTGTAGACATGGGACTATTATATTAATGGACCAACAAATAATACCTACTATTTAGAGAATAAATATATCAACACAGCAGGAACTAAATTACTAACATTTCAATTTGACACTTCAACATATCAACCATTAACAGGCTTTTGTACAAGCAACGCAGATCGTCTCAGTACAAGCCCTTCCGATTACAGCACCGTATCTCTGTATACGGAGCATGTAGAAGAAAATGATCATACATCGACCGCAATCTATGGAGGTTCAACAACTGATAATTTGTACTGTTTTGAGCCAAACATGGTTTGCAGTTGTTTCAAACTTGTTAATATAACAGCTACAAGTTTAAAACAGTCTGTAGCAAATTTAAAGAGAGACTTACGGATTGATAAGAAGAATACTTTACTTGGTACGTATGTTTGTAAAACAGACAGAAAGATACTACATGTAGTCAACTATTTGAAATACGTTTAAAACACATTATTAAGAATAATATTATACTGTCGTACAATCACTGGGTCTTATGACATACCCAAGATTTAGAAGATACATATAAAGTTGCTTATTTTCAATTCAAGGCACAACTACAAATTAATTATAGTAAAGTGTTTTTGGCACCATCTTAATTATGCGTGTTTGCATTTCGATATTAGGAATATCCTTGTTTACATCGTGTTCAAACTGAAAAATGAGCTATTAAGATAATTTGGTTTCAACCATGCATAACGAAACGGACAGCACGTTGATTATATAGATATTTCAATTGTTACATGGTTGTTGTTGGTAGGAAGCTGTCGCATCAACGAATTCCAGACATCTCTGGCAGTTGAATAATTATTTACACCAAAACATTACATGTGATGTCCTTCAGGTGTATATCAACAGTTACTAATGACACTTTATTTTAACCTCTTTAATCATAAGTGTTTTTTTTTTAAATTTTCAGCGAGGAGCAAGAAAACAAGTGCTGAGGACAACAGACCCTCGGCAAAAGCTATCGGGGGTATTGGAGTTCTGGTTCTTTGTGTATCGCTAGGCACCATCGTTCTTAGTGATGCTAAGACCTTGTATAACTCTGTGAAGAGTATAAAATTTGTCAGAAAGTATGGCAAGCGTAGAAAAAAACGTAACGATAACACAGAAAAAACTCAAATGAATCCAAGTGAAGATAAATGTTCCATATCTGATTCAGCTACTAACCTTATTAAAAATGATAGCATGTCGGCAAGTGTGAAAAGTGTTCAAGTTTGAAATTTATAAAAAAAAAAACAACTTTACAATGTCATTACCATCATTTGATGTAAAAAGCAAATATCACTCATAGGAAAATGGTGCAGACACTGGTTTCCAATTTCCTTTAAAAGTCAATTGACATGGTTCAACACTATACCGAATATATATTGGAGAATGCAGCATGTTCATGTTAATATTTTAATGCCAAAGCAAGAAGCCTTAAGTTTGACATTAGCAATAAACCAACTGTAACCAGTCAATTATTACGTGTATCAACAATGTGATACTGGATTAATCATTATGTAAACAAATGCGCTCTCATATTGGTATAGAAATTAAAAAAATAATGTATTTAATTCTTGAAACTTTATACCATAATACGATATAGATATCAAACATGGAGAAACAATAACATTATGTCAGAAAGAAGTGACAGCAGTTTCATAGAAATCCAGTCAATTGTCAAACACTTGCTAATACATGATACCGATTTTCGTTGAATATGTCTTTGTTTTGTCATAGTAAAATCATTTAGTCAGGACAGGTGCAATATGCAGCGCACTATATGATTGCATATCATAAAAGTTGAGATCATCTCCAGTGTTTGCTCATGTTCGTGTTGCTAATTCTTTAGTCGTGTGCGTTGTTTTCTAGACAAAATATCCCTTAAATATCTTTCGACTCTCTTATAACTAAAACAAAAAACCATAACACAAACATGTTATGAAATTAATGTCATTTTGTTCCTCGAACGATGTGTGATGAACATGGTTCACTTGTTTTAATTTACTAGGGTTCATCTTCTTATTTCTTTTATCAAGCCGGAGTATTGTTATACGAATTCGTTACGTTTGAAAATTGAACAGTTGTGTACTTTCGGTTTTGTTTTATTTTTTGTTAACATTGCTATGGAAATGTATAATATTTAGAATCAGGAAAGGTAAGGTTGTGGTTAGCAAACCCGGAAATATTCCGATCAGTAGTCGTAAACATAAGGGTCGTCATTCAAACGTTTGAGCAATAAGGGTTAGGAATATATAAACACACATGGGAATACGATATTTGGTATCGTCCAAAGTAAATCGTATGGTTCGATAACTTAGTATATAAGCTGATGCGCTGTCAGAACAAGGGTCGCTTATTGAATAGCCAAGACGTCTATAAGAAGCAAGAAGGTAATTATTTTCACTTTATAAAGATTAAATAGATTCTGAATAAGAATCTATCTGCGTACCTGAATAAGGTTGCAGGAGGATATTATAAGTGGAACATACGCACCGGGTAATAGGTGCATCTGTAGGCGACTGTGCGGTAATAGTGCACGGGTAAAAACGTCAGGCACAACAAGCCAGATAGTGCACAGGATAGTAGTGCATAGGTAGAATTCAGCAAAGTTTGGAATAGTGCACAGGTTAGTACTGGTGGTTGCTTCACACAAGGTCTGTTCAGAGACAGCAGCACAACCAACAAATTGTTATTGTGTGTCAGAGGCCAAAGTTTAAAGATAAATATATATATAAGAAACGGTGCAGCTTCCAATATCCAGGGGTAAACTCTGGTACGATACTCTTAAGTCACTACACCGAGTACGTGACATAATTTTGGTG
The DNA here is from genome assembly GCF_965363235.1 of Mytilus galloprovincialis. Taxonomy (NCBI): domain Eukaryota; kingdom Metazoa; phylum Mollusca; class Bivalvia; order Mytilida; family Mytilidae; genus Mytilus; species Mytilus galloprovincialis. The sequence goes on along the minus strand of NC_134846.1, from coordinate 4,606,704 downwards.
GCAGCAGTGGAATATTGGCAAGTGCACCTATACTTGATTAATTATAGACGATTTACTACATCATATATGTACGTTAGAGGAAGATGTAGAGCAAAAGATACAGAAGTTGAGAAATACTCAAAATCCTAGGCATTTGACACCACAACACTCTACCCCAAAAGAGCAACCTAGAAACCTGACAGATTCTGGTATTGTGCAGACGAGGCGCACGGATTTCGGCGATGTCAAAGACCGCAGATTCCAAACACAGCTTCAACGAGATGATGATGCTCCAACATTGTTTGGACTTAACGCAAGTGAGCACGAACAGGGAGCCCGTTCTAAGCAATTGCTATACAAAACAACTAGCCGCGCTCCCGGCACCAGTAGCGGAGGTTCAGAAGAGATTTCTTCTATCTTAAGATATAACGGAAGCAATGCTAGACAGGTTGTCAATAACCAGGAAAAAGTACACACGCCTGGAAAGAATACCAGGAGAGAAACCAAACTGGCCAATTATGATGGGTCTGGCGAATGGGTTGATTTTAAATCTCACTTTGAAGCATGTGCTATCATCAATAGCTGGGACGAATATGAACAGGGGCTTTATCTTGCCGCTGCCCTTCGCGGACACGCACAGAGTATCTTCAGCGATTTACCAACTGATAAGAAAATGAATTATGAGACCTTAGTTAAATCATCATAAGAGCGTTTTGCTCCTTCAAATCAGACCGAACTTTACAAAGTTCAGTTGAAGGAGACACGCCTTCGCGCAAGTGACACCTTGCTAGAACTAGGACAAACTATACGGCGATTAGTAAACAGAGCATACCCACTAGCTCCCAATGAAGTAAAAGAAACATTAGCAAATTAAAGGATTATTTCTTAGATGCATTGCACGATGCTAAGATGAGGATAAATATTAAACAATTCAGACCGCAAAACTTAAACCAAGCAATCTGTTTAGCTGTTGAGCTGAAGGCGTTCTACATAGCAGAGAAAAGACAAGATTTTGTAAAACCTCAGATGCGGGCTACGCATGCAGATACTAGTGCACAATAATATATAAGGACAATAAGTTCACAGAAATGATGGACTCTTTCACTAAGCAATTAGAATCACTTCGAATGGAGTTAAATGAATTCAAAAATAGTGGACAAAGAAACACTGTCGAACTGGAATGGAAACGGAATCAGCAATGTAACAATTGCGGTAAATATGGTCATTTTAAACGCGAATGTAGGCTACGAAAGCAAGGCGGCAATGGGAACGGTTAATGCAGGAACCATGCGAATGGCTCTGCAAGGCCTGTACATTCTCTAACAAGAAGACAGCGGAGAACACAAATCAAACTGAACGTCCAAAATAACTCCACGAAAGAAGCAGGGGCATATATAGACGTAGATATAGGAAATATAAAGGCTAGTTTTCTGGTAGACACAGGCACCACTGTCACTCTTATATTAAATAAACTATTCAATAGTTTGAGAAAGGAAGAGATGCCAAACCTAAATCAAGTGGTTCAAACTATTATGTCAGCAAACGGCACTGAACTATACGTTGCAGAAAAAGGTGAATTTCACATCTGGATTGATCAAAACGTATATTTAGCAGAGGCAGTAGTAGCGGATCTTGCTATAGAGGGTATAATTGGTTTAGATTTTCTTAAGAAAAATAAATGCCTGATTAATTTACAAGAAAAACATATGGTTTGCCATAACCAAGTTATACCACTGAACTTTACTGGACAGCTTGGTTGTTAGAGAGTAGCAGTAGTTGAAGATACTTGCATATATCCAGGCACCGAAGCTTTGGTCCGGGGTCGCATTAACGAATGTTCGTCTGATGGGGACGTTAAATCCGAGGTCCCGTGTTCAGGGAATACTACGTTCTGTGCACGTTAAAGATCCCTCTCAACAAGCTCTTTCAGTGGTCCATAAGTGACCGGTTGTTAGGCAAAATTATTTCATACCGGTTTTGGCTTTTTGATGTTTTCGGTGGTTTTCAAATGTATCATTTGGCTTGTTAGTTTTCATAGTTAAAGATTGGTTGCTAAAAAATCTGTCAGCATGCATGTTTCAAATCAATATGTAAAACGATTTCATGGTACTTAGGATAAAGTTGATTTATTTAAGTCGATGCACATATTAAACGTTTCAGCCTCTGTTGAGACAATATCATACAGTTGAGTGGGAATTTTGTCATGTCGGGTAGATCATACATCTACGAGTTGATCTATGGGTTAGTTACTGAAGACGTAACAGTTGTTTCATGATATTTTATATGTTCGGGTTTTAAATGGCATGATGGTTGGAGGCAATACCCGGATAGAGTTTGGGATTGAAAAATGTCCACTTGATGTAGTTGCGCTCAGTTGATTTCTATAAATGCAGGGACGCATTTCCTGGAGGCATGGGTAATGTGAAGAACATGGTTCACCTGTTTTATTTTACTAGGGTTCATGTTCTTATTTCTTTTATCAAGCAGGAACATTGTTATACGAACTCATTATGTTTGAAAATTGGTCAGGTTGGGGTTAGCAAACCCGGAAATATTCCGATCGGTAGTCGTAAACATAAGGGCCGTCATTCAAACGTTTGAGCAATAAGGGTCAGGAATATATAAACACTCATTGGAATACGATATTTGGTATCGTCCAAAGTTTATGGTATGGTCCAATAACTTAGTATATAAGCTGATGCGCTGTCAGAACAAGGATCACTTATTGAATAGTCAAGACGTCTATAAGAAGCGAGAAGGTAATTATATTCACTTTATAAAGATGAAATAGATTCTGAATAAGAATCTATCTGCGTACCTGAATAAGGTTGCAGGAGGATATTATAAGCGGAACATACGCACCGGGTAATAGGTGCATAGGCGACTGTGCGGTAATAGTGTACGGGTAAAAACGTGCACTGGTAAAGCAGTGCACAGGCGCAACATGTCAGATAGTGCGCAGGCTGAACAAGCCAGATAGTGCACAGGATAGTAGTGCATAGGTAGAATTCAGCAAAGTTTGGAATAGTGCACAGGTAAGTACTGGCTTGTGGAGGGGGTTATATGAGGAGAGTAACTTCAAAATTAGAATCTGGTCTGTTTTAATTTTTGTAGATATTTAAAAAAAAAACAAAACATGTTTTGTATTTAAAATGTGGAATTTTTTGTTAATGTGGCAAAATTATTTTTTCTAAAAATGTTGGCATATTTCATGCATTTGTTGCCTACGGTAAAGTATTATTTTTACCATTGTAATTATCCAATTCGATTTTAAGAGCTCTGGTTCATATAGAATCCACAGTTTGTCCATGACGTTGCAAACAAAAATTAAGTTGGAATAAAAACAGCATATATATATAATGTACGACTTGGATAAGGATAAATATTTGCTCTATTAGATGAGTCTTAATCAAACTTTCACTGGGGTATATAGCTTTAACAATATATCCAATGAACGCTGTATCAATTAAGATATATGAGTTGTCTAAATAGTTTTTTCAATATATATTAAAACAGGATAAAAGCTTTGAAAAAAATGGAGTTTCTTTTTATTTTCATACTGTTTTTTTCTCGAAAACAGATTTGCTATTATATTGATAATGATGATTCCTTACTTCATGATAAGAACTCGCTATCGCTCGTTCTAAATAATGAAGAAAGGGATTATTATTTTTTATCAGAATAACAATAGCTTTGATCAAAGTTTGTCTTTTCATTTAACACGAAATTCGTATATAACATATATATTGATCAACTATACTAATTTGATGCCCTAAGTCGATATGACTGGCTATTTAACAAAATATATTTTAACATAATCTGATTATACAATCCAGTTTGATTATATTCATCTTTGAAAACAATGGTATCGTTCTGACAAAAAAGACGGACCCCTAGGTTTACTATATCAGCATGCAGGAATACGTAGATCGGTTTTTAATAGAAAAAAATTCCTCATCACGAACAAAATTAATACCATTGGCGAAACCATGTATCTGGTAAAGAGTATTTCTATTGGTATTGCAGGACAACAAACGACCATAAACAAGCTAGTAATATGTTTAAAGTGAGTACTGAAAATAAAAAAATATGTTCCACGAAGTTCAAAATTCACACATGTCAAATACGTACTGCCATTTGAATTTGATGCGACTGTCATACGCGTGAGAGGTTAAGCTAGCTATAAAAACAGTTTTAATCTACACATGAAAATTACATGTACCAAATAAGGAATATGACAGTAATTGTCCATTCATTTTGTGTGGTTGAGTTTTTTTATTTTGCCATTGATAATTTTGTAATGGACTTTTTGTTTAGAATTTCTCTCGGAGTTGTGTTATCTAATTTACTTTAAACCCAATTACATATAAAGAGAATTTCCACAGCGTTTATGGTACAGAAGAGTTAATACATTACAACCCTGAAACCTGTCTTTCCAAGAAAATTATTGTCGCTATAGGTTGTGTTTTTATCTCTCCGAGTTATACCGACCACATGGCATTATACCTACTCTACTGACCGTAAAGAGATGTCTGATTCACAGTTGATGACGTATATGTGTCATTAGTTGTGATCAAGGTCCCATACTCTTGTCTTCGAATGTGAAATACCACTTTAGACTTATCGCAAGATTCAAAATTACAGGAACAACTCTCACATGACTAAGTTGGCTACATTTTGAAAACGATCTGCATGCTCCTCATTCAGATGCTCCCGATATCATCTTGAATGTTTTTAACTCTAAAAACTTAGTTTGTGATAAGCTTTTAAAGGTTAGATATTTTTACCTTCCACCTATCAATCAACGGACGAATGTAGTTTATAGTCATTTGATTCTATTATAAAACTGATGATTTTTTTTCTCTAGAAAATTTTATAATTCGACCATTTAGAAGTTTACTTTCCTTTAATTGTTTGATTCCAGTAAATAATTTGTCGATATGTTTTCCTTATGCAGTGATCTCAGCGTGACTTTTCTCATAAAAATCTGGAGATCGCAATACGCATGGATATGTCATATATATAAACTATTATCTTATTGTACATGTAATACACGTGCTTGATATCCTTGATTCTTTTTTAATTGTTTACTATAAATGTGACAATTGTTAAACTACAGCTTCGAAACACGCCAATTAATAAGCGATCATGTTTTCACATCATAACAGACATAGAGAACAACAAAAATGACGATTATACGATATAGATGCGTAAAAAAATAATAAAATCGTGCACAGAAGACTAAGTTTGTAATTACATATACATGCATTGGTTTAAGGAATGGATAAAAATGATTTTTTTACCAGTCACATTGAACATATTTTTAAACAATTTTAACTTTTTAAAAAAATTATCCAATCATGTAAAAATTAAAAGATAATTCCGAAGTAATTTTTTCTTTCAAATCGGTTAATGTTTTGCATTAACTATCATATTTCCAAGCAACATGGTGCCATTTTTATTTTTTCCTAAATCATATGTCTTTTTTGATAGATTAACAAAACACCATATTTTTTTCCTGTTGATTCTATTTGTTTTGTCCTTTTCAATTCTGATAGGTACATACCAACGCCTTTAATAATTTGCAGATGGATACTTGTTAATGCAAAAATGGTACTACTATAAACAAAGAAATCAACGAACTCTACAATATAACTCTATACAAATTCACCGACCTGAGTCTAAATTAATGAATACTGCCCTCTTGGGTAATATTTCAATTAAAATGTCAAAGCTGTGTTTTGATAAAAAGCAATCTTGTCCATTTCTACACTTAATTTTGATCATAATTTATTAACTGGAACAGTTCAACTCGTCAACAATGTAAATTACTTAATATATGATTGATGAATATAAGAATGTTTGATGTTTTTTTTACTCGGACATTTCTATCTAGGGAATGTAGAAATAAACAACAGAAAAAATATGGATCTACTACTTGTAATTATTGTGTTTCTGCATTTTAAGACCAGTTGTAAGTATATAAGAGTTCTTTTTTTGTTTTGAATTATTAATTCATTATTAGAACTATACACTGAAAAATGAAAACTAAAGGTTGCTATGTTGAAAAGAGTGATTCTGTTTTTTTTCCCTAGTGAACCAGTTGTTGAGATGAGTGACTCAGTTAACATGGTTAATATTTTGTAAAATAGTTTTGGTAAGTTATTCGCCATTTCAGAATCTGGAGAACTTTGGTGATCTCACTGAATGTACATCAAAATGAAAATAACGCCATTAGTTGAAATATCATTATTAAGAACGTTCTAAGCCGATCACAGCGTTTTGGTGTACGCTTTTGAAAATATGATCCAAAATGCATTAGATAATAAAAGTGGGGCTAAAGATACCAGAGGGATAGTCAAACTGATAGATACAGAATAAACTGACAACGTCATGGCTAACAATGTTATTTGGATGGAGAGTTGTCTCATTTGCACTCATACCACATCTTCCTATATCTAACACGAACCCAAACACGAATTTTGAATATGATTTTTTGTTGTCAATAATAGATTCATAATATTTTAACATATCATCAAATTTAAAAATAAATCGGATTCATTGATGTTTGCGTAACCCTAGCAGCAATTATGTTATGCATATTCAGGTCGATTAAGAATTAAAGACAAGACATTACATATAAATTAGTTTCTTCCCCAATCATTTGTTGTGGGTTTGTTTTATAAATGGCCATTCTATCACAGAGTTTTTTAGTTATTGTGTAGTACAGTGTATGCGATTAGGGTAGTTTGGGTGTCTTCCTCCATTTAGAATTTTGAATTAGCAGATAACAATTGGTCAAGATCTTTTTTGAAATGTTCAAATTTTGAGAGTAGTAAGTACGTGATTTTATTCATCTGCAATACTTTTAATATAAGATATAAACTTAATGTGTTTTATCACATTTACGGCTATGAAGACACACACAAATTTTATTAGTTTTTTTTTTTTAAACTTTGCAAAATAAGGATTGTAGGACAGAAATCATCAATTACGTGATAAAAACGTCCTTTTGTCCCATTGTCCCAGGTTAGGGGGGAGGGTTGGGATCCCGCTAACATGTTTAACCCCGCCACATTATTTATGTATGTGCCTGTCCCAAGTCAGGAGCCTGTAATTCAGTAGTTATCGTTTGTTTATGTGTGATATATTTGTTTTTCGTCCATTCTTTTATATAAATAAGGCCGTTAGTTTTATCGTTTGAATTGTTTTACATTGTTATATCGGGGCCTTTTATAGCTGACTATGCGGTATGGGCTTTGCTTATTGTTGAAGGCCGTACGGTGAAATATAGTTGTTAATATTTGTGTCATTAGAGTCTCTTGTGTACAGTTGTCTCATTGGAAATCATACCACATCTTCTTTTTTATATTTTGACATATTATTACAAAAAACTATATGGATTTTGATTAAGACCGCTTCAGTCTATAAATCATTTACTTAACTTCGTTTTGTAGCAACACTAGTATATACTGGAATACTTAAGAGACTATGGCCGTTGGACAGGCAAACATGTTCATCAGAAATATTAACAACTACTTACGTATATGGCGAGTGCAATAACACATTTGACGACCAGCCACAAGATTTCCCTTTTAATGCTATGACGTTTGACGGTTCTTCTTTTATTGATGTCGGTGTGAATGTTTCAACTACTAACATAAAACATTACAGTTTTCAAGGGTGGTTTTTTTCACATCTGACACTCCTTCTTCCTTGTTTCATTACAAAGACAGTAACGGAATCTCGGAAACAATCGTTTGGACCAGTAACATGAAATTCAAACTTTACAGAAAAGTAAAATCCGATGTAAAATCTTTCTCTGGAAGTCAGAAAAGTTTGAAATATAGATGGTACTATATTGTACTTGTTGTAGGCGAAGAAGGTTACGTATCCGTAGGTATTGATGGCGTAAAGGATGTCTATGGAATGCTCACCAGCCGTAAGAGCAAAGAAATGCCAGGTACATTGAGAATTGGTGGAGATTTCGGGGAGGCACATGCAAACGTTAAGGGAAGAATTACATGTGTTGGCTTTCATTTGAATCTTAGGGATGCCTCTAAGAATGTTGTAAAAGATGTGTGCACTGAAACGGCTTGGATGCGTAAGTTCACGTTTTAACATGTATACACGATATACTACTCTTGCCTCTATCTAACTAACAAGGCAATTGCTTATTGTACTAAAAATTGAAAGCAACACGTTAATAATTTCTTGCGCTCAAAGCCAAACCTTTGAAATCCGAAGATCTATAAGTACCGAAAACGTTGAAGAGCTACATATATGTCAAAAATACCTAAAATAGATAGCCAAATTCATTTAAAGCCACCTTAGCTTTGCCTGACGCAGTTGAAACCTTAGTTTCTTAATAATTTATAAATTTATAAACGGACAATTTTAGTAAAGTTTGTTAAATCATGTCAGTATACTACTAATGCCCGCTCTTTTCATTGTCTTAAATTGAAAATCACAATTATATGGTTGATTTTGTCGACATGATAGGTGATAAACACACTGATTTATATAGAATAATACATGGCAAAATCCGTATGGCATGCTGTATCACCGTGTGAAACCAATATCAGTCCCGAGGGTCGAAGGTCCCGAGGGCTGATATTGGTCGAGTGGTGATACAGCATGCGATACGGATTTGCCATGTATTATTCTGTTTATTATATGTTTTAACAGAATAGCCGGTGTTTTTTTTTAAATCGTCCGAAAATATAAGCAAGAAAAGGAAATTATGATTTTCATGTATTTTTCGGCTGTCTTTTTTTTTACAGACTTCCTTATTTGCTATATATACACATCGTAACGTCCCATTTAACCTTATTACATTCTCAATATACTTTTAAAACCATGTATTAGAATAATTCACTAAGTAAACGATACTGTCCTAATATTTCAACTACGTTTTAATTAAAGAAATTAAAAAACCCAACATGACTGATTTATATCAAGCTAGTTGAAATGATAGGACATTTTGTCAGTGGGAACACCAACGGGACGTCAAAGATCAAACTTTGACGTCATTCAATTTATGACGTCATGCCAGGTATGCGTTACGGGTTTTCTATGCGATACAGGGTATGCGATACGGGTTTTGATATGCGATACGAGGTATGCGATACAGGTTAGGTGATACAGACTTGAACACAGAACCTTTATTAGATATACAAAATTGCTGTATTTTATACTAAATATTTGATAACTGCTTTTATCGTCATATACATCTGATGGCAATCGCTTCTTTAAAAGAAGATAGCTGATTTTCTTGTAAATTACATTTTTTTTTAAATAACAAAGTAAATAAACACGGATAAAGTGATTACTTCATCAAACACCTTTTGTTTTTAACAAAAGTACAAAATGTTGTACAAATGTTATGTTAACGATAATATTATAATTCTAAAAGAAAGTACATGGAAGAAAGTTCTAAATTTGTAGCATTAAAGCATAATGTTCTTGGTGAATTGCTTTCACACATACACTCACACTCAATCCATTGCATGTATAAGTATTCAAAACTACATGTATTATCAATTGTTGCAAACGATATCTAAAATAGTGTTGTTTCTTACAGCAGAAAGAGGAAGCAACCGTATATATTTGTCTCACATGGGGACAGCAACGTTGACTCCAGTTTTCCTTAAAGAAGTCATCTGCTGTTCTATCAGTCAGTGTGCCCACTCATGTTTGGTAGACATTGCATGTTTCTATATATCATTTGATGAAAAATCTACTACGTGCAACTCGTGTTACCTGTTCAGAAGAAAAGAAACCACAGGCACTGACAGCACACGTTTATTATATTTTAAACATAACAAAAGTAATTCATAAGTATGCCAATAAAACTTTATATGTAGCATATTGATGTTTTGCCTGATAAATTGAATAGTGCATTAGTATGTCAGTAGTGGCAAGATGTACTTATTTTTTATATTAAAACAATTTTTTACATTGTGAATTACATTGGTTTCCCAGTTAGATAAATACCGATAATTTTACATGTGAAATAAACGTGGTTATTTCACTCTCTGACGTCATACAACAAAAGGCGTTGTCAAGACGTCGATAACGGCGGAATACGTAGAAAAAAGATATAGTTCCTTACATGTTTTACATTAATTTCTTTAAAAAAGCCATTTACCAATGTAATAAAAAGAATAACTAATTAAAGAATTCAAATATCGAAAAATATTCCACTCGTGACCGAACAACATTCGTGAATTAATGTGTTGTTCGGTCACTCGTTGAATATTTTTCTCTATTTGAATTCTTCGATTAGTTATTCTATAATTATCAGTTAGTTTTAGTCTCATTTGTGTTAATAATTAAAAATCATATAGGGCATTCAAATGGTACTTTCATGTGTTTCCTATTGTAAAGTTGTAACGTTTTTTTCCCTTCATACTTAAAAAATATTGACTCATAAAAAACAATTTAAACTTTTAATCTCTCTGACGTCATGGCGGTGATTTCCGTAAGTCTGTGTTTAGTGAAGAGTAAAAGTTATTTTGAGCACCATTCAAATTGTTAATTGTGTATAGACTTTCAGACTGAACCACAAGTTGCACTTGGAATTTTTTTTGAAACTATTACTATTACTATGAAGTTTCGTAAAAAAAAATACATCCTAGAACAGAAAGTTAATATGTACTTCTTCTAATTCAAAGGTCAAAAATTAGACTGTGCGGCATATTTTCAACATTATACGCATGTTGTATACCACGAACGAAGAAGAGTATAGATTTATTCAAAAATTATGTACTACCCCTACACATGCTACATGTACCTTTATTATAGGATTGCGTCATGAAACAATTTGTTTACCTGTACTTTGTGTTCTATACTGGTAACATTCCAAAGTTATTTATCTATGGGATGAAACGTAGAGTACGTATACGAATCAAAATATCAATGAATATTATCAAACTCCTCAAAAAAGGCGTGGCTTGTGAAACAGATGCATTTTAAGTGCAACCTATACATGTAAGTAGTTGAATTTCAAATAATTATTTTAATAGTTATCCATGAACTACTGTACGTTTATAAAATACTATCATCAGGTCATGATAGAACAATATGTTTAGCTTAATTTACTGCTTTTGAATACAATGATTAATTCAAGCACGAAAAGACCTTCATATATAAGTTTTGATTCAAATGTAATTGAATGTAAATAATGAGACATAAGTTATACGTTTATAAGACAGCATTTGCAATCAATACACAATTAACTGTGTTACACATTTAGAAGAAAACAAACTCAAAGTAGACAAACACATGTATGCAAAATAAAGCAAGCTTGTAATAACCAATACATATACAAAATGTAACGTGTAGTTTATTTTTTGTATATTATATAGTTTCACCTTCTATTGATAATATAATTTTATAATTAAAGTTCGCAATCAGTTCATGTCCTTGAAATGACATTAGGGATTAGCTTTTAAATAATTTATTATTACAATGTATTATATAGTTGTATTTTATCTGGTATCTATTCCATCTTCATGCCTAATATATCATGTACTATGTGACATCTCTATATTCTACTGACGAGGAAAGGTGAAACTAGATCACCGAAAATTCAGTTTATTTCAGTCTAGATGGCCAGGTGGTCTAGAGCTATTGACTCACTGTAGGTGGTGTTCACAAGAAATCAAATAGCATCAGTTCGAAATCCGGCGAGGGAAAAAGACAACTTAGCTTCTGCATAGATTTGAATTAAGTGTGCTTATATTTAGCGAAATTATGAATATAATTATGTGTTTTCAACCGTGTCTCGCCTGCACTAATGATCCGATGGATGGGTCTAACATAGAGTTGTCACTTGTTTAGATGTATTATATGGAATATTACGTAATTACGTAATGTTAAAACCATATAAAAAATAGACAAATCATCATTACGAAATAACAAAACCACATCATGTAATGAAACAAATACATTACGTTAAGTCACATACTCATCAAGTAATGTTAAAACCACTTTGACTAACGCTACAACCATATTAAATAATGGTGAAACCACATCAAGTAATGACAAAAGCATATTGAGTAATGACAAAACTATATCAAGTCATTACGAAACCATATCGTGCAATATTGAAATATTATTAAGTAATGACTATTTCATATTGAGTTATATTAAAACATCATTACGTAATGTCAAAACCATATTAAGTAAAGACAAAATATCATTAAGTAATAATAAAACAACATAAAGTAATATCAGAGTTCCCATTTAGACAGCTGTGGCGTTTCAAAGTATTATTCTAGTTATATATGAAAAGGTATATTTTAACAAAATGTATTTGACTAGCAGGTCGAACAACGGATGATATAAACACACTTCTGACTACCATTGCAATTGCCAAATATACGGATCATCCGAAATGAATCTTAATTATTACTTTAATATTAATCCGAAAATAATTTACTTGCAGAGAAAAATGTAACCATAGACACGATATGCACACAATGGTACACAATATCCGGATTTGGAAAATTAATGTTTCTTTGATGATGTTAGCAATCGAAACGGTTTTTGGAAAGCCATATGATTTGACTCAATTTAGGGTAGACTCTTGAATTTTAAAGAGTTGTTATAGGATGAACGTATTTTACAAACCCGAAGACAAATATTATACACGCACAATCGAAATAAATCTAAACAAGTATATAGTCGCCGTTTGTAAAATATGCACTGTACATTTTGTCGAATTTATTTAAAATACCAGCCGCGTTCACTCGAGATGACTTTTTTTCAATCAGCGGAATCAAAAATAATTTCAAATAAAAACACTCCTGTCAGCCTTTTATTGTGTTTGCACTGTATAATTCGACCTTCACATAATCCAAGATTATTTTCAATAGTGGAATCCGGCATTGTTATTACCAGAAATGTTGCCCTGTAGTTTCACGTTCTGTTTATTTTATCAGGTCACTCGGATCTTTTTATCATTATAATTGGTTATATATAAAAAGAGCGGGAAACCTTATGACATCAATGACATCAATGATATGGATGTATCCAGAGAATAACGAGTGTTATGCAAATAAAGCATCCTCATACAAGCCATGATGGCGGATTTGCAATAGAAATTATCTTTGAAGGTCAGGATTACACAGTGCAATCATACAAAAGATAGGACAGTACACGTATTTTGGAAAAAAAATTGATTCTGCTAATTGAAAATTGTCATCTCACACGAATGCGGTTGGTAGTTTAAATTCCGACAAAAACACGGTGTCAATTATTTTGATGGATTCAGTGGAGAATTAAGCCAGGCAATGGGCTAAGCGTGAGAAGGAAGACGTAGACACTCTTTAAGGCAGTTAGGTCGTTGATACAAATCAAAATTAAGAAACCGAATGGGTCTATCAATGCCAATGCTACGTCAATCTTTAAAGACCATAATGTTGCAAACACTTATCTTACCTTCATGACAAATATGTTGTTGTCCCTGCAGATAAAGCTCCAAGCAACATCGTTTTTGTGTGTAAAACTCATTACATTAACTGCTTGGTAAACGAATTAGGTATGTGGCAATTCACTTGGAAATTCAACATGTACCCTCACGATACTTACCAAAGAGGAAATCCTGGATAATCACAGGTCTGTTCTATGTTCCTTTAGAATTTCAACCAAGGATGATGAACTGGATCTGCCATCACTGTATTGGATACCTAAACTGCATAAGTGTCCTTACAAACAACGGTATATTGCTGGGTCCTCCAAGTGCTCCAAGAAACCCCTTTTTAAATTATTAACATCTATTTTATCAGCAATGAAAGATGGGCTTCAAAGTTATTGTGAAACTGCCTATTCTAGAGGTGGCGTGAATCAGATGTGGATACTCAAAAAAAATTCCAAAGATCTTTTAGAGTACATACAATCTAACTCTCTTTCGTCTTGTAATAGTATTAAAACATTTGACTTTTCCACACTTTATACAAGTATTCCACATTCCAGACTAAAAGACAAATTGAAAGAGTTGGTATTGCTTTGTTTCATAAAAAAAAAGGTAGCCAACGAAGAAACGAGTATCTTGTCTTAGGAATGGATAAATCCTACTTTGTAAAGGATCACTCTGATTCAAACAAAAAATTCTTCGAAACTGACATTATCAAGATGCTTGAATTCTTGATTGACAACATATGAGGCTGACTTCATGCAGGAACTTCTTAGGAAGAAAGATAAGAAGTTAACAAAATACTTTAACTTTATTTTCCGCCATAAAGAGGATGTTCGTTCCCTAAATAATTCAAAATTTGGTGACTATGTCGAATGCATCTATCCCCACGAACTAAAGATAAAGGATACAACAGATACAGTTAAGTCGGCCTCATATCTTGACTTATATCTAGAAATTGACAATGAGGGTCGATTGAAAACAAAACTTTACGACAAAAGAGATGATTTCAGCTTTCCAATTGTGAACTTCTATTTCTAAGTAGCAGAATTCCAGCAGCACCTGCATACGGCGTATATATCTCCCAATTAATACGAAATTGCTGTGCTTGCATTTCCTATCATGGTTTTCTTGATAGAGGGAAGCTATTAAATCAAAATTCCAAATGGTGAAGTTGAAATCATCTCTTCGTAAATTTTACGGGTTGGTTGACTGTTATTGAATAACCGTTTCCCATATTATATTGGATATTTTGCTTACGTTGTACTACAATCCCTTTCCCTTTCATGAATGAGACCTACTGAATTAGACTATTTTCCGGATTTGTTATCTCATAAACAGCACGACGGGTGCCATATGTGGAGAAGGATCTGCCTACCCTTCCGGAGCACCCCTATTTTTTGGTGGGCTTTGTGTTGTTTATTTTTTAGTTTTTCTATGTTGTGTCATTATTACTATTGTTTGACTGTTTGTCCTTTTCATTTTTAGCCATGGCGTTGTCAGTTTATTTTCGATTTATGAGTTACACTGTCCCTCTGGTATCTTTCGTTCCTCTTTTACCTGACGGCGAACTTGTAAAGAACGTATGAACCTGTGACTGATGAATACAATCCTCAATTTTATACATGTGCATGCAATACAAATGTCTTGGTAGAGTTGTTATAACATAGCAAAACAAAATCTTCTAAAAGACCAAAAAGTGTATATTTTAACAAAATGGTAAAGGCTCAGTCTTTGGGAAACTAATTCGTATCGCAATGCACTATTGAGTGGTGCTTATCACGCTTATTCACTAGATATAATGTATCGACATACTCTTTATGAGTAACAAGATCGGTGCCACATGTAGGGCAGTATATAATTCCCTTTCCAGACCATCTTATGTTTCTAACGTCTTTTTTATGGAATCGTGTTTGTCAGTTTTTACTTTTTTGTGTTTGAATGTGTACTGTCGTTTTTCTGTTGTCTGTCATGTTATTGTCAGTTTGATTTCAACTGATGATTTCAAGTATCCCTTTGTTATATTTTTCCTCTCTTTCGTAGTAAGAATAAAATCTCAGTCAAAGCATTGGGAATATATTTTGGTCATAACAGAGAAGAATGTAAAAAATTAAACTGGGAGAATAAAATTGAGAAAATAAATAAACTATTTCATTTATGGGGGAAACGTAATTTAACTTTAATCGGGAAAATTCTTATTATAAAAATAGTAGTTTTACCACTTTTTACATTTTTGGCAAGTGTTTGTACAGTTCCGGAGAAATTCAGAAAAGAAATAGAAAGTAAATGTTATAAATACATCTGGGATGGTAAACCAGCTAAGGTTAAAAGAAATACCATGATAAAGTCAAACGAAGAAGGGGGGTTACAAATGATCGACATACAAAGTTATTTTATGTCTCTAAAAGCATCTTGGGTAAGGAAACTCATTAGTAATGATATTTCAAACTGGACAAACAAAAAACCTACCAACTTCACAGAAGTAAGGAAACAGGTAATTTGGGGGAACAAACAGATTAATTCTAAAAATAAAACTATTATTTTTGAAAATTGGATTAAGAGTAACTTGATATTTGTCAATGATATTATAGACGACACTGGTAATATATCTCAACATTTTATTCTGGATAAATTAGTATGCAAGATTAATTGGAATGCAGAAATAAATATTTTAAAAAAAGTCATTCCAAAAGACTGGCTTCAGATGTTACAGTCTGAAAGTTCTATTAAAAGTATTGTAAATATTCCTAGACAGAAACTAATCTGGAAAGGTAATTCCATTGAGGCTTCAAATTTTTCAACAACTATATTATATAAGTCAATTTGTAAAGATAAAACTGAACCATCAATTGGTGTTAGCAAATGGATGCGTATTTTACAAATTTATGAGAACCTTAGTATTAACCAACTATATGTTTTCATGTTTTATTATTTAGAAGAAAAAAAGTTAAAAATATATAGATAGGAAACTTTTACAATTCATATTACCAACAAAACAATTATTGTTTAAATGAAAACAGACGATTGACAATCTTTGTAATGTATGTAACGAAGAAGAAGATTATAACCACTTTTTTATTTCTTGTCGATTTTTAGAAAAAATTTGGAAAAGTATTCATGAGTTAATGATAAAATCAAATTTAAATTTTGGAGTATCATTAAAGCAATTAGTCTTTGGATATAAAATTTTTGACAAAAATTATTATGGTCTGAATTATTTCCTAACAATCTTAGGTTTTTCCATATACAAATCATATTATGTATCTAATCAGAAATTGACAAAAGTAAATGTTTATCAAATTTTGTTCGAGAATACACAAAAAGATACAACGAAAACAAAACAATGAAACTTAATCCCTTACTAAAGTCACTAAAAAGAAGTTTAGACGATTGATAGAATAAACATAATGTATTGAAATGTTGTATAATTGTATTTCAAGAAATTTATACATATTATTATAATATATACATATATACCAGCAGTTGATTGCTAACCTGGGCAATCGGTGGAATATTACAGGATGCATCAAGAAAAGCTTGGTTTCTTGGTGTAACAATGTAACAAGCATATTTGATGAATAAATATATAATGTTGTTAAAAAAAAAAAAAAATAATCTCATATATCCAATGAATATTTCATTTCTCCTATTTATGAATATGCCATTTCTGTTTTTTAAACTATACAACGCTGCATTTGTTTTGACGATTTCGTACAGTAAATATTTGATAGTTGTATTTGTAGATGATTCCGAAAGTGGAAACTACATGTAAGGAAGTAAAAACACCAGAAAAAAAACCAACATTTACATGACTTAGTTTTATCCCTACCCGACCAAAACATCAATATCATAAATCGTACTAAAACAGTATTATAATTAAGTATAATTAAGTTATTCAGAATTATTACTGTGTTAATGGATTATGTTTACTATAATGAATATGGTATTTCTAAGGAAAGTTAAGTGAAAACATGAGCAATTGTTGAGATGAGTGACTCGATTTATATGTTATTCATACTCATTAGGCGAAAAAACCCAACCTAACAACGCCATGTAATTACAATAAATACCAATAACCAAAGAACAGTACACGCAACTCAATATATTATAATCAAAATAAGAAAATCATTTCAAAAGAGGGACGAGAGATACCAAAGGGACAGTCAAACTCATAAATCTAAAAGAAACTGACAACACCATGGCTAAAAATGAAAAATACAAACAAACAACAGCACACATGACACAACATAGAAAACTAAAGAAAAAACAACACTAACCCCACCAAAAAACTAGGGATGATCTCAGGTGCTCCGGAAAGGTAAGCAGATCCTGCCCCACATGACACCAACATAATTATTTATTGACGTGCAAATAATATACAATCGACAAAAAATAGTATTGCATTGGTTTGTCAGAGCAACCGAATACTGTATGACATGATAAATAAAGTATGTCATTCATTAAATACAAGCAACTTTGTCAATACATTTTCACTTTACGACCTTATTGTCATCGTATTTGATATTGCAATAAAATGCTATCGAATAATTAGTGAGATTTCGTAGGTTTCAACGGATCCATTAAGAATTTGATGCAAATCATCAACTTGATTTTTAAAATGTATTGTATTACATTTATAGATGAATACACAACATGGTACACAGCACCATAACAAGCATCAAATGACTTTCCATAGATTTTGAAACGTAGGTATTTTGAGAATTATTGTCCTTTTAAAATTACATTATTACGTTACCTTAATTTGCTATTGTGGAGTGTGTGTATTGAACACTACAACTAGGCCAGGTTCTGTATGTGGGTGTCTCTAATCATTAGCTGCTATTACGTGCCTGTTGGTATGATCTCAATATCCCATTGACTTAGAGATAAATGATACAACAGATACAGTTAAGTTTGCCTCATATATTGACTCACATCTAGAAATTGACGATCGTGGACGGCTGAAAACAAAACTTTTACGACAAAATGATTTAAGCTTCCCAATTGTAATATTTCCATGCCATTTCCATAGCAACAAAACAGGAGCGCCTGCATACGGTTCCAAATGGAGAAGTTGAAATCATCCCTCGTAAATTTTACGGACGCCATCACGAGTTGGTTGACAGTGATGGAATAACCGTTTTAAAGATGATATCGGATATTCTCATTATGTCGTAACCTACAATCCCCTTTCCTTTCACGAATTACTGAAATTGTACATATTTTCGCGGCGTATTTATTTTCACGAATTTCGCGGTTGTTTTATTATCGCGATAATAAATACACGCGAATCCAAATCAAACCTTTCAACTGAAAGGCAATAATTATAAAATCGCAAAAACAAATACCCGCGAACGTGTTTGAAATACACAATTCGAGAAAATAAGTACCCGCGAAAAAAAGTACAAGTACAGTATACTATTTACCGGATTTCTAATAACATGAGCAACACGAAAGATGACACATGTGGAGCAGAATTTTTGTCATGGTATTATCAGTTTATTTCCGATCTATGAGTTTGAATCTCCATCTGCACGTCTGGTATCTTTCGCTCCTTTTTAGTTTGTCACCTGACTGCGTAGTATGTATTCATTTTCAATAGAAATTATGAAGTCAGAATGCATTCTTGTATTCTTATGTATTCTGTTTTAACAAAGCCGCAGTTTTGCTCCTCTCCTACATCATGAGCTTTTGGCCGTTGCTAGTCTTGTATGTGTTTTTTTTCTAAATTTATTTCAATTCATTCAATATATGTTTTGGTCTTAAGTGTGACGTCCTTTTTTACAGAACAAGTAGACATTGCGCGGTTTTTGTTGATGTGTTGAAGAACCATTTATCAACGATCTGAGTCCTCTTTTGGGTAATGTTAAATGTTTGTGTAAGAAAGAGTAGCGAAAGACACCAGGAGACATTCACATTCATAAATTAAAAATATACTGACAACGCCATTGCTTAAATATAAAAAGACAAACAGACAAATAATGAAACACAAGAAACAATAAAGAAACTATTAAAAGACTAAGCAACATGAACATAACCATAAACTGGTGTTGATCTCATATATGTTTAGATAGAAATTACAAATTCTCTAAGGTGTGATTTGATAGAAATTATTCTTATAAATTTATCAATTTTAAAAGGGTCGATCATAATTTATCAACTAAAACAATTAAACTCATCAACAATATTATCATGTTTATACAGTATTTGTATATTTAAGCATCATCATTAAATATTAGATTTTTTCATTGTTTTTACCTCGGAATGTGCATAGTTAAAGAGAAAGAAACAAAGGAAATTAAATAACATGAATCTTTTATTTCACGTAGTTATTGTGTTTCTGTACCAAGTCAGGAAGATGGTCATTGTTATATATTGTTCGTTTCTCTTTGTGTTGCATTTTAACGTTGAGTCGTTTGTGTTTTCTCTTATTTTTGAGATATTGAGATAAGACGTGGCACGGTACTTGTCTATCCCAAATTCATGTATTTGGTTTTCATGTTACATTTGTTATTCTCGTGGTGTTTTGTCTGATGATTGGTCTGTTTCTGTGTGTGTTGCGTTTCGATGTTGTGTCGTTGTTCTCCTCTTATATTTAATGCGTTTCGCTCGGTTTTGGTTTGTTACCCCGATTTTGTTTTTTGTCCATGGATTTATGAGTTTTGAACAGCGGTATACTACTGTTGCCTTTAATTATTCTGCATTTGAAGATTAGTTGGAAGTTTACTTACGTCTTTTGAAATTACTATTCTATTATCAAAATGTTACATTGAAAAAAAGATACTAATATTTACTATTTTGAAAAGGATGATGAAAAAAGAAAAGAAAAATGAGCAGTTGTTGAGATGAGTGACTCAGTTTACATTCAAAATAGTTTTGGTTAGTAAGTCGCCTTTTCAGAATATGACGTTATATAAGTAGTCTCACCGTCCGTACACCAAAATCAAAGTAATGAAATGTCATGGGATGAAATAGGATTGTACGTTCTAAACCAATCGCAATGTTATGTTTACCTATTTGGACATATTACTCTTTTTGCATTATATTTTGAAACGGCGATTTGTTGCGGCTGTCATTTAGTTTAGCTAGTTATAAAACCAGGTTTAATCCACCATTATCGATCTACACAAGGAAATTCTGCACCAAATCAGGGGAATATGACATTTGTTATCCATTCGTTTGATGTGTTTTAATTTTCCTAGGAATGCAGTATTTTTGTGATTTTAGTTTTTTACAATCTTATTTGATTTATGTGTCAGTTTGACGTAAGACATGAATTGCGTATTCACCGTCACATATTGAGTCCTTAAAGAATTGTTTAATAAGATCCAAGCTTTTAGTTTAGTATGCATAAAGCGCGACACTTCAACATTCAAAAGCCTATTAGGTAGAGACTGGAAATGTTGAATGTGTGAAAGAGACAACACCCGACCTAGCGCCGAAGTACACTCAGAGGTCTTCAATACAGCGAGAAAATCTCGTACCCAGAGGTGTTGTTCAGCTTGCCACTCAACAAAATTTGTGTACTAGGTCAGTGAATATGGATGTTATCTAAATACAAACCATATAAGATAAACTCAAATCAAAAATGGTGCAAGACTGACTAAGGCCAGAGACTCCTGACTTGGGACAAGTGCGAAACTGCGGCGAGGTTGAAAATGTTTTTTTTTAAACTCAACCTTCCCCTTTACCTCTGGCCAATGCAGAAAAAGCGAATGCTTATTGTGCAGTTACCAAAAAAAAAAGGAAAGCTATAGGGGCACACATGATCTACACACAGAAGTCACATCGATCTAAGGCAAACTTTGTCTAAGGTACAAAATGTAGGTTTGTCAAATATATTATGTTTTATGATTTGTTATTTTATGATTTGAAGATAATCATAAACTCAAAATGACACTACCACTTTTACGTATACAATTTTTTCAATTTCAATAAAAAAAACTTATTGTATTTTTATTCAACCAAAGTTTGAAGCCTTCTAATGTTCACAATGAAATGTAGGTCGCGAAAACATATATGTTTCAAGTTTTCATTTTTATCCATCAATCATTGGGGAAACACTACACCTAAATCATGCAATTAATATATAACATTTTTTACCATTCCCTCATTGTCTAATATGTTGTGATAATGTGTCATGAATCACATACTATCACCTCACTACTCATTGTGTAGTAGGGTGTAATTGTGTGTCATAAATTGCCACATTACCACCTTTGGTTTTGTTTATTGTGTAGTAGGGTGTAATTGTATGTCAGAAATTCCCACATTACCACCTTTGGTTTTGTTTTTTGTTTAGTAGGGTGTAATTGTGTGTCATAAATGCCCACATTACCATCTTTGGTTTTGTTTATTGTGTAGTAGGGTGTAATTGTTTGTCAAAAATGCCCATATTACCACCTTTGGTTTTGTTTATGGTGTAGTAGGGTGTAATTGTGTGTCATAAATTCCCACATTACCACCTTTGGTTTTGTTTATTGTGTAGTAGGGTGTAATTGTGTGTAATAAATTGCCACATTACCACCTTTGGTTTTGTTCATTGTGTAGAAGATTCATGAGAGTATATATGATTAAGTCTCTAAATCTTTTTCCACATTCTTATTTTTAGCAACACAAGTATATACCGGAGTTCTCACGAGACTATGGCCGTTTGATAGCCAAACATGTTCATCTGAAGTGTTAATAACTACTTACGTATATGGCACGTGTAATAACACTTTTAATGGCAAGCCACAAGATTTCCCTTTTAATGCTATGGCGTTCGACGGTTCTTCTTTTATTGATGTCGATGTGGATAGTTCAACTACTAACATAAAACATTACAGTTTTCAAGGGTGGTTCTTTTTTACATCTGACACTCCTTCGTCCTTGTTTCATTACAGAGACAGTTAGGGAATCTCGGAAATAATCGTTTGGACCAATGATATGAAATTAAAACTTTATAGAAAAGTAAATTCTGTTTTGAATACTTTTACTGGAACTCAGCAATTTTGGAAAAAACAGATGGTACTATATTGCACTTGGTGTAGGTAAAGAAGGGTACGTATCATTACGTATTGATGGCTTGAAGGATGTCTATGGAATGCTCTCCAACCGTAAGAGCACAGAATTGGCAGGTACATTAAGAATTGGTGGGGATTTCGGGGAGGCACATGCAAACGTTAATGGACGAATTACATGTGTTGGCTTTCATTTGAATACTAGGGCTGCCTCTGAGGATATTGTAAAAGATGTGTGCACTGAAACGGATTGGTTGCGTAAGTACACGTTTAGACATATATGCAGAATTCAAAATTAGTTTCTTTGTTTCTGGTTGACGTATGTTGTCTGTATATTTTTTTGTATTAAATGTTTTTGAGGTGCAGTGCTATGAATGCTTTTAAGCGGACAGACGGACGCAGCTATCATAAATTCTCTGTTTTCTTCTTTGCGAGTCCACCAAAAGTCAGGTGTCTGTAATTCATATGTGTTTTCGTTTATTGTGTTATACATTATTTAGGCTATTGTTTTTCTTGTTTTAATTGTTCTACCAAAGGCAGATTATATTAGTTATGCCTGTGCTTATTCTTGTCTTTTATTGAAAATCATAAGTATTTGATTGATATTTTCGACATTCTAAGCAATACACACACGGATAGCTGCTCTTTTCGTCATTTACGTCAGAGTCATGTTTGCAACCAAAAAAAAAATAATGTCAACAATAACAATTTAATATCAACAACCCAAGTACTAACTGTGTATCGATTAACCCGGCCCCCTTAAAATGGAATATACACGGTCTCCACGCGGACGATTTTAACCTGTCATATTCCTAAAAATGTATAGGAGGTAAGATAAAAGTATTTAAAACTATTATTTTTGTTTATTTACAGCGGAAAGAGGAAGCAACAGTATATATTTGAAGCGGATGGACACAACGGCGTTGGTGCCTGTCTTTCTGAAAGAAGTCATCCGCTGTTCGATCAGTGAGTGTGCCCACTCATGTTTGGAAGACATTGAATGCTTCTATATATCTTTTGATGGAGAATCTGCCACATGTAACTCGTATTACCTGTTCAAAAAAGAAGATACTACAGGCAACCATAGCACACTTTCTTTGTATAAAGTTAGAACATAGTAATTTACTAGTATGCCAGTATTCGAATGGTGTACTTATTTACCGTATCGATTTTTTTAAAATAAATTTGATAATTCATAAGGGCTTCAGTATTTGCATGATGTGCATGTACTTTTATATGACGTGTTCAAACAATTTCTCATTTAATTCTACTCGCACTTGTGTCAATAAGTAGAAATCAAAGACATCATTCAAATCCTACTATCATATGATTCCTATTGTAACGGTTGTTTTTTTTTTTTAATTCAAACTAAATAAATATTTACTCATACAAATCAATGTATCCTTACTGTTAACCTGGTTTGGAAAAACAAAACAAACAGAATATTTAAGCAGCATGTGATTACCGTACGACTTTACAGCGAAACACATTATATAGAAAGTTAGCAAGTGTAGATAGTTCATTCTGTAATAAATAGTAAAGAGAGTTAAACGTTTTCATTCAAATTCATTGACTTCTTTAAAACTGTTATTTTCTGACTAAATAAATAAAGGAAATATAACAACTCGCATGAACAATATCTACCAAGTTAAGCAACTAAATGAGAGGCGAATGATGTAAAATGAAAAGTCACATTCATCAGGCGAAAAAGAAACTTATATCGCCATAATTGCAAAATTAGAAAGAAAAACCAGGCAAATAACAGTTCATGCAAGAAAGAGTAGAAAGCTTACGACTAACATGAAAGAGCCACATAAACCTAATAAAAACTAGGAATCATGTCAAAGGCCCCAGATGGTAAGCAGATCCTCCACATGTCGCGGCCGCTGTGTTGTTTATGTAAATACAAACCCGGGTATATGTCAAATGCGGTATGCTAAAGTTATTTGAATTCCAATGGGGACTAACTGTGCACCACTTATTGCAGACCTGCTTTTGTATTGTTATGAGTTACAATTTATGACTAAAATTAGCAAAGACCCATCAAAACAACATTCGATACAAAAAGTTAACAATACTTGTAGATAGTTGGATGATATATATCAGTAATGACGACTTCAGTATGGATACTAAAGAAATTTATCCTGTTGAACTTACTTTAAATAAAGCTAATACTATCAATGACCACTGCCCTTTCCTCGATCTTTATATCTATATCATTAACGGAAGGCTTGATATAGAAAAAATATGATAAAAGAGATGATTTTTCATTTTCTATCGTTAATTATCAATTTTTAGATGATGACGTACCCTTGTCTCCATCTTATATAAAATAGGGTGTTTATATATCTCAACTTGTACGATTCGCTCGAATATGTAACAACGTATTAGATTTTAGCGAGAGAAAGTCATGTATTATTGTTAAAATTATTACATCACGGTTTTCGATATCATAAACTAAAAGATTCATTATAGGGCAACTAGGGCGCAATCAAAGATAGGTAAGAATAACAATTTATATAACATTCACATTGCATTTAAGTGTATGAAAGTTTGAATCTTTTTGAATTCATACTATATAATGCTTTTGAAGTGACTATGAATTAAAATTTATAGCACGAATATTTATTGAAAGAGTACATTTTAGTATCTTGACAACACATTTGTGACGTGATGTGTAATATTGTTCTTGTGTGAGTTGATGCAATGTATATAGTTGACAGTACAAACTACGCATCAGAGTTAAAACGCTTTGGGTTAAAAAAAATTGCCATTATCAAATTGAATATGCTTAGCTTAATATACTACTTCTGAATATATTTATCAATTCAAGCACGAAAAGACCTCCAATAGATATGTTTTGATTCAAAATATAATTGAATGAGAATATGGAGTTATAAAGTTCACGTTTATAAGACAGCATTAGTAATAAATATGCAATTAACTGTGTTACACATTCAAAGGAAAACAAACTCAAAATAAGACAAATACATGTATGCAAAACAAAGCAAGCTTGTAATCAGCCATGCATGTATGATATGTAATGGGTAGTATACATTTTGTGTATTATTCTACCATAATGTCACGTTCTATTGATTATAGAACTTTATGATTAAAGTTTACAAATAGTTCATGTCCTTGAAAAGTCATAAGGGATTAGCTTTTAAATAATTTATAATAATTATAAATATGTATCTTATTTGTAATCAATTCTATCATACTATCAGACGAAAGATTCCAAAAGGACAGTCAAACTCATCAATCAAAAAATAAACTTACCAAGACATGGCTAAAAATGAAAAAGACAAACAGACAAACAGACATGACAACGTAGAAAACTAAAGAATAAGCAAAACGAACCCCACCAAAACAAGGGGTGATCATAGGTGCTCCGGAAGGGTAAGCATATCCTAATCTACACATTGCACCCGTCGTGTTGCCCATGTTATAACAAATCCGATAAAAAGTCTTATTTGGTAGGTCACATTCATGAAAGAGATGGGGATTGTAAGACGACGTAAGTAACATGTCCGATATCATTTGTGAAACGGTTATTCCATAACGGTCAACCAACTGGTGATGGCGTCGGTACAATTTACTAATATATCGTGTACTGTGAGACATTTCTAGATTTTACTGACACTAGTAACACCAGACCACTAAAAGTTGCACTTTTTGTTAAGTCCAGAAGGAAAAGTGGTTTATAGCTATTGACTCATTGCAGGCGGTGTATATAATTCCCTTTCCGGAGCATCGTATATCACCAACGTATGTTGTGGGGTGTTCATGTTTGTCCGTCTGTACTTCTTTGTATTTGTTTGTGTACTGTTGTCTGTCAGTGTATTGCCAGTTTCATTTCAACTGACGAGTTATTGTATGCTTTTGTTATCTTTTACATCTCTTTCATAATAACAGAAAATCTAAAATGACCAATGAATGTTTCTCCTATTCACGAATATGCCATTTTTGTTTTTTTTTAACACACAACGATACTTTCGTTTGGACGATGCCTTGAAGTAAATATTTGATTTGTAGACGAAGCCGAAGACGGATACTATGCAGCTTGCGTATAACAGTCCATATATCATCACGAAAAAAGTCCGCTTTGTACACTTGAAATCGATTTAGTAGACAATTTACTTATATTGATTTTTGTTCACAACTTTCAGATGCGACGTAACTGTAACTTTTGAGAATTATTGCCCTTTTTAAATAACATTTTAAGGGTACTTTATTGACATAATTCAAAAAGCAACAGTGGATTGTAGGTATACAATGGAAAAAGTATACCCGATTCTGTATAAGGGTTTCATTTATCGAGTTTAACAATTATGTTCCTGTTGTTAACTATTTTTATGTTCGTACGTCACATGACTTCGTAGTATGCTTTGTACAAATTATTACGTCACATTACATTCTTAATGCGTTCTTAACCATTCTTGCAGTCTAATGCATTCTTGTTAAACCTCGCCGCACTTTTTCCCCTTACTCAAGTCAAGGGCCTCTGGTTATTGCTAGACTTGTGTGGGTTTCGAACTAGATACGTGAGTCTTGCTCATTTGTAAAGACCGTACGGTGACATATAGTTTTTATTTTTTGTGTATAATACAGTCGATACATATTTGTGAGTGAAGAATTAAACCAAGGCCTATACTAGTATCATGATATCGGAAAATATATAGCCCGAAATAACTAAAACGCAAATAAATCAATTCGACAATAACATGAATAAATACAATTGTTTCTCTCCGTATAATTTTATAGCTAAATTCTCAATAAATACTTCAAACCTGCTAAAAATTCATCATTGATAATATCTTAAAAGTTAGCTTTCTCTACGTTCAGCATATCAACCAAAGGATGGACATCGTTTTAAAAGGTTACCCATTAACGGAAATTCCCATAATTGTGATTTTTTTTTTATTTAACGTAACGTAAATGTTACTTTCAAACAAGTCAATGGTTTGAAATAACTATCATATTTTCAATCTGCTCAATGGGAATTCATCTTTACTTATATCTGGGCCCGGTGCCTTTTATTACCGACTATAAAGTATGGATTTTCATCGATGTTGAAGGCTGTATGGTTCCCCAAAATTACATACATCCACTTTATTCAAACTTTGGTAGATTGTACTTCCCAATTCACATAATTATAATCCTGCTAGCCACGTTTTTACCGATGACCTCAACATTGTCAATAACACTGCCCTGCGAAATGTGTTATCCAAAGGATTGAAATATCATGAGCCTAAAACCATCAATAAACTATTAATACGTCAGACGCATGTTTCGTCTACATTAAACTCATCAGTGACGCTCAGGTCAAAAAAACAAATAAAACCAGAAAAAAAAATGCAAGCATTGATGACCAAAAATTTCGAAAAGTTGTGTCAAATACGGATAAGGTTATCTGTCTGGGATAAGAAAGTCCTTCGTACTTAGAATAATTCATACTCAATATCCGATGAGAATAATAAAATATAACATCAATACTAAAACATGAATTTTGGGTAGCCAAATACCGTGAACTTGGTTTTGTAAAACAAACAGATTTAGTATTATTACTAACGAGACTTTGCATTAGAGATATATCGAGGTAGATTTAAGCAACATGTGATCATCGTGCTGATTTAAAAAATCGGTGAAACTCCTAAAGTATGCACGTGTAGACACCAACATAAGTATTCATTGAAGTGCAAATAATATACAATCGATAAAAAATGAAACTGCTACTTTCGACTAAGTAGAGTCAAAATGAACTTGAATAGTCCATGACAAATACGATTATTTTTAACAACTTAACAACATGTACAACTTTTGTTCAATAAGACACGGAAGTGTTTACTTCCGCGTTCTTCTCATTGCGATATGTTATTTTTAAAAAGCCTATCAAGTGTATTGTAAACTTTAAGTGTCGATTAAATGTGTGGGTATTTATGCGTGACTCTTTGAAAGAATCGTCCCATTTTGTCTTAATAACAGGCATATCAACTGTGTTTTATTATTCTATTGCATTACATAAACTTCCTAAATAGTTTACCATACAAGTGAACTTAGGTTTGCAATGACTTTTTCCGTATTGATTTGGTTTACTGCTTTTGTTGGATATACTACTACAACGGGTATCGAAGGTACGTTTTATGTAATTAAATCAGTTGCATATATTGAGTCACTATTATTTACTAATTGCTTTAATGACAAAATACTTTTATATATGAAACTCCGTGTCACCATACGATCGCGATGTCGTAAAGCGGCAGGCAAAATCACGGTATTTCCAACATCCCCTGAACTATATCACGCTAGAGATTTTATAAAAAAAAATCAGTCTCCGGGTGTTTATGTTGAGCTTTCATAATCATACATGTACACTGTGATACACTTCAATGTAACTAACAGAGACTACATGACATGAAGTTTACAAATTATAGTTGTACGTTCAAATTCCCCATTGAACATGTATCCAACACATAGGTAACCAAAACCCACATTATTTTGCACATATTTACGCTCAAGCAGGTACTATGGGTCACCTTCAACGTGCAGTGAGGTCAGAGTTTTTTTGTTGCTTTGTGTTGAAGGCCTTACTGTGACTTTGAGGAATATCAATAAAAGTGTTCCTTTGCTTTTTGTTTGTTTGTTTGTTGGGTATTTACTGATTGTATATGATGGATAGGGATCAAATGACACAGAACTATAGGTCACCGTACGACATTCAACAAAGCCGAAACCGCAAAGTTAGCTATACATTTTGTAGAAGGCACCGAAATTACAAACGTAAAATAATTCAAACGAAAAAACTAACGGCCTAATTTATGTACAAAAAAAATTACCCGAAAAACAAATATTTTACACATCAACAAACAACAACTGAATTACAGGCTCCTTACTTGGAATCGGCACATACATACAGAATGTGGTGGGTTTAAGCATTTTAAAGGATCTCAATCCTCTCCTCATCATAAATACCAGGTATGACATTTTGTATTTGCGTCAGATGCCCGATAAGGTTTCGTCTACTAAAAGACGCATCAGTAACGCTAAAATATAAAAAAGTTGAAAAGGCCAAATAAAATTCGAATGTGGAGAGCATAGGACCAACAAATCCTTAAAGTTTTGCAAAGGTACATTTAACGGTGATCTAATCTTGAGGGAGAAAGGCCTAAGTATTTCAAAAACCAATTTAAGTAAGGTTTACATACGTTACATTTGCGTAATTGAATCTAAAATTAAATCGTTGTGATAAAGAAAAAAAAAGAATATGTTGTGTGAATGCCATTTAGACAACTTTCTAGCAAAGAGCGAAGGACGAAGAATGGACATTAATGCAAAAATTCCTGGAAAATGCAATAAAAATAAAACAACAATTAGTAATGCTGAAAAATATTTTGATTTCATGGAAATATATAATAGTTGAATGTAAAATCTTACTAATGATTATAAAGAAAGCAACCTTAAGATATTTGAGATGAAGATTTAACAAAAAAGGGAATTAAGTTAACGAAATAGTTGTTTTCCTTTTCCCATAATTGAAGGAAGTAATGTCGTTATTTGAAACAGTTGCAGTCACGTCAAAAGAGTTTTACATTTATGTCATCTATCTCGAAAAAAGTAAAATGAAAATACGCAATGCGTGTACTTGTGCATGCTTTGGCTTTATAAAAGTGTATTCAGTATACAGTATATGTGTAGAAATAAAATGGCATTGAAATATGATTATATTCCAAATCGTTTATATTACATTATCTCGATGGGCTTTTCTAAAGAACGCATTGATTAGCTAAATCCATGTGCACGTCCGCATAAGATTCATTTGAGATCAAAATGAAGACATAACGCCAAGAAAAGAAGACGCAAATTGTACAAAGACTAAAATAAGATGGATATGAAAATAAGCAGTGAAAGACCAATGTCAAAAGAACATGCAAATACATTCGAAGGTCTGTTTGAACTTAAACAAAAAAACCAGATATGTTTATGCTTTTATTTTCTGTAGAAAGAACTTGATGGTCGGCTTAGTGTTTAACTCGTTGTACTGCCTTGTACGTTAGAGTAATACCACAGACAGAACAGTTCGTGCCGGTTAAGTACAAGAAGTCTATCGTTTATCGTTTGATTGATCATGTGAATTACACGTGTGATCGACTTGACAATGCATACAACACATCATACTAATTTTGACAACCTATTTGTAAGTGTAATCGAAAACCTATGATAATTGTGCGCTTACATGTAGTACAACTTATATATCTATCCAGGATTTGTTCACTTTGAAAGAACACCATTTTTAAATATTGGATAACTGGGTTAAAAAAACATAGAGCTATAAAGTTCATCTCATTTTGAGATGGTCTTTAACCCAATTAGACGCACTCATTTTAGCTTTTTTTATATTTAAAATAAATGTGGTAAAATATCTTTATTGTTATTTTAGACCTGAAAACTTATCATGTAGTCACTGATTTTTTGCCTGTGCACAGTACGATTATACCTAAACTGTGTAATGAAACTTATTCCGAAAGAAACGTTACTCGACAAATTGCTGAAAAAAATGAGACATCTGGACAATTTGAGATCGTATGTAATATCTCAGATAACACAGGAACGACCGATAAATCCTTATTACAGACGTGTTTAAGTGATGTATTCATCAATATCGAATTTCACTTTTCTTGTAATAACAGTGATCAGCAACAAGGTATGTTTGTATTCTTTTTTTTACAAAAGTCTCAGGTTTTGTCATAAAAAAAGTCAATGAAATAATCGAGAGAAACAACACTGTCTATTTTGACAGAGTTAATAGTTAGCAATGACACTTTATAAAAGGGTCAAATGATACCAGAGGGACAGTCAAACTCATAAATCAAAAATTAACTAACAACGGCATGGCTAAGAATGAAAAGGACAAGCAGACAAACAATAGTACACACGACACAACATAGACAACTAAAGAATAAACAACTCGAACCCCACCAAATACAAGGGGTGATCTCAGGTGCTCCGGAAGGGTAAGCAGATTCTGCTCCACATGTGGCACCCGTCGTGTGACTTATGAGATAACAAATCCAGTAAATAGTCTAATTCGGTAGGTCACATTTATGAAAGGGAAAGGGATTGTACTTTAGACGTAAGGAACGTATCCGATATCATTTGTGTAATTTAACATTTTGTTTGGAGCTAACATTGCTAGATATAGTCAGGGGCGGAAAAATCTCCCAGATAGGTTTCCTAAATAAAGGCATCAGTAGTACACAGCCAATTTGCAGAGGTACTATTTTTGTACTTAAAATCTGTCGTACTGAAAATTAACTTTTGATATTTAGTACTATTTCTTTACTTTAAAATTATTGTACTTTTTACGTACCTGTATTTTACAGTACTTGATTTGTACTTAAAATTTTGGTACAGAAATAATGCCAAAAGCGATCACAATATTCCATGTGTTTGAAAATCATAATTTTAAGCGATTTGGAATAGACATACTGTCAAAATGCTGAAAATGTAACGTTGTAACCAAAAATATGTAGTACTTAAATTTTCAAGTACAAATTAAGCACTGTAAAATACAGGTACCTAAATATTACAATAATAGTACTAAATATGAAAAGTAGATTTACAGTATTACAGAATTTTTGTACAGACATAGTACCAATGCAAAATTGGCTGTGTCTACCGCTGTTCGAAACTCATAAAGCGAAAGAGAAAAAAAAAACAAATCCGGGTTACAAACTAAAACTGAGGGAAACGCATCAAATATAAGAGGAGAACAACGACACATCAGAAATACAAATTTAAAATGTAACACACAAAGAAACGAAATTCCGTTTTGAAGGCCTTATGTTTCGTTATAATACGTTATTATGATTGACTAACACACATGTAACAGCAATCCTTGAAAAACTTGATAAAAACTTTTAAAAATCGTGTTTTTTTATATCCTTTGACAAAACTGTAATTTTAAATTTGGAATGCCTCTTTGGAATTTTATAGGGTTGTTATACCCCAATATATGTACAAAAAGAACATTCAAATCTTAATATGCATTGCTTACTTTCGCCCAATATGGAATTTACAGATATTCAAACAATGTCCGACTTGTAATGACATTTGAAGATTTATTATAATAAAACTTTGTTTTCTCTTTTAAGAAATATTCCTTGCTTCATATCCATATGATAATAATATATACAATGTAACGGATTACTGCGACGAACCAGTTCTTCAGGAATTAAAAATTCTTAACCAGTCAAGTGATGTATATTGGTCAGTTTGTGAAGACATTTCCAAAACGGTTATGACGAACTGTTCTGTGAGATGCGATGGAAAAATGTGCTTCATTAATACAATATGTGTACGGGAAATTAGTCCTAAATGTCTTATACAGAAATATGTGAGACTATCTTACGAATGCGAACAAGATTCAAGTAAGTAATTAAGAACAACTTTTAAATAATTTCCAAAGTGTGTGCAGATATTTTATTTTTCATCTTAAATTTGATTTCGCAAGTGCTGTTATCTAGGTTTTTTTTGTGATATTAAAAAATAATAACGGGTGTATATGTATATGTATTTTTAACTATTACTGTAGTTTTAGAGATCTAGTTTAATGCGAAAAATCATAATACAATGCAACAGATCGCTTCTATAGGTTTTGTATCTCTTTTTACAATGTTTCAATAGAATGAGAAGTTTTTGCCACGACATATTTATCTTTATTGATTTCAGGAAGCTGGCTTGTCATTTTTTGGATTTTTTATCAGATTTTTGCCATCCTCTGCTTTTATCCATTTAAATGCCTTGAAAAAATTGGCGCGATGACCCCCATTTTCCTTTTTGTAAATCTTTTACATGTATAATGATAAGCCATCTGTAAAAGTCTTACAAAATATAAATTATTAATTAAAAGTTTTTGAGAACTTCAACTTGTCAATGATAAAGCTATGAAAAGTCAAGAGAGAATGTTTTCCCGCCAAAATTCCAATGGCTTATATATCGACAACAAGCACGGTGACCTATATTTTTTTTTTTGGGCTCTTTGGATTTCTTTATTAATTTTCTATCAAAATAAACTATTGTTTTGAAAAGTCATTTATTTTGAAACTGAGAAGCTTGAAACTGAGAAGCTAACTCTCTTAAAAGAGGGACGAAAGATACCAAAGGGACAGTCAAACTCATAAATCTAAAACAAACTGACAACGCCATGGCTTAAAATGAAAAAGACAAACAAACAACAGCACACACGACACAAAATAGAAAACTAAAGAATAAACAACACGAACCCCACCAAAAAACTAGGGGTGATCTCAGGTGCTCCGGAAGGGTAAGCAGATCCTGCTCCACATGCGGCAACCGTCGAGTTGCTTATGTGATAACAAACCGGTAACTATTCTAATTCGGTAGGTCACATTCATGAAAGGGAATGGGATTGTAGTTACGACGTAAGGAACATATCCGATATCATTTGTGAAACGGTCAACCAACTCGTGATGGCGTCCGTAAAATTTACGAAGGGGTGATTTCAACTTCACCATTTGGAACTCTTGGTTCAATAGCTTCCTTGTGAGCAGCAACCCTCTATCAAGAAAATCATGATAGGAAATGCAAGCACGGGAATGTCGTATCAATTGGAAGATATATACCCCGTATGCAGGTGCTGCTGGAATGTTGCTACTTAGAAATGGAAAGTTCACAATTGGAAAGCGGAAATCATCTCTTTTGTCGTAAAGTTTTGTTTTCAACCGACCCTCATTGTCAATTTCTAGATGTAAGTCAAGATATGAGGCCGACTTAACTGTATCTGTAGTATCCTTTATCTCCATCTCGATTTGATAGATGCGTTCCACATAGTCACCAAATTTTGAATTATTTAGTGAAAGAACATCATCTATATAGCGAAAAGTAGAGTTAAAGGATATTGCTAACTTCTTATCTTTCTTCCTAAGAAGTTCCTGCATGACGTCAGCCTCATAATAATAAAGAAACAAGTCGGCAAGTAAAGGGGCACAGTTTGTTCTCATTGGAATGCCGACCGTCTATTGAAAAACACGTCCCCCGAACGTAACAAATATTTTGTCAATCAAGAAATCAAGCATCTTGATCTTGTTCAAAAGGAATAATTTGATATGATTATTTACTTATATGCAATGAAATATTAGTGAAATGTTATCCATTATAGTACTGGATAGAATAAAAAACTTTACTTATGCCAGGTATTTCTTCATTCGCCACACATATAAATTCTGCATAATATTTCGAAAAGTAGAAATTTAAAATAAACCTTTTTTGTCGTAAATCTCCGTGAAGAGTTTATAGTGTAAAATTGAAATGTCTATATTGATACTTATAATAAAATGGAGTTTAGACTGACCTTTTCTGTGTTTGGCCATAAATTGTTATCGAAAGCAGTACATGAACTATTCTGTTATTCAATAGACACAATTAGTGTTAATAGGAATGCATACATCCTGTCGGTAAACGTAATTGCCGAAACATACAATATTAGCTTCAAATACCATTGGGGACAAACCGGCTATTAGCAGAGATATGTTCATATGATGTTTGACATACCAAAGATTGTTGCAAAAAACATTAAAAAATACATAATACATTAATGAAAATCTTCATCCTTATCGAACTTAACGCCCTTGACTTGTTAGAATTTGTTAAATGTAGCTCCTAGCATCCTTAACTAATGCACGCGTGTTTTTCTTCAATACCAATTTATTCCAGTGAATCTAGAAAACAAAGAAGTTCTGATTTATATTGACTGTGGAAACAAATACCTGATTGATATGAAGGATATTTCTATACAACAAAAAAGGCAATCCTGTTCTGAAACTCAAATGCAGTGTTTTATTTCTGACAAAGACAAAACACAGATTATTGATGCATGCCACAACCAAATGAAATGCACAAAGCCGATTAAACTAAATTCAAAATGTCTTTACACAACAGAGTATGCATATTACAATATTTCGTACAAGTGCTCAAATGATAACCGTAAGTATATATTATACATGTTATACATAAAGCTTATAT
This sequence comes from Mytilus galloprovincialis, assembly GCF_965363235.1. NCBI lineage: Eukaryota > Metazoa > Mollusca > Bivalvia > Mytilida > Mytilidae > Mytilus > Mytilus galloprovincialis. Next base: position 4,571,262 of record NC_134846.1, on the reverse strand, counting down.
TCTTTGTGAAGAATAATGAACCGACGACCAATGGTAGAAAAAAGTACATGCATATCATATATTGTCTTAAATATCAAGGATGTTGAAAAAACCCTAATTGTACCGACTTAACCGTACGCGTTAAAGGAGAACATATGAGTTAAATGAATGTTTATTATGTGACCCTTTACACACTGGAGGCGAAAGATACAATAGGGTCAGTCACATTCATAGATCGAAAATAAACTGACAACGCCATGGCTAAAAACAGAACTTTACAAACAGACAGTCAAATATTTGTGCACAATACAACATATTGCTCATATTATCATAAACCCGGTAAATAGTCTCATTTAGTAGGTCACAAACAACTTGAGTTTAATTTCTAATACTTACTAGAAATTTACATAAGCACTATTCCTATCTTCTGAAGACATGTTGTCGATGACGAAACTCTTTTATATACTTCCCCGTGTTTGTTTAGTACTTTGTATCTGGAGGTAGAACACTGTTGTTTTAAAGATATATCCTTATATTTCTATTAGTGGTATACCATAGGGTTACCGAATGCGTCATGAATTCTGAATTTATGGAGGTAATTATAATTGCCAAGTTCGAACCATGAAACCAATTTTAGTATGGTACTTCTTTGATAAATGTTTGACTTATGAACTGCTGTGTTCTACTGTTTTATTTTATAATAATTATTTCACAGCATAAATATCCGAAAGTAGTTGAGAAACAACACTACACTTCATAATTATATTATGTGTTTAGGAGTTTTGCGTGACGTCAATTTTCAATGAATAAGTACACAATTTTGTTAAGTGGCCAGCTGAAACCCGCCCCCGGAGGCGTAATTTCTTGCTGTGTTGAAGATCCATTGGTGACTTTGGTTGTTGTTTGCTCATTGCTCGGGTATTTGTAATTTTGACACATCCCACATTTCCATTCTCAATTCTATAAACGTTTTTTTTTTCTGAAATTAGTTCTTATAATACAAATGTCTGTAAAACCTCGCCCCCCTCCCCCCCCCCCCCCCCCCCAGTTTCTTAGATGCATACAAAAGCTTTAATATTTTTCGGACATGACCTAATATTTTACATTTACACCATAGTCACTGTGAAAGTGTCGCATAATACCCATTATTGCTTGAGGCTTAGCTGCATATCATGACGTTCTATTTCCTATTTTGTATTTTTATTTCTTTCATTTGTACTTACGTTATTTTGATTTGAATGTTTTTCATCATTGTTATACTGTATTTTATGTTATAGAGATGTCAGAAAGTAGCTGTCACAAAATCAACGAAACTATTACAATAAGTTGTGACATGGGTCTACTAGAAAATCAGCAACTTTCCATAACATATCAACCATCTGAAGTTGGTGACTGCCTACAAATAAACAATCTTACCTTTAAGTTTAAGCCTGATGTCTGTGACGGGGGAATTAATATAACGGAATGTAAAATCAATTTGCTTAAAGAAGGCCTAACAGACCATCCGTGTCTTTATGTTAATACGCACATGATTAACATAAATCACAGCTGTATGCATGGTAATGTAAGATTTAAATAATAGTCACTAATCTAACTAATCTAACTTGATTTCGCCTTTAGATGTTTTGTTTTCAAGCTTAAATGATTACTCTTTTGTAGAATAAAAAGCAGTTAAAATACCTGACACGTTTCTCAATTCAGTCTTTGCATTGTAAAATATTCTATGCAGTCTTTGTACCATGTGGTTGCAACGGACAGAATACATAACTAGGAATCAGATCTTGCTCAAAACAAAATTGTTAACTCATTTTCGTTTCATTTTTTATTTACAATCTTGTTGCTTTATCTACTTGGTTGATAGCACATATCGTCTTCATAGAAATCTTTGGCCTTCGTTTCCTTTTTCTTTGTGCAGATTCCTTGTCCCCCATTTGTGGATATAATATTTACAAACTAAAGAAATATGGATTATGAAAGTTATCTCTTTACTTTTTTCAAATATTAAAAGAAAAGTTGAACTTTCTGACGCGTTCGTTTCTTATGTAACGATGGCGGTGAACCAAGTTGAAAAACACTATTTAAACCATTCGTTAAGGTACATGTAGTTCAGGGGTATACCGCCATCTTGAATTGTACAATCACAATAAATATCAGTCTAGCTCTGTATTAATCTGCAAATTTAGAGACAGATTTGCAATTTATTAGTTACATTGTTAATTTATATTACGAAAACTTAGTTATTCATTGCATATATTATCGAAAATACTTTAACGAATACCATATATTTGTGCTTTAAGAATAAGCCATTTGAGGAGATATAACTCTTTTAGTACCAAATTTAAACGTTTACTTTTCTGCATTGGCTAGAGGTATTGGGGTAGGGTTGAGATCTCACAAACATGTTTAACCCATCCCCATTTTTGCGCCTGTCCCTAGTCAGGAGGGTCGATTTGTTGTCTTTTTGGTACATTCCCCATTTCCATTCTCAATTTTATATAGGGAAATTTTCATTTTCTACTTGTAGCAAGAAAACTAGTTCGGTGACATCATTTTTTTTTATTTTCCAAAGATATAAAATAAAACCTAGCTTCTCATATTTTATTTCAAAACTCTGTCTGATAGATTTCTTTTTATGCAGAAAAATATGTTTTTTTTTTTATGAACAATGTATGCACATTTTTTTCTTCTAAAAAGCATGAGAAAACCTTCATTTTTGCAAAGTATGAGAAAATTCTGTCATTTTTTGTATGCCTCTGAACTACCTTTAGTAATGATATGATTAATTTTTCACTAGTGTTGGATGACGATAGGTTAGATATCCGAGATAAAGCCAGATTGTTTTCCTAATCTGTAGTTAAAAAATGTTTTTTCTTGTTTTTCCTAATTTGTACATGAATACACGTAACATAATATTTTGGTGAGAACAAGATTTTGTTTTTAGATTTCAGCACTTGTTAACGAACAATTTGAGTCTGAAATGGTCAAATTGACCTTTAAGTTATTTTAAAAGAATGAAGGATGAATTATTATTATAATATTGTTCAGATTTTCAGTCATTTTTCAAATTAATTGAGGTAATTCGGTAAATTCAGAGCTGTTCAGACAATGCAATTGCAATCAACCAATCTGCCATTGTAAGTATTTTACGACTTGTTTAGATAAAAATGACTTGGTTTTTTTTTACTAAAATGTACTTGTGGAAATAATATAGAAACTTTGAAGGAGAATATGCTATTGACATGTTTTCATAAATTTGTATTATAAATAAAATATTTCTTTCTAGCTGAACCTTTTTATTAAAAAAAGTACTGTAATAAATATTTGCATTTTACTATTTTCTTTTCTATGACCAAGCACATAAGATTTGTTTATAGAAAACATAGTGAAGCTATCGATAGGGCATAATTGTATGACATGTTTGCTTAATACATGTAGTTTGCTTAAAATCTAGTGAAATATCAAAAGTTTCTAAAAATCTGAAAATTGACTGAACATGACTTGCTGATGTATAGTTTATTCATGCTAGATCTGGTCAGATAACAAATTGAATTTTAGGTACAAAAATGGTTAACTAGTACAATGTCATGTAATTCTACTTTTTACTATAATTGCATAGTAGGTGGACGATGCCCACTTAAATATGCCATAAAGCCGATACAAGTTGTCAAATTTTAATTGTTCATCTTAAATTAATTAATTTGTCATTCTTTTTGTTTATATTCAACAGACCCGTTTTATAGCAACATGAGCAAAGGAGAAGCAACTCTTTCACATATGTTTACCATCAAACCTCACAGAGGTACGTATTATAGAAAATCAGAAATTCATAGTTTTTGTAAACCTTGATCATTCGTATTAAAACGTTTAATTATTGTAGTATATAATAGCAAGATAAGAAGATGTTGTATAATTGTCAATGATACAACTATTCACCGAAGGTCAAATGAAGTGGGTGAAGCAATTATTGGCAACCACTAGACCTTCAACATGAACCCCAAAAAATACCATACGGTCCTGAAGTGAAAAATGAGAGCAATTTAAGTGAGAATATTGATGGTCTAATTGTCTGTTGTATGTTGTGCAATGAACATAAATTTCTGTTATGAATAGTTTAGAATGAAACTGTTTCATTTATTATTTACTATGTTATAATTGTGTGCAATCTATCGCGTCTGTTGTTTGCATAACATCATTAGTGTACACAACATTATTTTTATTGATATTTTGATTGGTGTTTAATGTCAATTAACACAGTTGTTCTTTTTCATGGCGATCAGTTTGTATTGGAGGAGAAAGCAAGACTGCTCAAGGAAAACAATTGAAGTTCGCTAGAAAAACTGACAATCCTAGTCAATTAAAACAAAAGTAGAGTGCATCCGCACTTGCAAGACTTGCATTCACAACCTCATTGTTGACTGGCTAGTTATAAAAATAGTTGAACTACTAAGACGATTCGACCACCTAATTTGAAATGTGTAGTTTTTTTACAAGTGAAAACTATTAAACTTGGCTGTATACAATAACGTCTATAACACGGCTGGTAATCTACACACGCAGAACATTTGGTTCTGCAATGAAAACCGTGAGAGGATTTTCCGGTTGTGCTTGAGTGGAGTAATTGTCACCGCTTCAAAAGGTATGTGCATTTCTAAATCGTAATTTTCTTATTCAACTGATCAAAATATTGAAAATCGAAGAATGCTATGCTGTGGTGAATACTTATACGAAGACATACATGTATGTCTTATTGCTCTACGTGGAGTTGAACTCCTATAAAATCAGTTGCCCCACGAGAAATTCCTTAAAAAAGTGACATTAAAATTTTAAAATAGCTCTATTAACAGACCTACAAGTTCAATTTACTTTTTTGTCGGGCAATGCGTATGAATGTCGTTTTGGGCGGCGTGTACACTGATCGGTGTCGATAGACATCTTAATAAATTTTAAAACCTCATATTTTCATAATGTCATGCGTGAGGGGATCGGTTCTCATTGAGGACATCGTGAATGCGTGAGGGGAAGTGAACTCATATCTTTATGTACAAGCTATATATATGAGTCGTTGAAAGTTGCCTTTAAATGGTTAGATTGTTCATGAAAAAAACACATTTGTGTGCATAAAGAAAAATTATGAGATAGAATTTTGAAATAACAATAAATCACCCAGTTGTCTTTATATGAATAAATAGTCTAACCAATTAATTGCAAATATGTCTCCAAATTCGTGGATTTGGGCAATAATCGGTCTAGTTTACTACCACAATTTGATTTAATTAATATTGTAATTTTCATTTCTATTATTAAATGTTATAGCAGTACTACAAATCTTATCTTGAATTCTATCTTAAGTCTATCTTATTTTGGGTATTTTTTTTAGAAATTCAAACGCGACGTCACTTTGTGCGTTGATCGCTTTGGTTAACTCGACTGTGAATTTGTTTGTGCTGTTTTGGGTTGTTTTATGTATCCATTTTTATCCTAAAATAAGTCACCACTTCGATTTTAGCATGTTTATCTATTATATAGTCATTTTATAAAAAAAAAAATACTGGTTGCAAAAGTATGAATTATTATAAATAATAAGGATGTTCTTATCCCAGGCAGATAACCCTGCCCGTATTAGGCACAACTTTTTTGCAACTTTTGGTCTTCAATGTACTTGTTTTGGCATTCGAACTTTTTTCATAGTTTCGTGTGGACGAAACGCACGTCTGGCGTATATTTTTTTTTAAAACCTGGTACCATTTGTTAGCTATGTTTTCTCTGTCCTATATGTGCTCTCATTTATTTGTATTGTAGTCCTCTCATGTAATGTTGTCATTTAAATGTTATATTTAACATTTCCATAAAAGCGGAAGGTTTGGCATGCCAGAAAACAAGCGGTGCATCGCATTATTTTTTCTTAAAATGTCATGCGTCAAGTCGGGAAATGGCCATTGCTATATAATATATATAGTCCGTTTCTGTGTGTGTTACATTTTCATGTTGTGTTTCTGTTGTGTCGTATAGTTCTCCTCTTATATTTCATGTTTTTTCCTCAGTTCTAGTTTGTAACCCGGATTTGTTTTTTTTTCTCTCAATCGATTTATGAATCTCGAACAGCGGTTTACTACTGTTGCCTTTATTAGGCACATATTTGGAATTTATTGATTAGACTGTTTTTTCATATACAGAAAACTTGCTGATTTGTTGTATAAATCAAAATATTTAAACAAATATCTTCACAATTAATTTTCTTAAAATAAGCAATTCAAGGGGAGATAACTCTTTTCGTAATATATATATACTAGGTTGATACGAAATTTTTTAACTTTTATTTGTAGCAAGAAACAAAATCGTTGACACACTACTTTCTTTTTCCTTTTCGTAAAACATATTATAAAACCTATCGTCCCACAATTATATTCAAAATTTCTTTCTCATAATTTTTTTTTATGCACACAAATGTGTTTTTTCATTAACTATCTAACCACATTTATGCAACTTTCAAAGACTTATACCTTGGATATGAAGATATGATTTCACGTCCCCTCACGCATTCACGATGTCCTCAATTAGAACCGATCCCCTCACGCATTACATAATGAAAATATGCGTTTTTTTTTAGATTTACTGAGATGTTTATGAACACCGGACAGCGTACACGCCGCCCAAAACGACATTCATACCATTTGACTGAATAAAAAGTAAATTTGAACTTGTAGGTCTGTAAATAGAACCACTTCAAAATTTATATGTCACTTTTTTAGGCAATTTCTCGTGGGGCAACTGATTTTGAAGGAGTTCAGCTCCACGTACAACAGTAAATGATACATGTATCTCTTAGTTAAAGTATTCACCACAGCAAAGCATTCTCCGATTTTCAATATTTTGATCAGTTGAATAAGAAAATTACGATTTAGAAATGCGCATACCTTTTGAAGCGGTGACAATTACTCCTCTCAAGCACAACCGGAAAATTTTCTCACGGTTTTCATTGCAAAACCAAATGTTCTGCGTGTGTAGATTACCAGCTGTATACAATAACGTCTATAAGTAGATTAAATATACTATTGATGATTTGTACATTAGTATTTACTGTAGAAGTATTAACATTTTTTATTAGGAACAACAGATACTTTTTCATCGGAAAGAACCTCTACCACAAATGCAGGTACGGCACATACAAGATTTTTCAATGTATTAATACATTTGTATTTTTCTATAAACTTATATTAAACATATCCAATTTGATTAGTCCCGGACGTCGAGCTTGACAAGGTTGTATAGTTTTAAACCTCTAACATGACGATCACTTCAGTATTTTATCCGGTATACTATTTAACTGCCTTTATTCATTCATCCCAAAGTAACTAACTACATTTCCATTACAAACTGATTATTTTAATAAAAATATCTTCCCAATTAAGTAATAAAATTGAGAATAAAAATAAGAAATGTGTCAAAGAGACATTTTGTCTTCAATGCAGCGAGAATCTCCCGCACCCGGAGGTGTGCTTCAGCTGGCTCCTTAACAAAAATGTATACTAGCTCAGTCATAATGGAAGTCATACTGAACTCCAAAATATACACAATAATCTATAAATAAAAAAACATACATGACTAACAACGTTCAGAGGCTCCTGACTAGGGATACGCGCAAAAATTCGGCCGTGCGAAACATGTTTTTTTTTAAATATCTCAAAAGAGGGACAAAAGATACCAAAGGGACAGTAAAACTCATAAATCTAAAACAAACTGACAACGCCGTGGCTAAAAATGAAAAAGACAAACAGAAAAACAATAGTACACATGACACAACATAGAAAACTAAAGAATAAACAACACGAACCCCACCAAAAACTAGGGGTGATCTCAGGTGCTCCGGAAAGGGTAAACAGATCCTGCTCCACATGTGGCACCCGTCGTGTTGCTTATGTGATTACAAATCCGGTAAATAGTCTAATTCGGTAGGTCACATTCATGAAAGGGAAGGGGATTGTAGTTACGACGTAAGGAACATATCCGATATCATTTTTGAAACGGTTATTCCATAACGGTCAACCAACTCGTGATGGCGTCCGCAAAATTTACGAAGGATCCCCTCACCCTATACTCTAACCGTTGTAGAAAAACAAATAAACAACAATACACACAGAAAGATTCAGTTCAAAAGAAATCCGAGTCTTATGTAAGATAAATTTGATTTCAATGACTTTGAAATTTAATCAGTTACATGTCAGTAAGTTTTGTTGGGGTAACTATATAATTCGGGGTATACAAAGTCAGAATTAGCTAATATTACATATTTCACAAATACTATTTCAAGTTGAAAAGTTTTTGTACAGGCATTGTTGTAAGTTCGGGAATTTGATTTTTGTATTGATAGCATGACATCATTAGTTTTATTTTTACTAATGTGCTTTGTCTAAATGACTTTTCGTCTTTGTTACATATTTCTTTGATTTTATTGTCATTAAGATTATTACACAATGTTAACTGCTGTACTTCAATGTTTTTATGTTTTTACCGATTATTTCGGTTTGTTTTGTTCACATATCGTTGTCAATATTATGAACAAGGTTCAAGTCGCCGTTTCCTGCATGAGTAAATTCCTGGACCATGTCAGGAATGTGACAGTTGTTATCCAATCGTTTTATGTGTGTGAGCTTTTGATTATTTTGCCATTTGATTAGAGATTTTTTCTTTTTGAATTTTCCTCTGCGTTCGGTATTTAGGTGATTTTACTGTTTTTATAGATATTCAATAGGCACATTTGACATGTTTGATTTGATGGTATTACACATAAAAAAACTTTACTTTGTCATGTTCATGTTTTTCGTACTTTTATAATCATATTTCTTAGTTTTGTCTGAAAATTTGTTGTATATCAAAGTTAAGAAAAGAAAAAAAAAGATAAACAGTATTTCAAAATGGGAAAATGCTCTTTTTTTTGTACTTTGGTAAAAAAAAAAATAACGAAACACGCGTCTGTTTTGCTAAATGTTAACTCAGGTAACATTACCGGTCAACAAATGTACATGAAAAATGTATTCTGAATAATATAATTATATGAACTTCGATTAAAAGAAGTTAGAAAAATGGCAATTGTATTTTAATTATCGTAGTTCTAGTTATTTCAATTTTACAAATTAAATAAGTTAACTAAAGTGACCTTGAATTAAGCAGATACAAATTCAGAATAATACTATCTCGTTTTAATTATTTTTTTGATTTAACACAGATTTAACGAATAGTGTTGAGTTTGTTGAAAGTTCAACTACATCAGTAGTGCAAACGAAAATTGAACCAGGTACGTATTTAAAGATACCACCAAATATATTGTGAAGAATGAACAATTCTAACATGTTTAAATTAGATTGCATATTGCCTCTAGTAGATCAGTAGATATCAAAAACGTTTTGAAATGCACAGAGTACTTGTCAGTAACTTTTTGTTTCTGTTTCTAATCTATATTTTCTGATGAATCTACTTTCAATTTCGTTTTTCATTTTCAAACTTGAATTCATGTCATTTTTGACCGATATGTTGAACTTTTGTTCGGCATGGTACATATAGAAAAAAAGTTATGGTATGATTGTCAATGAGACAACTATCCACAAAAGACCAAAATGACACAGACATTAACAACTATAGGTCACCGTACGGCCTTCAACAATGAGCAAAGCCCAAACCGCATAGTCAGCTATAATAGGCCCTGATAAGACAATGTAAAACAATTCAAACGAGAAAACTAACAGCCTTATTTATGTAAAAACAAATTGAAACATGTATGTTTAAAATGAATTCTTAATTTATATATTTAGTTTCTGTTGGAACTATAATTGGTGTCACCGTAGGTTCTATAGTGCTTACTGTAATCTTTGGTGTAATAGTTTATTGGAGAAGGTATGTTATATATGTTGTTATCGGTGTACAAAAGTGGTGTTGGTAAAATATATCAATTTTATCATGATAAAGTTTTACTTTGGATTCATTTATTTCCATGGGTACAATTTTCATGGATAGCGAAAAACTTGCTGTTTCGTGGATTTGTGATTTCGTGGTTTTGCTAAAGTCTGCTTGCACCGATATATAAATTTTGTAATTCGTTGGACATTCAAATTCGTAGTTCGCATGTTCTGTTGAAAACCATGCAAATGCATATCCAACGAATAATAATGAATCCATAGTACCATTGAAAACTCAAATCCATTTTTTAATAACTTATTTCATCATGTTCAGGATAATTTTTGGTTATAACCTATTCTTTGCATATACTTTTGCCCGTCTTGTGCTGCACGTTGAATGTTTTATTTTGTGTAGATAAACTAGAAGGTGTGATATGATTTGATTGTCAAACACATAAAGCTTAAAAAAGATCAAATCACGAAACGTAACAAATACAAGTCCCCGTATGACCTTACTTAATGGGCAAAGTCCATATGACATAATATACAGTTATAAAAATGCCCAAAATACAAAAACAATTCAAACAGATTAGCTTGGTTAACAGTCATAAATTAAATATTCTGAAGGTTAGGTCATAAGTGTTGATATAAAAACAGAATTTAAACTATATACAAGTTGCAATTATGAATGCATATACACGTTCTTAATTGTACATTATTTATTGACAAAAAGGGGAACATTTCTATTTTCTACATAGTTGTAGATGCTTCCTACTCTTTTGTGAGAAATAGCTGACAAGATCTGTTTTATAATTGAAATCATATTAAAAAAGGTGAATAATCTTTAACTATGTTTAGCTTGAGTCTAAGAGTAAGTCGAAAATCAGCAGGTTTGCTGACTGCTGAATTGTCATTTTATTATATATCTATGTAAGATACTTAAAATAAATAATTAACTTTAGTAAGATAGACTTAACTGGTAGTTTTAACTTGAAGGGTTTATATGATGAAACACAATACAGATAGACGATCAGAAAGCGTGGTTGGATCTGCTTTGCAACGGACCTCACTGAAAGATTATACTGGAGTTCAGATGGTAGCTTATCCAGGTGAAAGTAACATACAATTGACGAAAGACAACCCTACCAATAACATGTACACTGTTGTATCAGGCGACCCTCAAAATAAATTTGAAAATGACCAAATCGATCATTTAAAGGGTAAACGGATAGATATCGAAATAGAAAAATCTGCAACTGGATATTCTTTGGTAAGGCCGAATCCAAATGAATTGCCGTTACCAAATATGCAGCTTCAAATATCGCAAGCTGATAGCGGTTACAGTTTAGCAAAACAAATATCAAAAGAGCACAATAATAAGGGAAATTATGGTCACAGCAGTTCAGATAATATCACCAGTAAAGACTATGAAATATCACCGGAGGGAGTATATGACCGATCAAATAGTAGAAGAAACAAGAACAACATTAATGTTTATGACAGAGCTGTTGATAATACATATGATACAGCTGATCATAATAATAAACAACGAACGGACGATGATGGTAATGCATATGACCACTTCATCGGACCTAAGACAAACGACAACTACGAACAAGTAATGAGGAATAACAAAGTCGTCAGTAATGACACGTATGGTGTTCATTAAAACATTTTTTTCAAACTTGCCCTTTGGTTTTGTGATCTTCTGTGGTTATACGATTATATAGATTATTTATAAGTACAACTGTAAAGGAAACGCAAAGTAAAAAAATAAATAAAAGTCTTTAAATATTTTCTTTCCCTCATGTCAAGATTGTCCATATTTTTATAACTTATGTCAACAACATTTGTAGGTAGTGTCAACACATCAATAATGACTCTGAATGATATTTTTGTATCTTGGTGTATTTATAGATCGCCTATTAAATTGATAACTACTTTTCAATTTGTATTTTTTTCTATGTTTCATACTTTGTTTAAGAAACGCAGTTTAACATTATGACTTACAAAACGCAAGAGATTTCTTCACTTTGTAGTTTTCTGTAAATAGTATAATTTATTATAATGCGTGCACACATATTCATTAACGATGCAAAAATTTTGTTTCATTTCAGTTTTAAAATTTAATTACGCAATTTGTAATTAAATCTTCAAATTCATTAATCATGGCTTTATCGAGTTTACCGACTGTGCTAACCCGAACTACTGAAATACATTTTTTTTTCGAATTTAGAGAAATCTTTATAGTCGGATAAGACGTATAAATATCGAAATTTTGTTTTTACCGGTCAACAATAACAAAAAACTATTTTTGTCATATCTATCTCATTCTTCACTTGCTTTAGTTTAGACTTATTTTTATTGATTACTAACAAACTGGGATTGTAAGATAAGATCAAGATCAGAACAATTATTGTGTTTATTTCCAAAGAGACTAATGCTTAGTGGTCTATTTTTTGGAGAGTACGTGGGACTGAACAAGTTCAGAGTAAAAATGCAGTTTATTGAAACTTTTTTGGTTCTCATTCTCACGTTCGCGCTGCATACGCAATTGGTAAAAGCAACCAACATAACTTTAACTACCTTCATATAGAAACCAACAGATATTTTCTTAGTTGAATAATGCTCAATGTATGTAATGTCTTGTATTTCCATGATTTAGTGAGTTGTTATCTGATGTTGCTGAACTTAGTAAGTTTTGTAATATCGTTTTTTTTTATTCTGAATGTCCTCTAAAAGGCAAAGAAAAAAATAGTTAAATATCTATTTGAAATGTTCTATAGTAGTTTTTATGTATAATGGCGTGGTCAGTTTTCCTGTCCGAAAGATTGGTTATTCCTGTTACTCGTTATACGTCTGACTAAAGATAGTTTTTATAGCTATAGATCGCAGACTTCAAAAGATGAGCACGATATATAAGTGTCATTCTGCTATCCATAATGTAATCCATGTTTTTTGGTAAATTTGCATGATGTATTTGAAATAATAATAATCATGCTATGCAATTTAAATAGCTCAGCACAAAACGTTTATAAAATGTAGCACGTAAGACTTTGACCTTTACTATAGATATACCAAGATTTATCTACAGCTAAACAGTAAAGAATTATTGATACGTTTTTAATTCCATTTGTGCTTATGCAATTTTATTTATCCACGAGCAATTTTAAATGCGTAAAAACTAACAGCCTCTTATGGAATTTCAGAAATATAGACAAATCTCAGCGAAAAATATTTCCGTGAAAGTTTTCAAATCCTGATGAAAGCAATTTAGATATTCCCTGTATTCCTACATAACTAAATGTTATAATAAGGTCGAAACAATATTTAGTCCATCGTTCTAAAAATATATTTTACACAAAATTATCCGACAATGAGTGTTAATTCTATAAATTGAACGTGTTACATGTATCTACCTAAAGTAATGTCAATTCAAACTTAAGATATTGTACTGATGAAAGTAGAAGTATCAAAATTAGAAAAGCCTTTCAAATGACACCTACATAATGATTCATTGAAATACAATTAGTATACACTCGACAACAAATAATATTGCAAATGTATTTCATTGATTGAACCAATCATACTGTATGACACGATTAATGCAGTATGCAATCCATTATTTTTTTTTATTTATTCTGTATAAATAATACAGTAGATACATATTTGTGAGTGAACTATTAAACCGAGGCATATACCAGTATTATGTGTGCACAGTGTAGCATACATTGGACATTTTTCTGAACGGATTACTAAACCTTTCTTCCAGAGTTTTTTTGGAAGCTGCTTCGACTTTCTTTTTTTATAATCCAACCGAACAATACGGGTTGTATCGTATCCCAAACCTTTAATATTGAATTGTGGTAAACGTTTTTTTACTTCACAGAGTATTATTGTTACTTGGATGGAGAGTAGTCTCATTGACACTCATGCCACATTTTCCTATATCTAGAGACCATTGGTTTTCCGATTTGAATGGTTTTACACAAGTCCTTTTTTGGGGCCCTCTATAGCTTGCTGTTCGGTGTGAGCCAAGGTACGGTGTTGAAGACCGTAAGTAATCATGCAGTTCCTTAGTCAACCCTGGGCCTGCATTCCGGCAATTAGTTTAAACTTCATTGTAACAATAACTTGGTTATGACTGTTACATTTCAATGTACCAAAAACAAAATGAGAAATTAAAATATTTCACAGACATCCTTCTTTACAATATAATAATAAGAAGACTGTGGGATGATTTTTACCACAACAAATTCACAATAAGCAAACCCATATATCGCATTGCTCAGATCGCATAGTATGCTAAAAAAAAAACACAAAAAAAGAAGTAACAACAATGTTATTGTAAAAACATTTCAAACGAGATCACCTAAAGAAAAAATAAGAAAATAAAAAAAATCATATATACAGCAACCCCCTTCACACAGTATTCAAATATGTGGCGAGATGAAATAAGTTTGTAGGCACCTGGGACAATAGTGGATTAATATATATAAATGTTTCCCCAAATAAAATGAAGCATCGGTATAAAATAATCCTGTTGAAATAGGAACTACATTTTTAAAAGGGGTTCCAAATCTGGAGATAGGGTTTCCAAATAGATTTCCCTTTTCAAATTTATGCATTTATCGTTAAAAAGGGGGTTCCAACCGTCGGACCCCTGCCCCTTGATACACCCACCTCCCTTTATCCAATCATATGTTCAGAAATATTCAGCTTGATCATTCTCAAATATAAAATATTAATACAATTGTACTATAATCTATTTAATAAGGTTTTGTAAAGGTAGTAATGATATGAATATCCAAAACAACATTAATATTCGACCAATGGCAATGATTTTAACATTACAGAAAGTTCTGTAACCAGGGGCGGTTCCACCCATTTTTTTTAAAGAGGGTTCCAAACACTCGGGATAAAGGGAAAAAGGGGGTTTCCAACTAAATGTCCCAAATGCATTGAACGTGCGCCACTCTGTAACGCGTATTCTCCTACTTTGGCTAATTAACGTTATATGTTTTAAATTAGCTATGCTACAATTTTCTCAGTTTTTAAATATATCCAATGTATTACTATACCTTGATATACCTTTAATCCAGGTGAAGTTTGAAATGCTGAACTGTTGAAATGTCAGTGCGAGTGCAAAATAACGTTTGTAAACAATGAATGACGTCATATCTAAATCCAATCACATAAACGTTTTACAATAGGCAATTGTATGTTCCACATTGACGCGCTTTTGTGATTACGATAATAACATCAACAGCAAGATTTTGAGACAACAGCAGAGAAAATATTGGTTTACCAGCCACTTGCAGAAAGTCTTAAAGTTACAGACTATATGTCACGATACGGCCATCAATAATGAGCAAAACCATATCGCATAGTCAGCTATAAAAGGCCACGAAATGACAAGTGTCAAACAATTCAAACAAGAAAACTAACGTTCTAATCTTATTTTTGTACAAAAAATGAACGAACAATGAATATGTGACACATCAACAACCAACAACCACTGATTTACAGGCTTCTAACTTCAAACAGGCACAAATATACAGTATGTGGCGGGGTTTAACATGTTAGCGGGATCCCTACTAAACCTTTGACAGAGTTGTAACAGTACTAAATAACAACAAACTATAAAATTCAGTTGATATTTAATCTTAGTTTTTTCCTTCTGTTTAAAAGAGATTAAATAACAGAAGCAACGTTCAACATATTGGTTTTAAGACGGCAAATTTGTATTATATTTCTCACCTATATTTTTATATAATAATGAACAAACTAAAGAGACAGAAAGACATAATTTTTTCCTTCAACGGCAAGCGAGAATAGACCAAGAAACAGAAAACAGATAATTTTCCAATGTCTTTTTTTTTTCACGGAATTTAAACTTCAAAATGGCTGGCTTTCATATCATTCCCATTGCTGTTATACAGTAGAAAGAAGCAATGAAGAATAGATAATAGTGTGGTGCTTGAATATAAAGAAAAGAGAATAACAGGCAAATTTATATTATTTTCATGGTTCAGCGACTACTTGAAACAAAGTTAAGATTTTTTGTAATGATAAATTATCTCTTATTATAAGTAATAGGATAGCTATATGTGGTATGTGCGTACCTTGCAAGATCATCATGCCCGTCAAACAGTGTGTACTTGACCTCTACCTCATTTCATTGATCAGTGAACAAGGTTAAGTTTTGGTGGTCAAGTTCATATCTCAGACACTATAAGCAATAGGTCTATAGTACACATGTATATTCGGTGTATGGAAGGACTGTAAGGTGTACGTGTCCAACTGGCAGGTGTCATCTGACCTTGACCTCATTTTCATGGTTCAGTGGTTATAGGTAAGTTTTTGTGTTTTGGTCTGTTTTCTTATACTGTATGCAATAGGTCTACTATATTTGGTGTATGAAATGATAGTAAGGTGTACATGTGTATAGCTGGCAGTTGTCATCTGACCTTGACCTCATTTTCAAGGTTTAGTGGTCAAAGTTAAGTTTTTTAGTTTTGGTCTTTTTTTCTAATACTAAATGCAATAGGTCAACTATATTTGGTGTATGGAAATATTTTATGATCTATATGTCAGTCGCACAGGTTTATTTGACCTTCAAGTTGACCTCATTTTTACGTTCCATTGCTCAGTGTTAAGTTTTTGTGTTTTGGTCTGTTTTCTTAAACTTTAAGCAAGAAGTCAACTATATTTGATGTATATAAGAATTATTTTTGTAATTATTTTATTTTTGATGATGAAACATGTGAAATTACATACTACAGTATTCGATACATATTTTAAAAATAAAGTAATACTTGATAAATCAGTTAAGTCATATGGATATAATAAGATATATATATAAATATTATAAAAAGATTTTGTTAATTAATCAATAAATTAAATAAAAGCTGCTTCTAACATATGCCATTTCTGATCCATTTTTACTTTTTGTACAGGGGTTAAGAAACATACAGAGTATTTTTCTATATAAATCCAATATTTTAAATATTCTACCCCACCATATTTTGTGGGGGATATGTTCTTACATCTACATTTGTATATATAATATTTGAATAACAACAAAATATTGTTAACTGTTTTACTGTTAACAAAATCCTCAGACACACCTAACATGACTTCTTGTGCACTGAAAGGCAGGAGAATGCCATAATTGTTAATCCAATCAATAACGGAAAGCCAGAAGTTTTGTGATACATTACATTCCCAAAACATGTGAACAATATTTTCTTTAAATTCTGAACAAAAAGCACAAAGTTCAGTTTCTTTTAATTTACATTTCAATAAAAACGAATTACATGGTAGAATCCTATGAACAATCTTAAATTGAAAGTTTTGCAAAAATGAGTTTCTGGTTATAATGAAGGGCTTGGAATAAATAGCATTCAAATCATCAATCTGCATATTTAAATCTCTTTCCCATTTTTCACGGGAAGATAAAGATAATACTTTATTATCCTCCAAAAATAATGTATAGAAAAATTTACAAGATTTTGGTTCCCTTTTAACTTTATCTATTAATTTATTTTCAATAATTTCCAGTTTTGAACTACCTTCTGTTATACTTTACCATCTCTTTTGAATCGCACTTAAAATACTATAAAATTCTACAAAATTAGTATTGGTATCAAACTTTTTTTTTAAATTCATCATATGAGAATAATCATGTATTATTATCTGACATCAGATCATTAATGAAGAATATACTATTTTCGACATATTTGAACCTCAAAATCATCTTGCCATCCATTTTGATGTTCGGATTCAGCCATATGGACTAGGTCAAACTTTCAGTATTGTTTTCAGCTTGAAGCTTATTTTTTAACTTGGAAAAATTTACCAGGATATCATGCCAAAATGGATTAACTTTTTCTGCTAAATAAAGTAAACCTTCTTGACTTAAGTGTAAAATCTTGTGCCCCCCAACTTTTTGTATATAGCTAAGTAGCAAGACTTTCCAAGGAGAGTAATTTTGGGGATCTAATAATTTGTACAGCCAAGACATTTTTACACTATAGCAACAATAATACATATTAGGCATCTTAAGACCACCATCACAGTGTTCGGACATTATCACTGCCCTTTTCACTTTATCAGGTTTTCCTTTCCATAAGAAGTTAAAAAATATATTCTGAATCTCCTTCAAAACCCCTTCTGGGGGGTTAGGAAGGACAGTCAGAACTTGAACCAAAAATGGGAAGTGCTAAAGTCTTAATAACTACAACCCTCCCAATATATGTTAGTTCCCTATAAGCCCAAGTATTGAGTAATGACTTGATACTGTTTATCTTGGCTGTAAAATTACATAGAGTTTTATCCATTTTAGCAAGCTCAAACCATATACTCAGTAGTTTAAACCTCCCAGAATGGTTCCATACAAGATTTTTTTCTGGCAAAAGTTTTTCCATACTACCCTTTTTTTTACCCAATCCATACGGCTTCGGTTTTGTCAACATTACACCTAAGTCCAGCAAATTCTGAAAATTTATCAAACAAGTATAAACACAGATTGAGGGATTTTTGGTCACCATCCAGGACTACGGAAGAATCATCAGCGTATTGACTCAACAGAAATTCAGAGTCATTATTTGTTACACCCGCAACATCAGGATCATTTTTAATAGCTGCACCTAGTAATTCTAGCACTAAAATAAATAGGTAAGGAGAGAGAGGAACCCCTTTTTAATGAAAAAAAATTCTGAAATATAACCATTATTTAACACTGCACTAGAATCATCACAGTAGCAAGCCTTAATCCAATTTATAAATGTATAGTCAAAGCCATAAAACTGCAAAGCCTCATATATAAAAGGCCATTCGACTGTGTCGAAAGCTTTTTCAAAATCGACTAAAAGTAAAAGTCCAGGAATGTCATCTTCATCCATCTTTTCCATCAAATCATGAATAAATCTAGTGCATTCGCCAATATACCTACCTTAAGAAAACCTTTTTGTGTTTGACTAATTATGTTTACCAAGACCTTTTTAAATCTATTTGCTAGACTGGCTGTAGCTATCTTATAGTCTACACACAGCAGTGTGATAGGTTGCCAGTTCTTAAGATAAAACTGTGACTTACCCTCCTTTGGTATACAGGTAATGAGTCCCTGTCTTTGAGTGATAGAGAACTTTCGATACTCTAAAGCCTCATTTAAACATCTTACTAGTGGTATTTTAATATCATTCCAAAAAAATTTATAAAGCTCAACAGTAAATCCATCTATACCAGGTGATTTAGAGTTCGTCATATGTTTAAGAGAAGACACACATTCCTGTACTGATAAAGGTCCTTCACATGATTCCACCTCTTCCTCAATAGGTTTTGTAATAAAAGGATTGTCATGCTGAAGAAATGTGCTCCTGTGAGTCTCAAGTAACAATGGGATAGAACTAGTATACATTTTTTTATAAAATTGTTTTTGTTCATTTCTAATAATACATGGATCCATTGTCTCAGATTCGTCCTCCAGAATAAGTTTGAGAATATTTTTTTCTGTATAATGTTTTTTTTCCAAATTACAAAAATAGTTACTTCCCTTTTCCCCCTCTACTTGCCATCTTGTCTTTGCTCTTGTAATTATTCCTTTAACATTTTTTTCTCTCATTACTTTTAATTATAGTTCCAACCCTTCCCTTTCTTAGTGTACTGATGGCAAGTTACTCTCTATAGCTATGAGTTTTTTTTTTTTTTATCTAATAATGATATCTTGTATAATAATTCTTTTTCTTTATTATTTTGTTCCTTCTTTCGGAAAGACGAAAATGAAATTGTAGATCCACGAACTTTCATCTTAATCATATCCCATAAAAGCTGATAGCTTATATTAAACTGTTTATCCTCTGTCTCAATATCAATAGATGGATCAGACTCATATTCTTCAATGACAGTTTTGATATCCCCTTTAACTTTTTCAATAAACTGTTATTAAATTTCCATGTACCCTTCCCTCTAATCTGGCTTGAAAATTTTAAATTAATAAGTACTGGAGAATGATCCGATCTATAACTTATTCCTATATCAAGGGTGTTGCAGGCGCCATATATCTAATAAATCAAGGTCATGCATAACCTCATGTATCTTAGCTTTTGACTGGGGGTTATTTTCATTTCTATAATATAATGTGTCCATCTCATAATCTTGAACAACATTCCAATCACCCACCACTATAATTGACGAATTGCCAAAGTGGGATATTTTGTTTTTTATGTTGTCAAAAAAGGCTGGTTCATCATTATTCGGTCCATATATTGCTGCCAAAGTTATACGATAGTCCTGAATGGTGATATCTAATATAACAAAATTACCGGACAAGTCTATAGTTTCCCCATGGATTTTAAATTCAAAAGTATTTCTGAAAAGAACAGCTACTCCTCTACTTTTACTAGAAAAAGAACTAAATTTCCCCACATATCCCCATTCAGGCAGCCATTGTTTTTCTTTTTTAGATGTGCTATGGGTGTCTACTAATATAATTATATCATATAAGTTCTTATATTTTGTAAATATATCAATTCTTTTGACTGTTTCTGATAAACCCCTGCAGTTTAAACTACCAATAGTTATAGTCGACATAATATTATCAAGTGGTTAAACAAGAATAGCTTAAATAATAATAAATATAAATATCTATAAGCCCAATATATCCAAGCAGTATGAACAAACCATACACATGTGCATCTATATGTAAAAGTGTTTTCCCAATGTTTCAATTTTTTACTTAGAGTTACCTCCCCCCTTCCCAAAAAAAAAAGTGTCGAGAGCATCAAAGTATAAAATAAAATGAGCAAGTATTTTTGTTCTAAAGTAAAACTGAAAGATATATAAAAAATGTTCTGTGAAACTTCATTTTGTACCTCGATTTACACGTTTTAATTTTAAATTTAAATCAACAAACTATATTTTATTTATTTCATGTCTTAGTTTCTTTGTGCTGCCTGGATTACATTGAAAAACGACAAACAAAAAATGGAACAGAATGCGGAGTTGCATGCTATTTTCACACAGCCCTACAAGCTACAATGACAAGAGAGAAAAAAGAATAGAGAAAAATGCCAATAACGGAGTTTTTTAAATTATAAAAGATGGGGAATACTGGGCAACATATGAATAGACTACATGTATAGAGCAAATGGCGGAAAATAAAGAAGGAATAAATGTAGAATCAAGATTCACATTACGATATATCTCAAATAATTATATTCCATGATAAAAACAACGGGGAATTTTTATAGCTTTTTTTCCAAATTGTCCAGTGACATATAGTTCATGCATATTGAGGGTGAGAAAAGCTTAAAAAGGTTTGAACTTGCTTACCACCCCTGAAAAAGTATGATAGATACAGGCCAATCATGTGACTGTTTAACCATGAAAACTATAAAATGATTACAACAATACTTTCGTTACTTGCAGATAAACTCATCATAGATACCAGGATGAAAATTTCACATATACGCCAGACGCGCTTTTCGTCTACAAAAGTCTCATCAGTGACGCTCGAATCATTTTTTTTTTTAAAATGCCAAATAAAGTAAAAGTTGAAGAGAGCGTGATATTCATGGTACACAGAGATGGATTTCATAATTTATTGATCATACTATGTGGTAGTTTTCCAGTTGCAAATATCACATACACATTCTAGGCTAGAACAAACTTATACGTATGGTAGTTATAATTTTGATACAAGAGTAATTAGGCCCCCAAACTATGGACCAATTGGAGTGGGACACGTAAGAAATATTTGCAATAACGATATATGTAGTTCAATCAGGAGAGTTCTTTGCATTCTACCCCCCCCCCCCTTTTTCGATTTCATGTAGGGTCAGGACTGTGGTCTATCGTTGTCGGAAGTAAGTCCGAACATTTCCATTTGTAACTTTACATTCTATAGTCTGCCGATGTCGGGAGTTTGTCTTTCTAGCAAGACCAAACACTTTCACAGGAGGATTTGTTTGTGATCGGTTATTTATTTTTGTAAACGGAGAGGACAGATTATTCATTTTCTGCACTATTGAAGCAAAATTTTTCATATTCATTAAAGCAAAGGACTGATTATACATTTTCACAACTATATTTATGATATTCTTAAACATACAATTTTTAAATGACTTGTTTATTATAAATAATACATGTATAGTCAAGTCATTATGTGTTGCATACATTGTACATACATCTTATCACGGCCGACACTCGGCTAACCGAGAGATTGGTCGGTTAATCTATATTGAGTATGCGGCTATATCGGCAGTTGGTCTGTTAATCGGGTTGGCTAAAGTCTGTTAATCAGGTGTTATCGAGAAAATCATTGCAAGGTCAGTATGTTTCATTGAATAACTTTTTAATTATATTTATATCATAAAAACTATTTATGTCTGACAAAACGATTTGGAGTACTGAATCCAGTGGTGTAATTATTTTTTTTCTAGCTTCAATAAACGATCTATAAAATGAAAAGGCGAGTTACTCATCAGTAAATTTATACACATTTTACACACACAAAATGTACACAAAAATGACAAGTTGGTTGAGTTTACTTGCATGCAATATTTTGAACATCGAAAAAAGACGGGCATTATGTTTGTTTACCATATTAACATCAATATGTGAAAAATCTACACGAAAAACTGTATTTTGGTGACATAAATCAATTTTTGATAAAAATGTGGTCTGTTAATGGGTCGGATGTATAAAACTCGGTCTGTTAATTGGTCTGTTAAGAGTTATGAATGACATTACAAGCATAATTTAATTGCTATATGGGGTGTTATCTGAATAAAGGGATAGACTCAAGATTAGTGGCTAGAATATATGGAAACAACACATGAACAATGAAACACAAGTTTAGACAATGGAATCTGAAAATTGATAAATGGTTTCAAAAAGTGTAATATCAAAGTAATATTAATTTCATCGAAGAATGGTCGCACATATCATGTGGATTCTGTTTCATTGCTATGAATGGCACCAATTTTTCATTTACATAGGTAACAAGTATATAAATCAGAGATAAACTTCGTAATGTAAGAAATCATCAGTAAGTAAAATTGTTTTTTTTTCTTCTAAATCTTAGAAAATATAGATGGAAGAACTCAAATTAAAGGTTTAATATTATACGACCATGTGTAACATATTCACAATTCAGTTTTCACTTTTGATTTTTTTTTTATCAAATGAACTGAAATACATGTATGTTTATAATGCAAACAAATATAGACAAACCTTTTTACATCAACCTTTCTCTACACCACCTTGAAGGTCACTCAATAGAAAAACAAGCACGTTTGCGGACTGCGAGTCGGCTAAATGACTTACGATATCATAGGAATACATCATTACTCGAAAAATAAAATTAATATTATGCATTTATTGTGATTACACATTAAATCAGCACAAACACAAATATAAAAAAATCTTATTAATGTCAATTTCTTGTTTAGACCCACGTCTTAACATCGAAAGATTAGAAAGCAACGGTCATTCCGTACTTGATACAGACATTTCCTTAGGCGGCAGAAAATGAGAATGATGACTTGGTACAAAAGACAATACTGTCATATACCGGAAATAAACTCCTCATAAATACCAGGATTGAAATTTTATATTTACGCCTTATATTTACGCCAGACACGCGTTTCGTCTACGAAAAACTCATCAGTGACGCTCATTAAAAATGTTTAAAAGGCCAAATAAAATACGAAGTGAAAAAGTATTGAGGAAACACAACTAATACCGGCGTCACACATCAGCGTATAGCTCTGGCGTGTTCAAAATCATTTACGCTGCCAATACGCTAGTAATTTTGGATGCATTTAACCTGTCAATCATATTTGTAACGTGTACAAAACGAGCTTTAAGCGTGTATTGGGCGTACTAGAAGCGTACCTAAGCGTTTATCCGGCGTTAAAGAAACGTATGTTGGCGTATGTTGTATGTTTTTTATGCTCCATACAAAGGAGTCGGTCCGGTAAGGACCGATTTTGGCCTCAAATTCCAGGTTCATCTGACGAAAGATTTTGGCCACTTTTTAAACACTTAAGTGTCTATTTAATTTGAATTAATTAGTTTATGTGAAAGATTTTAACAGATTTAGTCATTAAAAACGATCCGATTCAAGCTCAAACATGAAAAATCTACCTAATATGCCGAAAAATGTCACTTTTCAGATGGTTTTTGGTAAAAATGAAAGTGGCCGCACCCGTGTTCATCCTCAACCTTTATATATGTTATGTATTATCATAAAATACAACTTACATTTCAATATTAAGGATGAACACGAATGCGGCCACTTTCGTTTTACACGAAAACCGTCTAAAATTTAACTAAAATGCTAGAATTATGAGGATTTCAGTAATTTAGCATGACTTAATGGTGCTAGTACCGGATATATGTGCATTGTATTGTCAAAAACAGCCCACATTTATGTAGCAGAAGCATTCTACTGTCCAATAAATAACTAAAGGTTTACATTTTAACAATTTTGTAAAACTGCTATATTTTGGGGCCAAAAATGGGTCTTACTGAACCTACTCCTTCCCTAGGATTGTAGCGTTCATCAAGCGTATTTACTTTCCTTCATTGGCTAGAGGAATAGGGGGAGGGTTGATATCTCATAAACATGTTTATCCCCGCCGCAATTTTGCGCCTTTCCCAAGTCAGGAGCTTCTGGCCTTTGTTAGTCTTATATGATTTTTAATATTAGTTTCTTGTGTATAATTCGAAGTTTATTATGACGTCCATTATCACTGATCTAGTATACATATTTTTGTAAGGGACCAGCTGAAGGACGCCTGCGGGTGCGGGAGTTTCTCTCTACATTGAAGACCCATTGGTGGCCTGTGTATGTTGCCTGCTCTATGGTCGGGTTGTTGTCGCTTTGACACTTTCCCCATTTCTTTTCTCAATTTTACCTTTGTTTTTCGACGTACTACAAACTTATGCAACGCGTTTTGAACGATTGCTAAGCGTTCCTATGGCGTGCAACTAACGTATACCGACTTTGTCAATTTTCTCTGTACGTTTGGTGCACGCCGGTCTATACGCCAATGGGTGACGCCGGCATAAGGTAATCTATTCCTGAGGTAGAAAAGCCTTAGTATTTCAAAGAAAACGCATGTAATTTAACCAGCTGCATTGCAACACATGACAGATTCATAGATGTTACAGACTTTGAACAGACAAAAAAAATAAGGCTAATTGATAACTTGGCGTAAATAATAAATTCATGCGAATTCGAGCGGCCAATCAGTCCATATAACGCTATATTGAAGTGACACACCCTTCAATGAAATGCAAAGAAATAAAATTAAAATTAAAGTTCTCTTTCTATAAGGATACTGTTGCACCGTATTGTCATTTTTTCGTCACAAGTACATCTCATTTTTTTCAATGTGAAAATATAAACTAAAGGTAGTAAGACTATTGTCGTGGCTAAATAACTCTTAACTGACACGATTTAAATTGTCCAACCCATTAACAGACTGTATTCCCCTAATATTCATTAAAATGTGGTATTACTCAACTTATATAACAATTATGAAATATTTATGAATGACAATTAATTTTTTAGAACCAAAGTACTATTTTGTGTCCTTTAAATCATATAAAAAAATGTTGTTTAGCCTTTTATCCAAAATATTGATATGCGTACAAGCATAAAAACCACATACTTGCGCGACGCCTTTTCGTTTTACTTAAAACTGCGCAGGCTATGCATTTTTTTTACTGGTGGAAAATGTTCTATGATAGATATCATTTTGTCAGACACTTTTCTTTTTTTTATGTGGTTCTCATAATATGCCAAAAATCTGTATATTTAACAGAGTTTAACATTAAATTGTGAGTTTTACTCTTAACAGACGTATAGCCAACCCGATTAACAGACCAACCGCCGATATAGCCGCATACTCAATATAGATTAACCGACCAATCTCTCGGTTAGCCGAGTGTCGGCCGTGCTTATTAAAGTTTGGTTGTAACTAGTCTGTTTAAAAGTATTGGGAAACATATTTCGCCGAGCGAAAACATTTTTTTTGAATGGTTTTTGAGTCACTGAAGGCCCAAGAAGCTATAGAACAAATGATGCAATATCATGCTTTCTGGGTGTTCCAAAGACCCTTTCTTAATCTGAAAATGCAAGTCTTGTTTTAATAATTTTTTGACAATAGTTTAGTCTCTAAAATGTATAAATTCAGTGTAATACTTAAGTTTCTAGGGACAACATCAAAAGACCAATGTACATGATAAAGCAAAAATGGAATTAACATATTTAAGTCTGTGGCTACTGGTTTTTTTCAAACTCATGATCAAGTTCATAACAAAATTACTAGATTACAAATGGAGTGCAACACTAACACTAACGGAATACAGAAGGGCAGTCAACGAACAAAAGACAAATAAATATGAAACATTAATCCCGAAAAATCAGGGCTACGTCTGAGGGAAAACAGAACTTGCTTTTTGCAAGACACTCGCAGTGAACACAATTTGATATGGAGACAAGCGTTTGGTTTTGATATTTCCTACATTAGGCATAAATTTGCCTCAATGTAGTTACGGCGCTGTTAAAAAAGGTGAGGTATGGTTTCCTGAGACAATATACCTCAAGTTAAATGAAACCAATTTTCATACATTTCAAGTATATTTAAATAATATTAATGCTTTTATTATTAAAAAAATTGGGAAGTGTTTCCCGATTTTTTGGGAGAAAAAAAGATGAATTTATGAAGAATTTGATGCCAACTCTTACTTTCAATTAGACCTACTGATATAAGAAAAGAAGATGTGGTATGATTGCCAATGAGACAATTCTCCACAAAAGACCAAAATGGCACAGACATTAACAACTATAGGTCATCGTACGGCCTTCAACAATGAGCAAAGCCCATACCGCAGAGTCAGCTATAATAGGCCCCGATAAGACAATGTAAAACAATTCAAACGAGAAAACTAACGGCCTTATTTATGTAAAAAAAATGAAAGAAAAACAAATATGTAACACATAAACAAACGACAACCACTGAATTACAGGCTCCTGACTTGGGACAGGAGTTATTTTTTTTCAAGTCAGGTAATTTATTTTCTAACTACCACAGAACAAACCATTTATTCTTGTGATTATCAAGGCTGAGTTATCTAATTTCAAAAGCCCCCTGTCCCCCCCCCCAGAATATCAAATGGTCGTCCCCTTATAATTTTGTTATAAATTCATTGATATTTGCCACTTGTATCACATATCTTAGAAATAATTCCAGAACGAGATTTCAACAAGACTGAAACGTCAAAAGAATACTTCCTTAAGTCCCTCTTATTTAGAATGTTCGTTCTTTATTATGTCTCGTGTCCGCAGGCTACCTTTTCTCGAATTTATCAAAACGTTAATTGATCAAAAAGGCTTTGGTCAAATGAATGTTGTGAGTAGTTTTAGTGTCGAGGGTGTGTCTTGTTCTGTGGGTTTTCATTGGTTTGATGTATTGCGATCCTCAATGTTTTTAAATAGCCAGACAAGCCAGCCATGTTTTAAAGAAGAAACGGATTGATTTTTAAATTTGAAACTTTTCGAACAACTACATCTACAATGTACAAGGTAGATATTTATTTCTTAATTTTTTCAGATTAATTTCATTTAATGTTATTTATGGAAAAACACGACTTGAAAATTTTCTCATTTTCACTTGAATATTTTTGGATATGACACAGGACCTGTCTTGATCCAAATAGGGCATGCATACATGGAAGAGCATCCATGAGTTTTGACATAGAAAAGGTCAATAGCTTATATTGATGAAATAGTGGAATACTTTTATCATTATAGGTCAATTGCAGTCAAAATAATTTTGTAATAATAAGTATCTTGATATTTTTAAAGTGACACCAGCCGGAAAATATATAATTTATTACGAAAAGCCTAAATTTTATCCAATCAGCGAGTAAAGGTGGCGAAGAGCAAAAGCTTCATTCATGATCATTCATTGACGGAGGTGGCTTTTGTCGGGCCTTCGACTTTTGTCAAAAAAGCGAGACGTAGCGATTCTACAGTCTGTCTTCGCCGTCATCGTCGTCCTCGGGGGCGGCGTCCACAAATATTCACTCTGTGGTTAAAGTTTTTAGAATTTTATTAACTTTCTTTATCCTTGATTTTAATAAACTTGGACAGAAGGTTGTTTATGATTATACGAAAGTATTCAGAAATAAATTTTGAAAAAGAAAATCCTGTTATCCGTATTTTACGTATATACATGTATATATAAATTGACTTAGTTTTTCTGCCAGTTAATTACATCAACTCTGCGATTTATTTTTTTTTAAATTTAAAATTTTTAACTATCCTTGATTTCTACCAGACTTGGACACAAGCTTGTTTATGATCAGCAGTTTATATCTAGAAAGATATTTTATAAAAATATGTTTCCTGTTTTCCGCAATTTGCTATATTATGTATGTAGTACTCTTTCAGTTAACAATTAACTGGAAGATGCGATATCTGTCCAAAGTTTAACCGCCCTGTGCATGCATATTGTTTAACTCCATTTAAATTACAGTTTGAAAAGCCTTGACACATTTTATGTTAGGATCGATAAGGAATACCAGTAGAGCTAAAGGTTTTGTCCGTCAATATCTTTTTCCAACTATTGACCATAAAGACGGAAAACTGCATTTGGTACGCTGTTGTATAAGTATTGGGATTTCGTGTATAGGCCCTGTACTCTCGGCCATGAATCGCTGATTTCGAATATTTCATACATTAAAAGAATTGCAATTTTTATTTTCTCATTTTCACTTGAATATTTATGGATATGACACAGGACTTTTTGACATTGAACTTTCGACGAAGTAATGACTTAGATTATGGATATGATATTAAAAAATCTCTTGCAGTGGCGGATCCAGGGAGGGGTGGGGGTTTCCGGGGTTTGGAACCCCCCCATTTTTTTTGGACGATCAATGCAAGTAGTGGGGGAAGTGGGCATTCTGGGCCACTTTTTCTAATGTTAGCCCTATGGGGAAAAGGTAGCCTCCTAAGAGGTAGCCTCCCGATGTGAGGCTAATTTCTATGACGTCATTTTTAGGTATTATGACATTAATTAATTAATTTCTTTAGATAAGGTCACTATTAAGTGTTACTAATTACGGCTAATTAATTGGCGTTATTGAATAAGTATATATATATATATATTTTTTTTAATTTGTCTATTAATAGATAGACAGGAAAATCCCATCTTAGTATTAACAGATCATTATTGTATTAGATGTCTCTGGTATTACATATTCACCTACGGCTATCTATCTCTGATAACATGATTATTAAATCAATATTGAAAGCGTGTTTAAACTTGACCAGTAGTGTACGTAGTGACCTTTAACATGTTGATACGTGTCAATAAATCCGCCATATTGAATTCTTATACAAATCATTAAATCGTTATATTATTGACACTATTTAGTATAATGTATCTTAATATTTTTGGTTTGGTTTGATTTTTTTTTTTTTTTTTTTTTTTTTAAGTATTTTATTTCGAATATATCATTGCTAAATCACTGAAAGTGCGCGTAAACTTGTCTGTGTCATAATCAAGTTTAGACTTGTCAATAATCCGATTTAAATGTAATCGCCATGTTGAAAATATTATAAACATAGTTATGCAGTCTTTCGAAAGAAGTAAATCATAATATAAGTTGAATTAAATAGTATTATTCTTACAAAGATGAGATTTATCAAGTAGTTAATTTTAATGTGTTCGATGATACATACTGTTATTTATTGTTTTAATATCCAACTATAATCCCTCCGTTAAGTTAATCATATAATATATAGTATACATTGAAAACTTGTTTTATTATTTCCTCGATCATATTAACTTTTAAACTGAAATCCTTTTACTATAAAATGCTAAACTGATAAACAAGACATTTCAACACCTTCTGTTGACCCCAATAACCTGGTGTGATTAAGTACACGAGTGAATGACCATTAATGTAAACATGTCAAGTAAATCTTTTCAAATAATGATTATTTCAACCCCCCCCTTTTTTTTAATTAGGCTATACTTAAACTTTTATTCATTTTCGATAAACTTATTCATTAATAAATGCTTTTATTTCAAACTATATTGTATTACATCAGGACAGACTGCAGAAATTATTTTTTTTTTTTATTATTATTTTGCCTTGCTAGCGAAGAAAAATACGTCTGATCGCTCCAACAGGTAAATTAGACTGAACTGATTATCGATCGAAAAAAATTGCCGGATTTGAAATTAACCAATCAGATTACGTAAATTA
The DNA here is from genome assembly GCF_965363235.1 of Mytilus galloprovincialis. Taxonomy (NCBI): domain Eukaryota; kingdom Metazoa; phylum Mollusca; class Bivalvia; order Mytilida; family Mytilidae; genus Mytilus; species Mytilus galloprovincialis. The sequence continues at coordinate 4,541,098 of NC_134846.1, read as the reverse complement.
CGGAATTTCCAAAATTTATGAAAATTCTGCTATATAAACGCTGTGAATTGCAGGGCTCGTACAGTCTTATCGATGACACTCTAAAGGTGAAATCAAGTTTACATTAGCAGTATCTTAAGGATTTAAAAGGTTTGGTATGGCTAATAATTTGTTTATTTTAAACAATTATTTAACGTTTAATAGTAAAGCATTGTATGAGATGAATTACAGTTTTCTTGATAAATTTTGTTTTTAAATTACCAATTAATTTTACGAATAACAATTAAATGGACTAGACATATGCTAATATCAAAATATTAGGAGAAAAAGGGGGAGGCTGTATTTTAATTTTGAGTTCTCGAAAGTTTGAAGTAGTCTCCTGCACTGGTAAGGTGTACTGACTTAGGGCAGTGTCATGTAGCTAACAATGGAGAGGAAGTGTCATGTGGCATGCCCCGCTATAGTCAGGAAGACCTCTCCGACCAAAACCTTTGCAGTCTTGCTTAACTGCGAGAGCAGCTCTGTTTCCAGTGATGGAAATGTTGACGGGCGGTGACTGCTTTGGCGAAAGCCTTAGTCAAACATTCTTGAATATCAATCAGATCGTTATTCATATCAGTATCAAGACTGGGAACCCATACGGTCGGTAGACTGAGGAGTCGTTTTTCCGACCCGTGGGCGAGTACCAGTGGCGATAGGCTCCTTTGATATGAATAATGGCTGGTTGTCTGTATCATATTATGAAAACTAATAATAATAAAAATAAAAATGCTTTAACAATATTAAGCACACTTTTACATTTCAGGTTAAAAAGATGGAACCAGCGTCGAAAAAAGTCAAGATGACAAAATCTCCAATCAAATGTGGTGTATGCGGAAAATTGTTTTCCCATAAAGAGAGTTTCATGCGCCATAAGAGATCGGTCCATACTGGAATGAAATGGCATTGCCCCACCTGCGATATGGTATTTTCAAGAAAAGACAACTACCAACGCCATAAGCGAAACCATGACAAACAACCAGTTCAAAAGGGTGGTGGTGTTACTACGACTAGTACAGAAACAAATGAAAAGACGGATCCATGCAACTTCAAAGCGCTCAATGGAACCGTTGAAACACATACGATCGATGCAAAAGGATTGAATAAATTTGATCCAATGTCATTCCTAAAAAGCCGATATGATGATGTTAAAAATGTCATCAAGCGTAAAATTAATGAAAGAGGTGGATTGAAGTGGTATCTATCCATGAAGGTTAAAATGAGCAGACGAAAAGAAGATGCCCTAGAAACTGCAGAGCCGCATTTCCGGGGAAAATGCCAGACCAGTTTAAAATTGGAGGATATCGATGCTGGATTAAAGGAATCTATCAAAAAGATGTATACATCTTTCATTGAATATCAGCGACAAGGGAGTAATTGGACGGTAGATAAAGTGGTAGATCTTACAATACACATGGCACGTTACAGACCACTAAAAGGCTCAAGTTATATTCCACTTCCAATCAAACTTAGATCTAAACATGCAATAGTCAATGTGAAAAACAAAGATAGCAAATGTTTCATGTGGTCGATTTTGGCAGCAATTTACCCAGCGAAATGTCACAGAGAGCGAGTTTGGAAATACAAGGAACACGCTTCAAGCTTAAACTTTGATACCATCATGTTTCCTGTGAAATTAGCTGACATACCAAAGTTCGAAAAGCAGAATGAAATATCTCTTAATGTCTTTGGATTTGACAAAGTCGAAGTATTCCCTATACATATTTCAAAACATCGATTTGAACAACATGTTAATCTACTCATGATATCGGACAACAAAAAGTCACATTTTTGCTGGATTAAAAATCTTAATCGGTTGTTAGGTGACCAGCACACACATCACGGACGACATTTTTACTGCCCATACTGCTTACACGGATTTACCAAAGAAAGAATATTAAGCAACCACCTACCATACTGCCAAACCCACGGACCACAGAAAATTGAACTCCCAACTGAAGAAAATAAATGGTTACATTACAAAGATATTCGGAAACAGCTTAAGGTGCCATACATCATATATGCAGATTTTGAATGTCTTCAAGAACCAATTTTGGATAACAACGAGTGTGATCAAAAGACGAAAAAGACTACGTTACATGTACCATGCGGCTTTGCATACAAAGTGGTAGGTCTGACACCTGAAACATCAAATGAACCAGTAGTTTATCGGGGTGCTGATGCTGCTGATAAATTTGTGGAGTGTATGGTACAAGAACAGGAAGAAATAGAACAGAAATTTAAGCATTGCGAACCCATGATCATGACTGGGAGTGATTGGCAATCCTTTAAGAAGGCAACCATGTGTCACATATGTAAAAAAGAACTAGCAGACATTAGAGTACGAGATCATTGTCACGTGACTGGGAAATTTAGAGGGGCAGCTCATAACGACTGTAATATCAATTATAAGTTTACAGGTCGAATTCCAGTGGTTTTTCACAATCTGAGAGGATATGATAGTCATTTGATTATGCAAGCTATTGGAAAAGTTGAAGGAAAGCAGCTGAATTGTATCGCGAATAATATGGAAAAGTATATTTCTTTTTCATTGGGATGTATGGACTTTATAGACTCACTCCAGTTTATGTCTTCCTCATTACAAAATCTCGTGGAAAATCTCGCAGAAGAAGGTTCGAGTAAATTTAGAAACATGACAAGCCACTTTGGAGAAGAATGGATAAGCCTACTTCTGCGTAAACAAGTATACCCATACGAGTATTTTGATTCCGAGGCAAAGTTTGTGGAAACTCAACTACCACCGATTGAAGATTTTTATAGTACACTATCGGGAGAAGGTATAACCACACTGGACTATGCGCATGCACAACAGGTATGGCAATTGTTTAACATACAGAATCTCGGACAGTACCACGATCTATACGTTCTATCAGATGTCCTTGCATTAGCCGACGTCTTTGAAAATTTCAGGGAGATCTGTCTCAACTACTATGGGCTGGATGCTGCACATTTCTATACCTCGCCCGGTTTAGCCTGGCAAGCTGCCTTGAAAATGACAGGTGTCAAGTTGGAATTACTCACTGACATAGACATGCATTTGTTTATAGAGAAAGGTTTAAGAGGTGGAATATCAATGATATCCCATCGCCATGCCAAAGCTAACAATGAACATGTACCAAGCTACGATCCAAATCAACCCATTAATCACGTGATGTACCTAGATGCCAACAACTTATACGGATGGGCCATGTCACAGGCACTTCCAGTTGAAGGTTTCAGATGGATCAACGATTCTGAAATTGAGAACCTAAACATATGTGACATTGCAGACGACAGTGAAAATGGTTATATATTAGAAGTTGACTTAGAATATCCCAGAGAGCTACACGACGACCACAACGAATATCCACTTGCTCCAGAAAAATTGAAGGTCACAAATGATATGGTATCACCCTATGCGAAAAAGCTATTGGACGATTTGAGCTTAAAAGGTACCTCAACAGAAAAATTGATACCAAATTTACATCCAAAGCAAAAATACGTGGTACATTACAGAAATCTAAAGCTCTACTTATCACTTGGAATGAAACTAACAAAGATCCATAGAGTCATGACATTTGAACAACTACCCTGGCTAAAGACATATATTGATTTCAACACAGAGAAGAGAAAACTTGCAACAAATGAGTTCGAAAAGGACTTTTTCAAACTCATGAATAATGCAGTTTTTGGAAAGACGATGGAAAATTTAAGGAAGAGAACAGATATAAAACTTTTGAATGACCAATCAAAGGCCAGAAAATTAATCAGCAAACCAACATTTCATGCCTTCAAAATATTCAACGACGACTTGGTGGCTGTTCACATGCTGAAACAACGATTATACTTAAACAGACCTATTTACGTGGGATTCACTATACTCGATTTGTCAAAGACACTTATGTACGATTTTCATTATAATTACATAAAGGATAAATATGGATCTAGAGCAACACTCTTGTTTACGGACACTGACTCGCTATGCTACAACATCAACACTGATGATATATATCAAGATATGATGGAGGACAAACACTTGTTTGATACGTCAGAGTATAACCCTGAACATGGTCTTTATAGCACTTTGAATAAAAAGGTGTTAGGAAAGATGAAAGACGAAACACATGGTATTCCCATACAGGAATTTGTTGGTCTCAAGTCAAAGATGTACTCATTGATATATGAAGAGAATAAAAAACTATGCGAGAAGAAGACAGCGAAGGGTATAAAGAAGAGTGTGATCAAACATGACACAAGACATGAACATTATAAACAAAGTTTATTCAACAAAGAAATCCACATGTCTTCCATGACACAGATCCGTTCATATGACCATACGTTATATAATATATCAATCAACAAACTGGGCTTATCCCCTTATGATGATAAAAGATACTTACTAGATGATGGGATACAAAGTTTGGCCTATGGACATTGGAGAATATAATAAGGATGAAAATCAATATTTTAGTCACTCTACGTCTATCATTTGAAGGAAGCGGACGTGTTTAGAGAGCTCTTTACGATGTCTAGTACTTGTCCCGTGTGTGAGATAAGATTTTCAAGAAAAGATAATATGTTGCGACATCATAGAAATATGCATGGAATTAGTCAACCATATCTACAGAGCAATGGTGTATATCCACAGTCGACTCCGTCGCCTCCGCCTCCTCCGCAAAAGGAAGATAGCATGTCGCCTCCTCCTCCTCCTCCTCCACCTCCTCCTCCTCCTCCGCAAAAGGAAGATATCATGCCGCCTCCTCCTCCGCCGCCTCCGCAAAAGATAGGTAGCATGCCTCCTCCGCCTCCACCTCCGCAGAAGGGGAATAGCCAACAGCCGCCACATAATGTGATACTACATCATCCGTTCACTATGATGCTGGCTGGACCTACTGGTTCAGGTAAGACGTTTTGGATGAAAACATTATTGGAGAGAGCACGGACTATGATTACACCATCACCAGAGAGGATAATATGGTGTTATAAACGATGGCAGCCATTATTTAGTGAAATGCAACAGAACATTAAAAACATTTTGTTTGTTCAAGGTTTACCTGAAAATTTGAATGATGACTCATTCATAGACTCTAGATTTCCAAGTCTAATCATTCTAGACGATTTAATGAAAGACGCTACCAATAGTAAGGATGTGTGCGAATTATTTGTCGAGGGAAGTCATCACCGAAACCTAAGTGTAGCTTGTATAATGCAGAATGCGTTCTCGAAGGGAAAGGAAAGCCGAACCATGAGCATCAATAGCCAATATATAGTCTTATTCAAAAACCCACGTGATCAAGTTGGACCAGCCATATTTGCTAGACAGATGTATCCTAATAATCCAAAGAAATTTATGAATAAGTACAGAGAGGGAACACAGCGACCATATGGGAGCCTATTCATTGATCTGAAACAGAATACACCGATAGACGACAGACTAAAAATTAATATATTTGAAAACAAGAACATGATAGGTGGAGGTGTGATTGAAGAGTATATAAGCAGAAAAGACCTAGAACCATCTCAGTTTGAAGAATCATTTCAAAGTGAACAGACGTATTTACCAGACGAGAGAGAAATCATGCCTTCATGTGATGATTGCGGTGTAGTCTTTGAAAGCGTCCCTGATTTAGCTAGACACATGAATAGGTGGTGCCCAGAAAATAATGATTTAAAAAGAAAAAGGGGGAATGAGGATGAAGATATACCCTCAAAGAAGCATCGTGTAAACGAAATTGATATTGAAGATGGAGAGGATACGGCTTTTATAAAATTAGCTGAACTTGCCAGAGAGGCAAATGAAGATGTATGGAAAGAAAAAGTTGATAAATACATGGATGGTGACATGAGTGAAGAACATGCCAGACGTAAGGCAAATCGGAAACTAAGAGACGAGGATATAGATCAGTTTTTGTCCAGATATAGCAGTTTGGTTCAGTATCTACTACAGTTACAAAATGGTAAAATTCACGACAAAGTCATGAATAAGATCACAGAGCTAGTTAACGATGACATGGATTACGAGAAAGCCATTAAAGTAGCTATCAGGAAATATAAACCTCAGTTGGAAATTTATCTAGATGAAGTTATCGACAACGAGACTAACAAAAGTTATGAAAGTGAAGATAGTGACGATGACGAGGAAGGGGTAGGAGAGAAGGATGAAGATGATGAGGATGTTGATGATGAAAGCTAAACTGTACTTTCCACATATCGAAACAAGCAATATCATGTGAAATGATAACATTGGTCAAAGAAATTCAACTCTTGGATTACAGCTCGCGATATTTGAGAGAGTTAACTATCCCGGAAAGACTAACTTCAAGTCTCGACAGTTTACACCCCTGCACGAAAGATAGCATACTGTTGGCCCTTTCGTGAGGTTAGAGATACTGTTGAGTGATAGACGACTCTCTATTTCTTTTATGTATAAATTGGTTAAAGTGATTGTGTTATATTGTAAAGACACCATGAGGATGGTTCTCCGACCCATGTCTGTCTAAATGACGGGGATATTAAATATTGTACATACTATTGTTATTATTATTACAAGTGAGGAACCAAGAATCCGAAACTTAAAAAAAAAAAATAAATAAAAAAAAAAAAAGGAATACAATCACACAAAAGGAGAATCAATTTGGATAATTCCTTGCTTATATTACATAAGCAAAACTTTGAATGGATACAAACAAACACACACACACACACACACACACACATCTATACATTAATCAATAAAAAACAATTAATAAATGTCGTAATACTTAAAATGACGTCATAAAAATTAGCCTCACATCGGGAGGCTACCTCTTAGGAGGCTACCTTTTCCCCATAGGGTTAACATTAGAAAAAGTGGCCCAGAATGCCCACTTCCCCCACTACTAATGCATTTGAATGGGAACATGTGGTTGGACCCCCCTCCCCTTTATCCGCGGTTGGGAACCCTCCTTTTTAAAATGGCTGGATCCTCCCCTATCTTGATCCAAATAGGGCATGCATACGTGACTCAAGATATTTAATTTGTATGGGATTATGCGTACGAAAACTATAATATTTGGTACGCAGTTGTATAAGCATTGGTATTTCGCGTATAGGCCCTGTACTCTCGGCCATGAGTCGCTCATTTCGAATATTTCATATATATATTAGAAGAATTGCTATTTTTATTTCAACATTTGCGTGTAACGTTCAAAATAACATTTAGACAAAAAGAGGTGATAATCATACCAGATTTATAAAAAATGAAAAAGACAAACAGACAAATAATTTTACTAGAAACAACACAGAAAACTAAAGACTGAGCAACACGGACCCCACTAAAACAGGGGTTGATCTCAGGTGTTCCGGAAGAATATCCCACGGGTGTATTATGGTGAACAACTAGTGGTAATTCAAAAATATTTGGTGTGCATTTGTATTAGTATTGGCACATCCCATTACCATGGATATTATTTGGCCCCGCCCCTCAGTTATTGTCTGTTGACTTTGAAACTTTTGCTTAGTTTTCATGTATTAGTTTGTTATTAGGTCACTTTATAAGGAACACTTAGTGGTAAGTCAAAGATATTTGGTATGCAGTTATTTTAGTATTGGCACATCTCATAACCATGGAGATTATTTGGCCCTGCCCCCGCAGTTATAGTCTATTGACTTTGAAACTTTTGCTTAGTTTTCATGTATTAGTTTGTGATTATATTGGTTTAAGTGGTTTGTCAATATTAATGGTATTTGTATGCAGTTGTATTAGCATTGGTACATCTCATTTTCATAGAGATTGTTCAGCCATGTTCCTTCAGTTATGGTTCAATGACTTTGAACATTTGCAAAACCTACACGTTCAAGTGTTGCTATTTTAATTTCAACATTTGCATTGTCAAAATTACAAAAAAGCGAGACATATCTCTGTGATAACAGTTAATGTCAGTTAATAAAGCTTTAAGCAATAATACTTAAAATATTTTTGTTGTATGGAATAATTGTAAGGTATATATGTCTGTTTGATAGGGCTCATATGAATTTGACCTCCTTTTTTTGTCCGTAAATTTTAATTGTTTATTGGTCAATGTTTAATATTTTCATATTGGTCTGTTTCTCGTGTACTTATATGATGAGCAATCGAACCAGTATATTTGGTGTACGGAAAGATTGAAAGATATTCGCAAGACTCTTTTTCAAAATCCTAAATCGGCATCTGTCACTTGTACGTCTAGCAAGGTTAATCTGACTGCACCCTCATTTTCATGATCTTTTCTTGGATAATGATAATGTTAAGTTTACATGATGGAATGACTAATATTTTTGAAATCTGGTTTCGCTACTTCGTAAAAAGTAAAAGTAAAAGAGAGGGAATTAACTTATAAAGTTTAAGGGGGATGCATTTTTGTGAATTATTAAGATAATATTAGTTCTTGCTTTCAGTATTGGTTAGGTTCCAGAGATGATTGATAATCATTAATCACATTAAATATGTTCTATTCCAGAAATGTCTGAAGGATTCCAGCTTGATTTAAAAGTCTGCCATTACTAGAATGAGTTTAAGAATCATGTAAAAAAATTAACTGATAAAGAAAATTGCTTTGTAAAGAAGAACATTTGTATATATGTTTTGTTATTTGTAGCACATGGAATTACAGAACTGCTTAGAAAGGAGATGACATAAACAGAATGACTCATAATGACAACAGAACACAAGATTAAGAATAAGAAATTTGGTTGCTGAATGGTATGTAATTTTATTCGTTCATTGTATGTTCACTTGTTTGTGTTAATATTTCTTTCGATTAAGTTAAGCCATTTCAATTGATATTTTAAAGTGCGTGACTGTGATGTTACACTATTTGTTCAGGCTAGGATGAAGGTTGATACCGATTAAAACGTTTAAATCCGGATCATTTGTTTACATCTGTCGTAGATCAGAAACCTGTTATTCAGTGGTTGTCGTGTGTTGATGTGGTTGATAAGTGATTTTTTTATGTAGATTAGACCGTTTGTTTTCTGTTTGAATGGTTTGACACTAGTCCGTTTTGTGGTTCTTTATAGCTTGCTGTTCGATAAAACACCCCATAGAAATTAAATCAGAAAATTTGTTCTAACAAAAAATTAACGTCTTCGTCGACTTGTAAAGTTTATGTTGACCAGTTAAGCTTCAAATCATCGCACCTCAGCATGAACATCGTGGTTCGGTGTACCGTATGCCGGGTTATTTTCGCGGGTGTAAAATTTAGCGATTTTCATTGAAAAGAGTATACGAAATGTTTTTGCGATTATTATTTTGGAGGATTCAAAACTTTTATCAATACCTTTACTTGTACACTTTCAAATGGGCAGATTTTTGTTTTGGCTATTTTGTTCCATCCGCGAAAATGAGCGACAATGTACACCCCGTGAAAATAACCCACTACACGGTACTATCACGGTTTCTAGTCTCATATATAACGTGACCTTCCCCAAAACCTATTCGAAAAAAATGAAACCAATAAATGTTCTGGAGATTTACCCGAATTTAATTAATCGTTACTACTCGGCCACTCATGCTACGCCCATAATAGCACACCTACACTATAATACGCCTCCATTATAGCACGCATATAAAAGCACGCCTACACTATAGCACGCATATATTAGCACGCTTACACTATAGCACACATATATTAGCACACTTACACTATAGCACGCATATAATAGCACGCCTCCACTATAGCACGCCTATACTATTTTAGGCGTAGCGTAAATGGCCCAGTAGTTAGATTGCCACTTATTAGTATTATTCACAATCAAAGCATGGAACGAGGAATGCAAGGAGACTCCGAGAAATGTAATATGTGGAAAAATAGTCTGATTTTTTTTAGAGGAGGAAGATATTTCAATTTCTGAATTTGAAACAAGAACCAATTTTGTTTAAATGATTTGGCACTAGTAACGTTGTACAAGATTTCAGTCTGAAATGGTCATTTAGCAATAATAACAATATATCAGTCTGAAACGATCATTTAGCACTAATAACAAGATTTCAGTCTGAAACGGTCATTAAGCACTAGTAAGAAGATGTCAGTCTGAAACGATCAGTTAGTCCTAGTAAGAAGATTTCAGTCTGAAACGGTCATTTAGCAATAATAACAATATATCAGTCTGAAACGGTCATTTAGCACTTATAACAAGATTTCAGTCTGAAACGGTCATTAAGCACTAGTAAGAAGATGTCAGTCTGAAACGATCAGTTAGTCCTAGTAAGAAGATTTCAGTCTGAAACGGTCATTAAGCACTAGTAAGAAGATGTCAGTCTGAAACGATCATTTAGTCCTAGTAGCAAGGTTTTAGAATGAAACGGTCATTACGCACTAGTAACAAGGTTTTGGCCTGAAACGGTCATTAAGCACTAGTAAAAAGATTTCAGTCTGAAACGGTTATTAAGCATTAGTAGCAAGATTTCAGTCTGCAATGGTCATTTAGCACTTGTAACAATATATCAGTCTGAAACGGTCATTCAGCACTAATAACAAGATATCAGTCTGCAATGGTCATTTAGCACTAGTAACAAGATATCAGTCTGCAATGGTCATTTAGCACTAATAACAAGATATCAGTCTGCAATGGTCATTTAGCACTAGTAACAAGATATCAGTCTGCAATGGTCATTTAGCACTAGTAACAATATTTCAATCTGAAATGGTCATTAAGCACTAGTAAAAAGATTTAATTTTCAATTTTAGTTACTTGTGTACAATTTGGAGTTTAGTATGGCGTTCATTATCATTGAACTAGTATATATATTTGTTTAGGGGCCAGTTGAATGACGCTTCTGGGTGCAGGAATTTCTCCCTGTTTTGAAGACATGTTGGTGACCTTCTGCTGTTGTCTGCTCATATGGTTGGGCTGTTGTCTCTTTGACACATTCCCCATTTTCATTCTCAATTTTATTCAATCTGAAACGATTATTTAGCACTCGTTACAAAATTTCAATCTAAAACGATCATTAAGTACTAGTAAAAAGATTTCAGTCTGAAACGGTAATTAAGCACTAGTAAAAAGATTTCAGTTTGAAACGGTCATCTAGCATTAGTAACGAGAGTTCAGTCTATAAAATCATTTTGCTCTGATCAAGTCTAAAGCGACTGAATGTATCGAGAGAGAAAATCAATTTTTCTAAGACTTTCATACGCCGTTCCGATCGATAGGTAATACAGTCCGTAATTATTAAAAAAAAGTAGGTGAATTAAATTTAAGATCCTGATACGGAATAAGCTCGAGATGTCATAGACATAAGCTATAAAATATTAGAAATTCTTTTCAAAATAATAAGTGATAAGTAGACAGTATCAGTTTCCAGTCAGATGAAAGATTACACAATTGTTGTAATAGCCTTTTATTTGAAAATGAGATACTAGTTGGTCGTTCAAATAAAATGAACAGTAGAAATGGAACCATTTTCTGATATTAAAAGCTTTGCCCTTACTTGGTCAGATGTATATGAGACTTATGGGGGTCTCAAGCAGATCTATGAAAATATAGGTAGGAATCTAAAGTGCGATGGGGACGCTAAAGTACGATGGTCACGTTAAAGTGCGATGGTCTACGCTAAAGTGCGATGTTTCCATACACTAATGTCCGATGGTCCGCGAAAATATAGACGTTAGAAACGTAGTTCAATAATGACGTTAACAGTTGTTTATACAAAATAAAAATGAACAAGCCAGAAGATAGATGAGGAATATTTGATTAACAATTTTTACACCAAATGTCCATTATTTACTAGTAATTGATTTAATTTAACCGTGTTCTTTGTCGGCTGAATCACAATGTTTATTTTTTTCGAGTGTTGGAAGAAGGACTACATTCGACCATTTTACTATATATACAGTCTTTAGAGCTGAGGACAGGGGACTCTTAGTTAGTTTTACTTGTATATATATAGATATGTGTGTGTTTAACTCAGTTATTTTATTGTTGTTGTTACTTTTGTTTATGTCACAAGTATAATGTTACTTATATGACAAATAAAGATTATTATATATAAATACAAAACAGTATACGCATACTTATTCTGCTTCTATTTGAAGCGAACGGATACATTATAATCATTGTTTATGTGGCAATTTAAATTTACTTTGTGATGCCCGTTAAAATGCCGTCGATTTTAATGAAAAGTAACGTCGGTAAAATAGAGATGCATGTTTTCATGCGTTAACTATAAATTGTCTGCTAAACATAAGTTCCTACTGTGTATTGTAGGAAAATACGGAAAAGGAGAAAGCTCGGTGAACATTGCAATCCTCTTGCATTTAGATTTAAGCTTATGCTAGTAAATGTTGCATATTCCGACAATGAACGAATTTTGTATTTTCAATTTTCAATGACAAATGTAAGAGAGGTTGTAACACTAGTGTGGACTGTAATCTACACCAATTATCCATATATTCAATACGCTCCGAATTGTCAAAAAATCATTTTACATGAAAAAATAATATTTTGCAAAACATAAATTAACTTAATAGCAATTATAACAAGGTCGGACTTGTTAATTTATAAATAATCACTTTAGCCTACCGGTAAATTGTAAAGCCTATCACATATGTTCTACTTTAGCATAATAGTTTTTGCAAAAAGACTTTTTAAACCTCGATGTTTTAATACGTCGAATTTTACCCTTTGGACCATCGTACTTCAGCGTGATACACCATCGTAATTTAGCGAACAAACAACCATCGTACTTTAGCGTGAGACACCATTGTACTTTAACGTAGACCATCGCACTTAAGCGTGACCATCGTACTTTAGAGTTCCATCGCACTTTAGAGTCCTACATATATACCATATTTATAGCACATCAATTTGTACATCGCAAAGCCCTTATAACATAAATCTAAGTATATTATAATGTATCGTTAAGGACATTCTTATTAAATAACACTTGATACTGTACATGCTGTACCCATATTTTGACTTTTATTTATTATCTGTTTAGTTCACGCATCATTGTAAATATAACGGAATTTGATGATACTGTCGTACAAAGTGAGATGTTAAGGTGGTATGGGTGTCTTCCTCCATCTTGGATTGTAAAAAACAGAGAACCAAAGGTCCATATTTTCTATCAAGTTAGCAAAATGTGATGCAGGAATGCTGATATTTAATGTGAATTTTCATTTTAAAGAACCAATTTATAGGAATATAACTTACAACATTGTACAAATATTAATATGTTTGCAAAAATTGATTAGTTTTGGTTGTTTTTTATTTTTTTTTTAAATTGGCATTTCAAGGAGAGGTAACTCTAAAACAGTGCATTTTCTGAAGGATTCTACATGAAATTTTCCTATTTTGTATTTTAGCCGGAAAAAACGTGCGGTGACCCTATCTTTTCTTTTGATATTCTCAAAGCATTGTCTGAAAGCCATCTTTTCCTTAAGTATTTAACAATTCTATCATTTTGTTTAGTTTCTAATCACAAAATGGTGTTTTTTTCTGTATAATCCATACAAAATTTGTCATTTTGTCACGTCCTGAAGCTTGAGAAAATGCACGGTGACCTATTATTTTTATTATATTTTTCATCATATATCAATAGATACTACGTTTTGCCAAAGTATGGACAAATTCTATCATTTTTATTTTAGACTCCAATACCACCTTTAGCACTATAAAACCAGGTTTAAGCCACAATTTTCTACATTTGAAAATGTCTGTACCAAGTCAGGAATATGACAGTTGTTGATTATTCGTTTTTGATGTGTTTTGACATTTGATTTCGCCATGTGATGAGGGACTTTCCAATTTGATTTTCCTCCAGTTCAGTATTTTTGTGATTTTACTTCTCACTAAATCCCTTAGAAAAATAAACAAGATAAATTTCTATAGCGTATCACTAAGCACATTCTCATAACATAGTACAAGACACAATCTGAATTTTATAACTCTCAGATGAATGATGTACACTTAGTCAATACAATGTACATTTGTCTGGAACCATATACTGATATGCCAAGCTACACCCTTAGTCAACCAGATGTGTATGAGACAGCTTGGGATCTCAAGCAGATCTATGAAAAGCTGTACCTTTCTTATTAATTTGTACATTGTTATAACAAAGCACTAAGTACAATCTTATTTAATAACATTAGATACATTCTAATAACATAGTATTCAAACTTTAATAAGTGTAAGCTGTGCAGTTACTCAATAAAATGTAGATAATACGTGTACTGATACGCAAAGCTGTCCCCTTACTTAGTCAGATGCGTTTTAGACAGCTTGAAAAACTGTATCCTTATTAAAGCATGTACATTTTTTTAGCATAGCACTAATTAATTTCTTAAATATAACACTATGTACATTATGATAATATAGCACTATGTACTTTCTTATTATATTAACATAAGGCAAAGTACATTCTTTTAAGATACCCGATTTCGCAAGATCCATTCTTATAGCATAGCATAAGATAACACAATGCACATTCTGAGCTTTATAGCTTTAGTACTCAATCAGACGAAAACAAACCTGTACACTTACTACTTAATAAAATGTACATTCGTATAGCATAGCATTAAGTTCTTTCTTAAAAACAAAACACTTTGTACATTACATAAACATAAGATTAAGTACATTCTTGTTAGATACCACTAAATAAAATATAATAACATAGGATTTAGATCTAAATCAGATTATGAGGAACTGTATAATTACTCAAAAAACTCTAAATGTGACTGGAACCATATTCTGATATGTTTGCAAAGCTGTGCCCTTACTCATTCAGATGCATTTGATGAGACAAGCTTGGGATCTCAAGCAGATGTTTAAGAAAGCTTCACCCTAAGATATACTGACACATATGGTGCATCCTTTCTCAATCTTATGTATGAGAAGGTGCATTCTTACTTATTTCGTTAAAGATTTCACAAGATACATAGACAATATAAGGATAACATGTATACAGTATGGCTGTATCTGTATAGTACATTTTAGAACACCCAATTGCAGGATAAATTCTTATAGCATAGCACTAAGTACATTATTATATCATAGCACTAAGTACATTCTTATAACATAACACAATACACATTCTGAACTTTATAGCTTTATTAGTTCTCAGTCAGATGTATAAAATACTGTACAGTTACTCAATAAAACGTACAGGATTATAGCGAAGCACCAAGCTCTTACTTAAAAACATAACACTAGGTACATTATATTAACATAAGATTAACTAATTCTTGTTACATACCACTAAATACAAAATTATAACATAGGATTTAGACTTTAATCATATGAATGAGGAACTGTATTATTACTCAATGAACTGTAGATTAGACTGGAACCATATTTTGATATGCAAAGCTGTGCCCTTACTCATTCAGATGCATTTGAGACAAGCTTGGCATCTCAGGCAGATGTTCGAGAAAGCTTCACTCTAAGCCATACAGACACATATGATGTATCCTTTCTCAATCTTATGTATGAGAAGGTGTATTCTTACTTATTTCGTTAACGATTTCGCAAGGTACATTCTTATAGCATAGCACTAAGTACATTATTAAAACATAAGACGCATTCTAAACTTTATAGCTTTAATACTCAATCAGATGAATACAAAACTGTACGTGTACTCAATAAAACGTACATTCTTACAGCATAGCACTAGTTCTTACTTTAAAACATAACACAAGGTACATCATATTATCAGAACATTACGTACATTCTTGTTAAATACCAGTAGAAAGTATATGATTACATACCATTTAAACCTTAATCATACGAATGAGAAGCTGTACATTTACTCAATAAACTGTAGATTAGACTGGAACCATATCCTGATATGTTTGCAAAGCTGTGCCCTTACTCATTTAGATGCATTTGAGACAAGCTTGGGATCTCAGACAGATGTTTGAGAAAGCTTCACCCTAAGCGATACAGATACATATGATGTATCCTTTCTCAATCTTATGTATGAGAAGGTGTATTCTTACTTATTCCGTTAACGATTTCGAAAGATACATTCTTATAGCATAGCACTAAGTACATTCTTATAACATAACACAATACACATTCTGAACTTTATAGCTTTAGTTCTCAGTCAGATGTATAAAATACTGTACAGTTACTCAATAAAACGTACAGAATTATAGCGAAGCACCAAGCTCTTACTTAAAAACATAACACTAGGTACATTATATTAACATAAGATTAACTAATTCTTGTTACATACCACTAAATACAAAATTATAACATAGGATTTAGACTTTAATTAGATGAATGAGGAACTGTATTATTACTCAATCAACTGTAGATTAGCCTGGAACCATATTTTGATATGCAAAGCTGTGCCCTTACTCATTCAGATGCATTTGAGACAAGCTTGGGATCTCAGGCAGACGTTCGAGAAAATTTCACCCTAAGCCATACAGACACATATGATGTATCCTTTCTCAATCTATGTATGAGAAGGTGTATTCTTAATTATTTCGTTATCGATTTCGCAAGATACATTGTTATAGCATAGCACTTAGTACATTCTTATAACATAAGACACATTCTGAACTTTATTGCTTTAGTACTCAATCAGATGAATACAAAACTGTAAGTGTACTCAATAAAACGTACATTCTTATAGCATAGCACTAAGTTCTTACTTTAAAACATAACACAAGGTACATTATATTTTCAGAACATTACGTACATTCTTGTTAAATACAAGTAGAAAGTATATGATTACATACCATTTAAACCTTAACCAGACGAATGCAAAGCTGTACATTTACTCAATAAACTTTAGATTAGACTGGAACCATATCCTGATATGTTTGCAAAGCTGTGCCCTTTCTCATTCAGATGCATTTGAGACAAGCTTGGGATCTCAGGCAGATGTTCGAGAAAGCTTCACCCTAAGCCATACAGACACATATGATGTATTCTTTCTCAATCTTATGTATGAGAAGATGTATTCTTACTTATTTCGTTAACGATTTCGCAAGATACATTCTTATAGCATAGCACTAAGTACATTCTTATAACATTACACAATACACATTCTGAACTTTATAGCTTTAGTTCTCAGTCAGATGTATAAAATACTGTACAGTTACTCAATAAAACGTACAGGATTATAGCGTAGCTCCAAGCTCTTACTTAAAAACATAACACTAGATACATTATATTAACATAAGATTAACCAATTCTTGTTACATACCACTAAATACAAAATTATACATAGGACTTAGACTTTAATCAGATGAATGAGGAACTGTATTATTACTCAATAAACTGTAGATTAGACTGGAACCATATTTTGATATGCAAGGCTTTGCACTTACTTATTCAGATGCATTTGAGACAAGCTTAGACTATTAGGCAGATGTTCGAGAAAACTTCACCCTAAGCCATACAGACACATATGATGTATCCTTTCTCAATTGTATGTATGAGAAGGTGTATTCTTACTTATTTGGTTAAAGATTTTGCAAGATACATTCTTATAGCATAGCACTAAGTACATTCTTATAACATAAGACACATTCTGAACTTTATAGCTTTAGTACTCAATCAGATGAATAAAAAACTGTAGACGTACTCAATAAAACGTACATTCTTATAGCATAGCACTAAGTTCTTACTTAAAAACATAACACAAGGTACATTATATTATCTGAACATTAAGTACATTCTTGTAGATACCAGTAGAAACTATATGATTACATACTATTTAAACCTTAAGCATACGAATTAGAAGCTGTACATTTCCTAAATAAACTGTAGATTAGACTGGAACCATATCCTGATATGTTTGCAAAGCTATGCCCTTACCCATTCAGATGCATTTGAGACAAGCTTTGGATCTCAGGCAGATGTTTGAGAAAGCTTCACCCTTAGCTATACAAACACATATGGTTTATTTTTTCTCAATCTTATGTATGAGAGGGTGTATTCTTACTTATTTAGTTAAATATGTTGCAAGATACATTCTTATAGCATTCTAAGTACATTACTATATCATACCACTTAGGACATTCTTATAACATAACACAATACACATTCTGAACTTGATAGCTTTAGTACTAAGTCAGATACATTCTTATAGCATAGCATTTAGTACATTCTTATAACATACCACAATACTCTGTCTAAACTGTATAACTTTAGTTCTCAGTCAGATGAATAAAATACTGTACAGTTACTCAATAAAACGTACATTATTATAGCATAGCACCAAGTTCTTACATAAAAACATAACACTAGGTACATTATATTAACATAATATTAAGTACATTCTTGTTATATACAACTAAATACGAAATGTATCCTTTCTCAATCTTATGTATGAAAAGGTGTATTCTTACTTATTTCGTTAAAAATTTCGCAAGATTCATTCTTATAGCATGTCACTAAGTACATTATTATATATTATATTGAATCCCTTATTTACAGGTATATCCTATATACCATATGAAAACTTATAAAATAAGGAACAAAAGCTATATAGTGAATATAGTGCACAGATTCGGTTTAATCTTATGTATGAAAAGGTGTATTCTTACTTATTTCGTTAAAAATTTCGCAAGATTCATTCTTATAGCATGTCACTAAGTACATTATTATATATTATATTGAATCCCTTATTTACAGGTATATCCTATATACCATATGAAAACTTATAAAATAAGGAACAAAAGCTATATAGTGAATATAGTGCACAGATTCGGTTTAAGGGGTATTGGGGCGCCCGAAAATAAAAAAAAACGGCCGAAATCAAGAAAAAATACTTCCAAAGGACGTTACGATCGAGTTTTCAACACTTGAATCCCCTAATTATAATTAACAGGATGTTTACTTATCAGTAGGTGTCAATGAACGGACTGTTTTAATCACCAGGTTCAAAAGGTGATCGAGAAGATTA
Organism: Mytilus galloprovincialis; assembly: GCF_965363235.1. Taxonomy (NCBI): domain Eukaryota; kingdom Metazoa; phylum Mollusca; class Bivalvia; order Mytilida; family Mytilidae; genus Mytilus; species Mytilus galloprovincialis. Next base: position 4,522,197 of record NC_134846.1, on the reverse strand, counting down.
ATATTTTTCTTATATGGTTATTTATTTCAATGGTTTTTGTTGTAGTTTTAAATGCTCTTATATATTTTTACTTATTTAATAATTTTATTGCTCTTATATTTCTACGATATAGATTTTATATCTTCTATTTTCTAATAACCAATATATATATATATATATATATGTAAGACTCAGATCGACGTCCGGTCTCTAATCAGCGTCCGTTCCCCAAATCGACGTCCAAATTTGAGGTCACAATGAAATAACATTCCAAATCGATGTCCATTTTTTGGCCTCACTAATCGACGTCCAATTTTTAGCTACTCGAATCAACGTCCGTTTTGAACACAGAAAACCAAATTGAACTGAACCAAAAGCTAAAATATGAAAAATCTATCAAGTATGCAATACATCGTAACTTTTAAGATGGTTTTTGTCAAAAATGAAAGTGATCATCATCAAATGCAACCTACATTTCAATATTACTAGAACACACCCGCGACATCGCTGGCATATACAGCTTGTAAACTGTTGTAGGATGAATTTTTGTAAAAGATATTATGACTGGAGAATATCATATAAGGTATCAAAAGCCCTCTCCCTTTTTTCCGAAGTCCGTTATGTGTTTCTTTTCTCTTAAATTCAATTATTTTTCGTGTTTCTGGCCTTATACCACAATTATTTTTCCCCTTTGCTACAATGCATTTTTTGGTAAAAGTCAAATTAAATTAAAAATTTGCACCGCTTCAAACATGAAATAAATGAAACTGCTTATAGACAATTATTATTCTAATAAAATGTGCGTCTAGGACAATCCATCAGTGCTTTTCCTTTTGAGAGCCCTATTAACATGCCAATGGTAGGATTTGAATCTCGTATAAATGACTAAGGCTCATTTGAGGGGTGGTCTGAGGGGTCCTGATCCCGAAAGCCCGGGCTTACGAACATGAAATCCCGAGGTGCGTATTTAAACGAAATTTATATCCCGACATCCCGAAATGAAAAAAAAATATTCCCGCATCCCGTAAAGATCAATCCCGAAATCTTGAGCTTAAAAACACCCGACCCAGACGTCTCGAATAAGTCCTGCCTCCATCTAATCTCTACCCTACTTTCATTTTGGCCAAACACATACTTTCACTTTTAACAATAAATTTGTATGCCCCATTTATGGGAATTATGTTTTTTAGTCTGTTCGTCCGTTCGTTCGTTCGTCCGTCAGTCTGTCCCGCTTCAGGTTAAAGTTTGTGTCGCGGTAGTTTTTGATGAAGTTGAAGTCCAACCAACTAGAAACTTAGTAAACATGTTCCCTATGAAATGATCTTTCTAATTTTAATGCTAAATTAGAGATTTTACCCCATTTCACGGTCCACTAAACATAGTAAATGATAGTGCCGATGTGGCATCCGTATACTATGGACACATTCTTGTTTCCACATGTTTTACTTATTTCAATATATATATGCAACTGGTATGACCCCTTAGATAGTAAATATTTCAGAAAAAAGTAGACAGAATACAGAGAGTCTCTGTATATTATATAGTAGTATAATCGTAGTTTACAGGTGGATAAACGCGAAAACATAATTGTCTCTAAGGAGGTATAATAGTTGTGGTTCTTGCGATCTAAAAACCATGATATTGAGAACGCTCTGATTGGCTTATTTATTTTTCATTTTTGTAATCTATCATACGATTGGTTGATCTTGTGCATGTTTAAAACCGGAAGTCTTATCTATGACTTAAAGTCATTCTGATAACGGAAACAATATCCGGACACCTATTTTGTCGTTTTTTCTCCCAAAATAACTCAATTTGAATAATCATAAGAACGGATGACAAATGCGACTATGCATGTTACTTAAAGAACACAGAGGCATAATGATTAATTTATTGTGGAAGGAAGAGAAGCGACACACAAAATGAGGTGTTCTCGTTTAATAGTATAGATGAAAGAACACGAATGCGGCCACTTCCATTTAAGACGGAAACCGTCTAAAATTTATCTAAAATGCTAAAATTGTGAAGATTTCAGTAATTTAGTATGACTTAATGATGTTATTACCCGATATATGTGCATTGTATTGTCAAAAACAGCCCATACTTGTGTAGCAGAAACAGGCTACTTTCCAATAAATAGCTAAAGGATTACATTTTCACAATTTTGCAAAACTGCTATATTTTGGAGCCAAAATGGGGTCTTACTGAACCTTCTTCTTCGGAATTTTACATTTGAATGATCTGTTTCAGCTTTCGTAAAGTCCTTATCATTTTACAGCCAGGGAACCAATAAATGTAATTTAAATTTTCTCATAAATGTACGAAATCTTACCGAGTATTGTCATGGACTATGACTCGTATTACTACAAGTCTAAGATTGTAAGTGCCCAATAAATGCATAAACAAATACTTGTAACCTGTTAATACACCGTATTGCTGACAATTAAAAAGACGTTGTCTAGGATACCATTTCATCATACCATTACACGATGTTTACCGTTTTCATTATGTTTTATTATGAAAATGAATCAAATATATTTTAATACTAGTAAAGTGAAGTGACAAATATCACCTAAGTATTGTAGAAGAGAAAAAAACAATTGATATATTATAATGTCATAAATGGTAATATCCTTCATTTTTTACATATTAAGTAAATGCCTGTACCAAGTCACGAATATGACAGCTGTTATCCATTCGTTTGATGTGTTTGAGTGTTTGATTTTGCCATTTTGTTAGGAACTTTCTTTTTCGAATTTTCCTTGGAGTTCAGTATTTTTATTATGTTATCTTTGCCTACATTTAGCCGGATCTTTCATCCAGTATCATTTTAAATCCCGTGATCTGTACACCAAAGAGGAATTAACCCCTCCGCCTTGGTTCAGCTTTTTCAGCCTTAGAACATCCTGTTGGTACATCAGGTACGACTCCATGCCATTTTGATTAGGGCAATCATGACGTATTGGGAGCACTTTATTCATATAAAGCTGACACCGAACCTCATGATTATCGGCAGTGATTTATACCAATGTGCTCTAGAAGTGCAAACTGAACACTTTCTGTAAGACTTCTGGTGATTTGTGATTTACATTAAGTTATGACTGGTATTGAATGACATTTGAAAAAGTCCAGCACATTCACAGTGGACTGTTGTCAAGCAATGTTAAGGATTGACGCAAATTAAAGACTAAACATTAAGATTTGGTTATAAATAAGGTCCAAAGACAAACATCAAATGACGATTTCATCTGACATGTCTGATAAATACTGTTTTTAACAATTGGGGTGTGATAGTATGGATCAAATGTAGGATATATATAAAACCGGATGTGAGTTATCGACCAATATTTGACCTGCAGTGATGGTTTATTGCTACAATAAGACAAATAAAGTTTCATTTGCTATATCTAGCGACATTCGCAATAAATTAAAGCAATATGTATACAGAAGGGAACATATATATGTCATGTCTTATACATTGTACCTGGATAGACATTATTTTGAAAATCAAAGACGGCCGCCATGATGGGATGATTTTTTTTTTCGTGGCTACCCCCTCAATATGACTAAATACACCTACATGCATGTTCTTTCAAAGTGTCATGCTTGTTTCACCATTTGCATGACTTGTGTGGTAAGCTGCTAAACTATGTGTGTGTGTCTTCAATAAAACGTTGTACAATATGCGTCTTTTAAATAAAGGAGCCTAATGCATAATGCACCTTTTGTATCTTTTTCCTCTCTGTGACATTAACTTGAATAGAAATATATTTGGTTTGATTCAAGTTTCCTACATAGCAGTCACACATTGTTAAATGATTCCTTAATGTATATAAAAATCTACACTCCCCCAAACAGAGGCATCCTATTTCATATAATTTCATATAATTATATTCTAAGTTGCCGGCTCAAACGAATATGAATTAAACACCACTATAGATGTTAATTTCTGTGTCATTTTGGTCAAATGCTATATTACTAAAGCAACAATTACAGTTGTTATTGTCAACTTCAAATTTTTAGAAGTAACATAGTATTTGCCAACCCCCCTTTTCCCCTCATCCCCGGCCCAGCCTCTGATGTTTTCGAATCTCAGGTGATGACAGTTATTTGTAATTTAGAAATTGTGATGTCTTAAGTTCATTTGAAATTTATTAGATTTATATAAAGTGACATTATTTACATGTTAAAAAAAGTGAGAGTTTTGCTAAGATAGCTTTTACCAACATTTTAATATACATTAACCTTTGTATGCTTGTACGTATTCCAAAAGTAAATAACTTGTTATATACACATGGTTAGTGGCTGCATATCACACTATCGATTAGGTTACTGCAATTTGACTCTTCAAAAAATGAGTTTGCATATTTTAAAAATGCAATATGTGTATGTGCATGTGAGTAGGGCACGACTTTAATACACTTGTCTTGTCTTGCAATATGTTTTGACAGCTTTCAATTCTTAGTTAGTCCATGAAAAGTAGGATAATTTAAACGACGTCAGAAAGTATGCCACTATATATGATAATTGACACAATTTATTTCCGCGTTCTTCTCATTTTAATAAACAATTTCTAAAAAGTCATCAATTATACTTTAAACTTTAATTGTTGATTGAAATGTGTATGTATGCGTGACTATTTAAAACAAAAAAAACATCATATTTTGTCTTAATAACAAGCATGCAATGTACACAAAAGTATCAACTGTGGGTTTTTTTCTATTAACAGTAATAAACTTCCCGAATAGTTTACTATACCGATGAACTTAGGTTAGCAATGACTTTCGTCGTATTGTTTTTGATGTCTGTGTTTGATGGATATTCTACTATAATTGGAATTGAAAGTAAGTTTCATGTAATCATTTGAATATTAAGTCACGATTATTTACTTCTTTTTGTTATAATTCTTTTTTTTTATTTACAACGCCTTACATGTAATTGTCACTTTATATATCACTATGAGCACAAACGATTATAACCAATGTGTCCTGAATTAATGCCCCACTTGTTAAACAAAAAAGTCATATTATCAACAAATATAATAATTACTAAGGGAAGCCTGTATTTCCGGATGTCGTTTGTTACTGAATATCACGTATTCTTTCGTTTATTCTTTTTATTCAATCATAAAAAAGATCGCTAGTTTGGTCGTTTGAATTGTTTGACATTTATCTTGTGAGAGCCTTGATGGCTTGCAATGCGTTATTGGTGTTGCTCCTTGTAAAAGGCCATACGATGATCTATTAAAGTTAATTTAAGTAATGCAGTCTCTGGTGAAGATTTGTCTCATCAGACATTTTAAATAACTATGAACTTAATGTTTGATAGATGGCACATATAAAGAAAGGATCATCTGAAAAGTTGTAATTTAATTATGGATTAAATCGTCAAACCAATAACGTCTTTATTAGCATTGCTTCTAATGGACATTAAAACATTGTGATAATGTAATAACTTTGCTGCCACCACCTGTGTTTACAGGTACACAGGGAACCTCAATAGACTAGAATAAGCTAGTCTAAAACAGAGAATGGTTTAAACACGGGTGTTCTTTATATTACCTGACCAACAGGGTTAAAATACTTCTGACACATTAACTTCACTTTATATTTAACAAGAAACTCAAATTGCGAGAACAATATGGGTAAAGAATATTCAAATACGTAATAGTCTGTGTATCTAAACGCACTTTCTATCGTGTAGTTTATAGAACAGCATTACACTGTAAAATAGAGGCTGCACCTCTATAACCTGGAATCGCATATATACTAACACTCAAGAAGTGGAAACTTCCAGGGCAGTACCATCAGACTATTCCACAAATGAATATTATCTATCTGACAATCGAATAGTCTCTTGTCTCGGTCTAACAAGAAGATATATTCTCTCATGAGACAGTGTACAGTCCTTGGATGGTGTAAACTTCCCTCTAACACCATACACCATTACACCATACACAATACACCATTACACCATACACCTTGTACCATTACACCATACACGTTACACCTTTGCACCATACACCTTACACATTACACCATGCACCATTCCCCATTCTATTTTCACGATCCGAAATTACCCATAATGCAATTAAATTTCAAATATGAAGATTATTATTATTGCTTATGTTTACAATTCGAAAAAATAAAATAAAAAGAACTTCGTTTTTAACCAATGAAATGTCGTACACCATCATTCACACCATTCCCGATCGCACGTTACACAATCACACCATTCCTAAAACACCATTACATCATTCCCCTTACACCATACACCATAGCACCATACACCTTACACCATTACACCATATGTCATACACCATTACACCGTACACGTTTTTTGGGGAAGTTTACACCATCCAAGGGCTGTAATGACAACAATCAGAGACCAGTTGGACAACTATGGTGTATTATGTGTTTTCAGCAAGGAAAAGTAAGATAATTGTGAGCATAAAGATGTTTTATCAGTTAATTCACGAATTGTTCAGTAAACAATATTACACAGTTTTTATCTAAATTATTTGCTACAGTGTTCAACCAACTATTAAATATGCTATAACATTAATATATATTATATCTATGCCATCTTCTAATAAATTATACTTTAAAAATAACAGTACTTTGTTATATTATCTAATAGACTTCAGCCTCCTGGAGGAAGCACAGGAAGACAAACTTCAATTACTGAGATTGAGAGTAGTTAAACAGTAATTATTCTAGCTTCTTACAATTCTTAGCCTAACAAATATACAGAATTTACAAATGTTCTCTCTGAATGCTGGAAAATCTCAGCAAACAGGATACTTAACAAAATGTCCTTAACAAAATGGGAGGGGAAAAGGGGAATGGGGAAGGCATGTAACTTTAATCCGTTTACCTCAAAGAAACAGGTTAGCAAATGAAAGCTAGCCTGAATAAATAGACCAGCTATTTATATGTACATGTACAATTATATTAAATTCATTTTTGATTCTGATCTAAGTACTAGAATACTAGACTTATAGTGAACAGAAAACGTCCAAAAAGTTCTAAACTGCAGTAAAACTGCTAAGAATCTCATGAAATACATGATAAAAATATGCTAAACTTCAGCGAATATTGAATAATCGACAGTATCAACTGACCGAAAATCTGGCAACATCTCTGTAGGTCTGACTAAGGAGGAAGAGCCCCTGACAAACAGGTGCAAGCTTTTTATACCCCGATGAAACTATCGGGGTAACGAACGGTTCTTAACGGGGAAACGAACGTGGAACTGTGAACGGGCCTGACAAGAACGAAAATAATCCCCGATTGCTAGAATTAAGTACATTAGAACGTAAACAACATGATTACGGAACACAAAAATCATCTTAGTACAATTTACAATCACAATTAAAATAGTTTTAATACAATAATCTTGTAATAATCGATCTACAACCGCTATAGTATTCATACACTGTTTTACGCTTGTGGAAGTTCACCTGAGGTTTCACACAGTTCACCTCATTTGCATAATCAATACACAAAAGTTATTGTACCGGTAATGGCGACTGAAGTGAAAGTGAAAGTTAACTACATAAGTTATCTCAATTCTACAACAATAAAAATAGTTTTACACTTGGAAAACGGATTACATAGACCACTGAAAGCATAATGAATTGAATTAAAAAGGTGAGAACCGGTGTCAAACTTTAAAATAGCCCAAAATCGATTCATAGCCGATAACAGGTGCTTGAATGAAAATACACATGTTTTCCAGGGAATTTCGCTTGGCCAAGTCATTACAATAATAGACTATTAAATGGTTTATAGTTGTTAATGTCTGTCATTTTGTTCTCTCGTGGAGAGTTGTTTCATTGGTGATCATACCACATCGTATTTTGTATATACACATTATTATCGGTTTGTCGTTGGTTTAAACAGATAAATGTTTGCATAACATAGAGTGCCAAGTTCTACATATATATTGGTGGTAGGTTTATTTCTTGAAAGATTATTAATATACCAAGTAAATCAAATGACTCAATTCTAGACTCTCGTCACATGTGTATCCGCAATAAAACCTAATCATTTAAAACGTATAAATTGTTTATCCAACAATTTAAATAATTAAACAACATGTAAGTGTACTTTTTTTAGTGATTTTGATGTCAGTTTTTTTTTCGACTTATGATTTTTGATAACTTTTGGTATATTTCGCCTTTCATTATCGTAGCCACATAAACATCAATTTTCTTTATGTATATGCATCTTGTTTGTTTTTTTTTTGTTTGTTTTTATCTTTGAATGAGTATGGAAGTACCAAATTTATATAAATTTAATAGGCTCTTGAGTCGGACGATTTGTATCAAAAGAGATTGTATTAACTTACTAAATTACAAAAGACAGCTTAATTACACAAACAGCAAATGATATGTTCTTATCAAGATGATTTATGCTTTAATGAATTTCTGATGACGGACATTTCAGTGAAATGTAGTTGGATTGCCACCATAGATGAACTAGCATAGATTTAACCAACTAAAATGTATATAGAAACTATACGACTTTCAATAATGAATAAAGTCGTAAACAGTCTGATCAGATCAATTAGTGTTTTACAACTAGAATAAAGTGTTCTTAAAAAGTTATGTGTTCTTATTTTACTCAAATACTCTGTCTTATTTGCGTGTTTGTACTAACATTACCATCACGATTGATGTATATGTAAAGCAGGATTTGATTATCTTTCTGGAATTTTTAGTAGGGTTCGTGTTGTTTAGTCTTTATTTTTTATATGTTCGGAAAATATTGTTTGTCTATTTGTCCTTTTCCTTTTCTTTTTAAAGCCATGGCGTTGTCAATTTATTTTCTAGTTATGATAAAATTGAGAATGGAAATGGGGAATGTGCCAAAGAGACAACAACCCGACCATAGAAAAAAACAACAGCAGAAGGTCACCAACAGGTCTTCAATGTACCGAGAAATTCCCCCACCCGGAGGCGTCCTTCAACTGGCCCCTAAATAGATATATACTAGTTCAGTGATAATGAACGCCATACTAATTTCCAAATTGTACACAAGAAACTAAAATTAAAATAATACAAGACTAACAAAGGCCAGAGTTTGAATGAGTTTGAATGTCCTCTGGTATCTTTTGCCCCTCAATTATTCACGAAGTTAAACCATTTTGACAGACATATCTCACGGGGGTACATAACGTTTATGAATATACAATACGACGCCACCAAGTAAAAGACAGAAAAGTGTTATATCAGTACATATCACTTCATTTGTTTATTCTTCTTTAAATAAAAAGTAAGTCAAAACTGTTTAATGATGGTTTACCTCCCTTCTATGGAACACATGACTAGTTCCCAAGCTAAAAAACGACAAAAGTTACTTACTGATAGTTTTTAATGTAATAGATATTTCCAAATCTGATGTGTCTTTTGGGTTTGGCTTATTTTGTTTAAAGGTATTTTAATTTTGTTGACATTTTTTTTTGTTCTTTATAAGTGATGTACTTAAATTGCGTCAAAGACACTAACATAGGAAAATCATAGAAGTTAGATCATTTAATTTTACATTGATATATATTGGTGATGTTCTTTCCATTCTTTAAACTTGTATTATTAGGTTCTCTTAAAAGTATGCAGAACTATAATTTAAGACTCCAGAGGCGAGTTCCGTCGTCATAAGACTCTTCAGTGACGCTCAGATCAAAATTACTGAATTTGTCCTATTATAATCGAAATAATTCATGGGATTATTTCGATTCAAATAGGAAAAAAATTATAATATTAGTAGTATAACATAATTCAATGATATTTTTTTTAATCGCATTTTTCACTTATATATCTTCTTCCAATGTAATTTAATTTGTTTTGAGGTGTAAACGAAGCTTTAAAATGCCCGGTATTCAAATTTGATGTTTTGTTTACGGAAACATATTTGTGGCGTCATCTTTTTTCATGCCATGCCAAGACAATAAAATCCTTTCGCGGAATTATCGTTTTATAAAATTTTACTATGAAAATAAATTGAAATAGGCTGATTTGTTTATTTTGCTGTAGAATAGAGATAAATATGTTGTATCTGAATATTGGCCTTCGTAAACTGAGGGATTTGTTGACAAAAATGAGAATATCTGGCAGTATTAATAAGTTGGTCGTAACGCGGATCAGCCGTTTTTGTGTACAGTCCGTGTTACGTAAAAGTTAACAATACGAACGATGCCCGAACCATGTACGGACGATGCCCGAACGATGTACGTACGCTTACCGAACGGTGTACGAATGCAAACGAAACGCTGACCGAGCGTTGTACGGACGCTGAACGAACGATGTACGAACGAAACCATGTACCATAAACCATTCCATAAACGATAACATATCTTATGGTTTTGCGTAAATCGTTTCATTTAGCGTATACCGTATCGTTTAACGTACATCGTTTCGTTTAGCGTATATCGTATCGTTTAGCGTACATCGTTTCTTGGCGTGCATAGTTTCGTTTAGCGTATATGTTGGGTTTTTTTTTTAAATATAAAACATGAATTGTGTTCTGTTAAATCTTTTTATATAGGTGATAATATGCGTAAAATTCGGATCACTCAACATTTTTTTGAAAATAGCCTAAGGTATCACCCTTTTTTTCCAAATGAACAATTCAAGTTTTTAGATTGAAGTCGGAATTAATATAATGTTCTTACAAAAATATATTCGGGGTCTTAAGGTTGACTTTTTGTTCAAAAAGATTGTTAAATATTTTTTATGTATTCTCTTTTATAGCATGTATTTTAAAAACGACTGAATAGAAGTTTTATCTATATGTCGTAATTAAACAATTTATTTTTTTATTATAAATTTGATTATTCATTTTAATATCAGACGAAAAAAAACCAAATATTTGAGAAATTTCAAACAAAAACAATTACTCATTATGTGCCTCATCAACTCCAAACATAATTCCCTACCAATGTACAAACGATTGTGTATTATTTTTACCTATAAATGCACTTTACTTTAGACAATCATCAACAATTGTCCGACAAAAAACTAGACCATGTCCCTCTATTCTTGAATTTTCTTATACCATGTTCCTCTGTTCTTTATTTTGCCCGTTATACTCTAATCTAATTTTGTATTTTTTTTCTTTATTTTCCTGTATTTATACCTTCTTAATTCGGAGCAACCCACACTAAATATACATATGATACACACGGTCTATAGGTCATCGCTTGTGCCGAAATACACATCTTTGCATAACACAGGATGTCCTTGTTCATATTTATTTTAAGTACTGAATGCTTTTTTTTTGTAACTTCATTGGGGTGTAAAAGCGTTGACCGAAGTACATTTTGTAAGAAGCGCGAAAGCGCTTCATTCTAAAAATGTGCACACGGTCAACGCTTTTACAACCCTATGAAGTTACAAAAAGAAGCATTCAATACTTATAATATAAATACATTTTTTAGCTAGGATTATGAAAACACGATTTTTATCAAGTTTTTTTTTAATTTACCTGTGCACTCTATTGTGGGACCTCGTGTCATCTTGAATGATACATTTTATTGTGTAATGAAATTGAGTAAGGAATAACGCAAAATTGCAGTGTAGCCAATCAGAATAACGTATTATAATTCAATTCAAATCTTTATTGCCATAAAACTACATATTTATAGTATGTGACACAACATATAATGAAACATACATCTAATGTTATGTAAATGCCCTCCTAATGATACATCTAATAGTTGCCACTGGACATTAAACAACTAACTATAAATTCATCCGTCATATTCTTAGTTTTGTTATAATGTGAAAATCAAACAACATGATGATACAATAATTATTGCAGATTTTCACTAGGGAAATAATGGGAAATAATTGTAAACAAAACCACTCACTCACATCCCTACGACACAAATTAAAGTCTAGCCTTTTCACATTAAAATACGATATTTTCATCTATTTCAATCTACATGTATTCTAAATAATTTTAAACAATTTCAAATCAAACGGTCATTTTTCTTATTTGCCGTAAAAAAAACAATTATTTTCATTTCTTATTTTAAACAGATCGATTGTTTTTCAATGGTCGGTGCAATGGTCAGGATTTATAAAACCGTGTTTGCCAGGAAAAAAAAGCTACATACATGTACAACAGGAAAATAACAATGTCCTAGAAATACTTCGATTCCCTACATGTATTTTCTAATTTCTGTTGTAATGTGGTGTAATGCAAAGTGGTAATTCCTGAATACTGATTTGTACCCATCAAGCATCTGGGGTTAATAAGTGTTACAAATATATGGACAGTAGTCTCTGTTTCTTTACTCGAAAAGTATTCACCTAAATCATGTTTTATTTATGAAAATTGCTCATTGCTGGCGAATGCTAAATATTGATCTCTAGGTTTTCAATTGTTTAGTTGTTAGGTTACTGTCTGATCTCGCAAATCTGACATGTCATGGTCATTATTGTTTGCATCAAATTGCACCAATGCATTCAAAAGATATAAACGCGACACCGTACAAGAGTCGTTATTTTACATAAACTATTAGTAATTTTTTTTCTTTAACGAAAACGAAATACGAAACCACTTCTCGCAATTTCCTTTGGGGTTATTGTGCTTGTCTTTTGACAAAATATAGCCTTTGTTCAAAAATAAAACGTATAAGAGTAATATATATAACTGAACTAGAGTGAAGAGTTGAGAAGTAGGAATTACAAATTTTAATTGAATGTTCTAAATCTTAGTGTATTTCTAATTATGATTGTACAGACTCAAAAATGTCTTTGTTTTGCTGAAATGAAAGGTCACCGTCGTCAGCCAATAAAAACAAAATGGATATAGTAGATCTTTCTAATTTAGAAAACAATATTTCTCTTGCTCCGTTGATAAAAGGGCACTTACAAAATAGTGAATACTATCCTCACCAAGATGACCACAGCTGCTTGCGGTATTGGGTTTAATATTGATAATGTTTAGAATCATATTCAAAACAGTGTAGCTGTGGCCATTGATTGACAACCTTAAATTATCCAATTGACTGGGGCAGATTATGTGAACGTTTGTCTGTAACAACCGCTGCTCACTATGTACTTGTTAAAGGCACTTAAACTGTGGGGTCACAAAAGGTTCTCAACACCTAAATAAAGAAATTAGAAAAAAAACTAATCAGGAATAACACGATGTTTTGATTTATATCAATAATATAAATCAAAACATAAAGTTATTCCTGATTAATTTTTCGAACTATTTTAATATTAAAGGCGTTAAGAACCTTTGGTGACCCCATAGTTTAAATTCTATAATAAGTAAGCAGTGAGCAGTTGTCGTTACAGACACACGTTCACCTAATCTGCCCCAGTCATTCGGATAATTTAAGGTTGTCAATCAATGGCCACAGCTACACTGTTTTGAATTTGATTCTAAATCTGCATTTGAATAACGGCACCATATTACTCAACTGCACTGGTATTAAACTGATAACCGTAACTTGAATTACGACTATCCCAATATGGCGACGGCAGATATATGTAAAATCTTTACAGCCATTTTTCTCAAATGTAGCATGTTTTTGTCAATAGTTAGTCAGCTGCAAGGTTTTTCTATATCAATGATTACATCGTATTTGAATCGTAACGGTGCACTGTAATAGTCTAAGCGCTTTGAAAATTGCCGTTGAAAAATTCTGCCAGGATCTGTTACAGAAAAAAGGTGTCAAAGTTGAGAAAAACGCTTGGTACTTCTATATACTTTGTGGAAAGATAGAAAAACACTATAATTTTCGGCAGAACTCAAAGATTCTTCGATATGTCCTATTGTCTTCTGAATATTTTTTAAGATGAACAATTTAATTTTTTTATACCAAACATTTAAAATTTTACTCGGCGTTTATAAATAGCATTGAAAGTACAACATCTTATAAACGATAATCATTGATACAATTGATGTAAATGAGCCACTCTTTCTCAGGTTGAGATGGAATATGTTCGTTATTTGATTTAACGAGTTTAACAATCGAAACCCCTGAAATATCGCCTTATGACAAGCACGAAAAATGGCTAAACTAAACTTCCAACAGCGGACAATTATTTATAATTATCCGATATTCTTTCAATGGATGTTTTAAATATAATGCAGAACTTATCAATTAAGACATTTCTTATCCCTTTTCAAATATGAAGTCACATGCACGAACAAGTTTGTCTGACAACATATTTCATCCTGGCCACAACTCCCCCACCCTTACCCTGTAAAAGTTTAATGGTATTTCCCTAGTGTTGATTTCGACAACGAGCTTTAATTGTAACCGCAGATAAATAGTCAATTGTAAGTCGGTGTGACTCTATCCACCACCAACACATAACCACAAGCTGAGTGAGGAGACTTTCTTGCTATAAGACGTCTAGAACTATTTTCAACCTTGTCGTCTTATTTCTTAAATTACGTTTTAACAAAATATTCGTTCCCGTGAAAACTAAGATTTGTTTAACTTTCAAATTTTATCGTGGTCTCTTCTCAGGATATAGCGGTTATCTGTTTGTTGGCTTTACAGCTAATTTCCTAATGCATGTAAAGCGAGACTTTAGTTAGCTTGCTTGCTTAGTTTGTATATTTTACAATTGTAATTGGGATAACCAATCAAATTTAAATATAATATATACAGATGAAAATATGCCTCTATATTGTTTGAAGTTGTCAATGTTATTTACATAGCTTGAATCCATGTTTATACAAACAGAGCAAGCAAGCCTATCAAAGTGTTACTCTACAAGCATTGGGAAATTAGCTGTAAAGTTGACAAGATAACAGGTTAATGTATTCAAGTGAATTTAAGATTTGTTGCAATTCTAAAGTACAATGGTTAAATCAATCTTATCTTTGATGTGCCATATGGGCATCCCTATAAAATTAGACAGTCCATGTGTGACCCATGGCATTAGATAGTATGCATGTCAGTGGATATTTTCTTTGTGAAGCTAGCACTAGTAAGTAAAATGTAAGCAAGTAAGTAAGTAGGTAAATTATTTATTATAGTGACATGTGGTTTTTTTTTCACAAAATATTGTATTATACAGTGAGATATAAAAACAATAATTAGAACACCCGACCCTTTGGGTATATAAGTCACTTTAAACATAAATAAGAATGGTACGGCGAACAAAAATAAATAAATGTTATCGAAAATTTTAATATAAAAATCTTCCGAATAACCTATATTATTTACGTGTCTGAAATATTTTGAAAAGTGAAATTAAACTCTTGAACAGACCATTTATGAACGTCGATTCACAGGCACTTGTCTCAAATTTTGTTTTCCTATATATTAAGGTATATAGTATTTTTTTATTGAGACAAGTGCCTGTGCGTCGTTTGTGTGAATTCGGGATTTACACGTATTAAAACCTCTTCACTTTTCGGGATTCCAGGAAAAAAAATATTTAGCAAACACTGTTGAGGAACACAAATAAAAAAATAATTCTGTATCATAAATTTAATTTGTTAATATTTGCAACTCTTAAAACCAGCTGATATTTTTTTTTTTTTTCTTCGTGTTGAATAACCTAACAAATGGGGATACATGTATCCACGACTTCCCAAATTTAATCTAAAATTCAACTACGTTACCCAATACTTTTAATATTGAAACAATGCAAGATATAAATATATTTTTGTTTATCAAATTCGAATACTGGGAGCTATCTGAAGTCTGTTCATAGGATCTCAGTTTTAATATAGGCGTGGCAATCCATCACTTTTATCCAATCAACTGTCCTTAATAATAAAGATTGACGTGCAATTGTGTCTGTGTCAAGTTAGATAAATATATTCATATTTCTGGACGTACATATGTCAGAGTTTAGGCTTTTTCATTCGATAGTAGCAGATGAAAAAAAAAGGATTTTCTGATATTCTATCTATAACTGAAAAAAATGGCATTAAATCGTAGAGGCAGTCCCACTTTATGTGAAGAATAGAACGTATTCAGTTTTTTGGATTTTCTTCTGTCCACTAGCAAATGTCTGCCTGTACCACTGAAAATATATATTTAACTTCTGGACTAGCGCACACAGGCAACCTAGTAACTAATCTTCCTGCTTCCAACTGAACGACATGTTCCATACTGTTGTAATCTTGTTGAGTACAGTCATCCCATAACTCACGTGCATATTACATAATTGGTCTTATAAGTGTTAAGTTTATGTGAATAAGATAATTCCTAGTCAATACATATTTCAATTTTTTTTGGAAATTTAATCTTGTGCTTTCACACTTTGAAACGTTTTCTATATTGTATAGAATTTACCATTGAAATCAAAAGTAATACTTAAATGTTTATGACAGGAGACAATTCTACTACTTGATTTTGAAGTTCTATGTTATTATCATCTGGAGAATTATTACAAGAGAATAGCATAGTAATAGTCTTGTTCCGATTAAAAACAATAAACCAATCCTTAGACCATACTAAAATTTGTTCTAAATCGCTATTTAAGACATTCGCTAATATGTTAGGACTAGTACTTGAATAAGAAAGGGATTTTTCATCAGCACACAATCGAGTTAGACTTATCAAATTACCAGCTATGTCATATACATGAATAAGGAATAGTAGGGAACCTAATACAGAGCCTTGTGGAACTCCGGCATTAGTATTCTCAAAAGGCAAATATGAACTTGAAACAGAAACGCATTTTGTATATTTGAAATATAACTAATTAAGTGATTAAATACGTTTTTAAATACATTTTTTTTTTCAAATATTTTCCTACTACTGATAATAATGAGATTGGTCTAAAATTGGAAATCAGTGATTTGTACCCGGTTTTGAAAATAAATAAATGATGAAAGTCAACTCATTTTAAAGAAGTTTTGAAAATAAAATGGTCAAATGCATTTTGTTTTTACATAAAGCACAAATAAATTTACATGTTACATTATGAGATCAAAATACCTTAAATAACCCAGTCCAGAGATATCGTGTATATTCGACTGAATATACCATATCCAGTATTTTACATTCATACTTGTTACGTAACAAGATCTGGGCCCAGGTAAAAAGATCCAGCAGGCGGTGTATATTCTAAAGTGTTTATCGCCTTCCATTATACATGCTGACGATGACATTTAGCTTTAGGGCCATTTTGTTTTCGCAAAGACAAACAAAAATTAAATAATTTTATATATAAAATATTCTGTTGAAAAATTATTTTTTTAAATTAAAGGTAAACAGATAAGCATAATGTCTTCGCAATTTCTTGTTAAGATCCATGGACACAGATGTCAGAAGGAATAAGAAAACACTAAATTCTTAAACAAATATATTGTAAAATGGACACCAAACACATTTTGATAGAGTAGTGTACTGATAAATTTTCTTGTGTATTTTCTATGTTCTGGAAACTTCAACATCCCATCAACAATACTTAAATTAAAGTCCTAAGTTTAATAAAGTAAATATATATTTTTTTTTAGAATATCATTTGCAAGGCTGCATGCCCTGCATGCCCATTGCATCTATCGTTTTCATATGTTTCTTTTCCGCCATGCATAAGTTTAATCTTTACTTTGACTTTATTCTATATAATTATATATAATTTGTTTCAGAGATCGATTTATGAACTTTATGCTTAAAATAATTAACCCACAATATATGTATATGGTATACGGCATTTTTTTGGTATATATACATGTACATGCATAAATTAATAATAATCCCTTAGATATATTTTAGTTGATTGATTGTAAGTTGTTTTATGTCCAGTGTAAACTATCTCAAACATTTTTATGAAGAAAAGAGTTTCTAATTCGCAGGAAGAATTTACGTCATATTTTGCACAATGTAATTTAAAGTATTATTTCCTTGTTTCAAAGTAAAAATAATAAATATTATCATATTTTTAAAAAAACGTGGATTTGTTTTGTGATCAATAGAACTTACTGCGACCAATTAAATTGTATTTACAATGAGATTTATATTTAGGTGTCTGCCAAATAGGGAAACAATAAACTGGTAAGTTGGTGACCATTTAGACACACGTCTTCAAAATTAATAGTTTAAAATAAAATTTTGGGGAGTTAAAAACTGAAAAGTGAAACGCTAAAATGTATATACAAACCTATTCTATCACTTTCCTCTGAGCAAGAGAAATATATATTGAAACTGTAGGAGATCATAGTGGGTTTAACGACAACGAGACAGCAATCAAACAACAAAAACACATAAGGACAGCTAGTGGGTAACATTATATAGTTTAGTTTAAACATATTTTATTTGCTGAATTAAAGCAAAATGGATTAAGTAAATCATACTTATGAAGTCTTCTCCATAATACAATATAAAGTTACAATAATAGTATAATATAATGAACATGCATATAAAACAAACAATTTATACAATATAATACTAGCTTTCATAAGTGAACAAAGAGGATAGAAAGTAAAAAGAGAAAAAGAAAGTTTGAACAGTCGTATAATTCTGTGACGATGACTTGTGAATTGATGGCAATGATGACGTTCAGTGTCAGTAATAATAACGCTCTATCAAGGCATAAGAAATCTGTTTGACCTTTTTATGAAATTTTGAACATGTTTGAAAATTTGAATATTTTGTTCGTTCGAAAGTTCCAAGTGTCCGCAAATTAATAGTTTTGTATCTAAAACAAAGTTTTCAGATAGCCAGTTAAGGTTATGGAATAAGGTTTTTCTACATAATGTTTATTTTGGGCAAACGAAGAAGTAATGGTAGACATCCTCAATATCGGACCCACAATGGCAAGAAGGATCATCTATAATATTAGCTCTAAATAGGTCATTGTTTAAGAATGAAGCGGAACATCGCAATTATATTATATAGTGTTCACCAATTATAGATAGGTGTATATACAACATGCCAATTTTTAAATCATCCCTTATTTCTTTATCATTGTGAATAATTTATCTCGGAAAATAAAATACATGTACTACCAGTCTTTGATTTAACAAATGATAAAAGATCTGGCATAAAAACGTGATTCTCAGTATAATTTAAAAATTGAGGAGAACGCCAGAATAAGAAAGTTATACAATTTAAAGAATACCAATCTTAAAGTTTTACTACTAAGAGGTACATTGTCCCCCTTCTTTTAACCTACAAGAAAACTTCATGAGAGCCGATGATTAAATATCCACCTTAATTTTCCGAAATGTTCATATATAATATTAATACGGTGTCAAGTGTTTAAACAGTTATCAAATCGTTATGCACGTTAAATAAATATTAAAAATGTCATATGAATAAATAAATGCTTAAAAAAATGATGCAATTATGTTATCAATCAAAAAATATTAATCATGAAATAATAAATATATATATATATATATATATTAAATGACTGAAGCAATTAAAATTCTTAAGGATATTGTTTCAATATTGCCGAAAACTGAGACTACTATAACTGTTTTACAATGTACATGTAGTAGTCTCAGCCGAAAACAATACGTAATATTGATAATATAAGCAAGTGTGACAAACCAATCAAAAATTTGTTGTTTGGGACTATTCATGGTTGACTAGTTCTATATTAACCAGTGACACTAGTCCTTATTTTTAAGAAAAGGGACAGACAAAGTATGAAACAAAAATAACCGGTTTTTCAAAACTATATTTTCAAAATGCACTGCATAATTTGAACCGCTTTAAAGTGTTTCATTTTATTTTATGTTTGTGCGTATACGAAAAATTGATAGCAAGTTAAACTTCAATGTTCATAATGTTAATGTCTGTGTCATTTTGGTCTTTTGTGGATAGTTGTCTCATTGGCAATCATACCACATCTTCTTTTTTATATGACTTACGAGTATTATATTTCTTGTGAAATCGATAGATGAGCGGTTTTTTCACAAATACCGAACAAAAGAATATAGCGTAAACGTCAATTAATGAACAAGCAACCCAACGAGAAAAAATAAAACTTAAGAGGCATCTACATGTACATGTATAACTAGTTTTGAATTAGAGAAATCATTCAATGCCATATGATTCTATTCAGATTTGTGCGTTTTTCGATTTACGAATAATTCAATAAGATAAAAAAAAGTAATTGAAGCAACAACAAAAAAAAGATACATGAAATAACGAATTAACATAAGTTTACAAATACATACCAAGGTGCATTTAATAAAACAACATTTGAACTTATTAATACATTTTTTCAATTGTAATTTTATGTACCCGATATGGTGTTCTTCTAAAAATAAAAATCACTTGAATGGGTATTTATGGTGTATATACATGTATCACACGTGCTATCTACATGCACAATATACGGAAATGACATGGCTGGGTATTGTAAAGTTACTGAATGAAGATTACTGTCAGGTGTATATCACCGGGCGAAGAATTTACTGGTTTGTCAAAACGGTTAGGTGTAATTTGTCATATTGTAAAAGTTTGAATCGCGCTCATCTCTTCTTTTTTATAATATGAATTGCGCAATCATCGATTGCAAACATAACGTCCAGTAAGAAATATTTCATGTATGCGTTCAAAGAACAAATCAATTTCTTTTAGAATACAATTGATTGGTTATTTAAGGTAAATGATTTGCGACAGAATAAGTGAAACTTGGCCAGAAGCTTACCTCTAAAATAAAGAAATATAAAAAAGGTAGAGTTATTTTTAAATTCTGTATTTTACTCATACATGGACTTAAGCACTTTTTACACCAACAGCAGGAATCACAAACGACACTGGTTCCATAGATATCTTTAACGAATTTTTATATATCTCTGACAGTTTTCGGTTTATATCAGACTCTGACATTGAGGAGAACAAATACCATGGATGTGTTGTATTTTTTTTTAATACATTTAAATATAAAACATGTACTTCATATAAAGCCTCATTTATAGAACATTCTTTATAATTTATTGTGTCAAGGAAATATTTGGATCAGAGAAATGTTTGGCGGAGGAGAGAGAGAGACATAGAGAGTCTTACTTATATCACGGTATTTGGTCTCATGTTATTCATGTCAAAATGTGATGGAAGAAACGTTTCCTATTCGTTTTATATATATTCCATAATGATATTAGTTAGAGATTTAATCCAATTCAAACTAATAATTGTTTTTTTTTTATCCCGCATCTTTTTATATTAAATCATTTTAACTCAAAACTATAATAATTGAAATAACTTTATAAAATAAAACCAAAACATACGTGTATATCAGACGCTTAACAAAACGATATACCATACGATTGATGAAACGCTAAACGATAGCACATACCATACGATAAACGAAACGCTAAACGCTAAACGCTAAACCATACCATAAACCATACGACAAATAAAACGATTAACGATACCATGAACCATACGTTATAACAAAACCCTCAACGGTGACATTTACCATACGATGAACGAACGATGAACGAACGCTGACCGAACGTTGTACGGACGATATACGAATGATGTACGAACGATGACCGAACTCTATACGAACGATTACCGAACGCTGTACGTACGATTCCCGAACGAAAAAAGTGTTAACTTTTACGTTACAGGGACTGTATTACTGCGTTTGCGCTAAAGGTAGGTATATTGCGCTTTTACTGGTTGACGATAATAGGTCGTCACATTAAAACATACAGTATCAACTGCTAAAGAAATACTTGATGGTCTTGGTCAACTTACATGTAAACCCTGCCACACAATCTGTATGTATTTGTCTGTCTAAATTCAGGGGTCTGTATTTCAGTGGTTTCAGTTTGTTGCTGTGTTAGAAAGTAGATTTCGTTTGTATTGTTTTATATTTGGCCTTTTATATCTGCAAATGCGATATATGGGTTTGCTAATTGTTGAATGTTTTACGACGGGTTATAGCGGTTAATGTATGTGTCTCTTGGAAAGACTTGTCTCGTTAGTAATCATGCAACATTTTTTTGCTTATATTGAAGTATAGATTGCAGGTACTGACGTGGGCATTTTTGTTGTTTAATTACGTGTTATAGTGTTTGTTGTATACATCTTTGTATATTCTTAACCTTTACTATGCTTTCAAATTTTGGTAATTACCTTTTGATGTGACTTGGTCTTTATTCTTTTCCACGATTCTGTTTTTTTCTGCTATGGTCATGTTTTGTATTCATGTCGTTCATGTCGTTCGTTTTGCTGTCTCTATTTCTTTGACATAGTTGTTTTTACAGTATTTATGATTTTCACATTTTGTTGACTGATGTACCCAAATGTTTTACATTTATATTCATTATACCTGTTTGTTTTGCTCACTAATGACGTCAATAAAAAGGAATGTAATGCCACTGTTTTACAAATGAGACGTTGAGGTATATATAAAAACCGATTTATATAGTTTCGACTATTTTACATAAGACACTGCATGTACGAAATCGGGAATAGGACACCTGATTTCCATTCGTATGATGTGTTTGAGGTTTTTATATTGCCGTTTGGTATGTAGATATAAGAAGATGTGGTGTGAGTGCAAATGAGACAACTCTCCATCCAAATAACAATTTAAAAAAGTAAACCATTATAGGTCAATGTACAGCCTTCAACACGGAGCATTGGCTCACACCGAACAAAAAAGTTATAAAGGGCCCCAAAACTAATAGTGTAAAACCATTCAAACGGAAAAACCAACGGTCTAATCTATATAAAAAAACGAGAAACGAGAAACACGTATAAATTACAAAAACAAACAGAAGAAAATGGCACGTCTAGTGTTGAATTTTCCATGGTCTTTTTTATCTTTATTTTTTTCCATCACCGTAGACTGTATTACTACCCCAATCAAACTATTGTAGACGTAAAAGGTCTAAAGGGAGTTTGAGTATTTCTTATTTAATTTAAGTACATTGCAATGCCAAACTAAAGATTGCTTGAATTGACTGTGTAAAAACTTCATCTTTCAAATTACTTTCATTTCTATTTTAGACGTGAACAGATATCATGTGGAAACTAATTTTTTGCCTCTGGACAGTACATTGATATCTGAACATCAACTTTGCAATGCAACGTATTCTGCAAGAAACATTTTCCGCCAAATTGCCAGTAAACCCAACATTACGGGACCATTTACAATCCTATGTAATATCTCAGAAAACCAAACAGCCAATGCATTACAGACGTGCGTAGATGTATTCGCCGACATCGAAATTGAATTTTCCTGTTATAATTCTTATTATGGTACTAATACTTGGGGTACGTTTTTCAAACTAATGATGAATAAAAAAACCAAGCTTTACTGGGTTTCTTATAACATAAACAACACGACGGGTGTCACATGTGGAGCAACATCTGCTTACCCTTACGGAGCACCTGAAATCATCCCCAGTTTTTGGTGGGGTTCGTTTTGCTTAGCCTTCAGTTTTCTATGTCGTTTCTTTTTGTGCTGTGTGTCTGTTTGTCTAGTTTTAGCCATGGTGAGGTCAGTTTATCTTTCGCTCCTTTTTTCTACATTTCCATATAAGTCAACACAGTTTTAAAATGATAATGATTAATACACAAAATCGAAATATTGAACCAACATCATACTAATACACTATATACAAATTACATGAATAAGAATAAGACCACATATATATAAATAGAAGGATGGCATTTTTGTTTTAAATATTGAGTTGATCAGCAAGAATCTCAAGCGCGCCCGCCAAGACAAAATGAAATGCATCCTGATGAAAACAGTACAAAAAAAAGGAATGTCATTATTTCTTTTTTGGCAATTTGTCTTAGGTAACTGCATGTCATTTTTGGTTAGGAATATGGCATAATATGAAAAAAAAAAACGTATACGCGTACAAAACGTCAATAGTTGCTTGCCTTTTATTGATAAAACGAAGCGGGTGCCCCTGAGCACAGTACGTTACTGCACTGAAACATAACGTCATTTTGTGACATTTATGAATAACACGTCCCGTCCAAAGGCAAAATGCACAAATTGACGATAAATAGTACAGGTAGACAAATAGCAATGACTTTAATTAAACATATAGACACTATTCGAGTCAATGCAGATAGTTTCAAGAAACAACAAATGACATAATTCTTTTTATCAGCAATTTGTCTTTAACTGCATGTTTTTGTTGTTGTTAATATAAGGGAATTCAAAATGTTCCAATGAAGTCGCAATCACTTCATTGCTAAAATGAAGTGAATGGACCTGCTAACGTGATGTCATTGTCTATTTTGAGTAACATCTAACATTATAACTGCAAATCGTTCTCTTTCTACATTATCAAGAGATTAGCTTGCTATTTTCTTTTAAACATTTCCTCATTTATTAAAGCTATTGGTAAAGAGCATTTACATGTAATATGATTGTTTATTGTAAAACTATGTATTCTCATTTAAGAAAACTTCACAGCATCGTATCCATATGATAATGGTACACTTGACGTCAATTATATCTGTTCGATTTCAAGTATTTATAATCTAAAACTTCCTTATCAGTCTAACAATGCAAATTGGTCGTATTGTGAAGATAGTCTATGGGAGTCTTTGCCAAACTGCTCTGTTGCATGTATTGGACACATTTGCTCCATTTATACCGGATGTTTCAATGATATTGACCCAATATGCCTTATTTCGAAATACATGGACATGTATATCAGAACAATTTACGAATGCGTAAATCAATCTAGTAAGTATATAGTTGTTTTTTTCTTTCGTCATTTTCAGTTGCGCATTTTAAAATCCGATTTTGTAGTCAGCACTTCGAAGTGTTGACATGAATATCAAAAATGTGGTAATTTTTTATAAATTTTCTGTTACAAAACTTGCAATTTTTCAAAAAACTAAGGATTTTCAAATTCAAGGAATTGATTACCTTAGCCGTATTAAGCACAACTTTTGGGAATTTTGGGTCCTCAATGCTCTTCATCTTTTTACTTTTTTGGCTTGATAACTATTTTGATATAAGCGTCACTGATGAGTCTTATGAAGACGAAACGCGCGTCTGGCGTATTAAATTATAATCCTGGTACCTTTGATAACTATTTGTAGTCAATTGGTGTCAATCAACAACAAAAAATCTTTGCCTCTCTTTATTATATTATGTAAATGTTCATAAGAATTAAAAAAATAAAGATTCCTTTTTTATAATTATAGATGTATATCAACGCTGGCCCTACAAATTTACAAAGCTTATTTCAGTGATTCAAGTTTACAAATCTTAAACGATAAATTATAATAACAAAATCAAAAGACCTCGGAATAATTCACACATTCATGAAATCATTAAAATAAACTAAGACAAAATCTTAAAAAAAAATTAAAATCAAACGACATGTGCGACATGCAAGGACAACCAACGCGTTATATTTGATTTCCTCTAATGTTGTTCTTACTCATCAAATGCATGTACAGATATCTAAATTTTATGCACTGACATATCCATACCTTATGCTATCCTGGTTCCATTATCAGGTGAATCCCCTCTCCTCGACTGTTTCGGTGCTGTCCACTATACAATTCATACTATAGCTGTACCATGTCTAACATCAAGACTTTTCAGTGGACAAAAAAAAAATGAACAACAAGCTATAAAGGGCACCACAATTACTAGTGTAAAACCATTCAAACGGGAAAACCAACGGTCTAATCTATATGAAGAAAAAAAACGAGAAACGAGAAACACATATAAATTACATAAACAAACGGCAACTATTGTACATCAGATTCCTGACTTAGGACAGGTGCAAACATTTGCAGCAGGATTAAACGTTTTAATGGTACCAAACCTTCTCCCCTTTTGAAACAATAGTATAACATCACAACATAGAAAAACACATGATAAAATATCAATTGGACGGCTTAACACACTATGAACGAATAAATTTGATCTGCAATACCTGAATGCAAATACATAGTTAATAAAGTCTTTTTTCATTTGAAAATCCCTGCCTTTTTTATTTTCATATCAACAAGAATTTACAGTAAATACACGATAAAATAAATTCAATATGAACACGTGTGTTCATATTGAATAGACTTATTAAGAAGGGATATAATTACGATACTGTTGTCAAGTCATTAAAGATTGCATATTTTGGCGTTAATATTGAGTCATTGATAAGGTCTTTGCATCGGAACTAAACACATTTATTCTAAAAACAGTTGTTGGCATGACACGGGTTATGTTCTTCTCATATATGTTATGATGGTATGATACTAAACCCCTAACGGGAAGGATTGTGCCTGATGTTCATATGATGAAATCATAATCTTTCTGTCAGTTTAGTTGAAGTCTGGAGCTGGCATGTCAGTTAACTGCTAGTAGTCTGTTGTTATTTATGTATTATTGTCATTTTGTTTATTTTCTTTGGTTGCATCTTCTGACATTAGACTCGGATTTCTCTTGAACTGAATTTTAATGTGCGTATTGTTATGCGTTTACTTTACTACATTGGTTAGAGGTATAGGGGGAGGGTTGAGATCTCACAAACATGTTTAACCCCGCCGCATTTTTGCGCCTGTCCCAAGTCAGGAGCCTCTGGCCTTTGTTAGTCTTGTATTATTTTAATTTTAGTTTCTTGTGTACAATTTGGAAATTAGTATGGCGTTCATTATCACTGGACTAGTATATATTTGTTTAGGGGCCAGCTGAAGGACGCCTCCGGGTGCGGGAATTTCTCGCTACATTGAAGACCTGTTGGTGACCCTCTGCTGTTGTTTTTTATTTGGGCGGGTTGTTGTCTCTTTGACACATTCCCCATTTCCATTCTCAATTTTATTTAAACGTTTAAGTTCGCTGCATTTGTATGCATCTATTCCAAGTCAGGAATCTGATGTTCAGTTATTGTCGTTTGTTGATTCTAAGTGTTTTTGTTTCCGTTTATCATCTAGATTAGACCGTTTACCCGTTTGAATGGTTTCACAATAGTCATTTTTTGGGGCCCTTGATAGCTTGCTGATCGATATGAGCCATGGCTCTGTGTTGAAGACCGTTCTTTGACCTATGGTTTACTTCAACAAATTGTAACTTGGTTAGAGAGTTGTCTCATTGGCACTCATACCACACATTCTTAAACATATCTACTAATTGGTAATAGTATATATATATACATGCATGCGTTATTTCTATTATAAGTAAATACCAAACACAGCCATATGCCTTTTCGAACAAACACTACTTTTAACCGAATTACAGGTATGATTGTTAATGATTTAACATTCGTTATATGAAGAAGATGTTCTTATTTGATTCTAATTAAAAAAAAAGCCTTCGCTTCCTTTTTTGTTCAATTTGACAGTTCATCGTAAACAAATCTGACTGGCATTTGATATAGTATTTACCAGACTGAGTATCTTTCTTATGTATAATTCACAAGAAAACGTTCGTTCGTTCTATATGAAAAGTCACTGTTTGTTTTAATGTTATTGCATTGCAACACACATCTAAAGGAATAACATATCATATGAATACCTGTATTTATCGTAAACGGAATAATACTTATATTGTTATAACTTGCAAGTTTTTCAAAATTCAACCTCTTCAAATGAAGATAACGGGGAAAAAAACAATAATAAATTGAAATACATCAAATATACCAAAACTTTGAACTAGCATGACAATCATAACAAACGGAATCATGCCTTATAGTGAGGTCAATTATTTTAGTCTGATTTCTTTAGATCAGTATCATGTTTGCCTTTTAATAATTTAATTTGCATACTGGTTTCTGTTTTACGTAGTTTTGGGATTCAAAACGATTCGAAAAATTTAAATGAGTTCATTGTAGTCTTGCTGTAATACGTAAATAGTTATCAAAGTTACCAGGATTCAAATTTAAATACAAGCCCTTAACTAAGATTTTTTTTTAAAATAAAATACAGATTTGACAACAGATGCTGTGTTTGATAGCAGTTTAACTACTTCGAAAGATGGGATAACAACAATGAAAGCAGGTAACTATATAAAAGAACAATCCAAACATAAATCTTCAAAAGATTAGTTCGGAAATTAAAAATTTGGAATGTCTAAAATATCATATTTTACATGTCATTGACTTCCGGAATATTCAATGTGCTGTAAAATTACCTATTCATTTCTTCACGTTTGACATCTATTTGGATTCACACAAACCGTCTTTCGTGCAAAATATGTTTTAACAATATCAAAATTGGAAGCTTAAAAATGTAGAGTAAAGTGTATCATTCTCTATTATACAGGCGTGTGTAAAAAAAAGACATCACTTCGTTTCTACAGTTTAAGGCTAGCATTATCTGTTTGCAGTAGTGCCTTGTATTCTACTTATGGGATGTAAAAGCATGATTTGCATGTGCATGATAAGCTTAATTTTTTTTATGAGCAGTCATTGGATAACAATTAGAAAGACTGCTGCATGTATTTTATTATATACACAGTTTCACATGTGACGTGTATTGACACTTTACTTTAATTTTTGACCAGAACAATAATAAAATTTTGTATCAGTTGTGATACAATGCCGTTGTTGCAGCAAAGTTTCAAATACTTTCTGTAAACTAATTTGTTTTTTATATGTTCAGTTTCTAATGGACCTATTATTGGCAGCACCATAGGTGTAATAACATTTGCTGCAGTCACCATTGAGTTATTGAACTGTTTTAGAAGGTACGTAAAACATAATATTCATTATGTTTTTTTATTGTAAGTATTCTTTTTATAAGTTATCAGAAAGTTCATGTATACACACCATTGAATCGGACCAAAGAATCAACCTAAGAATATATAAGAATTATAAGTTTTAATTTTATCATAAAAGTCAACTCAAAGGCATTTCAAATTCACAAACAAAACAGTTTTTTTATAAGTATGTTTTCCTTGATCAAAATAAAGGTAAAAAATAGTACTATACAAGCAAAATCACAAAAAGATAAAACATACGTTTATGTTTACAATGCTGCTGTAAAAAAATTAGTCTGTTATAAATTCACAGGTACTAAAGTTATGGACACATTTATAGCTGAGAGCAAGGAAAGTACTGTGTACCTGCTCTACACATGTAGCTGGAATATTTAATGATGCAGTATTGTGTATAATATTAACCGTTATGCATGGACTTGTATTGATGTAATGCTCTTGTATTTCGTTATTAAAGGGAGAAGTTCATTAATTATGAAAATTATACCGCGTATTCCTTTCTATACATTTGGGGAGCCATTTACCAAAAACAAAATTGATATTCCTTTTTATATGTGTTGATAATGTTTATTGTACTTGGGTACATTTGTGTCTTATTGGTTTTAATTTTTAATAATATGCTTAGTCTAAATGCCATTTTGTACTTCTTTGTTACCTATTATTTAGATGTCATAGTGATTAAGATTCTATCACAATGGTGACTGATGTACCCCTTTTTGGCATGTGTAGCTATTATGTATGTTTGTTTGTTCACACATCGTTATGATGGAATTTGATGCGACTGTCATACACGTTAGAGGTTTGTCTAGCTTTAAACCCAGATGTTATCCAACATGTTCCACATAAGATCACGCCTGTACTAAATCAGGAATATGACTGTTATTGTCCATTCGTTTTATGTGTTTAAGTATTCGATTGTGCCATTTGATAAGGGACTTTCCTTTCTGAATTTTCCTCGGAGTTATAAAATCACAATAATACTGAACTCAGAGGAAACTCAAATCGAAAAGTCCACAATCACATGACAAATTTAAATGACAAAACACTTCAAGAACAGTCATATTCCTGACTTGGTACAAGTATTTTCAAATGTAGAAAATGGTGGATTAAACCTGGTTTTATAGCGCTAAACTTCTCACTTTGTACAACTAAGTATGACGTTATATTAACAATGAGGAGTGAACTAAACAGACATAATAAATAAAATAGTCAAATTGTGGGTACAGCAGTCATCAGCATGTTACAATTTTAAAAGAAACAATTTGACAGAACACAAAATCATTTATCAAATTTAAAACACACTCATTGCTTCGCGAGTCTGAGGTCAGAAAATGGATTCGTCACATATTTTTGTCGTTCAATGTTTATACAAACAATTTTTAAATTTCACATTGGCAATGTTAGCAAACAGGGTAAACAAATCAAAAGTATGTAGGAATTAGTTTGGCACAACTTTTTGGAACTTTGGATCCTCAATGCTCTTCAACTTTTTACTTGTTTGGCTTATAAATATTTTGATAACTATTTGCACCACTGCTGGTGGATGTTTTGTCTTTGAGGATATCACCAACCAAGAAGTCAACACTTCGGTGTTGACATGAATATCAATAATATGGTCATTTTTATAAATTTCCTGTTTACAAAACATTGAATTTTTCCAAAAACTAAGGATTTTTTTTATCACATGCATAAATTACCTTAGCCGTATTTGGCACATCTTTTTGGAATTTTGGATCCTCAATGCTCTTCAACTTTGTACTTGTTTGGCTTTATAAATATGTTGATGTGAGCGTCACTGATGAGTCGTATGTAGACGAAACGCGCATCTGGCGTACTAAATTATAATCCTGGTACGTTTGATAACTCTTAAATAGTGTCGAACAGTTCTTGACCGTCTCTAATTCGTTTAGACCAGACTTCATAATGTCTTGACACTTTCTTGACATATCAAATGTCATAAAAATATATCTTTAAACATTCTTGACGGTCTAAACGATATCTTGACACTATCTCAAAGAGTATAAACTTCACCTGAATTTGTTTCTATCAAACTACTAATATTTGTACTTGCTACTACTTTAAATTTCATACGCATATTTGTATTTATAAAAATTAATTGTATACCCATTTTTTTTAATAAGAATATTCACATGCCAAGCTTTTGTTTTTGTTGTAAGAAGTGTAACTTTAAATAACAGTATATTCGTTATTGAGAATTAACGATAAATATGTATCAAGTTTATTGGTCATAATTTGTAAAACTCAGAATTGTCAAGGAAATTTAACACTCAATACTAAATGTTCAGAATATGTCTAGCCATACTGAGAAAAACGAGAATGTCGCGAATATTTATTTTTAATATATACTTGATTTAATAAATGGATGAAGAGTTGTCTCATTGGCACGCATACCACATCGTTTCTTATATTTTAGTATTCAAATGCTGAGAACCTTTCAAGAACTTTTAGACCATATTCAGAATGTAGGGAATGTGTCGATTAAATTAAGATACACATCGTACTTTTAATGAAATTCGTAGTGTTAGATACATGTATAATCGTCGTAAAGTCTGTTCTTAACCAATTGTGTCTCATTCAATATTTGACATAATAACGATTCCAGGGTGTACACTTGTATGTCTATTAACTTTATTAGTCAGTCCTAACATAATTAAGGTCTTCAAAAAAACAAATTGTTGTTTTTAATGTACAGTTACTTTCAAATTATTTTGATAGCAGTCATTACTAGTACTTTAATCGTTATAAGTTACATATGCGTGTTTGTATTGCTATGTCTTGTGTATCATTTAAACATGATCATGTTTGACATTGTTGAGTTGTAAATCGATGCAGACACGAACTCATTCTTATTTATCTAATTTTATTATCCAATTTTGTTAACCACACATATTGTCTTTTATCAAAATGACTGCCGTAACCATGGAAACAGCAAAAAAAAAAGAGAAACGTCAAAATGCTTCAGGGTGACTGGGGTATAGAAATATGGTCATTGGTCTTCTCCCGACCGGCAGTAAACGCTTGCCGAAGTGGGGCGTCCGTTTGGCTGTGCGGCATGTATCAAGTTCGCAGTCACGTCCGGTCAGAAGGGGGACGTTAAATTATATGCCTCGTGTAAAGAGAGTGCCACGCTCTTTGCACGTTAAGAACCCTTGTAACAACTCTTCGAGGGGTCCGTATGTGGCCTGTTGCAAGGCAAAATTTCTGTCCCTATTCAATATACCCTCATTTTCCAGTAGCAGTCCAAATTTCCCCGACCATCATCCCAGATGGCCTCTATTGTATCAATCTACCTATTGTGATTATTGTGAACTTGTTCTCGTCCTGAATATGCATGAAATATTTGCCACTGGACGTTAAGCAACCAACAATCAATCAATTTTATCAGATGGAAAACTCTGCATTTCCTGACGTCAGAATATATTTGCATAGTAATTTCCTAACCACAATACAAGGCCCATATGGCCTTGAAAAACTGACCAAACGTCTCAATAAACTACAATGCATTGTGGCCTACTACAAGTTTACTACCACTTGTAAACACGTGGAATTAGGGGGAAAACTGTCGACTAATAAAGGGTATGGAACTCTTATAATACATTTTGTTTTTCAGCAAAAATGTTTAATGTAAAATCTATATCATAATCTTCAATTTGAATGCTCAGTTTAAAAAAAAAGTATGGTTTACTGGCTTCAATATTCGACCTTCTTTTTCGCCTTGCAAAAGTAGTTGAACAGGTTTTTTTCTATTGTTATGCATTGTACCTGTCCATTTATTTGATGGTGTGAAACAATAAAATTTCATATGAAGTGACCACTGTCTAGTATGAACATTTGTTGAGCTCTTTTAAACCTGTGTTTAGACATTTCAAAAACATTTCTACTGCGAAAAACACAAACAATTGGTACATAAACACTACTATCTGAACAGGATGTGTACACTTTTTATTAGAACTGGAACATAAAGGGAGGACATTATGATATTCAGTATGCTAAAAAAAGTCTTATAAAAGCGGTTACGATAATTAACTCTACTAATTTTGCATAGTTTTTGCCATCTATAAAGTCCGGCTGTTACTAATTTCATTCCAAAATATATCTTAGAGGAATTTTATCGATCGGTTGCTGTCCTAGTGACTGCTGTGCAATATTTTCAATCATATAAATCCTCTGAATCACAGAGGGTGCCATATTGCACACTACGGTTTTCTAAAACGGGCTTTGTATATAGAAACAAAAAGATGAGGTATGAGTGTCAAATGCTATATCTTTCTATCAAAGACATAATTAATTAAAGTAAGCAATCATGGGTTCAACGCTGAAAAGTAAGCACACCTAATTAAATGGGCATTTAAAAAGTCAGAATGTGAATATATATGTTAAAACTCTTTTAGGTAATTTTTTAGTAGCAATAAACAAAAAAACTATGTCAATTGGACATGCATGCTACTATATATGCCCTTGAAATTTTACTAGATAACATTTTTGTTCGCTTTGGAGATTCCGTATATCGTCAGGTTATCGGAATTCCAATGGGGACTAACTGTGCACCACTTACTGTGAACCTGTTTTCGTATTGCCATGAGTTACAATTTATGACAAAAATCAGCAAAGACCCATCGAAACAACATCTGATAAACAAATTTAATAATACTTTTAGATATTTGGATGATATTTTGGCACAACTTCAGTATGTATACTAAAGAAATGTATCCTGTTGAACTTACTTGAAATAAAGCTAATACTAACAATGACCACTGCCCTTTCCTCGATCTTGATATCTATATCACTAACGGAAAGCTTAATACTAAAATTTATGATAAAAGAGATGATTTTTCATTTCCAAACGTTAATTATCCATTTTTAGATGGTGACGTTCCCTTGTCACCATCTTACGGTGTGTATATATCTCAACTTGTACGATTCGCTCGTGTATGTAACAATGTTTACGATTTTAACGAGAGAAATTTATGTATTACTGAAAAATTACTACACCAGGGTTTTCGATATCACAAACTAGTCAAAACATTTACTAAATTTTATCATCGGTATAAGGACATCATTCGTAAATATAGCTCAACGTGCAGACTTCTTATACGTTCAGGTATTTCACATCCAATTTGTTATGGAAATATTCTTTATAAAGCACAAAAATGTCAGTATTCACCCCAGAAACTAACAAAACCTTTAAATAGACTTATTAAGTAGGGATATAGTTAAGATAGTCATTAAAGATTGCATCTTTTGGCGTTAATATTGATTCACTTATAGGGTCTTTGCATCGGAACTAAACACATTTTTTAAAACAGTTGTTGGCATGACACGGGTTATATTCTTCTCATATATGTTATGATGGTATGATACTAAACCTCTAACGGGAAGGATTGTGCCTGATATTCATATGATGAAATCATAATCTTTCAATCAGTTTAATTGAAGTCTGGAGCTGGCATGTCAGTTAACTGCTAGTAGTCTGTTGTTATTTATGTATTATTGTCATTTTGTTTATTTTCTTTGGTTACATCTTCTGACATCAGACTCGGACTTCTCATGAACTGAATTTTAAATGTGCGTATTGTTATGCGTTTACTTTTCTACATTGGCTAGAGGTATAGAGGGAGGGTTGTGATCTCATAAACATGTTTAACCCCGCCGCATTTTTGCGCCTGTCCCAAGTCAGGTGCATATGGCCTTTGTTAGTCTTATATCATTTTAATTTTAGTTTCTTGTGTACAATTTGGAAATTTGTATGGCGTTCATTATCACTGAACTAGTATATATTTGTTTAGGGGCCAACTGAAGGACGCCTCCGGGTGCGGGAATTTCTCGCTACATTAAAGACCTGTTGGTGATATTCTGCTGTTGTATTTTCTATGGTCGGTTTGTTGTCTCTTTGACACATTCCCCATTTCCATTCTCAATTTTATATAAATGAAAAGAAAAACTATAGGTTTAGATCCAACGCCACAATTTTCGCAAACCATGTCAAAGTTCACGTCCTTGTTCCTTATACACAAGGATAACATCATAATTGGTTTTTTTGATGTTGGCAAATGTCAGAGTCTGTTAAAAATATAAAAACAAAATCAATATCTTCATCAGAAAGAAAAAAAGGAACTTTGAAAAGACAAAATAAAATTATAACTGATTGCTTTATTACCGTCAAAACATAGGAAACAGTTTGAAATAGAAAAAAAGTCCAAAATACTGAAATATGTCAAAAATCAATACTTATAGATTTGGTTAACATAGTCAGATAAGAATAAAATGTCTTTTGCAGTTTAGATGAAATATGATTGATATTATAGGCTTAATAGATATAGGAAGATGTGGAGTGAGTACCAATGAGACAACTCTCCATCCAAAATACAATTTAAAAAAGTAAACCATTATAGGTCAATTGTACGGTCTTCAACACGGAGCCTTGGCTCACACCGAACACATTCTATAAAGGGCTCCTTTTTTAATGCATGTTTTGTACCTGTCAAGTTCTAAATATGAAAATATTACAAAGTATTCTACAGAAAATATATTATAATGGAAAACCGATATTTCTGTATACAAAAATAAGGAGATGTGGTATGATTGCCAGTGGGCAACTATCAACTTAAGTTCAAACGCAGTGATTGTAAGGAATGATAGACAACTGTAATGGCTTACACAATGATTACAATCCATATCGTATAATCGACTATAAGTTTTCCCGATTGATGAGTATATGTTGTTGTTTCTTAAAGACAAATTAAAACAATAATACTTTTCTTCGATTTAAATTACTTTTTAATCGTAAAAGAAGGTACATTTACAATATTATAAAAAAATAATTTTAAAACCGTGAAATGTTAGTGACCCTAACACATATTTGAAACACTTTAAGTCCTTCCCTTTTTTTACAAACACAACATTCAAGGATTCCTTATTTTTTTTAATATCTATACGAAATTTGCTGCCCCCCTGAATATTAGAACCGACTGTTATCAACGTATTGCTTTACACTAGTTAGTTTGTTTTATGGGTAATTGTGTTCTTCACTGTTGTTTGGTTGCTATCTTGTGCACGAATACCTAAAATGTTCGTGTCATCATCAATTATAGTAATGGCTACTGTACATAACGGTTAATTCAAACACTTGTTTCTTTGCAAAGAAACAAATCTCCGTTAATCTGAGCATGGAAAGAATACTCTATATAACGAACTATAAATGTGAATACAAAAAATGGAAAACTAAGCACAATTATGAATCCGGGAATGTACGAAAAAATGTGTTAACTAGTAAATAACACGCGTTTTCGGTTGATTGAAACATGTAGTAGTCCATCATGCATTTTTACTCATCTATTGTATTGGTAAAAAATCTAGGTAAAAATAAATTGCGTCACACGTAAATAAACTGATAAATGTGCGAGGACTAAAGTATGCTAAATCATGCACATCCATGTAAGGTAGAGTTCCCGACCTATTTAGGAAGGTTGTTCAATGATTGTTTGTATACAACTATGACGAAATGAGCCACAAGTAACCTCAATGTTGGGTCGTGTCCGGTTTTGTGGAAATATTATGTAAAGGCAATATCATAACTCCGAATCTGCTTTTCAAATTACTTTGTTGCTGCTTACCAATTTTATGAAGGCAAGTAAAAAATACATGAACAAGTCTCATTGAGAAATAACCATATGTTGATTTTGGCTTAATTATGTATAAATACTGATCTGTCTTGGTTTTTTCGGTTAAAATATGTGGTCGTCCTATGTTTTTGAACTGTTTTAACTTAGTTTTTCAATATCTGTTTTGTTATTGAACATAATGTCTACACATGCACAAACGCGAGTTTTTGCAAAGACAACATTTGTCTCATCTTTCAAAGAAGGTTTATCGTCGTCTTTATGTACAGGTTATTTAACAGCGTGGTATGTTCAATGATGTTTTCCTGTAAAAAGATTTGTTTTTTTCCTGTTTCTCCTTGTATGTCTAATTAAAGACATTACCAATATAATGCATGTTATGTGTTTTCGGTATCTTTCGCCTCTCCGTGACATTCCCTTAATCAGTAATGGCTATTATATGGAGAAGAACTATATTTCGCTAGAATCAGGTTACCTACATACCCGTCACACATTTGTTAAATAATTTCTTAATATACAGAAATCCTGACACTTTCTCAATACGGGACATGATATTTCACATCATTATTCTTACAAAGTTGAAAGGTATTTATACCTTCCGCATAATAAAATTGATACAATCTGAGAAAATGTCGTTAAATTAGATTAAAGTCATATACTATATTACTAAAGCCACGATTACAGTTACTGTCATTATCGTCGACTTCAAATTAAGAAGAGTAACATTTTATTTGTCCAAACCTCCGGCGTTTGCGTATCTCGGATAACGAGACCAATGTTTAACTTAGAACTTATGTATTTACCTCATTCCAAATCTATTAAGTTTATATGGTCTGTAAAAACAAATATATTTTAGCTTCCTTTTACTAAAATTTTCCAGTTTGCTTTTACTTACAATGAGTATTCAAGAAGCAAGTTATGTATTCAAATGACTGATTATATACATATGCTAAATGACTGTTTACCAAACTATTGGGAAAGCGGGTTGCTAAATAAAACATGCAAGATGTTTCAATTTTTATTTAGTCCATCCAAAGTACGATATTTTTTAACGACTAAAGAACATGCACAACTTTTGTACAATGCGGTAATAGAATGTATTTACTTCCGCATTCTTCTCATTTCAAAACACGAATTCAAAAAAGTCTATCTTAAAATTGTTAACTTTTTCAATTTAAATGGTTTGGTATTCATGCGTGACTATTTAAAAAATTGTCATACTGTGTGTAAATAACAAGCATATCAACTGTTTTTTTTTTTTTGTTTTAAGAAATAAGCTTCCTTATTAGTACAACTTAGGTTTGCAATGACTTTATTCGTACTGTTTTTGCTGTCTGCTTTTGTTGGATATAATACTATAATTGGTATTGAAAGTAAGTTTCATGTAATCATTTGAATATTAAGTCACGATTATTAAATAATTGTTGTAATGTATTTTGGTATTTAGAACGTGTCGTCATAGCGAGAGAAAAAAGTATTAATGGCTTTGCAATACTATGAGTCAGTGGTTGTCGTTTGTTTTTCTTTAAATGTATTTGTGAATCAGAAGAAAGTGTGATACACTCATACACTCATACGGCATTAACTTATTACATCATGATTGTCCTTTTAAAATATTTTAAAACATATATATTTTCAAAATATATCATTTGGAATAGACACGAGTAATGTGTCTATGAAATAAACAGCCATAGAGCAAAAAACAGCCAAAGACAATCAATT
The DNA here is from genome assembly GCF_965363235.1 of Mytilus galloprovincialis. Lineage (NCBI taxonomy): Eukaryota > Metazoa > Mollusca > Bivalvia > Mytilida > Mytilidae > Mytilus > Mytilus galloprovincialis. The sequence continues at coordinate 4,484,256 of NC_134846.1, read as the reverse complement.
GGACTAAAACGTGGAGACAAAATCCAGCACCATGGGGGCGACTTCAGCTGGCCTCTAAACAATAATGTATTCTACCACAACAAAATGAACGTCACACTTATCTCAGACACAAACACATGAATCAATATTAACAAAAAATAGAGCATCCTGATCTACATTGGACAGACACAAACATGTTTTGACAGATATCAACTACACCATTAAGCCTTCAGCTGATGTGAAATAAATCACCACATGCCAATACGAACAGTAAAACTTAGTTTTGAATAAGTTTAAGTCAGATGTTAGAATAGTCTTTTACATGTTTAACCTAATGTAAAGATTGACACAAACAGCTGTTTCTCAAACCATGCCTCGTTTTAGGATATATATAATATTCAAAGATATTTTGATTTGTTAACGAACTGGTTCCCAGTTTTGATATCTATGTTTCATATCATAGAGACATAACTTTGGAATTTTACCAGTATAAAAACATTTTTTTGTGAAATTTAAATTATAAGAGAAGGCACAAAGTAAAGATAGGGGTACAAATTTAGTACATAATTTTAGTATTAGTTTCAACTCTAACAAGTTTGGGTTATATACATGTTTAAAATGTGCCGCACAACCCTATGTTTTGACATTTGGATACAATAGAAATGCATATCAATTTGCCAATCTAGGATTTAATTTTCAAAGTAAAAGTGGCCTAATTTTAGCCGCAAAGGGATCTCTAATGGGAAATTGCATATTTTCAGAAATGCAACCTAAAGGATTACGCAACATGCCATAGAATTGTAAAATTGAGAATGGTAATGGGGAAAATGTCAAAGAGACAACAACTCGACCATAGAGCAGACAAAGGCCGAAGGCCACCAATCGGTCTTCAACGCAGCGAGAAAATCCCGCCGCCGGAGATTGTCTTCAGCTGGCCCCTAAATAAAATCGTGTAATAGTTTAGTAAAAATGAACATCACACTAAAGTCCAAAAGATATAAATGAACTACAAGACTAAAAAGGCCAGAGGCTTATTACTAAGGACAGACGCAAAAATGAGGCTGGGTTTAACATTTTTTGTGAGATTTCAATTCTCCTCATATACCTGTAGCCTACGTAGAAGAAAAGAAACACGTAACAATACGCACAGTAAAACTCAGTACAAAAGAAGTCTGAGACCAATGTTATGATACATTTGAAGGTAACAAAAAAAAACTAAGCAAAATAACCATGATTCATAAAAGAACAAAGGACAACTAAAAGTTACTGACATGCCAGCTTTAGATCTCTATTAAAGTGACTGAAAGATTATGTCTTCATCATATAAAAATCAAGTACACTTCTTATCGTTAGGGTTAAGGATCATACCATCATAAAATATATAAGCAGAACTTAACCCGTATCATGCCAACAACTGGTTTTAGAATAACTGTGTTTATTTCTGATGCAAAGACCCTATGAGTGAATAAACATTAATACCAAAATATGCAATCCTAAAAGACTTTACAACAGTATCATATATATATCCTTTTCGAATAAGTATGTTTAAAAGTCTGGTTAGCTTTTGAGGTGAATGCCGACATTTTTGTGTTTAGTAAAGAATATTACCATAAAATATTGGATGTGAAATAACTGAACGTGTAGGATATCTGCATGTTGATTTATATTTACGAATTATGTCCTTGTACCGATGATGATATTTAGTAACTGTTTTGATAGTTTGTGATATCATAAACCCTGGTGTAATAATTTGTCAGTAGCACAGATATTTCTTTCGTTGAAATCAAATACGTTGTTAAATAAACGAGCGATTTGAACAAGTATATGAATCCAAGAAGAGTTAAATCCCGTATTATGCCCAAAACTAGTTTTATAAAACGTGTGTTGACTTTCGATACAAAAAGACCATATGAGTAAATCAAATACTTAATTTAATCGGTGTTTGCTTTACTCTGCGAGGCAATACAAGAAGATATTTCAGCTAAAAATTTACCGAAAGAAATTTGCTAAAACGTTTTATCATAGTGCAGGGAACATGTATGTTAATTTTTTTTATAAAATATGATAGAATTTAGTTTAAAAAAAAATTTTTTTTTGTTTTTTTTTTAATTTGCTATTTTATTTGAAATCAAATAAGTATGTTATTAAACAAATCTTACATACAGAATTGAATTGAAATACGTAGAGATATATAATATACGATATACGGACTTTCAAATGCAAAAAACGAACATATTCTAGCACAACAATTCAACTAAAAATGTAACTTCAGTATCACACATATGTGTTGTATCAATTTTTTTTAACTTTTTGTTTCTTATTCCAATTATTTCATACATTAATAGTTGATATACGCATATTTTGAACATCCTATTATTACACATAATTCTTAACAAACATCATGTTATAAAAAGTAATGTCAACTGGTAAACAATAAATGGCATCCAACCCATATCAACATGGACTAAGTTAGGTGCGTATTTTCCAATACCCCTCCAAACTACATTGACTTTTCATACGGCCTTAATGCATGTTTACGTTTTTTAAATCCCCATAAGTTATCACCATATTATTAAACAGACATAACAGACGTGTCGAAAATCTTAATAGAGTACAGTGGTTTGCTTAAAATGATGCAATGCGTAAATATAATGCACTGATGGCTACCTGAATTTACTTCTAATACACACACATCTTAGTTTTTGTTTCCATCACTGTACACAAAGTATAATTGACGAAAATGCAACATTTGTTTTGCAGTTCCCCTGTTTAATAATTATTGTCTACAATGATTTGGAATATCTCTTATTTATTTAGAGAATGTAAGTATTTATTAAGATGCAAACACTACAGCCAATTTAAACTGAATTGTGGAAAAAAGACATGTTTTAAATTACTTTTATTTTCATTTTAGACGTGAGCAGCTATCATGTGGAAACTGATTTTATGCCTTTGGACTTCTCAATGAATTCTCAACAAACACCTTGTAATGCAACGTATTTGGCCAAAAACATTACCCGTCAAATTACAAGTAAACCCAACATAACGGGAGTCTTATGTAACATATCAAATAACCAAAGGACAACCAATGATATACAATTACAAACGTGCGTAGATGTATTCAACGACATTGAAATTGAATTTTCCTGTGATAATTTTACTACTTTTGGTACGTTTTGCAAACTTATGGTATATAACAAAAAAAAAAACAAGCGTTTGAATTTGAATGATAAATTGATCGGTGTTCGCTTTACTCTGCAAGGCAATAAAAAAAGATGTCTTAGCAAAGATTTACCGAAAGAAATTTGCTGAAAAGTTTTTACATAGTGCATGGAACATGTGTAATTGTATATACACATTTTAAAATTTGGCGCAACACATGAATTCCCTTCTTTTTTATTATGTTCTGTACTATAAGTTTTTATCTTTTCACTGTTTTCTTCCGGATTTTGCAGACATGTAATTTACGATTAGTGAAATACTGGTCAGGTGGAGTTCGTATAATGCGTTGCAATCAATTATGACGGAGAATACTTATAAAGTTTACACAAAAAAAAAACGAGAGTAATACTCAAGCAAAAACATACTAATACACTGTATACAATAACCATAAATAAGAATAAAAACACATATAAAATAATGGTATTTTGTTCTTGATAATGACCTTATTAACAAGAATATCCATCGCCCTAATAAGCGAGGTGAAAGTCAACCTGATGAAGTCAGTACCGAAAAAAATAGAATGTCATTTTTCTTTTTATCGGCGATTGGTATAAATTTAACTGAATGCCATTTTTTGTTGTGAATATGGAGTAAAATGAAGAAAACAATCTTTTACGCGTAGCAAACGTTAAGATAGTCGCTTTCGTTTCATTGATTAAATGTAGCGGATGGATCCGAGAACGTAACATTGCTAGCTAGATATTTTTTTAAAACATTTACTCTTTTACGATTCAAGTTGAAGAGCATTGAATGTGATTGATTATCGCAGAACCATGTGTTTTCATTTTAGAAAACTTCACAACATCGTTTCCTTATGATAATGGTACACTCGACGTTATTCACAACTGTTCTGATCCAAAACTAATTCATGTAACACCTCTTTACCAGTCAAACCCTGCAAATTGGTCGTATTGTAAAGATATTTCAAAGGAGGTTTTGTCAAATTGCTCTGTTGCATGTATTGGAAGCATATGCTCCATTAATACCAGATGTGTCAATGATATCGATCCGAGATGCCTTATACCCAAATACAGTGTCATGTTTATCAGAATAATCTACGAGTGCGTACATCATTCGTGTGAGTACATGATATGTTTTCTCTGTTTTATCCTTTTTAAACCATGGTTTATTTTTTCTAACATGTATTGTTTCTGGTTTTGTTGTTCCCTATAATATTTTATTTAACATATTTATCAAGGTTTTTGTCTTGATTTTACAAGCTTATATGTTTTTTATTGTTTTTTGTTCTTGTTTTTTTGTTTTAGAAATTAGGAACATAGACACAAAAACACGTAATATTGATAGACTGATTGATTGACTGTTCTTTTTAAGTTGTTAATGGCAGTTATAACAAGCATATGTTGAATTGGATAGCATAAAAATAATGACTTTAAAAAGACATAATAAACGGACCAGGAATAAGTTAAGCAAACAATTCATTCAAATGGAATTTGGTTCTATGTAAGGATTATATAACACAACAAACAAATATGGGAAAATATGACTCAAAAAGTTGACAAACGTCTTCTATATAGTCTTTCAATAACGAGGGAAAATTAAAAAAAAATCAAGCGTAAACCGACATTGCACATGCGTATATCAATCATAATTAAGTAGTATCAATTAGATAATCTATAGCAGGTATATATTAAATGAATACTCAAATTGCCTTCAAAATGTATTTATATTGTATATTTTCATCAATTATTGAAATTGTTTTCAAGGTCGCTTTTTTGTATATCTAAATTTTAATTTTTAATCACTTGCCGATTATAACAATGTATATGTTCTGTATGATCTTTAAAAAAATTGAAATGCCTTCCTGGTTTATTTTTCAGAAACAAATATTAAGCGTTTTCAGTATCACTTTATCGTATTTAATACTAGAAATTCACAAGTTAATTAAAAGTGTCAAATGTAGTACAATGATATGTGAACGGAACGTGCTTGTTAAACGAAATAATGCGTTTGTCTGTTACATTTTAACATTATTTTATGTTTTGTTTTACATCTTTTGGTCACAGCTAAAGTCATAGGTGAAGTAACCCCTGCCTCTCCGCATGTCACTAAGCCTCACATGGGTAATTATTATATCATAAATTTGATTGCTATTCAACATGCTAAAAATGAAATGCGTCACAACATCTTATAAATTTATAAAAAAATACGTCCATCATTGCAATGTTTTGTCAAAACCATACGTACTGTAATCGTACATGTAGTAAAGGCCACCAAAGGTCACACGAACGGCGTTCCTGAAAAAATAAAATTAAGAATGAGGTGACGTTAATACTGAATGTAAAATAGGTATCAATGGAACTGCATGTATTGCAACAAGCTGATGAGGATATGCATTTAACTTTTCTACAATATGTATTTCAAACTTTTATAATTGCGGTATTCTTATACAGAATAAATATTAGAACAATAGAGTACTTGTAAAAATGCATAAAGCACATCTAAATATGGCTACAAAATATAACTATTTTTTACTACTCTAAAATTGGCACAATTCCACAACGATCTGGGACGTCTGAATTTGAAACCAAAGAATTCTGTAATAATTGCTTTTTGCTACCAATTAAAACAGACAAATTCACAACACTTTCTATTATGATTATAACTTTATCTGAGTAACCTTCCCTACTATCTGAGTTATCTCCCATTATTTGTTAAAGTTGAAAAATAATGAAAAAAACACACATCTGGTGTTTTTTTATAAATTACCACCGAAAATATGACCAAACACATAGATTTACATTAAAAGTCTTACCCATGAATTACATACTACTCTCAGAATTTGCACAATTTATCTAAGATCTAGACCAACTGTTATCTGCTACTTCAAAATTCAAGATGGAGGAAGGCACCCGAGCCACGTTAAGTTATTCTTTCTATGTATTTTACTATATTTGTAACTGTTATAATATTATAAAAGAAGAGCTAGTAGTTTAACAATAAATTTTCCTTTTCCTTAAAAAGTATTGAATAGTGCTTTCTCAAAGTTAGTGCAAGCTCAATCTTCAACTTTTTATCAATACTCGATTTCTAATGAACAGTTTGATTGACATTTTTCTGCAAAAGGTGAAAAAAAACTCTTCTTTAAGCATATACCTTCTCCCAAAACTAAAGATTGCAATATAGATCGATAGAGTTAAAAAAGAGAGAACATCTAATTACAAAAAATAAGCATGTATTATGTAGAACTCCCTTATTGAGATTGTTTTGGGGCTATAATCGAAAACAGACAAGATAACTCTAGTGAAGTGTTAATGAATAGGTATGCATACGTCAGCCTATGATTTTTAAAATACATGCAGACATATGAAGATACATATGACAGATAACATTACATACTTCCGATCATTTTTCGGCACCTAAACATAACTTGATATATACAAATATTGTTATATATAGTTGATAAATTAAACATTTCAGTAGAGAATTTTACCCATTAACAGAGTGACAACAACCAGTTCATTAAGCGCGTACGTCGAGTTATAAACGCACCCATATTTCATTGTGGTTTTCATTTTAATGAAAATCGATTTCGCCACTTGTTAGAGGCGTGGTTTGTTCTGCAAAAATAATTTTTATTTTATCCGATATGAATTGAGGGTATACAATGGTTGTCTGTCAGGACTGTTCTTAATCCGAACCAATTCACACTTATAGATATTGGTAATTAACAAAGTTGTGCAAACTAACTGGTTTTTTATTAAACAAAATGTGCAGGTGCTGAATGAAATAATGCCACCAACTATCTTACATTTAATATAAATTGTTTCTAGGGTTTCCTTCAACAAATCACGGGCTTATTGTTTTTGTTAACAGAATTATTCTCCCATTGTATTTCAACAAACCATGCTCATACTATGGAATTACTACGTAAGATGTCTGTGTTGGCCTTCTATTTGGTCCGCGAGTTGCTGTATTGCCCCAAGGCGATGTCGAAGACTTAAATAGCTGGTCAATGAACTATAACAAGACTTATACAGAAGTACTCAAACAATTGTATCTTCATCAATTAACTACAGTGTTAACATACAATTTTTAAAATGTTATTTCACAAGAGATTAACATTTTTACCTTGAAGTGGAACTATCTGAATCTGAGTTCCCTTGTTATAAACTGCAATATCAAATGGCCTGGTGCTGTTTCCACGGTTCTTCCTCAAGTATCAAGAAAATTAGGTCAGATAATCATCAAACTTGTAAGAAAAACTATAAAAAAATATATATTTTTTACTGACCTATTTCATAACATGTTTTAAATTGAAATGTATTTTTATTGTCTAGCGAAATCAGTTTATTTAGATTATAATAATAATCGTACATGGTGAAATCATGTTGTCAATGCGTTTCAACAGCGCATATATTCTATAAAGAATGAATGTAATAAAAACATGAATATTAAGTTCATTATTGGTAAATTCATATATAAAAAAACATATCAATATTTCTACTATTAGGAACTACTAAACTCATCCAAGTGCTTTCTTCAACAGAAATGGCAACAACCAGAATACCAGGTATTTATAATTTTCAAGGAAAAAGGGGCGAAAATACCAGAGGAACAGTCAACCTCATAATCGAAAATAAACTGACAACGCCATGGCTAAAAATGAAACAGACATTCATACAAATAATAGTACACAAGTAACAACATAGAAAACTAAAGACTGAAAACATGAACCCCACCAAAAACTGGGGGTGATCGCAGGTGCTCTGGATAGGGTAGGCAGATCTGCTCTACATGTGGCATCGAATAGATAATAGAAACTACATAAATAGGTAATAGCTATTATTTTTTAACTTTTGTTGTATTTCTTCCATAGACTTAATTCTACTTTAATTTGAAGTGTATCATAAGCCTTTTTGATTCTGTGTCCTGTAATGGTTTTCTAAGATGTATTACCAATGTTTATTTCAACTGATCAGGCGGAGCCTACGTTTCAATTTGCATAAGGACAGTCTATTCGAAGATGTGTGTGATAAGGATGAATGCCGTTATAATTATTATTACTGATTTTTAATCGACTATCAGTGTCACCAAACAGATATTCACAAGAACTGAGTGTACGATATGGGACGAATAGAATAATTCAAGATTGATAGTATTAAATGTGCTAAAGCTGAATATTTTAAAGTACCAGCTATTGTATTATTCTGTTTGACTAGTTTACATATTTGAACCGGATATACGACCATAACAGGACACTTCATTGATGAGTTTATCCCAAAACACCTGTCTATAGATGGAAATTACAAAATCTATAAAATATTACAGATAAAATTAAAATAAACACCATTGGAATTTGAAATTTACAACGCATTAGTGGAAATTTTAAACGCACAATTATTCATTGAAGTTTACTTTCTTTAGACCAATGTTATATGTTGTCTCCGTCGTATATGTAGTATTGCAATTTTGAAATTCAAGCATTTCGATAACCTACATTTTAAAATGTATGCATAACCGGACAAAAAAACCGTGTTAAATCTTTTTAAAGAAACCAATTAATATATGTATAATTAAAATCCATCACACCGCTTTACGACTTTTGTCTCCATTAAATATAGATTTGACAACAACCATTATGTTGAGTGACAGTTCAACTACATCGAGAGAGGAGATACAAAAAGCAGAACAAGGTATTTATATAAAACCCTTCCAAAAACCATGCTGCTTCGAAAGGTTAAACAGATCCTTCTTCATTTAAGGCAACCGTCTTGTTTGTCTTGTAATGGCAAACCCGGTATTAAGTCTTAGTTTGAAACTCATATTCGTCGAAATACAGAACTGTTTTGTGGTTACACAAGATGAAGAGTATCCTTCATTTTTGGTACAGAAATAACAGAAACACTACAACGGTCAACCAACTCGTGATGTTATCCGTAAAATTTTCGAAGGGATGATTTCAACTTCACTACTTAACACTCTTGGTTCAATATCTTTCATGTTAGCAGAAACCTCATATCGAGACATCATATGAGAAATGCAACTTTATAATCATCCTTTCAACTAGGATCAATAAATATTCGATAAGGGACTTTCCGTTTTGAATTTTCCTCAGTGTTCAGTATTTTGGGGATGTCACTTTCAAAAAGGATCAATATATTACAAATATGTCGGCTTCTGGAATGTTTCTACCTAAAAATTGAAAGTTTAAAATTGGGAAGCGTCTCATTGACAGACATACCACATCCTCTTTTATATATATACACATACCAGGTAATTTTGGTTATCATAAAATAAGTTGTTTTAAAAAGTTGAATGGTATGTGAACACAACTGAAAATTACGTTTTGATTTTCTTAGATCATTTTAGGTATAAATGAATGATTTGCATGTGCATAGGTGACGTGCTCAATTCTTTTTGAACTATTATTTTTCATCAGAAACACGACCGAATGGTCTGTTATATTTATTCTTTAACCCTTTGTTTATAATTTACATGCAATGACAATGCTATTAATTTCTGCCTCAATAAATATACAGTTTTTGTTTTTTTTATAGCTGAACTTGAATGTCTTACAATGGCGTTGTTACTACAAATTTCCGAGAACTTTGTTTATGCTAATACACAAAATATTAATTACTTGTTGTGCTTTTAGCTTCTAAAGGACCCATAGTTGGTGGCATCGTAGGTTCCATTGCTTTTGTTGCAATCTTCGTGGTATTGGCAGTATTTTTTAAAAGGTACGTAAAACACAAAAGTATTTTCTAAAAGCTGTCTTTTCAATGGTAAATTATGTCAATGTCATAAACACATGCGCACATCACGAGATTAGAGTAACGAACCTCAATAATTGTGAAAATATAAGAAGATGATGTGTGAGTGCAAATGAAACAATTCATCATCTAAATCACAATGTGTAAAAAGTAAGCTTGATGTGTAATAGTATAATATTTTCGAGTAATATTTCTGAAGTTGTAATTCAAAACTTTTGTTATATGATACAATTGTTAGCAATTAATATAGACTTAATAATACATAAATTAGCATATCACAACTTAAATTACTGGCGGTAATAATTTTGAATGTTTGGTCCATAGTTTTCAATTTTTGGCTTTTTCATATATATTTACAATTAATTTAAAAACGTGCACTTGTGTAACTAACATCTTACATCATACACTTTAAAAGCAATGGAACCTACGATGCCACCAACATACACTTTTAAAGCAATGGAACCTACGATGCCACCAACTATGGGTCCTTTAGAAGCTAAAAGCACAACAAGTAATTAATATTTTGTGTATTATCGCTTTGACATATTCACCATTTCCTTTCTCAATTTTAAATTTTACTGTTCAAATTGCTAAGTATGACTTGGTATAATATTAAGGAGATTACAACTGCATGAAAAATGTTGGTTTTATAACTTAATAGGAAGATGTAGTGTCATTGCAAGATTTTACAATGTTTCATGTAGTTTATTAAACGTTGTACAGTCATGGAAAACTTTAAAATAGAAAATAAGCTTTAATCAAACTGTTATCTTGTACTCGAAGGGTTCATATCATGAAACAGAAAACTAATGGACAATCAGAATGCATGGTTGGATCTCTAAAACGACAGAGCTCATTAAAAGATTATACTGGCATTCAGATGGTAGCCTATCCAGGTGAAGGAGACAAACATCTCACAAGGGACATTTCCGATAACTCTCAAAATAGATACGTAAGCGACCAGAAAGAGAATTTCAAGAGAAAAGAAAGGAAATTTGACAGCGCCAAATGTGCAGGCGAATACACATTGGCAAAGCCAATCCCAAATAAACTACAGTCATCAAATATACAGTTAGAAATAACAACATCTGATTGCGGTTACAGTATGGCAAAACGAATTTCAAAAGAAGACAAAGACGGCGAAAATTGCATTCAAAGTAATTCAGATTCTGTCGCCAGTAACGACTACCAGGATTCAACTGAGGGGGTATATGACCAAGCAAAAACCAGAAGAAACATGAACGACGTTGATGTGTATGCCAGAGCTACTGATGGTACTTATGATACAGCTAATCATTGTACAAAGCGACGAACCGAAAATGATGATATTGCATATGATCACTTCACTGGACCAAAGACTAATGACAACTACGATCTAGTAATAACACATAACCAAGTTGTCGGTGATAATACGTATGGTGTAAACTAAACCACATATGAGAATTGGTCTTAACATTTCGTTAATAAAAAATAACAAGATTATTGACAATTCGGATTATGTTTTGGACCTTCTGATTTATATTTTAAATATGGCAAAAATCTGATCTTAATTATTGATCATTGATTTATTTACATAAGAAACAAAAAGAAGATGTTTCAATGTACAAAATGTTTACAGTGCCGTGAATCTAGACCTTTCTTGTATCTTCCCCTTTCTATTGTATTTTATCGATTCGCTACTGCGGAATACATTATAATTGTTTATGTTAAGTTGAAAATTTGTGTTTCAAATTTAATAATTTTTCTACAATGTTTTATACATTACAAATACAAGGTACGTTTGCCGTTGTTTTGTGAACATTATTTGTTATCATGATATAAATGTATGACTTTTCATTTATATTTATCTGATTAAAACAATAATAACTTGAAAGTGTTTTGTAAATATGTATCACGTTTGGTGTCACGTGTTGAACAGGATCTACTTATGCTTCCGGGTCACCTTCTGTCGTACCGAGTCCTGTGTTTTCTATGTTGTGTTTTGTACAGTTGTGCTAGTCCTTTTGGTCGCTTTCAAGCTATGGCGTTGTCAGTTTGTTTTCAACCGACGAGTTTGATTGGTCCTTTACCATTATTCGGTGACCAGTACAATATCTCAACTCACAAGAGAGAGGTTACTTCTATCTTAGATCTAAAGATGCGACAATAAAGAATATTCCTCAAGTCTGTATTATAACAATTGTGTCACATTCAAGAGTTTGACATTCCGCAGATTCCTATTTTTTTCAGTTAATAGATAAAGAAAGATGTGCTAAGTTTAATTTTCTTGATTAATTGATAAAATCTTTCGAAAACCCATAGATTTTTCAAATGTTCATACTTTGAATTATGTTCACGACGGTCAATACCTGTACTTTATAAAATTGAGAATTGAAATGGGGAATGTGTCAAAGAGACAACAACCTGACCATAGAACAGACAACAGCAGAAGGTCAACAACAGGTCTCCAATGCAGCGAGCAATTCCCGCACCCGGAGGCGTCCAGCTGACCCCTAAACAAATAAATATACTAGTTCAGTGATAATGAACACCATACTAAACTCCAAATTGTACACAAGAAACTAAAATAAAGATAATACCAGACTAATAAAGGCTAGAGGCTCCTGACTTAAGACAGGCCCAAAAATGCAGCGGCGTGTTTATGAGACCTCAACCCTCCCCTATACCTCTAGCCAATGTAGAAAAGTAAACGCATAACAATACGCACATTAAAATTCAGTTCAACAGAAGTCCGAGTCTGATGTCAGAAGATGTAACGAAAGAAAATAAACAAAATGACAATAGTACATACGAACAACAGACTTCTAGCAGTTAACTGACATGCCAGCATGTTTAATGTTACATTCTTCATTTGTTTGTTCGTTTGATGTGTTTGAGCTTTTGATTTCGTCGTTTGATAACGTATTTCCGTTTGGAATTTTCTGAGGACTTCGGTATTTTTGAGATTTTACTTCTTCTGTATGTATTTTTATTTTCCATTTGTTTTAACCACACACGATGTTGATCATATCGTCAATGTTTTTGTAATCTTAACTGTTTCATTTTTTCGTTGATGAAAAATAATTTGTGATTATCTCTCTTTTGTTACAATAAATGTTAAGTCAACAAAACGACACATTTCTAATGTCTTTTCAGAAGTTTATGCAATGATGCAAGATTTTTGTTGGAAATAATATGTGCAGGCAATATTTTGACTCTCTTTGTTATCCATGTTTCTGTGGTGTTGCATACTAAACTCATAAAAACACAAAATATCTGGACTACTTTCATAAAGAAATGAGCACATTTTTATCTTAATAATGTATATACTAATGTTCTGTTTTGAATTATTTGTTTAAGTGAGTGGTCATCCACTGTTATACACATATCCTCAGTGATTGGTATAATCTTGCATCCAGTTCATGTTTAGTTATGGGCATAGAAAACTCTAGAGGAAAGAACCGAATACAAGATAATATCTAAACCTTTCAGAAACCAAAATGTGGACTTCTATGCACAAATTGCTATGCAGAATAGCTCACTGGATATAGTGTGCAGTTGTTTCTCAGTTATAAAACTACTCTGGAGCTCATAAAATGAAGCATTATAATCAACATTATTGTCATACGAGATATATAATCTTATTTTGACCATTGTAGTGAAAAAGCAAACACAAACATACCAATACACTTGCCCTAATTGACCTTTCCCTTGAAAATCAATAAAGCGAAGGTTTGTTTTGTCAACATGATCCCATGGTAATGCTTATGTTTTTGTAATGTTGTCTCGTGCTCATCAACCCAAAATGCATACATGAAATACCAATATTAAAATATAAATATAAAAACATATCCACATGTTGGTACTTATGGGTGGGAGAGGTGGGAACTTATCAAGAACCTCATCAACCCAAACAGACAATATGTATTGCTTGACCAAACATAGCCCTTAAACCAACCACCACTTGGATATTGAAAGAATGAGAATGTATCACATTTACTTCCGCCAAAGATATCAACCAATGAGGTTATACACATATCCTCAGTGATTGATATAATCTTGCATCCAGTTCATGTTTAGTTATGGGCATAGAAAACTCTATAGTCCATACAGCATATTTGCAGGCCAATCTCAAATTACACCACTAGCAACGATTGCCCTTAAGGAATAGTCTTCCCAATACTCAAAACAAAAATATCTTCAACACTTTTATTAAATATTATTCCTTAATTACTTTAAAACACTACTAAACATTTCAAGGTACGTGTACACAGTTCTTTATAAATAGTTCATAATTCAATAAATTCTCATGAATTTGACCACATACAGGCTTTTAAAAGTTGAGTTAAGGCAATGAACTCATATAAAAATGAACATTGTCATTATTTTAATAACATCTTCAGCATGTGGAAAGCTTGTACAAGTAAGAAAAGGGACTTCACCTCCAAGTGTAAACTATGCTGACTTGTATCTTTCTTTACAGTTGTTGAATCAAACACACTCTTTACTTCCTAATCAGGAACATTGACAATTTTATTCCACTTGATTCTTCACGTCTGCTGAAAATATCAACCAATAACAAAATGTTTATTTGTACTTAAGACAGCATTAGTCACACTTTGGAAAGGAAAAATCCCTTTGCCTACAATCCACGTGGAAAACCACTAGGGAATCAGTGTCCCTCGAACTGTAGACAAAAGAAATTTAAATTAAAGAATTTAACCATACATAAAATTTAAGTACTAAGTATACATTTGTACTTGTATACAAAATCATTCAACATAATATTTATCAAATAAAACAAAGCAAAACAAAAATATTGCAACCATTATTTAATCTCCCAAGGCAAAAATATTTTTGTGACATATTTCAACACATCAATGAAAGTATATACACATCCAATAGGAAACATCATGAAATTACGGACAAATAATAAGAATTACTTTTAGATAGGTTCATTTGAACATAAATCTGCTTCCATCACAGATACATAATTTTCCTATTTTCAAAAATCAAAACATTACTTAAATTGCAATTTGTTCTCACCATATTCTGGTCAGAAAAAATCCTTTCCTTTTAGGTTGTTCGAACTCATTGACATGAATCATCGTGCAATGTCGTATTGCTTCTCCTTCATTCATCAGCCTGTCAAAGCTGTAGGTAACACCATCTGAAAACAAAAACATTCTATTCAATTCTATGTACAATCAAATAGACCGCTGAACGCGAACCTCGACGAAGACACCTTATAATTCAATACACATCACTCCGGTAAACAACATTAATATCAAGTGACATATCACACTAAATTATTCCACTTTCTCAATAATTCTATTCTTTTCTAACAAAGTCTTTAAAGAGCATTTTCTATCAGTATGTACGATGTAATAATCAATGAAAATTCCACAACACTCAAAAGAAACTATTTATCCTGATAAACAAGGCATGCCTATAAACAATTTATCATTCTTCTTTCAACTACAGGTTTCTAAAATGGCCAGACCCTCCCACTTCCACATATATATATATATATTTTATATAGCGATAGAACTTTGCCCTGCGTTTAACCGGCGCACGGCAAATCAAATATCTGACCACCTGGGTTGATAATAACTACCCAAGGTCTAAATCCCAAAACATTTTGCCATCATGGTCAAACATTACCATCTTGTTCTATCAAGAAGCCGCCAAGGCGAATATAAATGACCACCAAGGTCTTGACGCCCCAAGGCTAGTATTTTTAATTCAATGTTGCCACCAAGGCAAATGTAAAAAAATCATAAAAATGACCACCTAAGTCTATTGCCACCAAGGCATATATAAAAGACCACCTAGGTCTATTACCACCAAGGCATACATAAATGACCAGCTAGGTCTATTGCCACCAAAGCATATATAAATTACCACCTAGGTTTATTGCCACCAAGGCATATATAAATGACCACCTAGGTCTATTGCCACCAAGGCATTTATAAATGAACACCTTGGTCTATTGCCACCAAGTCATATATAAATGACCATCTAGGTCTATTACCACCAAGGCAGATATAAATGACCAAGGTCTTAAAGCTACCAAGGTAAATGTAGTAAAAGTTAAAGAATATAGTTACTTTGCCGACAACACGTGGAGCACGACCTTCCCACAGCTTGGATATTGAAAGAATGAGGATGTATCACATTTACTTCCGCCAAAGATATCAACCAATGAGGTTATTTAACTGTGTAGGCTTTTTTAAGGTCGTTTTGTTTTAAGTTGTCCAAATGGCAAAACAGTCGTTTTTGCACAGGTAACGTTGGTTTTATATACTAGTAGTTAGATACCAATCGTTGTATATATATACAGGCAATTTAACGGCATGGTATGTTTCTTGTCCAAGATTATTTTTCAATGTGTCTCGTTGTATGTCTTGTTAAAGATACATTCAGTAGAATACATCCTTAGATAAAGACGAAAATGATTATATGTTGGTGAAGCCTATGCATCTGGAAATATAAAATCAGATTATGAATATATACATTCATTTGATGTGTTTTATCATTTGCTTTTGTCATTTGGTTGGGGACTTACCGTTTTAGGTTTTCCTCGGAGTTTAGTATTTTTGTGATTTTACTTTTTCTATGTGAAAATACCTTTTTATGTCAACTTATCAACTAAATCTTCCCGATACATACTAAACAGTCCTAATTAAGTATGTATGATGTTTCCAAGTTATGCATTGCACACATTTTTTACTGAAATTTAAGCCACGACTGTCGAATTTGTTTATATTGTTTTGTCATTCTGCTATCCATATTTCAATACAAAAATTTGCAAATTGCATAACGTATTTGATTTACTTCCAATCCTGCTACGCAATCTAAAGTTTTCCAAGTGATATATTTAATATATAAAATGTAGCACGTCAGATTTTGTCCTTTACTAGATTAACCCAGATGTATCTACAGCTAAACAGTAAAGAAGTATTGATACGTTTTTAATCCAATTTCACACCGTATAACCCCGATACAAATGAATCCGGACGTTGACGCGTTCGAAGCGATAATCAGGACAACATTTGGGATGACAACAATTTTGAATATCTCTCTAGAACTTATTTGAGTATATATAAATATGTCAATGTGCAAGTAAGTTTATTTATTCAATTATACAGTTATTGTAAGTTTTAGATATTACATAGAACGTTTTATAAAACTATTAGCTGCAAAACGCACAGTCATGGTGCAGTTTCATACGTTTTATGAGATAAACAATGCTGAATATCTTTTCGTGCATACACCTTTGCGTATTAATACCTTAAGCAATAACAAATAACTATGCGTTGAAATACTACGTGCCTTCAAATGTTCCCTAGAACTCAGAATAAACGCAATATCATACTTCATAAGTTTTCTCTTACTGTATCGTTCGTCTCACAAAATGTGTCGAGTTCGTTGTGCGTTTTTAAATAATCACTGTACAGTTCGTTGACAAAAACCGTCACAAATTACTTTCTTATTAATGTATTCGAGATGGCATCGGCGAACCTTTTTCTGTATTCTATTGTTAATTTTTATCTGTTAACTAAGTCGAAGTAGTTCAACATAGAATATCAGTCATACAAAGCCAAAATTGCAATGTTTAACCAGTGAACATCTATAAATGGGAATGTTTCTATTGAAAGTTGGGACTTTCAACGTTATTCCAGATGAAATAAACTGTTAATAAATATATAAGTTTCAAAAAGTATAGTACAGCCAATAAAAGTTTAATGACTCTTACTTTGCACAATTTGAGGCCTTCCAAATGCCTATGTTGGTCTAAATTCGCCTAAAGAAAGCACCCATAGAAGATCGTTGAACTCAGTTAGCCGAGTGCTGTATTCCAACTGGTTCTTTTTTGTTTTGTTTTTTAACATATAAAACTTTGTAGATGTGGTGTGATCGCCAGTGAGACAACTTTCCACCAAATTTTAAATGAAGTTGTTATAGTTCAACATATATCATTCAACAATGAAGTAAGCCTATACCGTATAGTCGGCTATAAAAGGCCCCAATATAAAAACAAATGTTGAAAAATTTAAAACGAGAAATAACGGTTATATTTAATAACTTAAGAATTATGTATTAAAGAAGAAAAGAATATGACAGATCTATATAACCAATGTTCTACAGGCTCATGCCGTTGGACAGACACAAAAAAAATGCGGCGGGATTAAACAAGTGAGCCCCAACCCTCTCCTTAACATGGGACATTTGCGTAACAGCACAACATGATAAAAAAAACCTGTACAGTTGCAATTAGCTCAACTCAAAATGTCGGTACAAGGCAAAAAAAAACATATACATAAACTATCGACAAAGGAGTAATTGTAGTAACTGATAGTTATTTCAAAGCGAATTACAACTAGGAGGTAAATCATGTACTGGTATCTAAAGTATTATTGACCGAAGTTGGCCGCCCGTTTAGTTACATGTGGGATGTAAAAGTACGCAGTCGTGTCCAGTCTGAATGGGAAAATAAGATCCAATGTCTCGTGTAGAGAGAACTCCACGCTAATACACTGTGCGAACCCTTGCAAAAACTTTATGAGAGGACCATAAATGGCCTGTTGAAGGCAACATTTGTGTCCTTATTCAATATACCTCATTTTATCCAGTGGCAGTCCAAACTTCTCTGACGTAATTCTGGAGGGCCTCCTTCCAGGACCTACATGTAGTATGTGTTGTTACTTTGTGATTATACTGAACACGCATGACATATTTGCAAGTGAACGTTCAGCAACCAACAATCAGCCATTACGTACGCGTGTCATTGACAAATAATGGGGTGCAGAAATTGATCAGTACCAACTGTGAAACGTTTTATTTGTTATTGGTACTTTTAAGACATGAAAGAAGAAACAAAGCAAATGACTAAGGCTAGGTTGATGATTGACGCTTTGCTCAACCGCATAATTTACCGATGACGCCAAGAGTAACTGGGAAATATAAATATGGTCCCTTCGGTCTTTTCCGAAATAAGTCAAAATTTAAATGAAATGCATATGGTTGGGTAGAAATTAAGGTGCTAATAGTAACCAGAATTACGAATCATTTAGATTTTGCCATCACAGTAGAAAGACTGTAATGTTCGAGGAAGTTAAGCCTAATCTTTATACCTTAAAAATCAAACAAACAAAAAACATAATTGAAGAAAGCATACCAGTTGAATATTAAAAATTATAACTTAATTTTAACATCTTCACATTAAAGAAACTGTATTACTATGGGTGGCTATAAGTTACATGTATATTGTATACACATATTCTGTAGCCTTAATGTAACTCTATGGTAACCCCCAAGGACTCGCCGCTGAGATTCAGACCAAAAGCCTATAATTCATTGATTGTTTTGATTGCTGTATATATATAAAAAAAAAAGAAGATGTGGTATTGAAACAACTCTTCGCAAAAGACCAATTGTAAAACAATTCATACGAGAAAACTAACGGCCTAATTTATGCACAAAATAGTGAATAAAAAATATATATAACAACTGAATTACACGCTCCTGGTTTTAGACAGGCCATACATAATATGGCGGGATTAAACATATAGCGGGGCACCAAACCACCCCCTAACCGTACATTGACTGTCACGTAAACACTTTCAAAAATTGTATCCAATTATAAATCGGAGGTGTGTATCTGTCTGCATCTGTCGAGTTATTGTATTTTCAATTTTGAATGTGTTTTTAATTTGATAGCTGCTTTTGTGTTCTGTTAAATTGTGTTTATTTTTAAATTGTCCCATATTTGGACTATTTTATTTATTATGTCTGTTTAGTTCACGCATCATTGTAAATACATTGTATAACGGAATTTGATGAGACTGTCGTACACAGTGAGAGAGTTAGCGCTATAAAACCAGGTTTAATCCACTAGTTTTTACATTTGAAAATGCCTGTACCAAGTCAGGAATATGACAGTTGTTGTCCGTTCGGTTTTTTATGTGTTTTGTCATTTGATTTTGCCAAGTGATTAGGGACTTTCCGATTTGATTTTCCTCTGAGTTCAGTAATTTTGTGATTTTACTTTTTTCCTTCCAACTTACACTTTCGTATACATAAGGATTTTTTTACCTGTACAAAATACCTCTAAGAGTGTTCCAACAATACAACGGATATTATGGGTTGCTGTCTACATGTAATGTTGGTAAATTATTTTTTTCTAACATGCATATTGGTTATAATCATATCAAAGCATAATTTAATACATGCAAAATTCATTGACAAACGCAATATTGTGTGAACGAAGCGTACAGTATAAAAAGGTGTTATGACAACGAAGCGTACACAACATGAAAATCAGGACACTTTAAAACGTGTATTTTTCTGTTTCTAGCCACAACATAAAGATGCGATCTTAATAAGTTTGTTAATTTAAACTATGAAATATTCAAAAATGTATGTTTTAAAAGGTATGAGGTACGAGTAACCTTAATTTTTGAGTATCTAAAAATAACAAGCACGTTTTATCATTGATATCGTCGTGCGTTTTTTAATGTTTGTATACAAAAATGTCACATATTTGAAAAACCTTTTAGTAACTAATGAGTATTATGGCAAAGAATATATTGGAACAAAATATCCGAAGAATAGATATTGGATTTTCTTTAAAAGTATTATTATTTTACTGTCTGAACTCAGTGTTACATGGTGTGTTCGATTCGAACGCGTCAACGTCCGGTTTCATCTGTATCGGGGTTATACAGGGTGAATTTGTGCTATTGCAATTTTTTATTCACGAGCAATTTAAATGTAAATTCCTCTTAATACTAAATGCGTAAAAAATAACAGACTCTTATGAAATTTCAGAAATGTAGACAAATCTCAGCGAAAACTATTTCCGTGAAAGCTTACAAATCCTGATGAAAGCAATTAAGATATTCCCTGTATTCCTACATAACTAAATGTTATAATACGGTCGAAACAATATTCAGTCCATCGTTCCAAAAATAGATTTTTTACGAAATTATCCGACAGTGAGTGTTAATTCTATGAATTTAACGTGTTATCTTCCTTAAGTAATTCCAATTCAAACTTAAGACACACTGATATGATGGTAGTGTGTTGTGCATGTGCATGGCACATTCATAATCAGCATTATTATGATCAATAATTATTTGGTTGATTGTGAAGAGTCATACGATAATATGTTCAATTTTTAACACCTGTCACGTGGTCCATGGTTTATACTAATTAATTGCTCTGATGAAATTGGTGATATTAGTGATAGGTGGTCGTTTGTTACAAGTCAAATGGAGACAAGGACATAACAACTGCTACTGAGATATCATCCGGTTCATCTGTGACAACGACTATCAATGTAAACAACCTGAACATTTGTCAAATAAAACAATCAATCTAAAGTTTTGGCGCGCTTTAAATTTAATATAAACGATTTTTCTTTTTGTCATCTTTTTTAAATGTTTCAATGTGCCGAATATAATGACATTGTATGATAAATGGTTTCCTGTAAATTCAACTTTTAGAAATGAACATTTTTATTTCACTCGAAATGTTTTATAGGGGCAATAAGGCTCTTATTTGGCCCAAAAAATACTGCAAATTTAAAAGTTATCACACATATTCTTAAATAAGTGAAAACTTGACTAAGGTATAAGGTACTAAGAAAAACAAAAATTTTTTTTACATCGAACAAGTTACCATGGCAACAAATCATGGCTTAATTTGCATATTATGTTAAATTTCGTGATATTCCTTTTTTTTCATCAAAATTTTTAGTATATTTTAGATTGATGTGCGCACCCAAGAAACAACTTTGTATTTGGTGAGATTATGCCAATAGTTATAATAAAGCTTCTGTTAAATTATGTTGTTGTTACGTGCCTGAGCAGGATGTTTCCACAACGGAAATAAAGATAGAAAACTGCATACATTCTGTATTTTTTCATCGTTTTTGTGAAAACAGTACATATTATGACGTAATTGTGACGTCATCAGATAAAAATCTTTATGTTTTTCATTTATGTTTCCTGACCCGATGAATTTCTAAACATTATGTTCCAATTTGAAATGGTTATCATACATTTTATTTTCTTGGGCAAAAACTAGGCCTTAATGCCCCTACTCCTTTATTGTTCTAAGATGTCGTACCGGCTATTCGGTTTCTTGGGAAAAGATAAACAATTATTATGACACAACGAGACATGCCTCATTATTTAACGCAGAAGGTCTCATTTTGTATGATTAAGGAAAGATACAGGATAATAATCTACAAACATCCTGACAACTTTTTTACTAATATGTCTACGATCAAGACAACCATGTCAATCTTTGTAATTGCTACAACTTCTTGAAGAATGTCGTATTACTTTGCACTACAAACAGTAGATATATAAAGTCATCAACTGTCTTGGGATTGTAAAGTTTCATATTTGCTTTAGCGATTCTGTCATGGGTGATTTCCATCGGGAAGGTAAACTCAGTAATCACACTTATTGGTTAGCACTATTTATAGTTACATTGATGTGTCTATTCGTGTTGGAGATAGAACGAACACAACATTAAAAGATAACAACCGACTTTTTTTATTAATTGCTTACGAAAGAGTACGAAAGCCGTAGGTACTATAGTAAACGATATTATCCCAGTCTGGGTATTGACTTTGCAATTAAAACATTCTACAATAGCATGTTACATGTGTAATAAGGAGCTTACGACGAACTTTGCTACTTTAAAATGCTACTTATAAGATATTACACATGTTACAACTGAAATGAGACATGCGAAAACCAAAAAACGTCGTTTTGAGACGATACATTGCTTGTTCTGGAAATTATTTTACTATTTATAGAGCTGGGTATCTCATGGTATTACTGTTAGAATAACAATATTGATATTATACGTTTTTTTAATTATTCCTGCTTTCGAAATTCGATAAATTTAAAAATGCTCTTTAAATTTCACAACAACAAACAACAAAAGAAAAAGACACGTACATTGCCATGGGTTCAACAGAACTTATTTCTTAGCGATTCAGGTCAGGCTATGATTTGCATTAATATTTTAGTATGGGCGTGTGTGCTACTTATATATATATATCCTATAATAACAATATTTAGCGGTACCAATCTTGCAGCACCAGATGCGCATCTCGTCAATTAATTTCTCTTCAGTGATGCTCGAGGGCAACATTTTTGAAAATACAAATCTTATTAAAATGATGGATAGGTATTAAGCATAAAGGACACAAAAGTATAGCCAAAAGCAGAACAAGGAATAAGAGCTTTGCATGTCGAAGATATACATGATATATTCCTTATTATTTAACAAATATCAAACAAAATTGTTATAGCAAACTTTTAAAACACAAAATCCTTATTTTCAGTCAAATACCCTCAAGGACAATCACTGTACTAGAACTTTGTCCGATGGTTCTTGACTGTAGCATTGCATGCTTTAAAAGCATTGCACATTATCGTTATCAACCTTTTTATTTGATATCGCACTCCAAAGGAACATCGAAATTGAAAAGTGTCAAAACAAATGGCAAAATCAAAAGTTGAAACATTTCAAACGAATGAAGAATAATTGTCATGTTTCTGACTTTCTACAGACATTTTTCTGATGTCGAATTGGAGAATTGAGCCTTCTATAAAAGCAAGACTAAGTTAAATCTTTCACTAGTATGACAGTCGCATAAAGTTCCATTGCTAATGTGTACCTACATGCAATGTATAATTTCTTAACATTTTCATTTTTTTTGGGGTCACTTTGTATGATTTAGTTGTGATTTTGCTTGACCGACACATTGACATTAACACTTATAAAAGTTTCAATATACCTCTGACACGTTTTAATACATCTAACCTCTGAAGTATTTATCTATTGAGTTTTCTTGACACTAACCTCGGTATGGTATAGTACTTTATGTAAGTGCGGAAAACCAATCCCATTGAAATCATGAAATATTACATTTGTGTCTGTTTAGTTTTATCTCGTTATCTGTTAAATATATCATTTTGTTCTCAAGTCATCAGCCAAATATAGACAAGTCATGCTTCAGAATCGGAGGGATCATCTTGACATCTTGACAGAAAAGACTTTGATATTAGATTAAAAATAGTCATTATTAGAATAAAAAAAAAAGCTTGTATGTTAATGAAATGTTTCTTTCGAAAGTACATAACAAGATATATTGACTTAGTAAAAAATATATTTGATTTATGCTGCGATGACTTAAATACAGAAATTTATTATAGAAAGTGCAATATGACCCGTTAATATTAACAGAAGAAAACAAGTCTTGATATGTATACCATTGATTAACTGTGTTGGTGATGAGATTGATGGAGTTTTGTAAGGTCAAGTGTGTTATCTGATTGTATCAGGTTTACATACATCTGTATTTTCACACATACAATGTAGCCATTTAATACAATTAGAGATCATCAGAGATTACATTAATTAAGAGCTATATTTAGATTTCTTTGGTTGACTAGTAGGCACTAATGATTTGCACATGGTGCCCTAGTAAATTTATGTAAGGAGCACGGAACACTAGAAGCCCGGATCACCAGAGCATCCGGATTTCAGGAGCATGGACTACACGGAGCCCGGTTGCCCTAGTAGTATATATTTGTATACGGGCTTGTCGGAGTCATATAAAAGAGAGAAAGAGCGTAAGATAAGGAGAGATATTTGATAGTGAGGAGAGGACAGTAACGTTTATTTAGTAAAGAGGAGAGCCGTATTGTTGAGCCTGATGTTAGATGTACATTGTGTTATACTTGTAACTTTGTTATAGTCGTGTGATTTTAATAATACAGTATTGAACTTGTATTCGACTTCGTGTTTATGTTCACTTACAAGACTTCGTGCAGACTACACCAGGATCATTATCTATTTATTTATGTGACCTGGATTCCCTTAATACCGCTACCAGTAGATTTCAAGGCTAACCCTGTTAAAGAGTAAACTTGACATTCGTCGTTCCGTGTACGAGTGAAACTTAGACACCCAACAACACAACACAATCACAAGAATACACATTTGAGTTCAAGTACCATACCAAACTGTTTTACATCACACATGTTTAGAAGAGATTTTATACTGTTTAAGAACTACTTAACATACTCTCATATATGCTCGAAATGGTTCGATTCCGGGCTACGATCGGGCCAAGGAAGATGAACCGAATTCCATTGGAACAATGGATCTTCCTCCACGATGTTAATTTCCAACTTTGGCGAGCTCTGCACTACATTGGATACGGACAACTGTGTCTCTGTTCGTAAGCAAGAGTCCCCGAAATGGTCTTATTTTGCGATAACCAGTAGCGATGAGTCGATCTGGAACAGTTCTTGTTAAAAGGCTCCTGTATGGCCACCACTCTCTTTTTATGATTGTAGTGTATGCAATGGGTTTCCTTCTGACCAACCTTCAATATGCTTGATTTTCCCTAGCAGATGGTATAGAGGGTCTTCTTTAACATCGTTTATTGCATGATTTTCATTCTCAAAACGACTTATAGTGGAATGGTGATGACCAACAATACGTGCTGTTGTCACAGCGACATACCTGCTTTTCTGATGCTGATAATCTGCCATCTTGCTGCAGTTAAGAGTTGTGGAGGACCCATTACAAGATGTCCATCACATAACCTTATAAACTTGGTTATTTAAAGTATTGAAAACAATGAGGATAAAAACATCTGTTTTGCTGTTTAAGGGTACAGTAGCTGCATGTGCAGATAAGAACTTATCGAGTCGATATTTATTGATTAAACTCAGATGATATTTAAATAATGTTTAACTAGTTCTATTTTAACAAATTATATCACAAAAAAATAAAGGGTTTCTTTAATTTCAATTTCAATTTGGTGTTGCAATACTTTTCTCCATGTGTATATTACCCAGATTGCTTTGCGATGGATACTTGATGGTAGAAGAAAAAGAGGGAGGCAAAAAGAGACCTGGCGCAGAATGGTAGAATCTGAGATGAAATACCTTTGGGAAACCCGGAAAGAGATTGAGAAGAAGGCAAAAGACAGGCAAATGTGACGAGTACTGGTTGAGGCCTTATGTGCTGACAGGCAAGAACTGTTAAACATGTACTTAGCTGCCATATAGATGTTCAAAATAGATCAAACAATTCTACCTTAAGACTTTGAATTGCCTTACAGTAAAGTAAACCACTTCAAATATGTTAAACGGTCAAAACGGTCAAAATTTTGCACAAATTCTATTGCAGTTCAAACTGATTGGAAAAAGAAACACTTTCTTTTGTCACCTTAATCTTATTAGTAAATGTTGAACACAACACTTTATAAATAAGCTGGATTTGACTTCATTAAGAGCAGTGGGATTTTCTAATTTAGAATTGGACAATTCTAAGATACAATAAGACCGATTTGTAGTAAACAAGGCTAATATACTTCTTATATAATTATATTCAATAATCATTTACTGAACTGTTCTCTTTAGAAAGATAACCATACAGGCCGAGAAACGCTTCCATGTAATAATTCTATATTTAAATTAAACAGAAGCAATGTCATAGCTCTGATACTAATGGTATGTCCGAGTTTCCAGTTTTAATAATAACAATATAGCTCATAACATGAAACGTAGTTGCGTGTAAATAATTACGTCCAGAAAGTAACTACGATATTATATAAACAAGTACAATCATCGAATTCCTCTAAATAATATTATAATGGACATACAAAACAAAGCATTGATTTAACAACACTTTATGGGGTCTTTATATTTTGGTGTACGGGACGAGACAACGCTCCGTATTGACGACAGCACTGTGACCTATAATTATCATTTTTCTTTATACATAGTGACGTTGATAAAGAGTTGTCTTATTGGTTCTCAATTCACGCCGTTTATTAAAAATATATGAACATAAAAAGAAAAGTCAAACGTTGCATTTTGGTAGTCACACGTAAGGAAAAAAGACACCACATTTTTAACGGAGAGAAAGATACTGATATACAAGGATAAAAAGTTCAGCGGTACAATATTTATCCAATAAATACATCAGAATCATAAAATCGTGTGATACTTACTTTGATATACGTTGGTGTTCAAGCTAGCTAAACCTTCTCTTGTAAGCGTGTGCCACATTTGGAGCAGGATCTGCTAATCCTTCCGGAGCACTTGAGATCACCCCCAGGTTTTGTTGGGGTTCATGTTGCTTTTTTTAGTTTTCTATGTTGTGTCTTCTGTACTATTATTTGTCCGTTTGTCTTCTTATTTTAAGCCATGGCGTTGTCAGTTAATATTCAATCTATGAGTTTGACTGTCCCTATGGTATTTTCGTCCCTCTTTCGTGCAATTTTGAAAGGGTTTGTTTTAAAGTAATTATTAAACAACTAACATCATTTATTGAATGTACTAATTGTTTCTATTTCCTAATTTTTTTAAACAATCGTTATTATTTTTTTTCTGAAGGTTTAAGTCTTTTAATGTCTCAAAAGATAGACAAAACATACCAGAGGGACTTTCAAAGTTCATAAATCCATTTTTGTAACTATTTACCTCCAAATGATCAAGACTAGGTACATGTTAAATGCCCTGTATACTTCTTAAACTTATTGTCTTGTGAATTCTTTGCACGATTGTTTTTTTACCACTGTAATATCCTTTTTTGCAGTAGAAAATAACAAGATCGGTATTCATAATTGTACAAGATTAACAAGAATTGATGACGCACATATATCATATGTTTATTTGTATACGATTTTTTCTATTACCAATATGTATGATTAAGAACGTCTGACCGATTTATAGGCGGATGGCATCACTCTCATTGTTTTAATTTAGATTCATTTTATCATTTGAAATGAAACAAAAATAGAAATTACCGTTATTATATATATTGAAATGTTAATGGAAAAGTGACAGGCACTTATTATGCTATAAATGCTGTATTATGTGAATATAGGTCGTATTTTAAGTCGACAAATATTTCATGTAGGGGATTTAGCTAGCTCTTAAGCAAGGTTAAAACAACCATTTTTCCTGAACCAAAATTAGGATTCCGACAGTATTTGTCCCATTCGTTCTGTTTCATGTGTTTGTTGTTATATGGGCCAATATCTTTAATTGTTTTTACATAGGCGGTAATGGTAACGTTTTTTCCTGTAGCTCAGTCCATGTCGTAAACTTGGATATGTATGATAGCTCGTTTCGAAGCTGTGACATTTTCACATATGTGGTTAAATTCTCGGGGTACGAAGTGAGATTACTTTTTCCGTAAATTAGCATACCCCGAACATCCTTTTGTGATGCGGCTCCTTGTGGTAAAATATCCCCTTTTTAACACAATAAGTTCTTTGAAAATGTAATACTTTGAACACATTTAATAGCTCCAGAGTTTTTACATACTTATTCTATGTTCCTCTACTTTCCGGATCACCACAAATGGTTAAGTTCAGTCATTTGTAAAAAATAGAAACTTGTCCAATATCACTACACAGAGATTTTTCTTTACACGTGACTTTTGAGTTCCTCATTTTGAGGCGCATTAGGGATGTTGCCCCATATCATAACGTTTAATTTTATATAAGGGACTGGTTTCATTTAGCAATGAGCTCGATATTTGTGTAAACACTTTTTGTATAGTGTTACTTTATATTTCCCGTTATGCATGTACCCGGATAAGTATCGTGATCTACACAATAGAATCATTTGAATATCATTTGCTTTCATTCGGCATGTATATTGAAAACTTTAAAATAACAAAAATACGGAAGTCCTACAAATCAAAACATAACAAACGAGAAACACACATTCCCTTATACAGCAAATTGTGTACGGAATGCCTAGCTTAATCTCTCACTTGTAAGACCCTTGTAAAGCAAGACCATATACAGTAGTTATACTATCATAATATTAGATATGAACCGACGAGTAACTACATCACATCATCACATTTCGTAATGTTTAAGCTTCCATGTGCATATTTCATTAGATGAGACTGTGCATTTCTTTATCTCACATTCTTTGTCTCATGAAAACAAATTTAATGTATTTGTCATCAATGTCAAAATTTAAAACGTTATTAATAAATGTTAACCATTTGTTATAAGGACACACAAAGACAGACCAATGTTCCACCATTTGTGAAGATATACTAACATTGAACGTTATGATAATATTACTATGATAAGTTTTTCATACAAGGAGCTTATATAAACGCTCGTCCTCCCTTTAGAATTTCCTATCATACAGGTTGTTTTGCCGGCTTAGTCATGTGTTAGTGGGGTAAATAAAAATGTTGTTTTAATCAGGTAGATAATTGGGTATAATATCTTGAATTTATTTTCATTCCCTTGAAATATTCCCATTATCATCATTCCGTGTTGATTATTATAATCTAGATACCAATATACTGTATTTTAAAATCTCTGTCAAAATTCTCTTCCTGCCTGTCTGTTTCAAAATCAAATTCACGTTATTTGAGCCGTATGGACATCATTAACCTGAGTTATATGCGTCGTCGCATATAGCAGGGAATTGAAGAAAAAAAACGGTCTGAAAGTGACATGTTGATATTTAAAAGGCATCTGAATAATACTATCAGTGTGATTAGAATTGATGAATGAGTGTAGATGGTTCACATATTGATCTTTTCAATAAGTTGGTCAGATTTTTTACCAAAACATAAAGTACATTATTTTCTACGTCTTATAAGGTTTTAAATGTTTAGGTTCAAGGATCTGCAAATACAATTTCAGTTGCTTTAAGTGATTTCAATATTCATATTTGTCTGATGGAGATATCAGCATGATCAGTACATCGATTATATATTATTTTCTAATTTACGTGTTTATCGCATTTAAAAATTGATAAAGACGGGCAATCAAATTAGAAATAACTCTATAAAGACAGAATGCCAAGATTTAAAGTATTGTCATAACATAACAATGTTAAATTTGTTGATTTTTCGATCTCAATAAACTACATTTTCATGAATGGTTTTATATGTCAGTAATGTATTGTGTTAACATGTTTAACGAATACTATTAAATTCTATCATAATTCAAATGTTATGGTAGTTACCATTTAAGATTATTCTTTAAATTGCATAACACTTTGGATGAATACATACAATAAGACATTTTGATAATATCTTTATCATATGATTGAAATAAAATTTACTTTTAAAATTAAATATCTAATTACTCAAAAATTAAGTTCAAATATAGAAACGTATTTATATGATAGCCAATAATGTGTAAATTAATGAAGTGTTGCCATAAATTACGTTTTTCAGAAGTCAACTTTTAAATCTGATATATTTTCAAATCTAGATTTAGCATGTTTGAGACACTACCAGATTGTGAAATGAAAGGGTAAGGGAATTCTGTAAAAGGACAAGGTTCACGAAGCATCAAATACGGTCCTGTTATATGCCAATTTTTAAAATTTAACGATGGGTTTCCATTTCTTGCGAAAGATAGTTGGATACATGTCTTTTATCGATATGATATTTTTTTCCGTTTTATTGCAATTCTTGTATGTCAAAATAAGTGTCTAAAATCGGGTCCGGTTACGGAAAACGCCGTTTTTGGGGGGATTTTCATGCAAAACTCTGTTATTTTCACTTTGAACGCCACTCACGATCCACATTTTATAAATTTTTTATAACTCTTCATTTATTTGTCTAATTAAAAACAAAAAGACATTTTAGATCGTAGGATGTTGCCAAAGTGAAAATTGAGTTCACAGGAAATGCCGATGTATCCATAATCCGGAAAGTGCAATAAATAAATAATTTGATCGCATGTATGGTATTCTGTATATATATAAATTGAAATTGAAATTAAAGAGATTAATATAAAACCTTAAAACTGTTTGGAAAAAACATTTTAGACGCTAGTACAAAAAAGTCAAAATAAAATCAAGTTGCAGACGACCAGTCAGAATGTAAACACAACAGTCAGCCGCTGTGATTATGTATATTATTGCAAGAGACAAAGAAGGAAAAGAATTCTGAAGTAAGAAAATATGTTGGAAATATAATCATGATAAAAAGAATAACTACAATTTATATCAGAGGTGTCTAGATATGACAGTCGCCGCTAAATAAACTCCGCCCGGCCGATTTCACCAGCTCTCCTAGCAGACATCGCTGACGCTGTAACATCCAAGGAATACAGCGTTAAACGGGAATGAGTGACTTTCAAATTCCAAATTGAACAAATATGAGTATAGTTTCAAAGTAGTACTTTAAATCAATTTTAGATTCATTTGATTAAAATTGCATCCCTCCGGAGGAGGGTGGTCTCCCACGTCCGGAGAAAAAAAAAACAGGGGAAAGTTATATCCGTACAGTCATGTAGCTGATGAGTACTGTTGAAAATGCATGAATAGCAAACTTTGATGTGTAATATTAGAAAAGAAAATATCGATTCATCATAAATAAGTAAATAAACTCGTCGCATCTTACGTTGCAGCATTATCGATTTTTTAAAAACATCTCATATAATTTTAACACATCGAACAACGTTGTCTTCATAGCTCAAACTGTTAGAGCTTCGCTCGACGTGTGAGCTATTTTTGACAGACTGGTTCGAATCCCACCAAAAGTTTTGATTTTAAATGATTTACGTTCTAACTTATCAACAAAACAACTTGACAGAAATTTTATATGGTAAAAAAACAGTTGTTAACCTGTTTTACATTATTGATCACAGTGATTTGGGGGGAGGGGGGAGGGGGATGGTTCCTGACCAAGAACAAAGACTTAACGAAATCAATATGTCCGATGACAATATAATATATTCAATCGGCACGCAAACTTATCGAGGAAACCTAATCAAATATAATCACGTCTGTCTGTCAGTTTGTCAGTGTATTTATATATAGTTATTTGCTTCTGTCCACTTCCAGTGTGTGTAGATCTTGTAGATAATTTCTTGTAGTCATGTTGGTTATTTTTTTGTTTTAGAATGCCGGGCATTGGACCAAAAGCGTATCATTGTTGTTTATGTAGAAAGAAAACAAAACCAAATGACAGAAAAAAATGCACATCATCAGAAGTAAGGAAAATTATAAGAAGGAAATTCAGGCTAGACGCATCACAGAGTGACATTTTGTGTAATAAGTGTCGTCATCATTATTATAATGCTAAAGAGAAAACAAAATCTACCACACATGTTGAAGCCACTACAAATCAGTTTTGCCCAAAGTCACCGACAGTAACAAACACATCTGAGGCATTATCGAGTCCATCATCAGTGTAGTTAAACATCAAAAGTACATCTTAGAGTCATGCTTATTGTTGCTTGTGTAAAAAACCAGGACCAAAATTAGTAGTTGTCCCACCTTCTGTCAGATTCTCTGCATTTATGTCTAATGAAGTTTTAATTCCTGAAGGTAACCGCTGCTGCCCTGCACATATAAGGAATAGTTACTTAACAGAAGAATCTTTCGCTAAAATACAAACAACAGATCTCACCTACATGAACGGAAGTGATATCTTAGACTTACTCACGCGTGTCCGGCAGTATGCGTTAAATAGCGATGCTAAACGCATTGATTTTGATGGTAAAACTCTTCAAGATGAGAATTATATTAATCTAACCAGTTTACATTGTACATAATTTGATTCTTTGTTTGAATATATACATGATTCTGTCCGCAATACACCAGCTCGAACAATAAGAACGTCATTAGGAATTAATCTGTTTAAAATGAAGTCCAGCCTGCCGAATAAAATCTTGTCAACTGTATTCAACATTTCAAAATTCAGTATTCGAAGAGCAATAGCATCGGTAAGAAAGGCACTGTATACAAACTTTGTACCTGAATATATTGGTAGCAAAACATATATCACGTCAAGATGTAATTAAAGACCACACTAGGCCTTTAGTCCAATCATTGTTTCGGAACAATACTGGACATCAAACTATTCTTGTTCTCGATGGTACATATATATACATCCAAAAGAGTAATAATTTTAGCTTTCAAAGGAGGTCGTATAGCATGCATAAAGGAAGACCGCTGGTGAAGGAAGCTGATGGTGGTTGTCACTACAGATGGATACTTCTTGTCAATTTGTGGACCTTATTTTGCTGATGCCAAAAATAACGATGCCTCGATTTTAAAACATACCCTTAAATCAAACATAGAGGACATCAAAGCATGGGTAGAAAAAGATGATGTATTTGTGATATATATTTCGTGACTCAATTGAGGCCCCAGAAGAGCTTGGAATCCAAGCAGAAATGTCCCACTTCATGAAATAATGCGAAAAACAGATGACAACTGAGGATGCAAATGACAGTAGATAAGTCATCAAGGTATTTATAGTAGCATCCTTAAAATAAAATTTGTAGAAAAATAAGATTTTAGTAAAACCAAATAAAGTGTGAAAACTGATGCATTGTTATACATATTTATTTTTAACGAATCATGAATTAGATTAGTGTAGTTGGTGACCAGCGCTTCGGACGTATGACATTATTAAAAGTTTTGCTTTCAATTTTCATTTACCAAACAATAAGGAAACACTAAGTTGATTGATCATTTAGGAACTAAGTGTGATGTATGATAAAAAAGGAAATTTTGTTTCTTCTCTCTACAAGTAAATAATTTGTTTGAAGTTAATAAAATAAACATTAAAGGTGATTGTTTATAAATACATTACGTATTCTACTTTTAGATAAGATGGGTTGTCGAATCAGCTAACGCAGGGATAAAGCAGTGGAGATATCTAGACAACCAACCAACTAGCCTATATTGGGGAATAGTTGTGCATTGTGTGTGCTATTTCAAACAAGTCAACAGGTATATCATTCATATAACAATACTTGGTTCAAGGCTTGACATATATATTCAAAATTAAAATTGCGCATTTTCGTATTTCCTCTCAAACTACTTATGCAACTTTACTCAAGCTTTGTAAGAATACGAAATGGAAGGTTATCTAGATAATATTCATGTCGTTATTCCTCACCTACGTCTGATCAAGAAAAACAAAACCTGTATGTCAAAGGCATAATTTAATTGTTTCTGGTCAATCCTTTCGTTCAACAAAAAAGCATGTTTCTATAATTTGACAAGTTTGCAGCTCATTTAAGAATTGTATGCTCATTTTTGTAAATGAATTGCAAAGTAAAAGCGTTGACCGTACATTTTTGTATGAAGTGCGGAAGCGCCTCATTCTAAAAATGTACACACGATCAACGTTTTAATTCTACTATGAAATCAGTGAAAGTAGCATTCAATATTTATCCTGTATTTACAATTCATGCAATTCATTTTAAAATGCAGAATGACGCGAGATTGATGTTAGCCAAACAAAATAAAGTATAATAATGAATATACATCTTAAATGTAATTATTCAAAAACAATCTTAATTTGGATGGAAACTTGTCTCATTGGCACTCGAACCACATCTTCCTATATCTAAGTTTGTCCAGTCTCAAATATTACACCACCTCTGACATTTAGCAAATACAACCATATAAAAAAGAAGATGTGGTATGATTGTCAATGAGACAACTATCCACAAAAGACCAAAATGACACAGACATCAACAACTAAAGGTCACCGTACGTACGGCCTTCAGCAATGAGCAAAGCCTATACCGCATAGTCAGCTATAAAAGGCCCCGATAAGACAATGTAAAACAATTCATGCCTGGCATTAAAAAATGTTTTGAAAATCAACTTCAAATAATTCAAAATTATGTTGAAATACAAAAAATAATGAAACATTTTCTTCCTTTTTTCAAAACAACATTTCCAACTGGAAATTGTGTTTTATGCATTGGACAGTCTCTTCCACACATGTACTTTTACTTTATTTATGAATATCTTTCCAGGTAATAGTCTTGAAGATGAACAACTGGCTGGCAAGATTGTTTACTTTTAATGTTGAAATCAACAACTTTGAACGGAGAACGGCAAAATGGACAAATGCGGATGAAATAGAAGTAGATGAATTTCCTGTTCTCGATGAAGACCAGTTAAAGTTTATAACATGTAGAACATATCAATTAAAACTTAGCTCAAGCTATATGCAAGAACACCTAGACGGTGACTGTGAAATTCAAGTCAATAAAGATGAAGATCGCCTCCTCCGTGTCAGACTTAAAAGTAGACATGTTTCTTCAAGGTCTTATCTTATGTGGATTCTGTACATATAATCAAATGTTGTTGCCTGGTATTGTAAATGTCGAGCCGCTTCGAGAGTTGTTGGTGCATGTTCGCATCTAACGTCAATTATGTGGTATTTAGGTTTTGCCAAACATCAAAACCTCAGTTAATTTGGAGTCAGATTTGGGGTGCCAGCGTTAGTGATGCTGCTGCTGTTGTCGGACCAATAGATGCATCTTATAGTGATGATGATGATGATGATGATGATGATGATGATGATGATGATGATGATGATGATGATGATGAAGAAGATGTTGAAAACACTGAAATAGCAGAAAATGAACAGTGACAAACAGTGTCAAATAAGTCATTTTTTTATGAAATGCAACTGAAACATATACTACTTAATATGAATGCAGGCTACAATTTTTATTATGCTTTGAAAGTATCAACTAGTTCTCTATACTATTATTATTTGACTGGATTAAATTAAAAGAAGTAATACACCAGAATGCTTTTGTATATTCATGTAACAAATGTAACAGTAGTCAAATTAAGTCTTTGTTAAATCATCATTTTAATTATTTTCAAATTGAACAAATATTTTTTTTTTCCAAAACAGAAATTTTTGATTTCTATTTATACCCTTTATTTAAAAAAAAAATAAAAACATATACATGACAAATGAGCCTTCATGAACATGATATAAATAATTTATTATAGCCTTTATATTGACATGCAGAAAAACATTTTCTTTTGTGTTTTAAAAACAAACAAAATATTTCAAAAATACTCCCAAAATTCTATGAATTTCTGTTTTTTTTTTACGTTTTTTTTTACCACCAAAGTCTAAATCCAAGCCTAATTGTATATTCTGTTTTAATATTGTTTTATTAAGTTTCTTTACAGTGAACCATTTAACCAAAAAAATCGTTTCCATAAAAAAAATTGGAAAAATTTGAGATTTTTCATCATTTTTTCTCTTTTTGACCCCAAAACATAAAATTTCAGCATAAAATACATTTTGAAGGTGTTTTTGTGTGATTTAGGTCATAAACTTCAATTTTATGTCGAAATTTTTGTTTTCTGAGACAGGGCCATTTTCAACCCTTCGTGAACCTTGTCCTTTTCTTAGGTCTAAATATGTAATGTTATAAATTGTATCTAAGGATGTTTTTATTGTATGTTTGTCTATTGGAGATCTCCAACTTGCTTTGCTTAATGTTAAATATGACATTTTGTATCCAGGGACATATCATTAGGTACATGTACAGTTTTTCAGGTGACAATGACGCTAAACTCACTGTTGACATTTTAGACGGTAAATACGACGTGTTCGTTGCGTTAGGTTGTTTACATTTAAATATTGGAGCCTGTTCTGTTCCTTAAAATAAATAAATAAAATAAAAGTTCAGTGAAATACAAATTTACTATATATACATGTAGTTTTGTTCCAATTGGCCCAGTCGCAACAGAAGATTTTTGACTTAAAAAAAGACAACAATACTACATGTATAAATTTCTCTGTCAACATTGGACAATCTGATTATCTATAACAAGATTCTGTCTATATCCATAATCCTGTAATCCACAAGCAGGGATTTAAATGATGCATAACAATGTTTATTGAATTTTGTGTTAGTTTTCTTTGTTCTTTTGACAAAATAAAATAATGGTCATTGTCTTGCAAGTATGCTTCCATTCTCAATTTTATTTTAAAAGATTGGTACATGACAGTTAATAAATGAAATAATTATAAGATTACCTCCAGTAATGAGGTCATTAAAAGACATCTTTTTCCAATCATGGAGTACTTTTAACTGCACATAATTCTTTGTTGATTTTAAAGTCAAAAGCTTTCCTGAAACAAAAATTGAAATTAAAGAACTTGTTTAAATTAAAAAATCATTGACACACATACCACATCTTTCTATATCTATTGTATACATTTTATTGTTTGTTTAATTGATCAATATGAAAGAATAATAAAAAAATAACCAACTTCAAGATCCTAAACCTGATTTTTTAAAATGCTATGATATAAAATTATGTGAATTTGTATAGCATACATTTTTATAAAGGAGTTTGTTGTCTTTTAATCAATAGGCTCTATTTATTAATTGGCTGTCAGTTAATGGTTGCCATTCTTAGTTCTTATGCAACTATTTTATTAAGATGATTTAATTTTATATGTTTTGTGTTGACGTGCTGGACTTATTAAATTTAGTACGGTATTGCTTTTAATTGTCTTTATATATTTTTAACCACTGACCCAGGATTTAGGATGAGGTTTGAGTATTATTGACTTTTGTACCCAGCCGTGTTCAATATGTATAAGCCATACCCTGTATTTTCAGTGGTTGTGTTATGTATAAAACTATATGTTATTTGTAATCTGACTTCTGTTTTTTTTTCTTTATGTTGAATATAAATGTAATACCTTCACCAATATTGTATGCCTGCCACATCCTAAAATGATTACTCTCAAATCTAAAGTTGTAATATTGGTGATTGTATCTTTATTATTGGTTACATCTAAATCAAGGATTTTGTCAACAACCTTCACCCTGTAAGGTTTCCCTGGTACTTTATCAAGTGCCTACAAAAGATTTGATACTGAATGAGTTCTGATAGAAACAATATAAAACGAGATGTGGTGTGAGCCATCGCTCACTAGTGATATCCCTGCTTTTTTATTTGATAGTCTCAAATATCTGTTTACTGGCTCTGCTAACCTGTTGCCAGTAAACTCAATTTGTAACCATTAAATCCAAAGGCATGATTGATGGCTCCAAATCTTTAAAATTCAATACAGTTATCTCCTAATTGGATATCTTGAAAATCTTTTATCTTCTGAAGTTTATGAGATACTTTATAAAGTTTATGAATATATAAAATATATCATACAAGATATCTTAACTAGAGGCTCTAAAGGGCCTGTGTTGCTCATATTGGTCTATGTGCATATTAGACAAAGGACACAGATGGATGCATGCATACAAATTGTTCTTTAGTGATAGTGATGTGTGCTTGTAGATCTTACTTTACTGAACATTCTTTCTGCTTACTATTATCTCGATCTATAATGAACTTGGCCCAGTAGTTACAGTTGAAAATATTTTGTAAAATTTACAAAATTTATGAAAATTGTTAAAAATTGACTGTAAATGGCAATAACTCCTTAAGGGGTCAATTGACCATTCTCATCATGTTAACTTTTTTTTAAGACTTACATTTCTGTAAATTAAAGTTGTTTACAGATAATCTCTATCTATAATAATCTTCAAGGTAATAACCAAAAAAACGGCAAAATTTCCTTAAAATTACAAATACAGGCGCAGCAACCCAACAACAGGTTGTCTGATTCATTTGAAAATTTCAGGGCAGATAGATCTTGACCTGACAAACAATTTGACCCCGATGTCAGATTTGTTCGAAATGCTTTGGTTTCAGAGATACAAGCCAAAATTTACAATTTATCTCTTTGTTTTATTTTTAGCCATGGTGGCCATATTGGTTGGTTGGCCGGGTCACCGGACACATTTTTTTAACCAGACATTATGATTGTAGTCAAGTTTGGTTAAATTTTGCCCAGTAGTTTCAGAAAAGAAGATTTTTGTAAAAGTTAAAGACGACAGACTACGAAGACGACGGACACCGGACGCCAAGTGATGAGAAAACCTCACTTGGCACTTTGGGCCCGGTGAGCTAAAAAGTCAAGTTCATGAGACATTTTATAAATTGTATGACACTATTTTATATACAGTTATACCTATCCTTTTTCTTTTAGGTGGTAGTATTTCAGCTTCTGCAATCTTTGTATTTGTCTTCAAAAGTGTTCTTCTAAATTAAAAGAAAAGAAAAACTTTTTAAGAATATTTTAAACAAGGTACTAATTGAAAGTGAAACAATAATAAATTCTGGAATACACATGATAATATTGAAAGAAAAAAACTAGAGGAGTTAGTAATACGTGAATGGGTTAGGGTTCAGTTGATGTAATATGTTTTATACACAAATGATTTAGATATGTCGTTGTTTTGTCATAGTAATATCACTTAGTCATGACAGGTACAATATGTGGAGCAGTACATAATTGCATATCATGAAAGCTGATATCATCTCCAGTTTTGGCTGATGTTCGTGTGGCTCAGTTTTTAGTCTTGAATATTGTGTTTTGTAAACTGTTTGTCGTTTTTATTTTTGTTATGTTTTGCCATGACATTGTCAGTTTTTTTTCTCGACAAAATAGTTTGAATATCACTTAAATGTCTTTCGACTCTCTTATAACCAAGACAAAAAAAAACCATAGCACATACAATGTACATGATGTACATGTAATGAAATCAATGTTAATTGGTTCCTTGAACGATGAAATAATGTTGCGATGCAGTGTTGGAGGGGTTTATGTGAGAAGAGTCAATTCAAATTTGGAATCTGGTCGTTTAATTTTCGTAGACATTTTCTTTTTTTTTCTTTTTTTTTGGAATTAAAATGTGTTTTTTTTTAATTTTGGCAAAAATATTTTTGTAAAAAAATCATGTATTTGTAATGTATCCTCCAGTATGAACGAGGGTGTAGTGTTATTTATACCCTTGTTATTATCCAATTTGATTTTAAGATTTCTGCTTCATAAAGAATTAACATGTTTCAGTTTTTCCACGACGTTGCCAACGTATAATGTATAACTTGGATAAGATGAATATTTGCTCGATTAGATGAGTTTGAATCAAACTTTCCCTCGAGTATACAGCTTTTACAATCTATTAAAAAAACGCGATAACAACTAAGATATAAGTCGTCTAAATAGTTTTTCAACATCAATTGAAACAGAATTAAAGCGTTGAAAAGTTGTTTCTTTTTGTTTTCATAATGTTGTTTTTTTCTTCTCGTAAACAGATTTGCTATATCGATGTTTAAATAAGAATAACAGTAGCTTTGATCACTGTTTGTCTGTTCATTAAACACGAGCTTCGTATGTAAAATATAGATTGATAAAATATACTGATTTGATGCCCTAAGTCGATATGAATGGCTATTTAACAAAATACTAGAACACACCCGTGATATCGCGGGTCCGTGACTGAATTAAAGTATATAACTATGCGTAAGCCTTATTTTAGTATTGATATTGTCATCTGATAAAGTCATGCCGATTATAAGATACACAGTTTTCTCTGTTTTCAAATCTTTCTGTTTGAACCCGTCGACCTGAAACTTATCAATTATTGGTAATATTAATTATCTGGAAAACAAAAGGTCCTGGAATAGAGTATGTTTTAATCAACATCAGTGTCCTATATTAGTTATAAATAAAGTTGAATTCTTTGATTCTCTGTTTATGTCATGCCCGTTAACAAATTGAAAACTGTAACTATACGCCTTATTTTAAGTCCAGATTTTTAGTATTCGTATTGTTCTCTTAAAAAGTCTTACTGATTAAAATACTACAATAGGGAACAATTTGAAAAACATGATTGAATTTAGTAGTGTCAACCCTGTGATTATGACCCGTGTATATAGCAAAATTCTAAATACACCGTTTTGGTGATGCGCCTGTCAGATGCGGATCGTACAGAGAAGGTAATAGGTAACAGGTGAATATACTATTGGTATCGGTATCGGATTCGACCCGGAACTTGTTAATTATTGGCAATTTTAATTATGTGGAAAACAAAAGGGTCTGAAGTGGTGTAACTTTTAATCTACACCATTATCCTATATTAGCTATATATAAAATTGAATTCTTTGATTTGTCGTTTTACCCCATGACGGCTGACAAAATGAAAATCGTTATTTTAGTATTATAGATATGTATGCATTCCAGTTGGGATATATTCATCTTTGAAAACAATGATATCGTTCTAACAAAAGAGACGGACCCTTGTATTTTTGTATCAGCATGC
Source organism: Mytilus galloprovincialis (assembly GCF_965363235.1). Taxonomy (NCBI): domain Eukaryota; kingdom Metazoa; phylum Mollusca; class Bivalvia; order Mytilida; family Mytilidae; genus Mytilus; species Mytilus galloprovincialis. The sequence goes on along the minus strand of NC_134846.1, from coordinate 4,443,333 downwards.
AGGAATCTTTTGTTAGAACGACATCATTTTCTACATAAGAAAATACATGTGCCCAGTCTGGAATATGCATTTGTTTCCATTCGTTTGATTTGTTTGCGCTTTTTATTTTGCCATTTCCTTAGGGGCTTTTCGTTTCGAATTTTCCTCGGTGTTCGGTACTTTTGTAACTTAAACCCTCTTTAAATACAATGGAAATATACTCCACGTTTATGGTACAGGAGAGTTAGAATAAAACAGCCCTGCAATGTGTCTTACCAAGAACAATATTGTCTCTATAGGTTGTAATTTTATCTCTCCCAACACGAATTATACCGACCACAGGCTGGCGTTAAATAAACTCATCATAGAAACAAGGATTGACATTTCATATTTGCGCCAGACGTGAGTGTCGTCCACAAAAGCCTCATCAGTGAGACTCGAATAAAACATGTGAAAAAGACCAAATAAAATACGAAGTTGAAGAGCATTGAGGACCAAAAATTCATAAAAGCCAATCACAGCTAGTATAACCAATTTCGTAGGTAAAAAACCCTTTGTATTTCAAAAATTTGAAGTGATGTCTGTTTCACTGATGACTACGCATATGTTTCGTTGGTTGTTACTGTATCACAGTCCCGTTCTTTTTTCCTTAAAAGTGAAATACCACTTTTAACTTATAGCCATATTTAAATATGCACGAACAACACGAAGGGTGCTACGTTTTGAACTTGATCTGCATTCCGAAGCAGCTGTTATCATCTTAGGTATGTTTACTTTACCATGCCTATGTTGTGATAGTCTTAAAAAGGTGAGCTATTTTTAACTTCATCCTATCAATCAGTAGACGAACATATTTTTTAAAGTTTAAAAATTAAACAAAAACAGAAAAATCAAATGAAAAGTTTTCTTTCAAATTGAATAGATAAATGCATTTACTTAGCTATTACATTTCCAAGCAAAATAGTAAGAACACAAATAAATTGATGCCAATAATAACTTTTTTTCTAAATCATCGATTGAATAATTATACTCAATATTTCCCCCCTGTTTAGTTTATTTTTAAACTCTTTTATTCTAATAGTAATATATCAACGCCTTTAATATTTTGTAGATTTATATTATAAAAAAAGGCATTAAACTGCTCTTAAAATTGTAAAAATGCGAAAATCCGTAAGAAAAATTATAAACGTATTCAAAACAACCAAAACAATAACTTATAAAGTATTACTCGATACACAATCACTGATCTGAGTCGAAATTATTAAATAATGCCCTCTTGGGTAATGTTTCAATTAAGGTGTCAAAGTTATGTCTATTGTCTATTTATACACTTAAATTTAGATAATTTATTAACTGGAACAGTTCAACTCGTCAACCATAATAATTACTTAATGATTTATGAATATAAGAATGTTTGATGTTTTTTTACTCGGACATTTCGATTCGACTAAGGAAGGTAGAAATTAACAACTGAAAAAAAAATGCATCTACTACCTGTTATTATTGTGTTTCTGCATTTTATGCCCAGTTGTAAGTATATATTATAATTAAGAAAAATTTTATTACATCATTTGAACATTACACTAAAAAATGAAAAGTAAAGTTTGCTATGTTGAAAAGAGTGATTCAATTTTTTTTTCTAGTGAATAAGGTGTTGAAATGAATGACTCAATTATGTGTTGTAAAAAATAGTTTTTTGTGTTATTCGCCTATTCAGAATCTGGAGAACTTTGGTAATCTCTCTATTTGTACACCAAATAAAAGTAACGTAATTGGTTTAAAAATCATTGTTAAAAACTTTTTAAACCAATAACAGCACTGTGGTGTACGCGTTTGAACATATGATCCAAATGCATTAGATTATGAAAGAGGAGCTAAATATACTAGAGGGACAGTCAAACACATAGATAAAAAATAAACTGACAACGCCATGGCTAAATAGATTAATAATATTTTAACAAATCATCAAATTTAAAAAAAAATCAGATTCATTGATGTTTGTGTAACCCCAACGGCAAATATTTTATGCTTATTCAGGTCGATTAAGAATTAAAACAAGACATTACATATCAATTGATTTCTTCACCAATCATTTGTTGTGATTGTGTATTATAAATCGCCATTCTATCACAGAGTTTGTTTTGTTATTGTGTAGTTAGTGTATGCGACTAAGGTGGTTTGGGTGTCTTCCTCCATGAAGTAGCAGATAACAATTGGTCAAGATCTTTATTGAAATGTTAAAATTTTAAGAATAGTACATACGTGATGTTATTCATCTGCAATACTTTAAATGGTAAGATATCAACTTAATGGGTTTTATCATATTTACAGCTATAAAGACACAAACAAATGTGTAAAGTTTTTTTTTTAACTTTGCAAAATAAGGATAGTAGGGCAGAAATCCTCAATTACGTGATAAAAACGTCTTTTTGACATATTATTAAAAAAAAAATATTGATTTTAATTAAAACCCCTTCAGTTCATAAATCATTTACTTAATTTCGTTTTGTAGCAACACTGGCATATACAGGAATACTTACGAGACTATGGCCGTTGGATAGCCAAACATGTTCATCAGAAGTATTAACAACGACTTATGTATATGGCGAGTGCAATAACACATTTGGAAATCAGCCACAAGATTTCCCTTTTAATGCTATGGTGTTCGATGGTTCTTCTTTTATTGATGTCGATGTGGATGTTTCAACTACTAACATAAAACATTACAGTGTTCAAGGATGGTTCTTCTTTACCTCTGACACTCCTTCTTCCTTGTTTCATTACAGAGACAGTAAGGGAATCTCGGAAACAATCGTTTGGACTAATAATATGAAATTTAAACTTTACAGAAAAGTAAAATCCGATGTGAAATCTTTCACAGGAAGTCAGCAAATTTGGAAATATAGATGGTACTATATTGCACTTGGTGTAGGTATAGAAGGTTTCCTATCCGTACGTATTGATGGCGTAAAAGATGTCTATGGAATGCTCAGCAACCGTAAGAGCAAAGAAATGCCAGGTACATTGAGAATTGGTGGAGATTTTGGGGAGGCACATGCAAACGTTAAGGGAAGAATTACGTGTGTTGGCTTTCATTTGAATACTAGGGATGCCTCTGAGAATGTTGTTAAAGATGTGTGCACTGAAACGGCTTGGATGCGTAAGTTAACGTTTTAATCACGAAACACACACTGATATCTGGTCTCGTCGTCATTTACGTCCAAGGCAAGTGCTCCATAAAAAGAAAGTAGCTAAATACTGGTAAATTATACTTTTGTTTTTAAATAAAAAATAAAAAAACAAGCACAAGTACCTTCATCAAAGACCTTATTTTTTTTAAAAAAAGTACAAAACGTTGTACAAATGTAACATGTTCACGGTAATCTTCTACTTCTTAATAAAAATACTGGAAAAATAGTTCTAAATTTGTAGTATTAAAGCATAATGTTCTTGATGATTTGCTTTCAGGCATATTCACTCACACTCAACCAAATGCATTGAGTGTATAAGTTTTCAAAACTATTTTTAATTTTTGCATACGATATCTAAAATAGTGTTGTTTGTTACAGCGGAAAGAGGAAGCAATCGTATATATTTGACTCGGATGGACAAAACAACGTTGGCCCAAGTTTTCCTGAAAGGAGTCACCCGCTGTTCTATCAGTCAGTGTGCTCATGCATGTTTGGTAGACATTGAATGTTTCTATATATCATTTCATGAAGAATCTGCCACGTGCAACTCATGTTACTTGTTCGGAAAAGAAGAATCCACAGACACTCATAACACACTTGTATTGTATAAAGTTAAAACGTAACAAAGGTAATTCATTAGTATGCCAGTATTCACATGATGTACTTTGTATGTAACATATTAAAACCTTTTGTTTTAATTAATTGAACAGTGCATTAGTATGTCAGTATTGGCAAGATGCACTAACGTTTTATATTAAAACAATTTATCAGTTAATTTTAGTCTCATTTGTGTAAATAAGTAGAAATCATACAGGTCATTCAAATGCTACTTTCATGTGTTTCCTATTGTAACGTTTATCTTTTTTCCTTTAATACTTAAAAAATATTGACTAATAAAAAAATGTATCCTACTGTGTACTTTGCTTAGAAGAATAGGCAGAATCGTTAAGCAGCATGTGAATATCGTACGACTTTCAATAATCAATAGAAAAACTTCTATAGAAAGTGCACACGCGTAGATCAATAGTAAAGAGAGTTTACAGTCTTCATTCAAAATCATTTACCCCTCAAAAATATTTTATTTTCTGACTAAATAAATGGATGAAATATAACAATTCGCACGTAAAATATCTAACAAGTTAAACATCTAAATGAGAGGCGAATGATGCGAAATGAAAATTCAAACTCTTAATGTAAAAAAACCCACCGACAACGTCATTACAAAAAAAGAAAAAAAGACAGACAAACAACGGTACACGAAAAATTAAAAGACACGGATGAAAACTAAAAGAATATACCGTTCGTCAGTACACATGACCCGTATCTACCGAACGTTTTAATACAATAAAATCAAACCTTCCGATTCAACATGAAAGTGAAACTATGATACCAGAAGGAAACTTGATCTACAGCCGAAGACAACCTAAAAACCGAAAGAAACACTTAACCAGAGCTCGATTCGAACCGAAGGTTAGTGACTTTTAAATAAAGTCTTGCGGAGATACAAGATGCGGTGTTTGCGGTCAAGATATAAAATATTTGGAAACGGGCAAAATAAAAACATTCAAAGATGGCAGAAAATTTCATGTGAACGCCAATATGACTTGTAAGACAACAAATCTTATATATTGCGTCACGTGTCCTGGTTGTCATGCAAATTATATTGACCGGGAATAACCTCTGTGAACGGGTGCGAGTTCATAAAGAACAAATAAAACACCATCAATACAGAAACTCGCCAATTAGTACCCATCTTGACACTTGTGGTAAAAAATATTGTCAAACAATACCTATTTTGTAATGTAGACGGGATGAAGCTATCGAAAGGAGATGGAACGTTATTTCATCATAACTTTCCAATCAAATTTAAATCCCGAGAACTTTTAATTACGAACAATAGTCCAGTCAAACTAAGATTTAACCTCAAACTAATTGCAACAGAAAATGTTATTGTTTTAATCTATAGCATTATGCCCTTTGTATACACAGAAACAAGTCCCAAAAAATCTAACTAGAGGAAAACTCAAAATCAGCACATTGGAAGAGGAGATAACTCTTGCAAAAATGAGTCTGTTTTGGTCAGTTTTGGTTGTTTGTCTTTTGATTGATGTACAGTATGAAACTTTGATGGGGTTATAAGTTTGTATTTGACTTTATCATATAATCTTCTGTTCATGAAATGTACAAAACCGAAGTGTTATGGGTAGTTTTATTTTTTTTTGTGCATTTTTCATTATTAAAGAAATTGCAAATTTGAAGCTTTGTATTTGTAACAATTTTGAAATAATAATGTGAAAATTTGGTATTGTTTATATCTGTATTTTATATTTTTCCGCATTCAGTATTTTTTACTTATCTAAAGAAACTTTAAACCACAAAAAGAAGAAAACATGCTAAATTATTTTTATTAAATTTGAGATTCTTTACCTTGACATGTTCAAAAATTCAATAAATAGTCAACTAATGAATTACGAAATCTAGGTTATAGCTTGACAGAATATATGAAAACACCTTAAGAGTTGTTTGTTTAAAGTCCGTTAAAAAACCAAGAATCAATACATTCTGATGAAAAGAAGCGGTATATTTGTAATTTTGTATCAAATTCTATTGATATTTTTGCCCTTTTTTGCAAGATTTATCTCCCTTTTCAATGCAAATCTTATTTTTACCATTTTACCAGTATGACGACCAATTCACCGAAGAAAAGATAATTAATAAAGAAAATATGTTTATAAAAAAGTTTAAACCTATATGCAGTTTCTGTTGCAATTGCCCTACTGTTGTCAAATTTGAAATATTATACAAAATTGGATCGTTAAGGGCATTTTTTTGAAATGAGGACTGCTCTACATGCAGCTATAACGTATCAACTGTAACAACCTTTGGAAATTTAGAGTTGTGCAGGTTCACATTGCAAATTACTATTTTTATTTGGCATATCATTGTTATCTTTGCGCCGTGTTTGGAAATTTTGAAATTTTACCAGCGTCTGTGATGTACGCTTAAATTTTAAAACTTTCAAAATTTTGATAGTGTCTCAATTTGAATATATTGACATGATTCATTTGACATCGTGCTATTACCGAAGAAGGATATCTGTTATCCGAATTATTTAATATTTGTTCATTTTATAGTTATTTAATGGTGATTTTGTACCATTTCTGACTTGTTATATATTATATTTTGTAGTGTACAGAATCATATTACATGATCCATCGCCCTGTAAGATTAATCGTTGACTATTTATTCAGTCATTATATATATATATATACAACTCGTCTAAACATCAACCCAACAATGTTAGATCTGTAAATTTGCTTTCGCAAATATTTAGTTCTTCCCTCGCCGGGATTCGAACCCATGCTACTGTGATATCGTGACACCAAATCGCCTGCACTGCAGCCGTCCCGCTAGACCACACGACCACCTGGGCTCTCAAAAAAAGAGCTTTCGGTGGGCATGTGTTACCTTTCCACGTCAGTTTTAATCTAGCGGCGTACAACAGTACATGATATATAAGGCATGAAGATGTTATTGTTACAGATCAGCTAAATTATCTATAGTAAAGGATCCTACAAATTAATGTAAGATACAGTCACAGAAAATAATTATATTCATAAGTACGTCTGAGTCAGTGACAACCCTACAACAGATGTATCCATCGGATCGCCATCAATGATGGTGATACATGGCTGTGTACATAATGTATATACAACTCGTCTAAACATCAACCCAACAATTTTAGATCTGTAAATTTGCTTTCGCAAATCTTTAGTTCTTCCCTCGCCGGGATTCGAACCCATGCTACTGTGATATCGTGACACCAAGTCGCCTGCACTGCAGCCGTCCCGCTAGACCACACGACCACCTGGGCTCTCAAAAAAAGAGCTTTCGGTGGGCATGTGTTACCTTTCCACGTCAGTTTTAATCTAGCGGCGTACTACAGTACATGATATATAAGGCATGAAGATGTTATTGTTACAGATCAGCTAAATTATCTATAGTAAAGGATCCTACAAATTAATGTAAGATACAGTCACAGAAAATAATTATATTCATAAGTACGTCTGAGTCAGTGACAACCCTACAACAGATGTATCCATCGGATCGCCATCAATGATGGTGATACATGGCTGTGTACATAATGTATATACAACTCGTCTAAACATCAACCCAACAATTTTAGATCTGTAAATTTGCTTTCGCAAATCTTTAGTTCTTCCCTCGCCGGGATTCGAACCCATGCTACTGTGATATCGTGACACTAAATCGCCTGCACTGCAGCCGTCCCGCTAGACCACACGACCACCTGGGCTCTCAAAAAAAGAGCTTTCGGTGGGCATGTGTTACCTTTCCACGTCAGTTTTAATCTAGCGGCGTACTACAGTACATGATATATAAGGCATGAAGATGTTATTGTTACAGATCAGCTAAATTATCTATAGTAAAGGATCCTACAAATTAATGTAAGATACAGTCACAGAAAATAATTATATTCATAAGTACGTCTGAGTCAGTGACAACCCTACAACAGATGTATCCATCGGATCGCCATCAATGATGGTGATACATGGCTGTGTACATAATGTATATACAACTCGTCTAAACATCAACCCAACAATGTTAGATCTGTAAATTTGCTTTCGCAAATCTTTAGTTCTTCCCTCGCCGGGATTCGAACCCATGCTACTGTGATATCGTGACACCAAATCGCCTGCACTGCAGCCGTCCCGCTAGACCACACGACCACCTGGGCTCTCAAAAAAAGAGCTTTCGGTGGGCATGTGTTACATTTCCACGTCAGTTTTAATCTAGCGGCGTACTACAGTACATGATATATAAGGCATGAAGATGTTATTGTTACAGATCAGCTAAATTATCTATAGTAAAGGATCCTACAAATTAATGTAAGATACAGTCACAGAAAATAATTATATTCATAAGTATGTCTGAGTCAGTGACAACCCTACAACAGATGTATCAACTAGACAACACTAGATCACCGAAAGCTGAACTTATAGTTCAGTCTAGGTGGCCATGTGGCCTGGAGGTATTGACTCAGTTCAAACAGTGTTGTCACGAAATTAAAGAGCATCAATCGAAATCCGGCAAGGGAAGAACACAATTTTGCTTCTATTCATGTCTTTGGAAAGACATTAGGGATTAGCTTTTAAATAATTTATATATATATATATGTTTTGATTCAAACAGTGTTGTCACGAAATTAAAGAGCATCAATCGAAATCCGGCAAGGGAAGAACACAATTTTGCTTCTATTCATGTCTTTGGAAAGACATTAGGGATTAGCTTTTAAATAATTTATATATATATATATATATGTTTTGATTCAAATATAATTGAATATGAACATACAGATATAAGGTATACGTTTATAAGACAGCATTTGTAATCAATACGCAATTAACTGTGTTACACATTCAGAAGAAAACAAACTCAAAAATGGAAAAAAATACATGTATGCAAGCATGTAATAACCAATGCATGTACTAAATTTAAAGTGTAGTTTATCTTCTGTATTTTGTATAGTTTCACCCTCTATTGATTATAGAATTTTATAATTAAAGTTCTCAATAAGTTCATGTCCTTGGAAAGACACAAGGGATTCGCTTTTAAATAATTTATTATGATAAAGTGGTATCTTATCTGCAATCTATTCCATCTTCTTGCCTAATACATCAAGTACTGGGTGACATCTCCATATTATATTCTCCTGACGAGGAAATGTGACACTAGATCACCGAAAGCTGAACTTATAGTTCAGTCTAGGTGGCCATGTGGCCTGGAGGTATTGACTCAGTTCAAACAGTGTTGTCACGAAATTAAAGAGCATCAATCGAAATCCGGCAAGGGAAGAACACAATTTTGCTTCTATTCATGTCTTTGGAAAGACATTAGGGATTAGCTTTTAAATAATTTATTATAATATAGATGTATCTTATCTGAAATATATTCCATCTCCATGCCTTATGTATCATGTACTGTATGACATCTCAATATCCTACTGACGAGGAAAGGTAAAACTAGAAAACCGAAAGTTCGGTTTAGTTCAGTCTAGATGGCTATATGGTCTAGAGCTATTGACTTAGTGCAGGAGGTGTTTTCACGAAATAAAATAGCATCAGTTTGAAATCCTTCGAGAGAAAACACAACTTTGCTTCTGCAAATTTATAAATTTAAATTAAGTGTGCTTATATTTAGCGTAATTATGAATAGAATTATGTGTTTTCAAAAGTGTGTTACCTGCACTGGTGATCCGATGGATGTGTCTGACATAGAATTGTCACTTGTTTAGACGTATTTAACTAGCTAAATATTTAAATATGAATAATATGTATAAACAAGTATAAATAAACAAATTAAAAAAAAAAACAAAATTCGAATTGATTTGGAAAAACACCCAGCAATTTTTATACTTGTGCTTGCAAAACATTTTTTGGTAGCGGGGTCTAAATAAAGCACAAACAACTTTTTCCAAAAGACCAAACAAGTCCAAAAAGGTATATGTTAACAAATCGCATTTGACTAGCAGGTCGAACAACGGATGTTCTAAACACACTTCTGACTACCATTGCGATTGGCAAATATACGGATGAACAGAGATGGATCTTAATTATTACTTTAACATCAATCCGAAAACAATTTACTTGCGGAAAAGATGGTATACCATAGAAATGATGTGCACACAATGGTACACAATATCCGGATTTGGAAAATTAATTTCTCTTCAGTGACGTTAGGAATCGAAACGGTATTTGGAAAGCAATATAATTTGCCTCAATTTAGGAGAGACTCATGAACGTTAAAGGGTCGAAATAGGATGAACAGTTTTTTAAAAAATCCAAAGGCAAATACAAAACAAGCCCAATCGAAATAAATACAAACAAGTCTATTGTCGCCGTCATGTAAAATTGGCACCGTATTTTTTGTCGAATTTATGGAAACTACTAGCCGCAATCACTCGAGATAACTTTTTTCAGTCAGCGGACTAAAAAATTATTCCAAATATAATAGTTATCAAAGGTACCAATATTATAAAAAAAACCACTACTGTCCTACCTTTTATTTTGTTTGCACTGCATAACCCTTACCTTCACATAATCAAATATTATTTTCAATGGTGGAATCCGGCATTGTTATTACCAACAGTGTTTCCCTGGAATTTCACGTTCTGTGTATTTTATCAGGTCACTCGGATCTTTTCATCATTGTTATAGGTTATATATAAAAAAAGCGGGAAGCTTTATTACACTAATTAGATGGATATATCCAGAGAGTAACGAATGTTATGCAAATAAAGTATCCTCTTTTAAAAAGTAGCATATTCTTCAAATTGTCCGTTTAAACGAAATTCGTACCAGTAAGATCATTTAATTATTTATTTGTTATAACTTTTTTAGCAAGAAAATAACGCCAAACACAAAAAAAATGAATAAATAATAAAATAGAAATTGTACGTTATAGTATTTTACAAGTTCTTGTTTTTGTGCGTTAAGTACATGGAACAGTTAACTGTTGTTTGCCAAACGTCCAGTGACAAATATTTCATTCATGTTAAGGACTAGGACACACATTTTTTAAATACAATAGGGCAGGGCAACTTTTTTTCTGCGAACTGATATCGTGTGAACTTGCACGTAAAACAAACCACTCAGCGTATTAGCCAAGTAAAAAGTAGGGTTAATAATCATATTTTATTAACATGTTCATGGTGTTATAGTCTTGAATATTCATTGTATTTGCCGTCCTGAGATAGTAATCAATTTGAAACAGCAAATATTGTCTCCTAAAAAGGACACTGCTGTAATTTTACGCTTCAATCTATGAGTTATTGCCATGCACTAAATGCAATTGGTTTATGTTCTAATCCCCTCTGCCCTTTGTTGTGTTGGAAAGTATACAATGTGGACTACGATAACGATTTTTAATGTGATAAATGTTAGAGAAAAATAAAGCAAGAAATTATTAGATGTACGCTTAAATTTCAAAATGTAAATAAAATGAAACTGGAAAACTGTTTGAGACAATTATAAATTAACGACAAATGATTATACGTCACTAAATGAAGCTGATTGATTAAATGCCTAGTTAACAAAATGTGTAATGTCCATTGGCTAATATTTCACGCATATTCACGACGGGATGCAAGGAGAATCAACCTGAAGTAAACTGTTACAATTTTATAGTGGATCTTTTTTTACAATAAGACAGATCGTAAGCTAGAGATAAAACGCATGAAACGTATGCGGTAATAGTATATAGTTGAACAATGATCAAAATTGTTAGTTTAGCTACTAGCCCTCCTTCCCTCTTTGTATAACCGGTACACGAATGCCAAAAAACAAAACGGCATGCATTTACAATCAATGACCGCCACTATAAGGAAATTCTATATTGATTTTTTTTTGTAAATTATTTCCAACTGTAGTCAACATGTTCCTGCTCGAGACAGGTTACAGGTAGTATTTCCACTAAAATAACGTTTGGTTATTGACTAGAGCTATTAAAGAAACCAAACGTATTTTGAATCAAAGATTTTCTAAAATTATGGTATTACGCTGGGTGTTTTATCCTTATCCTACATTGGACCCCTTAATTTTAAAGAGAGAATATCTAATTAGTCACGCCCAAATAACCTTTACCTTTTTTTTAACTTTTGGTAAATTGAACCTCTACTTGAATACCCCCACCAGGAAATATATCGAGGTACAATATGTAAACAAAGGAAATATTCTTTATGAAATGAAATGGTCCCAGAATCTTAGATATTCATTTTGCGTTGAATAACACTAAACAATGAACGAGCAGGTTTTTTAATTAGATAACATCACAATTACAAGTCAATGCATCTTCTTTATATTACTGAATATAAGATCAACGATCTGATTCCTCGATTATTAACTAAATGTCTCTCTTATGATTATATTTTAATGTAAGTTTCTAATTTGCGATTAGATATATATAGAAATCAATCATGTTAATTTATGAATTTTAATAGGAACGACCATAATGCATTAACTGGAACAGACCAACTCGTAAACAATATATGTAACTAATAGTATTCATATGATTACGTATCATATTATATATTAGATTATGTTATGCCTTTAATCTCGGGCATTTTGCAAAGTGAATGTGTAAATAAAGGGAAAAAAAATATGGGTCTTTTAAATAAAGTAGTTATGTTGTTTTTGCATTTTAAAACCAGTTGTACGTATAATTAAGTCATTTTACATTATTACTGTATTATTAGAATATGTTTACTATGTTGGATATTTTATTTCTAAAGATATTTAAGTGAAAACATGAGCAATTGATCAGGTGAGTGACTCGATTAGTATGTTGTTCATACTCATGAGGCGAAAAGGCAAAACAGACAACACTATGAAATCAGAAAGAAACAGACCAATAGACAAATAACAGTACACGCAACACAATATATTATAATCAAAATCAGAAAATCTTTTTAAATGACACCAATATAACTATTTATTGACATGAAATAATATACAATCGACAACAAATAGTATTGCATTGATTGGTCAAAGCCTCCGAATACTGTATGACACGATACATACAGTATGCAATACATTACATACAGGTAACTTTGTCAATATATTTTCACTTTACGACCTTATTGACATCGCATTTGATATTGTGAGATTTCGTATATCTTAAGGATTCATTAAGAAAATAATGCAAATCATTAACCTGATTTTTAAAATGTATTGTATTACATTTCTAGATGAATACAGAACATGGTAGACAGCACCATAACAAGTATCAAATGACTTTTTATAGATAATGTAACGTAGTTATTTTGAGAATTATTGTCCTTTTAAAATTACATTATTACGTTATCTTAAGTTGCTATAGTGGAGTATGTGTATATAATACTTTAACTAGGCCAAATTCTGGATGCGGGTTTGTCTAATCTTGAGCTTCTATTAAGTGCCTGTTGGTATTATCTCCATATCCGATCGAACTAGATATAAAAGAGGGACGAAAGATACCAGAGGGACAGTCCAACTCATAAATCGAAAATAAACTGACAACGCCTGGCTAAAAATAAAAGAAGACAAACAGAGAAACAATAGAACACATGACACAACATAGAAAACTAAAGATAAAGAATACAACAGATACAGTTAAGTCTCACTGTCTCATATCTTGACTTACATCTAGAAATTGGTGGTCGGCTGAAAACGAAACTTTACGACACTAATGATATAAGCTTCCCAATTGTGAAATTAACATGTCTATATACAAATGTATAGCAACATTCCAGCAGCGCCTGCATACGGGGTATATATCTCTCAATAATACGGTATTCCCTATCACAAGTTTTGTGATAGATGATTGGTGCTAATAGTTATCAAAAGTACCAGGATTATAATTTAGTTCGCCAGAAGGAAGCTATTAAACAAAGAGTTCCAAAGTAGAAGTTCAAATCATCCCTTCGTTAATTTTACGGACGCCATCACGAGTTGGTTAACCATAATTTAACAACCGTTTCACAGATGATATCTGATATATTCCGTATGTCGTAACCTACAATCCCCTTTCCTTTTCAGGAATCTGACCTACCGAATTATACTATTTACCGGATTTGTAATAACCATGAGCAACACGACAGATGCCACAAGTGGAGCAAAATGTTTGCCATTGTTTTTGTCAGTTTATTTTTTATCTATGAACTTGAATCTTCCCCTGGTATCTTTCGTTCCTCTTTCCGTACGTCACATGACTGCGTAGAATGCATCTATTTTCCATAGAAATTGTGAAGTCACAATGCGTTCTTGTTTCTATGTATTCTATTTAACCCAGACACAGTTTTGATCCTGTCTCAAATCATGAGCTTTTGTCCTTTGCTAGTCTTTTAATTCAGTGGTTGTCGTTTGTTTATGTGTGACATATTTATAGCTAAATATGAGGTATGAGCTTTGCTCATTGTTGAAGGCCGTGCAGAGACTTATAGTTGTTAACGTCTGTGTCATTTTGGTCTTTTGGACAGTTGTCTCATTCGCGATCATACCACATCTTCTTTTTTATATATTATATGTGTTTTATAAAATTGATTTCAGTTCATTAAATATACGTATTGGAGTTAAAAGTAAAATCACAAAAATACTGAACTTAGAAGAAAATCTAATCGGAAAAATTATAATCACATGGCAAAATCAAAAAACAAAACACATAAAAAACGAATGGACAAAAACTGTCATATTCCTGACTTGGTACAGGCATTTTCAAATGTAGGAAATGGTGAATCAAACCTGGTTTTATAGCGCTAACCCTCTCACTATGATGAAAGTCTCATCAAATTCCGTTATATTTACAATGATGCGTGAACTAAACAGATATATTGGAGTTAAGTGTGACGTCCTTTTTCACAAAACTAGTACACATCCCATTATGCGCTTTTTTTCAATGTGTTGCAGAACCATTTATCAACTCTTGGATAATACTAAATGTTAATGTAGAAAAGAGTAGCGGAAGATACCAGAGGGACAGTCAAACTCATAGATCGAAAATACACTGACAACGTCTTGGCTTAAAGATAAAAATACAAACAGAAAAATAATAAAACACAAGAAACAACATAGAAAACTAAACTCTAAGCAACATGAACATAACCATAAATTGGGGTTAATCTCAGGTGTGATTAAATAGAATTTAAAGATTCTCTAAGGTGTAATTTGATAGAAATTAATCTTATAAATTTATCAATTTTAAAAGGGTCGATCATAATTTATCAACTAGAACAATTAAACTCATCAACAATATTATCATGATTATACAGTATTTGTATATTTAAGCAACATCATTAAATATGAGATTGTTTCATTGCTTTAATCTCGTAATGTTTGCATAGTGAAGGGGAAAGAAAGAAAAGAAAAGAAAATGGATCTTTTATTTCACGTATTTATTGTGTTTCTGCATTTGAGGATTAGTTGTAAGTTTAATTAAGTCTTTTAAAATTATTATGTTATTATAAAAATGTTACATTGAAAATAAAACATACTAATATTTAATATGTTGAAAAGGATGATGAAAAAGAAAAAAAAAACATTAGTGAAAAGAAATGAAGTTCTAAACCAATCACAATGTTATGGTTTACGCATTTGAAAATAATACCCTTAATGCATTATATTTTGAAACGGCGATTTGTTGCGGCTGTCATTTATATAAATATAAGTTTAGTTATGTATAAAACAAGGTTTAATACACCATTATCTAAACAACGAAATTCCTACACAAAGTCAGGAATATGACAATTGTTATCCATTCGTTTGATATGTTTGAGAGATTTTGATTTTGGCATTTGATTAGGGACTTTCCAGTTTCAATTTTCCTCGGAGTGCAGTATTTTTGTGATTTTGCTTTTTACAATCTTATTTGATTTATGGTTGACGTAAAAAAATGAATTGCGTATTTACCGTCACATATTCAGTCCTTACAGAATTTTCTAATAAGATATCAGGCTTTAGTTTAGTATGCATGACGCGCGACACTTCTACATTGGAAACGTATAAAAACCAAACATTCGAAAGCAAATTAAGTAGAGGCTGGAAATGGGGAATGTGTGAAAGAGACAACACCCTAATAAGACAAAGGCTATGATATTCTCCTGCCATACTTCCCCAGATGATATTGAAATAGAATTTCAAAACCAATTAGTAGAATTTGTCTCCTGTCATAAACACTTAGGGATTACTTTTGATTCCAATGGTAAATTCCATACACATATAGAAAATAAGCACAAGATTAAATGTTCTTAAAAAATTGAAATATGTATTGAATAGAAATTATCTTGCTCGTATATATTTAACTTTTATAAGACCCGTTATGGAATATGCATGTGAGTTATGGGATGGTTGTACTCAACAACAAGCCGACAAATTAGAACATGTTCAGTTAGAAGCAGGGAGGTTAGTAACTGGGTTGCCCGTGTTTGCTAGTCGGGAAGCTATATATTTTGAAACTGGCTGGCAATTGCGGACAGAAGAAAATCCAGAAAGCTCAATATGTTCTATTCTTTACATAATGGGACTGCCCCTGATTATCTCTGTGATTTAATGCCCCCGCTTGTTGGTCAAGTATCTAACTACGATTTGCGAAACAGTAATAATTATGTAGTACCCGGTTATAGACTAGACATAACTAGAAAATCCTTTTTCCCATCCACTACTATTGAATGGAATAGACTTACCCCCGACATACGTACGTCCAAAAATATAAATATTTTTAATCGAAAGATGAAGTCCAAATTGATACAGCCACCTTCCTATTTTAGTTGTGGGGATAGAAAACTTAATATCATTCATACACGTTTGAGAAATATGTGCAGTTCTTTAAATTCAGATTTACATCGTGTTAATATTAAAGCAAATCCAGCATGCAGCTGTGGCCACCCTATTGAGGATAGTATACACTATTTTTTAGAGTGCGCTTTTCACAACGAAGCAAGATAAATACTGTTTTCTAAATTAGAACGTTATGCTATATCCATTGAGCTTCTGTTAGCTGGTGACTGTGACCTTTCTTTTCAGCAAAACAAAGACATTTTTGAGTCCGTACAATCTTATATCAGAATAACACAAAGATTTAAAACAATCAATTAACGTTCTAAATTTCTACTTTACAACCTTTCACTCCAGTCCAGTTGTTTCATTATTATTCCTTATTATATTGTATTTTTTTTCTTTTTATTTCTAATTTTTTTTTGAAGTATGTATTACATGCATTACTACTATGTTTTTTTTTTCTTTTTTCGCCATTATCGAATGTACTTTGTGTTTATATTTATATTGGGAGAGGACGTCTCTAATGTTGTTATAACTTGTGTCCAATCCCTTTTGCTACTTATGCAAATAAAATATGTTTAAACTAAAGACAACACCCGAATTAGCGCTGAAAGCCACCCATAGGTCTTCAACACAGAGAGAAAATTTGAACCCGGAGTCATTCTTCAGCTTGCCTCTAAACAAAATTGTGTACTATGTCAGTGAATATGGATGTTATCTAAACTTCGATCTATATGAAATAAACTTAAATTAAAAATCATACAAGACTGACAAAGGCCAGAGATCCCTGACTTGGGACAGGTGCAAAAATGCAGCGAGGTTGAAAATATTTTTTTTTAGAACTCAACCCTCCCCCTATACCACTGGTCAATGTAGAAAAAGTGAATGCTTATTGTACAGTCACCAACAAAAATTGGAAATCTATTGGAGCACAAATGATCTACACACAGTAGCCACATCGGTCTAAGGCAAACTTTGTCTGCGGTATAAAATGTAGGTCTTCCAATTATGTTATGTTTTATGATGTTATATATATATATGTTATATTTGTTATTCTCGTGGGATTTTGTCTATGTGTGTTACATTTTAGTGTTATGTCGTTGTTCTCCTCTTATATTTAATGCGTTTCCCTCGGTTTTAGTTTGTTACCCTGATTTTGTTTTTTGTCCATGGATTTATGAGTTTTGAACAGCGGTATACTACTGTTGCCTTTATTTATGATTTGTTAATTTATCATTTGAAGGTAATCATGATGTTAAAATGGCTCTATCACTTTTGCGTATACATTTTTTTTCAATTTCTGGTATTTTTATTCAACCAAAGTTTGAAGCCGTCTAATATTCACATTGATATGTAGGTCGCGAAAACATATTTGTTTCAAGTATCAATTTTTCATGCATCAATCCCGTTGGGGAAATACTGCACCTATATCATCAAATTATTATAAAATACATTTTTACCATTCCATCATTTGTGATTGTGTGTCATAAATAACCATGCTATCACCTCTCTATTTATTGTGTAGTAGGGTTTAATTGAATGTCATAAATCGCCACATTATCACCTTTGTTTTTGTTGTTGTGTATGTCGTACTGACCTTTCTGCTGCGTCTGAAGACATTTAGCGCCTGGTTGAAAACAAGAAAAAGTTCTGGTAAATGAAAATGCTTATTTGTTGAAAATCAGTAATCAAAGTGCTGCTCAATTTTAACACAATAAAATAGCAATCTCACTTGATAATAAATTTAGAATTTCCCAAATGAACTAAATCAAGGAATATAACTCTATCCAAATTTTAACTAATCAAATAAAACTTGCCCAAACTCTTTTTTATCATGTAAAACAATTTTACAAAACTTTACGTACAGGTAACATTGTAATACATAATACAATATGTTAAATAAGCCGAATCATGTCAACTAAAAAGGTACTTAATTTCAAATGTTTTGTGTAATAATTTGTTGCTATGGAAACAATAGAAGAGTCATGAGAGTATATTTGATTAAGTCTCTAAATCTTTTTCCACATTTCTGTTTATAGCGACACAAGTATATACCGGAGTTCTCACGAGACTTTGGCCGCTGGACAGCCAAACATGTTCATCAGAAGTATTAACAACTACTTACGTGTATGGCGAGTGCAATAACACTTTTAATTACCAGCCACAAGATTTCCCTTTTAATGCTATGGTTTTCGACGGTTCTTCTTTTATTGATGTTACTGTGGATATTTCAACATCTGAAATAAAACATTACAGTTTTCAAGGATGGTTCTTCTTTACAACTGACACTCCTTCGTCCTTGTTTCATTACAGAGACAGTCAAGGAATTTCGGAAACAATTGTTTGGACCAATGCAATGAAATTAAAACTTGATAGAAAGGTAAATTCCATTTGGAATACTTTTATTGGAACTCAGCAATTTTCGAAATATAAATGGTACTATATTGCACTTGGTGTTGGTGAAGTTGGTTACGTATCCGTACGTATTGATGGCGTGAAGGATATCTATGGAATGCTAAGTAACCGTAAAAATAGAGAATTGCCAGGTACATTGAGAATTGGTGGAGATTTCGGAGAGGCACATGAAAACGTTGAGGGACGAATTACATGTGTTGGCTTTCATTTGAATACTAGGGACGCCTCTGAAGATGTGGTAAAAGATGTATGCACTGAAACGACTTGGATGCGTAAGTTAACGTTTTAACATCTATACTGAATGCACAAGTAGTTTCCATTCTTGTGGTTGACGTATGTTGTTTGGTTATATTTTTGTATGGATTATTCTTGATATACACTGCTATCCCTAGTTTAAGAGGAAAGACGGGCGCAACCAACATGTTTTCTCGGTTATCTTCTGTATGGGCCCACCAAATATCAGGTGTCTGTAATTCATTAGATGTTGTTTTCGCTGTACATCATATGTGTTTTCGTTCATTGTGTTATACATTATTCAGGCCGTTCTTTTTTATGGTTTTATTGTTCTTCATTTGTCATTTAGGGTTCTTTTGTTTTAAAGGCTGAATGGTAAATAACAGTTGCCAACTTTTACATTTGATTGAATTGTCTCTTGTAGAGGGTACAATCATTGACAATTGTTCAATTTCTATACACTGTAGGTATGCTGTTCATCGCTATTTACATGATTAAAATGCATAAACTTGACCCTAACCTTGAAGTTATTGCATCAGAAGACTTTCAATTTTTAATCTTTAGCATTATACCCCAAGTATACACAGAAAAAAGTCCAACAAAATCTAACTTGAGAAAAACTAAAAAATAATGATTTTAAAATTAGAATGAAGAACTGCATTGAAATGGTAAATAACTCTGCAAAAAAGCACAGGCACTTGTCTCATGATTATTGCCCCCTATATACCTTAATGCAACACAAGGTACTTAACTGGCATTTTTGAAAAAAATGGCAGCCGGACGCGAAATTCCGTTATATGCCGATGTCTCAGTTGTCATGCCCAACTAAAACACGTTATTTCATAAATATAAATTGATTTTTCTACACAATGGTGTATAACACGTCTCCTTTTGTTGTCAGAATGATCTGTAGCAGGCCTACCAAAGTGTCTCAATGGTAATTATTTCGTCTACCGACGATGGATTGGAACAAAAAACTCGCAGTAAATGATTAATTATAAAAATTGTTTCAGAAAAAAACTGTTGGTTTTTGTCTGAATAGAACTTATTACCCAGTTAGTAAAATTGTATAAGACACCGTGAAAAAAAAAATCTAACAAGTGTTAATTGTGGTATGTCTAATAAATTACGAGTTTCCTTTTTTTAGACACAAATTTAACTATTACGTCAATGTCATGCAGACGCTCTCTTGACTCTACGTGTGAAATGAAATAAGATCAGATCACTCCGAGAATCATTTAGACTTTCCCATAAAGATTTACCAATCGGAAATTGATATATATAAAGAGAGTTGGGAAAATACCTTTTACTGCGAGACTTTCATTTCCAATTTTGCGTGGGTTGACGAAACAAATACGATTGATATACTTGAATATGATTGCTACGGATGATTTCGACGACAAAAGTATGCGTATTACACACCATGGTTAAGATAAATCAATTTAAATTTACGACATAACAAGTTTTAGTGGGGTTGACAGCCGAGAAATCGGCATATAACGGAATTTCGCCACCGGCTGACCTTTGTCTAAGTACCTTGTGTTATATAAAGGTATATTTACGTTGTTGGGAGTTCTCTTTTTTTTTAATGGGAACCTCCACTTTCTCAGCAAGGCTCATAAAAGTGTGCAATGCTGTCAAAAAATTACTAGTACCAGACTTTCCTACAAAGAAAAAATCATCAAGTAAGTGAGATACCCCATGAATGTGAAATTTTTCATTTAAAATCCATTGAAGTGCCGTTGAAAAAGCCTCAAATAACTGACAGGACGAAGATGCCCACATTGGTAGAGATGCGTCATAATAATATTTACTATCCCACTGAAATCCTAATAAATGATGATCCTTTTCTGAAATAGGAATTAATCGAAATGCGTCTTTAATGTCACTTTTAGCCATTAGACACCGTGAACCATACAACTGGACTAACTCTATAACTGTCTCAATATTTTGTTATTGCACTGCTGAAAATTCTGGAGAAATACCTGAATTAACTGAATTTCCTTTAAGGTAGGACAAATCATGAAATAATCTAAATGAATTCGGCTTTTTCTTTGGAACTAACCCTAAAGGGGAACAAACAAAATTAGGGAAAGGTGCATTTTTGAAGGGACCTTTAATACGCCCCAGCTTCAATTCTTTTTCGAATCTTGATTGTACTACAACTGGATTTTTTCTAGCGCTATTATGATTTCGAGGTAAATTTAATACAGAGTTGAAAAAGAAGAATTTATTGAAAACTCATGTGTAAAACAATGTATCAATTTCTCTTTCAACTGTTGATTGTAACCTGATAAATATTTATTGAATTCATACCGGAGAAGGAAGGTTTGGCAGAGGTTGCTCGTTAACTTGGCCCTCTGTACAAGTGAGTGTACAATGTTCATTGGTGCAATGGACACACTGGTGTTTAAGTTTACATTTTGTTTAGGTACATTCCCCGGACTTACAAAAGGTCCAACAATAGCCGATGGGGAACTGAAATTGTTGTTTGACCCTTCTTGGAAATGTATTTTTAGAGGTATTCATAAAAGAGCTCCTATCCTGAGATGTGACACTAATGGACCGTTCAGTCAGAGATACTGACCTCCATAACTCATCATAAATAGTATCCCATCTCAAATTTAGAATTTTTCTAACCCTTCTAAATATCTCATACTTTATCAAGGCCAAAGCAGAATTCAAAGACTTTCCTAAATAAATGCACATAAATATGTCAAAAGCATTCATCCACTGATGAATTGATTGGAGCTCCCTTTTGTTTTTCCTATTTGAAATAATGATGTTAAAATTTTCAAACAAAGTTGAGGAATCTTCCTCAATATAAGACGGCACCAAAAAGGCAAAGTTTACATAATTGTCTGCCCAAACATCATCTTTTAGCTTACAACTAACATGAAAATCTATAAGTATTGACTGTTTTAACATATGACATGCATAGGGAGTGTCTACATTAGCAGAGCTTGAGTGGAACTGCTCACCAGGTATGACATCCGGATCTGATGATAAGGGTGGCTGAAATAATGCTAATGATAAGTCATGGTCATCACTGTTGTCATTTGGTATAGTTGTCAACGGTGGTATACTTGAAATAAATGGAATCTGCATAGACTGTGTTGAGCTTGCATGACCAGTTTGTAATTAAGGATACAGTATGGCTAAAATCTCACTAGTCGGCATCACGTTATTGACCTTTACTAGATGAATGCCGGAACTGTGTAACTTTGCAAATAATGCTTCAGCAATGTCATTAGCGGATGGACTGTTAGGAAGATTATTGTTGGAAGAATTTATAATAGTATTGTCCGGCAAATCATCTCGTTGCGGTTGTGTCTTAGTACTCCTTCTTTTCTTTGCCCTGTGTCTATTTAATGGCGGCAAAGCAGTAGTCTCCATCTCAAAAACATCCTCAATTGTCGCCACGGTCAAATTTCCAGGAGCAGCTTTCCTTTATGTTCTTTGCTTTGGCATTCTGACTGAAATAATTAAGAATTAAAATAAAATATATGTGTATACTATTTTAATTGTTAGTACAATGGTGTCTTAATATGGCCAATTGAGGAAAATTATGATCAACACATTTTTAGGCATATTTACAATCCTATACATGTGTTAATAAATACATAGATTTAACCAATATTGAATTTAAAATCTAAATAAACTGATATAGTAACTCCAGAACTACAAATACTATATGCATAAAAAACATGTTATAAATTAAATTTTACAACCAATTTACCCTATTGTGACACAACCATATACATATAGGGTATTAAAACATTCATCATGTTCCTCTGCTTAAACCAAAGTCAATACACATGTATGTACATGGAAAATGATTAAATAGTTAATCAACACGTGAAACATATTAAACATGTAACTGAACAATATAATAATATAAGACATTAGTTATGTCAATCATTCTTGTGTCACAACCATAATAAACCAAAGCAAGACAGAGGTAACATATGTTAAATAATATGAATTAAGTAGGACATGTAATGAAGCACCATATTTTCAGTAAATAACCATAATATTTGTCAAGTAAAATTTACCACAGAACAAAAGCCTCCATCTTAAATTCTAGTATATTATAGTTGCATCAGTATCATACAAAAGTGATAAAATAACTATTTAACTTCGAGCTGGACTACCTACAGCTGCACGAATACTCTTTGCATATTTGACAATGCCTTTAGCATTTAAATGCACCTTGTCATTTGATAACAGTGCTCGAGTGCTTTTCCCAAAACCCCTGTGTTGCCAGTAGCTAATATCACAATGTTGATATACATTTTGTCTTAGCTCTTTGTTTATCTCTATAACTTTGTTATCATAATTCTCTTTTAAACCCCAGGAGTATCCCGGGAGCAACTGACCTATAATCACGTGACGAACATTATAGCATTTGATTATGTAATCGGCAAAAACTATTATATCTCTTGCTAATCTAGCGAGATTTGATTCAGCGGATAAATCATTGCCGCCAATTTGAAGAAAAACACAATGAGGTGTATAATCATCAATAATTTTGATAAATTCTTGCCTTTGAACGCATTTTGGGTCCGGACGAAGTGTACTTCCACCCAAACCGAAATATTCTACTTGAATGACTACCATCAAACCCCAAATTAAACCATCCCTTATATCCATTTTTAAACACAAATGATTATAATCTATGAATAAAAGAGTGACCAAAAGTTAATGCACGTCTGACCATGGTTCAGAGGCATAAATTGAAGTTATAAAAAAAATAATTTAAGGTTCGCTTTTACCTGAAATATAGCTGTATTTTTAACAAGATGGACCTTGCTCAGATCTATGGAATTTCACAAGTAGTTCGAAATCAGCTCTGGAAAAGTCTTTAAATGCAGTCGGCTCCTGAATATCACACACAAATCTGCATACAATAAGTGACCTTTTTTAAAAAAAAACAACTGCAACCTCACAGTTTCAGCCTCAGCTATATAAACAAGTTTGAAATAAATGATGTTTCTTCTGTCAGAGAAATTAGATGAATGACTGCATGTCCAAGTTCATGCAATAATCTGATCTTAATTGTCCCTCCCAAAAACTGGCTAATCTATTTCCTTATTTGACTATAGCACACATTGGCCTCATGCGGGATATAACGTTTCTATACTCATGATGTACAATACTGCCCTAGACCCCAGATGGCTAATCCCAAGATAAAATTACAACACAGTAGATATTACTTAATCCTCAATGATTATCTGAACTTGCAGACAAAAATGTTTTTATCTTCAATAAATTTTTGGAATTTTTTTTTCGACATTTTAGGCGACAACCACACTGACATGTTCTCTTAATGTCATTTACTTCAGAGGCAAGTGCTTCTTGAAAAAAAAATAGCTGATTTTTTTTTTAAATAACAAAGAAAAAAACCCAGAACAAAGTGATTACTTGGATGAACCTTCATCATACACTTTTTTTTTGACAAAATGACAAAATGTTGTACAAATGTAAATTAATCACGATAATAGTATGATTCTTAATGGAATAACCCGGGAATAGCTCTTAATTTGTAGTATTCAAGCATGATTTTCTTGGTGATTTGCTCTCACGCACACACTTACACTCAAATAAATCCATTGTGTGTATAAGTATTTACAACTATTATTAATTGTTGCATACAATATTCATTACGTTGTTGTTTATTTACAGCGGATAGAGGAAGCAGAAGTATATATTTGACTAGGATGGACACAACGGAATTGGTACCGGTTTTCCTGAAAGAAGTCATCCGCTGTTCGATCACTGAGTGTGCCCACTCATGTTTGGTAGACATTGAATGTTTCTATATATCTTTTGATGAAGAATCTGCCATATGTAGCTCGTGTTATCTGTTCAGAAGAGAAGAAACTACACGCAATCATAGCACACTTCCGTTGTATCAAGTCAAAACATAACAAAATTCATTTATTAGTATGCCAGTATTTACATGATGTACTTATGTATCACATCAAAACACTTTTTATAATAAAACTGGATAGATCATTAGTGTGTCAGTATATGCATGTACTTATGTGGCATATTTGTCAGTTAATTTTAGTCTCATTTGTTTCAATAAGTAAAAATCATAGAGGTCATTCAAATCCTACTATCATGTGTTTCCTACTGCAACGTGTTTTCTTTTTATTCATACTAAACAAATATTTACTCATACAAATCAATGTGTCCTTATTGTTTACCTGGTTTGGAAATATAAGAGGAGAACTACGACACAACAGAAACGAACTATAATATAACAATTGCCATTTTCCTGACTTGGTACAGGACATTTTAATGAAAAAAAAAATGGTGGGTTGAACCTGGTTTTGTGGCATGCCAAAACCTCCCGCTTCTATGGCAATGTCAAATATAACATTCAAATGAGAATATAACATGATAGGACTACAATACAAATAAAAAGGACAATATATAGGACAGATAAACACACGAATAATAGCTAACAAAAGGTGCCAGGTTTAAAATTTAATACGTCAGACGCGCGCCTTGTCCACACCAGACTAACCAGTGACGCTCGGATGAAAAAAAGTTCGAAAGCCAAAAAAAAAGGACAAAGTTGAAGAGCATTGAGAACCAAAAGTTCTAAAAAGTGGTGCCCAATATGGCTAGTGTTTTCTTCCTAAGTGATAAGAACATCTTTATTATTTAGAATAATTCATATCTTTGCAAACAGTAAAATTCTATAGAATGACTATGTAATAGATATAAATGATAAAACAAGTGACTAACTACAAAACAAAAACGGATAGATAAAAAACTTTAATTTTCTGGTTCAATATATGGATGAAATATAACAAATCGCATGTATAATATCTACCAATTTAGGCGACTAAATGAGAGGCGAATGATGTAAAATGAAAATTAATAATCATCAGGCGAAAAAAACTGATAACGCCGATGCAAAATTAGAAAAACCCAATAGACAAACAACACACACAAAAAAAAATTTACTAAGTAATTATATTTTACTTGAATTCAGTATTCTTTTTTATTACTCATTACTAAGTATTACTAACCAATTACTCACTATTACTAGCAATTACTTATATTTTACTAGATATGAAAATAGTTACTTGAAACAAGTAATTGTTTTACTAAAAAAGTGTGTCTATCAAAAAAATTACTTAAATTAAAACAAATACTAATAATAATTTTACTCACTTGAGTAAATGAATTACTTAATCCATATTTAGGTAATGACTTACCCGTACTGTTTTTAGTAGAAAGAAATAACTTAGATTAAGTCATATATTCAAGAACTACACATTTTTTCTAATTTATACTAAAAAGCTGTATGAAAGTTATTGGAATTCCTTCTGAAAACATGGATATAAAACTTGTTTTTACTAAGTAGGTTTAGGCACTATATCATGTTGTTTTCTTGCATAAGGCTTATTATATATAATAACAAATGCTTCCTATGAAAGTTGACTCCATAATTTAACAATTTCAACATGATGTAGGTTTCAGTCTCAAAATTGCATAATTTTGGATAACAATTATCTTTAAACAGGCAATTATTCCAACTTGGAAATATTTTTAATTATATGGAATTTGCATAATTTCCTGTGCTTGAAAATTTTTATAAATTTCATGTATATTCTGCATTTTAATGTCCAGTGTGGCGCCCAACACTTTTTATTTCAAAGTAGATAACACATTTTCAATAGAATGTACTATGCTGCGCAGAAAACTATCTATACAAAATACATTGTATGGAAAATATTATGCAATGCTTAAAAATAATAATTCAGAATAAACATGGAATTTCAAGCACAAGAAATCATGCAAATTACATAATTAAAAATAATTCCAAATTGAAAAATAGCCTGTTTTTAGATAATACTTTGAAATGCTTAAAATTTTTTATCGGAATTACTTAGTACAAGAATTACTAGTCATTACTTAACCTATTTTCATATCAAAATATCTTCAAATTATTATCATCTATTTTTAATATGATTTTTATAATGTAAAATAACATGACTTAGCTTTACTAAAATTAAAAATTAACTATTTATTATAAGTGTATAAAATTGTATAATAGTTTCTGTATTTTATAAGAAGTTTTTGATTTGAGACTGAAAAAATATTCGGCCAATCAGAATTAAGGTTTCATTTGATTTGGTAAGCTATTTTTGAAAATTGGCTGGAGCTCATTCAGTTTTGAATTTTAACAAAAGTTTACAGAGTTTGTTGAAATACTTACACGAATTACACACATGAAAGGAAAGGAGAACCTTACAAAAAGGACACTTTGTAGGTTTTCATCTTTCTGGCTACTCTTTGTGTACTAATTCAATTAAATGAAAATGTAACACAAAGAGTTGCTGGGAGGTAGCCCATGTTAACTTAAAACAAACAAAAGAAATGGATTATAACAAAGGATATAGTATATGATCATTCTTTAAAAAGGTATATTACTATTTCAAATTATATGCATTTATAAAAAAACAGTGTAGAATTTTTATTTTAATCTATAAATATATTATAAATATATATACAATTTATGTGTAAAAGAATTACTCAAGAAATATTAAAAGAATTACTTACTTTTATTTATACAAATAACCAATATGTATTAAAAGAATTACTTACTATCATTAAAAGAAATACTTACTTTTATTAAAAGAAATACTTACTTTTATTAAAATAATTACTTACTTTTATAAAAAGAATTACTTACTATTATAAAAAGAAATACTTAGTATATAGGAAAGAAGTTATTTCAGTATTCATTAAAAGAATTAATTAAGATACATTGAAAAATTACTTAACTTTAATTACTATGTAATTACTTACAATTACTTGGCATGTTATGATATTGTAATTATTGTATTTATTTATGTTGGCCTGATTTATGTTGTGTGGCCTGATAGTTGTTTACAGAATAATCTTAGAACTGTGCAGTTTAGAAATCACTGGAACAATTACAGAATGATTGAAATTTTCCAGAATGATCCTAATAAAAGATGCGTTGTATAAACTTCTACATTTTACTAGAAACTTCTGTTGTAACTTTCTAGGATGTTCCATTATAGACTGTTCTAGAATTTTCCATGACAATTACATATATACATACACTAAAGTTAAACTCTCTCTCTTACACATGGACTTAGACTTAGACATCGATAGACATTAGTATTCACCGCATTTGGATTGACATTTTAATTCTACAAACAACATCATACTTGATTGTGACCGTAGTATTGAATGTAATATTCAATTTGGATTTCGAAAGATATCCGGATACAGACAAAGATAAAAGATTGGACTCATATTTTGACAGTTAAGTTGACAGTAATATTTGTGTAACACTTCTTGTAAATTTTGTATAATAAATATTGTTAACTTTTATTATTAAGGTCTTTCCTTTCTTAAATGGAAAGACCTTACTGTATTTCGTTTGTTTATTATTATTATTATTATTATTATTATTCTTTTTCTTCCGCCGTTTTCAAAGTCCAAAAACAGGAAAAGTACGCAACATATCCAAATGATCTTTGGTATCATGTATCAGGGGTATAATATCTTTCTTGTATTAGAAGAACCAAGATTTACTATTTACCTTATAGGAGTTATCTCCCCAATTACAAAAAACACTGTTATCACTACTCCTCATAAACTATAAGACTTAGCGGCAAATGGTTTTTTTTAAAATGTTCCTTGCCAAAAGTTACAACTTCAAATAACTTTAACCGAAGCGATCCAGTGACCTATTATAGGAGTTATTTCCCCTTGAATATTTTAATTTTCGATATGCATATAAATCTCATGAACCGTAAGTCATAAAGACTGCGGGTCTTCAGAATTGAGTTCATTGGACCAAAACTAGAAAATATAGGTCAAGGTCAAAGGTCAAGGTCATATTTTAGATTTTCAAAAGTTTTTCATTTCCCTATAACTATTGAACGGTTATAGATACAGAAAAATTAAGCAGTGAAAAATGATTGGTACTTTAAGGGGCAACTTTTTTACATTATGACTATACTGATTTTACCATCATGTAAGGGACATAACTCCCATTGATGGTTTTTAAAAAGCCATTTTTAGGCAAAACTCTTTAACAAAAGGTCCTTGACCCATACGGTCTTTTGTAATGACCTTGTGGAGCAATGACCTTGACGAAGGTCACAAGGTCAAAGGTCAAGGTCATCAAATTATGTGTTTTTTGGCACTATTTAAACAGTTTTATGTGTGTTTGAATTCCAATCAATCAATCAATCAACCAATCAATCAATCAATCAATCAATCAATCAATCAATCAATCAATTAATCAATTAATCAATCAATCAATCAATCAATCAATCAATCAATCAATCAATCAAAGCAAGTTTCCGTTTCATGTGTTTAATACGGGATCCTATATCAAGTGTTTAATTAATAAACCAATCAACCAACTAATCAATAAATTAATCAATCAATATATATGATATTTTTATTTATGACAGTATAATTAAAAGAAAATGGAAGGAAAGACCTATCAATTATTCAAGAAGAATTGAACTTTAATTGATTTGTGTCTTTTGTTGGCTACAATTTAAAGGCGATTTCTGGCCGTAACAATACAAATAACCAATATGTATTAAAAGAATTACTTACTATCATTAAAAGAAGTACTTACTTTTATTAAAAGAAGTACTTACTTTTATTAAAAGAAGTACTTACTTTTATTAAAAGAAGTACTTACTTTTATTAAAAGAATTACTTACTATTATAAAAAGAAATACTTAGTATATAGGAAAGAAGTTATTTCAGTATTCATTAAAAGAATTAATTAAAAATTGAAAAATTACTTAAATTTAATTACTAGGTAATTACTTACAATTACTTGGCATTAATACTAGGAATTACTCATTTTTTGACAAACATTTTTACTTGTTTTTTTACTTTATTTGAGTAAATTAAATACATGTTTTAAGTAAATTCAAGTAATTATTTCTTTTAGTGCAGTACATGTAAGAAAACTTAGAAAGTTAAAGACTAACATGGCAACATAAACCCAATAAAAACTAGAGATGATGTCAAAGGCCCTAGAATGGTCAGCAGATCCCCCATATGTTGCGGCCGTCGTGTAGTTCATGTAAATACAAACTCGGGTATAAGTCAAATGCGGTATCCCACATTAGGGAAAAAATCATCCAAATATGTCATATCTTACTCATAATTTAATTCTTACTATTGGAATATCTTTATCTACTAATCATTTGGCGCTGGCTGTTATCAAAGGGAGACAATTCAATTTCAATCTCAATGTGTTTTAATTACAGGAGAGATAAATCTTGTTATATGAGACGGTAACTCATCAACTATAGTCTATTTTTTAAAACATCTTCTAAATTTAAAAGTTTAGTATATCAGCATTTAGATAAGCATAATCATAATCTGAAATATATAAAATTCCAACCGCTCGAAACCGTTCAAAAACAACCAGGAGAATCGCACAAGCAATTTGAAAAATCACGCGAAGTTCGCGAATTGTTTTGGATAAAAAGACTTCAAACAGCTTATCCTCTCGGTCTAAATGATAAAATATTAGGGCAGGGGAACATATCTAAAACTCATATCGATGTCATTAATATTGTTGATAAACGACTTAGAAATAATAGGTTTCATGGTAAACGCAAGAACCGTAATCAACGTATTAAACATCGTATAAATTATACACTTGCTGATTTGTTATCTATAATAAAGAATAATGGCAGACATCAAGTATTATGCAAACTGGGTCAGATACCTATAAGTAAATTATATGCTATTTTTCTGGAGTGTGATAAAATTTCTTTTTTAGCCCATTTTATGAATACACCCGTATTATTACAGCCTTTTGTCATCACAGGCTTTTTCCTATTATTGATAAACCTGAAAATCATAAACGACATTTTCTCAAATTAAAATATATAAATAGAGGTATTGATTTTATTAATTTGTCTAGCATATTCAATGACTCTTCTGTCTATAGCTTAATACCTCCATATTTTGATAATATAGAACAACCCATTATTTCGTATTCTTATAAAAAACCGAGCAGAAATTTGATTTTCAATTATACGTCAATTACAACAGACGTCAATATAGAAAATATAGAAAATAATGTTCCTTCCACTTGAGATTGCGAAACAACTAGTTTTAAATATGTTCCCTATGGTCATGTTATCACAGGAGACCTCAACATCGTCGATGACCGTGAAGTCATAACTTTTCTAAAGAAAGGACCGAAATACCGTCCTCCATCTACAATAGATTGGAAACAGTGTTGTCAGGTCATTAAAGACGCTCTGTCTGCCTATTGTAAAAATTGGTGCAAACGTGAAAAATCCGATAAAAAATCTTTAGACAGTTATTTGAATAAAATTATGAATACGGTTGATATTCGAATATCTCATTTAGAAAACAATTCTGAAATTAATAATAGGAACCATGATATACCCATTTCTAGAATAAAAAAAAAACGCAAGGTACTCGCAGAGCGGTTTGTGTTCGTACCGGCAGACAAGGCAGCAAATAATGTAGTGGTTGTGTGACGCATATACTACACGAAAGTTCTTCAAAACGAAATTATCAATTCCTCTACATTCAGGTCAGTGCGCACCACAGAGAGTCAAATCGTTAACACGCATACCACTGCCACTGCCCAGCTTAAAGCATCTTCCGAACATTTGAAAATCCCTACCATGTACTGGTTACCGAAATTACACAAAAAACCATTTAAATTCCGTTTCATCTCCGCTTCCAGTAAGTGTTCTACTACTAATCTATCAGTGCTTCTAACCACCTCCCTTACTACTATCAAAGAACTGGTTATTAACTTTTGTAATAAAGCTTATGAAAATAATGGTATTAATTATTTTTGTAGTGTTAAAAATTCTTTAGAGGTTTTAGATAAAATACATGCTTTCAATGGTCCTTACAATTCTGTTGACAGTTATGATTTTTCTACTCTGTACACTACACTTCCACACAATCTTATAAAGAAAAAGTTTTTGTATTTGATAAAATGGTCTTTCGAAAAATCTCATTGTAATTTTATTTGCTGTAACTCGTTTAAGGCCTTTTTCTGTAACGAAAAAGGAAAGTATGCTAGATACACTTACTGGAAATGTGAGGATATGATTGAAGCTTTAAATTTTCTGCTTGATAACATTTATGTACGTTTCGGCGATAAAGTGTATCGTCAGGTAGTAGGTATTCCTATGGGCACCAACTGTGCCCCTTTAATAGCAGATTTATTTCTATATTGATATGAATCTCAGTTTATGACCAAACTCAGTAAAGACCCATCATTGTTACATTTGGTTGATACATTCAAAAATACCTACCGTTATCTGGATGATATTTTTTCGTTGAATAATCCAGAGTTCTCTAAATATACTTCAGAAATTTACCCAAACGAACTTACTTTAACTAAATCTAACATAAACAGCAGCAGTTGTCCTTTTCTAGATTTAGACATTTTAATTTCAAACGGTAAACTTCATACTAAAATTTACGACAAAAGAGACGATTTTACATTTCCTAATGTTAATTTTCCTTTTTTAGACGGCGATGTGCCTTTGGCTCCATCATACGGTGTTTATATATCGCAACTCGTTCGGTTTGCCCGTGTGTGTTCTGATGTCATAGATTTTAACGAACGTAATCTATGCATCACTGGTAAATTGTTGTGTCAGGGATTTCGATACCATAAATTACTTAAAACTTTTACTAAATTCTTTCATAGATACAAAGATTTGATTAGTAAATTTGGCTATACCTGTAGAAAGCTTATTAAAAATGGTATTTCACATCCTAAATTTTATGGTAATATTGTACTTAAAGCGAGGAAATCACTATGTGATCCTTGTAAACTCATCGAACCTTTAAACAAACTTATAAGTAAGGGTTATCGTACCAATATTGTAATAAGATCTCTGAATATAGTTCACGTTGGCACTAATATTGATATTGTCATTAGCAAATTAAAACATAACTAAATTTCATTATCTTTTGAGGCGAGATGTATAGAGACACAGACACGTTAACTTTTATTTCTATAGAAGTCGCTCTTCACTATACTGCTACCTGTCGATACATTTATTTTTGGCATTGCACAAGTCATGTCTTCTTTGACTATTAATGACGTTAAAATACTAAATCCCTGTGATGTGTTTTAGTCGATTTTAGTCTCTGATGCATGATTTTTTATTATTAATTGGTTTTGGCTTTTAACTAGCTGTCAGTAACTGCGAGTACTCTCAAATCGTATTTTCTTGTTAATTCGACCTGTTGATACTGTTTATAATGCTTTTTTGTTATTTTTTATTTATATGGATCTTGTCTGTACACCAGCTTTGATTATTTGTAATATCTTCAATTTTTCACTTATTCTTACAACATTTGTATAAACTTCAAGATTATAAAAAAACCGGTTTTTTTTCTAAAGTGAACATTGATTGGTTAAATATTTCTCAGTCATGCCCTGTGTTTGAATTTGTTTGTTAGCTCTTTGGTCATGAATGTTTGTCTCTAATATTTAATTAACTGTGCATTTGTATTCAGATATCGCAGATCAAATTTATTCGTTCATTGTTTAATCATACGTTTTTTGATTGAGTTAAGTCTGCCAATTGATATTTTATCGTATGTTTTTCTTTGTGGTGATGTTATGCTATTGTTTCAGAAAAAGGGAGAAGGTTTGGATCCATTAAAACGTTTAATCCCGCTGCAAATGTTTGCACCTGTCCTAAGTCAGGAATCTGATGTACAGTAGTTGTCGTTTGTTTATGTAATATATACGTGTTTCTCGTTTCTCGTTTTGTTTATATAGATTAGACCGTTGGTTTTCCCGTTTGAATGGTTTTACACTAGTAATTTTGGGGCCCTTTACAGCTTGTTGTTCGGTGTGAGCCAAGGCTCCGTGTTGAAGGCCGTACTTTAACCTATAATGGTTTACTTTTTAAATTGTTATTTGTATGGAGAGTTGTCTCATTGGCACTCACACCACATCTTCCTATATCTATTTATAAAAACCATTAATGTTGATTTGCTATGTAAATTCTGTTGATATATTTTTTAAAAGATGCATTATAGGGCAATAAGTGCGCAATCAAAGAAATAGGTAAGAATAATAATTTAACACATTGAAACATTCAAATTTTATGTAAGCGTATGCAATTCTAAATCTTTTTCAATTCATACTATATAATTTTTGTGACTATGAATACAAATTTATAGCAAGAATATTTATTGAAGGCATTCATTTTTAGTATCTTAACAACAAATTTTTGACGGGATATTTGATATTGTTCTTGTGTGCATTGAGGACATATATCTAGTTGTCATTAAAAACTAAGCATCCGAGTTAAAAACGATTTGTGTTTAAAAAATTGCCATTATTAAAGCAAAAGCCCTGACTCGTAATTTTTGCATATGTAGGAAACAAATCAACTTAAAATGAAATTATGTATTACCCCTACACATGCTACATACACTTTTATTTCTGGTCTGCCTCATATTTGTTTTCACTGGTACCTTGTGTTTTATACTGGTAACATTCCCAAGTTATTTCTCTAGAAGATGAAACATGGAGATCGTATCTGGGAACGATTAGGTATGCAAATCAAAATATCTATGAATATTATATATTTCCCTAAAAAAAGGTGTGGCTTGTGAAACAGCTGTATTTTAAGTGCAACCTTTGAGAAGTTGAATTTTAAATACGCTATAACGATTGTGATTCATTAACTACTGTACGCTTATTATCAGATTATAATAGAACAAATTGAATATGTTTAGCTTAATATACTACTTTTGAATAGATTTATCAATTCAAGCACGAAAATACCTCCCATTGATATGTTTTGATTCAAAAATATAATGGAATGTGAATATGGAGGTATAAGGTTTGTGTTTATAAGACAGCATTTGTAATAAATACGCAATCAACTGTGGTACACATTCAAAGGAAAACAAACTCAAAAGTAGACAAATACATGTATACAAAACAAAGCAAGCTTGTATTCACAAATGCATGTACATAAAATAAGGGACGACATCAAAAGATTGATGTAGGATAAAACACTTAAATCAAATAGTTTGGGGGTGGGGGGGGGGGGGGGGGGGGTAACATTCTGCAAGTTTTGTATATCTAAAATCGATTTTTACATATATCCCTATTGGTAAATCAATTTTTCCCAAATTAAGTTAAGATGGGGGGTGGGGGGGTCAGTGAAAAAACTATGTGAATTAAGTTCTTTATCCTACATTGAACTTTTGATGTCGTCCCTAATGCGTAGCATATATTTTGTAAATCATTCTAACATAATATCACCTTCTATTGATTATGGAATTTTATAATTAAAGTTTACAATCAGTTCATGTTCTTGGAAAGTCAAAAGGGATTAGCTTTTAAATAATTCATTGTTATATAGCTGTATCTTATCTGCAATCACTTCCATATTCAAGCCTAATATATCATTTACTCTGTGACAACTCTAGATTCTACTGATGAGGAAAAGTAACACTAGACCATTGACAGCTGCACTTTTAGTTAATTATAGGTGGCCAAATGGTCGAGAGCTTTTGACTCAGTGCAGGCAGTATTGTCATGAAATCCAAAAGCATATGCATGAGTTTCGGCGAGGGAAGAATAGAACTTTACTTCGTAAATTTGCAGATTCAACATTATTGTGGTGACATTTAGAGTAGTTATGAATATAATAAATATGTGTATCCAACCGTGTATCACGTGCACTTGTGATTTGAGGGAGAGTTGTCATAGATTTATCACTTGTTTTGACGTATATTTCTATATATAAATATAGATAATATATATTTAACAGTCTTAAAAAAAAACCGTTCAAATTGATGATTGAGTTGGAAAAAACTCGAAGGTTTTATACTAGTGCATGGAAACAATTTCATGGTAAATTAGTCTAAATTGTATAACATTAACACCTTTTTCAAAAACACACTGCTGACTGCCATTGCGATTGACTAATATACTTATGACCAGAAATGGGTCTTAATTATAAATTTAATATCAATCCAAAAACTATAAACTTGCAGAAAAGATACATCATATCCGGATTTCGTTAATTATTGTTTCTGTAGCGTTGAGAGAATTGAAACGGCATTTAGAAATCCATGATTATATAAACCCAAAGGCAAATATGATACAAGCTCAAACGAAAATTATAAATAGGTCTTTATTGACAACATCGTTTGAACCTATGATTGCGTTGGTTAAAAAACTGTAATTTTTATACGTGTACATGCAAAAGGATTTTGTTGTCAGAGGCGTTTTTATACAACAAAACAACAACTTCTTAAAGACTAAAAAAAAAGAGACAGTATGTTTTAACTTAACGCATTTGACTAGCAACGGATGCTCTAAAACACGGTTGTATGCCATGGCGATTGCCATAGCGATTGCCAAATAAACGCATAACCATATGTAACCAAATGGATCTTAATTTTTAATCTAATACCAAACATTTAATTAAATAATATTGAAACATAAACCTTATAGGGCGCAGTATCCTATAATTATGATACAGTACAATACACAATAAAATGTATAATAAGCAAGTATAAAAAGGACAACATCAACAAAAGAAGGCGAAATAATGAACAAACGTGCAATGTTTTGAATAACAAATATTCTTCATCAGTAAGATGCCATATGATTTGTATCTTGACAAGTTGTAGTCAATCTGAAACAATAACCTTGTGCGTTATACAAACTGTCTTAAACTTACTTCATAATTAGTGTTTTTGATGAAAAATAAATTTCTAAACCCGGTACGAGTCCTGTACTGTAGCATGAGATACAGGAAATACGGGATGGAGAGACTCAATCTTTGTTTTGCTCTCTGGGGACTTTAATTCATAAACCAATCCACTATTGCTTATTTACTAGATAACACATGTTAACATACTATTAATACGTAACATGATCAGTGTCTGTCACCTGTTGAGCAGTATATAATTCCCTTTCTGGAGCATCTCATATCAGTAACGTCTTTTTAAGAGGTTCAATGCATTCAGTCTGTACTTTTTAAGAGGTTCATGGAATTCAGTCTGTACCTTTTAAGAGGTTCAAGGTATTCAGTCTGTACTTTTTAAGAGGTTCGAGGTATTCAGTCTGTACTTTTTAAGAGGTTCGAGGTCTGTACTTTTTTGTGTTTGTTTGTGTACTGTTGTCTGTCAGTGTATTGTCAGTTTGATTTCAACTGATGAGTTAATGTAAGCTTTTGTTATTTTTTCTGATTTTACTTTTTAACTCTCTTTTTAATGAAAATAAAATATAATATGCCCAATGAAATGTTCTCCTATTTACAAATATGCCATTACTGTTTTATTTAACTACACAACCCTGCATTCGATTTCTCGATGCCTTACATTACATATTTTATAGTTTTATTTGTAGATGAAAGCGAAGGCAGAAACTCTGCAGCTTGTGTATAATAGCCCTTATAGTATCACAAGTCAGTAACATAATCTTACCAAACGAATGTTAAAATTCCGTTTGTACAATTAACAATGATTAAAATCGATTCAGTCAACAACTAAATTGTATTTGTTAGTTCTTCTTTGCAACTTTCAGATGAGACGTCTTGATTTGTCATGATATTAATATTAAGTTGAAAAATCAAAAGTTTAAATGTTGGTGGTGCTATAAAACTTTGTTCGAGTGAATAAAATAAAAATCATAAACCAGCAATTTATGATATGTGATAGCTTACTTGTTTACCCATCTGTTCATGCTGGTAAACACAGTCTAACAAGTTGGTCTAGAACTTTGAATTAAGTATTTTAGAAGTGTTCTCTGTGTGAGATTTATATCTGAATATATTGCATTGATGACAGTAAATGATTATCAAAATCAGAAAAGCCGTACAAATGACACAAACATAATAATTCATTGAAGTACAACTTATATACACTAAAAAAATGAAGCAATTCATCAATCTGATATTAAAAAAATATTGTTGAACATTTCTGACGTATACAAAACATAGTAGACAGCACACCAACAGCCATCAATTGATTTCTGTAGAATGTTGTAGCTTAATTATTTTGAGAATTATTGCTCTGTTAGAATAACATTTTAAAGTTACTTTATTAACATACCTGCATCATTGTAGTTTAAACAAAAAGCAATTGTGGACTGCAGGTTTCCAAATTTCAATGGCTAATATCTCGAAAACAAGCACATTGACCTATATATTTTTTTAGCTCTGATGATTACTTTATTAATCCCCTTTCACTATATACTAGTGTTTTGAAAAGCTTATTATTTTAAAACTGAGTGCGAACTCCCTTAAATGCAAATATGTCAATGGTTTGAATCAGCTTCTCAATTGAAATTCATTTTTATTCATATCGAAGCCTTTAGTTTAAGACTATAAATTATGGGTTTTGTTCATTGTTAAAGGCGGTACGGATCCCCATAATTGCACTTTATTTGAACTTTGGTAGATTGTAGTCTCCAATTTTTACATAATTTGGCTGGCCACGATATTACTGGTGACATCAAAATTGTCAAAAACACTTCCATACGAAATGTGTTATCCAAAGCTCCGAATTATCATGAGCCTAAATCCGTAAGGTATACAACTTCAAAATACTGATAGATTCAATGGAGGATTATACCAGGCAATGGACTAAACACGAAAAAGAAGACTTAGATTATCATTCCGAATGAGTTAAGGCTGTGAGGTCGTTGATACAAAACAAGATGAACAACTGGATCTTGCATCACTGTATTTGATACCTAAACTGCATATTAAGTGTTCTGACAAACAACGAAATATTGCTTGGTCACCCAAGTGCTCCATACAACCTTTTCCTAAACTATAAAAATCTATTTTATCAGCTATCAAAGCCAGGCTTCGAAGTTATTGTGAAGCTACCATTTCAAGAGGTGGCATGAATCAGATGTGAAAACTAAACGATTTCAAAGATCTTTTAGAGTACATATAATCTTATACTCTTTCAGTTTGCAATAGTATTTAATCCCGCCACATTCTGTATGTATATGCCTGTCCCAAGTGAGGATCCTATAAGTCAGTGGTTGTTGTTTGTTTATGTGTTACATATTTGTTTTTCGTTCATTTTTTGTACATAAATAAGGTCGTTAGTTTTCTCGTTTGAATTGTATTACATTGTCACAATACAATCTCTATTCATAAACATTCTTGTTTGAAACATCCGCATTTTTATTTCTGTCCCTAATCATGAGATTTCGGCCTTTGTTAGTCGTGTATGTGTCTTGTTTTTCATTTAGTATATGTTTTGGAGTTTAGTGTGAAGCCCTTTTTATCAATTTTGGATCCTCAATGCTCTTCAACTTTGTACTTGTTTGGCTTCCTAACTTTTCTGATCTGAGCGTCACTGGTGTGTCTCATGAAGACGAAACGCGCGTCTGGTGTATCACATTATAAGCCTGATATATTTGAATATTTTCACTGATCTATAGTACATGTGCACATCCGGGTGCGCAATTTTTTCGATGTGTTGACGAACCATTGATCAACGATCTGGGTCCTATCTTGGATAATATCAGATGTAAGTGTCAAAGGTGTGATAAGATAGAAACCAATCTTGTAAATTTATATATTTTAATGGGGACGATCATAATTTATTAACTGGAACAGTTCAACTCATCAACAATGTTAATTACTTTAAGTATTTAATATATGATTAAGTATCACTATTAAATATCAGATTGTTTCGTGGCTTTTACCTCGCGATTTGTTTAAAGTAAATGTGGAAAGAAACAACAAAACATAATATGGATCTTTTATATAAAGTATGCATTGTGTTTCTGCATTTGTGGACACGTTGTAAATATGAATCAGTCTTTTTATTATTCAATTATTACAATATATCATTGATAAAAACATACTAATATTTGCTATACTGAAAACGAACATGTGCAGTTATTGAGATGAGCGACTCAATTCACATAGTAGTAGTAATCTTTTAGACGGGACGTATAATGGTAAACCGTTGTCCGTCCGTCTGTCCGTCCGTCCGTCCGTCCGCCTGTCCGTCCGTCCGTCCGTCCGTCGTCCACATCTCGGACAATAACTCAAAAATACTTTCACCAATTTCCATGAAACTTAAGTGAATTGTTTAT
Organism: Mytilus galloprovincialis; assembly: GCF_965363235.1. Classification (NCBI taxonomy): domain Eukaryota; kingdom Metazoa; phylum Mollusca; class Bivalvia; order Mytilida; family Mytilidae; genus Mytilus; species Mytilus galloprovincialis. Next base: position 4,403,035 of record NC_134846.1, on the reverse strand, counting down.
ATCTATTGACATAAGCTCCCTTTCGTTTTTTTTATTTCAGATTTTAAGTTTTGGATTTATGGGGCTTTATTCATAAAGAAGGGGGGATATGCATCACTTCGGACAATAACTCAAAAAGGCTTTCACCAATGTCCATGAAACTTTGGTGAATTGTTTATATCTATTGATGTAAGCTCCCTTTCAATTTTTATAAATTTCAGATTTTAAGTTTTGGATTTATGGGGCTTTATTCATAAAAAAGGAGGATTTTCAACACTTCGGACAATAACTCAAAAAGGCTTTCACCAATGACCATGAAACTTTGGTGAATTGCTTATATCTACTGATGTAAGCTCCCTTTCAATTTTTATAAATTTCATATTTTAAGTTTTGGATTTATGGGGCTTTATTCATAAAAAAGGGGTGATTTTTAACACTTCGGACAATAACTCAAAAAGGCTTTCACCAATGTCCATGAAACTTTGGTGAATTGTTTATATTTATTGATGTAACAAATAATACTTAATAAAATCTGATGAAAACATAAAATTTGTAAAATCTTTAGTTCAATTTAAAACATTAAATTTCTTGTAAAAAATAGGTTCCATGAATGTCATTATTATCAATTATCATTATTAAATGGTTGCAAGGATGAAAGCACATTAGCAGTCCCTGAGATACTAACTGTTCCCTGAGGCATATATTATTTTATGATAACATTTTTACTATCTAAGCTATGGATAAAAATCAAATACTGTTTTTGCATATAGGATGTTTTACTCTTGTTAAAATTGGTTGCAATTGAAATCACAAATGATACCTTAGCATTGCAGCTTTTTTATAGAGTTCGGTTTCGGTGGAAGGGTTGAGCGCAAAAAAAAATGTTATAAAACATAACTAGTCTACAATAGCACATAATAAGTGAACAGGTGACAACATGAAAATCCTAACATGTGACTAAATATTCCTTAAATGTTAAAAGGTGTCATTTTATGAAAAAAAAGGAAATCAAGTCTCCTAAACATTTATCAATATGATCATCTTGTGAATATTCTAAACAATAAAAAGGTAATAATCATTATCCACCATATTAAGCACCATTTGAACAACTTTTGCATACATCTTTGTATAATTTAGTATGGATTCCTTACTGTGTTCAACAGAATCTAACTATGAGTAATATACCCCAAGAAAATTACCTACTTTCAAACTATAAAATTTGGAAATCAGCCATAGAATTACTAAAACACATAATCATATATCACTTTCCTTATATTGCATTGAAGACTTCTATGTTATATGCCAATGTTAATGATATTTGTTTGTTATACTAAATATTGAAAAGCTGAACTAGGTTTAATCATCAGTGTCTTCTTCACTGTAATCACTGTCCTCATCATCAGAAAAATCCTCATTTTCATTCTCAGAAGAGGCCTCCTCATCATCAATGAAATCCTCATCCTCATCATCAATGAAATCCTCATCTCCATCATCAATGAAATCTTTATCTTCATCATCAATGAAATCCTTACTTTCATCACCTACTTCCTCATTTAGATCATAACTTTCAGTAGAGTCACTTTCACCATCTTCACTTTCCCTGTTGTCGTCTTGCTGCTCCTCATTGTCATTGTAGTCTTTTTTGCCATTTTTATACGCCCGTTGTCTTTCAAACAACGGGCGTATCATGCGCTAAAGCGCAACCCTTTATTACTGAATATCATATAAAGAAAGAAAATGTGGTCTGATTGGCAATGAGACAACTCTCCAAATAACACAGAAATTAACAAGTATGTATATGAAATAACAATGTATATTATATGTGTTTCTGTTCATCGTTTTATACATAAATTAGGCCGTTGGTTTTCGCGTTTTAATTGTTCTACATGTGTCATTCAAATGCCTTTTGTTGTTAGAGGCCGTACGGTGAATTATAGTTGCTAACTTCTACAATTTCTGCAATTACTAATATTGTTATAAGTCCCACTTTTATTCTTGTGATATTCAAAAATATAATTATATGCGATAAACAAACTGTTATCGATTTTAAAGAATCATCTGCAGTTTATATACATGTATGTTCGTAAAAAGAAAGTAGCTGGTTTCTTGGCAATTTTCAAGTAACAATAGGCAAACCGGACGAAGTTCTTATTTGGATTTCCCTTCACGACACATTTTATTTTACACAAGTACAAAATGTTTTACAATGTAACAAACTCACTTTAATCTTCTTCTTCATGAAAAGTGTCTGTCTTTACCAGACACAGGAAAATATTTTTTTTTTTAAATTGCAGTACTAGTATTAAGCATACTGTTCTTTGTGACTTGAGCACACACACAGAAATGCATGCATTTATTGTATACGTATTCAAATAGATTACCGATTGTTGCATACGATATTTAAAATCATGCTGTATTTTTTCAAAATAGCTTTGTTATACTTTTTTCATACTTAATGAAAATTGACGCATACAAAAAATGTATCCTAACTGTGAACTTTGGTATGGTAAAACAAGCAATAGATTTGTTCAGATTGTGAATCGGATGTTCGACTTTAAACCAAGCATGGTATATTTTAGCAACATTTTTTACCCCACGGCTTTTATCAAAGGAGAAACTCATACATATAATAAGACCATTTACTCCTTTAAACAAATTAGTGATCTTTTTCTATTCTCTGAAGAAATATATGTATGAAATATAACAACTCGAATGTAATATGTCTATAAAGATATCAATCTACATGAGAGGCGAAATATACAACATGGATATGCATACTCATCAGTCAAAAATAAAGTGAGAACGCCAAAACTAACAACAACAGTACATTCCCTGCAATATAGAAAGCTAAAAACTGAGCAACACAAATGTATAGTGTTCTATCATGACAGTTTAATTTTCTATTGATTATCGAAATTAATAATAAAAGCTCAAAATTAGTGTATGTCCTTGGAAAGTTGTTAGCCATTAGCTTTTAACTAGTTGATTAGTATGTGTTTATATCAATACATTTATATACAATACTTAATCGTTTCCATTTGATTCATCTTTATTATGCCAATACTTAGAGATAAACTATGTTCTCACGCTTCGAACAAATAATAATGATAAGACTCATGAATAATAAAATAATAATGATAAGACTCATGAATAATATAGGTTTACCATACTTATTGATCAATACATTTGAGAATGGGATGAAGAATGTTTCGAAGAGATAAAATCCGACTAAAGAGCGGAACACAGCCTAAAGCCAACATTTGGTCTTCAATACAGCAAAAAAAAAAAATCACACCCGGAGGCGTTTTTCAGCTGGTCCCTTATCACATATTTGTACTAGTTCAGTGATAATGAACGTCATACTCAACTCCGAAATATATAATAGAAGCTAAAATAAAAAATCATACAAGACTAACAAAGGACGCTTCTGTCACTTGGGATAGACGCAAATTGGGGCTAAATATTTGATTAATACATCGAATTATAAAACTCCGACTCCTATTATTGCCTTGGTGGTGCGTCTATCCCCCTTTTTAAAGTCCTGGATCCTCACATGGATATGATATTGCACGGGACACAACATTCCAATAACATAAGTTAACAAAACATATTTACAATAAAGTATCATTTTTTTAGGAAAATTGATGGTAGTTGGCCAACAACTTGCTGCCCTAATGTATTCAATAAGGAGGAAGTGTCCATTTACGCCAGCATGTTTATCTCTGTTTGAGTGTGTGCATTCGAGTATCGTTTTACATGGACAATCTTTAGTGCGAAACTCATTATAAGGAAAGATTAAGGTTCACAGAGCATGAACATAGAATAGTAGTAATATGATGGGGTGTCCAGTTTGCATATTTTCTTGCTCTTCCTGATTGGTTGAGAAAGGAATTATCGTAAATATTTACTTAAATGATAGTACGTGGACGTTTCAACTTAAAATAATCACGAAAAAGAAAATACATTAGTTTCCAAAATAATTGATCCACTTATTTTAGTTGAATATAAGAAACCTTTTTGAGTTCTTTGTTGAGAACCCCGAAACATTTTTTTAAATTGATATGTATTGATAGTAATATATGCAACATCATACAAACTATCATTAATCTATCACATTGAAATAAACGGTACAAATTTTTCTGCACCAGATACGCATTTCGGCAGTCAATGTCTCTCTAGTGATGTATGAGAAAATAGTAAAATCACAAAAATACTGAGCTGAGAGGAAAATCAAATAGGAAAGTCCATAATCACATGGCAAAATGAAATGACAACAACACATAAAAAACGAATGGACTGTCACTCCTGACCTGGTACAGGCATTTTCGAATGTAAAAAAGGTGGAGTAACCCGGGTTTTATAGCGCTTAACCTCTCACTTGGTTGACAGTCTCATCAAATTCCGTTATATTTACAATGATGTGTGAACTAAAAAGACATAATAAATAAAATAGTCAAAATATTGGGTGCAGCAGTCATCATCGTGTAACAATTTAAAAAGAACAAACTATTTTAAAATCCAAAGCCTATCAAAAGGACGAAAAGCTATAACCTAAATATTACATAAAACATATATATCCAAAGCCGGCAAGGAATCAGAGTTTTGCATGTGTGCGATACATTACTTAATTTTATATAATTTCACAAATTTTGCAACACAACATTTCACAACACAAAATCCGTTTTATCATGCCAGTACCGAAATTGTTGTTACTATCTCAACGGCTGGAGCAGAACTTGACAATTATTAAAGCATTAATCTGCAATCTCGCAACCGACTGAAAAGCAGCACACGTTTGTTGCAGAGGAAACATGGTGGAAAATCAATGACAATAACTCAAACACAAGTTTTTAGTTGGGTTTTTGTTTTTATTTTTAGGATGAATTAACCTTGTCATGTTTATTATTTTTGCCATTTACACACCAAACCTACCTCCTTCAGTATTTCAAACTTTTACAAGGAAATGCAAAAAATTGAAAGAGTGCACACGCTGGTTGTTTTACTTACCATGATTGATTTTATGTTAATAGTCTTTGAAATAAAGTTTTCAGACAAGTACGTATACATGTATTATATAAAATTCAACTAAGGGTCAAGATCAATCCATATATGAGACAATATCTGAAAAAGTCTAATTTCCATGTCCCGCACTTCACCAGCAATTATTTTTTTATTCAACCATCTTTTTTGAAAATTTTAAGTTTCAGTATAAACTAAATTATATAATGCACCATGGCCTGCCAATTAAACACTTATTCTGATATTTCTTCCAATAAAATATTGTAATTTAAATGTTCAACCCCCCCTAAAATCATGTTGTCCCCTGTGTTTTTTTGAAAACTAAATCATTCAAATAATATCCAAATTAATTAAACAGGCGTCCGATTCTCACATATATGATATATTATATAATAAACTTGCCCCTAATTTGTCTTTTTATATTATAACTATAGCATGTAATAAAATTTTGCAAATTTTAAGAGAAAAAAAATTTGTCCCCAGGGGTGATTTCCCTCCTGTTACCACTGTTTTTTTTTACCTGTGGAAACGTTTACAAGACCAAGAGTTATTTTCACATTATGTATTGTGAAGAGCATCATTTCCTGAATGCATTAGTACAAAGAAATGGTTGGAAAGGCGGCCAGGTTTGAAAATTCAAGCCCATCAAAGGTAAGAATTTATAGAAAAATACTTATTGGTGTTCTATCCTGTTACAGCCTTTTCTTACACTTTCTGAGAATATTTTTAAGTGTGCACCACAGCATTAAGTGTATTTTTATATCATCTTTTTAAAAGTTATATGTTACAGGAAATACACTTACATTTAATGTGATAAAAATGACAAAAACTATCGCGTAATTCCTTTCTGTTACGTTCTGTCATGTTACCTGATAAAAAGTAACAGCATAACCATCATCAGTAACAGGAAGGATGTTCAAGACAATTTCACTGAAGAATCGAAAAGTTAATCTACTATATGCCAACCATTTTATTTAATATAAGTTATCACCACCATATTAAATAAATTTCTAAATAATATACAGTATATTTAATAAAAAAAATAGGTTTTTTGCTTTTGATAACAGCAGAGAACATTGTGCAATTCTAGTTTAGTAGATAGTAACAGAAAGGAATTTATTTTAGAATTTTTCCTTACCTAGACAGATTTTTCATCTTGCAAATACAGTTTCAAAGGATAAATGACATTGTTTGCTGTTATCTTCCAATTGTGACCAATTTAAAATGATTTATTTTTCTTAAACTTTAAAATAAAGCAGAAAAATCCTTTCTGTTACTAACTCTGTCCTGTTACCGTTGTGCTGTTACTCAAGATTCTTTCATGTTACCGACATATCTGACTATATTTAAGTATATTTCTAAACCTTTTGTATTGCAAATGCTAAAATCAATAATTGACATTTGATAAACTATTGCAGGATATACTAGTAAACCACAAATAGTGTCTTGAACTTATTCCTTATTCCCACTAGAAACTTTTTAAAATTGATTCACTTTGGTAACAGGAAAGAACTGGATTTGTTTTGTACCATTTTTAAAATAGCCATTGTTTCCTTATTAAAGAATTGTTTGAATTACAGACAACAGTTCCTAGATCCCCAAATGTGTGTTCTTCGATTTGTGCTATTAAAATACTGGGTCTAAAAAACAAAAATTTTGTTTTTTCTTATTTCCAAAAATTAGACTTTTTCAGATATTGTCTCATATACATTCCCATCTTTTTCAATCATTCAACACACCAGATACAGTTGATCTATTGCTTACAGTCTTAACAACGAGGCTTATTTGCGAGACAATTGAATTACAATCCAGCAGCGGCAACTTAAACTATATAACGATATTTAACCTTGATCACTGATCCTTGAAATAAAGTCATTGTCAGGTAAATCCATTATGACGAACATGGTGACCTGAAAAGGAACCCATATATACCCTAATATTAATACCCTATTACTTATAATGATTGAGAAATTTACATAAAAAAACAATTAAAAGTAGATTCATGAAAATGAGTGAACAATAGACACAGGCAGACAAGAATTTCGTAACCAAATTATCAGTATGCTAGGTATGAACAATGAATATGTTCTTAAAAAGGGCCAACAGATACCAGAGGGACATTAAACTCATCGTTTGAAAATACACTGGCAACTGACCAAAATAGAAAAAGACAAACAAAAACAATTAAAAACCAATTGTTCAGAGAACAATTAAAAGTCTTTCCACATCAAAGAAATTTTGATAAGATAGTTTCTGCATACTGATGCGATAAATAATTGTTTAATTATATTTTTTTGAGTGAAATAAGGGAGATAATATGCTACTTCCGGTGAAATGAATGTCACTTCCGGTCTCAAATGATAGCTTATTTTACACTGATTCCAAAAATATATAGTTTCTATCTACTTTTGTATGTAGAATGGGAGATAATTGGCCACTTCCGGTTTGTTGGAAGTCATTTTTAGTCTTCAGTAATAAGTTTATGTATCTATATAGCAAAATATGTGGATTCTGAGTACTTTTATATGAAAAAATTGCGAAAAGGCGACTTCCGGTTTTCTCAAGGTCACTTCCGGTAGTCATTTTTTTAAGGTCATATGTCACCTAATCTTTTGTACAAGGTCAAATGCCTTCATAATGAACTTACTTAAAGTTATAATCAAATAACCTCATATCAAGACATTTCAGGGGCAGCAACTCCTATAAGATGCCATTAAATTGTATCAGACTAAATGTAGCATATCTTCATTACAATAAAGCAGACATTTTGCACTTGTTCTTTTATATGTATCTTTCAAAATGTCTGAGAAAATGCAAAAACAAGCAAAAGTCACAATTGAAAACTTGACCTTGACCTTTGACCTTGAACTCATTTTCTAAGTTAGGACATAGGGGTCTCAAATAAAAATATCCCAGGCTTATACGGTTAACGGTTAATGAGTTGAAAACACATACCGACACATTAATTGTGTAGGGGTAGATAACTCCTATAAAATATCATCGGATCTCTTCGATTCAAAGGAGTAGGTCCAGTAAGACCCCTTTTTGGCCCCAAAATATAGCAGTTTTAAAATTGTTAAAATGTAAACTTTTAGTTATTTATAGGCTAGTTAAATGCTTCTGCTACATAAATATGGGCTGTTTTTGACAATACAATGCACAAATATCGGGTACTAGCACCATTAAGTCATGCTACATTACTAAAATCTTCACAATTCTAGCATTTTAGATAAATTTTAGGCGATTTCCGTGTAAAACGAAAGTGGCCGCATTCGTGTTCATCCTTAATATTGAAATGTAAGTTGTATTTTATGATAATACATAGCATATATAAAGGTTGAGGATGAACACGGATGCGGCCACTTTCATTTTTGTCAAAAACCATCTGAAAAACGACATTTTTCGGCATATTTGGTAGATTTTTCATTTTGAGCTTAAATCGAATCGTTTTTAATGACTAAATTAGTTAAAATCTTTCACCTGAACTAATTGAATCTAATGAAATAGACACTTAAGTATTTAAAAAATGGTCAAAATCTTTCGTCAGATGAACCTGAAATTTGAGGCCAAAATCGGTCCTTACCGGACCTACTCCTTTGCCAAAAATTTCTGATGATGTAACGAACAATTTATAAAAGGAATTTTGTCGCTATCTTTTTTTTTTTGTTATGAAGGAGATGCACACACATAATAAACAGTGAATAGGGAGATAACTCTTACAAAAATGGTTTGCCTTAGCAGGGTAAAATTTAAAAGCGCATAAACTATATTCAACCATATGAGAAATATCTAAGCGACATATTGCGAAACAAACATTTATCGCAAGAACAAAATTTGGCGAAAGAAAAAAAAAATTAATCAGAAAAAAACAATAAGTCTTTCCACAGCAAAGTGGAAAGACTTAATTAATAGTACACAAGACACAGCGTATACAACGAAGGACTAAGCAGCACGAATAACAACCAAAACAGGGTGTGAAATGCCATCTGATATATGAATCTTGCCAAACAAAGTTTCAATTGCTGCTGCTGGATTGTCATCCATATGTCTTGCAAACTGAGACTTTTGTCAAACTAGAGGCTCTCAACAATGGGCACAGATAAATTCATGACATAATTGTGTTTTGGTGATGGTGATGTGTTTGTAGATCTTACTTTACTGAACATTCTTGTTGCTACAATTATCTCTATCTATAATGAACTTGGCCCAGTAATTACAGTGGAAAATATTTTCTAACAATTTACAAAAATTTATGAAAAATGTTAAAAATTAACTATAAAGGGCAATAACTCCTTAAAGGGTAAATTGACTATTTTGGTCATGTAAAACTTATTTGTAGATCTTATTTTGCTGAACGTTATTGCTGTTTACAGTTTATCTCTATCTATAATAATATTCAAGATAATAACAAAAAACGGCAAAATTTCCTTAAAATTACCAATTCAGAGAATAAACTAACACAGATTGTCTGATCCCTGTGAAAATATCAGGGCAGATAGATCTTGACCTGATAAACAATTTAACCCTGTCAGATTTTTTCTTAATGCTTTGGTTTTTGAGTTATAAGCAAAAAACTGCATTTTACCCCTATGTTCTTTTTTTAGCCATGGCGGCCATCTTGGTTGATTGGCAGGGTCATTTTTAAAACTAGATACCCCAATGATGATTGTGGCCAAGTTTGAATTAATTTGGCCCAGTCGTTTCAGAGGAGAAGATTTTTGTAAATGATTACTAAGATTTACGAAAAAATGGTTAAAAATTGACTATAAAGGGCAATAACTTCTAAAGGGGTCAACTGACCATTTCGGTCATGTTGACTTACTTGTAAATCTTACTTTGCTGAATATTATTGCTGTTCACAGTTTATCTTTATCTATAATAATATTCAAGATAATAACCAAAAACAGCAAAATTTCCTTAAAATTACCAATTCAGGGGCAGCAACCAAACAACAGGTTGTCCGATTCATCTGAAAATTCCAGGACAGATAGATCTTGACCTGATTAACACTTTAACTCATGTCAGATTTGCTCTAAATGCTTTGGTTTTTGAGTTATAAGTCAAAAACTGCATTTTACCCCTATGTTCTATTTTTAGCCATGGCGGCCATCTTGGTTGGTTGGCCGAGTCACGCCACACATTTTTAAAACTAGATACCCCAATGATGATTGTGGCCAAGTTTGATTTAATTTGGCCTAGTAGTTTCAGAGGAGAAGATTTTGGTAAAAGATTACTAAGATTTACGAAAAATGGTTAAAAACTGACTATAAAGGTCAATAACTCCTAAAGGGGTCAACTGACCATTTTGGTCATGTTGACTTATTTGTAAATCTTACTTTGCTGAACATTATTGCTGTTTACAGTTTATCTCTATCTATAATAATATTCAAGATAATAACCAAAAACAGCAAAAATTCCCTAAAATTACCAATTCAGGGGCAGCAACCCAACAACGGGTTGTCGGATTCATTTGAAAATTTGAGGGCAGATAGATCTTGATCTGATAAACAATTTTATCTCTGTCAGATACCCCAATGATGATTGTGGCCAAGTTTGGTTTAATTTGGCCAAGTAGTTTCAGAGGAGAAGATTTTTGTAAAAGTTAACGACGACGGACGACGACGACGGACGCCGGACGCCAAGTCATGGGAAAAGCTCACTTGGCCCTTTCTGGCCAGGTGAGCTAAAAAGAGTCAACATGAACGTCTCAAGGGGAATAACTCCAAAATGGGTAGAACATTTTTTCAAAGTTTTCAGGAACAATAAAACTCTGTTGTGCTAGCGTATCAAATCCACTCGCAAGGATGCGAAGACAAGGATAATCAATTAGATGACAGAAACACGAGAAAGTCGTATGCTTCATGTATTTAGCTAAATCACGATTAAAGTATTTTTTGTCAACTTTAAATATTTAGAAGTAACATTTTATTTGCCCCAGTCTCTACTAGTATTTTCGTATCTCGGTGATGAAATCCATTGGTACGCGAGAACTGATTATAAATTTACTTCACCCAAAAAATATATTAAGTTTAAATGAAGTGACATCCAATACAGGTAAAAAATATATTTTAGTTTTGATTTTCTAAAATATAAATATACCACAACAACTGTCCACTATGCTTATATGAAAGTTTTCCAAAAGTAACCTTTATATTCATGTGGCTCATTATATACATGTGGCAAATGACAAAATATTAATTAAACTGCTCTTATCTGAATGTACGAAAAATTGAGTTGCAGAATAAAGCATGCAGGATGTTTTGTCAACGTTCCATTTTTAGTCCATGAAAAGTACGATGATTTTAAACGACTTAAGAAAGTGTAAACTTTTTGTACAATTAGATAAAATAAGTGTTTACTTCCGCGTTCTTCTCATTTCGATATCTAATTTCTATCAATTATACTTTAAACTTTACGTGTCGAATTAAATGTGTGGGCATTCGTGCGTGATTAATTGAAAAAAAGTGTCTCATTTTGTCTTAATAACAAGCATATCAACAGTGTTATTTTCAATTAAACGAAATACGCTTCCTCCATAGAGTACTTTACAAGTGAACTTAGGTTTGCAATGACTTTTGTCAGATTGTTTTGGCTGTCTGTTTTTGTTGGATATAATACTATAATGGGTATTGAAGGCAAGTTTAATGTATTTATATAATTTGCATATTAAATTACGATTATTTACTAAGTTAGGTATTAACAATTTACCATGAATTTATGTCAGATCAGATGTTTTTTGAAAAGTTTTTAATATGAGTGAGTTAATGTTTGGCTCTCATAATAATGATAATAAAATGTGATTTTAATGTAGCTAACCGAGAGTAAATGACGTGAACTTTAAAAACTATAGGTGTACGTATAAACCTCCCTATTGCCCATTTATTTAACAAAAACTTAACAAAAGGGACGTATAATGGCCATTAATGTCAAACATCTGGAAAGAACATCTAGACAAACGTGAAAAAATTTTTTGATTTTATAGAAAGATAGAATATTTGAAGGTAAAAACTTACTACATTGTAATAGCAACCTTCATATGTCGGTTATGAAGATAAAACAAAAACAAAAAATAGGCTAAGTAAACAATACATTTGTTTACCTCTCTCAACAATAAAACATAATTAACAGTAGGACATGTCGTTCTTGCGAACAGATGCATGCCAAATAATAATTATGTTTTCAGCTGTTCTCTGTAGCTGTTCTCTACAAAAATGCGGATGGGTTAAACATGTTTATTGAGATCTCAACCATCCCCTTATACCTCTATCCAATGTAGATTAAACAAACACACAACACACAGTTTGAAAGAAATCAGAGTCCGAAGTCAGAATAGGTAACGAAGGAAACTAAGCAAAATGACAATGATACAAAAAAAGAAACCAAGCAAAGGACTACAAGCAGTTATTGATATTCCAGCCCCTGATCCCAATTAATTAAAAGGATTGAAAGATTATGTATTCATCATTTGAAAAATCAAACACATTCGCCCATGTTAAGGGTATAGTATTATATTATGATAAATTATATGAGAGGGACACCCGAATCATGTCAAAAACTGGTTTTAAAATAAATGTTTTTATTTTTGATGCAAAGACCCTGTGTGTGAATCAATATTAATACCAACGTTTACTATCTGTAATTACCTGACAACAGTATCATTACTTTTTCCCTTTCTGAATAAGTCTGTTTGAAGGTTTTGTTAGATTTTGAGGTAAATTCCGACATGTTTGAGCTTTGTTATAATCTAACCATAAAAAATATATCTGAAATACCTGAACGTATAAGAAGTAAAAGATGCTGCATGTTGTACTTTTGATAACATTTAGTAAATGTGTTGACAAGTTTGTGACATCGAAAATCCTGGTGTAATAATTTTTCAATAGGAAATGAAAAATCATCTCTTGTATCATAGATTTTGGTATTAAGTTTTCTGTTAAGGTTTATTACCCCTTCTGTGGCCATTTTTGTACGCACTTTTCAAACTTCAATTGTATCAAAACTACAGATATAATGTATAATATTGATAGGCCGTGTTGTACATATACCAAGGGGAAACTTGATGCAAAGCATTATTATTTACTATGTCATTGCATTTAATAGAAAAAGAGTACTTTGTGGAGAATAAACCAAGATTTTTATAGAAAATCCAGAGCCTTTAATACAGAAATTTTTGTTATAAAATTTGAAACATAGATTACCCACTTGCTTTTCTATGATGTGCTAGTGTTTGGTTCTTACAAAAAGTTCTTACTAACCTGTTAATTTCAAAATACCTCGTGCTGAGTCACTAAAGTCAAGTGCACTCTAAAAGGTGTACTCGATTTGGTCCATTTTTTAATTTGTTTTAACCAATAACTACATTAATAAACTTGTTTTAAGGAAATCAATGCTAGCACTGCATGCAATAATCATATATCTATCAGTCATCAAATTGCCAAATATGAGAGTACAAGGATAAAGGCTGTGGATTTTCTATAAAATTTTCATATGTTTAGCATTGAATCAACACAAGGGTACATACTCCTTAAATATATAGATGTCAGGATTTAGGAAAGGGCAGTGTTCGTTGTTAGTATAAGTTTTATTTAAGGTTTATGACCCTTTCTGTGGTCTGTGAATTATGAACTTTTTCAAACTGCAAAAGTATCAAAACAGCAAAAAATACAGACTTTAATACAGAGATTTTTGTTATCAAAAATTGAAACATAGTTTACATACTTATTTTTCTATGATGTGCTAGCGTTCAGTAATTACAAAAAGTCCTAAACAACCTTTAAATTCCAAAACACTTCGTGTTGAGTCATTAAAGTATAGCGCACCGTAGAAGGTGTACTTGAATTGGTCCATATTTATATTTATAAACTTGTTTTTAGGAAATCATTGCTAGAACTGTATGCAATAGTCCTCTATTTATCAAGTGCTGAATTGCCAAATATGAGAGTACAAGGGGAAAGGCTGTGGAGTTTCTATAAAATTTACATATGTTTAGCATCGAAGCAACACAAGGGTTAATAAATATCTTTATTGTACATATTGAAGTCGTCATTATGGAAAGTCAATATATCATCCAAATATCTAAAAATGTTATTTAATTGGTTATATATAGGTATCAAAGGTAACAGGCTTATAATTTAATACACATGATATATTCGTGTTAGATGTTATTTTGATAGGTCTTTGCTGATTTAATTCATCAATTGTAACTCATAACACTACAGAAAAAGAGTCTGCAGTATGTGGTAAGACCCCATTGAAATTTTGATAACTTGACGAGATACGGAATCTAAATAGCGAATAAAAATGTTAATAGAACGTCATTGATAAATTTTTCTTTTATTACCATTTAAACTTTGTCCAAGACTCTGTTGAAAAACATCATTTTTTAGTATTGGACTGCTTGGTTATAGAAAACATAAAAAAACAATGTCATTTTGATTTAATACGTAAATTAGTCAAAAGATGCATATATTTCAGCTTATGATATTTAAAATGAATGTGGTAATTTTTTTTTTAAATATATTGTCATTTTAGACATCGAAAGCTACCATGTAGACACTGGATTTGTGCCTATCCACAGTACGATCATATCTAAACCGTGTAACGCAACTTATTCAGAAAGAAACTTTACTATCCAAATTGCTGATAAAAACGAGACAACTGGACAATTTGCGCCAATCTTCTGTAATATCTCAGGAGTTCAAGAAAAGATCACAAATGAGCTACTACAGACGTGTTTCAGTAATATGTTCATCGACATCGAACTTTACTTTTCGTGTAACAATGGAAATCAGCTGCATTTAGGTACGTTATTGCTAGAAAAGTGTCGATAACATACGAAAAGTCTTAAGTCTGGTAAATTTCATAAAAATGAAATCTAATAATCGATCGTTACAACTTTGTCTACACACTTACTTTTTGTTTAATACTTGCACGCTCAAACATATATATTTATATACCTTTTGTGTGGAGCTAGGGTTGGTGTGTGGGGAATGAAACATCTAGCAAATAATATTATCTTCCTTCTTTTATTTTTTAAATGCACATACATGTACATACATCAAATACATGCAAATTTCTTATTATCAATGGAACAAACTATTTTTTTTAATCTTACATCTTTTTTGTAATGTTCAACATGTGGGTGATCAAGTTTGCTTAGGTATTTAAAATGACAAAATTGTTAGAGTACTTGGAATATGTATGTCTTTGCGCTTGGCTGTTTTTATTTTTATTGTTAACTTTAATTAATGGTCGAGAAACATAACTATTTAGTTATTACGAAAAAATATCATTTATCATGTTTATTCAAAAGAACAGTTTACAAAAAACTTTTCTCCAATCACAATAATTATTTACCAGAATTGCAAGTTTTCTGACATGGAATGCCTATCACCTGTATAAACTCTTCTGATATCAAATTGTAAGCATTTCAAATCACTATAAATGTAAAGCTTAATGATTAACCATTCAAATATTCAAAATTATATAAATCATCCAATGCATATGATTATTTTATGAACAAGAAATGTTTAAAACAAGCCATAATTCTAAAGTTGTTGAATGATTGATTGATTGATTGGTTGTTGGTGTTTCAACGCAACGTTTAGAGCCACCTTCGGGCTATTCTGTGGCGGTCAGTTTTTATAGGTAGAGGAAGCATGTGTGCTCGGAAAGAAGCACCAAACCTGAGATAGGAAAACTGACAATCCTAATCAATTTAGATTATAGTCTAATGCAACTGCATGTGCGGAGTTCGAACTCACAACCTCAGTATTGACTAGCTAGTGATTACATTAGTAGACCCATTGGCCACTGATACCAAAGTTGTATAATGAAGTTACTAGTTTTATACTTAAATTCATGAACAGGTTTTCTCAACACCTGTGCGACTAATTATGTTTTGTTTGAAGATTTGTTCTAAAACACCATATTGTTTATCTTTTAAGAAACATTCTTTGCTTCATATCCCTATGATAATATTACAAACAATGTAATGGATAACTGCACTGAACCAGTTCTTCAGGAATTAAAACTTCTTAACCAGTCAAGTGATGTATATTGGTCAGTTTGTGAAAACATTTCCAAAAAGGTTATGTTAAATTGCTCTGTGAGTTGCAATGGAAATACCTGCTCCATTAATACTATATGCGTGCAGGACATTGATCCTAGATGTCTTATACCGATATTTGTCAGGCTGAGTTATGAATGCATACGAGATTCAAGTAAGTAATTAAGTAAGACTTTTTAATAACTTCCGAAGTATGTGCAGATACATTCTTTTGTTAATTTTAATCTAACTTAGGAAGTTTTGCTATTTAGGTGTGTTTTTTTTTTTTTTTTTTTTGGGGGGGGGGATATTTTCAAAAGTATAAGTTATGCATGTGTACATGTATTTTCAATTATCACTGAAGTAATCAAGATCCAGTTGCATGCGAAAAATCATAATACATATCTCTTCTATTCTTTTTTTTTTTATCCGTTATAAATAACGATGTTCCAATAAAATTTGAAGTTTTAGCGAACGAGTTGAACAGTTTAAAAAACAGAAATCATCGTCCATAAAAACAGTGAAAATTAACAAAAGGGAACGAAACATCCCCTTTTTCGTCGTTAGTCTTTGTGAAAAGTTATTAGTGTAAATCTGAAATCTGAAAAAAAACCTTTGTTCCTGTTTATAGTTTATATATGAAACATGTAAAAGATATGTTCCTTCGTATAAATTACAGCAGTCTATTAAGGTAATTCTTGATTATTCATCGAATATAATGATAACGGTAAGTGTTGATAAATTTATCAATTAAAATGAATTTAGACGGATCTTTACTGAGTTTGGCTATACACGGTGACCAACGCAGCAGTTGAACTGAACAGTTATATTATTCAAGAAGCCATTCGATAAAATGTAATGTCGAAATATACATACATGTTGTCCCTGTAGGAACATCATTGCATCTCAAATCCAGTTAATTTATGTAGCGTTATTACATTTCTCATTCGAGGAAAGGCTTTATTTGAGATTTATCAAACGACAGTATAATTAAGTAGGGACACTTTTGGTTAATAATTAGTTATCAAAGGTACCAGGATTATAATTTAGTACGCCATACGCGCCTATCGTCTGCATAAGACTCATCAGTGACGCTCATATCAAAATATTTATACAGCCAAACAAGTACAAAGTTGAAGAGCATTGAGGATCCAAAATTCCAAAAAGTTGTACCAAATACGGCTAAGGATAAGAAAAGCCTTATTGTTTTCGAAACATTCAAAGTTTTGTTTACAGGAAGTTTATTAAAATGACCACATTATTGATATTCATGTCAACATCGAATTGTTGACTTCTAAGCTGGTGATACCCTCGGGGACGAAACGTTCATCAGCAGTGACATAGACCCAGTGATGTAAATAGTTATAAAAGGTACCAGGATTATAATTAAGTACACCAAACGTGCGTTTCATCTGCATAAGACTCATCAGTGACGCTCACATCAAAATATTTATAAAGCCAAACAAGTACAAAATTGAAGACCATTGAGGATCCAAAATTCCCCCAAAAGTATGTTCGAGTGAAGTGTAGTATAAAAACGAAAAACTGTCAAGCAAAAACTAATGCACTATCGAAAACACTCGTTAACAGGACACACAAAAATAGAGGCATATACATATTGCGGGTTGTTTTAGTTGTTTAGGAAATCAATACATTGTGGGGACCTTCAAATATTAAAAGAGGCTTTAGTCTGACATGTGGTAGTACAATGATATTTAGGTATGACACTCTGACATTTTACACATGGTACAATTTCAGTCTGAATGACTAACGAGTAGAATTTACCTCACCCCACTACCACATTGTTGTCTAAACAAATAAGACACGAGGATATACTTTATTTAAATTAAAATCATTGTCCTAAGACAAATACATGATATAACAACTTATTGCAATGAAGTGTAACATTTTTTTTTTTCATTTTGGCAAATGAATCTTGCTTCAAATATCACAGGGGACAAACAGTTTATTAGCAGATGTATGTTTGACATGGACATGTTTCTCATACCATAAACCACAATTGATAAGATTGTTGCAAATCACTTACTTGTCCATTGTACAATAAGGGAACTCTCTATCCTTATCGAACTTTACTCCCTTGACTTGTTAAATGTAACTTCTTGCACCCTTGATCAATGCACGCATTTTTTTGGGAATATAGAAAACGTAGGATTTCCAAGTTATATTGACTGTGGAGACAAACATCTTATCAATATCGCTGATGTTTTTATACAACAAGAAATGCAATCGTGTCCTGAAACTCAAAAGCTAGTGTTTTATTTCCAGCGAAACAAAACACAGATAATAAATGCATGCAACAACAAGATGAAATACATAAATCCGATTAAACTTAATTCAAAGTGTCTTTACACAACAGAGTATGCATATTATAATATTTCTTACAAGTGCTCAAATAGTAATCGTAAGTATATACATAACGTTTATTATCTGTGTTAAAATTAATGAACCATCGTAGAAAAAAAGTACATGCATATCATAAATTTTGTTGTTAAATAACAATGATGTTTAAATTTAAAATAACACACAATTGTACCTTCTAAACCCTACGTTTTTGAATGTTAACATATAATATAAATGAAGGTTGATTCTGAACCTTTACACAAACTACTTGAAGTAAGAGTGTTTACTTTCTGATATTTACCAGAATTCGGCATTAGCACTATTATTATCTACTGAACACATGTTGTCTATAACGTAAATAGATCTTTTGTATATTTTCCCGTATTTTTACGAATTGGTACTGTATAGGATATGCTAGAAATGTTTTAAAAGATTTGATTAGATTAGAATGACTGAACATTGGGTAATTAATCTATATATTTTGATCCTACGACATCCGTAGAACTTAAATCATATAATTGCCAATCTAATATAGTCTTCTACTGAACATTACTGCATGGATTGCAGTCAATCTGTCTACAAAGTATTATTATTTCTGATATGTGCTTATGGGTGTACGTCCGTTCATTGAAGCTAGCAAGTGTTTGGTTACGAATGTGTACAATGAAAATGTTTTCAAATGAGTTAAAACATAGCACGCAGTGCGATGTTCTTTGGAATGCTAACGTGTTAAAGTATTTATAAAAAAGGAAATGCGGTGTGATTGCCGATACGCCAATGACGGTTTTACATGGCTCAATAAACACACAAATTGTTTTCGCAGTCGTCTGATGATGTATGTCACATTTTGGCATTAGTAGAAAAACATCGAAAAAGTAAAATGACAAAAATACTGAACTCCGATGAATATTCTAAAAGGAAAGTCCCTAATCAAATGGCAAAATCTAAATACTCAAACACATCAAACAAATGGACGATTACTGTTAAATTAAAGTTTACAAACGCAATTTCATGAATACTTCGTATAAATATAGTAATCGAAACCACGTTAATGAATAGTAATATTAATTTACTGTATATACTGTTTGTTCGATTGTTTTTTCTGGAGAAAGACACTGTTGATTTAGAGATTTATACTTACATTTTTTTAAGTGATTTACCATCGAGTTTCTAAATCCTGAATTCTGAATTGATAGAGGTAACTAAAGTTGCCCATATATTGAGTTCAAATTATGTCAACAATTAAAGTATGGTACTACATCGATAAATGTATGACTATTGAACAGCGGTTTTACTACTGTTGTCTTTATTGATAATACTCATTTTGCAGCATAAATGTCCAAAAATAGAAAAAAAAACACTAAACTACGTATAT
This sequence comes from Mytilus galloprovincialis, assembly GCF_965363235.1. NCBI lineage: Eukaryota > Metazoa > Mollusca > Bivalvia > Mytilida > Mytilidae > Mytilus > Mytilus galloprovincialis. The sequence goes on along the minus strand of NC_134846.1, from coordinate 4,383,254 downwards.
TATATTTTTCGGAGTTAAGCGTGACGTCCATTTTCACTGAACTAGTACACAATTTTGTTTATGGGCCAGCTGATAACTGCCATCGGAGGCGTGATTTTCCCGCTTTGTTGAAGACCCATTGGTGACCTTGGGCTATTGTCTGCTCTTTGGTCGGGTAGTTGTCTCTTTGAAACATCCCCTTTTTCCATTCTGAATCAAATAAAAGTATTTTTTCTCTGAAATAATCTATTTTAATACAATGTTAGTATGCACATAAAACAGTGTAGTTCTGAAAAACAGTCGTAGTGTAGAAATATCTGTTTTCAGTTTTGTATATATCAAAACAACGCACCTGAATAACAAATGCTATCTTTGTTTTTTAGCAGAAGGGGACATACGACGATATAGCATATATAATAGATCCTTAATTAGTGTTTAGTGTATTTTGTTCACATTAGTTGAAACTATTTACAAAATAGATTGTAAAATGTTTTTGTTTTTTTAAATAAAATGACAAAAGTTTACGATTATTACGATGTTGATCCTAATTGCAAGATTAAATAGAGTGCACCATAGATACAGTACGAAAAAGGCATGGTATCCTTGGATACCCATTCAAATGTTTTGCTTGAGGAATATCTATAACTGCATACACATGTATCATGTATTTGCAAACCTTTCGAAATATGTGGTTCAAATTCCCTTTAAGGTATAATTTTGATTTAGCCTTTTGACTTTTTTCATGCAACCTAATGGGCGAGAGTTTTGTAGGAAAAACACATGAAACATGTATGAAACACTTGGATGGATGAAATAATAATCGCCAATTTACTTAGACTTTAAACTTCCTATTTTCTTCAACACGTTTAACGATACATATATAAGAACAAGTGCAAAATATTTGCTTTATTGTAATGAAGAGATGTTACATTTGGTCTGTTACAAATTAATGAAATCTTATAGGAGTTAGTACCCATGTGATGTCTTAATATAAGGTTATTTGATTATAACTTCAATCGAGTTCATACAAAGCCATATGACCTTATACAAAAGGTTAGGTGACATATGACCTTGACAAATGACCGGAAGAGACCTTGAGAAAACCGGAAGTAGCTATTTATGCACTTTTTTCATATAAAAGCATTCAGAATCCATATAGTTTGTAATTTAGATACATTTACTTATCACTTATAACTTGAAGTGACTTTTTGTAAACCGGAAGTGGTCAATTATATCCGAGTTTACAGGCAAAAGTATATAGAAACTATATATTTTGGGAATAAGTGTGAAAGAAACTATCATATGAGACCGGAAGTAACATTTGCTTCAATGGAAGTAGCACATTATCTCCTTTAGTTCAATCTATAGCATATCAAAACCATTTATTTATTGCTATTTATGTGTAAAGAAAATAGCTTCTTTTCAAAATTTCTTTGATGTGGAAAGACCTTCAATTGTTCTCTGAACAGTTGTTTTTTTTAATTTGTATTAAAACGCATTATCAATTTAGTATATAACAGCAACATAAGAAGATGTTGTATGATTGACAATGATACAACTATTCACCGAAGGATGAATGAAGTGGTTGAAGCAATTATTGGCAACCTTAAAACCTTCAACAACGAACCAAAAAATACCATACCGTCTTGAAGTGAAAAATGAGAGCAATTTAATTGAAAAAAATATTGATTGTCTAATGGTCTCTTGTATGTTGTGCAATGAGCATACATTTTTGTTATGTGTAGTTTAGAATCAAACTGTTTCTTTTATTATTGATTGTTATAATTGTGTGCAATTCATCGCGTCTGTTGTTTGTCTATTACATCATGAGTTTACAATACTATTATGATTGGTGTTTAATGCCAATGTTAAACACAATTGTTCTATTTCATGGCGTTTAGTTTTTTATTGGAGGAGAAAGCGAGAAAACAATTGACCTCCGTTAGGAAAACTAACAATCCTGGTCAATTGATATACGAGTAGAGTGCATCCGCATCTGCGAGACTTGCATGACAACTATTAAACTATATAGGTAGATGAAATGTAATATTGGTAATTTGTACATCAGTCTTTACTGCAAAAATTATTAACATTTTTTTATAAGGAACAGCATATAGCTTTTCATCGGAAAGAACACCTACCAGAAATTCAGGTACGGCAAATACAAAATTCTTCGATACATTTATATATTTGTATTATTCTATTATATTACACATATCCAATTTCTAGTCCCGAACGTCGAGTGGGACAAGGCTGTATAGTGTAAAACCTCTAAAATGACAATCACTTCCTTACTTTATCCGGTATACTATTTTAACTGCCTTTATTTATTCATCCCAAAGTAATTAACTACATTTCCATGACAAATTGATTATTTCAATAAAAATATATTATCAGTTAAGTAATAAAAATGAAAATAGAAATGAGGAATGTGTCAACGAGACAACAACCCGATCAAAAAGTAGATAACAGCTGGAGGCTAAGTTTACAAGAAGTTAGAAAAAGTGGCAATTGTATTTTTGGTTATCGTAGTTCTAGTTATTTCAATTTTACAAATTAAACAAGTTAACTAAAGTGACCTTGAATTAAGCAGATACAAATTCAGAATACTACTATCTTGTTTTTATTTTTTATTTTTTATTTAACACAGAGTTGACAAATAGTGTTGAGTCTGTTGAAAGTTCAACTTCATCAGTAGTGCAAACGAAAATTGAACCAGGTACGTGTTTAAAGATACCACCAAATATATTCTGAAGAATCAACAATTTTGAACTAGATTGCATATTGCATCTAGTAGATCGGTAGAGATCAAAAACATTTCGAAATGCACACAGTACTTTTCAGTAACTTTTTGTTTCTGTTTCTAATTTATATATATTTTTTTAATTACTTTCAATTTCGTATTTCATTTTTAATCTTGAATTCATGTCATTTTTGACCGATATATTGAACTTTTGTTCGGCATGATATGTTTAAAATGATTTCTTAATTTATATATTAAGTTTCTGTTGGAATTATAATTGGTGCCACCGTAGGTTCTATAGTGATTGCTGTTGTCTTCGGTGTAATAGTTTATTGGAGAAGGTAGGTAGTATATGTTATTATCGGTGTACTAAAGTGGTGTTTGTAAAAGAAATCAATTGGTAGAAAGACGCGTACAAAAATGTTTGAAAAAAGAGACAATTTATTAAACTAACAGTCATCATCATGATAAAGTATTACTCTGGATTCATTTATTGGTACCAATTGTCTGGATTGCGAAAAACTTGCCTATTCGTTGATATGTGATATATTTCGTGGTTTTGCCAAAGTCTGCATGCAACCTAATATAAATTTTATAATTCGTTGAACATTTAAATTCGTGGTTCACATGTTTCATTGAAAACCATGCAAATGCATATCCAACGTATAATAATGAATCCATAGTACCAGAAAATTCAAATCCAATTTTTTAAAAACTTATTTCATCATGTTCAGAATGATTTTTGGTAATAATCTATTCGTTGCATATAATTGTGCCCGTCTTGTGCTGCACTTTAAATGTTTTCTTTTGTGTAGATAAATAAGAAGATGTGATATGATTGTCAAACACATCAAATTTTAAAAAAATCAAATCACGCAACGTAACAAATACAAGTCCCCGTATGACCTTAATTCATGGGCAAAGTCCATATGACATAAAAGTTATACAAGTGACCAAAATACAAAAAAAAAACAATTCAAACAGATGAGCTAACGGCCTCATTTATATGCAAAACAATACACGAAAACAAATATGATATACAGCAACACACGACATCCATTGATGTGTGTTGATGTGCCATCTCTTCCTTAATTAACCTGGAACAGTGGTTAGGTCATACGTGTTGATATAAAAACAGAATTTAAACGTATATACAAGTTGCAATTATGAATGCATATACACGTTCTTAATTGTTCATTATTTATTGACAAAAAAAGGAAGATTTCTATTTTCTACATAGTTGTAGATGCTTCCTACTCTTTTGTGAGCATTTGCTGACACGATCTGTTTGACAATTGAATATATCATATTAAAAGAGGTGAATAATCTTGAACTATTTTTAGCTTTAGTCTAAGAGTAAGTCGAAAATTAGCAGGTTTCCTGACTGCTGAATTGTCATTTTATTATATATCTATGTAAGATACTTAAAATAAATAATTAACTTTAGTAAGATAGAGTTAACTGGTAGTTTTAACTTGAAGGGTTTATATGATGAAACACAATACAGATAGACGATCAGAAAGCGTGGTTGGATCTGCTTTGCAACGGACCTCACTGAAAGATTATACTGGAGTTCAGATGGTAGCTTATCCAGATGAAAGTAACGTACAATTGACGAAAGACAACCCTACCAATAACATGTACACTGTTGTATCAGGCGACCCTCAAAATACATTTGAAAATGACCAAATCGATCATTTCAAGGGAAAACGAATAGATATTGAAATAGAAAAATCTGCAACTGGATATTCTTTAATAAGGCCGAATCCAAATGAATTGCCGTTACCAAATATGCAGCTTCAAATGTCGCAAGCTGATAGCGGTTACAGTTTAGCAAAACAAATATCAAAAGAGCACAATAATAAGGGAAATTATGGTCCCAGCGGTTCAGATAATATCACCAGTAAAGACTATGAAATATCACCGGAGGGAATATATGACCGATCAAATAGTAGAAGAAACAAGAACGACATTGATGTTTATGACAGAGCTGTTGATAATACATATGATACAGCTGATCATAATAATAAACAACGAACGGACGATGATGGTAATGCATATGACCACTTCATCGGACCCAAGACAAACGACAACTACGAACAAGTAATGAGGAATAACAAAGTCGTCAGTGATGACACGTATGGTGTTCATTAAAACATTTTTTTCAAACTTATTCTGTGGTTTTGTGATCTTCTGTGGTTATAAGATTATATAGATAAGTACAACTGTAAAGGAAACACAAAGTAAAAAAATAAATAAAAGTCTTTAAATATTTTTTTTCCATCATGTCAAGGTTGTACATATTTTTATAACTTATTTCAACAGCATTTGTAGGTAGTGTCAACACATCAATAATGACTCTGAATGATATTTTTGTATCTTGGTGTATTTATAGATCGCCTGTTAAATTGATAGCTACTTTTTGATTTGTATTTTTTTTTCTATGTTTCATACTTTGTTTAAGAAACGCAGTTTAACAATATGACTTACAAAACGCAAGAGATTTCTTCACTTTGTAGTTTTCTGTAAATGGTATAATTCATTATAATGCGTGCACACATATTCATTAACAATGCAAACATTTTGTTTCATTTCAGTCTTAAAATTTCATTACGTAATTTGTAATTAAATCTTCAAATTCATTAACTATGGCTTTATTGAGTTTACCGACTGTGCTAACCCAAACTACTGGAATTAATTTGTTTTCGAATTTAGAGAAATCTTTATAGTCGGATAAGACGTATAAATATCGAAACTTTGTTTTTACCGGTCAACAATAACAAAAAACTATTTTTGTCATATCTATTTCATTCTTCACTTGCTTTAATTTAGACTTATTTTCATCGATTACTAACAAACTGGGATTGTCTCTCTTTTCTTACTATATGAATCAAATAAACATATAGACACAATTCACCATTTTCTCATTGATTGTGTATAAAAAAATGACCATACAAATGCGCTACAAGCTAAGATAAGATCAAGATCAGAACAAATATGGTGTTTATTTCCAAAGATGCTAATGCTTAGTGGTCTATTTTTTTGGAGAGTACGTGGGACTGAACTAGTTCAGAGTAAAAATGCAGTTTGTTGAAACTTTTTTTGGTTCTCATTCTCACGTTCGCGCTGCATACGCAATTGGTAAAAGCAACCAACATAACTTTAACTACCTTCATATAGAAACGAACAGATCTTTTCTTAGTTGAATAATGCTCAATTTATGTAATGTCTTGTATTTCCATGATTTAGTAAGTTGTTATCTGATGTTGCTGAACTTAGTAAGTTTTGTAATATCGTTTTTTTTTATTCTGCATGTTCTCTAAAAGGCAAAGAAAAAAATAGTTAAATATCTTTTTGAAATGTTCTATAGTAGTTTTTATGTATAATGGCGTGGTCTGTTTTCCTATCTGAAAGTTGGGTTATTCCTGTTACTCGTTATACGTCTGACTAAAGATAGTTTCTATAGCTAAAGATCGCAGACTTCAAAAGATGAGTACGATATATAAGTGTCATTCTGCTATCCATAATGTAATCCATGTTTTTTGGTAAATTTGCATGATGTATTTGAAATACTAATAATCATGCTATGCAATTTAAATAGCTCAGCACAAAACGTTTATAAAATCTAGCACGTCAGACTTTGACCTTTACAACAAAATTTAGTCCTGGTATATATGATGAGTTTATTTACTAGATATACCCAGATTTATCTACAACTTAACAGTCAAGAATTATTGATACGTTTTTAATCCCATTTGTGCTAATGCAATTTTATTGATCAACGAGCAATTCAAAATGCGTAAAAACCAAGAGACTCTTATGGAATTTCAGAAATATAGACAAATCTCAGCGAAAAATATTTCCGTGAAAGTTTACAAATCCTGATGAAAGCAATCAAGATATTCCCTGTATTTCTACATAACTAAATGTTATAATAAGGTCGAACCAATATTCAGTCCATCGTTCTAAAAATATATTTTACACAAAATTATCCAACAATGAGTGTTAATTCTATGAATAGAACGTGTTACATGTATCTACCTCAAGTAATGTCAAGTCAAACTTAAGACACACTGAATTGGTGGCAGTTTGTTGTGCATTGGACATTCATAATCAGCATCAACATGATTATTCGGCTGCTTGTGAAGAGTCATACGATAATATGTTCTATTCTTAAGACCTGTCAGGTGGTCAAGGATTTATACTAATCGTGCTCTGATGAAATTTGTGATGTTGGTGATAGGTGGTCGTTTGTGACAAGTCAAATGGAGACAAGGACTGCTACTGAGATATCATCCCGGTTCATCTGTGACAACGACTATCTATGTAAACTACCTAAATATTTGACAAATAACACAAATTATTTCAAAGTTCTTGGCACGTTTCAAATTCAATATATACAATTTTCCTTTTTACATCTTTTTTTTCAAATGTTTTAATGTGTCGATAAACATGTATGATAAATGATTTCCGGTTAATGTAACTTTGAGAAAATGGAACATTTTAATTTCACTCGAAATCTTTTATACATTTATAAATGTGTCGTAGTGGGATCTCGCACCGGCTATTCGGTTTCTATGGAAACAAATAAACAATTGTTATATCACATCGAGAAATGCCTCATTTTTTAACGCAGAAGGTCTCAACGAAAGACACAGGATTATAATCTACAAACATCCTGACAACTTTTTATTAATACATCTACGACCAAGACAACTATTTCAATCTTTGTAATTACTACAACTTCTTGAAGAATGTCGTATTACTTTGCACTACACACAGTAGATATATAACGTCATCAAATGTCTTGGGATTGTAAAGTTTCATAATTGCTTTAGCGATCCTGTCATGGGTGATTTCAATCGGTAAGGTAAACTCAGTAATCACACTTATTGGTTATCACTATTTATAGGTACAATGATGTGTCTAATCGTGTTTTAGATTAGAACAAACACAATATAAAAAGATAACAAATGACTTTTTTTATTGAGTGTTTACGCTATCAATAGTTCGAAAGCCTTAGGTACATTTGGTATGTACCGCAGTACATGGTATTATCCCACTCTGGGTACTGACTTTGTAATAAACAAATCTACAATGGCGTGTAATAAGGAGTTTCAAAAGAACTTTTACTTCCTACTTTGGAATCTGAATCATAAGATATAGCGTATGTTACAATCACAAATGAAACATGAGAAAACCAAAAAAACGTCGTTGATACATGTATTATACATTTTTTGAATTATTGCAGCTTTCAAAATTCGATCAATTTAAAAATGCCGATTACATACCACACACAAAAACAAAAGATAAAGAAAAGTACATTGTAATGGGTTTAACAGAACTTATTTCTTAGCGATTCAGGTCACGCTATGATTTGTATTTATATTTATACTTTTATGGACCTAGGAAAGATCAAAGTTATCTGAAAAGGTATGGCGTGTGTGAAACTTATATATCTATATACATCCTTTAATTACATATTTAGCAGTACCAATTTTACAGCACCAGATGCGCATTTTGTCAATTAATGTCTCCTCAGTGATGCTCGAGGTCAACATTTTTGAAAATAGAAATCTTATGAAAATGGTGAAGAGGTATTAATAAGAAAAGGACATAAAAGTATAGGCAAAAGCAGGGCAAGGAATAAGAGCTTTGCATTTTACAGGTATAGATGATATATTTTTATTATTTAAAGAAATGTAAAAACAAAAATGTTATAGCGAACGTTAACACAAAATCCTTCTTTTCATTCAAATACCCTCGAGGACAATCGAAAATAAACTTCGATGTGAGCCAAGGCTCCGTATTGAAGGCCGTACATTGACCTATAATGGTTTTCTTTTTTTTAAATTGTTATTTGGATGGAGAGTTGTCTCGTTGGCACTCACTCCACATCTTCCTATATCTATTTACCACGCCATGGCTAAAAATTAAAAAGACAAACAGACAAACAATTGTACACATGACAACGTAGAAAACTAAAGAATAAGCAACACGAACCCCATCAAAACTATGGGTGATCACAGGTGCTCCGGAAGGGTAAGCATATCCTGATCTACACATTGCACCCGTCGTGTTGCTCATGATATAACAAATCCGGTAAAAAGTTTTATTTGATAGGTCACATTCATGAAAGGGAAGGGGATTGTAAGACGACGTAAGGAGCATGTCCGATATCATTGTGAAACGGTTATTCCATAACGGTCAACCAACTCGTGATGGCGTCGGTACAATTTACTAATATATCATGTACTGTGACACATTTCTAGATTTTACTGATACTAGAAACACCAGACCACTAAAAGCTGCACTTTTTGTTAAGTCCAGAAGGAAAAGTGGTCTATAGCTATTGACTCATTGCAGGCGGTGTATATAATTCCCTTTCCGGAGTATCGTATATCACCAACGTATTTTGTGGGGTGTTCATGTTTGTCAGTCTGTACTTTTTTGTGTTTGTTTGTGTACTGTTGTCTGTCAGTGTATTGCCAGTTTTATTTCAACTGACGAGTTATTGTATGCTTTTGTTATCTTTTACATCTCTCTCATAATAACAATAAAATCTAATATGACCAATGAATGTTTCTCCTATTCACGAATATGCTGGTTGTTTTTTTTAAACACACAACGTCACTTTCGTTTGGACGATGCCTTGCAGTAAATATTTGATAGTTTTATTTGTAGATGAATCCGAAGACGGATACTATGCAGCTTGCGTAGAACAGTCCATATATCATCACGTTAAAAGTCCGTTTTGTACAATTAAATTCGATTTAGTAACTAGACAACTTACTTGTATTGATTTTTGTTTACAACTTTCAGATGCGACGTCTTATTTTTTCATAATATTGTGATTGAAAATTTAAGGTTAAAATCTTGATGGTGCTTTAAACATGTTAACATTTTGTCCGGGTGAATGACAAAGTATCTTATTTATATATCAGTAATTTATGATATGTGATAGCTTACTAGTTTACTCATATTTATCATTATTGTATACACAGTAATCTAGTTGGTCTAGAATTTGAATCAAATATTTTAGAAAAGTTCTCTGTTAGAGATCTATATCTGAACATATTGTACTAACGAAAGTATAATTTATCGAACTTAGAAAAGCCTTTCAAATGACACCACCATAATTATTCATTGAAATACAAATAATATATACTCGACAAAAAATAATATTTCATTGATTGAACCAAGCATACTGTATGACACGATTAATGCAGTTTGCAATCGATTAAATAAAGTTGAAGCAAACTTTTTGTTCAACAAATTCATTATTTAGCAAAATGTTATCATATCAATTTGTCAGATTTCATATATTTCAAAAGATATATTTAAAGAAAGTATGCAATGTCAATAAATCTGATATCAACATAATTATTGTTGAACATTTCTGACGTAAACAAAACATAGTAGACAGCACACAGACAGGCATCAACTGTTTTTTATCTGTATAACTCTGTAACTTTATTATTTTGAGAATTATTGCCCTTTTAAAATAACATTTTAAGGGTACTTTTTTGACATAATTCAAAAAGCAACAGTGGATTGTAGGTATACAATGGAAGAAGTATGCCCGATTCTGTATAAGGGTTTCATTTATCGAGTTTAACAATTATGTTCCTGTTGTTAACTATTTTTATGTTCGTACGTCACATGACTTCGTAGTATGCCTTATACAAATTATTACGCCACATTGCATTCTTAATGCATTCTTAACCATTCTTGCAGTTTAATGCTTTCTTGTTAAACCTCGCCGCACTTTTTCCCCTTACTCAAGTCAATGACCAAAAATTTCAAAAGTTGTGCCAAATAGGGATAAAAAAGTCCTTCGTACTTAGAATAATTCATACTCAATATCCGATGAGAATAATAAAATATAACATCAATACTAAAACATGTAAAACATGAATTTTGGATAGCAAAATACCGTGAACTTGGTTTTGTAAAACAAACAGATTTTGTATTATTACAAACGAGACTTTGCATTAGAGTCCTATCGAGGTAGATTTAAGCAACATGTGATCATCGTGCTGATTTAAAAATTCGGTGAAACTCGTAAAGTATGTACGTGTAGACACCAACATAAGTATTCATTGAAGTGCAAATACTATACAATCGATAAAAAAATGAAATTGCTACTTTCGACGAAGAAGAATCAAAATGAACTTGTCAAGGGAAATAACTCCAAAAACAAGTGGAAAGATTTTTTAATGTTTTCAGAAACAACTATGTTTTGCTAGTGTATTAAATCATCCCGTATGGTAAAGGGAATGCGGATACAAGGATGTTCAGTTATATGACAGAAACATGAGGAAGACGTATGCTTCATGTACATAGTCAAAGCCATGATTAAAGTATGTATTGTCAACTTAAAATATTCAGAAGTAACATATTATTTCCCCCCAGCCCCATTATATATACATGGTAATTGTTTGATACTAAAATATTGATTTCATTAATCCAATTTGACTAGGAAAAATTTGGTTGCAGAAAAAAGCAGGCAAGATGTTTTGACAACATTCAATCTTTATTTTGTCCATGACAAATACGATTATTTTTAACAACTTAAGAACATGTACAGCTTTTGTTCCATAAGACAAAGAAGTGCAGTAACGCTCAAATATAAAAAAGTTAAAAAGGCCAAATAAAATTCGAATGTGGAGGGCACAGGACCAACAAATCCTTAAAGTTTTGCACAGCTACATTTAACGGTTTGTCTAATGCTGAGGGAGAAAGGCCTAAGTATTTTAAAAATCAATTTAAGTAAGGTTTACATACGTCACATATGCTTAAATGAATCTAAAATTAAATCGTTGTGATAAAGAAAAAAAAAGAATGTCTTGTGTGAATGCCATTTAGATAACTTTCTAGCAAAGAGCAAAGGACGAAGAATGGACATTAATGCGAAAATCAATGGAAAATGCAATCAAAATAGAACAACAATTAGTAATGCTGAATAACATTTTGATTTTATGGAAATATATAATATTTGAAGGTAAAATCTTACTAATAATTATAGAGAAAGCAATCTTAAGATATTTGAGATGAAGATTTAACAAAAAAGGGTTAAGTTAACGAAATAGTTTTTTTTTCCTTTTCCCATAATTAAAGGAGGTAATGTCGTTATTTGAAACAGTTGCATTCACGTCAAAAGGGTTTTACATTTATGTCATCTATCTCTAAAAAAGTAAAATAAAAATACACAATGCGTGTATAAATTTTATAAACCCAAAATGTGCAAAAGTAATCGAAAATAAACTGACAACGCCATGGCTAAAACTGAAAAAAACAAACAGACAAACTATAGTACACATGACACAACATAGAAAACTAAAGAATAAGTAACATGAACCCCACCGAAAACTAGGGGTGATCTCAGGTGCTCCGGAAGGGTAAGCATATCCTGCTTCACTTGTGGCATCCGTCGTGTTGCTTATGTGATAGCAAATCCGGTAAATAGTCCAATTGGGTAGGTCACATTCATGAAATAATGATATTCTGTATGATATGTATAATGACAGATGTCTAGCCAAAGTTTGTTTTTCTACAATGATCCAAGACCACCACAACTATTGTTTTAGTTTTGACATTATATATTGATGGGAATAACAGGCGTATCAAAGTGTGATAACGAAGCATAAAGATATCTAAAACCAAAAGCACTAATGGGAATTACAAGATCCAAAAATAAATATTTAACCATAACATATTTAGAACCTGTTAATAATTTGTTGGTTAGTCTAAAAGTACAATATACATTTGTATGTACAACATGTTATTGGATCACAGTAAACATATACTACATTTATTTTTACCTCAATGACATTTTCATTGCCTCTCTGTTTACAATATTATTTTTTTTGTGAAATGATTATGCAGAAACGAAATCGACTATTGCGATACAAGTGTGTTTTATATATAAATGAGTATAGCATGTATAGTAAAATCAAAAGCTAAATAATAAAAAAGTTTAACATAGTACTGATTTGACTGCTACTTTAAAAGACACTTTTTTACCAAAAGGAAAATACCATTTCAAACTCTCATAAAAATTATGCATTTCAGTAATATGTTCAAATCAACAGACATGACTTGGCTGAGGTTAATCATTTGCTAAGGCATCAAATCTCGATATTCACATTAAAGAAAGATAATATACTTGTTATAGAAAAATGAACATCTGTAGGTAAAGAATATTTAACTTAAATATTAAATTTTCTATACATTGTGATTCAATTTAATTTTGTATATACTTTGTACTTTGAGACGTATCACTAAATTACATAAAATAGGTTCTAAAAAGCTTATGGTCCTATATCTTCATGATCTATCAACAAATTATGATTATGATTGACTAACAGCAATCCTGTGTCATTATTAAATCAACTTTTATTTCAAAATTAATGGCAAAATTCACAATGACACGAGCTTCCTTAATCATGTGCACAAACAAATAAAAGAAAAACTTGATAAAAACTTTTAAAAATCGTGTTTTTTTATATCCTTTGACAAAACTGTAATTTTAAATATGGAATGCCTTTTTGGAATTTTATAGGGTTGTTATACTCCAATATCTGTACAAAAAGGAACATTCAAATCTTAATATGCATCGCTTACTTTCGCCCAATATGGAATTTACAGATATTCAAACACTGTCCGACTTGTAATGATATTTGAAGATTTATTAAAATAAAACTTTGTTTTCTCTTTTAAGAAACATTCCTTGCTTCATATCCATATGATAATATTACATACAATGTAACGGATTACTGCGACGAACCAGTTCTTCAGCAATTAAAACTTCTTAACCAGTCAAGTGATGTATATTGGTCAGTTTGTGAAGACATTTCCAAAACGGTTATGACGAATTGTTCTGTGAGATGCAATGGAAAAACGTGCTCCATTAATACAATATGTGTACGGGAAATTAAGCTTAAATGTCTTATACAGAAATATGTGAGACTATCTTACGAATGCGAACAAGATTCAAGTAAGTAATTAAGAACAACTTTTAAATAATTTCCACAGTGTGTGCAGATATTTTATTTTTCATCTTAAATTTGATTTCGCAAGTTCTGTTATCTAGGTTTTTTTTGTGATATTTAAAAATAATAACGGGTGTATATGCATATGTATTTTTAACTATTACTGTAGTTTTAGAGATCTAGGTTAATGCGAAAACTCATAATACAATGCAACAGATCGCTTCTATAGGTTTTGTATCTCTTTTTACAATGTTTCAATAGAATGAGAAGTTTTTGCCACGACATATTTATCTTTATTGATTTCAGGAAGCTGGCTTGTCATTTTTTGGATTTTTTATCAGATTTTTGCCATCCTCTGCTTTTATCCATTTAAATGCCTTGAAAAATTTGCGCGATGACCCCCATTTTCCTTTTTGTAAATCTTTTACATGTATAATGATAAGCCATCTGTAAAAGTCTTATCAAATATAAATTATTTATTAACAGTTTTTGAGAACTTCAACTTGTCAATGATAAAGCTATGAAAAGTCAAGAGAGAATGTTTTCCCGCCAAAATTCCAATGGCTTATATATCGAAAACAAGCACGGTGACCTATATATTTTTTTGAGCTCTTTGGATTCCTTTATTAATCCTCTATCAAAATAAACTAGTGTTTTGAAAAGTCATTTATTTTGAAACTGAGAAGCTAACTCTCTTAAATAAACCCTATTACGAAAAAAACTCAGAATATGAACCATAAAGTACTCGCAGTTACTGTAAGCTAATTCATATATGATAGATGGCAACAACCAACTAAAAAATTATGTTTATTTGACTAAAATATCAATCAAGCATTCATTGAATTTAATGTACAGACGTCATTACCAGATATTGACAGTCAGAGACCTTTTGAAATGCCAAAATAGAAAAATCCATAGATTGGAGATTAACTCACCATAGAAATTAGGATTAAAATTTTATATGTGCACCAAACGCGCGTTTCATCTACATAAAACTCGTCAGTGACGCTCGAATAAAAAAACGTTAAAAAGGCAAAATCAAATACGAAGTATAAGAGCATTGAGGACCAAACATTTCTAAACGTTTTGCCTAATACAGATAATGCCTACGTCAAACATTCACGGATGTGACGCCAGATCAGCTACCGCTTACGATCTGCCATCATTCCTGGCAATCTGTGTTACATGGTTTCTTAACCTTGTATACAGATACACAAAAGGAACATATGATTATTTACTTATATGCAATGAAATATTAGTGAAATGTTATCCATGATAGTACTGGATAGAATAAAAACTTTACTCATGCCAGGTATTTCTACATTCGCAACAAATATAAATTCTGCATAATATTTCGAAAAGTAGAAATTTAAAATAAACCTTTTTTGTCGTAAATCTCCGTGAAGAATTTATAGTGTAAAATTGAAATGTCCATATTTATACTTATAATAAAATGGAGTTTAGACCGACCTTTTCTGAGGTTTCTGAGTTTCTGCCATAAATTGTTATCGAAAGCAGTACATGAACTATTCTGTTATTCAATAGGCACAATTAGTGTTAATAGGAAGGCATACATCCTGTCGGTAAACGTAATTCCCGAAACATACAATATTAGCTTCAAATACCATTGGGGACAAACCGGCTATTAGCAGAGATATGTTCATATGATGTTTGACATACCAAAGATTGTTGCAAAAAAACATTAAAAAATACATAATACATTAATGAAAATCTTCATCATTATCGAACTTAACGCCCTTGACTTGTTAGGATTTGTTAAATATGGCTCCTAGCATCCTTAACTAATGCAGGCGTGTTTTTCTTCAATACCAATTTATTCCAGTGAATCTAGAAAACAAAGAAGTTCTGATTTATATTGACTGTGGAAACAAATACCTGATTGATATGAAGGATATTTCTATACAACAAAAAAGGCAATCCTGTTCTGAAACTCAAAAGCAGTGTTTTATTTCTGACGAAGACAAAACACAGATTATTAATGCATGCCACAACCAAATGAAATGCACAAAGCCGATTAAAATAAATTCAAAATGTCTTTACACAACAGAGTATGCATATTACAATATTTCGTACAAGTGCTCAAATGATAACCGTACGTATATATTATACATAAAGCTTATATTCTTTGTGACGAATAATGAACCGACGACCAATGATAGAAAAAAGTACATGTATATCATATATTGTCTTAAATATCAAGGATGTTGGAAAAACCCTAATTATACCGACTTAACCCTACGCGTTAAAGGATAACATATGAGTTAAATGAATGATTATTATGTGACCCTTTACACACTGGAGGCGAAAGATACAATAGGGTCAGTCACATTCATAGATCGAAAATAAACTGATAACGCCATGGCTAAACACAGAACTTTACAAACAGACAAATATTTGTGCACAAGACAACATATTGCTCATATTATTATAAACCCGGCAAATAGTCTCATTTGGTAGGTCACAAACAACTTGAGTTTAATTTCTAATACTTACTACAAATTTACATAAGCACTATTCCTACCTTCTGAAGACATGTTGCCAATGACGAAACTCTTATATACTTCCCCGTGTTTGTTTAGTACTTTGTATCTGGAGGTAGAATACTGTTGTTTTAAAGATATATCCTTATATTTCTATTAGTGGTTTACCATAGGGTTACTGAATACGTGATGTCATGAATTCTGAATTTATGGAGGTAATTATAATTGCCAAGTTCGAACCATGAAACCAATTTGAGTATGGTACTACTTTGATAAATGTTCGACTAATGAACTGCTGTTTTCTACTGTTTTATTTTATAACACAATATCCGAAAGTAGTTGAGAAACAACACTACACTTCATAATTATATTATATGTTTCGGAGTTTTGCGTGACGTCCATTTTCAATGAATTAGTACACAATTTTGTTTAGTGGCCAGCTGAAACCCACCCCCGGAGGCGTGATTTCTTGCTGTGTTGAAGATCCATTGGTGACTTTGGTTGTTGTTTGCTCTTTGCTCGGGTATTGGTAATTTTGACACATCCCACATTTCCATTCTCAATTGTAAAAGTTTTTTTTTTCAAACTAGTTCTTATAATACAATGGTCTGTAAAACCTCGACCCCCCCCCCCCCCCCCAAGTTTCTCAGATGCATACAAAAGCTTTAATATTTTTCTGACATTGACCTAATATATTACATTTACACCATAGTCACTGTGAAAGTGTCGCATAATACCCATTATTGCTTGAGGCTTAGCTGCATATCATGACGTTCTATTTCCTATTTTGTACTTTTATTTCTTTCATTTGTACTTACCTTATTTTAATTTGAATGTTTTTCATCATTGTTATACTGTATTTTATGTTATAGAGATGTCAGAAAGTAGCTGTCACAAAATCAACGAAACTATTACAATAATTTGTGACATGGGTCTACTAGAAAATCAGCAACTTTCCAGAACATATCAACCATCTGAAGTTGGTGACTGCCTACAAATAAACAATCTTACCTTTAAGTTTACGCCTGATGTCTGTGACGGGGGAATTAATAAAACGGAATGTAAAATCAATTTGCTTAAAGAAAGCCTAACAGACCATCCGTGTCTTCATGTTAATACGCACATGATTAACACAAATCACAGCTGTATGCATGGTAATGTAAGATTTAAATGATAGTCACGGAATACATGTAGATTACTTAAGCTGTGTAGGGCAATTTTTTTCGAAATGTTTGGTTCCAATTACAAGATCTAACTTAATTTCGCCTTTAGATGTTTTGTTTTCAAGCTTAAATGATTACTCTTTTGTAGAATAAAAAGCAGTTGAAATACCTGACACGTTTCTCAATTCAATCTTTGCATTGTAAAATATTCTATCCAGTCTTTGTACCATTTGGTTGCAACGGACAGAATACATAACTAGGAATCAGATCTTTCTCAAAACAAAATTGTTAACTCATTCTCTTTTCATTTTTCATTTACAATCTTGTTGCTTTATCTACTTATCGTCTTCATAGAAATCTTTGGCCTTCGTTTCCTTTTTCTTTGTCCCCCATTTGCTGGATATACTATTTACAAACTAAAGCAATATGGATTATGAAAGTTATCTGTTTACTTTTGTCAAATATTAAAAGAGAAGTTGAACTATCTGACGCGTTCGTTTCTTATGTAACGATGGCGGTGAACCAAGTTGAAAAACACTATTTAAACCATTTGTTAAGGTACATGTAGTTCAGGGGTATACCGCCATCTTGAATTGTACAATCACAATAAATATCAGTCTAGCTCTGTATTAACCTGCAAATTTAGAGACAGATTTGCAATTTATTAGTTACACTGTTTATTTATATTACGAAAACTTACGAAAGTTATTCATTGCATATATTATCGAAAATGTTTTAACAAATACTATATATTTGTGCTTTAAGAATTATTTTTTTTCAAATAAGCCATTTGAGGAGATATAACTCTTTTAGTACCAAATTTATACGTTTACTTTACTGCATTGGCTAGAGGTAAAGGGGTAGGGTTGAGATCTCACAAACATGTTTAACCCATCCGCATTTTTGCGCCTGTCCCTAGTCAGGAACCTCTGGCCTTTAATAGTCTTGAATTATTTTAACTTTTAGTTTCTTGTGTACAAATTGGAGTTAAGTATGGCGTTCATTATCACTAAACTAGTATATATTTGTTTAGGGGCCAGCTAAAGGACGCCTCCGGGTGCAGGAATATCTCGTTGCATTGAAGACCTATTGGTGACCTTATGCTGTTGTCTGCTCTGAGGGTCGGTCTGTTGTCTTTTTGGTACATTCCCCATTTCCATTCTCAATTTTTTATAGGGAAATTTTCATTTTCTACTTGTAGCAAGAAAACAAGTTCGGTGACATCATTTTTTTTTTTATTTTCCAAAGATATAATATAAAACCTATCTCATATTTTATTTCAAAATTCTGTCTGATAGATTTCTTTTTATGCACAAAAATATGTTTTTTTTATGAACAATGTATGCACATTTTCGCAATTTTGAGCGACTCGTACCTTAAAAAATGACACGGTGACCAATACTTTGTACCATTTTTTCTAAAAACCATGGGAAAACCTTCATTTTTGCAAAGTATGAGAAAATTCTGTCATTTTTTGTATGTCCCTGAACTACCTTTAGTAATGATATGGTAAATTTTTCACTAGTGTTGGATGACGATAGGTTAGATATCCGAACCAAGAACAGAATTCGAGATAAAGCCAGATTGTTTTCCTAATCTATAGTTTAAAAATGTTTTTTTCTTGTATTTCCTAATTTGTACATGAATACACGTAACATAATATTTTGGTGAGAAGAAGATTTTTTTGTTTTTTTTTTTTTTAGATTTCAGCACTTGTTAACGAACAATTTGAGTCTGAAACGGTCAAATTGATCTTTGCATTTTACTATTTTCTTTTCTATGACCAAGCACATAAGATCTGTTTATATAAAACATAGTGAAGCTATCGATAGGCATAATTGTATGACATTTTTGCTTAATACATGTAGTTTGCTTAAAATCTAGTGAAATATCAAAAGTTTCTAAAAATCTGAAAATTGACTGAACATGACTTGCTGATGTATAGTTTAGTCACGCTAGATCTGGTCAGATAACAAATTTAATTTTAGATACAAAAATGGTTTACTAGTACATGTAATTCGACTTTTACTATAATTGCATATTAGGTGGACGATGCCCACCTAAATATGCCATAAAGACGATACAAGTTGTTCAATTTTAATTGTTCATCTTATTATAATAAATTAATTTATTTGTCATTCTTTTTGTTTATATTCAACAGACCCGTTTTATAGCAACATGAGCAAAGGAGAAGCAATTCTTTCACATATGTTTACCATCAAACCTCACGTATTATAGAAAATCAGAAGTTCATAGTTTTTGTGAACCTTGATCATTCGTATCAAACCGTTTAATGATTGTAGTATAAATAGCAACATAATAAGATGTTGTATCATTGTCAATGATACAACTATTCACCGAAGGTCAAATGAAGTGGGTGAAGCAATTATTTGCAACCACTAGACCTTCAACATGAACCAAAAAATATACCATACGGTCCTGAAGTGAAAAATGAAAGCAATTTAATTGAGAATATTGATGGTCTAATTGTCTGTTGTATGTTGTACAATGAACATACATTTCTGTTATGTATAGTTTATAATGAAACTATTTCTTTTATTATTTACTATCATGGTATAATTGTGTGCAATCCATCGTGTCTGTTGTTTGTCTATAACATCATTAGTTTACACAACATTATTTTAATTGCTATTTTGATTGGTGTTTAGTATCAATTTTTAACACAGTTGTTCTTTTTCATGGTGATCAGTTTGTATTGGAGAAGAAAGCAAAAATGCTCAGAGAAAACAAGTGACGTTCGTAAGAAAAACTGACAATCCTAGTCAATTAATACAAAAGTAGAGTGCATCCGCACTTGCGAGACTTGCATTCACAACCTCATTGTTGACTGGCTAGTTATTATAATAGTTGAACTACAAAGACCATTCGACCACCCAATTTAAAAAGTGTAGTTTTTAACAAGTGAAAACTATCAAACTTGGCTGTATACAATAACGTCTATAAGTAGATTACATAGACATGATATACTATTAATGATTTGTACATTAGTATTTATTGTAGAAGTATTAACATTTTTTTATTAGGAACAACAGATACCTTTTCATCGGAAAGAACCTCTACCACAAATTCAGGTACTGCACATACAAGATTTTTCAATATATTAATATATTTGTATTTTTCTATAAGCTTTATATTAAACATATCCAACTTGAATAGTCCTGGACATCGACCTGGACAAGGTTGTACAATTTAAAACCTCTAACATGACAATCACGTCCTTATTGTATCTGGTATACTATTTAACTGCCCATATTCACTCATAACAAAGTAACTACATTTCCATTACAAACTGATGATTTTAATAAAAATATATTCTCAATTAAGTAATAAAATTGAGAATAGAAATGAGAAATGTGTCAAAGAGACATATGTGTCTTCAATCAATGCAGCGAGAACCTCCCGCAACCGGAGGCGTGCTTCAGCTGGCTCCTTAACAAAAAGGTATACTAGCTCAGTCATAATGGACGTCATACTAAACTCCACAATATACACAATAATCTATAAATAAAAAAACATACAAGACTAACAACGGTCAAAGGCTCCTGACTAGGGATAGGCGCAAAAATGCGGCCGTGCGAACCATGTTTTTATTTTAAATATCTCAACCCTCCCCCTATACCTCTAACCGATGTACAAAAAACCTAAAACAAACAGCAATACTCACAGAAAAATTCAGTCAAAAGAAAAAGAGTCTTATGTCAGATAAATTTGATTTCAATGACATTGAAATTTAATCAGTTACATGTCAGTAAGTTTTGTTGGGGAAACTATATAATTCGGGGTATACAAAGTGAGAACTAGCTAATATTACATATTTCATAAATACTATTTCAAGTTGAAACGTATTTGTACAGGCACTGTTGTAAGTTCGGGAATTTGATTTTTTATTGATACATTGTAGCATGACATCATTAGTTTTATTTTTACTCAAATGTGCTTTGTCTAAATGCCTTTTCGTCTTTGTTACACATTTCTTTGATTAGGATTAGGATTATTACACAATGTTAACTGCTGTACTTAAATGTTTTTACGTTTTTACGTATTATTTCAGTTTGTTGTGTTTACATATCGTTGTCAATATAATGAACAAGGTTCAAGTCACCGTTTCCTGCATAAGTAAATTCCTGACCATGTCAGGAATGTGACAGTTGTTTTCCAATCGTGTATGTGTGTGAGCTTTTGATTATTTTACCATTTGATTAGGGACTTTTCATTTTGAATTCTCCTCTGCGTTCGGTATTTAGGTGATTTTACTGTTTTCATAAATATTCAATAGGCATATTTGACATGTTTGATTTGATGTTGTTACACATCAAATAACTTTACTCCATATGATGTGTCTTTGACCAAACTAGCTAAGGACATTTTTACCACATGGTAGATTGTGGTTTGTCATTACGTCGTCTAATCTTTTAATTACCGAACGTAACTTATTCCCGATTGTGACTGTTTTGCTGAGTGTGAATTCGATTTACTATAAGACGTGTTACGGTACTTATCTATCCCAAATTCATGTATTTAGTTTGATGTTATATTTGTAATTTTCATCGGATTTTGTCAAATTGGTTGACGTCTTTTCTATTAAATTCATGTGTTATGGTAAAGAAAATTATTCACCGCCTTCATTTATTAGTTTTGATTTTGTTCAACGTAATCTGTACGGTTTTTATGTTTGAAGTTTAGATGCAAAACAAACCAGACATATATAAAATATATATATTGCTATTGATTAGTGTTGCAATGTGCATTGTGTTTCAATGTAATATCAGTATTTAGTTCTATTATAATCTGAAATCAATCCTATTTTTATCTTATTTTTTAGACATAATTTTTCAAATATGACGTAATATTTGTGCTGTTTCAGAAATTCACATGTCTGCATGACGTAATATTATGTGACGTCATGGTTATGACTTTTTGCGTTCAGGCCTGGTTTGTCACTGAGTCGGGTGTGTCTATTTTCTGTGTTGGTCTTCAATGTATTATGTATTCCGGTTTTTGTTTTTCTGTAATTAGTTTAGACGTTAGTTTGATCATGTAAATCTTTTATATTCATTTGATAAAATTTACTGTTTGCAATAGCATAAATTGTTCTATATAATAAGGATGTTCTTATCACAAGCAAAAAACCCTAGCCGTATTTAACACAAACTTTTTCAACTTTTGATCCTCAGAGCTGTACTACTTTGTACCTTTTTTGACTTTCGAACTTTTATATCTGGGCGTCACTGCTAAGTCTTGTTTGGACGGTGCGCGTTTTTGACGTAATGAATTTTAAGCCTGATGCCTTTTGTTATCTATTATTCATGTGTTTCTTTGCCAAATACTGATATTTATTTGTGTTGTAGTCCTGTATTATTATTTTGTCATGTTCATGTTATATTTAACAATGTCATCAAAGTGCGAGGTTTTGCATGCCATAAAACCAGGTTCAACCCACCATTTTTATCTTTAAAAATGTCCTGTACCAAGTCAGGAAAATGGCCATTGTTATATCATAGTTCGTTTCTGTGTGTGTAACATTTTTACGTTGTGTTTTCGTTGTGTCGTTTGTTTTCTCCTATTTTTTAGTGTGAATTCAAATTACTATAAGACGTGTCACGGTACTTTTCTATCCCAAATTCATGTATTTGGTTTTGATGTTATATTGGTTATTCTCATCGGATTTTGTGTAATGCTTAGTCCATTGCTGTGTGTGTTACATTTTAATGTTGTGTCGTTGTTCTCCTCTAATATTTAATGCGTTTCCCTAGTTTTAGTTTTTTAACCCGATTTTGTTTTTTGTCCATAGATTTATGAGTTTTGAACAGCGGTATACTACTGTTGCCTTTATTTACTTTGTCATGTTCGTGTTTTTCTTACTTTTATAATCATATTTCTTAGTTTTGTTTGAAAATTTGTTGTATATCAAAGTTTAAAAAATAAAAAAAAGAAAAACAGTATTTTAAAATGGGAAAATGCTTTTTTTATTTTGTACTTTAATAAAGAAAAAAAAGAAAGAAATAACGTATCACGCGTCTGTCTGGCTATTCTATGTGACGTTTAAAATTTTCTGACGTCAAACACACAAATCAATGAATGTGTTTGTAGATAGATGTGTTTTGTTCTGTTTAATTGTTCCGTTTAAAATTGTTATACGATGATGACTGATGTACCCATATTTTG
The DNA here is from genome assembly GCF_965363235.1 of Mytilus galloprovincialis. NCBI lineage: Eukaryota > Metazoa > Mollusca > Bivalvia > Mytilida > Mytilidae > Mytilus > Mytilus galloprovincialis. The sequence continues at coordinate 4,359,688 of NC_134846.1, read as the reverse complement.
ACTATTTTATCTATTGTGTCTGTTTAGTAAACGCATCAATGTAAACGGAATTTGATGAGACTATCATCAAAGTGAGAGGGTTAGCGCAAATAAAACCAGGTTCAATCCACCATCTTCTACATTTGAAAATGCCTGTACCAAGTTAGGAATATGACAGTTCTTATCCATTCGTTTTTGATGCGCTTTTTTATTTGATTTTGCCAAGTGATTATGGACTTTCCAAATTGATTTTCCTTCAAGTTCAGTATTTTTTGTGATTTTACTTTTTTGCTAAATGTTAACTGGTAACATTACCAGTCAGCAAATGTACATGAAAAATGTATTCTGAATAATATAATTATATGAACTTCAAATTACTTTTAAGTTTACAAGAAGTTAGAAAAAGTGGCAATTGTATGTTATTTATCCTAGTTCTAGTTATTTCAATTTTACAAATTAAACAAGTTAACTAAAGTGACCTTGAATTAAGCAGATACAAATTCAGAATAATACTATCTCGTTTTTAATTTATTTTTTTATTTAACACAGATTTAACGAATAGTGTTGAGTTTCTTGAAAGTTCAACTACATCAGTAGTGCAAACGAAAAATGAACCAGGTACGTATTTAAAGATACCACCAAATATATTGTAAAGAATGAACAATTTAAAATTAGATTACATATTGCATCTAGTAGATCAGTAGATATTAAACACATTTCAAAATGCACAGAGTACTTGTCAGTAACTTTTTGTTTCTGTTTCTAATCTATATTTTTTGATGAATTTACTTTCAATTTCGTATTTCATTTTTAAATTTGAATTCATGTCATTTTTGACCGATATATTAAACTTTTGTTCGGCATGGTACATGTATGTTTAAAATGAATTCTTAATTGATATATTTAGTTTCTGTTGGAACTATAATTGGTGTCACCGTAGGTTCTATAGTGCTTACAGTAGTCTTTGGTGTAATAGTTTATTGGAGAAGGTATGTAATATGTGTTGTTATCGCTGTACAAAAGTGGTGTTTGTAAAGTGTATCAATTTTATCATGACAAAGTATTACTTTGGATTCATTTATTTTCATGGGTACCGAAAAACTTGCCTATTCGTGGATATGTAATTTCGTGGTTTTGCCAAAGTCTGCATGCACCGTAATATAAATTTTACAATCCGTTGAACATTTAAATTCGTGGTTCACATGTTTTGTTGAAAACCATGCAAATCATATCCAACGAATAATAATGAATCCATATTACCATTGAAAATTCAAATCCATTTTGTAATAACTTATTTCATCATGTTCAGGATGATTTTTGGTAATAACCTATTCTTTGCATATACTTTTGCCCGTCTTGTGCTGCACGTTGAATTTTTTTTTTGTGTAGATAAATTAGAAGATGTGATATGATTTGATTGTCAAACACATAAAGCTTAAAAAAGATCAAATCACGAAACGTAACAAATATAAGTCCCCGTATGACCTTAATTAATGGGCAAAGTTCATATGACATAATATACAATTATAAAAATGCCGAAATACAAAAACAATTAAAACAGATTAGCTAGCGACCTGATTTATATGCAAAACAATACACAAAAACAAATATGACATACATCAACACACGACTTCCATTGATGTGATTTGATGTGCCATCTCTTCCTTAACCGTGTACAGTGGTGTAATAGCTTTACAAAATGATACATTACACAAATCTTTTGCGAAAGGTTCTAACTTATTACATCAACAAAAAGTGAAATAACAACTTACAAAAACTCAAAAGACCAATAAGAGAGTACATATCGGTAATGAAAGATAGCTCAATTTCAACACCAATACCAAGAAAGTAATGTATCTCACACTACCACACTAATCTGTACACATTCACATTACAATGGATTTTGTTTGTAAAGTTATTTGAATACATGCTCTTGTTTATGTAAGGATTACATGTACATCTTAAAAGACTTGAAATATTACAGTTTAAATTCAAGAAGTTTCTTCGTTGTGTCTTTGCACACAAAACAAACCAAACATGCACTTATACTAAAACGACTTTATGTGTTAACAGTCAGAATTTGAATATTATGAAGGTTAGGTCATTAGTTTGGAGATAAAAAATGAATTTAAACTTTTATACAAGTTGCAATTATGAATGCATATACACGTGCTTAATTGTTCATTATTGACAAAAAGGGGAACATTTCTATTTTCTACATAATTGTAGATGCTTCATATTCTTTTGTGTGCATTTGTTGACAAGATCTGTTTGATAATTGAATATATAATATTCAGAAAGGGTGAATAATCTTTAACTATTTTTAGTTTTAGTCTAAGAGTTAGTCGAAAATTAGTAGGTTTCCTGACTGCTGAATTGGCATTTTATTATATATTTAAGGTACTTAAAATAAATAAATAACTTTAGATAGATAGAGTTAACTGGTATGTTTAACTTGAAGGGTTCATATGATGAAACACAATACAGATAGAGGATCAGAAAGCGGGATTGGATCTGCTTTGCCACGGAATTCACTGAAAGATTATACTGGAGTTGAGATGGTATCTTATCCAGGTGAAAGGAACGTACAATTGACGACAGACAAACCTACCATTAATACGTATACTGTTGTATCAGGCGAGAAACAAAATAAATTTAAAAACGACCAAATCGATCATTTCAAGGGAAAAAGAATAGATATCGAAATAGAACATTCAGCAACTGGATATTCCTTGGTAATGCCGAAATCAAATGAATTGCAGCTACAAGCTGATGGCGGTTATGGTTTAGCAAAACGAATATCAAAAGAGCACAATAATAAGGGAAATTATAGTCACAGCAGTTCAGATAATATCAGCAGTAAAGACTATGAAATATCACAGGAGGGAGTATATGACCGTTCAAATGGTAGAAGAAACAAGAACGACATTGATGTTTATGACAGAGCTGTTGATAATACATATGATACAGCTGATCATAATAATAAAAACGATAAATGCCTCATTTTTTAACACAGAAAGTCTCATTTTGTATGCTAAAGGAATTACACAGGATCGTAATTTACAGACATCCTGACAACTTTTTTATTAGTACGTCTACGACCAACACAACCATGTCAATCTTTGTAATTGCTACAACTTCTTGAAGAATGTCGTATTACTTTGCACTACACACAGTAGATATATAACGTCATCAACTGTCTTGGGATTGTAAAGTTTCATAATTGCTTTAGCGATTCTGTCATGGGTGATTTCCATCGGGAAGGTAAACTCAGTAATCACACTTATTGGTTAGCACTATTTATAGTTACAATGATATGTATATTCGTGTCGGAGATTAGAACGAACGCAACATTAAAAGATAACAAATGACTTTTTTTATTAATTGCTTACGAAAGAGTACTAAAGCCGTAGGTACTATAGTACACGATATTATCCCAGTCTGGGTATTGACTTTACAATTAAAAAAATTTTATAATAGCTTGTAATAAGGAGCTCAGGATGAACCTTGCTACTTTAAAATGCTACTCATAAGACTTAGCACATGTTACAAACAAAAATGAAAACACGCGAAAACCAAAAAACGTCGTTTTTAGACGATCCATTGCTTGTTCTGGAAATAATTTTACTATTTATAGGGCTGGGTATCTCATGTATTTTACTGGTAGAATAACAATATTGATATTATATATTTTTTTAATTATTGCAGCTTTCGAAACTCGATATATTTAAAAATGTCGTTTAAATACCACAAACAAACAACAAAAGATAAAGAAAAGTACATTGTCATGGGTTCAACATAACTTATTTCTTAGCAATTCAAGTCACGCTATGATTGCAATAATATTCTGATTTCTATGGACCGAGGAAAGATCAACGTTGTCTAAAAAGGTATGGCGTGTGCGCTAATTACTAGTATATATATGTATATATATATATATCCTCTAAGAACATTTAAGCGGTACCAATTTCGCAGCACCAGATGTGCATCTCGTCAATTAATGTCTCTTCAGTAATGCTCGAGGTTAACATTTTTGAAAATATAAATCTTATTAAAATGATGAAGAGGTATTAATAAAAAAAAAGGACACAAAAGTATATCCAAAATCAGGGCAATGAATAAGAGCTTTGCATGTTGAAGATATGCATGATATATTCCTTATTATTTAATGAAATGTCAAAACAAATGACATTCCAAGCTTTGAACACAAAATCCTTATTTGCATTCATATACCCTCGAGGACAATCACTTTACCAGAACTTTGTCGGATGGTTTTTGACTGTAGCATTGCATGTTTTTAAAGCATCGCACAGTATCATTATCAACTTTAAAGCATCGTACAGTATCATTATCAACTTTAAAGCATCGTACATATCATTATCAACTTTAAAGCATCGTACAGTATCATTATTAACTTTAAAGCATCGTACAGTATCATTATCAACTTTAAAGCATCGTACAGTATCATTATCAACTTTAAAGCATCGTACAGTATCATTATCAACTTTATATTTGATACCGCACTCCGAAGAAAAATCGAAATTGGAAAGTGTCAAAACAAATGGCAAATTCAACAGCTGAAACATATCAAACGAATGGAGAATAATTGCCATGTTCCTGACTTTTTACAGACATTTTCTGGTGTATTGGTGTATTGAACCTTGTAAAGTAGCTAGTTAAATATCTTACTTGTATGATAGTTGCATTAAATACTATTACATTGATAAAGTATAACAACATACAATGTATAATTTCTTAAATGTTTCGTCTTTTTTATCACTTTGCATAATTCAGTTGGGATTGAGCTTGAGCGATACTATGACATTATAATTTTGGGTATAAACACAATAAACGTAACTCTAACGCTAAACAACTTTTAACCTGCAAAGTATTTATCTATAGAATTTTCATGACATTAGCCTCGGCATGGTATAGCACATTAGGTAAGTACGGAAAACCAATCCCATTGAAATCAAGAAATATGACATTTTTGTCTATGTTCCGTTTGATCTCGTTATCTGTTAAAGATAATATTTTGTTCTCAAGTCATCTGGAAAAATAGATAAGTCTTGCTTCAGATTCTGAGGGATTATCTTGACATCTTGACAGAAAAGTCTTTGATATCAGATTAAAAAAAAAATACTCATTATCTAAATCAGAAAAAGAAAGCTTGTTTGTTAATGAAACGTTTTTTTTTTTCAAAAGTACATTACAAGATATATTGACTATGTGAAAAAATATATTCGATTCTTGCTGCGATGACTTAATTACAGTAATTCATTATAGAAAGTGCAGTATGACCCGTTAATATTAACAGAAGAAAGAAACTATTGAAATTTATACCATTGATTGACTGTCTGTGTTGGTTGAATTTGTGAATATTATGTTACATATTAAGAGGATTTATTATACTGTTTGAGAACTACTCAAATGAAATTGAAAATAAATATCATGTTTGATTTTGCTTGATGTTTTGATAATTTGTAAGAGGACTTATGTGCATTTTGTTTTTCTTCAGTTTCTTGTTTTATACACATTATATAGGTTAAATCTAATTGATTAAATGATTATTCACGATACATATATTTGACGTTAATCATAAAAACACATGGACATTGCGTGATAAAGGTCCGTATAAACAAATACAAATCATTCGTTTAGAGAGGCTATCTTTACGATACAAGAACAATATTCAAGTATTATCAAATAGAAAACTTGGTTTTTGCTATTTATCCATGTTTATAACTCGTAGCTTTACTCTGTAATACTATATAATTAGTTCTCAATTAAAAAAAAGACTATTTGCAGTAAATAATGCTAAATTATACTTCTTAAACAATTATATTCAATAATCATTTAATGAACTCCTAATGGAATGCTCTCTTTAGAAAGATAACTATACAGGTCGAGAAACGCTTTCATGTAGTAATTCTAGATAAAATATTTATATTACACAGTAGCAATGTCATAGTTCTGATATTAATTGTAGGTCCGAGTTTCCAGTATTTATACTAACAATATAGCTCGAAACAAACAAAATGGGTTGCGTTCAAATAATAACGTCCAGAAAGAAACTTCGATATTACAGAAACTAATATAATTGTCGAATTCCTCTAATAATGTTATAATGGACATACCTAGCAAAGCATTAATCTAACAATACTTTATGGGGCTTTAATATATTGGTGTTCGGGATGAGACAAGGCTCCGTATTGACGACAGCACTGTAGCCTATAATTATCATGTTTATACATAGTGACATTGATGGTGAGTTGTCTCATTGGTTCTCAATTCACACCGTCTATCATATATATATATGAACATGAAAAGAACAGACAAACGTTGCCTTTTGGTAGTCAAACATAAAAAGAGAAAGACACAATATTATTAACGGAAGGGAATACAGTTAAGTTATGTAAATGGCTTGTCCTGCGATTTGTAAAAGAAATTATATATAGGTAGAACTTTTAAAAAGATAATGAAAAATAAAAAAAAAAATAAGTTGGTCACCGATCTTATTTCCAAGTTCCATACATTTGAAAATGGTAACAAAACAACATAAAGTACATAGACATAACGTCAAATTTAGACCAAATGTAAGACATGTAAAGCTTTTATTATTTTGCAGTTTAAACCAATCTACGATTTTTCTATAAAAATCAAATAAGTTTAAAGTATTATTTTCCTTTCTTTTGATATATAATTTTCATGGGGTTACCAAACCCCCTTTTTATATATCAGCAATTGAAAGGGTGTTGCTGAGTAGAAAAGAGAAAAAAAATCATGACGTCGCCGAAAAGATTACGCAACGCCAAGGCTATACCAGCGGAATTGTAAAGACAACGACCGCATCATTATATTTGTTGGGCTACACAAATGCGCTATAGAGCATATTATCCTGTCTGAAAAAAGGATTGATTACGTGTATCTATTATTGTTTTTTTTCAATTGTTATATCCTATGTATTATAACGTATTTCTGGATTGATTAAACACAATGTTAAAGGACATCTTCAAATAAAATTAAATATGTGTAAAAACATATTTAACAGAATCAATAAAATATATGTCATTAAAACAGATTCTCCGACTGACGATATACATTCAATGTTCACATTTTTTACCACAATTTTGCTGCTTCACAATAAAGGAAGCGAAATATACCGCGCAACGGGAAATTCAAACTTATATGTCGAACACATACTGACAGTGCCATGGGAAAAAACGAAAAACAGCAAAAAGAAAAAACATTACATTTGGTTGAGGCAAACTAAAAAACTTAGAACGGAAAAAAAAATATAGCAATTTGTTATTGGGTATAACTCTTGAATGATAATAGTGACGCCACCAAAATTGAAAACTGGAGCTGTGTTTTGTGGCAATCAGCATTGTGTATAAGTTTCCTAACATTTGGTTGAGGCTATTTTGGGATGGACGGACAGACAGACAAGTGTAAAACTTAATGTCCTCTCCGCTACGACGAATGCCTATCAGATAGTTGTAGAAGGTCATGCATATAAAATATATAAAATTATGTTTCAATGGCACAAGAATGCAACACAAACATGAACAATAGTACTGGTTATTTGCAAACTTAAATGGTGTGTTTAATATGACACGAAAGGAGATGTGGAATAAATATAAATGATAGGCAGAAGCCAAACAAAAATTAAAGTTTGATGCATATTATTCCTACTTGTTTTCCTGTCTTTGGTTTTGTTCAATTATTATAGTGCGGACAGTGCATAAATGTGAATATTTAAAAATTAAATGTATATAAATTTCATCTTATTTATCTTTTGTTGTTTTGTTACTCGGCTTCGACGCGAATGACAATGTTTTCTCGGGGTACCAATCTGTTCTCTCCGTCACTCAGCTATGTGTTATTTATATATTGTTCAAAACGAACTTTGAACACACATAATATGATGTTCTGATAAATGTATCCAGTCTAGATTTTGCGAGCTGTAATGATCGAGCTAACAATGTACTGAATAAGAAAAGCTGCATGTGATTTTGAAGAACCGTCTTGAGGGAGTTTTAACGTATTAATAAGGTGTTGCAATGATTGTAAATCGCCAACAGCATTATGTACTTCGTAATTTATGCCAACAATAGTCCTGTTCGTACTTCAGAATTGTTTGCATACTTTTATTTATTGTGAAAATTGAGAAGAAATACGTATAGCAAAACAAACAAACTTATTTCTAAATTTTTATAGCAGCATTTGCACAGTGTACATACAAAAAGTATCAACTAAAATCGAAATAAATGTAGTTCCAAAATTTGGCACATTTTAAAATGATTTGATTGAAGCACGCAGAAATTTCTAATTCTTCAGTATAATATATGTACTTTGCTTATTATTTTAATTTTGAAGTGGCGATAAAGAGTAGTTTTCATGCAGCGGATCTCCACTTTTCCCTTGCCGCACATTCGTGCTTAAAGCCTGTAATACACAATGTTCCATTCAATTCAAATTGACAGATAAGCAACGTGTAAGATTTTTTTTGGACTTTTTCGTTCATTTTGAAAGACAGTTTTATTTCCCGTTGTCCGTGCATAGGGTCCCAACCCCTTTTCGATTCTCGTTCAAGTTTATTGTCCCTTTCTCTTGCTTACCCGTCTAAAGTAGTTTCCGACATTATATTTAACAAATTTCATGTCATACAGGCAGCAATAAACTCTTTTACTTCAATATATTTTATTATAAAATATTTGTTTTAAAATAATACTAGGGTACTTTCATTTTCAAATTCTTCTTATAGAGCATCTTATAGATCATATCGCGGACGTGAAATAAAGCACTTTAGATCACTGTAGAGACAGGTTTTTGTGTGTATGAACATCCATATGTTTATATCTAAATGATAAAATGATTTATATTATAACAGGAATATCAAAATTAACCTCTTGTTTTGTTGCCGAATGAGTACGTCCTAGCCGTTTTCACAGTTGTTTTTAAAAATAAATGTATTTCTTTGAATGAAAATCAACGCTAAAAGACTGGATGTAACTCTGTTACTATAATATAATTGCCTATGGAATTTCAATATATAAAATGACAATATGTAGTGCAACTAAAGCTTTAATTTGTTATTGTGTAAGTGTACAAAAAAAATGTATGTGTGTAATGCATGTACGTGTTTTTTTCTGATCAGTGCCGAATACCGGCGTATAGTCAGTTAATGTATTGACAGTTACCCCAAGGTATAAACAAAATACTTCCGAGACCCATTCTTGTACTCTAAACCGTTTTGTAGAAACATTATGGTGAATATAAATTCTTGCAAACTTTAAGTTGGCCAGCTAGTAAACCCAACTCAATGATTCCTTTCACGGGTTTGGCTATACCTTTTGGAACTTTTGGATTATAGCTCTTCATCTTTTATATAAGCTTTGGATTTTACATATTTTGGCCACGAGCATCACTGAAGAGACATGTATTGTCGAAATGCACATCTGGGGAAGAAAAATTGGTACCGTTAATGTTAATAAATTTGACTGTCCCTCTTTCGTGTAATTTAAAAAGGTTTTGTTTTAAAGAAATTATTAAACTCCTAACATCTTTACCTCACTTATTAAATCAACTAATTGTTTCTATTTCCTCTGTTTTTTAACAATCGTCATTATTTTTTCTAAAGGATAAAAAGTCAGCCATTGTTTCAAAAGATAGGCAAAAGATACCAGAGGGACTTTCAAAATTTATAAATTCATTTTTGTAACTATTTACCTCCAAATGATCAGGACAAGGTAACTGATAAATGACCTGCTTCTAAAACTCATATATCTTGTGAAATGTTATCTCACAATTTCTTTGCACACTTGTTTTTTACCACTGTAATATACTTGCTTGCAATAGAAAATAATAAGTATTGAAAAACCGGTCTGAAAGTGACATGTTGATATTTAAAAGGTGTCTGAATAATAATATCAGTGTGATTAGAATTGACAAACGAGTGTAGATGGTTCACATATTGATCGTTTCAATAAGTTGGTCAGATTTTATACCAAACCAGAAAGTACATTATTTTCTACGTTTTATATTTATTTTTTTAGATTTTGAGTAAAAAGAACTGCAAATACAAATTTAGGTGCTTAAAATGATTTCAATATTCATATTTTTTCTGATGGATTAAATATTGATGAAGACAGGTAATCAGAATAAAAAAAACACTATAAAGATAGAATAACAAGATTTAAAGTATTGTCATGAAATAACAAAGTAAAATATGTTGAATTTGAGATCTCAATAAACTCTGAATCTTCTTGAATGGTTTTACCAGTCACGTAATGTAACTATAAATTGTAGTGTTGCACATGTTTGACGAATATTAGTAAATTCCATCATAATTCAAATGTTTTGGTAGTAACCATTTAGGATTATTCTTTGAGCTGCATAAAACTTTATATGAATACATGCAATAAGACATTTTGATAATATCTTTATCATATGATTGAACTAAAATTTACTTGAAATATTTAATTAGTCAAAAATTAAGTTTAGATATAGAACGTATTCATATGACTTTTTAAAGTAGTCCACTTTCTATTGATCTATTGATTTTCAAATCTAGGTATAACATGTTTAGCATATTACAAGATGGTGACATGAAAGTGTAAAAGAAATTTTGTGAAATTTTCTAAAATTTAAATATGCAATGTTATAAATTGTGTATTAGGATACTTTTATTGTGTGTTTGTCTATTCTGAGTTTTCTCTGACTTGATTTGTTTAATGTTAAATATGACATTTTGTATCACGTCACATATCATTAGGTAAACGTACAGTTCTTCCGGTGACAATAACTCTAGACTCACTGTTGACATTTTAGACAGTAGATATGACGTGTTCGTTGCGTTAGGTTGTTTACATTTAAATATCGGTGAATTTTCACTTCTCGAAGTCTTTCAATAAGAAAATCAAGATTCACCCTCAATTATATATTTGCTATCTTGATCACCGATTCATAATCTTTGAATAACGTTCTGATATACTAAGCATTTCCCAGGCAATGCTATAACACGTTATAAATCTATCACTATAAAACTATATCAAGTGCTGAACTACATTTTTGAATTAATTATGTTTCAGTAAACCCAAAATTCTGCTGTGATTTGTGTTTTCTGTTACCAACGTTAATTGACCAGAATATCTGGCGTAACAGGTTAATTGGTTACGATGGCTCTCTGACTATTTATGACTATTCTTAGATATATTTGACGCTTATACAATGATTCTTTCATTTATCTTCAATAGTGTGACACAATCACCACTCGCTGTAATATAGAATTTATTTTATGCAATCCCTCGTTTAAAATGTTTGATAATATCTCATACATATCATCAATCAAAGATAAATGGGGAATATAAATGATTATTTGTACGGTCAATATTTATAAATATAGTTTCATTTGTTACACAGCAACTACATATAAAGAACACTCATACGTCATGTTTTAACGTGTTTCTAGCAATTTACTTACAGCTTTTAATGTTTTCTATCTCAAGGCAGATACCATGTGTGTAAGGTAGGTATCATCGGTGCAGAATTGGCGATATAAATCAATATAAAAAGTGTGGTTTGAGTGCCAAAGAGACAAGTCTTTAGCTAAGTCAATTTAAGGTCAAACTACAGTATTTAACACGTAACATTCACTCAAACCGAACGACAAGTTATAACGAAGCCCAAAAGTAACTAGTGCAAACCCATTCAAACTGCAACATCAACGGTATAATCTATATAAAGAAAGAGAAAAGAAAAGCATATATAAACCACTCCAACAAACAACAGCCACTGGACAACAGGTTACTGACTACGACAAGTGCAAACAAATGTAGCGGATTTTAGACGTTATATTAAGCGTCAACCTTTACCCTTACCTGAGATTGTGGTGTAACATTACAGTGTAGAAAGATACACTATAAAATATCAATTGAAATGGCTTGACTCAATCAAAAACACATATTAAAGAAAACAAGTTAACATACACTAAACAAATAATTCTGATTTATTACGCAACATAAATACAATGATACTAAAAAAGGAAGATGTAATACAATATGTGAAAGAAAATTATAACAATATGGCGTTTAATAAGATAACGTACTCAGGCAAATATAACGCAGATTTTTTGTCAACAAAATAAAATATATTTTTGTTCATAGTACAAGAATAGTTTGACAATTTATCGTGATCATTTTTAGAAACATATCAAAGGTGGATGATATTAAAAATTGTGAGTTTTAACATATCTAAAATGTATTTAAATTGCCTCATATGTATGTAATTGTGCAGATACATTTATTTAAAACTGTACATTGATCTGTGCATTTATATAATTTGATTGCACATACATTGAAATGTTGTTACTTAATGAACCAATATTTTATATGTTGTAAGTTGCACGCAGGGAAAATTTAACCAAATTTAACCTTAATTGCAAATAATCTTGACAGCCAACATTATAACATGAGAGTGCCTGGTTACACTTTACACGATTCTCTTTAGTTAGTTAAAAAATACACAGAAACAATTACAATCACTGAAAATGAATCGTTTTACTTGGCAATTAAACAAGGTGATTTTTCATTCAATACCAAAACCGAAAATCCATCAGTAAACAACTGATTCTAATTTATGTTTTAAGATGTTTTTAACACATACTTAAGAGCTTATTATTATAATCTGATTTACAAGCGAGTAAGATGTGTTTAAGATTTTTAATGTAGCCATTGATAAAGAACTTTGCGTTTTGAATTTGCCTCAAAAGAAATTGTTGTTATTTTGAAGACATTGATATAACTCAGTATAACAGCTGGTTGAAAGATAAACTAGCTTAATGAATATAGATCAGAAGTCCTAACATTAATCTAAATAGGAAAATAGATATTGTGTATTAACATATATATTATAATAGACAACATATATAGATATTCCATATCAAATTTCCAGGATAAACCCCGATCTGTGGCCTCTTATTTATGTTTCAAAATTGTTAAATGATAATATGAAACATATTTTATCACCGTATTACTAGTACTTGATCCAGAAGCAAGCAGTGAATCAGAGGCACCTATCAAAACACATTCTAATTTTAGAACAGTGGATCAGGTGTCCAAATGTAAATATTTTTTTTAATGTAAATCCTTTTTTTCGTTCATTTGAATTAGGAAAATTGATTGAATGTCTCAATACTCATATCATGAAAGACAATATTTAAAAATTCCTTTTTCAAATGTCTTGTCTTTTTTTTTAATCTCGTGTCCCAACAGTATTCTAATTAATGAATATACACATAAAAGATGTCACAACAATAATATGATTAAAGTCAATAGATCAGGTGGTTTATAATTAAAGTAATACAAAAACAAAATTAGTTTCATCAACGTTCATCGTATTCAAAGTACTGAAAATAGATCAGGTTCCGAACTTTAATCAAATTAAGCTTGCAACAACAAAATAATTCAGACAATTGAACCAGGTTTCCTAAATATATCAGGTTTCCTAAATATATCAGGTTTCCAAAGGTATACACGATATATTTTATGTTTCAAAACAACGATCTATTTTAGAAAAAAAAATCAGATTCTTCATTTAAGAATTGTATTCAACTCAAACTTAATATTGAGCAAGATTACTATACGTTTCTCTGAAAAAAAGAATGTGAAAGAGTATCGTATTTATTATGCAATTATTGTTACTGAGTTTGAACTTTTTAATTGCATTATGACCTCCTGATGTGAATGTACTTGTGCGTTTAAATCTAAATTGCGCATTGATCCATGCATTTTAACATGGTTTGATTGGTTTATGTTAATTCTGTAACAATGAAAAAAAAAAAAAAGAAATCAGAATTGAAGTTGCACACAGAAGGAATGATTATCAAATCTTAAACACTTTAATACAATCAATTGTGAGAGCCAAAATTATAACATGAGAGCGTCTGGTGATTAAGTACTTTTCACAACTCTCTTTAGCTAGATAAAAAAGAAAACAATCACTGTGTGAATGAATGTTGTATTAGGCTATTAACAATGATTAAACAAGATCATTATCGATTCAATATTAAAACTTAAATTAAATTAAAGAATAAAACATAAAATTGAATATTCTTTGTTAAATAATTTTGTTAAATCTGCAAGGTAGGGACGTAGTTAAATGATTATTCAACATACAGAAAGGAAAATTCATTTAAATCTATATATTAAATTTAGACCTGGCATCTATGATGAGTTTTTTTTAAAATGGTAGATTGGGACTAAAGATCGTCTCTGATCATTTGCAACATCTTTTATCTTTTCCTAAACCATAATAAAACCTCATCATATATGATAGGATTCATAGTTCTGAACGCTAGATGCGCGTTTTGTCAAAAATTGACCCATTCCACCTCTTCTAGTGTTTATGTCATCAGCGACGCTCAAATTGAAAAAGAAAAAAAAAGAATAAATACATTTCATATTTGAAGAGCATTGAGAACTGCATTGAAGTTGTTTTAATCGTATTTAAAGTTGTTATTTATTAATGATTATATTCCCTTTTGTAGCACCACACCGTGGTACTCAAGTTCTATTGCTGCTGTCAGGATCGTATTCACTATAGTGTTCAGAAGACCATAGATGTACTTCAATATATACATAAGAGCGATAAAGCCAGTTATATTGACGTCTGTACATGTAACACATGAAAAATCGAAAGCTTCTTTTTGTCATGCCAATTATGAAACCAATGAAAAGGGTCTTATTTCCATGATTGGTACTTGTTGTTATTGTCTTTAAACTGGCCTTCATTGAGTGAGATGGCTCTAAGATATATGTTTTTTTTTTGTGTTTTAAATAAATTAAGGTTTAGATTTTTTTGTATATTATGCAGGCCTATTGTTTTCGATTTTAATTTGTGTAACCTTTGTGGTTTCGGGGCATTTGATAATTTACCATGAGTATTGGTTTAAATCATTGTTCAAGGCCGAGCGATGGTTTTTTTTTTTGTTATCTTATGTGTCATTTTGGTCTATTATGCAGAATTGTCTCATTGGCAATTATACCCCTATTTCTTTGTTTGACATTGTATGATGTAGTTATTTCTTGGGATTATACAATAGTATACTGACAGTATCATGCAGATTGATTGATTGATTGTTGGTTGCTTAACGTCCAGTGATATCATGCAGATCAAACCGTTTATAAGTGTTGACTTTAAGAAAAAAATTATTGAGATTTTGTAGATAATATATTGCAAAATAGGCCTCAAACACATAGGATTATGTGACAAAACAAATGTGTTACCCAGGTACTTAATGTTGTTCATTTTATCATTAAATCTATTATTATCTAAATGTACAAACATAAGTATCGCTTCTTATATTTTATGTGCATGCGAGGAAACTAAAGAAATAACAATAGCATGAATACATAATAAATCTGTAATTTTCATACGAAAGTAACCTCCAAATGTCAGGTAGAGGAATTTAAAGTTGTATCAAATGTGGTTGGTAAGTAAACGGCTTACTACAATACACTTAGTAAACGGGGCACTTGTGTTTTCATGTCGGGGCATTTCATAGATGATATCGCATATGTTCCTTATGTCGTTACTACAGTGCCCTTCCCTTTGCACGAATATGAACTGCCGAATTAGACTATTTCTCGAGTTTATAATAAAACGAACAGTTCGACGGGTGCCACATGTGGAACAGGATCTGCTTTCTCTTTCAGAGCACGTGAGATCACTCCAAGTCTTTGGTGGGGTTCGTGTTGCTTTTTCTTTTCTTTCCTACATTGTGTATTGGGTTGTGTTTATTGTCTGTTTGCCTGTTTGTTTTTGTTTCGTTTTTTTGTCATGGCGTTGTCAGTTTGTTTTCGATCTATGAGTTTGACTGTCCCTCTGGTATCTTTTGCTCCTCTCTTATAACCGATTATACGATTACAGCTTTGCTCGTTGTTGATGGACTACCGGTTTCCTATCATTGCGTGTATACATTTCATATGAACTTTCTTTTCTTGTTGCCTCATTTGGTATCATACATTTTTTATTTTTGTGTACTGGCCTGGTAATATCTTAAACTAAATATTTTAACCCACAACCGAATGAAAAATGAATTAAACATCCATAAAAATTGAATACAAATAATTAATACAGAACTATATCAAAGCTCGTACCCCGTTACAAAATGTTTAGATCGGGTGTACACATAAAAGTACGCACGGTCATATTTATAATTTAATTTATAATAATCAGACTGTATGATACTAGATTATCAATTACATTAAATAATATTCAACCGATATCATATAGATTCGAATATTGGCACCGACTATAACACGATGTATAAAACACGTTTACGGAATATACTCGATCAATGCATTACATTTTACGTTACCAATTGAATTATCTAAAACCTATATAAGTGTTGAATGAACTTTGTATCCCATTGCAGCTATTTTCACTAAAACGACAAATTATAGTTATCATTGAATCTATGTATTTAATATATCATAAGGGTAAGCTACTGGAAGCAAATATGAAATATGTAGTATCGTCTGTAAAATAAATGAGCACATACTGATATCATAGAGCTCCATTAAATATAACACCTGCCACTAATCGGATTAAAATTCTAGTTCACAAAATCTCATCTTGAAAAACACCATGACAAATTATATGTTGTCATAAACTTGTGTTGATTTATTGAGGTGCGTTTGTATGAACTTTTATTTATTTCTGGAACTAACAACTGTAATACTATATATATTGCCCTCATTTTTTTATTTAGAATCAAATAGCGTTTTCTATTTTCTGGTGTGTGTTTTTTTGTTAGTGTTGCGTTGTTTTATATCTCCTTTCCTTTAGCTTTGTGTTTGATAAATGTTATGTGTCAGGTTTTTGTTTATTTGCAGTGATGTAATATGTCACAATTATTGCTTTCTCTGCAGAACATAATCATTTGAATAAGAAAATAATACTAAAGTGATGAAATGATATATTACAATTCATTTTGTCATTGGAAAGTATTATACAATGTTAACAAGTGCTTATACAGCACATATGGTAATCAGGGAGTAATAAACAACAAATATAATGAAATTTGTAAAACGCACGTTGAAGGATGTTGATATAATTGCCAACTTTTATTTCTCATTGCAATAAAGTATTTTCAAACGTCTAATTTCAACCGAATGTATTTGATTACATAATTATGCAAGTACATAGAAAGTTTTACCTTCATTTTATTGCTGAATTCGCTTTTAAGGGTAATAATTGACAACCGAGGTTTCCCCTAGTATGCGATTTTTAAAGCAGATTATAACGATATATATAAAATTAACGAAATCATACAAAAGTCATTTATTAAATCGCAGATATGTTTCAAATATTAAACCTAACCCTTATAAATCGTTTTTAATAACACGAAAAAATGAAGATATGGTACTGAATGTCAGTAATTGAAGACAACATGTAAACATAAATTTGTTCCGCATAATGTGTGTGATACCAGATCTTGGAAACAAACATAACATTATAATATGCCCACCTTTATAAGATATCTTCCTGGAACGTCATAAAGTTTCAATATATTTGTTCCTTAAAAATGGTAAGAGTGTTATTTGATTTTTAACAGCTAATTTTATCTTTACAGGGGGTCGTCACCAAAGAGTAAAGCAACAATATAGTCGGCTATAAATGAAATTAATCATAATTATTATGAAACAATTGAAATGAGAAAACTAACGTCCTGATTTATTTAACGATTTACAAATAAGACAGACATGAACCAATGACAACCATGAACCTACAGACTCCTGACTTGGGATTGGCAAAGTTTGAAGATTTAGGAAGGACATGATAACTTACAGCAGCGTTGAGAGAAATTTTCTGATAATTGTCAATTTCAATTATACCTCCCAATCAGATTTATTAGGTAACTTTCGTAGAACGTCTTTCAATAGTATACCGTCTGCTTATCGAAATCAAGAAAATGTCTCTGAACTCAATCAATAAAATGAGTTCAAACGACCTTGACTCAATAGGTGGGTACTCGATTAAAAGACCAATGGCATATATTAATAAATGATAGTACTTGCAATCAATTTTTGTTCTCCTGAACTGAAATATCAGTCAGGAAACCCTAAACAGATTATGTTGTGATATGCTATATTTAATCTCTAAAAAGGTCATAACCCAATGCCAATATATGCTTTTTTACCAGATGAAGGATCATACGGTGCTTAATTGGATAGCCGTCTACAATTATCAAAGTTTAAATCAAAATAAGCTACTAATTATAAACCATCGTAACACAGGAAACAACTTTCAGAGGAAGTTTATTGAAATACATGAAACACGTCGTCATGGTTTGTATCACATTGCATTACCTCTATAAATAGTCTCGCAAATGTAAAGTTTAAAATAAGATTAAAACTTGTACAAAAAGTAATAGCACAGTTAGTTCATGTTGCTTTAATAAAACACTTGAACCAGTATAACATTGGATCACTTTTTATTATTTTAGATAATGTTGTCAATTGATCTTAGCACTGCTTCTACAAACAAAGATGACATTCAATGCAAAAGTACAGCATTTTTAACATGAATAGTTCGCCTATGAATAATTCAATTCATTGCCGAGTGCGTAGAGTTATAGTCTATTTTTTTTTATAATAAATACTGAAACATTTGTTATATATTACAACATAATTGCGGCTACCGTAGACAATAATAAGATTTCACTTGATGTTGTAGAAGTTATTTTGTCCGAAATGACATGATTGTAATGACATGTTGTTGCAAGATAATAACATCTCATGTTAACAGTGCAGCCTACTTGTAATATATACATAGCATATCACTGCATGCCGTTTGATACTTTATTTCTCCGTTCGAGACAGTTAAAATTTAACCTGTTCAAAAAGCGACGATCTCTGAACTTTTTTTAATGAACAACAATTAACTGTCTAGTGTTAAGATTTATCGTATTACACAAGATGTTGTAGTCGAATATGTTTCTCTGCTGACAAACTCAATCTTTCATTTCAAATAATTGACAAAATATATGATCTCTACGTAGTTATTTGTTTTTTAATTAGGTCACTATAAGATTTAATTACAAGTTACATGTTGTAAATTTACCTTGACCTTTAGGCATTGTGTGAAGAATAAATCTGAAATTTTATGCTTAGTTGCATTCTGTGCTTTTAAAAAAGGGTCAAAAGATACCAGAGGGACAGTTAAACTCATAAATCCAAAATAAACTGACATCGCTTGGATAAAAATGAAATAAGACAAACACACAAACTTGCTTTCAATTCAAGTAAAGCCACTTTATATCAAAGAACTATTTTAACTGTTTAATCGAACTGCATGGTTGCCTATCACGGGAGAACTCGTAATGATCACTTTTCATTTTCAAGTGATCTTTAACATATAATTTATGTTGACAGCGATATCGGTTTTATTCCGATTGTTATTTATAGTATTTACATGTCGAGATATACATATACAGTGGAGATCACTTCTAACCTCTCATTAGAACTGTCAGAATATCTGTCATATAACTGTTCTAACCTGTCCTAGAACAGTTCTACCCTAGAACTGTTCTAAGTAGAACTGTCAGAATCAGTTCTAGGTAGAACTGACTAAATCAGTTCTAGGTAGAACTGTCAGGATCAGTTCTAGGGTAGAACTGTCTAAATCAGTTCTAGGTAGAACTGTCCAAATAAGTTCTAACCGTAGAACTGTCAGCAGAACTGACTAAATCAGTGAGGATTGTAGAACAGTTCTAAACGACGTCACTGCAGTAAGGGCACTTTAGAATTTAGAAGAAATAAATCACTTCCAATTACTTTGCTATTGCAGATTTTCTATATTTTTTATACATGTACAAATATCGAAGTGAATAGAAGGTTATCCAACTTAGGAGAAATATTTTTATAAGATTGCATAGGAAACATCATTGTTTACGTTTCTTCGTTCCCCGTTTTTAACAGTCTTTTCATAAATATAACTGCATTTAATTCTTGGAATTTTAATCGTGATTTACCTTGTTTACCTTGGATTTACATTCATTTAAGATTCTGTTTTGACAAATGTTCAAACGAAAATTGTACAGTGGATGAATTATGGGATATTAATGAAAAAGGTGTTGTATTATAACGTAAAAAAAACTATATACATTTGCACCATCTCGTCAATTTAGCCAGACTTATCCATAACGATTATAAATGATATCAGGGAGTCTGGAACTCAGAAAAATATACTCATCTGAACATGAATGAAACATTTGCCCCTGGACGTTCGGCTACAAACAAAATCATGCATTTTTCCTTGCCTTCTTCAAATTATATTAACAGTATACTATTCCAAGAAGAGAACTTCCCATGCATGTACTTTTTATTTTAAAATAAAGTATATGAATCAGTCATGTGAGTGTTGGATGATGCTGTAAAATAGTTTTGTTTAAAAAAAAAAACCATTACAAACCTGAGACTACTATATACTACTATATAGTAGTCTCAGCACAAACTAACGGACTTTAAAAAGTCACTTTAGTGACGGTTCATTATTATGGATACAGAGAGGAAATAACGGCGCGCTAAATTTTTAGATATGGTATAAATACACCTTATCGCTATTTGTCTGCCATTACTGGATATCACACAGGTTCCCGTCAAAATTTGACGTCATAAAACAAAATATCTGACGCCACAATGGAAAAGTGATTGTTGTATGCTAAAAAAGTTCAAGAGGCCGGGTCAGCCAGGATTAGCAATAAGGTGTATTGTGTTCCAAAGTTGGTGTCATTTTTATCATACGATCCGTCCTGATATAGAAATATTATTGGTTTACAATGACTGAGGCCATATATATTTACATAATAAGTGTAAATAAGTTCAGTTTTGGTTGATGTGGTCAAATAATTTTGTTAAAACGAATCGGTCTGATACATGTATATCAAAACTACTGAAATTGTTTACAATTCAATATTTTGAATAAAAAGAGGACTTGCAGAAACTTGCTGGTACTCTAAATTGATGTGGAAATTTTTTTGTAGCCAATGTGTTACAATATTGCTGTCATTTGAACTATACAATGCATCGTGATATGTAACTATAAGTGATTTACTATGCGGCTTTATATATATATTAAGATTTACATTATAAAGTGTAAATATGGTCAGTTTTGGTTGATGCTGTCAAATATAAAAAAGAAGCTGTGGTATGATTGCCAATGAGAAAACTATCCATAAAAGACCAAAATGACACAGACATTAACAACAATAGGTCACCGTACGGCTTTCAACAATGAGCAAAGCCCATACCGCATAGTAAGCTATAAATATGGTCAGTTTTCATGGTTTTGGGTGATGCAGACAAATAATTTTGTTATATACATGAGTCAGTCTGAGATATCAAAACTATTGAAATTAGTTTACGATTCAAAATTTTGATTAAAAAAGAGGACATGCTGGCATTATAAACTGATGCGAGCATAATTTTGTTTTTCAATATTGCTTTCATTTATATTAAACAATCCATCCTGCTATAAAAATATAAGCTCGTGCAATATATAATTCTACTCGGAACAATATTCCCCAATATTCATGCAATAACCCTATAATATAGATCATTTGTATTATCATGATTATACACTCCATCCTTACATAAAAATATTATAGATTTACTATGCGACTATAAGAGTTACATAAAAAAGAGCAAATATGGTCAGTTTTGGTTGATGTGGTCAAATATGGTCAGTTTTGGTTGATGCTGTCAAATATGGTCAGTTTTGATTGATGCAGACAAATAATTTTGTTACACGAGTCAGTCTGATGTATGAAAACTACTGATATTTGTTTCTGATGCGATATTTTGAATAAAAATAGGAAATGCTGGCACCCTCAATTGATGTGAAAAAAATGTGTGGTCATTGATTTCCAATATTGCAGTTATTTATATACTACAGTCCCTCTTGACCTAAAATTATAACTGAATTGCTGTGCAGCTATATAGATTTACATAATAAAAAGCAAATAAGGTAAGTTTTGGTTGATGCAGTCAAAAGATTTTATTACACGACTCAGTCTGAAGTATAAAAACTTCTGATATGTGTTTATGATTCAATATTTAGGATAAAGGGGAGGGGGTCCAGGGATTGGAACCCAACTTTTTTTTAACATCAATGCATTTGAATGGGAGTATATAGTTGGACCCCCGCCCCCAGCCTTTTAAAAATGGCTGCATCTGCCCCTGCATGCTGGCACTATAAATTGATGCGAACAAACAAATTTTTTTTTCCAAAATTGCTCTGACTTGTATATTACAGTCCCTCTAGACCTAAAATTAAAACTGAAGTACTGTGCAGCTATATAGATTTGCAGAAAGAAAAAAGCAAATAACGGCTGTTTAGATTGATGCGGTCAAAAGATTTTTGTTAAACAGGTCGTCCGAGGTATGAAAACTACTCGTAAACAGATATTATATTGGTTAATGAGGTCCGATAATTTTGTTATGTGATAACGAGCCATCCTGACTCCCGGAATAGCAAATGTTAAACAATTCAAATAATAATGCCCCCCCCCCCCCCCCCCTAATATTAACGGCCTAATTTATGTACAAAAAAATGAAAGAAAAAAAAATAATTTATGTGACACATCAACAAAAGAAAATCACTGAATTACATGCTCCTGACTTGGAACAGGCATATACATGCAGAATATGGCGTGGTTAACAGGTTAAACATGTTCTCTTGCCGATTATAAATCTGAAATAAATCTGAAATAAAACTGGCAAAATAGCAAAACTCTATATAATTTAAATCGCTTTTTTACCCAAGCCTTTATATTAAGGCAAAGAGTTCTTAAAACTTATAAATCGACTCTAGCCGTAGAATTTATAAATCAATTTTAGCCGTAGAACTTATAAATCAATTCTGGCCGTAGAATTTATAAAAATCAATTCTAGCCGTAGAATTAGAAATCAATTCTAACTGTAGAAATTTTCTAGAAGTAGAACTGACCAAATATTTGGTCAGTTCTAGCTAGAACTGTCTAAAACTGTTCTAGGGTAGAACTGTCAGGATCAATTCTAGGTAGAACTGTCCAAATCAGTTCTACCTAGAACAGTTCTAACCTGGAACTGACTAAAAGGTGTCAGGCTTGAGAGGTTAGAAGTGATCTCCACTGTACTATTTTTGAATTTGGTTAAAAATAAGTGTAGCCTTTCTTTTGTCGCTACAAAAAGTGTATGTATATAAGCCGGACATATGAAACTATGAACGTTTTTTTTAAAGAAGGAATAACTTTCATCTTAACCCGAAACAGTTGTGTAACCTTACAACATAATACGAATACGATATTAACCATGTTAATAGAAAATGTGTAGGAACAATATCGAAAAGACAATTTTAACCTCGGACAAAATGGTGTAAATAAACTCATCACAGATACCACGACTAAATTTTATATATACGCCAGACGCGAGTTTCGTCTACAAAAGACTCATCAGTGACGCTCGAATCCAAAAAAGTAAAAAAAAAAAAAGCCAAATAAAGTATGAAGTTAAAGAGCATTGAGGATTAAAGTTCCTAAAAGTTTTCCCAAATCCAGCTAAGGTAACCTATGCCTGAAATAGAAAAGCCTTAGTATTTCAAAAATTCTAAATTTTGTAAACAGTTAGTTTATAAATATAACTATATATACAATGATAATTCATATCAGCACAAAAAGTGCTGACCAATGGGCTAGTGATACCCTCGGGGAAATAAATCTCCACCAGCAGTGGCATCGACCCAGTGGTTGTAAATAAACTCATCATAGATATCAGGAATAAATTTAATATATACGCCAAACGCGCGTTTCTTCTTCACAAGACTCATCGGTGACGCTCGAATCCAAAAAAAGTTAAAAAGTCCAAATAAAATATAGTAACGTACACAGGGTAAATTTGAATATAATGACATTTGATTGTTCACAGTCCGAGTATATAAGTTAACATTTACCATGTTTATCCTAAAACTAAGTACAGGTCAAATACCACGAAAGTACGACATAAGGGTGCTCTTAATTACTGAAAGCTTGTTTTAAGCCAAAAACAATTATTAATAAAAGAAATCACATGGATCAGAGATTACGACATTGCCTGAAAGCGGTACTTTAAAGGGGCGTTTAAAAATAAGAAATCGATCAATCAAAATTGAGCGTTCCTGATAAAAGTAAAATCATAAGATCGCGTCGGATGCATGACATTTTTAACGTGATGTTTTCATTCACTTTAAAGATTAAGTTCGTTTCATACACTTATGTTTACACGACATACCTTTGGTTTACATACTGTTATATTAAAATAAAATACAAAAAAAAAAACATTTTAAACAAAATAATGTCAAACATTATTTATTGTTCTATTGTTTTGACAAGATTGGCTGTGCATTTGGAACAGCCATACAAGTTTAATATGACTATACTTGGGTCCGTCAGCCAAAGCCATATAATAAAACATCAGAGACATTCAACACAACCAACTAAAAAATTCATACAAACATACAAATATATCTAACAAACACGTCAAAACCATTCACATCCTCTGGCTAGATATTGTGATATACGCTTAAGGTGGTACCCAACACCTTGACTAAAATTAAGTTGGCTCGTTTAATTTTCATAAAATTTAGACAAAGTATTTACTTTGACCCTTTGAGAAAAATATAAAAATTTCAAAAAATTTTAACCAACCGTTTTATCAGAAAAAATACACTGGTTATATAGAGTTTGACCAATGCTAATTTTGATCATTGAGAAGCTTAATATTCCCGTAACAACACGACGTAATTAAATGGTTTAGCTGATTTTAAAGAGTTATCTCCTTGTAGTGTTAGGTACCACCTTAATACAAAGTGCAAATTCCCAATACTTTACTGTACTTTATATACAAACCATAAGAAGAGACTGATCGATTTCACTTTTGCTTAAGCTATAACTTCAGAATGGCGAATGAAAAGAAAGTTATACTTCAAGATGACAATCTCGTAATAAGTAAAACACAAGTATACTACATAACACATAGGTGAATATACCCTACGACACTTTCTGTCTATTCTTTAATGATGCTGTGAAGACTGCAAGATAACGGTTCGGCGATTGGATTTTTTTATGAACATCAGCATGTCTGTGTATCAGATCATCCTTCCATGTAAGGCTAATAGTTTCAAATATATACACCGTAGATGTTTTTACCTTCGAAATATAAATACTATGGAAAATGAACAAAATGTACAGCAATTTGTAATATATATCACTAATTCATGTTTTAAACTTCTGCCGGGGAACACGGAATTCATCGTTAATGAGTGTATCAAACACATCCGTTCAGTTGAATGTTGAACTATAAAGATTGATATTTTTCTGTTTTTTTAAATTTTATTCATAGCATCAGTTCTGGAAGAAAAAAAAGTTATCTTAAAAAAGCCGTTTATCGTTGAAATAAGTATATCAAGGAATATCTATTGCAGAACATGTAATGTATATTGTAACCTTGGAATTGTGTAGACTGGCCAATGAAGTTATTTTTATCTTTTTAAATATCTTATCCTGATTACAGTAACAGGCACGTGAAATAAAATGAATAGCATTTTAATTCCATATGCTACATGTAAACATCTTTAGTAGATTAAATATTAGAATGTCTTATTGTTAAAGGGAAGAATGCTGGTTCGGAATTGACTGCAGTTTTTAGAACTATTATAATGCGGAAACGTTTTTCCAACTCCATCGGTACAAATGTGTCAATAATCAGGAAAATGTTTTATAATATTACTTGTTTTATAATGTAACTACAATTCCCTTCCCTTTCATGAATGTGACCTACCGAATTAGACTATTTGCCGGATTTGTTATCACATAAGCAACACGACGGGTGCTACATGTGGATCAGGATCTGCTTACCATTTAGGAGCACATGAGATCACCCCTAGTGTTGTGTATTCTTTATTTTTCAATGTTGTGTCATGTGTTCTATTGTTTGTCTGTTTTTCTTTTTTTCTTTTTAGCCATGGCGTTGTCAGTTTATTTTAGATTTATGAGTTTGACTGTCCCTTTTGGTATCTTTCGTCCCTCTTTTACATCAAAATAAACACAATATGCCATTCCTATCTGCTTTGAAATACGGCAAAATAAAAGCCCTGCAGTTCATTAACAATTTTGGTATCATTACAAGTTTCTTCACAATTATACTGCAACCTCTTTCTACAGCTTTATTTTATTTTCTTCCACTTATTGTACTAAGAGTTCCAAATGGTGAAGTTGAAATCATCCGATCCTAAATTTTATGGACGCCACGGAATTGGTTGACCACTATGGAATAATCGTTTCACAGATGATATCAGATATGTTCTTTACGTCGTAACTTCATCCCCTTTCTCTTTCTTAAATGTGACCTACCGAATAAGACTATTTATCGGATTTGTTATAACATGAGCAACACGACGGGTGCCACATGTTGAGCAGAATCTGCTTACCTTCCGGAATACCTGAGATCACCCCAGTGTTTGATGGAGTTCGTGTTGCTTATTCTTTAGTTTTGTATGTTGTGTCTTGTGTATTATTGTTTGTCTGTTTGCCTTTTACATTTTTAGGCATGGCGTTGTCAGTTTATTTTCGATTTATGAGTTTGACTGTCGCTCTGGTAAATGTCGTCGTTTTTTAGACGTTACCGTTAACAATTAAGCTATTTGTGATTAAAAAAAATGACACTTAAACATATCTTAAACTATTGATCAATAAATAAGTATTCAATGTGAGTCCTATCATTCCTATTATTTATCAAATAATTCGCTCACAGTCATGTGTTTTTAATAAGTCTATTATGTTTAAATAGCAGAATCATGAGAATATAGTCATGGGATTAAGATTATTGTTTATGTCTATCGGTACACGCAATTATTTTTTATGTCTATGGTTTTATCCTCCTGCTACTATGTGTCGTTAAAAATGAAATCATTGGTATTTTCATACTCTTGTAAATCACAAAAAAAAAATATCAAACCAGGAAGTTGTCATATAATATAAACATCGACGAAAAACACAGCATGATATAATAACTATTTTTGGATTAAAGAAAACGTGTCTAAGATTTATATTTATGTTGTACTTTTACTTTGTTTAAGGTGGTACCTAACACTACAGAGAGATAACTCTGTAAATTCAGCTAAACGTTCTAATTACGTTGTATTGTTAAGGGAATATTAAGTTTCTCAATGATCAAAATAAGTGTTTGTCAAACTGCTATATAACCAGTAATTTTTTTCTGATAAAAAGGTTGGTTCAAATTTTTTGAAAATTTTTATATTTTTGTAAAAGGGTCAAAGTAGATACTTTGTCAAAATTTTAAGAAAATTAAACGAGCCAAGTTAATTTTAGTAAAAGTGTTGGGTATCACCTTAAAGCAGAGACATTTCAGTTAGTATTTATAATTAGCATTCAGAGAGTAAATACAGTTTCCATACAAGCTATTGCTATAGTCATACAGCCCTCGGATGGTGTACACTTTCCAATAACGTATATAGTGTAATGGTGGAAGGTATATGGTTTTATGATGTATTGTGTAAGGGGAATAATGAAATTGTGTATGATCATGAGGAATAATGTGATTGTATAACGTGTATATAGAGTGTGGAGATCAAAGTTAAAAAGTATGCAAAATATTTTTGATGTTTAATAACCCATTACAGTTTTTATTTCTTTTGCAACATTTGAAACTGGCGAGCGCTAACAGAAAAACGGTGTTTATATAAATTATAATTGTAGTAAGAACTGAGTCCGAACTGAAAGCGTTTATCAGTAATATGATAGCGAACTGTTTTTGTGTTAATATTGTATCAGTAATTATCAAACAATGAATGGATAAACACTCGAAGATTCAGGCAGTTATTCGTGTAGTCATTCTAATGTTTTATTAAAATAGCTGTTCTGTCAACCAAAAACCAAATATTATTCGTATGCACGACTATTCTCATCTTTTCTTCTGTTTTTCGAATTTTGTTCCTGACTTTTACTGCATTTTTTATTTGTTATTCATTTATTTTTGGGTTTCAAATGGTTAATATTGAAAAACTTGTAACGTATATTGTGTTTTGTAACCTTGAAATTGCGTATGATGGCCTTTGAAATTATTATCTATTTTAAATCAACAATTAATTTCCTATTACAGAAAAAGGCAAGTAAAATAAAAAAAAAATCATTTTAATTCCTAAGCTACATGTACAAATCTTTAGACGATTCTATTTTAAAACGACTGATTGTTAACGGGAAGAATTATGTTTTGGAATGGTCTCCAGTGTTAAGAAGTTTATATCGCAGTGCGGAAAGGTTTTTTTATGTATTGTTTTGTAACGTTATGTATTGATGGAGGTTCAAGTCTGTCAATAATCAGGAAGATGGTTAATAATACAACACCAACATGAATGCAATATGCCAGTTCTTACTGTTTCGAAATAAGGCGAAAAAGACCTGCAAATTGTTAACAAGTTTGCTTTTTTACGAGTTTCTTTGTAACTATGACGTACAGTTTGGTTTTCATTTTTTGCCACTTGGAGGACACTGATCACTATCAGACTTTTTTGATAAAAAACCTGTCATTTTGATCTAGTACACAATACTCAACATAGAAAACTAAAAACTAAGCAACACGAACACTCTATACATAGCTTAAGAATTCTGTTTTTACTGCGTGTTGTTAAAAGTGAAATCGTTGGCATATTCATACTGGTTCGTAAATCAGAAAAATATAATTGACCCCAGGATGAGTTCTTAAACATCAACATAAAACACACATGACACAGCATGATATAATAGATCTTTTTTAATCTAAGAAAATGTGTCTATGATTTGTACCAATGCTAGACTTTTATTTGTTCAAAGAAAAGACATTTCAGTAAGTATTTAAAATTATTATTTTAGAAAGTTAATTAAGTCGCCATATGAGATATTATTATATTCATAACGGAATCATATTTTATAGACGAAAAATGCATAGTATCCATCATGTCCATATGAAACCATTCATTAAAACGTTTAAACCTGCTGCAATTGTTTGCACTTGTCAGGAATCTAATGTTCAGTATTCGTTGACTGTTGATGTGGTTCATACGTGTTGGTCGTTGCCTGTTTTTTTTATGTAGATCAAATCAATGGTTTTTTCCGTTTGAATGGTTTTACATTAGTAATGTTTATGGGCCATTATAGTATGCTGTTCGGTGTGAGTGAAGACTCCGTTTAGAAGCCATATTTTTACTTATAATAGTTTACTTTTATAAATGTGACTTGGATGGAGAGTTGTCTTATTGGCACTCGTATCACATCTTCTTATGTCTTTTGGCACCAGTATATGAAAAGAAACTGAATCTGCATAGTTTTATTACATTAAAAAAAAATTATAAATGATTTTAATCTAAAACAATAATTTTGAATAGAACTTTCTTTGAAAAAAAAAATGATAAAACAAACACTGTTGTTAAAAATTACTCATTACACTGCGTATCATTTTGTGCTCAAAACCGAAAATACTGTTTTTTTTTTTTTTTGGTTGATTTCTGACTCTAATAACAATAATCGTGCTCAAAGTTTTTAAAAATGAGGAATGCTTATTTTTGTCTAATCGAACTTATCGAATCGATCATTGTAAGTAATTGCTTATATTTTCTGGATAATAGTTATCATATTAATGTCCTGTTAAATTTGGAAACTTACAACCTCGATTTTGAGTCATAAAACTAAATTGAAATTCAATATAATTCCAATACATCTTTATTTCGAGACATGGCTGTTTCTTCTTAACTTTATTGAGGTAAGAACTTGAAATTTAGTATTTCAATACTTTTTGAAAGATTAAGTTATCGTAATATCAAAATATTCATACTAAAAGGACGTAGAACGTCTGGTATTAACCAATATAGCAATTACTAACTCACGTCAACTTCGAGAAAAAAAGTGCAGGAAACTGTTTGACATATGTAATCGGATTTGTTCCAGTAAACATTACTCTTAGACAACCATGTTGGACCGTTTATAGATACACTATAAGTAAAACGAAATAAATCCAGTTCGTACTTTTTAATATTTACTTATTTTTGAAAACAATTTCTATGTCATTTTTTCTCTGATGGAGATTGCATTATCAACATGATCAATACAACCACATCTCCTATCCTGTTATCAAACACTCTCATGTGAATGTTGACTAAATCTTTTTCAAAATTGGTATTATAATAATTAATTTGCTTCATGTATATACCATGACAATAATATAATATTATAATATTTTTACATCATTAACATGATTGAGGCATAGATTTCACAATCCGGATGCTTTATATAAAATAGTAATACATGTGTTTGAACAGGTGTCACTCTTTCTGTGAGGCATTACACCAAATAGTTTATCATCTGTATATTGCGTTGTATACTATTATTGTGGATTGTTTAATTGAAATGTTTGTCATTGTATAATATTTACTCTAAATCAGAAAGAAGTGTCACCAATCAGGAAGTTAGCTGATGATATAGACCTCAACGATAAATATAGCCTGATTGAAAACCATCTTGTACTTTTAAATAAAAATCTTCCCAATTATTGTTTTCAATTCAAATGAATTACATACAGATTTTTAAGTTGTTTCGCCTGTGATTTTTGTTTTATTTAAAACAATATAATTTCGGGACGTTTGGCTAGACATGATACCAGGTTCAACTCACCATTTTTTTTTCTTAAAATATTTATACCAATTCAGAAATATGGCATTTGTTATATAACAGCCCATTAAAAAAAATATGTTGGCGTTGAGTTTGTAGCAGTTTAGTGTATCTGTTGTTCCGTTGTTATCAGATAATAAAACAAATTCTCGTTTTATTCCATGCTTCACAAATAGTAGTATTTAGACATTTCCTCAACAAATGTGGCAGTCAACTAGTTGCATTAGTGTTTTGTACCCATGCCATATTTTAACAAGATGAGCAGCTGATGAACTTACAATTCAACCTCACAATGGACTTTGCGTTAACACATTAAAGAGAAGGACGAACGATCCCAAAGGGACAATTAAACTAATAAATCTAAAACAAACTGACAACGTAATGGCTAAAAATGAAAAAGACAAACAAACAACAGCACACATGACACAACATAGAAAAATAAAGAATAGAATACACTTTAGAACATCGGAGTAGTGTTCTTACACTACCTGCTTTATGCACGTTTAGTTCCAGAAATCTTTAGATAACTTTTCATTTACTGAACGATCCTGCGTCCGACGTTTAACATCTACAATCCAGTTGGTTTCTGAATTTAAAACCTTTGATATGTTAAAGAATAGACACTATGATTTATGTAGATAAGAGGGACGAAAGATACCAGAGGGACAGTCAAACTCACAAACAATAGTACACATGACACAACATAGAAAACTTAAAAATAACCATCACTAACCCCGCCAAACTGCACCAAAATTATCTGCAATTATTCAAAACAATCTGTATTTTATACTTGCATATTCAATCAATAACTGTACTCTTATAATCGCAAACTCTCATCATATTGTTTTTGCGATGCTTTCATAAGTAACATATGACATGTGACATTAGATTAATGGCTTTTCAAAAATACAGTCAGACCTGCCAACGTTAATCTATAAGATGCATATCTTCCTTGTATGAATTTAGATTCTGTCTGAGTAGATAAACAAAGTACAGACCAATCGTTAAAGAGTAAACATAAAGAGACCAAACCTTCTTTTAGGATTAACAACGAAAATGTATTGCAACAACACCAACGAAATATTGGAATACGTGGATCATTAACCCTCAGCGGGCACAATCTTGAGATTTTGCATTGGTTTGTGTGAATTGTTTCCCGATATTTCTTTTCTTTGCAAACATATTTTTTTCAAAATGTTATATGCTAGTCTTTCAAGTTTGTTAAGTAAACGCAACACTAATTTCCTTTAGTACCATGATGACGTTATGTATATACTAGTACATAACATCAGGATGGACAATATCATTTGAGTTAAATTCCAGACCTAGCAACAAAATGGCATTTCAGTTATCATTATGTTTAAAATACAGCTTAATAATTTTGCTGTTAACACTTTCGTCCTTGAACGCCTTTAATGTTATCAATATCTAAAACGATTCCAGTTTGTAAATAAACTCATCATATATACCAGGATTAAATTTTGTATTTACGCCAGACACTCGTTTCGTCTACAAAGATCCCATCACTGACGCTCGAATCCAAAAAAGATAAAAAGGCAAATAAAGTACGAAGTTGAAGAGCATTGAGGACCAAAATTCCTAAAAGTTTTGCCACATACAACAATCTATTGAAAATCCTTCGCATTTCAAAAATTCAAAAGTTTTGTAAATAGTAAATTTATAAATATAACCTAACAATGATAATGCATGTCAATAAGTATGATGATCGCAGTTTTTTCTTGCGTTACAGTATTCCTTGTCCTGTAAACATTTACCACCTGCAAAGCCAAACAAACGCGATATGAAGACATGGTTAAATTGAAGATAGACAATTTGTATCATATATATGAATGCCTCATTCATATTAAGAGTCACACCTCAGGAGAGAAGGGTAAACATCTGTTTGGAATCTGACGCATCTTACACTATTGCATGTATTGATGTATTTAGTTATAAGGGCGTATCAAAGTAATATTGTTATTCTGCATTGTCTTGTATTACCAGTCATTTTTGCCCTTTAAAATTTCTAATTATCTCGATAGTCTTAAAATAGTTAATGACAACAAGCCGAAACACAGCAAATCGTATTTAAAAGGATTCGCATACCGATATATAAAAAAATAGATACAAGTAACACCTTATACTTGTGACTACTCTGAAGCAATTATTTGTATTATAGTCCAGTCGATTGGTGAAACAATTGTTTAGATTGTGGTAAAAGCAACACACTTTGCAGAGTGTTAGTTTGGGTCATAAGTAACATTTATATCTATGGACCCAATTCAGAAAATCAAACTGTCGGCTCTGGACGGCCAATTTGAAATCATCTCCAAAAAATTAATAAAAAGTATTAAAAAAAATATGAAAAACATATTACTTTACCAATTGTGATAACCTTTCGTATATTCTAATGACAAATATTACCAACTGAGGACTATTGCAGTATTAGCGGCCATCTTGAATGTTGGCCATTTTGGAAACGTAATTTTGCAATATATCATTATTTGCTATCCTAAATTGTTATTTGAATTTATACTAAGTTTTTTTATGCACTTACAACTAGTTTTGCTAATCAT
The DNA here is from genome assembly GCF_965363235.1 of Mytilus galloprovincialis. Taxonomy (NCBI): domain Eukaryota; kingdom Metazoa; phylum Mollusca; class Bivalvia; order Mytilida; family Mytilidae; genus Mytilus; species Mytilus galloprovincialis. Next base: position 4,326,394 of record NC_134846.1, on the reverse strand, counting down.
TTATTAATGACTGTTGCTATTCATATAGGATATATTCACCAAGTGCTCAAATAAGGCATGCATATGTTGACAAAACAAATGTATCTAAAGAAATACGTACATTATTTTACTTGCAGTTTAGCATGTAAGGCTTAGTAACTTTATACCACAAAAACTTTGTATATACAATATAAGTTATGACCACTCTATGTTGACAAGGAAAAATACGTAGGTATTGAAATCACCGGAGCTGAAAAACCTAATAAACAAATAGAATGGAAAGAATTCCGTAACACTAAGAGAGGACACGTGAGGATGTACAATGCAAAGCAAATACAAAAAGAGCAGACATTTGAGCTGGTAAGCATACAACTGTTCCAAGTCGTTGAAGGCCATGTAATGGAAGAAACACTCCAGAATCACAAGTCAAAAGGTACCAATCCTGTGATAGCAAATCTTAAGATCAAAATATATTTTGTAAGGAAAAACGAAAAGAAAAGTTGAATATAAGTCACTGATTGAAAATACTAGTAAATAAAAAGCCACAGTTGTGATGAATCAACAAGAACAATGATTGAGGGATTTCTTTTCTTTCTTTGTGATGATGTATCTGGTTATCATCGTTTTTGTTGATTCAGTACCACTTTACTTTGTCTGCTTACTTATTGTTTTCTTTCAATATGCTACTTATCTTCAACATCAGAAGTATGTTTTCCTTTTTACTGATGAAATATCTTGAGGTCTAACAATTTGTTTGACAGGATTTGTGCCATTTTGCCTTGTGATTCTGAAGTGCTTCACCGGTCCCATAGCCTTCATTTAACTGTTTAAAATTGTGCAAAAGGAAAACCAATTGAAGACCCAACATCCTCGTATGCTTGCATCAAAGGAATGATTGTCAGCTCAAATGTTTATATCTGTTCTGTTTTTATCTGCTTTGCATTGCAAACCCTCACATGTCCTCTCTTGCCGTTTCACACATGCCTTCCAGTCTATTTCTCCATAAGATTCTTCTGATATCTAGCTCCAGTGTTTTCGAAATCAACAATTTTGATCCTTTCCAACAACAATTTTTGGTCTTAAATTATATCATATACCATATATAGTAAGTTCTGTTTTAAGAAGTTACTCAGACAAACAACTAAGTAACAGAATGTCGGATACTGATATCTTTATTTCGTAAACATTTGCATGCCTTATCTGACCAGTTTGTGAATATCCAATATAAATTAGCAAAAAAAGTATGAATGCAAACAGTGAATTAATAAGAATAGCGAATAATGATATATTGGAAAATCATGTTTCAAAATGACCATCATTCAAGATGGCTACCAAAAAAATCAATATCTGAAGTCCTCAGATGACTGTCCTTGTCATCTGTGATGAATATACCATATGACTATATAGGAACCTTCCTGTAGCAAGCGCTTAGCTTATTAGTCAAAATGAACACGGTTACCAATAAAATGCAAATGTGTAAAGGCAGTATTAAGTTGTACTACACTGTGTAAATGTGGAGGACAATGTGATAGAATATTATAGACAGAGTGGGGTTTGACAAAACATGTATATTTCATTTATTGTGAGATATTTTTAAAGTTAATTGAGGATATTTAAGCAGTAATGTCATTATAACATTATTTATATGATACATCTATGAAACGTATTATGTCTGCAATCAAGGTTTTTGAAAGTTGTTTCAAATGAACAATATCAACAAAACGAAGTATCCTGTAATCAGCCCACTATTATAGACGACAGGCATACAAATATTTTCTTGCTTTATTTGTACCTATACAATAAAATTCTCCTGTATTCTATGTTGATAGACTCGTTTTTTCCCTGTTTCTGTAGCTCAAACAAATACATTTGTATATTTTCGACAATGTACATATACTATTTTATTTTTATTTTTACCAACTAATGACTACCTATGTTGGCTTAAACAATTCAAGATTTAAACATGGCCGCCATTCAATATGGGTAACATTTTCAAAAAATTGGAATCAGCACTGTTAATCTATTAACCATGTGTCGTGTCAATATCTTCTCTAATATCATTTTCATGATTTTTTTATTAATTTATAGAGATCAAATGGCCGCCTCTTCCGCCGATTTCGACTTTCAGAGTGGGTCCATAGCTTAAAATGTTGTCCATGACATATACTATTACTTTGCCAAATTCCATGCTTTTACCACATTCTGAACAATTTTGTCAAAATTCTGCACAAATCGACTGGACGATTAACCTTCACTAGGAACGCTCACTTCAAAATATAAAAAGGTCAAAGATGTATCGATACTGAGAATCATTAAATGCATTATGACTAAAGATAGTCAATTTATCTATTTCGTGTTCGTTTTGGCATATTACACTACATTTACTTCCCAAAGAATTGTTTCTTAAAATGAAAAAATGAAACCAAATGATCCAAATGTTCAAATTAATTAAACAGAAAAGTATATGTTGGTTGACCGCTATGGAATATCTGTTTCACAAATGACGATGATTATGTTCCTTTAATCTAAAGCACAGTCATGTTCTTTATCCAAACATTACCTACCGAATTACACTTTCTTTCACCGAGTTGGAGCAGCACGACTTGTGACATATGTGTGGTAGGATCTTCTTACTCAACCATGCACATGTGATCACTCTACTGAAGTTGTAACCGAAATCGTTTTTTAACTTCATAATTATGAAAGGGCAATGTTAGAGAAAAATTTCTGATGATAAACTCTGGTACCGATGGTCAAGCAGAAAAGTTATTGGGCGGGTGTTGTAAATTTAATCGCAACACTTTATAACAAATATATGCGTTCGAAGCGTCTTTTTAGCTCTACCATCATCAAGAACGCCCGCAGCCAAGTATTTAAAATTAAAGGTGTATACAAACCGAAACAAGTGAAGAGCTTAACACCAAAAATGTACCCACATAAAGGACATAGTAGTAATCTTGGTTACACAATAAAAGTGTTGGAAACACATCAACTCAAAAAAGAAAACACCAGAAAACAGAAAACTGAACTGGAACAAAAACAAACGCCTGCACACATAGAAACGGACTTTTTGATGGTAACTGTCATATTTCTCACTTGGTACAATACGTTTCAAGAAAAGGTAGTGGGTTGAAAGACATTAGCAAAGTATAATTGTTTCATCCTAAAAGTACACAAAAAAGGAAAAATTACATAATAGTTGGTGATAACGTTAGGTATAATGTAAAATTAAAAACAAATACATTGTCATCTCTTTCATATCAACGTTATCCTATTACAATGTATCATCATTAAGACAAATCCATTAATTCGATTTAACTTGATAAGAATACAAAAATGTCTTGATGACTATGGCAATGCAAGAGGACGAATCGATAAAAAAATTTCATTATTATTTTTAACTCACCTGGCCCGTCGTCGTTAACTTTTACAAAAATCTTCTCCTCTAAAACTGCCAGGTCACATTTAACCAAACTTGGCCACGATCATCATTGGGGTATCTAGTTTAATAATGTGTCTGGTGACCAGGCCAACCAACCAAAATGGCCGCCATGGCTAAAAATAGAACATAGGGGTAACATGCAGTTTTTGGCTTATAACTCAAAAACCAAAGCATTTAGAGCAAATCTGACATGGAGTAAAATTGTTTATCAGGTGAAGATCTAGATTAATTGGAAAACCCGTTGTTAGGTTGCTGCCCCTAAATTGGTAATTTTAAGGAAATTTTGCTGTTTTTGATTATTATCTTAAATATTATTAGATAGAGATAAACTGTAAACAGCAATAATGTTAAGCAAAGTAAGATTTACAAATAAGTCAATATGACCAAAAAGGTCAGTTAAATAAAGGCAACAGTAGTATACCGCTGTTCAAAACTCATAAATCTATGGACAAAAAACAAAATCGGGGTAACAAACTAAAACTGAGGAAAATGCATTAAATATTAGAGGAGAACAACGACACAACATTAAAATGTAACACACACAGCAACGGACTAAGCATTAGACAACATCCGATGACCCCTTTAGGAGTTATTGCCCTTTATAGTCAATTTTTTACCATTTTTCGTAAATCTTAATAATCTTTTAGAAAAATCTTCTTCTCTGTAACTACTGGGCCAAATTAAATTAAACTTAGCCATAACCATCATTGGGGTATCTAGTTTAAAAATTTGTCCGGTAACTCGGCCAATCAACCAAGATTGCCGCCATGACTAAAAATAGAACATTGGGGTAAAACGCAGTTTTGGGCTTATAACTCAAAAACCAAAGCATTTACAGCAAATCTGACAGGAAGTGAAATTGTTTCTCAGGTGAAGATCTATCTGCCCAGGATTTTTCAGAAGAATCGGATAACCAATTGTTTGGTTGCTGCCCCTGAATTGGTAATTTTTTGGAAATTTTGCTGTTTTTGGTTATTACCTTCAATACTATAATAGATAGAGATAGACTGTAAACAGCAATAATGTATAGCAAAGTAAGACCTAACAATAAGTCAACACGACCCAAATGATCAATTGACCCCCTAAGGAGTTATTGCACTTCATAGTTTATTATTAACAATTTTCTTAAAATTTGTAGATTTTCACTAACATTTTCCACTGAAACTACTAGGCCAAGTTCATAATAGATAGAGATAATTGTAAGCAGCAAGAATGTTAAGTAAAGTAAGATCTAAAAACACATCATCATCACCAAAACACAATTTTGTCATGAATCCATCTGTGTCCTTTGTTGACCAAAGTGAGCGACACAGACTCTTTAGAACCTCTAGTTATTATTTTATTTTTAATTTGTTGGGATTTCCGTTCCCCATTTCACCTTTTCAATCTTTATTCTTTCATAAAAGAGGGACGACATATAAATTATTGTAAAACAAAATAAAGTCAGTGCACTAAGTACAGGTCATTCTCTGTTTGTAGAAAAGAATAATACAATTCAGATGACGAGCATTTTTCGTTGCATGTAGATTTACGTTTTAACTGATCTGTCAATGTAACATTATATACCTTTTCAATTTCTCTTAGGATTACTGTGAATAAATGATAACATCGTTTAGTTATTAAAGTACATCTTGTGATGCTCTGATTTAAACGATGTGAACATGGGTCTATATTGAAAATAAAAACTAGGGAAAATTCCATATTTAAGATCATGGTTATAGTATCAGTTGTATTGTTCAAATGAATCCAAACTGCTATAAAAATGTTCCAAACCATTGAGTTTTTGACCGTACCCGTACGGTCCGGACCTTAAACATATTTTTTTTTCAAAATACGCATATGGTCGGAATGTACGAGTACGATCTGCCAGATTATAAGCTATTGGTCAAGTTTATTTGATACCTTGACATATATATTACAGATCAACATAACTGAAATCTCAAATCACTATAAGAACTTCACTTTTAATTGGAATAAAAACTAAATGTTTAAATATTTAAAAGTTAATTTCCTGCTTATCACGACAAAATACGGGAAAATAACTGGACATAACTTATATAAAAATCTGTTTGAAATACAATGAAACATTATATTATAATAAAAATGTGTTGAACAATAATGCAAAGATTGAAAAGGTTAGCTTTGTTACAGTGAGAAAACCATCGGTCATGTAGGGTTGATGATATTAGTGGTAAGAATGCAAGTTTGTACAAACTATCATGTGGCATATTGAACTGTAGTTATGTTATGAGTACTATTTTTGTTTGTCCTAAACTAAACCAATTTGTTCCACATACATGTATTGTCCAGCTCGTACTAGACAGCATGAATCTTGACCGTACGCGTACATTCCAAGTACTCATATAGTCTTGAACAAATACATGTTTTATTATTTGTAATTCTTGTGTTGTGTTAAAATGTAAAGTTGTATCGCTTAATAATAGTTCGTATGTCTTATCATTGTGTTAAGTTCTTAGCCAAGTATATGCGGCGGCGATGTCGTTCACAAGACTGAAGGCATAATACACTCTATTTAACACATAAGGAATTTAGTTATGTAATTTATATGTAAATTCAGGTGTTGTGTTAGTAAGTAAAAGTAAAATAAAATTGATGAACTCACATTTTTTATTCAAATTTTCATACCTTTAAGCAATATGTACTGTCAATCCTTTTGCTTGCGTTTGAACGTTTAGAAACTTCAAACAAGTGATTTATATCGATTGTCTGGTGTCTGGAGTTTACGTTGGTAGATTTCGAAAACCAGACAAGAACGGATAATTTCAAAATCTAATGACTTGTGTTTGAATTATTTTAAAGATTTTTAACTGATTCGTTATAATAATGATAAATACAATAATAAAGGGAAATATAAACAACGGGAATGACATCCCGAATACTAATTTGATCATTTACCCCAAATTCCTCTAATATTTCACATCGAAACATATTTTTCAACATTGTGAAACTCAAAATTTTAAAGTTTTCATTATGAAATATTTTTGATGACCTGTCATTTTTTCGAATTATTTTCCGATACAAATGTTAAAATAAAGTGTATATGTTTACTAAAAAGACAAATGTATGTGTCTGTTTGAAGTCAGGAGCCTTTAATTCAGTGGTTGTCGTTTGTTTATGGGTTACATATTTGTTTTTCGATCATTTTTTGTACAGAAATTAGGCGGTTAGTTTTCTCGTTTGAATTATTTTACATTGTCCTTTTGGGCCTTTTATAGCTGACTATGCGGTATGCGCTTTGCTCATTGTTGGCCTTTTGTTGTTAATTTCTGTGTCATTTTGGTCTCTTGTTGAGAGTTTTGTCATTGGCAATCATACGACATCTTCTTTTTTTATAAGATATGTATTGGTAGGAAATCTTTTTTTATATTCAAACACTCATTTCCCTCAATAGATAACATTTTAATCTTAAATATAGTTGATAATTGTGGCAATAATGGCAGCCTCTTTTTGTTTTCAATATATTTAAGGAAACAATTCATACAAAGAAGTTAATTTTGATTGAAAAGATGTTTTATGTGAGATAATAAACAATTTCAAAAAGGTGAAACACTGTTGACATGAATACAAATGAAATAGAAAATAATGTATGCTTGCAAATGAGTTATAATTCACAAGAGACCAAATGATACGGGAGCTAACAGTTGTATGCTACTGTACGACTTTTAAGGTGTGTGTAGCATAACAACATGAACAAAACAATTTAAAACTCTTTATATTTATATGATCTTGATTATCTGTTAGGAAATCGAAAGAAAGTAGAGGTTAAATATGAAAAAGAAATATTTTCTGTGTTGCGTTTTGTGTATTGTTGTTTGTCTGTTTTTTTTTTTTTTTAGTATTTGTATTTTTTTCTGTCTTCCCGTGAGTACCTTTCGTCTATCCTTTTACTAATTTAGCGTAATATACGCAAATACCTTTCAAGATCTACAAAAAAAAACTTGATTAATACCCGAATGTAATTATTAGAAAAAGACAATGTTTTTTTCCATTTCCTTATTTGATCTATAAATAGTGGTTTATTATACAAGAACTATTATTTTAGGTATCAAAGGCCATCTCTTCTGTTATTAAATGTAGGTTTTTAATTATTTTGTACGATTAGTTATTACAGCTTTGACTTCTTCTTTTTGTTAATGATGGGGATTTTTTTAGCGACTTTTAAGTGAAAATACCCTAAAGATATAGAAAAAATTACACTTAGCTGGTAAATGACCTTTTGGTTTCATTGACCATTGTGGTAGAATATAATACAAAAAGCAATGTCAATCAATAAAACGAAACTGAAGGCTTATCTTGGTATCTAACGCAACAGACACAGGCAGAATTTAATAAGCAGTAGAATTAAGCCCCACTCTTAACATGAAAACAATAATATTTGAAAATTATAGAAGAAAGGACGAATATTCCAAAGTGACAAATCAGCAACTGCATGATGTGCACACAAAAGGGCAATATATATTACAAAGCAGGTGGCTTGTGAAAAGTTTCTATATTGATGATTGTCTTTTAATAATGTGTACATTGCATGTATTATATCCCATTGCATTACCTTTATTACAGTCCACTTATTAAGACTTTATAAAACGCCACCAGCGAACTTCGATGAACCAGGTTTATATCAAACCTTTCGTCCTTTGTCCAACAAAATTCATTGAAAAATATCAAAATCTTGTTAATACATATTCCGTATCATGCACAATTAAGACGTTATGGTCTATATATATAAGACTTAGCATGTACTTTAGTTACTGACATTGTTTATCATCTAAACTAAGTTTTCTAGTATTCTTGTGCTTGTAATTGTAAATTTCCACCTTTTAGTTAATTATTTTTAATATCCTTTTGGCGTTTCTCGTGACTTTTGTTTTGCATTCTTGTTTTTTCCGTTTTGCTTAGTGCTTTGTCTATATGCTATCTTATTTGTCATCGTTAACATATTATTTGTATTTCAAAAAGATTAAGATTAAAACACAATGTTTACTAATGTACCTTTTTTGACATACTTTTACTCTTGATTCCTGTTTGTTTTGTTGATATATTGTTTTTAATACAATGGAATATTTTGCAACTGTCATACAAGTGAGATGTTTAGTAATCTATAAAATCAGGTTTAAATCAGAAACTGCCAGTACCAAGTCAGGAATATGACCGCTGTTTTCCGTTCGCTTAATGTGTTTGAGGTTTAGGTTTTTCCATTCGAAAACGGACTTTCCAATTTAAATTGCATTGAATGTTCAAAATAAGTAAGGATATAAACAGCTATATTACACATTACTACAAATTTAAGGGAACGCCTGAAATTTGTAGAACAATTATTTTCACCTTACTTTAGATTTTTTGTTATTTGTATTTGTAAATTTTGTCAAATGTAGAGTGCGACTTGAAATTAGTTAAATACTTGTATCTAAATTCTAAATAAAACCGATTCAAAGTTTTCAGTTCGATTATTTTGTAATAAATTGGACGACATTTAAAAGTAAAGCAATTCTAAATGTATATCAATGAATGATAATAATTGGCTCTCTTAACATTGGAAATAAGTCAGATCCGTCTTTTTACAATAAATGTCAGGAGGTGGAAATCTCACTGACATTCATCTGTAACTTATATTACAAGGAAGTGTACTGAATAAAACGTACAAAAATAAAGTCGTTTGAGGCCTTTGCACAGGAAAATAAATCATTCATTAAAAAATCATGTTGAAATACTTTCATTTTTTAACATACATCTAGAATTCGTAGCACTTACTTCTTCAAACAAAATGTTGCTTTGTGTTTTACTTGAAAGTTTTTTTGTGACTTTTTTTGGGGTTAATTAGGAACATGATAATCTACTTTGCAGTTTGTTCACTCAGGTTTACTTAATATACACATGATAAAGTCAAATGAATTCCCTCTTCCGAAAATTCATAGCTTAGACTGTTGTTTGATCAAACAATACACAATAATAATTTTACTTTTTTTAATCGCATATTTAAGTTCGTAATTTGTTATTTATCTTTGATATCTGTATTTGTTTAGTTTATTTTTCTTTTTAACCTTACTTTGTTTTTCAATATTTTTTTTACAATTATCAAATATAATTAAGTACAACATTTTGTTATTAGCATAGACCGAGAATCATTAAAAATAAGTACATAAATGAATTAAAAAACTGATAAAAAAACTAATATTTTATTTATATTATTAGAAAATTAAGAATGGAAATAGGGAAGGTGCCAAAGAGACAACAGCCCGACCATAGAGCAGACAATAGCAGAGGGCCAGCAATGGGTCTACAATGCAGCAAGAAATTCTCGGAGGCGTCCTTTAGCTGACTCCATAACAAATATATATACTCGTTCAGAGGTTATAGATGTGTTACTAAACTTCAAATTATACACAAGAAACTAAAACTAAAAATAATACAAGACTAACAAAGGCCAGAGGCTCCTGACGGAACCAGCGAAAAAATACGACAGGGTTAAACATGTTTTTGAGATCTCAACATTCCCCCTATACCTCTCACCATATGTAAACATAGAACAGCTTATTTCGAATGAAGGAAGTAAAACACTAACTTACAGTTAAACACTGTTTTTTTCAATCATTTGTTTGTTGTTTCATTTAAGGTTTCTTGCCATTTTCTTTATTAACTAAAATAAATTCAAACATATATATAAATACATCAATCCATAGTACTTCACTGGTTCTCCGTTAAAGCGCCCAACGTCAGAGTAAAAAATGATAAAATATAAATTTCATCAAAACTTGTTTATAAAGAACATGGAACATCTTCATAGTATATTCTACCCACCCTGTAAATTTCAGCATGTAATATTTTACCGTTAATTTGTAATGATCGAGACAGTGATGAAAGAAATTTAAAAAAAAAGATATATTTAACGTCATTTTATTTGCTTTGACGTCGTGATTTTCAATATTACCAAAATGCTTAACACTTTTTTTTTTATTATTTCACGTAAACTTTTATTTCTTGTTTCTCGTTTTCCTTGTAGTTTAAATTAAGCATAATATTCAGTCATGTCTGCATTATTATGTAAGTCTGTTTTATCTCTTCAACACAAATTAAGGTGATAAATCTGCCTTTATGCTTTTTCCGTGTGAACTAGTATGCTAAAGAATCCAGTCAGGATGTCAGACCTGTACAAAGCAGGATCAATATTGATATCGTATTAATATGCTTTCAACCCGAATATGTATGTAATTCGCCAATGAATCCTCCTCCTTTTGATCATAATCGTATTTATCAATCTGTGTTACCATGACTTATCACTGATGTGGTCATACTTATACTGTAAACAAATATATAACTTTTAAACTGTTTCAATTTCAAAATGCACAAGAATGGCGTATAACGCTTGAATCCCTTGCTTTGGTCTAGTACTGTTTTGAAAATTTCTTTCGAAGCCGAAACTCAACTCTTGTATCTTTGATGCGTTCAATGTGTCGGAAATTTGAAATAAAATAAGGAGAGAGACGAGAAGTGTCTATTAGTTTTTTGTGCAGACCAATGGGAGTATGTCCTCAGAATTGAACACTCTAATATAACAATAAGAAGATATGGTATGATTGCAAATGAGACAACTCCAGTATACATTTAACAAATCAAGATAGTCGGTATTATAGACTTAATTCGTTGCATAGTGTGTTAATGACCTAATACGATATATACAGGGTCAGTAAATTCCATATGAGGTTTTATTTTGGCTCAAACTCCATTATGGAATTTACTGACCCCGTATATATCGTATTACATGTAGGTCACTAACACACTATGTAACTGACAATATCTGACCAAAGTTTAAACGAATCACTTATTTGATTATGTTTACAGTTTTTATAATACTGCAATTTACAAATATAGAATATAAGATTTATTGATATAGGTTGTCTGAACGCACAGTGGCAAATATTTCATGTAGATTTATGCCAGGGAGAAGAACATTAAAAAAAATACTAAGATCTTGCATAAGTTGTCGGTGATAAATAATTGAAAAGGTTCAATATAAATATACAAAAAAACAACGATGAGAGAGACACGACAAAAAATAATCCAGCAAAATATGAAATATAAAATCATTTTCATGGATTATTTTTTCATCCTCTTTGTTGGTTTGCTGTAGTTTATTAATCTCACTGACTTTAGTTTTAAGACAACCATAAACGACCAAATGAACAGCTTTTTCTAGTAGATCCTCTTATGCTAGTAGAATTATGCATCCTATTCCGCTTGAATATCAGATAGTTATTTGAAATAATTCAAGATATATGAGATGGTTTACAAATAAAAAAAATAAAGACAACATCCCCTCCCCCACCCCCACCCCTAAAAAAAAGAATAAAGAAAAAAGGCAATCAAGTTAAGAATAGAAAATAACATTATTTGGTTGAAAGGTAAAAAAAAAAAGAAAGAAAATTGAAAAAAGGTAAAATAAAAAATAAAAGGGATAAATGATTTGAAGAATAATGAAACTTTGCGTCTTCTGCATATTAAATTCATTATTGACAATATTCCAGTAGATCATTCCGGATGAAATGTTTAACTTTCAAATTGGTAGTAAACGCAACTGTTCAAATGAAATTACGATGCATATTTCATACATTCATAAGCGTCGGTGTTTTTTGCTAAACTTCCGATCTTGCATTGCAGGCAAATTTAACCTTTCATCCTCCTCCTGCATTGTGTCAACAATTATTTTTATAGTTTTACACACTTTGAAAAAATAGTTTGTGACAGATGTCAGACCACGATAAGCATAAGCAACAAAAAGATCTGCAATAGATGGTGAAAAAAAGATATAAATTTCATGCGACCGAAGCGTTTTTTTTTTTAATTTATCTTCATCATTTACGTCCAGCGACGAGTATTTGAAATATAAGGATGTCAAAGAAATGAATGAGTTGATGAGCTATATTACGAAACGGACTGTGACAAAAATAGTCAAATCAGTCGATTGTAACATTGATTGATTGAGGTGAAACCTTAGGTATCTTTATAATTCTAAAACATATTAATGGACAATTGATTGGAATTTTAAGGATTTGCAAAATCAAAACAGTCATAATTCTTGCGTCCTCAGTTTCATACTGATGCTTGAAGACGGTTGACATTGTCTTCGATTTTTTGGGGGTATAATATTTTTTTTAGTACCAAACAATCTTAGATACATTTTGATATTCTCCCGAAACAATTGATTGATAAGCACTGTTTCTTTCTATATTGTGTTGGACAGATAAGTAATCAAGGATAAAATCTATTTTTGATGATCAAATTTTTATCCTCTCCGATTTCAGATACCTTTCATGTCGGTTAACTACCGGAACTGTCTCTGAACGTTCAGCTCCACATTACTAGTACCTCAGATCACAAGGAAAATATGATCAAATATATCTCTTGTCATCTTTACTTTTGTATATTATCTAAGCTTTCCAACTTATTTTGAAAAAAATGAAATACTTGGTGTTTTTTCCCTCCAAGTTTGATTTTAATTCTAATTGATACATGGTATCATTTAAGCAGTACAGCGACAGAATAAAAAGGGGGTTACATGGAGTAGTGTCGTCATACGTGTGTTATTGATACAGGCAAGACAATATATCTTGTCAAAATCTTATCGTACTATGCAGAAGTTTTCAAATGCAGGAACTGAACATAAGAACTTTACAGAAAAGTTCATATATTTCTCACTGACTAGAGCGAAAAATGGCTAAAGAATTACAGAGTTCAGAAATGTAGATTCCCTCACCTAAAACAGACCGTAATATATATATACAGTGTATCATTGTAACGGTTAGTTTTGTTTAATCTATTTTACTATATCTATTTTCGAAAAGAATGTTGTATGAAAGAAAGTACACTACAGCTCAGGTGGATTTTGCTTTGTCCACCCGTTCACAGTGGGAATGGGCGCCGGGTGGTCAAACTTTCTAGCTTGCCCCCTCTGCCCACCCATAGGAGTGGGCATGCAATTTCTTTTGTTTAATCAAAAGACTGGCAAGTACAGTCAATTGAAAAAAGCAGATAATATGAAAAAGAAGATGTGGTATTATTGCCAATGAGACAACTAACCAAAATGACACAGACATTAACAACTATAGGTCACCGTAAGGCCTTCAACAATAAGCACAGCTATAAAAGGCCCTGATGAAATATTTGTAATCACTATTTTCACAAAAATGAGATTATAGCTAGGGTAGGCTGCCCACGGTGGGCCGGTGGAAAAAGCAAAATCCGACCGGGCTGTGGCGTAATTAAAAGCTTCCCTGCTTGTTCAATACGAAAACAATCATAAGGAAGAGCAATTTGTATGGCTACTTGCAGTTGCATAATTGTTAAATCTTGTTGAATTCGATATCAAATTTATATTATTCATAGAAGTTTCATATCTTGAATATTGATAACGGGTTTACATTATTTACTTGCTATACAAACGTCCGTTTTTTTCTTCTGCTTCTAGATTTAAGAAATAAGCAACTCTGTTACACTCAAACAATTGATTATTAAAATTGGTACATGGTGTCTTCGTATGTCTTCTGATAACAATATATTTTTTGATATTTAAGTGATATATCCACCATCCGTTATAAATATCTAATATGTTTATTTGGCATGCCATACTCGATAAAAAGTGCGGACGTGATAGAAAGCACCCTTTACCAAAACGTCAACGGAGATTACATTCCACGGAGGTTACATTTCGACGATTTCGTCATTTATGAACCATAATATGAGTATCTGAAGATAAAAGTTGTTCTAAAATTAAATGTTGACACCGTTATCGATCTGTTGGATGTAGAGTTTATTTACAAAATTGGTGTTTGTTAAGATTTGACCATTCCACGGAGATTACATGCTTAACAAATCTCTGCAGTTTTCAACTTTGTTTAGTTTTTCAGACTGATGTAATTTGAAATAAATGACCATTGTTATAAATAAAACTATTTATGGTAACCTTATGATCAAATTTTACTTATATCACACTCTGTGTTGTACTAAATATTTTGTCCTGCTTGGTCTTTTATCCATCTACGGAAATTTTAGGTTTACGAAGAAAACATTATGGACGGCCGGTACGATCACTATCGTTGTGAAAACAATACTAAACTTTATATAAATCAAAAATATAGATAATAAAGAAATCTAAAAATTCTCAGATATAAGTATTTAACAAGCTACGGGTATATTACTCGAAGTCGTTAGGTTTGCTTTCTAACGGTGGGACAAAATAACGTCATAAAATGGGCGCTTTAACGAAGAACCAGTGACAGTCGTACCAAATGTCAATTATTGAATAGAATTCGTGGGTGCTCAATGTAATAATAAACAAACGAATATGTTGTATATCAATAACATTGGAAAGAGGCTGAAAAATCCGCTATAATCTACAAAAAGTTGAATTGAAAATCAGATGTTGATTAGAACAATGTCGTACTACATTAATTATATCAGTGAATTGTTAAGGTTGTTTATCATATTAATGTATTCACAATTATATATGTATTATAACAAAAAAATTGTTTAGTCTAAACATGTTAATAGTACATTCGAACTTTTTCTATTCGAGTGTCGTTTATGTAGAAGAAACGTGCAACTGCTGTTCACACTTTTACTAAGGATTTTCTAATCCCAGGTAAGATTACCTTAGCATTATTTGGCACAACTTTTTTGGAATTTTGGATCCTAATGCTCTTCAACTTTGTACTTGTTGGGCTTTATAAATATTTTGATATGAGTGTCACTGATGAGTCTTATGTAGATGAAACGCACGTCTGGCGTAGTAAATTATAATCCTGGTACCTTTGCATCTAGTATCTAATTACATCTAGTATCTAAGATGAGTTCATTGGTAATGTATTTTGTTTTCTTTTAGGCAAAACAGCCATTTCAAGTTAATGTATGGGCAACATAACATATTTAATTTTTCACTACTGTTGATCTAGGACAATTTGAAACTTCTAATATAGTCCATACTTGTAATGTTTCACAAACAAACTGTCTTATGTAGTGTACATGTATGTATTTTATTTTTTTAAATTGCATATTCATGTATGAATTTGTTTAATATAATATCAATTTGTTATCATTTAATTATTTCTATATTTCTAGGCTTTGGTAGACAAGTTAAAAAACAGATTTATTCTCATTAATCAGAACGATCATAAAATTTAAGATACTTTCTAAATTTAATGGTCAGCGTTCCTATTTGGGTCTATATTCACAAAGTTTATCTGAAGTTCACATTGAAGGACAATAGAAATTATGGAAACGTCAATTGTATCATGTTTCAGACAGATATTCAATAAAGTTCAACCACCTCGTGATATCATCTTTACAGTTTAAAATAGGAATAATAATCAATCTATCCTTAATTCATGTATTTAGTTTTGACATTATATATATTTGTTATTTTCATCGGACTTTGTCTAATGCTTAGTTCGTTTCTGTGTGTGTTACATTTTAATGTTGTGTCGTTGTTCTCCTCTTATATTTAATGCGTTTCCTCAGTTTTAGTTTGTAAACCGGATTTATTTTATCGATTTACGAGTTTCGAACAGTGTCCTACTTCTGTTGCATTAGTTTACCTACAATGAGGACAATCGAAACATAACAACAAACAAAATAGAGAAAAAAAGGAAAGTTAGCGACACAAAAATATATTTTAATTAATAAACTGAAAATGAAAAAAAAACTTAATTTGGAATGTGTCTTTGACATGAGATAGTACTTTTTTTATATAATCAACACTACTATATATTTTTGTATAGTTTGTGGCTAAACCGTTTAAACTTTTGAATAAAACATGTGCGTTTCACAGTAGAAAATTTTCTACACATACATAAATTGAATATTAATTTGCTAAACCGTTTACACATTTGAATAAATAATATATGAGCCTCAAAATAGAGTATTTATCAGACTTTTATATAATTGGTGAACAAATATATATAAATCAAAAGAACAGCCATACCAAACTCAAATTCCTGATTGAGTATTATTGGTGCTGCGTATGATGAATAAAAACTATGTCAAGGGGCTAAAAGTATTTAAAAAATCTGGTATCATCTACAAAATAATAAAAAAAAAATGGAAGCATATCGAAATAATTACATATTAAGAGATTTGTTACGTATGTGGACTTTTCGCGGTAAAACAATGTATCATTAGTCGTTTTCACAATTGTAATTGCATTAATGTTGCCTTTACAATACCAACAGGCCATTTAATACAATTTCTTTTTCTGGGCTATTATTTAATGTAAATGACCAACTTAAAGTAGTTCATTTAAAATTTCTGTTAAGTCATTGACGATTCTGATATACTCAAAGAGTCAATATGTGTTATATTTTATTGAGAACTATGTATTACGTGAATATCACAATTAAGGCAAAAACTAGTTTACAAATTTCAAATTTTGTATATTGAATTGAAAGACACATGAACGATTCCGATATTCTGGTTGTCCATGTTGTCATATTCCCTATTAGCAAGGTTTAAAACATCTTCAGGTATTTCACATCCAATATTTTATGGAAAAATTCTTTATAAAGCACAAAAATGTCAGTTTTAACCTCAGAAGCTAACAAAACCTTTAAATAGACTTATTAAGAAGGGATATAGTTACGATACTGTTGTCAGGTCATTAAAGATTGCATATCTTGGCGTTAATATTGATTCACTTATAGCAGTATAGAGTCTTTGCATCGGAACTAAACACATTTATTATGAATAAACCAGCTGTTGGCATGACACGGGTTATGTTCTTCTCATATATGTTATGATGGTATGATACTAAACCCCTCACGTGGAGGATTGTGCCTGCTATTCATTTCCATTCTCGATTTTACTATCAAATTATATTTCTACAACATTTGGTCGTTGATGGGGAGTTGTTTCATAAGCAACCATTTCACACCTTACATTTTTATGTTCATTAAATCAAATGGAATAACGAAACTCAACCACTAATGTTTAAATGATAAAATATAGGCGAAAGATATCAGAGGGACATCATATATCGAAAACAATGTGATAACACCATGGCCAAAAAAGAAAAAAAAAACAGACATACAATAGTACATAAAACACAAAATATACAAATAAATACTATACAACACAAACCCCACACAAAACCTGGGATGATCTCGCGGGCTGCATAAAGGTATGCAGGTCCTGCTCCGCAAGTGGCACCCACCTTGTGGCTTGTGACATTAAGTCCAAGTCGGAAGTTCAAATTCATGAAATAGGAAACGTATAAAAATCATATACTCTTTAGTTTTGGGGATCAGTCTTTCATTCTCTTTGTTGTGGTTTGTGAATTTTTGTATATCTGTTAATTGTTGGGTTTTTTTTTCTTTTTTCCCATGGCTTTTCAGTTTTCTGTAGACTGTTTAGATCGACTGTATATTTAGTATCTTTCGACTATTTTTGACACTTTTTGCGTAGTTTACTCATTTAGTTTTCAAACTATATAAAGCCTTGATTAATACAAAAAAGTAATTATGAGACAACGACTGTCACAGTATTTTGTTTTTCATTTCCTTAATATTTGATCTATAAATAAGTGGTTATTATTTTAGGCATCTTTTTTGTTAAAACGTATATATTTGTTTATTTTACACGAATAGTTCTTACAGTCATTACAAGACTTCTTTTTGCTAATGATACTGTTTAAGCAATCGTTAAGTTGAAATACCCTTAATATACAGAAAAACTTACACTTTGCTGGTAAATGACTATATGGTTTAATTTACCATTGTGGTAGAATATTATGGAAATAACAATGTTAATCAATAAAACGAATCCCAAAGCTTCGTCCTGGTGTATAACGCCGCAAACGCAGACATATTGTTAAAAACAGAAAAACTGAGCTCCGTTCTCAAAATAAAAATAATAATATTAGAAAGGTCGAATATTCCAAAGTGGCAAATCAGCAGGAAATGTGCACTCAGACATGCAATTTATTTAGTCAAGCAGGTTTCTTGTGTTTCTTTATTGTTGCTGGCCTTTCATAATTTTTATTTTGTGCCCATTATGTTGCCTGTTTTATAGTCCACGTATTAAGAATTTATAATTAGTTATCAATGGAACCAGGATTATAATTTGATACGCCATACGCGTGTTTCGTCTACATAAGACTCATCAGTGACGATCATATCAAAATAGTCATGAGCCAAACAGGTACAAAGTAGAATTGCATTGAAGACCCAAAATTCCAAAAGGTCCTGACAAATATGGCTTAGGTAATCTATTCCTGGGATAAGAAAATCCTTAGTTTTTCGACAATTTAAAGTTTTGTAACTGGAAATTTATAATAATAAACCTATAATTAATATTCATGTCATTACTGAAGTGCAGAGTACTGGCTAGTGGTACCCTCGGGGACGAAATTTTCACCACCAGTGACATCAACCTAGTTGTGTATATAATACAAAACACCACCAGTGTATGTGTACAACGTTGATGGGTCGGGTTTATGTCAATGAACGTCTAGTACAAATAATACGTGTTTAAGTAAAGGTTCCTGATACTGGGTTTTTTATTCCTTTAAATTAGGTTTTCAAGTGTTCATGTGCTTGTAATTGTGAATTACCAGCTTTGCCATCTAGTCAATTGGTTGTGCTATTCTTTCGGTGTTTATCGTGACTTTTGTTTAGCATCCATTTTCCCGTTTTGCTTATATGATTTGCCTATATGTCATCTTCTTTTTGAATTATTTTTTTTAGTTTTTCCGTGAACGTTGAGTATTGCACCCCTTTCTTGACATATTTTACCTTTTATGTCTCTTTGTTTTGTTAACCAATTGTTTCTGATACAAAAAAAAAGGAAATATATGCGACTGTCATACAAGTGAGAGGTTTAATAAAAAGTAAAATCACAAAAATACTGAACTCAGAGGAAAATCAATTCGGAAAGTCCATAATCACCATAACATGGCAAAATCAAATAACAAAACGCATCAAAAACGAATTGTCAAGAACAGTCATATTCCTGACTTGGTACAGGCATTTTCAAATGTAGAAAATGGTGGATTGAACCTGGTTTTATAGCTAGCTAAACCTCTCACTTGTATGACAGTCGCATCAAATTCAATTGTATTGTCACCAATGCGTGAACAAAACAAACAGACACAATAGGTAAAAAGGTAAAAAAAATAGGGGTACAGCAGTCAACATTGTGTTATCATCTAAATAACTATAAAAACAACAAATTTAACGAAGAAGCACAAAAAGGCATATCTCAAATTTAACATCCTCATTGTGTTTATATTATACGATTTAATTTATCTATGTAAAATGCACCCATGAAGGATGAAGGGTTTAAAGTACTGGTGTAAAATTGCGCGTTTGAAATTCGCACAGGTAGACATGAAATAATTTTGTCCTTTAAAGTATGACGGGATACATAAATACAGTCAAGTAAAATAGATACAACAAAAACAGACTTAACAGTAAAAGTAATATATTAAACCAAGTTTAAATCAGGAAATGCCAGTACCAAGTACTGCAATCGACCGTTGTTTTCAATTCGTTTTAATGTTTTTGAGCTTAAGATTTTGCCATTTGAAAACGGACTTATCGATTTGAGTTTTCCTTGGAGTTCGGTATTTTGTAATTTTACTTTTTATTATTTTCTTATTTAGTTTCATAATCCATCCGCCTGAATAATAAACAAAATAAATTTAATCGATCAAACTAGGTAAGGATATCGCCAGCTAATTTCTATATTACTTAAGGAATGACTGTAATTTTTTTTTTCTGTCTATGAAGAAATAACATAAAAAATAGTTGGTGCACACTGAATAACGCGCGTAGCGGGTTAGTTAACAGTGTGCACCACATTTGTTTATGTTATTTCGAATAGACAGAAAAAATATTACAGTCATTCCTTATAATTTAATTCTAAATTCCATTTTAAACCGTAGAAAACCATGAAAAAACGTTGATGACGTCATGGTCACATGACTACATTATGTGTATGAGATGATAACAAAATAACGTCAGCCAATCAGAGGACGCGTTACATCCAAAATTAAATTATTTAAAAGTAAAATGAACTCGTGACATCTGTAGACCAATGACTATCACCTGACTTCGGATTCTAAAAGTAATCATACATGATTATTATTGGTACCTGTGTTAATTAATTGTGGACAGATTGAGAGTGTGACTTCAGATTAATGTTGAAAAACTTGTACTTCAATTCATAACACAACTGATTCGCAATTTTTAAACGGCTTATTTTATGGTATTAATGAATTGAATAAATACATAAATTGAACAACATTTTAAAATAAAACAATTCTAAATGTATATCAATGAATGATAATAATTGGCTCTCTTAACATTGGGCATAAGTCGGATTCGTCTTTTCACAATCAATGTCAGGAAGTGGAAATCTTGCTGACAGTCATCTATATCTTAAATTTCAAGGAAGTGTACTGAATAAAACCTACAAAAATAAAGTCGTATAAGGCCTTTCATAAAAAAAAACATCATGTTTATCTACTCACATTTTTTTAACATACATCAAGAAGTCTCAACTCTATTTTGTTCAAATAAAACATAGCATTGTGTTTTACCTGCAAGTAAGCCATTCTATAATATACATACTGAACTGAAAAGAAGAGGTTTTTATATCAAAAGTACATAACATACTTAAACGTTGATTTTACGTCAAGTTGGCAGGAACATTACTCTTTTTTTTTTCTGATACATTTTTTGGGGTTTAATAGGATAAAAATAATCTTATAATTTGCAACCTTAAAGTTTGTAAACTAAGGTATACTTGATATAACGTCAAATGAGTTAGACCGTTATTTAATAAAACAAAACACTGATATAATTTTACTTTTTTTTAAATCATGTTTAATTTCGTAATTTGTTATTTATCTTTGACATCTTCATTTGCTTGGTTTTCTATTTCTTTTTACCTTACTTGTGTTTCTTTTTTTGTATATTTTGTTACATCTATCAAACAAATACTAGTACATCATTGTGAAATGCACCGAGAATCATTAAACTAAATAAAAAAATGAGTACAAGGACTTATTTAGAAATAAACTAATGTTTTATTTCTATTATTATGTATACATGAATCTGCTTACTTCGAATGGAGGAAATAAGAAAAACTGTAAACACATTGTTTTTGTTCTATCAATTGGTTACTGTTTTATTAAAGGGCATGTTGTTTTCATTTTCCTGATAAAAGGGTTTTGCTGTGACTTCTGGCTTACACTACACTCGGTAATGCAACATTTAAGCAATGCAAATACGTTTTATGCATCAAGCAATCCATTTTCTAAAATAAAACTACAATGTTCCCCTTTTCCTTATTTAATCTAGAAATGGCGTATCAGATTTTACTTTTTTGTTCACTATATATGATATATTTATTCGAAATAACTTAAAATATTCGGTGCTACGCGGGTTTTTTAATCTGCCCCATTTTTTCATGTTCTAATAAATTTATAGTAGACAGATAACACATATTACATGCATTTCTAAAATATGTAAAATAACAAACAATGAGCGACACACTATGAACAAAATATTTGAAAATGATAGCTAAAAAAAAGCACAAGTTAGATGACAACAAAAGGACAGATTACGAAACAATGACACTCAGTTTACATTATATGGTAAATTGGAAAGAAAAAAAAAAGTATACTGGAGTACAGTTTTTTTTTTTTTTTTTTTGTATTTCGTGACATTTTTCGTATTTATACCTACACTTAAAATGTATACTAATTAGCTGTAAAATTAACACATATCTAAATGAAGAATTAAGGAGATATGTAATTGTTCAAACTTAAGACAGAGTCAAACAGAGGACTACGTATATTAATCCTTAGTACAGTCGTACCAAACATTAAACTATAAAATGGAATTGATTGGTGCGCAATGTAATGATAAACAACCGGATGTGTTTTATAACAATAACAGTGGAAAGAGGCTGAAAATATATCTGAAAAATCCGCTTTAAGCTACAAAATTAAATCATAAATAGGATGTTGATTAAAACTACCACGTACGAGATAAGTTATATATGTGGACTTTTATCGTTAAAAAATGTTTTGTTTATGTTTTTTACAAATATAGTTTTGTTTTATAACAAAGGATTGTTTTGTCTCAAAATGTTAATAATACATTCAAACCTTCTTTTATTCGAGCAAATTGATTTGTGCTGCTTATAATGGGTAAACATCGGATGTGTAAAGTTATAAAATCCGTACCAAGGGGCAAAAAATCTGTTAACAAAATCTGGTACCAGCACAAAAAATAAAATAAAAACCGGAAGAATATTTAAATAATGACGTATGGGATTTGTTATATATGTGCACTTTTCGTTATAAAAACAATGTCTCATTAATGTATTTTACAAGTATAATTGCATTTAAGTTGCCTTTACAATATCAGCAGACCATTCACCTTACTTTCTTTTTCTCGGCCATTGTTTAACATGTTAAATGTAAGACCAACTTAAAGGAGTCTATTTTAAATTGCTGTTGAGCCGTTGACGATTGAGATATGCAGATAGAGTCAATATGTGTAGTCTTTTATAAAAAAAAACCTATATAATGGGTATACAATACATGTATATGGGAATTTAAGCAAACAAATAGTTTACATATTTCAAATTTCGTATATTGAATGGAAAGACAAATCAAGACCCGATAATTTGTCTCAAAGAATTCCAAAGAATAAACATTTCTTTTTTAATAACACGTGTTGTACATATGGAAATTTAATCTTTGGCGCTTAATGACGTTGTTGTCCTTTTTTGATGCAACATAATCGAATAGCTAACATCGTCGTGCATCAAAACACTTTCAAAAACACGTATCCTTGTTGATGACGTTAGTAAGTTTTTCAGCAATTCTTGTATGCTTAATTTTAGTAACAGACACGTTAATTATAAATGTATTATCATTGGTACTTGCTACGGTATCGTATACGCTTAAATATAAGGGTCTCACCTCTTATATTTGATATAAATGAATTAGAATAATACAGTAACTGATCAATACAAACAATTGTAACTAAACTTTATATAAATCACGCATCAAAACACCTTAACATTTTGTATATAATATAGTTTTATATAGAAATATGTAAAGTCCATTTGTGAAGTGTAGGTTAAAGGATGGGTAGGATCCCGCTTACATGTCTTACCCAGCAACATTTTGTATATATTTGCCTGTTCAAAGTTAGGTGTCTGTAATTTACTGGATGTCGTTTATTCCTTAGTTTTTTGTTCAATGTCTTGTACAAGAATAAGGATGCTCGTTTTCTTGTTTAAATCGTTTTACATTTAAAGCTGACTATTCTGTTTTGATTTGCTCATTGTTGAAGGTCTTACAGTGACCTGTTATTGTTGTTTAAGGTGTCATTTGGTGTCTTGTGAAGAGTTTCCCTCTGGAAATCATACTACATCGAGACTTCTTTTGTATGTGAATAATATAAATGATTGTTTTAATATTGAATATTTCAATAATTTTAGTTTAACAGTTTTAAATAAATCAATACAGTTGTGTCCTTCAAAAATGTCAAATATAATACTGATTTCAATTATTTTACTTTACACAACAAATATAAAATTACAAAGGTTTTAACAGGTTGCTTTTTAGAAGTATCTCTTCCATAGATTAGGTAGACTGTGAAGCCATATTCAAATATAAGTTTACTCAGTGACAAGTTATTTGATATTTATTGTATGTAATGTTCTATTAGAAAAACTGCTGAGATGAGCATTTGTCTTATTACCGATGGCGAAATAAAATTCAAAAGTCGTACTCATACTAATAAAAGTATGTCAACTGTCATTTATTTACTGATTGCTTATGTCACTAATATAAAATCATTACACTTGTCATTACTAACAACGGAGCAATTACAAATATCAATTTTAAAATGTTTTTAATTCAGAAAGGCTAAAAGTAAATCACATTAAAAAATCTAAATGCAATAATTAGACTATATGTTATTAAATTGTGGTTCATTGATGAGAGACTAAATTATATTATACTTTCGTGATCAAAACGTGAAGGAATATAAATTCGTTACATCGTGCTTCTCGTCCCATATGAAATTAACTGACCCTATATATATATTGTATAAAGTCACTACCATACTATGTTATCAATACATATTTACACTAAACACAGTTAAGGAACGATGTGTTTATTCAATACAATGGTTAACGCATCTATTTGACTGAACATGAACCAAAGAATGCGGATGAGTCTGCCTCAAAGCTTTACTAATATTTCGCAATAGAGAATGAGGGTCGGCAGGAAACAAAACTTTCCAACAAAAGAGTTGATTACATTTTACTATTTGTGAATTTTACAGTTCTAAGTAGCAAAATTCTAACGGCACCTGCATATTGAGTTTGTATCGGCCAGCCTTTACTCTTTTACAGAGCTTTAATTCCTCACCTGATTTCTAAGACAAAAGGTTTCTGCTTAATCCAGAATTTTTAGTGATGAAGTTGAACTTATTCATTTGAACGTTTAACGTACGCCATCCAAGTTGATTACTGTAATGGAATTTCTGGGTTATTTTTTTTGTACTGTTGTTTTGTTTTTTTATTTCCTTTTTAATCGTTCAAGCCTACTTATTTTTCGTTTGTTGTCGATTTACGAAGTGGAATACACCTTTGGTGTCTTTTGCGCCTTTTTTTTTCAATCTTAAAGTTTCCGTAGGAATGTAAACAATTTCAGTAGCAAGATCAACGAATACATTAGCTACAAGTGTAGTGATTGTCACGTTGGTTTATATAAAAAAAAAAACATTGAAAATCAGACAGTGATAGTAACACACGACGTAAAATAAACCTATGGATTTCGAAAATGTATCTCTCCTCATGAGAGCATGATACAAAACGATGCATGTCAAAACTGAGGTCAATGTGTATTCAGACAAACATTGGGAGTAAAAATGAAAGAAACAGCTATCAGAATAATTCAACACAGGTTGTACTGCTGTATTTAGATGTGGGGTTTGTTGTTTTAAGGGAACTAAATCAGCCTTAAACGAGAAAACGCTCCAGTAGCTTCGCCAGCTCTCGACTTCGGTATGGTTTACTTAAACATGCATTATTCTCGATCAGTAAGTCAAATTTCAAACAAGCTACCTAAATATTTTTGTATTCCTATGTCTGAACAATCAACATGAATATTAAGCAAGAGGGTTTCTCCCAAAATAGAACCTATTCGTTATAATTAGGTTGTTACGTAAGCAGAACAGAAAATATTATATAAGTTTGCCTTGTGCATATTTGTTCAAAAACTGTATTATATTGCACCCTTACAATTTAAATCTATGACTTTGAATCTATATGCAATGTGTATATTTTGTTATTAGTCTAATATAGAAGTGTGCTCAATCTGATTGAAATGCAGACCATGTGTCAAACCTTTGCTATCAAAGGTATAACAGCATCCCGTGTTAGTTTCTTAGTCTGGTTTAATTAGCACCAGCCACTGAAACTTTCGCCTTTAATGATTTGAAGGGGCATAATTATCGACAAAGCCAGAAGATTCAGAAATTCCTTAAAAACGAATTGCAGAACGGAGCGCTATCAAAACTTTGACACACTATATGAATTATATTGACATTGAATTGCGCTTTATTTAATTCCTCAAAGTATTAAACAAAAATTAGAATCGCAAACCTACTGAACGCCGAGGAAAATTTCTAAAAGAGAAGTTCTTAATCAAATTGCAATATCAAAAGCTCAAACAGATCAAACGAATGGATAACACCGGAACAGGCATACTGAAGAAATTCACTGTTTACATGATTCGTATAAATGTACCAAATACTATGAAAAAACAGGCAGTGATAGTAACACACGGCGTAAAATAAACCTATGGATTTCGAAAATGTATCTCTCCTCTTGAGAGCATGATACAAAACGATGCATGTCAAAACTGAGGTCAATGTGTATTCAGACAAACATTGGGAGTAAAAATGAAAGAAACAGCTATCAGAACAATTCAACACAGGTTGTACTGCTGGATTTAGATGTGGGGTTTGTTGTTTTAAGGTAACTAAATCAGCCTTAAACGAGAAAACGCTCCAGTAGCTTCGCCAGCTCTCGACTTCGGTATGGTTTACTTAAACATGCATTATTCTCGATCAGTAAGTCAAATTTCAAACAAGATACCTAAATATTTTAGTATTCCTATGTCTGAACAATCAACATGAATATTAAGCAAGAGGGTTTCTCCATAAATAGAACCTATTCGTTATAATTAGGTTGTTACGTAAGCAGAACAGAAAATATTATATAAGTTTGCCTTGTGCATATTTGTTCAAAAACTGTATTATATTGCACCCTTACAATTTAAATCTATGACTTTGAATCTATGTGCAATGTGTACATTTTGTTATCAGTCTAAAATTAATATAGAAGTGTGCTCAATCTGATTGAAATGCAGACCATGTGTCAAACCTTTGCTATCAAAGGTATAACAGCATCCCGTGTTAGTTTCTTAGTCTGGTTTAATTAGCACCAGCCACTGAAACTTTCGCCTTTAATGATTTGAAGGGGCATAATTATCGACAAAGCCAGAAGATTCAGAAATTCCTTAAAAACGAATTGTAGAACGGAGCGCTATCAAAACTTTGACACACTATATGTATTATATTGACATTGAATTGCGCTTTATTTAATTCCTCAAAGAATTAAACAAAAATTAGAATCGCAAACCTACTGAACGCCGAGGAAAATTTCTAAAAGAGAAGTTCTTAATCAAATTGCAATATCAAAAGCTCAAACAGATCAAACGAATGGATAACACCGGAACAGGCATACTGAAGAAATTCACTGTTTACATGATTCGTATAAATGTACCAAATACTATGAAAAAACATAATTAAATCGCATAAGGCAACTTTTTTCTTAAGTAGAAAATGGCGAATGAAACCTGGTTTTATAGCTAGCGAAAATAAAACGGTATAGTAGCTTTGTCAGCTCCTTTCAGCGGTAAAGTTAACTAAAACATTTATTATTCTATATCAATAAGTCAACTATAACTCAACCTATGTTTTATGAAATGAACTAAGCGAGAAGGCTTCCTTAACGAAAAGAAAACTAAGACATTTTCTTTTGTGAAATCAATATATATGTTTGTTACGTAAGGAAAACAACAAAAGCTTTAAATCCTTATACAAGCTTGCCTTGTAGATATCTTATCATAAAAAGAATCCTGACATAAAACTGTATATTTCGCATCTTGAAAACATGCGAATCTCTATTGTCATTCCTTCGATACTGAAGTGGGATCGATTTAATTCAAATGCAGATCATGTGTCAAATCGTTGCTAGCAGGAATATGACAACACTCTGCATGGTTCTAAAAAAAATCAGCCAATGTGATGTCCGCCTTCCATGTTTTCAAGAAATAAATATTTGTAGAAATCCGACAAAACAAGAGGATCTCGAAAGTAATTTAAAACAGCAGTAGAACGGAGCGTTACCACAGCTTTGACTCACTACGCGGATTATAATTAGATCAAAATAACTTGACTTTCTCTTTAAAATTATTTAAAAAAAAAATTCAATTGATCAACCTATTTGTATAAATATATTAAAATGTCTTGGAAGGGGATAATCAAATCACGCAGGTTGAAGTGGTAGAAATATTAGTTAGTGCTGATTTGAATATTTGTCTTTATTACTTTTGATATCAAGACTTTTGATCGCAGACGAAATGGAAGAGTGCTATTTTTGAAACACAAAATATCATGTAATCGAGTTCGATACTTTGTTTAGATATAAATCTATTTCTTCTACAAATCAAACAAATCTGTATAAAGGCCTCCCCCTTTAAAGCCGTGAAAAAATAGCAATGCTAGAGGAAGTTAAACATAATTTGACGTAAAATTAGAAAGAATGAATAGGTATTTACAATTTAGGTGAGAAAATGTTCAAAAAGAGATTTGTAAATAACAACCACGAAGCCTGATATTGACATTCACAAAACTGAACGTAAAAACTGAAAATCATAAAAGTGTTTGTTTTGGTATACAATACACTCATTATAGATTACACGATTGACAAATTACTCTAGTAGTATTATCCATTCTTTATAAATGAAGATAATAATATAAACGAACCTTGTGTTGGTATCATAATACGACAGAATCATCAAGACGATTATTAAATATTAAAATACTTTTGATCAAAATAAATTTTCCTCGTGCCATCGGAGAACAAAGATACATATTAAATATAAATAATAAAGTAAAGTTCTAAGGATTATTACAAAACAGTTCACACGTATGCAATTCTAAATAATAAAATAGATGCATTATTTGAAGTTAGCTTCATTAAACCTGGAATGTTTTCCCCTGTTATCTGTCACGTGTATTACATAAAGTTGTGAATGGATCTTATAAATGATAAATGTAAGATGTGCAATGTGGGTATAAGCAAAATTTGTTATAGGCATACCTGAACATGCTGAATACATCTTACAAAGTAATCTGTAAACTTGACATGTAATATATAGATACATGACGGTAAATGATATGGTTTGTTTATTATTTGGCCTACAGACTGTTTTCATTCCAGCACCAATGATAAATCTCATGTAAAAAAGTTCCTCTGGCGTATCAGTATAGTCATAAATTGAGAATGGAAATTGGAAATATGTCAAAATGACAACAACCCGACCAAAACTATATAACAGCCGAATGCCACCAATGGGTCTCCTACGCAGCGATACAATATTGCACCCGGAGGTGGGCATCAGGTTTCCCCTAAATAATAATGGGTTCTAGTTTAATAAGTGGAAATGGACATCAAACTTATCTCCGAAACATATGAATGAACTAAAATTGAAAAAATATACAAGACTTACAAAATCCATAAGCTCCTGACTGGGGACATATGCAAATATGCGGCGAAGTTATTTCTGTAAAAATGAGAATATTATAAATGTGTGTGTTAATCTTATAAATGATGACTGTAAGGCCGTGTTCACATTGACCTAAATTCGGTGTTATGTTAGTGTAACTCACACGTAAACTAAACACAACTGCGTCCCCATTGATAAAACTCAATGTTTACATGTAGTTCAAATCATGGTTTGTCTACACACAGTCGATAGTTAATGTAGACCTTGTGTATGTTAAATGTAAACAAAACTAGGCATTTAGGACATTAGTTTTACCGTTTATATATATTTAAGAAGGAAACTATTTTTGAATAAAATTGATTTTTTTAACAATTATCAATAAAGTTCTTTACAGAAACTGTTGTCTATAATTTATATGTTTATTTTGTCTTAGAAAACAATAACGTACTTTATTAACCCCTGATCAAGACTTACAGCAGCATCATTGCCGAAACCATGAGGCAGCAACCATTTGATTGTCGGGAGTTTGGGCTATGGATTTTTTTTTAAGTTCTGTTTCT
This sequence comes from Mytilus galloprovincialis, assembly GCF_965363235.1. NCBI lineage: Eukaryota > Metazoa > Mollusca > Bivalvia > Mytilida > Mytilidae > Mytilus > Mytilus galloprovincialis. Next base: position 4,296,522 of record NC_134846.1, on the reverse strand, counting down.
AGTTTTTGCAGAAAAAAAATGTTTGTTTCATCCTCAGCTGCCACTTAATGTAATTGTTTTCTACTTCAAATCATCAAAAAGGCTGTCATAAAGAAGCAACCACTTAACTTCAAAAAGGAGGTGGGGGTATTTTTGGTTTATCTGAGTCAGATTTGTTCGATAGAACATTTTATTCCGGTTTTTTTCGACGCTTGGATATTTCTTTTCTTTCAATATTTAACACTATAAAGCATTTGGAAACTCTTGATTCAGATCATCAGCATGACCAGATTGTTTTTCATTCATTGGGGATCGGAATATTTCCATCCCACCTTTTGGAAGTCAGCATATAGTTTACAAGTGTGAATATATCTGATGTACAGGTAATTAACAAATTAAATCAGGTGTATAGATGTCAACAAATTTAGTGTGAAACCAGTGTCAATTACATTACACTAATTGTAAACATGTTTACCGTACACGGCGTTAGGTGTGAACACGGCCTAAGATGTGTTATGTTCGTATGAACATAATTTGTTATCGACATACCTGAACATCTTAGGTAATTTGATATACATTACAACACAGTAATCTGCAAAATGGTTATAATCATTTTGTCTCTAATTAGTGTTGTAATATGTACAATAAGTGTATTTAATGATTTTGTTAAATACATACCTACTTATCATTAGAACCAGTGAACCCTCAGGCTAAAATAGTTCTGAAAAAGAATATCAAGTTTGAAGGATAAACTACCACACAGAGCTGTAAATGAAATGACAAAACACCTATAAGGTGAATCAACCAAATTAACAAACATTTACGTCTTTTACATTTACACATGAAAACAAGAAAATTGGGTTATCGTAGATTTCCTTTCCCACCTAAATGTTCTTAACCAAGTTGCTTAACTGTCTGTCAATTGTCGAAAAAGATTCATTTGCGAGATAAGACATCGATAAACAGATTTCCCCTTCATTTTATATAGTAATATTATATATGAAACACAATCTGCATATATATATTATATGTTTACTCTCGGTTTTTATCTGACAGTTTTAGAAAGCGGTACACTACTGTTGCCATCATTTATGTGAGGTACGTTTATTCAATCTGTAGACTTATACATGTATGTAGTCTTTTCTACCATTTTCAGTTAGTCTTTATATGGCCTGTTTGTATTATAATCATACGATTGCCTGTCTTCCACAGCAACTTTTTATTAACTATAACATACACGAGATAACATCTTGTTTGCATCGATCTACCTAAACACAGTACTATAAGACTCGAACAACATATATAACTACTTCTTTGTCATTTAGTCTCTTGTGAAAAGTTGTCTTATTGGCAATCATATCGCATCTTTTTTTAATATATAATGTAGTATACAATATATGTGTGATAATCTTAAATGAATATAATTAAATAGGAATAATCAAGAATGGCTGAGCTTTTCTGATTTGAAAGGAAAACATGCCGTGCATCCCTTTATCAGTGACAATCACAGTATTATGTATAGGTATCAACATTCCGCAATAACTCGCACTAGATGAAATCACAAAAAATAACAAAAAAAAAGTTATAACTTGCACGCGTCCAAACGTTTTCTGGATTTACTTTCATTAGGAACAATCAGTGCCAAATATTTGAAAGCTACAAATGTATACAAACTGAAACAATTAGAGAGCCATATTGTGTCTCAAAGTGAATAAAATAAAGGCAACAATACCCAAATTCGGCTAAGGGCAACTTTTCTACAATATAATAATATAGTTATATGAAATGATGACGATGTTGAAGTAAAGACAAATAATGATCTTAATTAGACGAGGTGTCTAATTATTTTGTAGTAGTCCAACAAATTTGCAAACGATAAAATCGTCAAGCTTAGTCACCCGAACTAGTCAGTAAGAGGCGTTTATATATATTAAAAGTGGGACTTGTAGTAAATGAATAATGCATATTATGTTTGTTCGTCTAGAGAAATTCATGTATCTTGTGTTACTCGTTTGAATAAAGAGACCATTTGACGTGTTGACGAGTGCCCATAGAAATGTCGACCATCTTATAGAAATTATTCTATCATATTTTACTAAGTATGTATATATAGACATTTAGGATTTTGATGATGTCAATTTCAAATCATTATTTGTTTTTGAGAGGTTTGTGGACATTTGTATTGTTGTTTTTTTTTTTGTCATCGTACATGAAGTTTGTTAATTAATATTGCAAGAAACAAAGTTGAATGAGCTCATTCTTACTCTCGTAATACGTATCAAATCAGTTCAGACATATTATGCATGTAAAGAAAACCCTTCTTTCACGAGGTTGACACCAAAGAAAAATTAGTTTTGGCTTGTAAACATATTTTCAACAGTTCAAAAAAAAAATACAGCTTGGAGGGAAAGGCTTTATTATACATTGTTATACTATATAAGGAAACACCAAATGAGTAATACATTGTTGCTGCACACGCATCGCTACAGAAAGAAATGCATTTTAGAACATTGGCAGATGTGTATAGAGCCGGAACTGAACTATGTTATTAACTGTCAGAAAAATGTTCAACCAAACGTATACCCAGAATTTGTCAAATAGATTGTCAACATGTTTGCGTGTTCCGAATCTTAAGTTGCCTAATTCATTTTGATTTGTGTGCAAGTTTTTGTCGAGGAACTAAGAATAATAATATAATCAAGTGTTACGTAAACCAGATTGAAATAGGACATGACAGGACTTGAATGCTAATTGATGGTTCATTATCAATTACGGCTTCATAAACACCGCCAGCTTAGCTTTTTTCAAATGATAGTGACAGCACGGATTTGATTTGTATCTCGCATTAAACTTTATTGAAATCTAGGGTTTGTTTGTCAAAAAAAATCTCTTTTTACATAAAAATTATTTTTTTCTAATGATATTGTGTTGTATGATACGCATTAACATGAACATAGGTTTACCAATAATCATTATCATATTACAATCAATGAAATATTTATTGTACAATAGTTTTATATACATCTTGTCATTATGTTCATACCATTATCAGCCAAACTAAACGAGGTATTGTGTTTTTAATGAGAACAATGAACATTTCCAACTAATTTGATAACTACCAATCAATTGGCTCGAATATCGTTCAAAACTTGATACGCTGTTAAAACTACATTCTTCTTTGACCTGTCAGTTATATCCTATAGGAAAATAAACTTAGATCTATATCACATCCGGATAGTTCATGATACTCATTAACCATAAATGATATATGGTATTATATTCCTATATGACATGACAATTCAATTATCTGGATGACATAGATACTCCTGAAACGAGACAAACGCCAAAAGCTCAATCGCGTACTAATTAAGAAATAAATGATGCCTTATCATATAGAACGACTGTCTAGTGGTATTCAAATTACTGTTAGATATATTTTCCACTACTGTCTATCCAGTCATTTGACTGGCAGTAGACAAACAATAATTTCTAATTTTTTATCTATGAGTTTGGATGTCCCTCAGTTATCTTTCGTTACTCTTTTTTTTTTATTAATCTTATTAACACTTATTATATACTTTTTCGTTATGTAAAACAACACAGTGTGAAGTTGAACATGTTCAAAAAGAAATCCAATCAAACAATAACCTTATATTTAGCTACCACAGTAAGTAGTTGGTATAAATGAAATTCCGAAAAGTTGTAATGTAAAAAAGTAATATTTTATATAATTTGTAGTCGAATTTGTCTTCGGAGTGCACTACAACGAAATGTCACCACACAAAATGTCTTAGATATTTTAACCTTTGATATTTGCGACATTTGCCATCACAAATAATTACCTGCAAAATGTCATCATCTTAATAAATCAAGTAACCAGATCCTGTCAAACCGGGATAGTAAAAGAACATGTAATGTGTCTTCATAACTAGCCACGCAATTCGTGTACTTTAAAAGACTATCATTACCGTTTCTTTTTTGAAGCAAATGACAATAAAACGGAACTGTTTTTGAAAGATAAGAAACAAATGATTGTATTAGCGTCAATTAGTGAAATATCATACTTTAATGAAATATTTAAATCAAACAGTTTGGGCGTAAAAAGACGCAAGTGGTGCATTGACAAGAGATAAGTAAATAACAGAGAATAATGGTTCAGTAGTTATATGATTAACGCCAGGTTGTTCCATTAAAAAGCTATTGTACGATATATTAGGGTCCGAGTCTAAAAAGTGACAAATTTGTTTAATACAGAATATTAATGATTTGACATCTACAAAAAAGTCATTTGAAGCACGTCACAGAGTTTAAATAATTAACATGATTGACAGACTATTCAAATTCTTAACAATTCAATGAAAACCATAACATAGCATATACATGTCTAACAGAAGATATAAAGAACATGGATTTATATTCTGTTCTGTTGTTTGCTAATTCTATTGTATATACAATTTCAATAGTTGCTTAGAATTTTACATGTTATTATTTGTTCTGTATACAGGGGTATGCAATCAGTGTGTTTTGTTGTTTAGTTGGTTCAAACAAATATGTCATGAAAGATTTCAATCAAACAGAAAATGAATTCATAGTTTTTATTGAATTTATTTTTGTAATACAGCATATTGTGATTACCTCACTTTAATTGTTTTCAGAGAGAGAAAAAAACTACAAACTAGTGAAAACCAAATGTGTTGTTTGTCTTCAAGCCATTGTGTGAATTAACATTCATTTAGACGAAAATAATTCAATTTGAAGTTTTCTACTTTTTTATTTTCTCACGAGATGTTGTCGTTCAGAAGTCGTTTTTAACAGATTGTTTTCGGACATAATCACGTTCATTTAAGTTTTTTTGACAACTGATAAATGACAATAATCAAGCAAAAAATACAAATTAATAAATGACAATGATCAGACAAAAATTAGACCATTTAACGTAATTAAACATAGAAATCATAGCAAATGTCTATGACAAATGCGTATTATGTCTTCAGAGTTCGTTAGTAGTCAAATCATCTTGAGTATTCTTTCACTGCGCCCTCTAATCAAATAAACATATTGACTTGACACTTGAATAGATTGGAGTAAATGTTTTGTTCATGTTATTTGTGAAATGTATACGTATTTTATATTTTCCCTGTAGAATCATAATAAATTACCACATTGATAAGGAACGACATTCTAGGTAATACTTGATTGACCTCAGTATTTTACTAAAAACAGCAAGCGATCTGATCATAAACGAATCAATCAATTTATAATTAATCAGTTATTTGTTGAATACAAAAAGCTTGGCAAATACAAATCACATCTAGAGATAATGTTTTAAGTAACAATATTATGTTTTAGTTCTAAATTTCTATTGAACCGCATCAGTGATCTCTTGTTAGCAAGCTCGGCTATGGTACTGGAGGCCATTATTGCAAATCCTTGCTGCTTCCAACAAAAAATCAAATTTTATTTGATTTTCTACAATTATAACTAAGCATGACTTTATTGTGTCATTTACAATGTATCACCAATGGACAGACTGTTGTCAGTAGTGTTGTAATTTGCCATCTTTTAATCGTTTAATTTTGAATGTAACGCGTCTTCTGGTTGGCTTACGTTAATTTTTTATCAGCTCATAGACATAACTTAGTCATGTGACCGTGACGTCATCAACGTTTTATCATTGCTTTCTCCTATTTAAAATGAAATTTAGAATTAAATTATATGAAATAACTGTAATATGTTGTCTGTCTATTCGAAACAACATAAAAAAAATGTGGTGCACACTTAAAAATAACCCACTACGCGGGTTAGTCAGTGTGCACCACATTTTTGGTGTTATTTTTTCAATATTACAGTCATTCCTTAAATTCGTTTGTAAATTTTCAACTGTAAAGCATTATATATAGATAATTTCATGTTTCTCTGAACCAACTGTTTATGTCAATTGACACGATTTAAAGATTATATTTATTTTGAAAACGTGATAGCAAGTCATGGCATAGTTATAACAGCCGCTAAAACCATTAAAAATTCTAAATATACGTCTCATTGGCAATCATACCACATCTTCTTTTTTATACTTCCTTGTCTAAATATGGAACATCTAATAAAACCAAGAAATATGATATCAATATATAGGTTTCCCACTGAGATTTTGAAAACATGTGTATGAATTCAGGAATAATAATTCTTCACTTCTTTCATTATCTTCCTACAGTTGACGTGAAATTTGCTTTGCATACATATTTACAAAGGTTTGAAATCACCTGATGAAAGAATACTGTAAATGAAAACTTTACGTATGTATCCTGCGTTCATGCAAAAAAGATATATTGGTGATTTTTTTTCCGGATGAAGTACATTCCGTTGCTTTTATAGAAACTATAAATATATTTGTTTTGCAATATTTATTAAAAATCTAATCATTTGAACGATATTCTCGGCAATCAGATTTTTGCTGATGATTGTAGTACAGTGTTTGTGTGCCTAAAATTATTCACTATATCCAACCTGATTGACCACAGTATTTTGATGAAAACAGCAAGCAATCTGATCATAAACGAATCAATCATTTTATACTAAATCAGTTATTTGTTGAATGCAAAAGGCTTGGCATGTACAAATCGAATCTAGAGATAATGTGCTTAGTATCAATATTATGTCAATAGATCAAATTTTTATTGAACCGCTCGGTGATCTCTTGTTAACGTGCTTGGCTCTAGTGCTGACTGTTAACCCCTGATAGTTTCAACAAACGGTCAAATTTGATTTAATTGACTATAATTCGAACTTAGCATGTCTTCATTGTGTCATTTATAATGTAACAACAAAGTAATGTCGTCAGTAGTTGTCATATGGCATCCATCAATGCAAGTGTTTACCTTCCACTGTAATGTATTTCATATGGATATTTTTATGTTTCTCTGTGACCTTGCACTTTAGTAAAATATGTATTACTATTACACCAGGGTTTTCGATATCACAAACTAGTCAAAACAATTACTAAATTTTATCATCGATATAAGGAAATAATTCGTAAATATAACTCAACATGCAGACATCTTATACGTTCAGGTATTTCACATCCAATCTTTTATTGTAATATTCTTTACAAAACACAGAAATGTCATTATTCACCTAAAAAACTAACAAAACCTTTAAAAAGTCTTATTAAGAAGGGATATAGTTGCGATACTGTTATCTGGTCTTTAAAGATTGCATATTTTGGCTTTAATATTGATTCAGTTATAGGGTCTTTGTACCGGAATTAAACACATTTATTCTAAAACCAGTTGTTGGCATGACACGGATTATATTCTTCTCATATATTTCCTGATGGTATAATACTGAACCCCTAACGAGAGGGATTGTGCCTGATATTCATAGGATGACGAAATATTTGTTCAATCAGTTTAATTGAGGTATATATGGAGGTGGCATGTCAGATTACTGCTAGTAGTCTGTTATTATTTATGTATTATTGTCATTTTGTTTATTTTCATTTCTGACATCGGACTCAGACTTCTCTTAAACTGAGTTTTACTTTGCGTTTTGGTGTGGGTTTGTTTTTCTTCATTGTCTACAGGTATAGGGGAGGGTTGATATCTCAAAATCATGTTTAACATCGCCGCAATTTTGCGCCTTTTCCAACTCAGGAGGCTCTGGCCTTTGTTAGTCTGGCATGATTTTGAATTTTCGTTTCTTGTGTATAATTCGGAGTTTAGTATGACGTCAAGTATCACTGAACTAGTATGCATATTTGTTTAGGGGCAGCTGAAGACGCCTCTGGGTGGGAGAGTTTCTCGCTACATTGGTGGCCTTCAGCTGTTGTCTGCTCTATGGTCGGGTTGTTGTCGTTGTGACACATTCCCCATTTCCATTCTCAATTTTATCTATATATCTAGTGTATATGTATTTATACTTTTGTCCGTATCCATTCGTCAAAACTTCATACGATTTCTCAAAGTTATTTCAACCAATTCTTGCAGTATAACTAAAATACAAACTCCATCAAGTCTGACAAAATCAAACGCTTTCAATTAATAGCACAGTCAAGTGAAACACAACTAATATATTCTGGACGTGATACAATGTGCGGTATCAATTTCTCACGGGGTGATAAACACCCATTGTATATCTTCCATCGATCAAAGCTACATTGATATAAACCGTAACAAAAAAAATAAATAACAATATAACTGAATTTTCTAAGGGACCGTGTTCGTCCACTTAAAAGGGACAAAGTGTATCAACTTGCCTGGACAGAACTATTAAAAACAACAAGTATGAAATACAAATGAAATAAACAAGAAGATAAGGTATAAACAAATAAAAAATAAGTTACTAAAAAAGCATGTCAGAATATAGTCTAGTTCAGTTCAATTCAAGAATCCAGGCCAGCTCGGGTACTTCATTTTGCCTTTTCAAAGATTTATGAGCAAATAAACCGACTGTTAATGTCATTAAACACTAAAGATGTTTTGTTGAAAACGTCACACAAGTCAGGTCATTGGTTTTTACTTCCTTGTCAAAAAAGGGCACATTAAGTTGAAAAGTCAAAGTAATTGCATCAATATATAGGTTTCCTACCGAGTTACTGAAAAAGAAATGATTGAATTCAGGAATATAGATACTGCAGTCCTTTCATTATCTTCAATCATTTGACGTAACTTTTGTTTGCACAGATATCAAATGAATTATAAATCACCTGATGAGAGCACACTGTAAACAAAATCTTGAACGTATAAGTTTCGCTGGGAGCTTTGTTATAAACAATGTCATAATATCTGTTCATATTGGGACACTGATTCTATACTATTCTTTCCATTGTCAGTGTGATTTTTCTTTCTAAGCCATTGTGTTGTCAGTTTATTTTCGATCTATGAGTTTGAATGTCCCTATGGTATCTTTCGCCCCTCTTGTATAAATATTTAGCAGTTGAAATAATTTTCCACAGTAATGTTTCCATTTGGAACTTATATTATGAAGGAACTTATTTTCATAACAAATTACATTATCTTATGCAGTATGGCTGCCATGTTTTAATAAAGAAAAATAATAATCTGTTTTTACTTTTGATTTCATTTCTACTTATATGAATGCACTTTATTCACATGAAATTAAAAATTGTCTTCAACGGTCTTTACAGTGGAAAGACAGAATTGTAAAAGCATATCTTTATTATCCCCGAATTTAAAAGCTTGATCAATAGATTATACAAATACTGATATATTTAATGACAGCCTGCATCTTAACTCTCATTGCAAGCTCGAATTAAAGACAACATGAAAATACCTAATATACTTCCGTGGCGTAAACACGATTGAATACAAGTATGTGTAACAAAGTTCACCTTTGCTTGTTATACACATTTATCCGTGATCTGCCTTTCTATAATTTAAAAAAAACGATATTGTTTACAATGCTAACGGGCAATTATATATACCAATACATATCAAATACTTCTTCCATATATTGTTTACATTCAACTTTTTGAATATACTGGCACAATTGGTTCTTCAAATCGTATAAACAATATTTGCACTTTATTAGGTAAATATATTTAGCCGCATAGTAAATCAGCAATAAATGTATGTCTGGATAGAATGTTTGATATAAATGATAACAAAAGTGGAAAACAGTGACTATAAAATTTTGTCAGCATAAATTAAGAGTGCAAGTTTGTTCTCTTTTTATTCAAAATATTGATATGTAACAAAATTTAGGTAGTTTTGATACCCCAGACTGACTTATATAGCAACATTATTTGACCGTATCAACCAAACCGGCTATATTTGCAATTTATTATGTAAATCTATATAGCCTGATAGCCGCATAATAATTCAGTAATGTTTTATGTCAGAATGATGTTGCCATGCGCTGTACAACTATTTTGAAATTAATGTTTTACACTCGTTATTACTTGTATATACATGTACATGTAGTCACATGTCATCAATTATCTTGATAACGATTTTATATAACAAAATCATTATGTATAGTGCATACAATTTGTAATATAGCTCATTATCTATTTTCTGTATTTGCCGTTGACGTATACCTCTCTTTTTTTACGTAAAACAGGACTTTTGTATTATTTTTTTAGAATCCATATAAGATAGGATTTACGTTACAATGCATACATGTATAATAGAGACCGACGGATGTGTTGTAAATAAATCTTTGAGACACGTTTCATGCCAACTTGAGTCTGTTTCATACGCTTACACTACTTTTAATATCATCCAACTAAAACTAATGTGAGAAGACAAATCAACCATTTTATCATTTACCATTTTGTACATACTGTGCAAATGAAATGTGGACTAATAAACTCATTTTATGTAATCAGATTCTCTTTCGTCAAATATTCAAGATAGCGTAAATGCTAATAAAGGGTATATAAAGTTCAAGAAAAAGCAGTCATGTTGTATATTTTTATAGAAAATTGGACAATCGGTTCACCTTAACAACGTTCATGAAGCATTTCAAATGCGATATAATCAGTAAACATATTATTTAGAGCAGACAAAATAACAGCATTATATTTAATGAGATAGAAACTTTTCGAATGGAAGCTACATACAAGATTGTCTTTTTAATGATGTTGAATTTAAAAAAAATCGAATTTTATTTAAGGATTTCAGTCGAGACGTTGAGAGCAATTTACTAAATTGGCTAAAGTTATATTCGATTAGGAATATGTTCAACATATTGCTACCGCTCAATTTCCTAGTGCTAATGTCTAGCTATAATAAACACTTTATTGGACTTAAGTGAATCAGTATTGCATGAACCAACATGGTTACATTATCTATTAAAATATTTTTTAAAGTTCTAATAATCAACGTCTGATAGAAAACAAAACTAATTATTATAGTTATCAGTTCACTCTTAAGATGCAGCATACGGAACGACAATATGAAAAAAAGTAGAAGCAAATAAGAAATGAAAAAAATAACATATTCAATTCAGTAATTTAATTGTTTCGATATTTCAGATTCTCTGTAGGTATCGAATGAAAATGAAAGGGCCGTTACTTTCGCTATTTTTTATAGTATGGATATCTACAGTAATTGTTTAATTACTAATAGTTATCAAAAGTACAAGGCTGAGAATTTAATACGCCACACGCGCGATTTGTCTAACGACTCACCAGAGACGCTCAGATCAAAATTGTTAGAAAGAAAAAGAATAGAAAGTTGAAGAGCATTGAGGACCGAAATTCCAAAAACGTTGTGCCATATACGGTTAAAGTAATTTATGTCGCGGATATACAAAATCATTAGTATTTCGAATAATTCATACTTTTGTAAACAGCACATTTATAAATTTATAAAAATGACAATATAATTGATATTCATGTCAACACCGAAGTGATAACATCGAAACGTCTACAACAGTAGCATCGACCTTGTGATGTAAATAGTTATCAAAGGTACCAGGCTTATAATTTGATACGCAAGACGCGCGTTTTGTCTACATTAGACTCATTAGTGAAACTCATATCAAAATAATTAGAAAGCCAAACAGGTATAAAGTTGCAAAGTTAAAGTGCTTTGAGGAACTAAAATTTCAAAAACTTGTGCTAAAACGCATGTTACATAATTGTTTGGTCTTTTCTAAATTGGATCATTAATTTAAAATATAAAGTACTAAACCAAAAACCAACACTTGTTTTCTCTTCAATATATTCGCCGACCTGCCTCAGTTCCAATTTTTTGGAAATTCCTGTTGTGTATTAGTTGTTTCAGTGCTCCGTCCAGCCTCTTTAATCTCCGCCAATGGATCAAAAACACTAATATAATAAACTATAGACTAGATATGGAAAAGAACCTATATATACTGAAGAACTGAATAAATTCTTTATGAAAAATTATTGCTTGATCGAAAATCATTTTGATTTACCTGTGCACTTTATCATGTAGGTTACCTTCCAAATGAGGGTAATTTCAGAGTGACGCGAAATTGTTGTTAGCCAATCAAAATAAAGTATTATAATTATCACATTTGTAATGAAATTAAATATTATAATAACAAACTAGAATCTTATCAAATCGTATGCAATAGAACAAATAGTCCTATCGATTTGATGTGTCAAGCCCTTGTCAACTGATTTTTATGATCTTATGTTGTACTGTAACACCACTTTCTCGGTAAGGGGAGGGTTCTTGGTGCGCCTTCGAACTAGTTTGACACTTGTTTAACACAACCACGTTATGTATGTGCATGTCCCATGTCCGGAGCCTGGAATTCACTGGTTTTTTGTTTGTTGCTGTAAATCATATGATTTTTATTCATTATTTTGTTTCATAAACCAAACTGTTATATTTCACGTTCGAATTGGTTTATATTTGTCATTTCGGAGCCTTTATATGTTGACTATGCGGTATGTGTTTTTTCCTATCGTTGAGTGCCGTACGTTTACCTATATGTTTTAAATTCTATGCCATTCGGTCTATTGTGAGGAGTTACCTGAATAAAAATAATTCCAAATCTATTTTTCATATAGTATCAAACAAACATCAAAACAAGAAGCGGAAATTACATAAATTAAAGGGATTAACAAAATTCTTAATTCAAACAGAAACCCTGATTCGAAAAGATTTTATTTCAAAAAATCAATATGCTTTCGTGAGACTGATCATCGATACCTACACACTGAACTTTCAACACCACTTTAAGAGAATCACAAAACCTATCCTTGGTTGAAAATTGTAGTCACAATAAGAATACATTCGTTCAAAACTTTTCCGCACTTTATTAATTAATATGTCAATTTAATATCAGTTAGAGATTATATACACTCGATATTTATTGTATAGATAGTTCCGTTTACTGATATTGGCAATAGAAACACATTTTTATATATATTTGTTTAAAATGATATAAGTACAATGACATATATAAATGTCTTTGAAACTAAAACCAGCTTTGAATACTCTCATAGCTGTAAAAAGGAAAATATTACAAAGCAGCAGTCTCACAATGTAAAAGAATGAAATACAGAAGTCAACTTACTTTGCTCATTGTTGAAAGCCGTACGGTGACCTATAGTTGTCAAATTCTCTGTCATTTTGGTCTCTTGTGGACGGTTGTCTCATTGGCAATCATACCACACCTTCTTTTTTATATTTACAGTGTAACCGTGGTAACTAGATATTCAACGTTCATTTTCCAAAAAAGTCACCTTAGGCTTTGTTCTCATATTTTTATGTATGCCTTGGTTTTCACAACAGATTGTTTTCGTTAAATATGTTTTTCTCCTAATAACTTGTTTATGGTGGCTCGTGGGTACAAAAATTTCAGCAATAAATTGAACCTTTAGTTTTTCATTACAAATTTTATTTATTACACTATTAGGTATTACCTTATGATATGATAAAAAAAATCAACCCAAACAATCGATTCGGTTTGGCCCCAGATGCCTTTAAAAATGTTTATATCATTGAAAAAGCTCCAAATTATCTCACTTTGGTGCAAAAAAGCCATTTTTGGCATTAAATTTGAAATATCTTTTTCAACTCATCGGTGACCTATATTTTTTATTATTGTTTTCATATAAGCTGTACATAAACTAAATAATTGTAAAATTTAGGCAATTTCTGTAATTAAGTTATTTTTCTATTTCGATATTACCTCTATTTCTCCTATTAGTTCAACAGAAAAAAAGGACATTAACAAAAATGTATGCTTCTCACGGAGGCAGATTGTGAGTTTAAATGAACGGTGACCCCATTTTTTTATTTCATTTTTCTTTTAAGTATATGATAAAGTTCATTTATAAAACAATATACGGAAATCCTATATTAGAAAAAAAATGGATTAATACCTAGGAACCCCCTTAAGAAAACACAACCAAATGTTGATAAAATAAATTACACGATGTAATTATATAGTCACGATTCTAAGAATGTTTCCATTTATGCAAATGGAGGGTTTGGTTAGGTTATTTAATGCTAAGTTACAAGTCCTCAAATTTTTCAAAATTAATGTTAATGCATGTTATATTATCATAATTCAATTCTAACACGTTAACTAGTATATTCAAATATATTCAATGAATTTGTGTTGGCTTATTATTTATTTCAATCACGCCGATGAATTTTGATTTATTTCAGCACCAACGCCTACACGTTTCATTATTTTGATGTTGGCACAATTTAGAATAAACATACATGCAACCTGCAACATATATATGTAACGTTTTCATATATTCTGTTATACATAGGCCAAGAGAACACACACACGCACACATGTACACACACTCAAAAGAAGACAATTTTGAAAAAAAATCTAAATCTATAAATAGTTGGCACTGATTTAAATTAGTGTCTCCTCCATGACAGTCTTGAACATTGAATAAGAGACATTGCTATTTTAGTGTTTGGTACAGTATTGCTGTTTTTTTACACCACAGTTTAACATAGAACCCTATGCATGTAGGAAGAAACCAGATACCTTTTGATGTCATAAAACACTATCAAATCTATGAACGGTTGCATGGCACTGATTTAAATTAGTGTCTCCTCCATGACAGTCTGGAACATGAAATTAAAGACACTGCTATTTTAGTGTTTGGTCCAGTTTTGCTGTCACTGTGCACCACATGTACAGTTCAACATAGAACCTTATATGAGAAAACTAGAGACCTCTTTATGTCAGGAAAACTATCAACTACTTACCAAAGGTACCAAGATTATAATTAAGTACGCCAGACGCGCGTTTCCTCTACATAAGACTCATCAGTGACGTACATATCAAAATATTTATAAAGCCAAACAAGTACAAAACTACAGATTAGTGAGGATCCAAAATTCCAAAAACCTCCAAACATACTATCTACACTGATTTGTGTACACACTTGTATTATAATAACAAACTAAAATCCTATCAAATCGTATACAATAGCACAAATAATCATATCGATCTGATGAGCCGAGCCCTTGCCAACTGATTTTTGTGATCTTAGTTGTACTTTAAAACAACTTTCTTGGTTAGAGGAGGGTTTATTCACCTTCGAACTAGTTTAACACAGCCACATTAAATATGTACATGTCCCAAGTCAGAAGCCTGCAATTCAGGGGTTGTTGTTTGTTGCTGCACATCATATTTGTTTTTCGTTCATTATTTTGATTCTTAAGTCAGGCTGGTAGATTTCTCATTAAAATTGGGTTATATTTGTCATTTCGGAGCCTTTATAAATTGACTTTGCGGTATCAGTTTTATTCATCGTTGAAAGCCGTACGTTTACCTAGATGTGTTAATTTCTGTGGTCTATAAATTAATGCAGAGTTGCCTGAATGACAATAATACCACATCTTAATATGTTCATATAGTATTCTAACAAACAGCAAAACAAGAAGCGGAAATTACACGAAACAAAATTCTTAAGTCAAAGAAAAACCTTTGCTTTCGAACAGATTTTATTTCAAAACATCAATATGATATCGTGAGTCTTATCATGGATACCTACAAAATGAATTTTCAATACCACTTCAAGAGAATCATGAAACCGATCCGTGGTTGAAAATATTTGTCTCAATAAAACTACATCGGTTCAAACATTTTCCGCACGTAACATTTAACTTAATATGTTTGTCTCATAGTCACTGTAATTTCAGTTAGAGATTATACATTCGATATTTTTCATTGTATAGTTCTGCTTACTGGTATTTGAAATAGAAAAAAAAACCACATCTTTATATATGTTTGTTTATATTGATATAAGTTAATTGGTATACTTTGAAACTAAAACCAGCTTTGGATACTAACATAGCTATTAAAGGGAAAATATTATAAAGCAGTAATCTAACTATGTAAGAGAATGTAATACAGACTTACTGTGGTAACTAAATATTCAATGTTCTTTTTTCTAAATAAGTCACCTTACATGTAGGCTTTGTTTTCATTTTTGTATATGCCTGGGTTTTCACTACAGGTTTTTTTTTTTTTGACTTGTTTAAGGAAACAAAACCAAATGTTGATAAAATGAATTAAACAATGTAATTAAATAGTCAATGTTATTCTAATGGAGGATTTTGTTAGCGAATTTAATGCTAAGTTATAAGCCCTCATATTATTAAAAAATAATGTTTGTCCAGTTGATTGACGCTGATTGTAGGTATAGTACGGTGATTTTTCTACTCTAAATGTGTTTGTTTTTCTTCTTTAGAATTGAATGCTTCTTTTTGCATGTTATGCAATTATAACATTATTACAAGTAAACAAATGTATTTAAATAGCATTAATACAATTGTGGTGCCTAATTATTTACCTCATTCACACCGATGCATTTTGATTTATTTTAGCACCAACGTCTACACGCTTCATAATATGAAGTTGCCACAACATAGAAGAAACATACATGCAACCTACAACACATATATAAGTAACGTGTTCATATATTAAGTTATACTTAGACGAAGAGAACACACACACACACACACACACACTCACACTCACAAGAAGACAATTTAGAAAAAAATATGAATATTGTAACACATGGTCGTGACACAGTGCAGCTTTATAGAAAATGAGAAAATCGTCTTTTATCCAACTTGTAATATGATATTGTATCTGGAACTATTTCCCTTCGATTGATGACGTTCGTTCATGTATATGTTACCACAAGTTTCATTGTATAGGAAACATATTACAGTGATAACATCTCTTGCAAAATGTTCAGTCGGTGTAATTGAAATATTAGCACAGAATATGAAACATAAAAACAATCGTATCTATTCATCATGTTACATGTCTGAAAAGATTTATTTCAGCTAGTAAAATATGTATTTGAGTGATGAATCGTTGTATCACAACGGAAGGGTAATTGACAGAAAAAAATTATTTTCTATTCCGCGGTAAATGAGAATTGCGTTTATGGTTCGATAATACCTTCATGCCTTTCACTGTTTTTCTTTTGAAATCCTCTCTTTTTATGTTGAGTCTCTTTTTCTAATAGAAATACATTTGTCATATCAACTTCTTTCAGAGATAAAAGACTCAATGTTTTTGTTAGATTTGTGGCAATGATGGATTTGTGAAATATTGATATGGCATTTGTTTGGACAGGACATTGATATATATTAATATGACTTACTTATAATGCAATGTATCTGTTTTTGAATGCAGGAGATTTGGGTTATGAAACATCAACCAAGTATTGCAAAATTAAATGATGAGGTTAACTTAGAACGTTGTTTTACAATTACGAAATTGTGATTTTACAATTTGTTATGTGCTTAATCAAACCTTTTCTGGTGTTAACCGTAAAGGTTACTTTAATGTATTCAGTTTTTCTGGATCCAAGATATGTTGAAAGAACAAAGTATGATTAAAGTGTATTATGAGGAACACACGAAAACAAATACATAGTATTTACCGATAGCAGATGGTTCCTCCATTTCTCTATTATATAGAGTCTGTAAACAAACATACGGCTTTGCTCATTGTTGAAGGCCGTACGGTGATCTAAAGTTGTTAATGTCTGTGTCATTTTGGTCTTTTGTGGATAGTTGTCTCATTGGCAGTCATACCACATCTTCTTTTTTATATATTGGTTGTCATGTATTCATAAATATGTTTGCAAAATCATTTTATACTAGAGATATAATTCTACTGCACAATAAATGTCAGGGGCACTGAAATCCGGTTCCGTCTTCTAAAAATCACCATTATTTCTCCGAAATTACAAAAATAAACACATATTGTCAATGTTTCTCAATAGTTAGTTTGGATTCGAATTTTTATTGAAAACCGCTAACTATCTTTCATCCTGTCTGTATTGATTCCAACTTTCTATTTCCAACCGCTATCCAACTTCCCGCTTTCACCAGCTTTCCCAAGTGTCTCGTATACCCCTGAAAAGCTTAGGTAAAATTTAGATATAGTACACAATAGAAACCTAATACGAATAAAGAAGTATCGATGTTTATACTCAGCCTGAACATTTTGGTATCAAATGATTCCTTTAGTAGACAAATGGAACGCAATTGCACTTTAGATAATTGCTTAATTGAAGCGTGACTTATTATGTTATTGAAGTTGAAGAAAAGCAAAGACCATTTCGAAGTCTAAGTCTTTTTAATAAAGGATTGATGCTGCAGAATTTCTATGCATCAATGATATGTACTTAATGATCTGATTTGTTTTTAACTTCGTTGAATTTAAATAGAAAATAACAAGAATATCAAATATTGAACAGAACCAATTTAAAATATAATGTTTTTCTTTATTTAAAGAAATTGTATTGTCATTTTGCAAGCATTTGAGATTCATGTTTCAGAGGCATGGAAAACCCATTAGCGTAACATTATATCAACGAACCTATGAAAATGTGAAAGAAACAACACAATGTTCATGTTATTTTGTATAGTTTTTTCCCCCTTTTTAATACAACAAATGACTAATTAGCTGACATCCTACATGTACATATCGGATACCATTAAAACAGAAAAGTGTTAATCTGTTAACAAATGTTAAACTGGCCTGTGCATTTCCGTAAGATTACCGATAGACATGTGACCCGATATGAACCTACATCGACTATCAACTACATGTAGACAAAACATTATTTAAACTACATGTAAAATTGATACTTATAAAACTGATCAATAAAGTTCTATACAGAAATATTTGTCTAAACTTGATATATTTATTTGTTATAAAAACACTTTACGTAGCCTTATTAACCCCTTATCAAGACTCATCCATCATCATTGCCGAACACAGAATTCATTTGAAAAGGTCATTCCAAATCGACTGAATGTACACACTGACATAAATATTTGCCACTGGTCTTTACTAAAACAACGATTCACTCATAAATGCATTACTGAAAAAGGTTGAGGTTAATTGTATGTGTGTGTAGTATCTTAGATTCGTTAAAATACAACTAGAAATAAAATAAACATTACCCCTTCCCTTTGCCAAATAATCCTTGGAGAAAATATACCATTTGAAACAAACAAAAAATATACTAATGTAGGGATCCTTAATATCGCAATTATGTTTTTCCGTCTGTATGCACGCTGATGCTACGTTTTTAATGCGTAATCGGGACATCTGTAAACTATTTCAAATCTTCCAAAATCAAAATAAATTTCTTAAAGGAGCAACCACTTTACCTCAAAAAAAGGGGGGGGGGGTTCTGAGTCAGAATTTTTTCTCGCGCGAAAGTTTATATTTATTTATTTATTTTTTTTTTTTTTTTTTTTATGGAACAAATTAAATATTTAGCACTATAATGTAAGGGGAAGGAAACTTTTGATTCGGAATATTTGTTCATTCTCTTCTAACCATCTGTATTACCCGATTTTTTTTTAAATCAAATTGTGGGAACATCCACCCCCACCCTTCTTTTTAAAATCAAATGGTCATTCCCTACCTGCTAGAAAAATTGTTCAAAAATTTGAAGGAACATTTAAATGACATATAGTTTAAGTGTGAACAAATCTTATGTACAGGTAACTAAACAAGGTGTATAGATGTGAACAAATTTAATGTGAAACTTGTGTACATTACATTAAACCATATGTAAACATGTTTACTGTACACGGCGTTTTGGTGTGAACACGTCTTAAGATGTAAATATAAATAAAGACAAGCATGTCCAATGGTAAATTGTCACTTTTTTCTTGGTCGACTTGAGTTATGTCATGAATTATTTGCCACTGCCACTGGACGTTAAGCAATGAACAATCAATCAATCATATATAACTCTTCGCTTTACTTGTATACCAATTTTGTTTTGGTGTATCAGTAGATAAAACGATTTTCATGGTAGGTTCTTTTTTCACCTTTTCAATTTGTTCATTGCTTTCTTTTCGATAATTGAACATACTGAGCACATGCCAAATCCATCTACAACTAAGGGCCAAATTTGATTGTGCATGAGGTCAAATTTATGATTTATTGACTTGCAAGACAACTGTACTATTTCGGTGATGTTATGAACTTTTCTAACTTACAAGAGCTTAGACTGAACCAAACCTGCTGCTAGTGTATTTCTATTTCTTCTTATTTAAATCTACATGTAAAATCTCTTTAAATGTATAATTACTTCATTTCTTTGTAATAACTTATTACCAATTTCCATCAGAGCTAACGTCGATGTACTTGTCGAGTTTTCGTGATTTACAACAACATGGTTTACTTTTATTATTGGATGTGAATGTCAATTAAAAACGACTTGTGTTTGAGAATTCCTGGAAAACCGTTATTTGATAACATTCTATTTTAGAAGTACTTCAAGACAGAAGAAGAAGCATTAGATTAATTACTATGTATTTTTGTATTCTAAATAGCACGTTTATGTGCTAGTTGTGTGATATGGAAATTATATTGTTATTATCATCATGTGTGTTTGATTTTGTAAACTTTTATCATTATATTCAATTTAATATTTCACTTACACTGTTACATTTAACAGTCTTTGCATTGTCATCACGTTTTCTTCTCGAACAAATGTACGCATGTGTGTCTGAGGATATAAATTAAATGATTATTAAAAGCATTTGAATCGTATATTATGAAATCTTACATTGGAACCAGATCTTGAATTTCGACTGTTCTGTTTACTTCGATATAGTAATTCAAACAAAGAAATCTGTTTTTTTTTTTTTTTTTTTTTTTTTTTTTTTGTTGTGTTTTTGTAATAAATTATAGTATTTCGCAAACATGGTTAAAAAAATATTGCTTATGCAGCCGATAATGACTATTCTACTACAATAACATCATTATACCGGTTGGCTTCAAATATTATATCCGTTAATTCCATTTGAACAGGATTGAAACGTAACCTTTTGAATAGATATATGAAGAAATTATTTAATTTAACAACAACAAATGGCCAATACATTACATGAAATTGTATAATTAAATTTAAATTTATAAATCACAACCATCGCTGATTTTGACTGTCCTTGAATTTTGAATAAAAATATATCATGACAATTAAAGTTCCCAATACATGTCATCATAACTAAATCTTAATCACTTCGTTCACTAATCACACTTCAAAATCTTCGTAATTCATCTGTAATTGAACGAAAGAGTCAAATTAGAATAAAGGATAACCTTCGAAAGATTTAACTGTGGCATTTACAAATCAGATTATCAAAAGATACAAACAGCGCTAGTCTTTTATAAATGTATTGTGTTCAAAACGTCTTTCTAGATTTTAAATTACTCCCACAAAGAATGCTCAAACTAAATAATTAAAAGCCAATGATGTATAAGAACCGAAAGAGTAAAGGACCTATATGACCAGAAAGAACCTTAAAATTAATAGCCTAATCCATCTATGGTCATATTTGCGTGAGGCAGTAGAAACCTTACATTCTGTTGTTTGGTAGAAATTTCAATAATTGACCTTCCGATTATTTCCGAACCTATTACCAAATAATAGAACTGAGAGTGGACTGATACAAAACTCATTATTGTACGCTTTGTTCTAAAACTTTTGCTAATCTCGTATATCATCGCATTTGATATTTATCAAGAAATATTCTACAAAATTGGTCCACTAAAAGGATATCATGACAACAAAAGTAAAATTTATTACATCCTCATTTTGTTATCTGAACGGTAGTTAGATGCTACGCAAGACATGTGTGTCTATGTAATCTACCAGGATACGTCACAGTGATGCATGTGATGCAAAACATCTACAGTAGGAAATATACAAGTTAAACACTTCTGAACAGCATAAGTTTTATAAAAGTGTGTCAGAAATCATATCTAATATTCTTCTTCATTCATAATAACCTTCCATCATTACCGGTCTGAACAAAGAGATAACACGACGGGTGTCTAATACGGTGCAAGAAATGCTTGCCTTTGCCGAGCACCTGATTTCACTCCCTGTTTTTAGTGGAGTTCGTGTTGTTTCTTATTTATTATTTATAACTGCTGATGTAAATGTCTTTTGGTTTTACGAGTCTTTGCTTACTCCTTGGTTTTGATTGTTATTGTCTTTTGATATACGATCATGGTATATGTTGCCAGTGAAGGCTGATTTTCTATATTACATGATTAGCAAATAAGTTTCCTTTTCTAAACTGCCTCAAGTAAAGTTTCTATTGTATCTTGTTTTGTATTGACCAGTGATCACACAACCGACCAGATAAGTTATAACTCTTATTACAATGCTTTTGGTAATATCAACATAAACCTTTTATGAGGTGTTGACGATTGTCTGCAAGTGTTGTATAAATCTTACTAGTTACGTAAAGCTCTATTAGAAAAGAAAACGCAAAAGAACTTTTCGGGAGCCATAGGGTGTTCCGTATTGTTGATATGCACAAAGTGTTGTTTAACTCTGACTTACTAGTTACGTTAAGTTTTGTTGAAAAATAAACACAAAAGATATTTTAGGGACCCAATGGTGGTGTCGTATTATTTATAGGCATTTTAAGGAAGAAATATCATTGGTTTACATACAGATGTAACATTCATCAAAACAGAAAATATTTCATGTACAAAACGTCTCGTGTTCTTCTAAACGAGGCATAGTTACAGAATATATGATTTGTATTTAAATCAAATTTGGTTTTTATGCCTCACATACGATAAGGGGCATTATGCTTTCTGGTCTGTGCGTTCGTTCGTTCGTTCGTTCGTCCGTCCGTCCGTCCGTCCGTCCGTCCGACCGTCTGTCCCGCTTCAGGTAAAAGTTTTTTGTCAAAGTAGTTTTTGATGAAGTTGAAGTCCAATCAACTTGAAACTAAGTACACATGTTCCCTATGATATGATCTTTCTAATTTTTACCCAAATGCATGGTCCACGGAACATAGAAAATGATAGTGTGAGTGGGGAAACCGTGTACTATGGACATATTCTTGTTTTATTAAAATTGGGTTTTAAAAATGCATTCGAGTTGGGAAACAAAAGTACGATAGAAACAAACAACACGAACCATTAGTAACATAATTCATCCCCCACGTATAACATTGATTCGTTGATTAATAAAACTGCATCTAATATTCCTTGATTGCTGTCTATACATTATTTAAATAAATTTTTAAAGTACTGTTAATTCACAAATTATTCCATACATTTTTTTAAAAAAAAAGGACAATAATCCGAGATTAATTATTGCTTGCAGTATAATGTATTAAAGTATAGCAAATGCAATCAAATGCATTTTTGTTTTTGTTTTGCAATACACACCCAGTCACATTATTCGTATCAATAAAAACCTAAATTTACAGTAACCGAAAGGAAAAACTTTTATCATGGGATTGCACCCTTTTTGAATACTGATATCATTGTACAACATGGTTTTGTTTTTAATTTCAAAGTGTATGGATAACTATTGAAGCTTTCTAACGGGAGAACATATTGAAGCATTCTAACGGGAGAACATATTGGAGCTTTTTCTAACGGGAGGGCAAATTGAAGCTTTCTAACGGGAGAACATATTTCAGATTTTGAACGGGAGAACACATTGAAGCTTAATAACGGCAGAATAGATTAAAGAGTTCTAACAGGAGAACATATTGAAGCTTTCTTATGGGAGAACATAGTGAAGTTTTTTCTCGGGAGAACATAATTGGAAATTTCTAACGGAAGAACATATTGAAGATTTCTAACGGGAGAACGTATTGAAATTTTTTAGCGGGAGAACATATTGAAGATTTAAAACGGGAGAACATAGTGAAGCTTTCTAACGGGATAACATACTGAAGTTTTCTAACGGGAGAACATATTGGAAAATTCTAACGGAAGAACATATTGAAGATTTCTAACGGGAGAACGTAATGAAGCTTTTTAATGGGAGAACCTATTGAAGATTTCTAACCAGAGAACATATTGAAACGTTCTATTGGGAGAACATATTGAAGCTTTCTAACGGGAGAACATATTGAAGCTTTCTAACGGGAGAACATATTGAAGTTTTATAACGGGAGAACATTTTGGAAATTTCTAACGGACATTGAAGATTTCTAATGGGAGAACGTAATGAGTTTTTTAAACGGGAGAACAGATCGAAGATTTCTAACCGGAGAACGTATTGAAGCGTTCTAATGGGAGAACATATTGGAGCTTTCTAACGGGAAAACGTATTGACGCTTTCTAACGGGAGAACATATTGAAGATTTCTAACCAGATAACATATTGGGACATTCAAACTCATAGATCGAAAATAAACCGACAACGCCATGGCTAAAAAAGGATAAAAGATAAACAGATAAATAATAGAACACAAGACACAACATAGAAAAGTTAAGACTAAGCAACACGAACCCCACCTAAACAACCGGGTGATCTCAGGTACAGCTGTCGTGTTGCTTAATTATACCACTTTAAAATTCGTACTTGTGATGAGTTACAGGACGGTTGCCAACAGTAGAACCGGAACTGTTTATCCCTTCGATTGCCAGATTTGACGTCGTTTGTGTGTTGAATTTTTTTATCTTCTGTATGCTTTTTCGTGGACAGTTGTTAGTTTTGTTATTATTTTTTCTGGCCATGCTGTTGTTTGCTTTTATTTGTCCGACTTAAACAATTTTCAATTGTATTTCCTTTAGGTATATTCTATCTTTTTGCTTTAGATTTGCTTGGTTGTAATTAATATCGATGTTGGTGTTGTTCAACGGCTAATATTAATCTCGTTAATAACAAAGACAAACATTTTTGAAACGAAACTTGAAAGTACAGTATCAAATACCGTCATAAAAGTATTTTATAAACCTTGAACATTAACAAGACTGACTATGGAAATGTTTAGTCATTGCATACATGTATGACATTTCATTTGAAATGTTGCGTCTTTATAGCACAAACAATTGAGAATGTACTAAAAAGTTAGAATACAATTCCTTAAGGACTTATTATCTCTAAAAAAAAATTTACGGGCGCTTTTGTGGTATTTAATTATTCTCTGTTGATTTAGATTTTAAAAGTACCAATTGCTATCTCGAGCAAACTGGATTAAGGTTATTTGTGATAGAGAAAACCATGCATCTCAAGAGAAGATCATGTTTATTTGATCAACATAAACCATCTGAGCTCATATACAAGTCAGCAATATTATAACTGGTATTTTATTATGATAAAATATACAAAATACTACAGTTACATAGAAGACAAAAGATTCAAGAGCATATATGACACAATTACTGTTTTAGTTTTACATGCAAAAACAAGCAAGCAAGTTTAAAGAAAAAAAGAAAACATAAAAAGGTCAACAAGAACACTGTATAATAAAATAATTATGTTTAACAGTACAACATGTACAGCCACTAGCATGCAGAAAAAAGAAACCCTCCTCCTTTTCCAATTTAGACCATATGTCACAAAACAAAATCTGAACTGTTCAGATACCAACTGCAGGACCTCTACAAATATAGCTTGATTAAGGATATAAAAGACTTTTTTAAGATTTTATAGCAAGGGTCAAAATGTACCACAAGTGCAGGCATTTTGCACAGTTGGGTGTTGAATACTGCAGCCGGTTACGGAAACAAAATGAAATCGTTTTTTTCGTTTTGTTATTTTTATTTTTAGTTTGCCTTTTCGGTTTTCTTTCCCTCTGTTGATGTATGCGATAGTTACTCTCTATTTCATGTATGTGTACACAGGCAAATTTCTCTCAAATTCCAATGAAATTCACATAATTTTTTTTAGAAATTCATGTGAGCAAATTTGTCTGTGTATACAGAACGAAATTCTTATTTTTCTTAAAGCGGGGTAACCTTGAAATTAATCTTAACTTCATTTTAGATTAATGTTTTGAAATCTTTGAAAAATAAACTTATTTTAGATACCAGGATTGACATTTTGTACCCGCGTTTTTGTCGTTAAAACTTAGACTCATCAGCGACGCTCGAAAAAAAAAGTAAAAAAATGCCATGAAAATGGCTTTTGTTGTAGGTATATAATTAATGCCATATCATTGATAAGTAAATACCATTGTGACAAACTCCCCTGCAGTTCAAGCTCCGATCAAGTGTACTACTCTACATTGATGGAGTAAAGGAAAATAGTTCAGGAACAAAAACGATCACTGTATAGAGTTTGGATTGTTGACACATGTTAGCTATCAGGAAATCTTTTTGTTTTGTCGACGGATATAACTTTATAAAATTGTTTATGTCAATGAAATATCAGTTAATGTTCCCCGTATTATAAATAGTCAGAACAATAGATTGTGCTTTGTAAACAAATTATGTTT
Source organism: Mytilus galloprovincialis (assembly GCF_965363235.1). NCBI lineage: Eukaryota > Metazoa > Mollusca > Bivalvia > Mytilida > Mytilidae > Mytilus > Mytilus galloprovincialis. Next base: position 4,270,370 of record NC_134846.1, on the reverse strand, counting down.
TACGGATGAAAGCTTTTTGGTTTTTTTTAAATGAAATTATATGTGTCCGGAGTTTTGCAAATAAAAAAGATATCATTAGTTATATTTAGATTCAGCCTCTTATTTGATATTCTGGAGAAAAAAACCAACTAAATAATCATAAAAAAGATAGCTTCATTTTTAATTTATTGAAAATGTATACAATTTGATATTATTATCGTATTTCGATACGTTTTTATGATTTTCATCAACAACTAATTTCCCCTGTTTGAATTTTATAATTTCTAGAAATAAGAACCTTATATTTTTCGTGACGCACATACAAGTTTTGAATTAATTACACAGTCTTATTGAACTGTTTCTTTGTGATTTGATATTATATATACCAAACACTTCATAATTAATTATTTCACGTCTGTTAACTTTAAAGGATAACTAGGATGCGTACGAGGAGTAATCAAATCATAAATACTTATTTGTTTATCAAAGAATCAACACAATTTAATTAGGATCTGGATGTTTTTTTAATTGAATAGGGCAAAATAGATACAAAAATAAAGACTAGCGAAACATGATCCAAGAAATAAAAAAAAAAGATAGAAAAATAGAATAATTGGGTACTTGAATATAAATACTACAGAATGTTTAGAAAATAGATAAATAATAGTGAATAATTACTTTATAATCAAAGAATATAGACACGAAGACACCCCCTCATTTCCAGACCCTATAACAAAAACGTTAAAGTACATACAATAATTCATTAGGTCTATGTCTGGCTCTCTTTGTCCACATACATGTTAGTGGTCTTGTCCATTAAACGTTTTTCTTCTTCATTCAGATAAGGTACACTTTCAGATTTCATAAGTCCAGATTTTTCGGCAACAGTTTGTGTGGTTAGTTCGTAACGTTCTGATTTCCGATTGTTATTTTTCCCATTCTTACGCTTCCCGCTTAGTTTGGTAAAAACACTATTTTCGTTGATCAAACTTTTGTTGATTTCGGCTTGTGTGGCACATTTAAATGCTTTTGCAAAACTTTTTCTAAAGTTGTCACTTAAGAAAGCGTATAATAAAGGATTAAGCATACTGTTTGCAAATGTTAAGACTGTAAATGCATTAAACACGTAAATTTGCCATTTTGTTGGACTAGTTCCCTGATGAAAAGTCAGGTTTACTTGGAAAACCCAATGTGGTAACCAGCAAATAACGTAAACTGATATTACAGTAAGGACCATTTTTGTTACTTTCCTATGCGATCTTTTCTTTTCTTTCGATTTCACTGCTGGTCCAACAGTTTTAAGTCTTAACACAACTGAGAGGTAAAACACGGAAATCATAGACACAGGTATTGCAAAGCCAAGTAAGAACGTATACCATGTAAATGCTTTGTTTGGTGATATTAGTTGATTTTTCGGCCATTTAATGGTACAAGTTTGCCAATCGTGATTCTTCGGATTCGGTACAGTATTTGAGTAAAGAATAATTGGAAGCATTACGATAAATGAAACAGTCCAGATGCATAGACATATAAAGAACGCCTTGTTTGTGGTACGGTATTGCCCTGATCGTATTGGATGACACACGGCAAGATACCGGTCTCCACTCAAAGCCGTCAATGTGAAAACGCTTGTAACGAAATTTATAGCATACAATACAAAGAAAATCTTACACATGGCTGTTTCGAATATCCAGTGTTCTAAAATTGTCGTTGTAATTAGAAATGGCAAGCTTATAAGAAACAAAACATCCGAAATCGCAAGATTGAGAATATACAAATTGGTAACCGTTTTCATTTTAGCAAATCGGGTTACAACATATATGACTAACAGATTACCAACCAATCCACCGACACATATCAAAGAATACGACGAAACTAAAAATACTGTCATGGCCGCCTTGTTTATAGCTTCGTAAGTCTGATTCGTCCCGTTTTCGAATTCGTCCGTAAAGTTATCATCACAGTAAAGATTCTGTAAAATATCAGAGCCATTTGCATTCATATCTACCTTCCAATTGGTAAACTTATCCACTGTTCAAAAGTTTTATGTCAATTCAATAACAATCAGCAACTCTTATTCATTTTCTCGTTATCTATGGTGTCAAGGAAGATCGCATATCAAAATAACATATTTGTTCACTAATCGGTAAAGAATTTGACTTAAATTAGATAATTCTTACCGGCAAGAAATAATAGAATTATCCTGCTATATAACTAGATAATTAAAGTCCCGAAAGACAATCTTGAACTTAATGAAATGTTACATTCGGAAACAAATAACAATCGGCTTTTCTTCAAGTGTGGTCATTAACCAATCAGCTGATTATTTTCGTCTGTTGTCAAAGTCACTAAGTCAAATGAACAATTTTTTTTAGCTTCTTGAGGTTTTATTAGGTAGCAAATAATGGAGGTTGATTCTATATAATAACACACGGAGACGAGTCCACTTTATTAATTCTATGTTCCAATCTCGCAGAGAAAACAATTCAGCGTATAATTACATGCTTAAATCCTATGGATTGTTACAAATAATAAATCAATGCCTAACAAGGTCTGCATTAGAATTTCTTAACTTGGTACTATTGTCGCATCCTCTGCGATTTTTCATTTAATATACAATTATGTTATAGCAATGGAATTATACGTAGATCCAATAAGAAAGGGAAATCCTCGTATTGCGATAAATGAATGAAGAAAAACGACTTTATAAACCAACGCTCTTTTTATATTCAAGTAACAATCATTATACCTTGCATTGATTTCAACGTAAAAATATTATTTAGTTGTGTTTCGGATGAAAAGAATGAAATCTATTCGTTGCAATATTCGTTATAGAAAGCAATTACTAAGTTGGCTATTTCTCATTTTATACGACATTTCAAATAAACGCATTTGAGTTCGATATTGTATTATTTTGATAAAAATAGATTATTGGTTATATTTTCTCGCTGTGTTTGACTTTCAATTAGCTCATTGTTTCAAAGAGATAAGGCTTGTATTATTAATAACAAATGTTAATAAAATTTCATCAATCATTTCTGAATGTGCTTCTGAAGAGAAAAAAAATATATGACTGCTAAGGTTGGTGCTACTAACTTGTAAGAGACTGATATGTCTGGAGTCGATAGATTAAACAGTGCACTAAATACCAAGATGACAAGCGGAAACCAAAGCTGCTTATATAATTATATCATAAAATCATTCTAAAGAAGAAACAAAATTTTCCCTGCCGTGAGTTTAATTTACTCAAAGAGAAGAACATTACAAAAGAAAACAATTTAGTCGTATGGAACATTCTTAGGATTCCTTAGACTTATTTTGTTTGGTACAAAAATAAATTTAGTAGCATCTTTTATCTGAAAGATGTCTTTCAGTTCAATTTATTGTTGTAAATGAGAGACGAAATTGTGATGCAAAAGGGATATTTAAACTCGAAAGTTGATTTCATTCTGTTATAAAACTCGAAACTGTCATGGCAAATGTAGAGAAAATGATCAAAATATAAACATCAGAATACTAATCTAAAAGAGCAATACGAGCTATATAGATACATTGAGAATCTATATAGTATTTTTTTTACGTAATTATATTTTCCTCGATTATGTTTATAATTTAGTCTTAGATGCATCAATTTTTAAGTTGTTATTTTCTTTGAAATACTAGTAGCTGTAAGTTACTGCGAGTACTTTCAACTGATTTTGATAGTTTGTTCTTACTTTGTAATTTCGTAGATTTTGTACCACTGTCGTTGGTAAGGGTGAAGGTTTGGATCCACAAACATGTTTAACTACGCCACATTCGGTATGTATATTCCTGTCCTAATTCAAGAGCCTATAATTCAGTGGTTGTCGTTTAAAGCTGTGTTTAATATTGTTTTCGTACATTTTTTTGTATATTATTTAAACTGTTAGTTTTCTCGTTTGAATTGTTTAACATTCCAGGGCCTTTCACAGCTGAGAATGTGTTATGGGTTTTGCTCATTGTTGAAGTCCGTACGACGACCTATTATAGTTATTAAAATTTGTGACATTTGGTCTCTTGTGAAGATTTGTCTCATTGGCAATCATACCACATCTTTGTTTTTTATAACAACTGAAAAAAAAAAATCCAAGCAAAGTTTCATGTGGCGACTGGGCATGCGTTGCAGTTGACCAGTCCCCTTGCGATGGTGGGCTACACTTTTTGAAGGTGTATGTGAGTTTGGAAATGTAAAACGAAAAATGCTCCAAAATGGATGAAATAACTTAATAATGATACGTGCAATATTTCAAAAGATACCCAGAAATTCTTACAAAAAAGAGTTTAGAAATCAGACGACTCTAAGTGACCCCAAAGTATTTAGAAGAAAAAGTCCCCGGATCACCTTTAATATGTCAAGAATAACATAGTTTAAGGCAAATACATGTCCATCAAGTAAAATCCAACTATGATGATATAATCAATTATAAACAGATTCAGATATCTGCTGTTGTGCACGTTTTGATAGAGGTTTGCTGAGTGCGCATTTAACAAACAAGCTTCGTTTTTCTGTCAAAACAGAGAAAGAAAAAAAAAGACAGACAGACTGAGTGTATTTGTATTAATAATTCTTGACATTCCTGGAGCTATTGAATAACTATTTTCATCGAGCGATATATTCTTAGCGACAGCTTAAGTCAAAAATTATATAACTATTATTTATTCCTGACACGATATATTTCCTATGGGATGGTCCCAAACGGTAGAATACAATATTATCTTGTTTAAATCAAATTATTTGTCGTTTAATAACAGAGACGGTAAACAGCCATTAGCAAGATAATTCAAGTTTTATGCATCTTGTCATACAATAAACGAAATATTACACATTGCGAAAATGATCGTTAACAAAGTCTTTTATAACTTCTAGAGTATACATAATAAAATCCTAAAATCATGACGCCTAGAGCAGATTTAAATTATGTACTTGATGGGTTTTACCTTTTTTTTTTAAATGTTAGTTATCGCACAGCAACAGAACGAAAGAGTAAGAGTAGCAGCAAACTATATGTCAATCAACACGACGGGTGCCACTTGTGGAGCAGGATATGCTTACCCTTCCGGAGCACCTGAGATCACCCCTAGTTTTTTGGTGGGGTTCGTGTTGTTTATTCTTTAGTTTTCTATGTTGTGTCGTGTGTGCTGTTGTTTGTTTGTCTTTTTCATTTTTAGCCATGGCGTTGTCAGTTGTTTTAGATTTATGAGTTTGACTGTCCCTTTGGTATCTTTCGTCCCTCTTTTCAATGTAATGTATTTGTGCATTTTCATTGGGTAGTGAATACATATTTTTAATATTTGATACATTACATCAGTCATTTGTCATTCACGTGTTCGTCTTTTGTTGTCTGGTGCTTTCAGATAATATAAAAGAACTGTATCGTTATTTAAGAACATTTTTTGGACAATTGAACACCTTGAAAAATATCGATATGGGATAGGTTATATATACATTCTAAATGGTAAATAATAAACCCGCGCTGAATTTAAAAAAAAAATGTAATAAGTTTTACAAATATTTTTCTTTCTATAGAATAACTATTTTCATCGACCAATACATTTTTAGCGACGGCTTGAGTCAAAGATTGTATAACTGTTATTTATTCCTGACACAATATACATTTGTATGTCCTATGAGTGATCCCTAACGTTAGATTGCAATATTTCCTTGTTTAAAACAAATACATTGTCGTTTAATAACAGCGACGGTAAAAAGCCGTTAGTGGGATAATTCAAGTTTAATGCATCTTGTCATACAATTAATGATATATTTCACATTGCACAAATGGCAAAGTCTTTTATAACAATTTCTAGAATGTACATCATAAAATTCTGAAAGCATGACTCCGAGAGCAGATTTAAAGCATGTACTTTTATAGGTTTTACATTTTTTAATGTTTTAAATGTTTGTTATATCACAGATGACGAACAAAAAGTTAAGAGTAGCAGTAAACTATATGTCAATGCAATGTATATGTGCATTTTCATAGGGCATTATACAACATTTCTAGGAATGAAAAAAGTTTTTGATATTTGATCAACAGTCATTTGTCATTCACGTGTTCGTCTTTTGTTGTCTGATGCTTTTAGATAATATAAAAGAACTGTATCGTTATTTTAGAATATTCTTTTGACAATTGAACACCTACCTTGAAAAATATCGATATGGGATATGTTATAAATACATATTAAATAGTAAATGGTAAACTCATGCTGAATTGATAAGAAACTGTAATAAGTTATACAAATGTTTTTTTCCCAAAAACTATAGAATAACTATTTTCATCAAGCAATACAGTTTAAGCGACGACTTGAGTCAAAGATTGTATAACTGTTATTTATTCCTCACACGATATATCTCCTATGGTATGACCCCTAACGTTAGAATGCAATATTTCCTTGTTTAAAACAAATACATTATCGTTTAATAACAGCGACGGTAAACAGCCGTTAGCGGGATAATTCAAGTTTAATGCATCTCGTCATACAATAAACAAATGATAAATGATATATTTCATATTGCGCAAACGGCAAAGTCTTATATAACAATTTCTAGAATTTACCTCATAAAATCCTGAAAGCATGATGCCTAGAGCAGATTAAAAGCATGAACTTTTATGGGTTTTACCTTTTTTACCTTTTTTAAATGTTTGTTATCTCACAGCTGAAGAACAAAACATTATTAGTAGCAGTAAACTATATGTCAATGCAAAGTAATTGTGCATTTTCATAGGGCATTATACAATACTTATAGGAATGAACTTTTTTTTAATATTTGATACTTTACAACAATCATGTGTTATTCACGTGTTCGTCTTTTGTTGTGTTGTGCTTTCAGATAATATAACAGAACTGTATCGTTATTTTAGAACTTTTTTTGGACAATTGAAGGCCTTGAAAAATATCGATATGGGATATGTTATAAATACATATTAAATAGTAAATGGTAAACTGATGCTGAATTCAAAAGAAACTGTAATAAGTTTTACAAATAGTTGCATTCTTGGATTTATTGATTAACTATTTTCATCGAACAATATATTCTTACCGAAGGCTTGAGTCAAAGATTGTATAACTGTTATTTGTTCCTGACACGTTATTTTCCATAGGGAATGATCTTAAAGGTTAGAATGCAATTTTTCCTTGTTTAAAACAAATACATTGTCGTTTAATAACAGCGACGGTAAATAGCCGTTAGCAAGATAATTCAAGTTTTATGCATCTTGTCATACAATAAATGGGATATTGCACATAGGGCAAATAATCGTAAGCAAAGTCTTTTATAACAATTTCTAGCATATGCATAATTAGATACTAAAACCATGACGCCTATCAGATTTAGGTTTAGTCTTTGATGTTTTTTGTTTTCCTTTTTATATGTTTTGAATGTTAGTTCTACCATAGCTGAAGCACGAAAAAGTAAAGAGTACTCGCAAACCTTATGTCCATGCAATGTATTTGTGCCCTTTTGAAGACTTGAAGGCCAAACACTGTTTTAATTATTTGCAACTTTACAATGATAATGTTTCATTCATGTGTTCTTCTTTTCTTGTATCATCCTTTCATACAAAATAAACTAATGGTACAGTATTGAAAAGCTCAACTGCTCCAAAACTTCTGAAAGTGTGAAATGTTATAAATAAATTCCTCTCAACAAATGCCAAGAATCTATTCCTTTTTAATTTTTCTTATGATTTAATGTGCTTTTGATGTCAAAATAAATATTTTGTCTGATAGAAAAACAACAACTAGATTTGTAAATATTATCCTGAAGTAAGATTGGCAGATGAACAATAAAACAAACTTCCTGATTCTTGGACTCCAATGAACCTCAGATTCCAAATAAACCACTCAATAGATCAAATGAAATAAGACTCTTACAGAATTGTTTGTTTTATGTTAGTTTTCCAACGTCAAAATTCGTTGTAAAAATATAATATAAGATTGGTTAACCAGTATTTCTATATTAAAAATAATTATCTTCATTCGATAAATATAAAATCTTCAAATCAGTCTTCAGCTGTTTTGTTTTTTGTTTTGATTTTTTGATTTTTATTATTTCATTTTGTGATAAAAAAAAAAGGGGGGGGTTGCGATGATAGTGATTTATTCACAATGTTTCTGAACGCGAGGTTATTAACTTATCAATGTTGAAAGCCATGAGATTTTTTTTTTGTTGGCGAGTGATTATTGGGATTGTTATCAAAGGTACCAGGATTATAATCTAGTACGCCAGACGAGCGTTTCGTCTACATATGCTAGACTCATCAGTGACGCTCATATCAAAATATCTATAAAGCCAAACAAGTACAAAGTCGAAGAGCATTGAGGATCCAAACTTCCAAAAAAAAAATGTGTCAAATACGACTTAGCAAATTTATACCTGGGATAAGAAAATCCTTAGTTTTTCGAAAAATCGAAAAGTTTTGTAAACAGGAAATTTATAAAAATGACCACATTATTGATATTCATGTCAAAACCGAAGTGTTTACTTCTGGGCTGGTGATACCCTCGGGGACGAAACGTCTTATTGGGATCTTTGATTAACAGATTGTGAACATGCATGCACATGTAAGATGATGACATTTTCTGGAGCAATACGAAAAGTATAGTTTCAACTAAATTTATCAAAGTTTTCTTCTCAATTTTAAGAAATCACTTGAAATACTAAAACCAAATCTGTTTCAATATAAATAGGAAATATACGTCCTATAAATATTTTGTGAGTTTGACTGTTCTTCTGGTATCGTTCGTCCCTCTTTATTCATCTATCAAGTTCCTTAATTGCCTCTACATTAAAAAGGAAAGATTCATTGCATATGAATCTTGTACGTTGTAGAGGTAGATGTATATGAAAATAGAAAGATGTTCAACACGGACTGTTGAATATGTAGTATTTCATTGATAATTAGTTGAAAATTTGCAAAGTCACAAACATGTTGGGACATTCTTAACACGGGCCTCGCGATATTGATACAAACGTATGTTATGATACGCTAGTTGAAAATTAAAGTCGCTTGAGTTCTACGGATGTGTTTTTTAAACCGTTGTTTTCCCTATTCTGAATCCCGTCCATGCATGGGGACAAAACACATCTTAGTATGCTTTCAAATTACTTTTAAGACATGTGCAATTAGAAAAAAAATGTATCATGTTTAATGATTCTGTATGACGGATTGTTTTTCTACGATAATGTTGCATGTAACAATATAGGGAGATGACTCTGTAAAAATCAGATGAACGTTTTAATCATTTTCTATTATGAAAGAAATATTAAGCGTCTGAATGACTATAACTATTGTTTGTCAAACTGCTATATATCCAACGAAATTTTTCCGATAAAGTGTGTGGTTCAAGTTTTTTTTTAAATTATTTAATTTTTTGTTTAAATGGATCAAATCAAATATTTGACCAAATTTATGAAAATTAAAAGACCCAAAATTAATTAAGTCTAGGCGTTTGGTACAATGTCAATCTTAAGTTGTAAAAATTACATCCCTATCATGATAAGATGTGCTAATGTTATATAACTACGATCACTGCTTTTTTAATAGACCGATACATAGAGTTTAAGCATTAACGTGCTAGTTCACAAGGTGGAAAAATGTCGAAAACTCCACAAAAACCTGTCAGAATCAACCAGTCTTTGCTCTTGTTCATAAAAGTTTCAAATCAACAAAAAAAAAGATACTACTTAACATCAGATTCCAGATATAGGACAGGTGCAAAAACAAATATAGAGAGTTTAAATGTTTTGATACGTACAACCATCACCCTTATCTGAAACAATCATTCCTGCATAAAGACATTGAAAACTTGATGTACACTTGTATACATAGATATAGGAAGTTGTGATATGAATGGCAATGAGACAACTCTCCAACTAAGGAAAAAAATATACAAAGTAAACCGTTATAGGTCAAAGTACGGCCTTCAACACATGTATCCCATTTGTTAGTGTAATTTGACCAAAGTCGGGCAAACGTCGGAAAATATGACATCACTAACTTTTATCTCATCGCAAGAGAAATAAAACTAAATTAGCAATCACTACTCAAGATTTTATTATAGATTTAAAATCATTCCGAAATTTATTACCTAAAGTAACCATACAACTGGAAAATAAATATCTATTACCATATTTAAGTATAAAGATAAATAGTTAATCAATAATGAAATGAAATATTCAGAAAAATTAAACAGCAGAGTCTAGAAATAAATTCAATTACTTCAACATAAATTTTCGTCACTCAACATCTTAAGTGAATGTGTTTTATATTCTAATGAAACTTTACCATATGGATCAGTTTTAAATATTCTCCTGTGGATTTATATCAAGCTGATTTATCCCGCACTTGACAGAATTTTTTTATCTGAAGTAATTATTTGTCTACAAACTGTCTTTTCTTGTTTGCCCTGCAAATATATGATTAGCAAAGGGATTTCTATTTTCTTCTATTATACAGTTCGCTTCATCATCATTGTGACGTGAACTGAAAGAAAATATTGTTATTCCTATATCAAACCATTGTAGTATAGAAAATCTTCAACTAAATTAATAATTGGTCTACGTGCATAGGTCAACTATCGGAAACAGTATCATTTAAAAGACAGACTATACAATAGCCTTGATGGTAGATCATTGTTATTTAGACATAATAACATTTCCCAAACATAACCAAAGGAATTGATGGGGATCAATAATTTCTGTAATTTTTCGGGAAAACTCCTAAGAATATTAATTTAATATCGTTTCTTTTCTGTAAAAATCAAATGAGTTATGTTAATTCTATATTTCTGTTATCATTGTGTTTTTAATTTCTGTTGTTTTTCTTGAGATATTCTTTTATTTTTACATCCCATTATTTTTCCTTATATACCTTTTTGACTTTTGGTTTATTACTATCTACCCTGACCATCATAGCTTCCTGCAAAGAAAGCTGACATATAGTCTAGTTAAATCACTATATGAAACAATTATTGTATACTTTCCTTGACAAGTGTGATAATTAACCTGTCTATGCACTACAAAATAGAGAAAGATCAAAATGTTGTTAAATACGACAAATTCATCAGTAAAATAGAAAGAAAAGGCCTTTTTAAAGTTCAATTTAAGCTGTTGCATGCTGCCTAAACTAATTGTTGTTAAGATTACATTTGCCCAAAAATACCTTAAAAAGTAAGATCACAAAAATACTGAGCTCTTAGGAATATTCAAAACGGAGAGTCCCTAATCAAATGACAAAATCAAATGATAAAACATATCAAACGAATTGACAACTACTGTCATATTCCTGAATTGGTACAGGCATTTTCAAATGTAAAAAAATGGTGGATTGAACCTGGTATCATAGCGCTAAACCTCTCACCTGTATGACAGGTAGACTCATATGGTCTGGAACATATATAAAGGAATTTATGCAATTCCTTTATATATGTTCCAGACCATATGAGCATTTGGACCGTACGCGTACGGTCCGACCATATGCGTACGGTCGGACCGTATGAGTATACGCGTATGGTCCAGTACGGGATCACCATACATGTGATTGGATCATATGGGTTATATTTAAACAATTTATCACAATCTTTATTTTTAGTTTAACAAATTGCTATTATTACAATACGATGGACAAAATGAACAAACGAACAATTGAAATTAAACATTTGTTTAATTGTATATCTGAATCCTATTGTGGTACACTCGCCCAAGGTGACACTTGCTACTACAAGTAATGTAATGTTTTTTTTAATTTAAAAATGTACATGTTTGCAGTTCATGCATGTTCCTTTGCATTTGCATTTTTTTATAAAGTTGCTAAACATTTTAAAACAACTGTCCTCCCATATTATGTTTACTTCAGATATCTTCAATTTCAGTGATTATAATTCAATTAATGTATCATAACTGATAGACATGCTAAATACAAGAGATTAACACAATTGATTAGCGTTATTTTTTAAAAATAGTTAGAATATAAAGTTTTTATTTCAATTACAATTGAATTTTTTTTATGTTAATTTGAGAGTTAAGTTATGTTGATCTGCAATATGCATTTGTATCTAACAAACTTGACCAAATTCTTAATATTAGTCCGACTGTATGAGTTTTTTGAAAAAAAGTACGCATACGGTCTTGAACATATATACAGCGATGCGTGACCAAAACAGACATTATAGGTAAAATTGTCAAAATAACAGTAACTGTTCTTGCTTGACGTCCCACACAAAGAGATGAAATGTGCAAATGGATGTTTGAACTGATCAATCGAAAACAAGGACAATGCAATGGCAAAAATGACAACACCAAATTAAGACTGAGCAATAAGAACAACACTTAGTACAAGATGTGTTTTATAAGATCTTAATTCACAATAAAGGTTCAGAAACTTCAATATGAAAGGCAAGAAGGTTAAACGTTCCACATAGGAAAAAGTTCAAGCTGAAGGCTGATCAGTGTTAACGTATACATTTACTTTCATTATAAAAATTGACCGTATGCAAATTATTATCAAAACATCTGTTTACTGATTTCCTGTTTAAAATATCTCTTTGCAAAGTCTGTTAGTGTTTGAAATTTGAGTTGATATAAAAACTATACAAAACAGACCAACCTTCATCTTTTACTTGGTATTTGAATGTTCCAAATTCAACAAACGTATTATATATTTACAGGTATACGTGCACTGGCAAAAAGTCAATTTTTATACGACGCAGCTCATTTGGCACAACCAGTCATGTCAATACTAGAATTTATGACAAACGAGACTATTAAAATTTGTAAATTTGAAATCACCCCACCTTAGCAGCAATATACCAACTTTGGATTTTACATTTCACAATTCGGTCGGTATTCAAGAGTTTTAGCGGATACTCAGACTTGTCATCAGTGCCTGAGCAGAAATTTGACGAAGAACTTCTCGTCATTTTACTAGAAAAGTTTATAATAGTTCTCAAAGGTACAGGGCTTATAATTTAATATGTCAGACGCGCGTTTCGTCTGTATAAGACTCATCGGTGAGCTCAGATCAAAATAGGATAAAAGCCAAAGAAATATAGATTTGAAGAGCATTAAACCAAAAATTGGGCCACATACGACTAAGGTACTCTATGCCTGGGATAAGAAAATCGTTAGTATTTCGAATAATTCATAAAAGAGATCAAGACCTTGTTGATAGAAATTCCATATCAACTTCATAAATAATGATACATGACAGATTCAAGATACTGACGTTGTTATTCATCCTAAATACGTGTTCAAGTGTTGTTTTCATTGGTCTTTTTGTATATTCTTAAATGTAACAGTATAATCCACGTTTTGATAATATACTTTTGACGTGGGTCAGTATTTATACATTCGCTATTTTGTTATTGTGCTTTGAACATTGTATAAAGAATGTCTATGCTATTTTATTTTATTTGTTGAAATAGTATGTTTTTGATGATTAAGATTATGTCACCTTGTTGACTGCTTTACCCGATTTTGTTTGTCATTTGTACTTAGTATATCTGTTGGTTGTGCTCAAACATTTGGTCAATATAATGGAATGATTTGCAACTGTCATACAAGTGACAGATTTAGTTACATATTCAGCTATTTTAGGTTAATACCATCATAATCTACTAAAGGAAATTAGCTTAGCTGTACCAATTCTAAAATAAAACCACAAATCCGTAAACCATTCCTTTGATATGAGTGAACTTTGATAAAGGACTTTCTGTTTCTAATTTTCCTTGAAGTTTGGTATGTTTGTTATATTACTTTAAAAAGACTCTGAAGCCATACATCCTTTTCTCCCACAAGAACAGATGATACAGATTGTCTATCAAGTATACTCTTTCAACATATTGATGGTTGTATTGGCCTTCTTCTGATTTGGTTGATGAAAAAAAAACATTAATTATGATCGGTTATTTTTAGAAATAGTGGTCCGTTATGCATTGTTCGTTGACACAAAAAAGATTAGCAATACTCGTTACCAAAAGTTAAATTATATTTTGTAGTCATACATATTGAGTTCTGGAATTATGCATATGTCCAGCGATGTCATCATACTATAATAAGGTTTATAAAAGCAATAACAAAAATACCGCATGCCAATACAAATCAAAACATTTTCCACGAAATTTAAGATTGATCTGAGTTCTCGAGTTCTCGCGAGTTTCATAACCAATTACTCGAGTATATAATTTAAAAATCTGTTGACATCCCTGCTGAAAATTGATCTAAAAGTGAACACCAAAGCCGTAAAAAGTAACACTGGAGAAAACAAATAAATGTTGCAAACGACAAAATATCAATGAATAACAACAGCGAAGAAGACTTCATTCTGGACATTACCATTTTTTTTTATATTGAGAATGTTTATGACGTGTCACACGGAAAGTGCAAGCGATGTGAAAGATGATTCTAATTAGCAGACGAGACTAGATGAATTACATTAGTCTTATAATCAATATCTGTACGTCCGAATATCTTATCTCTAAATCAAATTATCTGGAGATATTAACTGGAAAGCTTAGAAATGTATGCATAACTTGTTAGACAAGATATTAATAAAATAACTTTATTTACTGAGTATTCATATTGGTATATTTATGCGTGAAATTTAAACGTTATGTAACAAATATATTCCTGAAAAAAATGACATCGGATTGTCTATAGCAAACATTAATTAATACATAAACATTGTTTATGTAAACATGATGCATTTTTTTAAACAATTACCGTATCCCTGATGATATTAATGCTTCAAATAATCAGCATGATTTCCTTTATATTTATTGCATGAATTGACACAAGGAAACTAACATAAAAATGAAGGTTTGCATTTAGACAGCAAAAATTGTCTTGTGTTTTTGTTATTTTACTTTTATATCTAGATTTCGATATTCTAGTTTAAAAACTTTTAATAAGAATAGACGATACAAATGACGATTTTTTTATCCCTTTTGTTAATTTTCACTCTGCGCAAACAACCTATTCTGACGCACCAGAACATTTACCCTATGTATGAGAAGAATTTGCATGAGTTCAAATGAGTCAACTATCCATCCAAGTCATAGTTTGTAAAAATGTTTATTCTAGCATTAAGCTCTCCCGGCTAATATCAAAGTCAAAACGAATTTTCTTTAAATGTCATGGAACGGTTTAATTAAACTACAATCAGAAATTTGTCATTTTCATTCTATTTTGAACACTTTATATTGCAAAATCTGATTTAAAACTCGTTATTTCAAAATTGTAATGCAAATTGCAAGACATTTGAATAAATTTTGCCTACTTTACAAATTGAAAAATTCAGAAAGTATTTTAAATCCATTTTAAAATGTACTTAACTTCTCTATCCCACGAAGATAACGTAGATCTTTTCAAACAATATTAACGTTAATCATGTTAATAAAAAGATAAAACAATTCAGTTCTATTACATTATTCCATTTTCTTCAAGCAACTAAATACAGCCAATAGCAAGTTCCTATTGCAGATTATTTTTAAACAACTAACGGTAATAGAAAGCCGTTGTCCTTAAAATATGCTTTAGTAAAATCAATGAATGTTTTGTTTGCTAAGACGCATGGAATGATAAGAGTAAATATACAAGAATTCCTATTGCGATAAAATAGATAAATAAAAAGGAAGATGTGATATGACGAGCAAAAAGGCAAGTATTATTCTGAAACTAACAAGCGAGGGTACTACTTCATGTAATCCATTTGACCACTATGCATCAAAATGAAATCAGAGAAACTTCCCTCTTAAGCTTAGTGTTTTGACATATCAATAAATTATTGTATTTAAAATTGAAAAATTAACGTGATGGAGTGCAAATCTGTTATTCAACCTCTAGTTTGTAATCCGAGATACTTTATAACTCCTCCTGCGAACTCCGAAATATAATAAATTTTCAACATATTAAGATTGATGAAAATTATCAGTAATTTTTGGAATTAGGTTTATAGAATATATACTTTTTTAAATGGAGTTGCTTTTTCGTGAATCTACATGAAAATGAAAATAGCTTACACGTTACGAACCAACAAAACCCATCATTTCGGAATATTTATGAAAAAAGCTAAATAAATATAATTATCGTGTTTAATGCCCACTTATGACTTGAAAAGCTTTAAAACCTTCCTATTGTAGTCCTAAAGATTATATAATTACTGAAATGGATATCGACCAATCAAAGTGCATTTGCAGGTACATAAAGTACTAATAACTATATTTAAGCCGTTTACGCGTAATTGAAAGCATTACTGCATTCTTGTCTGATTTATTGGAAATGTCGATGTAAAGTATGATTAGGTGAACGTTTTCTGTGTGGTGGTGATGAAGATTAATATTCAATCATTCCGCAATGCAGTGAGCTCCACAGCTTGACTTTAAATCCCTTCTTGGAAGTATCTAAATTGGCTAGTGTTATATCGGTCAGAACTTGGGTCATCGTACTTTATTTTGTTTTAATTTTTTTTTTGTCATTTGCGCGTCACTGCTGAGTCTTTGAAAATATAATGCGCGTCTGACGTATATAAAAGTCGGATATCTTTATATAAAAGAGGGACGAAAGATACCGAAGGGACAGTCAAACTCATAAATCTAAAACAAACTGACAACGCCATGGCAAAAATGAAAAAAGACAAAACAGAAAAACAATAGTAAACATGACACAACATAGAAAACTAAAGAATAAACAACACGAACCCCACCAAACACTAGGGGTGATCTCAGGTGCTTCGGAAGGGTAAGCAGATCCTGTTCCACATGTGACACCCGTCGTGTTGCTTATGTGATTACAAAATTTTAATCCGGTAAATAGTCTAATTCGATAGGTCACATTCATGAAAGGGGAGGGAATTGTAGTTACGACGTAAGGAACATATCCGATATCATTTGTGAAACGGTTATTCCCTAACGGTCAACCAACTCGTGATGGCGTCCGTAAAATTTACGAAGGGATGATTTCAACTTCACCATTTGGAACTCTTGGTTTAATAGCTTCCTTGTGAGCAGCAACCCTCTATCAAGAAAATCATGATAGGAAATGCAAGCACGGGAATATCGTATCAATTGGGATATATATACCCCGTATGCAGGTGCTGCTGGAATGTTGCTACTTAGAAATGGAAAGTTCACAATTGGAAAGCTGAAATCATCTCTTTTGTCGTAAAGTTTTGTTTTCAACCGACCCTCATTGTCAATTTCTAGATGTAAGTCAAGATATGAAGCCGACTTAACTGTATCTGTAGTATCCTTTATCTCTAGTTCGATGGGATAGATGCGTTCCACATAGTCACCAAATTTTGAATTGTTTAGTGAAAGAACATCATCTATATAGCGGAAAGTAGAGTTAAAGGATATTGCTAACTGCTTATCCTTCTTCCTAAGAAGTTCCTGCATGAAGTCAGCCTCATAATAATAAAGAAACAAGTCGGCAAGTAGAGGGGCACAGTTTGTTCCCATTGGAATGCCGACAGTCTGTTGAAAAACACGTCCTCCGAACGTAACAAATATTTTGTCAATCAAGAAATCAAGCATCTTGATAATATCAGTTTCAGAGAATTTTTTGTTTGAATCAGAGTGATTCTTTACAAAGTAGGATTTATCCCTCCCTAAGACAAGATACTTGTATCTACGTTGGCCATTCTTTTTTATGAAGCAAAGTAATACCAACTCTTTCAAGTTGTCTTTTAGTTTGGAATGTGGAATACTTGTGTAAAGAGTAGAAAAGTCAAATGTTTTAATACTGTTACAAGATGAAAGAGAGTTAGATTGTATGTACTCTAAAAGATCTTTGGAATTTTTAAGTATCCACATCTGATTCACGCCACCTCTAGAATAGGCAGTTTCACAATAACTTTGAAGCCCGTTTTTGATTGCTGATAAAATAGATGTTAATAATTTAGAAAGAAGTTTCATGGAGCACTTGGAAGACCCAGCAATATACCGTTGTTTGTAAGGACACTTATGTAGTTTAGGTATCCAATACAGTGATGGAAGATCCAGTTCTTCATCTTTGGTTGAAATTCAAAAGGAAAATAAAACAGACCTATGATTATCCAGGATTTCTTCTTTGGTAAGTGTCGTGAGGGTATATGTTTAGTTTCCAAGTGAATTGTCAATACCTAATTTGTTTATCAAGCAGTTAATGTAATGACTTTTACACACAAAAACGATGTTATTTGGGGCTTTATCTGCGGGGACAACAACATATTTGTCATGGAGGTCGGATAGGTCTTTTGCAACATTTGGGTCTTTAAAGATTGACGTAGCATGGGCATTGATGGACCCATTCAGTTTCTTAATTCTGATTTGTATCAACGACCTCACTGCCTTAATCCATTCGGAAAGAGTGTCTACGTCTTCCTTCTCGCGCTTAGCCCATTGCCTGGCATAATCCTCGACTGAATCCATCAAAATTTTAAAGTTGTATTTCCAATTGA
Organism: Mytilus galloprovincialis; assembly: GCF_965363235.1. Classification (NCBI taxonomy): domain Eukaryota; kingdom Metazoa; phylum Mollusca; class Bivalvia; order Mytilida; family Mytilidae; genus Mytilus; species Mytilus galloprovincialis. The sequence goes on along the minus strand of NC_134846.1, from coordinate 4,251,933 downwards.
TGGATTTAGGCTCACGATATTTCGGACCTTTCGATAACACATTTCGTAGAGAAGTGTTATTAACAATGTTAAGGTCACCGGTAATAACGTGGCCAACATGATTATATGTGAATTGGGAACTAGCACAAGTGCAATCAGGAGGTTTAGACTTGAAGTCGTCAATATCGAGATCCTGCAAAACGCGTTTGTAATTGAAAATTTTAGTTGCAATAGGTTTGGTATAGGTATAAGAAATTATTGGTACAGACTGGTCTTTGAAATAAGGAGGTATTTTCGATTGAACTAATTTATGATGAAGGATATTGCCTAGGTATGTGTTCCCTTTTTAGCTCACCTGGCCCGAAGGGCCAAGTGAGCTTTTCCCATCACTTGGCGTCCGTCGTCCGTCGTCCGTCGTCCGTCGTCGTCGTCGTCGTCGTCGTCGTCGTCGTCCGTCGTCGTTAACTTTTACAAAAATCTTCTCCTCTGAAACTACTGGGCCAAATTAAACCAAACTTGGCCACAATCATCATTAGGGTATCTAGTTTAAAAAATGTGTGGCGTGACCCGGCCAACCAACCAAGATGGCCGCCGTAGCTAAAAATAGAACATAGGGGTAAAATGCAGTTTTTGGCTTATAACTCAAAAACCAAAGCATTTAGAGCAAATCTGACATGGGGTTAAATTGTTTATCAGGTCAAGATCTTTCTGCCCTCAAATTTTCAGATGAATCCGACAACCCGTTGTTGGGTTGCTGCCCCTGAATCGGTAATTTTAGGGATTTTTTGCTGTTTTTGGTTATTATCTTGAATATTATTATAGATAGAGATAAACTGTAAACAGCAATAATGTTCAGCAAAATTAGATTTACAAATAAGTCAACATGACCAAAATGGTCAGTTGACCCCTTTAGGAGTTATTGACCTTTATAGTCAATTTTTAACCGTTTTTCGTAAATCTTACAAATCTTTTACAAAAATCTTCTCCTCTGAAACTACTGGGCCAAATTAATCCAAGCTTGGCCACAATCATCTTTGGGGTATCTAGTTTAAAAAATGTGTGGCGTGACCCGGCCAACCAACCAAGATGGCTACCATGGCTAAAAATAGAACATAGGGGTAAAGTGCAGTTTTTGGCTTATAACTCAAAAACCAAAGCATTTAGAGCAAATCTGACATGGTTTAAAAGTGTTAATCAGGTCAAGATCAATCTGTCCTGAAATTTTCAGATGAATCAGACAACCTGTTGTTGGGTTGCTGCCTCTGAATTGGTATTTTTAAGTAAATTTTGCTGTTTTTGGTTACTATCTTGAATATTATTATAGATAGAGATAAACTGTATACAGCAATAATGTTCAGCAAAGTAAGATTTACAAACACATCACCATCACCAAAACACAATTATGTCATGAATTTATCTGTGTCCATTGTTTAATATGCACATAAACCAAGGTGAGCGACACAGGCTCTTGAGAGCCTCTAGTTTAATATTGTTTGTGTTTAAAGATGTATTGTGTGATAACTATATAGCTATTTTCGTTGTAAAAACAAACAGTTATTGATTTCTAAGGTTCTTACTTCATGGTGACCCCATTTTGTCTGTTTAAACATCATATTTTCTTTCAATTAAATTGAAATGGTTAAATTGAAAAAAAAAGAAAAATTATGTATCTCGGCGTGTTTTTTGTTGCAATTTATGGCTTTTGAACACCGGTATCCTATTGTAACAGTTGTTTAACCAACACATACTTACTCCAGTTCCTACAATGAACGGAACAAAGAAGTATTTTGAATAACATTATGGAGACGTGTGCATTGAAGAGTACAGGCATTTGGTACCTAATGTGATAGTTTGTGGTAAGGTTATTCTGAGTAGATGTAGTCTCAAGAGTGTGGTGGCAATATTCTGAAAGAAAATAACATACTATTGATTTGTTTGTGGCCTGCTCATAAGCTGTAAACACGAAAGATTACATTTGAAAACTAAAAATTTGGATTAAAAATGTCAAAAGGACTAGGTCCGGTCAAGGCCGATTTTGGCCTTAAATGTCAGGTTCATCTCATGAAAGATTTTGTACACTTTTTAGACACTTAAGTGTCTACTTCAATCGATTCAATTAGTTTGTGTGAAAGATTTGAACTGATTTAGTCATTTCAGACGCTCATATTGAACATGATGAAGCTTAAATATTGAAAATCTATCAAATGTGCCATAATATGTCACTTTTCAGATAGTCTTTGTCAAAAATGAAAGTGGCCGCATCCCTGTTCACCCTTAACCTTTATATATGTTATTCATTATCATCGAATACAACTTACATTTAAATATCAAAAATGAACACGAATGCGGCCACTCCCATTTAAGACGAAAACCGTTTAAATTTACCTCAAATGTTAAAATTGTGAATATTTTACCAATTTAGCATGACGTAATGATGCTAGTCCCCAATATATGTGCATTGTATATTGTCAAAAACAGACCATGTTTATGTAGCAGAAGTATTCTACTTTTCGATTCAGTTTTTGATATTATCGGTCAATTTTATAGCAAGAGACTACGGCAAAGCGTGTTTAACCCTGTAATAAAACAAGAGGGTCTCTTTAAAATGATGACTAACCTTGTTGCATGGCAAAGTAGAATGCCGTGTATTTAGTGAATATAAATGCTTTACTGCCAGAGTAATTGTAATTTTCATCGAGATCAACCAACACAAATTAATATCAACAGACGTTCATGTTGTATTATATCTTTAGAGAGCAATTATTCCCAATTTCCTATACATTTTCATTCTGACTAAATTATTTCTGTCGGACAGGGATTACTCTAATAAGGAAATAATCTTTGTCTGGTTCTGCCATTTATAAAATTCTTCAGTTTTCATTATACTGTCAATTACGTCTTTTTTATATCTTTCTCGCATTAGACGCTTATTAGTAGACAATAAATGGTAAGCGTTGCAATATCGAACGACGAAGATATATACAGCAATAACCTTCGATTACCATCTACTTGAGAGAGAGAAAAAAAATACCTTCAGGAGTATATCTCGAAAATGATTAATTCCTTGATGATATAGATACAAATATACTTTGTGAATACGTCAATGAGACCACAAACCAACAACTACAAACAGAGGTTAACAAGGACACGGCGATCTAAGTTGCTCTAAATATATATGAAAGTTGTGAAGAAATTGAACATTTACTTCGCAGATTAGTCTTTAATTAAATATAATAATTGATATACCAAATTATTATAATATATTATGAAAGACACAGAGCATGTACGTGAACAAATGTGTTTAATACAAGCGCAGAAAATAAAGCGATTTTATTTTTTAAAAGACAATGTTCTATTTAATTCTATTTGTAATGATTAAATATCAATAAGTACATTACATTTATATTTAATTATAATACGTTATTTTGGTTGGTTATATGTAACAGCAATTGTATTATGGTGTAGAAGATTGACCAAGTGCTCATTGTTTGAATAAAGCGTTGTCCTGCTACATAAAAAATACACGTTGGTCGACCAACACATAAATAATATAACAAAAAGAAGCATTCAATTCTTATAAAATCTTTTCATCACCTGTATTTTAAGACCATAGTTATATTTATTTTCATAGTTTCTAACAGTATTATTCAATCCTAATTTCTTACACATGTAGCTTCTTAAAGTATTATTAATACATATATCTTAAAGCTTTTATAGTCTACATTGTAACTGAATTATTCACAGTAAGTTTAATTAATAACTTTTTAAAGTATTCTTCAGACCTATTTTCAACGTAGAGCAACAAGTTCTAGAATAATGCATTGAATAATTGATAGTATCTACTGAAGACCCTGATTGCTTTGACGACCTGTCAATTATGTAGAATGCCTGTACAGTTTAACTAAATAATCAAATAATATATTTGATAAACTTAAACATTGGAAAAAAAGAAACAGATAAGATATCAACTTGTTTTTAAATTTGGTCATTTTTATAAATTTCCTGATTACAAAACTTAGAATTTCGAAAAACTAAGGATTTTCATATTCCAGGCATAGATTACCTTACCCATATTTGGCACAACTTTTTGGAATTTTGGATCCTCAATGCTCTTAAATTTTGTACTTGTTTGGCTTTATAAATATTTCGATATGAGCGTCACTGATGAGTCTTATGTAGACGAAAAGTGCGTCCGGCGTACTAAATTATAATCCTGGTACTTTTAATAACTAATTATACCTCCGACGTAGCAAAGAAGCATTACAGTTTCCCATGTACGTCCATCTGGGTGTCCGTTATTACGTACGTCCCAAAATCGCTTTCCTCTCTCCAATATTGTTTCCCTGAACCAAATATTATGAAACTTATACAAATACTTATTACCACAAAACTCAAAGTTCAAATTTAGAGTTTCATTATTTAACGACTCTTTCCATGTATTAGACATATAAATAATTCAAGGTCGATTGTAATCTGATAAAGTTTTTTTATATTATATACATAATACGATTTAAATTTGAATTAAAAATATATTTTATAACAAATATTCTTCGCGACATTGATTCCTAGAAATACATGCACTGATATAATCAATGTAAAACATTTTGAGATCTTATGGTTTACAAATGTACTTTTTCTGTACTTAAAAACGCACAGTGCTGATTGCTTGGATTTGAACACCAACCAAACAGCATATCTCAGTAAAGATTGAAGAATTCGCACTCAATCATATTCTCATATTATAATGTCAAACCGTGCATTTGATTTATTAAAAGAATTTGTCTGTAACTGAAGTACAATATCATAAATATCAAGGAATGATCATTACGTATTCATGTGTGATCAATTAAATTGTTAACTGTACCTGGAATAAATAAGAACAAATTATAATTTTCATAATGAACAAAATGATATAGATCCAAATACTACAGACTGCGGTAAATAAATCGCCCATGAACTGGGCTTAGGAGAAGTAACCATTATAATTTGTTTGCATGCAGAATTAAAATTTAGAGAACATGGCTTGGTAAAAGATAATCAGAATCCTGTAGGTCATTGCACGTTGTTGTCGTTGTTTCTTATTCGTGGCCTTTGCCTTACTTTCTTAAATTTGAGTTTTGTTTGAAAGTTGTGTCATAGCTCATCTTTTTTTTTCAAATATGTTGTCATTTAGGTGCAACAATTACTTTGAGACCAATTTATAAAATTGGTTAAAACTTGGTAATTTGGAAGTTTCGTGTGTTTTCATGTAAATAACCAAATTATGTTCTAATTCGTAACCTCAAACGAACATAAAATATTTATCAATATAATACAAAACTCTCACATGGGAGTAGCCACTTGCAAAAGTCAAGTGCATTTTTATTCAGGTAATAAGTACACGTAATTCATTTTATATCAATGCGAATTATGAAAATTGTCTTGTCTCTAACTAGCACTGCAACACCAATATTTGCGACTCTTCTTGAACTATCAACCTGAAAATAAATAATTTTCAAAATTATTTATTTGGAAAAAAAGCATCTAGAGCACTCGACTGCAATGACTCGAATGACTTTAACTACTATCAAACCACCCGTGCATGAAATTCTTCCCGCATACTTTATATATCAAATCAAACAGACCTTTCTATAAATAGCATAAACACATGTTCCTTACCAAACAAAACAAACTAGCATAGATATATATACAACTTTGATAAATCTAATTACAACTTCGTTTTAATTTGACATCCTTTATATCAGTTTTTGGGACGTTTACCATGTTTGACTATCGTATCAAAGCGACACATTGTGACTAGCAATATATTTCCTTGTTTGTACAATACGAGAGACATTTACGGCGCAACAGTCTTGTTTCACTTGTAAATATAAACATACAGGGTATTCAACCAATGAGTATCATATGCTTTGTCAAATTAAATGCAAGTTTTCCTTAAAATCAGACGATAATTATAAAAATAAGAAGATCGATGTGGTATAATTGAAGTTGGGACAACTCTCACATGAGACCAAATAACACAGAAATTAACAACTGTGAGTAACCGTACGGCCTTCAACAATAAATGAAACCAATACCACATTGTCAGCAATAAAAGTTCCCTAAATGAAAAATGAAAAATAATTCAAACAAGAAAACTAACTGCCTGATTAATGTACGGTCATTTACTTTTGAAAGGCAATACTTCTTTTTCAAGTTTCATTGAACTGTAATGTCCTTAGATGATACAATTAAATTGGTTATGATTTTACCTTGCTAACGATAGAGGTTATATTATGTTGATAATTTGATTTTTGCTGAACTTGCAGTGTCGCTTAATTACCAGAGGGATTAATAGTCAAAAGAACTGCTAGCAATGAAATCGATACCGTAAGAGTATTTTATAGACATACACAAAAGGGGGTAATGGCCTTACATTTCAGAGCAAATAAAGAAGTTTTGTAATTATGCAAGCTCTGTAAGTTAATCCATTAATGCAGTTTTGATTGTTATTTAGATGAAACCGTATTTCCTCATTAACGTTTGAAAGATAGCCCATTAGCCACGATAAAATACATAGTAATTCGAGACTAATTCCATAAAGGCATACCATATATTACAGTAATACGGCTTGTGTACCTATGCATTTGATGTTAACTTTCATCTCTTGACAGCTTTACATTGAAATGAGTATCATTATAACGTTAACAGCATCTCTTCTCAATTTGTAATTTGACATCTGCTTTATAAGACTTGATAATTTTGAAGTGCTCTTGTTATAATCTAATGGTAAATTTAAATTGATTTCTTGATATGGTGAAAGTGTAAAATGGAATATTTCATAACACTGACAGATATGATAATACTAAAAGCATTTCATTGGATTTTTACACTCTATTAGTATTTTTTTAAGTAAAGTGTTTGAATCGTGCTCAGTAATTGAAAGTTCGAATGAGAATTATCGGTTTCTAGATGTTATCTTTTGTATCTTTCGTCTATCATGCATACTCACCAGAAGTGTTTTTTTTTTTTAATGATATAAATTTTGTTTTCTTTTTAACAGTAATTTAAAAAAAAAATAGATATTATTTGTATAAATAGATGCACATTCGTGGCTCTAGAATTTGTCAATACCTGTGTCTTGGCATTGCACAAGATGATATTTTTCTCTGACTGTTAATGACGTCTTCACACTTAATCCATTGAATTTTTGATGGTATCGATTGATGTTTGCTTTTCTTTGTCTAATATGGTCTCCTTTTTGTTTGTATTGTAGTCCTGTAATATTATGTTGTCATTTCAATGTTATATTTAACTTTGCCATTAAAGTGCGAGGTTTGGCATGCCATAAAACCAGGTTCAACCCACCACTTTTATTCCCCCTTTAAAAGTGTCCTGTACCAAGTCAGGAAGATGGCCATTGTTATAATATTGTTCGTTTCTGTGTGTGTTGCATTTTAACGTTGAGTCGTTTGTGTTTTCTCTTATTTTTTAGATAAGACGTGGCACGGTACTTATCTATCCCAAATTCTTGTAATTGGTTTTGATGTCATATTTGTTATTCTCGTGGTGTTTTGTCTGTTGCTTAGTCCGTTTCTGTGTGTGTTGCGTTTCTGTGTTGTGTCGTTGTTCTCCTCTTATATTTTATGCGTTTCCCTCGGTTTTAGTTTGTTACCCCGATTTTGTTTTTTGTCCATGGATTTATGAGTTTTGAACAGCGGTATACTACTGTTGCCTTTATTTAGTCTTCTGTGAATGTTTTCTTATAAGATGTTAAAAGAGGGACGAAAGATACCAAAGGGACAGTCAAACTCATAAATCTAAAACAAACTGACAACGCCATGGCTAAAAAAGAAAAAGACAAACAGAAAAACAATAGTACACATGACACAACATAGAAAACTCAGGTGCTCCGGAAGGGTAAGCAGATCCTGCTCCACATGTGGCACCCGTCGTGTTGCTTATGTGATTACAAATCCGGTAAATAGTCTAATTCGGTAGGTCACATTAATAATAATGTAATAAAATTAGCTTTGAACTTTTCCTCAGTAACTGCAAGTACTCTAAGATCTAAAGTTTGGGTTTTTATGTGTGGGAATGTACAAGTACGTTAAACCCAGCCACGTCAACTTTGTGATTGTATATGATCTAAAGTTTGGGTTTTTATGTGTGGGAATGTACAAGTACGTTAAACCCAGCCACGTCAACTTTGTGATTGTATATGATCTAAAGTTTGGGTTTTTATGTGTGGGAATGTACAAGTACGTTGAACCCAGCCACGTCAACTTTGTGATTGTATATGATCTAAAGTTTGGGTATTTATGTGTGGGAATGTACAAGTACGTTAAACCCAGCCACGTCAACTTTGTGATTGTGTATGATCTATTTCTGTTTTGTATCGATCTGATGAGTGAGGCCCTTTTAAACTGATTTTTTATAGTTTGTTCTAATGTTGTTCTGTTGAACCACTGTCACAGATTATGATAAGTGTTGAGCGCTCACACACATGTTTAACCTTTCCCCATTCTGAATGTTCCTGTTCCAAGTCAGAATCATATAATCAGGTGTTGTCGTTTGTTGCTGTATATCATATTTGTGTTTCTTTTATGGTTTTGTACATATATTAGGCCATTGGTTGTCCAGTTTGAATTGTTTTACATTTATCATTTAGGGGCATTTAAAAGCTGGTTATGCGATGTGTGTTTGACCCATGGCTAAATGCCGTACAGTCTTTCTATAATAGTTGTTAATTTATTATAATTAATTCAATGGTTAAAGCATAGTCTGATAGAGATTGCATGTTGAAAACATTGAACAGAAAAGGTGTAATTTCCTACCACGACTTTTATAACTTGTACATATCCTTTAAGGTAGATTATAATACAGTGTATGGTTAGATAAACAACTGTATACATGTACATTTTTAAAGGTTAATACCTTCAAAATTTATTAATTTTTATACTGGTTTGAGACCTATCAATTAGTATCTGACACTATTTTGTTTTAAATGATATACTACAAATTAGTTTTGTTTTGTTTTAAAACAACAAATCTACATGGCAACCATACTTCTATTTTGTTTAAACGTTCTCTTTGACAATTTTACAATGTAATTATTTGAAATTGCTTCAGCAGTCAAGTCAGTCTTTTTAGCCAAAATTTTGAGAAAATGGGCGAGGGATTATACAAAAAATGACTTTTGTCTTTTCAAATTTCTAAGATATGTATTTGTTTAATCATTTATAACAAAAAAGTTGAAATAATATGCATTTTGTTCTAAAAACTGAGAAAAATCATAGAATTACAAAATTGACACAAACAATCATCAAAATATGATAAAGCTTTCTTATATTAACACCTACCTATAGTTTTTTCTTCAGATTGGTCCACTTTATCTTTATTGAAAGAATGATAAAAGTTTAATTGTGGAACTGTGTTCTTTTTTCACGATAATAGCCCCAAAATAGACAAAAATTGATGAAAAGATGGGTATTTTCCAAGATCCGTGCACCACCTTATAATTATTCTTCACACATTTGTTTTTTACATTCTTATAAACCCAAAAATCAGGTTAAGAAAAAAGTTGAATTCTACAAATGTTTGACTACTCAGAGGTGTACATTCTTAAGCACATGAAACTAATGAATAGCAACTACTTGGTATAGGCATTTACTTAAGTATATATAGAAAATCGCGGATTAAACCTGATTTCATAGCTAGCTCCATCTATCACTTGTATTACAGTCGCACTAAATTCAATTATATTGACAACAATGATATAACAAAACAAAAACAAGAACACAATTCGGTCCCTTTTTGATAAGTTTGACAAATATTAGGGGCAGCTAGAAAGGTATTTAATTTGTACACAAAACTAACATTTTAAAAATCAGATTTAAAAAAAAAATGTTATTGCAAGCACCGAGTACAAATTTTATATGTGTTTTACGTAAGATATTTACGAGTTTGATTTCAATCAGAAAAGGAATTCATATCATAAGACTCTGTCAATAACTGAATAGTATGCCAATATCATTTATATTCACGTCTCAATTGATAATTTTTATGGCCTTTATATATCATGTATTTTCAAAAGAAAGATAACATGATGAATATGAGATAAAAATGTTGTATAAGACTCTTAGTTAATCTTGGTACAAAAGGTACTGGACATTTATCCTTGGAAAGAACTAGTTTCAACTGAACTTGTAAACAACACGTCACATTAATAACATGTTTTGCGTATTATATTATAGTATAAAATATTAATTGAACTTTTATTTTGAAAGCCACAGGGAATTAACTTTTTGTATTTGTCGTTTTTCTGTTTTGTCCCATGCTACTGTCTGAAGTAAGGCCGTTGGTTGTCATTTTAATTAACTATATTTTTTTTTCATTTGGAAAAGGTTGTCATCTACGGTCTTCTATCTAAATACCTATTCACCATTTTACATTTACTTTGAATTGGAGTATTAAGTACCGAGCCCTACTCACGAGAAATATAATGACAGGGTTAATACACATAGATGTTTTTTACACTAGAGCTGATTTCGAATCTGTAATTAAATAAAAACAGATTTTGAGTTGTCATAATGATCATCGCTATTTTTTTTTTCACCAAAATAAAAATCATAAAAGTGATAATATTATGTTATGTCTTTTTAATACTTATTTATTCGTGTTGGTTTTGACTTTGAAAATTCTGGAGTCAAATTTGTTAACAATGCCAACATGTTAAATTTTTAATATTGAGAAGACGGATTATGCTCAGCAGTAATATTTGCCTACAGTAACATGATTGTTCAGTCATCTATAAACTAATGGACACTAAAGATATGTATGTACATGTAGTTGTGTTGATCTATATCAAAACGGTGACCTCAATTTGCTGATATCTAACTTATCTGAACACTGGTCAGTAACTGTCATAATTTAAAGGCAATTAAAATGTTTCCATTATTGTCATTGGTTAGAGCTAACTAAAAGTTAATATACACCATCTTATCTCGACTATATCTTATTTGTTGAATTATCTAAAATTTATAAAATGTCTCCAGCTTTGAAATTAAAGATGAATTAGAGATATCACTATGTTTTAAAATACAAGTGGAACATTATTTTCGGATTTGAATTCAGTTTTCGTTGTTAGAATTGTGCTAATTTGATTAGAAGATTATCTTACATAATTGATCATCACTTTGTTAGAGTATCAATTGATCACTTGCAAACAATAGACATTTGTTCAATTATAGCGACCATCTAATGAACTTCTAAAGATAATTTAGTAGACCCAACAGTGCTTTTTCATGTTTAAACTGTTTATTCAATGAATTGACTGGTAATTCAAAAAAGTGTTGTTAGTAGAATTATGTCAAAATCAAATCTCTCTTCGTCTTTGGAATTACTAAAATTTCGTATTTTGTTCCATTTAAAAAAAAAACGTATCCACCATTTTTTCACCTAAAATTTTACTTTTTGCATGTAATTATTCCAATATGTTTAAAACATTTCAATTCCATATTCCAATATTTAATTAATACCGTACGGTAGCGTTTTCATTTTTACAAAATTCTTTTACAAAAGTGTCCTACTACTTGCATCAACAGGGGAGACAGATTACAGAGATTAGCAGTGCAGCGTATAAATGCACGTAATATGAACGTGTGTTATTGTAATAAAACTCTTATTCCAAGGGGGCCTTACGTTAATAAAAGAAACTGTAGAACTGGATTGTTCGTAAACACTATAAATATCATTATTAGTCAACCATTTTAGGATTAAGTGAAAGTAGGTTTTATTATTATTGTCTGACATGTAAGTACAGAATGTTCAGACGGCTCTCATTTAAAAATCAAAACAATCAATATTATAAAATAATTATCAGACCTGTCGCCAGTCCGGCTTAGTTACAATGCTTTTGTATATACAAATTTGCTATTCCGTTAATATAGTAGTAGTATTGAATGGTACTTTAGACAAGACAACAAAACAAAATAAAAATCAAACTTTTTTTATCCCCACATGTATGTTGAATGGATTATAAAGTACATACAAATTGCTAGATGATAGCATACGACAGCGGAATTATATAAAAATAAAAATATTTTTTTTATTTCATTTTCCCATTTTGCATTGTATATTGGGAAACCAGGTTAAATCCACCATCAGAAAATGCCTTTAGTAAGTCAGGAATATGACAGTTGCGATATATTTGTACATATACGTTTGCTATTCACTTGTGTCATTCAAATATATATTTGTGATTTTACTTTTTTTTTGTTCTTCGACTGATAGATAATAAAAAAGCGATATTTAAATATAAAACAAACAAGAATATGTCCATAGTACACGGATGCTCCACTCGCACTATCATTTGCTATGTTCAGTGGACTGTGCAATAGGGTCAAAACTTTAGTTTGGAATTAAATTCAGAAAGATCATATCATAGGAAACATGTGTACTAAGTTTCAAGTTGATATAACTTTAACTTCATCAAAAACTACCTTGACCAAAAACTTTAACCTGAACTTCGCATTATCATTTTCTATGTTCAGTGAACCATGAAATTGGGGTCAAAACTATAATTTGGCATTAAAATTAGAAAAATCATATCATAGAGAACATGTGTACTAAGTTTCTAGTTGATAGGATTTCAACTTCATCAAAAACTACCTTGACAAAAAACGTTAACCTGAAGCGAACGGACGCACGGAAGGACAAATGAACGAACGAACGGAGGCACAGACCAGAAAACATAATGCCCCTCTACTATCGTAGGTGGGGCATACAAATCAGGTATAATCATTTATATTGTTTATGTTTTTTTCAAAAATACGCAAATGAGTACACCCCAACAGTTTTTAATTTTATGCAACTGTCTTATAACTGAAAGGTCTATTTAGCTTCACAATAAGGTTTATTCCGCCATTTTCTACTTTGGTAAAATACCTGTACCAATATCAAGAATATACCAGTTGTTATCCATTAGTTTGATGTGTTTGAGCTTTTAATTTTGCCATTTAATTAGCGACTTTCCGTTTTGAATTTTCCTCGGAGCTTGAAGACATAATACCAACATAATAAATGGTTTTGCTATTCTGCAATAGATATAGTGATAGTCTTGTACGGAATATAAGATAATTTCATATTATAACATTATAAATATTCGAACTTTTCCTTCTCCAAGCCTATTACAATGAATGTTGCATGTAAACATACACTTTTAATATTTCAATCTGGAGATGATTAGTCTGTTACGGAATCAAAAATACTAAAACAACAGAACAATAATATTAAAATCAGAATTGGTTATGATTTACCTCTTATTGAAAAGTAATATTGCATTTCGTGCACAGACGCTTTTGCTAAGTTAAGAACGTGAATATCGTGTATGATATATTATAAATAAATGTAGAACTGAACAATATTTTTGTTAAAGGTTTCTGTTTTGTACACTATTACAATGCATATTACATAACTTCGTATTGCAGTTGTCGCGAGAAAACCAATATTGATTGCAGATTTTTGACAATCTGTTCAAAATCTATTCACTAAAACTATTCCTAATGCGTAGCGTTTGAGAGCTTGGCATGGAGTATATACACTTATCTATTTGTTAAGATAACTAATTATATCTTAATCTACATGTCTTCTTGACAATTATCCTGCTTATCCTTTTACTTAAGGTTTATGACCCCTTTTGTAGCCATTTTTGTACGAAATTTTCAAACTTCAATAGTAACAAAAACTATAAATATTATGAATAATAGAGATAAGCCATTTTGTACATATACCGAGGTGAAACTTGATGCAAAGCATTATTATTTACTGTGTCATTGCATTTAATAGAAAAAGAGGAGTGTTTGGAAAATAAACCAAGATTTGTATAGAAAATCCACAGCCTTCAATTCAGAGTTTTTTGTTATAAAATTTGGAACATAGACTACTCACTTGATTTTCTCTGATATGCTAGCGTTTATTGTTTACAAAAAGTTCTAAGCAACCTGTAAATTTTTAAAACACCTCGTGTTGAGTCACTAAAGTCGAGTGCACCCTTAAAGGTGTACTTGATTTGGTTCATATTTATATTTATTTTAACCAATAACTACATTAATAAACTTGTTTTAATGAATTCAATGCTAGCACTGTATGCAATAATCATATATCTATCAGTCACCAAATTACCAAATATGAGAGTACAAGGATAAAGGCTGTAGATTTGCTATAAAATTTTCATATGGTTAGCATTGAATCAACGCAAGGGTACATAATCCTTAAATTGTTAACAAACACACGTATTTTATTAAGAAGTGTCAAAATTAAGTGGAATTGTGCTAAATGAGACACATATCCACACAAAGTAGATGTTGACACTCGTAGGCTACCATATGGCCTTCGAAAATGAGAAAAAAATCATATCGTATAAACGGTTAAAAAAATAGGGCGAAACAATTCATAGCTTTGATTAAGGGTTATTGTAATTGTATTTTTAAATGAACTGATTTCATCTGGGATGAGTAAATAAATGAAATAATCAATTTCAATGTCAATTTCAAATCAATCAATCAGTCAATGACTAAATTAGATTAAAAGAAAAAAATCTCAATAACTAAACTGAACAAAAACATTACGAAATACAATATGGTAGAAAAACCTTTTGTGCATTTCGACATTTGCTTTACAACAGACTTGATTGATTGAAGACACACTTTTTTCGGATAAATGAGTACAAAAAAGTTAATAAGTGGCCTTAAAAAGTCAATAAATTGTAGTAATCGTCCAAATGTGTTTCCAATAGATCATATTACGTTTCCAAATAAAAGACACAGAAATTCTATTCATTATGAAAGATCATAATATTGTCCTTGTATCCAAGGATTTTTTTTAATAGAAAGTATTATTTGAGGTTCTAAATGGGGATCCTTCGATTATTTTTTTCAAAGTATTTATTTTTATATTGACTTCTTTTTTTATTTATTTGTCTCTATCTTTTATATATTTGCAAATAATTATTCTATTTATTATTGTGGTTGGTCAACTTGTTTTCTCTTTATTTTGTTTAGCCATTCTTGACTGTATTAGTTCATTGTGTTCTTTTCAGTATCCCTATCTAGGACCTCTTATATAATATCTTGACTGAGATATTATTCATTGTTGTTGAAATGATTTTGTAGGCTCTCGTTGACTTCGTATCTATTGTATCTGACTATTTTTTTTATAAACACGGACAAACAATTATCTATTGTGTAAACTGCCATTGCCTTTATGTCGTTTGTTTTCTCGTTGTATTTTTCATGTTGTTGCACATTTTGTTGATAACATTTATTTAAAAGTTTGAATTTAAGGACTGACCAGACCTGCAAAGGTGAGCGATATTGATAAGCTTGTATTGTAGAGCTCTCAGGCCATATTCGTTCAAGTACCAAAAACACCAACGGGGACTTACATACGAAATGTTATCAGATTGTCACGCTTTCTACGCTTTTGTCCATTTTTTATGGTACTAAATACACCATTACTAGTATTGCAACCTTCCAAACTTTTCGTACATGAACCATACCATAGGAAATACAAATTCTTGCTAATTTTTGTTAAATGTTGTATTTGTTTTCAACAGATTTTTAGAGGTTTGGATGTGTAAACTTGACCGCTGAAACACAAACATTTCCTTATTTGTCCGACTTGCATGTAAAGTGTATGATTTACAATTCTTTAAATGGATTAAAAGTTTTAATCTAGATAATTCTCAACCGAAACATTTGTCACCATTCCTCTTTTGTTGCAATTTCGTTTAAGGGGGTACAGAACACCTAAGATAAGATAACTCTTACTCATAGTCCGATTCATTGCTACGTTTTAAAATCATGTGCAATCTGCAAGCTTTTAAAAGATCATGATCAGAATGTTTACATTATTGCTCAGAGCAGCTGTACACCTGTTGTTATTCATTTAATCTTTTAATCCATTTAAAGTTACTCATTTTCAATAAATGAATCTTCAAAGAGACATAAAAGGGAAATTTCAGAGTGAAAAAAATTACCAAAAGAAAACCAGGACGTTACAAAAGTAGGGAAACAGAAAGGACCATAACTGTTTTCGTTTTTTACTTGCAAATGTCTAGGTCTTACATAAAATAAAATAAAGTACAAAAAGACAAAAGTCTAAGAATGATACCATTTGATTTCGGGATCACGACCCCTTCTACCTACCCTCCTTCATCTGACATCATTGTCCTGAATAATAATTTTGCATTCTTTAGGGACCTGCAATTTTCATTAGTTTATCCTGAAATTGTTTACATAGGTTGTAATCTGCTTGTTTAAAATATGCCAAATTACTGTAACACAGTTGCTGTTTTTGTTTGCTCAAATGCGTGTCTTGCCTTTTTTCAAATTTCATCCAAGCCTCTGACAATAAAATGTTAACTTAATAAATAAATAAACCATGGAAAATTATACAATGCTTCTGTTCGTAGATCTTCGTACAAAATTGATTAAAATCAAAACTGAATGGACTCCACAATACTTTTTTTAAAACCATACATGTAGTTTGTAATGAAATATGGGCTTAGTGATTAATATACGTAGTAATGTTAAATAGGTTATGAATAATTTATAATTTTAAAATTTCTGACATATATTTTTGAAGTGCAATTGAATATTTTATTACATGATTTAAATTCATGTAAAAAGTAAGAAGATACCGAGGGGGATTACCAACCACCAGTGCATTATTAACATGTCATGGAATTAACAAAGACAACAAGAAGAAAAAACATCCTATTCAGTCCACAAGACAATACACACATGTATACACTTTCATATTCATCTGAATAAAAAAAATATTACATCTTTCTAGTATCTTTTTTCAACCTTTGTCCTGACAGGTGTAGAAAATAAACGGGTGTCTTCTATTCCGTCCGCAATTTTAGGGAAAGAAAAATCTATATTTAGAATCGTGGTTGAAACTGAAACTACACATGTATGATATAAATAGAACATGTTATTTTTGTATTATCAATGCATTTCGAAGGGATAGCAAAATTTCTTATTTTTCTTTTTTTGTGCTTTTGTCATGTTTGTGTATCTTTCCGATCTTTTTTTTAAACAAATGCAATTTTGAAATAAATATAAAAAAGAAAGTGTGGTGTTGTATTGCAAGTGACAAGTGATTTTTTTCTTCTCAAGTCTCAATTCAAGGTTATTACTGAATAGAGTAATCGTTCTCTATAATAACAAGGGGCCCAAAAAACAACATGAAGTTGACCTTGAGGTCACATTTGAAGGTCACAATAAGGTCATCATGATGCAAGACACTTAACCCCGTGATGATACATCCACATGCCAAATATCTAAGGCATAGTTCAAAAGACGAAAGAAAATATGGCCATTATGTACTTTTTGAATAGATTTTGCCCTTATTTAATGAACCGATTTGAGGGTGGGGGTACTTTAAACTTAAATACCAAAAAATCTAACGATTAAATTTTTTTTTTAATTTTGCAAGAACAATCGACAAGTATAGCACTCCAAATGCTTAGTTATTTGAAAAAAATAAACGACACATTTTTTTTCCAAAAAAATATTCTTCTTCAAATACTAGAAGCACAGCATTCCCTTTTCGGCGCTAATTCTGACACCCCAAATTACATTTCGGGCAAAATTTTAAATCTAGAATAAAAAACTTACAAGAAAAGGGTATCAGTGACCTAATATTTACCTCAGCTATCATTATTAGCTATGCTTTTGTCAATTTAGGATTAAATTTTAAAAATTTCAACATATTTAACCCCATACACATATTTCAGAAACTTCCAATTTTGGAATCCGGAGGTTGTGGATGCTTTATCCTCTTTGCATGACAAATATGTCGTTGTTCCAGCAGATAAAGCCTCCAATAATATTGTCTTCATATGTAAAAAACATTATTTGCAATGTCTCACTACAGAGCTTGGAATTGATAAAACTACTGGTAATCCTACATATTCTTTAACATCATTTACCAAGGACGAAATTTTACAAAATCATAAATCTGTCCTTCTTTCTTTTGGTATCAACATCAAAGAAAACGAAGAAAACTTGCCTTCATTATACTGGATACCCAAATTACACAAAACTCCATATAAAGAACGATACATAGCTGGGTCTTCAAAATGTTCAACCAAACATCTTTCTAAAGTACTGACTACTATTCTTTCGACAGTTAAAGATGGGCTTCAAAAATATTGTGAGGAGATATATTCTACCAGTGGTGTTAACCAGATGTGGATTCTCAAAAATTCGAAAGATCTACTGCTTAACCTTCAATCACAATCTTTGCAATTTTGCAGCAACATAAAAACTTTTGATTTTTCTACGCTATATACTACTATTCCCCATGCTCAGTTGAAAGATCGACTTCACCATCTCATAAAACAGAGCTTTTTCTATAAAAATGGAAATCGTAGATACAAATTTCTTGTTTTGGGTTACAATAATTCATATTTTGTGAAAAATCACACTGAATCTCCCAGAAAATATACAGAAGATGATATTATCAAAATGCTGGACTTTTTGATCGACAATATATTTGTTGAGTTTGGAGGATTTATATTTCAACAGACAGTCGGTATTCCAATGGGTACTAATTGTGCACCCCTGCTGGCTGATTTGTTTTTGTACTCGTATGAAGCAGAATTCATTCAGAACCTTCTAAAAGACAAAAAGAAAAAGCACCTTGCGAAATTCTTTAATTTTACTTTCCGATATATTGATGATGTTCTATCATTGAATAACCCATATTTCAGCCAATACTTACATCTCATATATCCAAGTGAACTTGAAATTAAGGATACCACTGATACTAGAAGGACTGCTTCATACCTTGATCTTTTCCTCAATATTGACGTAGATGGACGACTTCACACGAAAATCTATGATAAACGGGACGATTTCAACTTCCCAATTATCAATTTCCCATTTCTTAGCAGTAACATACCCTCTGCCCCTTCGTATGGTGTTTACATATCACAATTGATACGTTATTCACGTGCTTGTTCACACTATACGGACTTCATATACAGGAGTGTGCTCCTTACGCAGAAACTGCTCCAACAAAGTTATGAGGAGGACAGATTAAAATTGACACTCCGTAAATTTTATGGACACCATCACGATTTGGTGGATCCATACGATGTTTCGTTGACCAAACTAGCTAAGGACATTTTTACCACATGGTAGACTGTGTTTTGTCATAATGTCGTCTAATCTTTTAATTACCAAACGTGACTTATTCCCGATTGTGACTGTTTTGCCGAGTGTGAACTCACATTACTATAAGACGTGGTACGGTACTTATACATCCCAAATTCATGTATTTAGTTTAAATGTTTAATGTTATATTTGTAATTCTCATCGGATTTTGTCAAATGTGTTGACGTCTTTTCTATTATATTTCTGTGTTATGGTAAAGAAAATTAATCACCGCCTTCATTTATCAGATTTGATTTCGTTCAAAGTAATCAGTACGATATTTTACTTTTGAAGTTAGATTCATAACAAACCTGACATAGTTTTATAATAAAGTTAATTGCTACCTCAGTTTTATATTAATAAGAATTAAAATGTGCTTTGTTATTAAATGCAATATCAGTATTTAGTTCAAATATATAATCTTAAATTAATCCTAATTCTAATGACGTCATTTTTTCGTCATTTTTCATTTTTTGATGCTCTGTTTTACTAATTCTAATGACGTCATTTTTTCGTCATTTTTCAGTTTCAAATAGGACGTCACTTGGCGTAGAGGTTTAAACGTATTCGGATGTGTCTACTTTTGTGTTTCAAATGTCTGGTTATGTAAATGTATTTCAGTTGTTTCCTGTAATTAGTTAATACTTCAGCTTTATCATGTACATCTTTTGAATATTCATTTTATTAAATTTACTGTTTACAAAAGTATAAATTACTCTAAATTATAGGGATTTTCTGGTAACTTAACGGAAAACCCTTGCCGTTTTTGGCACAACCTTTTTGATCTTTTGGTCCTCGATGCTGTTCAACTTTGTACTCGTTTCGGCTTTCAAACTTTTGTATCTGTGCGTCACACATAGGTCTTGTGTGGACAAAATACACTTCTGGCGTATTAAAATTTTAAACTTGTTGCCTTTTGTTGGCTGTTGTTCGTGTGATTCTTTGTCAATTGTGTTCTCCAATTTATTTATATTGTAGTCCTGTGTTGTCATTTTGATGTTATATTTCATATGGCCATAAAAGTGCGAGGTTTGGCATGCCACAAAACCAGGTTCAACCCACCATTTTTTCCTTTAAAAATGCCCTGTACCAAGTCAGGAATATGGTCATTGTTATATTATAGTTCGTTTCTGTGTGTATTACATTATAACGTTGTGTCGTTTGTTTTCTCTTATTTTTGAGTGTAAATTCACATTGCGATAAGACGTGTCACGGTACTTGTCTATCCCAAATTCATGTATTTGGTTTTGATGTTATATATATATGTTATATTTGTTATTCTCGTGGGATTTTGTCTATATGTGTTACATTTTAGTGTTATGTCGTTGTTCTCCTCTTATATTTAATGCGTTTCCCTCGGTTTTAGTTTGTTATCCCGATTTTGTTTTTTGTCCATGGATTTATGAGTTTTGAACAGCGGTATACTACTGTTGCCTTTATCTAGTATGTAAAAGATGCTATATTTGAGTTGTCAAATCTTTAATACCTATGGTTCAAATCTTTTAAATTTTTTACAAGATGTTAAGGTTGGCCTAGTTTATCAATGAAAAAAAATTAAGAAAAATTAAAATACAGGAATTTTTTGGGGTATAGTGTTGGGTACCCCCTTAATCAATGTGAAAAGTGTTTAAATATGTAACAAATGTAGTAACAACAATATGAACAATCGAAGTACTAATAAGGACAACGATTTCTTACAACATTCAAGTTTTCGTAGTCAATACATTACACGGGCAAAATTATCTTGATTCACGAGATATACTACACAGTTCAAATGCTCTTAAGGCTTACAATGAAAATAAAGTAGACAAATAAAACTCAATCCTTTCGTAATTACAAAAATTGTATTAACATGTTATGGAAGAAAGAAACACTCCTTCTTTAAATATGGAGTTTTCAATATTTTTGTACAAGGTCAAACGTACGAGATCCCTCAAACTAAGTAAACAAAAAATTTGTTTTTGTATTTTCTGTAACAATTGAAACTTAAGAAGTTTTCGAAATACTTATTTTCTTTAGATTCGATTTGTGCTGAACTGAATTAATTACAAATTTATAAATATATAATCTAATGTAACTTTTATTCCTGGACGAATTTAATGCAAATTCCATTCTCAGTATGTACAGAAACAATACTGAAATATAAATATAAACGTTGTTTTCCATCTTACCTTGTTGGCCATAATTTGGAAAACGATCAATTTTCAATCAAATTCTACACTTTTTATAGAAATTGAAGTAGTAAATAAATACACAACAGCCTTTTTAGGAAATGATTTCGTTGGAACTGAATTGAAGGACATCAAACGTAGGAAAAGCTGCATAAACATAAAGAGATGTGGGTTAACGATAAGATTGTTCAGAAACTCAACGACCAAAATTGACCAAAGGATTTCAAGAAGGCAACAAACAGATTTATATATTCCATGCAAAGCTTTAAATCGTGTCTTATCCATATTGAATTTTAGAATAATTTGAAAAAAAAACAAAACAAAAAGTTTTGCAATTAAAACTCAATCAGCAGAATAACATGTCCATAACAGTAAGAAAAAAATGGAAATGGGCAGTTTCATAATTTAACGGTAACATACTGGTTTTACTGTAAGGTTTGTGCATTTTTCTATATCGCAGGAAAAATCAAAACTTTAATATTAACTGTTGACGTCATGTGTAAAAATCGTTCCATGTATAAACAGATCAAATCGTCTGTGTGAGTTATTCTGAACAGCTCGGTCACCCGTTGAACCGAACTCCAATTCGTTCTTCGGGTCATGTAATGTCATCATAGCTGTGCAGTTTAATTAACATCTACCGACTTGATTGTTCCAAAACTATTACATAAAATTATGCGAATCATTTAAGAACTATATATTAAAAATTATATGTACGATGGCCTTATATTGATTTTTGATCCATCACTTCACTGCAAGCACTGACATCAAACGTAACTTTTACTATCAATTTGCACATGTAATTCAAAATCTATCTTCGATATAGTCGACTATTAATATAGGCACATTTTCGTTTTTTTTATATAGACTAGACCATTGAATTTCCAGTTTAAATTGTTTCACATTAATCCATTAGTCATTCTGTGGCTTATAGTTCAGTGTGAGGCAATGCTTTGTGTTCAAGAGCTATAATTGTTAAAAAAGAGGGACGAAAAATATCAGAGGGACAGTCAAACTCACAAATCGAAAATAAAAACTGACAACGCCTGGCCAAAAATGATAAAAAAAAACAGAAAAACAATAGAACACATGACACAACATAGAAAACTAAAGAATAAGCAACACGAACCCCACCTAAAAACTAGGGGTGATCTCAGGTGCTCCGGAAGGGTAAGCAGAACCTGTTCCACTATAGAATAATTAATTGTTTTTACATTGTGACCTGGATAGAGAATCGTCTAATAACATAAATTCTACCTCAAGATTCAATATGATTCAATCTTCATAAATTGCTAGTGGCATCCAGCTTTTGATTAATTAAACATTTTGAATTAAGTCGATGAATATTGAACTATCAGATATTCGATGAAAAAAACAATCTTAAGGATGGAAAAAATATAAAGGAGTTATGAAAATCAATCAGTAAAAAAAAACCAACTAAGATGAAATGATATTAAATTTCTTCTTTAACACAAGTGAAATAACTACGTCTGTTTCTGGGGAAAGGGGAATAACTCAATTTAAATCAATAAGCCATTGCTATTATATATATATATGTAGCTTGCAAAAAACAATTGATAGTCCTATAGTCGACAATATTAGCTTTCTCAAAAGATACAGACTTTAACAAGTTGATTTGTAGTACGAAGCATTGCTTGAATTCAAGAAAAATTATAAAGAGAGTATTTGTAGTCCAAAATATATGAGTAACTTTTGCTCTTTAGAATGTAATTTGTACTAATCTCCCCAAACTATAAATGCTGCTCTTAAAAATATGTATTATACATAATTTTTTTATTTGGTATTAAATGAATTGCACAAGGTGTCGAGTAATAAAAAAAACATAGCGGCTGCACTTGTAGATTCAATGATTGTTAAATTTGGCCAAGAAGTTTCAGAGGAAAATAATTTTGAAAAAAAGTAGCAAACGACGGACGATGGATGGATGCCAAGCGGTGAAAGAACATGTCTGTGATAACCACATGTGTATGCTGAGTTTTCGTTGTTGGTAATTAAATATCATATTTTTTAGTTATTGAATGAAAGATGACAAAGTTCATATATTTGATCTTGCTAAAACTATTCCCACTGACGAAGACTATTTTTGATAATTGTCAATTCGATTTTATAACATCATCTTCGTTCTCTTGTCAACTTATATTAGTACCGTTGTGCAAATCTTTAGACTTATATATAGTGAACAGATGTCTATGATTAAGCACTTGTATATGGTGGTTTTTAATTGGTAAATCAATATTATCATAATTCAATGGTAAGTTATCGAATGAATGATTACAGAGTTTATATATCTGGTTTTATATATATTTATTTAGAATTTCGTAGAATTTCTAAGAATTGTTGTTGATCCAGGTCAAATACTTATGTACATCTGCATACACACCAGGTAATTCTGGTCGAGCACATCCATAGCCCCAGCTTACAATACCTACAATAAATAAACATTTCTCTATTTAGACTAAAATATTCACAAATGTTCATTGTTGAAATTAAAGATAAAACCGTTCTCATAATTGATGTACTGGTCAATAAACAATATGGTGTCAACAATGAAAGTTAAGGTCGTACATTTCTGGGGTAGTAAAACCTATTAATTCAACATTTGTTTTTATAAACTGAAAAAAAAAATAATCAAAAAAGAAAAGATAAAGGCTTGGTAGAATTGAGGAGTAAAACTGTTCTGAAATTTACTACTACCGAGCAAGCATTGTAAAACCAAAATCCAATGTGCCACTTACTGGTGCAGACAAATTGGTACCGTTAATGTTAGTATTATTACTACGGTGTTACATAAGGTCACTACCAGTTTAAATGTAAGATTCTATCACACTGATTCTTCACTTATACAGTTCAATGTACTTTGACATTAAATGAATGCCAAAAATAAGGTCACTTTCCGCTCTACTTTTTTAAGATCAATTATCGTTCAGCCTGAAGACCAAAATGCCTTACGTTTTTATCAAGAATCAGGATGCATTTGGAGAAAAGGTCAAAATCCGAATCAATAAATCTAACTTTGACCTCAATTTCAATGTAAATAATATCATATTAACAAACTCTAGTTCCATTATTAGTACCCATAAGACGTTTTCCTACCAAAAAGCTTATTTTGAATATGAAAAAAAGAAATCTGAAATAAAAAGTCAAAAGATCATATCGACCTAAATATACGGGCGTAGCGTCATGTCCATTTGTCAAAAATTAATTTTGAGACCTATTACGCTTTCGGTGTCGCTCGACAAGCAACAAACCATGTTTTGACCGTAATTTCAAATTCCTGATTTTATCAAAGGAGTCAAGGTCTCAATGAGTTACGTCGGTGACTTACATATGGACTGACATAGTTCCTGTATATGTTAAATGTTTTGAAACAAAGAATGTTATACACTGATATCCTGTTGTGATAGTACAATTGGGATTTACTTTCTCCTTAGAAAACGTAACAGATACAATTTAGATATTTTCTTTAAAATATTTTTCGGAATGATCTAATTTAAAAATAAAGCATACCTATAAGATCCCAGTTTCCTTGAGCGTTCAAACAAGCATATGGTCCACCAGAGTCTCCCTGTACAAAATGGAATTATAAGATTAGAAGAATATCTCGTTTTATTCACACATAATTATGATGCCCACATGAGGATGTCAAATGTATATTTATTGGTTTCGGACATGAAATTTATGAATGGTACACTATTTTTACACCAGCATATATGTGTTGGTTCGTAGATCTCAGTGTTAGGCACACTACAATCAATCAATCAATGATCTATAAATGTAAAAACTGAATATATATTCATTTTTAAACTTTAACATTAATGAGCAATAAATCTGTCTCTTTTGTCGTAAATGTCAGTATAAAGATTTGCGTGTACAGGGCCATCACTAAACATAATAGTGCAAACGCAAAAAGAGTATTTACCTGGCAAGCATCTTTTCCACCGATATCAAGACCAGCACATAACATTGTGTTTGCATTATAAGCATTACTCAAATAACTTGTACAGGCGGCATCTGTCAGCACTGGTTTGTATACCTCTTGTAATTTGTCAGATGTTGAACCACCTAATAAAAGTAGTATAAATAAGATTTGAGTTAAAACAAACGTAAAACAAGTTAACGAACTCGAAGGTAAATTTTAAAAAAGGTCTATAAAATCTGATAAAAATCAAAAGTCAACTAACAGAACGATTAGAAAACAGTTGTCATGTTCCCGCTTTAATTCACGCATTTTTCTGAAAACAATATCATCTAAATAAAGTTCGCTGATCGTATACAAAAGAATTCTCTTATACATCGTAACTTTGTGTAACCGCCCTAGCCTTTCTGTGGAAATGTATGTACAGGATGGTGTTGTTTTTTTTGTTTGTTTTGCGTCAAATCGTTTGATTTCGACATATGTTTCCTAATCATATTTAAAATAAAAATAACAAGAATGTATCCAAAGTACACGGATGCCCCACTTGCACTATCTGAAACGGGCACTTTCATTTTCTATGTTAATTTCACCGTGAAATTGGGGTCAACAGTCTAATATGGCTTTACAATTAGAAAGATCATATCATAAGAAATGTGTGTACTAAGTTTCAAGTTAATTTGACTTCAGCTTCATCAAAAACTACTTCGACCAAAAACCTAAAACTGAAGCGGGATAGACGGACGGACGAACGGACGGCTGGACGAACGAACGAACGGACACACAGCTAGAAAACATTATGCCCCTCTACTATCATAGGTTGGGTATAAAAAGAGAGATATCAGCCCACACAATTAAGCAACATCACTTTCATGAATTTGTTGTTATCTAAGGGCATACACTTGATATTTTGAAAAAATACGAAATTCTTTTTATTTAAAAATGTAGCTTTATATTTGATAATATGAATAATTAATCCACATAAGCTGTAAAATATTATGTTTAATGTATAATTTTTATGAAAATTGAATACGTGATTTCTTGGCAATCAATATTTTTATGGAAACTTCTACATTTTTCATATTTAAACTATTTGACGTATGAAAAGTGTTCTCGTACTCTTTGCCGTTTTATACTTTCCCCGATTTTTTTTATTAGTCAACGTGTTGCTCACTTGGTCTCAATTTTTATTTAGGTAATTTCAATTCTGTCGTCCATTTATTGTTTTTGGTTGAATTTACTTTTTTGACGCAATGAACAAATGTGACCATGTCTAAAGACATAAAAAAACAGATAATTAAACATATTGCCTAAACAATTATTAAATAAGCATATTCCGCTACATAATTCGATAAACTTAATGCCCGAAAATGAGTTCATGCTACTCGTGAGAGATCTAATAGAAGTTATCTCAAAGTAAATAAGTCAATTGTAAACTGATAAAAGTAAACACCAATGTGCCCACACTTATGTCCGTTACTATCTTGATTATTTAGAACGGTTCTATAGTCCACAGTAGATACGTACAGACTCACAATTGTAAATCACACATGTTAACTCTCATTATACAAATGAGGGCACACAAAGCTTATCGAATCTACTTGTTGTAGTTTAACAATGTTTCTGTAGTCGCATGTTCACAATGAAAAACTTATACCTTCCTTTTTTTGTAAATATTGATAATTAATGAATTATACCTTTAATTCATTAGTTAAACATCAGGATAAATTAATCATTTCTCTACACGTATTTTCATTTTGAAAAAAAACAACACAATATTTAATTTTTTTCATTGCAAGTCATGGTTTCTCATCATTTTGAAATCAAAATGATGCATCAAATATTCAAGAAAAATATATTTCGATGTCGTCATCACTTAGTTCGTATAACAAAATTGAGGGTAAAATACAATATCTATTGACATAAACATTTTACCCTTAAATTTGAAATAATAATCTTTCAAATTAGTAGATTTATTATTTTGTTGTTTCCAATTGGTTTTATCATCATTATTTTCAGATACTATTAAGGATCTGAATAAACAGTTATAAGAACGATTTCAATACGTCAATTAGATACATATAATATTTGCTAAATAAACCTTACAGTCTGACCCATGTTACAAAATCACATTGTATCCTCTAGAACTAGAATCCGGGACATCTGTGTTACAAGCAGAGTTCCTACCTACTGAGTTAAAAAAAACATACACCCCTATCTCAACTGCTAACTACTGGTTAAGTATCTACTTCATGTCGTAAGGGGAGCAATACCGTCCCACATGGATATAATACATAAGATTACTCAGATTCATATCCTGGAAAATCGAAAAACAGTCCAACAATTCTCTCACATGAGATACACAGTTTTTTCTGTCTGGCGAAGTTCAAGTGATCTCAAAGGAAAAATAATACACAAAATAGACTCCAAAATTGGGATCAATGATCACAAACTCGTATCCTATTGATTTTACAACTCCGTAAAACAACACACACATTTAAAGATCTAGATCAAGAAGCCTTCACTTTTCAACATTATACACATATCTATATGTCAAGCCAAATAGTACAACAACAGCAAATCCATAAGGCCAAAAAACTCTAATAATTAAATACAAGCAGCTGCAAACAACCACTGATATGTTAGGCTGTGATGTATTCAGTCAGAGTATACCTTTAAAATTGTTACTGGTAGATGGTTAAATGTCACTATCATAATATCTTGATATCTATCTTTTGGCAGATTGGTATGTTTTAGTAGATAAGAACAATTATTCCTATTCACATCTTTTTAAAGTTTATATATAAAAAATATTTTGTTTTAAATCGTTTGTACAAATGATAATTCTTTACAATGAATAACTAATTTGTGTTTACCTTCAGAGGTAGTTCCCCATCCTGTTACGACACATTCTTGATTGAAAAAGTCACTGGTAGGTAATGACGTCACACAGATTGGACTGACATCATCGTTCTCTGTAACTGTTGCTGCAAGATGCATGATTGCTATATCATTGTCGAAGTTTCTTGAATTATAATTATTGTGACTGTTGATTCTTGAAACAGTATATGCTCTCTGGTTAGCCTCATTGGCAGATCGTGAATGTACTCCAACGTCGATGGTCCAATCTCCAGGTCTGTTTTCTGTTCTATTTAATAAGAGATTAGCTTATATTACTGTGGATTCATAATTATTCGTTGGATACCAATCTTCGTGGGTTTCGTGTGTACAAGTGAACCACGAATTCAAATTTTCAACAAATAACAGTTGTTCAATAAGTTATATATACATAAATTAGCAAAACCACGAAATCAAATATCAACGAATATGAGTTTTCACCAATCCACAAAAATTGAAACCCACGAAAATAAATGAATCAACAGTAACACAATAAAATAACGAAAATACCAAACTTCTGGCAAACTTCACAAATGGCAAAATCAAAAGCTCAAACACATTAAAACGAAAATAAAACAACTGTCATTTTCCTTATTTGATATACTCATGTCGCTATGAACAAAACTGTGGATTAAATAATAAATCTGGTTTTAACTTGTTATAGCCCTTCAATTGTGTAAACTTCCAACAAAAATATATAAGATATAATGAAGAATGGCGCATTTTTAAATGAGGAAATCTGTATTGTTCAATTTGTAAAAATCGTAGAATGGGATTTATGATGAATAGGGTTGGGTTGGTATTTCCGTTATAATCCTTTTTACAAATGTTGACATTTTAATAAAGCTTTTTTTCTATCTGATTTAATCGCAATATGATCAATTCTGGTTTTGATTGATTGATTGGTTATTATATGTGTTTATTCCCAGACTAGAATATTTTGAATGGCGTTCTGTAGTGTATACTAAAATGGTGAGAGGTAGTTAGTGTATGGTGCAAAAGAAATGAGTGCATAGTGAAAATCAGAACATGGTTTTAGACGGAAGCTTTGGCGTATAACTGAGGACTGTACACAACAATCGATAAAATAGTTGCTGCATTTACAGACAATAGTAACTCACAAAAAAAGCGATAAATGTAACCTATACCTACTTTCAAAAAAACTTTGAACATAGGCAATTAATTTGTAAATTTCGAATAAGTTACCACTGTTTGTTATTATAAACTGGTAGATACAGGAAAAGGCCCAGATATTTGAGACTATGCACACATTGTGATGTACTAAATGATGAGTTCCATTTCTTTTTTTAAATGTAAAGTAAATGAACAATTAAAAAAAGAGTTTATAATAACTTAAAACGATATGGATAAATTAAAACATATCATAATCTTGGACCAAAACAGGATACTAACAAATTAGACTCCATTTAAAAAAAAAAACGGTATATTATGTATAATGTATTTAGCCATTGGCACATATGGGCGTAACGTGTTTTTCAATAAAGACAATAAACAAAGACTTACCCATCAACACAGTGGGCAGCTGTTATAACTACAAGATTTCCAGCGCTATTCCTGATCAAGGCACCTCCACAGGTCAAAGTACTTGTTCTGTACCTCATCAGTACCTACATAATATGCAATATTTAAATAAAAAAAAGCTCATTGTTTTCTTTGTTTATAAACAACACATTCAGAGAATATCATCAATATCTAAATAATATGCATTTTTTAGAGAAAAAAGCTCAATTGTTATTTTTGTTAAAAGACAAAAATCCATAGGTCAGAGTATTTGTTTTGAAACTCATCAATACCTAAATAATATGCATATCTTAGAGAAAAAAAGCTCCCTTGTTATTTCTGTTTTAATAAAAAAAAAACCTCCTAAGGTCAGAGTATCAAATCAATACCTAGATAATATGTACTGCTAATAGAAAAACAAATTAATTGTATTTCTGTTTTAAAAACCCTCAACAGGTCAGAGTACTTGTTTTTGTACATGTATCTCATCAACGCCTACATAATATGAGAGAAAAAAGCTCAATTATTTTCTCTGATTAAAACAACCCTTTAAAGGTCAGAGTGTTTGTTATGTAACTTATTAATACATTGATCAATACTACAATATACATTTTATGCTCAATACTATTTCGTGTTCAATTGTATTTCAAATTAGCACCAAGTTGACATATACCATGTATCTATGACATGTGCATCAAATAAAATGAATTGCACTTTAAATTCATCATGTTCATTATTTTTTCTCTAATAATGGTAATAACGAAATAAGAAAAAATGTTGTTGGTCTCCTATTACATGTATTATAGTATATTATATCCTATAATCAAAAGTTTAGAATTCGAAAAAACACGTTTAATCCTCCTAAAATTAGAAAGAATAATAAAACATGTACAAAAAGTACAAAACATCCCAGAAGTAAAAGTAAATGAAGAGATAGGCGAAAGATACCAAAGACCGAAAAATTGAAACCAACAAGTCGGAAGCAGACTGACAACGACATGTCTTCAAATGAAACACAAAACACACAAGCAATAGTGCGCAATACCCAACACACAAAACTATAGTCTGGACAACAAGAATCCAACCAAACACTGGGGATCATTTTTAATGCTGCAGAATGGTAGTTATATCCTATTTCATATGTGGTACCCGTGTTGCTCATTTATTACAATTGCGTGATAAGTCCCATTAGGTAGGTCGCACTCTAGAAAAAGGGGACAGGATTGACGTTATGATGATACGAATATATATGTTGTCATCTTTCAAACGGATATTCACTAATGGTCAACCAACTACTGGTGAGATGTTGGTGACACATTGACAAAATTTAGATTAAAAAATTGTGCATCCATATTGCACATTTGTTGATCTGTGGACAAGATCATGATTACAAATTTCGCGTAACCGGTGCTTTTGTTACAAGACAAATAACAAATTTAGTATTATCAGTCTTGAAATGTGACCCTGGTTGATCAAATATGTAATCACTAAGCAATACAGTAAGCGAAATATTGATACAAAGGCAGAAAAAGTCGTGACAGTATTGTTTATTATTTAGTTTAAAATTCACTAGGATTCAAATATGTTTCGTCGGTGCATGTTTTTTGTAAAGAAATTGAAAAAAAGATTATATTTAATGTTCATCATTCAAATAATTAACAAACAAATTCAAGCTGAATGTCAAAACCAATGAAACCTAACTAGCGATAAAATATGTATGAGTATTAAAGAATGACACGTTAAGCCATTCAGCTACTTTGATTGCACACATTGTGAACTTTCAAAGTTGGAACATCTGGGTTGCAGAGTTGCATATATCTAGTATAAAAACATATATATATATATATATATATATATATATATATATATACCTGCCATGGCCAACTGTGGGGAACGGACTCCCGGCCTCCAACAATGTATGTAGATTTATGAGGTGAGGTTACTGAGCTTCCACATCCTGTATTTTTGGCACTCGGCGCACCTATGTTTGAAAAATTATCATCTTTAGAAAATAAACACAATTCTTAATAAATTTCAAGCTTTGTCAACACTCTCATAGTATGAATGCTGATAAAACTAAAATGTACTTTTTTATATTTCCAGTAAAATGGGTCAATGTTAAAATATTCCGTGATATGTGTAAGTTTTTTAAATTTCGAAATATAAGTTTAATATACAAGTGAGTCTATTTTTCGTGGTACCTAAATTTGCCTGAATTTAATTTGGCTAGCCTAATTATCATAAAATTGAGACAAAATATTTTCCTTGACCCTTTGACAAAAATATAAAAATTTCTAAAAACTTGAACTACACACTTTCTTGGAAAAATTACATTAGATATACAGCAGTTTGACAAACACTAATTTTGATTCATGAGAAACTTAATATTTCCTAAACAATACAACGTGGTTGAAACGTTTCGCTGATTTTAAAAAGTTGTCTCCCTGCAATGCTAGGTACAACCGTAGAAGACTCCGTAATTCGACTGGTTTTTTATTACCTCCCCACTTTTAATTTGGTAAGTGGATTAGAATAAAAGTTGCACAAAAGAGAATAATGAACATTGTTTAACTAAGGAAGAAATACAAATAATATTTACTAAATGTTTGAGTGACCTACATTATCTCTGATAAGCACATCTTAATAACTCATGTACAACTGTCACGTTGAAGTTTATAATTAACATGTACTTTGTACCACAGTCCTAGCTTGAAATGTATATTGAGATACAACATTATATAACAAAGATAAACACATGATACAAACATGAACAATTGACAACATACAACCAATATCAATGACGCATTTTCTGTTTATATATCATATTAAAATTTATAATTAAGGACCTGCAAGTTCACTTAATATATGTTTGTCTTTTTCTTGTTTACCATTGCGTTGTCAGTTTATTTTCTATCTGTGAGTTTGAATGTCCATCTGGTACTTTTCTCCCCTTTATTATATGTAATTGATATGGATGTGTTCGTCATTGATGTTTCAGTAGGGAATTGTGAAATTCACTTTTGACATACACACTGAACAAATGTTCAGCATAATGAATAGG
Organism: Mytilus galloprovincialis; assembly: GCF_965363235.1. Lineage (NCBI taxonomy): Eukaryota > Metazoa > Mollusca > Bivalvia > Mytilida > Mytilidae > Mytilus > Mytilus galloprovincialis. The sequence goes on along the minus strand of NC_134846.1, from coordinate 4,219,161 downwards.
TTCGCTATTACGATGAGCATGTATCTTGATTTACCACAGACATGTCTTTTTGTGGTAAAATATGCATATCAGTAATTGTGGATAATTCAAAAATGATTGTTAAATATCTTCAAAATTGGAAACAATTATTTTCCATATTTACGATATCTGTTCTTATCATAATTGTAAATAACACTTTACCAATCCGGCATTAGTAATGGATAGAATATAAAATATTTTTGGGTCGGGAAAGATATTATATAATATTTTTTCCAATCGGAATATATATTACATAATATTTTTTCCAATCCGAATAATTATTACATAATATTTTTTCCAATCCGAAAAATTATTACATAAGATTTTTTTTTCATTTTTTAGATTTTAATGAGTCATATGTCAAAATGATAAGACTAAAAAAGTTATATCAGTTATAAGATGAAATTTCTACCATAATGTTTATTGCAAAGATAATTTATTATGTAATAAAACATCCTATTGGAATTTGTTTTATGTGATAAAAATTTTGAGTCATCGGTCCTTTTATTATGCTGATGGAATAAATATCACATAACAATAATTCCAATTGGAACTGTTGTTACATAATAAATTATCTTTGGAATAAATAGTATGACGGAACTTATATTCTGTGACAGGTCTTTACCTAAATAGTTTACTGCTTTGTTTTCGATTTTTGTACTTTGACCTTTAATATTATTGATTTGCAAGGCAGATGATGATATAATGGTACATTCATTCGATGTCACTTGTCTTTCTCCCTTATATTGTTTACTTGATTCATAAATTCAAAATGTATTCCATGTCTGAACATGGCCACACGATCAATATATATGACATTACAAGTGCTAATAGTTATCAAAGGTACCAGGATTATAAACACCAGGAATTGCCTCAACGTTAATATATATGCACGATTCGTAAAATTACTCTCTCCGCGAGAAAATTTAGTACTACTTTAGTCTTGATTCGGTATCATCTATTTCACTTTTAAAACAGTGTTTTAACTAGCACCAAGATAGTTTCATTGTTCACTGTCTTTGATGAACTACCATTTATTATCGACATAAACAGACAAAAAATCAGCATTCTGATAATATTGATTTTATTTGTAATAGTTTTAACCCTTTCTAGACTATCTAATTCTGTACATGTAAATAAAAAATGGTATATTTGCAAATTAGACATGTACAGTAAAGGACGAAAACTGTACACGAGTTCAATATACATAACAACCTTTGTCAATGGCATTACACATACAGTTTACAAAGTTTAAAAGGAACCAGATAAGAGAATATGAATTGTGATACATCAGACAAATTCAACTTAATAATTATATGATGAGCCGAATGTAACCTCAGGACTACATGTTACTGTTTTTGTAAAGTCACATAAAGAAGGTGAATGGTTAGACATGTTTCAGAGTGATCATCTTCTTGTAATGTATTTGCAGTGTATATTTAAATCCAAAACAACTAATAAATCATGTGTTAATCATGGAACTTTGAATCACTTACTTGAAATTATCAAAATTTTTGGAAGTAGTGAATGGTTACAATCAAATACATTTGATTGATTATTTCGTCAAGGCGTTAAAAGGAGTGTGTATATTTATATACATCATATCACTATAAAAAAATACATACTGAATGTAGCTCCAATTACCGCTGCAAATAAAACCAGGACTTTCATGATGAATAGGAATTTGACAACTGCTTATCACCAATATCTATTCTATTTAAATGGAAATATACCGTATCGAATTGGGGAACATATATTGTTTGAGTTAACATTATATTTATAATAAGTATCATCTGTCAAATCTTGCTGTCCTTAATTCATGAAGCTACTAATGTTCACCTGTTTCACATCTATACCGTTTTCTTTTTACTTTTTTGCATTATCAATCACATAATTTTTGTAATTTTATTTACCATTATCCCTATTTGTCCTCTGCTTTCTATTATCTTTAACCTAGATAATAAACATTCAAATCACGTTGAAACTGGACTAAAGGTCAAATATCTTGTAATATAGATTCCTGTTCGGGATATATATATATATATATATATACATACATTATATAGAACATGCATTAATTGATTGAATAAATGATGTTACTGTGATACCTTGTTTTTTTTTTTTGGTAATGATATTTAAGTCTATAATGAAATGGTAAGCCCAATTGGATTAGTTATACAAATTAACTCTCAAATAAAAGCTGTAATTAGTCTGTTGTTATGTTTCTGCTCTTTAGATTAATTGCAATTATAGATACAAAAAATTGGCATCGAATCATTTATGAAGCATTTTGAACAATTTTGGCTTACAAAATTGCAATTTTGTTATCTTTAATTCTTTTTTAAACCATTGTGTCAATGCAACTGCTAATGGAGTTTTTCTCTCAGACAGTGTGTACTTACAACAACTTAGGAGCAACAGTATGTGTTCTACATGTGGAACAGGATCTGCTTTTCCTACAGAATTACTGATATTATCCCCAGTTTTGTTCGGGGTTTGTGTTGCTTAGTCTTTGGTTTTCTGTGTAGTGTGTTTGTTTGTCGTTTTATTTTAGTCATAGCGTTAGCAATACATTTTTGGTTTATGCGTTTCCTTCGCCTCTTATTCACCACCCCAGTATTCAGCACTTCTGTGTTGACATTATTTGTATCATGCTATGATATTTATCATCAATAATTATACTATTAACAATTTTATTTTTTTTTCGAAAAACTAAGGATTTTATTACCCTGGAATAGATTTTGAAATAGTATTAGAAAAATATATTGATATTTTAGGTCCTCAAAGCTCTTCAACTTCGTTCTAATTTGGCCTAATAATATTTCACTTTTTTTCGAGCGTCAACAGTGAGTTCTGTGTAGACGAAACGCGCGTCTGGTGCAGAACATTGCAATGCAGCTGGTATGTATGTAGGGGCTTATTTACATCCATATTTATGAAGATGCACGTAGGCCTTTTGTTTTGCGTTTTAATAGTCAGTTCAAAGAACATCGGAACGTTTTGCGCTTTAATAATACAGCAATAGTAAGTTCAAAGGATACCGGAACGTCTTAGGTTGAGTTTAAGCAGTTGTATATCTACATCAATCACTAGTCTGTAAACACTTTTGTTGTGAGTTCATTGTTCGTTCGACACCGATCTAAATTGAACTACATTATAACTTTTTATACCAAAGGTCAGTTCTTCTGATTGAGTACTCCCACTTTCTCTATCAATCAAAATTAGTGATTATCATTGTCAACTGCTGTAGTTTTGAAATTTTACCTATCATGTCTGTTTATTTTGTACACGCATCGTTGTGAACATAATACAATTTGATGCGACTGTCATACAAGTGAGCGGTTTAGCTAGCTATAAAACTAGGTTGAATCCACCATGTTCTACATTTGAAAATGCCTGTACCAAGTCAGGTATCCATTCGTTTGATGTGTTTAAGCTATTGATTTTGCCATTTGATTAATAGGGACTTTTCTTTTTGAATTTCCCTCGGGGTTCAGTACTTTTGTAATTTTACTTTTGACAAAGGAAAACTGTATTTCTTAACGTTCATGCATTTTATTCTTAGGAAACGCTCAAATCCAAATATTTGAAAGCAATCGTTGATGAATACGATGAAAAGGGTATAAAAGAAAAGCAAAATTTGTCTTCCGGAGTTGAAACTTTAATTCTTTTTTAACAGGCAAAGAGCCAACAATGTCGTTAAGACATGTTTTAAAAACACATTCATTTTGATAATTATCAGTTCATACATTAGTTAATTGTAATTAATTTAAGATGTACTTAGGTGATTTAAGTTAAAATTAAATAAATCAAGAATTAAAAATTGATATTTTAAGCTGGAAGAGTATTAGTTACGGATGAAAAAAAAAACGCTAAAACTATTGATAGGTTATGGAGCTCCTTTTCGAGATATTTGGTTTATAAAATATTGTGGGAAAAGGCTGACTCGGACTTTTACCTTGTATTTGCATTGGTATTATTTGGGTCTTAAATCAAAAGAAAGAAAATCAAGAATCTGCTTAAATTTTGTCAAATGGCCTCTTATGAGCTATTAAGTCTTATATTAATTGATAAATAGGTGTTATGGGGCAAAATAGTTTACCTTGTTTCGTATGGAAAAACATTGAGGAGTCCGTACATTTGACACTTATTCCAAAACCTTACCTAAGTACATCCTTAAGGTTGTATGTCTCATGGGTTAAATTCACAATAGATAAATTTTATTTAGACATTTTTTGTTTTATGTTTTTTTTGCAAATAAATTGTGTTTTTAGTTGACTTCTCACATATTTGATAAAAAGAAAAGACCTAGTATAGGTTTGAATGTTAGAAACACAGTTGTATGTGTTTGAATCGTAATTTCATGACGCCGTCATCAACATGATTAATACACAAAAAAGGCTCATCAAAAGTGAAAGAAGACAACAAATGGACAACCTTAATTATGACATTGTAAAACTATTTATAAAAACAAGACTAAAAGCTTGAACCTAGATAAAAGCCGGCAACTTTATTTGTGCATAAGATTTAAAAGAGAGACAAAGGATACCAAAGGGTCAATTAAAAGTCATCAGTCAAAAAAAACCTGACAACACCATGGCTAAAAACAAAACTGACCAACAAAATTATACAAAATACAACATGTTTAGAAAACTATAAACTGAGTAACACAACGCCGACCAAAAACTTGGAGAGGATAAACAGATCATAATCCACATGTTATACTTCTTGTATTACCAATGACAAATGATACCAGTTTAACTGATGATGATGATGCATGCATGAACAACTTTTTACTATGTTATGTTGATATGGTGTTATTAACCGTTTAGTACAAGTGGAATGAATGCTCTATCTGTTTTGGTAGACAAGAATTCCTTCATAGTTTTATAACGTGAAACGATATAAAGACGCATTGTGTACAAAACCTGATATTCTTTATAAATTACATTCTTGAATAAATTTATAGAAGTGATAAATATTAATTCAGTAAACGTCTTCATAAATAGATGCAAACATTGAAGAATACTAGGTATTTTCAATTCCATTTCTAATTGATAAAAAATACAGAACGTCATTATTCCATCAATAAAGCTATAATATATCCTGATGTCAACGTGCTTGAGTCAGGATGACAACTATATAACCTATATAACATTTGTCACAAATTGGCCGATTCCGTACCCACATAAATAGAGGCATAGTCACCCGAATTATGCCGATTGAACTACATAACACTCAATGCAAAACCATGATTCGAATCAATTGGTATCCATAAAAAAATAGGTCTCTAGTTTGGACTAGTTTTAAACTAACATTATTCCGTGACAATTGTTCACGACGAATGTGAACACGTCTTATCAGTAACAATGTTGATTACTAAATATCAAGGACATCTAAGTTGGGTTGTCTTCTAGTTAGTGTGTATATAAAATATCATGTATATGACATTTGCACTTCACTTCGTGTATTGCATTACAATTTTCGATGAATGATCAATCAGTAAACTATATTATATGATCCACGTTCTATTATAATGGTCATAGGCAAAATGATTGGTTTAACAAATATGTGTTTCAAGACAAATTACCTATAGAAATATATGAATGTCTGTCTGTTGATGAAATCTTTTCAAATGATTATTTTGTTAATGAAACGTTTTACTGCAGATATCACCGATGCAATTAAAAACAAAAAGTTGTAGAAATAGATTACCAAATAAATAGCTGTCAATAACGCAATACACAGAAGGAAAAACAACAAAATATCCGCCATTAACCGATATTGATGAAATAAGTGTGAACAATAAGAGTGTTACCGCCTTCCTGAGGAGAGTACATTTTTTGACGAACCAAAGAGTCGATGATTGAAATTAGGTCTTTATATTTAAATGCGTGATACCAAAATGTAGTTGCTTCCCTCAGATATTGTATTTGTATTATTTTGTGTTGTATATTTCTCTGTAAACTTGCATTTAGTTCTATAGAAAATACAGTATATATATTAACCTTTCTAGTGTTAACAATACAAGAATAGTTGGTGTGATATGATTGCAAATGAAACAGCTATGATCCCCCTAATTTCAAATAAAGAGTATGTCAGCAGTTAAGACTATTCTTCACCCGAAATCAAGTTTTAAAAAGATTAAAGATCACGGTTTTACTTTTAAATGGGCACACTGTTGGTTGAGAGAAACCCATGCTAACGTATTGATTAGATATAGAGTACTGAATTGCAGTGGATGTATAAAAAGTATTTCCTATTGTAAAAATATATTGATTTTTTAAACAACAAATTAGCCGTGCAATTACCGTCTGGTATCATTATATCATGTATATGTCATAGTTTCAAACGCAATTTAGTGTTACTTCCATTGGCGAGGGTTTTATACATGTGTAAATTTAAATGAATATTAGTGCGATTTACATAGTGTTTGCAACTGAGTATTCTCAGTGGATAAATATATAGTCTGTATGCAGGCGCTTCTGGAAAGTTCACAATTGGGAAGCTGAAATCATCTCTTTTGTCGTAAACTTTTGTTTTCAACCGACTCTCATTTTCAAATTTTAGATGTTAGTCAGGATATGAAGCAAACTTAACTGTATCTGTAGTATCCTTTATCTCTAGTTCGACGGGATAAATCGTTCAATATAGTCACAAAAGTTTGTATTATTTAGTGAGAGAACATCATCTATAAAGAGGAATGTAAAGATAAAGGATATTGCTAACTTCTTATCTTTCTTCCTAAAAAGTAATCTGTTTCCCTCGGTTTTAGTTTGTAACCCGGATTTGTTTTCTCTCAATCAATTTTATGATTTTTGAATATCTGTATACTACTGTTGCCTTTATTTCTTTACTTAAATCAGCAAATGTTGAGACATATTTGAAATGTCTGTGAAAATCTGTTCATCTTTAGACTTGTTATCCGAATCAAAAAAAGTTATTGACTGCATTATCTACAATGTTTGAAAAAAAAACCAAATATTTTAGAACCAACAGTTCAACTTAGCCATTCAAAAGGGAGAGGGGCGGGGGGACATTTTTTTTTCAGTATGATTCACCATTGTTTAAGGTATATTATAGCACCTACGTGTATCTTCTCATATATTTTTTCATGAACAATCTATGCTAATTTACACGACCTTAAACGATTGCAAGGGACCCATACTAAATCTTTCTTCTATATTTTTGAAAAAAAGCAATAATAAAATCCTCGTTTTGGCAAAATATAGGAACATTCTTACAAAATATATTGCTAATATGTTGTTACTTCTATGATTATTGAAACATAATTAAAAAAACAAACAATTGCTGTGTTCTATTTGAACATTTGAAATGCCTTTTGTTTGTCCCGTACACCATGCGGTAGTATAAGCTATAGACTTTGTTTTAATTTACAAATGAGAATAGTTTGATAGTTTAACTTGTAACAATGAACTAAAAGTATCTCGTCATTAGAAAAGTGAAACAGGGACTAATTTTCCAGCAGGTATATTTAGGTTTAGAAATTGCAAAGTTTTAGTTGCAGCATACTTTAGTTTGTATACATTGCGATGAAAATGAAATTTTAAGAAGGCGTTTATTTGAAGGTAACCCAGCGAATCAAAATGAAATGCAATGGTCAACATTTGATCTTTACTTAATACAATTTTTACATCATTCTGAGTCGGATCAATTGTAAATACTCCTTTCTGAATGTTGATTTATGGACTGCTATTTTGTTCTTTGTTTTCTCTTTTTCATGATCTAGTGTTATCACATAAGCAACACGACGGGTGCCACATGTGAAGCAGGATCTGATTACCCTTCCGGAGCACCTGAGATCACCCCTAGTTTTTTGGTAGGGTTCGTGTTGTTTATTCTTTAGTTTTCTATGTTGTGTCATTTGTGCTGTTATTTGTTTGTCTTTTTCATTTTTAGCCATGGCGTTGTCAGTTTGTTTTAGATTTATGAGTTTGACTGTCCCTTTGGTATCTGTCATCCCTCTTTTATAGATAAAACTAATTCGTTCAGTGTATTTTTACTTGTTTTAGTTTAAATGTCTTTTTGATCGAGTTGAGTCATTTTAATTGATATCCTATAATGTACCTTTTTTCTGTTGTAATGTTACACTACTGTATCATGTTACGTCAAGGTGGGCGTTTTCTGTGAATGCCTAAGCCAGGAACCTGTTGTTCAGAGGTTGTCGTTTTGTGGTTCATAAGAGATTGTGTTGTCTTTTTTTATAAATTAGACTATTGGTATTCCTGTTTTCATTGCTTTACACTTTTCATTTTTGGACCCTTTATAGCTAACTGTTCGTTGTACGCCAAGACTCATGATAGTTGAAGACCGTACTTTGACCTAGTATAATTGTGAACTTTTTATACATTGTGACTTCGATGGAGAGTTGTCTCATTGACATTCATAACACATTCTATTTATGTATAGAATAAATTCTCATGAATTGTATCATTTTCATATATAATATCTTTGATATAGAGTTAACTGTCTTTTATCTCAATGTATATCCTTTCATGCGACTGTCCTACAGGTGAAAGGTCTAGGTAGCTTTAAAATCGGGCTTAACCCACTATTTTCTGCATTTTCTGTATAAGAAACCGCCAATACCAAGTCAGGAGTATGACAGTTGTTATCCATTTGTTTGAGCTTTTGATTTTGCTTTGAGACTTTCCGGGTAGAATTTTTCTCAGAGTTCGGTATTTTTGTTATTTTACTTCTTATCAAGCATAAATCAAGCTTCTGTAATTACAAATATTAATATGCCAAACAGCAAAGATAATGAAAAATAGTGATGTGCCATTTTGCAGTTGTTTGGCTTTCCAACTATTTTGATCTGAGCGTCACTGATGAGTCTTATGTATACGAAACGTGCGTCTAACGTATTAAATTATAATCCTGATGCCTTTGATAACTAGTCATAGAAACTTCGTTCAAATCAATGTATTGTTTTATTGCATTTAATAGAAAATGGGGATTTGTGGCAAGTCATGTCAATATTTTTGCAGAAAATCAACAGACTTAAATGCAGATATTTTCGTTATGAAATTCTAAACATAGATCATAGATGTATGTATAATGAATAACCTGTACAATCCCAAAACATCCTGCTGGGTCACTAAAGTCGATCACACCCTAGAAGATGTACTAGAATTGGTCCATATATGTATGTGTTTTAACTAAAATCGTAACTTAAAATGTATAAACTTGTTTAAGTTGTATAAATTTTAATTACTATTTACCAGTTTATGTCACCAGTTTACAGATTCAAGAACTCTTTATCTGATGGTTGTTATATCCAGTCAAAATTAGCTTCTGAAATCTTCATCGAACGGTTAAAAAATAGTGACTAGTATGCTCTTATGGCCGGCCAGATGTTAGACTTTAAGTTATTTCCGATACAAAGGGGAGTAACAAGAAATAGTTGTAATCACACAACTTAACTTAGTCCAGGGACAAGGCGTTGTCTTTAATTCTGATACCTTTGATAACTAGTCATAGAAACTTCGTTCAAATCAATGTATTGTTTTATTGCATTTAATAGAAAATGGGGATTTGTGGCAAGTCAAGCCAATATTTTTGCAGAAAATCAACAGACTTAAATGCAGATATTTTCGTTATGAAATTCTAAACATAGATCATAGATGTATGTATAATGAATAACCTGTACAATCCCAAAACATCCTGCTGGGTCACTAAAGTCGATCACACCCTAGAAGATGTACTAGAATTGGTCCATATTTGTATGTGTTTTAACTAAAATCGTAACTTAAAATGTATCAACTTGTTTAAGTTGTATAAATTTTAATTACCATTTACCAGTTTATGTCACCAGTTTACAGATTCAAGAACTCTTTATCTGATGGTTGTTATATCCAGTCCAAATTAGCTTCTGAAATCTTCATCGAACGGTTAAAAATAGTGACTAGTATGCTCTTATGGCCAACCAGATGTTGACCTTTAAGTTATTTTCGATAGAAAGGGGAGTAACAAGAATTAGTTGTAATCACACAACTTAACTCAGTCCAGGGGCAAGGCGTTGTCTTTAACATGTTACACAAGCTGGTTTCTTTAAAAAAAAAAGAAATCCAATTGTAAACCAAAATGCTTGTTTAGCATTAAATATTAGATATTTGTTTAATAAAAGTATTGTTTTATATTATTTTTGATGTATGAGAATTAGAAACTGACATTGATTGTCTACTTTATGTAACTACTGTTCAACATGGGGTGAAATATTTTTGTTAAAGGAATTCATTTCTGTTCTCCTCTCTTCCGAAAGACAACATTCTAAGTCACCCACTGGATGTTTAATTCGAAGTTGCTGGTTTATTTTAGAATAGAGCTAGTTTTTAGACTTTGTACGACTTTGCCCCCCGCAGAACTATAGAAAAACAGACTTACAGTACATTAACGGGTGTTACACGGACTCTTTTTAGATGATACACGGACTCTTTTTAGTTGTTACACGAACACTTTTTATGAATAGAATCACTCGTGCATGATCAGTGAGTTCATGGACACTTTAACTTTCAATTAGATTTGAACTTTTTGGTTCACCGACTTATTTCCTGTCTTTTTATTGAACAAAATATTTACGTTAGCATCAATATTTTTTTTGAAACATTTCCAGTAAAATACTATTCATATTAGTACACTAAGGGATTAGACATTGAACTTCAAAAAAAAAGGGGGTATGGCTATCTCCTAAAAAAGATATTTTGATCCCAAATTTTATGAGAAAAAAATTATTATGGTCAAGCAGATGACAAATTGATGTTTTGGATGATTCCTAATTTTCCGAATACCGTAAATAGTTCTAATTTAAACAAAAACATTTGGGTGATGGCGTTGAAAAGTAAATAGTTAATATTCTCAAAATAGAACATACTGCCCCCTTTATGAAGCAAAATGTTCGGTCAATAAATGTTTTCTTCAATATATGGATATGAATAGTATTTTGGACAATGCCGAAAGTAAAGAAATGATGATACTGACGTGTATATTTCAATAAAAATAAGACAGGAAATAAGTAAATAAAAATAAAATCTTTTCAAAAGATAAAATCCCTATCAACTCACCAATGCACGATTGATCCTATAAACAAAAAGTGTTCATGTAATACACGTCCAAATAAGCAGCAAATCTAGAAGAAAATCATTCAACTTAGTCATCAATTTTGGGCGGTAACTGCGATTGGATCATAATGTAACACGTGTTTATTACCGATCAACACTTGCAGATCTGGAGACGAGCATGAATTTAAAAAAAATTAAAGTACATTGTATATGCCTGAATATATATTAAGACAAAATCCATTTTTTCATAAACATTTCATTCACTAAATAAATGAAGAAGGAAATTCATTCTTTTGATACATTTATATTGTTATCGAATTTATAACAGTGGCGAATTCAGGTCCAAATCGAGGACAAAACAGGGGGAAGGGGGGCCAACTTTATGTCCCCATTTAAATGCATTGATCATGCAAAAAAGGGGTGTTCCAACCCCGGGACCCCCACCACTGAATATTAAATTCATGTATTTGGCAACAAACGCGCGATTTTTACGATTTTTTTTAAGGGGGGATGGGGGATGGAATGCATTTTTTCATAAAAAAAAAATCACAGCCTGTTATTTTTAAAATGAATTAGCCGACCCCCCCCCCCCCCCTCCCCTCCCCGCTTTCCGTTTCATCCATAAAAATCAAAAGTTATCCTACTTACCACTAAAATATTTCTTTAATGCACTACTTTTTTACGAAATTACATTTTAAAAAGTTTTAATGTACAACATCATCTTTTACTTGAAACGGTTCTTTTTTATCAAATTATTAGATTCCTGACTTTTTTTTGAAGAAAAAAAATCTCGATTGAAGGGAAATGAAAAAAAAAGGTGTTTATACTATAACTTACATTTACTGCTTTATGGCTATCTAAATTTCTCAAATGTTTAGTCTTGCAAAATGTATTATTACTTTCTTGAAACGTCGTACAAGTCAAATAAAAAAGTAACAAAAGAAACAGGCCGGTAACAACCAGTCGAATAGTTTTTCTGCACTTGTAGTCAGGTCAAGGTCCTCGGCTATCGCCTCGGACCTTGACCTGACTACTCTTGCAGAAAAACTATCCGGAAACGGTTGTTACCGGCCTGTTTCTTTGTTACCTTTGTATTTTATCTAATACATGATGGATTAAAGTTTAAATGCAAATGTGATGAAATTTAATCAAATATTGATTATTTTTTTGTTTAAGAAATGCAATACGTGAGTCTAAATAGCTGTTTTATTGGAATTTGAGATATGTTCATGGTTACCTGAACAAAATTATGGCTTGTTATTGACCATTATTATATCCTTATGTAGACGAAACGCGCGTCTGGCGTACTAAATTATAATCCTGGTACCTTTGATAACTGTTTACACCTGCTCTGCAAGGTTTTTGTGATGCTTACGGTAATAAGCATTGGCAATTTTACGTTGTGTGCTTTGTGCTCTTAAAAGGTTTAGATGACACACCTCTTTTGTTAAAAATTAAAAACTTTAAACCTTTAACTCGCTTTGAAGATATTTTCCGAATGTCCCTTTTATTTTGATGTTTTCTTATATTTTAAATTGTGAGTCATGAAAAAAAGGGCCTGCAAGTTCAATTGTAAATATACAATTTAAATTACACTGTATCCTCTTCACTTTGATGACCGAAACCAATTCATTAAGAAAGCTATGCATAACCTAGACGCAACAGCGAACACCCTGCTGGTGGAAGTTTTGACCCCGAGGGTATCAGCAGCCCAGTAGTCAACATTTCTGTGTTGACATGAATATCATGATTCAATAATGTGGTCATTTTTATTATAAATTTTCCGTTTACAAAACTTTGAATTTTTCGAAAAACAAAGGATTTTCTTAACCCAGGCATAGATTACCTTAGCCGTATTTGGCACAACTTTTTGAAATTTTGGATCCTCATTGCTCTTCAACTTTTCACTTGTTTGACTTTATAAATATTTGTATATGAGCGTCACTGATGAGACGAAACGCACGTCTGGCGTACTAAATTATAATCCTGGTACCTTTAATAACTATTTACACCACTGGGTCGATGCCACTGCTGGTGGACGTTTCGTCCCCGAGGGTATCAACAGCCCAGTAGTCAACATTTCCGTGTTGACATAAATATCAATAAAATGGCCATTATTATAAATTTCCCGTTTACAAAACTTTGAATTTTTCAAAAATTAAGGATTTTCTAAACCCAGGCATAGATTACCTTAGCCGTATTTGGCACAACTTTTTTGGAATTTTGGATCCTCATTGCTCTTCAACTTTTCACTTGTTTGGCTTTATAAATATTTGTATATGAGCGTCACTGATGAGTCTTATGTAGACAAAACGCGCGTCTGGCGTACTTAGTTATAATCCTGGTACCTTTGATAACTATTTACACCATTAAGTCGATGCCACTGCTGATGGACGTTTCGTCCCCGAGGGTATCAAAAGCCCAGTAGTCAACATTTTGGTGTTGACATGAATATCAATGTGGTCATTATTATAAATTTTCCGTTTACAAAACTTTGAACTTTTCGAAAAACTAAGGATTTTCTAAACCCAGGCATAGATTACCGTAGACGTATTTGACACAACTTTTTGGAGTTTTGGATCCTCATTGCTCTTCAACTTTTCACTTGTTTGGCTCAATAAATATTTGTATATGAGCGTCACTGATGAGTCTTATGTAGACGAAACGCGCGTCTGGCGTACTAAATTATAATCCTGGTACCTTTGATAACTATTTACACCACTGGGTCGATGCCACTGCTGGTGGACGTTTCGTCCCCGAGGGTATATAAATATTTTGATATGAGCGTCACTGATGAGTCTTATGTAGACAAAACGAGAGTCTGGCGTACTAAATTATAATCCTGGTACCTTTGATAAGTATTGTACTTATAAATAAACAAACAAAATTAAAAACAACAATAAAAATAACATGGTCAAATATGAAATTAGCACTGAATACCCATCACCTAATTAGTGTGTTTTAAGGCCACATTTATGAACTGTTGTAAGGTGTTACTTTTTCTTTTTCTTTCTTTTTTTTTATCTGAACACGATTTTTTCATTAACTTTAAAGGATGTCCTTTACATGGTAAAGTTACACTACTGTCTAATACCAGGTGTATTCATATGCACATGTCCCATAGTGAGAATCATGTTGTTTAGTGGTTGTCTATTTTTGGTGCACTTCATATTTGCTTTTTGTTTCTGGTTTGAAGATTGGTTATCATTTGATATCTTATTGCTGACCCTGTTAAGTCTGCTAAAATTGCTTGCATAATTAACTTTAAGGTTATCGGTCGTAATTAAAGCGTTACATTTAATTCGTTATTTCATTGCTTGAAGTATTATTTCTTACATCTGCATGGTCAAATGTATTTTTTTTTATTAAAGATTTAATTTTAGTTTTAGTCTTTTTTCTTCAATTTTCATATCTATACTTATTCACATTTAAAAACGGAAAGGATCCAGATGTTACGGAAGCCGATAAGGGCTATTAAAAAAATATGTCTTTATTATGACATAGCATGTCGTAATAACGACATTACTATGTCGTAACTTCGACATAACAAGTCGCTATTACGACATCGCTATGTCGTAATTTCGACATAACATAAAATTGAGAATGGAAATGGGGAATGTGTCAAAGAGACAACAACCCGACCAAATAAAAAACAACAGCAGAGGGTCACCAACAGGTCTTCAATGTAGCGAGAAATTCCCGCACCCGGAGGCGTCCTTCAGCTGGCCCCTAAACAAATATATACTAGTCAGTGATAATAAACACCATACTAATTTCCAAATTGTACACAAGAAACTAAAATTAAAATAATACAAGACTAACAAAGGCCAGAGGCTCCTGACTTGGGACAGGCGCAAAAATGCGGCGGGGTTAAACATGTTTGTGAGATCTCAACCCTCCCCCTATACCTCTAACCAATGTAGTAAAGTAAACGCATAACAATACGCACATTAAAATTCAGTTCAAGAGAAATCTGAGTCTGATGTCAGAAGATGTAACCAAAGAAAATAAACAAAATGACAATAATACATAAATAACAACAGACTACTAGCAGTTAACTGACATGCCAGCTCCAGACTTCAATTAAACTGACTGAAAGATTATGATTTCATCATATGAACATCAGGCACAATCCTTCCCGTTAGGGGTTTAGTATCATACCATCATAACATATATGAGAAGAACATAACCCGTGCCATGCCAACAACTGTTTTTAGAATAAATGTGTTTAGTTCCGATGCAAAGACCTTATCAGTGACTCAATATTAACGCCAAAATATGCAATCTTTAATGACTTGACAACAGTATCGCAATTATATCCCTTCTTAATAAGTCTATTCAAAGGTTTTGTAAGTTTCTGAGGTGAATATATACTGACACCTTTGTGCTTTATAAAGAATATTACCATAAAAAATTGGATGTGAAATACCTGAACGTATTAGAAGTCTGCATGTTGAGCTATATTTACGAATGATGTCTTTATACCGATGATAAAATTTAGTAAATGTTTTGACTAGTTTGTGATATCGAAAACCCTGGTGTAATAATTTTTCAGTAATACATAAATTTCTCTCATTAAAATCTAAAACATTGTTACATACACGAGCGAATCGTACAAGTTGAGATATATAAACACCGTAAGATGGTGACAAGGGAACGTCACCATCTAAAAACGGATAATTAACGATAGGAAATGAAAAATCATCCCTTTTATCATAAATTTTAGTATTCAGCTTTGCATTAGTGATATAGATATCAAGATCGAGAAAAGGGCAGTGGTCATTCTTAGTATTAGCTTTATTTAAAGTAAGTTCAACAGGATAAATTTCATTAATATACATACTGAAGTCGTCATTATTGAGAGCCAAAATATCATCCAAATATCTAAAAGTATTATTAAATTTGTTTATCAGATGTTGTTTCGATGGGTCTTTGCTTATTTTTATCATAAATTGTAACTCATAACAATACAAAAACAGGTCCGCAATAAGTGGTGTATGTCGTAATTACGACATTACTATGTCGTAATAACGACATTGCTATATATTATGTATATGTAAAAGAATATGTGTTATGATTGCCAAGAGACTAAATTACATAGAAATTAACAGCTAAAGGTAATCATAATGCCTTCAATAATGAGAAAAGTTCTGCATAGTCAGCTATAAAAGTGGGATGAAAGATACTAGAGGGAGAGTCCCCGAAATTACAGATGTCTAACAATTTAATTCAAACGAGAAAAATAACGGTTTTAATAATACACAAACTGGATCGAAAAACAAATACGTAAAAAGTAAAATCACAAAAATACTGAACTTAAAGGAAAATCAATTCGGAAAGTCCATAATCACATGGCACAATCAAATAGCAAAACGCATCAAGAACAAATGGACAAGAATTGTCATATTCCTGACTTGGTACAGGCATTTTCAAATGTAGAAAATGGTGGATTAAACCTGGTTTTATAGCGCTAACCCTCTCACTTTGATGACAGTCTCATCAAATTCCGTTATATTTACATAGATGCGTTAACTAAACAGACACAATAACACAAATTGTAAAAATATGGGTACATCAGTCATCATCGTATAACAATTTTAAATGGAACAATTTAAGGTAGCACTACAGTCTAACGATGATTGTTTGAAGATATTTTTTTTATCACATAATTTTGAAGTAAGAATTATTCTGCGCAGTTTGTAAAAATCCCAAAGTCATTATCATATCACAACAAGGAGAAAATTGATAATGAACTTATTTAAATAAAAGCACATGGTAATTAATCTAAATATATAGGCATTTGGGAGGGGATAATATGTCAATCATCTGTTGATATCAGTGTCCAGCTGTTAATCCCTGCCCACAAGATAAATATTGTAGTCTTATCTTATTGTTTTGCAACAAAACTAGTTTATATAACATGGAAGTGAACTAAGAAAAAGAAAAAATCTAAAAGGAAAAAATCTACAAAAAATGAAATAAAATTAATATGGTAAAGAATGGGAAAGTAGTTTTGAAAGCCTCTGACTGTCTGTATAAATATCTTCTCTTTGGTCTTATTAATTTAAATTCAGTTTTATGCATTTTAACTAATTTTCAGTTTATGTGTAATTTGTCAGTTCCATTAAATTAAAAAAAAAAAAAAACATTTGGAAAGTGGATTTTCAAGAAGGTCTAACTCTTGATCTTTTTATGAACATGTTTTTTGATGCACACTTTTAATGTTCTAGCTTATTTCAGACAGTTTATTTCTTTTTTTAAATTCAAATGAAAGTTATTCTTTATATAGAGAGAATAATGATGTTAAACATTGATTATATGCAGCTGGTCAATCATGTTATTCTCTTATCTTAGACTGTCTGGAAAAAGGCGGAGCTTTGTCTATATTTAATTACTACATCACAGATGTTGTTCAAATCTGTGACGTCAAACTCCCACCAAATGCCAAGTTAGTGTTGGACAGTTCACATATAATGCAAAATTTACAGCATTAGAGCATCAAAGACACAAAGTGTGTGGTTCTATTGATATAGTAATGGTATCAGAACACTCCTGGGGTGTTCCCAGTGGAATTTTGTATTCATATTGTCTTTATAGGGGTTCTAAGGGGGAAATTCAGTTTTTAGGTCATTTCTCAGAACAATTTTTCATGAGAATTGTAAGGAAAAAATGAAAATAGAAACTTAATGATTACCCCCTTTGGCCTGACTTTGATGTATATGATTACAGGATGTATTTTCTACAATACTGTGTCCCAGTTTTTGGATAATTTGTTTCTAAATGAATTTATAGGTCTTCAAAGATGAAAGGTGAAATGAGGTTTGGAACCCAGCAGTTAAATCAATATATTGTCTTACTGGAGGAATATATCAAAAATCTAAGACACGGTTTTGTTGATTGTATATGGTTGATTAAAGGGATGAAAACAAATTTTTACTACCATTTGACATGAATGTGCCATTTTCATCCAAGTTGGAAGACCTTTTTTTGGGCAATTAATGAGCTATATTTTGAAATTAATCAAACAAAAAAATAAATTTATATACAGATTAAGAAAGAGTTATATTTCAGCTTTAAAATGAGTTAAAGATTTTAAAAATCCATTAAGTAGTTTTGTAGAAATTAAACTTTAAAGACTGTTGATTGGAGTCAGAAAATTTTGACTGTAGTGCTACCTTAACAGAACACAAAGACATCTATCTACAAACACAATCATTGATTTGTGTGTTTGACGTCAGAAAATGTTATACGTCACATATAGATTTGTCGTTCAATGTGCATACAAACAATTTTAAAATTTACATATTTATTCAGTCAAACTTGTACATGTTGTATATAGATAATGATTTGTGAAATTGTCGTAATGATCAGAGAATTGCACTTGCAGTCTTTCCTCAGGACGCCTTTTTTCACAGTTTATTTTATACATAGTTTTAACATACGCTTTTATGAATATATGTACGTTTGGCCTAAGTAAGGTTCACCTGTGTTTAAACGCACACTGATTAGGCTTAGCCTATTTACACACCTGTTGACTATTTTTAAATAGTGGTCAATCGAGTTCTTCGGACAGGTTTGTCTATTTTTAAACAGTGGTCAGATGAGTTCTTTGGACACGTTGTCATTTTATTTCTGCTTGGGATTTTCGTGTGGAAGGATGCCACACTCGTTAGAGCATTTTTATATTTGATAGCTAAATATAACCTACAATGGTTCTACCTGTCTACTGTATATAGTGCATCAATTCCGAGGTTCCAGCCTGCACCGGAGTAATACAATGCTGCGGTGTTAAGGAGTGGTCATATGGATTGAACGCAATCATACATAATTCATCAAACAACATATCTACATATTATAGTGGAACCATCGTGCACGATACCATAACCGTCATAACGATACAAAGGGAAGTAATCTGGATTATATACAAACTACTGAAGCTGTTGAACTATTTATTTGGACTTTGTTTGTTTAGAATAATTTGATGAATTTTTTCTTCTTAATTGTTTTTTTGTTGTTTTTTTTTTGTTTGTTTGTTTATTAAATAATTTATTTATTCTAATCGTTGATTCCTTAGTCAATATTGTAAAATAGCACTGAAAGACTTATCCATCCGTCCGTCCATGACAATTGGTGTCAGAAGTGGGATAAGTCTGAAGTGTTTTTCTTATACATTTTGAAGTTAAATTTATATTTTCTATAGAGGAATTGTTATTTTTTTTTATATACTTTGAACATACATTTATAACGTGTAGTAAAGCTTACTATTGTATTTTGCAGAAATTTTGCTATTGTTTATTTTGTGTTGCGATTGACACTTGTGGACCAGGCTATGGTCAACTGTGATACTAAAGCGTAGTGTTACGAGATATAGATATGTGATATATTTAGCATTATCCTTGGTCTAGTTTATTGTTACATAGCAAGTCATATTAGCAGGAATCAATCATGGAGAGTCTAAAAGAGTTACGACAGTATGGTGAGTCATTGGGGTTAGCCAATGAAGATTTAATTAGGTTCATTGAGTCACAACAGGCGAAACAACGCGATTATAGACGTTTTGAAAGAGAAAGGAAGAGTGGGAAGTTGAAAAGGTAAGATTAGAACATGAATTGGAATTGAAAAGGCTAGATTATACTCGTTTATTTGAAACTGAAAAACACAGGGAAGAAAAAGGTAATGTTAATCCCTCAAAGGTACCTACACTACCTCCTTTTGAGGAAGGTACTGATGATATGGATGCATATTTGCGTCGTTATGAAAGGTATGCTATATCGCAAACATGGGACAAATCAATATGGGCCACCAATTTGAGTGCACTTCTTAAAGGTAATGCATTAAATGTGTACGCTTTGCTGCCATCAGATCAAGCATTAGATTATGATGCTCTCAAGGCATGTTTGTTGAAGAGGTATAACATGACTGAAGATGGTTTTAAGCAGAAGTTTAGATCTTGTCGTCCAGAGATTGGTGAAACGTTTCAACAGTTTTCTGTTCGTTTGGGTAGTTATTTTAGTAGGTGGATTGATATGTCTAATGTTTTGAAGACGTTTGATGGACTTTATGATTTTATGTTAAAAGATCAGTTTTTACACATTTGTAATAACGAGGTAATGTTATTTCTGAAAGAGAGAGTACGGAAGTCCATAGATGATATGACTCGGTATGCTGATCAATTTAAGGAGGAAAGGCGAGTAAATATAGTAACACTTACAAATCAGACTCAAAAAAGTAAGCCACAGCCGTCTCAAAAACCCAACAATGCACGGAACCAAGAATCGCCAAAGCAAAGTGACAGAGATAGAAATAGACATGCACGAGGTTATGGTGGCGGAAACAGATTTGATAGAAAGTGCCTTAAGTGCAACAAATCAGATCACTTGATATCGAACTGTCCATTATTAAAAAACAAAGTTGGTAATGTACAGAATAGTGGTTCACGGGGAAAGGAAACTCCTATTTGCGGTAATGGTATTACTCTAACTGATAGCATTATTACTACACAGGTTAGTAGTCTTACAATACCTGAACAGTATGAAAAGAAACATATCAAAATGCCTGTAGCTAAAAGTAAGTTAGGTAACCGTGTTGTGACAGTACTTCGCGATACAGGATGTAATGGAGTCATTATAAAGAAAAGTCTTGTAAGTATAGATTGTTTTCTAGATGATTATCAGACATGCGTATTAGCCGATGGATCGAGTGTTAAAGTGCCTATAGCTATAATTACTATAGACAGTCCTTATTATCAAGGTGAAGGAAAAGCATGGTGTATGGAACAACTATTGTATGATGTTATTATAGGAAACATAGATGGTGCTAGGGAGCCTTATGATCCCGATATATCTCCGTCGGTAAGTGTAGTAACTCGACAGCAAGCGAAGAAGAGAGATAATCCATATCCGAAATTAAAAGTTCCAGGAAGTATTAAGGATGTTAGTCTAGAGGACATTGAGAATGAACAGCAGTCTGATGCAAGTTTTTCGAAGCTTAGACAGTATGTTGCTGAAGGCAGAAACTTTGAGAAGACTAATGGTACAAAAGTAAATTACATAGTGAAGAAGAAACTTGTGTAAAGAGAATTTATGTCACCAAAAGTAGAAAATGGTAAGTTATTCCGTCAGTTGGTCGTTCCTGAAGTTTATAGAAGCGATGTCATGAAATTAGCACACGAGTCATTGATGGATGGACATATGGCTACACGACGTACAGTATATCGTGTATTATCAGAGTTTTACTGGCCAGGAGTTGAATCCGATGTCAAGCGGTATTGCCAGTCCTGTGATATTTGCCAACGCACTGAACCAAAAGGTAAGCAGATTAGAGCCCCTTTGGGTAAAACCCCTATCATAGATGTACCTTTTCGCAGAGAAGCTGTAGATATAGTTGGACCTTTAGTACCAGTAACTGATAAAGGAAATCGTTATATACTAACTCTTGTTGATTACGCTACAAGGTATCCAGAAGGAGTAGCGTTACCATCTATCGAGACAGAAAGGGTAGCGGAAGCATTGATTGATATATTTTGTAGGGTAGGTTTTCCAAGAGAGATGTTGACAGATATGGGCGCAAAATTTACTTCCAATTTAATGTCTATGTGTCCTATGTGTAACGGACTCGTTGAAAGGTTTAACGGTACGATGAAGCTGATGTTGAAGCGACTATGTGCTGAGCGTCCGCGAGATTGGGATAAGTATTTAGGACCAGCATTATTTGCCTACAGAGAAGTACCTCAGGAGAGTGTTTTATTTTCCCCGTTTGAATTGGTATATGGTTGGCCAGTCAGACGTCCAATGACAATTCTTAAAGAATTGTGGACTAGAGAAATTACTGATCCTGAAGTGAGGATGTATGTTATCAATTTACGAGAAAGATTGGAATCGACATGTGAATTGGTTAAACAAAACTTGGAGAAAGCTTCACGTAAACAGTCACGTATATATAACAGAAAGTCACGTTCAAGAAAGATGAAGGTAGGTCAAAAGGTATTGATGCTACTACCTACTAAAGCAAATAAGTTGCTGATGCATTGGAAAGGACCATTCTCTATGGTAGAAAAGATAAGTGATCTTGATTACAGAATTGATATGAGAGGTAAACTTAAAATGTTTCATGTCAACATGTTGAAACTGTATGTTGAACGTGAGCAAACTAACGTGTGCGTTAGTGCACCAGATCACAAGGTAAGTTTTGTTGCTACAGTATCAGTTATAGATCTCGAAAATGAAGATACAGACGATGTGGACAATTACGAAAGTGAGTTAATCGAAACGCCTGTTGCAGTTGCTAAGGAGACATTACGAGATGTTCATATCAACGAAGTTTTAAAAGCAAATGAAACAGTTAAGGTACAGTGTTTACTAGATAAGTTCTCACACGTGTTGACAGATATTCCAGGTAGGACAAATGTACTACAGTACGATATCAAGTTGACTTCTGATGATCCTGTTCGATTTAAACCTTATCCCATACCATATGCTATGCTAGACACGGTAAATAAGGAAGTCGATAAGATGATAGAAATGGATATCATTGAGCGATCAGATAGTCCTTATTCAAGTCCATTTGTGATTGTGAAGAAGAAAGATCAGAGTAATCGGTTTTGTATAGATTTTAGAGGTTTAAATAGTATTACAATTTTTGATGCAGAAACGATGGGTAATATAGAAGAGATGTTTTCAAAGTTGTCTGGTTATCAGTTTATATCTAAAATTGATTTAACCAAGGGATATTGGCAAATTAGTCTTGTGGATGCTGCAAAACCCAAAACAGCATTCCAAACACCTAGAGGATTGTTCCAATTCAAGGTTCTGCCATTTGGCCTGGTCAATAGTGGTGCTACTTTCGTACGTTGTATGAGAAAAGTTTTAGAAGGGTTGGAAAACGTTGATAACTTTGTTGACGATATTATAGTGTACACACGTTCTTTCAATAACCATATGGAGGTTTTGGAGAGTGTATTTGAGAGGTTGGCATTTGCTAATTTGTCAGCAAGACCCTCGAAATGTTATATAGCTTATAGCAGTCTTGAAGTTTTAGGTCATATTGTTGGAACAGATCGTCTTTCACCAAATCCAGATAAAATTGAGGTAATCAAAAATGCTCATAGGCCTACAACCAAGAAACAAGTCAGAAGTTTCATTGGCATGGCTGAATTTTACAGAAAGTTTGTTCCCAATTTCTCAGATATAGCTAGTCCGCTTACTGATCTGACGAAAAAGGGACAACCAAATCAGGTACGTTGGGAAGATATTCATGAAAATTTGAAGAATGCATTAGTAAAAGCTCCTGTTTTAAAGTTGCCGAACTTTTCTCCGGTATTGATCCTTCAAACTGATGCTTCTGATAACGGAGTAGGCGCTATACTGCTACAGGATGAAGGCAATATTAGATTGCCTGTATCGTACGCTAGTAAAAAAATGAAAGCTAGTGAACGAAATTACTCCACTATCGAGAAAGAATGCCTAGCCATTGTATGGGCAATCAGCAAATTTCAAAGGTATTTATATGGTAAACATTTTATGTTGGAGACAGATCATCAACCTTTGATATATTTGCAAAAGTCTAAAATTGCAAATGCACGATTGATAGGATGGTCACTCTTGTTACAGCCGTATAGGTTCAGGATTGTTGCCATCAAAGGAAAGGACAACATTGGAGCAGATTTTTTGAGTCGTATATAGGATCGTGGAGATAAATGAAAGTAAGAATACTTTCTTAAATTGGGGAGGTGATGTCACGATTCAGATGAATTTGATAGAGTAATTCACATATTTATTCAGTCAAACTTGTATATAGATAATAATGATTTGTGAAATTGTCGTAATGATCAGAGAATTGCACTTGCAGTCTTTCCTCAGGACGCCTTTTTTCACAGTTTATTTTATACATAGTTATAACATACGCTTTTATGTATATATGTACGTTTGGCCTAAGTTTGGTTCACCTGTGTTTAAACGCACACTGATTAGGCTTAGCCTATTTACACACCTGTTGAATATTTTTAAATAGTGGTCAATCGAGTTCTTCGGACAGGTTTGGCTATTTTTAAACAGTGGTCAGATGAGTTCTTTGGACACGTTGTCATTTTATTTCTGCTTGGGATTTTCGTGTTGAAGGATGCCACACTCGTTAGAGCATTTTTATATTTGATAGCTAAATATAACCTACAATGGTTCTACCTGTCTACTGTATATAGTGCATCAATTCCGAGGTTTCAGCCTGCACCAGAGTAATACAATACTGCGGTGTTAAGGAGTGGTCATATGGATTGAACGCAATCATACATAATTCTTCAAACAACATATCTACATATTATAGTGGAACTGTCGAGCACGATACCATAACCGTCATAACGATACAAAGGCATGTAATCTGGATAATATACAAACTACTGAAGCTGTTGAACTATTTATTTGGACTTTAATGTTCAGAATAATTTGATGATTTTTTTCTTCTTAATTGTTTTTTTTTTTTTTTTTTTGTTTGTTTATTAAATAATTTATTTATTCTAATTGATTCTTTAGTCAATATTGTAAAATAGCACTGAAAGACTTATCCATCCGTCCGTCCGTGACAATGTTAGCATATAGAGTTAACAAATCAAAAGTATGTAAAAATAAATTTCAGAAATAGACCGAGATTGAAAATAGTCCAAAAGTTATATATAGAAATTATAAGAATCTACAAATAGTTAATTCCACTACGCGATTGAATGATTTTGACGTTTATGGTTCAACGTATAATAGTAATTTACAATAACACAGCAACAAACGACGACCACTGAATTACAGACTCCTGACCATTATGTGATAATAACGACAACCTCAGAGTTAAATTTTTTACTTTTTGAAGAGATAGGAAATTCCATATGGTCGTCAGAAAAGGCAACGTTTGTAGCGTAAACAAATTCATCTTTTTTTTAGAGAATAATGAACACTATAAGCAATCACGCTTATACTAATTAAAGTTATTTGCTTACATATACTAGAAATTTGTTTTATAACCAAGTCAAATGAGACCCAGTTGAACAGGGGAACAATTCAAGCTCCTTGAAACCTTTAATTATGCTTGACATGTAAAGATTTATGTAAACTATGAAGTCCTCCATTTATATTGGAGGGTCTGAATAAGATGAATTTTAAGCTTTTCCCAATAAAGACTAATATGTTACAATTGAATCTTAATGTACTACTGAGACTTGAAGCAAATTATAACTGCATTGCTATTGTTGGTTCTTAAAGAGATTCTTCAAGAGTCCTCCCCATTGAAGCCTTTATTAAAACTTTGTTCCCCATATTATTTTAACCACTGTTCCCCAGGAAAACTATTCCTACAAAATTAGGGGAGGGTAATTTGGATCCCGCCAACATGTTTAACCCCGCCATATTCCTTATGTATGCGTCTGTCCCAAGTATTTAATTCAGTGGTTGTCGTTTTGTGATGTGTAAAATATTTGTTTTTTGTTTATTTTTGTACACAAAATAGGCCGTTTGTTTTTCTCGTTTGAATCGTATTTCATTTATTATTTCGGGGTCTTTTATAGCTGAATGTGTGTTATGGGCCGTGATCATTTTTGAAGGCCGTACGGTGAACTATAATTGTTTATTTCTGTGTCATTAGATTTCTTGTGGCGAGTTGTCTCGTTGGCAATCACACCACATCTTATTTGTTTATATTTACTCCTTATCATATAAGGATCATCCATTCTCTAAGAATTTGGTCCAATATGACCTGGTAGTTCTTATGGAGATATTTTCAAGGCTTTCTCCATTGTAGCCTATTCACCTAAGGAAGTTTTATTGTAGTACCTGAAGTGGTATGCGAGCGATTGCTATCGCTTGTTGTCCGTCGTCGTCTGTCGTAAGTATATTTTCAAATCTCCTTTGAAACTGCTGTGCAAAATTCTTTCAAAGTTAGTTTGATTTTTTCGTATTGAATGTTTCCTTTATAAAAGGCGTGCGCCGATTTTTGACACTTTAAAAGCACAGCCGCTATTACTAATTGGAAAAATAGGATATAATGGGCACACATTAGTTTTGTGATAATATCTCGAAAACAGTTACATTTACCGCAAATCTGTCGAGGGTTAATCATGACAAAATGGACCAGTTCCGAAAATTTCAGAATGATCAGTTTAACCCATAGCTGAGTTGATTCCTCTAAAACATTTTTTTTATACATGTAGCTACATGTATTGTCATCACTTGGCGTCCGTCGATTCTGACCGGCAACCAACAATATGGAGACTGCTACTTAGTAAAGGCAATAGTAGTATAAATAGAAATAAAAGTAAACGGTAACTACAGCCTATGACGGGCGACAAGCAATTGCAAAAGCACATATTACCCTTCGAGTACTAAACACATCTTCTTGCTACATACATGAGCCTGAATTGATCACCATTTATATGGTCCTATTCGACTTGATTATGAAATAAAGTTCTATCATATGCAGACATATATAGTAAATAACTTTAATATCAATATAACTTGTTTGAATTCAGAGTTTATCATTCTTAAAAAGAAAATGAATATGTTAACAATAGGGTTTTGATACAATCTTTGTCCTCCCTGGCGGCCATATTTACCCTCGGATCATGTCAAACGCAGAAGCTCTTTTTAAAGACATCGGATACTAGGAATATACAAAATGTTTATTTATAGTAAGTTTAAACTCAGTCATTTTAGTGCTCTCGAGAAGAATATTTTGAACATTTTTAAAGTCCCTTGGCGGTCATGTGTTTTAACCAATTTGAAACCATAATTCGCAACACTTGAATAGGACCTTATAGTGCAAACGTATATCAAGTTTGATTCAATTCTGATAAGTTGTTCTTAAAATAAAGATGAAAATGTTGTTTCCCATATTGTTTCAATGGTCAAAAAGTAACAAGGCTAAGGTTGCTATAATGATATAGCGGTGTCGTTATTTCGACATACATTTGTAATATGTCGTTATAACGACATCGCTATGTCGAAATTTCCACATAATATGTCGTTATTACGACAAAGTGATGTCGTTTAACGACATGTTATGTCAAAATTACGACATAGAGATGTCGTAATAACGACATAGCAATGCAATGTCTATGCTATGCTAATTTTTTTTTTTGAATGGCCCTTATCGGCTTCCGTAAGATGTACTGTTATTTTAAATAATATATGACCTCCTTGTTTTGATAAAAGCTAGGACATAATGTTGCTGTATTAATTTCAATTTGCAATTTTAACGAAATAACAACGGAAATGTACTTTCATAATTAAATGTAACGTTATTTTCAATAAACGATATTCTTTTTTACGTGTATTCAAAAATATACAAGGACGTATATTTAGACAATATACGTATAGTGTCTTGAAATATGAAATTTATTTGTATGAGGCCTAGAAACGGGAGAAATGCGAGGTTTTATCGAGCATTCCCCTCTGTTTCGTGCCGAATACACACAAACATATTCACATAATCACTGAACATTTTAATAATTATTCTACAAATTCCCTAATATGATTTCAGGGATTATAAATAATTTAAGGGTCCTTGTTTGGTAAAAAAATATATTATAGACAAGTTATCATTTTTTTTTTCATATTCCCTGCCTGATGAAATAATTTTGCTTTTAAACACAGGGGCTGATTTAAAAGATATAACCAACATACGGTTTCGAGATACAGTGAAGACTTCAAAATTAATGATATTAACTATCCCTTTATAGCGATAACTTTGCATGTATTGTTTGTTTCTTAAAATCCATCGTCATATGAATATTCATGTTCTATTTGTAAATCCACAGAGCATGTTATTTGTGGTATGTGTAAAACAAATGGTGAAGAAGATTATGGAACATCTGGTTTGTGGGGTTTTGTTATTTTTATTTTTGTTCAAATGAACATGAACTTCAAACTGAAAAACAGAAAAGCCGGCAGAACTAAAGCTTGACAAATAGAACAACATTTTGAAGGAAGCTGGCACGTGGTGTAATATTCTTATAGCAATTCCATAGAGTAAAAAAGGAAAGGGAAACCCAAAAAAACATAATGGCAATTTTTTGTGCCTGGCCACAAAACATGGTATCTTGCTGAAACCAGTTTGGGGTTGCTAATTCCCTTTTTATGGGGGTACCTTCAGATGTTTTAACTGAACACTTTATTTCTCTTAAGCATGTATAAAAATCTGATTCAATTTGAGAAGGAAAAGGTTTTTTTAAATGTGTATATTTTTTTGAAATACAGATGTGAAGCATATTGTTTTGATATATTGTGTTTTATATTTTAATATATTGTGCCTAAAATTTAAAAAAATATTGTGCTGAACATTTTACAATTAATGTTTATAATGATGTTTTATTGTGATAAAAAAAGAGTTTCAAAACATAGAAGGTGGATGTCTTTGAAAACAAATAATCACGTGCTGCTATATCTTTTAACGCAAATTCAAGTCTTACTTGTATTAATTATATAATTTTAATTGGCACAGTTATTATCAAATTAAAATTTACTGAGAAATATTATACATAATAATCTTGAAAATGTACTACAATTAGAATTAGGACGAATACACTCATTCTCACTACCCGTCTATCTACTCCTTTAAGTTTAGGCCAAACAGCCTTAGCAACAGTCTTTTATCCCCCTCCCCCTGTAAATAAAAAGATTGATTGCATTTGTTGAAACTAAAAAAAGAGATGCAATCTTATTTTCAAAAAGAAACAAGAAAATTAATTCGAAATCACAATTCACTATTTATTTCTCCTAACTTTCAATGAAAACAACGTATTTTCTTAACTTTTTTTTACAAATGAATCATTTCAGATATTAAAAAATAAACAATGAAATTAATCCGTGACATACTTTATATGTCTATCCGAAGTCTCGATCCTGTAGTTCGGTGGTTATCGTTGGTTCATCTCTATCATATTTGTAGTTTTTCATAAATTGTTTTGTTATGAGTTAGGCCGTTAGTTTTCTTGTTGAGTCCTTCCACATTTTTCATGTCGTGGCTTTTTATAGCCGACTATAAGGTACGAGTTTTCGTTGTAGTAGGCTGTACGATAGCATATAATTTGTTACATATACACTTTTTTTGATCCTGATGGATAGTTATCGTATTTGCTATCATACCACATCTTCACTGTTTATATTAAAAAAATCAAGCAAAAACAAAAGATGAATGGTCGGGGTTTTTTTAATTGAAATTACAAAATTTCACCCTAACAACAAATAAGTCAACAGTCGTTAGTAGTATAACGATATTTGAATGGATTTAGGATAATACGGTTGAAAAAACTTTTTGTACAAAGTCGAATAGCGGTACGCAAAGACGACTTTTGAACGGAATTAATGACATATATTTTATAATATTTGAGATATGTTGTATATTTGTAAGCCTGAAAAGCATAGATATCGACAAAATATCGTCACCTCATATTATCTAAACAGTGATAAATCTCATGTTAAAATTATAATGTATTGCAAGACGCTGTACAGACAAAAGTTGTTATTTTGCAATTCGCCGTATACAAAGTCCTGCAATTCGCTGTACAATAAAGAAACAATGTTTTGTCCATATTCTTTAAAAAACATCTTTTTGACAACAAATTTTAGTAAATATGATGCCACACTATAATAATCTAAAAACGTGTCTGAAAAAATAATGAAAAAAAGTTCAATATCTTGACAATGGGACGTCAAAGGACGATCTACCTCGAAATTTTCCGGTACTAAGTGGCAAGTTTTGTAGTATAACACAAAATCTTGTCTTAATTTTGTACTATAATCGGTCTAATAATTTAAAGAATTATATACCAGAAAATCATTTCTTAATCGGCACCGTCATCAAATGAGTGGAGATGCTTTAAATTGAATGAATTCTTACCTTGTTTACTTTTATTTTTTATTTCTCTCCGCTTCGTTAGTACCTAATTTCCGGTGGCGATGATACACAGTGTATACACCATACAGCTGATCTGAGCATATGCAGTTATTTAAGTTGATATACAATAGCTCGTAAAATATTTATCAAATTTCAATAATTATTATCCATGTACATGCATGATACTACAATAGTTTATCATGGTGCAACAGTTATATTTATAAGCAAGATTTATTGTAAAAAATGTATTTGTTTTAATATTTTTTTTTTCAAATTACGAAAATTCACCTCACCTAACCTTTTCATGCCGGTCTGCATTTAAGGCCCTAATGTATCTTTGGTTTCCGTAATCAGCTTTTGTTTACTCTGTCTTGTAATTAGCCATACGAGAAACCTACTACCTGTAGGATGGAGTTTTGTTGTCTAGGTTTTCTTTCCCATATACGACTGCCTGCCATGGCTGACGAGTTCCATCTTCCCGGCTTTTCTTTCTGGGTCTAGCTATAGCATTTTGATTTTCACAAATCTAGCCACAAGGCAGTGGAACTATTTACCCATAGTTGGAACAAGATTGATGAGTACAAGGGCGTGTCAACGCGCCGATGGGCCTACACACTGCATCTCTAGGGCCCTTGCTGCTCCGACATCCTCTACTAAAATGTCTAGGATGCTAGATCCTAGTTACCATGTGCTGTCGCGGGGAGGCATTGTAGAAGTCTTAAATAGTGCAGAGGCTATGTACTGCCAGAAAGACTTACGCACTCGGATTCCTTTTTACAAAAAACTTACGGTTTTTTAAAAGTATGAGCTTCTGTTAAACGTATTCGAACAATGCCAGCAAATGATGTTGATTTATCGGAGTTAATAATTCTATAATCTGGGGTTGTTTTCATACAAAATGAAACATCATGTGTAGGAATAAAATTATTTATCTTACAGCGATTTAAAGATCATTTTGTGTATGAATTGAACACTCTGTGTAAATACATTTATGGTACCTTTGTTTTAAAATAATAGTTAAAAAGGATAAAATCGTAAACTTCTATTCCATTTTCGAATGGTATGTTGAGGTCTGCTGTTTGTGCCCTTTTATTTCCTTGCGTGTTTGATAATAATTATTATTAAGAATCACATGCTTATTGTAAATAAAACAGTTTAAAAGTAGTACATTAAGAATAGACGTATATGTTGATATTCAACGTTATATATTCGAAATTAAAAACAAATGCTGCTCGAACATACATGTAGCTTTACAGATACCTTACACATAACTCTAATATCATACTGTTAAAAAGTTTAATAACAATTTATATTTAATTTAGATATTAAAAGTCAAATACTCTGATGTGATCTATGTTTTGAATTAGTCTTCATTCGTTTTTGTGTATTACTTCCACTATTCTTCATGAAGGAACCTTGTCGTGTGACATAGAGTTATCTCTCTTTTGTCGTTAAATTTTCCTCTGGTTTCGTATTAAAGCCTCGGTCACACCTTACCGGATAGCTCGAACGGACGCCTAACGGATAACTTTTTTTCATTCCGTTCATGTCCGTTAGACGTCCGTTCTTATCCGTTAGATGTCCGTCCATATCCGTTGCATGTCCGTTAAGCGTACGTTTTATCCGTCGACGTCCGTTCTGTCCGGTGGAAAATTTTGAGCATGTTCAAAACTTTGAACGGACGTCCAACGGATAAAATGTCCGTTGAACGTCCGTTAGGCGTCCGTTTTGTACGGTACTCGTCTGTTTCGTTTCCGTTTTGTATCCGTTACGTGTCCGTTATACATCCGTTGGAGGTCTGGAAGATAAATTCACCAACGGACTTCTACCGGACGTTTAACGGATAAAACGGATGTCGAACGGATGAGAAACGGACTTCTACCGGACGTATAACGGATAAAATGGATGATGAACGGATCTAAAACGGATAAATGCAAATTGAAAATTTCGCGTCAGAAATGCCAATTATTGGTATGTCAGATTTCTTAAGGTTCATGAATTCTTATTATTCATAATCGATCTTAGAGTATAAGCACGTCTTCACAATCAAGCAGTTCTTATTCAGGCCAGACACTGCCCTTTGGCGGAATTTTGAAGAATAAACCAAAACCAGTTACACAGAAACATGTTGAATATATATGCGATTTACGTGTATTATTATTGTCGCCTTTGATTTTCCGTATATCTTGTTCATCCGTTTTATCCGGTACGCTTCCGTTAGGTGTCCGTTTTATGCGGTACTCGTCCGTTGGATGTACGTTTGACATCCGTTCTGTTCGGTACGTGTCCGTTTCTCGTACGTTGCATATCCGGTGTGTGTCCGTTATGCATCCGTTACACGTCCGTTTTATTTGGTCAGTACATCAACGGACTCCCAACGGAATTTGTCAACAAACAACTTTTATTTTCATCCGTTAGGCGTCCGTTCGTGCTATCCGGTAAGGTGTGACCGAGGCTTAACGTTTTATTTTAATGTTTTATGATAGCTTTTGCACAGTTATCTTTTAACAAATTATACAATGTGTACGAGCTATACAATCATAGAGCTAGTACAAATATACTTTTATATTGTCTTACACTTTTCAAAAATAGTTTCAATCCTGCCATTTAACAATGAGCGTATACAAATTTTTTGTTGGTTTTCTTCAAAACTGTTAAATTGATTTTTGAATGGAATCGACACGACTAAAACGCGCACTGCGACGAGGACCCCGAATGTAACTATGACGTTAAAATAATATGACTGTTCGCTTGTAATAGAAGCAGGAGACTATTGACATAAGCTAAAGTTTACAACTATCACTTCGTGGTATCTGTTTATCTGTATTTGTATAGCAGAAAGGTCGATTGCAGGATAAAGGTTGATGCTTACTCATTCCCAAAAAAAACAATATTGCCGCCTTTAGGAAAGCTGAAATTTCTAAAGGTTTGTTGATTTTTTTTAACATTGTTAAACGTTGTAGAAAAACTGAATATAATTATATAATTTAATTTGTGATGTAACGCGTCTTCTGATTGGCTGACGTTTTTTGTTAATGAGCCCATAGACATAATTTAGTCATGTGACCGTGACGTCATCAACGTTTTTCATGGTTTTCTACGATTTAAAATGGAATTTAGAATTAAATTATAAGAAATGACTGTAATATTTTTTTCTGTCTATTCGAAATAACATAAAAAATGTGGTGCACACTGTTAAATAACCCGCTACGCGCGTTATTCAGTGTGCACCAATTTTTTTATGTTATTTCTTCATAGACAGAAAAATATTACAGTCATTCCTTAAATATTTGATTTTTACATATTGACTGTACATGGTCTTAAGGGTTGTAATCGTATATATTATCTTTGTATTTCCACAATTATATGTTTTCCTTCTTTGTCGAATTGTTGGCGCTGGACATTAAAATGTTAACTCAGTTAAAGGTAGATGGATTTTCTATTGTCTTTCTTTACAAATAAGGAGATGTTGAAATATGTCTAATTTCCTTTCAGTATAAGAAATCTTTTCTTACAAAGTGAAAAAAATAACACTTCTTTTTTTATGGATATAGTATTGTTATAAAGCGTACTAGGACCAGGAAAGCTAAAATTCGTCACTGAAAAAAATCTATCGAAAAATTCCCGTAAAAAAGGATTCTATTTTATTCACTACTGATTTTATCATATGATCTTTGAATCGGAAATGAACACATTTATTCTAAAACCAATTCATTCTACTCGCGATCGTATGATTTATGATAGCATGATACTAAACCCTTAACTGGGTTGAGTGTGCTAGATTTTCATATGATAAAGACATAATTTTTCAATTAGTTTAAATGAGGTCTCGCTCCAACCCGAATAACGTCAGTCGGTGTCTTCTGGCTATTCCTACATTTTGTATTTTACTATTCTGGCTATTCCTACATGGGAGATTAGTGGAAGAACAATAGATGTTGATATTGCAAGATTTGTTGTTTTAGTCATAAGTCTCTAATTACGAATGAATAAGGTACCAGGTAAATTACGGTGTCTTCCCGATTGTCCCACTCTTTGAAATTACAGGTAAAAAAGTAACGAAATTTTGTGGGACAATCGGGAATATGTTTGTGGGACAGTTGGGAAGTTTAAATGTGGGACAATTGGGAATTGTTTTGAGTTGTTAATTTGTGTGTCATTTGGTCTCTGGTGGAGAATTGTCTCATTGGCAATCATACCACATCTTCTTTTTTTTATTGAAGTCTGATTCTTCTGTATATAGTTGGTTACGAGTCTTGTCGACAAAGACAAAAGGAATATTGGTAAAATAATCTTTAATAGTGATTATTTAAAAGACAAAACTGGTCAAAATCTAGACAACAGCTTCGTAATCAATAAAGAACGTTGTTGGTTCAGGTGATTTTTTAACAGTCTAATCAATAGCGCAGAGAATGTTGTTAACATGTCCTCTGAAATCCCTAGTAACATTGCAAAGGCACTAGTAGAAACATTTCTCCATCAATAATTTCATATATAGATGCTGGAACATATTAATTGACTGTTAGATATACTGTTCCCTGATAGAGGGTAGAATGTAAATGAGTTTATAATTGCATGCATTATTTATTTATTTATTTAAAAACTTTACAAAGAAAATGTTATTAAAATTATGGTATTGACATTTGTTTTATAAATATTAAGGTAGATAGGGTGTCTTCCTCCATCTTGGATTTGGAAATACCAAAATTAATATTTTATACTTTTCTAAAATTAATATTTTGTACTTTTATGAAATTAATATTTTGTACTTTTATAAAATTGATATTTTATACTTTTATAAAATTGATATTTTATTTGCAATAATTAATTCTTGTTTATTTTGCAAAACAAACAACAGTTACCTTGTTTATCTAAGAACATTTTACTTCATAAAATAATGTGGGACAATCAAAACTTTTTATGTGGGACAATCAGAACTTTAAAATTTTAAAAAGTGGGACAATCGGGAATAAAACTAAATTACCTGTGGAAATTAAATAAAAATAATTATTTATATGAAATTTATG
Organism: Mytilus galloprovincialis; assembly: GCF_965363235.1. Classification (NCBI taxonomy): domain Eukaryota; kingdom Metazoa; phylum Mollusca; class Bivalvia; order Mytilida; family Mytilidae; genus Mytilus; species Mytilus galloprovincialis. The sequence continues at coordinate 4,184,171 of NC_134846.1, read as the reverse complement.
TAAGAAACTTGTTTTTTTTAAGTTGGAAAACACGTATCAAGTATTATAATTAAGTGTTTCTAATATAGAATTTCTTGAAAATAAAATCATTTAAAGAAAAGGGTTGAAAAAGCAACCAGTATTCTGGATTTATTTTTTTGGAAGAAAACTTATATAGGCTTTTAAAAGTCTAGAACAAACTGTTTAAAAGAAAAGGTAATTAAAGCATTTAATAAAACTCAACAATGTCAACATTAGCTTTAGCGTGATCAAGTTGTTAAAACAAAAAAAATGTCTTCCGTGCTCTCAGGTTAGAAGGGGGGAGTGGCGCCTTCAAACGACTTTAACACCACCACATCCCGAATTTGCTTGTCTCAATTCAGTGGTTGCCGTTTGTTGCTGCGTAACGTTTTGTTTTTTGTCCATTATTTTGTACATAATTAAACTAGGTGATTAGTTTTCTCGATTGAATTGTTTTACATTATTCCTTTCGTGGACCTTTTAAGATGACTATATGGTATCAGTTTTGCTCATAGTTGAATGCCATCTGGTGCCCTATAGTTGTTATTTTCTGTCTCATTTTTGTCTCTTGTGGAGAGCAGTCACATATGGAATCGAGCCACATTTTCTTATTTTTATATTCAAACACTGAAAACAAGGTTACAGAATGATGAATTTGCACCAATCTAATATGTAGATGCTGCTTCTCATCTACTTGTCATTGATTCAGACTTTTTATTTTCTTGTGTGTTTAATTAAGGGAAATTCATTACTGAATAAGTGCTGTAACATCAATCTGATGTACTTTTGGTGTTTTATTTCAATGAATATGTAGCTCTATATAGTGTAACTCAAAATTTAGTTGTTTAAAAAAAAAAATCTACATGTATAATTTTATAAAATATTGTAATAGAAATTATTCTTTTTCTTCATTTTCAACAAGATTTTCCTGGATCTACCTTGGTTCATTCGTTGGTTGTTGTTACAACATAATCCTACATAATCCCATTGTTTACATACAAATTCTGGGAACTCCTACATAAAATTTTAATATTTTACCTATAAAATTCAAAATGTAGGAATAGCCAGAATAAACCCGTCAGTCATTGTATGCCGTCGCATCTCCGACTTCAATCTTCGAGTGATACATTAACAGGCAATATGCCGCTAGAGGGCGAAGAATTGTTTGAGTTAGTCCCGATCTGGCATGTCAGTAACTGCCAGTAGTCCTTTGTTAACTATTGACCGTTGTTACTGTGTACTTTTCTGACCTATTCTACCATCGGAAATGAGCTTCTGTTAAACTGAGTTGAACTGTGCGTATTGCAGGATGTTTGTTTATTCGATATTGGCTAGAGGTATATGGGGAGGGTATCTAACAAATATAAATAATAATAAGATGTGGTATGATTGCCAATAATACAATATTCCACAAGAGACCAAATGACACAGAAATTAACAACTGCAGATCACCGTAAGGCCTTCAACAATGAGTAAAAAAACATACCACATAGTCATGAAAAATGTAAACAATTCAAAAAAGAAAAATAACGGCCTAATGTTGAGGTGTAAAAACTCGTTGGATGTTTTACATAAATTAGGTACTTTGTTTTACCCAGACAACATTGGTTCGTTGGCACAACGTTGGCCCAACGCATCTACATGCATTGGCCCAACGTTTATTTTTTAATCGTCGGCCCAATGTATAAGTGCAAAGTGGCCCTATGTTGGCCCAACGTGATGGCTAAGCGTTGTAAGCTTTTATACAATACATTGGCTCAACGTTGGTCCAATGATGCAATAATACTTGCTGATGTTAAACAAACGTTAGGCCAACGTAGTTATACAAACTGTTAGCAAACGTTAGGCCAACGTAGTTATACAAACTGTTAGCAAACGTTAGGCTAACGTAGTTATACAAACTGTTAGCAAACGTTAGGCCAACGTAGTTATACAAACTGTTAGCAAACGTTGGAACTCCGTCGGTTCAATCTATGAACCTTGTAATCCAAATGAAGGATACTAAAATCCCTTCCAGGCAACAACTTCAATAGCGAAAATGGAATTTTAATCAAGAATATATACCCATTGAATTAGTTGACATTTGTAACTTTACGACAGTACACTACACTCCCGGAGCAACTGAGATCACCCCCATTTTGGTTGTGGGGTTCGTGTTGCTTAGTCTTTAGTTTTCTATGTGTCTTGTGTACTATTTTTTATTTTTTTTTATTTCTTAGCCATTGCGTTGTCAGTTAATTTTCGATTTATGAGTTAAACACCAAGACTAATTAAAACAGACGCCATTTTAGTCTCCACTATCCTCGTTAACTGATTCGACCCAGTGAGTATAACGACTTATCGGATATACCAGGCCTATTCTTCAGTAAACACATTTGGAGACACACTTATTCATACACACAATTTATCATTGAATTTTGTAACGGTTTATTATTATTTATGATATTGCTACCATTAAGTGTAACAGAAAAATGACGTTAAATTAGAAACGCACACTATCTAATTCTTCCTGCTTTCCTTTTTGGGTAAATGCAAAGTACAACACACAAGTATAAATGCCGTGAGAATCCAATCCAATATGATTTTATAATTAACATAGGATATTCAATTTTACTGCTAGTAATTATGTGTTTTTGGAGGAATATTGCTGCATTATATATTCAACCCGAGTATGATTTTATTCAAGCAGGTGACACACAATAGCTTACAGTTATGATACTGTAGTTTTCTTACTTTTTGATCGTCTTATAGATATGTATTTTTGTAATTTGTGCATCATTTCGTTTTGTTGAAAGCAGGACATTCATATTTAGTGGAGGAAGGAACACGCGAATGCAGTTCATGCCGTCTTAGCATATACAATTACGCTTGTGGCGACGTCAAATTATGATAACGGACAAACTTGCAAGACATTTTCATTAATCCGTATTTTTTATTAATAACCCTGTAATATTAATGTTATTTGGTGTACCAACTTCAACTTTAAAAGTACTTTTTATTGGTCTAGTTATCAAAGCCGAAAAATAATCTTCACGAAATCAAATCTCTGCTTTTTGGTCGTAAAAGTTTTGTGAAGGCATGAAAGTTTAACTCGGACATTTCCGCAAGACATTGCAAATCCAGGGCCGTAACTAGCCTCTTTTAATAGTGAGGCAAAATATATTTGCCGAGCGTAGCGAGGCGAAAAAAATTTGGCGAGGGGTCTGAAGCTCTGAGAAAAATAACGTAAAATTGTGCATTCTGAGCGTTTCCCAGACTTTTTTTTACATTGAAACGCAATTAATTTTTAGCTATTTTTTCGACAATATTCTGGTCTCAAAGCTAAAACATAGATTAATTAGGTCTTTCCACCTTTCCGTGGAAAGACCTATTGAATTTGTTCTGATTATTATTATTATTATTATTTTTTTTTTTTTTTTTCTTCCGCCTAATTTTTTTTCTTGCGTATTATTGATGTTTCAAAAGATGTCGCTTAGATATTTGGAATATGGTATCGTATAGTTTATACGCTTTAAAACTTTACAACTGTGTAACAAAATACTTTACGTTGTAAGAGTTATCTCCCCAAACACTGTTTTTCTTGTGGCCACTACTCCTTCGCAACCGTTAAAGATTACGACAAATTTATTTTACCAAATTGCTCGTTACATCTTCAGGATTAGGATATTCATTTGGACCGAAGCTTTACGGAGACTCCATATGAGAGTTATTCCCCCTTTTCCATTTAATTAAGTGATATGCATTTCTAAATGGTAAACCATAAGTGATAAAGACATAGGGTCTTTAGATTTGGGGTCCTTGGTCGAAAATAATAAAAATGAGGTCAAGGTCAAAGGTCAAGGTCATATTCTAAATTTTGATTTTGGCTTATTTTCATTTATTTTCAAATACCTTATGACATATCGACAAATAATTTTTCATAAATTGTTAGTTGCGACATGTCCTTACTTGTATATTTTGATTGAAAGGGTGCGCAGACAATAAATGGGAGTTTTTGCCCATCTTACATTTAGAATTACGCGTAAAGTGATATTACTAATAAACCAAACATATTAAAGACCTTGGGTCTTTTGATTTAAGGTCCTTGGTTTGTGAACTTGAAATTGAGGTCAAGGTCATAGGTTGATATGACGTTCTAGATTTTGACCTTTGCTTTAAATTCATATAAATACATCATAAAGCCATAGGAACTAACATTTTAAACTGATTTTTAATATTTCAATATCAAAATAGATCTTTACTAGTGGAAAGACCTACAATTGTTCTCTGAACAATTGGTTTTTAATTATTATTTTTTTTTTTTTTTTTCTTCCGCCTAATTTTTTTTCTTGCGTATTATTGATGTTTCAAAAGATGTCGCTTAGATATTTGGAATATGGTATCGTATAGTTTATACGCTTTAAAACTTTACAACTGTGTAACAAAATACTTTACGTTGTAAGAGTTATCTCCCCAAACACTGTTTTTCTTGTGGCCACTACTCCTTCGCAACCGTTAAAGATTACGACAAATTTATTTTACCAAATTGCTCGTTACATCTTCAGGATTAGGATATTCATTTGGACCGAAGCTTTACGGAGACTCCATATGAGAGTTATTCCCCCTTTTCCATTTAATTAAGTGATATGCATTTCTAAATGGTAAACCATAAGTGATAAAGACATAGGGTCTTTAGATTTGGGGTCCTTGGTCGAAAATAATAAAAATGAGGTCAAGGTCAAAGGTCAAGGTCATATTCTAAATTTTGATTTTGGCTTATTTTCATTTATTTTCAAATACCTTATGACATATCGACAAATAATTTTTCATAAATTGTTAGTTGCGACATGTCCTTACTTGTATATTTTGATTGAAAGGGTGCGCAGACAATAAATGGGAGTTTTTGCCCATCTTACATTTAGAATTACGCGTAAAGTGATATTACTAATAAACCAAACATATTAAAGACCTTGGGTCTTTTGATTTAAGGTCCTTGGTTTGTGAACTTGAAATTGAGGTCAAGGTCATAGGTTGATATGACGTTCTAGATTTTGACCTTTGCTTTAAATTCATATAAATACATCATACAGCCATAGGAACTAACATTTTAAACTGATTTTTAATATTTCAATATCAAAATAGATCTTTACTAGTGGAAAGACCTACAATTGTTCTCTGAACAATTGGTTTTTAATTGTAATTTAAGACTTTTAGGTTTCACAGGGACAACATTAAAAGTAGACCGATATGTAGGATAAAGCAAAAATCGTAAATCTCATAATCTCATAATCATTAAAACCGGATCTGTCTGTCGATCTGTTGTTGTCTTGTATAGTGCTTAGACTTTCTTTTATTATTTTTTTTACTAGATTTAAATAAAGTGACAGTGCAGTATTATAATTATACTAGTACTGAAAAGTCGTCACTTAAGACCATCTTGACCTTGTTTTACGGTATTAATGATTCTTTTATTGTTGAAGACCCTCCAGTAACTATCAAGATGAAGAACAAGAATAAAAACTTTGACCATTGATCATTGTATTTGTTTCTATGCATTGACTTTGTGTGAGATTAGGTTCCGTGCACGTTTACTCCATGTTCCTTTATTTTCTGTTAAAGGGTCTGAACTTAATGCAAGTTTAACCCTACAATGTAAAAGGTCATATTGCAATGCATTGATGTTTTCATAGTTTATATAGATGACTTGATACGGGGAAATTAGAGGTCTTACTTTAATTTAAACCATGTCAGCTATCTATTTTTTTCTACAAAAAAGAGCCAATATTCTTTGATATCAAGTTCAATTCTCCATGCAGAAACAACAGTTTTTTTTTTGCTGTGTCCAGTATAGCATCGTATATTCTTAAAATATTTTCTCACACAATGTCTGGACATCGGTGGACATGCAACATTGCAAAACCAAACGCTTACAAATGAAAACCATCACTCATAAAGTAGGACAATAAATGAACAAAAGACAAACCCGAGACACGGTAGTACAAACAAAAGAAAAACCCGGGACACGGAAGTACAAACAATAAACCATCTACTCTGAAAACTCAAAGTAAAATAGAAACATGGATCACGAAAACATGCAGGGGCGACAACAGATATAGTAAAGAAAACCTGCTTCTTGCAAGAGACTTTCAGTGAAAACAATTTGATATGAAGACAATATTTTGTTTCCGTTTTTTTTGTTTTTTTGAAATTTCCAACATGAGGCATTTGCCTCATTTGCCTCAATGTAGTTACGGCCCTGAAATCTATTGTTTTGAATTGAATATGTAGCTCAATTTATTTTTCAATTCGAATTTTGGGAGCTTACACTAAAGTACTAAACGATCGTGCTTACAATTTAATGAATTATCTGTCAAAATTTTATTTTTGAACTGAAATGTTTCAAGTTTCCAAATTAAATTTCCGATGGGACATTTCCGTACATCATATTCTTTTGAAAATATGTATGCAATATTTAAATGGAGACAGCCATGTTAATCAATACTGAAATATATCATGTCATAGAATGTTCATGCAAAATTTCGAAGAGTTGCGTGAAAATTTCGCGAATTGTTCGAGTTTTATGTTTCGAGTTTGTTACATGGGACAACGCTAAGTAAACGTTTTTCGGATAATCTGTGTCTTCCTTAGCCTATGAATATTATATTTTTATTCTTTCTCTATCATAATGTGAAAATTTAAGAATCAATCTTTATTTTCATGTATAATTTGAAATATTTGTTTCAGCATTTCTATAAAAAAAATTCCCGTCAAATATTTACTTAACGCTATTTTCGTGGTAGTAGCAATATCTAACGTTGCCTCTATAACTATTGTTGATAAACTTTATGATATAATTATAGTTTTTTTTTTTTTTTTTTATGTTATCTATAATATAGTTATACATGTAGCTACAATCATGCAACTTTTCGGTATAACTTTTACTCATTGTTTCATGCAGTTCGTGCTGTGGCCAATAAGTAAGTAACTTCTGTGCCATTTAGTCTCTGGTGGAGAGTTGTCTTATTGTAAATCATATCACATCTTCTTATCTTTATTTTGTTTAATGCCTCAACTAGGGGCAATATGTTTTTTCGTTCTGTGCTTCCTTTTGTCCGTCTGTCCGTTCGTCCGTCTGTCTGCCCCGCTTCAGGTTAAGGTTTTTGGTGTATAAAGTTTTTGATGAAGTTGAAGTCAAATCAACTTGAAACTTAGTATTCATGTTCCATATGATTATGATCTATCTTTTTGAATCCCAAATTAGAGTTTTGACCCGAATTTCACGGTCCACTGAAGATATCAAATGATAGTTCGAGTGGGCCATCCGCGTACTATTGACTTATTTTTGTTATGAGTTGGTTTTAGTTTTTCTTGTTATGCGGTTTGTTGATTCGTTCGTTTTATTCTTTCGACAATGGTATTTTGTTCGTATGATAGTTTTATTTTTTTCATTGTTTGTCTCTTATATTTATTCATGAGAATTATTGTGTATTTTTGTGTTTCGAAGTAAATACATAATCTAATATGTACATAATTTTATTTTTTTTAACATCGAAAATACAATACATTTATAATATGAATACGAAAGTAATTTGGATTTATAAATTAGCTTTGTCCAACATGATTAATTATGAAATATGCGATCCACATCTTTGAAGTTATGATCCCTGTAATTGACATCGTTGATACGTTATCTGAAAATAGAGAAAATATATTAAGATGCTTATCTGAAACTATCGTCATCATAAAACAAACTAATCGACATTGGACGAACGTCCAATTCGGCGGAAAAACTTGCAATCTAATCAATACGGGGTTTTCTCGTTTGAATGGTTTTACACTAATTATTTTGCAGCCCTGTATAGCTTGTTTGTTCGGTGTGAGCCAAGGCTTCGTGTTGAAGGCCGTTAATTGACCAATAATGGTTTACTTTTATAAATTGTTATTTGGATGGAGAGTTGTCTCATTGGCACTCACACCACATCTTCCTATTTCTATGTACCAGATTTGAATATTCATTTTGTAGTTGAAATGTAGTATGCTTGGATAAATGTTTCCCTTTAACTTCTTGCTTAGTTAATATGATGGTATGTTTTACATTGCTAGACTTAGTTTAACTTAATCTTCGAAGTGAATAAGTTTATTAACAATTTCGTATATTATTGACTTAATATTTCATTTTATTTCTTTTATGGTGCATTATGTTTATAAACAAAAACACACACATATATGAGTGTATCATGCATGCAAGTTTTTATTGATGGAGAAACACGCGGAGTTCATTGCAAGAACCATCTAATTTCGATACGGAACTCAGTAGCTTTTCAAGTTTATCAAGACGACGTCGCGTCGATCACATTGTCACCTTTAACATGTTAGGTTGAACCCACAACATCAATGTTGACAGACATGTGATACTTTAGATGAAACATGTAGGCCATTTGTTTACTGGGGCTCTTTTAAAGCGGAATTTAAAACGAATTATTAGACCAAACATAAAATACGTACAATGCCGGATACAGAACGAGCTTCATAAACAATTTGAAAAATGAGCTCAATAGCTTTGGTTTTCTCAGTTATTGAAGAAAATTAAGGTATTATATTTTGTTTTTTTTTTTTGCATTATCCATTCTGAGCATATGAATATTTGTTGTATTTTTTTATCTTTGTGATCGTTATTAATTGAGCGATAAGTATTCGTTTGATATATATAGTTTTTAATCTAAATTCACACGTGAATGCTATCGTTGGATACAAATCTTTATTAATGTCTTGGGCCCAGACATTGAGTAAGATACGAAACTGTCACTTCAACAAAAGCCCTTACTACCGATTGCTCATACTAAATGAGCTGTGCAAATATCATATGCGTATTCATTTTCTCGCTCGTAGCTGTCATAAAGATAAATTGCCAGGATGTAGAATAAAAGTGATGACACTTATCTTTTATTCAAACACAATTCAAATTATATGAAAATATCCGTTTTCTTTGTATTGAATTTTCTAATAATAGACATCTCACTATGCACTGACTGCATAATAAAATTCTGTTATCGACATTAAATTGGATCTTTAAATGTTAATGGTTCCCAACGGACAATTTTGAACATGCCGAATATGAATTATTTCATGCAGTGTAATAGAAAAAATTAATACAGAAAAGTGCACAAGATTTATCAGTTTGAATCGATGATTGGAATATTGTCATGGAGAAATACAAACATAATTTATTAGATTAGCTTAAAACAATATCATGAATAAAACCTTATAATACATTAATATGTTTTAAAATTGATTTGAATACGCTATATATATATACTGAACTCTAAACTACGAATTCGACCTCTGACAAACAGTCGTTCTTAATTGTGTAGATGCTATCTTTGAGTTGATAAAAAAAAACCACTTAGGTCATATAAATCAATTTTTTTTTACATTTAAAATTGCCTTAAAGTGATTTCACAAGTTTAATATAAACTGGCCAATCAGAAACAATTAAATATTGATAGAAATCGAGACTTGCAAAATTGCTACATTGAAAAGAATCGATTAACTTGAAACTAGATACAAATACAACACTGCCATTGAAGTTTGTAATGCTTGAAAAAAGATATACCCTTTTAATTTTTTACTCTGCTTTTAGATATTTCTAGGTTAATTACAACCCAATCAATATAACCTTACAATAATGATTAATAACGCCTCTGTATGTCCCTGAAATGTATGTCAGTTCAAAAAGCAGTACTGATAAGCTGTTATTGTAAAGGATATTTGTCTCTAAAAGGACATGAGATGATCACTGTTCTTTTAACAAAAAAAAAAAAAAACCACCCAACTTTGTTTCTCCCACAGTGGCAGATACAAAGGGAGGGTGGGTTACAATGAACGCTCTTACATATGATTGGAATTTAATATCCTTTATATTAAAGAGTTTAAACTTCATTTACAATGTATATCCTTTTATTGCCCCAAAACTCGTTTCTTTTATAAATTGCATAAGACATACATGTAGTTCCATAGAAATGAAACAAAATCGACATCCCTCAGTCATTGTCCTGAAAATGCATAATTATACTGTAAAACAATCAGTTTCTCGAGAGTTTTATTTTCGAATAGAAAAATAACGCGTACAGGTATACATCGTCAAAATGTAGGTAAACAAGCAAAATACTGCTATATTTGATTAAAAAAGTATAAGGAGACGTGATCTCTCTATTCCTGGTTATCTTATTCTCATGGAAAAAGCTTATTACACACATTTTATTATATTAAATATTATTTGTTATCTATTGTTCAAGGTTAGAAATTAATCATGAAGACACTAACTGTACATCATATAACGTTATATGCAATACCATGCAACACTTCAGCACATCTGTCTGCATTAATATTCGTCAAAACAAGGGGAAATTAATTAATTAACGGAATCATAACGGATAATATGTGATTAATCATTTAGTTATGAATTAATATTGTCATTCATAATCGAATGCAGGTGAAAACATGCCATATTTTTTCCACTTGATTTGCGTCATTTCGGCTTTTGAAATGCCTACACATTTGCAATGCTTTGATTTTTAGTTAGATTGTTTCAAAATTGCTTAAATGACGTTGTTTAGCACTGTGTACTTTGTCGGCTGCTTATTGACATTCATACTTTATTTTCTTATTTAATTTTTTTTTTAAATTACAATGTACTTAATATGTTTCCTTAAGTTATAAAAAACACGCTTATTAATTTATATAAAATGGCAAACAGTAAAATGGACGTTTAAGTGTTGTTTCATAATTTTATATATAATAAAGGGCGACTTACATTTGCGCGGATTTTAAAATGACACTCATTACATTTGCGCGGAGAAATGGTATTACGTTAGTGCAAATTTACCCGTAGTTTACCTGAGTTTTTTTTACCTGTAATGTTTTTCCATTATTGTTTTGTACATGATAAATTGGCGATCATATTACCACATCTTGTTACATGTACTGTTAGTTCTTGCCTTTCCCTATCTTTCAAAAATGTTCCATTGAATCAAGACGACTGACGCTAGCATTGAAAATAATTTGAATAATTATTCATATTGGATCATGCATCTCTTGCCTTCTTAAGAAGTTATATCACGGAATGTTGTCATTTATATATTATGTAATATGGTTTACAGCTATGTGATGTTCAGTTTTAAGACAGAGAAGGATTGTTATTTGTATGATTTTTTAGAAGGGCAACGCATAATGCAACTATAGGAGAAACGGTGATTTCAAAACATTGTATAACGCTTTTTGTTTTGGTAAAATTGTATAAATGCAAGCCCTATGACAATAAAACAGACACATAAATACTAAACAATACAAAATCATTGACAGAAAGATCATTAGGGAAATATAACAAAACAGTATAACAAAAATAACGAACTTTATGGGTCAATTTAAAAAAGGAGAGGTCAATAACAAAAATAACGAACTTTATGGGTAAATTTAAAAAAGGAGAGGTCAATAACAAAAATAACGAACTTTATGGGTAAATTCAAAAAAGGAGAGGTCAATAACAAAAATAACGAACTTTATAAGTAAATTTAAAAAAGGAGAGGTCAATAACAAAAATAACGAACTTCATGGCTAAATTTAAAAAAGGAAAGATCAATAACAAAAATAACGAACTTTATGAGTAAATTTAAAAAAGGAGAGGTCAATAACAAAAATAACGAACTTTATGAGTAAATTTAAAAAAGGAGAGGTCAATAACAAAAATAACGAATTTTATGGGTAAAATCAAAAGAGGAGAGGTCATAAAAATTACCAAATCAAACGTGAGACTTAAACATGTACAACTACAGAAAGAATTGAAATCGAAACAAGGCTCTATGAGAATGGTCGTACTTTGACCTATAACGGTTTAACTTAACAAATTGTGACTTGTATGGAGAGACACTCACACCACATCTTCTTATATCTATGTACTACGGTCATATTCCCGACTTAAAACAAGAGACGAAGACACGTGATTGCTGTTCGATCCTAACACAAGATGGAGGAACCGTAGGTATTTAATAACAAATATAAAAACAAACTATTCAACTTAGAATACTATATCCCTAAATATGTTCAAGCCAATGCTTACCTTAGAAACAGTTTGGGTAAGCTTTTATGAGTGAGTCGATACTATATCCTTATGAACCCGAATTGACTACTGAACCGATAGCTGAAGGAAAAAGAAATTGTGGAACGGACGCAAAATGCATGATGTGTTCCATTGTTTTTATTTATATGAATGAATATTACCTGTCATAGAGAACGAGTTCCAGTATGCTAAATTTCATCTTGCTGCGTTTGGCTTTCTTTATCTACATATACACTGCTAGTTTCAAGGAGTGAAGTGTTTACGTTTTCATCTGGTGAGAGGAGAAATCCCGTATTCGATGTTTTCATTGCATCAAGTTCAAATTTAGGTTTGTGTCTTTCATTTCTTTTCTCTCCATGTTTTTGTGAAGATTTTGGATACACACTGTTACATGTATCTCCGGCTGTTGTTTTTCTATCTAGCTCTATTGCTGCTACGCATTTAAAAGCTTTAGCAAAACTTCTCCTGAAATTGTCACTTAGAAAGGCATACAATAACGGATTAAGCATGCTATTTGCAAATGTTAAAACTGTAAAAACATTAAACAAATATATTTCCCAGTCCTTTAGTCGTTGGTATATAGGCAAAAATGTCAGATTTATCTGGAAAACCCAATGCGGCAACCAGCAACAAACATACACTAAAATAACTGCTAGAACAAGCTTGGTCACTTTTCTATGAGATTTACGTTTTCCCTTCGATTTTATCATCTGACCAACACATGTAAGTCTAACAATAACGGAAGAGTAAAACATAGTTATCATTGACACGGGAATCGCAAAACCAAGAAGGAATGTGTACCAAGTGAAGGCCTTTCCTTGCGGAAGTAGCTGGTTTGAAGGCCACTGAATTGTACATGTCTTTAGAGTTGGATCTTTGTAATGTGAAACAGTGGTTGAATATAAAATTATCGGCAACATGACCAGAAACGACAACGACCAGATAATTAGACATATGAAATAAGCTATATTAAGGGTGCGATATTTTCCAGAACGTATCGGGTGGCAAACGGCTAGATATCTATCACCGCTTAACACTGTTAAAGTTAAAACACTTGTAACGAAATTGATCGAATACAGTACATTGTATATTTTACACATAGCTGTTCCGAATATCCAATGTTGCAACAGAGTTGTCGTTATGATAAACGGAAGGCTTATCAGAAACGATGCATCTGATATCGCTAAATTAAGTATATATAAGTTTGTTACAGTTTTCATTTTTGCAAATCGCAGGACCACATAGATCACTAAAGAATTCCCAACGATACCAACAAAGAAAATTATGACGTAAGATGTGATAAGAAAAATGGTTATTGCCGCCTTATTGAATGCCATACCAACAGATGGTGTAGAATCATTCATTCCTTTCGAGTCTGTTAAGTTGAAATCACAGTAGTCTAACATATCTGTAACATTACGTAATAGCACAGTTAAATTAGAGTCTATATCGGTGACAGCACTGGATATGTTTCCAGATACATTTAAATGCGTTACTGCTTCCATTTTGGCAATTCAATAGCTTTGGAATTTTCTGTTTTCAAATTGAATCCTATAAAGAAAATAAGAAAACTACAGTTTGTTTTTATTACATAGTATTAGTTAATAAGCAGACACATCTACACATATACAGTTGCTGAAACTTGATGGCAGAAATATCAAAACTTGTACCGAGCTCGAGGGTAACATCAGCTCAGTAGTTTAAACTCCGCTCGTCATTGTTTTTGACTCGATCCGGTCTTAATGAAAAGGATTGCAAATTTTCCTCCCGAAGGACTATAGTACTGTCCGGGCTGATCTGGTTAAAATCCTAATAACACTGACCACCATGATTTTACCAATTACGCTACATGTGGCCTTAAACACAAATATTAGAAAAATGCAGGCACTTATATTTTGTACTGCATAGCAGACCATTTGCAGTGTTTGCGATGTATATTTTTAATACAACATAAGGACATTTAAAACGGCGTTGTTAACAAATGCTTTCAGTGGTGGTTTAACATAAGTGGTTAAATGTACTTTAATATTGAAAACTTGTAGTTGCAAGTCAACACAACGCAGATTCAACTTATCATTTTAGTATTTAAAGTTTGAATTTTGATGATTTAATTCATCACGCTGCTTAACTTTACATAGAAAGCTTCAGCATCATTAATATATGACAGTTGAGGCTTTTCATAAAAAAGTAAGACTATTTAAATCGGCTCGTGTGCATTTAAAAAATGTTCATATCTAATGTTGACCCAGAAACATAAAGATAAATGCATTTGAAAAAAGATCGGCAATGTATTGTGTAGGAGAAGAGCCGCAGAATACAAGCGTTGTAACATTTATAACAAACGTTTTCTTGTAACGTATTTCGTTTTCCTACTTTGCTTTAATACGAAACCTCTAGATACAAGCGAGTTATAGTTTAACCGAGTTTTTAGTCATTTAATTAGTAAAAATATGTTCTGCCATTGCTGACCCAACCACACTGCAGAAAATGCAACAAACAATGATAGATTAATAATTAATTTCTCAGACTGAAAATCTTAAATTTTATTGTGCTGACTTGTATTGATGTGCCACAAGCTGTGTTAACATCATACTCGATTTAACCATGTTTCGCATGGATGGTCACTAAACTGACAAATCAGTTTTTCATAGCTCTGAGCTCTTCGAAATTTAATATAATTGATTTCTAACATGCAAGAAATTAAAAAAAAAGATATGACATTTTCGTAGAATGCAGTAAACAAATTGCTTGTGGTCGTGTTCACTGCAATCAAGCTTTTTGCGCAGTCGAATTGTATTGAATTTAACGCTTTATAATATGCAGTCAGTTATATGTGAACGTGAACAATAAATTTAGGTAGAAATATCTTTGACGTGAAAAATAAAAATAAAATATGAGATAGAAACTATGTTTTGAAATATTATTTAATAAAATGAGAGGTAAACCTGGTGACATCAACCTTACAAATAAAAACTAAAAATTTCCATATCGAAATATTTTTATCTTTGAGTTATCTCACCTTAAATGGCTGCGTTGAAAATTTGTTCGAATAAACACAAATATTTGGTATTTGATAAATCAGTCGTAATAATACAAAACTAGAGGCTCTTAGGAGCCTGTGTCGCTCACCTTGGTCTTTGTGCATATTCAACAAAAGACACAGATGGATTAATGACAAATTGTGTTTTGGTGATGGTGATGTGTTTGTAGATCTTACTTTCCTGAACATTCTTGCTACTTACAATTATCTTCATCTTTAATGAACTAAACCCATTAGTTACAGAGAAAAATATTTTGTTAAAAATTTACAAAAATTTACAAAATTTATGAAAATTGTTAAAAATTGACTGTAGAGGGCTGTAACTCCTTGAGGGGTCAAATGACCATTTTTGTCATGTTGATTTATTTGTAGATCTTACTTTGCTGAACATTATTACTGTTTACAGTTTATCTCTATCTACAATTAGATTTAAGATAATAACCAAAAACGACAAAATTTCTTTAAAAATTACTAATTCAGGGGCAGCAACCCAACAACCGGTTGTCTAATTCGTCTGAAAATTTCAGGTCAGGTAGATCTTAACTTTATGAACAATTTAAACTCGGTCAGATTTGCAGTAAATGCTTCGGTTTCAGAGTTATAAGCCAAAATTTACATTTTACCCCTTATGTTCTATTTTTAGCCATGTTTTTTTTTATTTTTTATTGTTAGCTATCTTGGTTGGTTGGCCGGGTCACGCCACACATTTTTTAAACTAAATACAATGAACATTGTGGCCAAGTATAGTTAAATTTGGCCAAGTAGTTTCAGAGGAGAAGATTTTTGTAAAAGATTACAAAAATTTACGAAAAATGGGTAAAAAATTACTATAAAGGGCAATAACTCCTGAAGAGGTCAACTGACCATTTTGGTCATTTGACTTATTTTTAGATCTTACTTTGCTGATCATTATTGCTGCTTACAGTTTATCTCTGTCTATAATAATATTCAAGATATTAACAAAAAACTGCAAAATTTCCATAAAATTGCCAATTCAGGGACAGCAACCCAACAACTGATTGGTCCAATTTGTCTGAAAATTTCAGGGCAGCTAGATCTTGACTTGATAAACAAATTAACCAAATGTTAGATTTGCTATAAATGCTTCGGTTTCAGAGTTATAAGCCAAAATCTACATTTTACCCCTCTGTTCTATTTGTAGCCTTGGCGGCCATCTTGGTTGGTTGGCCGGGTCACGTCACACATGTTTTAAACTAGAATTGGAATTTCCAAAATGACTGCCGTTGCCATGGAAACTGAAAAAATGTGAAAAATGCAAAATGCTCTTTATATAATGAAACAATGGATTCCGAAGAACAAATGATTTGTTGTCCGTTTTGGCGACTTTTGTGTTAGCATCCTACCACAGGATTACTAGTTTACATTTCTCATTCCGCGTAAATATATAAAATTATGATAAGATCTGGTTTTAGTTCCATTGAGACAACTCTCAAGTTTAGCCACAATGTATAAATGTAAACAATAAAAAAAGCCTTCAACACAGAACCTTTGCTCACTCCGAACATAAGCTATAAAGGACCCCAAAAGCTCTAGTGTAAAACCATTCAATCAGAAAAACAAACGTCTAGTTATATATTAAAAAGGAAGCTCAGTAAAGTTATAGAA
Source organism: Mytilus galloprovincialis (assembly GCF_965363235.1). Taxonomy (NCBI): domain Eukaryota; kingdom Metazoa; phylum Mollusca; class Bivalvia; order Mytilida; family Mytilidae; genus Mytilus; species Mytilus galloprovincialis. The sequence continues at coordinate 4,167,411 of NC_134846.1, read as the reverse complement.
AATATTTTATTATTAAATGAAACCTTCATGAATATTGCATACTATTTTATATTACATATGATCTTTGATCATGATTAAGTATCAATGTTAAATTTTGTTTATTTCCCTACTGAACTTAAATCAATATGTACAGACGAAGTGAAGTATATTTAAAATGAAAAGTGAAATAGCTATGAATAATAAAACGAAATTTGATGAAAGGCAAAACAAGTTTAAATGACAAAAACATTTTTTTTCGTACAGACTATATAGCTATTAAAGCGTCAAGCACATTTTGTAACTTTAATTTAAAATTCAGTTGATATAAATTCATTATTCTATTTGAATACATACACCTTATTGAATGTTCGCCTCGTGTAGAGAGAGTGTTATGCTCTCTGTACATTAAAAAAAAAATTCAACAATCCTCTAAGGGCTCCATAAGTGACCAATTGCTAAATATCTTTCCCTATCCAATTTACCCTCATTTTACAGTCTCGCCTGGTTTTCTTGAGCAATTAATTGCATTTACTGTTCATTTGTTCTCGTATTGAAAATGCTTTAAATATTTGCCACTGAACGTTATCCCAAGTTCAACGACAATCAATCAATCAACATGTTTTTTTATTTAATTTATTTTCTTATAAACGTTTTTTTTATTTATTTGTACTCTCATGAAAGTGTCCAAATATTTTTCTCATTTAGTTCACCATACTAACCTCACGTTAACACATTTATACAAGCAGTAGGCTCTAAAATCACAAAGTGATTAAATAATAACAATTCTCTTTTTTTGGTTACTATGTGACATTTTTAACGGTAGCTTTCGAAAGATGCAGAGTGCCGAGAGTTTTGATGCAATACGTAACGGTTATTTGACATAGATCGGTTTATCGTTTTCCGTCAATTCTTGTGGTCATTGTTAACCTTTACAAATGTATTACCTATACTTTTTGAACATTCTGTTTCTTTGATCTGCACGATTTATTTAATATATATGGTCTTATGCATAACAGACTGAATTTTATCACTTTATTTTTATTCTTGGTTGTTGCAATAAATACTTGTTTGCCGTTCACAGATTAAGTTAAAAACAAAAAAATAGTATATGGTATATCTACATGTATGTTTTGTAACCATTCCAGTAATGATGTTCATAACCTAGTATTTCCGATTTTCCAATCTACATGAGAAAATATTGAAAATGATGCACATGCTACAGAAACTTTAAAAACGTAGATTCACCATTTTCGTCTTATACATACATTGTACATGTACATAATATTATTTTACTTTCAAATTAAAAAGATATGACATTATACATTAAATTAATAAATGATGATTGTTACCTTATGCATGTTATGTACACATCCATTTGTTTTGAAATTCATTGATGGTCGCTGCATGTACAACACAATAACATTTCTGCCCGTTGCAGACATGGCTTCTATTGAATAATAAATTGTCGAGGTAACGTATTGATATCAGTGGCTACAACCTAGATTTGATATTTACTTGCATTGATAATATCGTGATGTTATCTGTCAAAGAATTATTGGCATGAGTATTTGCTTGTCAGTGAAGCATCATAACCATTTAAGATACACGTAGTTAGATTAATAGTCATGATTATATATGGAGAAATATAACGCAAATAGCAAAATACTACAACCATTTAATTACATTTATTGATAAGAGTCTCATAGGATGTAGCAGTACTGTGATAATCAGACGTATGAACGCGTTAGACTAGTACTTACTAGCTATACGCAGTAACAAAGAAGGTGCTACATGTGCTGCATATTCTACTTATTCGTGCGAGGCACATGAAACCACGCCGAGAGTGTAAGGGGTTATTGTTGCTCAGTCTTTGAAGTCTTAGGGAGCTACCATTTGATTTTTATGGGGGCTAGGATGAAATTTGAAAAAAGGCAGGACAGGAGTTTTGAGTAAAAAAAAGGCAGGATGAGACGCTTGCAAAAAAAAAGTCAGGATAAACTAAAAAAAAAGAAAAAAAGGCAGGAACGAACAGAGTGAAAAATAAAAAGGCAGGACAGAGATTACAGCTAAAAAAAATGCAGGACAAAATTTTTCATCCTAGCCCCCCCCCCATAAAAATCAAATGGTAGCTCCCTTATCGTCTTGTTTGTCGTTTCGTTTCGTCTCGTTCTTAAAAAAAAAAAACATTAATCATGGCATTTGCAATTTCACTTTGACTTGTGAGTTTTGAATGCCTCTTAATAGTTCTACAACACACTAAGTCTATCATTGCCCTTTTTAAATATGTATCTTGTTAAGGATATTATGTAATTTATATAAAGCACAACTCACTTTAATTCATTACATGTTGATTCAGCAGAACGTATGTCCACTGAATTAGACAAAGTATCCTTGCTCCGATCCCTCCTGAACTTCGCACTCAAAACCTGAACATACAGGTCCTCGTAGAGAAGCAGAAAATGTAAATTGTATAGCGTTTAGTCTGAATTTCATCAAGAACACGAGGGCAGTTATGTTTGTAATATTTTTAAAATAGTTATGCACGACAATTCAAGATTTATATAGAGTTGATATAAAATATTTAATTTAATTGATTTAATGACGTTTAAAAGCGTACGAAAGTGCAAACATGTCCCAAGTCAGGAGTCTCTGTCCTTTGTTAGTCTTGTATGATTTTAATTTTAGTTTCTTCTGTATAATTTGGAGTTTAGTATGACGTCCATTATCACTGTACTAGTATACATATTTTTTAAGGGGCCATCTGAAGGACACCTACGGGTACGGGAGTTTCTCACTACATTGAAGAGCCACCTTCGGCTGTTGTCTACTCCATGGTCGGGTTGTTGTCGCTTTGAGACATTCCCCATTTCCTTTCTCAATTTTAATAATATCATTATTATATGATTGTAATGTGGGATATAAGTGAAAGTATTACTTTTCTGTGAGATTAAAATGTAGTTATTTCTATAGGTCACTTTCAAATTATACAATATGTGAAAGCTTCTCCGTTTTTCATCTCGTTTTTCTCGTCTGTTTCAATACACATGGGCGTCTGAACATTCAGTATTGATCAAAACTATTTTCAAAGGGGTGCATGCAAAAATTAAGATTAAACCAGTCTTATTTAAATAAGTTCTATCCTCTCTAGTTCGTCTTTTTTGTTCATTCGTACTTTATCCCATGCGAAGTGAAAAGAAAACAGAATCAAATGTTTATGTGCAGAGATATTTTTTTCTGAGGCAAGTTCGTGCAAGTATGATGAATAAATGATAGAAAATTCAACCTCACCGTAATACCTATTACATTGTAGTGATACAATTAAATCACATGAGTATACATTGGTTTGTTGTTATATATCATATTAATTTTTACAGTTACATGTATATATAATTTTCATCCATTTGTAAATCATTCTATTCTACTATTCTTATAATAGAGCAGTACAAGTGCATGGTTGACATTCTTCTGTAAAAAAGATTAGCTATGAGAAGGCAATCATATTTTCCCGCAAAACTAATATTCCATGCAGAGTTACCGGTCCTTGTGGTGAATGTCGCAAAACGTTCTTGAGATATTCCTCCGCCTGCGTTAACACAATTTTTTGGTACGTGTGCATATATATTATCAATGATTTTTTTCTTTTATGTATATATCTAACGACAAAACATTTTCTTCTTATTAAGTTATGTTTTAAACAAACATATCATTGTAACAGTATCCACTGAAGAGGTTTTTATAACAAACGATAAGGGTTGTTATTTTGCACTCGTTAGTCATGTTATAGATCGGTGACAAAACGAGTAACGTAATGGGAATATAAGCGATAGCGATACATGGCAATACCCTCACGGCCATCGCGATGTAAAAAGAACGAAAAAAAAAAAAAAAGAATTTGAATTCGGTTGACTGATTGCTTGATTTCTGGAAAATGAATGCGATAGAAAAATCTAGATACACCAGTATACATAAACGCTTCAATTAAGAAAAGAAGCAAAAGATTTTAACTAGAAACCGAACAAACCAGGGGATATTCTCAAGTGTGTCAGAAGGTAACCAGATCCTGCTTAAAATAAACAAAATTACATTGAAAGAGGCACGAAAGAAACCAGAGGGACAGTCAAACTCATAAATCGAAAATAAACCGACAACGCCATGCCATGAAAACGTTCTATATGTACATGTAGAATCCCTTTAAAATCGCTTGTAGCATTTCTAAATGTGTCTTTACCAATATTTGAACAGCCAAAATATCTTTGATTACTGAGCATTGTAAATGAAAGGATCATATTTCATTAATGTCGTTGAGTAAAGAAGATAGATTTTATATTTTATAAAAGAGGTAAAATTTAGGGCTGGTATAACCCCTATTTCTTTCACATCGAGGTAGTTTTAAAAAAACAAATAACTTTTCACAAATCAACAGTATAACTTGTTTGTATATACATTTTGAGGTTTACCTTTTTACAATGATTTGTCTCATTTTCGCTTCTTTAATTAATTATTGCTTGTTTATGGTCCAGTGGCAAATATTTCATATATATTTAGGATGTGTAGAGTGGGGTGCTCATTTTCGCCACATCTTTCCATGTTTTCTACAGTTTATGTTCAGGTCTAAATGTTTTTGAAGTACAATGTATACTGATATTTCTATATGAAGATAACTTCAAATGCAAAATATACTTAAGCTTGAAAACCGGTTTGTTTTCAGAAAATCATCTGAAAAGTTAGATTAAAGGGTGTTTGAAATTTTCGGATGTTTTGTCAATGGGGGACACATATTCGCCGTTTTTACACATCTATTTAAAACCAAATAACCGCAGCTTTTAACAATTTTTATCAAATCATTTGCATTATAGATGAATAGCAGACATTTCAAAGGTATAAAAAATTCAAAATTAGGGCATTCAGTCAAATATTTACTTAGAAATACTTCTTTGAAATCGTGTTTTTTATTCAGGAAATTGTCCGAAAATCATTGTCCTTTTTTCCGTCATTTTCGGTAGGAGCCGCAATTTTGTCTCAGTTTAAAAAAATATTATATTTGTTATAAAAATATAATTTACGGGTACATTTCTTCCATTTCAGCCATCCTTTGAAGTATTTACACCTCAAAATCCTTAAACGGCGAAATTGTGTCCCCGGCGAAAATGAGCACCCCACTCTATGAATTTTACGAATGAACTTAAACTATCAATGCATAGAAATAGCCAAAATTAAGATTTTTGGAAGATTATAGCAAATTAGATTTTTTTTAAGAAGGATTTCATTCAGAAAAAAAAACGATCACAATCATATGTACTTCATGGTCTTTCGGACATAGATCAATTCATTCTTGTTCGGGACTTTATCCGATGTTAATTTTACATAATCATTTTAACATGCAATCTTCTAATACCATGAATAAAATGTTCATAAAAAACCAATGTATAATAGTGCTAAATAACAATTTGATTTCATTAGTACATGTAATCTCTATGCTGAAATAATTTATGGTTGATATTTAAATTCCACTAACAATACTTCATTTACTCTGACTGCGTGAGTTGATCGACTTGAAATTCAGAAAAAATCTGCCATATCTCTTTATCATTTGCAAAATCATTAAAAAGCATTTATTGCATGCATATTTAGGGAAACAATTCAGCAACAAAGTAGATCACTTAAGGGCGGGAAATTGTAACCAACTCAACGCTGGAAAATGATTTGACCTTGCAACATGCCACCAATTGACCCCTCAAGAAATTTTGCAAGGGTTTCGTAAACGTTAATAGAATATGCTACTAGCTATCGCTCACTTTTGACATTTTTTTGTCGACTGGTATCGGACGTCCTATAGATGTGTTTGAGTGTTCATACAGCCTGCAAAACCAAATGGAACTCCTCTTTATCAAGCTTAAGGGTTTTAGAAGTCACAGAGATGACCAAAAATGTAGTAAACTACAATTGGTTTAAGAAATTTTGTTGTCGATGGTCATATAGAATAGAGTAGAATATATATATATATAGCTACGAATATCTCAAATGGTATTATCATGGTATAATCAAATATTGCATTACCTTTTCTGAATACGCCGAATTGAGATAGAGTCAGTTACCGTTTTTACTCTCCAATAAATTTCAAAATAAATCATTCAATTTTTGAATTACAGTTACAAAATCCTGAGATCCTGAATATGTGGTAGTATTACCTTGTGGACGTTAAAAATCAATCCAACTTAATATATATTCAATTTGGTACCAAAAAATAATCAAATAAATGAACAATATATTTATGCTTAACTATCTAAACATTTATTCAATATGAAAATAATAAGAGGAAAATCCTCAGCTATGAATGTATATAAACAATCCAACTTAAGTAAAAAAAAAAAACAAAAACAAAAAATCATCCTTATTTTTAAGACCTACACAAAAAACACAAATAAAGACTTAAAAACGCTTGATGTAGCTACATGATATCATATATATATCAGACAAAAAGTCGTATACATGCTGATAACATCACTGAAACAGATCATTCGTTAATCGTTTAATATATAAAAAAATTATTAAGCTAACTGCATTTTCATTTAAAATTAAATTAGTAAAATTCCATTTCTAAGTTAAATAAGGGCAAGTTTTTTTTATAAGATATAATTAAATTATAATTAATTATTTAAAACATATTTTTTCTTACCTGCTTTCGATTAATGACAAAACAAATATGCATCCACTGTTGAAGAAGATCCAACTGACACAGAGAAAATCATTGCGTACTGATATCAACACATTCTAATCTGAACGTCCTTCTGTAGGAAAATATATACGTCTCCGACTGACGTATCACAGAGTTTGCATTGAATCAAACCACACAATTATAAAGATCTAATAAACGTTTAAATAGAAGTTGCTTTATAACGCCTTTGGACGATTCTGTAAAAGTGTTGTTATTGATTCTTAAAAGAAATCATTAGACTCATGTGTCGAATTTAAGAACGCAGACAATATAACGGTGAAATTAGGAATACAAATCTGTTTAAATTGACCTGTAGCAAAATAATTTGTTCAAACACACTGTAATTAATCCATGTACATTTGATGAGTTATAAACGACAAGAGACAAAAAAATTGTGTTTTTCAAATTGATTCTCTAGAAATTGCTTAGAATAATACTACTGGCATTATTTATATTATTTCATATCTATCATTTTTTTGTTCGTAAGTAAACAACACAGCAAGACATGATTTAGCCCCAACCATGAGACAAATTTTATAAACAGCAGCTTTTTACTTTCGGAATATTAAAGCAATCAACAGAATTAATCAAGTCACAAACAAAGATGATCATAGCAATATAAATTTCAGCAATTCTCGCGAGAATTTGCGAGTCAGCAATCGTAATATCAATTGTTACTAATTGACAAAAAAGATCTACAAAAATGGTATTTTCTGACGCATGGATCGTGTTATCTGTCATCGCTATAACTATATCCAAATGAACCATTCTGTCATATATCCTTTCATCATTGAAGCTCAGAGGACCAGAGAACAGTGTAGATCTGTCAGTGCTCGGCTTAAAAAACATGCAAAGGCGTCGAGAACATATCATCTTGTGTAAAAATTTATATGGGAAGGTCATCATTCAAGATTTATAGTATTCTGCTTTATATAATTGCTTTTATGCAGTTTTCATTCTTTCATTGTATTCACAATTGCTGAAATTCATTTATGTATATCTCCAGCATTTTTATTTCGCAGGTTAACTGGGTGTTTTAGCATTTGCTATTCCATGTTTACCACAGCATTTGAAAAATAGCACTAATAAAACTGTAATAAAATTAAAAAATCCGAAATTAAAAAAAAAAAACAATAAAACTTATAAATACTTGCCCTCAATAGTCACGCTAACACAAATACAAATTCAAAACCTGTATGACCTATATATAGTAAAACTGTGAAAACAAAAACATAATATGACGTAAATATCTAGTAAACATTTAAGGTCAAACGTGTTTCGTCAATGCGTCTAAAGTAATTGTGTGAAACAGGACTAAAATAATACGTGTTAATTAGAAAAGTAGAACACATGCATAAGTAAGTATTGACCGTCATGAAATAGCTATGAGTTATAAAAGTAACGTTAGACACAAATCAATTAAATAATCCTTTATAGCGAACGATTTAAAAAGCTTAAGGTTGTGTCGAGTGGCTACAATTTAAGGAATAACAAAACTGTAGTTAAAGAGTTGCCACCGTCAATAAGCGATTTAACGGTTTTACGTTTGACGAACGCAAGCTTGTTTTTATATTTATATGGCCGTTAGTGCAAAAAGGGAGAAGTTCGTCAGACCTAACAAAAAACAAGCCCTCAACTAAATCCACAAATCAAACGACTGAAAACAACGGCTATCAGTGGCGTAGCTGGGTCATTTTTACGTGTACGCCCGAACCTTGGCGAGGGATATGAGGGGTGCCAACCGCTCAATGTCAAAGCACCTGTTGGTAGTGGGTTCGAAAGGGACGAAACCCCCGAAATCTATCTAGAATGAGATACCATAATGATTCCTGTCAGTAAAAAATCATTGATAACAACATACTTTTGAATCTAAATGGTTTATTTTTTTTTAAATTTTGTAATATTTTAACTTATTCATCGTGTTAAACTGGAAGATAGGCTAATGGTCATTGGTTTTAGAGAAAACGTCCAAACCAATATTACTTTTAAATAAGTTTAAATGGTGCCGTGAGTGAGCATACAATCAACAAAAGCCCCTTTTAATGAACACGGAAAAAAATATTTTTAAGAGGTGCAATATAAAAAAAATCTGGAACACCTAGGATTTCTTCCACAAAAAGTAAATCAATCTATCATTCCTTTAAACGGATTTTAAAAAATCTACCCGTCTAAAATTTTCTATTGATATTTTTTTCTTTGAAGGTTTATAAATTGACCATGTAAAACAATTAATTGCGTAAAGAAGAGTCCGGCTATCTGTCTATCAGATATCAGAAAAGAACCGAAAAATGAACGAAAACAAATGCTTTTAAAATTTTAGCTTTAGACATTAGTCATAGAAAAAGCTTCTTCGGCATTTTCATAAATTTCGATGAAGGTTCGACAAGTAGTTAATGTAATTGAGAAATAACAAAATATAAGCCCAAACTGCGACCACTTATAAATTGCAGAAAGAAAAACATTTTGTCCTTAAAATGCGGCAAAAATTAAAGATATAATTGCATTATTATATTGCTCTGAATACTCTTTTGATCATAAACAGTTTCTGTATAACTTTCGTAAAATTTCACGGAGAGTCATTCAAAAGACTTTATCCACATTCGGAACCTAAATATTGACGCCGCTTTGTCTCGTTTTTGGGACAAACATCACAGGCTCGACAAAAATACAAACAGCATATCGAATCTGAGCAGATAGTGAATTGCTTTAAATATAAGAGTACGTAGAATTCATAGTGGGTTCAGACTTTTACAAAAGATTCGAACAAAATATATTAAATTGATCTATTTGAGTAAATTAAGTCCCTTTTTATTCAAAATTACAATCCATTAAAAAAAGAAGCACAAGGCTGATGTGCTTTTGACCAGTTTTTCTTATTCTATGTCGATGATTTGTTTTATTTGCAAAATTCAAGTGTACGCCCGGGCGTTTTGACGTAAACGTAGCTACGCGCATGGCTATGTTCATAACTTGGTACTGCTATTTTCAAAAGACAATTAATGGTGATACAAAACATTGTTCTATAGCTAGCTTAAACTCCCACGTGTACAACAATTATTTATAGTTCCGTTATATTTACGAAGGCCAGAGGGTGATCTAACACTGACACACCAAGTCCGAGTGGGATAACTAGTTTACATCCCAGCTGTTTTAGATTAGACGAAAAACCATTTACAATTCATAAAATCTAGTTAAGAACGCCACAAAACCATTATAACATACTTTATACATTACTATAGGATTTATACCCTTTTTGACCCCCGAACACGATGAGTAGATATCAAATAATGTCAACTCGCCCCACTGGCCAATGCCACTTTATGAAAACAATCCCCCACTCTTGTTTACCGACTCGCCCCACTTTTGAAGAAGTGTAAAATCAAACTAAACAATCACTGACAACTCACTTATTAACGAAAAGAGTTTAAACTCCACTGAATAAAGGTCTGACAACTCGCCCCACTTATAAAAATATCTTGCTTCCTTTAAGTATGTTAAATTACATACAGTTTGTATCCAGTCGTCCTGGTGTAGTGGTTGTGTCATGGCTTGATACCTGGTGTAGTGGTTGTGTCATGGCTTGATACCTGGTGTAGTGGTTGTGTCATGGCTTGATATGCTAAAGGTCTTGAGTTCGAATCACAGTATATCCCCTGGATTTTTTCTACGTGAATTTTGATAGATAGTCTTTTCCTTATAATTGTATATTTAATTATAAGTTTTATAGTAGATTTGACATTCCCGCCAAAATGTTACAGAATAAAGGAAAGCATGCATAACAAAGAAATTCAAACTGGGGTGATCTGGTATGGGTGATACGGCTCAGATCACCCCTGTTAGAACAAAGGAGCTGGGATGTAATATCAAAAGATAACATCCCTATCAACTCACCAATAGACGATTGAACAATATAAACAAAAAGTGTTCATGTAATACGCGTCCAAATAAGCAGCAAATCTAGAAGAAAATCATTCAACTTATGTCATCAATTTTGGACGGTAAGCTGCGATTGGATCATATTGTAACACGTGTTTAATCACGATCAACACTTGCAGATCTAAGAGACGAGCATGAATTAAAAAAAAAAATAAAGTATACATGTATGCCTGAATATATATAAATTTTTAATATTTAGACAAAATCCATTTTTTCATAAAAAAAATTATTACTAATGAAGTGGGAAATTCATTCTTTTGATAGATTTATATTGTTATCGAATTTATATCAGTGGCGGATCCAGGTCCAAATCCAGGACAAAACAGGGGGGGGGGGGTCCAACTTTATGTCCCCATTTAAATGCATTGATCATACAAAAAAGGGTTGTTCCAACCCACGGGACCTCCAATCCTTGAATATTAAATTCATGTATTTGGCAACAAACGCGCGATTTTTACGATTTTTTTTAAGGGGGGATGGGGGGATTGAATGGCACATTCTGCATTTTTTCATCAAAAATAAAGATCACAGCCTGTTTGTTTTAAAATGAATTAACCCCCCCCCCCCCCCCCCCCCCCCCCCCGCTCTCGGCTTTCTATTTCATCCAGTATATTTCTTTAGTATATTACTTTCTTACGAAGTTGCATTTTAAAAAGTCTTAAATGTGTACAGCATTCATCTTTTACTTGAAATGGTTCTTTTTTATCAAATTATAAGATTCCTGATTATTTTTCTTAAAAAAAATCTCGGTTAAAGGGAAATGAAAACATAATGTGTTTATACTATTATAACTTACATTTACTGCTTTATGGCTATCTAAGTTTCTCAAATGTTTAGTCTTGCAGAATGTATTATTACTTTATTGAAACGTCGTACAAGTCAGATAAAAAACAAAAGTAACAAATTGAAAATAAACTTGCCGGTAACAACCAGCCGAATAGTTTTTCTGCACTTGTAGTCAGGTCAAGGTCCTCGGCTATCACCTCGGACCTTGACCTGACTACTCGTGCAGAAAAACTATCCGGCAACGGTTGTTACCGGCCTGTTTCTTTGTTACCTTTGTATTTTATCTAATACTTACACAGAAATTAACAGCAGTGCTATAGGTCAGATAATACAGAATACGTCATACATGTACTCGTCTTTGAATTTATTACGACAGTAGCTGGTGAAAATCTTTAAAAAGAATAGTCCAGTTATTAAATTTATCATAAATCTTTAATTTAAACAGTAAATTGGCTAAACGTCAGTTTGATGAGGCTGGCATTAAATTATTCTTAGAATCAATAAGTTCATTAAGACAGTCATTTATATTTAAGAGCAGTGGCGTAGCTAGGTCATTTTTATGTGTACGCCCGAACCTTGTTGAGGGACCTGAAGGCCCAAGCGGATCCATTCCAAAGAACCTGTTGGTAGTGGATTAGCGGGGGTGAAGCCTCCGGAAGTTTAAGCGTTATCGAGAATGACAAATTACCATTCCTGTCAATGGAAACTCATCAATAACAACATTTAGATTAAAAACTGTTTCTTTTTGGTGTTTTATCTATTCATTGTGTTTATTTAGAATTTAATGACGGTCATTGGCTTTGGAATAAACGTTAATACCAGTTACTTTCAAATATGATTAAAGTATTAGGGAGCCTTGGAGTAAAGCACTCAATCAACAAAAACACATTTTCATTTGCAAATTTCGTAAATGAGTTGTTCAGGTGAAATATTAAAACTTGTAAAGGGTTCTCTATGGAACCCTGGTTCTCGCCTTGGATTTCTCCCCGCGAAAAATTATTTATCCGTCCATTACAGGATTTAAACAAATCAAATATTTTCATTAGATATTTTTTCTTGGTCAGGAATATTACTTTCTGCACAAGTTTCATGACAAACTATGGGGGTTTATAAATTTATCACGAAAATTAACACATCATAGATACCAGCTTTGAAATTTTGTCTTTGCGCCAGACGCTCGTATCGTCTACAAAGGACACATCAATGTCTCTCGAAACAAACGCGACAAAAATTCTAGATCGTCTGAATTAAATTGCGTAAAGATAAGTCTGTCTGTCATTATAACAGACACAGTTACACGGAAAATGAACGAAAAAAGTTTTGCTTCTGAAATTAACCATGAAAAAAAAACTTCAATAAAGTTTCATTAAATTCGACGAATGTTTAACAAAGCACTTGACATGTAACACATTTTAACCTCAGACTGTAAATGCAAAAAGAAATTCCTTTTATCCATAAAATACGGGAAAGCTCATCATATATAATTTCTTCATTATACTCTGGATACTCTTTTGACAATCAACAGTTTTTGTCCAGGTACCGTAAAATGTTACGAAGGTTTTACAATTAAAGTTATTAAAATCTTAAAACTTTAAACAATATACTGAACCTACATCTACATAGTTATACTATTGGCACCGCTGACGAAATTTAAGATCGAAATGTCTCGCTTTTGCGACATAAATGGCACTGGCTCGACAAAAAAAAAACCACACTATCGAATCTTAGCACATATATAATGAATTGCTTTAAAAAAATAAAGGAAAGTGAGTATAGGATTCACGGTATAAAGACTTTGACAGAAAATGAACAAATATATCATATGATAAAATTTTTCGTCTTTTTTATTCGCAATTACAAGCCATTGAAGAAAGACATAGAAGGTTGGTGTACTGTTATTTAATTCTTTTAATTTTATTAAGATGTATTTTTTTTTTTTTTTTTTGCCAAATTCAAGTGTACGCCCGGGCGTTTTGACGTAAACGTAGCTACGCGCATGAAGAGACGTTCGTCCTATATCTCATTTCAGGACTGTGATAATACATTCAGAAAAAAAAACCTATTTTGACTGATATATCATAACAAAGGGAATCAGAGATGATACTTATAATCTAGAAAAAAATATTTTCATACATACACTGTTAGAGAAAGATCAGTGCATCATGGTTTGTTATTTATTTCATAATCTCACGTCAAGGCAAGTCAAGCTGGAATTGAGGCTTAACCTTTAAGATTTGTAAATGTCAACGTCTTAGTATAGCATGTCAGTGACAGTTCTGAAGTTTTTATGTTGTAGAAAATAAGTTCATTAAGACAGTCATTTATATTTAAGAGACGTTCGTCCTATATCTCATTTCAGGACTGTGATAAAACATTCAGAAAAACCCTATTTTGGGTGATATATTATTACAAAGGGGGTAGTTATAACATAGAAAAAAATATTTGCATACAGAAACTGTTAGAGAAAATCTGTTCATCATCGTTAATTAGTTATTTCATAATCCCACGTCAACGCAAGTCAAGCTGGAATTTGGGGCCTAACCTTGTAAATGACAACGTCTTAGTATAGCATGCCAGCTTCAGTGCTGAAGTTTTTATTTTGTAGAAGATTAAGAATCTGCATCATTTGGTCGAAAGACTAATGACCAAGAGGTGAAGTTCAAAAGGGAAACGTACATGCAGACAACAGTGGAGATCACTTCTAACCTCTCATTATAACTTTCAGAATAATCTGTCATAGAACTGTTCTAAACTGTCCTAGAACAGTTCTACCTAGAACAGTTTTACCCTAAAACTGTCAGAATCAGTTTTAGGTAGAACTGACTAAATCAGTTCTAGATAGAACTGTCAGGATCAATTCTAGGTTAGAACTGTTTACAACTGTCAGGATCAGTTCTAGGGTAGAACTGTCCAAATCAGTTCTAACTGTAGAACTGTCATCAGAATTGACTAAATCAGTCAGGACTGAAGAACAGTTCTAAATGACGTCACTGCAGTAAGGGCATCTTAGAATTTAGAAAAAAAATCAGTTCCAATTACTTTACTGTATACATGTACATTGTAATAACAGATATTTTCTATATTTTTACTGACCAAACGTTACATGAACAAATATCAAAGCGGATAGAGAGGTTATCCAACAAGAGGCATACACACACACATATATACATGTATATGTCTCTGATAAAACTAACGGCCTAATTTATGTACAAAAAATGAACTAAAAGCATAATTTATATAACACGTCAACAAAAGAAAATTTCTGAATTACAGGCTCCTGACTTGGAACAGGCACACACATCTCTTGATTAAAAATCTGAAATAAGACCGACAAAATAGCAAAACTCTATATAAATCGCTATTTTTCCGAAGCCTTTATATATTTAATACAAGGAGTTCTTAAATCAATTCGAGCAGTAACATTTATAAATCAATTCTAGCCGTAGAATCATAGTTATAAATCAATTCTAGCCGTAGAATTTATAAATCTATTCTAACCGTAGAGCTGTTCTAGTCGTAGAACTGGGTTCTACCAAAGATTTGGTCAGTTTTAGGTAGAACTGTCTAAAACTGATCTAGGGTAGAACTGTCAGGATCAGTTCTAGGTAGAACTGTACAAATCAGTTATAGGTTAGAACAGTTCTAGCTAGAACTGTCTTAAAGGTGTCAGGCTTACAGTTCTACATGCAGTGACATAATTATTGTATAAAAAACTCATTATTTTGTTCGTTTTATCAATGAAAATTATAACGACGATCCACGTCATCTTATCTTCACTAAGGTTCATGTTCAGTGACAAACATCAAGACCTATCTTGTTAAGAATTATTTTGCACACTAATTTACAGAATCCTTAAACTTTTGATTTAATGAAAAATGAAAATTTATCCCATATTAACCAATTGAATGCCTTTCCATAAAACAATAAAACAGGTTAAGAAAAAAAGTTTAATTCTAGAAATTTTTGGCTCCTCAGAGGTGTACATCCTTAAGTACGGATTTGAAATGGTTTTTTTTTAACAATAATTTGTGATAGTGGAGACTACAAATATCCTTTTAGAGCATAAACAGTTTAATGGGATAATGCTCGAATCCATGGGATTGTGCACTGTCCTATGGGATTTTTTTCTAAATGAAAAAGCAAAATATATTTGATAATAACAAAAAAACGAGATTTTTTTGTTTATTGTATAACGGAATTAAAAATGTGTAAGCCTATATTTAAAACTACGCACACATCCACGGCGTGTGAACTGGTACACTTAGCGCAATAGCAAAGAAGTAACGCTGTGTTATAGAATCTCTCACCTCAATATGCCGAGAATAGAGAATAACAGGGCAATTGAATAGTGCAAGTAAATAGAATATTTTGATTTTCGAACATTAAGCGACCTATATAAATGGTGTTCCCATTTCTCTAACGTCTTAATGTCATGCTAACAAAATCACTGAGCAACTGATTAGGGCGATACCTTTCCTTACCTCTAAAGGTTTGAATCCAGCGATACGAGAATAGCATAGCGACTGATTAGGTCGATACCTTTCCAAACCTCTAACGGTTTGAATACAGCGAAACGATAATAGCATAGCGACTGATTAGGTCGATACCTTTCCAAACCTCTAAAGGTTTGAATACAGCGATACGAGAATAGCATAGCAACTGATAAGGGCGATACCTTTCCTAACCTCTAAAGGTTTGAATCCAGCGATACGAGAATAGCATAGCGACTGATTAGGTCGATACCTTTCCTTACCTCTAAAGGTTTGAATCCAGCGATACGAGAATAGCATGGCGACTGAATAAAGTTATGTAGTGGCAAGTAATTGTAAGGTATTTTTTTGTCAAAATTTTAAAAATACACACCAAGAGCCGATCAGTTCGAAGTTTAAGTGCAAAATCAGATAGATGGACACTGTATCAATTGATCATAAAATAAAGAAACGATTAGCACATTCGTATATGAAGCTAATACATTATCGATTTGCGATTTAATACCTAAAACTACAGTATGTCAATAAAATTAATTGTAGAAATTATTCTTGAGAACACATAATTACTATATATCTATACTCTAATCACCTGCAACAGATGGGATGTACATTTGTTTGTTGTGTTTATTTATTCTATAAATATATAATTCTGAATTCGACAATTGTTTATTTGTATTGCCAATATTTTAGCTTTTGAAACATCGATGGTTAAGAAGATTATTCTGCGCACGTCGGATGATGCAAATAGCGGATCATTAAGATGGACAATCGTCATTAGCGTTTCTTATCTTATAAATTTCTTTCTTTTAATAGAATCTGAACTTTGATTTGTTTATGAACAGCGTCTCGAGCATTGATTAATTGATTTTCTCGATTATTCTGTAACACATACAAATGTTGATTTGGCTTTGATTGCTATAGGGAACTAGTTACTGGTGTAAAAGAGTCAATATTAATGTTAGACAAACTATTGAAGGTTTTTTGATATCAATCAATGTCTTTGTCACAATTTCTTCAAAACAAACAACGAAATGGTCAACTTGGCGTTGAAACATAAATGTTAGACAACGAAGTGGAGACAATTTTAACTGAAACCCCAGTCAAAATCGAAAATCAAAGAAAAGTCTAGCAACTTAGTTCAACAATACTGGTTTTATATACTAAGGCCACACCAATTTAATTCCTTGTTCGACGGACCCGCCCGCACCTATTTTTTTTCAAAACAGATTTTTTTTTTAATTTTTATTATACTTCCGCTTTCCGCATCCGGAAATGTAATCATGTCCATTTCCTACACCGTTTTTTTTTTGTTTGTTAATATTATAAAAAGATCTCAACATTTGTTTTTAAAATCACAGTATAACATTTATATAACGATTTTAAACCTATAAGCATCCCACAACACTGTAAATATCTGTGAGAATATTTGTTTCAGCATGAGTGGAGTGGGAGTGCTCCGATAAAAATATATTTATAACAGCGGGAATACCTGTTCAGAACAAAACATTGGTTTCTTTCCTCCTGACTTATATTCCCTATCAAAAAATGTTCGTTGTTAAAATAAAGTACAAAGAACTTCTGAAGGATTTGCCTTCAACTGCAATTATAATGTATGCTAAAGGTCATAACCGCTACAGGTTTGTGCCTGTCCTGATTGATTCAGGGACCTGTTGTTCAGCAGTTATCGTTTGTTGTTGGGTATTTTCCCGTTTGGAAATATAAATTAGATCGTTGGTTTTCCTGTTCGAATTGTGTACAATACTAAGTTGTGGTCCCTTATAGCTTTCTGATCGGTCTGGATCAAAGCTCTGTATAAAAGTCCGTACTTTGACCTATGTTTGTTATTATCAGGTTATCTCTCAGACAAGGGCCTTGAAGGGGTCATTTTACCATGTTTACTGTTGTAGAAGAGAAAATAGAAATGCTAAGGATTTGTATAGTGCTACTATACAAAACCTTTGAAAACTTACAATGTTTGACTCAAAACATTCAAAAAGAGGAGAAATACATTATAAATTTAAAAAAACTTTTCTAAAAGAGGGGTCCACTTATATTGAATAATATTAAACTGTTAAAGTACATGTAAATGTGTTAACATGGTTACAGTCCAGTAAAATTCCTGGACATGTTTTGACCATTTAATACCATATAGATATTATAGTTCTTTGGGAAAATATTAGCCCTTTTGTACTAAAAGTGTTTTTACAAAAAAATATATATTATAACTTATATTGACCCCTCATAAAAGGGATATGCATAACATTAAGGGGTTGTTCTGAACCTGATTATGATTTGGATGGAGAATTGTCTCATTGTCAGTCACACATACATACTAGACCAAATTTAATTATTCAATTATCTGATTATTTCTTGTTGAACAGGGAAAAATACTTCTTAAATTAAAGAAATGTCAAGGTACAAGTGATAAATCAAGTTTTAATATAGTGAAAACCTACTATTTTATGTTTACAAAAAAAAAAAAAATCATAATCGCTCGCCTTAACTTTTTAAGCTTCGCCTCAAAAATTTGCAAATTAAATATTTTTTTATTAAAATTTTCAAATCGCTCGTTCGCCCCAATTTTTGGAGTCCAAAAATCCGTAGAACAAGAAATTAAATTGGTGTGGCCTAGTATACATGCATAACAAGTAACCGTATACACGCACATACAGTAACTGTTTTGAACCGAAAGAAGCGCAGAACATTGTTAGGCCACATATACAGATGATATATGATTCTGAATTATAAGATGGATAACACATTTATTTAATTCACATTATATATTTACATATGTTAAGTGTAAACTAAAGTTTAAACTCTTTCAGGCAACGTCGACCTTCTACATGTTAGAAAGATATGGCTATAGGTTTAGGCCGCTGTTATTCGTGTGGTTCTCAAATATTCAGGAATTTATCCATTTTCTTAGGACTTTAACATTTTGGTCTTCAGGCGGTTTTCTTTCGCTTAATGGTTTTCTTTATTTCTTTATTTTAGAAACTAGAAATGGGATGTTTTCCACATCATTCGGATTGTATGTGTTAATAATTTTAGCCTGTCGATATAAATATTTTTCCTATACGAAATGTAGAATCATCTTGCTGAACTAGTATACATACATTGGGGCCACCGGATGCCCAGCCTTGCGAGTGTTTTCTCGCTGCGTTTAAGAGCCATTGTGGCCGTGTGCTGTTTTATCTCTTGAAATTGGCGTTTGTCTCTCTGAGACATTGCTTGTTTCCGTTCTCAATTTCTGCATGAGACACGATAAAACTATGATTTTTATGAATAAACCATATAACACTGACACAACGATAAATGAAGAAGAAAGTTCTTGAAATGTCTAACAGGTAGTAAGATACAAATCCTTCAGATAATTTATATGCTGTGAATTCTGCAGGTGCTCTCGTCATTAACTTTCAGTAATTCCAGTGATGTTCAAGTAAATATGAGCTATGAGAATCTTACTAATTTTAGAAGTATCACCAGATTATCAACTATACTACAGTTTAAATATCTGGAAAAATGCTGAAAAATATTCAAGCAGGGTGAAATATTTTGGTATTCAGACTTTGTAAGTCCTTTATATTCTAAAACTGTCGGTTAAGCTTATCGTATAACCAAAAGCAGAACTTTGTTTTACTAACGATCACGTATGTTTTTCAGAGGTCCCATTGCTTGCCTATGGGTCACAAGTTCAAATACTGTTAAAGAGAGGTCTCATTATTGATTAAAGTTCAAGAATCTTAGGTCTGTTTAACAGAGGTCAAAATGGTCGCCTATGGTTAATATAAGTTCAACATCTGTTTACGAAGGGTCACATTGCTTGACTATGGTTTAAAAGTGTAACGTCCTCTAACCGGAAGTAATTATTTTTGCTTTATTTTGCTTGTCTATAAGGGAACGACCATTTAACTTCACAAGAAAGAAAAAAAGGGAGGGGGGATTATGGTTAAACATTATTCTGATCTCCAACTTGACGAAAAAAAATATTATGATCAAGCTGATGAAAAAAAAATAAATTCTAAATCCAGAATTTCCACAAGCCTTTAGGGAGCTATCATTTGATTTTTATGGCCGGGGTGGGGGGGGGGGGGGGGGGGGGGTTGGAGAGAGGGGGGGGGGGGGGGGTAGGATGAAAAATGTTGTCCTGCATTTATTTTTAGCTGTAATCTCTGTCCTGCCTTTTTATTTTTCACTCTGTTCGGTCCTGCCTTTTTTTTTTTGTTGTTTATCCTGACTTTTTTTTACCTAGTAAATTGTCGTCCTGACTTTTTTTTTGCAAGTGTCTCATCCTGACTTTTTTTTTGCAAGTGTCTCATCCTGACTTTTTTTTGCAAGTGTTTCATCCTGCCTTTTTCTTTTACTCAAAACTCCGATCCTGCCTATTTATCTCATATTTCATCCTAGCCCCCCACACAAATCAACTGGTAGCTCCCATATATAGTGGTAAATTTTGAAAAAAAATATATGATTGGTATCGTTCAAAAGCTAAAATAAAATCATGACTAAGACTAAAAATCTTAAACTCCTCCCCCCTGTGCAATTGAATGGTTGCTTGTTTCCCTGATTAATGCAAAACTAAATTATGTTTACAAGAGGCCACATTGATTTCTTTCATGTGTTTTCCGGAGGTACCAAAGCTCACCTACAGGTTTAAATGTCTGTTTAGTTATCATGGTTCCTAAGCGTATGCACATATTTCATTTTCTATTGCATGAATGATCAAACAAAATGAGAAGTAAAGAAACAAATAACACTTTTTATGTCAACATAATTCATAATTGACGAATGGAATTGATTTTGTAATTATCTAAAAGAAACAAATAAAATGTGGAAATTAATCAATTCGTTGCACTTATTTCTAAAGGATAAGTAAATAAGACTCCCTTTTTTAATGAACAGCAACAGATGGAATTTGCATTATATTTGTCATGAAAGAAATCCAAACTTGGTTTCATTATTATTAATTATAGGTCCACACAAAGACAAAGGAATGTTGTTTTTTTTTTTCGAGAAAAGATGTCGTCATCTTTCAATACGCTTTGGAATTTCTAATATTCTGGCCTCGAGCATCACCAAAGAGACATTGCTTGTCGAAATGCGCATCTGGTGCATAAAAACAGAAGATCGAAATGACTTTCTTAATTTCATAAAATCAATTGTAAAGCTCATCTGCATCTGCCTTTAACTAGAGAGGTCAATGATTTATTCCAGTAAAAAAATATATCATTCAACGCCAAAAAAAAAAATGTCTTTTTTTTAAAGATAAATTGATTACAAAAACAAATATGTTTGTGATACATTAAGCTAGTTATAAAGTAATTATATTCTTCTTAAATTTAACGCAAGACTATCAGTCAAATATGTCTGAGAAATTCCAGTGTTTTATCAGCATTGACAACGTAATTCTACAGCTCTTCATGCAGGAGTGAATTTGTTAACTTTGATCTATCAGACTGAAAGTAAAGTTGTTATTAAGGAACTTGCAATTTAATCGAAGTTACATGTATCATTTATTTACTTGCATGAAATAAAACGTAATTAGAACAGTGAATAATTGTACATTCTCTTATGAAATTAACTTTGTTAAGTAAGTTCTATGCTTATTTATAAGATGCCAGTGTTAACCACGTCACCTGTTATTATTCTTGAGAATGATGTAAGGAATTAGCATTTTCTTTGCATTTCTGTTCATAACCGTAGTTAGTTGTTTTTTAATTTATCGAAAAGTAAACTTCAGTAACAATTTGAAGGTAACAATTTTGGCGCGTTATTACACATGTAACAATTATTATCTGCAGTCCATTATAGAACTGAAGTATTTGCTGCAAATTGCGGCAAAATTGCAGAAACATCAATGTTTGCACTAAAATTAATTTGCAAGAAAGTTAAAATAACAAAGACTGTTCCCACAAGATTGCAGAAAACTTTGACCATTTAATATGTTTGCCTCAAGATTGCAGAAAACTTTGACCATTTAATATGTTTGCCTCAAGATTGCAGAAAACTTTGACCATTGTTTGCCTCAAGATTGCAGACAAATTTGACAAATCATTTGCTTGGTAAAATGGTTGTGGCAAGTTTGCTGCTAGTTTGCTGCAAATGTTTGCCACAAGGTTTATTTTTCGATATGGTGTACTGATAACGGTATTGTAAACTGCATAACTGTCTACTCTCAATCGCTGAAAATAGTAGCTCCCATCCCTGGCAATGAAAAACCATATCACCGTTTCATCGAGTACACGAAATCATAGGTTCCATCACTGGTTAGTTAAAACCATAAAAATGAAAAATAGTAGGTGCTTTCTTTCTGCTTAGCATGTGGCATTTATTACCGTATCACCATGGTGATACGGTCTGATTAGTCAGAGGCTAAACGTCAGGTTCGGGTAAATCTGTTAACGGTATTTCTGTTATTTCATTGGTTATAAATACTATCTAATGGCTGCTTCGTGGTTGTTTCCGGAATGATTCTGGGGGAAATGAAGGTCATTTTAACGTCTGATTGGCTATTAATGAGTGGCATGCATTATATGTTCTACGCGTCCGTAAGTGAGGTCGGATTGAAATCATGATACTAGGTTATAGGTACATATTATGATAAAGTGTTCATTTGCTATAGTGATTAGTTATGATGATAACTCACGTCAAACACTCAATTTGGTGCAGATTATATAATCATGTGACAATGCGATGATTTAATCTTGAAATTATGTTGCTATTGTTGTGCCGATATGGTACAAATAAGTAAAGTGTATGTGTAATAAACAGAATACCTTTAATATCTGTAAATCTCTGTATATCTGATGAATCAGTAGACAGCAATATAATAATACATGTGGTTAATACAGTAAACGGAAGTAGAAGAGAATCCTCGTGACGTCAGTCGTCCAGAGGTATTGCTTGGCATACTGTAAGATATGGACTGGTTCTTCTATGTATACATAAGCGGCACCACATCCGTCCCCTTCGTGTAGAATCAGTCACATATTTAAACTAAAAAAATAAACCTAAAAACAAGATAAAATACGCCAAAAATTGAACGCTAGTTCATAACTCGCTGATGTTGCGGGTAATAATTAGAGATGCAAATTAAAACACTCTGTATGAAAATCAGTTTCTGTATAAAATATTGAGTTGATTAAGAAACTCAAAGTCATCCATATCAAAAGAAACGCATATACATATATCGGAACCTTCCTGGTACTGATAAAACTATTTACAGAATCCATCAAAATCTATATTATTGAAAAATTGCTAACGAGGCCTAGGGCCCCAGCTAGCTGGCTCTTGTCTTAACTTTGGGATACCGTAGAATCGGAGGGCATTATCATTAGCCATCCAGTTTAAAATGTTCAACGGAATGTTTCTGCGCTGACTCACTGCCAAAGCAACATCTATCAAATTCCAGGGATGGTTCACCTCACAACATGACATTGGCGAAAGAAACGGGGCATCGGACTCAAGGATTAACTGATGTGGTAAGATCCTTGAGATCGCATCACTGTTTGTGTTCGTGTCCTTTAGAAACTTGCCCGTGATTCCAAACACAACATTAGGAAGGCTTTGCCATTCTCTCAATTCCTCAATACTACCATCAAAGCAATGGCGATGATAGTGCAATTCAGCAAAACCACTGCGAATGATGGCCAATACACGGGCTGCAGCATTACCACTACCTCTATCACGACAGTGCAAGATGACAGGCAACTGTCTACGTTGTGCGATCTGCAGCATCTCCAACAAGGCCTTTTCCTGACAGTCCCGCATTCGCTGTTGACATTGCTGTGGAGTGTGACATCGCTTGCATCCGCACCTGGTTGTGAAGTCAAGGCCTATTTCGCCGACTGCTACGCACTTGTAGTTTCCCAACAGGTGGTCCAAGTCCTCAAGTTGCTTGTGACTGACTCCTCTGGCAGCAATATGGGGATGTATTCCGAATGATACATACACTGACTTTGCAGCTCCAACTTGTACTGACCAGCTGTCCCAATGTTCTGGGAATACATAGTTGGCAACTCCGTAGTAAAAGGTGTTGTTATGCTCAGCCGGAGATATTCGTGAGCTCATATGTAAAAATGTGTTAAAATGTAGTCTCTTGAGGATTAAATCTAAATGAAAATGACTGTCTACAAAGACAAATGGCTCTAGAAGTACTGGTACCGTGTCCACAATCCATGCACCCTCGTAAGTTACGAATTTGTCACAGGACAAAAGAGACTGTTGTTGAGCAGGTCCCACTCTGCGTAATAGGCTAGTCATAATCTCCCAGTTGGTCAGACTAATGACATGGTTGGGAGGGTTAGCACTGATGTGCGACAGGCGGTCAGGACTATAGTTCTGTGCATAGAACACCAGTAGCTGTTGTTCTTGGTCACTAAAACCACTGGTGACGGTTTCATGTAATTGCCGGTCAAGTACATACTGTAACAAGCCTTCAAGATCTGTTAAGCCAAACCACGATTTAACCAGGTGAAGAGAGCCACTCACCAACTGGCACCACAAATGAAGGTGTTCTTCATCAAAGAAACAACCAATCCTATGTTCCTCTGTGTGTCTCCTGGCTAGAGAAGATGCCTGGATTTCCTGCTCACAGCAATCCCAACAGGCAGTAGCACCCGACCAAAACCATGGAAGGTGTCTTTTGAGGACATGACGGCGTGTCTTTTCCCTGGACACCATCCCACATATTGGACACTGCCGTAATCTGTTTTTCGAAACTGCTACCGCGCCGCTTCTCTCCTCATCGATCTCACTATGGTATATACCAATACTAGTATCTTCAACCACACTGCTGTGTGTCTCAACAGGGCCAAGGGCCCCAGAAGCTACACCAGCAGCCTGGTAATCTGGACCTACTTCTTGAGCTGGGCCTACTTCTTCAGCTGGACCTTCTCCTTCATCTGGACATACGTCTTCATCTGGACCTACTTCATCTATAACCATTAGATCTGCCACGTCAAGATCGGTACAATCAGATTTACTTTCCTGCCACTCGCTGTGTGGACTCAGTGACAACACATCTTGGTCTGAACGAGACCCCTCTTCCATCCTAGAACGAGAGGAAATCAAAACATAACATGATTAAAAACACAATAGCGAAAATGATGCACATTTATTACTAAGTACGAACATGCTAAAGTACATATATACATTATATACATATGAAATTATCCCACACAATATCTATTACGTTTGGTATCGAAGTGGGCATCTGATTGGCCTACCATACCTTGAGGTGTGATCAGAAGACAGAGAGGCCGAGGGCCTCTTCTCGTCATCTGTGCTGCTAACTTTGACATTTACAGAGTCCCCACTGAAACTGTTATCCGATTTTGAAATTTCCCCCAAGTCTAAATTTGGAGGTTCATCAATGCTATTACTAGTAGCATCTAAAGCTGCAACTGTATCGAACTGGGGCCCCTGTTCCAGTTCTTGTGTCAATGGAGTATGGGTATATGACGGGTCACCTAATGACTGGGGTAAAACAACTCTATCAAAAGTGGGCTGATTTGCATCAAACATGCCCTGAACATTAAAGTCAACACCATAGGGTATTGTATCATCAAGATGATCCCAGCTCTCATCCATTTCACTTTCAGCTTGAAATAACGCATGCCTAAGTCTTTTGATCCAGGTCGGGATATCCCTGTCGTTGCAAAGTTTCAATTTGTCATGGTGCACTACTGAATCTCCTTTTCTTCCTCGGATAGTGTACAATGGGGGTCTACTAGCCACGACAAGAAAAGGTCCACACCATGGTGATTTGAGCTTCTTGCTCTGTCCGACTTTTGTAGTTGAGTCCGCCTTATACACCAAATCGCCTGGTTGATATTTATGTTCAACAACTCTGAGGTCATAATCCCGCTTTTGTCTTAGTTGCGAGGTTTGCAGACTGTGCCTTGCAAATTCGTGAATCTTTTGCATCCTTCCGACTAAATGTTGTACCCAAACGTTGGGGGTCATTCTGTTCTGACCGTACTGTGGCATGCCAAGGAGAAGATGAACAGGTTGGATAGTCTCTCTACCCAACATCATTTGATTCGGCGTAAATCCAGTTTGCCTATTCACCATTGAGTGCATTGCCATAGACAAGAAAGGCAAGTCTCTGTCCCAGTTACGACAATTTTTCTCAATAAAACATCTTATCATTGCCAATACAATGGTATTGTACCTCTCTACCTGGCCATTTGATGAGGGATGATACGGGGTTGTCCTGGTTTTGGCAATTTCCAAGGCATCACATAGTGTTTTGAATAAGTCACTGTCGTTTCGTCCTTGGTCAGTGTGGATTTCCAATGGACACCCAAATGTCACCACGAAATGCACAATAAATTTCTCAGCAATCATCTTTGCAGTCTGTTCAGGTAATGCAGCCATCTCTACCCATTTTGTGAACTGATCCACCATCATCAAGACATAATTATTGCCGCTATTACTTGTATTAAAAGGTCCAAGAATATCGAGATGTACTCTCTCCATCGGATACCCAGCATGGAACTGCCCAAGTGGTGCTCTAGGTTGCACATGCGCCTTTTTATTTTGACTACAGGTGGCGCAGGTACTAACATAATCGTCACAATCTTTGCGCATGTTATACCACAGAAAAGCCTGCTTTAACTTATCGAGCGTCTTTTTCTGACCCAAGTGTCCTGATGTTTTGGTGTCATGACAATTTTTAAGCACCTCTCCTTTTAACTCTGATGGAACAACTAAACAAAGACCTTGGCGTGCTGGACAACCTATGAATTTGTAGTATAAAACATGGTTAAACATGACAAAACAAGGTCTACACAACCAAAGCGACCTAGTTGCCCTACTTTGCAAACGTAGTTCAGCCTGTGTTGGCTCGACGTCTTCCTCCATCCATTGTAATATTGGAGCCAAATCAGGGTCTTCTTGCTGAAATATCTTTAACTGTTCAGGTGGGTATTCAGGTGCCCAGTTGCTACATGGATTGCCATCAGCATATGGTAGAGTATCGTCTAAACTTGGTGATGGATCTGAGTGACAATCCCCTGCCAGAGCCGTGGGCTCTTGGTCAGTGGACATGTCCTTATCATTTTCAGCCACTACTGAAACCGTGCGTACTGATGCTATCACTGACTTAGTAGCCAATTGAATCACGTCGTCTACGTCATTTCCGAATCTGCTCCACTGTTCGTGAGCTCGTAGGCAATATTTGCAACCATGACATGGCAGTGTTGTAGGATCAAGTCCTGCCCTATAGCAGTCACATTCAGGAACATCGTCTGGGATGCGACTTAGACCATCAGCGTTACAATGCTTCTTTCCTGGACGATGGATGATCTCCATGTCAAATGATGACAATTCTTCCAACCATCGCGCTAGTTGTCCTTCAATATGCTTGAAACGCATTAGCCATACCAAACTGTTATGATCAGTGCGTAAAATAAAACGTCTACCAAGTAAGTAGTGACGGAAATGCCGACAAAACTTAACAACGGCCAGTAACTCTTTCCTTGTTGTACAATAACGACGCTGAGGCTTCAATAGAACGTGGCTTGCAAAGCATATAACCCTTTCTTCACCATTTTGTAATTGTGATAAAACTGCACCTATGGTGGTGTCAGATGCATCTGTATCTAATATGAATTTATCATTGGCATTAGGATATGTCAGGCAAGGTGCACTTATTAACGCCGTTTTTGACTGTTGGAACGCCTTTTCGTGACACTGTTGCCATTCAGCTTCTCCTGTCTGGTGAGCAAGGTCGTATAGACATGCAGTCATTTCTGCATAGTTGTGCAGGTGATCCCGGTGGTAATTGACAAACCCTAGGTATGACATGAGTTCTTTCTTTGACTTGGGAGTTGGCCACTTTTTCACTGCTTCTATCTTAGATGGAGAAACGGAGATGCCATTAGCACTCACCAGTTTTCCTAAAAACTCAACTTCAGGCTGAAACAGTTGACACTTCTTTGGTTTCAGCTTCAGGGTATACTGTCTAAATCTTTCAAATGCAGCCCTCAAATTAATGAGACCATCCTCGAAGTTGCGACCGAGAACCACGACATCATCAAGATAAACTAACACCTGTGTCCAAGTAAGTCCTCTCAAAACGAGTTGCATGGCCCGCTGAAATGTTGCTGGGGCGTTACAAAGGCCCATTCCCATTCTGGTGTGCTCGAACAACCCATATCTTGTAATGAACGCCGTTTTCTTTCGGTCTTCTGGCTCAAGCTCAATCTGATAATAGCCACTGGCAAGGTCCAATGTACAGAACGTGGTGGTGCCTTGGAGTGAGTCCAAGCAATCCTCAATAATAGGAATAGGGAAGCAATCTTTTATTGTTCTGTCATTTAAAGCTCTGTAGTCAATGCACCAGCGCACGGTTCCATCTTTCTTTCTTACCAGCACTCACTAGTAGCACGATTTCAGTCTGAAACGGTCATTTTGGTCTGATCGCATCTTGATTGACTGGATTTACCGCTAGAGAAATTCGTCAAGATATTTAAGGTCGTTCAGTCGTCGTTCAGATCGATAGCCTCACCAGGTAAATCAGTTCGTTAAGGCATGTCAAGACGGAAAAGACTGAATCGTCTAGCGGCTTGTTTAGATCCGTTAAGAGCGTGTCAGACCAAAACAGACCATGGATACAAAATTACGTTCAAAATTTTCAGACCCTGTTTAGATCGTTCAGTATACCGGTTTGATACCACGAGTTGCGCCCCTTCTACTCGATAATGAATTTTAGATTAATATGTATATATGTATTTTAATATTAGAATTTGAAGTATATTTTGCCGGATTATTTAATAAAAAAGATTAAATCTTCTGTTGATTCTTTATTTTTTTTCTTGTTCTGTTGAGGAACAAATAAATTATTCGTCTATACATGTTGTTTATTTTTTAATATAAAATGTTAGTTTATATAAATATATATTGAAAATAAATTAAATGCAAGGGCGTATGTTAATTGTATACACTCCAATATGTATGCCATAAATTTAACCTTAAAATGTTGTGAACACCGGTGAAATAGTTTTTCGTATTTGAATATTAGTAACGGAAAATCCTTAACGTAACCTAAAAAAAGTTACTTCAGGAGATGTGGTATGATTGCCAATGAGACAATCCACAGAAATGCAGCGGAGCCAAATTAACACATGCATATTTTTGTTTTATGTATATGACAGTTGCTTTAATTCGTTGTCTGTTGATTAATCCTAGTTTACCGTATGTTTATTTTTTTTTTCGTGCGAGTTACTCTATTAAACTTGGAAAAAAATATTCCCGACATCCGGAAATTCGAAAAAGACTTTCCGGATTCCGAAAGCTGATCATAATACTGCAGTCAGTCTCTGTCGGGACGGTGTTAAAGTATCACCGTATACAAATTTTCATTCGAACAATGTTTCCTTCTAATATTTATTTTCTAATCTATATAATATATATACAGTACTTAGTATCAATATAAATATATATATATATATATGGCGTTAATTTAAAAAAACAAAATCTGTTTTGGTTAAAATGGTCGAGTTCAATGGCACGTGCTAGTAATCAACCGGGTCAACAGGTAACAAAATCATTGATCCATAACGTAAGAAAGTACATACCTATTTTATTACTCTCATCATCATTCTTAATAAAAAGGTGCCGTAGGGCTAAACGTTAATAAAGAATTAATTAATGTGTGTATATGTTGTGTACAAGTTATCATTTTGTACAAATTATAATTTGTACAAAAATATTGTACAAATTATAATTTGTATTTTGACCTTGTACAAATTGTAATTTGTACAAAAAGTGCTTGTACAAATTACAATTTGTACAAAAATGGACAAAAATTCACTTATTACTTGTACAATAATTTATCATATGGATTTTGGTAAAAAAAAAGCATTGATACACATTATTGAATTGCTATTAAATGACCTCACAGTACATCTAAGTTACAAAATTCAAAAGTCGTTCTTTATCATTCGTTTCTGCAGGTGATGTTATGGAATCAGGTATTGCACAACATCTTTTGACTCTCACTTCTAAATTAAGAAGTGCTGTACCAAGTGTTGCTTTAACATGAAAGAACATTGATGACGACATGTTTTGATTGTTTTCATAGACTTTTTGAAATAACGAATAAGTGGTAACAAATCTTTCTTGATCCTTTTCACGATCATCAAAATGCTCTACATGATCTTTCACAATCCAAAATATCAATTTTTTACAAATATTACCGTTTTTGCAAAGTTTCTGAATAAAAGAAAAATCTTCCAAATAACGATAAGAGCTAATCAAGCAGTACTATTGAATGATATTTTTTAAGAAAAAGTAGTTTATGAATGAAAAATTTGAAAAAAATATAATACTTCTTTCCTTTTTTTTCTTTCAAAAATTTCGAAGATCAATGTGTCTTTTGTAGTTGTGTAAAACAGTGTATTTTGTTATAAGGTTTATTGTGTGGTCAGTTAATTACGGTTCTATTATGTGAATCAATTAATTTTTCAACAAAATCAATATTTAAAACTGTTGTACAAGTTATAAGTGAATTTTGGTCAAATTTTGTACAAATTGTAATTTGTACAGGCACATTTTGCACAAATTGTAATTTGTACAAAGTCAAAATACAAATTATAATTTGTACAATATTTTTGTACAAATTATAATTTGTACAAAATGATAACTTGTACACAACATATACACGTATTAGTGATGTCTGACCGTCAGTTTTTAATATACATGCTTGGTTTTTTTTTATTGAGGAAAATAACGAATTTGAATCTATTATACGTTAAAGGTTCTTACAATATCATATATGTCTAAACACTATAGTACCCAAAGACCATGCAAAATATTTGAGCGCCGCATGGAAACCCATTAAAACATGTGCTGTTTCGAAAGGTTGTTTAGTATTCACAGGAAACTTTTCGCTTCTCTACTTATATAGTTTAGAGAGTGTGTCAGTTATATAAAGTAGTGTGTATTTGTATTCTATTTATTTGGCTAATTGTATCATTATAATATACATTTTGTATTTCACAACTATAGTATACTATAAGTTGTAGTGTGATTGATTGTTGTTTAAAGTCCAGTGGCAAATACTTCATGCATGTTCAGGACCAGCTGTAAGTTTATGACATATATGGTCTCACCGGTGTGGTTTTCACGTGTTATAATAGATAAAAAGAATAATTAAGTTTTGAAATATCGAAACATAAATAAAGGAGGCAAGCTAAAAAGCGCATGGATAACCCGCACTTATCAGTTCTTTTCTCTTTTTGTCTAAAAAAATAATGTTTTTTTGTTCGATTTTTTTTTATATGTTTATATAATTTACGATAACTGTGGTGTATACGTGCTGTCAGACGAAAGATAAATATGTGCCTTCTAAAAGTCTTCTTTAATGGATTGTTTGCTTTCGCATTGACGTTTAACACACAACTTTCATTACTTTCTGTGATGTATGTAGAAATTCAAACGTACTGGAGAATGAAGGATTCAAATCCAAGCTTTGAATTAAAATGGTAATTAAATAGCCCGGCACTCAAATAAAAGAACAAGTGTAAGTGTTGGAATGACCTATACAATATATATATCAACATGTGCATTGCCGGAGAATTAAAGTTTGATTTTACTTTAGTAACTAGACAAAATTGCAGAGAGGCAGCCCAATCTTTTCTCCTTTTTGTTACGGGTACAAATAAACTGATCTTAGTTATTTCGTACAGCATTTCCTTAAAGCTTTAAATAATAAAATCGCGCGTGATTATCTAACAAATACTCACAGTGCAGTGTACTGCTTTCGAGACAAATTACGTCAAATTATAGAGCAGTTTAATGGCTCCAACTCAAAATTTTAACCATTCTATGTTGGGGGTCGGGTCTACCATTTAGTTTGAAAGCCCTTTTTATTGTGATGATTGGGAATTTGCATTAAGCCGTTGGTGACGTGCCGAGTGGCACACGCTGATTGAAAAGACTTTTTACTTCACAATTACTATATCTATTGATACCATTAATATGAGTTATATACTAATATTCTCTTTTATCCTGGCATGTTCTTTGGGGCCTTAAAAGGTCGTTTTTTTTAGAGTCCTGTGTGCTTAAACTTTCTTCTTAGTGCACTAAGAAATCCTTTGCGGTATATACACAACGGACGCGTTGGTCTTAGTCACTACTTTACCTTAGATTTGTCACCTTAATTTTCACATGTATAATAGTACTTTTTATTTGATGCATGACATATAAAGGAAGAAATTTGAAAGATTACAGCCTGCATTATACACTAGTATGTCATCGAATCATTTCAGACACTCATACACAAAATATTCACACTGTCGTTTGCTAAATATGGACTATGATATATAGAAGCGACGTATTCGTAAAGACAGATTAAGAAGATGTGCATTGTGGTATGAGAGCCAAAGAGTCCAAAATAGTATTTAGTTGTACAATAATTGTCTGATTGGCAATAACATAGTTCCATGTTTTTAAATTCAAAGGCTCCTGGTGTAAAACAATCCCTGACTAGTCTCTCGAGCCCTGACTATACCGAACGTTGACTTATACGAACTAACCACTATCACACAGTTTTTACAAGCATGGCCCGTGTTATTACTTATAATGTCATACAGCCAGTTTTGTATTATCTACAATTATGTATCAAATATTCGTTAATTTTTTTTTTATCTATTTAGTTATTAAAAATAAATCAACCTCACAACACACGTGTCAAGAAATATAAAAGGTGAATCTGGTTACAGTAAATCTAACTATTATATATATGTTCCTGCTTGGGTAATTTATACAGTTATACATATATAGATTTGGTGCCACAGATTTAATGGTTATACAAAATGCATACATGTACACGTAATAAACGAATTTGGTAATTGTCATTGTTTGTCGGGAATACACGTACTTGTCATAATTATCCCTACATTAATTTTGAATGTTTTTCCCCGAGGGCTAATCATAACCTACGTCATACGGCATGGATAAATTACTAGAATAGTTTGAAAGGTTTTAAGCTATTATTTCGTACCAAACTGCATTTGACACAAAATCGGTTATATTGTATTCATTCTTTACACAAAAAAATAGAAATAGTCTTAGAGAACGAAGTCGACCTATGCACAAATAACACTAATTTTCAAAGAAAATTTTGTCATGATCAAGTGTTTATTTTTATCTTGAATTAAATCAAAATACCCAAAAAATGTTTTATGTCGTAGGGTTACGTATTTTGTCACGTATTTGACAATTACATTTGAAATTTTACTGGAAAATCGCCGTTTTTAGCGTCGTAAGAATATATATGCATCAACTGATGCAGACATTATTTCTCGCTGCATTGAAGACCTGTTGGTGACCTTCTGCTGTTGTCTTCTCTATGGTCGGGTTGTTGTCTCTTTGACACATTCTTCATTTCCATTCTCAATTTTATTATAATGACTTTTGTGTGTATGAATAATATTCTTAAAAATTGTTATATATTTCAATGATTTCTAACGAAATGTTAACAAAACGTTTGCCTTGAATTTTTATAATCAAATACTTTTATTGTCATATAAATAAAAAAAAACTGATCTCTGACAAACATAACATATATACAAAAATATACAGTACAATATTAAAATACAAAATGTAGCAGTTGAAATTATTGTTTTGGGTCTCCCGTCCTCAGTTCTAAAGACTCATATTAAGGAAACTGTATTTTTAATTTGACTGCGAGATGTGGCGTTTAGTAATATCCTAAGTTTAAGTGTATCATCTTTTGCAGTGTTTTTCCACTCCGAATTGATTTTCGTTGAGTCAAAAAAAATTTTTTTATAAAAATTATATTTAGAGCATTTGAGACAGAAGTGTTTTTCGTCCTCAATCTCATTACAGAATTTGCATATCTCTGATATCTAGGAATGTTTGACCTTTTTTTTTAAAAGAGTGAGTTCGCTAATAATAAATTTTGTTCATAGTTTTCTGGAGTCAGAATGGTTATGTTTTAGGTAAAATTCTTGTTTCAAGTTAATCTTAATATTTTTGTATAGGAGAATTTTATTACTTTCATTTAAGTCCTTAATTTATCTTTTTTTCTAATATATTATTGAAAAAGACATTGCAATTAGATTTAATTTGCTTTATAGACATCGAATAGAATTCAGGTCATAACATTACGGAATATGATCTTCAAAATATATAATTTTATACCAAAAACATGTAACAAATACATTGTTTTTTTATATATATATATTAAAGTAATTTTTCGGTCATCAGTGAAAGCAGTAGCGTTTATTTGATTTTAAAACACGAATCGATCTATACTATTCAAAATTACAATACACAAGCTGAAACCGTACCAAGTAATTATTATTTTTGCACACGACATCTAGGCTGTCGTCCCTCCTCTAACAGTAGACGGTTTTCTTGGTGGGGATATTGTGCATTCAACCGTGGATATGATAAAATATCTGTAATAAACAAAATTGTAATGTTTTGTTCGTGTAATGTCCTAATTTTAAGGTTACGCGGGTTCGGTATAAAGCGGGACAATTGGTATGAACACATTTCGATATACGTGTAAAATATATTAAAAGAGCTTTCAAACGCAAAGATATTTTCGAGGATATTCAGATATAAAAATAAAGATCCTTTTTATGTTTTTAAATAAGCCTTTTAATTTCCATTCCTAATTATATATCATTGTAGAAAATATGTATTTTATACATTTAAAGTACATGTAATTCTTTATGCTAGCTAGCCCACCAATAAGGTCTCAAAACGAAGATTGCCAAACCAAATCTATTATACTATTTTGTTCGCCATTCGATTTTTCATCATTTAATTTATAAGTTCACTTGAATTGTTTAGGTTTTATGTGGTTTGCAATTGAAGGATGGAAGAGTTATCATTGATATGTTCATAATTATAAATTTAAAGTTAACATTTTTTTTTATTTTTTAACAAGAGGCTTTTCTATCTTAGGAATAGATCAGAGGCGGATTTAGAGGGGGCCCAGGGGGCCCGGGCCCCCCCTTTTTGGGAAAAAATTGGTTGCTTATATAGGGAATCACTGAAGCGTGACTGGAGCGGGCCCCCTCTTAGGTCAGTCAGTGGGCCCCCACTTATGAAAAATTCTTGATCCGCCACTGTAGATGACCTTACGGTGGATGTAATTGGGAATACGTATGTTGGTCCTCAATCCTCTTCAACTTCGAACTTTATTTTGCCTTTTTAAATTTTTTATTCGAGCGCACTAATGAGTCTTATTTTTTTTAGACGAAACGCACGTCTTCCGTCAATATAAAATGTCAATCATGGTATATATGATGAGTTTATATACCATAGTGTCAATAGAGAGAACATTCTTCGATTAAAACACACCCGGAAATAGCAAGAAAGTTTACAAAAAGAGTAGTGGGAACTTTGCTAAATTTTTTTTATCATACTATATTTCTGATAGTTTTCCCGAGCTATTCACATATTTTCAAACTTGAAAGGAGACCTCTTTCAGCGACACGAGCCTGGAACATGTACACATAACATGCAGTTGTAAGAAATATAGCTATATAAATATAAAAAAAAGATGTGGTATGAATGCGAATTAGACCACTGTCTACAAGAGACCAAAATGACACAGATATTAACAACTACATGTCACCGTACGGCCGTCAACAATGAGCAAATCTCAAACCGCATAGTCAGCTATAAAATGCATTTCAAAGATACTAGAATAAGAATAAAAGGTTAACGTACTTACAAAATATGTCATCTTGTAGAATGTGATTTCACAAAGATATGATTTTCATATTCGCAGTCCAAGTCAGTGCAAGGATTTGTATAGTAAGACCTTACTATACAAATCCTTGGTCAATGTAAAATCGGTTACACACATTTTTCATGCTATAAATCCATTCCAACAATATCATTTTAAACACAAACTAGCTTGCCTTTTCATTAATTGAATAATACAAATTCAGCTAAATTTTGTTTATTTCCATCAACAGAGATTTCTCACACTCATCCCAGACGTTAACAATACTCATGCACTTCAATTTTGATATGAAACAATTTATTGATACGGATGACTACGTTTTACAAGTACGGTTATGCATCAGGGTGTAAACAATGTGAATTTGTTTTTAATTGAGTTCAAAGATAGATTAAACGGTAGCTTTAATAGTGAAATGAACTAATTTTTTTGAAATCTCGCCTAAATGTATGTTGCATAGATGTATTTGACAACAACAATTTATTTAGATCAAGCTGTTTTAAAATTATATTGATAAAACCATTTATTGGTAAATACCGCATATATCTGCTCACTGTTTGAATATAGAAACTTGTCGATTTCATAATATTGAGAGATGTCCGAGATTTTGTAATATGTGTGATAAACGAGTAATTGAAGATGATTATCATTTTATTTTAGTATGTGAAAAGTATAATGAACTTCGAAAGAAATTTATCAAACCATATTGTTGAAGAAAACCGTCGAATCTTAAACTGTTTAGACGATAATGTATTTGAATGGGGACATATAGTTGGAACTCGCCCCTTTTTTTGTGCTGGGATGGGACCCCCTTTTAAAGTGGCTGGGTGCTCACCAGTATCTGTTCATAATATAAAGCAACTTAACAATTCAAGGGAGGTTATTATTTCTGAGAAGGCACGAAATTAAATTCATTTAAAAATGTGTTATATTTGATCATACTCTGCTGTACTGTTATATGCATGGGTATACTTATATGATTATCTGACTAATTGTTTAAATGTAAATATATTTCACTGATGTAACTGAATATTTGTAATAATTATTTTTTGTAAGTTGTATTGCTTAGGAATAAAAGATTATATTATTAATAAAATAAATATTATGACTTTCCTTTTTTCATTGGATGAGCATGCAGTGGTGTTGAAACGCCAAAGAACTGGAAATAGAAAGCTATTTTAATTTGATACATAGGACAATGAATCTTAACAAAAGGTTCTATAAATTCAATTGTGAAAAAAAAATTCACAATACCGTGCATTAACTTAACAACCGTCCATCGACAAATATTACTTGATATTCATTGAAATGATAACAAGTAAACAGTTATTGTAAAAACAGGGCAGCCTTAAATTCTAATAGTTTTTGTCAAAAAAGATTCAAAGTTTTACTGATGCAACGATATCTTATATATTTTGAGTTGAAATGGCCTAGCGGTAGTCGGATACGTCTAAACACCGCTCAGGACCTCCTGAGTGCACTCAGGACATACAAAGTGCACTCAGGACCCTTTATAGTCGTCGCATTTGCACACAGGATGTATGTATATATTCCTTACATGCTGCTTATATAAGAATTAAATTTTGGTAGAATTTGAAATCGAACTTAGATAGATATGTTAACTTTTTTAAAATAATGAGGGCACGTGTCACTGATTACACAACTACTGAGCCGTGAATTATCCAATCAACAAAATTAATTGGATTATCTTTATTGATGTTTATGAATTGTGTTGTTTGTACAATGTTGCGTTTAAAATAGTTGAGATTGTTTAACATGTTTAATGTAGTTAAATTTAAATTATGCACTGTGAAAATAGTGAATTGTATGTTCATGGAAAAAAAATAAGATAACCCATTCGATGTTCTTTTTCAATTTACTTTTCATTTTGACGGCTAAATT
Source organism: Mytilus galloprovincialis (assembly GCF_965363235.1). Classification (NCBI taxonomy): domain Eukaryota; kingdom Metazoa; phylum Mollusca; class Bivalvia; order Mytilida; family Mytilidae; genus Mytilus; species Mytilus galloprovincialis. Next base: position 4,129,868 of record NC_134846.1, on the reverse strand, counting down.
CATATTTTGTATTCTGCAGTTTATGAATAAAGAAAATAAAAAAAATCTGTAACAAGTTCTATTTTTGTTTTTCTTTGTTATTTTTTCTTTCTCTCCATTTCAACATAATAAACACAAACAATGTTTACTAAATATCAAATTTTATTCTCAATAAACAATACACATAGTTAAAGAGATGACATTTAAAATTGAGAATGGAAATGGGGAATGTGTCAAAGAGACAACAACCCGACCAAATAAAATACAACAGCAGAGGGTCACCAACAGGTCTTCAATGTAGCGAGAAATTCCCGCATCCGGAGGCGTCCTTCAGCTGGCCCCTAAACAAATATATACTAGTCCAGTGATAATGTACATGTATGTACAATATTTACAATAATAATATTTACAATTTTAAAATAAGTCTAATATCTTGGGTGTGTGCGTGCTGTCCTTGGTCTTTTCCTGTTGTTAGGCTTACGAGCAAGCTTCTGGGGTTTTGGCACTTCAAAATCTGAGCATGAAGACTTAGTCGTGGTTTGGATGGATTTTGTGTCGATCAACAGTCTCCGAAATAGTCTTTCTCGCTGTTCTTGTGCTTTCGAAAACCAACATTGGTACGATACGACATGTCTTCTGTACGGACCGAAAGTTCATAATTTCCCATTCCATACAGGGAACGCTTCAAATCGATTAGTTGTACATGTACAATGTCCATTAGTTTGGTTGCAAATTTATTTTCACATCGTAATTCGTTCAAGGATTGTATTACTGGACAAGAACGACTTTAATGAGAAATAAAATCTTACTAAATGCGGATTTGTTCAAACATTCGTATTACTCGGGAATTAAATTACTGGACAAGTCCGATAAAAATGAGAAATAGAATCTAACTTTATGAGATTTTTATTGTTTGAAAAATTTATTTTGGTCAGTACGCTTTCTATACTTAAAAACGGGCTCTATATACAAAACTAATTAACTTCATGAAAAGTAAATTTAATCTAACGCCAAACGATAGCCGGACCAGAGGTAAAAACCGCTTCTTCCAAGAAAGGGCCACAACAGACGCCTTCGGACAATCATTTTTTCCAAGGACCATTCGAGACTGGAACCAACTGCCAACATCCGCAACATCATCTGACACAGTTGATGGATTCAGAGCTGCCCTGAAGGCATGCTCTGCTAAAATTTAGACAGTAACATCCTGTACATAGTTTTAATTGTATATATATAGAGAACGTTTTATCCTGTAAATAGCCAAGAGAAAACTTTCTGTGTTGTCCGACATTGCGTTAGTTTTCGCGGGATTCATACATTCAAGATTTGAATTCGGTTCCTTACCTGGAAGAAGAAGAAGAAGATAAAAAAAATAAAAAAAGATCGAGATGTGGTATTATTGCCAAAGAGACAACTCCCCAAAAGCATGAAACGAGATTAACTTAACTGAAACAGAAATTAACAACTATAGTCACGTACGGCCTTCAACAATTTGCAAAATCCCTACTTTAAATTCTCTTTAATATTCAGTATAATTTCCTAAAGTTATTATAACCAACCCCTTTCAAGACAGACTTTGTCATTTCTGCGGCTCAATAGATATCGGTGACGAATATCATTATATCATGACATGTAAAGCGTTGGATGTAGCTATAGATAGACATTCTATACTATTCTGTACTATATTAATACACACTTAATCATGTTTTTAAAGTTAAAACTCTGAATTGAGACAGCACTATCGGTCATCTTATATACAAAAAATAATCTAAGTTCCTACAAATGTTACAGGTAAATCAGTCCTGCAAGCTACATGCAAGTTAAATCAAGTTTTTTTCAACCTAAGTGCATGGTATTAATAATTGTAAATATATATTTTCTTTGTTACTATGAAATGTAGTTTATTAAAAGTATTCTTTTTTAGAATGTCCGATTAATATGTGTACACAAACACAAGGTAATAGTTACAACAACACAAAGTATATTAATTAGGGTTGACATCTACTGACAGGTAAGTGTTCCATAGTTCCAGAGAATTTATGACAATACCCTGCACCCCTTGCCGTACACTCAGACGGAGGTATGGCCTCCCTGATGTAAGCCCCCCTCATATATAAACAATCATTTTCAAACGTGATTATTTCATAAATCATGGATACTAGCTTCAGCCAACCCGGTTCTCAACCTGCTCATTATAATCGCGCTATATGTACTATTGGATGTTTATGTTGTGCCAAACTCATCGCCCACAATGAGCCATGCAGCTGTTGGAAACCAGTCGCCACAGCAACAATCTCAACACAAACAGATCCAGGCATTAGCTACGGATACAGTTCCGACAGTTACTTCACCAGGGGCAATGTTGCCCATTCATTGCTTCATGTGAGTACACCACATAAAATATAAGTTTAAGGTGGTACACACCACTTTCACTAAAATTAATTTGGCTCGTTTAATTTTCACAAAGTTTTGAAGTATTTACTTCGACCTTTTGACAAAAATATAAAAAAAATTGAACCAACCATTTTATCAGAAAAATTACACTGGTTATATAGCAGTTTGACAGACAGTAATTTTGATCATTCAGAAGCTGAATTTCCCCTTAACAAAACAACGTAATTAAAACGTTTAGCTGATTTTACAGAGCTATCTCCCGGTAGTGTTAGGTACAACATTAATAGGAAATATCTGAAATAACTGGTATTTAGAGGAATGTGGAATGCATGCCAATGAGACAACTCTCATTCATTGTTTTACATCCTGTTTTACCATGTGAGATTTGTGTTGAATTGCGTGCATATTAAATATGTGTATTTGTTCCATATTTGATTGTGAATCTCGTATTGACTTATTAGTTGTTTGCTTTACTTACAGTGGAAATGTTTTCATGCATATTCATGATGCATCATGGTAATGAATCTTGTGAAAAAAATTAAAGATGTTGCCTTATTTGTATGAGTTAACTTGTTGAAGATGGTTATTTGAAAGTCCTCCTTGTGTTTAAATTTCATTGATTTCTATTTACTTATACTAAAGTTATTGTGCGAAAACCAAGAATAATGCTTAATTAGGCCCTTTTGGACCCTAATTTCTCAACTGTTGGGACCAAAACTTCCAAAATCAATCTGAACCTTCCTTTTGTGGTCATAAACCTTGTGTTCAAATTTCAAAGATACTTATTTACTTATACTAAAGTTATAGTGCGAAAACCAAATGTCTTCAGACGACGACGAAGCCAACGTGATACCAATAATTGACAAATTTTTTTTTCAATTTTTGCGGTTGTATAAAAATACAAAGAATTTGAAGCAACCGTTTTTTCAGAAAAAATACACTGGTTATATATATATAGCAGTTTGACAAACACTAATTTTTCCCTTAACAACACAACATAACTCAAATTTTACAGAGTTATCTCCCTGTTGGGTTAGGTACCACCTTAACTGTTTTCTTTCATATAAAAACATGTTAGGCTTGTTCTGTCATTTTTATACATGTCCAGAGTATATTTATTCATGTGGTTTTGAAAAAAACAAACAATTTAACGCTCAATAAGTGTGCAGGTATGCTTAAGAGTGACTGAAAACATTATTGACCTGTAACTGATGCCAATATAACTTCTTACTTGTTTAAAAACGTTTCAGCTATATGGAAGAAGGACATATTTGTGTACAAGAATATTTTTATTCATACTATATGAACACAATGTAACAAATTACACATCTGAAAGTCAGTCAATACAGCAAGATCAAATATATAAGCTATCACATGTAAAACTACCCTTGCAAATTAAGAAATAATAATTATCAATGATCATATGATACACTTTTATAAACTTTCAATAACAAAAAACATGTTCTTCCTTACAAATAAGTTAAACTTCAAAATTTATTGTGTCAAAAATGTGAACTAGTAACCTATCTATAAATTTTTATCATCTTTATTTCAATTCAGAAAAAAAACTAACTTTATATAAAATTATAAGTGTGTGATTTTGTTGATAAGTATAAAATACATGAGCTAGAGTTTGAAAACGTTTTTTAATACACACTGTTACAACAGTATTCACTTAAAATACAAGTAAGTACAAGTCAGCCTGATAAGCCAACTTTTATACTTATATATCCTTTAAATTTGTTTGGCTTGGCATTAATTTCAATCTTAAGAGATCACTTGAATTTATTTATAATTATGTACAGGTTCAAAGGATGTGTGACTCTCAAGATAAAATAGATTTATTTAGGTATATTATATTGTATGTACAGTTTGTACTGACAAATAGTTAAAATTCTTTAATACAAAGAATTAAAAAAAAATCTATGTACACAAAATCTGTATAGAAACAGTCAAACTCTCTGACCAAGCATGTATCATTTGTACATGTAAGAAAGAATACACATGGTCTAAATTATTTTGAAGATAAATACTCGAAAACCCTATCTTTCTAAATAGCTTTAATAGTTCAAGATTTAATTATTTAATTAACCTTACATTCCAATATATAATAAATAAAGAACTACTCATATATAAACATATCATGAATACTGTCAGGACTGTATATTATGAAATTATTTTATTTTTGCTAAGAGTCATTCCAATAATTAAAACTCCCATTTTGAAATTTTTCTTTAAATCAATAGGAAATTTCTGAATATAGCATTTTATTCTTAAATGATAAAATATCAGTAATAAATGCACGCAATAATTTCTGAATATACAGTATTCAGACAGTTATATATGTGTAAATATGAACAGAATATTCTGTTTCATGTAAAAATATTGACTTTGCAGTCTGAAATAAAGATTCTTATGGTATCTTATAAGAAAAGGAGCTTTTATTTAACATTCATACACATTGGTATCAAAAAAGTTAAATTTAAACAGCAGTTTTGGAGAAATTTAAAACATTGTCTATATACATATACTTTGTCAAATAAGAAAACTGATCAATTACAAGTTAGATACATGTACGGACATAATGAAGTCTATCATTTTCTCTCCCAACAATCTGTGGAGCACTGACATCTTTCAACATAACAGGTTTCTGTGAGGTTTTATGCTCTAACACACTCCAGAATCCATCTTCATATCTTACATCATCAAATATATCAAGCAAAACCCAGGTGTATGTTTGTCCTCTCCAAACGTGCTCAAAAATCTTACAAATTGAACCAAATATTATACTGTCAACTAAAGAATCTGTTGAATTTTCATCTACAGTATACACATATGAATTTGAAGATCTGTTATTGGAAAAAGGTGAAAAATTAATTTTCCTGCCAGTGTTTCCATATGTAGTGTTTCCATAGGACCTTGTGCATGAAGCAAGTTCTTTGCCTTCCTTACTCATTCTTGCTACCAAACAAAAGTCATAAACATTGGACATTTCTCTCAAAATGTTATCATCAATAGAGAACGTTTTCTCATTTGTACTACAACTGTCATCTTTTTCATCTTCTAAAAGCAGTCTCTCTAGTTTACCAATGTCAATACCATCTTGTTTGACCTTTCCAGACATTATCATGTAGACACACCAATCGTAAATCTAAAAAATAAAGAAATGACCATGAGAAACAATTTAAAAAATGGATATTCCATTTTGCGATTTACATGCAAGAACGGAACAGAAACACTGGATTTGAGATATAAAATATAAAATAAGATTATGAATTTATATAATTGCTTTCCAGATCCTGCTCTATTATAAACCAAAGTGAAAACAGTAAAAACCAAACTTGCTGACTATTTTGTAATCAAAACACAATTCTTTAATCATGTTAATAATATTAACCATGAAATAAAATCAAGTCTAAGAATGTTCCTTGCTTTTGAATGTTTGCCTGTTATTCTGAATCCTCTGGTTTTTCTGATGTAGTGAGTGAGTGCGATTGACACATTCTGTTACCAAAACCCTTTCTTTTCCTTTTATATCTTATTAAAACATATATTGATTAAGATGCCTTATTAAAATAAAAATCCTTTAATTTTAAAGTTTCTGAAGGAAAACTGATGCTATTCATCCATTGTTAAATGCATAAAAATCTAGAGGTATTCACTTCCCACCAAATTGCTAAACGGTTAATATCTTGAAAGCAACCACAAAGACCCTACATGTTTCATGTTTTCTATTAATTCCTTGATTCATATACGTTGTAATTTATAATAGTATTTTAAATAGCTTCTTAAGTAGACATCATTAAAACAGAAATTGACATGAAAATCTTGTGACAAAATTTTTCATGGTGGACTTGAGTAAAGATCTGGTGTTGAGACTGAAATATAACTATATATATATATATATGATAAAGTTGCCTTATATGGCATATACTTACAGCATATAGTCTCATGAAGCTATATTTTCCTTTCAGTCCTGTTTTTTTCTGTAAAAGAGATTTTCTGTTTTGATTTGGAAGTTGATCATAGCTGTTTCTGATTTCTAATTCTTCTTCTTTTGTATAAGACTCTGGTTTACTTGCTCTGTCCTCACCTTTGATAGCAAAATCATTCTTTTCTTTTCTCAATGGATGATTTTCTGGTAAAAAAGCTCTATTGTTGATATGAACCACTTTGTGTAAAGACTTACAATAGAATCCTTCTTCCTTACAATAAGGACATCCACGGAGTGCAGCCTGGCTTGAAACATGTAAAATCTTGCTGAATGCGGGAATGTCACACATGTAATGCAGGAGTGCTATTCGGACTGATGTAGGGGCTCCTCTGTAGGCATTAAACATTGTGCACTCTGTCAGTTCTAGCAATTCATCTACTAAAAGGTCCAAATATGGATCGAGGTTTTTTGGCTCTTCTGTCTTTGTACCTGGAACAATGCCAACCAACATCATTGGTCCTAAAATATTTCGGACATTTACAGGCAAATTGAGCCAGGTGAGGATTAATGGCCACATCGACTTCTGAGTTGCCATACTTTTGTGAGGATTAAGCCCATCACAAAAAAGTGCCAATGGAACTGTACAGCTTTCCTCCATGTCCTGAAAGACTCCTCCATCTTCATACCAAGATTTATATATCTTTCCATCAGTTATGTCAGTTAACTTTCCATTGCAAAGATCTTGTCTGGAATAAAGAATCTTACATATATTGTCACTTCCAAAAATCCTTGAAAGTCTTGGTCCAATAGGCATATACGTAAAAGTTTTTCGTGCACTTAAGGACTCTGCTTTGTATCTTGGCTCTCCACATTTTGTACATTCTCTGTCTAATGAGTGGTCATTGTCACTTGTTTTGCAGAAAAGTAAGCAGTCATTGACACATGCATCATATCTTTTTGTTTCTATAATCATCGGTTTTATCATTTGATATGCTTCCTTATAAGATTCAGGGAGGCAGTTGGGAGTTGGTAATACTGTCTTCTCATTTTTTAGGCACATGCTCAGTGCTGTTTTAGACATTCCATTGTTAGCGCTGAAATTTATGAAGTGTCTAAACAAGGAGTCAAGTAGTGTTGTACGACAACCTGGATATAGTGGTTCTTGAAGTTTTTCGCTAAGTGAATCATCATTATTCTCTATCGGTAAAAAGTTTGGCTTCAGATATGAAGATTCCTTGATTGAATTACTGATGGTTTTAAAATAATTCTGTTGTTGTCTTCTTTGAGTCCTTTTACTTTTCCCAAGTTCTGAAAAAAAAGACAGATTTTAGTGAATTTGGAATTGTGTGATTGATATTAACTCAGATCATTATAACGAAAAATTAATATATAAACATTTAGCATTCTGATTTCTGTGAGTATTGCAAATCACTACATGTACCTCAGAGATCTCCATGGCCTGTTTAATGATAGCGCCCCCCCAACGTTCAAATGTCTTGCGCAATCGTCAAATGACTTGTGCCATCGTTCAATTGTCTTCTGCCATGGTTCAAAACTGGAAAGTTTTTATAGCCTGACACCATTTTATTAGCAATTTTAATCAAATGCATGTTATTGCATAACCCTCAGGCTGTTTTTATAGTATAATCCATTAGGGATAACCAGATTAAGATCGCTAATCACTTGTACCTGAGCTTGTACAGATAGATCAACAAAACAGACAGGAGAATATTATCTGAAGATAAACGATTTATTTGTCGAATTATCTAACTAAGTTTCCGCAAATGCTTATGATAATTCAGAGATCAAATAAATAAATTGATAATCCAGTTACAAAGTTTTAACAAGATGAACACATGCTTTTATTTTGACTTGCGCAATCAGCATCCCCCTTTTTTAAGAAGTACAAAATAAGGCGTAGAACAGTAATTGTTATTTCATCAGAAATAACTTGAGTACTGCTGTATTGTAACAATAATATATAGATATAGGAAGATGTGGTGTGAGTGCCAATGAGACAACTCTCCATCCAAATGACAATTTAATAAGGAAACCATTATAGATTAAAGTACGGCCTTCAACACGGAGCCTTGGCTCACACCGAACAACAAGCTATAAAGGGCCCCAAAATTACTAGTGTAAAACCATTCAAACAGGAAAACCAACGGTCTAATCTATATAAACAAAACGAGAAACGAGAAACACGTATATATTACATAAACAAACGACAACTTCTGTACAGGTGCAAACATTTCGTATTTTATAATCAAATTGATACATCCGCACTACTGCAAACCAGCCATACTGGTAATGGGTTCATGACTACTGAATTTGACAGTGTCCGTGAAAAATAAGCTCCACATAATTTTTAACCCCCATAACAATTACCAAAAAATAGCAAGAAAAATGCATTGGGACCTTCGTGACAGCTATTGGTTATTCTCGACTTAGGGAAAGGTAGGGGCATGAGGGCTTGGCCTTTGAAGGGTTAATAAAAACGGCAATCATTGAAAATATATACTTCTATATAGTATTTATAATGAAAATTCAAATAAATATAATTCAAATAAAATAAATTAGCATGTTCACCCATACTTATGTGGAGGGATGAAATACATTACATCGTGCTACACTGTACGGCGTATGATACAGTTTATGATGATGAAAGTTCCTCCATGGTTCAATTTTCATCCATGGAGATCCCTGGTACCTGTTACAAATTCATTTTATTGGAACAAAATCCGAACTTGATTTATAACTTGTCACAGTGTATACTATTTGACAAATTATATCAAATCAACATCCTCAAGAAAGAAGACCAAAAGTGTTGTAAATTTATCATTTAAGTGACTATTTTTAGTCCAAGAATCATATCTCTGAAAAAAGTAATCCTACTGCACTATTCCTGGGGTATAAAAAAAAACCCGCCATATGTTTAGTAGTCATTCATTTTTTCTCCAATTTGTTTTTAGTTTAAATTAAATTAAAATCATTTTACACTTGCAGAGAGCCATAAGAACCCTAGATGAAGTGTCCGACAATAGACACAAGACAATTGGAATTGTTAGAGAGATGTTTCCAGAGATACGCTCATCACCAAAAACCAACAAAAAGTTAAACCGTGCTATTAGAAGGTCAAAAGTCAACAGACAATACTATGGTAACCTCAAGTACGTAATTTTATTTTTTTCATGAATAGTTTTGGTTTAATGACAGTCAATGGACTCTCATCATTTGATGTGTTTTATTGTTCCATGCAAGAATATATATGGTTTAAGGGTGGGGACTGTTTACAACTTTTTAACCAAGAGGGGATGGGTATGACCCCAAGGGGCTTCCCTTTTATTTCATTTCATTTGTTTTATTACCCAATATTTCTTGGTTAGGGGTGGGGATCTCGTCTGATTACAAGATAAAAGCACATTATTAAATTGAATAGGGTGAGGTGACCCCCAGGGACTTCCCTTTTTTATCATTTAATTTGTTTTATTGTCCCATACAAGACAGGGTTGGCAAAGTATTACCCGCCCGGGAATTCCCGGATGGGAAAACCCGGGTTTTCCCGGGCTGGGCAATACTCCCAGAAATAGGTAATAGTGGGCAATACTGGGCAATATGATTTTCTAAGCTTATTTTAACACTAAATAGTAAAGACTTGGTACAGTTTCATAGTATAACAGCTAAATATATACTTTTTATACAGATAACCATTGACAGTCATTTCTAGAAATATATCATTCTCAATTTCATTCTCTTCTCTATTAATTCTATATGTAGGCAGAACAGAAGATTTGTACATTTAAAGATACCTTTTTAATTACAAAACATTATTTTAATAATCCAAACTTTGAAACATGCATTTTATTGCAGTGTTTAAGTGACTTGTTAATTTTATTTGTTATACATTCATATTGCTAAATAAACACCCTAAGGGGTCATGCCAATAAAACTTATAGAATTATAAGGGCTGATTATTGTTACATAAACAAATCTGTGTTCTAATCTGAATAATTACTAATTAATTAGTGACATTATTTAATTGTAATTTTTCTTACAAAGTAATTGTTAATTCTTAAATTAGGAGTTTTATCTATTTGAAAGAAAAAATTGTTTTGCTTTATATTTACAGTTTGACAATCTAGACAAATGCTAGACAAACAAAATAGGGTATAAATATCTTATTAAATATATTAAATTTGTGTATCACTGAATCTTCTTTAAAATTCAGACAAGTATTTTATATTACCCAGTATTGCCCATTATTACCCACTAAAACCCAGTAAAACCCGGGTTTTCCCAGTATTTCCCACTGGGCTGGGCAATACTCATAAAACCAGGGTTTTTGCAAACCCTGATACAAGAATATATATGGTTTAGGGGTGGGGATCTAGACGGTTTACAAGATAATCATGATAATAGCACATTCTCAAATTGAATTTTGAATCAAAACCAAAAATATACAGATCCTTAGATTAATATAACAAAGAAGTGTGTAAAGTTTTATGCACTAATCCTAATTTTTTTTTTGAGATATGGCATGACATGTAAAAAAAACTTCCCCTTTTTTACAAAATACTAAATAACTGAAAAATAAAATTTTGAATCATCACAAAAAAGTATATCGATCTTAAGATTAAATTATAACTTAGAAGTGTGTAAAGTTTTAAGCAATGATCTAAATCGTTTTAGATCTACAGTATGACATGTGAAAAACACACACCTGTTTTATTAAGAAAGTGCCGTAACTCAAAAAGTTTTAATCTTGTTTTCACCAAAAAGTATACAGATCATTTGACCCTCATAATAAACAACTATAATAAGTTTCATGAAATTTGGATAAGTCGTTCTTGACTGACACCTGACATTTTTATTACAAAATACATGTACATCTCAAAATTTTGACGGGCGTTTAAAAATTGTTCTGGAAGGTCTTATCACCAAAAACATGTATTCAAATATGACAATGTATGAAGGAAGAAAATAAGTTTAAAGTGTCATTTCAATTGTCAAAAGGTCACCTTGAGATATATTTCAAGGTTATCATGGTTATAAACTAATACCTCAAATCAAAAGACCATGATTGGTCCTAATTATATTAATTTGATTTATGATAAATTTGTCTTAATCTGTTTCGATTGCGATTTGTTTTATATTTTACTTTTTTAATTACAGGCAAAGAGCTGAAACACAGGGACAAACAGTGCGTCAGATGCTTAATAAGACAAAAAGGTAGGGCATCCTTAAATCAAAATCAATGACGGACTAAAATAAAATGCATCATAAAAAAAGCTCAACACTATAAGTGGCACTTTTTAACATTATTGAAGGTTCATTATCCCCTATTACAAACTAGAGGCTTAAAAATAGCCTACCCTAAAGATTTTATTGTCATTTTTCAGTAAGCACTGTTAAAGTCAGAATGTTGCTTATATGGTTAATCAAGTCCTCAACTAGCAGCCATCTTAGATAGCACAGACTCATCATAATTTCTATTATCCATATAAGATCATATTTTAGACCATTACTTCTGGACAATGGGGTATAAAATATTCAACATGAACATATTAATTCATGGAATATATTTGCCTGTTAATAATAGATATATTGTTATGTCTTTAACTAAAGTTATGGTGTGAAAACCAAGAAATGCTTATTTGGGCCCTTTTTGGCCCCTAATTCCTAAACTGTTAGGACCAAAACTTCCAAAATCAATCCAAACCTTCCTTTTATGGTCATTAACCTTGTGTTCAAGTTTCATAGATTTCTATTGACTTAAACTAAAGTTAGAGGGCGAAAACTTAAAGTACTCTGACGACGCAGATAACAACGCCAACGTGATATCAATACGACCAAAATTTTTAGAATTTTTGCGATCGTATAAAAATCATTGTAATAAATGGGCCCTTTAATTGGAATACAATTATCTTTAATATCTTATCTTATTAATTAGGATTTTTTAATTTCAGACTTGAATCAACTTGTCCCCTTGATGACCAAACAAGCACAGACCTGATGACAATCGATCCTGACCGAGAACCAGAATTCAACCAGCAAGATGATTCTGATACCAACAACACAGACCTTGAAGCCAACACACCGGTTGAAGCAAACAAAACTGCTGGAGCCAACATAACAATTAGAGCAGAAATTCATCACAAGTCCAATGATACAGATCATCATGATCATATAATATATGAAGCAACACCCATTCAAGACTTAGATGCTGCAAAGCCAACTGATGAAATATCAACTGTTCCAACTGAAGAAAAATCAACTGTTCCAACTGATGAAATATCAACTGTTCCAACTGACGAAATATCAACTGTTCCAACTGACGAAATATCAACTGTTCCAACTGAGGAAAAATCAACTGTTCCAACTGATGAGATACCAGCCGATGAAGCTTGGGAAAAAAAACTGATCCATTATTGTCAACATTTTTAAATTATATTTCTGTTATCATGGTTATCACATGTTATTTATTATAAAATAATATATATATCAAAAATTGAAAACCTATCAAACTGTCCCTGTTTACTTGGTATGAGCAACTTTGAGAATGTTTAAGAATTTTTTTAATTGAAATATATAACTCAAATTGTTTGTGTAACCAGAACAGTTTTTTTTATAAACCTTGTACTTTGTTCATAACGATTTTTTATTGACATATCTTATCATCATCAAGTCATCCCTAAATTAGCTAAAAAAAAAAAAACCAAATGAAAGAATATTACTTTAAAACCCAAAAGACTGATATCATCAAAACCTAACTGTATGAAATTGTATGAACATTAAAGATAAATTGTAGGCCTAGTCTAATGATTACAGCACCTAAAATTGTGGCATTATATTTCTCATGTTTCTACATTGTAAATGTCTAAAATAGAATGCCCAAAACTTTCATGTATTGATCTTTTGTAAATTCGACAAAACACGATACATGCATGTATGATTAAATGAGTGAGGAAGGATAAATTAGGATATACATATTTTTATATTTTTTGTATATATATATATATATATATATATATATATATATTCATTTTTTCATTCATGTATGATCATCAATATACATGTATATTCCACATTGTATTTATTAAAAGAAATGCCAAAGGCAAATATAACATCATCAAGTCTTTCTTTAAATATTTTTTATCTACCAGCTCAGCCATAGAAATAGAGGTTTGGCATTCACAGCACCGAATTAATACTTCACATTTTGCTTACTTACGAATGAACATATGTACTACAAACTTAACAGAAATTGACAGAACCAAATGTACATGTATATCTACACATGTTACAGAACAAGGACTGTATGTGGTTTTTTAATTTCAAGATCAGTAGTTAATAATATTATAAAACATAAAATTTGGTATGAAACTTCTCAACAAAGACTGAAATGGTGTTGAGAATCTGGTTTATAAAACAACCAATATTGAATAATAGAAATAATGCCAGAAATATCTATACTATTTAACCAGATGTGTGTCAATTCTCTTCTTTCCACAATAAATTAATCATCATGCCTCTGTGTCCTATAGGTACAGTGCATAATTGCATTTGTCATCCATTCATATAATTATTCAGATTTAGTTTTTTGGGGAGAAAAACGAGAAAAAGGCGTCCTGATATGTCAGATTAGACTTCCAGTATGTGTTTTTCTGTATACTATAAACATACATATACTACGAATGAAGTGTATTTGCTGTCTGATATTCGTCGTTAGATGAAATTTTAAGTCAGATTAGACTTCCAGTATGTGTTTTCCTGTATACTATAAACATACATATACTACGAATGAAGTGTATTTGCTGTCTGATATTCGTCGTTAGATGAAATTCTAAGTCAGATTTGACTTCCGGTTAGCGGTTTTCTGTATACTTTTGAACATACATATAAAAGTTATTCATGTATTATTAAAATCAATAGCAAACAAAAAAAACTTATTTTTTTGTGAAAAAAGCATGAGCCGGGCTATAAAAACAATAATCCTGTCCCAAATCACCTATGATTTGTTGTTCTGAAATTCTTCAGTTATTAAATTTTTTTACAAAAAAAAAAGATGTGGTATGAGTGCCAATGAGACAACTCTCCACAAGAGACCAAAATGACACAGAAATCAACAATGAGTAAAGCCGATACGGCATAGTCAGATATAAAAGGCCCTAAAATGACAATGTAAAACAATTCAAAGGAGAAAGCTAACGGCCTTATTTATGTACAAAAAATGAACGAAAAACAAATATGAAACACTTAAACAAACAAACAACCACAAAATCCTTCCTATGACACTTTACATACTTTCAAACACGCTTTGAATGCCTGCAATTTCGCGGGTTTGTTCTAGTTAATTAATAGATGTAAACTCAAGTCGCTAGACACTGACTGAGGGGTGGATGCAATTAATACTTGCATTGTCACTGAATTGTGCGATAGCATTAAATAATATACAACATTTCCCACAACTGCACTCACTATTATCAGGATACATGTCCCACATCCACACATTGTCTTTATAGGAGAAATTAAATTATGATAAGAAAAATATAAAAAAAAATCCTGTCTTTATGCACATCTACGTAGTATGTCCTTATTATCTTCAAAAAGCTTCATTAAATTCTGTTACAGTGTAGTTTCAGAGGAGTTGCTATGACAAGAAACAGGACTGACGGATGGACGGGTCAAAAACATTATACTCTCTGTGTCTTCTTTCCATGGGGTATAAAAATGATAACAGGCCAGCCCCAGGACCATAAAAAAATACAGTTGTACGAATTAACATTTTTAATTATTTGTATATTGTACTTACCACATATATCAAAATAACCAGAAAAATCCATATTCATCTAAGGTAATGTAACCATCACTTTGTACACGTACAATGTATTAACCTAAATGAGACAAAAGTTAGGAATTAATTTTACATATATTTAGACAAATTTCTTTTTATGTTGTTATTCAACATAATGTTATGATCTACAAATATCCCCCCTAACCCCCTATCATATTACAAGAGTTTATGTGAGTTAATTTAACATACAAAAAATAGATATTTAACCCCTCTTTTGTGGTTATAAACATTGTGTTAAAATTTTTTGATTTCTTTTAACTTATATAAATACAAAAGTTATAATTCGAAAACAATCCGTGATACCAATATACAACCATATTTTTATTTTTATTTTTGCGGCCGTATAAAAAAGAATGAAGTCAGTGGGATTAAGAAAAGCATGAAATGTCCATAGACTCGAACTGGTCTTACCTTTTTAGCTTGCCAATATTTCATTATGTTTTAAATCATTGTCTTATTGGTCAATGTTTACAAACTCCTGATGTTCAAAATTCCAATTAGGATGTGTATTCGAAAGTTGACTTTGCGCATGTGTGTACATGGTGAAAATAGAAGAAAACTTACAGAGGCTTGAAATGGGGAAAATGGTCCTGATTTTATGTTTGGTGATGAAATAAAGTTTATTTGAGACTTAATTTACTGATGTTAACTTATTCTATAATTCAAAGGAGTACATGTAACACTTCTTTGTGATGAAAATACAAGACTCTTATGGTAACCTTATAAGAGATGGTGAAATTGCATCACTCTTTATCTTAGCTGTAACTTAAGCTAGGAACGTGGCCATAGTTTGATAAAATACAATATTGTCTTAAGGGAGCTACCATTTGATTTTTATGGGGGGGGGGGGGGGGCTAGGATGAAAAATTTTGTCCTGCCTTTTTTTTTAGTTGTAATCTCTGTCCTGCCTTTTTATTTTTCACTCTATTCGGTCCTGCCTTTTTTTTTATTATAGTTTATCCTGACTTTTTTTTACCTAAATTGTCATCCTGCCTTTTTTTTTTGCAAAGTGTCTCATCCTGCCTTTTTTTTACGCAAAACTCCTGTCCTGCCTATTTTTTTCAAATTTCATCCTAGCCCCCCCCCATAAAAATCAAATGGTAGTTCAATCTGCCATGCATGAATAGATTTCCAGAAGATTTTTGCTAATTGACTAGAAGTAAATCTTAGTCATATGTCATGTATGTCAGATTCTAAAATAAATAAAATACAATGTCTAATTCATGGCTCATGCTAGCAGGCGACATCAGTGTTCAAGTCGCTTTCCAATCAATTCCTTTTGCCTAACCATCAAAAGTGAAATCTAGTCATGCTGTTGTCACCTGACCATTCTCTATTTAGTTGCTTTCATGGATCATTCTTAACAAGTCAATGAAACATAATTTATTTTTATGATAATTAAAAGATTTGGACTTAAATTGTATACTCCAACTTGAATTGAACAATATAAAAAGAACATTATTTACATATATAAACTCATCATACCGGTAGACACTTAATACTATAGTACTAGAGCACTTCTCTCTCAAATCTCCACTTCTCCCTATCTGTTTCAAAGAGAGTCACTTGCAATGTATCCCTATGATTCTGAAGCATGTGAGCCCTGTCTCCATGCCAGCTATTAAATTTTATCAGTGTGTTTAAATTTTATAGTTAAAAGATATCTAGTATGATTTACAATATATGACAATGCCATCACAGACCAAAGGACATTGAATATAAATCAGGTAAATGTAAAGGTGAACAGCATACACTGAACCATAAACGAGCAAACTTTTGTTCATCTTTCTATAGTTACTCACAGTGTTCTCCCAAGGGCCTTTTAACTTCATGGTAATGTGATTTTACAATTTTTAATGTGATGCTATCTGAAGTGGTTTTCTTATAAATTATGCTATGGATGTGTTGCTATACATTTTAATAACTAGATGGTTTTTCAATTTCCCCTTATTACCACGAAACAACTACATGCACTATACATACAAAAATATGTAAATTGCTCTGACTATGGTCATTGCAATTCATTTCCTTAATGACCACTCTACACCTACATGTACATTTGTATCTCCAGTACAGCCCGGTTTTATCAGACTCTAAATAAATCTTAATTTAAGGTCTTACAATGACAATGTATGTCTCTCATGTTCCATAACTAAATGGCCAGCTATTTTTAATATATTAATTACGTGGTACGTGTACATGTACAAAAATGTATATGTATGATTACTATTGATACAAGTCTCCACTAGATCAAATATTGTAGCAGTTAGCAAATATAGGTGAACATGGTAAACAGCCTTCAATAATGAGCATTTATACACCTTTTTTTCTTGGTTGAAATTTCAGGTATAAATTGCTGTTGTATATTAGTGAAATCCTTCATATAACAACAAAATTATTGGCCTAAATTATGTACAAAAAAATAACAAACAAATATACACATGATACATGGCACAGACACCATACAGAAATTGAGAATGTGGCGGGGTTAAACATCTAAGCCGGATCCTAACCATTCCTCTAACCATAGGTCAATGTAATACATAGAAACCACTTAAAATTTAAATCTGAGAAAATCTTGCTACTAAATTATCAATGCATGTACAAATATATATCAACAATATTTTCTCAACTGAGTGATGGTGCTAATCTGTAACATTTTAATTTGCATAAGGACAGTACTGGTTTATATGAAGCTGGGTGTGATTTAGATGTTAGTTACAAAAATGTAACTTGTTATAATTATTATTACTGATATCTATACATGTAAATCAACTATCAGTCATGTCAGTGTCACCAAATGAATATTACATGTACAAAAAAGCTGAGATGAATAAAATAGTTTAAAATTGAACACAATTGAGTAATAGCTAAGTATTTAAGACTCTGCTATTAAATTCCCCATTTTTCCTTTCTTAAATTAAAGAAAATAATGATTTTCATATACATGTATGACGATATTTTACAGCTTTCTGAAAGGGATTTTTTTATTTAGGCAAGCACTTTCTACTGCTTTTTATGCTTCTTATAATGTAATATAAAGGGTAGAAAAAAGTTAATAATCAAACTTCAGAACTAGAGACCCCTTGACCACCAAACTGTGAAAAGTCAACCTCCACCAATGAAACTTCAGGAAAAATTGAAAGTCTGTGTTAATGCATGTACTTTTAAGAATACATTTTTCATGTTTTTCAAAATACATTAAGTTTTAAGTAGAAGTACAGATTAGTTATTTTTCAAATAATTTATTCATATTCATTGCCTTGTCACGCATATGTTCTGAATTACACTTGCACCTTAAGAAAGTTTCTTATTCAAATATTGTAAAAAATTATCAATGACAGTGGACAATACTTCCTTTCATTCTTTTAATGTCAACAAGTTAAGGCTGCCAGTTGAATGCCATAATTTGACCTTCTTAGGCCCGAGAACACAGTTATTTTGTAGTGCATTTCTTTTAGACAATAAATTCAAATTAAAAAAATCTGCACCTGCTCTTTCTCAAAATGATTTTACAGTGTAGTGTACTACCAGTGAGACAAATAATATCAAAATTATACAAACTTCTACCAGCTCTAACTCAAAATATTGACAAATCTGTGTTAAGGGGATGTAAAATTCAGTTTGACAGCTTCAGACGTGCTAAAATTTGACCTTTTAGAACTGGACTAATTTACTTCTTAACATAAAGATTCAGCACCCAATTTTTTTTGACATGCAGTGTTCCAGCTAGGCCGTTTTCAGAGGGCGCGGCGCCCGCCCTTTTCCGAGTGGCGCCCTGTGCCCTTTTTACAGTTTCCAGGGCGCCCTGCCTTTTTTGAAGATCGATTGCATATTAATTTGTGTATTGATATGATACGCTAATTACTAAATTTTACCTGGGGAAAAGATTATGACTTTGTTTACCACCCCAAGCTAATCAATGGTTACAACTGGTGTCATAATCTGTTGTTATAGGTAATCCGTTTATCGGATGGGTCATTAATGATCATCAACATTAATTCGTTCAAATAGAATCGGTCAGTCTGCAATTATCTTTGAAGAAATGTGCATACAACAACTTGGGCACAATTTGCGATGTTTACCGTAGTTTCATGGAAGAAACGTAATGACAGAAAGTTGGAAAACCATTATAAACTCGTTGAAGACATTGTTTTACTTGTTTTCTGTAAAATAAACAGAAAATTCAGACGTATTTGTCATTGACTGCCTTCATTTTTGATACGAAAATAACAAAATCGGCTGCCATATTGTGATCATATTTACATCATATTTACGTACTGTTTATAATCCTCCAAAGAAGGAGCACACCCGAATAAAGAAAGATAACTCAATCTGATTTTTTTCCTAGCATTGAGTAACCCATTTACATATTCTAAAATGTGTCTCCATACTTCTTGCTTAAGAATATATATGTTTAGGTATTTATTTTGAGTTATGGGAAAAGTTAAAGAGGGTCTTAGTAGCAGTGTTGGTAGGGTGCATTGGTCATCTTTTTCTGTATTCTTTATTTTTGATACTATTTTTCACTGTTGCTTTATATCCTAAAATTGTGAATTTACTGAGCACAGCTGTTTTGTGCTGTATTGCCATCAAGCACAGCAGGGGTAGAAAGGTGAAACTGGTAAAATGTGGTAGACCATAGAAACAGTATGAAACAGATCTCCTTTCAAAACATACTGCATATAAAGTTCAACTGTGCCAAGCAATGATAAAAAAACTTGTGTGACAAGCTGCTTGACAAGTTTTTCAGCCTTAAAAGTAGAAAGATAGAGTTCTATATGGGCTAAAGATGTTGTTCTTGTATAACCTGTGATTCAACGAATAAACACAAATATTTTATTAAAATATGCCCTTTTCATATTATCATATCGCGCGTTAAATGCCCTTTTCAGGATTGGCACCCTGCCCTTTTGAAAACCTAGCTGGAACACTGACATGTAATTACATCCCCCTACTTAATATTGCATGCATTTAATATCAAGAAATAAATTGGGGAAAGTGTATCAAATAAAACATGCAAGTTATACACTGTTTACACTAGGGACTATATTCGTAGACAAACGAAAACCAAAGGACGATAACTGTGTCCTTGGACCACATGTATAATGGTTTACTTTTATAAATTGTTATTTGGACGGATAGTTGTCTCATTGGCAAACACACCACATCTTCCTATATATCTATGTATAACAGTGTGTAGAAAAATATTCAATACACTACTTTGTGAATTCTGTCAGTGAATATTTCATCAGGGGGGGGGGGGGGGGGCAATAGGGGTCTGTTAACAGGTTAACAACACCTAGATTTTGGCAAAAACAGGTCACAAAAAATGCTGATAACATTTAACGAACAACTTGATCTCAAATAACAGTTACCAGCACCTTGAAAAGGGCCATAACAGGTTAACACAAAAAGGTATATTTCCCCCACCCCATCCCCACCCCCTCATTCCATATATTTTTTTTAAAATAGAAAGTTCAGAAATATACTTTTGTGTGAATACAAGGGATTTTCAAGTCAGACTGAGGTGGTGATGTTTCAAACATTTATTAGCACGGAATTCACTGCCAAGTTATCAATTTTAATTTGTTATGATGGAGTGCGGAAACTGAGAGCCTCTAGGCTCTTACTCTGCAAATTGCAATATATCTATACATTTTTACATTTATAAATGATATTATAAGGCCGGTGGCAATATAAGATAGTTTTCTATTAGAAAAATCTACTTACGGGTGTCTACTATTTCCGATGTAATTTACAGGTTGTAGTTTGTTCGGCTTCAGCATCTAAAATGGCGCCAACGATAGCGTGCCTCAATCGATACTCCTCTGGGGTCACCTTAAACTACGTAGAGTATTGCAAGAGTCTTCCGAATAATTTGTGCACTGCGAGATTGATTGGCAACTTTCGTTATTTAATAGATTTTTCCTGCCTCAAATTTACCCAAAATGAAATTTATATGGAAAACATAAAGAAAATAAGTGATAATGTTTTTTTTTCATTTCCAATATTAAAAAAAAATACATCAAAATTTAATTAAACATGATTACGCGTTTTCAAGTCACTATGATCATCCCGACATCCCGTATTTTTTTAAGAACATCTGTAATTCTTTAATTTATAACTGATAAGTCAAGTTGACAAATTTTTCACCACGGCACCAGTCAGTAATTGCACAAATGTATTTGCAATCACTTATAAAGTTTCAGATGCTTTAATATTCAATAAATAAATAATACTTCGGCAATCTGTTGATTTTTAACTCAAGTCGCAGCGGTTTGTGCAGCAGTTTGACTTTGAGCTACTTATTTTTTTTAATATCAAAAATATTAATTAATTAAATAGGAAGAAGCAAGAATTAAAGTTGATTATTTTTTCTATTTAATTAAGGGGACATGGTACACTTTCAGTTAACATAAACCGTCTTCTTTCTAATTTTTATTTTATTCTTAAAAGGGGAGCAACCCCTGATAATCACTGTGAAAGTTTCACCCGTTTTTTATCCAAATTTTAAAAATCTGAACATGCCTTGACACGGTCTGACAACATCTTAACGTAATTTTCTATCCGTAGTCTGTTTTGGTCTGACACAGTCGTAACGGATCTTAACAGCCCGCTAGACGATTCAGTCTTTTCCGTCTTGACATGCCTTAACGAACTGATTTACCTGATGAGGCTATCGATCTGAACGACGACTGAACGACCTTAAATATCTTGACGAATTTCTCTAGCGGTAAATCCAGTCAATCAAGATGCGATCAGACCAAAATGACCGTTTCAGACTGAAATCGTGCTACTAGTGACTGGAGCTGAGGCCCATTCAGAAGATGATGGCTCAATGACACCTGCTTGTAACATCTTGTCAAGGTGCTGCTGTTCGAGATCTTGGAATCCAAGAGGTGTTCTTCGCATCCGGTGTTTAACTGGAGCGTGGTCTTTGGTATCTATTTTATGCCGGACAGCTGTAAGGCATCCGAGATCTAGGTCGTGCTGTGCAAAGACATCCTGGTATTCGATTAATAACTTCTTGAGTTTTAACTTATCATCTTGACTAATTACATGCTTTATAGAACGTTCATACAGGTCTGTTAAATGGGATGGCAACGCAGACAATTCTTCTTGGCTTAAACCTGGTGCCGTAGGCACCTGGGTTTGTGTTTCTACGATGCCACGACGGACATCTGGAGTTCGATTTTCACTTTCTTCCGAAGTCTCCTCCATCATACTGTCAATCTCTTCTAAATGACCTATCGGTGTACCCTTTTTAATACGTATGTAACGATTCCCATCATTTAAAATAGTTACAGGGCAAGATTTGCCTTTTCCGACAACATGCGAAACTAAAACTCCACTGGCAAGAGAGCATGGTTCCAAAATAAACTCTTGTTCGGATCCTCTGTGTGTATCTATGCTGAAGATCATCGTTGAATTTGGCGGGACTGTACTTGTACGTTTAATGCAGACTTGTTGAGAAGCACTATCATCAGATCCAGTAACGAATGAGGCAGGTATAACTCTGTTGTTAACTGTAAGTGATGGAGTGCTGAGGTTGATGACTGCACCAAGCGTATCCAGAATATCTAGACCTAGAATGACATCATCTGTAAGTGGTGCCCTACACACGTCCCACCTTATTTCTAATCCATCTATATTCAGGAGTGTGTTCCTAATAATCTTGCCAATGACCAGTTGCTCGCCCAAACCACGTAGCGTCACTGTTTCGGAACATTCTATATTCTCCGGTA
This sequence comes from Mytilus galloprovincialis, assembly GCF_965363235.1. Classification (NCBI taxonomy): domain Eukaryota; kingdom Metazoa; phylum Mollusca; class Bivalvia; order Mytilida; family Mytilidae; genus Mytilus; species Mytilus galloprovincialis. Next base: position 4,106,959 of record NC_134846.1, on the reverse strand, counting down.
TTAATTTCTCGTTGACGAGTGTAATCATAGCTGCTGTATCAACAATCATACTTGCATTTTGTTGAAATACTGTTCCCCGTACGGCCAAATTTTTCCCAATTGTACGTCTTATAACAATATCAGACGAAGCCGTGGGCCTCGGTTCTGATTTGTCGGGTGGTATTTTCCCTTGGCCATGTGATTTTAGAGTCGAGTGTTGGCCTACCGGCTCGACCCGTTGGCATTTAAAGACTCAGTTGTTGGAGTAGAGTTTGGATAAGCTCTGTCGCCAGGTGAAGGGGACCGTTGTTTAAAGTAGCCTTGATTTCTAGAATTTGGTCGTGGTGATGGCGAACGTTGACGTTGAGGACTAAATGACCTCTGTTGGGGACTATATGACCTTTGTTGAGGACTATATGAACTTTGATTAGGAGGTGGTGTAGGTGATCGATATGCATTGTACTTAGGTGGTGTATATCTTTCGGGAGACCTACCACGTGTATGTTGATCAGAAGAAAGCATCACCTCTGTCAATTTGGTCACAAGTTGAGTCAAGTTCCTTACTTCCTTTTCCAATGGACTATTAACAGTACTAGCACTTTCTGTGTCCTGTGATTTACCAGCGCTATCAGCAAATGAGACCTGTCTGTGAGCGAAATTTGGACTTCTAGATCCATAAATAGCCTTCTGATTCGCTATGGACGTTTTCATGATTTTCAACGCCTTATTGATGGACTCTGGGTTCCTTTCAATCACGTGACGGGCAGCCTCTTTGTCCTTGCAACCTCTGAGGAATGCCTCTGTGCCAATTTGATCAATGACAGAATTGTCACATTTATCATACCCATCCATTGCAACAAAATGGACCCGTTCAGCAAACTCCTCCAGTGTTTCACTGTCTTGCTGCCTCACATACTGCAACTGGCGTCTTGCTGATACAGGTTCGTCCTTTTTGCTGAAACGCTGTTTCAGTGCTTTCCTTAAAGTCTTATAGTCATCATCGATGTTGACCTTTCTTGCATATTCTAAAGCCACATCAGCTAGACAGTCCAATAGTCGGCAAACTTTCTTCCTATTTTCCCATTGTCTCCTTCCTGCTGTTCTTTCAAACTGATAGATAAAGGCTTCCCACGTAAGAAAACCTCTTCCTGTGAAAACTTGCATTTTAGGAAGCTGAGGACTTCTACTCCTGTCTCTCGCCCCAGAGTTTTCCTGCCACCTAGAGCACTCCCTATCAAGAGAGGAGTCTGACGAAGAGCTGTGGCTTCGTTCCTTTTTCTTTTTAGTGCGTGATCTTGAAGACCTGCTAGTGTCAATTTGCATTGGTGACGGGCCTGTGGATGCTACTGTTGTCATCACAGGGGTCATAAACGCAGGCGGAGGCTGTTGTATCATTGATCCTATATGAGGGTACAGAGCTGGTCTACTCTGTACTAAGGACGCTGCATATGATTCGCTACTTGTAGCTGGTGCAACGTGTAAAGGTGTACTAACATTGATACCCTGAGATACATATGGTGTACCAACATAGGACGGTGCAAAAGTAGCCGTTGATGGAGTTGTGTTATGTTGGGGTTTGTATTCAGTGGATACCCCCTCTATGCCTTTGAATGGATGCTGTGTTACCATACCTGAGTTTGTCCCGTGCAGAGCCGAGGGCCCTGGCACGCTTCCCTTGTCACTCAGTAGTGGCAACGAACCTTGCATATGATAGATCTCCTGGTCACTACCAACACTTTCTGGCATGCCTTTGCCCTGAATCTGTTGAAACAACAATGTATTGTGCAGAGCCGGGGGCCCTAACACATTACCTTTGTCACTCGATACTGGAGTTGTACCTGCCTTAGATTCAGGCTGTGTAGTCTCATCAATTGACATAATTGGCGAGAGACTAAATGCTGGAGGCTTATTTTGCAGTAATGGAGTACTGGCAATATATGGACTAGCTTCAGATTTCTGTTGAACAGGAGTATCCATAGAAGGGAGCTTGACTTCCTTATTTCTCTTGTTAATCAAATCGCTAACACTTGATGCCATCTGCTGAAATGAACCTGGGTGTTCAAATGCACTCTTGAATTGCACGGTACTTGCCTCATCATTAGCAGCAGCCATTTTGTCTAGCCGCCTTCCCAAGGCATTAAACTTATCCGATGTTAACTCTTCTAAACGTTTACCGTTAGCATCAATCTTCTTGTCAATTCTCTGTTCTGACCGTTGCACTTGTTGGGATATTGCCACTATGTTTTCTGTACTGATTTTTGTTGCTTCTTTTTGTTCAGCTTGAATATTTAACAAACCATGGAAAATCTGTTCAATGCGATCCTCACTTTGTTTCACCCTGCTTTCAGTCTCAACAGCTCTTATTGCATTTGCTTTTCTATCCGCCTGAAACTCTTGGTATAGCTGTTCCAATGACATTTTGGTATTTTCAGCTGGTTCTGTCAAAGTAGTATCAGCTATATTTTCTTTTGTGAATATGTCATCTTGTATCAACTCCTCTGTTTCAATGTTTTCCTTCAGTTCATTCTCATCCCCAATTCCTGCCATGTTGTCTTTATTTCAAATTACAATATTCTTAAATATTTCAAATTACAATATTATGCAACTCAAAACAATATGACAATATGCACTGAGTAATTACTCAAGGCAAATAAATCTCAAAATCACAACTTTTATGTGTGACTCAAGACATAAACAATGCAGCTTTTTTATAAAAGCTACTACTTTTACAATTTCAAAAATGCAGGCAACAAAATAGGGCAGAACTGGAACAGAGACTCAGCTGACACACTGTACTTTATTATACGGTGTATAATATGTTGCTCATAAATATTTATGAGTGTATATACCTTCTTTAATATAAAATATTAGTCCAAGTTCAGTATAAAATATTATACGAAACCAATCTACTGAAATGAAGACTGTTTCCGGTTTGCGTCTGCGCAATGGAGTTTTGCAGACAAATGACTTCCGTGAAGAAGGACCTAATGGCGATAACCGGAAGTTCCTAACCTTATCTGATGAAAAATATCAAATATAAAGATATCATACGTGCTAAACTGTAAAAATTTGATGCAATTAATCTACAATCAATCTGATGTAAATTTAGGGTAAGGCGCACGTAATGAATTTACAAAAAAATGAAGTATGGAAAGTTTTCAAATCTGCAAAGGCGCCCTCGTGGAGTCCGCCTCACTTGCTAAAAATTATTCTTTCTTTGTCGACGACGCCAATGTTGTGCCGATATGGTACAAATAAGTAAAGTGTATGTGTAATAAACAGAATACCTTTAATATCTGTAAATCTCTGTATATCTGATGAATCAGTAGACAGCAATATAATAATACATGTGGTTAATACAGTAAACGGAAGTAGAAGAGAATCCTCGTGACGTCAGTCGTCCAGAGGTATTGCTTGGCATACTGTAAGATATGGACTGGTTCTTCTATGTATACATAAGCGGCACCACACTATTTTGGTAAGAAACTGTACATTTATGTATTATTGCTATTCTCTAAAAATAGGACAGTAATGTGTATAATTCACACTTTAAACTGCGTATTAAAACGGTTAAATGATTGAGATACTTTTGTGTTAGATTTCTTCGTCAGCTTAGAATACACAAAACGTATGCTCTATGTATAAAAATAATAACCATTTATTTTTCATTGCTTGGACATATTGATTAGAAAATATTAAAATCACGGAATTTACCGAAGATGTAATTTCGTTTCCAGCACTTTCATCGCTTCATTGATTTCTGGTGTAAATAAACAAACCCGACGCTACTGATTAGAAGGATACAAAAATTACAAGGTGAGCAATATGGTTTCTTATGTGCAAAGAAGCCTACACCAATCATCACGGTATTGTTATTGGCAAGGGTTTCAGTGCATTATAGGATACTATAGTGTCAGCTGTTGCAAATTATATAATTTAGCTTTATATTTGACAATGACCCCCAACAGCCCAAGGCAATCATTTATACGATCCTTCGAACCAAAAAAACTTGCAACACAGTGAACTCCGAAAAAGATGTTTGCATGTGGGGTAGACAGTTTGATGATCTCGTACATGATGTTTTATTCTTTGGAGTTGTCAGGAGTCTGATTTAGAAGGGGCCAGGGGCATGCCATCCTTTTCTGGGAAATTTGGTGGGCCTGAACTTATGAAAATTTCTGGATCCGCCACTGGTTGTTGGACCATAATAGTCCCAGTATGGACACAGTGGTGATCAGCAGTCATTATAAAAAAGAAGATGTAGTATGATTGCCAATGAGACAACTGTCTACAAGTGACCAAAATGACGCAGACATTTTAAAACAACTATAGGTCACCGTACGGCCTTCAACAATGATCAAAGCCTATACATGTAACATAGTCAGCTATAAAAGGCCCTGATATGACATGTAAAACAATTCAAACCAGAAAACCAACGGCCTTATTTATATAAAAAAATGAACGAAAAACAAATATGTAACACATAAACAAACGACAACCACTGAATTACAGGCTCCTGACTTGGGACTGACACATACATAAATAATGTGGCGGGGTAAAACATTGTAGCGGGATTCCGATCCTCGCCCTAACCAGTTGGACAGTGGTACATGTATAACAGTACAACATAAGAACGAACTATAAAAATCAGTCAAAAAAGGCTTAACTCATCAGATTGTCCATTGATATATCAAAAGCACTGAAAACTCTATTTGATATGTCTGATTTCAATTTATTCACACCATCAGGTCTTACACTTAGTATATTTTTTCTTGATGAACATTACTATTTGGTTGATTATGTAGGGAAGCACTGAAGCATGAGTGGAGAAGTCGCCCACCTCCCCCTTATTGTCCCAGCTGACTTGAGAATCTGTCCCTCTTTAACCATTAACGTCATACAACAATTACTTTTACATTGTGGCATCTTATATTTTGTATTAAAACATCAAAATTTTACATGAAATATTTGTGATGTACATGTACAGTTTGTAATGGCGGACATATACATATTGTAGCAATAAGGTGTATTCAAAGCAAAATAATTAATAATAAATCAACTCAATGAAAAGAAGCATACTGGTAAGTCAATTGGTTTTTTTCGCACAGCATCTGCATAGAGTGATGAGATATAAATCAGGAGATCAATCACTGGTTTTAGAAGTCAAGAATTTTTATATTTTACTTTATATTTGGGTAGATACATGTAACACAACATTTATCTTGACATAATACCTCAGTGTTCTTCATGAAAACTATCACACTGATTTTAAATCATTATAGGAAAGCACAGTGTATAAGCAAACATTTCAGGAGGCAAAGAGTCTTTTATAGGCTGACTGCAATAGTGTGTATATTATCTGAAAAAGCTTAGTTCTTCTCAACTTTCTTATTATTTCAAACATTTTAATAGATGTCTCCCAAATTTGGTGTATTTCTATTAGCTTTTTTTCAAAGTCATTTTCATTTATTTTTCAACCCGGCCCAGAAATATGTGGTTACCTTTAATATAGATGATTTAGAGATAGGCGACCTGGGTCACCTCTAACAAAGGCTATATTTATTGTCCATGCCTCTTTTTTTTCATAATTCATCTTACATGTACATCTCCTTTGAATTTGTTTGCCTATTTGTTCTATGGTCTATCTATGCATATCTATCTTTATACCACATTTTCATGGTCCCACAAAAATGTTTAAAATGTTTACATTTTACTTTTTTCTAGCTTCTCTCATGTGATAGCCGTACCTTTTTGGTCACTATTTATGTGTTGCGTTTAAATATAAATTGTAACACTTTACAGTGACTGAACAGGTAAAACAAATACTTCTCAAGAAACAGAAAAAAGAAGACTACTTGGAACAGCACCAGACTACATGTATGTATGAATAAAAACTCAGATCGGAATAGCATGGAGGATATTACATTGTATATGTGATTGTGAATAAGCTAGGAAAGCTTTTAATAATAGTGCCTATTTTTTAATTTACTAGATTTTTCATTCATTATCTGTGCAAATTTCAACATAATTAAATTCTTATCTAACTTTACTCAAACTTTCAGTGGTGGGTCCAGAAATTTTCATAAGCGGGAGCCCACTGACTGCCTACAAAGGGGCCAACTCCAGTCATGCTTGAGTGATTCCCTATAAAAACAACAAAACTCCACCTCTGACTTTAATTTAATATGACAAGTGTTTCATTCACCAAAATACTGGTGCGTTTCTGTGATAAATATTATGCACAATTTTATAAATGAGAGGGGAAAGAAGATCCACATGTGGTGTACCTGCACATGACAATTGCAAACTGCCCCATTTTTTTTATCACAACCATTCAACTGATCATGCTGATACTGACATTACCAGAGAGTACACATCAAATGAAAAATCACAAATAACTGATACATATTATCAGATATTACAGAATTAAATATGTTTTAAATTTATTACCAAAAATGTGTTCTCAATCTTGTAGATAGATATTACAGGATCTCATATACATGTAAATACCAAAGACAACTGTCTATCCAAGTCACAATTTATAAAGCTCAGTTCACACCAAACAGCAATTTTATATAGTCCATATCAATCATGACAATGGCGTTTGGGGTTAAACATGTGTTCGTAGGTAAATAATATTGCCATGGAACTTTTTTCATGAGAGTGTTATAGTCTATAGAGTATTACTTCCTGTTTGGTAGAATAGTGAAATAGAAGTCAATACGCTCTTGCATAATCCTATGTCGCTTTGAAGGTGTCATGATTGTCATTCTCAGCTTAAGCAATGTGTTACTGTAATTTGAATTTCAAAATGACTGAGCGACGTTTTTCGAAGCACTGGTCAACTCCACCATAGCGAATCACATGACTTTGACAATCAGTAAATTCCAGCGAAAAATGTCTATATAAGTAAAGAATTGTCGCATAAATATTAAATAATAGAGTACACAGGAAATGGCAAAGTTCACATAGTCTAGTATGATTAATCACTTAAAAAAAACAACAAAAAAAACAACAACAAAAAACGAGCAAATGGGGGGCGGGGGGATGGGGCGTACGCCCTCTACGTCCCTCTCTGGATTCACCACTGCCTTCTGTTGTTGTCCATTTTGTCAAATAGTACGTGTAGGTTATATGCTAGTTTTATCACGTTGATTATAGACACAGAATACATTATAATCATTCCCCATTTCCATTCTCAATTTTATAAAGTCTCCTACCATTATAACACGGGTCCACCAATAATACAACAAAAATGACAAATTAGTAGAAAAAAAGCGCTATGTTTTTATATTGCTTGCAGTGCAATATTCCAATAAAAATAATCTACTCACAAACCACTGATCTCAATATAATCAGCTAAAATACGGCAAGCTTTTTAGAAAAGCTATTACTTGTATAGGAGTAACAGCCAAGACTGGTAGGCTAGGAATCCGAATAGTATGTCGGCTAGGATTCCGAATAGTATGTCCAGGTAGGATGACATGTTTTCCTGTGGACAATCTAACTTGAAAAGTACAACAGATGACCAGAGGACGTTAAAGTTCATATCTTAGTGACTAGTTTGTCTGTCTTGTACAAAGTAGTGCTCATATCATAGAAAATTGACATGACTATTCTGGCCTGATATGAATGACAAAAAACATCCCCTAATCGTATTTTCTTTCTGTTTCTCTTTGATGACACGAGTATAGTACATGTAACAATTATTATGGCTTGTTGATTGTTTTTGAGTTTTTCATACTGTTCGAAATTACGGAATTCCTTTTCCATGTCGATCATTTCATACAATGACACGTTCGATCGATTTAAAACGTAAATGAAAATCCAATAAACCCGAGATTTGACCATAACTTCCATTTAGTATAATAATCAATAAAACCTTTAGTACACGCATTTAAAACCTTCAATTTTCATATGTTAATATAAAAGTGAATAGATGTTGTATGATTGTCAAAGACACAACTCTCCACCAGAGACCAAATGACGTGAAAGAACATTTGTTGCGCGTTTTAATGACTGTTCCTTCATAGAAATTACAAACAATTATTAAAATAATGTTACAGATGACGCCCTGATAAATATTGGAAACTTCTTTTTAATTAAAATTGAGCTATTGAACCGTTACACTTTATAATTATTACGATGGAGTGTAGCAACATTCTCAGTTTGATTCTTTGTTAGATAATTTAAAAAGTTAACAAAAAGACATCAGACAACTTAATGGGGATATTAAACTCGTATTCATTATACAATTGAGGATGAAAAAGGGGAATATGTCAAGCAGACAAAAAACCTACCAAATAGTTCACGGCCACCAATGGGTCTTCAATGCAGCGAGAAAATCCCGCCCAGGCATGGAGGCGGTCCTTAGCTGGCCCCTAAATAAAACTGTGGACTAACTCAGTGAAAATGAACGTCATACTAAACGCCAAAACATATCTTATATATTATATAACTAAAATTGAAAAATAACTACTCTAACATGTATCCACCTTTTTACATACATGTATTATCCGACAAACACTTTGGTTGGACATCATGGATAAAGAACCTTAAAGTTTACATAATTATATTTGCTAAATCTCTAGGGTAACTTTCTCGTGAAAAATGTTTTAAAGAGGATCATTATAAAATATTTGATTATGATTTTGGCAATTACATTGTAACTATTGCGACATTTAATCAACTGTTTGAATGGTACTCAGGTGTTTCTTCTAAAAAATGTACAAGATTTACAAGAATGTCTTCAATCACACCACTTTCAAACTGCATCATTTTTCATTATTTAAAAGAAAACCTGCATCGTCTAAAAATGCAGCAAATGTTTGATAATGCAGACAACAGCTGTTTCTTGTGTTGTTAGACTAATCTTTCTTTAATTAACTTTATACTGATTTCAATAAAAAAAGCATCGAAATTGACGAAAATAAAGAGGGTCTTAATGGGGGATTTACAGAATAGAGAATAATGGGCACACATTGCAGAATAAAGGGAAAAATATTCAGAATAGAGAAAAAACAGACGAGAAAAGTGAAAAATAGAAAATGTTTAAATCTTATTTAGAAAATATAGATTGGAAATTAAAGAAATAGAAAAATATAACCCCCTTTCAGAACTTTATTAAAAGGCTGACCGTGCAACAACATGTCATTGTGGTCTCTTGTGGACAGTTGTCTCTTTGTCAACTTATACAAACAACGTTAACACAAGAGAAATGCACTCATAATAGACCATTGGTATTCTTCATTCAATTATTTTATCCTTTTAATAAAAGCTTGTTTCTAAATTCTATTTATTTCATGTATTATAATTTTATTTTATCATGTTTTCATTTATTCGAATAAAATATTGGTTAAAACTAATTGCATACATGTAAACTATATGTGTGAAACGCTTCTTTCGTGCTACAAGTTTTGTAAAACGTTCAAATGTTGCAAGTACAGTCATGATTGTACATGTATTATATATAATAGGACACACTTCAAAGCAAAACAATATTTACTATAAATGATAAAAAAAATAAATACAAGTTTATATGATCATACAGCTTTTATTACACATTTGAGTATTTCAAATTTTAAACATATTAAATATTCGAATCGTAAATATCCAGCATAGAATCCTGACACATAACAATACAAAAATACAAAATTATATCAGACGAGTCCTCTTGTTCGATCTATAAGAAAACAACATATGGGATCATCTTAACTCTGTTCTTTCCTTTTTAGTATGTAATCTTTCATATTATTTACGACTTCAGATACACAATTAGATCATAAATACTTTGTCATTACATTCTGTTGATCCTTGTAGATAATATGTGGGTCTTGGTGAGGTTTTTAGAATAGAGGCCAAAAGTAAAAAAATAAGAATAAAGGGCAAAAATTATAACGAATAAAGAAACAATGCCCAAGGAATAAAGATTAGAGAACAATGAGATATTTAGACATAAAGAAGAGAAATTTTTATTTGGTTTAGATATAAAGAGTTTTACAAAAAATGGACAGAAAAGAAAAATAATAAAGAAAAAGGTTATTGTTATTAAAATATTTAAGCATTGTTTTGGGTCCATTATTGCTTGCTGTTAGGTGTGAGCTAAGGCCCTGTGGTGATGACTTTACTTTGACCTTAGATGGTTTACTTATAATTATTGTGACTTGGATTGAGAGTTGTCTCATACAACATCTTCTTGTATCTGAGATCAAAGAAATTCAGACCCCCCCCCCCCCCCCCCCCGAATCTAGACCCTCATAATAATGGTGTAAATGAACAATGCCGCCATCTGTTAATTGTTATCCCTGTTCATCAAAATATAGAATATAAATATATAGATATTATTTATAAACTTCTGTCAAATATTAAAACATAATTATACATCAATTAAACTTCAAATAAAATGAATAATTTACTGGTCAACTGAAGGTACGTTACAAGGCAATGTATGTTCATCAATTCTGATCTAAGACATTAAGTGCTGACTAAAATGTTTTGTCTACATCTACATCTACATCGTACGATGATCCATCGGCGCATTGATTACTATACGTCGTTGCATCGCAAACAGACACGTAAAAAACAATTTATGAATGCAAAACTAATAATTATTAACTCATTTACATATTTACAAACAAGTTAGTTATCTAAATACACTGACTTTGGGTCAGTATTTTATACTACTGATTCAGGGAGTAAACACTGATAATGTTTTTTGGAAGTGAATTCCACAGTACAACTAAGAATAACTAGATGTGCCAAAGCGACACGAATGGCCCCGTCCCAAAAAGTTGAAAAATCTGCAATTTCAATATAAACACATGTGAACACAAACATGATGGTAGTCTCACATATCAAAAATCAGCTTAAAATCAGGAAGGGAATAGAGAAAAAATCCGTATAACTGTGATTTTCAATAATTCATCAAAGTCCAAAGCCCGTAATTTTGGCAAAAATTAGTGGAGCGAAACGAAACTAAAACTTGACCTGTAACTCATCATAGTTAACTCACATACCAAATATCAGCCCAATATCTGAAGGCGTTTACAAGTGACTTCCATTTAAGATGGTCAATCATGGAGAGGATGCTACTGGTGTTATGGTACCTGTTGATGACGTAGCGTAGGTATTACCTTTCCAGTGCGTTTGTGTTTTCCACTATTATGTCGGTGAGTTTCGTGTTACTCATCTGTATATCTATTTAATTTCATGTAATTGTAATTTTTCGGCGTTTTTCTTGTTGTTTTTTTTTTTGTCGTGGTGTTTCTCGTTTTATTGAAATTGTGCTTGACGATAGCCTCCTTTGGAATGTCCTGTTTTTGGCAGAGTGTCGTCTTACTTTTGAAAAACTTATGCCAGCAAGCAAGATACACACAATACGGTTTATGCTATTACCGGTACTTTATTGAAATGTTAGTTAATAGTAAAACGTTGAGAGAAAAAAACACACCTATGTAGATCAAAGGTGAGAAAAGACCTGAGACGAACAGTTGAGAAGTAGCAAGTACAATATTTACATTCAATAATGTTGGTTGATCAAAAAGAATAATTAAATCTTATTCTAACGAAGAATTCTTTGTAAAGTCTTAATTCCACATACCACCCATGCAATCAGTAATACTAATGTCGATTTCTGTTAGACAAACTTGAACGTAGACACAAATTTGCATACTCGACTACTCAATTGATTAGGCATACACATGATCGATTGTTGTTTACCTAACATCTAGCCAGTTTTTTTTTTTTTGGTTTATAAAGTAAACCAATTACATATAATCGATTATGTGATCATACAGGCTCCGAAAATTGTAAGGACCCAAGTGAAGCCATGTTGAGTTTTGGGTAAATGCTTGGCCTTTCAACACACGAAAAAGAATACTTACATTAAATTCATTCGAAGTTTAGTGAATATTTGTCTTATTGGTTTCACAACTGTCCTTGCCCAGTCAAACAGACACCCTATTGACAAAGATCCCACTGTCAGTTCAGAAAATCCACCCTTCAATAAAGCCGTGGTTTATATAGAATGAAATTCAAAACAGTGTGGCTGTGGCCATTGATCGACACATTAAATTCATCCATTGACTGGGACAATTTAGGTGAACGTTTGTATGTAACGACCACTTCTCACTATGTACTTTTTAAAGACACTTAACTATGGGGTCACCAAAGGTTCTCAACACCTGAATAAAGTAATTCGAAAAATTAATCAGAAATAACACGATGTTTTGATTTATATCAATTATATAAATCAAAACATAAAGCTTATTCCTGATTAATTTTTCGAATTATTTTATAATTAAAGGCGTTAAGAAACCTTTGGTGACCCCACAGTTTAAATGTCTATCGTAGGTACGTCGTGAACAGTGGTCGTTACAGATAAACGTTCACGTAAATTGTCCCAGTCAATGGATGAATTTAATGTGTCAATCAATGGCCACAGCCACACTGTTTTGAATTTCATTCTACCACCCACCCAATCTTCTATATAAAAACACAACGATGCGGTAAGATTTCTAATTAGACAACTCTCCACCAGAGGCATAAAGGTTTGCAATTTTGGATCACCGTATGACCTTCAACAATGAGCAAAGCACATATTGCATAGTAAGTTATAGCATACAACTAAGTGACGAAATAAAAAACCAAATCTAACGAAAAAAAAGTGATTTAGAATGTAGATAAAGTTATGTACAAAACAATATATAATGAATAACCGAAAACGCCTTAGTCATGCGTTGTTCATTTGTATCTAAGGAGCTAAATTGGAGGTCACACGAATACAGATTCAATGCGGTGGAATAATTCTCTTGCAAGCGAATGATTCATCATAAATGTTTCTTAGCTTATTATGACAAAATTGAACAGTAATACTGGCTACTAGAAGCGAAGTATTATTTTACGATTTCACCTTTATTAATGATTGAACAAAAATAATCATATTTTTAAAGATATATCTAGTAACTCGTGTCCCCGTAAGTCAAATGGAAAACAAGTAAGCTTTTCAATTGAGAAAACGCTAATTATTTTATCCTTCGGGTTTCTTTGATATAATATAAAAATAGGAAGCTATTGCGTTTGTTACATGATCCCGCTGTCCGCCTCGTATTCTCGCTATGTGATTTAAATAAGAAAGGAGATCGAACTCCGTAAAAACATTGAGCACTGTCCTCAATAATAGATTTTAATTAACAAAGGATAATAATAGTATTAAATTTACTAAATCAATTTTGTCACATTTATGTAACCTTTGATTGATGTAGTACAAGGACAAAATGAAAAATCGGGCAAATTCATTTCTACTTATTGGAATTCGCAGGTGTAAATCTAAAGAAATCATTCCTATCTTGGTTAGAGGGAATTGTTTCTAGTATCAATTTATACCACTCAGATGATATAAATTGGTTATCAGTTTCTTGGATCAAATTGTTTTGCCTGTGGCTGCATCCTCGCATATAGCATACCATAAAAGGAATTAAATCTTAATGAGAAAATGATATTATTTGCAATGGAATAGAAAACTTTATGATTTATTATTATACAAAGCAGCATGTGCTCCAGGACCGTTGCAACATCGATAAATAAGTCCAGGTTCGCCAAAAAAGAATATTGGAGGTGAAATTGCTTACCCCCAATATACCCCCAGCATACTAGACGTATTCGATGCACTATTTACAGATTAAATATACAATTGCTTTTAAAATCTATTAAACTCTGTCGATGTCTACTGTTTACATGGTTATGTACAATTATTGCTTGCCGAAATGCAATATTTCAACAGTCTTAATTTCTCTTATCATAATCCCAGACGCCTGTATTACAGATAATTACTTCTGTATTTTCGGTTAATCTGGTTTTCTTCTAAATGAAATACTGGCCACTGGACGTTAAGCAACTAACAATCAATATACAGTATGATTTTCACATTGTTGAAGGCCGTAGGGTGTAATTAACTTACTTGCATCAACGTCATGGGGGATTATTGTCAATCACAACTCAACAGTACGCAGTACAGGTGATGATGCAACGATATTAACGACGCAGGGGGTCGAATTCAGCTGAGGGAAGAACGTAATTTGGTAGCGCAAACTTGTAAACCTATTATCAACATACATGTATTTAGGCTTCATTTGAGATGAACCTTAATATAAAATTATGGCGTTCACCCTGTATAACCACGGGTTATCTGACGGAGAACGTTTGTGACAAATAACAAAAAATATGGAAATATAATATGTCTGCCAAAAGACGACTGACCATCACAGTTCAAATAAAGTGGATAAAAGCTATTATAGATAACTGTGCGACCTTCAATGAAAAGAAAACATTCTCAAATACAAAAATTCCACTGAGAAATCTAACGGCATTATTTATAACACAAATGTTTACTAAAGAATCCTGACATTCATACATAATGATTATGTGGCATGTTGAACATGCTTGTCAGCGCGAATCCCTTACCTAACCCGTGACAGTGGTGTTAGGCCACGAAATGCATGTCAGAAAAACCATAAAACTCAGTTGAACGAACTTTGTCAAATCGATACAAAGCAGAAAAACCTCAATCAAACACATAGACCTGATGTGACAGGGTATTTACACATGATGATCCCTAACAACAAACAAGACACAAAGTACAGATCGAGCAGTCCTCTCAGTTACTTACAGCTAGTACAGAAGCTAATAACAACTGAAATTAATTTATTATTATATTGTTTACACTAAATTAATACAGTATAAAGATGTCATTAACAGTTAAAGAAAAAACAATAACTGAGATGTGCAAATAAAAAATTGAAAACAAAAAATGTCAAAGTATCGATAGATTGAAGTACATTGTACCTTGAAAGTGCGTATGTGAGCCAAAATTTGTTCCTGTGAAAAAAAGTTCCAGTGGAACTAATTTCACAGGAAATATGTTCTGGGAGAACTTTTTTCACAGACAATTTCTATATAATTTGTTCCATCTTTATGAAATAAATTCCACACTTTATTTATTTCAGGTTTTACTGAATGACATACACTATGGCATGTAATTATCAAAAAAAAAATATTCTAAAGATAATAAGTTTGCGTCTTTGATGATATCTTACTACTGTAATTTACTCGTTATTTTGTTTTTAAGTTCGTTTGATATACTTTTATTTTTAACTAAATGTATTTCGAAAGAAAATTAGTGACGATGGTCTTTCGGCAGTTATTTTTGAGAATAGACTTTTTACAAAACCAATTATAGCACGAAATAAGAACAAACTACAAAACTCTGTAGAAAAGAAATACTCTACTCAGGGCGATACAAAGCAGAACAATATGACTATCAAAAACATAGACCGGACGTGACAGGGTATTTTATGCATCCCTAACTCCCTATCAACAATATAAAAACACAAGTACAGCTCTGCAAGTATTCGCAGTTAATAAAATGTAGTTCAAAAGCTAATAACAACTAAAACAGCAATTTTTTTTTTATTCTAATGGAGTCTCTGGTGCATAATTTATTATTATCAATTGTTTTTCACTTTTTTGTCCTAAGAACATCAAAATTATTTTCTTTCTCTTTTTATACTGTATATACATTTCACTTCCGGCACCCGTACATCATTGTACAGGAAGAACACGAAGTTTTATCGAGCACCAATTTTATAGTTTTACTGTTGATATTCACCCCTTATGTACCAAGTTTTAGAATAGTTTTATTAAAGAAAGAATTTTCTTGAAGGTTATACGGAAAAAGGGAGAAGGTTTGGATCCATTAAAACGTCTAATCCCTCTGCAAACGTTTGCACCTGTCCTAAGTCAGGAATCTGATGTACAGTAGATGCCGTTTCTTTATATAATTTATTCGTGTTTCTCGTTTTTGTTTTTTGTTTATTTTTTTTTTAACGATAACAAATATGTTATTCAATCATTTCCTGATATATAAATACCTAAGTAGCCAAGGTCGCATACTTAGGGACCCCTGTATTTTAACAGCCTCACTTGACCAGGGAAAAAATCAAATGAGTTTTTACACTAGTTTTACATACATAATGATATTTAAATAACCAATACAATTGATTTTCACACCTGATAAGCATCACTGTATAAAATCACTATCGTATATCCGGTTCACCCATGGAAGTATTAATACTTCCATGGTTCACCGAACAACCATGTGTTGATTAATTAAACTGGAAAAACTTTAAAATTTGATTGCGAAAATAAGTTATAGTTTGAATTGAAGAATTTTAATGTGATTGAATAGAAATTGAAAGTATTCTTAAATATATATATATATATAGATTTAAAAAAAAGATAAATCACATCATTATGTGGTGAGTACAAATGTATTACGAAGCATAATATATGTGGTAATTTACTAATTAAATGTAACTAATATGAACAGACATAGATTCAAATAATAATTACAAAAGAAATATGGTTTTTCGTTCTGTTATAATAACATATTGTTCACTACTTTATACACAAGATACAATAAGATTAGTATATATTGAATCGGACACACCTTTCGTTTAGAGCAGTTGAACTAAGTACATCTTCCTATATTTTTTCGATAAAGAGTTTAATTTTCGTTTACCTATAATGGTTTACTTTTTAAATTGTTATTTGGATGGAGAGTTGTCTCATTTGGCACTCACACCACATCTTCCTATATCTAAGAAGAAGTATACTTAACAACGAAATTATTTTCATTGACCTGACGTGTTAAATTTTTGGTATCGCAAATGACGTAATGTTTTTTCAAAGTTATTGTTTTACTGAAATTGTATAGCATTTCACAGCAGTATAATATATTTTTTTAATAATTCATTCCTTATTGTTATTATCTTTGTATTTGCATTGCATCATATATCAAATGTACTCGTTCAGTGTATGCTTATGCTACTACGTCTTTTGATTGAGTAAGGCCATTCCTATTGATATTTTATAGTGTGTCTGCTTATGTTGCGATGTTACCCTTTTTTGTTTCAGATACGAGTGAACGTTTGGTACCATTAACACGTTTTAAACTCGCTGCAATTGTTTGCACCTGTCCTAAGTAAGGAATCTGATGTTCTGAGTGTTTCTCGTTCTCGTTTTTTTATTGATTAGATAGTTGGTTTTCCCGTTTGATACACTAGTAATTTTTTAGGCCTTTATACGCTTGCTGTTCTGTGTGAGCCAAAGCTCCGTACTGAAGACCGTACCTTGACCAATAATGGTTTACTTTTATAAATTATGACTTGAATGGAGAGTTGTCTCATTGGCACTCATACCACATCTTCCTATATCTATTAGTATAAAGATTTCATTAACCATGTTAACAGTCAGAGAAAAAAAAACAAACAAATGAATGTGCAAAAATTAAATAAATGCCAAAGTATCGATAGATTGTAGTACCTTGAAAATTCATATGCGTGTATCTATTTAAGGTTTTTCTCAATGACATACAAAACGATACTAAATATGTACATAAATATGTATTTGTTTGCGGAAAAGAGAGATTCTAAAGATAATAAGTTTGAGTCTTTGGTGATATCTTACTACTGTAATATACTCCTTATTTGGTTTTAAGTTTGTTTGATATTGTTTTCCTTTTACTAAATGTACTTCCAATGAAAATTAGTGCTGATGGTCTTTCAGGAGTTATCTTGAAGAATTGTCTTTTTACACAACCATGCATACATAGAAGTATTTGTTTTGTTTTAGTTGCTGAGTTCTTTGTACTTCTTTTTTTTTTATTACTTTAGTGAAAGTATATCTCTTTTTCACGAAAGACAAACAGAACTATATAATAAATAATGTTGATACATCAGTTATTTTTTTTTACCGTTGTGGGTATTGAGAAGTTGTGGGGAAAAGTCGTTGTATCTAAATAGGAAAGAAATTAATACATTGTACATACAAATTAGACATGAAGTTCCAGATTACAAATAACATCGAATTGTTCTATAATAGTTAGTTTCATCAATCATTAATTTGCTAATTTGAATTCTGGTCACAGCAAATCCGTTTTTACGAAATTGGTCTGAATACATTGAGCTTCTTAACATCGCAAAGTTAAGTGAAAAAGTTGTCTAGACAACGAATGATTATTACAGTTCTTTCTTAGAACAAGGTTTTAATAAGTTAATATATTGTTTCTCTTTCATTGCGCATCAATATGTTACCGACTTACGTTATGATTGACTTTGTTATTTCAAATTTAGACCATAAGCAACCATAAAGAGGAATCTATGGACAAATCCTGGTCATTTATTGAAAAGGCGTTAAAGAAGCTCCTAACAGAGTAGCATGAATCGTGTTTAATGATATTTAAGACTAGGGATATTTAAGACTAGGGACATTTAAGACTAGGGATATTTAAGTCTTGGGATATTTAAGACTAAGGATATTTAAGACTAGGGATATTTAAGATATTTAAGACTAGGGATATTTAAGACTAGGGATATTTAAGACTAGGGGTATTTCCCAATTGTTTTTGGTAAAGTTTGTGTTGCTCAGTCATTTCTATTTCGTTTGATTTTTTTACCAAATGATATTGTCAGTTTGCCTCCGACTTGTTAGTTTTAACACCCCTTTGTCATTTTCTGTCTCTTTCCTTGTCGTAAATGTAAATGTAACGTAAAATAACGGAATTAATAATAATAGCAATAATTCTTTTTTAAAGAGGGTTACACAGTTAGCTATAAAACTAGTATTCCCTGAGGCCCTCATGAAATACAATGAAATATAACAAACAATTACAAAATATCAAACAAACACACATACATGACAACTGAAATAAAAAGTTGTTATGAAATATACGATTTTCAAAACAGGTAAACATTACAGATTTGATGCGACTGTCATACACGTGAGAGGTTTAGCACTTTAAAACAAGGTTCAATCCACCATTTTCTACCTTTGAAAATGCCTGTACCAAGTCAGGAATATGACAGTTGTTATTCATTCATTTGATGTGTTTTATCATTTGATTTTGCTACTTGATTAGGGACTTTCCGTTTTGAATTTGCCTTGGTGTTTAGTATTTTGTGATTTTACATTTAACGAGCAACACGAAGGGTAACATTTCGAGAAGGATTTTGCTGATTTTTTTAGAACATTTTGATTCGGGTCGTTCGCGCGACAGTAGAAATTGTTTCAATCTCATTTTGTTTTGGAACGTTAGTATTAAACGCAATGTCCTGTTCAATAGGAATAGGCACTATATACAGTGGTGCTAAAGTATACTTGCAGATGGAGCAATATACCAAGCAAGAACGATATATGGATTGCACGGCAATTAAAAAAAAATCCTATTAGGCAACCCATCGCACCCAAAAGGGGCATATTTAGAAAGGAGTGAGATGAACCTGCCGTCTAGAATTTTATTTTAAAGACTTGAAATTATTAAATTTATATGACACAAAGTATATGTACGGGATAAATATTTGTTGAAATAGTAATCTACAAATTTGTAAAAAAACAAAGGACTACATTTTTTTTATCAGAGACTGATGCTGTAGTGCAAATCGGTGTTTCGTCTATTCGTGGAGATTGCTGCATACAAATCTTGTTTTGACATTTGAAGTCAGAAGGAAGAAACTTGATCACGATTAAAAGTATTACGTGAGCCTACAAGTTGTATAAAATATGAATACAGATTGGTCATAAACAATTGATTCTTCACATAAACCACCTGATTCCTACTAATTGTCTATAGTAAGATTCTTTATCTCAACCTAAAATAGCCGTAAGACAGCTTCTGCTCCAAATAGAGTTTAATAATATATCGAATTATAGCCTTTTTTCATTTAATTTAATTTAATTAGAAATGTTCAATACCGCATCTAAGTTCAAGTGTCATATTTAAGTGTAATTCTTTTTTACGATTTTATTTTATTAAATTGTAACAGTACCTTATAAGGATCTCAGCGGGCATTGATCGAGAAAAAAAAAGACTTATACAATTGCTCAACGTAACTTAAACACAACAATAAATGGACTGAAAAAACAAATATTTCGAAAGTTTATTTTAACAACAGCCATGTGGATTGAGAAATTCAAATAATAGTTCATTGGCAAATGAAGTTCTCAGAAAATATCTTTTGAGTTTGTTTAACTTAAAGACAACAAAAGACATGATAGAGAAGGTTCAATCCTGTTTATAGTTTCTAACTCTTATAAACTACCAGTATTTAAGGAGTGAGAAATCGCTATTACATTCGTCACACTGAAAGACCATGAAATGGAGGTAGAGTGAGAAAAAGACAAATTTGTGTTTTACATGTATCTAATGCCCACATATAATCACATTACATGTACGGTTCATAGAATTTGTAAATTAAATAGGTTCTATAAACTATTTAAAAATAACTGTTAGACTATTGAGTACTCAGTGTCTAGTGCATAGATGATCCATACTACGTAATACCACAGTCCCATTATGCAACGATCGCACTACGATCTGTGAAATAAATAAAAACTTTAACGATCGTAGTGTTATCGTGTAGATCGTAGTCAGGTCGTATCACGGTCGTGGTGAGTTTTCCAGATCGTGATGAGCGTGGCCAACTTTAAACATGTTCAAAACAATCGTGGTGCGGTCATGGCGAAATCAGGTTGTAGTATAGGCGTACTGAGAGCGGACTGAGGTCGTGATAAGATTCCAAAGGTCGGTGTACCATCGTAGCAAGAGACTACGCTACGATCTTACAGCGACGTTATTACGTTCTCACTGCGACCAAACTACGCTTCCTCTACGTCTATACCAAGTTAACACAATACTGTTCAAGACCATAGCACGATTTTAGCACGCGCATTACCGTCCTAACCAAGCTCTTATTACGACCTAACTACGTTCATACTACGACCATCATGCGCATTGTCATTTTCACATCTATCTATACTGTGAATTGAGAAGACCTCAGTTTGTCTGTCGCTTCTCTTCTTTCTGCAATCAATTAATGATTATGCCTCTGTGTCCTATAGGTACCATGCATAGTCGCATTTGTCATACATTTTTATGATTATTCAGTTTGTGTTCTTTTTGGAAAAAGCGAAAAAAGGTAAAAATTTACTTTTGGCGACAAGTGATTATGAATATTAAAATGGAACATGTTTATCACAAGAACATACATCAAAGCATTAATTTGCTTTTATAATATATCCACATAGTCGAACACAAGATTTTTTGTACTGCAACTACATGTACAGAGTGTGGCCATAAGTATTCGTCACTTGAGATTTTTCTCTATATATTGTATATAAAACTACATTTTTTCCAAAATATATTTTGGGGACATTTTTGGTTTGATTTTAAGCAACTTAGTACCAAAAGAAGCAGAACTATCGCAGGTTACTTGTGGATATTTGGTAATATTTTTTGGGGGGATCATTTTTAATTTGTAGTTGTGTTTATTTCCTAAATATAGTAACACAGCTATATTTTGTGCAACGTCAATTTCATCATGGACCTATTTGTTCACAATCATATTTATATATTTATTTTGGTGTTTATACATATTCTCTTTTTTTAAATCCAATTCAAAAAATATAAATCAAATCAAATACTTTCTTTATATTCATTCGGTAGTTTAATATTTAGTTGGCACCAAGTTATTCTCTTTTAGAAAAAATATAATGAAGACTGGAGTAGATGACAAGTATTCATTTTTGTCTGTAGAAATATCAATGATTATATTCAAATCCTGTTGATTAATAAATCTGCTTTAACGTGCCAAGGACGCATCGCCAAGTTCAATTAAAAGTTATAAAGTAGAATACACAAATAAAAATTTTGAGAATAGAAATTAAATGTTGCATTAAATATGTTTGCACGTCAGGTAATATATAATGATATATTTCCAAAACAAAGGAAGCCAAAACATGAATGTCTACAGTTTACTCATGAATTAACTCTTTAATTGTTAAATAGTGTACGCCGACTTCTACATTATCTTGTTTATTTGTGTTCGAGTCTTATTTCTCATTTATAAGTTTTGAGTATAGCGTTGATTAGATTTTTGGTCTACGTCATTGTACACTGAAAATGTTTAAAACAAATTAATGTTTTGTAAATCTTTCACGTCCGACGCTCTTTGATGGGTCTACCTTTGTCAGGAACGCTAAAATATTTGAAAACTATGGGAGAACCAAACAATAAATTAAATTAAATACAATACATTTTGTGCTGCACAATGAAGTTTTCTATCTAGCTTACTAAAACACAACTTATACCCCGGGATATTATGATACTGAATAGGAAATTGTAGAATACACAAATTGATCATGCGAACAAAAATCGTTGCGACTGTCATACAAGTGGGGGTTTAGCTAGCTGTAAAACCAGCTTTAATCCACCACTTTCTATATAAGAAAATGCCTTTAGCAAGTCAACAATATGACAGTTTGATGTGTTTGACAAATGACATACAAAAATTGTTATGAAAACAATTTTCAAAACAGGTAAACATTACAGATGTGATGCGACTGTCATACAAGTGAGAGGTTTAGGTTCAATCCACCATTTTCTACAAGTCAGGAATATGACAGTTGTTATCTATTTGTTTGATGTGTTTTATCATTTGATTTTGCTACTTGATTAGGGACTCTCCGTTTTGAATTTGTCCTCGGAGTTCATATTATTGTGATTTTACATTTGACATCTGTAAAATGTCAGTGAACGACATCATTTTGGGTCTACTGGTCAACATACAACTGTTCTACCGCTTTATTTGAAAACTAATGCATACGTGGGTCTGACATATTTACTTGTTAGTTTACGTTATCTTTGATGAATTAGACTCCCACTGCTTTCATTAAATGTCACAAGTATGCAATCCGTCTAAGAATTGCTGACAAAGAAAATTGCTTGTAACATCCATCATCTCTTTAATTTGGTTCTTTTCGTCAGATAGCAAGGTGTTGAACTTACAAACAACACTAAAAGCAGCCCATATGTCTGTAAATAAGTATAAAGTATCTTACGTAAATGTGATTGTGTATGTGCTCTTTATTTTGTCATACCAGATAAATGAACATGAAATATTTTTAATTGATTTGTTTTTTTTTTTATGTCTATTGTTTTTGTCATACCATGTAATATTTTCATTACTGATGCAAAAAACTAATTGCGCAAGATATCTTCAAATACAATTATATATATCTTCTTCTTTTGTATTCGTTTGTTCAATGTTCTATTTCTTCGTAATGACAGATAAATGTACCTGTTTAAACTTCACACAGAATATCAAAGCTTATAGATAGAACTGATATAACAAAAGAAAAAAAAAATGCCACTATGACTGCGTGCAAATCTCGAGTCATAGCTTTGATTCAAAGAATAATAAGAATTACTATCATGCTTGTACGGCAATTCAGAGATAGATGAAAGACGTTTCAACTCAGAGTTCAAATTGGTAGAATGACTTGCATGATACATAACTGCTTGATGAAGTGATTCGACTGATAACTATAGCTATCCAGATGAACTCTTCCAACATCCAAATCTTGAACATCTCAAATATGGCTTCCAAAAACTTGATGACGGTTTGAAAAAAAGCAAAGACATGCGCTTCTGATAAAACAATAAGGTTGTAAAGAGTCTCTCCTGACTTACTTTATGTAGTTAACTTTCAACTCCCATTAGTGTCATACGTCACAAAGGGTGCAAACGGAAGCCTTCTTTCTGAGTCTGCCTACTGTTTGTTGTACTTATACCAATGTCCTCCATCTAACATTGTTCAATCTTTGTCGACCGACCCCCATATTTCTTTGGTATTCCTTACTTGTGTCTCCTGTTGAACTCCACGTCAAGGCGAATAGTCTGTAGGTCCATGGGTTCATTCCTTGTCTGTGACCTATCCAACTCCATCACCCAGTCTTGATAGTGTTGGTGAAGCTGTACATATTGACTCCTCGCAGTAACTTTGTGTTGAACATGGTAGCTGGAAAACATATCCTAAAGATCATTTGCAAGTGTCTTTATTAGATAGAAACAACTACTGCGACTACCATTTTATTGGAGTATTATCTTTTCATTCACATTCTTTACAAGCAAAAAAGTGTTTTTTGTTTACCTATTTCATGATTTTTATTCATTTTGACATATTCTATTATAAATAATGGTTCAAGACTTTACTCCATTAAAATTAAATCTTAACTGAGTAAATCTATTAAACGTATTTTGATATGTACAACTTCATCATAGAAAATTAATCTTATTAAATTTTCAATAATATGTTATTTGTTTTGAAAAATATCGCTTTCGAATCTTCTTTCCATATATAGTTTGATTTAACCATAGATGAGATAACATAGCTCAAATTGTTTATAAGTTGATAAAATATGTCAATTAGTTTTGAAAAAAAAACAATGTCATCTTTCCCTTTATCTTAGTTACATAAAATCGGTGACTGTTATCTATAATAGTTATAAGTCAGTTTTAATTGACTTGTGGCTGACGGTTTCTACCATATTCGAATTTGTTAAGGTGGTACCCAACATCTTTACTAAAATTAATTTGACTCGTTTAATTTTCATAAAAATTTGACAAAGTATTCACTTTGACCCTTTGACAAAAATATAAAATTTAAAAAAATTTCAACCAACCATTTTATCAGAAAAAAATAAACTGGTTATATAGCAGCTTGACAAACACTTATTTTGATCATTCAGAAGCTTAAAAAAGAGGAATTAAAGATACCAGAGGGACAGTCAAACTCATAAATCGAAAATCAACTGACACCGCCAAGGCTAAAAATTAAAAGGACAAACAGACACACAATAGTACATGTTCACACGACACAACATAGATAATTAAAGAATAAACAACACGAACCCCACCAAAACTAGGGGTGATCTCAGGTGCTCCGGGAGGGTAAGCAGATCCTGCTCCACATGTGGCACCCGTCGTGTTGCTTATGAGATATAAAATTCGGTAAATAGTCAAATTCGGTAGGTCACATTTAGGAAAGGGAAGGGGATTGTAGTTACGACGTTAGGAACATATCATTTGAGAAACGGTTATTCCATAACGGCCAACCAATTTGTGCTGGCGTCCGTAAAATTTACGAAGAGATGATTTCAACTTCACCATTTGGAACTCTTAAATTAATAGCTTCCTCGTGAGCAACAACCCTCTATCAAGAAAATTCCCTTAACAACACAACGTCATTAAATAGTTTATCTGATTTTACAGAGTTATCTCCCTGTAGTATTAGGTAGAACCTTAACTGAAAATTCTATTTCAAACTTAATGGTGCCATCAACATTTATTGAGTTTAATTTAAACATTGTAACGAAAATTGATCCAAGTCATTCTGTCCTTTTTTGTTTAACCTAAAAAATATTTCGGATTTTATTAATCTAATACTATTCCTGTGCTGTTAAGACGTTTAAATGTTTTATGATATACTTATCAACTGCTAAATTTTAAAACACAAAACAAATAATCGTATGCGTCAAATACTTAAATATGTAAAAGACAATAACAATCAAAACCAAGGAGTAAACAAAGACTCACAAAGCCAAGGACATTGCATCAACAGTTATAAATAATAAAAAAATTGAAAAGAAACCAAAAAAAAAAAAAATAAAAGTATAAAATTTTGAAAAACGAAAGCAAAACTGTTTATTAAAAAGGAAAAACTTGAAAACAACCGATCAAACAATTACAATTGACTCCGTTGCATCTATATCAGGAAGGTGTGGTTAGAAGTTGACAACTTTACAACTTGTAGGGACCTACACTCATTGGCAGTGACAAATAGATCAACGAATTTACGTGTAACGTTCAGTTGCAAGTACAATTTGCATATACGGATTAGAACAAGTGAATTTTTCAGAGGGAGAAGTTTTTGAACAGCCAGCATGGACGGTTGTCGAAACTGGGTCAGATATGTCAATTTTGGAGTATGTATAAGTAACAACATGTGCATCATTTAATTTAGTTTGGAAGTGTTTTAAGTTAATGAAGTATATTAAATACATGCCAATTTGATGCAATTCATTAAATGCAGTAGTCAAAATAAGCATGTGTGCAAAGAACACTTATTGGATTTAGAGCATTGGTTTATTCATAAAGCGAAGGAAGCACGTCATTTTAGAATATGGGGTCAAAAGGTAATTTTTTTTAAAATGATTTTTTTTAAATCAAAACTTTTCTGGGTGGAATATATCATGCATGTATGTGAGAAAAAAAAATACACCGATAGAAGATATGGATAAGTGGTACATTTGTAGAAGCCTGTTGATTTAGTGATCAGTATGTCAAAGATAAAGGTCACTGAAAAACAAAATGTTTTTAGAGAAATGATTTCCGGATGACATTCTTAATTTCTTTTTTTCGGTTTACAAATTCAACTTTACACATATGAAATATAAGAGAGACGTTCTATCTGGCAGTGTTATTTTGCAAGTGCCCCTAGATCTGTCAGGTAAGTGGGGATTCAGTTGTATTGCCTGTCTCAATTATTAGCGTGTTTTATTGTTTCAAGTAATATGATAATGGTCTAAAGTAACACTCTTCCTTTTTGTGACAGTCGTACATAAATTATTAAAAATAAAAAGAAGTTTATCATCTAGGCCATAACAAGATATATAGTCATATATCCTGAGAAGTTTTCTTTCTAGATTTAAGGGCATATCATTACCAAAATATTTGACAATTGTTTTTTGTTTGTGGAATACAGTTTTAGTAACGTTTGATAACAGTACTAGTTACTATGACAATTATTTTACAACACGAAGGTTTATTTAGTCTATTGGTGCACATTAAAACAACCCTCAGTTTTTTTTTTGGTGGGTTCTCGTTGCTCATTCTTAGCCTTCTATATCGATACCGTTGCCAATGCATTTTCTGTTCTTTTTCGACCTCTTTTTATTTAGAGGATGGTTTCATATCATTCGTCTCGCTTTCGCGTTAAACACCGGTAAACTACTATTATAATTGTCTTTAATTCACAAGTATTGCAAACCATATTTGGTTACATATTAGAACGAGTTTACTATACTAATAATTCCTGGAAAAACCAAATAAAACAAACTAAATAAATCGTTTGCATAACCGGCACTGGTAACTACTAATTACATTCAGCAGTCGTTGTTTATCATAAGTATGATTGTCCCTGTATTAAACAGCTGTTCGATAACCTTCACAACACAGGGGCACAGATGACGTCAGACGAGCTTAATTAATTAGCAGGAATTTATATTGTGTAATGCAGACTTCATGTGTACTTTGATAATGTCAATCATTACAAAAAATACTACACATGTACATATGTACATACTTTTCTGTTGTCTCTTTGACACATTCCCCATTTCCATTCTCAATTTTATTTTACAATGACCTTTATTCAAATCTAAACAATAGAAAGTCTTAATAGACTAGACCCAGAAATGTAGCCCTCCTTTTGTAATCAAGCAAACGAATTAACAATAAAGATATTAAAAAGACAATGTACGAGACATGATA
This sequence comes from Mytilus galloprovincialis, assembly GCF_965363235.1. NCBI lineage: Eukaryota > Metazoa > Mollusca > Bivalvia > Mytilida > Mytilidae > Mytilus > Mytilus galloprovincialis. Next base: position 4,079,541 of record NC_134846.1, on the reverse strand, counting down.
CATTTAATAAAAAAATATTGATAAGGTTGAAATTTTAGGTTTTGCTTGTGTATATTAAAATAGAAAATGGAATGGGAATCTCAAACTTATAAGTCTGTTTGGTAGTTTGGTAACATAACTGTTGATTTTTTAACTATTCCCCATGTTTAATTATATTTTTTTTACATTTTCTGACATCAAACACGCGAATCAATGAACGTGGTTTTTAAATTTGATAAGGAGCTTGTATCTTAAATATTTGTTTGTTTTGAGATTGTGACACAGTGACGACTTCTGTACCCATATTTTAACTATTTTACTAATCATGTTTGTTTTGTTCACGCATCGTTGTAAATATAACGGAATTTGATTCGTCTGTCATACAAGTGAGAGGTTGAGCGCTATAAAACCAGATTCAATTTACAATTTTCCACATTTGAAAATGCTTGTACCAAGTTTTGAATATGACAGTTGTTGTCCATTCGCTTGATGTTTTTTATCATTTCATTTTGCCATTCAGTTCAGTAATTTTGTGTTTTTACTTTTTCCATGAACATATTTTTGAGCGATAGTCTATGTTTTCAAAAACCTTTTTCTGTTTTTGTTTCTTCAGACTCTTCAATTTCTATTGAAAATTTAGTATAACAAAGGCTACAAAAGAAAATACTTGCCAACTTCATCCATTTCCCCTCTCGCCCACTATCTCAAATCGTGGAAATTCACGACAGTCCTCAATTGGAATGTTTGGCTGTGAAACGAAGCAGATGCAATATTAAATGTAGTATATTAGCATATGGGCACTAACACTTTGACAGATTACTCAAAATAAAACAATGGTATGACAAGAAACATTAATTAAATGCACGACTTTGATTGAATAACTTGATTTCTCCCTTCTATGTCAGTCACAAAAAGATAACACTGAACAATTAATAACAAATGAAATTTGCACTTTTCTCTCGTATTACGGGTTTGGTCCATGTATAACTTCTATCGAAACAAACCAGTGCATATGATTGCCTAGCACCAACTATGGTATTGGAAGTGAAAGGAATAATTAACGTAATTGTGACAAAAAGAATGATGTTAACAACAAGGTTGAAAATTATCTATGGTAACTTAATAAAAGAAAATCGCGAGGCGCACGTGGTTTGGTGATCATGCACATGACAAATGTTCTAACCGTGATTCCATTAATGGATGTGCACTTCTAGATTGCAAGATAAATGATATTGCATTAATGATTTTTTTCTTCAACTGACACTGTTTAGAACATGATATTCAAGGAAACATAATATGGGTCTATGGATATTTCTTCTTCTTTTATATAAATTGAAATACCACGCTTTGGAAAGAAGTATTTGAGAAGGGGGATGATAGTGCATGAAAAGATATCTCTTTATATACACTGAGCCAAAAAAGTTTAGCAACACTTTTTTTTTTCAATTTATTTTTTTGTTGTTTCGGGATTTTTTTTATTAAACATTATTGATATAATCCTTAGTTTATCTTGTAATTTTAAACAGTCGTACTTTTTTCCAGGTGATTGATTTCGTGCCATTTCAGCTTTGTACGTGCAATTGATGCTTTACCTTCTGTACCTGTAATTTTAAAACGAATTTTTTTTTTTCGCAATAACGCTCAGAAACACACCATTGGTAAGAAAAACACATAAAAGTTTGAAAAAAATTTCATGGGGCGTCAACCAGGCCTCTCCGAAAATGACCGTCAGATGGCTCTTTGGATGGTTGATGCCGGCATGACTGTTGCTGACGTCGTGGCTCAATTTTATGTGCATAAGTCAACAGTTTAGGGACTAGCAAACAGAAATCAACAAATTTCAACAGCACAGGATAGGTCGATATGTCGTAGACCAAAAACTACCATCGTCAAGGGAGGAGCGCTACCGTCACTTTACGCCAACACGTGAAAAGTTTTTATCTGGCCACAAAAGTAGTGTATTGACTACGGGTAGCTGCTGGTGTTCCTGCCAATCCTTCATTGATGCACTTAGAACATGGCCGAGAAATTGATTTTGAATAACACTATACTCATTTCCGCATTTTGACCCTCTCGCGCTCCATACAAAAAATATCCTAATGAATATGAGTGTTAAACATTCATGTTGCTTCTGACATGTCATAATTTATATTTTTATTATCAAAATTATATGTTGTTATGATCCTGTAATAAAATAAAATTTCATAATTTTGTTGTTAAACTTTTTTGGCTCAGTATATGTAAAAAAATATTTACAAACTGTAATGATGAAAAACATGTAAGAAATAAACAAAGAATCTCCAATAAAATTACATGGTCACTGTGTGTATGATGGATGCAATTATTCATAAAATAAAATAGAGGGAAGACATTTAATAAAATTGAGAATGGAAATGGGGAATGCGTCAAAGAGACAACAACCCGATCATAGAGCAGGCAACACCGTTACATGGATCGTATGGCTCGTAGTTAATTTGATATTTCAAGGTTTGTTGAGGTTTCAAGTTGTTTTACATTTATGACATATTTGATAGGGGATCTTATAAAAATAAAGCTCCAAAAAATGTCTTTCTTATGGTGTAGTTAAAATCAGCCATTCAAAGGTTGAGTCTACAGACGACGTCACGATTTAAACCCCGAGTGAACAATTTAGGTTTCTCTTGAGCATTTAGTCCAAACAACCCTATTGAAACACATGATGTCAATAGATATAGGAAGATATGGTGTGAGTGCCATTGAGACAACTCTCCATCCAAATAACAATTTATAAAAGTAAACCATTATAGGTCAATGTACAACCTTCAACACGGAGCCTTGGCTCACACCGAACAACAAGCTATAAAGGGCCCCAAAATTACTATAGTGTAAAAACCATTCTTCAGTTGTCTGAATAGTAATTCGTGGATTGTTGTTTCTCTGTTCATTTTTACAGTGGATGACCTTGAGTCATACCGGTTTATGTTGCCGCAGACATTTCTACTCACGTGACTTGCGTATTTGACTGATTACCTAACTTAATTTGTATAATTACGCAGATATTATCAGGTGCAAAATGACAATCATTATCGCTTGTATATATTAATTCCATCAATAAATATTAATGAAAATGATTTTAAGAAACATAGATAAACGATATGAAAATGCTTTGTCGTGAAATATATATCATATATATATATATATAAGTACGTCTGAGTCAGTGACAACTCTACAACAGATGTATCCATCGGATCGCCATCAATGATGGTGATACATGGCTGTGTACATAATGTATATACAACTCGTCTAACATCAACCCAACAATGTTAGATCTGTAAATTTGCTTTCGCAAATTTTTGGTTCTTCCCTCGCCGGGATTCGAACCCATGCTACTGTGATATCGTGACACCAAATCGCCTGCACTGCAGCCGTCCCGCTAGACCACACGACCACCTGGGCTCTAAAAAAAAAGAGCTTTCGCTGGCCGTGTGTTACCTTTCCTCGTCAGTTTTAATCTAGCGGCGTACTACAGTACATGATATATAAGGCATGAAGATGTTATTGTTACAGATCAGCTAAATTATCTATAGTAAAGGATCCTACAAATTAATGTAATATACAGTCACAGAAAATAATTATATTTATAAGTACGTCTGAGTCAGTGACAACTCTACAACTCATACAATCACTACATGTACTATGTAGAAAGAATCAACGACAAACTAACAAACAATGTAATGTAAATGCAGTAATATAAATACATGTAGCAGATCATTCAAGAACTCTACAAGCAACTCATATATATATATATATATATTATACAAATATTAGCCTTTGTATGAGGTCGATACAAGGATATATTGACCCGAAAGAAGTATATTGACTGAGGACGAAGTCCGAGGTCGATATACTTCTTTGGGTCGATATATCCTGTATTGACCTCATACAAAGGCTTTATTTGTTATATTATTAATTTCCGACCATGTATGTATCAACATCGTCATTTAGGTTTGTTGGAACTTTATAGCTATTACATTGTCTCCTTGACAATAACAACATATTAGTTGTTATTTCATTTACTTTTTTTTGGACATCTTATGAATTTCAAGATTTTGTTTCGTCAAATAATCGATCACAGATATCATTTGTTTGAAAACGTTAAACAATATCCTGAAATTCATTACATGACGTCACAAAGTATGTCGGTTTTTAGATATTCTAAAAATAACTGTGCAATATGCTTTTTGCCGGTCAATATGCTTTTTGCTATCCGCCGTTTTCTCTCTACCTTCGAAAATATAGTTTAACATGTGACTATCCCTAAACGAATCAAATTTGTTAAAATACACGAATCAATAATATATATATATGTATCAATAAAAAATCATGAATTCCGAAAATTTGTGTTAACGCATGCGGGAGAATATCTCGGGAACGTTTAGGAAAAAAAACCAGGGGAAATATTCGAAAAACCATTCATTACGGAGTGTCCAACATTCATTTGCATGGCACTATCATTAGAATAGTAGAATAGAATGAATATACAAATGAATTCAAATTTGCTTGTAGAGTTCTTGAATGATCTGCTACATGTATTTATATTACTGCATTTACATTACATTGTTTGTTAGTTTGTCGTTGATTCTTTCTACATAGTACATGTAGTGATTGTATGTTTGTCTTATCTATTCATGTTTTTTCTTTTGTATCTTCTAAATGGTATTTTTTTGTTGTTCTCTCACTTCTATGAGTTGTTTGTCTGTTCCTATTATTTGTTGTCCGCATTCATTCTATTTTCATACGGTAACGGGAACTTTTCAAAAAAATTAACGATATTCATGCGTTATTTTTACCGGATCATTTCGTGCTAAAATCTGAATTAGGATTTTATTATGATATAACTTTACATTTTTTTTATTTTAGATATTTAAAATGCCTAACATGTCTGTTACAAAATCGAATTCTTGTATAACTGATTTATATAATTGTGGTTATATTAGATTCAAAAGTTCAAAAGTTAGTTTCTTCATCAATGTGTCACATAGAGACAGCTTAGTTTTTTAAGAAGATAATTTGATTTTAGTCCTCCCGTGAATAATTATCAATTCCGAAGCAATAAAGCGTAATTTCCATCCTAGTGTTATACCATCTTGACAAGTAACTAACATTCAATTCGGTTCAAATATCTTCCAACTGATTCGTGCTTGGAGTTTAATAAATTAATGGAATATCCATTGTTAAAAAATATCAGCGCAACTTCGTCCTTCTATTTGATTTCCGGTATCAAATAAATTTCAAAAGAAGTTATTGTTTCCTGTTTGTTTGGTTATATGAACATGCACGGATATAAGATTAAATGGTAATATTGCGAAAATAGATCATTTTTTATTTTTAAATTAGTACAGCAATCATTTGGGAGTACTCAGTGTATAGAGTATTGTCTTTAACATCGTCCCAGTGAAACATTTATTATTGAATGGGAACCTAAATTAAATCTTTTTCCATCTACTTGTTTTGGCTGTCTTAATCTTTCATTTATTCATCTTCGAATTATCTATGGACCAAGACTACTATTTATTAGGAACTAGATAAATTAAATCTCTCCAAGGCCAAATGAAATCATAATTTAGTAGAGTACAAAATGTAATATCATTGTCTTTGAATCGACAATTCACAATACAAAATGTAACATGTAAATTTGACATAACTTACACACTTACGTCTGAGTGGACGTTACCCCTTAGAGTGACAGTCAATACGAGCATCATAGCCAACATTGTTGTAGTATAAAACAAATTAGCATTGAACTGATATACGTATTGTTATGCGTTTACTTTTCTGCATTGGATAGAGGTATAGGGGGAGGGGTGAAATCTCATGAACATGTTAACCCCGTCGCGTTTTTGCGCCTGTCCCAAGTCAGGAGCCTCTGGTCTTGGTTAGTCTTGTGTTATTTTTAATCTTAGTTTCTTGTTTACAATTTGGAGTTTAGTATGGCGTTCATTATCACTCTACTAGTATATATATTTGTTTAGGGGCAGCTGAAGGACGCCTCCGGGTGCAGTAATTTCTCGCTGCATTGAAGACCAGTTGGTGACCTTCTGCTGTTGTCTGCTCTATGGTCGGGTTGTTGTCTCTTTGACACACGCCCCATTTCCATTCTCAGTTTTAGCATAGTTATTTGAAACTACCCTTCTGGAACACCTGAGATCATCCCGGTGATATGTAATAATAAACAATGTTCATACATGCATGTCGACAACTAACTTCTTCTCCCCCATGTTGCTCGAGGCCAAAATATTGGAATATTTGGATATAGAAAATCTAAAACAAATGTTGAAGAGGGGATGAAACTCAAAATCATTGTATGTAGGGGATATATTCCTTAATTTCAAATATTTTGAAACAGGAATTATTGATCCAACAATATCTTAATCTTATAAACCTCTGTTTCTCATTCTCAGTCTTCAGATGTCTTTGTTGTGTATTATAATTGTTGTTTGTCTTTTTACTATTTATTTTTGGCTGGAAATTGTCAGTTTTTGACTAACGAGCTTCAATATCTCTCTTCCGCCTCTTTGATAAAAGTATACTAGGTTTTGCGAATTTACAATATCAACCGAATAGTCTCTTTTTGACTAAACACTAACAAACTCTCGCGAAGTCAAAAGATAACATTTTCAAATATTTGCTGACAACGCACGACACTTTTAAAGCAATTTAGCATTACCCCATGATCATGTTCCTTTTATACGGTTTGTATTGTATATACAATGAATATTTTATAGAAATAAGAAGATGAGGAATGAGTGCCGATGGGACAATTCTCATTCAAGTCAAACTGACTAAAGAGTAAACAATTATAAGTCAAATACGCCTTTCAACACGGAGCCTTTACACGCAACGAACAGCAAGCTATAAAGAATACAAAAAGGAATATTGTTAAACTAATTTTATTAAACAGGAAACCAAACAGTCTAATCTGTATAAAAAAATAGAAACAAGAAACATTTATGAAACACACCAACCTACGATAAACGGTGAACAACAGGTTTTAGCATATACTAAACCAGATAGTCTCCCTGTACTCTTCTGTCCTTTCGACATGAATGTAGAAATATAATCTGAACAAAAATGGAATTGGGTGAGATTAATAAATGTCTAATTAAGTAACTTTTTTGGTCATTGAGTTCATTTGCAGTTTTAAACTATTTTCTACACATGAGTTCAGAATATTAATATCGCGTAATCTTATATGTTGCTTCAATTATAAGACACAATAATGGAATTTCTAAGAAATAAAAGGGCAAGTGCTGATCTTAGCATATCTAACGGATATTCTATAATATCATTTGGTAAACGTTTGATTTAAGACAGTAAAAGGTAAGCCGCAGGATGAAAAGAAAGAAGAAAACAAATTACTCTATACAACTCTGTAATTCTGTAAATAACACGACAGTTACATATGGCAAAGTTTGTGATGAAACAAAGCAGGTGGCTCATTATGTGTGATGATGGAAACAGAAAAAAACAAATCAGGCAAATATATAGCTAGAAGATATAATTAATAGTCCAAGAGTGTCAAATAAGTTCAATTTAACTTTCTTGGAAGACGTCTGATTTAAGTAAATTGTTATAATGAATTGGTATAATGAATTGGTTATATTTAAACTGCATGACGATACACGTTATTCCACATGATTAAAACCCAGAATGATAGTCGAATGACATCATATCGCCTGTATTCCTCTCTTGTTAATAATTATAAATTCAAATGGTCATAAGGGAATGTACAATATAATTGTATGGTATTATTTGAAGACAGCGATCTCGATTTATGATAATTATGGGAAATGCCAATAAGACCCGCGGACACCCGGATGCAAGTATTTCCGTTTCAAAGTATTCCAGTCATAAGTAGTCTCTAATAAGAAAATTGGATGTAATGCCCATAGGGTGAGAAACCCCCGTTTGACTTGGATTAGAGTGAGTAGATCAAAGAGCAAGGCCGTATACGTATTAAAAAAATTGCATACATTGGATTTAAAGATGCTACCAAAAATAATTTTAGGATGCTCAGACTATTTGCAAAGACCATGACACCTTACCGATTTCTTAATCATGTAGATAATTTAAAAAAGGGCAGCAAAATATTCGATATACAGAATATATAAATAACCTAAAAGTAAATAAGATAAAAATCGTATTCATTCATTTAATGACAAATAAATCTTCACGAATGTCCATTTACCCGTATATTAATCTACAGAAGACATTCAGGAGAAAAATAATGGACTGAATGATTGAAAGAGTATCATCCGTTGATTATTCTGGATTTATATAATGTAATTACAGTAACTTGATTTAGCTAATAACAAATATAACTATGAAAAATTGAAGAAAAAAAAACAGACACACAAGCTCCTGAATGTCGTTTTGAAATGTTCTTTTTTTGAGATAGGTGTGGACATGAATAATTAAAATCTGTGTTGCTATTACATTCTTAAAGATTTAATTTATCTTCCATAGTTTTACTGAATGTCAAATCACTAGCACTTCTCAAAACGATATATAAAGAAAACTAACGTGAATCCCATCTTCTTAAAATAAAGAGATGTGGTATGTTAGTCAATGAGTCAACTATCCTTCGAATTTTAAATGAAATGAACGCAAATAGATATAAGAAGATGTGGTACGAGTGCCAAATGAGACAATTCATCATCAAAGTCACAGCAGTGATAGGCATCCGTATGGCTTTCACTAATGATAAAAACCCATACCGTATAGTTGGCTATAAGAGGCCCCGACTTACAAAATATGAAACTATTTACTAGAAAAGTATAACGACCTAATGTATAACAAAATAACCAATGCAATACAAAAACACGTACACATGTAATTCAAAGAATATCGGGGATATCTACTCCCAGTCGTCTCATTTTACAGTTTCATGCATTGATTTATTAAAAAAATTATTTTCGTGTCTTGACAATGCATGGAATATTTGCCACTGGGCATTAAGTAAACAAATGTTTTAAATTAGAAGCCCGTGGCACAAGTCAAAAATTTGATTAATTTCGAAAAAGAACAAGTAGGATATTATAAAGATGAAAGTTAAAAAGTTAAATAAACTACTTCTTGTAACATAAAAAAAAACTTAGTCTAAAGGGCGAAATACATGTCTCATGATTATATACACTGATGCATAAGTAAAGTACATTAACGTGGAATAATTGTTTGCTGTTTTTATCAAGATAAGTTAATGCTTTATTCGATCGACTGTGAATTTAGTAGTACTATCACTCTTTAGAAGTGCATTCGATTATCGAAACAGATTACATTTTTAAGTGATTTTTTTCTGTTATTTGTCACGATTTGCATTAGGTATATCACTGCTTTGCATGTCATATTCAAGTTCAAGAAGATATCGAAGGAATTATATTGCACATGAACTTGTAATGTAAGAATTGCATGCATAAGCTCTTTCAGAAGTATTATAGTACTCTTATAGAAGTATGTAATTTGGTTCTTTCAACATTTTGTTAAATACCAAGTACCTATAGTAAGCATATCCGCTTTCCGTGGATATTAACAATTCTTTTGATTAGCGAGCAACCTTTTATTATAGCTTACAATATGCTTTATGTTTTGATCATTGTTGAAGGCCTTGTGGCAACTCGTATTTTTGTCACATTATATTGGAAAATGGTTTCAATCATATCACCATGCACTCATTATTTGTTTTATTGTTATGTTTGACTGGTATTTAGAAGTTCTTGCAACAAGACATAAAAAATAATGATCAGTTTACAGTAACCCAATCCTTCTCGGGGTCACTACCCTAGCTGTTTTTAAAATTGACTTGCCTCTCTAATATAGCCTTTAAACAAAATCCTACCTATCCTACCTATATTCTGTCAGTACGTTTACCTAATACGTGATTATTTCCGGACCCAATCTGTCTCATAGTAGACAATATTGTTTAAAAGAAGTATATTCTATCACTTATCATAGTTAAAAAAGATAAATTGTTCTGAACTGATATGGATAATTGTTATTATTAGTAGAACGGGGACGTGTTATTTAAAGTCATTGATCGAAGAAGGTAAAAGTAAAACTTAAATCAAACACGCAAGAAAATATGTCGGCTCCAAAACAGAAAAAAAATATTTTTTAGATAGCATCCATTACTGTCAATTTGTTTCCAAACGGACATAGCTCAGACTTGATAGTTTGGGTGGGTTTGACTGTAATTACATTTTGGTATAATTGAACATGTTCTACAGACATCCATCACTTGTATAGAAAATGTACTTTTAACTATTGATAGTAACTAATTTGAAATGCCATGTTAATGAAATCAAAGTACTGACACACGCCATGTTAAATATATTATTCACTTTAAAATGGAAAATTTTAACCCGCATGTTTTATTTTTGCAACTTTGATGGAACAGTAATTTGGCGTTCTTATACATTTTTATGTTTTAGAAATATAGTAAAATTGACAAGCTATTTGAGTTTGATACTTTTAAAATTATAATTGACCTTTGGGAAAGGTTGCTAACTAAAATGCATGTGAATAGCTTACTGGTACATGTAGTACCAATCCTTTGTTTTATTTTGTACCTTAATGCATATATTTTCTTAAATATTTTTCCTGATTGATTTTCAGATAAAGGTACATTTAGTGAACCAATTAACATTTTATTTACAATGTACCTTTGTATTCACACAAAGAATCTAAAAAGATAAATTTTGATAACGATGTTTTTTTATTTAAATTTCTGTTTGTTTTGTAATAAGGGAGAAGATTGATTACTTGATGATTGGTTGCTTTACATCCAGTTTCAAATATGTCATGAATGTTTATAGAGAAATCTGTAAGTAAACGAAGAAAAAAAACCTTCTTCGCATGAGGCTTTTTACTAAGCGTATATTCTATCATCCCTGGAGCTCTCCACAATATATATCTATCATATATTTATATATATTGCGTTTGGCGCTGATATACATATGTAACTTTAGACAAATATCAACCAATCAATCAATCACATCTGGCTGAACACCGTATTATTCTGAATTTATAATGCTATATCAGCAGTTTTTACCCTGTTACTACCTTCTGGGTAAAACAAGGTTGGGTCACATGGCATAGGCTTTAGATTTGAAAAAAAAATTTACGAAAATCGTCATAAAAGAAACTAGTTACATTTCCGCTTGTCTTGTTTGAAAAAAGGATTGTTTCTGTTGCTTTACTATAGTCATACGTGATGTAAAACAATTATTTGTAGGTTATTCTACCATATATTACCTAATGCCCTTTTTATAGACTGGCACTGAAGAGTTACTATTTCTATATGGGGTAATTGATTTCATAATCCAGACAATCTTAAGAGCCAGTGACAACCCCATCTTCTGAATAGATAAAATAAAATTTGTTCTAGCAGTAATTAATCATTTGTTATAAAAATCATGTTTAATGGAAAATTAACTGCCAATGTGTTTGAATTCTCACGGATTAATGTTTACATAAAATCAGAGACAAATATGGCTTATTGTCAGAAAGCGAATCTTTTATTCCTTTATAAGGTAATATATGTCAATTCAAGATGGATATTCTCGTCTAAGAAAAAACGTTTTTATTCTCTAATTTTACTTTTTTCCCTTTTTTGTTTGATTATTCAATCAAGCAATAAATCGAACATGTCCATTTATGTTGTTGACACATTTACGACTGTAAAAAGCATGCTTCATTCAAATGCATCTCGCATGTAAAAATAAATAGGAATGATAACAGTAACCTTTTAATCGTTCATACTGGGAGACAAATCAGGAAATCCTGGTATATTGTTTGACTTCAAATTAAGGTACACGTGACCATAAAAAAGTATATTGACTGCATGAACAAACCCACACGTTCCTAACCATGATGGCAGATAAAGTCACCAAGTGAACTTAAATTATTTTGCCTTAGCGTGATGCATCAAACTGAACTAATGCAACAAATGACAATTACAACACTTGTAAATATTAGTTACATGTAGTCGGAGGCACCTTTGCTGGATTTATCTTTATCGGGCACGCTCAAACCAGAGGAAATCGAAGACTAAGAAGTAAAAACACAAAAATACTGAACTCCGAGGAAAATTCAAAAAGGAAAATCAAAAATCGAAAGGCAAAATCAAAAGTCTAAGCACATCAAACGAATGGATAACAACTGTCATATTCCTGACTTGGTACAGGCATTTTCTAATGTAGAAAATGGTGGATTGAACCTGGTTTTATAGCTAGCTAAACCTCTCACTTGTATGACAGTCGCATCAAATTCCATTACATTGTCAACGATGCAAGAACAAAACAAACATACTCAAAGAGTAAAAATGTCAAAAATAGGGGTACAACAGTCAATACTGTGTTATCATCTTAATATCACTACATAAACAACAAATGTAACAAAGTAGCACAAAAAGGCATACATCAAATTCAACATTCTCATTTTGCTTTTCCTATACGGCTGAATTTATCTATGTAAAGTCTACCCATAAATGAAAGAAGGTTTTCATTACTGGTGTAAAATTGCGCGTTTGAAATTCGCACAGGTAGACATAAAAATAATTTTGTCGTATAAGATGTATAGGTACTTGAATACGTTTGGAGATATATGACCAATCGTAACAAGGGACATTCGGAGATACAATCTTGAAATCTACCATTGCTCGTGAACTGTAAGGTCACATTCGTAGTCCTTGTTAAAACATTGTCACTTCTGATTTATTGACAGTTAAACAATGTTTGCAGGTACACTTAAATACGATTAATTCATATATTTTCGGTGTTTAAGGAAAACTTTCATTTTTGAAGAGATTTAATTTTGTGGTTTTGTCAAAGACTCCATACAAGCTTATAGAGAATTTGTTATGTGTTGATCAAAACCCGTGGGTCATCTGTATAAACAAAATCAACGAAAACATTTATCCAACGAATAATATTCAATCAACGGTACGAATAATGGTTACGAAATAGATGAAACACTGTCAAGCAATTTCGCGTTCTTTTGGGCTGCTTCTAAAAGTACAAATACATTACACATTTTCTGAAGATGTCCGTACAGAATATAAAAATACTACATGCATTTTCATCTGGAATAAATAAAAAAACATTTGTTTATTGGAGATATTTTGCAATCGAAAATTGCTTAAATAACATTGCATTTCATTTAAAAAGTGTTCGAATCACATCGAGGGAAAAAATCCTATTCCTTAATTTCGATTATAAAGTAAATCAAACTTTAATAGAGAAAATGGAATTTTAATCAAGAATATAAAAGTTCGCATATTAATATTGATATTTCTGTCCCAGATATTAAATCATTAGAAGATTATTTGATGTTCTGTGTTCTAAACGCTATGATATCAGAAATTAAGCTTCTATTTGGATCAAAAGATAGCTTATTGTTTAAACATCTGTCAGATTTGTAGAAAGGTGATTGTTTGCTTATAAAGTCAAGCAAACAGTTGCATTCATCACTCAATATAATTATATTTTAAGTTCCGGATATCTGTTTTAACTATTTAGTTTATAAAGCTTTCGTAACCTATATCATGTATATAGCAATGAAAAAAATCTCATACTTTCGGTAGAAATAATGCAACTGGTTCGCTGGTATCTCATTGAAGGCTGTTCATTCCTTTTGATAGTATGAATGATGCTTTTTAAACGTGTAGTGGTAACTAGTTGAATATCACATTTATATCTTATGATTTGATTCAAATATTTTCACGCGATCAAATAGGACAATTTAGAGTTCCTGCAATGGTAACATTTATTTATCGTATACAATTAAAATATATATTTTTTCTTAACTTCGCGTGATTATCAGATTTCGTAGTCACGTTTAAAAAAAACTTCTGCTATTTCGCAAGCAGAGAGTTGCTTACCAGTTGATCTTATAAATAACTGAACATATTAAATTAAATTCTACAAAGGGTCGACTATTTAAATTTCATTTTTACTTGATGCTACATGTAGGCTGACTCATCCTTTTCGCGCGGCATAATCGTGCAAATATTTAGTGTTACTTTCTGTAATTACAAATGTATATTGGGATGTACAGGCATTGACCGAAACACAAACACATTATATGTTCAAATCTTGGAAGAATTTTATACTGAAAATATTCACATGTTCTACAGCTAGCAAACCTTTAAAATAACAATATTTATATGCTACATCCATAAAATATCAAGTTCAATCAAAACTTTCGCTTGTTTTTCCATGCCTCGTTTTAATTATAGTATTAATGAATGGGTGTTTTTATAATGGCCCTGTTATATGTCCAAGGTCTGTTATAATGGTCGAGGAAGTCTGTAATGGCCCGAGGCAACGCCGAGGTCCATTACAGACATCCGAGGCCATTATTACTGACCAAGAACATATAACAGAGCCATTATAAAAACACCCATTTCTTAATACATTTATTAACCAACTGAATAACAGTGTATGTGTTAATATACCAAATATTCAAGATATTAAGTTGACAGAAGTTATGTGTTGAAAAACAGGAGGATCGGTGATCCCTATATATGTTTTTTTAATGTTGGTTGCTGGTTACTAAATTAAATAAAATACAAAAACGTATTATACTCTTTACAACTTAATTTTATTAACTTATTAAAAACCCTTACTGTGCTTTATACAGACAAACCGGGCATTAATACAGGGCCATTACAGAAAAACAGGGCCATTACAGAAAAAAAACAGGGCCATTACAGAAAAACAGGGCCATTACAAAAAAAAAACAGGGCCATTACAGAAAAAAACAGGGCCATTACAGAAAAACAGGGCCATTACAGAAAATATGTTATTTTTAATAACCAGTCATTTTTGGCAATAATGTACTTAGTTGGTTAATAAATTGTCAAGAAAAGGAAATGCAGTCATATATATGTTGCATTTTAGAATATCTCGGTTAATCAGAATTTCTGAAATGCATTAAACCTAATTGTATGTTATATCGTTATTAGCCTAATACCATAAAATTTTGCCTACTATCCTATACTTTGTAGGTGTTAAAGTCACGCAAATGTGTCCGATATTTTATCTATTTATTCCACAATCGCTTCCGAATTTCTCTTTTAAAAATGTTACCGACATCTTATACGCTTTTATCATTCAAGCATTAGGTGCAACTACATATATTCACAAGACTAAACACTAACTACGTGATAACGAAGAATTTTGAAATAATTATTGGTAACACGTCATGAATCCCTTTAAAGTCTATTTTAACAGCTTTGCGGGTGTTTGTTTTAATATACAAAGTTAAACATGCATTATAATAATCATGGTCATGCATGGTGCTTATTGGATAAGTCCGAATTGGCTATGAGTTATCATTTAAGATCATAAAAAAGCACTCTTCAAAATGGTTCTTTTTGATATACAAAGTTTGTGTATTGAAGCATTGATATGCAACGTTAAGTTTCGAGAGTATAGTCAATATGACTGCTTAATTAATAAAATGCCCAATATATATTTGGTGATTCTCGCCAACTCTATAAAATAAAGGCAACAGTGGTATATTACTTTCGAAATTCATAAATCGATTGAGAAAAAAACAAAATTCGGGTTACAAACTAAAACTGAGGGAAACACATTAATTATAAGAAGAGAATTACGACACAACAGAAACAAAACATTAAAATGTAACACACACAGAAACGAACTAGAATATAACAAAGCCATTTCCCTGACTTGGTACAGGATATTTTAAGAACCTGGTGTTTTGGCATGCCAAACCTCCCGCTTTTATGGCAATGTTAAATATAACTTTAAAATGACAAAATTACCGGACAGGACTTTAATCCTAATTCGATATATATATATATATATATATATATATATATATATATATATGTATATATATATATATATATTCAAACATTACACACTCTAAAGCACTAAATATATGAAGACAATTTCATGATACAAAATGTGTTTTGAACTTTTATATTTTTATTTGATTTATATTATGTTAGTATTGAGAAATACTTAACATTTACCATTTAATTTGGGCATCCTGGTGCGTAAGAATTTATGTATTTTGGTGTTGCATATTGGTTTGACCCACTTCTATGCTTGTTTCACTCAAGGATGTACTAAGGTGAAACTTTAAAAATTAAAAAAAAAAAAAAAAATTGAGACTTTAAGTCAAAATGGTATTATTAAAGGAACAAAAATAAGCTATAAATGTGGATAGGTCATGGAGCTCCTTTTTGAGATACTTAAAACTAACTTTTAAAAATTGGCGGGAAAAGGATGACTCGGACTTTATTTACATTTATATTAGTATATTAAGGTCTTAACGAGGCCCAATCTAAAAGAATTATGAAAAATCTGACCAATAACTATGTCTGAATTTTTTCCTCAATTCCTATATATGTATAATGAATGGATTAAGCTAAAAAAATATATACCTTACCTTTATTGTAGTAACGGGAGGGACATGCTAAAATAGGGCTAATATTATAATGGATATATAGTAAAAATTGCCCTGAAATGAACTAAAAGTGAATTTAAAAAAAAACTGTTCAATAACTAATTTTGTTTTTCACATATGACATGCATCAAACATCACTCTTTCCATTCAAAGTCAGAAAACCAGGTGTTGCGGTGGAAAATTTTTATAGGGGGGGCTCTCAAAACCTACATTTTACCATTTTTTTAAAAGAAAATCAAGATATCACTCAAAATATCCAAAATTAATTTTTAAAAATGTAATAAGTTGTCTCTTTGTTATCCCGGATCAACAAAACTGTAATTATTAATTAAAAAAACATACTTAAAAGGTAAAATTTCACAAGGAGGGGGGTGGAGGGGGGTGCATAATTTCAAGTCATTTATTATCATATCTTCACAAGCAAAAATCTAATAATCAAAAATAATTGAAAAGAAATATGTAAATGTAAATAAAACAAACTTATAATACATACATAAAAGAATGCATTTGAGTTGAAAAAAATAAAAAAAACTTGGTTTATTGGGTTTGACATTTTTGA
The DNA here is from genome assembly GCF_965363235.1 of Mytilus galloprovincialis. NCBI lineage: Eukaryota > Metazoa > Mollusca > Bivalvia > Mytilida > Mytilidae > Mytilus > Mytilus galloprovincialis. The sequence goes on along the minus strand of NC_134846.1, from coordinate 4,062,527 downwards.
AGGGAGAATCTCAAAACTTTTTTTTATTTATTTTACAAATAGAAAAGATCAATAGGAATTGAATTGCACTTTATTTGAAAAAAGTAGATTCCTAGTTAAGACTTGCAAATGGAAATATTGGTTAAAAATCTTAATGGGGAACATCTCAAAACACAAATTGAATATCTAAAAAAAATAAAATGTAATGCAATACCTTTTTTACATAATCAATGAACCGTGAAGTTGATTAGAAGGGTTAAATACCAAAATGATATTATTTATACTCTGATGCCTATAGGTTTATATAAAGTTTTCATAATGATATCATAGCACAATCCTTTATGGTAAAATAAAATAACTTCTACCTGCAGTTCAACCAGACTTTGTACCAATGGACTGTCGGACACAGAGATCTTTACACTATAATCCCCTACTTTTAGTAGACGTATATATATAAACTTGTGAGGGTTCAACTATAAAAACAGATATCTCATACAGAATCCTGTTGAAATCATTAAAAGCTGGTCTTTATAGCCTGGAGGCTTGGGTACTTTTAAGGCCGTGTGAACTCCTCTCTGGGAATGACGAGTCTTTTTTTTTCTGTCATATCATTTATCTTGAAATTTTGCTGAGCCATTGTATTCAACTGTTTTTTTTAAATGTTTTTGAGGCAATATGGAGCAGACTGTCAGTAGTCAATTCCAATGTCATTCAGTGCAGATCATATTGTGAGCCTTTGTAGCTGAATCGGTTTCATTCGTAATCATACCACATCTTCTTATTTGTTTATATCTGCTGCACCCGGGAGACTTGGTGATGACTTCATGCATTTGTTCCAACAATGTTCATTACTACAGACAGAACTAACACTCCCTGATCTATTTTTTTGTTTCTATGCCAGATAAACATAATAAAAAAACAATCTCTTACTGATTGAGTATTTAATAATTTCAATATTAACAATATAACAAATAACATAAATTCAACAATGAAAACAAGGTAACTATATATGTTTATGAACAGATTTTTAAAGTCCCTAAAACATAAGGTTGATAACTGAAATCAAATGAAATTGTAATTTTTGTGCAACATTATAGGATTAAACTTATTTACTGGACGGAGTCCTAAACTTACAAACAAAAAAGAGGGCTTTTATGTTGAATTTGTGAGTCTGAGACCAGATTACAAAGCAACCACGTTCTAAAAAAATGTGCTAAATTCTGATAATTATTAATTGATACATTTTTAATATTTGTTTTCCAAATTTTATCTTTCTTCAGACCTCAAATTCTTTTCATGTGTACTGCGCATGACTATATTAGGGAAGCAGTTTTGGCAAAGGCGTTTATTGACGTACCCATCCTTCCAAGCATACCTTATCAATATAAACTGAACAGATGGTCACCCAGGAAAATGTGATTCAAGTTTTCCTACTGGTTTATCCAAGATATCCATTAGTATTACACAAATTTACAAAAGGTTAACAAATATAAAATGATTGTCTTGTAGAGAAGCCAAGAAAATTTTGTTCACAAATTTTCCTTATACACAAATACAATTGGTAGTAAAATTTCAAACTACTCTCTTACAGGAAGTTCCTGTACTGAAGATCTAATTATTGCACTCAACATGTTAAGATCTGGAGTCTATTCTGGACCAAATATGAAATTATTCCCTTTCATAGAAGCTTAGACAATTTTGAAGACAAACTTTTACCTTGTACAATGAGTAGTTACATTTCAAACTATCAGCAAACACAAAGTGGCTGAACTGCAGATCTAAAAACTGCTTAATCGTTACAACTCAATATTTTCAAGCTTTGGGCCAAATATAGAATCATCCCCTTTCATAAAAGCCAAGAAAACTTTACAAAAATAATTTCCTTGTACATTCAGCAGTCATACTTTAAACTGAGTAATTAATTTGGCTGCATACCAGATAAAAAAAATGCTTACAACTCTCCATGATCAAGCTCTGGGCTTCATATAAAATCATTCCCTCTCATAGAAGCGAAGAAATCATTGTCGAAAGATTAATAGACAGACAGAATTACATACCGTGATGCAGGTAAAATGATACCCCCACCTGAATATTTCCTTATAAAATGTAACTAAAATTTTCCACATTGCTATCATGTGTGAAATGATACAAGTGTAAGATAAAAGGGATGTTGTTGATTGATGAATCTGAAAAAGAATCACATGGTATTGCTGACTTATATAGTAGTTTCTGAGAAAAATGTGACAAAAAAAATATCAACTTGGCTATCATGTGTAAAATCATACTAATTTTGTTAAACAGGAAGTTGTTGAGTGGGGAATCTTAAAATGCATCACAGGTTAAAACTTACTTATAAACCCTGAAATAAAATATCAGAAATCCTCGTCTTCAAGTTCCTCAAAAAATTAAACAAAATATATTTATGGCACAGACAGAGGTAGAACAGTAAACCCCTATTTTGTTTAAAGCGCATGTATAAATATTAAATGCTGCCCTATTTATCAATACATATTCATGTGTATAGTCACTGTATACAGTAATAACATCATTCTTCATTAGAAAAAAAGTCAGCTATCTTTTGGATCACTCGACGATTGTTACTAATTCTGGCCTTTCCACTGCCTGTCTTTTCACTCAACAAATAAAATAGACCATCAAATCCATCTCTATGATAAGAAATTTTCAGATGATTGTAAGTCAATGTTGAATCTTCAAGTTTCTTGAAAATTGTTCTATAGAGGACCTTATTTCTTAACAAGTGTTCTAATGACTCTTTATTCGGTTGCACACCCTGAAATGTAACTTGGTGACTGCTGTAAAAATAGTCAGATAGGAGAACATCAATTTTCTCCGTCTTTTTTACAAGAGACATAAGCATTCTACAATCATCTAAAGCGTTGTGAGCGGAATAAGCTTCATTCAACAGTTTCTGAGCAATATACTCTTGCTTGTAATTTTCAAATTCTGGATACAACATTTTGAAAAAAGGTAAAGTATCACAGAATCCAACAATATATCTTGAAAAATGATTCCATAATTTATAAAATTTTAATTGATTAAATAGTATGATACTGTCAAATCGCCTATTGTTATGAGCAGCAAGCACAATGTGTTTGTCACTGGCACAAAGTGACATTAAAAACTGTATGAAATCTAAAAGAACTTGCTGTGGGTGTTTATGTGAAACTGGTTCATCATTGTAAAGGAGCTCATTTGTCGCTGTATTAAACTTTAATCCTGTCACTCTACATGCATCTTCTGAAATTTCTTGAGTAGGAGTTGCGTATCTGTTAAATTCCTGTTCTTCACAAACTGCAGAGATTTGTGTAATTGAACTTTGTCTACCTATATAAAAAAGAAAATAACTTAATAAATTGATGAAAATAAGTAGATTGAATGATTGTCATGGTAAAAGTTCAATTGCAAATTTCTTTTGTATAATTAAACCAAGAGTAACAATAGTGGACACAGATCAGTATGGATAGTACTTAGCAGTCTGAGAGTATTGCATAGGAATATGACTCAACTTACTAAAGGATACCTCCACATCCCACATTTGATTAACTAAATTATATCAATTATGGAATTTCTTAGACCAGGATTATTTTTCTTTATATTTTCCAATAAATGTGCATCAATGACTTAAATTTTGTGTAAGTTTCATAACATTTCCTTGATGAGGCATTCTAAAAAGTTGCAGATTAAAAAGGTGGAAGGACATTATTTGGCTCAACTAATGAATTCCTGATTGTCTAGAACTTTTTTCCGAATAAAGTACCATTGTTATACGACAGTGTGTTTTTTTTACAATAGAACTATAAACGAACACAAGCTTTTTTTTTTAGAAAATTTTCTCTTGACTATTTACCTAATAGTAAAAAAGACTTAACCAGCAAATAGTTTTTAACCATTTCCTGAACTTTTGTCTTTGGATAAAAGTGACATCATAGTCTGATAATACATCATTCTGATGCCATGGTTTTCTTTATAAAAAAATAGTTATTGACTGGCTTTTTCAAACAATAGCAAGTTTAACTATGCTTCCACTCTTTATCCATTCAATGATTTGTCCTTATAGCCTGTCAGTCAATAAGTATATAATATTGTCAGAAAATATCAAGTTTTTGTGAATACTTGGCTGATAGGTGAAATTGTTTGGCAAGTCTGGCATATTCCCTTACTCCTAAAGCTTGTACAAATAAACTTGATGCTTTCCTATTTCCAATTCATATTTATATCATACTTAGTCCTGTGGTCTCTAAATCATAAAAAACTACAACTTTCTCAATATGTTGACAGTTGTCCTCTGATGGTCCTGGAATAACTGTCAAGTCAGGTTCTTGTGCATCAGCTAAAATATACAATTGAGGTCAAATTATATCTTGTAAGAAGACCTATCTGGAAAAATTCAATATAATGTATAAAATTAGAAAGAAGGGATGTAATAACACTGTTTCGGTTTTTGTGTTGTAATCCACTGTCATACGAAAAAGTAATGGAAACACTTTTTTTTTGTTAAATCTTCAAAATACATTTTGATTTCAAATTTCTTTCTTATTTTGATATTGTTATATATTGGATAATTGTATATTTGAAAATTGTATATTTGGATATTTGAAAAAAAAACATAATATAAGTTATATGAAATACAAACCACAAAAGAGAGTAACAGTATTATAAATAATTTACCAATAATGTTAGCAGGGCAATTTCATTAATGGAAATTAGTCATGTTCTTTCATTGTCAAAATTATATTAAAAGGTTGTTCATCATGAAAGTTCAATCATATTCCCCAAACATCTATGTTGTCAAAAAACTCTAACAAAAATTATCTTTCTTTGTTAGAAAATAGTAAATCCCAAATTAATATAACTATAATTTTATATCAAATATTTTGAAATATATTTTATATATGGGTAGTGCTTTGATAACATGTTGTAGGAACAATTATTGTTTTTTTAAATTCTTATTGAAAACGTACAGATAAAATTTATACATGCCAATGACATTTGAGCAGTAAGTGTCCCCTTCCCTGATTTCATGACTTCTTGTTTCTGAAGATCTCTGACTTTTAAGTTTTAAACGTTGTAACTGTAAAATATAAGAAATAAACATTCCTTTGCATTGTTTCATGTAAAAGTAAAGTCTACACACTCTAAAGCATGACAAATTTAATGTTTATTCACATAGTTATAATGATACAATAGGATAATACTTTATATAAAATTTAAAAAAAAAACAACAATTTAGAGGATTTTTTTTCATTTAAAAACTTTCTATCATATGATCAAAGGGATGTAACTCCCACAAAACAGGGATTTTTAATTTTTTTTATCATGAAAATAAGATATTTCAAAAGGCTGCATAAAACTATGTTTAGAATTTATCAATCTCCTTAAAAGTCATTTAATGTATAAAGATTGTGTTCGAATGAAAATTCTGAAATGCTTTTAAATCAAACCTTAAATTCCTTAGTCTTTGCTACAGTCCTTTTCCTGTTAACATCCTTGTCTCTTATTGCAGCTGTTACTGTTGTGGCAATTCCAGGACTAAGACCAAGCTCTTCATGGACCTAAAAAAACACACAAGAACTTGGGAGCTGTGTCTTACATTGTGTATGATAACATTTCACAAAGCTACCATCCTAAACAACATTTATATTATTCTTTTTGATATATTTTTTTCTATGTATGTGCCTGTCTCAAGTAAGGAACCTGTAATTCTGTGGTTGTCGTTTGTTTATGTGTTAGTGTTACAAATTTGTTTTTTGTTCTATTTTTTTTTATAAAAATAAGGCGGTTAGTTTGCTCTGAATTGTTTTACATTGTCATTTCGTGCCTTTTATAGCTGACTATGCAGTATGGGCTTGGCTCATTGTTGAAGGCCATATAGTCACCTATATATATAATTGTTAATTTCTGTGTCAAGTTTGTCTCATGGAGAGTTGTCTCATTGGCAATCATACCATATCTTCTTTTTTATATCTATGAGTTTCATGTGATTATGGTTTATCTTTCAACTTAACCTAATTAGTGAACCAGTTTTACAGTTTTTCAAGTTTATAAACCATATTCTGTTTAAAAAAATAATTTGATGAATGTTTTTATATTACTTTATTTAAATAAATTATTAGTACCTGTGCAACATATTTGTAGCCTTCATTTTTTTGACAAACAGCAGCAGACAATCTGTGAGCTAAACTTCCACTCTCACTGTAATGCTTGTCTTTTGGGGCCTTTGATCGAACAGTGTTGTTAAAGCTTTCATTAGGATTACTGGAATCTAGTTTGCTCATCTTTCCCGGGTCAAGGTCTGTAAACACTTTTAAAAGATCTTTTTTCAAGTTTTCATCTTTGAGATCTGCACCCCATGGTAGATTTCTGTGCTTTGCTGTGGGTTTGTTTTTCATTTGGCACCAGTCTCCACATCCATCATGATTACCAAACTGGTGTAGCACTACAGATGGTAAACTGTTCTTTATTCTGTCTGAGTCACCTTTGTTTTGGGCTAACATGAAAGAAAAACTTTTAATGAGAGCAGTAATTGTTTTTACAGAGAGTTCTTTATATTTGCCTTTTATTTTGTGGAGCCTATTTGATATGTTCTTCTTTACATGATTGATGTCACTGACCTTTTCCAAACATGAGTCGACTTCACATCTTGCCCGATTGAATGCTGTGCAATCGTCATCTCCTATTAGTGTAATTACCGGGGTATCTTTCTTTTTGGCGTCTTTGAGTATTTCCACAATCATGTCTGGTTCCATAGATTTGGCTGAGCCACACCAATTCTTACGACATTTATGTTTTGTTGGTAGCCGTTTTTTAAATTTTGCCACATCACATTTCCTGCATCTCTTATATCGAGCACTATAGCCAACAACCTTTCCTGTTTTTTTCCCAATCATGGAAGCTGTTCCTACAAAAAGTTTTCCATTGAATATTTTTTTTAAATTACTGGATTTCATTAATTACGTGTTACACCCACTTTCATGTCAAAAGGAATCTAGCTCCTCATATATATTATTCACATTATTGTACCCTTCATAAAAATAGTTGATACCAGGAGTATTTTTAATGTATTTTTATTCAAATTTATTTCATTTTTATAACCCTGTTCATTTTTATACACATATGTTTTTCTGCTGGTGGAAAATATTCTTTTTTACCTCTATGCCTTTTTCAATTTAGTTTTGCCAACAAACATAAACATATTTTACATACAATTTTCCTTACTTACAAAAAAACCAAAAGAGAAAAAAAAAGAAGATGTGGTATGATTGCACATGAGACAACTCTCCACAAGAGCCCAAGATGACATAGAAATTAACAATTATAGGTCACTGTACGGCCTTTAACAATGAACAAAGCCAATACAGTATAGTCAACTGTTAAAGGCCCCTAAGTGACAAATAAATCAATATTGTCTGATGAAGTATTCATTTTGTCCAAGAAACCCGTAAAAGGTAAACAAGATGGATAAAATCCAATTGTTATAATTTCTTTAGCCAAATTCTTTTGCAAACGATGAATCTTTCATTGCAAACATTTTTTTTTCTTTTCCAAAATGTGTAAAAATGGAGGCTGCCAACGGAAACCCTGCTTCCAAGAATGATATATCTGTTCAATATTTCTTAGTTTTAAGAATAAAATAAGTTTTTTTTTAGTTTTAGTATGACATGTAAACAGATCATAATACTTCCATCTTAAGATAGGTAAATAATAAAGATATAGTTACCAGACAAACTATTGTAACACCTTCCTGAGCCCCTTCTCTGATAAGCTCCGTCTGCTGATGCTGTTATTCCAGTTACATTAATAGGGCCACACACAGGATTAGTGTTATCTGTTGAAGCTATTCCACTACTGCTTGTTGCAGTTTCTGACCCACTAGCAATAGCATGAATTGCATCACTGTCATTATCGGCTATTAAATTACCTGAAATGAAAAAATGATTGACAAGTTAAAAGATAAAAGCACTACATATGGACAGCAACCCTAATACAACAGGTCAGGCAATGTCTGATTCCCCTGAAAATTTAAGGGAATATAGATCTTGACCCCATGTCAAATATATACTAATTGCTTTAGTTTCAGAGTTATAAGCCAAAATCTGCATTTCACCCCTATGATTTATTTATAGCAATGGCAGCCATGTTTTTTTTACAAAAGAGAAAATAAAACACAAACCTTGTACTAAATAAGGATAATTAAGACTTAGTTTGGTGTTCATTGTTTCATAGCAGGTTTTTTGAAAGTTAACAAACTCAAATAATAGACAAATTACATGTGAACAAAGCCAGATCTAGCTAGCCTCTTGTTTATCATATGAATAAAGTTCTATTTTTCTTTAAAGACTGACATATAAAAACTTATGTTGCGTTAATTATGATTTAAACTTCATTTCATGCTCATTCAAAATAGTGCTAATTTTCACACAACAAATCACATTCACATTAATATTCATGACATGTGTAGAGTGGTTCAATCCTTTGTAGATTGATATTCAATACTAGAAAATATCAGGCTTACACAAATCTGTCATTAAAGAGTCATCATTGATTTACTCACAAGTTTTTGTTAGCAATCCCTCCTCAAACAAAGCATTGTCTACGGACTGTTGTGCTATATTTTCAAGAATAGGCCCAACCTCTTCACAACGTCTTCTTATCAGGCTTTCACTGACATTTGGCAAATTTAGTGATGTAAATAAATTATTAAGCTGTATTGGTCCTATTCCACTGTGGTACATACCTGAAATATTAATTTTCATTTAAAAAATTGCAGTATTTGTATGTGTCAATACATTTATGTACATATAGGAATCTGATGTACAGTAGTTATCATGTGTTTATGTAATTTATACATGTTTCTCGTTACTCGTTTTTATATAGATTAGACCGTTGGCTCCAAGTTGAAGGCCGTACATTGACCTATAATGGTTTACTTTTATAAATTGTTATTTGGATGGAGAGTTGTCTCATTGGCACTCACACCACATCTTCCTATATCTAACATATATATATTTTAAAACTAAAAATTTGAACAACAGTACTAATATAAGGTGACATACTGCAGCTGTGCTATATGAGCAGTCAAATTGCATCGACTATAATTCATCTGTGATAAACAGTCAGTGATCGTACATGTATATATCCCCTTGTATATGACGTAGACAATGGGTTTCTGTACAGTTTAATTGATGACGTCAATAAAATATACAGGTTGGCGGAAATTTTACGCCTTTGGCTTAAAAGTAAGAAATGATAGTTTCTACTCTAAATACATCAATTAGATCAGTTATAAGAGTTGCAGTTTATAGTGAAACAGCATACCTTGTTTTGAAATATAAATTTTATTTGTACTTGGCTGGAAAAAAACTTTTTCTCGCCACAGCCTCGCTTTCTATCTGCTTCTACATGTTGTAAGTCTTGTACAAATAACATTGATATTTCGAGACATCAAAAGATAATAACCAAAGGCTGCAAAATTTTCCTAAAATTACTAATTCCGGGGCAGCAGCCCAACAACAAGTTGCCCGAATGGTCTGAAAATTAAAGGGCAGATAGAACTTGACCTACATGTAATGAACAATTTCATTAGAAAAATAAGCCAAAAAACTGCATTTTACCCTATGTATTTTTAGCCATGGCTGCCATCTTGATTCATGTGGGGGGGGGGGGGGTCATGGGACACATCTTTTTAACAAGATACCATAATGATAAACGCAATGATCATGATGACTGTGGACAAGTTTGGTTAAATTTTTCTTAGTATAGTTTCAGAGGAGAAGATTTTTGTAAAAACCATGATGGACGCAAAGTGATGAGAAAAGCTAACTTAGCCCTTTTTACTAATTTATATGTTTACTTAAAATCTTGCCTTGAGCTGATATACAATTTAATTTTTATGTGGTGTTTTTTTCATTAACAATTAGCAATTTAATGATCAGTATATATCTGGACAACTGATCTGTCAAATTAATTGCTATTTTTTTTAAAAAGAAACAAAAGTATTTAATGATTTCAATACACAAATAATATAAATATAAAAAGTCTGGTTAAACAGTTTTCTATATATAGAACAAGGAGACTATATCAGACCCTAAAAAAAGAATAGGTTTGTTTGCCCTAATGCTACATGTACCTTCCTTGAAAATACTACCTACTTAAAAATCTTTTATTGTCCTAATGTGAAAATATTTATTTTTATTCAGATAGACATGAAGACTTATAAACATTGATACTTAAATTTCTCATAGCCAAAAGAAAAAGAAAAGAAATAGCCTACCTACATTGTAGCAACAAATATACCCACTTTCTCGATGCATAGATTGGGTACTAAGGGTTTTGGCAAACCAAAATATTTCTAAGTGTGGCCTCATTCTGACACCAAATTTTCACTGATTTTGGATATATCCACATTGCGGCACATGATGTTAAAGGTTTTGTTATAAGAGTCGGGGTTCTCACTAGGAATTTTTCATGGTGAGTCCTGGGACTCATCACTTTTAGAAATGGTGAGTCCCAAAAGATTTTGATGAGTCCAGGATGCAATGTATTTTTTTTGTGTCATAAGATAATGAAATGTGACGAAATACAACTTATAAAACGATGCGTGTTGGGTTGGTAGATTTTATTAAATCAATAAAAAATATGACTTCTTAATAGTTACAATGTATTGCTCAAAATTTATACATGTTACAGACTTCTTTCTGGGTCTATATCATATCCTTGATGTGGGGCCACATTGAAAAAAATGTTGGTTTGTCACAACCAGAGTTCCATAAAAAAGATCAGGGCAATAGTCTGAGTATTTGGTGCATAGTACAGAATAAATTTAAAATGTACATGTACAGAATATAAAAAAGAAGATGTGGTATGATTGCCAATGAGACAACTGTTCACAAGACAGTTTTTACAACTAAAGGTCACTGTACAGCCTTCAACAGTGAGCCAAAGCCCATTCAGCATAGTTACATGTAGCTTCAAAAGGCCCTGAAAGCTATATCATAATTATGTCAACAAATTTAATCACAATCCCAATTCAGACAGTATCAAGCTGGAATATTGTGTCCAATATTGCCCCAATTGTCAGGGTTTGATAAGCGCTCAATGAAGCATTTTATTCTACTGTGTAAAGTACCTTTTCACTGGATGATGTAAGATTTTGGTTCTGTAAATTTGATTTTGTATTTTTTACATTCTTGCCCGACAGAAAAAAACCAACCAAAAGCAGTAAACTAAAGTAACGATGATAGTCCGTTGGAAGGGGACGAAAATTGGCTGACCCGTGTTAAGAGAGAGTCATATCTCTTGCACGGAAGCAGGACAAGTCGCCCCACACCTAATTGCCCCACTTTTTCACCAACTCGCCCAACTTTAAAAAAAAACACCCCAACCTGGATTACCAAATCGCCCCACTTTTTAAAAAATCGTCCCACATGTGAAATTGGTTTAATCATGTTAAATATTTATTTTAACTCTATTCATACTTGTACTATTCATAAGTGGAAATATTAATACTCACTTCTTACTGCTATATTAAAAAAAGGGAATAATATAAGAAGTTTCTATAAGGTTTTCAAGGGGATAGCATCTTTTTCCATAAGTGGGGCGAGTTGGCAGGAGTAATATTCATGGAATTTAACTTATATACAATGGGATAACATCTTTTTCTACAAGTGGGGCGAGTTGGCAGGAGTAATAATCTTTTTCCATAAGTGGGGCGAGTTGGCAGGAGTAATATTCACGGAATTTAACTTATATACAATGGGATAACATCTTTTTCCATAAGTGGGGCGAGTTGGCAGGAGTAATATTCACGGAATTTAACTTATATACAACGGGATAACATCTTTTTCCATAAGTGGGGCGAGTTGGCATTACTACATTCATCCTGGTTAATAATATAATATAAATCTAGATTATTATCATTTTCTTTTAAGTGGGGCGAGTTGGCAGGAGTAATATTCACAGAATAACATCTTTTTCCATAAGTGGGGCGAGTTGGCATTACTACATTCATCCTGGTTAATAATATATTAATCTAGATATTATCGTTTTCCATAAGTGGGGCGAGTTCGCAGGAGTAATATTCACGGAATTTAACTTATATACAACGGGATAACATCTTTTTCCATAAGTGGGGCGAGTTGGCTTTACTAAATTCATCCTGGTTAATAATATATTAATAATATATTAATCTAGATTTTATCGTTTTCCATTCAGTGGGGCAAGTTTTCAGGAGTAATATTAACGGGATTTAACACATTTCACAAGTGGGGCGATTTTTTAAAAAGTGGGGCGATTTGGTAATCCAGGTTGGGGCGTTTTTTTTTTTAAAGTGGGGCGAGTTGGTGAAAAAGTGGGGCTATTAGGAGTGGGGCGACTTGCTAGTGGGGCGACTTGTCATGGATTCCTCTTGCACGTTAAAGACACCCTTGTAGATTTCGAAAAAGAGTAGGCTAATGCTACTACAAGGCAGCACTCGTAAGACATCATAATTATTTGCAGTCCAGGAATTGGTACTAGGTAAACATGCTACATGTGAATATAAAGTATAAATATACAGGGTGTGCAGATTTTATTTTTGCACTTACCAGTTGCAAGTTTGGTGTTGACATCAAATATCCTTGGCCCATGGGATGCATTGTGGGTTTTGCCCATGGCAACACGTAAAAAGTCATTACAGTTATAACAACGAACAATCAGGTGACCACATAAACCAGCAGGCAAAATTCCAATTCCATCTTTTAACTTCAATGTAATGTCACATCTGGAACATCTCATATTATCAAAAAAGGTTTGAATGTCAATCACATGTCTGGTATAACCTATTGGCTTTAATTTTCCAGAAAAATAGAACTCATTGATCTCATCAAACGATGCAGAGGATTGATACGTGTGATCATGTTGGAAAGAACCTGGTGTAAAAGATGTATCAAAATCGGGCGTAAAAGTAGTATCAAAATCGGGTGTAAAAGTAGTATCAAAATCGAGTGTAGATGGTGTATCAAAATCAGTTGTGGATAAATCGGGTCGAGATATGTTGTCTCATCTGTTGTTGTAAGTCTCTGCCTGACAGTTTTTCAAAAACCGACCGTTCTTCTTTCTGCTAGGCATGTCGTCTGATATTGTTTACATTGCCGTAAATGGCGCGAAACTATGTCGTAAACAATAATAACAGTATAAATTTAAATAAAATATAAACTACGATCAAAAATTGATTTATTTTATCATTTTAGTTCCTAAAATAATCAGAAAAGGTATTGTTTATATTTATTTTATGTGTTATGTTATAACCGTTAAACCAACTGCCGAAAAATGCCCGAGTTGCGCAATATTCAAAAACGCGTTCCAGATCGGGCCTCGTTAAATCAAAAGAACAAAATAAGAATCTGCTCAAATTCTGGAAAATGACCGTTTGTGAGCTATTGAAGTTTAAAAAGAAAAGATAAATTGATGTTGTATAGTGTTTTTTTTTTTTGATTTTTGCAAATTGATACTTAGTTAAATAGTAGTGATAAATGAAATGCAAATAATTAAAATGGCAACATATATATAATGTATGTCCAACTTCCACATATATTTAAAAACAAAAAAACGATTATTTGATTCGCAGCGACATTCCGGAGCTTGATCGTAAAACAAATTATTTGTCCTTTCTTGCTGTACACTTTCCTTTTTAATTTGTTAATATCTATATGGAATTACTGTAATAACATTATATAAATCCAAATGAATTAACGGATGATATTATTTCAATCATTCATCCCGTCATTGTTCGTCCTAATATCTTTTGCAGATTAAGATACTGGTAAATGGACGTTCGAGAAGATTCATTTGACATTAAATGAACGAATACGATTTTTATCTTATTAACAGACAGGTTATTTATTTTTTCTGTATAATGTATCTGGGATTTTGTCCTATTTTTTGGGTCAACAATACATTTGTATATGGACTGTCCCCTGGTTTGATTCGTTGTTGCAATCTGACCTATGGCAACTTTCTTTAAATATTCTTAAATTTGAAAACCTCCGTTTCTTGCTATTTTCTTGAAAAGTTGTATTGCACTGTCGACTATTTACAATATCATGATTAAATTTGTACAAATAAAGGCAAAAGTAGTATACGCTGCTTAAAAGTCACAAATCGATTAGAAGAAAAAAATCCAGACATCAGAAACACTGAAACAACGCATGTGTATCGCTATTTAAATATTGACAAAAAAAAAACATTATGAACACTACCGGCTTTGAAATCCTCTAAGATCGTGGATAAATGTTGAATCTTAAATAGCATTTACACAATAGTTAAATACTAGTAATACAATTTTGAGCTATTATCGCGTACAAACTATCAGCCTTCGGGTACCTGTCAATTACAACAACGAGAACACTATTTTATACCTAAATGAGACTTTTTGAAAGTACTTTGGGGTGTTAAAGCGTTGACCAAAGCACAAACATTTTGTATGAGGCGTGGACGATTTTTATTCTTAAATTCCACACACGTTCATCGCCTCTGCCACTCTATCAAATTACGACACAAACGTATAATATGCACATTTATAAGTTATAGAACAGACATAACAAATCGAGTTCAATCAAGACTTTCGCTCGTTTGTCAATGCCTTATTTTAATGTTGTCACGGAAATCACTTGCATCCATGAATGTTGCATTTAAGAATATATCGTTTAATTCAAATTTCTGAATCATGTTAAACTTAATCATGTTAATTGTATTTCATGTAATTATATAAGTCTGTAAATTATTACACCTACTTTCATACGGGTGTGAATATCAAGCAAATGTAGTCGATATCTTATTTAGTAAATCAACCATCGTTTTTTTCCGCCTCATTTTTAGACTTACATCTCGAATTTGACTTACGCAGTCATGTCAGTACTAGAATTAATGACAAAGGAGACGATTTTAATTTTGAAATTATAAATTTCCCCAACCTTAGTAGCAATATACCAACTTCACCTGCATATGGGATATATATTTCCCAACTTATTCGATATCCAAGAGCTTGCAGCTCCTACTCAGACTTTGTAAAACGTCATCAGTGTCTGAGTAGAAAGTTGATGAACCAGGGGTATGTTAAAGAACGTCTCGTCCTTTTTCTAAAAAAGTTCATCGGAAGGTACCAAGATCTTGTTGATAAATATTCTGTAGCAACTTCACAAATAATACACGATGGTCTTGATGTATAGATTCTGCGTACTGATGTTGTTTATCATCTTAACTACGTGTTTTATAGTTCTTTCATTTGTCCTTGTTCTATTCTTTTATTTGTCTTTATTAATATTACTTTTACTGTTTAGTCTTTGCTATATCCTTTTGACGTAACGCTGTGCTTATGTATCCCATCATACTTTGAACAACAAAATTATTTAATGATGTGACTCTGTATCTATGTATCTTGTCATACTTTGAATGAAAAAGATATTTTATTTATTAATATTACTTTTACTGTTATGTCTGTTTTCTGTGATACACATTTGACGTAACTCTGTACTTATGTATCTCATCATACTTTAACCACACTATTATTTTATTTATCATTATTACTTTTACTGTTAAGTCTGTTTTTGTTATATCTATTTTACGTGACGGTATTTATGTATCCCGTCATACTTTGAACGACAAAATTATTTCATGTCTACCTGTGCGAATTTCAAACGCGCAATTTTACACCAGTACTTAAAACCCTCCATCTTTTATGGGTGCATTTAACATAGATAAATTAAATCGTATAATATAAACAAAATGAGGCCGTTAGTTTTCTCGTTTGAATTGTTTTACATTGTCTTATCGGAGCCTTTTATAGCTCACTACGCGGTATGGGCTTTGCTCATTGTCGAAAGCCGTACGGTGACCTATATTTGTTAATGTCTGTGTTATTTCGGTCTTTTGTGGATAGTTGTCTCATTGGCAATCATACCACATCTTCTTTTTTATATAAAATGAGGCTGTTCAATTTGATGTATGCCTTTTTGTGCTTCTTCGTTACATTTGTTGTTTTTATAGTGATTTAGATGATAACACAATGTTGACTGCTTTTCTTTTACCTTTTTACCTATTGTGTCTGTCTGTTTTATTCACGCATCGGTGACAATATAATGGAATTTGATGCGACTGTCATACAAGTGAGAGGTTTAGCTAGCTATAAAACCAGGTTCAATCCATCATTTTCTGCATTTGAAAATGCCTGTACCAGTCAGGAATATGACAGTTCTTGTCTATTCGTTTTTGATGCGTTTTGTTATTTGATTTTGCCATGTGATTATAGACTTTCCGAATTGATTTTCTTCTGAGTTCAGTATTTTTGTGATTTAATTCACTTTTTCTGAATTTCTCATTTGAAAATGATCCTGAAATCTAATTCACTTTTATCGTAAAATAACATTAACGGTACTAATTTTTCTGCACCAGATGTGCATTTCGACAATACATGTCTCTTCAGTGATGCTCGTGGCCAAAATATGTAAAATCCAAAGCTTATATAAAAGATGAAGAGCTATAATCCAAAAGTTCCAAAAAGTAAAGCCAAATCCGTGAAAGGAATCAGAGCTTTGCATGAGGGAGATACATTCCTTAATTTATAATATTTTTTAACATTTTATAACAGCAAATTTAATAACACACAAAATGCGTATTTTCATTTCAGTACCGGAGTACTGGCTACTGGGCTGGTGATACCCTCGGGGACTAACAGTCCACCAGCAGAGGCATCGACCCAGTGGTAATAATAACATTAACAGTACTAATTTTTCTGCACCAGATGCGCATTTCGACAATACATGTCTCTTTAGTGATGCTCGTGGCCAAAATATGTAAAATCCAAAGCTTATATAAAAGATGAAGAGCTATAATCCAAAAGGTCCAAAAAGTATAGCCAAATCCGTGAAAGGAATCAGAGCTTTGCATGAGGGAGATACATTCCTTAATTTATAATATTTTTTAACATTTTATAACAGCAAACTTAATAACACACAAAATGCGTATTTTCATTTCAGTACCGGAGTACTGGCTACTGGGCTGGTGATACCCTCGGGGACTAACAGTCCACCAGCAGAGGTATCGACCCAGTGGTAATAATAACATTAACAGTACTAATTTTTCTGCACCAGATGCGCATTTCGACAATACATGTCTCTGTAGTGATGCTCGTGGCCAAAATATGTAAAATCCAAAGCTTATATAAAAGATGAAGAGCTATAATCCAAAAGGTCCAAAAAGTATAGCCAAATCCGTGAAAGGAATCAGAGCTTTGCATGAGGGAGATACATTCCTTAATTTATAATATTTTTTAACATTTTATAACAGCAAACTTAATAACACACAAAATGCGTATTTTCATGCCAGTACCGGAGTACTGGCTACTGGGCTGGTGATATCCTCGGGGACAAACAGTCCACCAGCAGAGGCATCGAACCAGTGGTAGAAATAACATTAACGGTACCATTTTTTTCTGCACCAGACGCGCATTTTGACAATACATGTCTCTTTAGTGATGCTCGTGGCCAAAATATGTAAAATCCAAAGCTTATATAAAAGATAAAGAGCTATAATCCAAAAGTTCCAAAAGGTATAGCCAAATCCGTGAAAGGAATCAGATCTTTGCATGAGGGAGATACATTCCTTAATTTATAATATTTTTTAACATTTTATAACAGCAAACTTAATAACACACAAAATGCCTATTTTATGCCAGTACCGGAGTACTGGCTACTGGGCTGGTGATACCCTCGGGGACTAACAGTCCACCAGCAGAGGCATCGAACCAGTGATAGTAATAACATTAACGGTACCAATTTTTTCTGAACCAGACGTGCATTTTGACAATACATGTCTCTTCAGTGATGCTCGTGGCCAAATAATGTAAGCTCCAAAACTTATATAAAAGATGAAGAGCTATAATCCAAAAGTTCCAAGTGGTATAGCCAAATCCGTGAAAAGAATCAGAGCTTTGCATGAGGGAGATACATTCCTTAATTTATAATATTTTTTAACATTTTATAACAGCAAATTTAATAACATACAAAATCCGTATTTTCATGCCAGTACCGGAGTACTGGCTACTGGGCTGGTGATACCCTCGAGGACTAACAGTCCACCAGTAGAGGCATCGACCCAGTGGTAGTAATAACATTAACGGTACCAATTTTTCTGCACCAGATGCGCATTTCTACAATACATGTCTCTTCAGTGATGCTCGTGGCCAAAATATGTAAAATCCAAAACTTATATAAAAGATGAAGAGCTATAATCCAAAAGTTCCAAAAATATAGCCGAATCTGTGAAAGGAATCAGAGCTTTGCATGAAGGAGATACATTCCTTAATTTATAATATGTTTGAACATTTTATAACAGCAAATTTAATAACACACAAAATCCGTATGTCATGCCAGTACCGGAGTACTGGCTACTGGGCTGGTGATACAAGGTGGTTGTTTTCCATTCGTTTTTGATGGTGTTTTGTCATTTGATTTTGTCATGATTAAGGACTTTTCGATTTGATTTTCCTCCGAGTTGAGTATTTTTGCGATTTTACTTTTTATCGTACAGGGTGAAACAACATATATTTACATGACAAACCACGAGTTCCGGGTCAAATAAGAATGTTATAACTGGCAACACGACATGTAACCCTTTAAAATACAAAATGTATATTACCGTGTAGATTTTAACAGCTTTGTAGCTGTTTATCATATCTACCAAGTTGATCATTTATTCTGACTAACAATGACGATCATGCGATGTTGTTTGTATGGTTGTTAAGTTCGAGTAGGTTATGAATTATCTTATCGAATCATAAATATATCATAAAAACGAGGCGGAACTAGAAATTCTCCTATTATACTTCGGGAGGCATGTTCTATAAGAAATGAACAAAACATTTTTTATTATAATTAAGGAGATGCGGTCAAATATATAAGCCACCAAAAATTAACCTATTGTGTCTCAATTCATAACTTGTTGCAAGCAGTAAACCGTATCAGAATTTATAATGTTGATGTTGCATATGAAGATTGCATGACGTAACATACCATGAGTTGTTTAATTAGTCACGCCTCCATGACTTAAGATGTAAAAAGGTGTGTTGTTTATATATCAATTGTAGCTAAATGTTATGATGAAGGAATACTTTAACATTTACCGTTAAATTTCTGCATACCGTTGTCTTGGATTTATTGTATTTATTGTTTTGTATTGTACTAAATTGTTTCACTGATATTCATTCGTATGTCCCTAGATCTATTTGTGCATCAACGTTTCGGAGATTTTGGATAAAGACGCGGTTAGGTCTGTAGTTTGGATGGGTTATTTACAACGTTGTGAAAATTCAGGAATATGACAGTTGTTTTCTTTTCGTTTCGTACGTTGATTAAGTAAAGCTTTAAATGTTGTCAGCTATTATGGACTTGTCCGATTTTTAAAATACGATTGGAGTTCAGTAAATTTTAAAATATGCTTTTACACTGAGATAATACACTTAAAGCCTATTCTGAACTTTTTTCCAAACATGTTTCAATCATTTAAAGATTGAGCTGTTACCTCAAGAAAACAATAGTTAATACGAATAACATCAACACCTACAATCGCTGGCTTATTTGGAAAAAACAATCATTATTTTTTCAATGTAGTTTTAATGTGTGTTGTCCTCGATAATGCCTCGAAGCAATGGAACTCCATGCACGCAATCATAAAGCGCATGTTAATAAGGTTACACATAATTATCGGAGCATGTAATCTATTTTAAAGCTTTTACATGTTGTTAAGATCTTATGTTAGTTATATCATGCGGACATTTGACAATTACAATCCGATCTTGCGTGCTTATTATATTAATCAATGTCCTAGTTTAAATTGTCCTTGATTAACACGAATGCCCTATGACCGAAGAGGGGTTGAACAGAGCTAAGGGAACGTAAAAAGGAGGAGAAGTGAATCCAGAGTTAGGGATTGGGAAACGGATGAAAAGGTACAGTAAACATAGGAATATCATAACTTAAAACAACAAGTTGGCCGATTTTCTTCTGGAAGTAAGAGGGTGTATGGAATGTAATGCACCTGATCATCGGGAATAGACATATGATTATTAAGATTTGAAGAATTTTGCCATAAAGCAAACGCATATAAATGGTAGATTAATATTGATTGGAGAACATTGAAAAGGTTCGCTGCAGTTGGATAGGAAAACAGCCTATGGGTTTATGCATCTTAGAAACTATTGAGAACTATATTCAATTTAATAGATTATATAAGGCGCACCAGTGAAAGTTGCATTGAGAATGTCTTATGTGAGAGCTGGTCAATCTGACGCAGGAATTGTCATCCATATTTTACATGTTATTCAATAATAAATCCAAATTTCTGAATGTTCCGAACCCTGTGCTTTACAATGTACAATGATTCCCTTCATCTTCAATCAAATGTATTAGGATGCATACAGTGCAATATTCTTATGGGGACAACATTAATTGACAGAGGTGTATTAATTGCTAAGATATTTAGGAATGCAATACGATTTTATAAATGTATGATTAAAAGAAAGTATTTATCCGTTTTTAATTGGGGTTTTGTTTTGAGGCGGGAGTCACTACATATGCCACATAATTGAAAGCAGGGAGTCGCTACATATGCCAAATAATTAAAAGCAAAACTAGTATCTATCTTTAGACGTCCTTATGATAGATAAGTAGTCATACTAAAACAAAAACATCAATAGCTGAAAAAGCATACATTTTGAAAATGCAAATTACCGTGCATTACCATAATGGCGTTTTCCATTCGTAAGTGGATTGATATGGAAACATTTTTCTCAGACGAAATCTTAACGTGCTATAATTCCATCAATATTACAAATTGTTTAAGGTATCAATACATTTGTATGAAAGACTACATGAATATCCAATGTCTTCTTTTCAGTTTAAGTAACTTTAACAAAAAATACTGTGAAAGGATCTTTTTATGGTTATGATATCATATAATAAGAAAAAGTTAGTAGCTATTGATATCATACAACCAAGGTCTCATTATTATTTGATTTAAGAATATTCTAAAATATTGTAATCCTCTTACTGTCAAACGAAAAGACATTTTCTCCATAGGCAAAGTCAGATGTCATTTTAAGACCTGAATTTTTTGTTTAAGATGGCATTTAATTTTATTAATTCTTTTCACGATATTAAATGTGTCCTTTAAATTGTTATTTCCAAAAAAAAAAACATTTTTAGGATTGTTTATGGAAATTATAAAGGCTGTTTTTAGAAAATTAGAGCTTTAGGAAAATGTGATGTCTATGAGAAATCCAATTATCTTTCCAATTTTATGCTCGTTCGATATATCTATCTTCAAAAATTATATTTATTGTATCTTTATGGAGATTTAAGAAAAATCCGCTTTCTCAAATCGGGGGAAAATTTCGATGGCAAAATACTTGTGTTTTTCCAGTCGGCGTCATTAAAAACAATCGTAGAATTAAGAATGTATTACTGAACTGATTTTTGAAATGAGTCTGTACATGAAGAGTAATCGTAGAATGCATTGCTGAAATTGCTGGTATACTGAAAAAAGAGGCAAAATGGATTCGAAAATAAATAACACCGTCGCTAAAAAGGAACAAAATAAATAAACAGGCAGGCTACAGTACACAAAACACAACATAAAAAACTGAAGACTGAGTAACACAGGCCTCAACGAAAACTGGAATAATCTCAGGTGCTCCAGATGATAAGCAGGTCCTTATATATATATATATATATATATATATATATATATATATATATATATATATGGCAAACGTCGTGTTGCTCATTTAGTTCAAAACTGGTGATTAAGGAATAACAGTAATGTAGTTGAAGATTTGCCACCGTCAATTGTTAATTTGACGGTCGCAAATGCAGTTTTACTAGAGACGCGTAGCGGAGACAGTAAAACGGATATTTGCGACCGTCAAATCAAAATTGACGGTAGCAACTCTTCAACTACAGTACTGTTATTCCGATTCCAATGCATGAGAAAAATAAGATAAAACTTGAAAAAATGTTTAAATTTGACAAATAGAAAAAAATCCGCGAAATTTCATGAATGATTTTGGCACAAAGACGTCAGAGCTCAAAGTGACGTCATTCAAATGAAAACTTACAAACTGGAGGTTATTACGCTACCTTTTTTTTTTAATAAAATAAATCCTTTATTGCACAATTCTCTGCTGTTTACAACTTACTCGACTCACAGCATTCAGGTTATCACGTTAACTGTACGCTTCAAATTCTGATAAAATTACATTAAAACGGAGAATTCGAAGTAGGTGTTGTTTTATTTTCGATTATCTAGTAGTAATCGAACATTTGTTGATTCAATCAATTAAAAATGGCGGGTCTTTCCTTAGTTACGCCTTGTCAACTGTAGATTTGACGCAACTTTTAGACTATGAAAAAAATGGCTACATCCAAATTGCATTAGAATAAGTCTTATTTGGTAGGTCATTTGGAATAATATGTTTTGAATATTGATCATAATTGTAACCGCGGGGGAGGGGGATCACAGTTTTTTGGTGCTCATTCAAACCTTTATAAATCTGAAACAGATGTAAAAACATGAGAACAAACTGTCAAAAAACAGTTGAAAAAGGCTAGACAAATAAAAAAATTATAAAGCAAAAACACAGACCGGACGTGGCAGGGTGTACTCGAGAACATTTGTAACTATATGTTTATAGAGATACATTCGTAAGCTAAACCAAATTAAAGATAAAATCTAAAACAAAACAACACGGAAGATATATTTAAGTAAGAGTCGACAAGGATATGTTTAACTGTCCGGAGTATCTACTATCTAGTAGGATGGGATAGAGTTGATTAGTCTTTTGTCGTAGTAGTAGTAGTAGTAGTTTGTAGAATGTTGGTTATCATTTCGTCATTATGAGTATTTTTTATAACCCCGCTTTGAAAAAAGGAATATACTGTTTAACCTCTGTCTGTCTATCTTTCGTACTGTTTTACTGTCCGTTAGTCCGTCCGTCCCATGAATATTTTCGTCTCATTTTGCTCAGGAACTACAGTTCTAGGATTTCTTAAATGTGGTTTCAGAGTTTATATAAGTCAGCTATACCGTGTAATGCGTTTTAAGATTCATCACTCCACAACTTACTGTTTACCGAACACTTGTAATTTTACACATGATGGCCAAGTTGTAATTTTGTCTTATTTTTCTCAGGAACTACAATACAAGGATTTCTAAAATTTTATTTCAGAGTTTACAAATGACAATTTTACGATGTGATACGTTTTTAAATACGTCACTCAACATCTTCCTGTTTACTGACCGTGCAAGGGCTGCATAACCAGTGAAGGTTGTTAAACACTTCTGTTTGTTGTTGTTTACCGAACACTTACATATTTTTACACTATTAACATTATCCACTTGCGGCGGGGGTATCATCAGTGAGCATTATCTCACAGTTACACTTGTTTCATATATTTTCCATGTCTCTCACCGACTTATGAGTTTTTATTGTACCACCCAGTTTTGGAATACATCAATATCAGATTAACTTAAAAAAAACACCTATGTAGCCATGATAATTGTTATTTCTGGTATTTATTTTTTTTTCTCCAGACAGGAAGTAAACAGTTTGGGTGTCCTTTTACAAGTCATTTAAAATGTTTCAATCTGACAGAGTTTCACCCTCCATATAAAAGCTATCATGTGATGCTTCGTTAATATCTACCAATGCATTCAGTAGAAAATACAAGCAAAACATTTTTTTTTCAGTTTATTACTATTTAATAAATTAAATACTTTAATCAGTTGTTTTGTAATCGAAAGCAAGATGTATATCGTATGTAGTGAATCATGTTGTAAAAGTATGATTGTCTGTATGGAAGCTTGAGTTTATGTGTACCTTCATCTCAGATTTAAGTTAACTTAATAACATTTCTACAAATTATAATCATAGCAATATATTAACTCTTCAACGTATGGTACAGCTAATAATTAGTTCGGTCTCGTATATTCAAACGCAACTCCCATTATGAACGATAGTCAAATTGAAAGTAGGAAGTTTCATTTGATTTTTAATTAGATAAGGTCATACACCAATATAGAACAATATTCCTGCATATTTTTATTTTTTTGTAAATACTATGAACTAAAAAACGACTTTTGTTGGTGTCTGTCATTTTACTGTATGTTTGTTTCAATTTTGTAGTCAGTTTTGTTGTATGTGTATTAAAATATTGTGTTGTGTGTCTCTAATGTATATTAACACAGTTATGCAGCTGGATCCAAACTATTGTCACATTAAAAAAATATGTCTGTTTGGGTTGCTCACACAGTTTCGTCAATATAACAGAGTGGTAAAACAACCTGTTTTTACAGCTTGTTATTCTACACACGTGTACGACAGTTATTTATAGGTTCGCTATACTGACAAAATAAGGTCAACATTACCACTAGAACTACTTGGTTTATGTGACAATATTGGGCTCCAACAGCCAAATCCAACAATACTTTACGACTATATTGTACTCCAAAAAGATAAGAACAAGAACGAATAAGAATCGATGTGATATACATAATTCAATTATGGACTTTAGATGAAGGTTTATGTTCAATATACATAAATCTAAAGAACAAAAGCCTCACTAAGTGTTCAACATGACGGTATTAAGAACAAGAAATAGCAAGAACATAGTATTGTAAGATAATTATGAACACTGTTTTTGACCTGACATGTTCACAGGAAGACATAATACACATAGGGATCCGCGACTCTTACTTTCAGCCAATCTGGCTTGTGTCTGTCTTACCTTTTCAAACCATATTCTGTATAAGAGTTATGAAAAGCCATATATTTCAGTGTAAATCCGTGCTTGAAAGATCGTCAGTTTACAGAAAATGTCTAATTATTTTCCGCGCAATCTTTAATTACTATTCGTGTCTGGAATCTGTGACATATTTACGACATCTTCATTACAAAATAAAATACTCTGATCACATTAATAGGTCAAATGACTTGCCAGTAGACATGATATAAACGTCTGAATACCAAAATGTCAGGATTAGGCTAAGTAAATAGTTATCTACATAAATTAATTGACTTTTAAAACTATGTTTTATCATTGATTTACAACACGCGACTTAGATTTGTTATATCGGTTCTTCATTTGGTGTTCAAAGTGCATCACGAACTTTGAATAAATTCGAATCCGTAATGCATGGAAGCGACCGTTGGACTTAATTATTTTTTTTAATGGAAAAGAATAACTTTGTATTGAATGAAACACTTCACATTAAAGGTTTTTTTTCGCTTTTGAATCACTCCTTTGTAAGACAAAATTGAAATCCATTATCATGGTAAATGATCCTGCGTGATAAATACTTTATGATTTATAGGTTCGTGTAGCTTAGTTGTAAGTATGCTATGTTGTGTCTTGTGTACTATTATTTAGATATAGGAAGATGTGGTGTGAGTGTCAATGAGACAACTCTCCATCCAAATAACAATTTGAAAAAAGTAAGACATTATAGGTCAATGTACGGCCTTCAACACGGAGCTTTGGCTCACACCAAACAAGCTATAAAGGGCCCCAAAATTACTAGTGTAAAACCATTCAAACGGGAAAACCAACGATCTTATCTATATAAAATAAAAAGACGAGAAACGAGAAACACGTATAAATTACATAAACAAACGACAACTACTGCACACCAGAATCCTGACTTAGGACAGGTGCAAACATTTGCATCTGGATTAAACATTTTAATGGATCCAAACCTTCTCCCTTTTTCTGAAACACTAGCATAACATCACAACATAGAAAAACACACATTAAAATATCAATTGGCAGGCTTAACTCAATCAAAAAAACGTACATTAATACACTATAAACGAATAAATTTGATCTGCGATATCTGAATGCAAATGCACAGTTAATAAAATATTAGAGACAAACATTCAAGGCCAAAAAAACACAAGTCCAAACAAAGCCATGGCAAGTCACCACTGCGAAATATTTAACCCTTATAAAAAAATTCACTTTAGAAATTTGTCTGTTTGTTATTTTCTTTTTTTGCCATTGCATTGTCAGTTTATTTTCGATCTATTTAAATGTACCTCTGGTATCTTTCGCCCTTCTTTTATGACAGTTTGTTTTCATCATCAAAACTATATTTATTTTAAGAACATTTATAAATATGTTGGTTCATTAGAAAGTAAACAGATATTTTTGTAAAGTTCTGTCAACCTTTTTTGTACCGCTGTCAACACTTTTCCTTTCACATTACCCGGGGTTATAATGTTTGTGCATGAAACCCATTTAGGAAATGTTGACTAAAATTAATTGCTATGCACACCACGGCGATTGTTTTACTTATCCCTATTTTCAGCTGGTAACAACGTGACCAAACTAGACTTTTGAGTATTTGAATTATGATATTCTAAAGAGACATACAAACATGTAGTTTTCATATATAAAAATGATGAGCTGTGGCATGATTGCCAATGAGACAACAATCAAACAAAGATCATATGACGATGATGCAAACAACAACAAGGAATTATATGGTATTATGGAAGTTGTTAGTTCTTGTTTTCTTTTATTACTAACAGCATTTGAACATCTAAGAACGTGGTTCACTGATATCGAAACAATATGAATCACCCAACTTTTTGTTCGTATTGATAAAGATCTATTCAACCAATGGTAACCTACTTCTCATATCCTCAAATACTTTTCATTATTTGAGATCACCGGACACCTTTGCCTAATTCAGAGTACCATATTGGTCGTTTGTTGACCAATCTGTGCCAAATGTTTACCTCATAAGGAAAAACAATGAATTAAAAGTTATACAGTATAACATAACGAAATACATGTACGTCATTATTCCTTTACCGAAACCGAATCCGTTTTTGTTTGCCAGCAATGAAAGTGAGGCATCATCTTAATTATTTTCAGCGGTGGCTTTTGATTAGGTTTCCTAGACGACAATATCTCTGTGTCTCTGTACATTATTATACTCTATTTAAGCCCTCCATAAATGATATCATGAAGCAAAGTAACAATCAGTTACAATGTATCGCCAGTGATGGAGTTCGGCGGTACTAGCTTTATATAAAACACCGAAATCTAAGGTACATTCAAAAAGGGGACGTCCAAACAAACTGAGAAAATCAAACATTAAACTTTATTATCTATAATGAAACGAATTGAAAGTAGTTGTCATGCAAGTCCTTATTGATCATATTTTTCTTTAAGTACTAAACCATTTCATTTTGTTTGTGCCTGTCCTAAGTTAGAGCCACTGGTTTTTGTTAGTCTTGCATGTTTTTTTTAATTGTATTTCATTTATATTTTTTGGAGTTCAGTGTGACGTCCATTTTCACTGAACTAGTACACACGTTTATTTAGGAGCCAGCTGAGGAACACCTCCGGATGCGGGATATTCTCGCTGCGTTGAGGACACATTGGTGACTTATCTTATTTTGAAACACATCATAGCCATAATATATTGTGACTGATTGTCTTCTCAATTTCATATTCAATGTTTATTTTACCATTTGGATGTCAAACCTTTTCTATGATCGAAGTTGTACTAGTATAGTACTGACACCACCGTCTGTTTTGGGCATTCATGTATATATTAATCAATAAAAAACATGGATACTTTTACATTAGTTTGACG
Source organism: Mytilus galloprovincialis (assembly GCF_965363235.1). Lineage (NCBI taxonomy): Eukaryota > Metazoa > Mollusca > Bivalvia > Mytilida > Mytilidae > Mytilus > Mytilus galloprovincialis. The sequence continues at coordinate 4,034,837 of NC_134846.1, read as the reverse complement.
CATAGTAGTTATATATATAATAATGGATAATTTTAATTATTCTATATTAAAAAAAAAATGTTTCTCCTAATTAAGCACCTCAGATAGAGGTGCCTTTTTTGTTTTTTCTGCTAAAAATATAAGAACAATAAAGTGATATATTTTCTTAAGTACAAATCTTAAAACGATGAAGTGATATTAATTCCTCTTTAAGTGCTATTCGTGACGTACTATATCAATTCATTTAGATTTACCCCACACCTAATTTAAGTCAATGGTTGAACAAGTTCCTTTGTAATTATGTACATTGTTTTGTGATGGATGATATGTTTTTTATCAGAATACCACGGACACGTTTGTTGTAGGTTTTGGCCTAAGCTGTTACTTTACTGTTGTAAAAAAACTCAGCATACCATAGTTTGACCTATAATGGTTTACGTTGATGAATTTTGACGTGAATCGAGAGTTGTCTCGTTGGCATGCATACCGCATCTTCCTATATTTATCATCATAGATACCAGGGTTTAGCTTTTGTAATTGCACCAGACGCGCGTTTCGTCTACAGAAGACTCATCAGTGACGCGCAAATAAAAAAAACAGTTAAAAATGCCAAAAAAGTACAAAGTTGAAGAGCATTGAGGACCAAAAATTCCAAAAAGGTTTGCCAAATGCAGCTAAGGTATTCTATTCCTGAGGAAACAAAGCGTCAGTCAATAATGCAAAGTTTCTAAAATTTAGGCCGCATCCCACTTGGATAGAGTTGTACTCTTTTTTTTTCTTAGAGAATCGATCAAAGCTACAGACCGATATTGAATCTCCGGTTGGTTCAAAATAAAGATTTCAAGTAGCGAAACCGGGACAGGTGATAAATATATAATCTTGCTGAAAATTTATAAACTAAAACCTTAAAAATTCGGTTTGACATATAACCTAAGTACACTAGGGAGATACATATACAGAAAACTGACAACTGAACACTATACATAATATACAACCCTAAACAAAAAATAAAGTTTGGATCTAGATCTAGACGCTTGTCGCGCTTATAACAACACACGTTTGAATTTCATTTTATTTGTTATGTAAACACTACCTGTTTGACATTTAGCACACAATCGTCCAGTCAGTTTGCATTTTGCATATAGCATACTTTCTTGAGACTCCTTTAAAAAATGTCGTATTAAAAAAATTGTAATTAAATGATTACTCCGTATCGATAAAAAGCATTTATATCCGTGCAAATATGTTAATACCAATTTAGCTTCAAAGAGATTTTATATTTAATAGTCCATTCCTCTTCATATTATATGTATTAAAATGTTTTTGTTTGTTTACTTTTGCATTGAATATTCTATAAACGTGATAAAGTGGTACAAATTGCAAAATTTCATCAAAGTGGTTCTTTTATTCCTATAAATTGCAGATCTAAAAAGACTGAATTTCATATAAAAGTATTTTGAATAGTTTTTAAGTGCTTCATTGACACGAGGGAATTTGGTTAAAATCCTAATATGAGATTGTAAAATAGAAATGTTTGGTCATTCACCCTATATTTATAAGTCAATAGCAACCGTCAAGGTTATTAAAACAATTCAACTTCTGTGAATATAGATAACGCTAAGTAACACTGTAACACAATCAAAAAGATTTCAATAACAAGCTGATATGACATATTCTATTGTGAATATTCCCACATGTCTGAATATTTTTTTCTAATTAAGCTGTTTTTCTTGTTCTTAAAAATCATCTTTAAAAATGTAAGAACATGAGGAAATCGTTGGGATTTTACTACCAACCTTCAACATGTTTAACAACTGCAGATTTTTTACAAGAATATATCCTTGTTTTAATTCAAACTTCTTATTTTTGACAGTTTCATACTTAAAACTCTTTTAAGAATGAAATATCTACATAAGTGGCTTATTTTCATTGCAAATCCTTTTTAATGACATCTCTTATTAGGTTTCTCGAGGATATAAAGAACGTAAGTAGAGTTGAAGAACCAAGGTCTAATCGTGACATATTTTTGTAACATGTTTCAAAACTGTTTTTTGCTTAACAATGTAATGAAGACAATAATCAATAATTAGAGATAATTATATTATTTTTCAACGTAATATACAAGGTCATATACACTTAGAACACGAGACAGGGTGAAATATCTTGCTGAAAACGATTTCCATTGTTCACTGACAATAACACAAGTATTTATTTTATCGGACATTGTATTTAGAGGTTGCTTGTTTATCATTCATGTCATAAAAAAGTATAATTATATGGACAGAAAGGTTTGCATTCAGAACAATATTCTCTTCCATGTACAAAAACTGATAAAAACTGATGAAATACTTATTTTTATCAGGAAATGTTTTTAAGTCAGAAATATAACAGTTGTTGTCCATTCGTTTTGTGTCATTTGATTTTGCCATTTGATTAGGGACTTTTCGTTTTGAATTTTCCTCGGAGTTCAGTATTTTTGTGATTATACTTTTTTATCGATCAATCTGTCATCAGGTATGCTAAAAGTTTATTTTTTAAAGATGTAAATGGACATGTAGCTACGAAAAAAAATGCATTTGTTTTTTTTTTTTTATAAATGTTTATCAGTTTTAGCAGCAATCAATCTTCCACTGAACTGATTAATTTGCCATTTAGTTTTTGGTTTTGTAGAAATCATGGTTCATTAGTTGGAGGAAAATTTAACACGGAAAGTCTGTCAACAAATGGCAAAACCAAAACCTCAAACACATCAAACGACTGGATAACAACTGTCACATTCCTGATTTGGTACATGTAAAAATAGTCACATTCTTGACTTGGTATCAACACTTGTGTTATGGACAGTCAACAGTTCTATACTATTTTTTACCTTTATTTATCTACTATTTTCCTATCTGTAGAAAATGGTGGATTAAACCTGTTTTTGAAGCTAGCTTACCCTCTGACTTGTATGGCAGTCGCATATAATTCTAATATATTGACAACGCTGTGTGGACAAAACAAACAGATATAATACGTAAAAACGTCAAAAATAAGAATACAGGAGTCAGTATTGTGTTGTAACACAAAAAAGCCAATAGACAAAGCACATTCGCAAAAATGAAGGAAGTCTTTACTTAATCCCAATTTTATATTCTGTTTACCAGTGACACTACCTTTTGTTACGTTGAAATAGTCGTGTGAGGCACAGTTCAAAGTTATATATTGTGGGGTACCGAGCGTGTAAGGTGTCCGTTGTTATTCTGTGGTTTACATATTCATAGTGTTGTACTTTTATATTATTTATTCATGTATTTCTCTATCCTGAGTGTTCTATCGTTATTTATGCTGTATTCCTGTCATGTAATGTTGTCTTTAATATTGATATTTTTCACATTGCCACCTGAGCGGTAGGTTTAGCTAGCCATGAAATCAAGTTCAACCCACCATTGTTTCTTAAATGATTTGTACCTAGTCGTATGGCAGTTGCTATCAAATAGGCCGTTTATTTGTATGTTGAAGTTTGTTTTTGTAGCAGATCTGTTTTTCTGTTATTCTCTTGTTTTCCTCTTATAGAGGATATGTTTCCTTCAGTATTGGTTTTTGGTCTATTTTTTCTTCTTCACCAGAAAGGTTTATGACTGTTAAGCAGCGATATAATATTGTTGCCTTTATCTATGAACTATCAAAATAAGCATTTTGTGTATTTTCTAATCAATAAATATAATACCATTTCTTCAAGCAACTAAAACTAAAATTAACAATCAACACAGGAACTGCAACTTGCATACACAAATACGTGTAACCCCGACAAACCCTTCATGTTCCTGTCCAAAGTTAAGAGCCTGTATGTAATTAAGGGGTTGTAGTTGGTTCGTTGTTTATCATATGTGTATCTCGTGTACCTAATTGTTTTGTTTCAAGTTAGGCTGTTAGTTTTCTCAATTGAATTGTTTTATATTTTTCATGTCGGAGCCTTCTGTATCCAAAAACACATTGTTGATTTTTCTCCTTGTTAAAGGTCAAACCTTTGCCTATAATTGATAACATCCACTTCATTTGAACATCTGCTTATTCTTATACACTTGTAGTACTTCGATAAAAAAATAAATGAAAAAGAGCATTCTTTAAATTGCAAAAATGTTTTATTCTTATAAATATAGATTTTGAATGCACATTCGTGCAATTATGCACAATGTATTTATCATCTGTTATCAATTATTTTTGAATAAAATAAACATTTTGATGGAGCAATTCTAATAACAAGTAAATTAAGTTAGTTAATAATTGTTAAAAGTTCATCAGTCTCTTATCTCAAAAAATAATTCAAAGTATCAGAAACTAATTTCCATTCCAACGTAATTAATTGAAAGCATATTACACTCTAAATTAATCTGTTTCAAAGTAATAGCAGTAAATCAAATGACAAAATCTGCATAATGGATCATAATAAAACGTTATTCCTTACAAGTTTTGTCTGATGACGTAACCATGATATTTTTCTTGATTTACTAACGTGAAAGTGTCGCGATATAAAGTTACTGGCATGTAGATGTGTTATAATATTGAAGAGAATAATAAAATGGTTTTGTTGTTGCATATATTAGAATCAAGAGATTCAAAATGTTATTGAAAAAAGTAGGTATGCTAATACCTGTCAGACAGACCAAAACTCAAAAACAATTACCAACTCTTGTGATTGATAATCCTGGAAATCAAAGTAGTATGTTCGCTCTATGTTTCTTGGTCGTAATGGTTGAAATCTAGTCAATTTTGTCAAATTTTGCAAAAATCTCTTAAATTGACCTATTTAGGATGTGAAAATCTATATATATACATTGTATCTACTTAATTGTATAACAGTTTAAACAACCATCAATCATCCCCTTCTTCAATTTGCCATGACGTGTTGGATTTTGTACAGAGCAGGGTAAATTAATAGTATAGAAAAGACGTGGTATGAGTTTATTCTTCAAATGCAAGAAAAGTAGCAACAAATTCCTGTTTTATTTATTCATTATATAAAGGCACACCAGTAATTGTATGCACATGTGAGTTAATTAACGTTTGCAATCAAGTAAATCCGAATAAAACATTCATTTTTTCAGAACAATTCCAATCAATTACACATTTTCACAACAAAATTCAAATAAAAAAGTGCATTAGTTGCCAATTGTTAAAAGTACATCAGAATCAAATCAAAAATATAAACTCAAAGTATCAGACACTTAGTTACAGACCATTATACTTAACTGCAAGCATGTTATACTCTAGAAATATCCAATTCAAAGGCATAGCATAAGATGAAATGACAAAATATGCACAAACAGTGATGACTATGAAAGTAACACGACATACGTTTAATGTTATGTGGATTGCAGTGTTAAAGAGAATAATCAATTAGCTTAGTTGTTGCAATTTCTACTTATCATAAGAACCAAAATAAGTATGTTGATTTGTAATCAGAACGACCAAACATCAAAATCAGTTATCTTTAGGACAAGAATTGACAATCTTTTAAACAAATGTACGATACTGGCTTATACAATTAATTTTGCAATTTGTTTCAATATTTCCTTGTGAATCTTGTTATTATCTTGTATATAAATTTTGATTTTTTTAATAATCTTAATTTGGCTATAATTTGGATTTAAAAGCTGTTGGTACTACAGATTCTTAGGAATACTATACATTTCAGGGAAACGTTTTTGTTATTTTTTGTTTTCTACGTTTGTAACACGATTTATTCTTTCCCTGACCATTTCATTGTTCTTTTAAATAATAATTGTATGGTTCGTTTTGTGTCTGCAGTCCTATATTAGTCAAAATTTAACTATGTGCTCTGTCAGGCTGTCAAACTGGATATCGTCACATAAATCTTAAGGAATGTACCTTTTTGCAGACCAGTGAAACAAAAGACAATATATCGAATAAAATTCTCTATAAAACAGATTATACTAGCTAATGTTGTGCACTACGATATTTCTCTACTATAGACTATAAATTTGAATATTTGAAAAGCTTGTCAAGCCTTGCGTTTTAAGTTTAGAAAATAATCTGTCTCGAGTAAAGACATAAGGTACAGCATTTTTTTTTATAACCTATCAGTTGCACTTTGTAAATACAGCTGTTACTCAAACCACGCCTCTTTTAGGGAGGTATGTGTGTTTACATACTGGTTCCCATATATTATCTCTATGTTTTATCTCGTAGAGCCCTAACTTGGGAATGTTACCATTAAATATACATATGCATATCGATATCGATCAAATTGAAATCTGTGGAGCACCTAAAGTCAAGGTAAGGGTAGTAATAATGTTAGTGTAAGTTTTAACACTTAGAAATACGGGGCATCGCAACGTTGAAGATATGCCGCACAGTCCTATATTTTGAACTTAAAATAAATAGCAATACGTCTGAACTCTTCTTTCTAGAATAAAAGTGATAGAGTTTTATTTTGCCGTAATGTGACTTCTGTAGGAAATTGCATTATTAATATTTACAAGAATGCAAGCTATAGATGTGTTTGTTATGATAATGCTTATCCCTTAAATATTCCTGATATAGTTTAAATCAAAGCCATCGCACAGTTAACAACACTGCTACAAGAAATATTTGAATACAGCATACTTAATAATATGTATATGTGCGTGTGAATAAATGACAACTTTATGACAGACATTATCTATCGGATAACAAATGGTTATACAGGGTTAGCAACATAATTTATTAATTCTGCGACTGAATGGTCAATCTACAAATTTGCTTTAATATGTTTAAATATATTTCTTATTTAGCTTTGTAATATCCATATAGTTTTGCAATTTATATTTAATGTCTTTTTGATAGTGTTTATTATTACAAATAGTACGATAAGGTCAGTAAGAGTTAGAATATTGTTACTTGTAATTTGCAGTTAAGAAGTTATGAATGATAAAACTGCTATCTGAAATATGACGAGGGAAATTGAATAAAACATTAAATTCCTTTCAAAAATATCGGCGTTTTAATTTGACATCCCTTTTTTTACACATATTCAGGCCCAGAACACATCACAGTATTTCAAGTTGGTAGATTCTGAACAGTGAGTTGACCTGTATGAATAGTGGAAAATAGTTATATCACAGAGAGTAGATGAATAAAGGATGAGGTTTTGCTTTGAAATAGGCCACACAAAGAGCTACCAAAGATTTGTTATGAGAGATCATCACCATGTTAAAAAAAACACAATTCCGACAGGAGGCATTGGTAGCCTTTCCATTCTGAATGAACGAAAGTAGCGGTAATTTAGGATCTCGCAACGCTAGAAGAGAGAAAGAAGACAGCTATGGGGCAAACCAAATTAATAAATCAATTAAAATCAGACGAACAGGTCACCGTCTGTTTTAAAGGTTACTGTGAAAAATACAGGTAAACAAATATCTAAACTAATGTTGACCTCTGTGATTTGCTGTACCAAAGTACCATCTTTGAAGTTCCTTTTCGTGTATCTATGAGTTTGACTGTTCGTCTGGTATCTTTCGCCCCTCTTGCAAATATGTGGGACAGGTTTACGCTTACATGTGTTAATCTTTTTATTTCATAAATTTTGTTACATTAGCGATGTTTTTATTATAACGAAGTGCTTTAAACATTTGATTAACTTGCATGAGGAATTGTGAAAGGAATATTTGCTTGCAATGTTCTCTGAAAACAAAATAATTAATCTTGCATTAAGCTATTGTCCAACAATTGCAATATTGCAAATTATGAATCACAAAAGCCCAAGCGAACGTCCCTTTGTCAATGTTATTAGAGCTAGAACCGTACTATAGGGCCAAAATAATCACATACCTAAAGTTAAGTCAACCCTCGAGTTTTGAAGTGGAATAAAAACAGAGCTAAAAATAAATGCGTTCTTCGACCATTATAGTTATTATTAACATGTACTGTATGTTTTGCAGATAGTTTACTGATGTCGTTTGCAATGATGAAAGTCGAGATAGAAACTAAATACATGGGAAAGACAATATTTATTAGGAACACTACCGATAATGATCATATTTTTTATGATGGTATGACGTAACGGGAGAGATGATGTAATGAAGACATAATTGTTAAATTATTTTAATTGAGATCTGGAGCTTGCATGTCAGTAACTGATCGTGGTCCTTTCTTTATTCAAATATCATTGTCATTTTCCATAGTATCTTTTGTTACTTTTTTCTGACATCGGACTCGGACAACCTTTAAACTGAGTTTTAATTTGCGTAATAAATGGATACATTGGATAGAGATATAAAGGAAGAGTTGTGATCTCACACAACATGATTAACCCCACTGCATTTTTGCACCTGTCCCAATTCAGGATCATCTAGCCTTTGTTAGTCTTATTTATTATCTTAGTTCATTTGTATGTTTTGGAGTTTAGAATGACATCCATTTTCAATTAACTAATACACATTTTTATTTAGGTACCCGTTGAGGTCCAACACCGGGTGTGGGCTTTACTCGCTGCTTGACGACCCATTTGTGGCTTTCACCTGTTATCTGTTCTTTAGTCGGGCTGTGCTCTCTGTGACATAATCCCTATTTCACAATTTCACAATTTTTGAATAAGTTAATGTTCTATCTAGTAAGCTGTCGTCAATTTCCATATTTTTTAATTACGTTTATTTATGTTAAACTCGTTGACTTAGTATTAAAAACCAACAAAAAAAAAAAACAAACATTTTATATCATATGAGAATTGCAGTAACACGTTTATTTTTCGTATTTGTGGTGCTTTGGGCTCAATAAATATGTTTTAAAAAACAATCCAATCAACAATGATGATCGACAAGTATTCACTTAAAATGCACAAGAACTGTCGGATTTCTATTGGCATGTAAGTCAGCTGTTAACATTATCTGCACAGTATTTTTTTTAAACAAATCTAGAGCTTAACTGGAATAATCAAAATGATGGTCAGCTAGACTGATCCTGCATGGCTTCAAGATACATATGTTTTCCGATTGGTTGTAAAAGAGGGACGAAAGATACCAAAAGGACAGTCAAACTCATAAATCTAAAACAAACTGACAACGCCATGGCTAAAAATTAAAAAGACAAACAGAAAAACAATAGTACACACGACACAACATAGAAAACTAAAGAATAAACAACACGAACCCCACCAAAAACTAGGGGTGATCTCAGGTTCTCCGGAAGGGTAAGCAGATCCTGCTCTACATGTGGCACCCGTCGTGTTGCTTATGTGATTACAAATCCGGTAAATAGTCTAATTCGGTAGGTCATATTCATGAAAGGGAAGGGGATTGTAGTTACGACGTAAGGAACATATCCGATATCATTTGTGAAACGGTTATTCCATAACGGTCAACCAACTCGTGATGGCGTCCGTAAAATTTACGAAGGGATGATTTCAACTTCACCATTTGGAACTCTTGGTTTAATAGCTTCCTTGTGAGCAGCAAACCTCTATCAAGAAAATCATGATAGGAAATGCAAGCAATGTAAGGCATGTACATATATAAACACTCACGGTTGATTAATATGGAAAATTGATACGCTCGATGCCACATGAGCAAACCCTTCCCATAGAAATATACATGGTATTTTGGAAGGAAAGTTTTGCCTTGCTCCAAATGATGTCAAATTTATATCAGTTGCAGTCAACATTAACTCGTTTTCTTCCCAGTTGACATACTTAACACATGTTGCTGATCATTCCATACGAATGTACTGTTTATATTTGTCTTTTCTGTACGACTGTACTATTCACAAATTATAAACAAATAAGTGACCAATACATTCGCCCGTAGTATCAGTGCCACGACACAAATTATCTTTTTTAGTACATATGTTTCAAGTTTCACCTCGGGTAAAGCTGCCCTCAGGCATGGTTTTGAAATTGCTGTCCTTAATAGAGCTTTCTTACAAATTGACGAAAGGTACGTATGATTGACGAATCATACGTAAGACTCGTTTTAGGGATCCTTTATTTTGACATATTTAAATATTAGTCGTGGAACTGCGGACAATTATTGTGCATGCAACGACACTTATTAAATTGGATTTTTCTTTAGATATATTTAGGATTTCGGGACGTCCGATAGGTTAGAAGATGATTATTGATACCACCAGGTCAGAGGAGATAACACTACAAAATATTCTAAATATAGAGTAGTCAGACAAAAAAAAAATGCCCCTAGAAGACTAAAAACCGGCCCCTTCCCCACTCTTCAATATAACAATGTTGCACTGTTAACCTAAGAAAATGTCAAAGCAAATACATTGTCTCTTCCCTAACAGAAACACAAATACTTCCTTGATTCAAAATTTGCAACGCTCAAAATAATAAAATGAAAATGAAGAAAAAAAGATAGTATTTATACTATGCCATATGCTGGTGCTCGTTTCATAACTTTTGAATCATCGCCTCTCCCCTGGTAATATTCATTGCCCCCCTCCTAAATGTGTATAAATGATACACCGGAGCAATAGAACGGTTATTTTAGCGTATAACTTCGCTTTGCCTTTAGTCCTGAACATTCCTGAAATATGAGCCACTGGACGATAAGTGACAACATCGCGTCTATTTTCCAAACATTTGTATTGTTCAATCGTCATTATAAAATCAACAATATATATGTTGCAAAATTGTAGATTTGTTTTCTTGATATACAAAGCCTTTTTTTTCTAGATTTATTCAACATTACTTTTTAAAAACATTGTAGCATCATTTTTTTTTAGCAAATCTCGATATTCCATTTTGACAATTTGCTAAAAGTGTACTGTAACAAATAAAAAATAAATGTGAATCTTGTCGAGCCTCCTTAAACGTACTTCAATAACGTCATTGATTAAATGTTTATCGTGAAACTCGTGCTTAAAAAATTCCCGCGGAAATGTGTGTACTCGTGGTTTACGTAAGTAACGTATCGGAAGTAAGTGTATTTTACACTATTTTTTGATTATATTAAAATCGTGTATTATTTACGATATTATTTTTTTTTTAAAATAAACTTAAAACAAAGACTCTTAACTTTTATTGTAGAAATGAAATACGTGCTCCCTTTTACATATCATTCAACGGAATGTCGGGGAGGATTCGATATGCAACACACAAACTACGAAATGTTTGTAACGGAAGTAACATCAAGCATAGGAGGTATGGTAATTGGAAGAGAGGAACTTCGTATAGAATATGCTTGAATAGTTCTGTCTTAGGCTAAGTGATCATCAATTGCATCAAGGAGTTTAATAACTGCTTTATCTACTAAAAGATGTATAATGCATCGGAAATCCTCATTGAAGAAATACCATACTGGAACTGTGGAAACAATATTGATGGGAATTATATTATAGGAAACTGAGTTTACAAATAGCTATACTTTATTGAAATATTTCATCAGGTCTTTGTTACCAATTTTCTTAACGTAAGTATACATTGGTTCGCGATAAAGTTTCTGAATAAGTACATTAACGTTAAAATAAGTGTTATGAATATATGGCACAATGGATAGGATAACGCCCGGACAGACTTTATATATATATTTGTTACATTGTACACAATTATTTTTAACCAGTGTATATATGTTACAAATATTCCATTAATTTGTTATGATCGTAATTAATGTTTTGTTGAAAATGACAATTGAATTAAAAATTAAAAATTATCATATATCACTGCAACAACACTTAATGCAGAGTTTTTCCGTCACAACCGATCCTTTACATAGACAGAGAAGTACAATAGTCTTACAGTAAACAACTGTTGCAACAACTCGCTGCAGTAGGTTGCACCTATACCAAATTATTTGTATCGATTGTTGATTTATTAAGTCATCATTTAGCATTAAGTATTTGTCTCGGGACGTACAAAATAACAACAACAACTTATGATTTTAAGAAAAATTCTTATTATTACTTTGATTCTAATAGTACTCCGAGCATATCTTGAAGAAGTGTGTTTTTTTTTATTGTTGACACTCATTATAATAGAGTTGTTTAACAAAAAACTACTACAAAACAAATATATTCTTACCAGCTTGGACTTCATACAAATATTCATCGATGCAGAATACCCGAACGTTCGCTATGGCAATAAATAATGGTTACATTCGTGTTTTTCATCGAATTATTGATGACTGTCTAGACGGTCTACATGTTCTATCTTGAAGTTAATATTGTTGCGATACTTTCAGAAAAAAAAACCTAAATAACAAAAATAACGAACTCCATGGAATTTTCTAATCTGCAGGTCCATTGTCCAATTTGAACTGTAATACTCCTCACTTCATACAAGCATTTTCTTTTGTAAAATATGAGGGATTAAACTTGGTTTTACAAAGGTACCAGAATCATAGTTAAAGTCTTCTAAATAACAGCAACAGTAGTATATCGCTGGTCGAAAGTAATAAATCGATTGAGAGAAAACAAAACCCGGTTACAAACCGAAGCAAAATATAAGAGAAATACATGTACAACGGAACAACAGAAACGCTAGCGTGCAACAAAAACAAACGCTGCTTTACATAGAAACGGACTATATGATAACATATTCCTAACTTGGTACAGCAAACCTTACGCATGTACATGTTTTTAAGAAACGATGCCAAATATGCTAGTCTCAGGCTACATGTAGTAGTTAATCTGAGAGCAGATCAACGTAAAATGCTAGCTTTGTGTATTCTTCCTATGGAGTTTATGCATTTTTTTTACACATTTCACGAATTATATTGAAAAAAGCCCAACAGAGTTGATAAATTAAAATGCAACAAAACCATTGCAAACATTACCGTTGAATACAATAATCCATTTATAGTTGGCCTCAAAAGATAAAAAAAAAAAAAAAAAAAAAAAAAACGGCTATGTACCTACTACTTGCTGGTGTTGTGTCGGCATGATTATATATAAGTTATACTGGGACTAAATTTATACCAGAGCTGACTTGTATTTCTCAAACACCAAAAAAATTCTACGCCTTTTTATCGTGGTTAAAACAAAAACAAGTGTCTTTTTTTCAAATCGCCATGGGCTATTATACTATTGTGCTATTATCAGTATGTTGTGTTAATTCTACGCCTTTTTATCGTGGTTAAAACAAAAACAAGTGTCTTTTTTTTCAAATCACCATGGGCTATTATACTATTGTGCTATTATCAGTATGTTGTGTTAATAATTGCTATATTAACTGCATGTTAACGCATTTGATTATTGAAATAGGCCTTCATACGAAATTTATATTTCTACTTGACTATCCTGCATTACATTTATAATTAGAGCAAATGTAACAGAAAAAACGTTAATGTTAGTTTTTAGCTGTTCGTTTGATAATGATTTAATCGTCTGCGGGCTAGATAAACAATAAAACGATAAAAACGATTCACTTATGTATAATGTACTATGAATGAACTTCATATACTGTGTGTTATTCATTAAGTTTTTTTTAATAAAAATCTTCTGATTATTTTAAAAAAAAGTCATCGATCATTATTTTATCACATTATTATGTCGACACTTACTTTGTGATATCATTTATTGTTTTGATTTTATTAACTTAGATATTATATATATTTCCGGTTTGAATGGCTGACCACGGTTTTCCAAGCTCCGGAAAATAACAACAGTTAATAATTATGTACAGAAGATTTGAGAGTCACTCCATCCACTCAAGCAATACACAATACGATAATAAAAAACTGTCTAATTACCTTTATAGTTCAAAACACAACAGTTTTCCCCTTTGCAACCATGAGTGGTCAAAATAGTCAAAATTCGGCTAGTGACAAAATAGCGGGTTCATACGTAATGGCACTTAAACACAACAACAACACTGAGATGATGCAGAACCTGATAGTGAAATATTCAACGTCAAGCCGGTATTCATTTTAGCATGAGACATTTTCAGAAGCTTAAAACTAGATAAGAACAATCACCTAACGCATACAGAATTATTCAAATGCATTGATCTTACAATACCCGCCAACCACATAAATGGAGTTCAAAGAGTCATTGGAGGGGTATGGCGTATATACCCAGACAGTGAGGAAGACTGAGACACTCCTGTGGTTAATTCCATCACAGTAAGGAAAAAACGCATTAAGGTCTACTTAAGAAATCCAAAATGTGTAGAAAAAGAAAGCCCAACAACGGTAATAATTAGAATAAAGAATATGATGGACAACTGGTGAGATATCTACAAAATTGGCACCTTGATGTTCTAAACTACTACAGAGAGAGATTACGGAATGATGGGTTCTTGACAATCTGTCAAACAGGTGACTGGATCTTTCATTGCGAACCCTGCTCTACCACAATTCCTACAAATATAAAAATTGGCAAATACCGTGGCCTTATTTTCTACAAGGGTCAAATAAACCAAAACACAGAAATTGAATGTACCAAATACCTGCAAAACGGTCATAAAAACAGACTGTAACAATGACTAGAAATGCAAGACATGCGGTACAAAAGGGCACATCTCTAAGGATTACACAGCTGATGTTGATAAAAACAATCAAGCTGAGTTAGAAGTGTCGTCCGAAGAGTCAGATGAAACAAATGAAGATGAATCTGAAAAAGGTTAGGAGATTATTTTATCACAATCGACCGAAAACCTGCTAGAAACACCACATACTGAAGAAACCAGTACAAAGGCTGGCTTTCCCAAAGATACAAACAACATACAGGTACCAGACCAAAACCCATCTGAAAAGAACTCAGACAGACTAGCACATCAATCTCATAAAAACAACTTGAAAAAAAAAGAAAAAAACAACAACATTCAAATCACAAGGAACAACGCCCGGTCCACTCGATAAATACCTTGGGACAACCCCCGCAGCGGAAACAGCAACACGATCTTCCACCACACCAACTGATACACTGCTTGACCGTGAGATAGCTCAACAAAACCAAGGACATTTGATCATAACATATAACGATCCGAAAACACATAATTGTCCAAATATAAAATACAACTATGAATCATTGTAAATACTGTTTTATATTTTTTATTTGTTTGTCTATATCTCTTTTAAGCCAAGTAAAATTAAAAAAGAAAATAAGTCATAGTGTGATATTACTTCAGATTTTATACACTTACTCATATATAGAATCATAATACAATGAATATAATAATTATACATATACTTGAACTGTTTAAAAAGAACACACTGGCTGCTAGAAGTAGAAATAAAGATAAAATGAATAAAAGAAATCCAACAAAAAATAAAGTTCATGAAGAAAATATCCTTGATGAATACCAAATAATTAATACACATAAATCTAAAATATTTATGCTTGCCCAATAAAAAAATATTTATCAGTTTAAATTCACATATAAGAATTTATACTTTGTCCATTTCCATTTCACACTAAACAAATTTGGATATCCTATTTAATCCACATATTAGGAACACTTCAAATGTCCAATTTAATCCGCATGGTAAAACCCATCCGTCTAACCTCTGTAAACAACCATATTATTAGTCAATATGTTCCTCCATAGAAATACACAAGTACTGATTTTGCAAACTATAAACATTTCGATTGTTTCTAAATTGATCGTAATTTTCTACACCATGTACATGGTCCATACTTCTGTCAAAACATCAGATCATCTAAAAAAGAAAAAAATAACCATGAAATTAAAATACATGATATCAATAAAATATATATGTTTTTTTTCAAGGTAAATATATATAATAGTCTTAAAATATGTTAAAAAGTAACAGCAAAATCTAATATATATATGAACAAATTTATAAAACTATGTGTTTAATAACATGTCCGCATGCTTATATTTGTTTATGTTGTAATATTGTATTGATGAGTATGTACATTGTCAAGTTTGTGTTTATATTTTGTTAATAATACATGCACATATTTCAAATATAATCATATACCAATGTTTTTTTTATAGTAATCATAAAATCAAACAATTAATGAAAATATGTCGTGAATATGAGGTGAAACAATTATATCTTCTTTTTGCATCTATGTCAACAACACATTTAAACTCTAATTTAAACAATGGTTGAAAATCTTCATATAATATCACTAAAATGTCAGTACATTGCTGGGTCTTCCAAGTGCTCCACGAAACCTCTTTCTAAATTATTATCATCTAATTTATTTGCAATCAAAGACGGGCTGCAAAGTTATTGTGAAACTGCTTATTCTAGAGGTGGCGTGAGTCAGATGTGGATACTTAAAAATTCCAAAGATATTTTAGAGTACATACAATCTAACTCTCTTTCATCTTGTAACAGTATTAAACATTTGACTTTTCTACTCTTTACACAAGTATTCCACATTTTAAACTAAAAGTCAAATTGAATGAGTTTGTATTGCGTTGCTTCATAAAAAAGAATGGCCAACGTAGATACAAGTATCTTGTCTAAGCGAGGGATAAATCCTACTTTGTAAAGGATCACTCTGATTCAAAGAAAAATTTCTCTTAAACTGATATTTTCAAAATGCTTGATTTCTTGATTGAAAACATATTTGTACGTTCGGAGGACGTGTTTTTCAACAGACTGTCGGCATTCCAATGGGAATAAACTGTGCCCCTCTACTTGCCCACTTGGTTCTTTATTATTATGAGGCTGACTACATGCCGGAACTTCTTAGGAAGAAAGATATGAAGTTAGCAATATCCTTCTCTACTTTCCGCTATATAGATGATGTTCTTTCACTTAATAATTCAAAATTTGGCGACTATGTGGAACGCATCTATCCCATCAAACTAGAGATAAAGGATACTACAGATACAGTTAAGTCTGCCTCATATCTTGACCCACATCTAGAAATTTACAATGAGGGTCGGTTGAAAACAAAACTTTACGACAAAAGAGATGATTTCAGCTTTCCAATTGTGAACTTTCCATTTCTAAGTAGCAACATTACAGCAGCACCTGCATACGGGGTATATAACTCCCAATTGATACGATATTGCCGTGCTTGCATTTCATATCATGATTTTCTTGATAGAGGGTTGCTACTCACAAGGAAGCTATTAAACCAAGAGTTCCAAATGGTGAAGTTGAAATCATCCTTTCGTAAATTTTACGGACGCCATCACGAGTTGGTTGACCGTTATGGAAAAACCATTTCAAAATTGATATCGGATATGTTCCTTACGTCGTAACTACAATCCCCTTCCCTTTCATGAATGTGACCTACCGAATTAGACTATTTACCGGATTTGTTATCACATAAGCAACACGACGGGTGCCACATGTGGAGCAGAATCTGCTTACCCTTCCGGAGGACCTGATATCACCCCTAGTTTTTGGTGGGGTTCGTGTTGTTTATTCTTTAGTTTCACAAATGATAACGGATATGTTCCAATTGTCGTAACTAAACTACAATCCGGTATCCCTTTCCGTGAATGTGGCCTACCTTTATTCTTTAATTTTTCTATTTTGTGTCATGTGTACTATTGTTTGTCAGTTTGTCTTTTTTCATTTTTAGTCATGGCGTTGTCAGTTTGTTTTAGATTTTTGAGTTTGACTGTCCCTTTGGTATCTTTCGTTCCTCTTTTAGGTCAAAAAGGGGAAAGAGAAAGATTACAATTATGGACAAACAATAAAAAATGTAACATCCTTTTCATGCTAGAGTCACATTTTACAAAAAAAATATGAAAAAACAATAAATAACGAGTTTGATTATAAAATGTATCATAGTTATGGTAACACACAATCAAGAGGGGTATCAATCTATATAAAAAAGAATTTAAAATGTAAGACAATAAATGACATAAAAGATACAGAAGGTAGAATAATCCTTTGGGTTTTTTATTCTAGGAGGTGACATGAACGAAACCCTCTCAATTAATGATAAACTAATAATAATACCCCAAGAAACTACAAACCAGTGAATAGTTTAAAAAAAATAATAAAGAAAAATAATTTAACAGATATATGGAGAGAACTTAATCCAAAACAAGTCAATTCACATGGAGAAGGAAAATTGATACAAAAATAGCCAGTAGAATTGACTACTTTTTGATTAGTCTTGATATTAGACCACATATTATAAAAGCAGATATTCGACCGTAAATGATCTCATATACTGATCACCAAGCCATTTCTCTACAAGTTAGACACAATTCAGAAGAAGGAGGAAGGGGATTATTAAAGTAAATAATAGTATACTTAAAGAGCAAAATTATATTGACCTCATAAATAATTTAATCGAAAACTATATAAAAAAAAACAACAAATACTCACCACAAATTTGAAAACTCTCGGGGATATGTTTAAATCAGAGGTCAGAACTGCAACTCTAACTTATTGCAAACAAAGGTCATCTGAAAATAAAAATGATATAAAAAAAATTAGAAATAAAATTAAGAAAATTTAATGAAAAAAACAAATGCAGCCCCAATTATGAAAAAAGAAATTAAATCTATTGAAAATGAACTTGTACACCTATAGTCAAACATAGTTAAAGGTGCACAAGGTGCACAAATAAGATCTCGAGTACAATGGTAAGAAGAAGGCCAGAAAATACTAAATTATTCCTGGGACTTGAAAAATCAAGAGAAACAAAAAAGAGTATTACAGCGCTTAAGGATAAAGTTCGATATATAAGCTATATGTTATAAACATAGAAAGATCATACTATGAAAATCTTTATAAAAGTACTTCTCCTAATTTAAAAGATATTAAAAATTATATAAATGAGACCAACATTGATCACAAACTATATGAAGTATAAACTGATTCCATGGGAGCCCCATAACAGAATGCACTAAGGCAATATTCCAAATGAAATTAAATAAATCTCCAGGAATAGATGGGCTTAGTGTAGAATTCTATCGCACTTTTTAGAGTAATTCAAAAGAACTTATTGTTGAAGTTCTTAATTAATGCTATGAAGAAGGAGAACTAACAACCATACAAAAGATAGGGATAATATCTTTAATTTACCAAAAAAAAAAAAAAACCTTTTTCACTGGATGAATATACATCAATTACACTATTAAATGTTGATACAAAACTCATTGCATATGCAATAGCTCAACGCGTAAAACCAGTACTAAAAAATAATTTATGGCGATCAAAATGGTTATATCAAAAATAGATAAATTGGTTTTAATATACGCCAAATCTAAGACATTATAGATTATGCTGAAACCTTTCATATTGATGGTGCGTTACTTTTTATTGACTTTCAAAAGCTTTTGATTCATTATAATGGAGCTTTATGTATGCGGCACTTACAAAATTTGGTTTTTCCAAACTCATTCATTAAATGGGTTAAAACATTATATAAGAATTTTAAAGGCTGTATGCTAAATAACGGTTGGATTTCAGAAACAAACTTATAATGTATCTCGTAGGATACGACAAGGGTGTCCATGCAGTTCTCTAATTTTCACAATAGCAGTCAAAATTCTCGCATGCAGAATACGGCAAGACACTGACCAACAGTAATGAGACTAAATTAACTAACGGAATGAATCGGAAACAAGTCAAGGCTCAGTGATGATGGTCGTACTTTGACCTATAATGGTTTACCTTTACAAAATGTGACTTGGATGGAGAGTTGTCTCATTGGCTCTCATACTACATCTTTTTATATGAAGATTAAAAATTATACACCGTTAAAAATGAGTCTATATATGACAGACTTAAAACAAATGACGAAGACTATGATTGTTGTTCAATCACAACACAAGACATAGGAACCGTGGGTATATGTAACTTACAATTATGAACACACTTTTAATCTTAGAATACTATATATTTCCCTTAATACATGTATGTAGCAAAACAGGTTTAGAGTGAGTCGATACTATAACTTTATGAACCTCCACTGACAACTAATTCGATTGTTGAAGGGACAATTGTGAACGACTGGCAACGTTAAATACACACGACCTACACCAGCAATGTTATCGAGAATCACCGTACTATGAATAAAGTATACCTACCATAGAGAACAATTTCCAGTATTCTAAATTTCATCTTGCTGCGTCTGGCTTTCTTTATCTACATACACACTGCTAGTTTCAAGGAGTGAATTGTTCACGTTTTCGTCTGATGAGAGGAGAAACCCCTTATTCGATGTTTTCATTGTATCAAGTTCAAATTTAGGTTTGTGTCTTTCATTTCTTTTCTCGCCATGTTTTTGTGAAGATTTTGGATACACACTGTTACATGTATCTCCGGCTGTTGTTTTTCTATCTAACTCTATTGCTGCTACGCATTTAAAAGCTTTAGCAAAACTTCTCCTGAAATTGTCACTTAGAAAGGCATACAATAACGGATTAAGCATGCTATTTGCAAATGTTAAAACTGTAAAAACATTAAACAAATATATTTCCCAGTCTTCTAGTCGTTGGTATATAGGCATAACTGTCAGATTTATCTGGAAAACCCAATGCGGCAACCAGCAACAAACATAGACTAATATAACTGCTAGAACAAGCTTGGTCACTTTTCTGTGAGATTTACGTTTTCCCTTCGATTTTATCATCTGACCAACACATGTTAGTCTAACAATAACGGAAGAGTAAAACATAGTTATCATTGACACGGGAATCGCAAAACCAAGAAGGAATGTGTACCAGGTGAAGGCCTTTCCTTGTGGAAGTAGCTGGTTTGAAGGCCACTGAATTGTACATGTCTTTAGAGATGGATCTTTGTACTGTGAAACAGTGGTTGAATATAAAATTATTGGCAACATGACCAGAAACGACAACGACCAGATAATTAGACATATGAAATAAGCTATATTAAGTGTGCGATATTTTCCAGACCTTATCGGGTGGCAAACGGCTAGATATCTATCACCGCTTATCACTGTTAAAGTTAAAACACTTGTAACAAAATTGATCGAATACAGTACATTGTATATTTTACACATCGCTGTTCCGAATATCCAATGTTGCAACAGAGTTGTCGTTATGATAAACGGAAGGCTTATCAGAAACGATGCATCTGATATCGCTAAATTAAGTATATATAAATTTGTTACAGTTTTCATTTTTGCAAATCGCAGGACCACATAGATCACTAAAGAATTCCCAACGATACCAACAAAGAAAATTATGACGTATGATGTGATGAGAAAAATAGTTATTGCCGCCTTATTGAATGTCATACCAGCAGAAGGTGTAGAATTATTCATTCCTTTCGAGTCTGTTAAGTTGAAATCACAATAGTCTAACATATCAGTAACATTACGTAATAGCACAGTTAAATTAGAGTCTATATCGGTTACAGCACTGGATATGTTTCCAGATCCATTTAAATGTGTTACTGCATTCATTTTGGCAATTCAACAGCTTTGGAAATTTTTTGTTTTCAAATTGAAGCCTGTAAAGAAAATAAGACAACTACAGTTTGTTTTATACCATAGCATTTAGTTAGTAGGCAGACACATCTACAAATATACAGCTGGGGAAACTTCATGGCAGAAATATAAACTTGTCCCCGAGGGTAACATTAGATCAGTAGTTTAAACTCCGCTCATCATTGTTTTTAACTCGATCCGGTCTTAATGAAAAGGATTGCAAATTTTCCTTTCGAAAGTCAATAGTTCTGTCCGGGCAGTCCTGGTCAAAATCTCAATAACATTGACCAACATGATTTTACAATTACGTTACATGTGGCGTTAAACACAAATATTAGAATAATGCAGGCACTTATATTGTGTTCTGTGTTGCAATGTATATTTTTATAAAAACATGAGGACATTTAAAACGATATCCTCTCAATCAGAACGTTAACAAATACTTTCAGTTGTGGTTAAAAAGAAGTGGTTAAATGTGCTTTAACATTGCAAACTTGCAGTTGCTAGTCAACACAATGCAGATTCAACTTATCATTTTATTATTTAAAGTTAGAATTTTGATGATTTAATTCATCATCACACTGTCTTAACTTTACATGGAAAGCGTCAATATAATTAATATATGACAGTCGAGGCTTTCCATAACAAAGTAAGACTGTTTATATCGGCTCATGTGCAGTTAAAAAATGTTCATATCTAATGTTGTCCCCAGAAACATAATGGTAAATGCATTTGGAATAAAGATCGGCAAGGTTTTGTGTAAGACAAGAGCCGTAGAATACAAGCGCTGTAACATTTATAGCAATAGCAATTTTTTTATATAGGATGTCGATATATTTTTCTATAAATGAACTTGATCTTATACTTAATAGAAAAATGAAATAAAAATGGGGTCACCGTTCGTTTATGATCACAATCTGCCGAAAGAAACATACATTTTTGAAAAGGTACCTCTGTTCAACTGATAGAAGAAATAGAGGTAATATCGAAATAAAAAAGGAACAAAATTACAGATATCGCTCAAATTTTACAATGGTACTATATAGCTATTTTGAATATAACAGTATTAAAGTGTGAAGTACATTTTGTAACTTCGATTTAAAATTCAGTTGATATAAATCCATTATTCTATTTGAACACACTTTATTGAATGGTCGCCTCGTGTAGAGAGAGTGTTATGCTCTCTGTACATTAAAAAAAATTACAACAATCCTCTAACTGTCTAAAGGGTCCATAAGTGACCAATTGCTAAATATCTTTTCCTATCCAATTTACCCTCATTTTCCAGTCCCATTTCAAATTTCTCGCCTGGTTTTCCTGACCATCTAATTGCATTTACTATTCATTTGTTCTCGAGTTGAAAATTCTCTAAATATTTGCCACTGGACGTTATCCCAAGTTCAACGACAATCATTCAATCAACATGTTTTTTATTTAATTTATTTCCTGATAAAAGTTTATTTATTTATTTGTACTATCATGAAGTCCAAATATTTTTCTCATTTAGTTCACAATACTTACCTCACTTAAAACACGTGGTACCGTAGGAACATGATCACGTCCAGCGCCAGAGGACGTGGATTATATATTGAACCTTTTTGGTGTAATATTTGGATGTTACCTATTAATATTACTCAGCTGAATTATTCTGTAATCGTGGTATTTTAGAGTCGCAAGAAAAAAATATTTGACTTCATGGTTGGAAAAATAATCGTTCACAGATTAAGTTAAAAGTAATAAAATAATAGTATATAGTATATCTACATATATGTTTTGTAACCATTTCAGTTATCATGTTCATTTCCTAGCGTTTCTGATTTTCCAATCTACATGAGAAAAAAAATGAAAATGATGCACATGCTACAGAAACTTTAAAAACGTAGATTCACCATTTTCGTCTTATACAAACACGATATTATTTTACTTTCAAATTAAAAAGATATGACATAATACATTAAATTAATAAATGATGAGTGTTACCGTATGCATGTTATGTACACATCCATTTGTTCTGAAATTCATTTGCATGTACAACACAATAACATTTCTGCCCGTTGCACACACGGCTTCGATTGAATAATAAATTGGCGAGATGACGTATTGATAGCAGTGGCTCTAACCTAGATTTGCTATTTACTTGCATTGATAATATCGTGATGTTATCTGTTAAAGAATTATTGCCATAAGTATTTGCCTGTCAGTGAAGCATCATAACCATTTAGGATACACGTAGTTAGATTAATAGTTATGATTATATATGGAGAAATATAACGCAAATAGCAAAATACTTCAACCATTTAATTACATTTATTGATAAGAGTCTCATAGGATGTAGCAGTACTGTGATAATCAGACGTATGAACGCGTTAGACTAGTACTTACTAGCTATACGCAGTAACAAAGCAGGTGCTACATGTGCTGCATAATCTACTTATTCGTGCGTGGCACATGAAACCATTCCGATAGTGTAAGGGGTTATTATTGAAGTTTTATCGTCTTGTTTGTCGTTTCGTCTCGTTCTTTTTTTTAAATATGGTCATGGTGTTTGCAATTTCACTTTGACTTATGATTTTTTAATGCCTCTTAATAGTTCTGAAACACACTAAGTCTAATATCATTGTTTTTTTTAAAATATATACCTTGTTAAAGGATATATCATTTATATAAAATACCTTATAGACGGACAAAACTCACTTTAATCCATCATCTGCTTAATCAACAGTACGTGTGTCCACTCTCTTATATAGACAAAACATCCTTACTCTAAACCCTCCTGAATTTCGCACTTAACACCTGAACATCCCCTCGCAGAGAAGTAGAAAATGTAAATTGTATACAGTTTAGTCTGAATTTCATCAAGAACACGAAGGCACTTATGTTTCTATTATTTTGAACTTACACGTACTTATGCACGATAATCAACGATTTATACGGAATTGATATTAAATATTGAATTTAATTGATTTGATTATAACGTACACGAAAGTGTACGAAAGTGCAGACATGTATTGGTATCATTAATATATAACTGTTGTGTGGGATATATAGTATAACTCTTAGTTCTGCGAATTTAAAATGCAGTTATTTTATAGGTCGTTTTTAAAATATACAATACATAAAAGCTTCTTCGTTTTTTGTCTCATTTTTCTTGCCTGTTTCAATACTTCTTTACATTCAGTTATACACTATTATTTTCAAAAGGGTGCTTGCAAAAATTTAAATTGAAACCAGTTTTAAAATAAGTTCTCTCCTCTTTAGTTCGTCATTTTTGTTTATTTGCCTTGTTATCCCATGCTTTGTGAAAATAAAGCAGAAAAAGAACGAACAAGAAAGGAAAGAAAGCTGTTATTCTTTTTTTCGTTGATTGGTTCATTGGTTGATTTCTGGAAAATGAATGCGATAGAAAAGTTAAGATACACCAGTATACATAAACACTTGAAACGAGAAGAGAAGCAATAGAAACCATGGCAACTAGAAACCCAACAAACCAGGGATTTTCAAGTGTGTCAGTAGGGTAACCAGATTCTGCTCAAAATAAACATTTGAAATTAAATTGAAAACGTTCTATATGTAGTTTCCCTTTAAAATCACGTGTAGCATTTATAAATGTGTCTTTATCAAGAATGTTGAACAGCCAAAATATCTAGGATTAATGAGCATTGTAAATGAATGAACTCATGATTGTTACCAGGACTAAATTTATTATATACGCCAGACGCGCGTTTCGTCTACAAAAGACTCATCAGTGACGCTCGAATCAAAAAAAATAAAAAAAGCCAAATAAAGTACGAAGTTGAAGAGCATTGAGGACCAAAATTCCTAAAAGTTTTGCCAAATACAGCTAAGGTTATCTATGCCTGAGAAGAGGTGAAACGATTCTACTTTATAAATGTGGTTGAATATCGAAAATAGATTTTATGTTTTATAGAAGAGGTAAAATTTAGTGCAATTTAACCCCATTTCTTTCACAACTAGACGAGGTATTTTTATGAAAATAAATAACTTTTCACAACTTAACAGTATAACTGGTTTGTATGCACACTATAAGGTTTATCAATAATTTACCATGATTTGTCGCATTTTTGACTCTTTAATTGAAAATTAATTGTTTAAGTCCAGTGGCAAATATTTCATACACATGCATCTTTAGGCCTAGGACATGTATAAATTGTACGAATAAACTTTAAAAAAAGCAACGCATATAAATAGTTAAGATTTTTGGAAGATTATAGCAAATTTTTAATTCATTTTCAGAAGAACATCATTCATAACAAAAATCTATCACAATCATATGTACTTCAAGGTCTTTTGGATATAAATAAATTCATTTTTGTTCTGGACTTTATTCGATGTTAATTTTACATAAACTTTTCAACATGCAACCTTCTCATAACATGAATGAATTGTCCATAAAAAACAACGTATAATAGTGCTAAATAACACTTTGATTCCATTAGTACATGAAATTTATATGCTGAAATAATTTATGATTGATATTTAAATTTTACGAACAATACTTCATTAACTTTAACTGCGGGAGTTGATCGACTTGAAATCTGCCATATGTGTGTATCATTTGCAAAATCATTAAAAAGCAACTATTGCATGCATATTAAGGAGAACAATTAAAAAATGAATAAGACCACTTCAGGGCGGAAAACTGTAACAACCGCTGGAAAATGATTTGACCCTGCAACATGTCGCTAATTGACCCCGCAAGGAATTTTGCAAGGGTTTCGTAAAAAGGAAAATAACAAAAATACTGAACTCCGAGGAAAATTCAAAACGGAAAGTCCCTAATCAAATGGCAAAATCGAATGATAAAACACATCAAACAAATGGACAACAACTGTCGTATTTCTGACAAGTACAGGCGTTCTCAAATGTAGAAAACAGTGGTTTGAACCAGGTTTTATAGCGCTAAACCTCTCACTTGTATGACAGTCACATACAAATTACGTTATATCTATAATGCTGCGTTCATAGAATATGCTTCTGTATATCGCTCGTTTTCTACATTTTTTTGTCAACTGGTATCGGACGTCCCAGGTGTGTCTCTTTAGTAAGCTTAAGGGTTTGAGAAGTTGCAGGAATGACCAAAAAAGAAGTAAACTACAATCTATTTTATACATGTTGCTGTTGATGGTCATTCATATATATATATATAAAGCTACGAATATCTCAAATGGTAAATTCATGCAATTATTGCATTTCCTTTTCTAGATGCGCCGAATTGAGATAGAGCCAGTTACCGCTTTACCCAATACAGTTTCAAAATCAATCATTCAATTTTTGAATGAGAGTTACAAAATCCCGAGATCCTGAATGTGTGGAAGTATTAACCGTTGGACGTTAAAGATCAATTCAATTTGATCTATTGGTACCCAAAAATAATCAAATAAATGAAAAAGATACTAGTATGCTTAACTATTTAAACAATTATTCAATATAAAAATAAAAAGGGGAAAACCATAGCTACAATTGTATATAAACAATCCAACTAAAGTAAAACAAAACCCAAACCCAAACAATTTTTATTTTCAAGACCAATACAAATATACAATTAAAGTATTTTCATTCAAAACTTAATTAATTGTATTTCATTTTTAAGTTAAATAAGTGCTGTTTTTTTTATGAGATACAATTAAATTATAATTAATTATTTTAAGTATATTTTTCTTACCTGAATTCGATTATTGACAAAACAAATATGCATCTGCTGTTGAATTAGATCTAACTGACACAGAGAAAACCATTGCACACTGATATCAACACATTCTAATCTGAACGTCCTTCTGTAGTAAAATATATACACGTCCTCCTGACGTATCACAGAGAGTTTTCATTGAATTAAACCACACTATTATCTAATAAACGTTTAAATAGATTTGCTTTACAACGCCTTTGGACGATTCTGTAAAAATGTTGTTATTGATTCTTAAAAAAAAATCATTAGACTCCTGTGTCGAATTTGAGAAAGCAGACAATATAATGATGAAATTAGGAATACAAATCTGTTTAAATTGACCAGTAGCAAAATATTTTTTTTCAAACATACCATAATTAATCTATGTACATTTGATCAGTTATAAACGACAAGAGACAAAATAATTGTGTTTTTTAAATTGATTCTCTAAAAATTGCTTAACAATGATACAACTGGCATTATTTATATTATTTCATATCTATAATTTTTTTGTTCTTAAGTAAACAACACAGCAAGACATGATTTAGCCCTAACCATGAGACAAATTTTATAAACAGCTTCTTACTTTCGGAATATTAAAGCAATTAACAGAATTAATCAAGTAACAAACAAAAATGAACATAG
Organism: Mytilus galloprovincialis; assembly: GCF_965363235.1. Classification (NCBI taxonomy): domain Eukaryota; kingdom Metazoa; phylum Mollusca; class Bivalvia; order Mytilida; family Mytilidae; genus Mytilus; species Mytilus galloprovincialis. The sequence goes on along the minus strand of NC_134846.1, from coordinate 4,007,254 downwards.
TAATATAAATGTCAGCAATTCTCGCGAGAATTTGTGAGTCAGCAATCGCAATATCAATAGTTACTAATTGACAAAAAAGATCTACAAAAAAGGTATTTTCTGACGCATGGATCGTGTTATCTGTCATCGCTATAACTATATCAAAATGAACCGTTCTGTCATATATCCTTTCATCATTGAAGCTCAGAGGACCAGAGAACTGTGTAGATCTGTCAGTACTCGGTTAATAAAACATAAAAAGGCGTCGAGCACATATCATCTTGTGTAAAAATTAATATGGGAAGGTCATCATTCAAGATTTATTGTATTCTGTTTTATGTAATTGCTTTTATCCAGTTTTCATTCTTTCGTTGTATTCACAATTGCTGAAAATTTATTTCGAATTTGTATATTTCTTCAGCATTTTTTACACCAAAATGACACGGAAATTAACAACTATAGGTCACCGTACGGCCTTCAACAATGAGCCAAGTCCATACCATTAAGAAAAATAATTTCATAAATGGTGTATAATGACGGTGGAATGGATAATATAAACAAGCTCCGTTGGAAGTTTGTCATGATACTATTTGGCTTTATTTTTTAAAACAGATTAATAAAGTACTAACAACACACGTAACTGTTTTATCCATCATTCAGGTTTTTATTATAAAAAGTGGTAAATTTAGAGAACGTTAGTATTGTCGCCTATGGCAGAATAAATAGTACCATTTCCCCTTAAGTTTAAATATAGTCCGAAGACCGTTTATACATGTAGTATCAAAATCAGACACGGATTTCCGTTTTTTTTTCACAAAAAAGATAAAATTATGTACCTGTTTGCTTACTTTAAACATGCGTGCAGTTGCTAATTAGAGGTGTTTTATTTCACATGTTTGTTTTTGTTCCAAAATTCACTGCCAAAAGTTATTTCTTTTGGCGAGACGGTGCGCATACATGAAATCGGAACATTTTTCTCGGATTTTTTGGCTCTGGATTACCGGATTTGCTGTTTCGTATTCACTTTCGTCCGTGTAACAGTGTACGAGGCTGTATCCACAAATCGTTTTATTCTAAATAACCGAGGGGAGTTTTGACTGGGATTTTTGTGAACAAAAATACTCTCAACGGACTTGTCATATAATTTGACAACAAAAAGGGGTAGTCTAGATATCTTTTGTCAGAAAAATGCAAAAAGGGAGAAATTAACCTGAGAAAATCAAGCCCTTAACTAAATCAACACCCAAACGACTGAAAAACAACGGCTATGTCCCTAACTTGGTACAGCTATTTTCAGAAGACAATTAATGGTTGGACAACACATTGTTCTATAGCTAGCTTTATCTCTCACGTGTACAACAGTTATTTATAGTTCCGTTATATTTAAATTGATGGATCAACAGACAAAATTGGTAAATCTGACAATAATTGTTAATGAATTCGAACTTATGACAAAACACACCATGGCAAAGACAGTCTATCATCAACATTGTTATGTGTTGCCTCTTTTTCATTATTGTCCCGAAGATGAGTGAAATATTTGCTAATCGATCAATGTTTTTATCTAATCATATAAATACGGAGTGGCTATTTGTCCGGTCATTGCAATGCACATGTCATTTCATTTACACTGTTTCATCCCAGCTTTTTGGCTTATAACCTAGTATTTGTAAAACAATTAAACGTATAACAACCTTGAATCGAGATACGTGTTGCATGAAATCAACAGCGAAAAACAATGATCGGACTCCAAACACCGAAACAAATTTGAAACTTCTAAATTAATAAACATATTTATTACAAAAAAAATATGGGAAAATAACACTAAATAAATTTTAAATTATGTTTCCGAGGCACTTTTCTGGATTTGACGTTGACACATTGTCATATAGCCAAATAGAGGACCAAATTAATTACAAACCATCATGTTTGAAATTTCTTATGACACTGAGATATCTGTTGCGTCAGTAGTGTCGACCGACTAACACATTTGTTCTTCCGGTGGCAATTGTGAAATCCATTCAATCTCGATAATTAGTTGATATACAGTACTGTAAAAACTTTCAAAAAAGCTTTAACTACAGTACTGTATATCAACTTTAAATGGACACTAGCTTCAAGATAAAGAACAATATATGATTTATTTTTTGTTCAATCATTGAAAGTGAAATAGTTAAGTAAACATTCTATTTTAGCGACCAGTTTGGGTCATTTTGGTCAAAATATGTGTACGCAAAGAAACATTGGCCATGAATTACTCACTTACAAGTGAATAGTTGGAACTAATTAAATACGTAGTCATGTGAACTTTAATTGAAACCTAAGCTAGAGATGGGTTACGCATGAACTAGTCGTGGTCAGCTAGTAAAAGGAAAGGAATGTCAAAATTGAAAGTTCAACAAGGGTATAAACCATTTAATTGACTGATCCGACTATACAAAACATATTCTTATGCAGGTAAAAACAATCATTGATTAATTGTTTTAACCTATAATATGAAATCAAAAGATCTAGAATGATCCAATTGCACAAGTTCACTATCTATTTATATCTGTTTGTGTTTACAACGGGTTATATAATATTCAGCATTCTTCGGAAGGTCACCTCGATGGTTAATTAGATGTATGATTTCGAGTTTATGCATCGTAAATTGCATGTTAATGTCATACTTTTTTAATTTGGATATACGTGTTAGTATGTTATAAGTCAAATATGAAAAATCGAGTTCAATCGGTGAACATGAATTTGACAGCTAGTGCCCCTTTGAGGCCATTGTCTGTATACACAACAGTTTTGATTCATCATTAATATATGTACATGTACATACATTCTAAAATTTAAATGTAAAACACGATCTCTACTTTATTTGACTTACAAAAAAATCCAATGACGTTGTAAAGTAACGAGAACTTTACACAGATATGTACAAAATGTAATCTGCACGTTTTATCTGTAATTATTAACTATTCTGATTATTTTGATTTTGATATTTTTGATATTTTTTGAAAATATAGAAATGATTCTTATATAAAGGTGACAACGATTTGTCTGGTTATGTGTTAATTATTTATATTTATAGGTCTATTTATTGGCAAATATGTCCTATTAAATATAAATAATATCACACAGAGTAATAGTTTTATATTGCTACGTCTATCTTATTAATATAATCAAACAGACAACAATCAGACCTTACTGCAGATATCATCACAAGGCCACCAGTGGTGCAACACAACAAGAAAGTCCCTTGCAGCTGGGACCTAAACAAAAATGTTATCATTTCAGTTAAAATTTGTTAACAAGAGCTGCATTTTTATATTGCTAGTACATGTAAACCAACAATATTCACTCAACATCGTACCACAATAGTTGTAAAAGACAAGTTCTAAAAGCGACAATCGTCATAAGAACTTTTTCTCCTGGTGACCCAGTTGGAACAGAAGGGTACTTTTAAAAATCATAGTAGAAACGACGACATCATGATAAAAACAAAATTACTACTAGAAATAAAACTCAGAAAGAAGTAACTCAGTCCTCACACTATTAGAAATAAAACTAAGAAAGAAGTAACTCAGTCCTCACTAGAAAAAGTGAAATCAGATCCTCTAGGAAATTAAATTCCTGTAAACAGTTCTTGCATCAGTACTTACACCAGGGGCACTCTGTTGTTCAACTAGTGATTAAACTAATCATATGATTAATTTTAATCGAATGATTAAGAAATTTTAACGACAAGTTAGCACTAACGACAAGTTGAACAACAGACACCAGGTTGTATATGATCGGCATTTGTAGAAACTAAATAAAAACAAATACAAGTCATCGTGTTAAAAACTGAGCCACTTATGCACTACAAAAATCCAGCGTCATAACAACGATGACACTTCATCTTAAATACACTAAGGTTTGCGTTCAGAGAAGTATATTGAGACGTATCTGGTTAAGAATTAATTTGGGCACTAACTTTTGGAACTATTAACCCTTTGATTTAATGATAAAAATGAAAAATTACTTCATAGCAACTAATTGAATGCATTTCCATAAAAAATGGTTAACGAATCCTTTTGTGAGAGAGGAGACTACAATTATCCTTTCGGAGCATAAACAGTTTAATGAGTCATGCTTGAACCCATGGGATTGTCATACTAACAAAATTATTTAACCACTGATTTGGGCGATACCTTTCCAAACAACTAAAGTTGAAAATAGCAAAGCGACTGAAAAAAGTTATCTAGTCGCATGACATTTTAAGGTATAATGTTTCATCAACATTTAAAAATACACACCAAGAGCCGATCAGTTGCAAGCTTAGCATGTTTAAGTGCAAAATCAGATTGATGGACAGACTGTATCAATTGATTATAAAATAAAGAAACGATTAGCCCAGTCGTATGTGAAGCTAATACATTATCAACGATGGAAAATCGATTTGCGATTACCCAAAACTACAGTATGTCAATAAAATTAATTTGTAGAAATTATTCTTGAGAACACATAATTACTCTAATCATCTACAACAGATGGGATGTACATTTGTTTGTTGTTTTTATTTATTCTATAAATATATAATTCTGAATTCGACAATTGTTTATTTGTATTGCCAATACGTTTTTGCTTTTGAAACATCGATGGTTAAGAAGATTATTCTTTTTACGTCGGATGATCATGATGCAAATAGCGGATCATTAAGATGGGCAATCGTCATTAGTGTTTTTTATCTTATAAATTTCTTTTTGTTTAATATTATCTGAACTTAGATTTGTTTATGAACAGCGTCTCGAGCATTGATTAATTGTTTTTCTCGATTATTCTGTAACACATACAAATGTTGATTTGGCTTTGATTGTTATAGGGAACTAGTTACTGGTGTAAAAGAGTAAATATTAATGTTAGACAAACTATTGAAGGTTTTCTGATATCAATCAATGCCTTTGTCACAATTTCTTCAAAACAAACAACCAAATGGTCAACTTGGCGTTGAAACTTAAATGTTAGACAACGAAGTGGAGACAATTTTAACTGAAACCCCAGTCAAAATCGAAAATCAAAGAAAAGTCTAGCAACTTAGTTCAACAATACTGGTTTTATATACTATTAGTATACATGTATAACATGTAACCGTATACACACACATGCAGTAACTGTTTTGAACCGAAAAAAGCGCAGAATATTGTTAGGCCACATATACAGATGATATATGGTTCTGATTTATAAGATGGATAACACCTTTATTTAATTCACATTATATATTTACATATTAAGTGTAAATTAAAGTTTAAACTCTTTCAGGCAACGTCGACCTTCGACATGTTAGAAAGATATGGCTATAGGTTTATGCCGCTGTTATTCGTGTGGTTCTCAAATATTCAGGAATTTATCCATCTTCTTAGGACTTTAACATTTTGGTCTTCAAGCGGGATTCTTTCGCTTAACTGTTTTCTTTACATAAATGTTAGACAACGAAAATCACTTCGAAACAATTTCCAATGAAAACTCAGCCAAAATAAGAATAGAAAAGAAAAGTCTATCTACTTAGTTCAACATTGTTTTTTCCTCAATGCTCTTCAACTTCGTACTTTATAACTTTTTTGGATTCGAGCGTCACTGATGAGTCTTTTGTAGACGAAACGCGCGTCTGGCGTATATACAAAATTTAGTCCTGGTATCTATGATGAGTTTATGGTATCATATAACATGTGCACGTGTACTAAAACAGTTTTTACATAAGAGGCGCGAGAAATTGTTTCCTGAGCGCAATTATATGGTTATGATTAATAGGATGTACATGTATATCTTAAAGTTCTTCCATTCTCTTTGATATTTACAAATTATTCAGGAAATAAAGTTTAAAATTCTTTAGTAGTCCTAAGAAAGATTTGCCTACATATTCTGATCGCATTTAGTTTTTAAATATCCAGGTATTTAGGTATTTATGCAACATTGATATTAAACATATTGGAATTCATCGATTTTTTTTTATTTAGAAAGTAAATACATGTAGGAGGTATTACACTTTTTTCGGATTGCATGTTTTAATAATTTAAGACTGGCGATATAAATATTTTCCCTACGAAATGTAAAACCATCTCGTTACACTAATATACATTGATATATTATTGTTTAGGGGCCAACGGAAGCCCAGTCGTCGTTTTTCTCGCTGCGTTTAAGACCCTGTGTGGCCTTGTGCTGTTTTAACCCTTGAAATGGACTGTTGCCTCTTTGAGACATTCCTTGTTTCCGTTCTCAATTTCTACATCAGACATGATAAAACTATGATTTTATATGAAAAAAAAAACTACGTATTTATCACTGACACAGCGATAAATCAACAATAAATTACTTGAAATGTCTAACAGGTAGTAAGTTACAAATCCTTCAGATAATGTATATGCTGTGAATTCTGCAGGTGCACTCGTCATTAACTTTCAGTAATCCCAGAGTTGTTAAAGTAAATGTGATCTATTAGAATCTCTAGTAAAAGGTAGAATCCATATCACATATATCAATAACAGAATCAGAGTTCAAAATATACTGCAGTTTAAAATAAAATGATGAAAACAAGCAGAGTAAGATGTTCTGGTATTCAGAGTATATAAGAAACTTATATTCCAAACCAGTCAGTATATGCAACAATGCTTGTCTCTGCATGGTTTAAGAGTTCAGTTTGTGTTTTATAAATCAGTAGCGGTCACATTGCCTATGTTTTGTTTCAAAGTTCAAAGTCTGTTTGCAGAAATCCCATTGCTTGACTATGGTTCGCAAGTTCAAATACTGTTAAAGAGAGTTCAGAATATTGACTATTGTTTAACAATCTTAATATAAAAAAAGAGGATGTGGTATGATTGCCAATGAGACAACACTTCACAAGATACCAAAATGACACAGAAATTAACAACTATAGGTCACCGTACGGCCTTCAACAATGAGGACAGCCCATACCGCATAGTAAGCTATAAAAGGCCCCGAAATGACAATGTAAAACAATTTTAACAAAAAAACTAACGGCCTTATTTATAAAAAAAATGAACGAAAAACAAATATGTAACACATTAACAAACGACAACCATTGAATTTCAGGCTCCTGACTTTGGACAGGTACATACATAGAAAATGTGACGAGTTTAACATGTTAGCGGGATCCCAACCCTCCCCTTAACCTGGAACAGTGGTATAGCAGTACAACGTAAGAACGACCTTTAAAAATCAGTTGAAAAAGGCTCAACTCATCAGATAGATAAAAATACAAGTGGACGTGGACGGGTACTTGTACATTCCAACAACAAAAAGGCAAAAGGTACAGATCTGAGAGTACTCGCAGTTAACTGACAGCTAGTGCAAAGCCTCTAACAACTATAATAATAAAATCATGCATCTAAGACTAAATATGTGTAACTGAGGTCTCATTGTTTGCCGTTGGTTTATAAGTTCAACGACTGATAACAAGTAGTCACATTGCCTGACTATGGTTTATAAGTTCAATTTCTGGTTGAGAGATGTCACATTGCTTGGTTATGGTTTATAAGTTTAACGTCCGTTAACCAGAGGGGATAGTTCTTCATTTTGCTTGTCTATAAGGAAAAATGGAAAAAGGGGAAGGGAAAGGGATTAGCATAATATTCTGATCCTCAACGAGACAAAAAACATTACCCTTCCCCTTTGAAATTAAATGGTTGCTCCCTCGTTAAAAGAAAAAGAAAACAGTTTTTACAAGAGGCCAAATTGCTTGACTTTACTGTGTTTACCAGAGTATATATATAGTGCAGATACCTACTGGTTTGAATGTCTGTTTTGTTAAGGCTCCTAAGCTTATGCACCTAATTCAATTTCAGTATGATACATACATTGCATGATTGATCAAACAAATTGTGAAGTAAAGAAACAAACAACTGTTTTATGTCAACGTAATTCATAATTGACGAATGGAATTGATTTGCAATCAAACAAAAGCAACAAATAAAATGTAGAAATTAATCAATTTGCTGCACTTTTTTTCTTAAGAACAAGTTAATAAGACTCCCTTTTTAATGAACAACGACAGATGGAATTTGCATTATGTTTGTCATGAAAGAAATCCAAATTTGGTTTTATTTTTCTAAATTATAGATAAATACAAAGACAAAGCAACGGTTGTATTTTTTTCGACAAAAGACATCGTCATATTTATATAAGCTTTGGAATTTCAAGTGTTCTGGCCTCGAGCATCACCAAAGAGACATTGCTTGTCGAAATGGGCATCTGGTGCAGAATAAAAAGATCGAAATGACCTTCCTTCCTTCTTAAAAAAAATATCATCAACACAGTTGTTAAGCCAAACGTCACCTGCTCATATCTATAGAGAGGTCAATGATTTATAATATTCCAGTACAGAAAAATATCCATCAAAGCCAAAAAAAAAAAAACACGTCTTTTTTAAGATAAATTGATTAAAAAGGGAGTCTTATTAACTTGTTCTTAAGAAAAAAAGTGCAACAAATTGATTAATTTCTACATTTTTGTTGTTGCTTTTGTTTGAGTGCAAATCAATTCCATTCGTTAATTATGAATTATGTTGACATAAATCAGTTGTTTTTTTCCTTCCTTCACAATTTGTTTGATCAATCATGCAACGTATGTATCATACTGAAATTGAATTAGTTGCATAAGCTTAGGAGCCTTAACAAAACAGACATTTAAACCAGTAGGTATCTGCACTATATACTCTGGTAAACACAGTAAAGTCAAGCAATTTGGCCTCTTGTAAAAATTAAAAGTAAATTTCAAAGGGGAGGGGTAATGTTTTTTGTCTCGTTGAGGATCAGAATATTATGCTAATCCCCTCCCCTTCCCCTTTTTCCACTTTTCCTTATAGACAATACATTAAGCTAGTTATAAAGTAATTATATTCTACTTTAATTTAACGCAAGACTATCAGTCAAATATATCTTATAAATTCCAGTATTTTTATCAGCAGCGACAACGTAATTCTACAGCAATTTATATCAAATATTCAGGAGTGAATTTATTGGCTTTGATCTATCAGACTGAAAGTTAAGTTTTTGAGGAACTTGCAATTCAATCAAAGTTGCATGTATCATTTATTTACTTACATTAAATAAAACGTAATTAGAACAGTGAATAATTGTACATTCTCCTGTGAAATTATCTTTGTAAAGTAAGGTCTATATTTATTTTATAAGATGCCAGTGATAACTACGTGACCTGTTGTTTTTCTTGAAAATTATGTAAGCGATTAGCATTTCCTTTGAATTTCTGAGCATACACGTAGTTGTTTTTTTTTATTTGTCGAAATGTAAACTCCATGAACAGCATGAAGGTAACACTTTTGGCGCGTTATTAAACATGCAACAAATATTATCTGCAGTCCCTTATATAACTGAAATGTTTACATCAAATTGCGGCAAGTTTGAAGAAACATCAATGTTTGCACTAAGATTCATTTGCAAGAAAGTTAAAATAATAAAGAATGTTTGCCACAATATTGCAGAAAACTTTGACCATTCAATATGTTTGCCTCAAGATTGCAGAAAACTTTGATCATTCATGTGCGTGGTAAAATGGTTGTGGCAAGTTTGCTGGTAGTTTGCTGCAAATGTTTGCCACAAGATTTATTTCTCGGTATTGGGTACTGATATTGGTATCGGAAACTGCTGTTTTTTTTTCTCGTTTGACACGTGTATAGTACCAACCATTATTACTTGTTCATTGATATGAGTTTTTCATACTATTTGAAATTACAGAATTCCATTCACATGTTGTTCTTATTTCATCTATTTTCGCGTTCGATCGATTACGTAACCGAAAATCCAATAAACCTGAGATTTGACCAAAACTTCCATTCAGTATAATAAACAATAAAACCTTAAGTACACGCAATTAAAACCGTAAAGATTTCAATTTTCATATGTTGATATAAGAATAAACAGATGTTGTCTGATTGTCAGAGACACAACTCTCCATCAGAGACCAAATGACGTGCAACAACAGTTGTTGCGCGTTTTAATGACCGTCCCTTCATAGAAAACTGGCGATAAGTGAAATTACAAACAATTATTAAAATAATGTTACAGATGACGCCCTGATAAAAACTTCTTTTTAATTAAAAATTGTGAGCTATTAAACCGTTTCACTTGATAATTATTATAATGGAGTATAGCAACATTTTTAATTTTATTCTTTGTTAGACAATTAAAGTTAACAAAAAGACATCAGACAACTTAATGGGGATATTTAACTCATATTCATTAAAGAATTGAGAATGGAAATGGGGAGTATATCATTGCGACAACAAACCGATCAAAGAGCCGAAGACCACCAATGGGTCTTCATCGCTGCAAGAAAATGCTGCACCCGGATGCGGTCCTCAGCTGGACCCTAAATAAAAATGTGTACTATGAAAATGGACGTTATACTAAACTCCAACACCTACATGTATTTATGAACTAAAATTAAAAAAAAACTAAGTACTCTAAAATGTATCTACTTAATTTTTTCTATTATCCGACAAACAGTTTTGTCATATATAGATAAATTTTACATAATTATAACTTCTTTATCTCTAGTGTTACTTTCTGGGGAAAATTATTTTAAAGAGGCATTTACCAATCATTATAAAAGATTTGAATATGATTTTGACACTTTCATTGTAACTTTTGCAGCATTTAATCAACTCTTTAAATAAAATATTACTCAGGTGTTTCTTCTAAAAAATCTAAAAGATTTGCAAGAATGTCTTCAATGACACCACTGTCAAGCTGCATCATTTTCCATTATTTAAAAGAAAATCTGCATCGTCTAAAAATACAGCAAATGTTTGATAAAGAAAAGACAACAGCTGTTTCTTGAGTTTTAAAAAAAAAAATCTGAATTTAAATAAAATTATGCTTATTTCAATAACATAACTACTGTACATCGAGGTTAATGACATTAAAGAGGGTCTTAAGGGGGCTATAGAATAGATAACAATGTGAAAAATGCAACATAAAGGACAAACATATTAAAAATAGAGCAAACCAGACAAGAAAATTAAAGAATGGAGAATAATAGACCTTTAAAATAGAAAAAAATGGCGTTTTTTGATTGAGTTGGGCCTTCCAATTAATATGTTAAAGTGTGTCGTTCTATGTTTTGATATTATATTATTCATGTTATTGTTTGAGAAAGGGGAGAAGGTTTGGTACTATTAAAACGTTAAATCTCGCTGCAAATGATTGCACCTGTCCGAAGTCAGCAATCTAGATAGTGTACAGTAGTTGTCGTCTGTTTATGTAGTTCATACGTGTTTATCGTTTCTCGTTTTTATAAAGTTTAGACCGTTGGTTTTCCTGTTTGAATGGTTTTACACTAGTAATTTTTGGGACCCTTTATAGCTTGCTGTTCGGTGTAAGCCAATATTTCGTGTTGAAGGCCGTACCTTGACCTATAATGGTTTACTTTTATAAATTGTTACTTGGATGGAGAGTTGTCTCATTGACTCTCATACCACATCTTCCTATATCTAACAATGAAACAATACAGAAATAAATTACCCCCTTTTAGAACTTTATTAAAAGGTTGAACGTTTGTAACAACAATCGAGATGGAGAGTTGTGGCATTGGCACTAATACCACATCTTATATCTAGTTGTTGTTGTTGCTTCAAATAGAGGAAAACTGTCAGGTTTTGCAAGTAAATGTACAGGGAAAGCTTCAAGGCACAAACAATTTTTTATATTTTTGATGATAAAATGGTAAAATACAGCTGCTGTAAGTTAATAATACAATAATGTAATACAGTTGGAATTACGTGTACATTAGAGTACAATATTTGTATATCCAACATAAATTTTGACATATATGTGAAAATCCAAATTAGCATTGCTCTAGTTCGATCCGTAAGGAAACAACATATGGGATCGTAAATATATTCTATAATTCTTTTTAGTATGCAATCTTCAATGCTATTACGCTTTCATATAACAAGAAAAAAAAATAGACGATAAAATACTTTGTTATTACATTCTGTTGATCCCTGTACATGATATGAGGGTCTTGGCGGGGTTTATAGAATAGATGCGAATGGTTAAAAAGTGCAGGATAGAGGGGGAAATTATAAAAAACAAAGAAAAATAATGCTCAAGAAATAAAAACGCGAACAACGGGTATTGAGATATAAGGAAGATATATTATGGGATGCTTACATAAAAAGAATTATAGAAAATAATTTAAAATATTTAAGGAACAGCAAAGAACAGAGAAATCATATCGAAACATAGAGAAATATTGTGATACTGAACAAATTAGTTTCAGAAAAGATTTGCTGAATAAAAAAAAAAGGCGGTCCTTTAAAACATCTAAAAAATTGTTAGCAGCGAAGATAGCACGGGATCCTGGCTAAATGGTCGACAGTTCGAACTGAAACAAAGAGGAGATTAGGCCAGGATGCCAGATTAGGTGCAAACATAATTAAGTATGATTTTGATTCATAGTGAGTCTTAATAATTACCACTTGATTGAAAGTACGGAAGAATACTTCAGTTATTACCTTTCCGGAGCGACTGAGTTTACTACTATTTTTTTCGTGGGGATGTTATATGAAGTAGTAACAAGTACAACATGTACAATACTTTCATTCAATAATGTTGGTTAATCAAAAAGAATAATTAAATCTTATTCTAACGAAGAATTCTTTGTAAGTCATAATTCCACATACCACCCATGCAATCAGTAATACTAATGTCGATTTGTGTTAGACAAACTTAAACGTAGACACAAATTTGCATACCCGACTACTCAATTAATTAGGCAAAATATTGATCGATTATTGTTTACCTAACATCTAGCCAGTTTCATTTTGTGTTTATATAGCGAACCAATTACATATAATCGATGATGGCTCCGAAAATTGTAAATACCCTAGTGAAGCCATGTTGTGAGTAAATGCTTGACCATTCAAATGAGCACACACAGACGAAAATGTTATGATCTTAAAAGCATGTATGCACATTGTATATCATTACGAATCGTCCGTTAGATATCCATATTTTTGGCGAACATACTATCGTTTTGTTTGAATCTATCTGTTTAGTAAAAGCCATTTTTAAAATTTTTTTTTCTCATGTTGTGCTGTTACATTCCTATCGATTTGTGTTAGACAAACTTAAACGTAGACACAAATTTGCATACCCGACTACTCAATTAATTAGGCAAAGTATTGATCGATTATTGTTTACTTAACATCTAGCCAGTTTCATTTTGTGTTTATAAAGCGAACCAATTACATATAATCGATGATGGCTTCGAAAATTGTAAATACCCAAGTGAAGCCATGTTGTGAGTAAATGTTTGACCATTCAAATGAGCACACACAGACGAAAATGTTATGATCTTAAAAACATGTATGCACATTGTATATCATTACGAATCGTCCGTCAGATGTCCATATTTTTGGCGAACATTCCATTGTCCCAGGATAGGGGATGGTTAAGCTCTCACACACATATTAAACCCCTCAACATTCGTAATGTACCTGTCCAAGTTTAGAGCCTTTTATAGTTCAGTGGTTATCGTTCAACTTGGTTTAGGTGTATCACATTTGTTGTTAGTAAATTCTTTTGTTGTTAATAAGACCGTTAGTTTCCGAAATCGAATAGCATGATATTTTTCATGTCGGGGCCTTTTATAGCCGACTATACGGTATGGGTTTTTCTCATTTCTACTTCTACCATTAAGTGACCACGGTCATTTGGTTAGCTACATGCATCCTGTCTCTGTTGAAGGTCGTGTAATTGCTTACATTAAATTCATTTAAACTTTGATAGATAGTTGTCTCATTAGTTTCACAATAGCCCCTTCCCAGTCAAACAGATACCCTATTGTATATATACCACCTACAAAATCTGCTATATAAAAAAAATACGAAGTGGTATGGTTGCTAATGAGATAACTCTCCACCAGAAACGCACATATTTGCAAGTTAATGACACCGTATTATCTTCAACATTGAGCAAAGCACATACTACATAGTGAGCAATAACATGGTTACACCTAAATGACGGAATGAAAAACAATTCAAACGAAAAAAGTAGTTGGCTGATTTATGTACAAAACAATAATTAATTTATGTACAAAACAATAAATTAACAAAAACTGAACACGCCTAATTCATGCATAATTTATCTTTCTATATATGTTATAAGAAGCTAAATTTAAGGTGACACGAATATGGATTAAATGACCTCTTTCTATCAATTGATTCATCATCAATGTTTCTTAGCTTATTTTGACAAAATTGAACCGTAGCAGAAGCGAAGTATCATTTTACTATTTCACCTTGAACAAACTAATATATCTTGTAACTCGTGTCCCCGTAAGTCAGATAGAAAATAACCAAATTTTTCAAGTGAGAAAACACTAATTATTTTATCCTTCGGGTTTCTTTGATATAACATAATAATAGGACGTTATTGCCTGTGTTACATGATCTCGCTGTCCGCCTCGTATTTAAATCAGCAAATTCAAGGAGATCGAACTCCTTAAAAGCATTGAGTATTGTCCTCAATAATAGATTTTAATAACTAAAGTCACATTTATGTAACCTTTGATTGATATAGTACAAGGACAAAATGAAAAATCGGGCAAATTCATTTCTACGTATTGGAATTGGCAGGTGTAAATCTAAAGAAATCATTCCTATCTTGGTTAGAGGGAATTGTTTCTAGTATCAATTTATACAACTCAGATGATATAAATTGGTTATAAGTTTCTTGGATCATATTGTTTTGCTTGTGGCTGCATCCTCGCATATAGCATAATATATAAGGAATTAAACCTTAATGAGAAACTGATATTCTAACTTTGTAATGTAATAGAAAACTTTATGATTTTTTATTGTACAAATCAAGATGAGCTCCAAGACCGTTGCCTCATCGATAAATAAGTCCCGGTTCGCCCAAAAAAAGATTTGAGGTAAAATTGCTTACCCCCAATATACTAGACATATTCGATACACATTTTGCAGATTAAACATACAATTGGTTTTAAAACCTACATGTACTTAACTCTGTCGACGCCTACTGTTTACATTTACAATTATTTGTTGCTGAAATGCAATATTTTAACAGTCTTAATTTCTCCTACCTTATTCCCGGACGCCCTTATTACTGATGAGTCTTATGTAGACGAAACGCGCGTCTGGCGTACTAAATAATAATCCTGGTACCTTTGATAACTATTTAAACCACTTGGTCGATGCCACTGCTGGTGGACGTTTCGTCCACGAGGGTATCACCAGCCC
The DNA here is from genome assembly GCF_965363235.1 of Mytilus galloprovincialis. NCBI lineage: Eukaryota > Metazoa > Mollusca > Bivalvia > Mytilida > Mytilidae > Mytilus > Mytilus galloprovincialis. Next base: position 3,992,004 of record NC_134846.1, on the reverse strand, counting down.
AGTAGTGCTGGTGGACGTTTCGTCCACGAGGGTATCACCAGCCCAGTAGTCAGCACTTCGGTGTTGACATGAATATCAATAATGTGGTCATTTTTATAAATTTCCTGTTCATAAAACTTATAGTACCTTGAAAATGCATATGTGGGTCATATGTGTTTATCTTTTTCTGGTTTTTCTCAATGACATACAAAACGATACTAAATATGTACATATGTATTTGTTTGCGGACAAGAGATATTGTTTCATAGTTTTATACAAGAAAATAAACCAATCAGGAAAATTTTGGTCGCAATTGAGACATGATAAATACAAAATAATTACTCGAAAATGGTGACCATCAAACCTTTAAATAAGAAATAAATATCACATATAATCTCTAACACGTGATCACTAATCATGATCCAGTATACACGATATAAATACTTGCACTGTGAAATTTTATGTGGTCTAGATTAGTGATGAGCAAATCGAACTACAAAATGGAGGTACTATGACATGTTATTATCAGAAAAAAATATCTTAAATATAATCACTTTGGTGATATCTTATCGTTATTTGGTTTTTAAGTCCGGTTAATTTTATTTTTTTTTAACTAAATGCACTTTGATAGAAAATTATTGATCATGGTCTTTTACAATGTACAATGTATCTCGGAGAAGTGTCGTTTTACAAAGTCAATTATAGCAAGAAATAAGAACAAACTATAAAACTCAGTTGAAAAGAGCGACTCTAATCAGGACGATACAAAGCAGAAAAACGACTATCAAAACTTAGACCAGACGTGACAGGGTATTTATGCATCCCTAACAACAATATAAAAACACAAAGTACAGATCTGCAAGTATTCGCAGTTACTTATATCTAGTTCAAAAGTTAATGACAACCAAAACAGCAATTTGTTTCTACTTATGGAGTCTCTGAGACATGATTTATTATTATTAATTGTTTTTCACTTCTTCGTACTATCAACCTCAAAATTATTTCCTTTCCCCTTTTATACTGTATATAAATCACACTTCCGGCACCTGTACATTATTGTATATGAAGAACACGAAGTTTTATCGAGCACCAATTTTATAGTTTTATTGTTTGGTGATATCTTACTACTGTAATTTACTCGTTATTTGGTTTTTGAGTTTGTTTAATATTGTTTTCTTTTTAATAAATGTACTTCGAAAGAAAATGAGTGCTGATTGTCTTTCAGTAGTTATCTTGGAGAATTGTCTTTTTACAAAACCATGTATACATATAAGTAATTGTTTTGTTTTAGTTGCTGATTTTGTTGTATTCCTTTTTTATAACTTTAGTGAAAGTATATCTCCTTCTCATGAAAGACGAACAGAACTATATTTTATTCTAAAACATCAGTTAATATTTACCGTTGTAGGTATTGAAAAGCTGGTGGGGAAAGTCGTCGTATTTTTATAGGAAAGAAATTAATACATTGTACATACAAATAAGACATGAACTTTCAGTGTACTAGTAACATAGAATTATTCTAAAGTTAGTATTATCAAACATTAATCTGATGATTTGAATTCTGGTCACAGCAAATCCGTTTTTACGAAATTGATCTAAATACATTGAGCTTCTTAACATCTAAAAGTTAAGTGAAAAATCGTCTAGACAACGACTGATTTGTACAGTTCTTTATTAGAACAAGGTTTAGTTAATATTTGTTTCTATTTCATTGCACATTACCGACTTATGTAATAATTGACTTGGTTATCTCAATTTTGACCATTAGCAACAATGAAGAGGAATCTATTGACAATCCCTGGTCATTTTTTAAAATGACGTTGACGAAGCTCCTAACAGTGCAAAATGAATCGTGTTGAACGATATTTAAGACTAGTGATGTGTCACCGTTGATTTGGTTAAGTTTGTGATGTTTTTAATTAACGGCTTTTGTTTTCACCATTTGTCATCATTTTCAACATAAGTAAAATGCCTGTACAAAGTCAGGATTATGACGTTACAGTTGTTGTCAATTCGATTGATGTGTTTTATCTTTTGATTTTGCCATTTGATAAGCGATTTTACGTTTTGAATTTTTCTCGGAGTTAATTATTTTTGTGATTTTACTTTTTTTCTATCTTGTTTTGTAAACGGTTGTTTGTCTTTTTTCGTTTTTTGCCATATGTCGTTGTCATTTTTTCTCTTACTTGTTAGTTTGAACACCCTTTTGATATTTTCTGTCTCTGTCCCCGTCGTAAGTGTATATTCTACAAGCTACACGAAGGGTAACATTTTGAGCAAGATTTAATGACGCATCCACAACAATTGTGGCACCATCCCGATTCTTGGTTGGTCTCGCCCGATCAAAAGTCGAAATTGTTTCCATCGTCAAAACAAAATATCCTATTAGGCACCCAGAATGGACATCTTAAGGGGTAAGATGAATATGCCGGCTGTAATTTCTTTTTTTTTAAAGACTTGAAATAATTTTTTTTAACATTTAAATGATTCTTTTCTTATATATATATGTGAATAATTTAATTTCGGATGTAACGCGTCTTCTGATTGGCTGATTTTTTATCGGCCCATAGACATAATTTAGTCATGTGACCGTTACATCATCAACGTCTTTTCATGGTTTTCTACGGTTTGAAAAAGAATGTAGAATTAAATTATAAGAAATGAATGTAATATTTTTTCTCTCTATTCGAAATAACATAAAAAATGTGGTGCACACTGTTAAATAACCCGATACGCGCGTTATTCAGTGTGCACCAAATTGTTTATGCTATTTCTTCATAGACAGAAAAAATATTACAGTCATTTCTTAAAGGATAAATATTTGTTGATGTAATAATCTACAAATTTGTCAAAAACAAAGGATTAACATAATTTATTAGAGACTAAAGCTATAGTGCAAATCGGTGTTTCGTCTATTCTTGGAAATTATTACATACAAAGCTGGTTTTGACATTTGAATTCAGATGCACTACACTTGATCAGGATTTAAAGTATTACGTGGCCTACAAGTTGTATAAAATATGAATACAGATTGGTCATAAACAATTGATTCTTCACATAAACCACCTGAGTTTCTACTAATTGTCTATAGTGAGATTCTTTATCTCACCCTAAAATAGTCGTAAGACAGCATCTGCTCCAAAAACAGTTTAATAATATATCGAATTATAGCCTTTTTTTTATTTAATTTAATTTAATAAGAAATGTTCAATACCGCATCAAAGTTCAAGCGTCATATTAAGTGCAGTTCTCTTTTTACGATTTTTTTTTATTAAATTTTAACAGTACCTTAAAAAGGTTATCAGTGGGCATTGATCGAAAAAGAAGACTTATACAATTGCTCAACTTAACTTTGTCACAACAATAAATGGACTGAACAAATCAATACTTTGAAAGTCTATCTTTACAACAGGATTGAGAAATTCCAACAAGTGTTCATTTCCATGGAAGTTCTTCGAGAATATCCTTTGTTTAACTCAAAGATAAAAACAGGTTATTACAAAAGGGTTTGTTTAGTATAGTGTCTATAACTCTAATAAACTGCTAGTATTTAGGGTGTAATATATTGCTAGTACATTCGTCAAACTGTAGGGGGAAAAATACCATAAAATGCAGGTGGAATCGAGAACGACAAATTTGTGTTTAAGATGTATCTAATGTCCACTTATAATTCCATTACATGTAGAAATCATAATTTGAATTGGTTGACAACAATCGAGATTTACTAAAATAGTTTATTTGTATTACTTTACAACTTAAAACAGCTATGACAATGTGAAAAAAATGCAAAGGAAATAAAACGAAACGCTATATATATCTCTTAATTTCAAAATGTTTAATTAAAGAAATCAATGGTACTTTTTATAGGTTTGTAAAAGCCTTAGCTTTTACTATAGGCTTCCACTGACGCTCATTACACTCAACTAAAAATATAAAAATAAGGATTCTTTTCTTTGGTATACATGTGTATATATTGGTTAATCAAGGTTGCTTCCGATATTTGACTTTACATAGGCTGGTCCTCTCTCATGCAACATACGGGTATTTCAGATACCATTAATAAACAGATAAAGGATATGAAATCAGTATATGCTGTTCCGTGAAGGCAATGTGTTTGCGTTTATTGGCTTATCATGCTTTGATACTGATTTTGATATAATCTTCTTATATCAAGTATATGTTGTCGTTGGATTATTTTCGAGAACATAACAGACAGTTGACATTTACAATTTCGACATCCTTGATATATGTTTTATTTGGTTGATAGGCGTTTAATATAGCATCAAATATCACAATGTTCTGTTTGCTAAATCATATACAAAAGTAATTAAATAAAAGTATAACATTTGTACCAGTTTGCAACTGAAATCAGGGACGACAAACTCCTAAATAAAAAAGACAACACACAATTCACTATGAACTCTTACAAAATACCTCTAGTGAGTACGCATGTGTCCGGTCCATAGATATCCGTTCCAATACAAACGTATACTTAATGCTACACCAAATATATGACATATTTTATTTTGAAAGTGGAGTATTGCGGCTCACGTACGTAACAGATATGGCATATGTGCCAAAGATAGGCGCCAGCGGTGGTGCTACAAAAGTGGTGAGTGGTTATTTTATTTTATTTATTTGTTTACACAAAACAAAACCCCGCTATGGTGGTTTTGATTGGATTTTAAAAAAATATTGGTTAAATGATACAGAAGAGATAAAAATTGCGAGAAAAACGTTTCAAGCTTTGATTATTTTTTCTAACCAATTCATCTTAAATATTTTCTTTTGGAGACAGGTTTGTATCTATATTTTATTGACATACGTGTTTCATAAGAACATACACCAAAGCATGTATTTGGTTTTATAATGTATCCTCATACTCGTACATTGTACAACAGATTTTGTATTTCTTAATAACATGTATTAAACTTTTATTATCTAGCAGTACATCGGGAATATTGGACTTCATTCTTTAGTTTTTTCGCCATTTTTATCTATTCAGTATTTTTAAACCAATTATTTTTTTCTGTACTCAACATATTTGAACACCAATGTATATTCTTTTATGTGATTTAGCTCATTTTCCTTTCTTCTTCTTCTTTATATTTTATTTGTGTCAATTACTAGTATATATATTCTTTATTCTTTAAATCCAATCCAAACCACCATCCTAGCGGGTCTTTGTTTTTGTATAAACATAAATCAAATCAAATACTTTCATTAAATTCGTTCGCGATCGGTAGTTTAGTATTTAGTTGGCACCAAGTTATTCTCTTTTAGAAAAGATATAATAAAGACTGGAGTAGATGACAAGTATTCATTTTTGTCTATAGAAATATCCATAATTATATTCAAATCCTGTTGATTAATAAGTCTGCTTTAACTTGTCAAGGACGCATCGCCAAGTTCAATTAAAAGTTACATATAAAGTAGAGTTACCGTACACAAATCAAAGTTTTATGCAACACGTTAAATATTACATTAGATATGTTCGAGCAAGTTATATATAATGTTAAATTTATACAAAGCCAAAGAAAAAATAAGGCGTTTATAATGTATTTATTTATAAAATTAACTCCTTTTGAGACAATATTGTTGATTGATTTGTTTTTTTTTTTTTCACTGAACATGGTAAAAAGAAGAAAGAAAATAAAAGTATGTAAACTATACGATTTTTAGCTCTTTACTGGATCAATATTCGTCAGAAACGCTGAAATATTTGAAAACCAAGGATGTAAAAGTTCAATAATTTTTTGCTGAACAATGCTCATTCGAGCTTACTGAAACATAGGTACCTAGTCATATTTTGACACTGGATATGAAGTCTTAGAATACTCAAATTGATTATGTGAACATATTACGTTACAACTACCATGTATGTGAGAGGTTTAGCTAGCTATAAAACCAGGTTATATCCAACATTTTCTACATTTGAAAACGCCTGTACCAAGTCAGGATTATGATGTCTGATGTGTTTGAGATTTTGATTTTGCCATTTGATTAGGGACTTTCCCTTTTCAATTTTCCTCAGAGTTCAGTACTTTTGTGATTTTTCTTTTTACATATTCAGTGAATGACGTCATTTTGGGTCGACTGGTGAAAATTAACAGCTCTTCCCCTTTACTCGAAAACTACTGCATAAGTTGGGTCTGACATCTCTACATGTTAGTTAACGCAATCTTTGATATATTAGACTCCCACTGCTTACATTAAATGTTGTAAGTATGCAATTTGTATAAGAAATGCTGACAAAGAAAATTGCTTGTAGCATCCATCATCTCTTTAATGTGTTACTTTTCGTCAGATAGCAAGGTATTGAACTTACAAAAACACTAAAGGCAGAACATATAACTGTAAATAATTATAAATTATCTTACGTGAACTTAATTTTTTGTATGCGCACTTGTTTTTGTCATACCAGATAAATTAACATGGGATATTTTTTATTGATCCTGTTTTTTATGTGCTCTTGTTTTTGTCATACCAGATAAATGAACATGGAATATTTTTTATTGGTCCTTTTTTATGTGAACTTGTGTTTGTCATACCACGTAAATGAAGCTGGAATATGTTTAACTGATTCGTTTTGTATGTGCAATTGATTTTGTCATACCACGTAATATTAATAATGATGCAATAAACTTATTGCGCAAGCTATCTTCAAATAAATACATTAGATGTATGTTTCATTATAATACGACATTCTGATTGGCTAGCTGCATATCACGTGTTTTTCCTAGAGCAATTCCATTACACAATAAAAGTGCACAGGTGAATTAAATAAATAATGATAAAATTCGTGTTTTCATGATCATAGCTAAAAAATGTAATTATAAGTATTGAATGCTTCTTTTTGTAACTTCATAGGGTTGTAAAAGCGTTGACCGTGCGCAATTGTTAGAAGGAAGCGCCTCCGCGCTTCATATAAAATGTACTTCGGTCAACGCTTTTACATCCAAATGAAGTTACGAAAAGAAGCATTCAATTCTTCAATACAATTATATATATCTTCATCTTTTGTATTTGTTTGTTCAATGTTTTATTTCTTCGTAATGACAGATAAATGTACCTGTTTAAACTTCACACAGAATATCAAAGCTTATAGATCGAACTGATATTGCAAAGGAAAAAAAATGCCACTATGACTGCGTGCAAATCTTGAGTCATAGCTTTGATTCAAAGAATGGTAAAAATTATTATCATGCTTGTACGGTAATTCAGAGATAGATCAAAGACGTATTAACTCAGAGCTGGTAGAATGGCTTGCATGATACACAAATGTCTATTGAAGTGATTCGACTTTTCAGTATACACGACATCGCTTATGTTATCAAGATGAACTCTTACAACGTCTATATCTTGAAAATCCAAATATGACTTCAAAAAGCTTGATGACGGTTAGAAACAAGTCATCAATTAAAAAAAAAACAAAAAACATGCGCTTCTGATAGAACAATAAGGTTGTAAAGAGTCTCTTTTTACTTACTTTATGAAGTGAAAACTTTCAATTCCCATTAGTGTCCTAGGTCACAAAAGGCGCGAGCAGAATCTGTTTTTCTGAGTCTGTCTGCTGTTTGTTGTACCTATACCGATGGCCTCCATCTAGCATTCTAGTTCTATCTTTTTAGACCGATTCCCATATTTCTTTGGTATTCTTTACTTGTGTCCCCTGTTGAACATTACGTCAAGGCGAGAGTAGTCTATAGTTATAGGTTCATTTCCAGACTATAACCTATCCAACTGCATCACCAAGTCGTAATAGTGTTGGTGATGCTGTACATATTGACTTTTCGCAGTAAAACATTGTAGCTGGACAACATATCTCGAAGATCCTTTGCAAGTGTCTTTATTAGTTAGAAACAACTATTGCGACCATCATTTTATTGGAGTATTGTCTTTTCATTTTCATTATTTTTCAAGTGTTTTTTTACCTATTTCACGATTGTTATTCATTTTTGACATATTCTATTATTAAAAGTTTAATGCTTCAACACTTTACTCCAATGAAATTAAATCTTCATTGAGTGATACCAATAAACAAATGTACAACTTCATCTAAGAACATAATTCTTATTAAAGTGTCAATAATATGTTATTTGTTTTGAAGAATATTGCTTTCGAAGATTCTTTCCATATATAGTTTGATTTAACTATAGATGAGATAACATAGTTCAAATTGTTAATTAATTGTTAAAATATGTCAATTAGTTTTGAAGAAAAAAAAATGTCGTCTTTCCCATTATCTAAGTTACATTGAATAGGTGACTTTTATCTATAATATTTATACGTCAGTTTTAATTGACTTCTGATGAACGGTTTCTATCGTATTCTATTTTGTTAATTGAAATTATATTTCAAATTTAATGATGGTGTCATCAACATTGATTGACTTTAATTTAAACATCGTAAAGAAAATTAATCTAAGTCAATCTGTCAGTCATTTTTTGGTTAACTTGAAAAAAATTTCACATTCTATTAATTTGATACTATTCCTGTATTGTAAAGACGTTTTAATGTTTTATTACATACTCTTCAACTCCAAAATTGTAAAATACAAACAAATAGTCGTATGCGTCAAAAAATTTAAAAAAGAAAAAATTATTAAACATTGAAAAATTAAAGCAAAACCGTTTAATAAAAAAGCAAAACTTGAAAATAATTCCAATTGACTCCGTTGCATCGATATCAAGAGGATGTACTTATAAGTTGGCAAATTTACAACTTGAACACTTCCCACAATTGATGATTTACTAGTAGGGGCATGAATTCATTGGCAGTGAAAAATAGATCAACGAATTTGCGTGTAACGTTCAGCACAATTTGTATTTAAGGATATTAAGTTGATAAGATAATAATGCTCCATTAGACCACAAATAATACATTATGAGGAAGACTATTTGTTTTGGGGTCAATGGTTTATTGTTTTTAAAAATGATTTTTTTATAAATCTAAACCTTTCTGGGTGGAATGTATCATGCATGTAAGTGTTAGAAAAGTAAATTACACCGATAGAAGATATGAATAAGTGGTACATTTGTAGAAGCCTGTTGATTAAGTGATCATTGTGTCAAAGACCAATTCACTGCTAAAACAATGTTTTTAGAGAAATGATTCCCGGATGACAATCTTAATTTCTTTTTTTCCGTTTACAAATTCCACTTTATACATATAAAATATAAGAGAGAAGTTTCATAAATCTTGAGATGTTTTCAATCTAGTTTTAGGGGAATATTATTACCAACATATTTGACAACTGTTTTTGTTTGTGGAATACAGCTTTTAATTAGTAATTAGTTTACTGGTAACTGTGACAATTATTTTACAACACGATGGTTTGTTAAGTCTTTTGGTGCACAGTAGAACCACCCTTTGTTTTTAATGGGGTTCTCGTTGCTCCATGTGAGTTTTCTATACCGTACTATATCAATAAGGTTGCCATTGCATTTGATGTTTTTTTCGACTTATGATTAAGATTATGTCTTTCCTTTATTTCGTCTCGCTTTCGCTGTGAACACCGGTAAACTAATGTTGTCTTTAATACACAAGTATAACCTTATGTGATTGCATATAGTTATCAAAGGTACCAGGATTATAATTTAGAACGCCAGACGCGCGTTTCGTCTACATAAGAATAATCAGTGACGCTCATATCAAAATATTTATAAATCCAAACAAGTACAAAGTTGAAAAGCATTGAGGATCCGCATATTAGAACGAACGTACTTTACTAATAATGCCTGGAAAAACAAAATAAAGCAAAATAAATAAATAAATCAGTTTCATAACCGTCACTGGTAACGAATAATTACATTCACCAGCCGTTGTTTATAATAAGTATGATTGTCCCTGTGAAAAACAGCTGCTCGGTAACCTTCACAACTTAATCGAGGCACAGATGACGTCAGACGCGCTTAATTAATTAACAGGAAGTTATGTTGTGTAATACAGACCTCATATGTACAAATAATACAGTACAAATGTACATATGTACTTTAACAATGACCATTATTCAAATCTAAACAATAGAAAGTCTATAAAGACTGAACCCATAAATGTAGACATCCTTTTGTAATCAAGCAAACGAATTAAGAATAAAGATATTAAAAAGACAATGTACGAGACAAGATAAATTTATATCATCAAGTCCATTTGGAAATGTTCATACTGAACAAAATATTGGTAGGGTGCAGAGTTAAGGTTTTGCTTGTGTAAATTAAAATGGAAAATGGTATGGGAATCTGCAACTTATAAGTCTGACAGTGTTCGGTAGTTTGGTAACATAAATGTTGAGTTTTTAATCCTGTATACCACCATTCCCCATGCGATTTTTTTTAATACTTTGAACGACAACATTTTGGGACGTTTACATTTCCTGACGTCAAACACGCGAGCCACTGAACGTGGTTTTTTAAATATGATAAAAGAAGCTTTTTTGTTAAATATTTGTTTGTTTTGGGATTGTGGCACAGTGATGACTGCTGTACGCATATTGTGACTATTTTACCTATTTTGTCTGTTTTGTTCACGCATCGTTGTAAATATAATGGAGTTTGATGCGAGTGTAATACAAGTGAGTGGTTAAGCGCTATAAAACCAGGTTCAATTCATCATTTTCGACAATTTAAAATGGCTGTACCAAGTCAGGAGTATGACAGTTGTTGTCCATTCGTTTGATGTGTTTTATTATTTCATTTTGCCATTTGATTATGGACTTTCCGTTTTGAATTTTTCTCAGAGTTCAGTATTTTTGTGATTTTACTTTTTTCATGAACATATCTTGTGCGGTAGTCTTATGTTTTCAAAAACAGTTTTCTGTTTTAGTTTCTTCAGACTGTTCATTTTCTAATGAATTTTCGGTATAACAAAGGCTATAAAAGAAAATACTTGACAACCTCATCTATTTCCCCTTCCACCCACTATCTCACATCATGGAAATTCATGACAGTCCTAAATTGGTACGTTTGGCTATGAAACGAAGCAGATGTAATATTAAATGTAATATATTATCATTGGGCACTAACACATTGTCAGATTGCTTAAAATAAAACTAAATAATAAGCAGTGGTATCGCAAAAAAAACATTAATTAAACGCACGGTTTCGATTGAATAACTTGGTTTCTCCCTTGTATTTCAGGCACACCATTATGCTGCTGCACAATTAATAACAAATTGAAAATTGCACATTTTCACATATAACGGGTTTGGTGCATGTATGAAGTCTTTTGAAACAAACCAGTGCATATGATTGCTCAGCACCAACTATGGTATTGGAAGTAAATGGAGTAATTAACATAATTGTGACAAAACGAATGATGTTCACAACAAGTTTGATAATTATCCGTGGTAACAGAATATCACGAGGTGTCGTTTAGTGATCTTCCACGTGACAAATGTTCCAAACGTGATCCAATGTCAGGATTTTCAATTCTAGAATTCAAAATTAATTAAATTTTCTTTTACTATAAACAATATAAAGAACATTCAATTCAATGAAACATGATATTGGTCTGAGAATAATTCTTACTCTTTCACATAAACTGAAACAATATGCTTTGGAAAGTATTTGAGAAGGGGGCTGTTAGTGCACAAAAAGATGTTTTTGTATGTATGTTAATAATAGATAAATGCAAATGCATGAATTACATGTAAGAAGCAAAGAAAAGAATCTCCGATAAAATTACAAGTGTGTATAAGAGATGCAAATTATTCATCAAATAAAACAGAGGGAAGATATTTAAGATTATAGCAACACCGTAACATGGAGCTCGTAGTAGATATGATATGCTAAGATTTGAGTTTTGTATAGATTTTGATAGAGGATTACTTCTAAGCTATTACATAAATGCTTCCTTATGGTGTAGGTAAAATCAACCATTCGAAAGTTATGTGTACAGACGACGTCATGATGTGGATCAAAGTTGCAGTATTTCAGGTTCATGTTGAGTCCATAGTCAAAATAAACCTTTCGATACAAATGAAGTTATCGCCAGATTTGGTGGGATGCATCGAGCTCAATCCTAAGTTGTCCGTGTAGTATTGCGTGAATTGTTGTTTTTTCTGCTCGTTATTACAGCGGATAACCTTGAGTCATTCCGGTGTTATGTTGCCGAAGACATTTCTACTAACGTGACTAAAATATATATATATATCAATAACAAAGCATGAATACCGCAAACATGTGTTAACGCATGCGGGAAAAAATCTCGGGAACGTTTAGCAACAAAACGGGGAAAAATATTCAAAAAACGATTTATTACGAATGTCTAACATTCATTTGTATGGTACTATCATTAGAATAGTAGATAAGAATGATATACAAATGAATTAAAATTTGCCTGTAGATTTATTAATATAAATGATCTGCTACATGTATTTATATAACTGCTTTTACATGACATTGTTTGTCTTTTTGTCGTTGATTCTTTCTACATAATAGTGATTGTCTGTTTGTCTTATCCCTTCTAAAAGACAAAGAGAAAAAACACCTTGCAAAATTCTTTAATTTTACTTTCCGATATATTGATGATGTCCTATCGTTGAATAACCCATATTTCAGCCAATCCTGGCATCTCATATATCCCAGTGAACTTGAAATTAAGGATACTACTGATACTAGAAGGACTGCTTTATACCTTGATCTTTTCCCATTTCGACTTCACACGAAAATCTATGATAAACGGGACGATTTCAACTTCCTAATAATCAATTTCCCATTTCTTAGCAGTAACATACCATCTGCCCATTCGTGTGGTGTTTACAATCAATTAATACGTTATTCTCGTGCATGTTCGCACTATACGGAATTCATATACAGGAGTGTGCTTCTAACGCAGAAACTGCTCCAACAAAGTTATGAGGAGGACAGATTTAAAATGACACCCCGTAAATTTTACGGACACCATCACGAATTGTTTGATACATACACTGTATCTTTGTCCAAATTAACGATGGACATTTTTACCACGTGTTAAATTGTGGTTTGTCATTACGTCGTCTGATCTTATATTACCGAGCATGACTTATTCCCGAATGTGACTGTTTTGTTGAGTGTGAATTCGTATTGCTTTAAAACGTGGCACGGTGCTTTTCAATCCCAAATTCATTTGTTGGGTTTTGGTATTGTGTTTGTTGTTATCATCGGATTTTGTCAAATGTCTTAACGTTTGTATTTGTTTTCTGTTGTATTCGTGTGTTGTGTTGGGGATAACTTATCATATAGTTCATTTGTTAGATTTTATTTTTGATCAACAAATTTACACGGCGTTGTCAGTTTTTTTTTCGATTTATGAGTTTTACTGTCCTTTTTGTATCTTTCGTCCCTCTTTTACACGATATATTTGGTTTGCAGTTTGATCAGAAGAAACACCGACAAAACTAGATAATACAATTAATTAGTATTATAATTTTCACTGTACAAATCTGATCTTGAATGTTATCTAAATTCTTTCTTAATTTTCGGAACGCGTTTTATAAATTCAAATGTGACGTCACTTTAGGGGTTGCAATGGTTTTGGCTAATACGGCTGTGATTTTGTAATGCATCGTTTTTATTCAAGAGCTAGTCATCACTTAAGTTTAATCATGTATATCTAGTATTAAGTCGTTTTATGAAATATACTGTTTGCAAAACTATGTATTATTCTTAATAATAATAATAATGTTTTTGGCCAAGGCGTATAACCCTGGCCGTATTGGTCACAACTCTTTGGAACTTTTGGTTCTCGGTGATCTTCAACTTTGTACTTGTTTTGGCTTTCAAACTTTTTGCATCTGAGCATAGTTTTGTGTGGACATCACGCAAGTCTGGCGTTTAAAATTTTTAACCTGGTACCTTTTGATGGCTATAATTCATTTGTTTCTCTGTCCTATATTTTCTCCCATTTATTTATTGTAGCCCTGTCGTGTAATGTTGTCATGTTAATGGTATAATTAACATTGTCATTAAAGCGTGAGATTTGGCATGTCACAAAACCAGGTTCAACCAACCATTTTATTCATAAAATGCCCTGTACAAAGTCAGGAAAATGGTCATTGTTACATTATAGTTCGTTTCTGTGTGTGTTACATTTTGGTGTTGTGTTTCTTTTGTGTCGTACTTCCCAAAAATTGATACGTTTCCCTCAGTTTTAGTTTGTAACCCGGATTTGTTTTTTCTCTATCTATTTATGAATTTCCTACAGCGGTATACTACTGTTGCCTTTATTTAACTATACATCTTTTTTCTTGTGCATTTTCTAAATGGTGTTGATTTTTGTTGTTGTTGTTTTCTAACTTTCAGGAGTTGTTTGTCTGTTCCTGTTATTCGTTGTCCTCGACTTTTCTTAATTTCCGCATTCATTCTTTTTGTATACGGTAGCGGCAACTTTTAAGAAATTTAACGATATTCATGCATTATTTTTACCGGATCATTTTTTGCTAAAATCTGAAATAGGATTTTATCTTGATATAACTTTACAGTTTTTTTTATTTAAGATATTTAAAATTCCTAACATGTCTGTTACAAAATCAAATTCTTGTATAACTGATATATTTAATTTTAGTTATATTAGATTTAAAAGTTCAAAAGTTAATTTTTTCATCAATGTGTCAAATAAAGACAGCTTAGTTTTCTAAGAAGATAATTTGATTTTAGTCCTCACGTGAATACTTATCAATTCCGAAGCAATAATGCGTAATTTCCATCCTGGTATTAGAACATCCTGACAAGTAACTGACATACAATTCAGTTAAAATATCTTTCAATTCATGCGTGCTTCGAGTTTAATAAATTAATGGCATATCCATTGCTAAAAATACAAAAAGCAACGACGTCCTTCTGTTTGACTTCCGGTATCAAATACATTTCAAAACAAGATACTGTTTCCTGTTTGTTTGGTTATATGAACATGCACGGATATAAGATTAAATGGTAATATTATTTTGTAAAAAAAGTAACTTGTATTTTTAAATTAGTACAGAAATCATTTGAGAGTACTTAGTGTACAGAGTATTGTCCCTAACATCGTCCCAGTGAAACATTTATTTTTGAATAGAAAACTATATTAATTTTTCCTCTCTTGTTAATAATCATAAAGTCATATTGTCATAAGGGGAATGCAATTGTATGGTATTATTCGATGATGTTGATCTCAATTTGTTATTATTATGTGTAATGCCAGCAATGCCCTCGGACGACCGGATGCACAGATTTTTGCTTTAATACAAACTATTTTAAGTCATTATCAGTTTCTAACTAATGCATGGTTGCATAAGCCCTAAAGAGTGAGGAACATCCATTTCACTTTGGCTTAGAAGATCAAAGTGTTAGGTCATGCATGTATTAAAAAAATTGCATACAATGGATTTCAAGATGTTACCAAAAATGTTTTGGTGGTGCTCAGACTTTTTGCAAAGACCATGACACCTTACCGATTGTAGATGTGTTCAAAATATAAAAAAAAGACAACCCAAGTTGCGATATACAGAAGAAATGAATAACCTAACAGTTAATAAGATTCAAAAATTCCATTTAATGTCAAATGAATCTTTACGAATGCCCATTTACCAGTATCTTAATCTACAGAAGATATTCGAAGAAAAGAAATGGAATAAATGATTGAAATAGTATTATCCGTTGATTATTCTGGATTTGTTTAAGAAAATTTAATAAACAGAAAAATAACGATCAAGCTCCTAAATTTCACTACGAAATGTTCTTTTTTTTTTAGATGGGTTTCGACTTCGACATACATAAATAAAATCTGTGTTGCTATTACATTCTCAAATATTCATCTTCAATATTTTCACTGAATGTCAAATCACTAAGAGTCCACAAAACACTGTAAAATAAAACTAACGCGAATCCCACATTTTTAATATAAAGAGATGTGGTATATTTGCCAATGAGTCAACTATCCACCGAATTTGAAATGAAGTGAATGTAAATAGATATAAGAAGACGTGGTATGAGTGCCAAATGAGACAAATCACCATTAAAGACACAGCAGTGAAAGGCATTCGTACGGCTTGCACCAATGATAAAAACGTATACCGTATATAGTTGGCTAAAAGAGGCCCCGACTTACAAAATATGAAACTATTTACTAGAAAAGTATAACACCCTAATGTATAACAAAATAACCAGTGCAATACAAAAACACGTTCACATGTAACTCAAAGAATATCGGGGATATCTACTCCCTGTCGTCTCATTTTACAGTTTCATGTATTGATTTATTAAAAAAAAATATTTTCGCGTCTTGGCAATGCATGGAAAATTTGCCACTGGGCATTAAGTAAACAAATGTTTTAAATTAGAAGCCCGTGGCACAAGTCAAAAATTTGATTAATTTCGAAAAAGAATAAGTATGATATAATAAAGATGAAAGTTAAAATAAACTACTTCTTGTAACATAAAAAAAAACGTAGTCTAAAGGGCGAAATACATGTCTCATGATTATATACATTGATGCATAAGTAAAGTACCTTCACGTGAAATAATTCTTTGCTGTTTTTATCAAGATAAGTTAATGCTTTATTCGATTGACTGTGGATTTAGTAGTACTTTCTCTCTTTAGAAGCGCATTCGATTATCGAAACAGATTACATTTTTAAGTGATTTTTTTCTGTTATTTGTCACGATTTGCATTAGGTATATCACTGCTTTGCATGTCATATTCAAGTTCAAGAAGATATCGAAGGAATTATATTGTACATGAACTTGTAATGTAAGAATTGCATGCATAAGCTCTTTCAGAAGTATAATAGTACTCTTATAGAAGTTTGTAATTTGGTTCCTTTTAACATTTTGTTAAATACCAAGTACGAATGTACATGTAGTAAGCATATCCGGTTTCCGTAGATATTAACAGTTCTATTGATTAGCGAGCAACCTTTTATTATAGCTTCCAATATGCTTTGTGTCTTGATCATTGTTGAAGGCCTTGTGGCAACCCGTACATTTTGTCACTTTATATTGGAAAATGGTTTCAATCATATCACCATGCACTCATTATTTGTTTTATTGTTATGTTTGACTGGCATGTAGAAGTTCTCGCAACAAGACATAACAAATAATGATCAGTTTAAGGTAACCCAATCCTTCTCAGGGCTACGACCCATGCTGTTTTTAAAATTGACTTGCCTTGAAAAGCAGTTGTTCTCTAATATAGCTTTTAAACAAAATCCTACCTACCCTACCTATCTTCTGTCAGTACGTTAACCTAACACGTGATCATTTCTGAACCCGATCTGTCTCATAGCAGACAATATATTGTTTAAAAGAAGTATATTCTATCACTTATCATAGTTAAAAAAGATAAATTGTTCTGAACTGATGGATAATTCTTATTATTAGTAGGACGGGGACGTGTAATTTAAAGGCATTGATTGAAGAAGGCAACAGTTAAACTTAAAAAAACACGCGAGAAAATATATCGGCTTCAAAACCTAAAAAAATATTTTCAGATAGCTTCCATTAATGTCAATGTGTTTCAAAACGGACAAAGCTTAGACTTGATAGTTTTGATGGGTTTAACTGTAATTACATTTTGGTATAATTGAACATGTTCTACAGACATCCATCACTTGTATAGAAAATGTACTTTTAACTATTGATAGTAACTAATTTGAAATGCCATGTTAATGAAATCAAAGTACTGACACACGCCATGTTAAATATATTATTCACTTTAAAATGGAAAATTTTAAACCGCATGTTTTATTTTTTGCAACTTTGATGGAACAGTAATTTGGCGTTCTTATACATTTTTATGTTTTAGAAATATAGTAAAATTGACAAGCTATTTGAGTTTGATACTTTTAAATGATTAACCTTTGGGGAAAGTTGCTAACTAAAATGCATGTGCATAGCTTACTGGTAGTACCAATCCTGTTTCATTTTGTACTTCTTAATACATATATTGCCTTAAATATTTTTCCTGATTGATTTTCAGATAAAGGTACATTTGATGAACCAATTAACATTTTATTTACAATGTACCTTTGTATTCACACAAAGAATCTAGAAGCAATAGTTTTGATTACGACGCTGTTTTTTTTTTTAAATTTCTGTTTGTTTTTTTTTGTTTTAATTCAAAATCTTAAAAGGAATTGATATTGTTCACTTACATAACAAATGTGTAGGTAATAAGGAAGAAGATTTATTGTTTGATGATTGGTTGCTTTACATTCAGTTTCAAATATTTCAGGAAAGTTTATAGAGAAATCTCTAAGTAAATGAAGAAAGAAAACCTTCTTCGCATGAAGCTTTTTACTCTGCGTATATTTTGTCATCACTGGAGCTCTCCATAAAATATATCTATCTCCACAACATATATATTTATATATATATATATATATATTGCGTTTTGCGCTGATATACATAATGTAACTTTAGACAAATATCAACCAATCAAAAAATCACATCCGGCTGAGCACCAAACGTATTAATTTGAATTCAGAATGCTATATCAGCAGTTTTGACCATGTTACTACCTTCTTGGTAAAACAAGGTTGAGTCACATGGCATAGGCTTTAGATTTAAAATAAAATTACGGAAAACGTCATAAAAGAAGCTATTTACATTCCGCTTGTCTTGTTTGAAAGAAGGATTGTTTCAGTTGCTTTACTATGGTCATACGTGATGTAAAACAATTATTTGTATGTTATTCTACCACATATTACCTAATGCCCTTTTTATAGACTGGCACTTAAATGTTACTATTTCTAGATGGGGTAATTGATTTCATTATCCAGACAATCTTAAGAGCCAGTGACAGCCCCATCTTCTGAATAGATAAAATAAAATTTGTTCTAGCAGTAATTAATCATTTGTTATAAAAATCATGTTAAATGGAAAATTAACTGCCAATGTGTTGTATTTCTCACGGATTACTGTTTACATAAAATCCGAGACAAATATGGCTTATTGTCAGAAAGCGAATCTTTTATTCCCTTAGAAGGTAATAAACGTCTATGCAAGATGGATATTCTCGTCTAAGAAAAACGTTTTTATTCTCTAATTTTACTGTTTCCCCTTTTTTATTTGATTATTCAATCAAGCAATAAATCGAAGATGTCCATTTATGTTGTTGACACATTTACGACTATAAAAAGCATGCTTCATGCAAATGCATCTCGCATGTAAAAATAAATAGGAATAATAACAGTAACCTTTTAATCTATCATACTGGGAGACAAATCAGGAAATCCTGGTACATTGTTTAACTTCAAATTAAGGTACACGTGACCATACAAATGTCTATTGACTGCATGAATGAAGACACACACGTTCCTAACCATGATGGCAGATAAAGTCACCAAGTGAACTTAAATTATTTTGCCTTAGCGTGATGCATCAAACTGAACTAATGCAACAAATGACAATTACAACACTTGTAAATATTAGTTACATGTAGTCGGAGGCACCTTTGCTGGATTTATCTTTATCGGGCACGCTCAAAATAGAGGAAATCGAAGAATAAGATGTATAGGTGCTTGAATACGTTTGGAGATATATGACCAATCATAAAAAGGGACATTCGGAGATACAATCTTAAATTCTACCCCTGCTCGTGAACTGTAAGGTCACATTCGTGGTCCTTGTTAAAACATTGTCACTTCTGATTTATTGACAGTTAAACAATGTTTGCAGGTACAATTAAATACGATTGATTCATATATTTTCGGTGTTTAAGGAAAACTTTCATTTTTGAAGAGATTTAATTTTGTGGTTTTGTCAAAGTCTACATACAAGCCTATAGAGAATTTGTTATGTGTTGATCAAAACCCGTGGGTCATCTGTATAAACAAAATCAACGAAAACATTTATCCAACGAATAATATTCAATCAACGGTACGAATAATTGTTACCAAATAGATGAAACACTGTCCAGCAATTTCGCGTTCTTTTGGGCTGCTCCTAAAAGTACAAATACATTACACATTTTCTGAAGATGTCCGTACAGAATATAAAAATACTACCTGTATTTTCATCTGGAATAAATAAAAAAAACATTTGTTTGTTGAAGATATTTTGCAATCGAAAATTGCTTAAATAATATTGCATTTCATTTAAAAAGTGTTCGAATCACATCGAGGGAAAAAATCCTATTCCTTAATTTCGATTATAAAGTAAATCAAACTTTAATAGAGAAAATGGAATTTTAATCAAGAATATAAAAGTTCGCACATTAATATTGATATTTCTGTCCCAGATATTAAATCATTAGAAGATTATTTGATGTTCTGTGTTCTAAACGCTATGATATCAGAAATTAAGCTTCTATTTGGATCAAAAGATAGCTTATTGTTTAAACATCTGTCAGATCTGTAGTAAGGTGATTGTTTGCTTATAGAGTCAAGCAAACAGTTGCATTCATCACTCAATATAATTATATTTTAAGTTCCGGATATCTGTTTTAACTATTTAGTTTATAAAGCTTTCGTAAGCTATATCATGTATATAGCAATGAAAAAATCTCATACTTTCGGTAGAAATAATGCAACTGGTTTGCTGGTATCTCTTTGAATGCTGTTCAGTCCTTTTGATAGTATGAATGATGCTTTTTAAACGTGTAGTGGTAACTAGTTGAATATCACATTTATATCTTATGATTTGATTAAAATATTTTCACGCGATCAAATAGGACAATTTAGAGTTCCTGCAATTGTAACATTTATTTATCGTATACCATTAAAATATATATTTTTTCTTAACTTCGCGTGATTATCAGATTTCGTGGTCACGTTTAAAAAAAACTTCTGCTATTTCGCAAGCAGAGAGTTGCTTACCAGTTGATCTTATAAATAGCTAAACATATTAAATTAAATTCTACAAAGGGTCGACTATTTAAATTTCATTTTTACTTGATGCTACATGTAGGCTGACTTATCCTTTTCGCGCGGCATAATCGTGCAAATATTTAGTATTACGTTCTGTAATTACAAATGTATATTGGGATGTACAGGCATTGACCGAATCACAAACACATTATATGTTCAAATCTTGGAAGAATTTTATACTGAAAATATTCACATGTTCTACAGCTAGCAAACCTTTAAAATAACAATATTTATATGCTACATCCATAAAATATCAAGTTCAATCAAAACTTTCGCTTGTTTTTCCCTGCCTCGTTTTAATATTGTCAAGAAAAGGAAATGCAGTCATATACATGTTGCATTTTAGAATATCTCGGTTAATCAGAATTTCTGAAATGCATTAAACCTGTATGTATGTTATATCGTTATTAGCCTAATACCATAAAATTTTGCCTACTATCCTATACTTTGTAGGTGTTAAAGTCACGCAAATGTGTCCGATATCTTATCTATTTATTCCACAATCGCTTCCGAATTTCTCTTTTAAAAATGTTACCGACATCTTATACGCTTTTATTATTCAAGCATTAGGTGCAACTACAGATATTCACAAGACTAAACACTAACTACGTGATAACGAAGAATTTTGAAATAATTATTGGTAACACGTCATGAATCCCTTTAAAGTCTATTTTAACAGCTTTGCGGGTGTTTGTTTTAATATACAAAGTTAAACATGCATTATAATAATCATGGTCATGCATGGTGCTTATTGGATAAGTCCGAATTGGCTATGAGTTATCATTTAAGATCATAAAAAAGCACTCTTCAAAAAGGTTCTTTTTGATATACAAAGTTTGTGTATTGAAGCATTGATATGCAACATTCAGTTTCGAGAGTATAGTCAATATGACTGCTTAATTAATAAAATGCCCAATATATATTTGGTGATTCTCGCCAACTCTATAAAATAAAGGCAACAGTGGTATATTACTTTCGAAATTCATAATCGATTGAGAAAAAAACAAAATCCAGGTTACAAACTAAAACTGAGGGAAACACATTAATTATAAGAAGAGAATTACGACACAACAGAAACAAAACATTAAAATGTAACACACACAGAAACGAACCAGACTATAACAAAGCCATTTCCCTGACTTGGTACAGGATATTTTAAGAACCTGGTGTTTTGGCATGCCAAACCTCCCGCTTTTATGGCAATGTTAAATATAACTTTAAAATGACAAAATTACCGGACAGGACTTTAATCCTAATTCGGTATATATATATATATTCAAACATTACACACTCTAAAGCACTAAATATATGAAGACAATTTCATGATACAAAATGTGTTTAAAACTTTTATATTTTTATTTGATTTATATATGTTAGTATTGAGAAATACTTAACATTTACCATTTAATTTGGGCATCCTGGTGCGTAAGAATTTATGTATTTTGGTGTTGCATATTGGTTTGACCCACTTCTATGCTTGTTTCACTCAAGGATGTACTCAGGTGAAACTTTAAAAATTAAAGCAAAATAAATTGAGACTTTAAGTCAAAATGGTATTATTAAAGGAACAAAAATAAGCTATAAATGTGGATAGGTCATGGAGCTCCTTTTGAGATACTTAAAAATAACTTTTAAAAATTGGCGGGAAAAGGATGACTCGGACTTTATTTACATTTATATTGGTATATTAAGGTCTTAAATCAAAAGAAAAAAATAAGAATCTGCTTAAATTCTGGAAAATGACCTTTTGTGAGAAAAGAAAAGTTGATGTTGTATAGTGTTTTTTTTTGGATTGTTGCAAATTGATACTTAGTTAAATAGTAGTGATAAATGAAATGCAAATAATTAAAATGGCATCATATATATAATGTATGTCCAACTTCCACATATATTTAAAAACAAAAAACGATTATTTGATTCGCAGGAACATTCCGGAGCTTGATCGTAAAACAAATTATTTGTCCTTTCTTGCTGTTGAATGTTGAATCTTAAATAGCATTTACACAATAGTTAAATAATACAATTTTGAGCTATTATCGCGTACAAACTATCAGCCTTCCGGTACCTGTCAATTACAACAACGAAAACACTATTTTATACCTAAATGGGACTTTTTGAAAGTATTTTGGGATGTTAAAGTTTGTCAATGCCTTATTTTAATGTTGTCACGGAAATCACTTGCATCCATGAATGTTGCATTTAAGAATATATCGTTTAATTCAAATTTCTGAATCATGTTAAACTTAATCATGTTAATTGTATTTCATGTAATTATATAAGTCTGTAAATTATTACACCTACTTTCATACGGGTGTGAATATCAAGCAAATGTAGTCGATATCTTATTTAGTAAATCAACCATCGTTTTTTTTTTCGCCTCATTTTTAGACTTACGCAGTCATGTCAGTACTAGAATTAATGACAAAGGAGACGATTTTAATTTTGAAATTATAAATTTCCCCAACCTTAGCAGCAATATACCAACTTTACCTGCATATGGAATATATATTTCCCAACTTATTCGATATCCAAGAGCTTGCAGCTCCTACTCAGACTTTGTAAAACGTCATCAGTGTCTGAGTAGAAAGTTGATGATCCAGGGGTATGTTAAAGAACGTCTCGTCCTTTTTCTAAAAAAGTTCATCGGAAGGTACCAAGATCTTGTTGATAAATATTCTGTAGCAACTTCACAAATAATACACGATGGTCTTGATGTATAGATTCTGCGTACTGATGTTGTTTATCATCTTAACTACGTGTTTTATAGTTCTTTCATTTGTCCTTGTTCTATTCTTTTATTTGTCTTTATTAATATTACTTTTATTGTTTAGTCTTTGCTATATCCTTTTGACGTAACGCTGTGCTTATGTATTCCATCATACTTTGAACAACAAAATTATTTAATGATGTGACTCTGTATCTATGTATCTTGTCATACTTTGAATGAAACAGATATTTTATTTATTAATATTACTTTTACTGTTATGTCTGTTTTCTGTGATACACATTTGACGTAACTCTGTACTTATGTATCTCATCATACTTTAACCACACTATTATTTTATTTATTATTATTACTTTTACTGTTAAGTCTGTTTTTGTTATATCTATTTTACGTGACGGTATTTATGTATCCCGTCATACTTTGAACGACAAAATTATTTCATGTCTACCTGTGCGAATTTCAAACGCGCAATTTTACACCAGTACTTAAAACCCTCCATCTTTTATGTGTGCATTTAACATAGATAAATTAAATCGTATAATATAAACAAAATGAGGC
The DNA here is from genome assembly GCF_965363235.1 of Mytilus galloprovincialis. NCBI lineage: Eukaryota > Metazoa > Mollusca > Bivalvia > Mytilida > Mytilidae > Mytilus > Mytilus galloprovincialis. The sequence goes on along the minus strand of NC_134846.1, from coordinate 3,967,915 downwards.
CGTTAGTTTTCTCGTTTGAATTGTATTACATTGTCTTATCGGAGCTTTTATAGCTCACTATGCGGTATGGGCTTTGCTCATTGTTGAAAGCCGTACGGTGACCTATAGTTGTTAATGTCTGTGTTATTTCGGTCTTTTGTGGATAGTTGTCTCATTGGCAATCATACCACATCTTCTTTTTTTTTATATAAAATGAGGCTGTTCAATTTGATGTATGCCTTTTTGTGCTTCTTCGTTACATTTGTTGTTTTTATAGTGATTTAGATGATAACACAATGTTGACTGCTTTTCTTTTACCTTTTTACCTATTGTGTCTGTCTGTTTTATTCACGCATCGGTGACAATATAATGAAATTTGATGCGACTGTCATACAAGTGAGAGGTTTAGCTAGCTATAAAACCAGGTTCAATCCATCATTTTCTGCATTTGAAAATGCCTGTACCAGTCAGGAATATGACAGTTCTTGTCTATTCGTTTTTGATGCGTTTTGTTATTTGATTTTGCCATGTGATTATAGACTTTCCGAATTGATTTTCTTCTGAGTTCAGTATTTTTGTGATTTAATTCTCTTTTTCTGAATTTCTCATTTGAAAATGATCCTGAAATCTAATTCACTTTTATCGTAAAATAACATTAACGGTACCAATTTTTCTGCACCAGATCTGCATTTCGACAATACATGTCTCTTCAGTGATGCTCGTGGCCAAAATATGTAAAATCCAAAGCTTATATAAAAGATGAAGAGCTATAATCCAAAAGTTCCAAAAAGTAAAGCCAAATCCGTGAAAGGAATCAGAGCTTTGCATGAGGGAGATACATTCCTTAATTTATAATATTTTTTAACATTTTATAACAGCAAATTTAATAACACACAAAATGCGTATTTTCATTTCAGTACCGGAGTACTGGCTACTGGGCTGGTGATACCCTCGGGGACTAACAGTCCACCAGCAGAGGCATCGACCCAGTGGTAATAATAACATTAACAGTACTAATTTTTCTGCACCAGATGCGCATTTCGACAATACATGTCTCTTTAGTGATGCTCGTGGCCAAAATATGTAAAATCCAAAGCTTATATAAAAGATGAAGAGCTATAATCCAAAAGGTCCAAAAAGTATAGCCAAATCCGTGAAAGGAATCAGAGCTTTGCATGAGGGAGATACATTCCTTAATTTATAATATTTTTTAACATTTTATAACAGCAAACTTAATAACACACAAAATGCGTATTTTCATGCCAGTACCGGAGTACTGGCTACTGGGCTGGTGATATCCTCGGGGACAAACAGTCCACCAGCAGAGGCATCGAACCAGTGGTAGAAATAACATTAACGGTACCATTTTTTTCTGCACCAGACGCGCATTTTGACAATACATGTCTCTTTAGTGATGCTCGTGGCCAAAATATGTAAAATCCAAAGCTTATATAAAAGATGAAGAGCTATAATCCAAAAGTTCCAAAAGGTATAGCCAAATCCGTGAAAGGAATCAGAGCTTTGCATGAGGGAGATACATTCCTTAATTTTTAATATTTTTTAACATTTTATAACAGCAAACTTAATAACACACAAAATGCCTATTTTATGCCAGTACCGGAGTACTGGCTACTGGGCTGGTGATACCCTCGGGGACTAACAGTCCACCAGCAGAGGCATCGAACCAGTGATAGTAATAACATTAACGGTACCAATTTTTTTCTAAACCAGACGTGCATTTTGACAATACATGTCTCTTTAGTGATGCTCGTGGCCAAATAATGTAAACTCCAAAACTTATATAAAAGATGAAGAGCTATAATCCAAAAGTTCCAAATGGTATAGCCAAATCCGTGAAAAGAATCAGAGCTTTGCATGAGGGAGATACATTCCTTAATTTATAATATTTTTTAACATTTTATAACAGCAAATTTAATAACATACAAAATCCGTATTTTCATGCCAGTACCGGAGTACTGACTACAGGGCTAGTGATACCCTCGGGGACTAACAGTCCACCAGCAGAGGCATCGACCCAGTGGTAGTAATAACATTAACGGTACCAATTTTTCTGCACCAGATGCTCATTTCTACAATACATGTCTCTTCAGTGATGCTCGTGGCCAAAATATGTAAAATCCAAAACTTATATAAAAGATGAAGAGTTATAATCCAAAAGTTCCAAAAAATATAGCCAAATCCGTGAAAGGAATCAGAGCTTTGCATGAGGGAGATACATTCCTTAATTTATAATATGATTTAACATTTTATAACAGCAAATTTAATAACACACAAAATCCGTATGTCATGCCAATACCGGAGTACTGGCTACTGGGCTGGTGATACAAGTTGGTTGTTTTCCATTCGTTTTTTATGGTGTTTTGTCATTTGATTTTGTCATGATTAAGGACTTTTCGATTTGATTTTCCACCGAGTTGAGTATTTTTGCGATTTTACTTTTTATCGTACAGGGTGAAACAACATATATTTACATGACAAACCACGAGTTCCAGGTCAAATAAGAATGTTATAACTGGCAACACGACATGTAACCCTTTAAAATACAAAATGTATATTACCGTGTAGATTTTAACAGCTTTGTAGCTGTTTATCATATCTACCAAGTTGATCATTTATTCTGACTAACAATGACGATCATGCGATGTTGTTTGTATGGTTGTTAAGTTCGAGTAGGTTATGAATTATCTTATAGAATCATAAATATATCATAAAAAACGAGGCGGAACTAGAAATTCTCCTATTATACTTCGGGAGGCATGTTCTATAAGAAATGAACAAAACATTTTTTATTATAATTAAGGAGATGCGGTCAAATATATAAGCCACCAAAAATTAACCTATTGTGTCTCAATTCATAACTTGTTGCAAGCAGTAAACCGTATCAGAATTTATAATGTTGATGTTGCATATGAAGATTGCATGACGTAACATACCATGAGTTGTTTAATTAGTCACGCCTCCATGACTTAAGATGTAAAAAGGTGTGTTGTTTATATATCAATTGTAGCTGAATGTTATGATGAAGGAATACTTTAACATTTACCGTTAAATTTCTGCATACCGTTGTCTTAATTTATTGTATTTATTGTTTTGTATTGTACTAAATTGTTTCACTGATATTTATTCGTATGTCCCTAGAGCTATTTGTGCATCAACGTTTCGGAGATTTTGGATAAAGACGCGGTTAGGTCTGGAGTTTGGATGGGTTATTTACAACGTTGTGAAAATTCAGGAATATGACAGTTTTTTTCTTTTCGTTTCGTACATTGAATAAGTAGAGCTTTAAATGTTGTCAGCTATTATGGACTAGTCCGATTTTTAAAATACGATTGGAGTTCAGTAAATTTTAAAATATGCTTTTACACTGAGATAATACACTTAAAGCCTATTCTGAACTTTTTTTCCAAACATGCTTCAATCATTTAAAGATTGAACTGTTACCTCAAGAAAACAATAGTAAATGCGAAAAACATCAACACCTACAATCGCTGGCTTATTTGGAAAAACCAATCATTATTTTTTCAATTTAGTTTTAATGTGTGTTGTCCTCGATAATGCCTCGAAGCAATGGAACTCCATGCACGCAATCATAAAGCGCATGTTGATAAGGTTACACATAATTATAGGAGCATGTAATCTATTTTAAAGCTTTTACATGTTGTTAAGATCTTATGTTAGTTATATCATGCGGACATTTGACAATTACAATCCGATCTTGCGTGCTTTTTATATTAATCAATGTCCTAGTTTAAATTGTCCTTGATTAACACGAATGCCCTATGACCGAAGAGGGGTTGAACAGGGGCAAGGGAACATACAAAGGAGGAGAAGTGAATCCAGAGTTAGGGATTGGGAAACGGATGAAAAGGTACAGTAAACATAGGAATATCATAACTTAAAACAAAAGGTTGGCCGATTTTCTTCTGGAAGTAAGAGGGTGTATGGAATGTAATGCACCTGATCATCCGGAATAGACATATGATTATTAAGATTTGAAGAATTTTGCCATAAAGCAAACGCATATAAATGGTAGATTAATATTGATTGGAGAACATTGAAAAGGTTCGCTGCAGTTGGATAGCCTATGGGTTTATGCATCTTAGAAACTATTGAGAACTATATTCAATTTAATAGATTATATAAGGCGCACCAGGGAAAGTTGCATTAATAATGTTTTATGTCAGAGCTGGTCAACCTGACGCAGGAATTGTCATCTATATTTTACATGTTATTTAATAATAAATCCAAATTTCTAAATGTTCCGAACCCTGTGCTTTACAATGTACAATGATTCCCTTCATCTTAAATCAAATGTATTAGGAATGCATACAGTGCAATATTCTTATGGGGACACCATTAATTGACAGAGGTGTATTAATTGCTAAGATATTTAGGAATGCAATACGATTTTATAAATGTATGATTAAAAGAAAGTATTTATCTGTTTTTAATTGGGGTTTTGTTTTGAGGCGGGAGTCGCTACATATGCCACATAATTGAAAGCAGGGAGTCGCTACATATGCCAAATAATTGAAAGCAAAACTAGTATCTATATTTAGACGTCCTTATGATAGATAAGTAGTCATACTAAAACAAAAACATCACTAGCTGAAAAAGCATACATTTTGAAAATGCAAATTACCGTGCATTACCATAATGGCGTTTTCCATTCGTAAGTGGATTGATATGGAAACATTTTTCTCAGACGAAATCTTAACGTGCTATAATTCCATCAATATTACAAATTGTTTAAGATATCAATACATTTGTATGAAAGACTACATGGATATCCAATGTCTTCTTTTTAGTTTAAGTCACTTTAACATAAAATACTGTGAAATGATCTTATTTTTATGGTTATCATATAATATAATAAGAAAAAGTTAGAAGCTTTTGATATCATACAACCAAGGTCTCATTATATTTGATTTAACAATATTCCAAAATATTGTTATCCTCTTACTGTCAAACGATAAGGCATTTTCTCCAGAGGCAAAGTCAGATGTCATTTTAGACTTGATGTTTTTTGTTTAAGATGGCATTTAATTTTATTAATTCCTTTCACAATTATATTAAATGTGTCCTTTAAATTGTTATTTTTAAAGGAAACCCATTTTTAGGATTGTTTATGGAAATTATAAGTGCTGTTTTTAGAAAACTACAGCTTTAGGAAAATATCATGACTTTGAGAAATCTAATTACCTTTTCCAATTTTATGCTCGTTCATAATATCTACTTTCAAATATTATATTTATTGTATCTTTATGGAGATTTAAGAATAATCAGCTTTCACAAATCGGGGAAAGATTTTGATGACAGACAAAGTACTGGTGTTTTCCCATTCGGCGTCAACATAAACAATCGTATAATAAAGACTGTATTACTGAACTGATTTTTGAAATGAGTCTGCACATGAACAGTAATCGTAGAATGAATTGCTGAAATTGCTGGTTTTCTGAGAAAAAAAAGTCAAAATGGACTCGAAAATAAATAACGCCGTAGCTAAAAGGAAACAAAATATATGAACAGACAGGCTACAGTTCACACAACACAACATAATAATTTGAAGACTGAGCAACACACACCTCACCGAAAACTGGTGTTATATCAAGTGTTCCAGAAGGATTTCTGTGATCGTTCAAACCTTTACTAACCTGACACAGATGCTATAACATAACAACAAACTGTAAAAGACTGTACACATCAAATCAGTAAAAAGCAAAAACACAGACCGCACGTGGCAAGGTGTTCATCAATCCCTCAATCCATCAATCCCTCAAGTATATTTGTAAATGTATGTTTATTGAAATACATTTATAAGCTTCAAAAATTAAAGATGAATTCTAAATCAAACAAACACGGAAGATGTATGTATGTAACAGTCGACAAGGATATGTCCAGATTATCTACTATCAAAGGGGTGGGGTTGATCAGTCTTTTGTCTTAAGTAGTGGTTTGTAGAATGTTGATTATATTTTCGTCATTATGAGTACTTTTATTCCCCTTCTATGGGCAGTATGTTTTGTTTTCTAGTCTGTGCGCCCGTTCGTTCGTCCATTCGTCTGTGTCGCTTCAGGTTAAAGTTATTGGACCAGGTTAAAGTTTTTGGTCGAAGTAGTTTTTGATAAACTTGAAGTCTAATCAACTTGATGCCAAATAAGAGACTATCCTATTTTCACGGTCAACTGAACAGAGAAAATGATAGTGCAGATAGGGCATTCGTGTACTTGGGACACATTCTTGTTTCATATATTATCCAAGTATCTCACCGACATATGAGTTTTGAATCTACCGCCCAGTTTTTTAATATCAGATTAATCAAAAAAAAAAAAACCTATGAAGACATGATAATAGTTATTTCTTGTATTTCTTTTCTTTTTTTTTTACTACAGACAGGAAGTAAAAAGTGTGGGTGTCCGTTTACCAGTCATTTAAAAGGTTTAATCTGACAGAGTTTCAAACTCCATATAAAAGCTATCATGTGATGCTTCGTTAATATCTACCAATGTATTCAGTAGAAAATACAAGCAAATCATTTTTTTTCATAGTTTATTACTATTTAATAAGTTGTATACTTTATCAGTTGTTTTGTAATCGAAAGCAAGACGTATATCGTATGCAGTGGATCATGCGCATTCAGGATTTTGATTTGTTCGACGATAAAAATAGCAGTTGTTGAACAGAAAAAAATAGACAAGTTTGATTTTCCATTTTATGTTAAAACTCAATTTTACCAAATCAAATGTAATTCTGCTATTTATATGTTATTTGTTTTCAAATGCTGCCTGTCCGTGAACAAGAAAACAAATTTGCTGACGAACTGCTGTGAAATATTAAGAGCTAGATTCAGTGTGTACCTTGCTTTATGATTTTGTCCTTTTTGTTTTTAGCCATGGCGTTGTCAGTTTATTTTCGATCTATGAGTTTAACTGTACCTCTAGTAACTTTCGTCCCTCTTTTATGATTATCATCAAAACTTTATTTAATTTACGAACATTTTTAAATATGTTGGTTTTTAAGAAAGTAAACAGATATTTGTAAAGTTCTCTCGACATTTTTTTTGTACCACTGTCATCACTTTTCCTTTCACATTACCCGGGTTGATAATGCTTGTGCATAAAACCCATTTAGGAAATGTTGACTAATATTTATTTCGATGCACACAACCGCGATTATTTTACTTATCCATATTTTCAGCTGTTATCAACGTGACCAAACTAGACTGTTTGAGTGTATAAATTATAATATTATAAAGAGACACACAAAACAAAACAGTTAATATAAAAATGATGAGCTGTGGTAAGATTGCCACTGAGACAACAATCCAACAGACATCATATGACGATCATGTAAACAACAACAAGGCATTATATGGTGTTACGGAAGTTGTTAGTTCTTGTGTTCTTTTATTACTAAAATCTAAGCACGGAATACACTGATATCAAAACGATATGAATCACCCAATTTTTTGTTCGTATTGAAGATCTTTTCAAACACTGGTAAACTACTATTCATATTCTGAAATGCTTTTCAATATTTGTGCTCTACCGGACCCCATTTCCCAATTCAGAGTTGTATATTAATCGTTTGTTGATCTGTGGCAAAAATTTACTGCATAAGAAAAATAAAATAAAAATTAATGTTATACAGTATAAAATACCGAAATATGTCATTATTCCTTTAGCGAAACCGAATCCGTTTTTATTTTGCCTGCAATGAAAATGAGACATACTCTTATTTTTTTGTCGATTGGTTGCGATAACGTCTCATATGCGACAATATCTCTGTGTGTCTAGTATCTAGTTACATTATTATACTCTCTTCTCCAAATCTTTTCATAAATAATACCACGAAACTAAGTGACAATCAGTTACAATTTATCGACTTTTTTTAATTAGGTGATAATAGCATTATAACACCGAAACCTGAAATTAATTATAAAGGGGGAAATTAACCATAAACTGAAAAAATCAAACATTAGACTGTATTATTTATAATGAAACGAATTGAACGAAACTGTCAGGCCAATCTCTATTGATCATATTACTCATTAAGTATTGAACCATTCAAAATACATACTTTTCTCCCTTGTTTAAATTTCTAGGTTTAAACGTTCTTGACTTAACATTGGTAAAGTGAATAATAAAATGTGAAAAGTTTTATTTTATTTTGAAACACATCATATCAAAATTATATGGCGGTTGATTATCTTCTCACTGTCATATTCAATATTTATTTGACATCTTGGATCTGAAAACTTTTCTATAATCAAAGTCAGACAACAACAGTGACACCAACGTCTTCTTTAAACATATATGTATACCTCCATAAAGAGCATTGAGCCTTTTCCACTTTTCCATTAGTTTGACGAATGTTATTATATAATGATAGATGTAATCAATTATGCTATTTTTTTAAATGACTTGTTTATTCCATTTAAGCACCTCAGATAAAGGTACGTTTCTTGTTGTCTCGACTCAAAATAAAGTAAAAAAATTCTTAACAACAAATCTGGAAATGATCAAGTGATATTTATTACCCTTTAACTGCTATTCGTGACGTACTATATAAATTCCTTAAGATTTACCCCACACCTGATTTTAGTCGATGGTTGAACAAGTTCTTTGTAATTATGTACACATTTTTATGATGAATGTTGTTACTTTATAACTAAAGAATACACAACCACTGTGGTTGTTTATTTTGGTCTGAGCTATGACTTTGCTGTTGTAAATGTGATCAGTGCAATTTCTTATCCCACATTGTTGTTTTATTTACGTATTATTAAGACGATCTTCGAATGAGAATAGCAAAGGAGAATATACATATACAGAAGACAGACAATTGAACAATTTACATATATACAAACCTAAACAAAAATAAAGTTATTTCTAGATCTAGACGCCTGCCGTGCTTATAACGACACATGATTCGAATTCATTTCACTTGTTATGTTAACACTATCTGCTTGACTTTAACCACACATTGGTCCAGTCACTTAGCAAATACAGTAAAAGCCAGTTCAACTTAATTGAAAGCTTTCGTCTTTGCATATAACATACTTTCATGCGACTCTTTTAGAAAATATCAACTTAAAATTTTGTATTAAAATCATTACTCTGTATCGATAGAAAGCATTTATATCCGTGCAAATATGTTAATACCAATTAAGCTTCAAAGAGATTTTATATTCACTAGTCCATTTCTCTTCATATTATATGTATAAAAATGTTTTTGTTTGTTTCCTTTTGCATTGAATATTCTATAAACATGATAAAGTAGTACAAATTGAACAAATTGCAAAATTTCATCAAAGTGGTTCTTTTATTCCTATAAATTGCAGATCTTAAAAGACTGAATTTCTTACAAAAGCATTTTGAATAGTTTTTAAGTGCTTGATTGGCACGAGGGAATTTGGTTAAAATCCTAATATAAGATTGTAAAACAGAAATGTTTTGGTCATTCACCCTGTATTTATAAGTCAATAGCAACCGTCAAGGTTATTAAAAAAACCTAAAGGAATGATATGAATTTTAAGTGGCTAGAGCAGATCTTGTAAATTGTAAGTTTGTAAGGTCAAACCCTATATGCAACACTCAACTTCTGTGAATATAGATAACGCTAAGTAACGCTGTAACACAATCAAATAGATTTCAATAACAAGCTCTTTTAAAAGGTTTTTGGATTCGAGCGTCACTGGTAAGTCTTTTGTAGACGAAACGCGCGTCTGGCGTATATACAAAATTCCTGCTAGTCCTGGTATCTTTGATGAGTTTATTTATGACATATTCTATTCTGAATATTACACATGTCTGAGTATTTCTTTTTAATTAAGCTGTTTTTCTTGTTCTTAAAAATCATCTTTAACAATGCAAGAACATGAGGAAATCGTTGGGATTTTACTACCAACCTTTAACAACTGCAGATTTTTTACAAGAATACATCCTTGGTTTAACTCAAACTTCTTATTTTTGAAAGTTTCATGCTTAAAGCTCTTCTAAGAATGAAATATCTACATAAGTGGCTTATTTTCCTTGCATTGCAAATCTTTTTTAATGACATCTCTCATTAGATTTCTCGAGGATATTTAAAACGTAAGTAGAGTTGAAGAACCAAGGTCTAATCATGACATATTTTTTTTTACATGTTCTCTTGCATGTACAAAAACTGATGAAATACTTATTTTTATCAGGAAATCTAATTTATTAAATTTAAGTGTGAAATATAAAAGTTGTTGTCCATTCGTTTTGTGTCATTTGATTTTGCCATTTGATTAGGGACGTTTGGTTTTGAATTTTCCTCGGAGTTCAGTATTTTTGTGATTATATTTTTTTTTTTATCGATCAAACTGTCATCAGGTATGCTAAAAGTTTATTTTTTAAAGATGTAAATGAATATGTAGCTACGGAAAAAAAATACATCTTTATTTTTAAATGTTTATCAGTTTTATCAACAATCAATCTTCCACTGAACTGATAAAATTTGCCATTTAGTTTTTGGTTGTGTATAAACCATGGTTCATTAGTTGGAGGAAAATTCAACACGGAAAGTCCGTCAACAAATGGCAAAACCAAAACCTCAAACACATCAAACGAATGGATAACAACTGCCACATTCCTGATTTGGTACAAGAGACAATAAGAGGTTGTGTTATGGACAGTCAACAGCTCTATACTATTGTTACCTATATTTATCTATTATCTTCCCATCTGTAGAAAATGGTCGATTAAACCCGTTTTTGTAGCTAACTTACCCTCTGACTTGTACGGCAGTCACATATAATTCTAATATATTGACAACGCTGTGTGAACAAACAGATATAATACGTAAAAACGTCAAAAATAGGGTACAGCAGTCAGTATTGTGTTGTAACACACAAAAAAAAAAGAAAAACATATAGACAAAGCACATTCTCAAAAATATAAGAAGTCTTTACTTAATCCCAATCTTATATTCTGTTTACCAGTGACGCTACCTTTTGTTACGTTGATACATTCTTGTGGGGCACAGTTCAAAATTATATTGTGGGGTACCGGGTGTGTAAGGTGTCTCTTGTTATTCTGTGGTTTACATATTCATGATGTTGTACTTTTATATTATTATTTATTTATGTGTTTCTCCATCCTGAGTGTTCTTTCGTTATTTTTGCTGTATTCCTGTCATGTAATGTTGTCACTAATATTGATATTTTGACATTGCCACATATGCGGTAGGTTTGGTTAGCCATGAAATCAGGTTCAACCCACCATTGTTTCTTAAAATGTTCTGTACCTAGTCATAAGGCAGTTGCAATCAACTAGGCCGTTTCTTTGTATGTTGAAATTTGGTTTTGTAGCAGATAAGTTTTTCTGTTATTCTCTTGTTTTCCTCTTACAGAGGATGTGTTTCCCTCAGTGTTGGTTTTTGGTCTATTTTTTTTCTTCACCAAATCGGTTTATGACTGTTAAGCAGCAATATAATATTGTTGCCTTTATATATGAACTATCAAAATAAGCATTTTGTGTATTTTGTAATCAATAAAAATGATATCATTTCTTCAAGCAACTAAAACTAGAATGAACAATCAACACAGGAACTGCAACTTGCATACAGAAATACGTGTAACCCCGACACACTCTTCATGTCCCTGTCAAAGTTAAGAGCCTGTATGTAAGTCAGTGGTTGTCGTTGGTTCGTTGTTTATCATATGTGTATTTCGTTTACTTAATTGTTTTGTTACAAGTTAGGATGTTAGTTTTCTCAAGTGAATTGTTTCATGTTTTACATGTTGGAGCCTTTTATATCTGACAACACATTGTTGATTTTTCTCCTTGTTAAAGGCCATACCTTTGCCTATAATTGATAACATCCATTTCAATTGAACATCTGCTTATTCTTGTACACTTGTAGTACTTCGATAAACAAATAAATAAAAAAAGAACATTCTTTAAATAGCATACTTGTTTTATTCTTATAAATATAGTTTATGAATGCACATTCGTACAATTATGCACAATGAAATTATCACCTGCTATCAATTGCTTTTGAAGAAAATAAACATTTTGATGGAGCAATTCTTATAACAAGTAAATTAAGTTAGTTGATAATTGTTAAAAGTGCATCAGTCTCCTATCTCAAAAAATAATTCAAAGTATCAAAAACTAATTTCCATTCCAACGTAATTAATTGAAAGCATATTATACTCTAAATTAATCTGTTTCAAAGTAATAGCAGTAAATCAAATGACAAAATCTGCATATTGGATCATAATAAAACGTTATTCCTTACAAGTTTCGTCTGATGACGTTACCATGATATTTTTCTTGATTAACTAACTTGATAGTATCGCGATATAAAGTTACTGGCATGTAGATGTGTTATAATATTGAAGAGAATAATAAAATGGTTTTGTTGTTGCATATATTAGAATCAAGAGATTCAAAATGTTATTGAAAGCAAAGTAGGTATGATAATACTTTTCAGAAAGACCCTATCCCAAAAACAATTACCAACTCTTGTGATTTATAATCCTGGAAATCAAAGGAATAGGTTCGCTCTATGTTTTCTGCCTAAATTTGGTGAAATGTAGTCAATTTTGTCCAATTTCGCAAAAAATCTCTTAAATTGAACTATTTAGGATGTATATACGCTTCAAAATAACATTTTGACAAAAATAGTTCTATTTATCTTTCTTACATTTCTTTAGGTCAACGTAAAACATTTTTTATCTTGTAACATTGAACTTTATAATAGGGGCCAAATATGGCCCTTACCGAACTTACTTCTTTACCATACATCATGTAGTGCATAAATGTATTTTATGGTAAATTTTGATCTTATGTTTAGAGTGACCAATAGTTGTTAATTTCAGAAACCAAAATTGAGGTTTTACAGTATGTATAAGTGCGGTAACTTACATAGTACACTGAAACAAAATAAGAACATTCCAATTTGAAATGAGTTATCTATGATGATATAAAAAAGGAAGACGTGGTATGTGTTTATTCTTCAAATGCAAAAAAAGTAGCAACACACATTCCTGTTGTATTTATTCATTTATATAAAGGCTCACCTGTAATTGTATGCAAATGTGAGTTAATTAACGTTTGCAATCAAGTAAATCCGAATAAAACATTCATTTTTTACAGAACAATTCTAATCAATTACACATTTTCACAACAAAATTCAAATAAAAAAGTGCATTAGTTGCCAATTGTTAAAAGTACATCAGAATCAAATCAAAAATATAAACTCAAAGTATCAGACACTTAGTTACAGACCATTATACTTAACTGCAAGCATGTTATACTCTAGAAATATCCAATTCAAAGGCATAGCATAAGATAAAATGACAAAATATGCACAAACAGTGATGACTATGAAAGTAGCACGACATACGTTTAATGTTATGTGGATTGCAGTGTTAAAGACAATAATCAATAAGCTTAGTTGTTGCAATTTTTACTTATCATAAGAACCAAAATAAGTATGTTGACTTGTAATCAGAACGACCAAACATCAAAATCAGTTATCTTTATGACAAGAATTGACAATCTTTTAAACAAATGTACCATACTGGCTTATACAATTAATTTTGCAATTTGTTTAAATATTTCCTTGTGAATCTTGTTATTATCTTGTATATAAATGTTTATTTTTTTAATAATCTTAATTTGGCTATAATTTGGATTTAAAAGCTGTTGGTACTACAGATTCTTATGAATACTATACATTTCAGGGAAACGTTTTTGTTATTTTTTGTTTTCTACGTTTGTAACACGATTGATACTTTCCCTGACGATTTCATTGTTCTTTTGAATTATAATTGTGTGATTCGTTTGGTGTCTGCAGTCCTATATTAGTCAAAATTTAACTATATGCTCTGTCAGGCTGTCAAACTGGATGTCGTCACATAAATCTTAAGGAATGTACCTTTTTGCTGACCAGTGAAACAAAAGACAATATATCGAATAAAATTCTCTATAAAAACAGATTACATCAGCGAATGTTGTGCAATACGATATTTCTCTACTATAGACTATAAATTTGAATATTTGAAAAGCCTTGCGTTTTAAGTTTAGAAAATAATCTGTCTCGAGTAAATACATAAGGTACAGCATTTTTTTTATAACCTATAAGTTGCTATCGATCAAATTGAAATCTGTGGAACACCTAAAGTCAAGGTAAGGGTAGTAATAATGTTTGTGTAAGTTTTAACACTTAGAAATACGGGGCATCGCAACGTTGAAGATATGCCGCACAGTCCTATATTTTGAACTTAAAATAAATAGCAATGCGTCTGAACTCTCCTTTCTAGAATAAAAGTGATAGAGTTTTATTTTGCCGTAAAGTGACTTCTTATAGGAAATTGCATTATTAATATTTACAGGAATGCAAGCTATAGATGTGTTTGTTATGATAATGCTTATCCCTCAAATATCCCTGATATAGTTTAAACCAAAGCCATCGCACAGTTAACAACACTGCTACTAGAAATATTTGAATACATCATACTTAATAATATGTATATGTGCGTGTGAATAAATGACAACCTTATGACAGACATTATCTATCGGATAACAAATGGTTATACAGGGTTAGCAACATAATTTATTAATTCTGCGACTGAATGGTCAATCTACAAATTTGCGTTAATATGTTTAAATATATTTCTCATTTAGCTTTGTAATATCCATATAGTTTTGCAATTTATATTTGATGTCTTTCATGATAGTGTTTATTGCAGATTAGTTTAGTACATTATATAAATCATGGTTTTATACCACGTTTAGTCGTTCTGTAATTTATATGCCTAACTCATCAATGTGACAAATAGTTTGATAAGGTCAGTAAGAGTTAGGATATTGTTACTTGTAATTTGCAGTTACGAAGTTATGAATGATAAAACTGCTATCTGAAATATGACAAGGGAAATTGGATAAAACAATGTCATTAAATTCCTTTCAAATATCGGCGTTTTAATTTGACATCCCTTTTATTACACACATTCAGGCCCAGAACACATCATAGTATTTCAAGTTGGTAGATTCTGAACAGTGATTTGACCTGTATGAATAGTGGAAAATAGTTATATCACAGAGAGTAGATGAATAAAGGAAGAGGTTTTGCTCTGAAATAGGCCACACAAAGAACCACCCAAGATTTGTTATGAGGAATCATCACCATGTTAAAAAAGCACAATTCCGACAGGAGGCATTGGTAGCCTTTCCATTCTGAATGAACGAAAGTAGCGGTAATTTAGGATCTCGCAACGCTAGAAGAGAGAAAGAAGACAGCTATGGGGCAAACGAAATTAATAAATCAATTAAAATCAGACGAACAAGTCACCGTCTGTTTTAAAGGTTACTGTGAGAAATACAGGTAAACAAATATCTAAACTAATGTTGACCTCTGTGATTTGCTGTACCAAAGTACCATCTTTGAAGTTCCTTTTCGTGTATCTTTGAGTTTGACTGTTCGTCTGGTATCTTTCGCCCCTCTTGCAAATATGTGGGACAGGTTTACGCTTACATGTGTTAATCTTTTTATTTCCTAAATTTTGTTATTTTAGCGATGTATTTATTATAGCGAAGTGCTTCAAACATTTGATAAACTTGCATGAGGAATTGTGAAAGGAATATTTGCTTGCAATGTTCTCTGAAAACAAAATAATTAATCTTGCATTTGTGTCTATTGTCCAACAATTGCAATATTGCAAATTATGAATCACAGAAGCCCAAGCGAACGTCCCTTTGTCAATGTTATTAGAGCTAGAACCGTACTATAGGGCCAAAATAATCACATGCCTAAAGTTAAGTCAACCCTCGAGTTTTGAAGTGGAATAAAAACAGAGCTACATACAAAAATAAATGCGTTCTTTGACCATTATGGTTATTATTAACTTGTACTGTATTTTTTGCAGATAGTTTACTGATGTCGTTTGCAATGATGAAAGTCGAGATAGAAACTAAATACATGGGAAAGACAATATTTATTAGGAACACTACCGATAATGATCATATTTTTTATGATGGTATGACACCTAACCCCCTAACGGGAGAGATGATGTAATGAAGACATAATTGTTAAATTATTTTAATTGAGATCTGGAGCTGGCATGTCAGTAACTGATCGTGGTCCTTTCTTTATTTAAATATCATTGTCATTTTCCATAATATCTTTTGTTACCTTTTTCTGACATCCGACTCGGACAACCTTTAAACTGAGTTTTAATTTGCGTAATAAATGGATACATGGGATAGAGATATAAAGGAAGAGTTGTTATCTCACACATGATTAACCCCACTGCATTTTTGCGCCTGTCCCAATTCCGGATCATCTGGCCTTTGTTAGTCTTATTTATTATCTTAGTTCATTTGTATGTTTTGGAGTTGAGAATGACATCCATTTTCAATTAACTAATACACATTTTTATTTAGGGACCCGTTGAGGTCCAACACCGGGTGTGGGCTTTGCTCGCTGCTCGTGGCTATCACCTGTTATCTGTTCTTTGGTCGGACTGTGCTCTCTGTGACATAATCCCTATTTCAATTCAGTTTTAAAAACCAACAAAAAAAAACCAAACATTTTATATCATATGAGAATTGCAGTTACACGTTTATTTTTCGTATTTGTGGTGCTTTGGGCTTAATAAATATGTTTTAAAAAACAATCCAATCAACAATGATGATCGGCAAATATTCACTTAAAATGCACAAGAACTGTCGGATTTCTATTGGCATGTAAGTCAGCTGTTAACATTATCTGCACAGTATTTTTTTTAAACAAATCTAGAGCTTAACTGGGATATCAAAATGATGGTCAGCTAGACTGATCCTGCATGGCTTCAAGACACATATGTTTTCCGATTGGTTGTATGGCATGTACATATATAAACACTCACGGTTGATTAATATGATAAATTGATACGCTCGATGCCGCATGAGCAAACCCTTCCCATAGGAATATACATGGTATTTTGGAAGGAAAGTTTTGCCTTGCTCCAAATGATGTCAAATTTGTATCAGTTGCAGTCAACATTAACTCGTTTTCTTCCCAGTTGACATACTTAACACATGTTGCAGATCATACCATACGAATGTACTGTTTATATTTGTCTTTTCTGTACGACTGTTCTATTCACAAATTATAAACAAATAAGTAACCAATACATTCGCCCGTAGTATTAGTGCCACGACACAAATTATTTTTTTTAGTACACATGTTTCAAGTTTCACCTCGGGTAAAGCTGCACTCAGGCATGGTTTTGAAATTGCTGTCCTTAATAGCATCTTTTCTACCTTGTTTTTACTCTATCGATTTGTGAATTTCGAAGAGCGATATACTACTGCTGCCTTTATATAGCATGCTTTCTTCTTAACTGTTGCAAACACATATTTGAACAGGGAAACAAATCACATACACGTACTCAGTATCGTTATTCTACTAATAATGATATAGATTTCTTTTACAAATCATTCAACGGAATGTCGGGGAGGATTCGATATGCAACACACAAACTACGAAATGTTTGTAACGGAAGTAACATCAAGCATAGGAGGTATGGTAATTGCAAGAAAGGAACTTCGTATAGAATATGCTTGAATAGTTCTGTCTTAGGCTAAGTGATCATCAATTGTACCAACGAGTTTAATAACTGCTTTTTCTACTAAAACATGTATAATGCATCGGAAGTCCTCATTGAAGAAATACCATACTGGAACTGCGGGAACAATATTGATGGGAATTATATTATAGGAAACTGAGTTTACAAATAGCTATACTTTATTGAAATATTGCATCAGGTCTTTGTTAACAATTTTCTTAACTTAAGTATACTACAGTATTCGCAATAAAGTTTCTGAATTAGTACATTAACGTTAAAATAATTGTTATGAATATATGGCACAATGGATATGATAGTTATCAAAAGTACCAGTATTATAACGCCCGGACAGACTTTATATATATATTTGTTACACAATTATTTTTAACCAGTGTATATATGTTTCAAATATTTCATTAATTTGTTATGATCGTAATTAATGTGTTGTTGAAAATGAGTACTAATCTGAGAGCAGAACATGTTATGTAAGTAATTGCTGTATTAACTGCATGTTAATACATTTAATTATTGAAATAGGCCTTCATACGAAATTTATATTTCTACTTGACTATCCTGCATTACATTTATAATTATAGCAAATGTATCAGAATAAACGTTAATGTTAGTTTTTACCTGTTCGTTTGATAATGATTTAATCGTTGGAGGGCAAGATAAACGATAAAACGATAAAAACGATTCACTTATGTATAATGTACTACGAATGAACTTGATATACTGTGTGTTATTCATTAAGTTTTTTTTTAATAAAAATCGTTTGATTATTTAAAAAAAAGCATCGATCATTATTTTATCACATTATTATGTCGACACTTACTTTGTTGTATCGTTTATTCTTTTGATTTTATTTACTAAGATATTATATATATTTCCGGTTTGAATGGCTGACCACGGTTTTCCAAGCACCGGAAAATAATAACAATTAATAGTAATGTACAGAAGATATGAGAGTCATTCCATCCACTCAAGCAATACACAAAACGATAATTAGAAACTGTCTAATTACCTTTATAATTCAAATCACAACAGTTTTCCCCTTTGCAACCATGAGTGGTCAAAATAGTGAAAATTCGGCTAGTGACAAAATGGCGGGTTCATAAGTAATGGCATTTAAACACAACAACACCACTTATAAAGATGATGCAGAACTTGATGGTGAAATATTCAACGTCAAGCCGGTATTCATTTTAGTATCAGATATTTGCGAAAGCTCAAAACCGGATAAGAACAATTACCTAACGAATACAGAATTATTCAAATGCATTGATATTACAATACCCGCCAACCACCTAAATGGAGTTCAAAGAGTCATTGGATTGGTATGGCGTAATACCCAGACAGTGAGGAAGACCGAGACACTCCTGTGGTTAATTCCGTCACAGTAAGGAAAAACACATTGAGGTCTACCCAAGAAATCCAAAATGTGAAGAAAAAGAAAGCCCAACAACGATAAGAATTAGAATAAAGATTATTCCATTATGCGCTGATAATGGACTACTGGTAAGATATCTACAAAATTGGCACCTTGATGTTCTAAACTACCACAGATAGAGATTACGGAATGATGGGTTCTTGACAAACTGTCAGGTGACCAGATCTTTCATTGAGAACCCTGCCTTACCACAATTCCTACCAATATAAAAATTGGCAAATACCGTGGCCTCATTTTCTACAAGGGTTAAATAAACCAAAACACAGAAATTGAATGTACCAAAAGCCTGCAAAATGGTCATTAAAAACAGACTGTAACAATGACTGGAAATGCAAGACATGCGGTACAAAAGGGCACATGTCTAAGGATTGCACAGCTGAGGTTAATAAAAACAGTCAAGCTGACTTAGAAGTGTCGTCCGAAGAGTCAGATGAATCAAGTGAAGATGAATCTGAGAAAGGTGGGGAGATTATTTTAACACAATCGACCGAAAACCTGATAGGAACACCAAATACTGAAGAAACCAGTACAAAGGCTGGCTTTCCAAAAGATACAAACAACATACAGGTACCAGACCAAAAGACTTCTGAATCGAACTCAGACAAACTAGCACATCAATCTCCTAAACAAAACTTGATCAAAAGATAAAAACAACATCATTCAAATCACAAGGAACAACGCCCGGTCCACTCGATAAATACCTTGGGACAACCCCGCAGCGGAAACAGTAACACGATCTTCCACCACACCAACTGATATACTGCATGACCGTGAGATAGCAAAACAAAACCAATGACATTTGATCATAACATGTAACGATCCGAAAACACATAATTGTCCAAATATAAAATATAAAATATTAAAACTATGAGTAATTGTAAATACTGTTTTATATTTTTTATTTGTTTGTCTATATCTCTTTTTAGCCAAGTAAAATTAAAAAAAAAATAAGTCAGAGTGTGATATTATTTCAGATTATATACACCTTGAAAATAGTATTACAATAAATATGAATGAAAATGTATATATATTTAAAAAAATGTGTATAAGACTGTATATTAAAAAAAAAACCTTAATTTGAAATGACCCCATTGCTGAATATCACAAAATCACTAAATAAAAGTCTCTATTTTGAATATGCTATTCAACAAACGAACGATAGAAACAAGTCAAGCTTTGACAAAACAATCACAAAAAAAAATGTTCTCAGGTTTAAAAAAAATATATACGGAAAGCTGCATTGATAATAAAATTTATTATGATGAATTTTACTCATATATAGAATCATAATACAATGAACATTATAATTATACATATACTTGAACTGTTTAAAAAAAGAACACACTGGCTGTTCGAATAAAAATAAGGATAAAATGAAGAACATAAATACAACAAAAAAATAAAGTTCATCTCCGTAGTTAACAGCTATAAACTCTGCATGCTATATGCTTGCTCAATAAAAAGATATTTGTCAGTTTAAAATCACATATTAAAATTCATACTTTGTCCATTTCCATTTCACACTAAAAAGATTTGGATATCCTATCTAATCCACATAATAGGAATACTTCAAAGGTCCAATTTAATCCACATGGTAAACCCATCCGTCTAACCTCTGTAAGCCCCTTATTATTAGTCTGTATGTTCCTCCATAGAAATACACAAGTACTGATTTTGCAAATTATAACTATTTCGATTGATTCTAGATTTATCGTAATTTTCTACACCATGTACATGGTCCTACAATTTCATACTTCTGTCAAAACATCAGATCTAAAAAAAAATAACCTACAATTAAAATACATGATATCAATCAAATATATCTGTTTTTTCAAAGTATATATATTAGCCTCATTATATGTTAAAAAAGTAACAGCGAAATCTAATATATATGAATAAATTAATAAAACTATGTATTTAATTACATGTCCGGATGCTTATATTTGTTTATGTTGTAATATTGTATTTATGTTTATGTACATTGTCAAGTTTGTGTTTATATTTTGTTAATAATATATGCACTTATTTCAAATATAATCATGTACCAATGTTTTTATATTAATCATAAAATCAAACAACTAATGAAAATATGTCGTGAATATGAGGTGAAACAATTATATCTTGTTTTTGCATTTATGTCAACAACACATTTAAACTCTAATTTTAACAATGGTTGAAAATCTATATAATATCACTAAACTGCCAAGGTTTAGGCCAAAAAGGGAAAAGAGAAAGATTACAATTATGGACAAAAAATAAAAAATGTAACATTCTTTTCATGCTAGAGTCACATTTTATAAAAAGAAAATGAAAAAAAACAATACATAATGAGTTTGATGGTAAAATGTATCATAGTTATGGAAACACACAATCAAGAGGGGTATCAATTTATATAAAAAATAATTTTAAATGTAAGACAATAAATGCGATAAAAGATACTGAAGGCAGAATAATTTTGAAAACATAAAAATTAATGACAATATTTTTACTTTAATAAATGTCAATGCTCCAAATCAACACAAAAACAGAAACAAGTTTTTCAAAAAGGTTCAAAATATAATTGAAGATAATCTTTTGGGTATTCTTATATTAGGAGGTGACATGAACGAAACCCTCTCAATTAATGATAAAAAAATAATAATATGCCAAGAAACTACAAACCAGTGAATAGTATGTTATATAAGCAGATATTTGACTGGCAATGATCTCATATACTGATCACCAAGCCATTTCTCTACAAGTTAGACAAAATTCGGAAGAAGGAGGCAGGGGAGTATATACTTAAAGAGCAAAATTATTTTGACCTCATAAATAAATAAATCGAAAACTATAAAAAAAGAATACTTACCAAAAATTTGAAAACACTCGGGATATGTTTAAATCAGAGGTAAGAATCGCAACTCTTACTTACTGCAAACAAAGGTTATCTGAAAATAAAAATGATATAAAAAATTTAGAAATAAATTTAAGAAAATTAAAAAAAAAAACAAAAAAAACAAATGCAACCCCAATTGTGAAAAAAGAAATTAAAACTATTGAAAATGAACTTGAACACCTATATTCAAATAAAGTTAAAGGTGCACAAATACGATCTCGAGTACAATGGTTAGAAGAAGGAGAGAAAAATACTAAATTATGCCTGAGCCTTGAAAAATCAAGACACATAAAAAAGAGTATTACAGCGCCTAAAGATAAAGAAGGGAAAATAGTCACAGAACACGCAGAAATTCTAAATATAAAAAGATCATACTATGAAAATCTATATACAAGTACTTCTCCCAATTTAAAAGATATAACAAATTATATAAATGAGACCAACATTGATCACAAACTATATGAAGCAGAAAGTGATTCCTAGGGAGCCCCTTAACAGTAGAAGAATGCACTATGGCAATATTCCAAATGGAATTAAATAAATCTCCAGGAATAGACGGGCTAAGTGTAGAATTCTATCACACTTTTGAGAGTAATTCAAAAGAATTTACTGTTGAAGTTCTTAATAAATGCTATGAAGAAGAAGAACTAACAAGTATACAAAAGATAGATATGATATCTTTAATTTACAAAAAAAAGACCTTTTGTCCCTGGATAAATATACATCAATAACACTATTAAATGTAGATACACAACTCATTACATATGCAATAGCTCAACGCTTAAAACAGTACTGTGGAAAATAATTTATGGCGATCAAAATGGTTATATCAAAAATAGATAAATTGCTTTTAATATACGCCAAATCTAAGATATTATAGATTATGATGAAACCTTTCATACTGATGGTGCATTACTTTTTATTGACTTTCAAAAGCTTTTGATTCATTATAATGGATCTTTACGTATGAAGCACTTACAAAATTTGGTTCTTCCAAACTCATTCATTAAATCGGTTAAAACATTATATAAGAATATTAATTTAAAGGCTGTATGCTAAACAACGGTTGGATTGCGGAAATAAACTTATAATGTATCACGTGGGATACGACAAGGGTGTCCATGTAGTTCTCTAATTTTCACAATAACAGTAGAAATTCTCGCATGCAGAATAAGGCAAGATACTGACAAGTAGTAATGAGACTTAATCAACTAACGGAATGAATCGAAAACAACCCAAGGATCCGTGATGATGGTCGTTCTTTGACCTATAATGGATTACCTTTACAAAATGTGACTTGGATGGAGAGTTGTCTCATTGGCTCTCATACCACGTCTTCTTATATGAAGATTAAAAATTATATACCGTTAAAAATGAGTCTATATATGACAATCATATTCCTGACTTAAAACAAGTGATGAAGACTATGATTGTTGTTCAATCACAACACAAGGCATAGGAACCGTGTGTATAAGTAACTGACAATTATGAACAAACTTTTTAACATAGAATACTTTATATTTCCCTCAATACATGTATGTAACAAAGCAGGTTTAACCTTTGAAACTGTTTGGGTAACCTCTTCCGAGTGAGTCGATACTATACCTTTATGCACTTCCATTGACTACTAATCCGATTGTTGAAGGGAAAATTGTACACGACTGGCAACGAGAAATACACACGAACTACACCATCAATGTTATCGAGAATCACCGTATTATGTATGAAGTTTACCTACTATAGAAATTCTAAATTTCATCTTGCTGCGTTTGGCTTTCTTTGTCTACATACAAACTGCTAGTTTCAAGGAGTGAAGTGTTCACGTTTTCATCCGGTGAGAGGAGAAACCCCGTATTTGATGTTTTCATTGTATCAAGTTCAAATTTAGGTTTGTGTTTTTCATTTCTTTTCTCTCCATTTTTTTGTGAAGATTTTGGATACACACTGTTACATGTATCTACGGCTGTTGTTTTTCTATCTAACTCTATTGCTGCTACGCATTTGAAAGCTTTAGCAAAACTTCTCCTGAAATTGTCACTTAGAAAGGCATACAATAACGGATTAAGCATGCTATTTGCAAATGTTAAAACTGTAAACACATTAAACAAATATATTTCCCAGTCCTCTAGCCGTTGGTATAAAGGCAGAAATGTTAAATTTATCTGGAAAACCCAATGCGGCAACCAGCAACAAACATATACCAATATAACTGCAAGAACAAGCTTAGTCACTTTTCTATGAGATTTACGTTTTCCCTTCGATTTTATAATCTGACCAACACATGTTAGTCTAACAATAACGGAAGAGTAAAACATAGTTATCATTGACACGGGAATCGCAAAACCAAGAAGAAATGTGTACCAGGTGAAGGCCTTTCCTTGCGGAAGTAGCTGATTTGAAGGCCACTGAATTGTACATGTCTTTAGAGATGGATCTTTGTAATGTGAAACAGTGGTTGAATATAAAATTATCGGCAACATGACCAGAAACGACAACGACCAGATAATTAGACATATGAAATAAGCTATATTAAGGGTGCGATATTTTCCAGAACGTATCGGGTGGCAAACGGCTAGATATCTATCACCGCTTAACACTGTTAAAGTTAAAACACTTGTAACGAAATTGATTGAATACAGTACATTGTATATTTTACACATCGCTGTTCCGAATATCCAATGTTGCAACAGAGTTGTCGTTATGATAAACGGAAGGCTTATCAGAAACGATGCATCTGATATCGCTAAATTAAGTATATATAAATTTGTTACAGTTTTCATTTTTGCAAATCGCAGGACCACATAGATCACTAAAGAATTCCCAACGATACCAACAAAGAAAATTATGACGTATGATGTGATGAGAAAAATAGTTATTGCCGCCTTATTGAATGTCATACCAGCAGATGGTGTAGAATTATTCATTCCTTTCGAGTCTGTTAAGTTGAAATCACAGTAGTCTAACATATATGTAACATTACGTAATATGACGGTTAAATTAGAGGCTATACCGGAGACAGCACTGGATATGTTTCCAGATCTATTAAAATGTGTTTCTGCATCCATTTTGGCAAATTTCTGTTTTCAAATTGAATCCTGTAAAGAAAATAAGACAACTACAGTTTGTTTTCATAACATAGCATCAGTAAATAAGCAGACACATCTACAAATATACAGCTGGTGAAAATTCATGGCAGAAATATAAACTTGTACCAATCAGCTGTCCCCGAGGGTAACATCAGATCAGTAGTTTCAACTCCGCTTGTCATTGTTTTTAACTCGATCCGGTCTTAATGAAAAGGATTGCAAATTTTCCTCCCGATAGTCAATAGTTCTGTCCGGGCTGATCTGGTCAAAATCCTAATAACACTGACCACCATGATTTTACAATTACGCTACATATGGCGTTAAACACAAATATTAGAACAATGCAGGCCATTATATTGTGTACATAAACATAAGGACATTTAAAACGGTGTCCTCTCAATCAGAACGTTAACAAATACGTTCAGTATTAGTTTAACAGAAGTTGTTAAATGAGTTTTAACATTGAAAACTTGCAGTTGATAGTCAACCGAACGCAGATTCAACTTATTATTTTATTATTTAAAGTTAGAATTTTGATGATTTAATTCATCATCACGCTGTCTTTAATTACCATAGAAAGCTTCAACATAATTAATGTATGACAGTTGGGGCTTTCCTTAAAAAAGTAAGACTATTTATATCAGCTCATGTGCAGTTAAAAAATGTTCATATCTAATGTTGTCTCCAGAAACATAAAGATAAATGCATTTGAAAAAAGATCGTCAATGTAGTGTGAAAGACAAGAGCCGTAGAATACAAGCGCTGTAACATTTATAACAAACGTGTTTTCTTGTAATGTATCTCGTTTTCCTACTTTGCTTTAATACGAAACCTCAAGATACGAGCGAGTAATAGTTTAACCGAGTTTTTAGTCATTTAAATAGTAAAAATATGTTTTGCCATTGCTGACCCAACCAAACTGCAGAAATTCATTTCTCAGATTGAAAATCTTAAATTTTATTGTGTTGACTTGTATTGATGTGCCACAAGTTGTGTTAACATCGTACTCGATTTAACAATGTTTCGCATGCGCATGAATGGCCACTAAACTAACAAATCAGTTTTACATTGCTCTTAGAAAACTAATAAATCGATTTATAACATGCAAGCAAAAAATATGATATTTCGTAGAATACAGTAAACAAACTGCTAGTGGTCGTGTATACTGCAATAAAGCTACTTGCGCAGTCGAAATGTATTACAAGAATAACGGCTTTATGATAAATAGTCACTTATATGTGAACAATAAATTTAGGTAGTAATATCTTTTGACGTGAAAAATAAAAATAAAATATGAAATAGAATTTTGAAAATAAGATATGAGAAGATAGGTTTTAAAATATTATTTAATAAAATGAAAGGTAAACCTGGTGTCATCAACCAAAAACAAATAAAGATAAAAAAATCCATAGCATTCCTTTCTTTTTTTATTATGAGTTATCTCTTCTTCAGGGGGCTTGCGGGTCTAAATCGATTTTTATTCTTAATATTGGATGTCGCTATATTTTTCTATAAATGAACTTTATCTTATACTTAATAGTAAAATAAAATATAAAAATGGGGTCACTGTTCGTTTACGCTCACAGTCTGCTTTCGAAAGAAACATATATTTTTATAAAGGTACCTTTTTCCTGTTGAACTGATAGGAGAAGTAGAGGTAATATCGAAATAAAAAAAAAGAACAAAATTATAGAAATCGCTCAAATTTTACAATGGTTTAGTTTAAGTACAGCTTATTTGAAAATAATAATGAAAAATATAGGTCAATGATGAGTTGAAAAAGATATTTCAATTTAAATGCAAAAAAAATGGCATTTTTGCACCAAAGGGAGATGATTAGGAGCGTTTTCACTGATTTATCTGGGGCAAAAACGAATTGATTTTTTTTAATGATATTTTTACCAAATGATAAAGTGACAACTAATCAGGTAACAAATAAAATTTGTGATGAAAAAAAAATGTTTATTTTTTTTCTGTTTTTCTGAAAAGTTTATATCCTCGGGCCTCCTTAAATGGCTACGTTGACAATTTGTTCGAACAAACACAAATATTTGGTATTTGATAAATTAGTCCCAATAATATAAAAAATATATATATTTTTCTTCATTTGATTAAACTGTAGGAACCCTTTCTTACAAACCTGTCTAAAATTTTACAGATTCAAGCAAATAACTATACCTCTTGGTCACCTATTTTTTTTAAAGATTTCTTAAAAATTTCTTAACAATTTTAACCCCAAAATCTACAATTTTTATCAAGTTCATTAATTATTTTTAACAGTTTTATACTTATAAAAACATTGAAATAGTTATAAAAACACCTATTGTTATTATATAAAAATCTATTGAAATATTTTTGTTGGCGTTCAAGGAATAGGAAACATATTAAAATGTTGGCATTCGAGGAAGACACCTATTTTACAATCAAAGATGTTAATATACAGTTAATGCCTTTATAGTAGTGTGGGGCGTCATATACCTGTTGGGAAGGATAACATTTAGTTTTGCATAATCCAATCTATGAATTATAACAAAAGACAAGACTTAACATACTCTTTAAATTCATTATATTATTTTTTGTCAGGAAAGGTTTTGGCGTGTCATCACGAGTCATGGATATCATAAGTATAAACTAACCGTGGTGCATGTCATTGAACTTTGCAGGATTTCCATAGTGTTACTTTGATAGTTTTTAGCGTTACTGATCAAAGTAACCGGAGAAAACAATTGGAATGCAATTCGGTACGTTACGATTAATTGACTCAAATATAGCGTGTAGGAGACTTTGTAGGTTTTAATAACAGAATTCAAAATACAAAATGTGCAAGCTTAATTTACTTTTCATTCCACGAAAATATATATGAGAAGATCTGGTTTTTGTTCCATTGAGACAACTCTCCAGTTTAGCCATAATGTATAAATGTAAACAAAAAATAAAGCTCTCAACAAGGAACCTTTGCTCACACCGAACATAACGCTATAATGGGCCCAAAAACGTCGCATCAAAAAATTGAAAAAAGTTACACGTAAAACAATGCCCCGTCTATTTAAAATGAGAGAGAAGGAGATATTGGGATGTTGGCGGCAAGAATGACTCAAGTACAGGTTTCAAATTATTTTAATGTCTCTAGAATAACTATTGCAAGGCTTAAGACTCGTCTTAAAGATACTGGCACAACAAACGATCACCCCCGTAGTGGCAGGCCACGTAAAACGACGTTAGGTCAAGACAGACACATCCGCATCATTCATCTCTGGAATCGATTTGTAAACGCGTCAAAAACTGCACGACAAATCCACGGCAGACATAACAACAGAATATCTGCTCAAACAGTTCGTAACAATTGCGTCAAGTTGGTCTAAGAGCTCGACGTCCATTGAAGGGACCTATTCTTACGCAGCTTCACTAGATGGCGCGACTGCAATGGACACGAGTACGGATTCGATGGAATAGGCAAACATGAAGACTGGTTCTTTTTACCGATGAATCTAAATTCAACTTAAAATTTAGCGACGGCAGAGCCAGGGTCTACCGGAGACGGAATGAATGATTTTCTGATGCGTGCGTGTAGGAAACAGATCGGTTAGATGGTGGTGAAATCATGGTATTGGGCGCCTACAAGGAACGCACCTTGGTCAAAATCATCGTTGGTAACCTAAATGCAACAAGGTATAGGGATGAAATTCTGGTTCCAGTTGTTCTACCGTTTCTCCGAAGACATCGTTTTAACCACGTTTTCAGCAGGACAACGCCCGTTGTCACATGGCACACATTTTGATAACCTTTTTGGAGAACAACCATATTCGTGTGTTGCCTTGGCCAGCAATGTCTCCAGATTTATCACCAATTGAACATCTTTGGGACGAACTTGGACGACGTATCAGAAATAGTCAAAATCCACCGGAAACGCTAGCCCAGCTCCGAACAGCACTTTTCAGAGAATGGAACAATATCCCTCAAGATTTTATTCGACTTCTTATTGATTCCATGCGACGGAGGTGTCAGGCGGTCATAAATGCAAGAGGTGTTCATAAAAGGTATTGACATGTAAACCCGAATTCTGTACTTGTCCTGTTAAAATTGTCCGAAAATGTGCAATATTGTTTTCAATAAAGAAAACTTGTTATTGTTCTCTTCAAAATCATGTTAGCTAACTATTCCATTAATTTTTTGTTATCAATTTTTTGTAAACGAAATATTCAAATGATCTTATAAGCATGTAACGTTTCTTTTTTCTGCCTAGTATATATTTGACCTTTTTGGTGTAATATTTGGATAACTGATATCCATGTTAACTATTAATATTACGCAGCTGAAATATTCTGTAATCGTGGTATTTTAGAGTCGCAAGAAACAAATATTTGGCTTCATTGTTGGAAAAATAATCATTCACAGATTAAGTTAAAAAAAATAGCATATGGTATACCTACATATATGTTTTGTAACCATTTCAGTTATCATGTTCATTACCTAGCATTCCCAATTTTTCAATCCACATGAAAAAAAAAAAGAAAGTGATGATGCACATGCTACAGAAACTTTAAAAACGTAGATTCACCCTTTTCGTCTCATACATATACGATTATATTTTACTTTCAAATAAAAAAGATATGACATTATACATTAAATTAATAAATGATGAGTGTTGCCTTATGCATGTTATGTACACATCCATTTGTTCTGAAATTCATTTCATGGTCGATGCATATACAACACAATAACATTTCTGCCCGTTGCAGACATGGCTTTGATTGAATAATAAATTGGCAAGATGACGTAGTGATAGCAGTGGCTCTAACCTAGATTTGCTATTTAATTGCATTGATGATATCGTGATGTTATCTGTCGAAGAATTATTGCCATAAGTATTTGCTTGTCAATGAAGTATCATACCAATTTAGGATACACGTAGTTAAATTAATAGTAATGATTATATATGGAGAAATATAACGCAAATAACAAAATGCTACAAACATTTAATTACATTTATTGATAAGAGTCTCATAGGCTGTACCAGTACTGTGTTAATCAAACGTATGAACGCGTTAGACTATTACTTACTAGCTATACGCAGTAACAAGGCAGGTGCCACATGTGGTGCATAATATACTTATTCGTCCGAGGCACATGAAACCACTCCGATAGTATAAGAGGTTATTATTGAAGTTTTATCGTCTTGTTTGTCGTTTCGTCTCGTTCTTTTTTTTTAAATTTGGTCATAGCGTTTGCAATTTAACTTTGACTTATGAATTTTTAATGCCTCTTAATAGTTCTGAAAGACAATAAGTCTAATATCATTGTCTTTTTAAAATATATACCTTGTTAAAGGATATATCATTTATATAAAATACCTTATAGAGGGACAAAACTCACTTTAATTCATCACCTGCTTTATCAACAGTACGTGTGTCCACTATCTTATATAGACAAAGCATCCTTATTCCAAACCCTCCTGACTTTCGCACTTAACACCTGAACATCACCTCGCAGATAAGTAGAAAATGTGAATTGTATACAGTTTAGTCTGTATTTCATCCAGAACACGAAGGCAGTTATGTTTCTATTATGTTTAACTTACACGTACTTATGCACGACAATCAACGATTGATACGGAATTGATATTAAATATTGAACTTAATTGATTTAATAACGTACACGAAAGTGTACGAAAGTGCAGACATGTATTGATATCATTAATATACAGTCGACTCTCGTTATCTCGAAGTCAGTCGGACCAGAGAAATATTTCGAGATACACATAGATCGACTCAAACGAAAACCGGAAGTTTGACAAACCAAGGGACACAACTCTTGCTTAACTTGGTTAAACTAGAATAAATCCTGGTGAATATGGGAAAGGGATCGATATTCTGGTATCAGATAGATGTATTTAGATGTCATGGTCTTTCATTATTATAATAACATTATTTTTACTGTTTTACTGTTATGTGGGATATATAGTATAACTCTAAGTTCTGTGAATTTAAAATGTAGTTATTCTTATAGGTCGTTTTTAAAATATACAATACATAAAAACTTCTTCATTTTTTCGTCTCATTTTTCTTGCCTGTTTCAATACTTCTTTACATTCAGTATTGACCACTTTCATTTTCAAAAGGGTGCTTGCAAAAATATAGATTGAAACCAGTTTTAAAATAAGTTCTCTCTTCTCTAGTTCGTTTTTTTTTGTTTATTTGCTTGTTATCCCATGCGTTGTGAAAAGAAAACAGAAAAAGAACGAAAGAGAAAGGAAAGAGAGCTGTTATTCTTTTTTTCTTTGATTGGTTCATTGGTTGATTTCTGGAAAATGAATGCGATAGAAAAGTTTAGATACACATAAACACTTGAAACGAGATGAGAAGCAATAGAAACCAACTAGAAACCCAACAAATCAGGGATTTTCAAGTGTGTCAGTAGGGTAACCAGATTCTGCTCAAAATACACAAAATTAAATTGAAAACGTTCTATATGTAGTTTCCCTTTAAAATCACGTGTAGCATTTCTAAATGTGTCTTTGCCAAGAATGTTGAACAGCGAAATATCTAGGATTAATGAGCATTGTAAATAAAACGATTCTACTTTATAAATGTCGTTGAGTACCGAAAATAGATTTTATGTTTTATAGACTTTCACAACGAGGTAGTTTTATGAAAACAAATAACTTTTCACAACTTAACAGTATAACTGGTTTGTATGCACACTTTAAGGTTTACTAATAATTTACAATGATTTGTGGCATTTTCGAATCTTTAATTGAAAAATTGCTTGCTTAACGTCCAGTGGCAAATATTTAAAATACATGTATATTAAGGCCTAGGAGAGGTATGAATTGTACGAATAAACTTGAAAAAAAAACTTCAAAAATCAATGCATAGAAATAGCAAAAATTAAGATTTTTGGAAGATTATAGCAAATTTTTAATTCATTTTCAGAAGGACATCATTTATAACAAAAATCTGTCACAATCATACGTACTTCATGGTCTTTCGGATATAAATAAACTCAGTTTTGTTCTGGACTTTATTGGATGTTAATTCTACATAAACTTTTTAACATGCAACCTTCTAATAACATGAATAAAATTTCTATACAAAAACAATGTATAATAGTGCTAGATAACACTTTGATTCCATTAGTACATGACATTTATATACTGAAATTATTTATAATTGATATTTAAATTTCACGAACAATACTTCATAAACTTTAACTGCGGGAGTTGATCGACTTGAAATCTGCCATATGTCTTTATCATTTGCAAAATCATTAAAAAGCAACTATTGCATGCATATTAAGGAGAAGAAATCAACAATGAATAAGACCACTTCAGGGCGAGAAACCGTTACAACCGCTGAAAATGATTTGACCTTGCAACATGCCGCTAACTTACCCCGCAAGGAATTTTGCTAAGGTTTCGTAAAAAGTCAAATAACAAAAATACTGAACTCCGAGGAAAATTCAAAACGGAAAGTCTCTAATCAAATGGCAAAATCAAATGATAAAACACATCAAACAAATGGACAACAAATGTCATATTCCTGACAAGGTACAGGCATTCTCAAATGTAGGAAATGGTGGATTGAACCAGGTTTTATAGCGCCAAACCTCTCACTTGTATGACAGTCACATAAAAATTCCATTATATTTATAATGCTGCGTTCATAGAATATACTACTATATATTGCTCGTTTTCTACATTTGTTTTGTCAACTGGTATCGGACGTCCCAGATGTGTCTCTGTGTTCATACAGTCTGCAAAACCAAACGGACTATCCTCTTCATTAAGTTTAAGGGTTTGAGAAATTGAAAGGATGACCAAAAAAGTAGTAAACTACAATCTGTTTTACATATGTTGTTGTTTATGGTCATACATATATATAAAGCTACGAATATCTCAAATGGTAAATTCATGCAATTATTGCTTTTCCCTTTCTAGATGCGCCGAATTGAGATAGAGCCAGTTACCGCTTTTACTCTCCAATACAATTTCAAAATCAATCATTCAATTTTTGAATTACAGTTACAAAATCCCGAGATCCTGAAAGTGTGGTATTATTAACCGTTGGACGTTAAAGATCAATTGAATTTGATCTATTGGTACCCAAAAATAATCAAATAAATGAAAAAGATACCAGTATGCTTAACTATTTAAACAATTATTCAATATAAAAATATAAGAAAAAAACCATAGCTACAAATGTATAAAAACAATCCAACTAATTAAATGTAAAAAAAAAAAAAAAAAAAAAAACCCAAACAATCCCTATTTTCAAGACCAACACAAATATACAAAATAAAGCATTTTCATTCAAAATTTAATTAATTGTATTCCATTTTTAAGTTAAATAAGTGTTGTTTTTTATAAGATACAATTAAATTATAATTAATCATTTTAAGCATATTTTTTCTTACCTGAATTTGATTATTGACAAAACAAATATGCATCCGCTGTTGAATAAGATCTAACTGACACAGAGAAAATCATTGCACACTGATATCAACACATTCTAATTTGAACGTCCTTCTGTAGTAAAATATATACGCGTCCTCCTGACGTATCACAGAGAGTTTGCATTGAATCAAACCACACAATTATAAAGATCTAATAAACGTTTAAATAGAAGTTGCTTTATAACGCCTTTGGACGATTCTGTAAAAATGTTGTTATTGATTCTTAAAAAAAAATCATTAGACTCCTGTGTCGAATTTGAGAACGCAGACAATATAACGATGAAATTAGGAATACAAATCAGTTTAAATTGACCAGTAGTAAAATAACTTGTTCAAACAGACTATAATTAATCAATGTACATTTGATCAGTTGTAAACGTCAAGAGACAAAATAATTGTGTTTTTTAAATTGATTCTCTAGAAATACTTAACAATGATACTACTGGCATTTTTTCTATTAATTCATATCCATTATATTTTTGTTCGTAAGTAAACAACACAACTAGACATGATTTAGCCCTATCCATGAGACAAATTTTATGAACAGCTTCTTACTTTCGGAATTTTAAAGCAATCAACAGAATTAATCAAGTCACAAACAAAGATGAACATAGTAATATAAATTTCAGCAATTCCCGCGAGAATTTGCGAGTCAGCAATCCTAATATCAATTGTTACTAATTGACAAAAAAGATCATTGTACAAAAATGATATTTTCTGACGCATGGATCGTGTTATCTGTCATCGCTATAACTATATCAAAATAAACCGTTCTGTCATATATCCTTTCATCATTGAAGCTCAGAGGACCAGAGAACAATGTAGATCTGTCAGTACTCGGCTTAAAAAACATGCAAAGGCGTCGGCAAAATATCATCGTGTTCTCAAATTAATATGGGAAGGTCATCATTCAAGATTTATAGTATTCAATTTTGTTTTATGTAATTGCTTTTATGCAGTTTTCATTCTCTGATTGTATTCACAATTGCTAAAAATGTATTTCGAACTTGTATATTTCTTCATCATTTTTTATTTGTTAGATAAACTTTGTTTTTAGCATTTGGTATTCTATGTAATCTACAACATTGGGAACATAGCACTGATAAGATCTGTTCATAACTGCTAACTACAAAAAATGCTCAAACGGTAAAACGGAGAAATTGTTTACCTTTTACACATTGTGTCTTAGATGGAGAGTTGTCACAGTTGTACTATAACCACATCTTCATAATGCTATCAACTCTTTGCACCAAACTAGACTATTTTCAACGTGTTAAGTTAGTCTAGAGACCTCGGTTATCGGAGATAGCTCTCTATCATATCAAATATGTGAACCATTTTTTTAGACGACGTACACGTCATCTGATTCTATTGAATGAGTTATAAAACATAGACACTTTGGGATCAGTGTTCATGGTCAATAGTGGTACACCAGACGCACGTTTTGTCTGTGACGGTCACATAAAAAGGTTAACAGACAACATCCATAAAGTTTATAAAATATATACAATAAGATAATCTCTTTAATTAGTAAAACATCTGCAAGTACTTACCACCATGAAATAGCTATGAGTTCTAAAAGTAACGTTAGACACAATTCAATTAAACGATCTAAAAAGCTTAAGATTGTGTCGAGTGGCTACAATTTAAGGAATAACAAAACTGTAGTTGGAAGAGTTGCCACCGTCAATAAGAAATTTAACGGTTTTACGTTTGACGAAATCAAGCTTGTTTTTATATAAATATGGCCGTAAGTTTTCTCGTTTAAATTGTTTTACATTGTCATTTCTGGGCCTTTTATAGCTGACTATGAAGTATGGGCTTGGCTCATTGTTGAAGGCCGTACAGTGACCTATAGTTGTTAATTTCTGTGTCACTTTGGTCTCTTGTGGAGAGTTGTCTCTTTGACAACCATACCACATGGGCTTTTTTTATATTGATAACGTCTCCTAATGATAATGCCTACTCTCGTATAAGCCGTGATACGAGAATAACGGAGCGACTGAGCAGGGTGATATAGATATGGGGAAGGACGATTAGTACAGATTATCAGGTTGTCTGCATGTTGATATTGTAAAATATCAGCTGCGAGTCATAATATGAAGCTTTTTTCGAGTGAGTGCAGCGAACGAAATCAAAAAGCTTTCATATTGTGTCGAGCACAATGACAAAATGAAGAAATATAAAAAAAGAAGATGTGGTATGATTGCCAATGAGACAACACTCCACAAGAGACCAAAACGGCACAAACATTTACAACTACATGTCACCGGACGGCCTTCAGCAATGAGCAAATCCCATACCGCATAGTAAGCTATAAAAGGTCCCGAAATGATAATGTAAAACAATTCAAACGAAAAAACTAACGGCCTAATTTATGTACAAAAAATAAATGAAAAACAAATATGTAACACAACAACAAACAACAACCACTGAATTACAGCTCCTGACTTAGGACAGGAAAATACATACAGAATGTGGCGAGATAATATGTTAGCAAGATCCCAAAAGACTTTTATACACTGATAGTTTATAAATTGAAGTGTTTGTACGTGTATCACTATTCTTGAGATATTTATTATGAAATTTCTCATGCAGTTAACATCGACACTATTTTCCTTTCAAAACAATTAAAAAATAACAAAGATTTTCAAAGATTTTCAAAAATGGCTTATAAAACAATATGTAATAAAACTAATGCTCTTTCGTACTTCGGTGAAATTTAGAAAAGGAGTGATTTTAGTTTTTTTATTTACATCCCGTAATGTGTTAAGAAATCACGAGACTGTCAAATCGCTTCCTCTTTTATAAAGTTATGTGTAGCACAATATTTAAAAACATTTATTGGAAAACGCACATATCTCAACGAAATGCAGTTGGTTTAAGGAAAAACGGAACTATTACATTTTCCTAACATAAGGTTGGCCTTTTATGTTCACAGGCACTAGAAGGAAGTCACATTAGGAGCGCTGTGATTGGATGTAAAGGTACAATATATTATTTTATTTATCTATGAATAACAGCAGTGTGTATATTTACAATATAAATTTTGAAACCTATTGAAATATTTTCTAGAGAATTATTCGAAAAGACTTTCAAAATTTTATAAATTTGGTGTATAATGACGGTGGCATGGATAACATAAACAAGCTCCGTTGGAAGTTGGTCATGATACTATTTTGCTTTAATTTTTTAAACAGAATAATAAAGTATTAACAACACATGAAACTGTTTTATCCAGGTTTTTATTATAAAAAAATAGTAAATTTAGAGAACGTTAGTATTTTCGCCTATGGCAGAATAAATAGTACCGTTTTCTCTTAAGTTTAAATATAGTCCGAAGACCGTTTATACATGTGGTATCAAAATCAGAGACGGATTTCCGTTTTTTTTTACCAAAAAGTTTAAATTATGTACCTGTTTGCTTACTTTAAACATGCGCAGAGTTGCTAGCCAGGTGTGTTTTATTTCACATATTGTTTGTTTTTGTTCCAAAATTCACTGCCAAAAGTTATTTCTTTTGGCGAGACGGTGTGCATACATGAAATCGGCACATTTTGTCGGATTTTTTTGGCTCCGGATCACCGGATTTGCTATTTCGTATTCACTTTCGGCCGTTTGTTTACACCAGAGAGACTTTGAGTTTGAAAGTGACAACACAGACATATGCTATCTGGTGTTATATATATCAGAGACTATTCTCTGCACAGACAGGTATACCTACACAACATATTTACAACAGGTATCAGCTTTAAACGTTTTAAAATCAGAGTTTAAACCCCTGACAAGAATATGTGAGTGTCGTCTGCTTGCAAGTGTAACAGTGTAGGAGACTGTTTCCACAAACCATTTTATTCTATATTACCGAGGGAGTTTTGACTGGGATTTTTGTTAACAAAAATACTCTCAACGGACTTGTCATATAATTTGACAACAAAAAGGGGTAGTCTAGATATCCTTTGTCAGACAAATGCAAAAAAGGGAGAAGTTCGTCAGACCTAACAAAATCAAGCCCTCAACTAAATCAACAAACCAAACGACTGAAAAACAACGGCTATGTCCCTAACTTGGTACAGCTATTTTCACAATTAATGATTGGACAAACCATTGTTCTATGCCTAGCCTTATCTCCCACGTGTACAAGAGTTATATATAGTTCCGTTATATTTAAATTGGTGGATCAACTTAAACAGGCAAAATTGGTTAATGTGACAATAATTGGAACATTGTAGACATCTTGTTAATGAATTCGAACTTATGACAAAACACGCAACACCATGGCGATATCATCGACATTGTATGTGTTGCCTCTTTTTTTATTATTGTCCTGAAGATGAATGAAATATTTGCCAATCGATAAATATGTTTTTATCTAACTGTATAAATACGGAGTGGCTATTTGTCCGGTTATTGCAATGCACATGTAATTTCATTTACACTGTTTCGACCCAGCTTTTCGGCTTATAACCTAGTATTTGTAAAATAATTAAACGTATAACAACCTTGAATTGAGATAAGTGTTGCATGAAATCAACAGAGAAAAACAATGATCGGCCTCCAAACACCGAAACAAATTTGAAACTTCTAAATTAATAAACATATTCATTACAAAAAAAAAATATTGGAAAATAACACTGAATAAATTTTAAAATTTGTTTCCGAAGCACTTTTCTGGATTTGACGTTGACACATAGTCATATAGCCAAATAGAGGACCAAATTAATTGCAAACCATCATGTTAGAATTTTTTTATGACACTAAGATATCTGTTGCGTCAGTAGTGTCGACCGACTAACACATTTGTTCTTCCGGTGGCAATTGTGAAATCCATTCACTCTCGATAATTAGTTGGTATACAGTACTGTAAAAACTTTCAAAAAAGCTTTAACTACAGTACTGTATATCAACTTTAAATGGGCACTAGCTTCAAGATAAAGAAAAATGTATGATTTATTTTTTTGTTCAATCAATGAAAGTGAAATAGTTAAGTAAACATTCTATTTTAGCGACCAGTTTGGGTCATTTTGGTCAAAATATGTGTACGCAAAGAAACATTGCTCATGAATTACTCACTTACAAGTGAACAGTTAGAACTAGTTAAATATGTAGTCATGTGAACTTTAATAGAAACCTAAGCTAGAAATGGGTTACGCATGAACTAGTCGTGGTCAGCTAGTAAAAGGAAAAGAATGTCAAAATTGAAAGTTCAACAAGGGTATAAACCATTTAATTGACTGATCCTACTATACCAAAACTTATTCTTATACAGGTAAAAACAATCATTAACGAATTGTTTTAACCTATAATATGAAATCAAAAGATCTAGAATGATCCAATTGCACGAGTTCACTATCTATCTATATCTGTTTGTGTTTACAACGGGTTATATAACATTCAGCATTCTTCGGAAGGTCACCTCGATGGTTAATTAAATGGCGTCCAGACAAAAATACACTCAAAATGATGATACATGATTTCGAGTTTATGCATCGTAAATTGCATGTTTATTTTATACTTTTTAATTTGGATATAAGTGTTAGTATGTTATAAGTCAAATATGAAAAAATCGAGTTCAATCGGTGAACATGAATTTGACAACTAGTGGCCCTTTGAGGCCGTTGTCTGTATACATAACAGTTTTGATTCATCATTAATACATGTACATGTACATACATTCTGAAATTTAAATGTAAAACACGATCTTTACTTTATTTGACCTAAAATAAATTCAATGACGTTGTAAGGTAACGAGAACTTTACACAGATATGTACAAAAAGTAATCTGCACGTTTTATCTGTAAATATTAACTATTCTGATTATTTTGATTTTAATATTTTTGATCATTTTTGTAATATATAGAAATGATTCTTATTAAAAGATGACAACGATTTGTCTGGTTATGTGTTAATGATATATATTTATAGGTCTGTTTTTTGGCAAATATGTCCTATAAAATATAAATAATATCATACAGAGTAATAGTTTTATATTGCTACGTCTATCTTATTAATACACAATCAAACAGACAACAATCAAACCTTACTGCAGATATCATCACAAGACCACCAGTGGTGCAACAAAACAAGAAAGTCCCTTGCAGCTGGGACCTAAACAAAAATGTTATCATTTCAGTTAAAATTTGTTAACAAGAGCTGCATTTTTATATTGCTAGTACATGTAAACATACAACATTCGCTCAACATCGTACCACAATAGTTGTAAAAGACAAGTTCTAAAAGCAACAATCGGCATACGAACTTTTTCTCCTGGTGACCCAGGTGGAACAGAGAGGTACTTTTAAAAATCATAATAGAAACGACGACATCATGATAAAAACAATAGAAGGACAAACTACTAGAAATAAAACTAAGAAAGAAGTAACTCGGTCCTCACTAGAAAAAGTGAAATCAGATCCTCTAGGAAATTAAATTCCTGTAAACAGTTCTTGCATCAGTACTTACACCAGGGGTCTGTTGTTCAACTTGTGATTAAACTAATCATATGATTAATTTTACTCGAATGATTAAGAAATTTTAACGACACGTTAGCACTAACGACAAGTTGAACAACAGACACCAGGTTGTATATGATCGGCATTTGTAGAAACTAAATAAAAACAAATACAAGTCATCGTGTCAAAACTAAAGACTGAGCCACTAATGCACTACCAAAATCCAGCTGTGCTCTGCGGTTGCGTTTAACCTCTTAAAAACACGACAGAGGGGCTTTTGCAGGATTATCACTTACATCACTCTATTTTTTGGGTTTGTACACTTGTTTTATATGTGAATACTATTTGTAAGTTTAGTTAGCTTAGTTCCCTTTTTCAGTTTTGGATAGCTTGACATGTGTTTATAAAACAAAAGAGGTGGTATTATTGCCAATGAGACAACTCTTCACAAAAATTACAAAGAAATTAACAGCTATAGATCACCATACGGCCTTCAACATGAGCAAAATCCATACCTTATAGTCAGCGTTACCATGCCCCGAAATCACAAATGTGTGTTCATTTGATTTTATATCGACTTTCAAGTTTAACTAACGAAAACTTCATACATTTACTCGTCTATGGATATATTACGATAGTAGCTGGTTAAATCCTTTAAAAAAAACAGTTCGAGTTATTAAATTTATCATAAATTTTTTATTTCAAAAGGAGATTGGCTCACCGTCAGTTTGTTTAGGCTGGCATTTAATTATTCTTAGAATCAATAAGTTCATTAAGACAGTCATTTATATTTAAGAGACGTTCGTCCTATATCTCATTTCAGGACTGTGATAAAACATTCAGAAAAAAACTATTTTGACTGATATATTATAACAAAGGGATCAAAGATGATAATGTTAACCTAGAAAAAAATATTTCCATACATACACTGTTAGAGAAAGATCAGTGCAGCATGGTTTGTTAGTTATTTCATAATCTCACGTCAAGGCAAGTCAAGCTGGAATTGGGGCTTAACCTTTAAGATTTGTAAATGTCAACGTCTTAGTATAGCAAGCCAGCGACAGTGCTGAAGTTTTTATGTTGTAGAATATTAAGAATCTGCATCATTTGGTCGAGAGACTAACGACCAAGAGGTGAGTTCAAAAGGGAAACGTACATGCAGGAAAGACTACATGAACATTCAGAGAAGACTACATGAACATTCAGAGAAGACTACATGATTGTGCAGTTGTTCGATGCATTGGCATAATTATTGTATAAAAAAACTCATTATTTTTTTCAATTTATCAATGAAAATTATAACGACGATCCACGTCATCTTATCTTCACTAAGGTTCGTGTTCAGTGACAAACATTAAGACCTATCTTGTTAAGAATTATTTTGCACACTAATTTATACTAAGAATCCTTAAACCTTTGATTTACTGAAAAATGAAAATTTATCGCATAGTAACCAATTAAATGCCTTTCCATAAAATATACTTTGCGAATCCTTCAACAAAACGAACTTTTACAGAAAATCATCTACTTGCACTTTAAAAGAAATTACTTTTTAAATACGGATTTGAAATGCTTTTTTAAAATAATTTGTGAGAGTGGAGACTACAATTATCCTTTTGGAGCATAAACAGTTTAATGGGATAATGCTCGAACCCATGGGATTGTGCACTGTCCTATGGGATTTTTGAAATATCCCATTTTTTCTAAATGAAAAAGCAAAATATATTTGATAATAACAACAAGACGAGATCATGTTTGTGTATTGTATAACGAAATTAAAAAAGTGTAAGCCTATACTTAAAACTACGCACACATCCACCGCGTGTGAACTGGTATGTTTAGCGCAATAGCGAAATTGTAACGCTATCAACTCAATATGTCGAGAATCGAGAATAACTGGTCAATTGAATAGTGCAGGTAATTAGAATATTTTGATTTTCGAACATTAAACGACCTATATAAATGGTGTTCCCATTGCTCTAACGTCTTAATGTCATGCTAACAAAATTACGGAGCAACTGATTAGGTCGATACCTTTCCCTACCTCTAAAGGTTTCAATACAGCGATACGAGAATAGCATAGCAACTGATTAGGTCGATACCTTTCCTTACCTCTAAAGGTTTCAATATAGCGATACGAGAATAGCATAGCAACTGATTAGGGCGATACCTTTCCTTACCTCTAAAGGTTACAATACAGCGATACGAGAATAGCATAGCAACTGATTAGGGCGATACCTTTCCTTACCTCTAAAGGTTTGAATCCAGCAATACGAGAATATCATAGCTACTCAAAAAAGTTTTTCAGTCGCATGAAATTTTCAGGTATTATTCTGTTTTAGTCAATATTAAAAAAAATATATACACCAAGAGCCAATCAGTTGGAAGTTTAAGTTCAAAATCAGATAAATGGACAAACTGTATCAATTAATTATACAATAAATTGAGTAGCTATGCTATCAAATAGCGGATCATTAAGATGGACAATCGTCATTAGTTTTTCATATCTTATAAATTTCTTTCTTTTAATAGAATCTGAACTTTGATTTGTTTATGAACAGCGAATACGAATAGAAAAGAAATGTCTATCAACTTAGTTCAACATTATGGTACCATATAACATGTGAACGTGTACTAACACAGTATTTACATGAGAGTTGTGAGAATTTGTTTCCTGAGCGCAATTATATGGTTGTGATTAATATGATGTACATGTATATCTTAAAGTTTCTTCCATTCTCTTTGATATTTACAAATTATTCAGGAAATAATTTTTAAAATGCTTTAGTAGTCCTTAGAAAGATTTGCCTACATGTTCTGGTCGCATTTAGTTTTCAAATATCCAGGTATTTATACATCATTGGAATGAAACATATTGGAATTCATCGATTTTTTTATTTTTTTTATTTAGAAATTAACTACATGTAGGAGGTATTCCATTAACTTCGAATTGCATGCTTTAATAATTTTAGCTTGGCGATATAAATATTTTCCCTACGAAATGTAGAACCATCTCGCTGAACTAAAAAACATACATTATTGTTAAGGGACCAACGGAAGCCCAGTCGTCGTTTTTCTCGCTGCGTTTAAGACCCATTGTGGCCTTGTGCTGTTTTAATCCTTGAAATAAACTGTTGCCTTTTTGAGGCATTCCTTGTTTCTGTTCTCAATTTCTACATCAGACATGATAAAACTATGATTTTGTATGAAAAAAACTACGTATATATCACTGACACAGCGATAAATCAACAAGAAAGTACTCGAAATGGCTAACAGGTAGTAAGTTACAAATCCTTCAGATAATTTATATGCTGTGCACTCGCCATTAACTTTCAGTAATCCCAGAGCTGTTAAAGTAAATGTGATCTATTAGAATCTCTAGCAAAAGGTATAACCCATATCAATAAAAGTATCAGAGTACACAATATACTGCAGTTTAAAAAAAAAATGATGAAAACAAGTGCATGCAGGGTGAAATCTTTTGGTATTCAGAGTATATAAGCAACTTATATTCCAAACCAGTCAGTATATGCAACAATGATTGTCTCTGCATGGTGTAAGAGTTCAGTTTGTGTTTTATAAATTAGTAGCGGGCACATTGCCTATGTATTGTTTCAAAGTTCAAAGTCTGTTTCCAGAGGTTCCATTGCTTGACTATGGTACACAAGTTCAAGTACTGTTAAAGAGAGTTCACAATATTGACTATTGTTTAACAATCTTAATATAAAAAAAGAAGATGTGGTATGATTGCCAATACGACAACTCTCCACAAGATACCAAAATGACAGAAATTAACAACTTAAGGTCACCGTACGGCTTTCAACAATGAGGAAAGCCCATGCATCATAGTAAGCTATAAAAGGGCCTGAAATGACAATGAAAAACAACTCAAACGACAAAACTAACGGCCTTATTTATATAAAAAAAAAAATGAACGAAAAACAAATATGTAACACATTAGCAAACGACAACCACTGAATTACAGGCTCCTGACTTTGAACAGGTATATACATAGAGAATGTGGCGGGTTTAACATGTTAGCGGGATCCCAACCCTCCCCTTAACCTAGGACTGTGGTATAACAGTACAACGTAAGAACGACCTATAAAAATCAGTTGAAAAGGCTCAACTCATCAAATAGATAAAAATACAAGTGGCCGTGGACGGGTACTTGTACATCCCGACAACAAAAAAGCACTAGGTGCAGATCCGAGAGTACTCGCAGTTATCTGACAGCTAGTGCAAAGCCTCTAACAACTATGATAATAAATTCATGCATCTAAGACTAAATATGTTTAACTGAGGTCTCATTGTTTGCCGTTGGTTTATAAGTTCAACGACTGATTACAAGAAGTCAAATTGCCTGGCTATGGTTTATAAGTTCAACTTTTGTTTAAGAGAGCTCACATTGCTTGGTTGTGGTTTATAAGTTAAACGTCCGTTAACCCGAGGGGATAGTTCTTTAGTTTGCTTGTCTATAAGGAAAAGTGGGAAAAGGGAAAGGGGAGTGGATTAGCATAATATTCTGATCCTCAACGAGACAAAAAAACATTACCCCTCCCTTTTGAAGTTAAATGGTTGCTCCCTCGTTAAAAGAAAAAAAAACAGTGTTTACAAGAGGCCAAATTGCTGGACTTTGCTGTGTTTACCATAGTATATAGTGCAGATACCTACTTGTTTGAATGTCTGTTTTGTTAAGGCTCCTAAGCTTATGCACCTAATTCAATTTCAGTGTGATACATGCATTGCATGATCGATCAAACAAATTGTGAAGTAAAGAAACAAACAACTGTTTTATGTCAACATAATTCATAATTGACGGATGAAATTGATTTGCAATCAAACAAAATCAACAAATAAAATGTAGAAATTAATCAATTTGTTGCACTGTTTTTCTTAAGAACAAGTTAATAAGACTCCCTTTTTAATGAACAACGACAGATGGAATTTGCATTATATTTGTCATGAAAGAAATCCAAATTTGGTTTTAT
Source organism: Mytilus galloprovincialis (assembly GCF_965363235.1). Taxonomy (NCBI): domain Eukaryota; kingdom Metazoa; phylum Mollusca; class Bivalvia; order Mytilida; family Mytilidae; genus Mytilus; species Mytilus galloprovincialis. Next base: position 3,923,026 of record NC_134846.1, on the reverse strand, counting down.
TTTTCTTAATTATAGGTACACACAAAGACAAAGCAACGGTTGTTTTTTTTTCGACAAAAGGCGTCGTCATCTTTATATAAGCTTTGGAATTTCCAATATGCTGTCCTCGAGCATCACCAAAGAGACATTGCTTGTCGAAATGGGCATCTGGTGCAGAATAACAAGATCGAAATGACCTTTCTTCTTTCTTAAAAAAATATCATCAACACAGTTGTTAAGCCCAACGTCACCTGCTCATATCTATAGAGAGGTCAATGATTTATAATATTCCAGTAAAAAAATGTCCATCAAAACAAAAAAGAACATGCCTTTTTTAAGATAAATTGATTACAAAAACAAATATGTTTGTGATACATTAAGCTAGTTATAAAGTAATTATACTCTACTTAAATTTAACGCAAGACTATCAGTCAAATATGTTTGAGAAATTCCAGTATTTTTATCGGCAGCGACAACGTAATTCTACAGCAATTTATATCAAATATTTAGGAGTGAATTTGTTGGCTTAATCTATCAGACTGAAAGTTAAGTTTTTATTGGGGAACTTGCAATTTAATCGAAGTTGCATATATCATTTATTTACTAACATTCAATAAACGGTAATTAGAACAGTGAATAATTGTACATTCTCTTGTGAAATTATCTTTGTAAAGTAAGTTCTATATTTATTTTATAAGATGCCAGTGATAACCACATGACCTGTTGTTATCGTTGAAAATCGTGTAAGGAATTAGCATTTCCTTTGAATTTCTGAGCATAAACGTAATTAGTTGTTTTTTAGTTTATTTATCGAAATGTAAACCTTATGAACAGCATGGAGGTAACAATTTTGGCGCGCTATTTCACATGCAACAATTATTATCTGCAGTGCCTTATAGAACTGAAAAGTTTACAGCAAATTGCGGCAAGTTTGCAGAAACATCAATGTTTGCATTAAGATTAATTTGTAAGAAAGTTGAGAGAATAAAGAATGTTAGCCACAAGATTGCAGAAAACTTTGACCATTCGATATGTTTGCCTCAAGATTTCAGAAAACTTTGACCATTCGATATGTTTGCCTCAAGATTGCAGAAAACTTTGACCATTCATGTGCATGGTAAACTGGTTATGGCAAGTTTTCTGGTAGTTTGCTGCAAATGTTTGCCACAAGGCTTATTTCTAAGTATTGGGTACTGATATTGGTATCGGAAACTGTTGTTTTTCCTCGTTTGACACGTGTATAGTACCAACCATTATTACTTGTTCATTGATATGAGTTTTTCATACTGTTTGAAATTACAGAATTCCATTCACATGTTGTTCTCATTTCATCTATTGCCGCGTTTGATCGATTATGTAACCGAAAATCCAATAAACATGAGATATGACCATAACTTCCATTCAGTATGATAAGCAATAAAACATTTACACGCAATTAAAACAGTAAAGATTTTAATTTTCATATGTTGATTACAGTTCAAATGAAGTGGATAAAAGCTATTATAGATAACTATGCGGCCTTCAATAAAAAAAAAAACATACCCAAATACAAAAATATAAAACAATTCCACTGAGAAATCTGACGCCTTTTTTATAACAAAATTGATAACTACAGAATCCTGACATTTATACATAATGATTATGTGACAGGTTGAACATGCTCAATGCTTGTCAGCGCGAATCCCTCCCCTAACCCGTGACAGTGGTGTTAGGCCACTATAGGAATGTCAGAAAAAAAAGAAAAAAAACTCAGTTGAACAAAAATAATCAAATCGATACAAATCAGAAAAACTTCAATCAAAAACATAGACCTGATGCGACAGGGTATGAATCGGTTATTTATACATGATGATCCCTAACAACAAAACAAGACACAAAGTACAGATCGAGCAGTCCTCTTAGTCATTTAAAGATAGTACAGAAACTTATAAAAACTTAAATTCATTTATTTTAATATTGTTTACACTAAATGGATACAGTATAAAGATGTCATTAACAGTCATAGAAAACACTTCTGCAAATAAAAAGAATGCCAAAGTATTGATAGATTATAGTACTTTGAAAATGCATATGTGGTTCATATGTGTATATCTATTTTAGGTTTTTCTAAATGACATACAAAACGATACTGAATATGTACATATGTATTTGTTTACGGACAAGAGATATTGTTTCATAGTTTTATGCAAGAAAATAAACCAATCAGGAAAAGTTTGGTCGCAATTGAGACATAATAAATACAAAATAATTCCTCGATAATGGTGACCACCAAACCTTTAAATAAGAAGTAAATGTCACATATAATCTCTAACACGTGATCACTAATCATGATCCAATATACACGATATAAATACGTGCTCTGTGCAAATTTTTTGTTGTTTAGTTTAGTGATGAGCAAATTGAACTACAAAATGGAGGTACTATGACATGTTATTATCAGAAAAAATATCCTAAATATAATAACTTTGCGTCTTTGGTGATAACTTACTACTGTTATTTACTAGTTATTTGGTTTTTAAGTTCGGAACAAACTATAAAACTCAGTTTAAAAGAGCGACTCTAATCAGGACGATACAAAGCAGAAAAAAAAAGACTATCAAAACATAGACCAGACGTGACAGGGTATTTATGCATCCCTAACAACAATACATAAACACATAGTACAGATCTGCAAGTATTCGCAGTTATACAATCTAGTTCAAAAGCTAATAACAACCAAAAAAGCAATTTGTTTCTACTTATGGAGTCTCTGAGACATGATTTATTATTATTAATTGTTTTTCACTTCTTTGTACTATCAACCTCAAAATTATTTCCTGTCCCCTATTATACTGTATCTACATCACACTTCCGGCACCTGTACATCATTGTATATGAAGAACACGAAGTTTGTATACATATAAGTAATTGTTTTGTTTTAGTTGCTGATTTTGTTGTATTCCTTTTTAAAAATGTGTGGCGTGACCCGGCCAACCAACCAAGATGGCCGTCATGGCTAAAAATGGACTATAGGGGTAAAATGTAGATTTTAGCCTATAATTCTGAAACCAAAGCATTTAGAGCAAATCTGACATGGGGTAAAATTGTTTATCAGTTAAAGATTTATCTGCCTTTTAATTTTTCAGACGAATCGGACAACCGGTTGTTGGGTTGCTGCCCCTGAATTGGCAATTTTAAAGAAATTATACTGTTTTTTGCCTATTATCTTGCCTAATATTATAGATAGAGGTACACTGTAAACAGCAACACTGTTCAGCAAAGTAAGATCTACAAATAAGTCAACATGACCAAAATGGTCAGTTGACCCCTTTAGGAGTAATTGCCCTTTATAGTCAATTTTTAACCATTTTCCGTAAATCTTAGTTATCTTTTACAAAAATCTTCTCCTCTGAAACTACTGGGCCAAATTAATCCAAACTTTGCCACAATCATCTTTGGAGTATTTAGTTTTAAAAATGTGTCTGGTGACCTGGCCATCCAACCAAGATGGCCACCATGGCTAAAATAGAACATAGGGGTAAAATGCAGTTTTTGGCTTATAACTCTGAAACCAAAGCTTTTAGAACAAATCTGACGGGGTTAAAATGTTAATTAGGTCAATATCAATCTGCCCTGAAATTTTCAGATGGATCGGACAACTGGTTGTTGGATTGCTGCCCCTGAATTGGTAATTTTAAGGAAAGTTTGCCGTTTTTGTTATTATCTTGAATATTATTATAGATAGAGATAAACTGTAAACAACAATATTGTAGAGCAAAGTAAAACCTAAAAATAAATCAATATGACTAAAATGGTCACTTGACCCCGTAATGAGTTATTGCCCTTTATAGTTAATTTTAACTTTTTCGACATTTTTTGTAACTTGTACAAAAATCTTCTCTGAAATTACTGGGCCAAATTAATCCAATTTGAGGTATATAGTTTAAAAAATGTGTCTGATGACCCCACCTACCAAACAAAATGGCCGACCTGGCTAAAATTAGAACATAGTGGTAAAAGGCAGATTTTGCTTTATATCGTTGAAACTAAGACGTTTAGGGCAAATCTTGCAAGATTTCAATGTCCATCAGAATAAGATCTATCCCCTCACAAATTGTCAGATGAATCCTTCAACCCGTTGTTGGGTTGCTGCCCTAAACTTGGTAATTTTAATGAAATTTTGCAGTTTTTGGTTATTATCTTGAATACTATTAGAGATAGAGATAAACTGTAAACAGCAATTATGTTCAGCAAAGTAAAATCTACAAATAAGTCAACATCACCAAAATTGTCAGTGAACCCATTAAGGAGTTATTGTCCTTTATAGTCAATATTGAACAACTTTTCATCATTTTTATAACTTGTACAAAAATCTTCTTTTCTAAAACTATGGGACAAATCTAACCAAACTTGGCCACAATCATTACTAGGGTATCTAATTTAAAAAAAGTGTTTAATGACACCGCCTACCAACCAAGATAGCCGACATCAGTAAATACAGTAACAGGTGAGCGACACAGGCTCTTGAGAGCCTCTAGTTTATAACTTTAGTGAAAGTATATATCCTTTTCATGAAAGACGAACAGAACTATATATAATTCTAAAACATCAGTTAATCTTTACCGTTGTAGGTATTGAAAAGTTGGTGGGGAAAGTCGTCGTATTTTTATAGGAAAGAAATTAATACATTGTACATACAAATAAGACATGAACTTTCAGTGTACTAGTAACATAGAATTGTTCTAAAGTTAGAATTATCAAACATTAATCTGCTGATTTGAATTCTGGTCACAGCAAATCCGTTTTTACGAAATTAATCTAAATACATTGAGCTTCTTAACATGGCAAAGTTAAGTGAAAAGTTGTCTAGACAACGACTGATTTGTACTGTTCTTTATTAGAACAAGATTTAGTTAATATTTGTCTCTATTTCTATTTTCATCAAAAGTAGAAATTGCATCGATCGTCAATACAAAATATCCTATTATGCACCCAAAATGGACATCTTAAGGGGTAAGATGAATATGCCGTCTGGAATTTCTATTTTTTAAAGACTTGAAATTAATTTTTTTAACACTTATATGAGTTTATATATATATATATGAATAATTTAATTGTGGATGTAACGCGTCTTCTGATTAGCTGACGTTATTTTGTTATCAGCCCATAGACATAATTTAGTCATGTGACCGTGACGTCATCAACGTTTTTTCATGGTTTTTTACGGTGTAAAAAGGAATTTAGAATTTTAATTATAAGAAATGACTGTAATATTTTTTCTGTCTATTCAAAATAACATAAAGAAATGTGGTGCACACTGTTAAATAACCGCTACGCGCGTTATTCAGTGTGCACCAAATTGTTTATGTTGTTTCTTCATAGACAGAAAAAAATATTAAGTTAACGTCATTCCTTAAAGGATCAATAGTTGTTGAAGTGATAATCTACAAACTTGTCAAAAAACAAAGGATTAACGTAATCTATTAGAGACTGAAGCTTTAGTGCAAATCGGTGTTTTGTCTATTCGTGGAAATTGTTACATACAAATCTGGTTTTGACATTTGAATTCAGATGCACAAAACTTGATCACAATTTAAAGTATAACGTGAGCCTACATGTTGTATAAAGTATGAATACATATTGGTCATAAACAATTGATTCTTCACATAAACCACATGAGTTCCTACTAATTGTCTATAGTGAGATTCTTTATCTCAACCGAAAATAGCCGTAAGACAGCATCTGCTCCAAATACAATTTAATAGTATATCGAATTATAGCATTTTTTCATTTAATTTGATTTAATTAAAAATGTTCAATACCGCATCAAAGTTCAAGTGTAATATTTAAGTGTAGTTCTCTTTTTACAATTTTTTTTTTTATTAAATTGTAACAGTACCTTAAAAGGTTATCAGTGGGCATTGATAGAAAAAGACGACTTGTACAATTGCTCAATTAACTTTGTCACAACAATAAATGGACTGAACAAATCAATACTTCGAAAGTCTATCTTTACGACAGTCATGTGGATTGAGAAATTCCAACACTCATGACAATTGTTCATTTCCAAGGAAGTTCTTGGAGAATATCCTTTGTTTAACTAAAAGATAACAATAGGTTATTACGAAAGGGTTTGTTTAGTATAGCGGGTCTTTGTTTTTGTGTAAACATAAATCAAATCAAATACTTTCATTAAATTTATTCGGTAGGTAATATTTAGTTGGCACCAAGTTATTCTCTTTCAGAAAACACAGGTAGTAAGGTCGTCATATCGAGGAGCGTTTAGTACAGTGATTTTGTCATAGTTTGGATAAGTTTGACATGCCGGTGTTAAGTGCTTTTGATGACAATCAACGCAAAAATGTAGACATTCGGATATTTTGTATTTTTTAAAGTAAATATGTTAGTACATCACAAGTTGTATCATATAGTTAATCATGTTAATGATTTAACACAGAACAATGCTTGCGTATGTCAAAATTTAAAAGTTGCTAATTAGTTTAACGTGCATAAAAAAGTTATTATCTTTTTGTCTGTTACATCAAATATTTCTTCGTGATATTATACTGCCGTCAATTATTCTGAAAAATACCTACTTTTGCACTCAATTCAATATTACTGAAATATCTGTGTCATGGTTTGATTCATTCCTGTCATGGTTTAGTTCATGTTCGACATGGTTCAGTAATTCTTGTCGTGAATAATGAAGGGTTACTATGAAAATTAGCAACAATTGTTTCATTTGAAACACAAAAGGGCATAATAACGCACATATAATGTAGTAATATGTTATAAGTAGATGCAATATGATTGCCAATGAGACAACTATCCACCTCAGATCAAATGACGTAGATGTCAGCAACCATATGTCATCAAGATGCCTTCAACATTCAACAATAATCAAAACCATACTTCTTAGCAAATTATAAAAGGCGGCGACAAAATTCAATGTATAGGAATTCCAATAAGAATCACCAGCCTAATTTCTGGTCAAAATAAATAGCAAACTATGATATACAGTTACAAACGATATTCACGGCATTACAGACACTTAACTTGAGACAGTATATATGTTCCAGACCATATGAGTATTTGGACCGTACGCGTACGGTCCAGACCGTATACGTATACTCGTACGGTCCGACCATACGGGTACGGTCGGACCGTATGAGTATACGCGTATGGTCCAGTATGAGCTGACCATACATGTTATTGGATCATATGGGTTACATCTATACAAACATTAATCACAATCTTTATTTTTAATTTTACAAATTGTTATTATTACAATAAGATGGATAAAATGAGCTACCTAACAATTTAAATTAGATATTTGTTTAATTGTATATCTGGGGCCGTGTCAATGAAAGTATCCTAGGATATGTCCTAAGATATGTCTTAGGAAATTATTTAGGATGGTCTTAGGACGTGTCTGAGACATGTCTTAGGATGTAAAACAAAACTGTTTTAGGACAGTCCTAACTACGATGGTCCTAGGACCATCCTAACACATTTATTTCATTGAAAAAAAATATGTAGAGATTTCTATGACATAGATTTGCTTGTAATTTAGTACCTATATGTAAAGTATATTTTTCATATTTACATTTTTTTCAGTTCATGCATGTTCCTTTCGATTAGCTTTTTTTGTGTAAAGTTGCTAAATATTCTAAAGCAATTGTCCTCCCACATTATACATTCAATTCAGTGAGAATAATTGTCATAATTCGATTAGTGTATTATGTATTACTGATCTACATGCTAAATACTAGAGATTTACAGATTTAGTTAGCGTGAATTTTTTAACTAGTTAAAATTTAAAGTTTAACTAGTTTCAATTTCAATTACAATTGATTTTTTTCTATTTATTTGAGAGTTAAGTTATGTTGATCTGTCATATGTATTTGTATCTTGTACAATTAACCAACTCCTTGATATTAGTCAGACCGTACGCGTACGGTCCGACCGTATGAGTATTTCAAAAAAGTACGCATACGGTCCAGACCGTACGCGTACGGTCCAAATACCCATACGGTCTGGAACATATACAAAGTATTGCAGAGTTAAACATGTTTGCGAGCTCCCCAACCTCTTCTTCGCTTTAACCATGGCAGACATGTAAGATTTACCAGACCGGTTTTAAACAATAAAATCAAGTTGATTTAATAGGACCTAGTTTCAAACCAATAACAAATTATAAAAAAAAATCATCATTCCAAGATAGCTTCCTTTACAATTCAGGATGGAATTCTGCTGCCAATATTGTGAGCTGTACAATTTAGACATATTTTCAATTCTAGGACACACCATACTAAATCATTACATAAAAAGTAAAATATTTGAAAGAATTAAGTGATACTATACACGATGCATTCATAAAATATTACTGCCATTGTATATAAAGTGCGAATCCAGTTTGATCATTTTCACTGTTATATGCGAGTATGTCTATAGTAAAATAAAGAATGACGGGAAAACTGCGTTTGTTACTTTTTGAAAGTACGAAATATTTGATTTAAATGCATGTTTTAACACAATTAAATAAGAATATAACTTTCTAATGTACAATCACAAGAGTAAAGTCCATAATATCGTTGACTGGATGCTATTCATTTTAATTATAGTTGCGATGAATTATCACTGAAAGTGCAATCATTTCTCATGTGGAATTTTTGCAGGTGCGATGAGTTTTAATTATTATTTTTATATGATAATTTGACATGCAACAACTGAAAATAGTTTTAAAAAATGACTTTAATACTGATGATATTTAAAAAGCAAGCTGGCCGTAGATGATCACTTGAATATACACAGGTATAACAAACTTATGGTTGATATCGGACATTGTGTACTGTTCATCGATATTTTTTCTGTGCTTAATTTTATGTTTTTTTTTCCCGTCATAGTTCTGTACCGTTAGTAAGTAAAAAATCGAGAACATAGTTATGAGAAATTCAAACATATATCAAGGTGACTCCACTGTTGCTCAAACTTTGTTTACTGTATAAGATGTTCATAAAATGACATTACAAAAATCAATTATGCAGCTATCCAGACGTCAAATGTAAAGCAGTTGTTTGTGCTAGACGAAAACGTTACCACTCATCTATCGTGAAATGAAGATCTTTATGTGACTTCGCTTTTAATTTTCATAGATGCATCCATTAGAGCTATTTTCATAATGCTTGTAGTTAAACGGTTTGGATGACTTGTTTGCTTTTTTAGTATAAATGTGTGCTCTATCTCAATTACAATGCCTAGGCAAACACGAATACAAACCAAGCAAGCAAGTCTTCAGTATGTGCTGTATATTTAGACCAAAATCGTGCTTTTCCGGTAACAATCATTTGATTTTCGGTGGGAGGGGGGGGGGGGGGGGGGGGGGGGGGTTCTTGAAATGGCACATTAGTTTATATAACAACAGATTTCTTTTTGGAAAAAGAACTATATTAAGGATGTATTCTTCTGACTTTTCAGTCTCGTTTAGTCTCGTTGAACTCTCGTTCTTGAATTATTTCCAAAACATATGATACAAGTGGAAAATATTAATGAAATTTTAAAATATCATAATTAAAGATAACTATGTGAAACAATTGTGTATTAACAATGAATGGTTTTTGAGTAATCCAGTTTTCAAATTTTACGACCAATCAAATCAGTATTTTTAGCCCAAATTTTGAGAAAATGGGTGAGGGATACAAAAAATGATTTTACAAGAATTATGTATATATCCCATATCATTTTGGTCTTTTCAAATGTCTTAGATATGTATTTTTTCAATCATTTAATAACAAAAAAGTTGAAATATTGTGCATTTTGTTCTTAAAACTGAGAAAAATCACAGCATGGTAAATTTTACACAAAAAAGCGTCAAAATAAAATAAAACTTTCTTATATTAACACCTAACTATAGTTTTGTTAAGTAAAATTTATTTAGATTGGTTCACTTCTTCTTTATAGAAAGTATCAAAAAAAGTTTAATTGTGGAACTGCGATTTTTTTACGATAATAGCCCAAAAATAGGTAAAAGCGATGAAAAATAGGAAAATCATCAAAATTGGGCATTTTCAAAGGGCCGTAGCAAAAAAAGAAGTGCACCATCATGTGATTTTTTCTTCACCAATTAATTTATTACAGTCTTATAAACCCACAAATAAGGTTAAGGAAAAAAGTTTAATTCTTGAAATTTTTGGCTCCTCAGGGGTGTACATCCTTAATGAGTTATTGCAGAAAATGAGTATAGTCTAATTCTGAAAATTTCCTAGGGGCGGGGGAAGGACCCAAACCCTCCTAGCAGGTTCGGATCACTACGTTAAAAAAAATATTTGTTTTTGATTGGCCCTGGTAAAAATTACAAGGTCTTTGCCTGGAAAAAATTACAGGTTATTTTGCATGGCAAAAAATACAAAATAGGTCGGCTTAAACCCAAATCGAAATTATGATCTTTCATATTTTAAATTCGAACTTTGAAAGTGTTTTTTATTGTAATTTCACATATAATTTTAAAACAAATAAGTTTAAAAACTGCTGTCAATGTCACGCGTAACGATTCGGTTTCATAAATGGTTGAAGACATATATGTCAATATCTTTTGGTTAGTTTTGTCACTAGGTTACTGTATCATGTACCTATAACCACACATCTCTTTTTATTCTTCATAAACTTGTTAAAAATTTAAAGAAAAACAAACAAATGTATAGTTTTCTAGGAAAAAACGTAAAACAAGAATTACTTTTTGACCAATTGCCACTTTTTTTGCAACTTTTAAATAGAAGTCTTTAGCTATTTGACTAGTGATGCCGCTCACGGTATCCTTGGCAGAGTCAAGCATGGCCATACGGAGAAAAGATTATATGTGAAACAGAAGCAACGCTTTGTATTGATTTGTATAATCATATCAAAAGCTAGTTTAAAAGAGAAGTGACTTCTAAAATTATATTGTAGAAAACTTGCGAAAAGTAACATGAAATGTTTAATTTACGTTTGACAATTACACCCACTAAATGTGGTTAAACAGGCTTTTTTTCTTCTTAGGTAGTTAATATTTAGTGTATCTTTGTTCAATAACAGGCGCTATCAAACAAATTGTCAGTATTAAAGTGAATAATATATATATTCATTTCGATCTAAACCATGACAAACATGACCAAAACCATGACGAATTTCTAGACTCTTAACCGAACCATGTCAATCGCTTAACCGAACCAGAGCAATTCCGATATCTTGCTTATTCTGCATTAATTTCTTAAAACAACAATTCCAATGTAGATCATTTGACCTCCAATACAGATTCAAACATCTTATTTGCTTTTCATCTGCTCGTGTGAATAGAACTGAGGAAATAGTTTAGGAAAGTTACATAAATTAACCATGTCAAACTTATCCATACTATGAAAAATTCACTGTACTAAACGCTCCTCGATATGACGACCTTACTACCCGTGGAAAAGATATTATGGAAAATGGAGTAGATGACAAGTATTTATTTTTGTCTGTAGAAATATCAATAATATATTCAAATCCTGTTGATTGATAAGTCTTTTTTAACTTGTCAAGGACGCATCGCCAAGTACAATTACAAGTTACATAAAAAGTAGAGTTACCGTACACAAATCGAAATTTTAAGAAAAAAAGTTAAATATTGCATCAAATATGTTTGCACAAGTTATACACAATGTAATATTTAAAAAAAAAAGCCAAAACATTAATCATCTAGATCTACAATATACTCATGAATGAACTCCTTTGGAATTTTGTCTGTAATTGTTAATTATTGAATGCCGACTTATACATTGTAGATTATCTTGTTTATATGTGTTCGAGTCTTATTTCAATTTATGTTCAAAGACAATAACAATCAAAATCAAGGAGTAAACAAAGACTCTCAAAACCAAAGGATATTTACATCAACAGTTATTAATAATAATTAAGAAACACACGAACTCCACTAAAAACCGAAAGTGAAATTAGGTGCTCCGGAAGGGTAAGCATTCACAGTATTGATTATAGCGTTGCTTCGTTGTCTGGTTTACTACCTGTACATTGCAAATGGTAAAAAAAAACTAAAATAAACTTTGTAAATGTTTCACATGCTACGCTCATTAAAAAATATATCTAGATCTATCTTCGTCAGGAACGCTCAAATATTTGAAAACCAAAAAATAACGGGTTATAAACATACCAAAATTTGAATTTAATTTAATTCAAAACATTGTTTGCTGAATAATCAAGACGTTCTCCATTTAGTTATTTGAACACAAGTATCTAGTCTTATTATGAAACTGAATCGAAAATCATAGAATACATAAATTAATCATGTGAACAAAGCACGTAGAGACTATCAAACGTCAAGTGAAAGGTTGAGCTACATGTAGCTATAAAACCAGGTTTAATACACACACCATTTCTACATAAGAAAATACCTGTACTAAGTCAAGACAATTGCTGTTGTTATCCATTTGTTTGCTATATAGGTATTTTTGATTTTTCAATTTGATCAGGGACTTTTCGTTTTAAATTTTTCTCGGAAATTAGTATTTTTGTGAGTTTACTTTTTACATCAGAAAAGTGTTCGTGACGTCATGTTGGGTCGACTGGTCCACTTAAAACTGTTCTTCCGTTTTACTTGAAAACTAATATATACGTTGTGTCTGACATCCTTGCTCTTAAGTTAACGCGATCTGTGATGAATAAGACTCCCACTGCTTTCATTAAATGTCGCAAGTATGCAATTCGTCTTAGAAATGCTGACAAAGAAAATTGCTTGTAACATCCATCATCTCTTTAATCTGTTTCTTTTCGTCATATAGTAAGGTGTTGAACTTACAAAAACACTAAAGGCAGCACATATATCTGTAAATAATTATGTAGTATCTTATGTAAACTTGATTCTTTTTTTATTGTTTTTGTCATACCAGATAAATGAAGCTGGAATATTTTTATAATTGATTCGTTTTTTATGCGTAATTGTTTTTGTCATACCAGGTAATATTTTCAATAATGATTCAATAATGATGCAATAAACAAGCTATCTTCAAATACAATTATATATATCTTCATCGTTTGTATTTGTTTGTTCAATGTTTTATTTCTTCGTAATGACAGATAAATGGACCTGTTTGAACTTCAAACGGGAAATCAAAGCTTACATATTGAACTGATATTTCAAAAAAAAAAACAAAAAAAAACGCCACAATAACTGCAAATCTCGAGTCACAACTTTGATTCAAAGAATGGTAAAAATTACTATCATGCCTGTACGGCAATTGATAGATAGATCAAAGAAGTGTCAACTCTGAGTTAGTAGAATGACTTGAATGATACACAAATGCTGGATGAAGTGTTTCGACTTTTCACAATGCACGACATCGCTTATGCTATCAAGATAAACTCTACCAACGTCTAAATCTTCAATATCTTAAATATGCATTAAAAAAGCTTGATGAAGGTTAGAAACAAGTAATCAATAATAAAAAAAACCAAAGACATGCGCTTTTGATAAAACAGTTAGGTTGTAAAGAGGCTCTCTTGACTTACTTTATGTACTTAATTTTCAACACCCATAAGTGTCCTACGTCACAAAGGCCGCGAACGGAGTCCTACGTTCTGAGTCTGTGTGCTGTTTGTTTTACTTATACCAATGTCCTCCATCTATTTCAAAAAGACTGACATATTGACTTAGATTAATTTTTTTTTTACGATGTTTAAATTAAAGTCAATAAATGTTGATGACACCATTAAATTTGAAATAAAATTAAATTTTCTGCGAGTAATACCAATAAACGAATTTTGATATGTACAAAATGGAAAAACAAGCGCTTTTCTGGATTTACCTTCATGAGGAACGCTCAAAGCCAAAATTTGAAATCTGAAGATGTATAAGTACCGAAAATCGTTGAAGAGCTTATATGTCAACTTCATCTAAGAATTAAATCTTATTAAGTTGTCAATAATATTTGTTTTGAAGAATATTGCTTTCGAAGCTTCTTTCATATATAGTTTGAATTAACTATAGATAAGATAACATAGTTCAAATTGTTCATTAATTGTTTAAATATGTCAATTAGTTTTGAAGAGAAAAAAATGTCGTCTTTCCCTTTACCTAAGTTACATTGAATCGGTGACTTTTATCTATAATATTTATACGTCAGTTTTAATTGACTTGTGGCTGACGGTTTCTGCCGTATTCTATTTTGTTAAATGAAAATTATATTTCAAATTTAATGGTGTCATCAACATTTATTGACTTTAATTTAAACATCGTAAAAAAAAATTAATCTAAGTCAATATGTCAGTCTTTTTTTGTAAAACCTAAAAAAACATTTCACATTATATTAATTTGACACTATTCCTGTATTGGAAAGACGTTTAAATGGTTTATTATATACTCTTCAACTGCTAAATTGTTAAATACAAACAAATAATCGTATCTTTCAAATACTAGAACAAATCTAAAAGTATTGAACATTGAAGAACGAGAGCAAAAACGTTAAATGTATAAGCAAAACGATTCGAAAATATAATTCCAATTGACTTTTACATCGATATCACTTCCCAAAATTGGTGTCTTGCCAGTAGGGGCATGATCCTATTGGCACTGTAACGTTCAGTTGCATATACAATTTGCATATAAGGATGGAAACAAGTTGGTCAAGATTATAATAAATAATGCTCATTCATAGACTATAAATGATACAATAGAATATGAGGAAGACTATTTTTTGGCGGTCAATAGGTAATGATTTTTAAAACTGATTTTTAAATCTGACCCTTTCCGGGTGAAATATATCATGCATGCAAGTAAAAAAAATACACCGATAGAAGATATGGTTAAGTGGTACATTTGCACAAGCCTGTTGATTTCGTGATCATTTTGTCAAAGACCATGGTCACTGCAAAACAATAAATGTTTTTCTAGAAATGATTTCCGGATGACAACTTAATTTCTTTTTTTTTGGTTTACAAATTCCCGTTTATACATATGAAATTTAAGAGAGCCATTCTATTTGGAGTGTTATTTGGCAAGTGCCCCTAAATCTGTCCGGTAGGCGGCGATTCAGTTGTATTGCCTGTCTCAATTATTATCGTGTTTTATTGTTTCAATTTATTAAGTAATATGAGAATGGTCAAATGTAACTCTTTCTTTTTGTGACAGTCTTACATAATATATTCAAACATGAAAAGAAGTCCAGCATCTATACCATTACAAGATGTATAGTCATAAAACTTGCGATGTTTTCTCTCTAGATTTAGGGGAATACTATTATCAAAATATTTGACAATTGTTTTTGTTTGTGGAATACAGGTTTAGTAACATTTGATCACAGTACTTGTAATTTAAGATTATGTCTTTCATAGATTTCGTCTCGCTTTCGCTTTAAACAAAATTGATGTCTTGTCAGTAGGGGCATGATCCTATTGGCACTGTAACGTTCAGTTGCATATACAATTTGCATATAAGGATGGAAACAAGTTGGTCAGATTATAATAAATAATGCTCATTCATAAACTATAAATGATACAATAGAATATGAGGAAGACTATTTTTTGGCGGTCAATAGGTAATGATTTTTAAAACTGATTTTTAAATCTGACCCTTTCTGGGTGAAATATATCATGCATGCAAGTAAAAAAAATACACCGATAGAAGATATGGTTAAGTGGTACATTTGTAGAAGCCTGTTGATTTCGTGATCATTTTGTCAAAGACCATGGTCACTGCAAAAAAATAAATGTTTTTCTAGAAATGATTTCCGGATGACAACTTAATTTCTTTTTTTTTTGGTTTACAAATTCCCGTTTATACATATGAAATTTAAGAGAGCCATTCTATTTGGAGTGTTATTTGGCAAGTGCCCCTAAATCTGTCCGGTAGGCGGCGATTCAGTTGTATTGCCTGTCTCAATTATTATCGTGTTTTATTGTTTCAATTTATTAAGTAATATGAGAATGGTCAAATGTAACTCTTTCTTTTTGTGACAGTCTTACATAATATATTCAAACATGAAAAGAAGTCCAGCATCTATACCATTACAAGATGTATAGTCATAAAACTTGCGATGTTTTCTCTCTAGATTTAGGGGAATACTATTATCAAAATATTTGACAATTGTTTTTGTTTGTGGAATACAGGTTTAGTAACATTTGATCACAGTACTTGTAATTTAAGATTATGTCTTTCATAGATTTCGTCTCGCTTTCGCTTTAAACAACGGTAATCTAACTCACAAGTATTGAGAAACTTATGTATTTGCATATTAGAACGAATGCACTATAATAATAATGTCTGGGAAAATAAAATAAAACAAAATAAGTAATAAATCAGTTTCATAACCGGCACTGGTAACGAATAATTACATTCAGCAGTCGTTGTTTATAATAAGTACTAGAACACACCCGCGAAATCGCGGGCATTCAGAGCGGAGTTAAAAGTATGTAAAGTGTTGTTTGAAGTTTTATACCTCCTCCTTCATTTCCAAAATTCTTTGGTTTTCTATCAATTTCAATATGAACATACATTTAGTATGTTATGAACATTTAAGTAAGGAGCCTGTAGTTCAGTGGTTGTCGTTTGTTTGTGTGTTACATGTGTGTTTTTCGTTCCTTTTTTGTACTTAAATAAGGCCGCTAGTTTTCTCGTTTCAATTTTTTTACATCGTCATTTCGGGGCCTTTTAAAGCTGAGTATGCGGTATGGGCTTTGCTCGTTGTTGAAGGCCATACGGTGACCTATAGTCGTTAATTTCTGTGTCATTTTGGTCTCTTGTGGAGAGTTGTCTCAACATAGCAATCATACCACATCTTTTTTATGGGCCAAGTGAGCTTTTCTCATCACTTTGCGTCCGTCGTCGTCTGTTAACTTTTACAAAAATCTTCTTCTCTGAAACTACTGGGCCAAATTAAACCAAACTTGGCCACAATCATCATTAGGGTATCTAGTTTAAAAATGTGTGGCGTGACCCGGCCAACCAACCAAGATGGCGGCCATGGCTAAAATAGAACATAGGGGTAAAATGCAGTTTTGGGCTTAAAACTCAAAAACCAAAGCATTTAGAGCAAATCTGACTCGAGTAAAATTGTATATCAGGTCAAGATCTATCTGCCCCGAAATTTTCAGATGAATCGGACATCCCGTTGTTGGGTTGCTGCCCCTGAATTGGTCATTTTAAGGAAATTTTGCTGTTTTTGGTTATTGTCTTGAATATTATTATAGATAGAGATAAACTGTAAACAGCAATAATGTTCAACAAAGTAAGATTTACAAATAAGTCAACATGACCGAAATGGTCAATTGACCCCCTAAGGAGTTATTGTCCTTTATAGTCAATTTTCAACAATTTTTATAAAATTTGTAAATTTTTACTAACATTTTCTACTGAAACTACTGGGCCAAGTTCATTGACCAAGGTGAGCGACACAGGCTCTTTAGAGCCTCTAGTTTTTGTAATCAATGAATTTTGTAAAATATTTAATGAATGGAGAATTTCAGAAAAGGTATCAAAAGTTCACATGAATATTTTTTAGCGCTTATCTGTATATTACTATATAAATAAAGTGTATTTACTTTCAATTCTTAGTTTAGTAATCGATCCATGGTGGTCAATTGACATAGTATACAGACCCTCTCCATTTAATAAACTCTGAACAGAATTAAAATACACTTTATTCGTACTATTTGTTTGTTCAAAGTATGCAGAAAAACGCAAACCGGAAGTATAATCTGACTTAAAATTTCGTCCAATGACGGGACAATATCCGGATGCCTTTTTTCTCGTTTTTCTCCCAAAATAACTCAATCTGAATAATCATATGAATGGATGACAAATGCGACTATGCACTGTACATATAGGACACAGAGTCGTGTTGATTAATTTATTGTGGAAAGAAGAGAAGCGACACCAAAAATGAGGTCTTCTCGTTTAATAGTATAGATGAGTGTCCCTGTAATAAACAGCTGTTCGATAACCTTCACAACCAAAGCGGGGCACATATGAAAGTCAGAAGAGCAGAACTAATTAACAGGAAGTTATGTTGTGTAATACTATAGTATTAATGAATGGGTGTTTTATAATGGCCCTGTTATATTCCAAGGTCTGTAATAATGGTCGAGGAAGTCTGTAATGGCCCGAGGCAACGCCGAGGGCCATTACAGACATCCGAGGCCATTATTACTGACCGAGGACATATAACAGAGCCATTATAAAAACATCCATTTCTTAATGCATTTATTAACCAGCTGAATAAAAGTGTATGTGTTGATATACCAAATATCCAAGTTAAAAGTTGACAGAAGTTATGTGTTGAAAAACAGGATTAACAGTGATCCCTATATATGGTTCTTTAATGTTGGTTGCTGGTTACTAAATTAAATAAAATACAAAAAAGTATTATACTCCTTACAACTTAATTTTATTAACTTTATTAAAAACCCTAATTGTGCTTTATACAGACAAACCGGGCATTGATACAGGGCCATTACAGAAAAACAGGGCCATTACAGAAAAGAGGGACGAAAGATACCAAAGGGACAGTCAAACTCATAAATCTAAAACAAACTGACAACGCCATGACTAAAAATGAAAAAGACAAACAGAAAAACAATAGTACACATGACACAGCATAGAAAACTAAAGAATAAACAACACGAACCCCAATAACAGGGCCATTACAGAAAAACAGGGCAATTATAGAAAAAAAAAACAGGGCCATTACAGAAAAACAGGGCCATTATAGAAAAAAAACAGGGCCATTACAGAAAAACAGGGCCATTACAGAAAATATGTTATTTTTAATAACCAGTCATTTTTGGCAATAATGTACTTAGTTAATAAAGCCTTCATAACGAACGTACTTTAATAATGTCAATTATTCCAAATAATACTACAAATGTACATATATACTCTAACAATGACCATTATTCAAATCTAAACAATAGAAAGTCTTGACAGACTAGACCCAGAAATGTAACCCTGCTTTTGTAATCAAACAAACGAATTAATAATAAAGATATTAAAAAGACAATGTACGAGACAAGATAAATTCAAATCATCATGTACATCTGGACATGTTACAATAAAATGTTGATAGGGTCGCAAAGTTTATGTTTTGCTTGTGTATATTAAAATAGAAAATGGTATGGGAATCTCAAACTTATAAGTCTGTTCGGTAATTTGGTAACATAACTTTTGATTTGTTAACCCTGTATACCACCATTCCCCATGGAAATTATAATCTATTTACATTTTCTTACGCCAAAAACGCGAAGCAATGAATGTGGTTTTTGAATTTGATAAGAAGCTTTTTCGTTGAATATGTGTTTGTTTTGAGATTGTGACACAGTGATGACTGCTGTACCCATATTTTGACTATTTTACCTATTTTGTCTGTTTTGTTCACGCATTGTTGTAAATATAACGGAATTTGATGAGATTGTCATATAAGTGAGAGGTTTAGCGCTATAAAACTTGGTTCAATCCACCATTTTCTACATTTTAAAATCCATGAACCAAGTCAGGAATATGACAGTTGATGTGTTTGATTTTGCCATTTGATAAGGAATTTTCCGTTTTGAATTTTCCTCGGTATTTTTGTGCGATAGTCTTATGTTTTCAAGAGCATATTTCTGTTTTAGTTTCTTCAGACTC
The DNA here is from genome assembly GCF_965363235.1 of Mytilus galloprovincialis. Classification (NCBI taxonomy): domain Eukaryota; kingdom Metazoa; phylum Mollusca; class Bivalvia; order Mytilida; family Mytilidae; genus Mytilus; species Mytilus galloprovincialis. The sequence continues at coordinate 3,903,426 of NC_134846.1, read as the reverse complement.
TTCAATTTCTATTGAATTTTTTATATAACGAAGGATACAAAAGAAAATACTTGACAACGTCATCCCCTTTTGCCCACTTTTTGAATCCTGGAAATTCATGACAGTCCTAAATTGGTATGTTTGGCTATGAAACGAAGCAGATGCAATATTAAGCGTAGTATATTAGCATATGGGCACTAACACTTTGACAGATTACTCAAAATGAAACAATGGTATTACAAAAAACATTAATTAAATGCAGAACTTTGATTGAATAACTTGATTTCTCCCTTCTATTTCAGTCACAAAAACGTAATGCTGCAAATTGATAACAAATGAAATTGCACTTTTCTGTCGTATATCGGGTTTGGTGCATGTATAACTTCTATCGAAACAAACCAGTGCATATGATTGCCTAGCACCAACTATGGTATTGGAAGTGAAAGGAATGATTAACGTAATTATACCAAAAAGAATTATGTTAACAACAAGGTTGACTATTATCCATGGTAACAGAATAACAGAAAATTGCGAGGCGCACGTGGTTTGGTGATCATGCACATGACAAATGTTCTAACCGTGATTCCATTAAAGCATGTGAACTTCTAGATTTCAAATTTTCTTCAAAAAACAATTTATGAAACATGATATTCAAATAATTATATTGGTAGGTGAATAATTCTTTCTCTTTTATATAAATTGAAACAATACGCTTTTAAATAGATAAACAGATTTGAGAGAGGGGATGATAGTGTTTGAAAAGATGTTTACTGTATGTATGTGAATAGATAAATACAAACTCTATAAAAATATGAAAGGAAAAAAGAAAGAAAGAAAGAAGAGAATCTCCAATAAAATTACATGACTGTGTGTATTATAAATGCAATTATTCATACAATTACACTGAGTGAAGACATTTCAGATTATAACAACACCGTTACATGGATCATAAGGCTTGTAGTTAATATGATATTTCAAGTGTTAATGAGTTTTCAGGTTGTTTTTACATGTATGACATACATGATAGAGGATCTTCTAAAAATAAAGCTACCAAACAAAGGTTAGTTAAAATCATCTATTCGAAAGTTAAGTTTACGGACGACATCAAGATTTGGACTCCCGAGTGAGCAATCCAAGTTCATGTTGAGCATATAGTCTCAATAACCACTTTAAAACACATGAACTCAACCTCAGATTTGGTGGGATACGTCCAGCTCGATCTTCAGTAAAATGGATCCCTGTTGTGTTTAGTTATCGCTACACTGACCTTCGGTGCGAATAAAAGGTGGACCAGTTTAGATCTTTAGTTGTCTTAGTAGTATTTCGTGGATTGTTGTTTCTCCGATTTTCAGTTCTTCAGTAGTTTTTTGGTTTGTTTTCTAAATGGTATTGTTTTCTGTTCTGGTTGATAGTTATCTTCATTGAGTGTTTGTCTTGTCATTTGTTATTTGGTAGTATTGGTGTTTTTTTTTGTCTTCTATATATAAAGGCAACAGTAGTATACCGCTGTTCAAAACTCATAAATCTATGGACAAAAAACAAAATCGGGGTAACAAACTAAAACTGAGGGAAACGCATTAAATATTAGAGGGGAACAACGACACAACATTAAAATGTAACACACACAGCAACGGACTAAGCATTAGACAAAATCCGATGAGAATAACCAATATAACATCAAAACCAAATACATGAATTTGAGATAGAAAAGTAACGTGACACCTCTTAAAGTACACTCAAATATAGGAGAAAACAAACGACACAACGGAAACACAACGTAAAAATGTTACACACACAGAAACAAACTATGATATAACAATGGCCATTTTCCTGACTTGGTACAGGACATTTTTAAAGAAAAAAATGGTGGGTTGAACCTGGTTTTGTGGCATGCCAAACCTTGCACTTTGATGGCATTGTTAAATATAACATGAAACTGACAACATAATAATACAGGACCACAATACAAACAAATAGGAGAACGTATTAGAAACACACAAACAACAGATAACAAAAGGCATCAGGTTTAAAATTCATTACGTCAAAAACGCGCCTCGTCCAAACAAGAATTACCAGTGACGCCCAGATATAAAAGTTCAAAAGTCAAAAAAAGGGGTGGGGTACAAAGTTGTACAGGTCTGAAGATCAAAAGATGGAAAAGGTTGTGCCAAATACGGCTAGGGTTTTCTGCTTGTGATAAGAACATCCTTATTATATAGAACAATTTATGCTATTGCAAACAGTAAATTTAATCAAATGAATATAAAAGATTTACATCATAAAACTGACGTCTTAACTAATTACAGAAAACAAAATTCGAATACATAATACATTGAAGATCAACACAGAAAATAGACACGCCCGACTCAGTGACAAACCAGGCCTGAGCGCAAAAAGTTATAACCATGACGTCACATACGAACGAAATGGTGAAAAGGCACAATATTACGTCATGCAGACATTTGCATATATACGTGTTTGTATTTGTCTGTTTATCTCTTTCGTATTCTATGAGTTGGAATTTGTCTGTTTATCTTTCTCAGGCTTTAAGTGTTGGTATTTGTCTACTCGTGTTTTTTTCATTTTCTACGTGGTGGTATTTGTCGGTTAAACAGTCTCGTTTTTTGTGTTGGTATTTGTCTGTTTTTGTTTTTCATTTTTTACGTGGTGGTAATTTTCTGTTTGTCTTTCTCTGTTTTTGACGTGTTGGCATTTGTCTGTTTTTGTTTTTTGTTTTTTTTTTACGTGTTGATGATTGCCTGTTTGTGTTTTTCGTTTTCTACGTTGTGGTATTTGTCTGTTCGTCTTTATCAACTTTTACGTGTTGATATTTTCTGTTCGTGTTTTTCGTTTTTTACTTGTTCATGTTGTTTGTATTTGCCTATTCGTCTTTCTTGTTTTTTACGTGGTGGTGTTCGTCTTTTTCGTCTCTTTTTGACTTCTATATGGAACTGTTTGTTAGTTTGTCTTTTAATCTTTCTACATGATCGTTCTTGTCTGTTTGTCTTATCTATTCATGTTTTTTTCTTTTGCATTTTATTGATGGTGTTGTGTTTTTTTTTATTGTTGTTCTCTCACTTCTAGAAGTTGTTTGTTTGTACCTGTTATTCGGTGTCTTAGACTTTTGGTACTGACTTCAAAACTTTTTCAGTTTTACACGGTAAGGACAACTTTTTTTCTTTTTTTTTAATGGTATTGTTCCTTCCGGCTTATTTATCGGATCATTTTGTGCTAAAATTTGAATTTAAATTTTATCATGATATAACTCAACAGTTTATGTTTTAGTTTTTAGATATTTAAAATGCCTAACATGTCTGATACAAAATCGAATTCTTGTATAACTGATATATATAACTGTGGTTATATTAGATTTAAAAGTTCAAAAGTTAATTTCTTCATTAATGTGTCAAATAAAGACAGCTTCGTTTTTTAAGAAGATAATTTGATTTTAGTCCTCACGTGATAAATTATCAATTCCAAAGCAATAAAGCGTAATTTCCATCCTGATATATGAACATCCTGACAAGTAACTGACAGTCAATTCGGTTAAACTATCTTCCAACTCATGCGTGCTTGGAGTTTAATAAATTAATGGCATATCCATTGATAAAAATATCAAAGCAACTTCGTCTTTCTATTTGAATTCCGTTATCAATTAATTTCAAAACAAGTTATTTTTTCCTGTTTGTTTGGTTATATGAACACGCACGGATATAAGATCAAATGGTAATATTATTTTGTAAGAAAAAGGTATCTTTTTTTATTTTTTAAATTAGTACAGCAATCATTTGAGAGTACTTGGTGAGTGTATTGTCCTTAACATCGTCCCATTGAAACATTTATTATTGAATTGGAAACCAAATAAAATCTTTTTCCATCTACTAGTATTAGCTGTCTTAATCTTTAATTTATTCATCTTCGAATTATCTATGGACCAAGACTATTATTCATTTGGAACTAGATAAATTCAATCACTCCAAGGCCAAATGAAATCATAATGTAGTAGAGTAATCTCATTGTCTTTGAATCGACAATTCACAATACAAAATGTAACATGTAAATTTGTCATAACTTACACACTGACTTCTGAGTGGACGCTGCCCCCTAAGAGCGACAGTCAATAAGAGCATCAACACTGTTGTACAGAATGTAGTATAAACAAATTAGCATGTTTATTTGAAACTACCCTTCCGGAACACATGAGATCACACCGGTGATTTATAATAATAACCAATGATCATACATGCATTTCGACAACTAACGTCTCCCCAGTTGTGTTTGAAGGAAAACTAATAGAGTATTTGAATATCCAAAATCTAAAACAAATGTTGAAGAGCGGATGATACCAAAAAGCTATGTTCAAAGGAGATACATTCCTTAATTTTAAAAAAAATGTGTAACAGAAAGAATTGATCAAATGATATCTTAATCTTTTAAGCTTGTGCCTCTCATTCTCAATCTTTAGTTTTTTTTTGTTGTGTATTGTAGACATGTTGTTTGCCTCTTTGCCAAAGGACATTGTCAGTTAGTTTTCTATTAACGAGTTTTAATATCTCTATTCCGTCTCTTTGATACGAGACTCAGTGTACTAGGTTTTGCGAATTTACAATATAATCCAATTAAAATCTCTTTTTGACTAACTTAAAACACTAGCAAACTCTCGAGAAGTCGAAAGATCACATTTTCAAATATTTGCTGACAACACACGGCACTTTCAAAGCAATTTAGCATTACTCCATGATCATGTAACTTTTATACGGTAGGTATTATATTTTTCAATTAATAGTTTACAGAAGTAAGAAGATAAAGAATGAGTACCAATGAGACAATTCTCATTCAAGTCAAACTGAGTAAAAAGCAAACAATCATATGTCAAAGTACGGCTTTCAACTAAAACAAAAACGAGGAACGAGAAACACTTGTGAACCACAACTTAGACCGTTTGTTGGAACCACATATTAGACCGTTTGTTGGAACCATATATTAGACCGTTAGTTTTCCCGTTTGAATGGGTTTACACTTGTAATTTTGGGGCCCTTTATAGCTTGTTGTTCGGTATGAGCCAAAGCTCCGTGTTGAAGGCCGTACCTTGATCTATACTTGTTTATTTTTATAAATTTTATTTGGATAAGAGTTGTCTCATTTGCACTCATACCACATCTTCCTATACCTACACACCAAATCCACGACAAATGTTGAACAACAGGTTTTAGCATATATTAAACCAGATAGTCTACTTGTACTATTCCGTCCTTTCGACATGAATATAATCTGAACGAAAATGAAATTGGGTAAGATTAATAAATATTTAATTAAGTACCTTTTTTAGTCATTGACTTCATTTGCAGATTTAACCTATATTCTGCCTATGAGTTCAGAAGATTAAATATAGCGTAATCTTATATGTTGCTTCAATTATAAGATACAATAATGCAATTTCTAAGTAATAAAAGGGCAAGTACTGATCTTCGCATATCTAACGGATATTCTTTAATATCATTCGGTAAAAGTTTGATGTAAGACGGTAAAAGATAAGCCGCAGGATCAAAAGAAAGAAGAAAACAAATTACTCTATACAACTCTGTAATTCTCTGAAGCCAAATGTAAATAACATGACAGTTACATATGGCAAAGTTTGTAATGAAACAAAGCAGGTGGTTCATTATCTATGCAAATGGAAACAGAAAAAAAAAACAAATCAGGCAAATATATAGCTATAAGATATAATTAATAGTCCAGGAGAGTCAAATAAATTCGATTAAAATTTCTTGGAAGACCTCTGATTTAAGTAAATGTGGTAGAATGAATTGGTTATATTTAAACTGTTGACGAAACGCGTTATTCCATGTTATAAAAAACCAGAATAGTAGTTGAATGACATCATATCGCCAGTATTCCTCTCTTGTTAATAATTATAAATTCAAATGGTCATAAGGGGAATGTACAATATAATTGTATGGTATTATTTGAAGACAGTGATTTCGATTTATGATAATTATGGCAAATGCCAACAAGGCCCGATGACGCCCGGATGCAAAAGTTCGTTTCAATACAAAATAGTTTAAGCTTTTATTAGTCGCAAATAAATATGAATGGTTGCATATATCACATTGCCAAAACCGCAAATTACAGTTAAATTCTCTGAACTTATGTCAAGTATTAAAACACCAGTTTTAAAGAAGCTTTGTTTTTTTTTTATAAAAAAATTAAATACTTGTGTTTGTACTCCTGGGTTGTAACTTTTGTAACCTCTCTCGCTTGTTGTGTACATATATTGTAAATATTTATTGTTTTATTTGTTATCTCTGTCCGATGTAATGCATTGACTTTATTAGAATAATAAAAAAAGAAAAATATAGTGAAACCCCTGTTTGACATGAGTAGATCAAAGAGCAAGGTCATACACATTTCATACTAATGGCGTAAATTGGATTTCAAGATGTTACCAAACATTATCAGGTTGTTTGTTCTCAGACTACTAGTATTTGGAAAGACCATGACACCTACATACAGGTTTCTTAGTCATGTAGATTGGTGAAAAATTAAAAAGGGCAACCTAAGTAGCGTTATACAGAAGAAATGAATAACCTAACATTTAATAAGATTTAAAAACCGTATTCATCCATTTAATGTCAAAGGAATCTTTAAAAACGTCCATTTACTAGTTACTAATCGGAAGAAAAGTAATGGGATGAAATATTGAAATAGTATCATCCGTTGATTATTCTGGATTTATTTAATGTTATAACAAAAATTTCCTTCTAGCTATTAACACATGTAATTATGAAAAACTGAGAAAAACAGACAATTAACGTTCAAGCTCCTGAATGTCGACATAAATAAATAAAATCTGTGTTGCTATGACATTCTTAAATAAAATCTGTGTTGCTATGACATTCTTAAAGATTTCATTTATCTTCCATATGTTCACTGAATGTCAAATCACTAATAGTCCGCAAAACACTATTAAGAAAACTAACGTGAATCTCACCTTCTTAAATTAAAGAGATGTGGTATGTTTGACAATGAGTCAACTATCAACCAAATTTGAAAGGAATTGAACGCAAATAGATATAAGAAGATGTGGTATGAGTGCCAAATGAGACAACTCACAACTGAAGTCACAGCAGTAATAGGCATTCGTACATGCATGCATACATTGATGCATAATTAAAGTACCTTAACGTGAAATAACGGTTTGCTGTTTTATCAAGATAATTTAATTCTTTATTCGATTGACTGTGGATTTAGTAGTACTTTCACTCTTTAAAAGTGCATTCGATTATTGAAACAGATTACGTTTTTAAGAGATTTTTTCTGTTATTTGTCACGATTTACATTACGTTTATCACTAATTCGCATGTCATATACACGTTCAAGATGATATCGAAGGAATTATATTACACATGAACTTGTAATATAATAATTGCATGTATAAGCTGTTTCAGAAGTATATTAGTACTCTTATTGAAGTAGGTACTTTGGTTCTTTCAACATTTTGTTGAATGTCAAATTCCAAATTGATTGTAGTAAGCATATCCGCTATCTGCAGAAATTCACGCAACAAGGCCTAACAAATAACGATCAGTTTAAGGTAACCCAATCCTTCTCAGAGCGACTACCCTAGCTGTTTAATTGGCTTGCCTTGACAAGCAACTTCTCTCTAATATAGCCTTTTAACAAAATCCTACCTACCGTACCTATTTTCTGTCAGTACGTTAACCTAACACGTGATTACTTCTGGACCCAATCTGTCCCATAGCAGACAATAATGTTTAAAAGAAGTATATTCTATCACTTATCATAGTTAAAAAAGATAAATTGTTCTGAATTGATGGATAATTCTTATTATTAGTAACACGGGACGTGTAATTTAAAGTCATTGATCGAAGAAGGTAAAAGTTAAACTCACATCAAACACGCGAGAAAATATGTTGGCTGCAAAACCAAAAATAAATATTTTTAGACAGAATCCATTAATGTCAATTTGTTTCAAAACGGACATAGCTCAGACTTGATAGTTTGGGTGGGTTCATCTGTAATTACATTTTGGTATAATTGAACATGTTCCATAGACATCCATCACTAGTATAGAAAATGTACTTTTAACTATTTGATAGTAATTAATTTGAAATGTCATGTTAATGAAATCAAAGTACTGACACACGCCATGTTAAATATATTATTCACTTTAAAATGGAATAATTTAAGCCGCATGTTGTTTTTATGAAACAGTGACAAAATAGTTGCTAACTAAAATGCATGTGAATAGCTTACTGTTACATGTAGTACCAATCCTTTGTTTTATTTTGTACTTGAATGCATATATTTTCTTAAATATTTTTCCTGATTGATTTTCAGAGAAAGTACCGTCATTGGGTGAACCAATAAATATTTAATTTACAATGTACCTTTGTATTCACACAAAGAATCTAAAAAGATAAATTTTGATAACGACGGTTTTTTATTTAAATTTCTGTTTATTTTCAATTTTTTTTCAAAATCTGGAATGGTATTGTTCACTTACATAACACATGTTAAGGTAAACAGGAAAATGTTGATTGTTTGATTATTGGTTGCTTTACCTTTAGTATAAAATATTTCAGGCATGTTTATAGAGAAATCTTCAAGCAAATGAAGAAAAAACCTTCTTCCTCATTGTTACATTGCGTATATTTCATCATCCCTGGAGCTCTCCGCAATATTGTTTATGCACGCTGACATATACATTAAACGTAAGACAAATATCAACCTATCAATTACATTTATATCCGGCTGAGAACCCGACGTCACTCTTTGTATTTTGAAACTCGAATTTATATTGCTATATCCACAGTTTTGGTCATGTTGCGGCATTTATTAGATAATATACGCTTGAGTGCCATAAAATAAGCCTTTAATAATAAAAAACACTAAAGAAGCTAGTAACAAATCCGCGTGTCTTGGTAATGGAAATTTGTGCTTTTATATTTGAAAGAAGGATTATTTCAGTTGCTTTAAAATGGTTGTACGTGATGTAAAACAATTATTAGTAGGTTATTTTAATATATAATACCTAATTCCCTTTTTATAGACTGGCACTGAAGAGTTACTATTTCTAGATGGGGTAATTGATTTTATTATCCAGACAATCTTAAGAGCCAGTGACAGCCCCATCTTCTGAAAAGATAAAATAAAAATTTGTTCTTGCAGTAATTAATCATTTGTTATAAAAATCATGTTTAATGGAAAATTAACTGCCAATGTGTTGGAATTCCCACGGATTAATGTTTACATAAAATTTGAGACAAATATGGCTTATTGTCAGAAAGCGAATCTTTTATTCCTTTATAATGTAATAATGTCAATTCAAGATGAATATTCTCGTCTAAGAAAAACGTTTTTATTCTCTAATTTTACTGTTTTCCCCTTTTTTTATTTGATTAATCAATCAAGCAATAAATCGAACATGTCCATTTATGTTGTTCACACATTTACGACTATAAAAAGCATGCTTCTTCCAAATGCATCTCGCATGTAAAAATAAATAGGAATAATAACGGTAACCTTTTAATATTTCACACTAAGAGACAAACCAGGAAATTCTTGTACATTGTTTGACTTCAAATTAGGCTACACGTGACCATAAAAATGTCTGATGGTTGAATGAACGAAGACACACACGTTCCTAACCCAATGAAAGCTTCCGGTGAAAGGCACAGACTGAAATCTTCTTGCAATTTTAGAATACCTTAGTGTTATGCTCCAAACTGAACTGATTTAGTTAACATACTGATTGAGCACTTTTCTGGATTAATGTTTATCGGGAACGCTCAATGAGTTCTCGAATACGTCAGGAGTTAATATGAGCAATCGGAAACAAGAGATTTCATGAAATCAACTTAACATCCACCACCGCTCGTGAACTGTAAAGCCACCTTCGTGGTCCTTATTTTAATATGCTGCTTCACTCGAAATTCACCAACATCCCGTTGGAATTTAAAAGAAAAAATAAACGTTTGAGTGCCAATGTTTTCTTTTTTGCAGGATGAAAACAATTTCATGTTATCATTTTTTTTACAAAATATTGAATATGTTTGATTAATTTATTTTAGATGGTTAAGGAAAACTTATATTTTTGTGAATATTAGATTTAATTAAATTTAATAGTTTTGCCAAATTCTACATACAGGCCTTTAAATTAGAAAATTTGTGATTTGTTGAACATTCAAAATTGATGGTTCAACTTGTACTAATGAAATCAAAAAACATATTTATCCAACGAATAATAATGAATCCACAGGACGTATAATCGTCAAACAGTTGAAACACCAGCTATTTTGCGTTTCTTCCGAACTGCTTCTAAAAGTTAAAATAACTAAACATATTTTAACTTTTAGAAGCAGTTCGGAAGAAACGCAAAATAGCTGGTGTTTCAACTGTTTGACGATTATACGTCCTGTGGATTCATTATTATTCGTTGGATAAATATGTTTTTTGATCTTATTTCTTGATTTCGATTATAAAGTAAATCAAACTTTAATAGAGAAAACGGTATTTTAATCAAGAATATTAAAGTTCACACATTCATATTGATATTTCTGTCCCAGATATTAAATCATTGGAAGATTATCTGATGTTCTGTGTTCTAACCGCTATGATATCAGAAATTAAGCTTCTATTTAGATCAAAAGATAGCTTATTGTTTAAACATCTGTCAGATCTGTAGAAAGGTGATTGTTTGCTTATAGAGTCAAGCAAACAGTTGCATTCATCACTCAATATAATTATATTTTAAGTTCTGAACATCTGTATTAACTATTTAGTTTATAAAGCTTTCGTGACCTACATTGCAATAAAAACCTCATGTTTTCTGGAGAAAAAAAATGCAACTGGTTCGTAAAGTTGAACCTATTATATAAACTGGTAGTCAGTTGATTTCTAATAAGACATTAAAAAGTTAAAGGAGGATGTAGTTTGAGTACTAACTCCATCAAAGTCACAATTTATAACTTTTAAATAAAGTAAATAAACAGTTTACAACGTGTGATAAAAGTGTTCCCTTCGCTGGAATCTCATTGAAGGCTGTTCAGTCCTTTTGATAGTTTGAATGTTGCTTTTCAAACCTCCAGTGGAATATAGTCAAATAACACATTCATATCTTACGATTTCATTCAAATATTCTATTGGTATTACGAGATCAAATTGGACAATTTAGTGTTTCTTGCAATTTTAATATTTATTAATCGTATACAATTAAGATAGTTACATATATTGTTCTTAACTCCGCGTGACTATCAGATTTCGTTGTCACGCTTTAAAAAAACTTCTGCTTTTTTTGCATGCAGAGATATGTTTAACCGCTTAGTCTTATAAACAGCTGACTATCTAAATTTCATTTTTACTTGTTGCTTGCACTGTACCTGACTTATCCTTTTATCGCGGCAAAACCGTGCAAATATTTAGTATGACTTTTGTACACAGTTAAATCCTGTATATTGTATATCGGACATTCTATTTCTAGATTATGGTTGTGTGTCGTTAACAAAGCAAGACTATTCATTTCAAAAAGCTTCCCCTATTTTCATAACTTTAAATTACTCGAGTCTGTTTGTTAATGTCACGCCTGTGAAGCGTCGAAGCACTTAAGGTTAAACTCGAATGTCCTTACATGTATATAGAAATAAGAAGATGTGGTATGATCGGTAATTATAGAGACCAACCTGAAACAGAAACCAACAACTATAATGATAGATTACCGTACTGCCTTCAACAATGAACAAAGCTCATACCACATGATTAGCAAAAACAAAAAGGCCCCTAAATATATGTTTGCATTGAGTTTGAATTATCTTCTATTACATGCTTTGTATTATATTGCACTGGTTTTTATTGAGATAAGTTTTAATGAAATTTAAGTTTTCTATAAAGTGTTAGGATGACTGTTTGCAAATCAATATTTAGTAAAACAAAAATACAGAACTCCGAGGAAAATTCAGAACGGAAGGTCCCTAATCGAATGGCAAAGACAAAGCTCAAACACATTAAACACATGAATAACAACTGTCACAATCCTGACTTGGTACAGTCATTTCCTTATGTAGAAAAAAGTGGATTAAACCTTGCTATAAAGTTAGCTCAACCTCTCGCTGTATGACAGTCGTATACTATTTCATTACATGTATATTGACAATGATGTGTGAACAAAACAAACAGACATAAAAGATGAAAAAGTAAAAATAAGGGTATGATAGTAAATATTGTGCTATAATCTTAATTACATAAAGAAAATGTTACAAAGAAACACAGAAACAAGAACATATAGAAAAGCACATAAGCAAACAAGAACGACAAGAATACAAACAGTTACCATAGAACAAAAACACAATGGCGGAATGTATAAGTACCGAAAATAAATGAAATACAGATGAATGAATTGATAACACTTATTTCAATAAATTGATGTCGAAATTTAACATCTATCTAAATCAACAAAATAATACATAACTTGCCAACGCTTGAAACTTTTACTGAAGATTTGCTGTGCAGCTACATTGCGATGCTTGATCGTAAAGCGAATTGTTTGTCTTTTTTTCTGTGGTTACATTTCATTTTTCATAGTTATATTAATTGTGTTAATAGCTAAATGAAGTTACTGTAATAACATTGTATAAATCCAGAATAATCAAAGGATGATACTATTTCAATCATTCAACCCATTATTTTTCTTCCGAATGTCTTTTGCAGATTAAGATACTGGTAAATGGACGTTCCAGAAGATTCATTTGACATTTAATGAATGCATACGATTATCTTATTAACTGTTAGGTTATTTATTTTTTCCTGTATATTTTGTTCTATTTTCATTGATGTCAAGTATACATGGACTGTCCAATAATTTGACTTTATTGTTGTAATCTGACCATTCGTTAATTTTCTCATTTTTTAAAATTGCATTTACTTGTAACAAAAATATTATGTCATGTTCGAGTGTCAACAATAATTAAAGTTGCTATTAAAATTATCTAGAAGAGTATTTGAGCTCGAAAGGTCAGTCACTGGTGGAGATGAAAAATCTTCGATTGTGAATGGTTGTTGAATCTCAAAAAGCGTTTTTACTATGTCTGAAGAATCATGTGTTTAGCTATTACCGCGTTGAAACTATTACCCACACTTTCCATTACAACCACAGGTATATTATTAAATAACTAAATGAGTCTTTTTGTCATTTTATTGGGGTATAGAGGCGTCGAAAGAAGCACAAACATATTGTATGTTCAAAGCGTGGAAGATTTTTATACTGAAAATATTCGCATGTTCAACAGCTAGCAAACCTTTAAAATAACAACATTTATATGCTACATCCATAAAATATTAAATTCAATCACGACTTTTGCTTGTTTTTCAATACCTCGTTTAAATGTTGTCACGAAAAGGACACGCAGTCAAATATGTGTTGCATTTTAGAATATCTTGGTTAGTCAGAATTTCTGAAATGCACATTAAACCTAATTGTATATATAATTATAAGGGTTGTCAACGGTTAACCGGTTAACCGATTAACCGGTCGAAAGACTGAATACTGAATACAAAAAGCGCTAACTGATTAACCAGACATTTTTTCTTCAATTTTAATAGATTTGATATAAATTTTAATCGAAATCAATAAATAGTTATGCTTTATTTTAAAAAAAACTGTCGTCGCAGTAATTAATTTGACAGACCAAGTGTCCCGTCTATTGATTGCTTTTGTTAATCCGAAAAGCATAAAATTGATTAGAACTTGTCGCTCAGCCTGGGGCAAGATCTTAATGAAACATAATTTGAATACATGTTATTTTAACAGTACCTTTAATTTAGTAATACGATTTAATTTTACGATATACTTCGTTATTTTATTTTTGGTCTAATAGCGTGTAGACCTACTTCTAAATGTGCAACCTTCGTCGTGTAAGGCTTTGATATACTTTAAACGAAATGCTAATTTAAATAATGTGAAATGCAAACCAATGTGAATGTACTAAATGTATACGTGATAGTACGAGTAACATGCCTTATCATTTCAAATTGAAACACTTCACATTAATTTCGGAGACAAGAGAAAAGGAAAAAAAAATAATCATTTTTATTTTTCAATCTGAAGTTGATACAAAAGCCATAGTTGATACGGTGTATCTGAATATTAAAAGTCAAACTTCGCCAGGAATCCTCACAGACAAGCCTTATAATGCTTATAATCAATTAAAAAAAACGTAAATTTATGACTTGAATGGAAGGTTGTCACATTGACACTCATACCACATCTTATAGCTTTGTGTAGGGTACTAAAGATACAAGGCTTTCATACACCAACTTAAACTACCGGTTAACCGGTTAATCGGTCGAACGATTATCCGAGTAACCGGTTAAGCAATAGTGTACGATTTGACAACACTAATAATTATTAGTCTGTACTATGTTATTAGACCTAGTACCATAACATTTTGCTTACTATCCTATACTTTGTAGTGTTAAATTCATGCATTTTTGTCCGATATCTTATCTATTTACTCAACAATCGCTTCCGAATTTCTCATTCTAAAATGTTACGCTTTTATCATTCAAGCATTATGTGCAACGACTGATATTAACACGACACAACACTAAGCCCACGATAAAGAGGAATGTTGAAATAATTATTGGAAACACGACATGGAACCCTTAAAAGTCTATTTTGGTGTATATTTTAACAGCTTTGTGGGCTTTTGTTTTAATATAACCTGTTGATCATGTGTTTTAGCAATCATGGTCATGCATGGTGCCTAGTGGTTAATTCCGAGTAGGTTATGAGTTATCATTTAAGATCATAAAAAGCACTCTTTGAAATGGATCTTTTTTGCTTTACAAATAAACTGATCATAGATACCCGAATTGGAATGTTATAGTTACACCAGACGCGCGTGTCGTCTACAAAAGACTCATCAGTGACGCTCGAATAAAACAAATGTTAAAAACGACAAATAAGGTACGAAGTTGAAGGGCATCAGTTAAGGAACAAATTTAGCCAAAAATGTCATGGAGCTCCTTTTTGAGATATTTCAGTTTTAAAAATGGCGGGAAAAGGTTTACTCGGACATCTACCTTAAATATGTATTGGTATCTTTTGGGTCTAAAATCAAAAGAAGAAGATGTTATTTAGTGTTTTGTGGATTGTTGCAAATAGATACTTTGTGATCAATTGTCAAAAATGAAATGCAAATAATTCAAATGGCAACACATATATAATGTATGTCCAAATTCCACATATATTTGAAAACATAAAAAAGATTATTTGATTCGCAGCGACATTCCGGAGCTTGATCGTAAAACAAATTATTTGTCCTTTCTTGCTGTGGTTACTGTACATCTTTCTTTGTTAATTTGTTAATATCAATTTGGAGTTACTGTAATAACATAATATATAAATCCAGATGAATTAACGGATGATACTATTTCAATCATTCATTCCATTATTTTTCTTGCAAATTAAGATACTAGTAAATGGACATTCGTGAAGATTCATTTGACATTAAATGGATGAATACAATTTTTATCTTATTAACTGCTAGGTTATTTACTTTTTCTGTATATAGTATCTGGGATTTGTCCTAATTTTATTTTTGTCAACTATACATGTCGTCCACTACTTTTACTCATTGTTGCAATCCGACTATTCGGCTATTTGCTTAAGATATTTTAAATTTGTTAAAAAAATATCAGTTTTTTTCCATTTTAAAATAACTTTCTTTTTGCAATTTATTTGATCAGTTTTATTTCATGTATCAGTGTCAACAATGACTTAAGTTGCACAACGTATTTTAAAGGTATCAAAACGTTGAGAAAAGAATCTGAAGAAGGTCAGTCATTTGCTGCGTTGAAAATCTCTACGACCATGTAGAATTGTTGTATCTCATATAGCATTTAAATTAAACTATAGCTGAGTCTTACATATTAAGCTATTATCGCGTAGAACCTGTCAAACCATCGCATACCAGTCGATCACAGCATGAAAAGATTAATTAATAACTAAATGCTTCTTTTGGTAGTTATATTTGGGTGTACAAGGGTTGACCGCAGCACAAACATATTGTTATGTTCAAAGCGTGAAGGATTATTATACTGAAAATAAATATTCACATGTTCAACGCCTAGCAACCCTATAAAATAAAAATAAAACTTTTAGGTATATTTATAATTATGCTACATCCATAAAATAAAGAGTTTAATCATGACTTTACTTGTTTTACCATGTCTCGTTTTAATTTTATATCATAGCTGTTGCATTTTAGAATATCTCGGTCAATCAAAACTTCTGCAATGTATATATAATTTTTAAGCTGTACTATGTTATTACACCTACTATTTGCCTTCTATCCTATACTTTGCAGGTGTCAGAGTCACGCATATTTGTCCGATATCTTATCTATTCATTCAACAATCGCTTCCGAATTTCTCTTTAAAAATTTTTATCGACATCTTATACGCTTTTATTGTTTTTTTTTTCGAAATTCGTAAATCGATTGAGAAAAAAAAACAAATCCGGGTTACACACTAAAACTGAGAGAAACGCATTAGATATAAGAAGATAACTACGACACAACAGAAACAAAACATCAAAATGTAACACACACAGAAACGAACTAAAATATAACATTCGCCATTTTCCTGACTTGGTACAGGACATTTTAAGAACCCGGTTTTGTTGCATGCTAAACCTCTTGCTTTGATGGCAATGTTAAATATAACATTAAAATGACAACAATACAGAACAGGACTACAATCCTAATTCGGTAAATATATTCAAACATTACACACCCTAAAGCACTAAATATATGACTACAATTTCATGATAAAAAATGTGTCAAAAGCTTAAATCTCATACGAGATGAGAGCGGAACACCTAATCCTTTTATTGTGTTTCGCGAGGCAAGTGAATGTACAAAATATTATTCAATGATGAATGAGAAAAATGCGGTTAAATATATAGGCAACAAAACATTATTGTGTCTTAATTCCTAACGTGTTGCAGGCAGTAAACCGTATCAACATTCATAATATTGATGTTGCATATGAAAAAGGCATGACATAACATACCATGAGTCGTCTAATTAGTCACGCCTCCATGACTTTAGATGTAAAAAGCTATTTTGTTTATTTATAATTTTTATTTGAATAATGCATGCTATGATGAAGAGATACATCAACATTTACCATTTAATTTTGGACCTCCTGTTGCCTTAGAATTCATGTATTTTGGTGTTGCTCATGTCTTGATAAGTCGAAAATGCATCAGTTAGGGACAAGATATGCTGAAAATGTTATGGTGATATTTTTTTCTTTTTTTTTTTTAGATAATTCAGTTTTGAAAAATGGCGGGAACAGCTGACTTGGACTTTAACCTTATATCTGTATTGGTATTATTTGGGTCTCAAATCAAAAGTCTTAGAAAAGAAAAAAGAATCTGCTTAAATTTTAGAAAATAACCTTTTATGAGCTATTAAAGTTTTAAACGAAAAGAAAAATGGATGTTATGTAGTGTTTTTTTGGATTGTTGCAAATTGATACTTAGTGCAAAAGTAGTGATAAATGAAACAATATTAATTCAATTGTTAACACATATATAATGTATGTCCAAATTCCACATATATCTAAGAACAACAATGATTATTTCATTCGCAGCGACATTCCGGTGCTGGATAGTAAAACAAATTATTTGTCCTTTCTTGCTGTGGTTACTGTATATTTTTCTTTGTTAATTTGTTAATATCTATATAAAGTTACTGTAATAACATTATATAAATCCAGATGAATAAACAATTGAAACTATTCCAGTCATTCATCCCGTTATTTTCTTCCGAATGTCTTATCAGATTAACATACTAGTAAATGGACATTCGGGAAGATTCATTTGACCTTAAATGAACGAATACTATTTTTATCTTATTCATTTTTTCTGTATAATGTATCTGGAATTTTGTCCTATTTTTATTTTGTGTCAAATATACATTTGTACATGGACTGTCACCTTTTGAGTCGTTATTGCAATCTGACCTTTGGCTATTTTCTTGAAACATTCCTAAATGTGAAAAGCTGCGTTTTCTTCATTTGAAAATTGCTTTTATCTTGCAAGTTTCATGAACAGTTGTAGTGCATATTCGATTATCAACAATATTATGATTTAATTTGTACAAATAAAGGCAACAGTAGTATACGCTGCTAAAAAGTCACAAATCGATTGAATGGAAACAAATCTGGGACAACATCAACACTGAAACAAAGCATGTGTATTGCTATTTAAACATTGAGAAAAATTTATGAACGTTACCCGCGTTGAAAAAAAAAGAAAACAACACCTTTAATAATTATTGCGTCCGCAGCGCTTTTCTAGATTTACCTTCATTAGGAACACTCAAAGCCAAAAATTTGAAATCCGAAGATGGACAAGTATCGAAAACCTCTACGATCGTGAATAAATGTTATCTTAAATATCATTTAAACCATAGCTGAATCATACAATTGTGAGCTATTATCGCGTACAAACTACCCCCCTTCGCATACCTGTCAATCACAACAATTTTATAACTAAAGTAGACTTATTCAACTGTTTAGGGTGTAAAAGCGTTGACCGAAGCATAAGCATTTTGTATGAAGTGTGGAAGTTTTATCTCTTAAATTGTGCACACGTTTAAGACCCCTATTAAATTACAAAAAAAAAGAACATTTAATAGGAACATTTGAAAGCTACATAACAGTCATAATAAATCGAGTCCAATCAAGACTTTCGTTCGTTTTACAATGCATTGATTTAATGTTAGCACGGAAATCACTTGCATTCATAGATGTTGCATTGTAGAATATTGGCCAATCAAAATGTCTTAATTGTGTTACACTGAATTGTATTTTATGCAGTTATGTAATTATATATATATAAATATTCATTAAATAAAATAATAAAATAAGTAAAAAGTTAACAGTTCCATTCTATCGATTTCATCCTTCCATTGGGACTCTTCAGGATAACTGATGTAGACTACATCAGTTATGCATTATTACACCTACTATCATACTTACTAGGTGTCAATATCAAGCAAATGTATCCGATATCTTATTTAGTGAATCGACTATCGTTTTTCGAATTTCTCTTTTGAAAATGTTCCTGACATCTAATACGCTTTTATCGATTTAGGTGGAACAACAGATATTTACAAGGCAAACCATGATTTTTGCGATAACGGAGAATAATATAACTGGAAACACGACATGCAACCCTGTTAACGACATTTCCGTGCAACTTTCAAAGCTTTGTATGTGTTTTTCATATCTACCAAGTTATTATTTATTCTGACTTACAATGACGAAAGTGCAATGTTGCTTACATAGTGGTTAAGTTCGAGTAGGTAATGAGTTTTAATATCAAATAATAAATATGCTCACTTTGTAATGGTTTCGTTTTGACTTTGTACTTTGCTGTATTGATTTGCAAAATGATAGAACGAGATTTTCTCAATTTGACACCATGGTTCCCTCAAACTATTAAATGTCCATGTTTGACTAATTTCACAAAATGTCTAAACACCATAATTTGGTATAAACATAAACATTTCAGCCAACTCTTTGTAATCGATATCTCCTATGTACATGCATGTTGAGGTTATCGTATATGAGTGGGATATAATGACTGTATGTTTAGGGTTAAGTTGAAATCAATATTCAAACACTCCACATTGTACATGTATGTTAAAACTTTTACCGCATTATATTTTTCTCCTCTTATACTTCGAGAGGCATGTTCTATAAGAAATGTGCAAAATTGTTTTTGTAATAATTAAGGAGGCGCGGTCAATTATATAAACCACCAAAACACTTAACATATTGTATCTCAATTCATAACGTGTTGCAGACAGTTAATTGTATCAGCATTCATAATGTTGATGTTGCATATGAAGATGGCATGACAACGTATCATGAGTCGTCTAATTATTCACGCCTCCAGAACTTTAGATTATGCTGTTCAATATATGATCATATTTTATGATGAAGAAATACTTAACAGTTACCATTACATTTTGGCATCCCGTTGCATTAGAATTTCGCTTAAGATGATTTTGTTTGAACTTTTGACCGTGTAGAGTTGGCCCGAAATATTGATGCGTGATAAAAAAAAAAACCGAGTAAACAACAGATAGTTGATCGACTATTGATATTGAAATCTGTGTTTTTTTGCTTTGTTATACATGTAATAATAAGTACTATAATGCTTTGAAAGTAACATTCAATTTGCCAAATATACATTTTTTCGATCAGTCAAATTTCAGCATGTTATAATATACATGTTGTATAACCTCATACGAGACGGACGGACGAATGGACAGGGAACACATCTAATGAAGTTTAACGTTCAAACATCATTTCACATAAGCCAATTGAGCAAAACAAGGTCAAAGTGTAATTACTTTCAATTCACTATAGTAATAAACCTTTTATTATTCCTTATATTATTGTTCGTTGATTACTTAAAAAATATCTTTGAAAATCCGCTTTACTTGAACTTAAATATTCTAAATGGGTACCATTCTAATAAACTAAATCAAAGTTATGAGTGTGGTGAACCGTAAATAGATATAGAAAGGTGTGGTATGAGTGCCAATGAGACAACTCGTCATCAAATTCACAATTCATAAAGTAAACCGTCATAGGTCAAGGTAAGGCCTTCAATACGGAGCCTTTGCAAAGTTAACTTTCAAGTATACAATCATGACTCTAGTTATAGAGACACATTATAGTTATAAATCAAGGAGGAAACAGTTGAGGTATAGATTCTCGGTGCTGACGTTGTGTATCATTGTATTAACTTTACAATTTGCCTTTATTTGTTATTATACCTAAATGTATACCCTTTGGTTCATTCGTATGACTCTAGACTTTTCTAGGTATTTTTGTATCCATGTTTGAGATACTTTAAATATAGATCGTTCCTGATACGGATTTTGATATAGGTGCGATTTGTATTTGGGTCCTACTTTACAATGTACACAGTCAAGATTTTGACAATTTTTGATAAATAGAGCTTTTAATTTTTGTCTGTTCTGAAGAAAGCTCGGTAATTTTTATATTACTTGTTTTACACCGACATGATACATTCAAAGCCCATTTGAAATAAATGCGTACAGTAGCTCTTATTTTCCAAATATTTTTGAATCATTAAAAGATTGAACGGTTACTATAAGAAATCAACAGTTAATGCGAAAAATATTGACTCCTACAATCGCTGGCTAATTTGAAAAAAACAATCTTTAATTTTGCAATGTAGTTTTAATTTGTGTTGTCCTCTATAATATCGTGAAGCAATGGAACGCCATGCACACAATCATAAAGCGCACGCTATTGAGGTCACATCATTATCGGAGCATGTAATTTATTTTCAAAGCTTTACATGTTGTTAAGATCGTATGTTAGTTATATCATGCGGACATTTGACAATTTAAATGCGATCTTGCGTTCTTATTTAATTAATCAATGTCCTTGTTAGTCTTTGTTTTACAAAATTTACTATAATCAAACATTTGGGTGTACAGGGAAACATAAAAAAGATGGAATGAAGATAATCAAGAGTTAAGGATAGGAGCGTGGTGAAAAGGTAGAGTAAACATAGGCCTGGGATATCATAACTTAAAACAAAAAAATGATAATTTTTCTTCTGGAAGTTAGTTGGGTACTATGGAAGTAGGAATTGTATCAATACTGTAGTTTTACTGTACTGTTCTGTTGTAATGTTTCTACAATAATAAAATAATTAACTCTGGGAATTTACACAAAGTCTGTGTACGTTAATTATACATTTTCCAAGAAATGATCACCGATTTCAAATGGATGTTATTTTGAGTTCCCTTGACCTGAGGGAAATGAAACCGTAGCTTCTAATCAAGTTTACAATGCAAGTATAAATAATTTGAACTCAAATTTGAAATATCTGGTTTATTGTGTTAAACGGATGCAGATTACAACCTAGGGGTACCAGAATATGTGAGAAATGTACCTGATCATCGGTAATTACAATATAATTATTAAGATTTGAAGAATTTGCCACAAAGCAAACGAATATAAATGGCTAATTAATATGGATTGGAGAACTCTTAGAAATTACAGTTCAGTTTTATATGAAAACCGCCTATGGGTTTATGCATCTTAGAAACTATTGAGAAAGCTTATACTTTTATCATCTATATTTGTTTTGATATTTATTCGGTTTCATTTATATAAGGCACACCAGGGAAAGTTGCAATAAGAAGGTAATGCATATCGTCAGGAAAACTAACAATTCTAATCATTTGGGGCTCGAACTTACAACCTCAGTGATTACACGTGCGGGGTTCGAACTTACAACCTCAGTGATTACACGTGCGTGGTTCAAACTCACAACCTCAGTGATTACACGTGCGTGGTTTGAACTCACAACCTCAGTGATTACAAGTTAGTGATACAGTTGATGAACTATTTAGACTACTTGACCACCGATGGCCAGGGAGAAATTGCTGAAGACTTTGTATGTTATCAATAAAAATATGAATGCTTCAAATAGTTATAAGAACATGTGGTATAAGTGCCATCGAGACAACTCTCCTTTCAAGTCACAATTTATAGAAATAAACCATTTTAAGTCAAAGTACGAACTTCAACACGTACATGTAGCATTGACTCATTCAGAACAACAAGCTATAAAGGGTTACAAAAATACTAGTGTAAATTCATTCAAACGGGAACACCAACGGTCTTATTTACTAGTATATAAAAAATGAGAAACGAGAAACACTAATGAACCACATCGTCAAACGACAACTACTGAACATCAGATTCCCGATTAAGTACAGGTGCAAATCCTAATACATGTACCAAAGTATTTGGTATAGGATCTTTAACGTAACGGTCTATGATAAACATGCGTGTAATCAAATAATGTATAATCAAATGATTCCCGATTTCATGGAACAAATCTCGGTAAACAATTGTCAATATCAATTGTTTTACATTGTCTTATCGGGGCCTTTTGTAGCTGACTATGCGGTATGGGCTTTGCTCATTGTTGAAGGCTGTATGGTGACTTATAGTTGTTAATGTCTGTGTCGTTTTGTTCACTTGTGGACAGTTGTCTCATTGTCAATCATACCACATCTTTTTTTATATATAACTTCATCATGTGTTCATCTAAGATTAAAACATAGTAACCAAAATATTACCCCAGTTCTTATTTGAACAGAAAAGTAAAAATTAAAGAAAGAAACACATGTGCAAAAAAATACAAGAGAAGGAAAACCTGCATAATACTACACTTTGTTTGAGTTCAATTGAATTCTTTATATGGTTATGCAAACACAGTTAACCAAGCACAGATAGCTTCTATAATAATTTTGAAAGACCTTCCGTAAAAGGGACCAAGCAAGCTTGAAAACGAATAGAAATAGATACATTTACAGGAAAACAGTTCTCCTTTTTACCTTTGGACTAGACTCTTATGGAGAGTTGTCTTATTGCCAATCATACCACATCTTCTTTTGTATAGTAAATTTGCCTCATTTGTTTCGTCCACGTGAAAGTTAGCCTTGTCAGCTCTCGAGTGTAATGTTACTGACTGCAGACCTTTATCTTGAGGAGTAGTACATGAACAATCTATATCAGCTGATCAGTCTTATATAAATCATGGTTATTAAAATTTATCATTTGCATGTTCTCGAGTTGGTAATCACGTGATACCTACCACTGTACGTTAAATGACCATTCATTATCCTCATATGTAACATAACCGTGATGGCAATCTATCAAGGAATGTCTAATGTCAGATCTGGTCAACCTGACGAAGGAATTGTCATATACATGTTATTCTATAATAAATCCAAAATTTCTGTTGGAATTTCTTTAGTTTTGTATGTTGTGTCATTTGTACTATAGTTTGTCTATTTGTCTTTTTCATTTTTAGCCATGGCGTTCTCAGTTTATTTTCAATCTATGAGTTTGACTGTCCCTCTGGTATCTTTCTTCCCTCTTTTCCTAATGTTTCGAATCAAAACCCTGTGTTTTACAATGTATCATGATTCCATTCATCAAAAATCAAATTCGAAAATTCATGCAGTGCAATATTCTAATTGGGACAATATTAATTGACAGAGGTGTAGCAAAGATATTTAGGATTGCAATACGATTTTTATGAATGTAAGATGAAAAGAAATTTTTTGTCCGTTTTAAATTGGGGTTTTGTTTTGAGGCTGAAGTCGCTACATATGCCACATATGTCATACTAAAACTAAAACATCACTAGCTGAAAAAGTATACATTTTGAAAATGCCAATTATCGTGCATCACCATAATGGCGTCTTCTATTCGTAAGTTGGTTGATTTGGACATATTTTTCTCAGACGAAATCTTAACGTGTTATAATTCCATCAATATTACAAATTGTTTTAGGTTTCAAAACATTTTTATGAAAGACTACAGCAGCCTTTGAATATCTAATATCCTCTTTTTAGTTTAAGTCATCTTCACAAAAAATACTGTAAAATTATCTTATTTTTATTGTTTTGATATACTATAATAAGAAAAAAATAGAAGATATTGATATCATACAACCAAAGACTCATTATTATTTGATTTAAGAATATTCTAAAATATTGTAATCTTCTTACTGTCAAACGATGAGGCATTGTCTCCAGAGGCAAAGTCAGATGTCATTTTAAGACCGGAATTTTATGTTTAAGATGGCATTTAATTTTATTAATTCCTTTCACGATATCAAATATGTCCTTTAAATTGTTCTTTCCAAAGAAAAACATTTTTAGGATTGTTTATGGAAATTTTAAGTGCTGTTTTTAGAAAACTACAGCTGTAGGAAAATATGATGTCTTTGGGAAATCTATTTATCTTTCCAATTTTATGCTGGTTCAATATACCTACCTTCAAATATTATATTTATTGTATCTTTATTGGGATTTAAGAAAAATCAGATTTCTTAAATCGGGGAAGATTTCGATGACAAAGTACTAGAGTTTTTCAAGTCGGCGTCATTAAAAACAATCGCAGAATTGAGAATGTATTACTGAACTTATTTTTGAAAATCGTAGAACGCATTGCTGATATTGCTGGTTTGCTGAAAAAAGAGTCAAAATGGATTCGAAAGTAAATAACGCCGTAGCTAAAAAGGAACAAAATATATAAACAGACAGGCTACAATACACAAAAACGCAACATTAAAAACCGAAGACTGAACAACAAAAACCTCACCAAAAACTGGGGTTATCTCAGTTGCTCCAGAAGGATAATCAGGGTCTGGCCTATATGTGGCAAATGTCGTGTAGCTCATAAACGTACAAACCTGGTGATAAGTCTTATTTGATCTAGTTATCAGAAATAATATGTTTTGAATATTGAATATTGATCATAATTGTAATGGCGGTGAGGAGGGGGTGATCGTTCAAACCTTCACTAACCTGAAACAGATATAATAACATAAAAACAAACTGTACAAGATCAGTTGAAAAAGACTAAACACATCAAATCAAATCATAGCAGAAACACAAACCGGACTTCGCAGGGTGTTCATCCATCCTTCACGTACATTGGTAACTGTATGTTTATAGAGATACATTCGTAAGCTTAACCAAATTAAAGAAGAATTATAAAAAAAAAAACCACGGAAGACATATTTAAGTAACAGTCGACAAGGATATGTTAAACTGTTCGGATTATCTACTATCTAGGGGGTGGGGTAGGTTAGATCAGTTTTTTGTCTTAAGTAGTGGTTCGTAGAATGTTGATTGTCTTTCCGTCGTTATTATTAATTTTTTTTTATATATATTTTCCAAGTCTCTCACCGACTTATGAGTTTTTATTCTACCGCCCAGTCTTCTAATACATCAACATCAGATTAACAAAAAAAAAAAAAACACCTATGTAGCCATGATAATTGTTATTTCTGGTATTTATTTTCTTTTTTTTTTCTCCAGACAGAAAGTAAACAGTTTGGGTGTCCTTTTACAAGTCATTTAAAATTTTTCAATCTCACAGAGTTTCAAACTCCATATAAAAGCTATCATGTGATGCTTCGTTAATATCTACCAATGCATTCGGTAGAAAATACAAGCATAACATTTTTTTTCATAGTTTATTACTATTTTATAAGTTAAATACTTTATCAGTTGTTTTGTAATCTAAAGCAAGATGTATATTGTATTCAGTGGATAATGCGCATTCAATGTAATGATTTGTTCGACGATAAAACCTGCAATTGTTGTTAAAAGTATGGTTGTCTATTTGGACAAATTTAGACAAGTTTGATTAACCATTTTATGTCAAAAACTAATAACAAAATCAGATCTGATTCCGATAATTCTGTCTCATTTGTTTTTGGAGCGCTCGCTTTTCGTGTACTAAAATATCAAACTCGTTCACAAACTGCTGTTAAATAATAAGAGCTACAGTCAGTGATAATAAAATTAAAATTGAGGATGGAAATGGGGAATGTGTCAAAGAGGACAACAACCCGATCTTAGAACAGACAACAGCAGAAGGTCTTCAATGATTCTAGTTAACTTTAATTACTAAAATGTCCGAAAATCATAATCATAGTAATACATTTACTCTCCATCGGGATGTAGTAAAACCAATTATTATCTGTATTACTCAGCTAATAATTAGTTCGGTCTTGTATTTGCAAAGGTCTTTCTCGATATGAACGATAGTCAAATTGAAGGTAGAATGTTTCATTAAATGTTCTATTAAATAAGGTATACTCCAATAGAGAACAAAAACATTTGTGTCCAGAAATGGAAGTCATAGACAAGTGGTCTTTACATCATTGTTATCATTTTATTTTTCCTATGCACTTATATGCCATCTAATATGAACTGTAGCGAAAGAGTGTATAAAAGTAAACTTGTATGATTTTTTTTTATTATTTACTGTACGTACTATCAATTACAAAACGACATTTGGTGGCAACTATGTCTTATTAACTGTCAATTGCATATTGTTTTGTTGGTGTCTTCCATTTATTTGTATGTTACATGTAGTTTCAATTTTGTAGTCAGGAGTGTTGTATGTCTTTGATGTATGATAAAACAGTAATGTCAGTCCAAAATATTGACACATTAACCAATTATGTCAGTTTGGGTTGCTCACCCAGTGTCGTCCATATAACAGAATGAAGAAACAACCTGGCTTTATAGCTCGTAAATCTACACACGTGTACGACAGTTATTTATAGGTTCGCTATTCTTAATTCTTCTTTTGGTAATCAAAGTTAGTTACTATAGAAGAAACGCGCTTTGCGTCAACAACTTGGAATAAATTCGAGTCTGTAATGCCTATATTATTTTTTTCTAATGGGAAAAAATGACTTTGTATTGAATAAGACACTTCACAACTAGGGTTCTTGTTCACTTTTTAATCTCTCCTTTATCATGTTTATGTTCCAAAATTGAAATCCATTTATCATGGTAAATATACCTGCGTGATAAATACTGTATGATTTATAGGTTTGTGTAGCTTTATCTTAAGTAAGCTATAGTGTGTCTTGTGTACTATGATTTGTCTGTTTGTCCCTTTCCTTTTTAGCCATGGCGTTGTCAGTTGATTTTCGATCTATGAGTTTAATTGTACCTCTGGTATCTTTCAACCTACTTCTATGACAGTTTGTTTTCATCATCAAAACTATATTTAACTTATAAACATTTACTTTAGAAATATGTTGGTTCGTTAGAAAGTAAACAGATATTTGTAAAGTTCTGTTGACTTGTTTTTGTACCGCTGTGAACACTTTTCCTTTCACATTACCCGAGGTTATAATGTTTGTGCATGAAACCCATTTAGGAAATTTTGACTAATATTAATAGCTATGAACACAACGGCGATTGTTTTACTTATCCCTATTTCCAGCTGTTTACAACGTAACCAAACTAGACTGTTTGAGTGTTTGAAATATGATATTCTAACGAAACATACAAAAATGTAGTTTTCATATAAAAAAATGATGAGCTGTGGTATGATTGCCAATGAGACAACAATCCAACAAAGATCATATGACGATGATGTAAACAACAACAAGGCATTATATGATGTTACGGAAGTTGATAGTTCTTGTGTTCTTTTATTACTAACATTTAAGAGCGTGGTTTACTAATATCGAAACAATATGAATCACCCAACTTTTTGTTCGTATTGATGAAGATCTTTTCAACCACTGGTAACCTACTTTTCATATCCTCAAATACTTTTTCATTATTTGAGCTTAACCGGACCCCTTTCCTTAATTCAGAGTAATAGATTGATCGTTTGTTGACCAATCTGTGGCAAATGTTTACCTCATAAGAAAAAAAATAAATTAAAAGTTATACGGTATAAAACACTGAAATACGTTATTATTCCTTTAGCGAGACCTAATCCGTTTTTGTTTGCCAGCAATGAAAGTGAAAAGTACTCTTAATTTTTTTTTAGCGATGGCTTGTGCATATGTTTCCTAGACAACAATATCTCTGTGTCTAGGTACATTATTATACTCTATTTAAGCCCTCCATAAAAAAAATGAAGCAAAGTAACAATCAGTTACAATCTATCGCCAGTGATGGAGTTTGGCGATACTAGCTTTATTTAAAACACCGAAATTTATGGTACATTCCAAAGGGAGGATGTTCAAACAAACTGAGAAAATAAAATATTCTACTGCATTATCTATAATTAAAAGTAACTGTCATGCAAGTCCCTATTGATTATATTTGTCTTTAAGTATTAAACCATTCATTTTGTTTGTGCCTGTCCTAAGTTAGAGCCTCTGGTCTGTTTTAGCCTTGTATGTTGTTTTTTTTTAATTTTAGTTAATTTATATGTTTTGGAGTTTAGTGTGACTTCCATTTTCACTGAACTAGTACAAAATTTCATTTATGGGCCAGCTGAGGACAACCCCTGGGTTCGGAATATTCTCGTTGCGTTGAAGACACATTGGTGGACTTATCTTATTTTGAATAACATCATAGCTAATTTTTCATATTGTGGCTGATTGTCTGTTCAATTTCATATTCAATGTTCATTTGACCCCTTGGATGTTAAACATTTTTTATGATCGAAGTCGTACTATTATAGTACTGACTACATCGTCTTCTTTGAACATTCATGTATATCTTAATCAATAAAAAGCTTTGATACTTTTCCATGAGTTTGACGCATTGTAGGTATCAATATAATAATGGATAGTTTTAATTATGCTATATTTTGAAATAGATTGTTTATTCCATTTAAGCACCACAGATAGAGGTGTGTTTCTTGTTTTCTCTACTAAAACATACGAACAATAAAGTGATATTAATTTCTAAAGTACAAATCTGGAAACGATAAAGATATTAATTTCTCAGCTACATATCTCGAAACGATGAAGTGATACGTATTTTTTTTATTGCTATTCGTGATGTACTATATAAATTCATTAAGATTTACCCCACAACTGATTTTAGTCGATGGTTGAACAAGTTCTTTGTAATTATGCACACATTTTGATGTTGGATGTTTTGTTTTCATAACGTTAACTAAAGGATACATCGTCAATTATGGTCCAAGCTATTACTTTGTTGTAACAGTTGTAATTATGACATTTCGTATTAGGTTTTATTCTTGTACGAAAATTATGCAAAGTGTTTAAAATTCATATCGCTTCTCACTTGGTCTTAGAAGGAATCTACAAATGCTACATACCAAGGCTGGATCTTCGGTTGGTTAAAAAGAAAAAAAAATAAAACCGGGAGAGGTGATGTATAATGTTGCAAATAATTTACAAAATAGAACGTCAAACAATTTGGTTCAACATATAGATGATATAGCTTAAGGACAAAAGGAAAATAAATTCATTTCTCAATATGGCGTATAAATATTTGCATACGCCTAAACTGAGTTATTCCGTTTTCATTCCTATATATCTTTCGATTTTGCGCCTTATCCCTTGTCGAGAAAAATTCACTGATCAGATTGACACTTACATTTTGCATTCATCATATGTTATTAAATAAAGTTATCATTTATTTTGATTGAACATTTTAGTATTTGTAGATTTTCTACCAAGTTCGTATGAGCATAGCGAAGGAAAACATACATATACAGAAAACTGACAATTGAACAATTTACATGATAAATATACAAACCTAAATAAAAATAAAGTTTAGCTCTAGATCTAGACTCTTGCCGTGCTTATAACAAAACGGATTTGAATTCATTTTACTTGTTATGTAAACACTATCTGCTTGACATCCAACACACATTCGTCCAGTCACTTAGCAAATACAGTAAATGCCAGTTCAACTTAATTGGAAGCTTTCGTCTTTGCATATAACATACTTTCATGCGACTCTTTTAGAAAATATCGAATTAAAATTTTGTATTAAAATGATTACGTTGTATCGATAGAAAGCATTTATATCCGTGCAAATATGTTAATACCAATTTAGCTCCAAAGAGATTTTATATTCAATAGTCCATTCCTCTTCATCTTATATATATTAACATGTTTTTGTTTGTTTCCTTTTGCATTGAATATTCTATGAACATAATAAAGTGGTACAAATTGAACGAATTGCAAATTTTAATCAAAATGGTTCTTTTACTCCTATAAATTGCGGATCTTAAAAGACTGAATTTCATATAAAAGTATTTTGAATAGTTTTTTTAAGTGCTTGATTGACACGAGGGAATTTGGTTAAAATCCTAATATGAGATTGTAAAATAGAAATGTTTTGGTCATTCACCCTATATTTCTAAGTCAATAGCAACCGTCAAGGTTATTAAAACAATTCAACTTCTGTGAATATAGATAACGCTAAGTAACGCTATAACACAATCAAATAAATTTTAATAACAAGCTGATATGACATATTACATTGTGAATATTCCCACATGTCTGAGTATTTTTTCTAATTAAGCTGTTTTTCTTGCTTCTCAAGAATCTTCTTTAACAATATAAGAACATGAGGTGATCGTTTGTATTTTACAACCAACCTTTGGAGACTGCAGATGTTTTACAAGAATATATCTTTGTTTTAACTCAAACTTCTTATTTTTGAAAGTTTCATAGTTAAAGCTCTTCTAAGACCGCGCTGAAGTACGTCCATTATTCATAGTTCATTATTCATTATTCAATAATGAATAATGAAATAGTTCACTATTCACTATTCAATATTGAAAAATGAATAATGAATAATGAAATGGTTTATGTTTCATTATTCAAATTGAAGCGGTGAATAGTGAAAAAAATATAAAAAAAATTGACTGTGACACTATAGTTATATGACCATAAGACGGTTTACGGAGGACCTAAATGCCACAATATGCATAAAAATGAGGAAATATAAGAAAGAAGATGTGGTATGATTGCCAATGAGACAAATATCCAGAAAGACCACAATGACACAGACATTAACAATTATAGCTCACCGTACAGCCTTCAACAATGAGCAAAGCCCATACCGCATAGTCAGCTATTAAACGAATATTAGAAGACTTTTAAAAATGCCAAAATACGCGTGAAAAAAAAGAAATAGCCAATTTTGAATAATGAAATGGATATTTTGAATAATGGAATGGAGTGCGGCGACCCTTTAGCCCCTAATTATAGATAAATCTTATACCTCATTCAAAAGCTGATTACAAGAGGAACAACATAAATATAGTCAATATGTTCCGCAACGAATATTAGAAGACCAAAATGCCAAAATACGCTTGAAAATTAACAAATAGCCAATTTTGAATAATGAAATGGATATTTTGAATAATGGAATGGACTGCTGCGACCCTTTAGCCCCTAATTATAGATAAACCTTATACCTCATTCGAAAGCTGATTACAAGAGGAACAACATGTATATAGTCAATATGTTCCGCAACGAATATTAGAAGACCTCAATGCCGAAATACGCGTGAAAATTAGGAAATATCCAATTTTGAATAATGAAATGGATATTTTGAATAATGGAATAGACTGCAGCGACCCTTTAGCCCCTAATTATAGATAAATATTATACCTTATTCGAAAGGTGATTACAAGAGGAACAAAATGAATATAGTCAATATGTTCCGCAACGAATATTAGAAGACCTAAATGTCAAAATACGCGTGAAAATTAAGAAATAGCCAATTTTGAATAATGAAATGGATATTTTGAATAATGGAATGGAGTGCGTCGACCCTTTAACCCCTAATTGTAGATAAACCTTATGCCACATTCGAAAGCTGATTACAAGAGGAACATCATGCTTATAGTCAATATGTTCCGCAAAGAATATTAGAATACCTAAATGCGAAAATACGCGTGAAAATCAAGAAATAGCCAATTTTGAATAATGAAATGGATATTTTGAATGATGGAATGGAGTGCTGCGACCCTTTAGCCCCTACTTATAGATAAACTTTATACCTCATTCGAAAGCTGATTACAAGAGGAACAACATGTATATAGTCAATATGTTCCGCAACGAATATTAGGATGCCGAAATACGCGTGAAAATTAAGAAATAGCCAATTTTGAATAATGAAATGGATATTTTGAATATTAGAATGGACTGGCAGGACCCTTCAGCCCCTAATTACAGATATATATTATACCTCAATCGAAAGCGTATTCAGAGAGGAACAAAAGGTATATAGTCAATATGTTCCGCAACGCATATTACAGGAGTGACGAAGGACTTAAAGATCGAATTACGCATGAACATTAAGAAATAGGCAATTTTTAATAATGAAATGGATATTTTGAATAATGGAATGGACTGGCAGGACCCTTCAGCCCCTAACTACAGATATATATTATACCTCAATCGAAAGCTTATTCAGAGAGGAACAAAAGGTATATAGTCAATATGTTCCGCAACGCATATTAGAGGAGTAACGACGGACTTAAATATCGAAATACACCTGAACATTGAGAAATAGCCAATTTTGAATAATGAAATGGATATTTTGAATAATGGAATGGACTTGCAGGACCTTTCAATCCCTATTTACAGATATATATTATACCTCAATCGAAAGCTTATTAAAAGAGGAAGAAAAGGTATATAGTCAATTTGTT
Source organism: Mytilus galloprovincialis (assembly GCF_965363235.1). Classification (NCBI taxonomy): domain Eukaryota; kingdom Metazoa; phylum Mollusca; class Bivalvia; order Mytilida; family Mytilidae; genus Mytilus; species Mytilus galloprovincialis. The sequence goes on along the minus strand of NC_134846.1, from coordinate 3,870,363 downwards.
CCGCCACGCATATTACAGGAGTAACGAAGGACTTTTAAAGATCGAATTACGCGTGAACGTTGAGAAATAGGCAATTTTGAATAATGGAATGGACTGGCAGGACCCTTCAGCCCCTAACTACAGATATATATTATACCTCAATCGAAAGCTTATTAAGAGAGGAACAAAAGGTATATAGTCAATTTGTTCCTCAACGCATATAAGAGGAGTAACAAAGGACTTAAAGATCGAATTACGCGTGAACATTGAGAAATAACCAATTTTGAATAATGAAATGGATATTTTGAATAATGGAATGGACTGGCAGGACCCTTCAACCCCTAATTACAGATATATATTATACCTCAATCGAAAGCTTATTAAAAGAGGAACAAAAGGTATATGGTTAATATGTTCCGCAACGCATATTAGAGGAGTAACAAAGGACTTAAAGATCGAATTACGCGTGAACATTGAGAAATAGGCAATTTTGAATAATGAAATGGATATTTTGAATAATGGAATGGACTGGCAGGACCCTTCAGCCCCTAACTACAGATATATATTATACCTAGATCGAAAGCTTATTAATAGAGGAACAAAATGTATTTAGTCAATATGTTCCGCAACGCATATTAGAGGAGTAACGAAAGACTTAAATATCGAAATACGCGTGAACATTGAGAAATAGCCAATTTTGAATAACGGAATGGACTGGCAGGACCCTTCAACCCCTAATTACAGATATATATTATACCTCAATCGAAAGCTTATTAAGAGAGGAACAAAAGGTATATAGTCAATTTGTTCCTCAACGCATATACGAGGAGAAACAAAGGACTTAAAGATCGAATTACGCGTGAACATTGAGAAATAACCAATTTTGAATAATGAAATGGATATTTTGAATAATGAAATGGACTGGCAGGACCCTTCAGCCCCTAACTGCAGATATATATTATACCTAGATCGAAAGCTTATTAATAGAGGAACAAAATGTATTTAGTCCATATGTTCCGCAACGCATATTAGAGGAGTAACGAAAGACTTAAATATCGAAATACGCGTGAACTTTGAGAAATAGCCAATTTTGAATAACGGAATGGACTGACAGGACCCTTCAGCCCCTTATTACAGATATATATTATACCTCAATTGAAAGCTTATCAAGAGAGGAACAAAGGACTTAAATGTCAAAATACGCGTGAACATTGAGAAATAGCCTATTTTGAATAATGAAATGGAAATTTTTAATAATGGAATGGACTGGCAGGACCCTTCAGCCCCTAATTACAAATATATATTATACCTCGATCGAAAGCTTATTAATAGAGGAACAAAATGTATATAGTCAATATGTTCTGCAACGCATATTAGAGGAGTAACGAAGGACTTAAATATCGAAATACGCGTGAACATTGAGAAATAGCCAATTTTGAATAATGGAATGGACTGGCAGGACCCTTCAGCCCCTAATTACAGATATATATTATACCTCAATCGAAAGATTATCAAAAGAGGAACAAAATGTATCAAGTCAATTTGTTCTGCAACGCATATTAGAGGAGTAACGAAGGACTTAAATATCGAAATACGCGTCAACATTGAGAAATAGCCAATTTTTAATAATGGAATAGACTTGCAACGCATATTAGAGGAGTAACGACGGACTTAAATGTCGAAATAATAGATGAATAAATCGAGAAAAAAACAATATGTGCCGCAATGTCCATTTGAGGGGTTACGGGGGACTTAAATGCCAAAATTGGTGTGAAAAATAAGAAACAGTCAATTTTGAATAATGAAATGGATATTTTGAATAATGGAATGGAATGCTGTGACCCTTCAGCCCTTTATTACAGATCTACCTTATACCTCATTCGGAAGCTTATAAAGAGAGGAACAAATGATATATAGTCAATTTATTCCGCGGAGTAACGAAGGACTTAAATATCGAAATATGCGTGAACATTTTGATGGGAATTTCTGGTGGGACCGGACCAAAAAATCCGAAAATCTTGCACGCAGTTGACGAGGTTAAGAGGGGGAAACGTGGGTGGTTGGGGTTGAAGGGAAAAAATTGGGGGTTGGGGTCGGGGGAAAGTGTATCTTTGTGGAAGAAAGAAAACACACCAAGAAAAATCCACAAATAGTAAACACAATGGATTGTAAGATTACAAATATGTCTTATCAGAGAGAGAATATGGCGCAAGAGGTAGAAATTTTGGAAAATACTGATGAGGATGGCGAGAAGTAGGTCAGGACTCACCCTGGATTGTCAAAGACATTAAAGATGTTGACACGAAGTGGACACGAAATGTGGGTTCTCAAAAATCATAACCTTGTGCTGGAAACGGAAAAATATCCGTACTTGGGGATGTGAAAGACTAAACAAACAGCTGACCACCGTCGAGGCAAAGAGAGAGACCGATGGAGCAGTGCAAATCGTGAGCTATGGGATGAAAAAAAAAAAAAAACAGGCGCACCGGCTATTATTACCACGGCTTTTATATTTTTGATAAGGATGGTATGATTGGAAGTGTTAGGATATGTTGTTTAAGCCAGAAAATCGGGTCTAAAACCATTGAATTGAGTTTTTGAGGCAGGTGACGACTTTTCCAAACTCCGCATCATAGAACTGTTCATCATTAGCTAAAGCAGAGCTGATACATTGCTCAACCAAGGACTTTTTGGACTGGGGCAATCGCAAGGTATCGTGGTGTTTCTTTTTTTTTTTTGTTGCATGCCTAGAAATTAGTGTGAGATCCATTACGGTGGTAACATTCAAGCAAGCTAGAAACCCCAGAGGAAGGGTGGCTATAAGACCTGTACCGGTCAAAGCTGAACCCAGGGTACTGCTGGTTAACATCAAACTAACCATAAAACAAGCACCCAGTGCTACAGATACAGCTTTGTCCAGACGTTTATAGGCATTCAAGGTAGTTTGATACCTTCAAATTTCTGCATCGAGTTGATTCGACACACATTGTCGGTACCAACAATCTAAATCGTTCATTTATTTTATAGGAGCATACCAAGGAGGGGAATCTTTTTGAAGGAACTGTAAGCATCTAAATATAAGATCAGAATCGTCCTGGAATTTCTGACCACGCTCCAAGTAGAGTCCATACCCATAGGTAATCCGGGCGTTTGGGGATTTGAGGTAGAGATCGTTGCCACTGGGATTCACTGTGTAAACGCAAGAAGATGAAAACGGATAGTGAGATGTTCACCTCTGAGATCGATGAGCCTACCGTCTTGATCGTTGAGATATGTTTGCATGCGATTGTTGGTTCGCAAGATCACTGGCAAGTATACTACCAACAGGTGCTTGGAGGTTTGAATGATTTTCATACCAGGACCGTCTGCGGGAAAAAAAGCTGTAGATTGAAGACTGCTGTGTATCATTTACATAACTTCATGGTTGATATCACCATTCACCAGAATGCTGTTGATTCTGATATTTACAATGTGCTCCCCTTCTGTATAACCGTTTGTGATCATACCGAACGTGTAAATCTGCCACTTGGATCCCAAGACGGTGTTGATGTTATTGACAACTTTGAAGTCTACTTGATAGAGTTTGGCGAGGGTCAGTGTTGCTTTAGGGTCGCCCGTTTGTCATCGATGATGATCTTCGTTTTGTGTTTGTTGAGCCGTAGCTGTCGCTGGATTTCATTGTTGATGTCTTCGATGTCATAAGAACCTGTGCTCAGTGCGATGGAAAACCAGTTGGCACCATCATCGGGAGAGTAGCGGAAGGAATGGTTACCTGTATACATTTGAATGTTAGGGGTGGAATTATTGGTTTTCAGATTTACCAATGCCATCTTGTAGGTCTTGGATTCCTTGAGTTGCAATAGAGTTGAACCGGGTAAGAATTTGGATATCGTTTCCAGAAACGATGAAGGAAAACCCATGCTTGGGTTGGTGATTTTGGCAATTGCTGCAACCATGTGTTATCCATTTATTTATGGTACACAATTGTCACATATTTTTACTTCCACTCTTCGATACCGTCATACTTCTCAGTTGTTGATCACAACGATCGCATAGACTTCGGCAGGGCGGCTGGCAAAGAGGAGTTACTTGTAGGTGAATTTTATCCATTTTTTTTTACTCTTTGTACACGACGTTCATCTTCTGACTATCGGATTCAAATGGACTGGTGACTCACATCAATGACAAACAGTAGATACAGATCGACGAAATCGGAGGGGTTAATGTTGCAGTTGCTGATAAAACGGTACATGTTGAAGTAGTTAGATTTCTGCGACATACTTGTACTCTCTGGCGATCTTGGTTTGTGTGAAACTGGCATTGAAGTCTACCGCCAGGTAGCGTTCTGCGTTGAGGGTGACGTAGATAGTTCGCAACCGGCAGTGGTCGAACACGGCTTCATTTTGAGTCCAATCGTACTTTTACCGGTCTGAAAGGCTACGATGATGTATCTTGGTTTCTCTCGACCGCTCTTGGCAGACTGTAATTTTTAGGTAACACTTGTAGAATCACACTGTCGTATTCGGAAACCACAATCGATCTTACTCTTGCTTTGGATGGTCTTTTACAACCGCAGTGTTTTTGATCGGAAGGAAGGAAGGACGTGAGGAACAAACCAAGAGATCTTACTCAGGTTGATTTTCACCACGTCGTTGACGACAGCAGCAGGATAGCATTGTAGTCCGAATCGCGTACAAGTGACAATTCGTGCTTGAATTCATACACAATCTTGTTATCGTCTGCAAAGCCGAAAATATGTCTAAGGGGTATGGTGAATGAAAACGATCCTTTTATTGGCGGGCTTGGTGATAATATACCCATGACGTGCTGCAAAGCCTGTGTTTTCGGCCTTGGCTTCGGTAGATGAATCTTTGTACCACAGCTAGTTAAGACCTTGGGATTTGGAGAAATTGTTGGGATAAATCAACATTCTCAGCATAGTGATGGCAACGACTGGGTCAGCTGGCATGAGAGCTTGCATTAATTGTAACTGATAGTCTTGAAGAGATACATGATTTCATTGTGAATGAGAGACACTAGATCTGCATTAGCATATGCACTACCGTGGTTCTTTTACAGTCGCCCCTCTACCAAGAGATAACTTTCAACGGGATGGAGGAACAAGTCTTGGGTTTCGATGTTGATTCGGATCTCACCTGAATTATTCAGGTTGGCACCAGCTTGAGGTTCGTATTCGTGAACCTTATATTTTTGGAGACTTTCGTCGAAGATCAACCCTTCGGTGATTATAAGGATGTTGGACATTATGTATTTATTTATAGCGCTGCACAAAGTCGTGGATGGTAGCAATGCCAGAACCGGATATCAGGTTGTTCAACTGGGTTTGCTGCGGTTTGCTGATTGACCATTGGACTGTTGAGTGGACATTCTGCGTTGCATTGGTGTTTGCACTCACGGCCTTACTTCCTATGGTTTTGGTGGCAGAGGCAGTAAACATGCGTCCAGCCAAACTGGCGATTGTGCAAAACAGTCCTCTACCACTGTATGCGTACTTTCAGGCGTAACCTTTCTTGATTTGCAACATTTACTTATAGGATACTATGATGAAGCGCCATATATTCTTTGATGCTGATATATCTACCCTTTTTCATAGCATGGATAATCGACACAATTTCGTTGCGCACACCATTATTTCCTGCTCGGTATGCTGCAGCACACAGTTCCAAGTGATCTAGAAGCTGCTTGAAGTTGGAAAAAAAACACGATTTGCAGCTCACTGCCAAACTTATACTTCTGGTAGACGTGGGACACGATTCCCTTCCACTTGTAATTCTTATTCGCCTTCGGGGTTCTTGAAAAGATGGAATTGCCTTTATACATATCACCGGAACCTTTCAGGATCTCCGCATAGTCGTCAAGGTCGTCGTGCTCGAACGTTTTTGGTTTCTTTTTCACCATAACTTCCCAGAGGCCAAGGGTTCCTTTGTACTTTACACTATCCATGAACAAATTATCGCCGTCAAAAGTAACTGGTCAGCTTCTGATGAAGATACCATCGTTTTCAGATCGCAATCAAAAAATGTGGTCGGCGGAAGTAGTCATACTGAGCTGCAAATGCTGCTGTGCTCGAGCTCCAATGACGGTTTCTGTAGGTGGTGCAATGAGTAGTGGGTCGGCAAACTTGGGCGGTGGAGGAAGGAGTACTGGCATTGTTGCAGGAAGGTCTGCGATCATTTTGGTGATCTGTCAAGCCTCTCGCTAAGCCTCAACCACAGACTTGAACACCTTGTAAAAGTCCCGGCTAAGTTCAATCTTGTCGAGGCGATGCTGCATATTACTGGCTTGAATTTTCCGTTTGGTGTCTTGCAACTCCCTGACAAGTGCCTCACGCTGTTTAGGGTCGATAATCTTGATAAATGTCATTTATCTAATAGGATCGAATGCTGTTGAACGCCCCTAAGCGTTGGTGTGAACGCACCTAACCAATGAGTTGCGCATGAAGGTATTACACAGCTGATGCGGATCCCTTTTCTTCGAAAGATTCAAGTGTCATGGGTATATCCACTGGTCTCCTCAAATCGTCTTGGCAGGGCATTGGGGTTGAGAAAATCGCTCCACCTTATTATAATGGTGGAGTTCTATGAGTTGAAATCACCTCCACCGCTTTAGATCGGTCGAAGGATTACGCAACTGCATTTTCAACATGGAACCCACTCAAAATTGCATTTGCAGGGCCATTCGAACTTGCAGGGCTTGGGTTCCTCGGTGTACAGATAGTATCTATTTATATTATCTTATACCTCAAATAACTCATTTAATTGGTGTTTGTGAAATCGATGGTTACAAATCCATAGGGCTTAGACCAGCAATGCTTACACATGACAGAGCGTCAAACTGTACTGTTCCTTGGTGAGATCGTTGCAGTGATCGCGTCAGATGTGGTCGATATTCTTAGCATTCTGCTGAAAGAGGCAGGGGACGTTGGCATTCTCCCGGATCGACTGGCGGGGCAGTGTGAAGTAGTTCTGGCACAGATAAAAACAATCGACGTTGTTTTCACTCGTGTTCTGTTTTCTCAGCATCAAGCCGTCGAACACCATGAGGTTCACAATGAGGTTCTGGCGACTGTGATCAAGTTCTCGGGGGTTTGGTACCCTTGCTCGAAAAAAAAGTCTCGATACCACTCGGGTGTCGTGGTGGTGGTAAGGTGTTGACCACATCGATCAACGACTAGGGTGACTTGCCCTTGCACTGTAGGAGGTCTCGATATCTTCTTTAGGGAAGCCTTTTTCCAGCGCTTGCTCCAACAGCGGGTAGATAGGTTGGTGAAGCGATTATCCATAGACGTACAATCGATTGTAGTCAGAGCCATCCATCGCGCAAGAATAGTTTGTTTAGCAGCGTCGTCTTACCACAGTCCAATTTCCCAATGATCAACCGTCTTATCGATAGCTGAAGTAAGAGATAGTGATTACTCCTCGTGGGGGCGTTGGCACTGTAGGAATGTCTTCAACGTTCATTTATTAAAATAACATAGCGATGATTTTCTGCGTGAAAGTCATAGAAAGACGGACACAGTTAACACAAGCGAGGTAATGACCAGCAACGGGTGACGGAGAAAGGTTGGCAACTGCAAGGTGTGCGATGCCAAGAAGTCTCAGTTTGTTGCTACAACCGGTAGAGTGTTCATGAACAAACTAATCAATCGATTACCCATGGAAATGCATGTACCCGGACACAACTTCACCGGGCGGGCGACTAGACTTAGAAAGCGACTACTTCCCGATGGCACCCGAAGGCTTGGTCAAAACCCATTATTCAAGTTGACCAGGCAGCATATCACCACGATCTTTGTCATGCCCAGCACAATGATGCAACCGCACGCAACACCATCTATGACGAAGCTATGCTAGCCTCGTTTAATACCATTCCCAACTGTACCACACACGAACGCTTGGACTGCAGCATCGCCGGACCCATCATCGGTACCAAAGCTCGATTCGTTCTGGGTGTTAAAAAACTGTTCGCTGGACCGATGGGCTAGCTGAGGAGTTGCACAAACCAGTTCGACGTTAGTTTCATAAACGCTGTTTAGCGGTGGGTGGTGTGGATGAGACCTGGGCGGCCGACCTCGTTGATATGAGTGACTTCTCCAGGGACATCAAGGGAAATATATCTATCCTGAGCATTATCGATGTCTTCTCGAAATATGACTGGCTGATACCACTCAAGAACAGGAAGGGGGTGATAGTGCGGGATGCCTTCCAAGCGGTATGCCCAAGAAGCTATGTACAGACAAAGGCACTAAGTTTTACAATAAACATGTAAATCAGCTGCTTCAAAAGCATGGTATCGATCTCTACTCCACCGAGAACGAAGATAAGTCGAGTACTAGTATTGTCAAACGTTGAAACCGCACCATGAAAGAGAAAATGTTCAAATACTTTTCAGCCAACTCCACACGCACCTATATCGATGTCCTGGGCGATCTTGTTCGCCAGTGCAATACCACCAAGCACCGTTATCAAGATGGCCCCTAATGCCGCAAGTCATAAGGAGCATGAAAACAAGTTGTATTGGAATCTTTACATCAGCATACCTCCCATTAACGCGATTTTCCGAATCACCAAGAAGAAAGGTACATTCGAGAAGGGATACACCCCCGCTGGACCGAGGAAGTATTCACCATTTCCCTAGTTTTGTCAGAGGTCCACCGGGCAATCTTTTCTACGATCTTTTCATCTATCTCCTCAAGGGTTTCAACCAAGTCCGTGGCCGAGGTGAAAATCTAGTTTCCAGAGTGAAAGTATCTCTTGTTCTCATCATCTGCCTTACCTGTTGGATTAATCTAAAGGTACAGTGCATGATCACATTGTTTTGCCCCTTACAATGCCCATCTTCTATAAGTTCCCCCCGTGACACCCGAGAGACCTCAAGGGAGGTCGATGGGGGTCATATTCCAGGTAGTAAATACATCTTTAAAGGCTTTCTTCGGCGAATGTACCTCAATGTTATCCCCAATGGCTTTCCTATCTTCCCAAATCTTTTCCTGCACCTTCTTTAGCAGTCGATCTATCGACAGCCTGCTAACCCCTTTCAACCCAAGTTGTTTTGTCTGGGTGATAATCTCCTTCCTCGTGTGGAGTTTGGGACGACGATGAAATTTAAGATTTGTATTCGTTTCTATCACCTCTCAACCAACTGATCTTTCCTCAACCGGGAATACCCTCGAAGGTGGTTCATTTTGGCTATACCTCTCAGGCCTTTGACGTTTTCAACTACTAACTCCATGTTCACTATTGGATTCATGTCTTTATCCTAACAATAAAAAAATCAATTTAGGTCACCCCAAAACCACCATCCCAATTCACTGGTTTTCAGACCCAGTTTTGGGGCCTACAAAACATATCCTAACACTCTCGATCCTACAATCCTTATGAAAAATAAGAAAGTCGTGAAACGTACCCGATGTGTCTGGATTTTTTAATCCCATAGCTTACAAACTGCACAGCTCCATCGGTCTCTCTCTTTGCCAAGACGGTAGTAAGCTGCTTGTTTAATCTCTCACATTCCCATGTGCGAATAGTTTCCCCTTTCGAGCACAAGGTTATAATTTTGCAGACCTTTACTTCGTGTCAACATCTTTGATGTCTTTGACAATCCAGGTTGAGTCCTGCCCTACTTCTTGCCATTTGAGAATTTCCTCATCATTGCAGCGGTGTTCTCGATTGGCCTTAACAGCGTCCTATTTTTTCAGAAATTCTTCCTCTTGCGCCGTATTCTATCTCTGATCAGACATATTTGTAATCGTAAAATCCATTGTGTTTATTCTATCTGTGAATTGTTATTGTCGAGCCTGCAACTTTTGTTGCAGAAAGCTCGACATAGGGATAATGATCCGGTGTCGGATTCATTATTCAAAATTGGCTATTTCTGAATGTTCACGCGTATTTCGATATTTAAGTCCTTCCTTACTCCCCTAATATGCGTTGCGGAAACTATTGACTATATACCTTGTGTTCCTCTCTTGACAAGCTTTTGATTGAGGTATAATATATATCTGTTATTAGGGGCTTAAGGGTCATAGCAGTCCATTCTATTATTCAAAATATCCATTTCATTATTCAAAATTGGCTATTTCTCAATGTTCACGCGTATTTCGATATTTAAGTCCTTCGTTACTACTGTAATATCCGTTGCGGAACATATTGACTATATACCTTTTGTTCCTCTCTAAATAAGATTTCGATCGAGGTATAAAATATATCTGTAATTAGGGGCTGAAGGGTCATAGCAGTCCATTCTATTATTCAAAATATCCATTTCATTATTCAAAATTGACTATTTCTCAATGTTCACGCGTATTTCGATATTCAAATCCTTAGTTACTCCTGTAATATCCGTTGCGGAACATATTGACTATAAACCTTTTGTTCCTCTCTTGATAAGCTTTCGATCGAGGTATAATATATATATCTGTAATTAGGGGCTGAAAGGTCCTGCCAGTCCATTCCATTATTCAAAATATCCATTTCATTATTCAAAATTGGCTATTTCTTAATTTTCACGCGTATTTTGGCATTTAGGTCCTCCGTAAACCCTCTAATGGTCATTGCTGCACATATCGTTTATACTCAGTTTATTCCTCTATCAATAAGCTTTAATTTGGTGTATAAATTTTGCCTTGATTAGGGACTGAAGGGTTGCAGCAGTCCATTCCATTATTCAAAATAAGCTATTTCTTAATGTTCAAGCGTATTTCGATATTTAGGTCCTTTGTTACTCCTCTAATATGCGTTGCGGAACATGTTGACTATATACATTTTGTTCCTCTCTTGATAAGCTTTCGATTGAGGTATAATATATATCTGTAATTAGGGGCTGAAGGGTCATAGCAGTCAATTCCATTATTCAAAATATCCATTTCATTATTCAAAATTGGCTATTTCTCAATGTTCACGCGTAGTTCGATGTTTAAGTCCTTCGTTACTACTGTAATATCCGTTGCAGAACATATTGACTATACACCTTTTGTTCCTCTCTTAATAGAGATTCGATCGAGGTATAAAATATATCTGTAATAAGGGGCTAAAGGGTCCTGCTAGTTAATTCCATTATTCAAAATATCCATTTCATTATTCAAAATTGGCTATTTCTCAATGTTCACGCGTATTTCGATATTTAAGTCCTTTGTTACTCCTGTAATATCCGTTGCGGAACATATTGACTATACACCTTTTGTTCCTCTCTTGATAAGCTTTCGATCGAAGTATAATATATATCTGTAATTAGGGGTTGAAAGGTCCTGCCAGTCCATTCCATTATTCAAAATATCCATTTCATTATTCAAAATTGGCTATTTCTTAATTTTCACGCGTATTTTGGCATTTAGGTCTTCTAATATTCGTTGCAGAACATATTGACTATATACATTTTGTTCCTCTTGTAATCAGCTTTCGAATGAGGTATAAAGTTTATCTACAATTAGGGGCTAAAGGGTCATGTCAGTCCATTCCATTATTCAAAATATCCATTTCATTATTCAAAATTGGTTATTTCTCAATGTTCACGCGTAATTCGATCTTTAAGTCCTTTGTTACTCCTCTTATATGCGTTGAGGAACAAATTGACCATATACCTTTTGTTCCTCTCTTAATAAGCTTTCGATTGAGGTATAATATATATCTGTAATTAGGGATTGAAGGGTCCTGTCAGTCAATTCCATTATTCAAAATATCCATTTCATTATTAAAAATTGCCTATTTCTTAATGTTCATGCGTAATTCGATCTTTAAGTCCTTCGTTACTCCTGTAATATGCGTTGCGGAACATATTGACTATATAACTTTTGTTCCTATCTGAATAAGCTTTCGATTGAGGTAAAATATATATCTGTAATTAGGGGCTGAGGGGTCCTGCCAGTCCATTCCAATATTCAAAATATCCATTTCATTATTCAAAATTGGCTATTTCTTAATTTTTACGCGTATTTTGGCATTTAGCTCTTTTACTTTTCGTTGCGGAACATATTGACTATATACATTTTGTTCGTCTTGTAATCAGCTTTCGAATGAGGTATAAGGTTTATCTATAATAGGGGCTAAAGGGTCGCCGCAGTCCATTCCATTTTTCAAAATTTCCATTTCATTATTCAAAATTGGCTATTTCATAATTTTCAGGCGTATTTTGGCATTTAGGTCTTCTAATATTCGTTGCGGAACATATTGATTATATACATTGTGTTCCTCTTGTAATCAGCTTTCGAATGAAGTATAAGGTTTATCTATAATTAGGGGCTAAATGGTCGCAGCACTCCATTCCATTATTCAAAATATCCATTTCATTATTCAAAATTGGCTATTTCTTAATTTTCACGCGTATTTTGGCATTTATTCCCTCTGTAACCTATGTAACGGTCATTGCGGCACATATCAATTATACTTAGTTTATTCCTCCATCCATTAGCTTTAATTTGGTGTATAATTTTTTTCCTTAATAAGAAGCTGAAGGGGTTGCAGCAGTCCATTCCATTATTCAAAATAAGTTATTTCTCAATGTTCACGCGCATTTCGATATTTAAGTCCTTCGATACTCCTGTAATATGCGTTGCGGAACATATTGACTATATACCTTTTGTTCCTCTCTTAATACGCTTTCGATTGAGGTATAATATATATCTGTAATTAGGGGCTGAAGGATCCTGCCAGTCCATTCCATTATTCAAAATATCCATTTCATTATTCAAAATTGGCTATTTCTCAATGTTCAGGCGTATTTCGATATTTAAGTCCTTCGTTACTCCTCTAAAATGCGTTCCGGAACATATTGACTATATACATGTTGTTCCTCTCTTAATAACCTTTCGATTGAGGTTGAATATATATCTGTAATTAGGGCTGAAGGGTCACAGCAGTCCATTCTATTATTCAAAATATCCATTTCATTATTCAAAATTGGCTAACATGTTTAACCCCGTCACATTATTTATGTATGTGCCTGTCCCAAGTCAGGAGTCTGTAATTTATTGGTTGTCGTTTGTTTATGTGTTACATATTTGTTTTTCGTTCATTATTTTACATAAATAAGGCCGTTAGTTTTCTCGTTTGAATTTTTTTACAATGTCTTATCGGGGCCTTTAATAGCTGACTATGCGGTATGGGCTTTGTTCATTGTTGAAGGCTGTACGGTGAGCTATAGTTGTTAATGTCTTTGTCATTGTGGTCTTTCTGGATATTTGTCTCATTGGCAATCATACCACATCTTCTTTTTTATATTTCCTCATTTGTATGCGTATTGTGGCATTTAGGTCCTCCGTAAACCGTCTTATGGTCATTTCGAATCAAAATATAGCTATAGTGTCACAGTCAATTGTTTTTAATATTTTTTTCACTATTCACCGCTTCAATTTGAATAATGAAACATAAACCATTTCATTATTCATTATTCATTTTTCAATATTGAATAGTGAATAGTGAACTGTTTCATTATTCATTATTGAATAATGAATAATGAACTATGAATAATGGACGTACTTCAGCGTGGTTCTTCTAAGAATGAAATATCTACATAAGTGGCTTAGGCCACACCAATATAATTTCTTGTTCTACGGATTTTTGGACTCCAAAAATTGGGGCGAGAGAGCGATTTGAAAATTTTAATAAAAAAATATTTAATTTGCAAATTTTTGAGGCGAAGCTTAAAAAGTTCAGGAGAGCGATTATATTTTTTTTTGTAAACATAACATACTAGGTTTTCACTATAATTAAAACTTGATTTATCACTTGTACCTTGACATTTCTTTAATTTAAGAAGTATTTTTCCCTGTTCAACAAGAAATAATCAGATAATTGAATAATTAAATTTGGTCTAGTATGTATGTGTGACTGACAATGAGACAATTCTCCATCCAAGTCATAATCAGGTTCAGAACAACCCCTTAATGTTATGAATATCCCTTTTATGAGGGGTCAATATAAGTTATGATATATATATTTTTTTTAAAACACTTTTAGTACAAAAGGGCTAATATTTTCCCAAAGAACTATAATATCTATATGGTATTAAACGATCAAAACATGTCCAAGAATTTTACTGGACTTTAACCATGTTAACACATTTACATGTACTTTAACAGCTTAATATTATTCAAAATAAGTGGACCGCTCTTTTAGAAAAGTTGTTTAAAAATATAATGTATTTCTCCTCTTTTTGAATGTTTTGAGTAAAAAAATCTAAGTTTTCAAAGGTTTTGTATAGTAGCACTATACAAATCCTTAGTATTTCTATTTTCTTTTCTACAACAGTAAACATGGTAAAATGACCCCTTCAAAGCCCTTGTCTGAGGGATAACCTGATAATAACACATATAGGTCAAGGTACGGACTTTTACACAGAGCTTTGATCCAGACCAAACAGAAAGCTATAAGGGACCACAACTGAGTATTGTACACAATTCGAACAGGAAAACCAACGATCTAATTTATATTTCTAAACGGGAAAATACCCAACAACAAACGATAACTGATGAACAACAGATCCCTGAATCAATCAGGACTGGCACAAACCTGTAGCGGTTATGACCTTCAGCATACATTATAATTGCAGTTGAAGGCAAATCCTTCAGAAGTTCCTTGTACTTTATTTTAACAACGAACATTTTTTGATAGGGAATATAAGTCAGGGGGAAAGAAACCAATGTTTTGTTCTGAACAGGTATTCCCGCTGTTATAAATATACTTTTATCGGAGCACTCCCACTTCACTCATGCTGAAACAAATATTCTCACAGATATTTAAAGTGTTGTGGGGTGCTTATAGGTTTAAAATCGTTATATAAATGTTATGCTGTGATTTTAAAAACAAATGTTGAGATCTCTTTATAATATTAAAAAAACGGTGTAGGAAATGGACATGATTACATTTCCGGATGCGGGAAGCGGGAATATAATAAAAATAAAAAAATTCTGTTTTGAAAAAAAACAGGTGCTGGCGGGTCCGTCGAAAAAGGAATTAAATTGGTGTGGCCATATTTTCATTGCAAATCTTCTTAGATTTCTCGAGGATATTTAAAACGTAAGTAGAGTTGAAGGACCAAGGTGTAATAATGGCATACTTTTCTAACATGTGTTAATACTGTTTTTGCTAAACAATGTAATGAAGACAATAATCAATAATGAGAGATAACTATATTATGTAACGCAATATACTAGGTCACATACACTTGGAACACTAGACAGAGTGAAGTCTCATGTTGAAAACGGTTTCCATTATTCACTGACAATAACACAAATATTTATTTTATCGGACATGGCATTTAGAGGTTGCTTGTTAATCATTTATGCCATGAAAAAAGGTATACTTGTATGGTGAGAATGGTTTGCATTCAGAACAATATTCTCCTCCATGTGCAATACTGATGAAATATATGTTTTTATCAGGAAATCTATGTTTTTTAATGTCCGGAATATGACAGTTGTTGTCCATTCGTTTTGTGTCATTTGATTTTGCCATTTGATAAGGGCCTTTCCGTTTTGAATTTTCCTTGGATTTCAGTAACTGTGTGATTATACGTATCTTCTTTTTTTCATCAAACTGTCATCAGGTATGCTAAAAGTTAATTTTTGTAGTTGTAAATGGATCTACGAAAAAAAAAACATCTTTTTTTTTTAATGTTTATCAGTTGTATCAACAATCAATCTTCCACTGAACTGCTCTAATTTGCAATAAATTTGTTGGCTGCGTAGGGATCATGGTAAATTTATAGGAGGAAAATTATAAACGGAAAGTCTGTCAACATATTGCAAAAGCGAAAAACTTAAACATATCAAACGAATGGATAACAACTGTCATATTCCTGATTTGGTATCAAAACTTGTGATATGGACAGTCAACAGCTATATACTATTGTTGTCTTTATTTACTTTCTATTTTTCATATGTAGACAATGGGGGATTAAACCTGTTTTTGTAGCTAGCTTATCCTCTGATTTGTATGGCAGTCGCATTAAATTCTAAGATATTGACAACGGTGTGTGGACAAACCAAACAGACATAATAGGCAAAAACGACAAAAATAAGGGTACAGCAGCAATATTTTGTTATAACACAAAAAAGCATATAGACAAAGCACATTCACAAAAATGAAAGAGGTCTTTACTTAATTCCAATTTAATATTCTGGTCACCAGTGACATTACCTGTTGTTACGAATATACATTCGTGTTGGGTTTTTATATTATGTGTACAAGTTACGTTACCTGTTGTTACGAATATATATTCGTGTTGGGTTTTTATATTATGTGTACCAGTTACGTTACCTGTTGTTACGAATATACATTCGTGTTGGGTTTTTCTATTATGTGTACCAGTTATGTTACCTGTTGTAACGAATATATATCGTGTTGGGTTTTTATATTATGTGTACCAGTTACCTAGCTGTTGTTAGTTTGATACATTCGTGTGATAGACAGTTCAAAACGATTTTATTTTGTGGAAGGTGTCTGTTGTTATTATGTAGTTTACATGTTCATGTCGCTGTAATGTACTATTATATTATTTATTTATGTATTTCTCCATCCTTTCGTTATTTGTACTGTATTCCTGTCATGCAATGTTGTCATTAATATTGGTATTTTTTAAATTGACCCATGAGCGGTAGGTTTGTCAGGTTAAATCAGGTTCAACCCACTATTTATTTCTTAATATGTGCTGTACCTAGTTAGGAATATGACAGTTGCTATCAAATAGTCCGTTTCTATGTATGTTGACGTTTGCTTTTGTAGAAGTTCAATATTTCTGTTATTCTTTTGTTTTCCTTTTAAAGGGGATATGTTTCCTTCAGTTTTGGTTTGTAATCCAAGTTTATTTTTCAACCAAATTGATTTATGATTGTTAAACAGCTACATTGTATATACTATTGTTGCCTTTATCAATAATTGTCAAAATCAGCATTTTGTGTATTTATTTTTTTTTAATTCATGACACCAATTCTTCAGGCAACTAAAACTAGAACTTACAATCAACACAGGTACTGCAGCTTGCATACACAGAGATGTGTAACCCCGACAAAATCTGCATGTGTCTGTCCAAAGTCAAGAGCCTGTATGTAATTTAGGAGTTGTTGTTGGTTCGTTATTCATCATATGTGTATTTCGTTAATTGTTTTGTTTCAAGTTAGGCAGCTAGTTTTCCCAATTGAATTGTTTTACATTTTTCATGTCAGAGCCTTTTGTATCCGACAATACTTTGTTGTTTTTGTCCTTGTTAATGACCGAATCTTTGCCTTTAATTGATAACATCCACTGCATTTGCACATGTACTTATTCTTATACACGTGTAGTAGTACTTCGATAAAAAAAAAAGAATATTCTTCAAATGGCATAATTGTTTTATTTTTATAAATATAGTTTATGAAGGCACATTCGTGCAATTATGCATAATGTATTTATCCATGTTATCATCTGTTATTAATTGTTTTTGAATAAAATAAACATTTTGATGGAGCAATTCTAATAACAAGTAAATTAATTGAGTTAATAATTGTTAAAAATGCATCAGTCTCTTATCTCACAAAATAATTCAAAGTATCAAAAACTAATTTACATTCCAACGTAATTAATTGAAAGCATATTACATTCTAAATTAATCTGATTCAAAGTAACAGCAGTAAATCAAATGACAAAATCTGCATATTGGATCATAATAAAACGTTATACTTTACAAGTTTCGTCCGATGACGTAACCATGATATTTTTTCTTGATTTACTAACTTGAAAGTATCGCGATATAAAGTTACTGGCATGTAGATTTGTTATAATATCGAAGAGAATAATAAAATGGTTTTATTGTTACATATATTAGAATCAAGAGATTTAAAATGTTATTTAGGTATGCTAATTCCTTTTAGAAAAACCTGAACTCAAAACGAATTACCAACCTTTTGATTAATAATCCTGGAAATCAAAGGAGTTGGTTCGCTCAATTTTTTTGGTCCTACATTTGGTTGAAATTTAGTCAATTTTGTCAAATTTCGCCAAAATCGTTGATATTTACCTATTAAGGATGTGAACATCTACGCTTTAAAATAACATTTTGACAACAATAGTTCTATTTAACTTTCTCACATACCTTGAGGTCAACGCAAAACATTTTTGTTATCTTCAAACATTGAACTTTATAATCGGGGCCAAAAGTGATGGCCTTTACCGAACTCACTTCTATAAAATACATCACGTACGTAGAAGCAATTGACTTTGCACTGCATAACTGTATTTAATTGTGTATTTTGATCTTATGTTTAGAGGACGCAAGCTACAAACTGAAAGCAAATTGTTTGTGTCGAGAGAAAGTGTTGATTATTTTGTATACGAAACGCGCATATGGCATACAAAATAAATAAATATTGTATCTACTATATCTATGATGAGTTTATTTGTAAGTCATGAACACCAGCAGAAAAAAAATAATAGAGTTTTTTTGTTCATACAACATAGGCAATTCTCCTAATTTCTGTTTTTTGAAGCTCAATCTCAAAGACTGCTTAATGTATTACAATACTATATTTTTGAATGTCTAACCTGTTTGAATATCCGTCATCGGGAATGCTCAAAATTAGATATTTTGAGACGAATAAATAAATAGAATGATCTATAGCGACGAACAAAAATATCTATATATTGTATCTATTTAATTGTATACCAGTTTAAACAACAATCAATCATTCCTTTCTTTAATTCACCATGACGTGTTGAATCTTGTACAGAGCAGGGTAAATTAATAGAATTGATGCGTATTCTCTTCTGTCAGATATGCATTAAGACATTTTTGCAATTACTTTATTTTTAATTTCAGAAACTAAAATTATTGAGCTTTTAAATGTAGTATAAGTACGGTAACTTACATAGTACACCGAAACAAAATAAGAACATTCCAATTTGAACCAAGTTATCTATGATGATATAAAAAAGAAGATGTGGTATGAGTTTATTCTTCAGATTGCATCAAAAGTAGAAACACACATTCTTGTTTTATTTATTTATTTATATAAGGGCACATTAGTAATTGTATGCAACAAGTTAATTGACGTTTATTTGGCCCTTTTAACCTTTTTTGGATTCTAGCGTCACTGATGAGTCTTTTGTAGACGAAACGCGCGTCTGGCGTATATACTAAATTTAGTCCTGGTATCTATGATGAGTTTATTTGCAATCAATTAAAACCGAATAAAACATACAGTTCACAGAACAATTGTAATAAAACATATGTTTTCACAGAACAATTCTAATAAAAAGCACATTAGTTGGCAATGGTTAAAAGTACATCAAAATCATATCAAAAATATGAACTCAAAGTATCAGACACATAGTTACATACCATTGTACTTAACTGAAAATATATTATACTCTAGATATATCCAATTCAAAGGCATATCTTAAGAAATGACAAAATATGCACATACAGTAATGATAATGAAAGTAGCACGACAAACGTTTAATGGTATGTGGTTAGTAATGTAGAAAAGAATAATTAATTAGCTTAGTTGTTGCAATAACTACTTACTATCAATACCAAAATACGTTTTCACACAGAGAAAGCATGATGATTTGTATTTAGAACAACCAAACTTCAAAATTGGTGATCTCTGTGACAATATTTGTTAATCTTTTAAATCAAATGAACAATACTCGCTAACAATTAAGTTTGGAATGCGTTTTGATATTTCCTTGTGAAAAATGTTCTGATATTCTACAAAATTCGAACAATGTTGATTTTTAAATAATCTTGCTAGGATATAATTTTGATGTACAAGCTGTTTGTATTACGGATTCTTTGGAATACTATAAGTTTAAGAAAAACGTATTTGTCATTTTTTTTTTTTGTCCCCCGTTCTTACTCGATTTATACTTTTCCTGACAATATGATTATTTTGAATGTGTGTATCATTTGATCTCTTAAGTCCTATGCTAGTCAAAATTCAATTATGACAACAAATGGTCTTGATGTCCTCTAAATATCAAA
Source organism: Mytilus galloprovincialis (assembly GCF_965363235.1). Classification (NCBI taxonomy): domain Eukaryota; kingdom Metazoa; phylum Mollusca; class Bivalvia; order Mytilida; family Mytilidae; genus Mytilus; species Mytilus galloprovincialis. The sequence goes on along the minus strand of NC_134846.1, from coordinate 3,850,410 downwards.
CTGTGACGTTATGACAAAGGCTGCCATACCTGATGACGTAACTTATATATATGCATCCTTTTGCAGATCAGTGAAACAAAAGATTACATGTCTACAAAAAAATCTATAAAAAAAAAAAGATTTTATCAGTGAATGTCGTGCACTACGATAATTCTCTAATATCAGCTATGAATTTGAAATATTTGAAAAGCTTTGGCAATCCTTGCGTATCAAATTTAGAAAATAATCTGTCACGACACATATTGTATCACGATTGATGTAGTAGAACATTTTATTTTCATAACATACATATGTGTTTGATATGATAAAGTACAACACCGTAACCATAAATATTTTTAAAAAAATACTTAATAATATGCATAAGACTTATGTGCGTTTGAATAAGTGACATATTTCTTTATTTTAAACATGATCTATCAGATAGCATATGGTTATACAGGGTTAGCAATACAATTTATTAATTCTGCGCCTGAATGATCAATCTTCAAATTTGCGTTAATATGTAAACATGTATTTCTCATATAGCTTTGAAATATCTATATAGGTTGGCAATTTATAAATGATGTCTTTCATGATAGTGTTTATTGCGGATTAATGTAGTGCCTTATATCAATCATGGTTTTATACCACTTTCAGTCGTTCCGTCACTCAACGTTTTTGCCTAACTCATCAAAGTGACAACTAGTGCCAGAAGGTCAGTAAGAGTTAGAATATTTTTACTTGTAATTTGCAGTAAAGAGTTTATGAATGATCGAACTGCTATCTGGAATATGACAAGGGAAATTGGATAAAACATTAAGCTTCTTTCAAATATCGGCTTTATAATTTGGCATCCTTTTATTACACAAATTCAGGCCCTGAACACATCATAGTATTTCAAGTTGGTTGATTCTAAACAGTGAATTGACTCGTATGAATATTGGAAAATTGTTTTATCGCAGAGAGTAGATAGATAAAGGATGATATTTTGCTTTTAAATGGGCCACACAAAGAACCACCAAAGATTTGTTATGAGGGATTATCACAATGTTTAAAAAGGCACAATTCCGACAGGAGGGAATGGTAGCCTTTTTATTCTGAATGAACGAATGTAGCGGTAATTCAGGATCTCACAACGCAAGAAGAGAGAAAGAAGACTATGGGGCAAACGAAATTAATAGATCCATTAAAATTAGACGAACGGATGCCAGTGTGTTTCAAAGGTGAATGGGAGAAATACAGGTAAACAAATAGCTAAAATAATTTCGACCTTTGGGATTTTGTGTACGAAAGTACCATCTTTGAAGTTCCCTTACTTGTGTCTATGAGTTTGACTGTTTCTCTGGTATCTGCGCCCCTCTTGCAAATATACGGGACAGGTTTATGTTTACATGTGTTATTCTTATATATCCTAAATTTTGATACTTTAACGATGTATTTATTATAGCGAAATGCTTTAAACATTTGTTAAACTTGCATGTTGAATTTTGAAAGGACTATTTGCTAGCAGCGTTCTCTTAATCTAAAATAATTAATCATGCATTTGTGTCTTTTCTTCAACAATCGCAATATTGCATTTTTTTTTGCACCCCGAAAGCACAAGATTAGTTTAATTGAGCTCTTGAGCTGACATGTCAGTAACTGATCGTGGTCCTTTCTTTATTTAAATATCATTGTCATTTTCCTTAGTTTGTTTTTTTAACTTTTCTGACATCGGACTCGGACTTCTTTTAAACTGAGTTTTAATTGTTTTCGTTATAACTGTGTTTCTTTATTTTACATTGGATATTGATATAGAGGAAGGGTTGAGATCTTACACATGATTAACCCCACTCCATTTTTGCGCCTGTCTCAAGTCCGGAGCCTCTGAACTTTGAATGTTTTGGAGTTTAGAATGGCATCAGTTTTCAATGAAATAATACACATTTTTATTTAGGGACCAGCTGAAGCCCACCAACGGGTGTGGGATTTTCTCGCTGCTTGACGACCCATTGGTGGTTTTCACCTGTTGTCTGTTCGGCTGTTTTCTCTGTGCCATAATACCTATTTCAAGTCAAATTAATTGAAAAGAATAAGCATTTGTTCTTACGTATGCAGCGCATTTCATGTGCTTCAAAGCCATTAAAAGTACAAAGCATCAAAGTTTCGAACATGACTGTACCAATTCGTCAACGTATGACAATGCAAATTTTTGATGTGATAGCCAGATGTTGTGTATGTGATACTTTCGAGTATAAGTCATTATATTTTAGTGATGTTTTATTTGGTTTTGGTTTTTCTCGTCCAATCATGTCTGCGTGTCGTCTTGGGTGTGTTATACTGGCAGACGATATGTTGTATTTACGATATTTTCATTTACTTATATCAGAATTGAGGTGGCAGTCACTTTAAGCAGATAATTAGGAAAAAAAAAACATTGTTATGTATGTTTAAAAAAAGCTGTATTAGAATCAATCGTTTTAAAAATTTCATAATCGTTGTTCAATATATTTGTACCTCCTGTGGAATTCTGACATTTTAAGTGTTGTCGTGATTCATAGGTTTTTGTGTATGTGATATTTTCGATCATAAGATATTAAAAGTTTTACTAACTAATGTTGCAAAAGTCATTTTTCGCTCCTTGTTTGATATACACTATTAAAATTGAGAAAGGAAATGGTGAATATGTCAAAGCGACAACCACCCGACCATAGAGCAAACAACAGCCGAAGGCAACCAATGGGTCTTCAATGTAGCGAGAATTCCCGCACCCGTAGGTGTCCTTCAGCTGGCCCCTAAAATATGCATAATAGTACAGTGATAATGGACGTCATACTAAACTCCGAATTATACACAAGAAACTAAAATTTAAAATCATACAAGACTAACAAAGGCCAGAGGCTCCTGACTTGGGACAGGCGCAAAATTGCGGCGGGGTTAAACATGTTTATGAGATCTCAACCCTCCCCCTATACCTCTAGCCAATGTAGAAAAGTAAAAGAATAACAATACGCACATTAAAATTCAGTTCAAGAGAAGTCCGAGTCTGATGTCAAAAGATGTAACAAAAGAAAATAAATAAAATGACAATAATACATAAATAACAACAGACTACTAGCAGTTAACTGACATGCCAGCTCCAGACCTCAATTAAACTGATTGAAAGATTATGTCCTCATCATATGAATATCAGGTACAATCCCTCCCGTTAGGGGTTTAGTATCATACTATCATAAAATATATGAGAAGAACATAACCCGTGTCATGCCAACAACTGTTTTTTTAGAAATAAATGTGTTTAGTTCCGATGCAAAGACCCTATCAGTGAATCAATGTTAAATCCAAAATATGCAATCTTTAATGACCTGACAACAGTATCGTAACTATATCCCCTTTTAATAAGTCTATTTAAAGGTTTTGTTAGTTTCTGAGGAGAATACTGACATTTTTGTGCTTTATAAAGAATATTTCCATAAAATTTTGGATGTGAAATACCTGAACGTATAAGATGTCTGCATGTTGAGTTATATTTACGAATTATTTCCTTATACCGGTGATAAAATTTAGTAAATGTTTTGACCAGTTTGTGATATCGAAAACCCTGGTGTAATAATTTTTCAGTAATACATACATTTCTCTCGCTAAAATCTAATACATTGTTACATACACGAGCGAATCGTACAAGTTGAGATATATAAACACCATAAGATGGTGACAAGGGAACGTCACCATCTAAAAATGGATAATTAACAATAGGAAATGAAAAATCATCTCTTTTATCATAAATTTTTGTATTAAGCTTCCCGTTTATGATATAGATATCAAGATCGAGGAAAGGGCAGTGGTCATTGTTATCATTAGCTTTATTTAAAGTAAGTTCTACAGGATAAATTTCTTTAGTATACATACTGAAGTCGTCATTATTTAGAGCCAATATATCATCCAAATATCTAAAAGTATTGTTAAATTTTTGTATCAAATGTTGTTTTGATGGGTCTTTGCTAATTTTAGTCATAAATTGTATACTTTGAAATCGTTTGTATTTCCTGTGTTGTTCTCATTTTACTCAGTTAACGATGACATCTACAATGTTTTTCATCCCATGAAATAATAGTTTTATGTTTAGCACAAAATTCGTAGCACCTTAACGAAATATATTTTCTTTTCAAATGTCGACAACAAAATCATACATAGTTTGGTAGCCATGGTGAGACATTTAAAAGCAACGTATGGTTCGGCCTCGCAGATAATAAATCTAGTACCGTTTGTCACCTTTAGACATAGGTATGATTGACATTAAATGAAGTAAGGTGCTAAAAACAGTATTAAACAAACGGGAATATTATATATTATTACATACATTATATCATATCCAATATTACAAATTTGTAAACAATTTGCTTAACTTAATTGGTTTGCAATAGAGTTTTTGAATAAGTATATTAACGTTAAAATAATTTGTGTTAATATATCACACAACGGATATGATAACGCCCGGACAGGATTTATTTATATATCTGTTACATAATTGTTTTTATTCAGTGTATACCTGTTCCAAATAATTGTTATCGTTATTTTTGTGTTGTTTAAAGTTGAATTTTTAATACACAATTAATACATCACAGCAGCATCACTGAATGCAAGTGTTTTGCCATTGCTTTATTAAGAGTAAGGTCTACTATAAATTTACAGTAAAAATATTTTTGCAAAAAATCGCCATAATAGGTGTTGTCTTATTATAAGTTGCAAGCCCAAATATTTGTCCCTATCTGAAATCTATGTTGATTTATCTTTGTCATCATTTTGTCTCAGTACGTAAAAAAAAAACACGACAACAACTAATAAACTTTAAAAAATGTACATGTATCTATGTCTTCTTATAACTTTGATCTAATATTTTTGCGAATGCTATTGTGTAATACCTTTAAACGCCTACATTGAATAAGTGTGATTTTTATTATTCATTATTCATTATTATATAACCGATGTTACGGTTGTCCTTTTATTGGTGAACAACCCACTGCTACCAAACAAATATATTCTTATCATCTTGGACTGCATAGTTTGAAAGTTTCATCGATGACACAATACCCAAACATTGACAATGGTGAAAGTTAATGGTCACATTGTTTTTTCCCTCGAATTAGGGATGACTGTTTAAACTGTCTATATGCCCTCTATAGAAATTAATATTGTTGCGGTACTTTTAAAACCACAGGCTGACAAAAATAACCAAAATAACGAGCTACAAGGAAATTTCTAATCGGCAAGTTCCTTTTCCAATGAGTAAATCAAGAGCTCAAACATATCAATCGAATGGAATACAACTGTGATATTCCTGACTTGATACAAGCATTTCTATTGTAAAAAAATGAGGGATTAAACCTGGGTGTAGGCTTTCGAAATAAAGTCAACGGTAGTATATTGCTGTTTGAAAGTCATAAATCAATTGTAAGAAAACAATTCCGGGTTACAGACCTAGGGAAACACATCAATTATTAGAGGAATGCAACGGAACAACAGAAGCAATAATGTGCAACAGAACTAAATAATGATATACACAGAAACAAAAAATGATATACGCAAAAAAAAAAAAACATCGCGACAAATATCCATTGAATTAAAAAATCAATTATTAGTTGGCCTCAAAAGATCAAAAGACAGCTCTTTACCTACTACTTGCTCGTGTTGTGTCCGTATAATTATATATAGGTTATACTGATACTAAATTTATACCAGAGCTGACTTGTCTTTCTAAATGACAAAACTTTTACCGCTCCTTTTTATCGTAGCTAAAACAATTTTCTTTATCTATTCAAATCGCCATGTGCTATTATCAGTATTGCATGTTAATAATTGCTGTATAACTGCATTTTTATGCATTTAATTAAAAAAATAGGCCTTCATACGAAATTTATGTTTCTATTTGACTATCCTGCATTACATTTATAGTTATATCAAATGTATCAGAATCAACGTTAATTATGATTTTACCTGCTCGTTTGATAATAACCTTTATCGTTGGCAGGCTAGATATACGACCAAACAATAAAAACGAGTCACGTATGTATAATGTAATATGAATGAACTTAATATACTGTGTGTTATTCATTTAGTGTTTCAATAAAAATCCACTGAGTCACTATTTAAAAAAAGTACTTGTAAGACATCGATTATTATTTTATTACAATATTATGTCGACACTTACTTTGGGGTATAATTTACTCTTTTGATTTTATTTACTAAGATATTTCAGTGCATTTTTTATAAAGTTTCAAAGAAATATTTTGTTAGTTCCCGTTTTAACAAAGGGAACGAAAACGTCAAAATGCTATTCAATGAATGAATTCAAACAAAATTAGATCTCATTTAGATCATGACTTTCCTTAAAAACATTTAATGCATCTTTTACTGGATTGCAACCTTGAAATTCATTCATTATTAATAGTAATAAATTGCAGCTAACAGGATTTATTTCACTGCGCAGTAGATACCTCCCCGGTGAAGACATGTGGCTGAGCAAGAAGTAATGAAATTCAAATCGAAATAATAATGCATGTAGAAATTTCGTTATTGATACACTTAACAAAACGAGAAGATACGATAAGGCCATGTTTTGTCCCTAAAATTCTAATATCAAAACTAATATATATATATACATATATCAATCATTAGATGTTCACACAGCATGCATCTGTTTAAAATCAACCTTCATATTTATGAAATCAAACGTATTTGCTTTTAGGCTTCATATGTCTTTATTTTATAGCAAACCGTAAGATAGGTACTGTATTTTATAAATCATTTGGAATGATGATAAACGTAGGTTCGAACACTAATTACGGATACAAAATATTGTAATTTGGTTTGTACTAGTTTACCGGATTTAGTGTAAGTTTTTCTTGTGTATTAATTCCTTGCAAACTAGAACGTTGTTACATAACATTCAGAATTGAAATGGGGAATTTGTCAAAGAGACAACAACCCAACCATAGAAAAGACAACAAGCAGAGGATCACCAACAGGACTGGTCTTTAATGTAGCGGGATATTCCCGCACCCGGAGGCGCATTCAGCTGGCCCCTAAACACATATATTCTAGTTCAGTGATAATGAACGCCATACTAAACTCCAAATGGTACAAAAGAAACTAAAATTAAAAATAACACAAGACTAACAAAGGCTAGAGGCTACTGACTTGGGACAGGCGCAAAAATGCGGCAGGGTTAAACATGTTTATGAGATTTCAACCCTCCCCCTATACCTCTAGCCAATGTAGAAAAGTAAACCTATATCAATACACACATTAAAATTCAGTTCAAGAGAAATCCGAGTCTGATGTCAGAAGATGTAACCAAAGAAAATAAACAAAATTACTATAATACATAAATAACAACAGACTACTAGCAGTTAACTGATATGCCAGCTCCAGACTTCAATTAACTTAACTGATTGAAAGATTATGATTTCATATATGAATATCAGGCACAATCCTTTTTCGTTAGGGGTTTATTAGCATACCATCATAACATATATGAGAAGAACATAACCCATGCGATGCCAACAACTGTTTTTTTAATAAAATTTAATGTTTAGTTCCGATGCAAAGACCCTATAAGTGAATCATCGAACTCCAACATATGCAATCTTTAATGACCTGATAAGAGTATCGTAACAATATCCCTTCTTAATAAGTATATTTAAAGGTTTTGTTAGTTTCTGAGGTGAATACTGACATTTGTGTGCTTTATAAAGAATATTTCCATGAAAAAATGGATGTGAAATACTTGAACGTATAAGAAGTCTGCATGTATGTAGCTGAGCATGTTGGTTAAATGCAAAGTAGGTTCAAATACACACACATTGAATACAAAAAAAATTCCATAACTTTATTTAAATACATAATGCAGTAATATCTGCATCCTTGATCAAAGGGAGGTAAGTCAAAACAAATTCTAAAAAGATGACGGTGTAAATGCTATGCGTAACATTCATATAAAATGTGTGGTATTATTCCAATGAGGCGACATTCCACAATATACAGTTGCTGTAATCATCAACAGCTGAAGTAAGGCACACAAAACAATTAGCCTGATAAGCCATTATTTTTCTTATTTAGATTTTTCTGATAATCTGTTATGTATTGAATCTCGCTTTTTTGCATCTAAGATTTTGTTGAATAATATTCAAGAAATATAAAAATTATATTTTCCCCAAGTTAAGGTAATTGCTATTGGTGTGAATTGTGCTTTGTTGATAAAACTATGTGAAGTTTCTATTGAATAACATAACACAACATTAATATACATTTGTTTATTTTATTATTATTTAAACATTAAAACTGTTGTGTAATTGTTATTATAAAAAGTAATAGAGCAAAAATAATTCCAAGGAAGTTCAAATCAGAAAAAAATAAAATTCTCCTTTCAAGTGGCAAAATGATTATGTCTGCGACATTCTTATTGCAGTAATTTGTAGTTAATAAAGTGTGAATTACGTTAAAAAAAAAACGCTATCAACACAGTTATTTCAATAGTATAATTCTATGCGATTGTCATACAAGTGAGAGGTTTGTCCAGTTATTATGCCAGGTTAAATCTACCATTAACTACATTAGAAAAATGTATGCAAAAAGTCAGGAATTTTGCAGTTGTTATCCGTTCGTTTGATAAGTTTCTTTTTATTTTGAAATTTGCTTACTAGGGACTTTCCGTTTAGAATGTTCTCGTAGTTTTTTATTTGACATTTAAGTAAGTGTACTTTTCTTATATGTTATTGCTCAAATTTACATGCAGCAAATGCATATGCAGATAATTTGAATGGTTATATTTCGTTATTGAATATTGAATAAAACTTTTTGAATATATTCCATGTTGGTGATACTATTCAATAGCAATTAAAAATATATTTCGTGAGAAGAATGAAATATTAAAAAGCTTTTTCTTAGAAGACTTTTTTATCATTGTATAATGTATGTAGTTTACAGGTATTTTGCAAATGTTTAAGTCCTTAATCTGCAGACAATTTATTGAATGATTAACCTTGACAAGAATCTTCCAAATTGTATAAAATAAGTAGTCTTTAAAATGACAATAATATTAAGCCAAATTTAACAATTTGTCTGTTGAGTTACAGGTAATTTGTAAAATAATGTTAAATATGGATATACATATCTTTTACACAACATCTTGGAAAGGAAAGCAAAAACACAAAACAATAACAGAATGATTTAGTAAAATTATGTTTATTCTTTAAATAAGTAATGAAGTTTGTTAAATGAGAAAAAGTTTGAGTCAATATGTCTTTCCGAGAGTCAGTTTGAATCTCAAAGCATGAACATACATTGCTTGACTGATTGTCGTGAAATAAACGTCAAATTGCAAATCTTTCATGTAAAACTAAATCCAAAAGATAAGATCTGTAATAAATGCAAAGGAAGCTTCTACCAATAGACATGAGGATATGTTTTATAGGGACTGAACTGTCGTTTTTTTAATAATAAAGGATAAGGGATAAAAGTGCAGAACAAATGGCACGCTCCCGACAGAAGTACAGATGAGGTAATATATTTACTGCCCATTCAAAAAGTATTATATCCTACAGACCTAAGTAGTTTTTCCTCTTAAGCATGAAGTTTACTTGCGATTTGATGAAGTTTGTACTTATGTATCGTAGTCAGTCTTTGTGATTTTAATTACAAAAACATGTAGACCTCTAAGCAATGTCACGATTTTTTGTAATGTAAGCATACAATTTACTTTATTTTCACTTCCTTTGGATTTTGTTGGGCATGAGCGATATGTCAACCAACTCATGATGGCGTCCGTAAAATTTACTTTAAGACAAGAAGAAAAGGCACCCTGCACAATTTCTTAAAGTTTACTTTCATATATCATGATGATGTCCTATAACTAACTAGCCCATCTTTCTGTCAATATTTGCGTCTGATATATCCCAGTGGACTTGAAATTAAAGATAATACAGATACAACAAGGGCTAGTATTGATTCATGCATTGATCTTTTTCTCAATAAAGACATAGAGGGAGGATTTCACACTAAAAAAACATGAGAAGCAGGATGATTTCAAATTCCCTTTATCAGTTTCACATTTCCCAGCAGTAACATACCTGTACAATTTTCCATGCTAGCTTTATCATGTCTAATTCAAGGTTTGTCTAAACTAACTTTGAAGCTACTGATGGTGAAAAGTAATATTTGAACAGTTCTAAAAAATGATGGTAGCTAAAACAACAACAAAAGACACAAAAATTGGCATTAAATGAAGTAAGGTGCTAAAAACAGTATTAAACAAACGGGAATATTATATATTATTACATACATTATATTATTTCCAATATTACAAAGTACCTCGCCACTCTGATGAATCATAGATAATTGAAATGTACTTCTGATTAATCCATGTTTTGTTTGAATTGCTATAAAACATATAATATCCGACTTCTTTCAATATGTGTTCATTATTGTTCAAGGAATATTTGTCAAGTCTATGATCAAAACAGATTTTTGCTTTCCAATTAAAGGGGTTGTGAATACAGACATCATAAGTAAAACGAAGGTATCAGAAGAGTTTTGATTGTTTTCGAAATACTACAGATTTCCCTTAGCTGTATTTGGGAAAACCTTAAAACACATTGCGTCGTCAGTCCTCTTTATCTTTGTTCTTTATTTGACGTTAACATTTCTTTGTATCGTAGCGTCAATGATGAATCTTATCTTTTGTAACAACATTAAAAGCTTTTTTGCAATGTACCTATAGCGAGTTCTAAGTAGTTAATTAATGAAAAGCCATGAGGCTTGATCATCTATGATAAGTATAAAATATTGCATGTGTAAATGACGATATTTAAAGACAATATATGCTGATTTAATAGTAATCAGTATGTACATCGCCATGGAAAATGATTCAATTCGTATTATTATACTTCACGTTAAAATGCCAGATTTTGATTGGCTGATAAGAGGGTGTTAATTTACTTTATCACATAGCTGAGAGGGTGACATTTTTTTTTTAATGTTACCCTCTCGTCTAGACCAATCAAAACCGATAGTTTAAAGGACAATTCATTGACTATACATCAAGCCATTAAATACAATGCTAAAATTCTACGTTTTGGCTCAGATTTTATTATTGGACTGTTAAAATAAAAATATAAAACCTCTTGAATAACTTTTGTTATTTTTTTTAAGTACGTGACGTCATAGAAAATAATTTTAAAATAAAATTAATCTGTAAAAGACTATAATGATAGGACATTCAGTATAATAAATTAAATAACACATAGCTTCGCCGCGGTTGACAATGTTTTCTCGGGGTCACAATCTGCTCTATCACCCTCTCATCTATGTGTTATTTATATATTATCGCCCTTAGGGTCAAGGAACAGTAAATAGGCTATGTCGCAGATTTTGCTCAAATTTTGCATACAATCTTTGCTCGGTGAACTACAACTGACAATCGAAAAAATAATGCATTTATCTCTTTTATTATCTGAAATATTGCAGATTGATTTCTTTTAATATGGGTGAATATTTATATAGAAAGCACATACGATCAGTGAAAAAACATACAAAATTTGTATTAAAATCGCCAAATCTTCTACGCCATAGATTTTTCTTTAAAAACTGTATGTTGTTGACACATAAAATTCCGTTATAATGATGTAAAATAAAGATAGGGTCACCGACTTCATTTGTTGTCTAATAATCATTTTTTTCACCTTGTTGGTAGTGAAAAACGTCAAAAATCAACGTTCTACGGCCTACAACACGGCAACGTTACGATTATTTCGACGTTTTATAGGATTTTTTTCACAAAAATCACAACATTAAATGATTTATACCGTAAAAACGAAGTCGGTGGCCCTATCTTTATTTTACATCATTATGACGGTAATTTATGTATCAACAGCATACAGTTTTTAAGGAAAAATTCTATGTAGTAGAATTAGAGATTTGGCGAATTTCAGACAAATTTTAGAAGGTTTATGCCGATTTTTTGTGCTTTCTATACAAATGCTCACCAATTTTGTAAGAATTCAATCAGTAATATTTTAAATGATAAATGAAATCAATGCCTTATTTTTTCGATTTTCAGTTGAAGCTCATCGAGCCAGAGTTGTATGCCAAATTTTACTGAAATCTGTGATATAGCCCATTTACTGTAACTTGACCTTAAAGCAAACTAATTCTCCAGTGAATAAGCTTTATTCATATAAAAAGTAAAATCACAAAAATACTGAACTCAGAGGAAAATCTAATCGGAAAGTAATAAAGGCAACAGTAGTATACCGCTGTTCAAAATTCATAAATCCATGGACAAAAAAACAAAATCGGGGTAATGAACTAAAACGCATTAAATATCAGAGGAGAACAACGACACACAATTAAAATATAACACATACACACAGAAACGGACTAAGCATTAGACAAAGTCCTATGAGAATAACAAATATAACATCAAAACCAAATACATGAATTTGGGATAGATAAGTACCGTGACACGTCTTATAGTAATGTGAATTCACTTTCAAAAATAAGAGAAACAAACGACACAACGGAAACACAACGTTAAAATGTAACACACACAGAAACGAACTGTAATATAACAATGTTCATATTCCTGACTTGGTACATAATCACATTGCAAAATCAAATGACAAAACACATCAAAAACGAATGGACAGGAACTGTCATATTCCTGACTTCGTACATTGTTGACAGTCTCATCAAATTCCGTTATAGTTACAATGATGCGTGAACTAAACAAAAACAACCGACTTTTGACTTCGGGTTATACAATTTGTCGACAGGTATTTCCTGCATGGTAGGTCATTCTTGTACTGAGTAAAGTCAGACCAACCACAAGAATTAAATCAAACATTTGATCGGTGTTATTTAGGGGGAAACTCGCAATTTTCTTATGATGTTGTCGTCTATAAAAACATTAATCAACAAATTTCCCCCAAAACGTGTTCTTATTGTCAGCTTGATTTTACCTCTTTAAGCTGTTCTTACTTCGCCGAGTACTAGGATGTCCTACCTCAGAGAAAATCATTTGTCGAAAAAACTCCAAAGCCAAATGTCAGTTATACAAACACTTATCGGGGCCTTTTATATCTGACTATGCAGTATGGGCTCTGCTCATTGTTGAAGGCCGTACGGTGACCTATAGTTGTTAATGTCTGTGTCATTTTGATCTCTTGTGGACAGTTGTCTCATTGGTAATCATACCACATCTTCTTTTTTAATAGTGTATAAGAAAATAAATAAATATCACAAATATATATGTGTATGCAAAATATTTCAGATACTTAAGTAAGTTAAGGTTAAATCGTAATGTGGTTGGGTTTTTTTTATCTAATAATCAATTCTAGCTGTTGTTAATTCCCATATTTTGTATATTCCATCCCATTCATTTATGTTGAACTCGCTAACACATTTCATACCATATGGGAATTGCAGTCACACGTTTAGCTTGCGTATTTGTGGTGCTTTGGGCTCAATAAATAAACCCAGAAATAAAAAAAAAAAAAAAAAAAACCACACAACAATGATCATCGACAAATATACTCTTTCAATGCACAAAAACTGTCGGATTTCTATTGGTCTGTGAGTCATCTGGTATTATTATCTGTACAGTAATTTCTTTTAAATAAATCTAGAGCTTCGATGGGATATCAAAATGATGATCAGTTATAGTGATCTTATTTGGCTTAAAGGTACATAGGTTGTACATATATAAACACTCATTGTTGATTAATATGGATAATTGATACGATCGATGCCGCATGAGCAAATCCGTCCCATTGGAATATACATGGTATTTTGGAAGGACAGTTTTGCAAATGATTTACAATTTGTATCAGTTGCAGTCAAAATTCACTCGTCTTCTTCCCAGTTGACCTACTTAACACATGTTACAGAGCATACCATACGAATGTACTGTTTATATGTTTTTGTACGCCTGTATTATTCTGTAATTTTGAACAAATAAGTAACCAATGAATTCGCCCGTAGTAGTTAGTGCGACGACACAAGTTATCTTTATTTGTACATAAGTTTCAAGCTACACCTCGTGTTAAGCTGACCTCAGGCATGGTTTTACAATTGCTGTCCTTGATTGCAAGCTCTTATTTGAACTGTTGCAAACACATATTTGCGCAGAGAAACAAATTACATACACGTACTCAGTATCATTGTTCTAATTGCAATAATATAAATTTGTTTTACAAATCAATCAAAGGAATGTCGGGGAGGATTCGATATGCAACACACAAACTACGAAATGTTTGTGACGGAAGTAGCATGATGCCCAGGATCTGGGGTAATTGGACTAGAGGCTCTAATTGTAGAGGTTCTATCTCTGCTTGATAGTTCTGTCTTAGACTAAGTGATCATCAATTGTATCAAGGAGTTTAAAACAGCTTTATTTACTATAACATGTATAATGCATCGGACATCCTCATTAAAGAAATACCATACTGGAACTGTGTGAAGAATATTGATGGGAATTATATTATAGGAAACTTAGTTTACAAATAGCTATACGATATTGAAATATTGTATTAGGTCTTTGTAAACAATTTGCTTAACTTAAGTCTAAATTGGATTGCGAGAAAGTTTCTGAATAAGTATATTAACGTTAAAATAATTGGTGTGAATATAACGTACAACGAATATTATAACGCCCGGACAAGATTTATTTATATGTTGATGTATACAATTATTTTTATACAATGTATATATGTTACAAGTATTTCATTATTTGTTATCGTGATTATTGTGTTGTTTAAAACGACAATTGAATTTAAAATAAACGATTACTATATATCATTGCAGTATCGCTCAATGCAGAGTTTTGCCGTTGCAATCCATCTCTTATATAGAGCTTGGCCTACTATATCCTTACAGTAAACCACTTTTGCAACATATCGCTGCAGTAAGTACATGTAGTGTTTTACTTTTAGTTGCAAGGCTAATTAGTTGCACCTAGCATGGATGATGATTTATTAAGTCATCATTTAGCACTAAGTATTTGTCTCGTATACTGTGATATTCCTGACTTGATACAAACATTTTCTTGTGTAAAATACCAGGGATTAAACCTGTTTTAAAGCTTTTAAAATAGCGGCAACAGTAGTTTATCGCTGTTCAAAAGTGATAAATCGATTGCAAAAAAAACAAAAAACAAATCCGGGATACAAACCGAGGACAATTATAAGAGGAATACAACGGAACAACAGAAACACTAAGGTGCAACATAAATAAACGTAAATATACCTATAAACCGACTATTAGATAACAACTGTCATATTCCTGACTTGGTACAGCAAACCGTACACATGTAACTGTTCTTATGATGACACAAAAACCAGTCTCAGTTTCATATTATGTCGAGCAGCTGATATTTTACAATATTAATATGCCGATAACCTGACAATCGATTTATCGGGCTATATCTGCGTCTTTTGGAAGTATTGTCTTAGTTTCACCAGCAACCGGAAGTTGACTTGATAAGTTCGGGTCAAACTTATCAACGTCGGTTCAAACATTATGACGTCGCTGATATGTCCGGGTCAAAGTTATTAAGGCCAGGTCAACGTATTTGACGTCACAAAGCCGTGATATGGAGTTTTATTAAGAGCTGAGCAAATTGATATAGACAGTTGGACGACCGATAAAATGTATTATCAGTATTTTAAGTTAAAAATTGCTGCATTACCTGCAATTTAATGCATTCAATTTTTAAAATGGACCTTCATATACAATGTATGTTACTACTTAGCTATCCTGCATTAAATTCATAGTTATATCATATGCAAAACAATCATCAACATCAAGGTTAATGCTATCTGTGCGTTTGGTAATAACATTTATAGCTATCGGGCTATATTAATAAAAAAAGGAAAACACGTCACTTATATATTATGTATCATGAATGAACTTAATATACTGTGTGTTTTTATTTAGTTTTGAAATAAAAATCCACTGACTATTTAAAAAAGGACTTGTAAGACATCGATTATTATGTTATCACAATATGATGTCAACACTTACTTTGTGGTATTAATTGTTAGTTAAATTCTATTTACTAAGATAATTAAGTGTATTTCTGTAAAGTTTCAAAGAAATATTTTGTTAGATCCCGTTATAACAAAGAAAACAAAAACGTCAACATGCTTTCAATGAACGAAGTCAAACACGTTCAGATCCTGACTTTCCTTACAAACATTTAATGCATTTTATATGTCTTTTACTGGATTGCAAACGATGTATTAATTCATCATTAATGGTAATGTACAACAGCTGTCTTGTAACAAAAACAAATTGACAGGATTACTTTCACTGCGCAGTAGTACCTTTCCTGTGGCTGTGAAATATTCAAAGGATAACATAGAATAATAAAGTACAAGTTAAGCTTCCTATATGCTTCAAATGTACACTTAAAAGAAAGGAGAAGATATTTTTTATCCCTACAAATCGAAAATAAAAAAATCTGATATATGTATTACTACCAAAACATGAACATTTGCTAAACTAACTTTTATAATTTGAATTACAACGTAGTTTCTTGATCGCTTCATGTCTCCTTAATTTTATTGCAAAACTTTCAAAAAAAAAAAAAAAAGCTCAATGGTATTGTATTGTCGTACTTGATTCGATTAAGGAGATCATTGGTTCGATCACCTGATTTTGATTAATATTTGCCTCACGATGTTGTGTATTTATTTATAGGACACCACAGCTAATTTTGAGCATAATCATTTTATATCACAAAAAAAAACTTTCATATTGTCGAGGAGAAGTAGAATTGTATTATCCGTGTAACATTCATGTATCTGAATACAATCATCAAAGATAACCGACTTATAATTTGGTTTTTTACACAAGACGTGCTTTTCGTCTACTCATCCGTTACTAATGAATATAAAATGTTGAAAGATAAAATAAAGGCAGACGTAAAAGTGCATTGTAGACAAACAAACCCGTTGCTATCTTTAACTTAGGAATAATGCATCATCGATCAAAGGGAGATAAGTCAAAGAATGTTCTACAAAGATGACAGAGTGAACACTATGTGTAATATTAAAATAAAATAATTTAATTTTGGATGTAACGCGTCTTCTGATCGGCTGACGTTATTTTGTTATGAGCTCATAGATATAATTTAGTCATGTGACCGTGACGTCATCAACGTTTTTTCGTGGTTTTCTACGGATTAAAATGAAATTTAGAATTAAATTATAAGAAATGACTATAATATTTTTTCTGTTTATTCGAAATAACATAAAAAAAATGTGGTGCACACTGTTAAATGAACCACTACGCGCGTTATTCAGTTTGCACCAAATTTTTATAGGTTATTTCTTCATAGACAGAAAAAATATTACAGTCATTCCTTAATTAAAATAAAATGTGTGGTATGAATGAAACGGGACAACGATCCTGCAAATAGAGTTAGCATCAATAGCTTAATTAAGGGCCCTAGCAATAAGTTTGATACGGCAATAGCCAGATATTCTCGAGTATATCCTTTTATTTTTCTTATTTAGAATTGTCTTATAATCTGTTATGTATTGAATCTCGCTTTTTGCATCTTTGATTGTGTCGAATACTTTTCAAGAAATATAAAAATAACGCTTTTCCACGTTAAGGTAATTGCTATTGAGGTAAAGTGTACTTTGATGATACAACTGTAGGAGTATTCAATTTCAATAACATAACACACCATTGATATACTTTGTTCGTTTTTTTATCATGTAAACTTCAAGACAGTAGTGTAACTGTTATTATAAAAATTCAAGTAACGAAAATACCGATTTCCAAGGAAGATCAAATCAAAAATTATCTTATCAAATGGCAAAATGATTATGTTTTTGACATCTTGGTAATTCGTGCTTAAAAAAGTGTAAATTACGAGGTTTGGCTACACATGTAGCTATTATGCGAGGTTAAATCTACTGCATCAGAAAATGCTTGCATCAAGTCAGGAATATAACAGTTGTTATCTATTTTTTTGATGTGTGTGGTCTTTTGATTTTGCTATTTACTTATGGATTTTCCGTTTATAATATTTTTTTGTTTTAGAGTTTAGTTTTTTTTTTTTTTTTTTTTTTTTTTTTTGAAAATTTACTTTTCTTATATGTTATTAATCCAATTTAGGTTCAGCAAATGCATATGCATTGCAATGTTTATATTTCGTAAGCGAATATTGAATTAAACTTTTAAAAGTTGTTGATACTATTTAAATGCAAGTAAAAAAATAAATTTCAAATCTTTCTGAAACACTAATTGCCTTTCTGACGCACTTATCTTTCATATGGACGCTTTTGGGTCAAAGATTGGTCTCTTGGGACTATTAACATATCATTTTCCTCAAAAATCTTGAAGGTAGACAAATATAAATAGATAGAAACTTGTGAATTAATTACGAATTGAAGTTATTTATAATTTGTAACCCAAAACAATTACATATGTTCCTTAAATAAGTGTTATTACTCATTCTTTCAAAGATGTACAAAATAACTTATTCAAGCAATATTTTTGTCAATATCTTTAAAGTAACCCTTTATCTCTATTCTCCTCTAAAATCTAATGAATTGTTCATTTTATGATATAAAATGATGTAAAAATTCATGAAAACTACATTTAGTTCATGCTTCTTTTGAAATTTAAAATACCTCTAATGAGTAATTTTATATTTTTTTAAAACAAAAATTACATATACCAGTAACTAAAAAAAAAATTCTTGATTAAGTAATGCTGATGATCAGTTTGAAGTAAATCTGTTTTTCCGAGACTCAGTGTATGATCTCAAAATATAATCATACAGTGCTTGACTGATCGTTGTTAATCTAACACCAAGTAGCAAATGTTGCATGTAAAAATAAATCCAATAGGTAAAATCTCCGATACATTGACAGGAATATTTTACCAATAAGAATGAGGATATGTTGTATAGGGACTTAACTGTTGCCCTTTTGGAAAGCCTATGCTTAAGGAAATAGTTTAAACGTGCAGAACACGTGACACGCTCCTGACAGTCGTATAGATGAGGTAAAATATATCCTACCCATTCAGAAGGATTCCAATTATTATATCCTACAGACCTAAGCAGATTGTCCCCTCTAGCGTGAAGTTTACTTTCGAATTGGCGGAGTTTGTATTTCTATATCGTAGTCACCATTTTTGATTGACATATTTTGAATCGCAAAAATATCTCTTTGTAATGCCACGATTGTTTGTAATACAACATGTACAAGCATACGTCACTTTCTCCAGGGATTCTAGGTTCTTGAAGTCAATGAGCGATATTCTAAGACAATACATACAAATATTTAAAGAAGATGTGGTATGATTGCCAATGAGACAACTCCACAAGAGACAAAAGGACACAGCAATTAACAACTAAAGGTCACCGTACGGCCTTCAACAATGAGGAAAGCCCATACCGCGTAGTCAGTTATAAAATGCCCCGAAATGACAATGTAAAACAACTCAAACGAAAAAAAAGAACGTCCTCATTCATAAAAAAAAAAGGAACGAAAAATAAATATGGAACACATAAAAAACGACAACCACTAAATTACAGGCTCCTAACTTTGGACAGGCACATACACAAATAATGTGGCGGGGTTGAGCATGTTAGAGGGATTCCAACCCTCTCCTAACCTGGGACAGTGGCATAACAGTATATCATAAGAACGAACTGTTAAGTTTAGTTTAAAAAGGCTTAACTCATCAGATCAAAAATACAATTGGACGTGGCCGGGGACTTGTACATACCAACAACAAAAAGACACTTGCAACAGATCTGAGAGTACTCGCAGTTAACAGTAATTTAACATAATTGATCTAGATGACTTTATAAAAATAAGAAAAAATATATACGTCATTTGTTTTTGAAAAACGAAACTTTGTAACGTTTATCTGCTCAATAGAAAGATTAACGTTACCATCTCATTAAACAGAGTTTCACCATAAAATGGCAATCTTAGATATAAACTACTTGGTTTTGATTATAATACTTCATTTAATTGGTGATAAACCGCATTGATTTTATCGAAAATTACACTGAAGATCATAATATAACAATGCTGAACTTTTGAATCGATAATATATATTTGTTGAGTTTGAAGGATTGATATTTAAACAGAAAAGTTCGTATTCCAATGGGTTCTAAAGAACATAAAAGCGGGACGAAAGATACCAGAGGGATAGTCAAACTCATAAATCAAAAATAAACTAACAACGCCAGGGCTAAAATGAATAATACAAACAGACAAACAATAGTACACACGACATAACATAGAAAACTAAAGAATAAACAACACGAACCCCACCAAATTTTTTTAACTTTTTTGTTGTTAAGACGTAAGGAACATATCCAATATCATTTGTGAAACGGTTATTCCATGACGGTCAACCAACTCATGATGGCGTCCGTAATTACGAACTGATGATTTCAACTTCACCATTTGGAACTCTTGATTTGATAGCTTTCTTGTGAGCAACAACCCTCTATCAAGAAAATCCTGATAGGAAATGCAAGCACGGGAATATCGTATCAATTGGAAGAAATATACACCAATTGCAGGTGCTGCTGGAATGTTGCTTCTTAGAAATGGAAAGTTCACAATTGGAAAGCTGAAATCATCTCTTTTGTCGTAAAGTTGTGTTTTCAATCTACACTCATTGTAAATTTCTAAATGAAAGTCAAGATATGAGGTCGACTTAAATGTATATGTAGTATCCTTTATCTCTAGTTCAATGGGATAGATGAGTTTAACATAGTCCCCAAATTTTGAATTATTTCGTGAAAGTTCATCATCTATATAGCGTAAAGTAGAGTTAAGGGAGATTCTAATTCATAATTCATTCGAAATACACTCATCATAGATACCAGGATTAAATTTTGTATATACGCCAGACGTGCGTTTCGTCTACAAAAGACTCATCACTGACGCTCAAATCCAAAAAAGTTAAAAAGGCCAGATAAAGTACGAAGTTGAAGGGCATTGAGGACCAAAATTTCTAAAAGACAATTAAGAAGAAAAGGCACATTGCAAGATCGAATATACTACTGATACACGAAGGACTGTTTCATACATTGATATTTTCCTCAATAACGACACAGATGAACGACTTCACACTAAAATCTACGAGAAACAGGATGATCTCATCTTCAAAATAATTAGTTTTCCATTTCCAAACAGTAACAAATCTGTTAATTACAATTTGTTTCCCATACTAGCTATATTATTACAAATTCATATCTAGTTCTAAACTAACAGTGACTATACTGATTGGGATAAGTAGTATTTGAACAGTTCTAAGAAGTGAAGCAATGCAAGCTGAAACAAAGAACTGCAAAATTTACATTGAAGTAGTGTTTCTGTCACTGTTAACTTTCAATAAGAAGCTGCTTTCAAAAAAATATAAACAAACAGTGAAAATGATGAAAATGGTAAATAATCTAAGTTATGATACATGTAAAAATCAAGCACAAACTAGAAGTTTAAGATACACATTTAGGCAATATCCTTACTGTCAACTTCTACATCAACTATATAACATGTTGACTTTCATTAAAAGCTGCCTCTAACTGCTAAGTTTTTTTTATTAAACCTTTTAATTCTTAAAAATGTATGATATACATGGTTATAGTTTTAAGTTCTAGATAAAACAATTATCCTAACTCTGTAATTTCTTTAATCACTATTTTTTTCGTCAATGAGTTCAATTTTGAAAGATCATCATTATATGCTCGTTGTTTGTCTCTGCAGATTAAAACGCTCAGTTATAAGTAGAGTGGTATACCTTTGCCATTGTTTACACAATATATCTAATTTACAACACTTCTTCTTTTTTATCACGAAATATGACAAGTTCATTAGACGTATGAGTTTCGTATAATTGAATTTGTTTAGTTCTCAAATACAAGTAACACTTGTTTCTGGTGCTATATCATGTATATCAATTTATGCCTGGCAGCTTAAGAAACCCACAACCTCTATTTATTGGTTTTGAGTTACAACTATATAGCCTGAAAATTTTAAACACTAAAATATAAGTCACCATTCTGACACCAAATCTATTAATTCCTAAACATATATTTTGTGAAAATTACGGTTCTGTAAATTTTCAATTTCAAACTTCAACCTTATTATAAAGAAAAACTGTTGTCATATTGGAAAATTTAAGATCCACGTATGCTTTTTATAAAAAAACGAAAATGACAAGCTCAGTTTTACAATCAATGTATTGTAATGACCAGTTTGAAATGGACTAATGTCAAAATTGTCATACTCCTCATGTTCAAATTGATTTTTTTATATGTATGTATGTGCTAAAGTCAGGTTTTATGTGTTAAGGATGGTAAAATTTCCGATTCCTGGAATATAAATAATCTTCGTTTATCATCTTCAGTCAAGAAGATTGATTCCTCTTTAAATTCTAATTATTTTCAAATGATTAAATTTTATTTTTTCTATATTTGACAGTTTTATGTAAAATGTTACATTCTCTGCTTATAGATTTAAACCATTTAATGTGATTTTTATACCAAATGTTAATACTCGAATAATAAACTAGTTATAACGGGAAAAAAGGTCAAAACATCAATTTTATTATCAACCGGAGAGCAATAAGGGTTTTTGTACTTTATATTTATCATAAGCCAAAAAAATCAGAACCAATTAGAAAAAACCACAGAAGTCATTAAGTCAGTTTCGTAAACGATTCTTAGAATTTCAATGATTGAAAAGATCAAAACAATCAGGAGAATCTTTAAAGTGCTAATATACTTTTAGTAACTGTGGTGTTGTAGGCACACGTTTTATGGTTTGTGTCGGTGAAATCATGCAGGGAGCTCGTGCTCAGCTTCTAAATTGTGACTTGTTCAATTTTAAACAAGAGATAGGTTCTTTATGTCGTAACTACAATCGTGCCCTAACGAATTAGACTATCAACCCCTGTTTGTGACATTTTTCCTAATTGTGTCTGTTTGTTTTGTTCACGCATTATTATCAATATCATGAAATTTAATGCGACTATGTGTGAGAGGTTTAGCGTTATAAAACCAGGTTTAATCCACCATTTTCTACATTTGAAACTGCCTGTACCAAGCAAAGAATATGACAGTTGCTGTCCATTAGTTTGATGTGTTTTATCATTGATTTTAGCCATTTGACTTGGAACTTTCCGTTATGAATTTTCCCCGGAGTTCAGTATTTTTGTGATTTTACTTTTTAGTACTCTTCGTATTGGTAATGTGTTCTGAAAAGAATGAATTTTTAATTTGATTTAATAACTGCAGGTTCTTTTATTTGTACTTATCATATTAAGAAAGGTTCTGATTACTAAACTTGCAAAATGTTCAGTAAATATTATCAGTGCGCATTATTGCAAACATTAGATATATTTTAAATATTCTAAAACGTATATTTAGAAAAAGCCTTGTATATTTAGCAATGACGCAAATAATTCTTTGTATTCTGGACAAAAATCACTCCTAGAATTTTTTCAGAAAGTTTCAACAGAAATAAACGTGGTTATGAATATCAAGAGTACAGTCAGTGTTAAACCAAGACATGTAAGTAGATCAATCATGGTCGGTTTTGTTGATTTATGTTTAAAGTTTTGTCTGTTTGTATTTTTATCTCACCTGGTCGACTGTATCGAGGTATATCAGATTTGTTTAAAATAATGATTAAGCCCCGACCTCCATAGAAAACTAAATTAAAATCAAATGCATTATATTGTCAGCGGCACAACATGGCTAACAAAACTACTATAGATAAAAAGATAAAACAAAAGCAAGAGTTATCTTCTTTTTGAAATCCGTTAAATAGACAAATTATGAAAGGGCAAAATATGCAGATCATCAATATCTAAATTCAGAATATTTCGACAGAAATTGTCAGACAACTGTCGATATGAGTAAATGAAATGAAATGACAATGTTTACCAAAGTTTATTGCTTTGCCTTTTTTTGTATTATCTTAAAAACAAATAATGAAATATACATAGAAAGCCAAAATCATCAGAAGAACTAGCACCACAAAGACAGAATATTATTCTAAGTTATTCCCGTAAAATTCATCTTAACCTTTTTTTAGATTTAAGAGAAACTTAAATAATTAAAATGGCAAAACGTATGCGACAAAGTGTTCAGCCAGGTTTGTACACTTATTAGGTAGTTTTCTCGTTTGAATTGTTATTTTGGCATTTTATAGCTGATTATGTCATATATGTAGTATGGGTTTGGTATATTATTGAAGGTCGTATGGTGACTTGCCGATAAACATTTCTGTGTCATTTCTGTGTCATTTGGTCTCTTGTAAAGAGTGGCCCCATTGCTAATCATACTCCATCTTTTTTATGAGATCTGTAGTTCGATGCACTTGGAATACAGGAGGATATTTAAACAAATGCTAAATTGTGTTTGGAATGACAAAAAAGTGCTTGTGTGTTGAATAAGACACAGTTTATTCATTTTGAAACGAGCAACTTTGATATACATATAGTATGTTATTATTTATTATATGAAAGTCCTCCGTGGTAAAAATTTATGATTCAGTGCCTAAAATAAAAAATGTCATTTAATACATAACTGCACTAGAACAAACATTATTAAGTAACAATTTCAAGCATACGGTACATGTGAATTGACTATCGTTCATCTGGTCCAAAATGATTGTTAACTATTGAATAATAGTTCATTACATGCATGCAATGGTATGATTTTATGAATTATGACACCCTAATCATATAAACAACTCGATGCGTTCGAAAAACTTTTAAAGGATTATTCTTCGTTAGGAACAATCTAAGTCAAAAATTGTAAGCCCAAGCATGTTTTAAAACCAACAGATTGTACCTTTATGGTAAGTGTAAATTTAATGCGTCCGAGCTCGAGGCAACTCGAAAAGGTAAACTCACAAAAATACTGAATTCCCAGGAAAATTCAAAAAGAAAAATCCATAATCAAATGGAAAAATCTAAAGCTCAAACATATCAAACAAATGGATAACAACTGTCATATTTGTGACTTGTTACAGGTATTTCTAGAAAATGGTGGATAGAACCAGGTTTTCAAGCTAGTTAAACTTCTCACTTGTATGACAGTCTCACTTAAATTTCACGATTAAACGATTGCAGACTTAAGCAAACAAAATATATTAACTGACAAAAACAGATATACTAATTGATGAAATTGGACCACATGAACAGATTTTTTACTGTATCTTCTATTTTATACATTGATGTATCAGTATCAATTTTATAATGTAAGGTAGACAAATAAATATTGATCACTGTGTTTTGTTTTATTTTCGAAATGTATTATTGTATACTTTTATTTCGCGTAAAGATTAAAGCTATTTTTATTCCATGACAAGTATTATATCGTATACTGGCTTAATGATTGTACTAAATTTAATACTTCGTTGACAGCGAATAAAAGGAGACATATATCAATTCCATAGTAACCTATAGCTAGCTACACAAACAAGCATAGACACCTAAAAGTCTCCGAGTTAAATGGACCAAAGATCTTCTTTTTGCAATGATCAATCATGACACGTGTACATAGTGTCTCGACTAATTTTGTTTTTTGTTTTCAATTTTGTAAGAAGATTATCCTCTATCTGCACGTTGTATGGGTTTTGCGATTAGTGAGCTCGATGATAGAATATTCGCTTTAAAACATTTCTGAAACAATATATTTCTTTTAAACCAAGTTCAATTCTTATCACAATAGATTACTAGATTGATGAGTTTTCTGTGATAAGATTTGTTTAGTTCTCTGATATTCACTTAACTTGTTTCATATCAAGCAACGCTATAAAAGAAACGCACAACCTTATGTTTTTGCTTTGAATACAATTTTTTATTTCATATCACTTTTAAAACTTTATACTGAAATGACTCATTATGATGAAAAATATTATTGATGTCATATACATGAAATTTTGAAGCAGCCCAAAAAAAGTGTTTTATGAATTGTGTATTTTGTTCAACAAACAATAATCACAACTCGCCCTCCCATATATCATTTTTCAGAAAGTTAATGTCAAATTTTCTTTCTTTACAATACAGTGTTTTTAAATCTTCAAATGAACAGTTTGTCAAGTATGGTAAAATTTACGACTGTAGGGAAAAGTAAAATCACAAAAATACTAAACTCCGAGAAATGTTTCTTTTGGTTCGCGTTCTAAAAGATTGGTTCGTAAATTTCAATTATTTTCAAATGATTACATTTTCCCTCTCAATATATGACAGATTTATGTAAAATTCACCCCTTGCTTATAAAATCAAATCATTTATTTGAACAATATATCATCTTAATTACCAAATGTTAAAACTTGATTATTAAAGTACGCCAACTGTTTTATAATTATTAAGGAAAAAAGTGAACAACAATTAACCTACCAGAAAATCACTTTATGATCGATTATCCAGAGGGCAATAAGGTTTCTTGTACTATATTTCATTAATAGCAAAAAAAAAAAAAAAAATAAAAGCAATTATAAACCACACAAGTCATTGAATCATTGTTTTAAGCTATTTTCGAAATTTCAATAATGAAACAAATCTCAGTAGGCTGTGAGACTTTTACAGTGCTGATATACTTTGAGTGCCCTCGTAGTTGTAGGCAAATGTTTTATAGTTTGTTGTGGTGAAATCGTCCATTCAGCTCATGTTTGCACTGTCAGGTTAACAATTTATTTAAAAATAAAAGTTTTTTTTTGTATACTTTTTGATTTAGTGACTTCAATGTTTGTGTACTGTTAGGGTGCAGTTGATATCGCAAGCCCAGTAGCTAGTACTTCGGTACAGTCATAAAAGTAAAAGGATTTTGTGTTATTACAATATCCTGCTACAAAATGTTGGAAATTATTTAATATTTAGGAATAAAAGAAGCTCGGGATTTTGCCTCGAGCATCAGTGAAGAGCCATAGATTGTCGAAATACTGATTCAATGCAGAAAAAAATGTCCCGTTTATGTGATTGCACTTTCTACTTACCACACTCTCAAAGTGTTCAATATTTATACCCCGTATTATTGTAAAAGTTAGATATATTTTTTAAATTATATAAACCTTATATTTAAAATAAATGAATAAACCTTTGTATTTCTTAAGCAAAAATAACATTCAGAACAAGTCTTTGTATTTTTCGTATATTATATTTTGAATTCTTAGCATTAATCTTTGCGAAAATGTTCAGACAATTTTAGAAGAAATACATATTATGAATAACACGATTGAAGTCAATGGTGAAGCAAAACCTGTAGTCTCGTCTTGATTGGTTTGTAGTGTGTGTTGATATAGACTTAGTGCTTAGTTTACCCTTACAAATATCTCCTCAGAATCTACGATGTCTAACAGAACCAACCTTGGGTATACTCGTCCACCTTGTTTAAAAATGTAAAAGAGTAAAGTAGTCTGATATACAATATTAACTTCTTGTATCCGTTATGCAGTTGTGAGTTAGCACGAATGATGGTGATTGCATAATAGGGGCTTGAAGGCCTGTGGACTAGCTCGGTCTATCTTCTAAAAAAAATTATAAGAATCTCTCAGTTTTTTTATATTAACGTGAACATAAGCTACTTGAAATATTTCTTAATCCTCATTTATGGTTTGAATCAAAGATAATGCATATATCAAACAACGTGAAAGCAGATAGGCACAATATTAAACCAATATTTAACTTTAAAGCAAATTTCAAATAGCTGTACATGGGTTTGCTATTACTGAAGTAAACCATTTTTTTTTTTGTATACGTATCATTGATAAGACGATACACTAGTCATGTATGTGGTAAACCAAACGTGTTCTAATCAGTTTATTTTGCACAAAAGTGACGAGTGCAAACTCATGTACCGTTGTATAGGTTACCAATATATCTGATTTGAACATCCGACGAAAATGTTGTATGGATTTTTGCAACGATCACATAAGTTTTGGCAAACACAATAGCAGATATCCATATTTAATATTGACTAAAGACATGAGAAGAACTACTTGTTAAAATAGTTAACCAACAGTGATCCACAGGTTTTTAATTCATACAAGTTAGACCCCGCTCGTGATGATGGGTACTCGATGTATATTATAACAATATTTTTTTTTTTAGTTTGGAGGATTTATATTTCAGTCGGTATTCCAATGGGTACTAATTGTGCACCCCTACTGGCCGATTTGTTTTTGTACTCGTATGAAGCAGAATTCATTCAAAACCTTCTAAAAGACAAAAAGAAAAAACACCTTGCGAAATTCTTTAATTTTACTTTCCGATATATTGATGATGTTCTATCATTGAATAACCCATATTTCAGCCAATACTTACATCTCATATATCCCAGCGAACTTGAAATTAAGGATACTACTGATACTAGAAGGACTGCTTCATACCTTGATCTTTTCCTCAATATTGACGCAGATGGACGACTCCACACGAAAATCTATGATAAACGGGACGATTTCAACTTCCCAATTATCAATTTCCCATTTCTCACCAGTAACATACCCTCTGCCCCTTCGTATGGTGTTTACATATCACAATTGATACGCTATTCTCGTGCATGTTCACACTATACGGACTTCATAAACAGAAGTGTGCTCCTTACAAAGAAACTGCTTCAACAGAGTTATGAGGAGGACAGATTAAAATTGACACTCCCTAAATTTTATGGACACCATCACGAATTAGTTGATCCATATGATGTGTCTTTGACCAAACTAGCTAAGGACATTTTTACCACATGGTAGATTGTGGTTTGTCATTACGTCGTCTAATCTTTTGATTACCGAACGTGACTTATTCCCGATTGTGGCTGTTTTGCTGAGTCTGAATTCGCATTACTATATGACGTGTTACGGTACTTATCTATCCCAAATTCGTGTATGTAGTTTGATGTTATATTTGTAATTTTCATCGGATTTTGTCAAATTGGTTGAAGTCTTTTCTATTAAATTCATCTGTTATGGTAAAAAAAAATTAATCACCGCCTTCATGTATTAGTTTTGATTTTGTTCAACGTAATTTGTACGATTTTTATGTTTGAAGTTAGATTCAAAACAAACCGGACATATATATAGCATATTAATCTATTGTAATAAAAATTCAAAATATCTAATAAAATTTGTAGATTTAGCTAACGAGGTCCTTATATTTGGATAAAGTAACATTTGTTTATAGTGGAAAGTTGTTTTATCGTTGAATAAGCTACAATTAAAAAATGCTTGCTAGTCTCTCTCTGTGATTACCTTTAGATAACTCTGGTTCATTTCCCAATCAATCTATCATGAAGGGAAGATAAATAATACCAATTTCAATCATAATCTTTTTCAAAAATGATGAACGGTTCTTTATATTGGTATGTAATCATTTTAAACGTTTCAAATTTATGAAATTATATTCGTACATTAATGTTTTTGATACACCAATAACAAAAACTGAAATATATTGAATTGATACATAATGTAACTATTCAAATTTATATCAAAAACCTAAACTTAATTATAAAATAATGAACCTGTTAAAGGGAGACAATACTCGCATAACTTTTTCGAATTGGCACATAATACAACGGAATGTCACTCTTGCATACAAATGGCACATCAATATAATTAATTAACTGTGCAATCGCGCTCCACCTTCAATGATGATTCTAAATTATAATTATCACCAAAAGTTGTTAATCTATAGATAGTAAAGACTAATGAAATCTAACCCACTGTTTGAATATTTCTTTGCATTTTTTTAAAACTTCCTCAGTAAAATGCTTGAGCCACTTGACTTTCATAGCTCATAATTAACGTTTTTACACAATATTTAAATAAAGTAGCTAAAGATTATTCGCTTCTCAAAGTGTAAGACGCAATAAAAATCGTATGCTTGCACCATCTTACCCAAAAACAGATTTAATTATGTTCTGAACATTTCGACAATTCTTCGTTAAAACCAGTTTTAAACAAATCACAAGTACGTGTTAAGATCCGACTAAATACCCATATCCAGATATCGTCAGGTAAATTTGCTAATATATATATTATATATAACATAGTTAATTGCTATTGATTAGTATTGCAATGTGCATTGTGTTTAAATGTAATATTAGTATTAAGTTCTATTATAATCTTAATTCAATCCTATTTCTATCTTATTTTTCAGAAATAATTTTTCAAATATGACGTCATATTTGTGCTGTTTCAGAAATTCAAATGTCTGCATGACGTAATATAGTACATTTTCAACACTTCGTATGTGACGTCATGGTTACGACTTTTTGCGTTCAGGCCTGGTTTGTCACTGATTCGGGTGTGTCTATTTTCTGTGTTGGTCTTCAATGCATTATGTATTATGGTTTTGTTTTCTGTAATTAGTTAACGTCAGTTTGATCATGTAAATCTTTTATATTCATTTGATAAAATTTACTGTTTGCAATAGCATAAATTGTTCTATATAATAAGGATGTTCTTATCACAAGCAAAAAACCCTAGCCGTATTTGGCACAACCTTTTTCAACTTTTGATCCTCAGAGATGTACAACTTTGTCCCCCTTATTTTGACTTTCGAACTTTTATATCTGGGCGTCACTGGTAAGTCTTGTTTGGACGAGGCGCGTTTTTGACGTAATGAATTTTAAACCTGATGCCTTTTGTTATCTATTTTTCATGTGTTCCTATGCCTAATACGTTCTGCTATTTATTTGTATTGTAGTCCTGTATTATTATGTTGTCATTTTAATGTTATATTTAACAATGCCATCAAAGTGCGAGGTTTGGCATGCCACAAAACCAGCTTCAACCCACCATTGTTTTCTTTAAAAATGTCCTGTACCAAGTCAGGAAAATGGCCATTGTTATATCATAGTTCGTTTCTGTGCGTGTAACATTTTTACGCTGTGTTTCCGTTGTGTCGTTTGTTTTCTCCTATTTTTGAGTGTGAATTCACATTACTATAAGACGTGTCACGGTACTTTTCTATCCCAAATTCATGTATTTGGTTTTGATGTTATATTGTTTATTCTCATCTTATGTTGTCAAATGCTTAGTCCGTTACTGTGTGTGTTACATTTTAATGTTGTGTCGTTGTTCTCCTCTAATATTTCATGCGTTTCCCTCAGTTTTAGTTTGTTACCCTGATTTTGTTTTTTGTCCATAGATTTATGAGTTTTGAACAGTGGTATACTACTGTTGCCTTTATTTATGCCAAACAGATGGTTTATACTGAACACACCAGCTACCTTTCCAAATACGATCTGGCCGCAATAATAGGGACTATGTTGATGTAATCTCAAACAAACAAACAAGCTAACCAAAATGGTTTAAACTGAAAAAGTGGTATATTTAACGTCACCAAAGCCTCAAGCGATAGACAAATATTATCCACCAGTTCTCCAATCCTGTATAGACCTTTTTATCCTCCCTAAATGAGTAATATAAATGTATAAATATCAAATAAAAGCGGATATATTATTTGATGTAAAGCATTAAAAATCCCATCTTCTTTTTTTTAGTCCATGTATCATCACAGGATGATCTAGTGCAAATACATAAATGCTATGAACTCATATTCATGTCAGCATATGATGTAACATTTGTCTTATAATAGGAGCGCAAGTATTTTCATCCAAAACATTATTACATTAAAAATATGGCAAATTGCTAAAAAAAAATGAAAATGTATTTGGGCAAAGCACTTCACGCATATTCTTGTTATAAAAATAGGAGATGCGTTATGGTCACCAATGAAAACTTATACAACATAATTTACATAGAGATAATTTCAGAAACCGAACGAACCTATATGGCACAACGAACAAAACCACCGTGGTATAATCAGCAAAAACGTATCGAAATGACAACATGTGAAACAAAATTAACGGAACGAATGTGTCTGCACCAGATACGCATGCTGACGTTGAAGGTCTCTTTCAAACGAAATTATATGAAAATCTTGAACTTATTTATAAAAAAAAGAGCTATAACACTAACAAGACACAAAGATTCATGTTGCTCAGTCTTTTTTGACGTATATAAAAGCGGTTTATTACGTCCAAAGCAATGCCTGGTTGTAAGCGTTTCACCTTTTTACACTAATTGTTTGTATATGACATTTAATTAATTCGTGTCAAATTGTGATTTGAACCCATAAGAAATAATTCTAACTAGATTTTGGATATTGAAATTTGGCTATATTTTTTTTTACCTTTTTGGATCATAGCTCTTCATCTTTTATATAAGCTTTGGATTTCAAATATTTTAGCCACGAGCATCACTGAAGAGACATGTATTGTCGATATGCGCATCTGGTGCAGGAAAATTTGTACCGTTAATGTTATTTGCTAGCATATGTGTTTAACCTGTTGGCTCAAATATGTATTAAACTTGTTGTCTCAAATATGTGTTTAATTTTTGCCTTGCAAACGGCATTTTTATTGCCAATGAACGTGAAGAAATAATTCAATTGCACATTTTATAAAACATGAAAATTAGTCATTCACCAATGATCAACCAACACTTTCTCCAAATGCTCATTTAATTACAAGTGCAGATCCGTTACAAGTTTCGGTACATTTTAATTTTAAGGCGAAGTGTAAAATTAAAGTTTCGGTTGCGTGAAAAAAATTTTAAAATGGTGCTTTATTGAATTCCAAATAGGTTCGTGCGTCATTAGATTCTAATAAATCTAAGATGATTTTAGTGTTTCTCTATATTACAGATTTATGTATAATTTACAGCAACTGCTAATAGAATCATACCGTTTATTTGACCAATACATCATCTTAATTAAAAACTAACGATGATGTTATTTTTTTCGCCTCTAATTATAAGGATACGGAAAGTTAACGAGAGGAACATGTTTATACCGGTAATTCCAGTCAACCACTTTATATTCAACCAGAGAGGAAAATTTAGTTGATTTGAGTTTTATTTTGCTCACAAGCATGTTAAAAGTCAGATAAATAATTATAAAAGTCAATAAATCAGTGTTTAACATGTGTAAAGCAATTCTAGGAAGCACAATAACAGGATATCAACCTATACGTTACGGGGATGAAAATTATATTAACTTTTATGTTGTTGTCCAACGTGTTGTAATTTGTGTATTTTGTCAACCTTGTTTTTATAGTTTTTCAATTGATTATTTGTTCTCATATACCGAATTACTTAATACTGTTTGTACTTTTATTGTAACTGTATATTTATTCCATTATTGCAACGTAGATCTTATTATCGTGTCAAACATGAAAATAAGATTGTAAAACTATATATGTTCAGTTTTATTTTTTGCTCACTAATGATTCTTTATTATCGTTTCAGAAATGAACATAAGATAGTTAGCACTTATTTGGTGTAGTTTTATTTTGTATCTAATTGAATTATTGATTAAAATATCCTCTCTGTAATTATCTTACCATTTCCTAAGAATAGCACAGTCTGTTATTTGTTATCAAAACCAGAGCTAGAGGTAACATTGCGGGAGTTTATCGTGCTTTGAAGGTTGTATGGCTTAATGTTTAGTTCTTAATTGTGAATCATGTTATTCTTTTTCATAACCAGGGTTGTGGTTCAATAATAAGATACCTTTGAAATGGTTTCATTGTTGTCCAGAAAAAAAGGCAGTACTATTGTATTTCACTTTCATCTGTATCTAAAATGTATGGAAATATCTCACAATCAAATGTGTTTTGTTTGTTTACTTTGATACTGTAATTGTTCTACAACAACATGAACAAGCGCCACATAACTTTGGCATCAAACGTGTTCAGAGAGCTAAATGATTAGGTTCAATTGACTCGCCTGTCTTACAACCATTAAATGATTGTCTGCATTCCGAATTCTACAATAGGAAAGTTCCTAATAGTCAAGTGTCAAATCGAGTTCAGGTGCTACTTTTTTTATATCCTTTCATTGTTAAATAGATCATGTAGATAATCAAACATCTTCCGCAGACACTGTTAGTTGTCAATTATAAAAAGGAAGACCAAAACTACGCGTAGTCGAAGTAACTGGCTGCTAATTTAACATGTAATCTTAACGTTACGCTTTTACGCATGTGTAAACAGTAGCTTACTGTTGTTGTTGTATTATTGATTTTCAGCAACATCAAAAAGATAAAAAAAAAAAAAAAAAAAAGACAAAAATTAATTACAGTGAAACAGATGGTTTTTGTATTCCAATTGTGATATATTTTATTTTATTTTATCAATTGAAATATATTTCTTGTGCCTTTCAGTCTTTTTAAAAATTCAGACAATTTTATTAATCAGTTTATTTTCGATTTATGAGTTTAACTGTCCCTCTGGTATCTTTCGTCCCTCTTCTATTAAAGAAGACCAAAAAAGGCAACATAAAAGAGGGGCGCAAGATACCAAAAATGGACATTCAAACTCATTAATTGACCATAAACTGACAACGATATGGCTAAAAAATAAAAAGACAAACAGATAAATAATAGTACAAAAAAGGCAACATGGACAACTAATGTATGCCGCTGTTAAAAAACCTTAAATCGATTTAGAGAAAACAAATCCGGGTTACAAACTAAAACCGAGGGAAACACTTAAACTATAACATGTATAAGAGGAAAACAACAGCACTACATAAACATTGTAGTGTCGTACTATGCCAATTTGTCCAACATTTCTTTCTTGCTTCCATATATTTATTTATCAAAGAATTTTTATAGCTATGCACTGCTTCTGACGGGAGTGCAACTATTCATGTGACGAAAGATCCGAATGCATACTTTATTTGTCTACATACAATCTTACTTTAATACACATGTAGCTTCAACATATATAATAATGAAGTCTGTTTTTCATTGATGAAATTTGATAGAGATGAATGCATGACGTCATTGCCCTATCAGCTTATATTTACGATAATCAGGTCCTGTTCATGCTCGTAAAAGATAGATATTAAGATTAAAGTTAATGCCTAATTGCAAAGAAGATGTCGAGCGATTACTAGACTTGATTTTGTCTTTGGCGACCAGATTATGAAGACATAAATTAACAGAAATAGTACACAAATCATCACATTTTTCATTATTGAACTATTAATAAAGATTCGATAATTCAGGTATAAACTAGTTGCCGCTTTTCACATTCATCTTGTATTACCATTTTGCTTATGAAAGTTTGTTTATTGTTAGTACCTTAATGTCATATAATCTAGTCGTCAAATTTATCTGATTCGTATTACTCGGAATAAATGAGCACGAATTATATAATTACAAGTAATTACCTATTCTCAGCAGATTGATGCTAAAGACAATAAAGTAGGCCGTATCATTTACCCTTTATAAAGTCAATGGTAACAAATGTATTGTACAATATACGCATTTCGACAATTACTGTTTATTCTGTGATGCGCGAGTCCGAATCTGTTTTTATTTTTTTATTCAAGCTGGATCAGAATACTTTTTTTAATTTTCTTTTCTGATAACTATTACATCAGCTAATGAAATTTCGGCTTTTTGAATTTGAAGGTGTGTATTAACCTAACAAAAACAGAAAGATCCCGAAAGGAATTTCAAACTAAAAGAAGAACGGGGCGTTGCCATATACTTTGAACCGAATATAAAAAAGACGTGGTTTGATTGCCAATTTAAACAACTCTTGACAAGAGACCAATTGACACATATATTTAGAACTGTTAGAAACCTTACGGTTTTCAACAATGAACACAGCACATTCGGTATAGTCAAGAACTAAAGCTACTGGGTTCCTGAAATCCTCAAGGAGTAACCATCTATTAACCAGGTTTTTAATAACATGAGCAACATGATGGGTGCAAGATTATGCCTACTTTCCCGGAACACATGAGATCGCCCCCAGTTTTTGGACAGGTGGTGTTCGTGTTCCATAGTCTTTTCTTTTCTATGTTGTGTATTGTGTACTATTCGTCTGTTTATCTCCTTATTTTGTAGCCATGGCGTTGTCAGTTTAATTTCGATCAATGAGTATGACTGTCTCTCTGGTATCTTTCGTCCCTCTTTTTGCAGACGTTTTGACATAGTAGAAGTAATAACAATAACGGTACAATTGTCGTTTTCTCAAGAATCGGAAATCGACATGTGACATGTGTCATTGATGTAGTCATGTTCTTAATAAATGAATCTTGTACTTTTTTGAAACCATATCTTTTTAGCTTGAAAAGCTTTGTGTCTTTCAGCTATCTTTTCCAATTAAATTAGAATAACGGATGAGATTCTAATGTCAGTTTGACAATTATATCTAATTAGAATGAAAAAGACAGTGAAGACATTCACAGCAAGTAAATATTCATAGGCTTTCGTTCTGTTATTTATACAATTGGCTTTAAGCTTATTTGATAATTGGAGTCTTCAGACAAAAGCTTGATTTAAGGAAACCTGATAATTTTCTCAGATAATCAAGTTTCATTACGTAATGCTATGTTTTGTATTTTCTTCTTTTATATCCTGGTCATTAGTACACTGTTACAGTACATTATTCATAACCTGATAAGTTGATTTAAATATATATATATACAGCTGATTAGGACGAAGATTATTGATTTACACTACACACCTAGAGTCGATCATTAAAAGATTGAAAACAACACGTTTGATCATTATATGCATTCGAACCGCTTTTCTGGATTTACCTTCATCAGGAACGCTCAAAGCCAAACATTTGAAATCCGAAGATGTATAAGTACCGAAACCGGCATTACTAGATTCAATTGAATTCTTGTATTTTACGGTTCTAAATTTACAAAGTAGAGTTTGTACCTGCTATTCAGAACGTTGATGAACGTGTCGTCCTCTTTCTATACAAGTTTATCGTAAGATACCAAGAATTGTTTGATTAATATTTCGTATCAGCATTTAAAATAATACACGATGGTTTTGAATAAAAGATTACAGGTACTGCTGAACTGTTTATTGTCTTACATACGTATTTTAGTGGGTTTGTTTGATCTTTTCAAACCATTACTTTACCTGTTTAGTCTCTATTTTTGGTTATATGTATATACATGTGACGTGTCTCGGTACATTTACATCCTGTCAATATTTTATTGTGTTATGGTATATTTTTGTAATCTTGTCTTTCGTTTTTGCTGGTGTGCTTTGTCGATACATGAATGTCTATTTTATTTCTTTGTTTTTCTTTGATGACATATTTGTTTATTTTCATAGTAATTAAAATCATTATACATTATCTGTTTGATTGTTTACATATTGTTGTCAATATAATGGAATTTTATGCGACTGTCATACAAGTCAGATGTTTAGCTAGCTTTAAAACCTGGTTTTATCCACCATTTACTATACCTGTACCAAGTCAGAAATATGACAGCGTTTATTCATTTGTTTGATGTGTTTGTTACTGATGAGGTTTTGTAGAAAATACGCATGTCTGGCGTAAATACAAAATTAAATCCTGGTATCTATGATGAGTTTATTTAGCTATTGATTTTGCCATTTGATTGTGGAATTATTGTTTTGAATTTTTCTCACAGTTCAGCATTTTTGTAATTTTACTTTTTATTTATGCACAAATATGAAAACGAACTTTTAATAATATGCGTATTGGAACACATCCTTATTATTGGAACATAATTTAACATTGTATAAATATGTTATTATGTGGTTACATGTCTACAGTGTAGTAAAACATATCACACAATTAACATGTCTGCAATAGTTGTGACGAGATAACATTGAAAAAAACATTGATCGTGTAGAGCAAAATCATACCAATAATAACCATCCATTGAGAAATTGATATTTTTTTTTATTTCATTGACAGAGAGGGAGCTATTTATATGTAATATATAATCATTACAACTAATCAAAGAAGACAAACCTATTAGTGTTGCAAGTCTTGCTTTATTAAATCATTGGACTTTGATATTGTAACCGCAAAACCATATAAAGAAAAACAGTTATATTTTGATATGAATTGATTCTGTTATAAGCCCTGAGGATTTTGTAGTGGGGTATAATATATTCCGAAAGCAAACTTAAATTTTGGAGAAAATTAACATGATAACGTATTTATTTACTGGTATATATAAAAGTTGGTCAAATATTTTAGTCCAAATGACATTTATAACTTAATTCCCATGAGTGAAGTTTTATCAGTCGCATAATGTTTTTTTCCTGTTTTAGAAAGAAGATGACAATTATTGTTTTATATAGTAGTGCGATAAGAGACCTAACAATGCTTAGTTTTAATCAATATTTAATCACCACATCCTAGCAACCTTCGTAAAAATAGAGCAATTAAATCACAAGTAAGTGTTTGTTTTTAAAACAACCAGTAGACAACTAGTTGTGTATGGTATACGGAAAACGTTACTATGATACAGATGAAATAACATGTTTCAAGGGCATCGTTGACTGAACATAATATCAATTTTCAATTCTAAAAAAAGAAATAACGTTAACACTTTGGTGCATTCATAGCTATTTTCTATTCATCCCAACTAAAATGTTCCGAAAAAAATTGAGATAAGGTTAGGTTTATGGTTAAAGGGGCCATTACAAAGACGGTCAGAACCAACTTCGTACAACTTTAAATGGGGATGTAGTAACCTAGCTTATTTGAAAAAAATATATTTATGATACGAGTCAACAAAATATTTAGGAACACATATGCTTTAAATTAGTTCATTGGCGAAGCCATTATTGAAAAACTGATACCTACGTGGACCACCATATTAAATTAGGACGCGCGTTTTGCCTTAAAAAAAACTCAACAGCGACGTGCATATACCAAAAAAGTGAAAAAAAACAAATAATAAAACGATCTTGAAGTGCATTGATGACCAAAAAGTTAATATTTCGTATCAGCATCTAAAATAATACACGATGATTTTGAATAAAAGATTACAGGTACTGCTGAACTGTTTATTGTCTTACATACGTGTTTTAGTGGGTTTGTTTGATCTTTTCAAACCATTACTTTACCTGTTTAGTCTCTATTTTTGGTTATATGTATATACATGTGACGTGTCTCGGTACATTTAAATCCTGTCAATATTTTATTGTGTTATGGTATATTTTTGTAATCTTGTCTTTCGTTTTTGCTGGTGTGCTTTGTCGATACATGAATGTCTATTTTATTTCTTTGTTTTTCTTTGATGACATTTTTGTTTATTTTCATAGTAATTA
The DNA here is from genome assembly GCF_965363235.1 of Mytilus galloprovincialis. NCBI lineage: Eukaryota > Metazoa > Mollusca > Bivalvia > Mytilida > Mytilidae > Mytilus > Mytilus galloprovincialis. The sequence continues at coordinate 3,811,266 of NC_134846.1, read as the reverse complement.
AAATCATTATACATTATCTGTTTGATTGTTTACATATTGTTGTCAATATAATGGAATTTTATGCGACTGTCATACAAGTCAGATGTTTAGCTAGCTTTAAAACCTGGTTTTATCCACCATTTACTATACCTGTACCAAGTCAAAAATATGACAACGTTTATTCATTTGTTTGATGTGTGTGTTACTGATGAGGTTTTGTAGAAAATAAGCATGTCTGGCGTAAATACAAAATTAAATCCTGGTATCTATGATGAGTTTATTTAGCTATTGATTTTGCCATTTGATTGTGGAATTATTGTTTTGAATTTTTCTCACAGTTCAGCATTTTTGTAATTTTTCTTTTTATTTATGCACAAATATGAAAACGAACTTTTAATAATATGCGTATTGAAACACATCCTTATTATTGGAACATAATTCAACATTGTATAAATATGTTATTATGTGGTTACATGTCTACAGTGTAGTAAAACATATCACACAATTAACATGTCTGCAATAGTTGTGACGAGATAACATTGAAAAAAACATTGATCGTGTAGAGCAAAATCATACCAATAATAACCATCCATTGAGAAATTTATATTTTTTTATTTCATTGACATAGAGGGAGCTATTTATATGTAATATATAATCATTACAACTAATCAAAGAAGACAAACCTATTAGTGTTACAAGTCTTGCTTTATTAAATCATTGCACTTTGATATTGTAACCGCAAAACCATATAAAGAAAAACAGTTATATTTTGATATGAATTGATTCTGTTATAAGCCCTGAGGATTTTGTAGTGGGGTATAAGCATATTCCGAAAGCAAACTTAAATTTTGGAGAAAATTAACATGATAACGTATTTATGTACTGGTATATATAAAAGTTGGTCAAATATTTTAGTCGAAATGACATTTATAACTTAATTCCCATGGGTGAAGTTTTATCAGTCGCATAATGTTTTTTTCCTGTTTTAGAAAGAAGATGACAATTATTGTTTTATATAGTAGTGCGATAAGAGACCTAACAATGTTTAGTTTTAATCAATATTTAATCACCACATCCTAGCAACCTTCGTAAAAATAGAGCAATTAAATCACAAGTAAGTGTTTGTTTTTAAAACAACCAGTAGACAACTAGTTGTGTATGGTATACGGAAAACGTTACTATGATACAGATGAAATAACATGTTTCAAGGGCATCGTTGACTGAACATAATATCAATTTTCAATTCTAAAACAAGAAATAACGTAAACACTTTGGTGCATTCATAGCTATTTTCTGTTCATCCCAACTAAAATGTTCCGAAAAAAATTGAGATAAGGTTAGGTTTATGGTTAAAGGGGCCATTACAAAGACGGTCAGAACAAACTTCGTACAATTTTAAATGAGGATGTAGTAACCTAGCTTATTTGAAAAAAATATATTTATAATACGAGTCAACAAAATATTAAGGAACACATATGCTTTAAATTAGTTAATTTGCGAAGCCATTATTGAAAAACTGATACCTACGTGGACCACCATATTAAAATTAGGACGCGCGTTTTGCCTTAAAAAAAAAACTCAACAGCGACGTGCAAATACGAAAAAAGTGAGAAAAAACAAATACTAAAAACGAGCTTGAAATGCATTGATGACCAAAAAGTTTAAGCAAAATGCAGCAACATAATTTATCCATGTTGATAGACATTTTAGAGTATTGAAACAATTCAAATTTGTGTAAACATTCAATTTAAAATTTGTGCCAAACCAATGAAACAGTAGTGCTGACTACTAGGATGGTGATAACGTCAGAGAAGAAACCAGCGGTTTTAAATTATCGGCAATTGTAAGATACTTATAATTGTGTATTTTAGACGTGCTATTCATATACATACGATGCTGCAATAAATAAAAAGGTAAAACGCAAAAAGAAAAGCGAAGATGAAGAGCATTGTGGATCAAAATTCTGAAAGATTTAGCCAAACAAAGCAAAGGTACTTCTTATTTCTGAAGAAAAACCCATTGAAGAACTCTTATAACATTAGAATAAGGGAGAAAATGGAATGTATGTAAGAGCTACCATGCATGTACAATATTAAACAGAGGAGCATTGTGTTAATACAAGCGTAAAACCCTTTATATATCAACGGAACACTGTGCATGCTGTATGAATCGTTGTTCTTCATCCTTATAAAGACCGCGGTTTTACGGGCTATTTGCGGACCATTTACAAAGTGATACCTTCTCACAGTTGTAAATTGTAAAATATAATATATAGACGTAATGATACAGTGATCCTTTTTATGATTTATAAGTCATTAAGTCAAAAGTATTGTCTTAACACATTTACATCATTTAGATTTTTATTCTTTGCTCTTACATCTTCACTACTTTCTATCTCTCAATGTTATAATAAATCTATTTAAAGGTTAGAGAGGAAATATATTATAATTTAATAATTGTTTTCAAGTAAGATGAGCTTGGTTTTGCTTATTGAAAATAAGATTCTTAGAAACACAAACATTAAGCAGTTATTTCTTATCACATTTATTCATGTTTTATAAAACTTGTTAAGCCTAATTTCATTCATTAGAATGAACAGTTTTCATGCTCTTACCGATTCTTGTGACGATGCACATACTACATTGGTTTTATCTGTTTACATATAGTAGCACAGTTGTACGAAATGTATGGGTTCTATGCTAAGAGGATCGTTTACCGGAATCTTTTTCTTAACTGCGAAGAATATGATTTGGAACTTTTTCATTAATCATGTTCAATTATTACAGCCTTTATGCATCAATGGCTTTGCGCGCATCTCATCAAGGTAATTTTCAGAAAACCTAGTAGGACGCACATCATTTAAAAGTATACGGTTTGTTTTCGCTTTGGCGTATGTTTTAATTGATTTAGAGTCACTCACAGATGAGAGGCTTAACATGAATGTTAATTTCGGATTCACATCATATTTTCTATTACCATATTCTGTTAAACCACACCATTGAAAGTATACGGTTTGTTTTCGCTTTGGCGTATGTTTTAATTGATTTAGAGTCGCTCACAGATGATAGGCTTAAAATGAATGTTAATTTCGGATTCACAACATCATATTTTCTATATTACCATATTCTGTTAAACCACACGCAGTGACGATGAAAATAGATTGATTGTATTTCAGTAAACTAACAATTGCATTTCATACATTTAAAAGACAGACATATCGGATATATTATTAGTTTGTTTGAATAGTAAATGCTTGTTTAACACCTAGTCATAAAGGCTCATGCATTTTCAATACTTAAACATACAAGTAAGGATATATGGTATGATTACACACAAGATAATCATTCATGGGAGAATAAAAAGCGAGGTATTGATAATCTATAAGTCACCCGAAGGGTTCAACAATGAGCAAAACTCATGACATAGTAAGATATATAAGGTTTATTTACGACAGAATGATAAGCCATTCCATAGAGAAAACTTACAACCTGAGATATGGTGATACAGTAAACATGATAAAGGATACAAACATATACAATGACAAACATCAACTAGAATTGCCATTGCAAGCAATAGCAGATGTCACCTTAGTCCGCTAATTGCCAGTGGCAGCCATTTCGAAATGTTTTAACATTTGATTGATATGTTTACCTCATAGTTCATCATTCTGATAATTTTTATTCAATTTAAAGCATTTTTCATATTTGTACGGTTTCTATGGCAACGGCGGCCATTTTGAAAATTTCAAAGATGGATGGCATGTCTTCGCATGCCAAGTAACATTTCCCCAAAGTTTCATTCAGTTTGGAAGACTTTCCGATTTTTCAAAAAGTGTGGAATAATAATAATAACTAGAATTGCCATTGCAAGCAATAGCAGATGTCACCCTTCCCCTTATTGCCACTAAGCGGCAACCATATAAAAAAATAACAGTAAATGCACAAATATACATGGCTATACATCTTTCTGTAAATTTGTTAGTTCATTTAGAGCATTTTAAAACAAATCTCATTTCTGCCGTTTCCAATGATAATATCAAGTTTCATAAAGTTCAAAGCATTATGGTGTGGCAATCTGGACTGATTTACCTACAAATTGAATAAAAGTCCAAACGTTCATAGATATTGTGAAGTAGATTATTAATAGTTTAAACCATTTCATAATATTTTAGTGATAGTATCGAGCATTTTTGAAATTAAAAGAATAACGCTTTGAATAAGTTGGTATATATTGGCATTTCTCTTTTCAACGAATCAATTGTAATTATATGTCTATAAAATAGTCAACTGTCGGAGATGCTAAACCTTCACAAATTATTATTTGACTTCTCGATTTAATTGTCAAAAAAAAAATTGAACTTGAAAACAAAATATATCCTACTGTGGATCCATTCATTTTCGTGGAAATCTATTTTCGTAGATTTAGACACTTTAAATTTTCGTGGACATGTGATTTCGTAGTTTTGACAAAGTCTGCGTACGAGCATATAATACATTTCTCATTTGTAGAACATTTAAATTTGTGGTTCATTATCTACTAAACCTACAAAATTTGTTAGCCAACAATTAATAATAATGAATCCACAGTTATATGAATGTTATATATCATGCGTTTATAGAAAATCAGAAATATTATACCCAACGTTACTACGATGAGTTTATTTAGAGCAGGATATAGACAGAGCCATGCACTTTACACTTTACATCAATTAAAAAATTAAAATAAAAATTCAGATAAGAAAATGGTTGTTGCCTAACATGTTTAATCATGCCACATTATGTGCTTGTACCAGGTCAGAAGCCTGTTATCCAGGGGTTGTCATTTGTTACTGTTTGACATATATGAATTTGTTTTTCGCAAATTTTTTGTTTACATTAATTAGGCCATTAGGATATTTCGCTTGAATTGTGTCATATTAGTGATTTCGGGGTATTTATAGCTGACTATGCATATTTGCTTTAATCATTGTTGTGGGTCATACAGTACAGTGACTTATAGCTATTAATTGTTATGTCATTTTGGTTTCTTGTGGAGAGTTGTCTCATTGGCAATCATAGCATATTTGTGTATACATATAACCTTTAAAATGTCAACCAAAAGTGACACACTTTTAAACTTGAAGTAGAAACTGATCTCCCTTACATGTACTGTAGTCAAACTAATGTATAAACTACATATTTTTTAATTCAGCATAAGGTAAACTATTATTAGGAAATGACTTGTATTTAACCTTAAGTGGTTTATTTTGTCCCTTAAGTGCATAAAACATTTGATTTTCAAAATCATTGTGTGATAAGCTGCAATGTATCATTTTAAAAAACCATACATACTTTTTTTATATAAGACAAAATCTTATATAAAGGTAGGTTTTCTTTTATCTTGTATTTTGAAAAAGCAGATAACAATATAATCGGTCTAGAATTTTAATGAAATGTGCAAATTTCGGGAGGCGTGTGTTTTTCATGTGTATGCCTTTTCATTTTAATATAGAAAATTATGTGTTCTATCATATTTATGGCTGTATTTTACAGCAATCAGATTATTTTCGTTTTATTTTATTTATTTTTTTTTTTAAATTTTGACATATATGGGTACATTTGTAGATACTAGGGGAGATAACTTGATAAAGCTATGTTTGTAATAGAATGAATTGTGTGAATTTACCTATTTTGTTATGTAGCAAGAAATCAAATCAAAAAGCCATTATTTCTATTTTCGTATCAGAAACATGCTATAAGAGCTATATTCTCAAATTTTATCTTAAAATTCTATGGTGTTGAAAAAAGCAAGGTGATCCATATTTTTATTATATTTTTGACAAAAAAATGATATTAACTTCATTTTGACAAATTATCAAAAAATTCAATGGATTTAAATTAAGCCTCCTATTTTCTTACGTGAATTTAATTGGAAGGACCTTCAACTGTTGTATGAACAATGGGTTTTTAATTCATATTAATCGTTTGTAAGCGTATATTCAACTCTATACACTGATAGTCTATTATTTCCAATACATCAATTTCCCAAAATGTCCCTTCTTTGCACTTTGTTAATCATATCTCTTTTTGTACAGTTTTATTCGTTAAATCTAAATAAAGCAATTAATAAGGCGAGGTTAAAAAATTAGGTGGCAATAAAATTCAAAGTTGTTTGTACTTTATTAAATACCAACTAGGTTTCTACGTCAGATAATTCTAATAAATTTCAAATGATTACAACTGAGTTTTTTTTCTATAAATTAAAGATTATTGAATAATTTACAGCAGGTGTTTATATAATTATTTCGTTAATTTGACAAATATTTCATTTACATTAACAAATAACGATGATGTGTTTTATAGTCAATTATAAGAATGCAGAAAGTTAATAATTAATGGAGAAAACCTGTATACCGCTAATTCATCTCAATCACTAGAAAATCAACTGGAATTAAATACGGTTATTTTGTGCTATATTTCACACAAATGGAAACATGCTAAAAAGCAATTATATAGCTACAGAAGTCGCTTAATCACTGCGATGACGATTCGTGTAATCGAAATATAATGAGGAAAATAAAACATATCATGAAAATTCTAGTGTTATCAACTTTCGGTGGGTTTATTATATCACGTAGGTCAGTTGCATCAAGCTTGCCTGAGGTCATCGGGTGATTATCGGTTCTTTTAAAATGAGTCTTATATCCTTTTGGGGATTATAGTTATGTTCCGGACCATATGCGTATTTGGACCATACGCGTATGGTCATGACCATATGGGTACACACTCATATGGTCCGACCATACGCGTATTGTCGGACCGTACGCGTATGGTCGGGGTAATTAAGAGGTACATTTATGATTACCTCTTTATATAACCCTTATAGTTGTCACGTCATTAAAAAAAACACTACCAAAGGTCATTTTTTCATTAAAAATTAGTAATAAGAAGATTAACAAAATAAAATAAGCAGTTTCACACAGTAAATTTCATCACTAGTCAAAACTATAGTAAACACATTTTTTCATTACCGATATGTTATTACGAGTGAATGGCAAAATGTCGACCTGGGAAGATAACTTCCAAAAAATATCTTAATGATTTGTTACACAAGAAGTCAACTGTTTTACTATAACCTAACCTGAAGGTCGACAGGATAAAGAGTCTAATAAATTGCTTACTTTTGAAAATTAAGATAATTAGCATTAGCAGTGCAATATTCGTAATTTGATATACTTATACGTGTTTTGTTTAAAAAAAAATGAATGACGTCACCGGCAAGGACACTTGTTTATTTTTTAAAAGTTGTCTGGTGATATGATGTACTTCAGTCATGTTACGATATTAGAGATCTAGAGCTTTTTTCACCGTAGACATATCGGAATGACCCAGGATCTAACTTTGGCATCAATTTTTAATGTTTTTGAATTGTAAATAATACAATTGCATGTAGCAATCATTGTTATTTTATAAAGTTTTCTCATGCATATTATTGAAAAATATACCTATATGGTCCAAATACTCATATGGTTCGGCCCGTTTATAACCAAACGAGTATTTACTCATATGGTTCGACCATACGCGTATTGTCGGACCATATGAGTATACGCTTTTGGTCATGACCATACACGTATGGTCCAAATACTCATATGGTCCGGAACAGTTATATGATATCAGAGCAAATTAATGCAACAATTAAAATTTAATGATCACCCGAACATAAAAATAAGACGTCGCGGATATGCATTGCATACTACATGTGACTTTTAGAAAAAAGAAGGCAGAAAACTGTTTAAAAAGACGCAAGGACGAGACTAACTACGATATGCATTCGTCCCACGATCATGAACTCATCAAATTTGTTGAATTATTATGACAAGGACGTCAAATATGCCAAGCTGGTCGGGGCAGATGTTTGTATAATACATGGAATAGAATATAAATCCAGCTATTTAAATGGTCTAGTGCAAATAAGTAAGACATCCATTTACTCGAACAAAGTAAGGATAATAATCCTTATTGTACTGCTTAGTCGAAAGACATTGCATAAATTGGTCTTCTTATTTTCAGAAAGACCTGGCCAAATTCGTGTAACTCCGGACCAAAAAAGAAGTTTCAATCGTTAAGCCAATACAATCAGAACATTATTATCTATAGCTATAAAAAGATGCATTTTTGCAGGTTGTGTATCTTCAAAGGCAGCGACTAAGTTGTCTTGTTTGTTGATGTTAAACAAAGAATTGTCAAAAGTGATTTTCACTTCCATTGATCAAACCCTACGATGATAAAGTACATGATGTGTCATGTGTCAGTTTGAGTGCATGTGCTCTATCATTGACAATTTATATTTATTGGAGTTAATTGATATTTCTTCATTATAACCGTATAAATAAACACCTTCCAATAAAACTATTAGTTATCAATTAAAGACAGGATGAAATATGTAGTCGAAGTAATTGGCTGCTAAGTTAACATGCAAGCTAAGTTATACACATTTGAAAACAGAAACTTACAAATATTGTATAATGGATTTACAACGACATATAGAAGTAAGAAATATTTTCTACTTGCTGGCATCTGTAAACGGAGTTTTATTTGACATACCGATGTAACATAACAGTGTTATATTGTATGTTGTTGTAGGCAAAACAAAGTACTTCGTGGGCTTTTAAGTGAATCTATCAATTCCGATTTTCACGTTTTATCTTATTCACTTCTTATACACATACAACATGGGTTAACACTAGAGATATTGACCAAATAGTAGTATACTGCCATTAATGATACAAATACAAATGTGCTAGATTCGCATTTCGATAATTAATGTTTCTTCATTGATATTTGAGTCAGAAGCCTAAAAAAACGTCAAAGAGCTTAAAAAACAATCAGAAACAAAATATAATCTAACAAGGAATGCACGATCAGGGAGATACACTGCTTAATGTCAAATAATTCCAAAACTTTAAAATAGTATTTTTAAATTAAACCATATCCATGAACTCCTGCCAGTATCGAATTACTGGATTAGACACGTCATTAATAAACACCCTAAAGGGTTACTGTGATACATACTCTAAATACATAAGATAATCATTCACCAAGACGGCAATAAATCCCTTGCCTAAGAAGGGCAACTGTCAGCAAAGCAATATGTGTGCTTTTATGCAAATAAACTCATCATAGATACCAGGACTAAATTTTATATATACGCCAGACGCGCGTTTCGTCTTCAAAAGACTCACCAGTGACGCTCGAATAAAAAAGCCAAAATAATGAAACATACAATATACCATTTTCAAGTGCGACGAATATTTTTTGTCGGGCTTTATTCGACACGTTCACATTTGTTTATGTGTAAATACGTGTTCTTGTCCTACAATTGCAAGAACCATTTATCCGACGTTTATGGAAACATCAACCAATATACATTATTATATATGTTAATTCAGATTATTTATGAGTCGGCAAATAACTTAATATTATTAATGAGTTCCTTCTTTACACAAAATTCTTCGTATAGCGAAAAGTAAAATATCAAAGTCTTTTTAAATTCAAATATTTTCTATAGATGTTGACAAGCTCTTCATGATTTAAATATTGTAATTCTGTAAAACATCCTTTTGTTGATCTCAAAAAGCTTGAAGTCTTATAACTATTTTTGCATTTGAATTAGATTACCCGTTGAGATTTGCAATGTTAGTTTAACAATTATATCTAATAAAAATGAGGAAGTAACTAAATATATCTACATAAAGTTAATATTCCAAAGCTTTCGGTTTGTGGTTAACAAACGTGGCCTGAAGCTTCTTTTATAAGTATAGTTTTCAGACAATAGAATGATACAAAGGACACTGATAATGATCTTCGATGATCAAGTTTCATTACGCAAAGCTTTTTTTATTTTTTTTTAAATTCAGTACACTGTTACAGTAAACGAGGGTGAAAGTTACTATTGATACGGGAATGACAAAATTTTATTTTAAAGAAAATAATCATTAGAAACTAATAGTGTTTCAATGTGTGCACTAATACGATAAACGAAAGGGAGCAAATAACGTCAACAGATTGATAAACGGCAACTGCCTTTAGAAAAGCACATACAGACTGCCGACGCTTAAAAAAATGTAGAATGATATACTGTGTGAAGGAAGAATAACGTATCCTTGTACATCAAATATTCAGCATTGTAGTAACCATTTATTGAATTTGGGTTGTTGCATTTCCTGAGCACGATAAGGTCTAATAGCGGTGACTAGACGTCAATTACATATACAAAAAGCTAATTATATAAATCAGGCTTTGAATGGAAATCAATTATTGAATGCATTTCGTTTTATTTCTTTCACGTAGAAGTAGTTATTTACATGTAAAATGAAATCGTTGCAACGAAATGAGGAAAAACAAACTAATTATTATTACCAGTAACGTCTCATTATATCATCGAACTTGAACAATAAAATTTGAAAACACAGATAATTATAATAGTCACACTATAATTGTTCATTTTATGAGCTCTGGACATTTGATAGTCGTATTTACAATACAGGATAAGAATAGTACTGTTTTACTTTTTTTTAAACGAATTTGGAAGACTCAGTCCGGTATGTGCATTATCCGAATGCAAAATTTATATTTTACAAGGGGACTACAAACCTAGAAATGTATTCATATACCGATCTTAATAAAGGCTGCTAGTGTTCAATTTGATTGTATCATTATTCTAAAAGGCATAACAATTATTAACGTATTAAAATAAGTAAAGTCATATCTGTCGCCTAATAACAGCATTTTTTCTCTCAAGGAAACTGACAAATATATTATTATACAGATGTAACAATAGACTTCACAATTCTAAACTATTATCAACATAGAATGACCATAGCATGTAGTCAGCATTTCGGTGTTGACATGATTATCAATGATATTTGTTTGTTATTTCTATAACTTAACTGTTTGCAAAAGTAAAAATTATTATAAATACTACGGAATTTCTTATCCTAGGCATAGATCACCCAAGTTAACCCCAGTTGTTTTGTCGGGTTCGTGTTGTTCCGACTTTAGTTTTCTGTGTTGTTTCTTGTGTACTATTATTTGTCTGTTTATCTTTTTCATTTTTAGCCGTGGCGTGTTCATAAGTTGAAAAACAGGTGCATGCGAATATTTGTCGTTGCTTCAACATCTTGACTGCTTTCCATCCCTCAATGTTATCATATTCTACTAAAAGGTGAGAAAGGAAACATCATATAACCTGTATAACTAAATAGATTTGTTCTTATCTAACATGAGAATGATTCTGCTATCTGACATACGATATAAAAGAAATAAATCAGTTATACAAACAATTACTTATTTCTGACTTCATTGATGTTATAAAACTTGATTTTGATTCGTAGTATTTGCATTCAGCAGCGTAATGGTTTGTATGCTTTACCGATTCTAGTGAGAATTCAAAGGATAAATGTGTTTTGTTTGTATTCACATTGTTTTGCAGATGACCTGAATGCATGGGTATTCTGAGAAGAAAATCATGTAGAGTAAATATTTTGTTTGAACTGCGAAGTGTGTGATCGTATCTAGTTAGGTTGTTGTCTCTTTGACACATTCTCCATTTCCATTTTATTATTTTAATTTACACATGTTCAATTATTGATTGTTTTTACGTTTTTATGGGTTTGAGCATTCCTTGTGAAAGTAAAATACAGATGATCGCATAAGGTGCACAGACTGTAAGATTAACGTTTTAGTTATGACAATATGTAAGGCAATTCCAAAGAGAACATCAGAGGCCTTACTCATGGTTTAACAATGGACGATAGACAAATATGGCAGAAAATAACAATCGACAACAACAAGCTGTTGAGATAAGAACGTAACGAATGTTGATATTTATTTAAGATTAAGCGCAATTTTCCAGATGTCCACTTTTTTGTATTGTGGACCAACTTACTCATAAACGGAATAAAACTCCGAAGGTTCATGAATATGAATATGAAAGTTAATAACTTTTAATTATTTTCAGTTAGAGTATTTTACATATTTTTTCTTTATAACAAAAGAAAGTTTTGTATGAGTATGCTATAGATTTACAATTGTTCATGTTGGAGAAACAAAATTAACCATATGTTCATGCCCTAGTCGAGATTTATTTTATAATTTTGGTATTTGACAAATAGAATTTACTTTTAAATTAAAAATTAACGGATCAACATGATTCGCATTTTGGTTTTGAAAACAGTTACAAGCGGGTGGTTTGACATGCCGCAAAACCAGGTTCAACCCACCATTTTTTTTTTAAAATGCCCTGTACCAAGTCAGGAAAATGGCCATTGTCATATTATGGTTCGTTTCTGTGTGTGCAATTTTTTATTTTGTGTTTCTGTTGTGTCGTAGTTCTCTTCTTATATTTGATGCGATTCTCTCAGTTTTAGTTTGTAACCCGGATTTGTACTTTTCTTAATCGATATATGAATTTCGAACAGCGGTATACTACCGTTGCCTTTATTTTCATACGAAAATGCAGCCAAAGTGACACACTTACAATCTATGTCTAACTGCCAGACATGAGGATTTCAAGTTACAATAGTTGTTACAATGTAGCATCAGTCAACATTTGTAGTTGCTAAACTTTGGTATGAGACTTTTACAGGTTTAACTGGAAAACAGAAATTCCCCAGCATATTTTATTAACTGTACATATTTATGTAAAAGATATATGATTGGTTGGTTGAATGCTATTTGCTTTAAATCCAGTGGCAAATGTTTCATACGTTTATAGGACAACAACAATGTAAGCACGATACTAAGTATCTATGATGAGTTTATCTAGACCCTTGTTTACAGATCTTTTACATATTTTATCAGTTTCATATAAAAACAAAACACGCACGATCATGTTTCTTCCGGATAATAAATCTTAATACGTCATCTGCCAAATGATATGAGCTTGATGAGATATGTTTAATAAAATTTATAAACACTTATTTTTCACTTTCTGATTACAAATTTCTGTGTTTACATAACGCATAATAAAGTTATAGAACTAACATATAGCATTACATTGGAATGTTATAAATGCACAGCTGACAATTTGTTAGCATGAGCTACAGACAGGTGTAGCGAATTGTGCTTTTCTGTACAAAATATTCAAAAATCTACCTTTGTTAGTTGTTTTGCTCATACAGCTGTGTATGAATAAGCAATTGTGGCTTTTTGTAAACATCTGCAACACTCCATTATAAAATTTGTTATGTTTTCCGAAATCAATCTTTTTTACGTTGCATTATAAAAACAATATTAGGTCAATGTCATGAAAATATAAAACTTTTTGTACTCGGACCAAACTGGGGAAGGTCTCATACAAGTTTATATTTTCCTGACATTGATCAAATATTGCAAATGTATCACCATTCGCATACATTCTGCTTTTAATATGTCATATAGGATCTTTCAGATCGAAATAAATTAATTCGGAATTGAGTCTTATTATCTTACAGAAGTATTTTCACTCCATATGCATCTGTATCTTAATGTATATCGCAGTTCAATTTGTGGTGCTTGTCCAGCCAAACATTGCAATCGTTCTGTAAATACAAAGAAAAAGGTAAAATAATAAAAATACTGATTTCCGAGGAAAATTCAAAACAGATCAAAATGCAAAATCAAAAGCTCAACAATATCAAGCGAATTGACTTGGAACAAATAATGCAAGATATGGGTTTGGAAGAAGGAGCGAAAGATACCAAAGAGACAGTGAAACTCATAGCTCGAAAACTGAAAACGCTATGGCTAAAAAGAAAAAGACAAACAGACAAATAAAAGTACACATGACACAACATATACATGATATATAGAACTAAAGACTAAGCAACACGAACCCCACTGGGAAATTTGATACTCTAGTTTCGTCTGTAAGAGTGCAGAAACCTTACAATTTTAAAGTACATGATGTGTCAGGCGTCCAATCGAGTTCATGTGCTTCTTATTGACAACTTATATTCATTGTAATGTATTGATATTACTTTATTATAAAATTATAATAAAAGCTACTACATTGTAGTTGATAATTATATTCAGGATGACCAGACACGCTTGTAGTTAAAATTACTGGCTGCTAAATTCACACGTAATCACTTTTACGCATTTGAAAACAGAAGCTTACATTTACTTACAGTTTATAGTCATTAGATGATATCGGATATGTTCCTTATTTCGTAACTACACTCTTCTTGCCATGTCACGAATTCGGCCTACCGAATTAGACTATTTTCCGGGTTTGTTGAATAATGAAGCGAACGACGGACGCCACATGGGGAGCAGGACCTGCTTACCCTTCCAGATAATGATGGTATAATCAGATTAACATAAACATGATTGTTTATTGTATAAATAGTATGTATACGTCATATAGTCTACCTTTGTGATTATTAACCTGAAATTTGTATATAATATACTAGGTATCTCGGGATTTTGTTTAGTCTGAAACTATAAGAAAATGATGGTGATTTCATGGATTGAAAAGTAAAGTACTCACTTATTGCTATTTAACACAACAAAACCAAGAGTTAAAATATACTTGTGTTGCTTTCCCATTATTTAGAGACATATAATATATGTACGTGCTAGTGAAAGGTACGTTGATATTAGGCACAAAGGTAGTTTTATTGCACCCAGTGCACATTTTTATTCAGTGATGGTCGAGATCAAAATATTTGATAGTCCAAAACCGATAACAAACGTTGAAAGCTACTAAACCAGAAAGTATACAAACATAAAGACAGAACCGGATATTCATTCAAATCTATGCACGAGCAAGATGATACATTCCTTAATGAAAAATGATGTCGTTATTGTATAACAACCTATTTTGAATAGCACAGCATCCGTATGTACATACCACATGTGCCAATAGCGAAGCCAAATGAATATGTATGTCTAGTGATTATTTCACATAAGGGTTTACTCGGGTACATACTATGAATAACATTTAATAATTATAGAGACCGAATGTGGTGTTTCATGTAAAGTGATTGTTATGCTCTATGAACCATAAATGAATTGAAAATAGAATTTGGGAATGTACCACAGAGACAACAACCCGACAAAAGAGAAAAAGACAGCCGAAGTCCACCAATGGGTCTTTAACGCAGCGAGAAAATTCCGCTCCTGGCAACTTCAGTTGGCTCTTTAACAAAAACAAGTGTACAACTTCATTGAAAATGGATGTCATTTTAAACTACAAAATATATAATTGAACTAAATTTTAAAAAATCATACAAGACTAACAAAGGCCAGGACGTCGACATACCTGTTTTATGGAAATGTTTTCGTGGAGATTGGCATCTTCTTCTTTACGGTGATGTTGTAATCTAAAAAGAAATATTTCGAAGTACAAAAAAGCTAGATATCTTTCAGCTATCTTCTGTCATTTAATTATAAAACCCGTAGAGATTCGTTATGCCAGTTTGACAATTATATTAAATAAGAACGAACAAGTCAGTTTAGTCATTCACATACGGTTATAATCATTCAAAGCTTTTCTTCTGTCATCTATAACAATGGCCTAAAGCTTATTCGAAAATTGCAGTATTCAGACAAAAGAACGATTATTAAATTCCATTACATAATGTTATGTCATGTGTGAATACTTTCTATTAAGATTTTGCAGATCACAAAATTTGAACCAATATAACAGATAAAACCTAACAGTTATGTAACAATCAAAGGTAGACAACAAATAGATAACAGGCACATTCCTTAGGACAAGCACAGATTATGGCGACAAATTGAAAAATGTTTCCATTCAATATTGGATGGTTAGAGAAATACTTCTCTGTGTTCATAATATATTCGTGTAACAACAATCTATTTAATTAAGGTGGTTGTATGTCTACAGTATGGTAAATTAAACATATCACAACTTGTATATATCATTGAAGCGTTGACTAGACGTCAATTAAACAAGCTCAAAGGCAGATTTAGACTCTGAATAGACATTTATTAAAGAATTTCTTTTTCCATTTCTTTGACATTCATATGTTAAATGTAATCGACAAAGGACAAACACATTATTACTACATGTATTCCCGTTTCTTAATATTGTCGAACTTAGATGTCAAAATAGCAAAACGATTACTTAAAACAGGTCACACGGATATAAGGATAATGGGTATTCTTCTCTTAAGAGCCCTGTATATTTGGTAGTCGCGTTTTACTGAAATACCAGTACCACTTCAATCAGGATAGAATAGAACGAATGTATTTTTCTCTTTGTGAACTTTGTTGTTGTTTTAATTTCCGGAATTTGTTTATCCCTAAGAGAAACTAAATATTTGTGGAAATAACCAACATAGAAACGTATATATATATATATATATATATATATATATAACTCGTCTAAACATCAACCCAACAATGTTAGATATCTGTAAATTTGCTTTCGCAAATTTTTGGTTCTTCCCTCGCCGGGATTCGAACCCATGCTACTGTGATATCGTGACACCAAATCGCCTGCACTGCAGCCGTCCCGCTAGACCACACGACCACCTGGGCTCTCAAAAAAAGAGCTTTCGCTGGCCGTGTGTTACCTTTCCTCGTCAGTTTTAATCTAGCGGCGTACTACAGTACATGATATATAAGGCATGAAGATGTTATTGTTACAGATCAGCTAAATTATCTATAGTAAAGGATCCTACAAATTAATGTAATATACAGTCACAGAAAATAATTATATTTATAAGTACGTCTGAGTCAGTGACAACTCCACAACAGATGTATCCATCGGATCGCCATCAATGATGGTGATACATGGCTGTGTACATAATGTATATACATCAACCCAACAATGTTAGATCTGTAAATTTGCTTTCGCAAATTTTTGGTTCTTCCCTCGCCGGGATTCGAACCCATGCTACTGTGATATCGTGACACCAAATCGCCTGCACTGCACTACGATTATCTATAACGGATGGTCAAATCCTTAACTTATTGATGCTGTATCATTGCAAAAGCAATGATAGCACAATTCCCAAGAATAAAATTATAACTGTCGCCTAATGACAGTTGTTTTCTCTATGCTGAACATGGAAGTTGACATAAATTGTTATACAGTTATGTGAGAACAGACCTAACTATTCTAAGTTTTAATCAATATATTCTTAGAAACCTTCGTAAAAATAGAGCAATTGAATCACGAGTTGGTTGTCGTATGTCAATTTCTAGATAACCAGTTTGGAAGACAAAATAAGACCGCATCGCTTATTATGTATACATGAGTTCCTAATTGGCACGGTTCTGAAAGGAAATTACCCTTAACTGTTTTGAAAATACCAAATTACGTATAAAGTTACAATTGCACAGACCTGCCTCCTTTGATTTATCTCAAATGGAACGCGCAAAATAGAAATTTAAAGCCAATTATGTTCGAATACTGGAACAACGTAATATATATATATACGCTCAATATATATCATAACAGGGTAACCGAAACTGTCATCGAGAAAGTTGTAACAGTATCATCCTAAGCCTTTGTTGATTTTAGAAATTATCAAGGTTAAAAGGAACACTCTGTGTCAAATTTTTGTGTTTTAACTGCATTTGATTAATATGCATACAACTTTTTATTTGGTTTATAAAAACCACGACATGATTTTTTATAGCTTCTACATTTTTTAATGATTGATTGGTATTCACTTGATTAATACTAACTATATGGTTAATTCATTGACTATTTTCTATTTTACATCTACTTTGTAGAGCTAGACAAATGTAATCACTATAGTTAGTACATAGTACAATATAAAGTTTATTTAGATCCGTGTTAACTTAATAGATCTGATACATGTCTTATTATTTTCGTATACAAACAAATCATGAAGAAATATTTTTTTCGGTTCAAATATTAATTCTCAATATGTCATCTGCCAAATGGTGTGACATATGGTTTATGAAATTTATGAACGCTTAGTCTTCACTTTCTGATAAATAAAGTTCTTTGTTAACATAACACACAGTATAGTTTGGAATTACAGATTGTATTGCATTGAAATATTCTTGAATAACACAGCTGACAATAATTCAACGCGTGTCTCAGACAAGTGTTGTTATTTTGTGGTTTATTTTCTCGAAGTGTATTTCTGTTAGAAGATATCTACTTTTTTTTGTTGTTTCTAGTAGGCAAAGCTATTGTAAGGATTTTAGTGAACAAAGTCAGGTTTGCTATGTCTCTGCTAAGCACGTTTTTTTTTTATCTCACTATCAGATTTATCACAACGTCAGGTTTGCTATGTCTCTGCTAAGCATGGTTTATTTATCTCACTATCAGATTTATCACAAAGTCAGGTAACTATATGGACAGGATTTATTTTTTTTACGGTTTGATTTAGAAGAAATACAGACATAGTTAGCTAATAAAATAAAATTTTGCGTTGATACATGCATGTGATGCATAGTTCCTAATTTTATTATGACTTTTTTGTATAATGTTCTTAATCGTTTTTTTTACTGCAGTTAACATTACTTCTGTCTTATAACTCATCTAGTTCATCATAGAGAAATATCTAGTAACTAGGCTGCTAGGTTAACCATAAACTTTATTTTGTGATGACGTAAGATAAAAATATGGACTTTCATCTTTACTTTGTTATTATCACTAATAAATAGTGTTTGCATTGACATTTTTGTTATAGTCTCTATACAAACTCAGTACATCAAAATTGTCGACAGATGTTTGACTAATCAAATAGCTTAGGAATACAATTGTCTCCACTATATGGTGCTGCTGTATAATCATTTATAATAAAGAATCGGCAATCAATGAAAATAATGAAATTGTTAACATTTTCCTTTAACGTTTTTTTTATTATCCGAAGCAAGTACATCGTATTTACACCAAAACTAACATTTTATTCACAACAATAATTAGCTCGATGCCTTTAAATAAAAAAACTTATAGTAACATGTTGAAGGCTGCTTCTTTACCTCCAGATGCCATCAATTGTTTTTTTGTCATTTGACTATGAGAGTAGCGAGGCATTATGTTTTCTGGGATGTGCGTCCGTTCGTTCGTCGTACCGTCCGACCGTCCGTCTGTACCGCGTCAGGTTAACGTTTTTGGACGAGGTAGCTTTTGATGAAGTTTAAGTACAATCAATGCAACTTGAAACTAAGTTCACATGTTTCTATGATATGATCTTTCTAACTTTAATGCCAAATTAGAGTTTATACCCCACTGAACATGGAAAGTAATAGTGCGAGTGGGGCATCTGTGTTCTTTAGACATATTCTTGTTTTATTGAAAACCTGAGCATCCTATTTTTCATCAGTCTTTTACCGTTGTTTTAAAAAGCATTACGGCAGTAAAGTTTTGAAAACATATTTATTAATGGTAGCACATCATTTATCAGAATTATTTACTTAACATGCTTAAGGATAATCGTTACTAAACAAAATGTTATTGATGTCAATGTATTACTAGTTATTCTTTTCTATGATTATCTTCAGGAATTTCAATGTATTATTTGCATCAGTTACTAACTTTCAAAAGAAGGTAATACGTGGGTATCTGCGATGATAGCATGCTAATTTTTGTTATTTTGCAGAAGAAAGTACAAAAATAAACAACTTAAAAAATGAACTTGAAATGATCAAGTGATTACTTAGAAATGTTATCTCTTGAAGAGTCGCTTTTCTTTAACTGATTCGATTGTTTATGTCTTTTCCCTTTCTTTTAAACTATTTATTTTTGTATCTGCCGAATATCAGATTATTTACGTATATTTCCATGTTATCATCTCCACCTAACAAACACATTAAGTGCGATCCACTTAAATGTCAGTGTTAAACAGAAAATGGCTTCTATATCGGATAGATTGTATCTTGACAGTCAGAGAAACTTTACATAAAACAGTGCTCTTTGTCGATATTACATTCCGTGCTTGAATATTTTCATTTTTCAAATCAACGGCAATGTTCCTACTGATTATTTCTGAATATCAATGTAACGTATCATACAGGGGTGGTTTTAAGAGTTGTGTTATTCGGGGGAGTATTGCCATACAATTCAAGCAACTGGTGATACAATCAAGTTTTAAAATATAGATACGATGGAGATTATTAGTTGAAATGTTATGAGCAAGGACATTTTAATATCCTGAAGTACAATCATATTTAGATAATAATAGTTTGGTTGGTTGTCCATCTAAAAGCTCAGCTGTTTCAGTGTCCTTGTTCCCTACCTGGTAAAATTAAAGACTTCAAAATTTGTATTTGAGTCTTCTTGAATTAGTACGCGATATTAAAAAGAATAAAAACCAAATAACAGTCGACAATATTCCGACAAACGTGTTCAAATAGAGTGCAATGTTGTTCTACAACTGTAACATCTAGCTTTTTGTAAGTCCTATTCGGCGAGTCGGTCTACTACACATCATAAAATTGAGAATGGAAATGGGGAATGTGCCAAAGAGACAACAACCCGACCATAGAAAAAAATAACAGCAGAAGGTCACCAACAGGTCTTCAAATTCCCGCACCCGGAGGCGTCCTTCAACTGGCCCCTAAACAAGTATATACTAGTTCAGTGATAATGAACGCCATACTAATTTCCAAATTGTACACAAGAAACTAAAATTAACATAATACAAGACTAACAAAGGCCAGAGGCTCCTGACTTGGGACAGGCGCAAAAATGCGGCGGGGTTAAACATGTTTGTGAGATCTCAACCCTCCCCCTATACCTCTAGCCAATGTAGAAAAGTAAACGCATAACAATACGCACATTAAAATTCAGTTCAAGAGAAGTCCGAGTCTGATGTCAGAAGATGTAACCAAAGAAAATAAACAAAATGACAATAATACATAAATAACAACAGACTACTAGCAGTTAACTGACATGCCAGCTCCAGACTTCAATTAAACTGACTGAAAGATTATGATTTCATCATATGAAAATCAGGCACAATCCTTCCCGTTAGGGGTTTAGTATCATACCATCATAACATATATGAGAAGAACATAACCCGTGTCATGCCAACAACCGGTTTTTGAATAAATGTGTTTAGTTCCGATGCAAAGACCCTATAAGTGAATCAATATTAACGCCAAAATATGCAAACTTTAATGACCTGACAACAGTCTCGTAACTATATCCCTTCTTAATAAATCTATTCAAAGGTTTTGTTAGTTTTTTAGGTGAATACTGACACCTTTGTGCTTTATAAAGAATATTTCCATAAAAAATTGGATGTGAAATACCTGAACGTATAAGAAGTCTGCATGTTAAGCTATATTTACGAATGATGTCCTTATACCGAAGATAAAATTTAGTAAATGTTTTGACTAGTTTGTGATATCGAAAACCCTGGTGTAATAATTTTTCAGTATTACATAAATTTCTCTCGTTAAAATCTAAAACATTATTACATACACGAGCGAATCGTACAAGTTGAGATATATAAACACCGTAAGATGGTGACAAGGGAACGTCACCATCTAAAAATGGATAATTAACGATAGGAAATGAAAAATCATCTCTTTTATCATAAATTTTAGTATTCAGCTGTCCGTTAGTGATATAAATATCAAGATCGAGGAAAGGGCAGTGGTCATTGTTAGTATTAGCTTTATTTAAAGTAAGTTCAACAGGATAAATTTCTTTAATATACATACTGAAGTCGTCATTATTGAGAGCCAAAATATCATCCAAATATCTAAAAGTATTATTAAGTTTGTTTATAAGATGTTGTTTCGATGGGTCTTTGCTTATTTTTGTCATAAATTGTAACTCATAGCAATACAAAAACAGGTCCGCAATAAGTGGTGCACAGTTAGTCCCCATTGGAATTCCGATAATCTGACGATATACGGAATCCCCAAAGCGAACAAAAATGTTATCTAGTAAAAATTCTAGTAAACATCATGTTTATTTATACATATATGTCAACTCAACAATAACTGACATATTGTCAGTCGTTTTGTAGAACCATGATCATATCTACTAGTAACCATACCTTATTTAGTAAATGGTAAATGCAACTAAGTAAGTTTCGGAAGCTTATTTCTTGATAAAAAGAAAAGAAAGAAAAAAATTTGAATAGCCGTCGAAGATAGATTTTCATTAAGAAGTTGCAAATAAGCTTCATCGAGTAATTTAATATTTAATACTATCATTATAATGAACATCTGTTTTAGGTTTACTCTGTATGAATTATCTAAAAGTGTTATACGATGCATTATATGTAATGGTAGAATGCCAATAACATAAACTATCAAGCTAGCTGGGTGAGAAAAAAATTGGTCAAGACTGATGTGAATGCGTAGAATGTTATCAGATTTTATAAAATTATTTAGATACAAATATGAGCAAGAGTAGCAATCTGAGTGCTACG
Source organism: Mytilus galloprovincialis (assembly GCF_965363235.1). Classification (NCBI taxonomy): domain Eukaryota; kingdom Metazoa; phylum Mollusca; class Bivalvia; order Mytilida; family Mytilidae; genus Mytilus; species Mytilus galloprovincialis. Next base: position 3,788,927 of record NC_134846.1, on the reverse strand, counting down.
AGTTAGGAAAGGGAAATTTACTTTTATGAAATAAAAAACCATTTAATACAAACAAAATATGAACAGAAACAAAAAAGTTTTAAAGTCAATGCAGTCTAAGTTAAATCTCGCCAAAATGGTTAGTTAGATCACTGTAGATTGAGAATTTATGTTTCTATCAACACGATCATGTAAATTTAATTTGTCATGGTTTCTGTATCAAAAGGATGCAAAACTAATCTACATATAAGAAGCATTGTTTGTAACAATAGTAGATTGATATGGCATTTTAGAGACAAAAGTGAACTTGAATAAACACTTAGAAATGGTGATCATGATTAATGTGATTTCTAAGAAATTTTATCTTATTAAGTATCATTTCAACGCTAATTGTTCGATGGCTTATGCATTTGTCATTCGATTTAACTATTTATATTTTTTCTGTCAGATATCTGATAGTTTATTTGTAGTTTGATATATTTCATCGAGGCAATACGCGAAATGTGATTTACTAAAATCGTAGTGTTTAAAAGAAATTATCTACTTAAACACAAAGAACGCTTCCGCTTGTCATTATAGGAAAATTTGCATACTCAACTAAAATCAATACCGAATTCCCTTGTGTGTGATGGGGTTCTTAATACTAAATGTTTGGTATTGGGGTTTGTGGACAATTCATGTATTATCATCGCGAGGCAATACGTGACTCGTATTATGGATTGGATTGCTCATGGGTATGATTGATATTTTGTCCCCTATTTTTTGTATATCTATGAGGATTCTTTGATATATATAGGCATAAGATATTTTTTCTTTATTCTCTTGTACCATGTCATAATGACACTGACGATATAGATATTACGAGTAATATATGCACATTTCGACAATTTAAGTCGTCTCTGTGATAATAATTATTTACAAAGTAATTGCCTACTATCAAGCCAACACGGACAAGGAGTCAGAGGTTTGATTGAACTTTTTTATTGTGCAACTTTATATGAACCCTTTATTATTCCAATGAACAAGATAACACAAAAGACGTTACCCTGTAAATGTATTCAACCGCAATACAGGGGACGAACACTTTATTGTTGTGGGAAGAAGTAGTCTTTGTAAACTTGAGAAAAAAAATGGAAATTTTATTCAAATCGATATGATATGTTCGATTGCCTTTTTTGAAATACATGTACTGATTGTTGATTTTTAGTGAAGATGATCAGTAACTGTCTCATTGATGTAAAACACAGGATCCCAACTAATCTGTTGATTATGAAAAAATAATAACGAGATGGAATGTGTTAGGCATATCATACGCCACTCGTTATTTTAATATCGGGAAACAGGAAGTTCATGTCTGACAGATCCGGAAAGTGCTTACAGGTTATAACTCATCAACAACAAGCTGCCGGTTGACAAAATAGGAAATAAGCCAATTCCATAGTACTGTAGAAAAGTACGACGATTTGTTTTGTACATTCAAAATATAAGCACACTTAATGTATAGAAACAGCAAGTAGGTGTCTGATAAATCCTGTCTACATACATTACAACTAATTACTACCAGGCTGCTTACTAAATGAGACGTTGTCTTTGTCTCCTGTTAAGAGACTTTCTTGTCTTTGTTCTTTTCCGTATCAATTATCTAATAATGTTATACGAAGCATCATCTCGGGTAGTAGACTAGTACCATTGTAAACGACTAGGGAAAAACCCGATCACGAGTGATGTATAAAATGTATCTGATTTTATTAGAATATTTAGATATAAAAACGATAGAGTGAAGAAGTCGCAGTGTTACGAGCCAAAAAGGGACATTGTTTTTTTTTTTCTGAAATTACAAAATATTTAATTTATAACCATTTGATGTTTTTAGTTAATTCAAAATATATATTGAAAAAAAACGTATTTATAGCCAAAGCTGTCTAAGTTTAATTTTTACTCAATGATTTGGAATTAAGTTTGTTTTACCAAATATAAAAAAAGAAGATGTGGTATGATTGCCAATGAGACAACTATCCACAAAAGACCATAATGACACAGATATTAACAACTATAGGTCACCGTACGGCCTTCAACAATGAGCAAAGCCCATACCGCATAGTCAGCTTTAAAAGGCCCCGATAAGACAGTGTAAAACAATTCAAACGAGAAAACTAACGGCCTTATTTATGTAAAAAAAAAAGAACTATGTTTCTATTAACACGATTATATTATGTGCATTCGTCTTGGGTTTTATTTCTGTATCCCGAATATAATATTATTGTACATGTAAGATGCACTGTTTGTAACATTAGTTGACCTATAACGGTTGACTTTTACAAATTAGGACCTGGATGGAGTGTTATCTAGTTTGTCCTCATCTCACATCGTCGCATACATGTATATATATGACATGGCATTTTAAAGACAAATATAAACATAAACAAACGAATTGAAAATGATCATGATTGATGTGATCGCTCAGAAATGATATGTTAAGTATCATTTCAAATATAATTTTGATCGTGACCGATTGTTAATGCATTTTCCCTTTCGATTTAGTTTGCATTTCTTTCTAACACAAACGATGCAAACAGCTAAGCACGCACATGTTTTGATCATTTCTTTCAAACATAGGTTTGCAAAGTTTACATAAACTTTGACAAACTATGCAAACGCTAAAAATGCGTCTGCAGTTTGTCTTTTGTCGTTTGTTAGTACAAACGCTACATTTGTTTCTAACTTCAACCTGATTAAACGAAGTATTTGTTTTGTAAAAAGTCTGTTTACCAACAAAATGTGCATGCATTAATGAAAGTTCAAACAGGGTCAGTTAAAACTTATTAAACGATGTATTTGTTTCTACTTTCGTAGCGTTTGGAAAACAACAACAAACGCGACACAACGTTTGCAAAATTTTGGTTAGAAAGAAATGCGGCCTTAAACTATCTATGTTTTTTCTGTTTGATAGCAGATGGTTTCTGTGTCTTTTTATGTCATATATTCCGTAAATGTGGTCCACTTAAATTGAAGTGTTAAATATAAATAATCTATTACAGGAATGTTAAAGATTACGATCGCTTATCATTGTAAGACCATTGACATACGAGATTGTTGTCAATACCGATTGTCCTTATGTTTGATGGGGTTGTTGATATTTAGTGTTTGGTATTAGGTTTTGTGGACAAATGATTTTCTTTTCTTTTGGTTATGGTATTGTCTGTCTTTCGAAATTCTTTAATTTTACTTTCCGATATATTGATGATGTTTTATCATTGAACAACCCATACTTCAGCCAATACTTACATCTCATATAACCCAGTGAACTTGAAATTAAGGATACTACTGATACTAGAAGGACTGCTTCATACCTTGATCTTTTCCTCAATATTGACGTAGATGGACGACTTCACACGAAAATCTATGATAAACGGGACGATTTCAACTTTCCAATTATCAATTTCCCATTTCTCAGCAGTAAAATACCCTCTGCCTCTTCGTATGGTGTTTACATATCACAATTGATACGTTATTCACGTGCTTGTTCACACTATACGGACTTCATATACAGGAGTGTGCTCCTTACGCAGAAACTGCTCCAACAAAGTTATGAGGAGGACAGATTAAAATTGACACTCCGTAAATTTTATGGACACCATCACGAATTGGTGGATCCATATGATGTCTCTTTAACCAAACTAGCTAAGGACATTTTTATCACATGGTAGATTGTGGTTTGTCATTATGTCGTCTAATCTTTTAATTACCAAACGTGACTTATTCCCGATTGTGACTGTTTTGCTGAATGTGAATTCGCATTACTATAAGAATTGTTTCTGTACTTGTTGATCCCAAATTCATGTATTTAGTTTACATGTTTAATGTTATATTTGTAATTCTCATCGGATTTTGTCAAATGTGTTGACGTCTTTTTATTATATTTAGGTGTTACGGATAGAAAAATTAATCACCGCCTTTATTAATTATATTAAATTTTGTACGATTATTTACGTTTGAAGTTGGATTCATAACAAACTAGACATATATATATATATATTACAGTTAATTGTTATTAATAAGTATTGCAATATGCATTTTGTTTAAATGAATTATCAGTATTTAGTTCTAATATAATCTTAAATCAATCCTAATTCTATCTCACTTTGATAGTTTTTCATATGTGACGTCATGCTGTTTCTAAATTTCATAAATTCAAATGTGGCATAACGTTTGTGCCTTTTCGCCATCGTATGTGACGTCACATTTTTTTAATTACGTTGACGCCTGGACTGATTCGGGTGTGTCTATTCTGTGTTAAACTTTAATAGCATTATGTATTCGGGTTTAGTTTTCTGTAATTAGTTAATACTTCAGTTTCATTATGTATATCTCTTTCATATTCATTTGTTAAAATTTACTGTTTGCAATAGCATGAATTGTTCTATATAATAAGGATGTTCTTTTCCCGGGCATAATAACAATGCCGTATTTGGCAAAACCTTTTCAACTTTTTATCTTCAGTGCTGTACAACTTTGTACCTTTTTCACTTTCGATCTTTTATATCTGGGCGTTATGTATTCGGGTTTAGTTTTCTGTAATTAGTTAATACTTCAGTTTCTTTATGTATATCTCTTTCATATTCATTTGATAAAATTTACTGTTTGCAATAGCATGAATTGTTCTATATAATAAGAATGTTCTTATCCCGGGCATAAAAACAATGCCGTATTTGGCGAAACCTTTTCAACTTTTGATCTTCAGTGTTGTACAACTTTGTACTTTTTTCTATTTCGATCTTTTATATCTGGGCGTCACTTGTAAGTCTTTTGTGGACAAGGCGCGTTTTTGGCGTATTGAATTTTAAACCTGATGCTTTTTGTTATCTATTAATCATGTTTTTCTTTGTCTAATATGTTCTATTAATTTGTATTGTAGTCCTGTAATATTATGTTGTCATTTCAATGTTATATTTAACTTTGCCACTAAAGTGCGAGGTTTGGCATGCCACAAAACCAGGTTCAACCCACCACTTTTATTCCCCTTTAAAAGTGTCCTGTACCAAGTCAGGAAGATGGCCATTGTTATATTATTGTTCGTTTCTGTGTGTGTTGAATTTTTAACGTTGAGTCGTTTGTGTTTTCTCTTATTTTTGAGAAATTGAGATAAGACGTGGCACGGTACTTGTCTATCCCAAATTCATGTATTTGGTTTTCATGTTATATTTGTTATTCTCGTGGTGTTTTGTCTGATGCTTGGTCCGTTTCTGTGTATGTTACGTTTCGGTGTTATGTCGTTGTTCTCCTCTTATATTTAATGCGTTTCCCTCGGTTTTAGTTTGTTACCCCGATTTTATTTTTTGTCCATGGATTTATGAGTTTTGAACAGCGGTATACTACTGTTGCCTTTATTTTCCGACTTGTAAATGTGAAAGTTTCCGTTTATATATGATTTTTGCTTTTGTATATCTAAGAGAATACCTTTCTTAACAGTTACATTTTGGTATACAATTTGGTATACAATTTGATGAAATACCTTTAATCCTTGTACCCATAATTAAATAATATCAATATTACCAAAACTAGGTGCATACTAAGACTGTACATGTCTTCTCAGTGATTCTCGAGACCACAATATATGAGAATTTAAAACCTAATACAAACGTTAAAGCGCAGATTAAACTGGTGTGTGATCTAGATTAACAGACTTGATAGGTAAAATTGTCAAAATAGGTTTACAGCAGTTAGCATTTTGTTATAATCTTAATCAATGAACAAAAACATATATAAAATACGTATTTAAGCTTTTTTATTTTGTCTTTCTATTCAGGACTTTCTTTTATAAATTTTCCTCGGAGTTTGTTATATACGCCATTTTACTTTTTATCACAACTAAAAACGCTATAACACGTAATGTAGATGATAAACAACTTCAGTTACTAGAAACTATACCCCCAGACCAAAGTGTTTTATTTTTGAAATTGATACCGAATATTGACCAACCAGGTTTAAATATCTGTCAATGAATATTTGAAGCAAAAATATCAAGATTATTATATTTCATATTTATAATTAAAATAAAATTAATCTAGCTTTTATGTTTCTATTAACACGGACTTTATAATGTTCATTTATCTTAGTTATTATTTTTGTATCAAGGATGCAATGTAAGTGTACATGCAACATGCATCGTTTGTCATAATATGGTATTCTAAAGACAAAACGAACAGAAAACAAAAGATTTGAAAATGTTGATCATCATTGATGTGATTGTTAAGACATTTTATCTTGTTAGGTATCATTACAAATATAATTCGATCAATTGTTTGCCTTTCCCTTTCGATTTAATTATAAATGTTTGTCTGTCTAATATCAGATAGTTTATTCGTATTTTATGTCAGATATTTTCTTAATGCGATCCACTGAAATCGTTGTGTAAAATTAAATGATTTTGTACATAAAAAAAGTTAAAGATTACTTTCGCTTATCATTGTAGGATAATGTGCATACACAATTGCTGTCAATACAAAATTTCCTTATGCGTGATGGGGATCTTGACACTAAGTGTTTGGTATACAGGTTTGTGAACGATTGGTTGTCTTTTCTTTTGGTCATGACCTTGTCTGTACTCGTACTTGCTTGTTTGATATTTTCGTTTATAAATGTTTTGTTTTGTTTTTGTATATCTAAGAGAATTCTTTTGGTATAAACTTTGATATTTTAACCTTAGCCCTATTTGTACCCATAATAAATCAAATCTATATTACCAACACTATGTGTATATTAAGACAATACATGTGTTCTCAATGATAATCGAGACCATACTATATGAAAACCTAATACAAACGTTGATGCGTAGATAAAACCAACAATGACAAACATGTCAACCAAACACGGGAAAGGAATCAGAGATTTTGTCGTACTTATTTTTTTTTTTTTTGACGAAGTACCCTTTTCTAATTACACAAATAACAATTACACACATAACTACTAATGCGTTAATTATTGAAATAAAAAAAAACAGAATTTTTTGTCGAGCTAATCATACCCTACTCATTATTTAAACATCGGAAAACAGGAAGTAAGTGTCTGACAGATCCGGAAAGTGCTTACAGGTTATAACTCATCAACAACAAGCTGCCGGCTGACAAAATATGAAATTAGCTAGTTCCAAAGTGCTGGAGAAAAGTACGACGATATGTTTAGTTCATTCAAAATATAAGAAAATTGAATGTATCAGAAAACAGCAAGTAGGTGTCTGATCCATCAAGTGTTCATACATTACAACTAATTACTGCCAAGCTGCTGACGTGGTTATGTTGAGTAGCACTTGAGAAAAATATTTATTGGACGACTGAACGAACAGACAAGGTAGATGCAATATAAGAAGGTGTATATTTTCAATCTTCGACCAGAAGTGAATGTCATCGTAAAATGACATGTTATTCAATAATATCACCAGAAATGAACCTTATTCAACTAGACGTTGGATTTGAAAAGTGCTTTATTCTCAATCCATCTGACATAGTATTAAGATATTTATTGGACTGGCGTTTTCTGAAATATTCATTGAAATTTAACAGTACATTCAATGGTAATGACCGATATCTATATCTACAAGTGTGTATGAACTCCTCATTATTAGTTGATATCAAAATGAATACTGCTCGCTTGAAACTTGTTGTATACGCATTATAATTGAATTTTATAAATTACGTTTGTTGATGTGGTTCATAAATGTGTCTCTATTTTATATAGATAAGACCGTTGGTTTTCCTGTCTGACTTGTTTTACATTAGTCAGTTTCTCCATCCAAAGAACAATTTATAAAAATAAACCATTATATTGTCAATAAATTGCAGCAACAAAATTAAGAGTGTAGGACGATTCAACTGCATATGTATTGCAGATTGGTAACATTTTACATATGCAATACCCGGTTATATCTATTCGGGTTCAAGTCATTTCAGCAAAATACAAATTCTACTAGAGAATTTGTTGTTGAATACATATCGTTTATGGTTTTTGCTTTAGTTATCCGTGATTCTAAGAGGTTACATGATTTTGGGCATGGCATATGGAATGGACATGTGTAATTTGCTGTAAAAGACTGTTGGTAGTCCTTTTATTGTCTTCAAGTTATTTTTGTTGAATATTTTTTTTTATATAAACCACAGCTCTTGGTATTCATTTGACAAGCAAAAAACGTTGGTTTAAGATAAAATTTTAATTTACAATACTCAATCATACACATATAACAAAACAATATATGTACAATGCCATGTGATCATTTTATATTATAAAGGTGCCAATGTTATCTCTTTCTCTCCTTTAAAAAGTGTACTAAATAATTTATTCTAGAAAAGTCGAGTTTTAGTCAAAATACAGAGGAAACATTGTATAACGCATTCACAAGTTCCTCATATGAAGAAAAAATCTTTTTTTTTTATTAAAAGACCTGTCATAAAAATGTTTCAAATTAGACCCGCAATGAAACAAAATAAATGAAACTAAGTCAACCTGCTGAATAAATAGATCCTCGGTAATTTTATTTATTATTAAACCTTCACGAAGCCTTTTATTTCAACATGGAGTATGTCATTACTCATTATAAGGACTCAATATACTGACATACTTCATATATATGAAATAACATAAAACCACCAACATATGTAAATATGAAAAGTATACTCCTGTAAGGTGTTGAATTTCGCTTTTAGTCGTTTGATTTATTTTTCACCAAAGCTTTGTCCCGGAGATTTGTCTAGCTACATGAAATTCAACCCCAAAGTAGGTAAATTCCGTCATCTGAGTTCAATTGATCCAGACCTACAAAAAGTCGACTGTAAATTTTGAATTTGATGATGTCCGAGGAGATTTTACTCAGCTGATATTTTTGACAATTTACTTTATCTTACAATTTTTACAGATTATAGTAAAAATCCAGAGAGAGAGAAAAAACGGAACAAATCGCCTTTTACTTGCAATGAGTCCAATAAAGATTTCTCAATGATAAATAGGGTTGAACATTTTGAGGCCTTCATCACACTCGAAAGATAGATGGACAATTCTAGTTTTTCTGTTTATTCTTCATGTGTTATTTCAGCCTCGTCGAGCATATTGGTTGACAGGCAAGACCAAAGACACTTTCCAATCACAAATGATTGGTTCCAATTTGGTCAGCATTTTCAGGGGAACCAGTTTTCTTTGTTAAAGGAAAGTCGACGAATGCCAAGTAATGAGAAAAAGGTCTAATACATTTCTTCAAGTTATATCAAAACTGTGTTCACAACAACAGTGTATAGTGCTGGCAATATTTTAATCCTTTGATATGTGTAAAAATGTTTTAAAATCTGCAATTAGTAGTGCATGCAATCATGACTCTTGAATATTTCATTTCCAATAGATTTGACTTTTTTGTCGATGTTGACCCTTTAAATATAATAATTTAGAAGAAAGTGAAAATACAGTGTACCTCTTGTATATCTTGTTTGCTTAATATAAACAATAACATGAATATTCTTTCGTCTCAACTCATTGGTCTTTCTTTCAAACTTTCTTTATTTATATTTTTTGAGCAAATCAAGTCAAAAAAATGTATTTTAATGTGACTCATTCTTACACAATATCAATATTACAAGTTGGATGAACTTCAACAAGTGTGTACAAGTAACACAATTAAAATCTAAACATCACTAGACATAAGTAACAGTATAATATTGTGTAAATATAAAACCCAGATTCATTTTAAATCCTCGTTATAAGTTGAACGTTTGTATATATACATAGTGAAGTCTATCCTATTCAGCGAATCTTTAACTTGTCTGAATTTCTTTATCAACATACAGGCTCGTTGTTTCTTGGTGAGAGGGATGCAGAAGGCCATCATTCGGTAAAATTAAGGCACTTCCTATAGCTGTTGTCAATGTTGCAAGTTCATATTTTGCTTTGGTTTTGACAGAAGGTACAGCTTTTTTGATTTTTTTCTTCTTACTACTCTTTGGTAAAACACTATTCTCGATTGTCAGCCGCCGTTCCGCGTCAGGATTTTCAGCACACTTGAAAGCTTTGCGAAAACAACGTCGAAAATTATCACTCAAAAACGCATAAAGTAAAGGATTTAGCATACTGTTAGCGTACGTCAAAACTGTAAGACCATTAAAAAGATATATTTCCCAATCTTTCAGTCTATAGTCCTGTGGTTGAAATGTAAGATTTACTTGAAATACCCAATGTGGTAACCAGCATAAAATATAGACACCAATAACTGCAAACACTAAGCGTGTTACCTTTCGTCGTGATCGTTTTTTGTTTGCAGTACGCATGCCTGGACCAATGCAGGACAAATTTAGCACAACCGATAGGTAAAATACAAAGATCAAGGAAACTGGTATCGCAAATCCCAGTAAGAATGTGTACCAGGTGAATGCCTTTTCTGGAGGAATCAGTTGGTCTTCCGGCCATTTCACAGTGCAGGTGTCGTGTGAATTGTCTTTTGAATTTGGAACCGTTGTTGAATACAATATTATTGGTAGCATCACAAAAAATGAAAGTGACCAAATGAGGAGACAGACAAAGAAAGCGATTTTAGTTGTCCGGTATCGCCCCGAAGATACGGGATGACAGACGGCAAGATATCGATCTCCGCTCAAAGCAGTCAGTGTTAGAACGCTTGTTATGAAGTTGATGGAGTATAATACAAAATATATCTTACACATGGCTGTGTCAAATATCCAGTGTTCTAAAACAGTAGTTGTGATTAGAAATGGTAAGCTAATGAGAAACATCGCATCGGAAACAGCAAGATTTAATATGTACAAGTTTGTCACTGTTTTCATTTTAGCAAAACGTAGAACGACATAAATAACTAACGCATTTCCAATCAGACCGGCAATGCAAATTATGGTATATGATGATACCAAAAACGTTGTTATAGCCGTTCTGTTAAGCCTCTCTTCCGATGTTTCCGTATCATTGTCGGAATCGTTCTTCCCAGTTTCATCACAATACACGTAGAAGTAGTCCGTACTATTCATAATGGAATGTGGTGAATTTTCTTTTCCCTGAATCAGTTATCTGAAATAAAAACCAATTTCAGTTAGTGTTTCATCAATAACTTCAGTAGACTGAAGCAACCCCCTGAAATAAAAACTAATGCAGTCACCCCTGGTCAATGTTTTCGTTAAACATTTGATCAACGAGTGCTATGATAATAGCATTACAAAATACAATATCTCATCAAATTCTAGTTAATTAAAATCAATGCGTATTCCTTCTAGCAACACTCCAAATATTTCCTTCTTATTACAATTTAGAATGTGACCGAAAAGATATCTTAAAATTATTTAGATTTTCAGTGCATAACAACTATATAACAAACGGAATAGAGGATAACAGTCAAGCTAGATATAGGAAGATGTGGTGTGAGTGCCAATGAGACAACTCTCCATCCAAATAACAATTTAAAAAAGTAAACCATTATAGGTCAATGTACGGCCTTCAACACGGAGCCTTGGCTCACACCGAACAACAAGCTAAAAAGGGCCCCAAAATTACTAGTGTAAAACCATTCAAACGGGAAAAACAACGGTCTAATCTATATAAAATAAAAAAAGAACGAGAAACGAGAAACACGTATAAATTACATAAACAAACGACAACTACTGTACATTAAATTCCGGACTTAGGACAGGTGCAAACATTGCAGCGGGATTAAACGTTCCAATGGATTCAAACCTTCTCCCTTTTTCTGAAACAATAGCATAACATCACAACATAGAAAAACACACTTTTTTACTTTTTTTTTTTGTACCGTTTCCTGTTTATAAGTTTTTAGTTTTCTATGTTGTGTTTTGTAGTATGCTGTTTGACTTTTAATCTTTTTTTTTATACCATGGCATTGTCAGTTAGATTTTGATTTATGAGTTTAAATGTCATTTTTTTTTACATTTTATCTCTCTTTTATTTTCTCGCTTTAATAGAATTGCATTCTTAACAATTCGGCTCTTTGGTATTCAATTTTAAGATTCGGCATCATTCCAATGCATGTGAACAAAAGAAAAGTTGACATATTTTGTAAAAAAAACAACAATTGATAGAAACCTTTTGAATTAAATTCCGTGTTCAGATGCACAAGGTTTTTTTTTATTATAGTTTTATTATTCAGTAAGTTACAGAATTATATAATAGGCTGTATCTCTTCATTCCAGAAAAAGCATAATAAAATTGAAACTTAAATTATTGTAGAACCGCTGCAAATGAAGTATCTATTCAAAACCATATTTTGACTTCCACAATGCTGGGATTATTTATATATTTAAGTTATATCTTATGAGATACATTATAAGCAAGAACCTACTTGTCAGTTCTAATCTTATTTTTTCATTTTTATTAATTCCAACCTCTAATAGTACATTTTTTTATCATTTACAGTTTTTTTAATCCCGGAAGTATAACATGTATAAAAACATAAAGTTTTATTTACAAAAAACACACAATGCAATGCTTGTAAGTTAACTTCAGTACAAACAATGATCACTCTTAATAATAAGATTTCGTTTGAACAAAGGCTTTGACTCTGTTATAAAAGATAAAATGAGCGTATCGTATGTTCTGATTGTGTAACATATAAACCTTTAATTTGATTTGACTCACAAAAACTATTATTGTTCATCCATTATCTGTATCATTCTTACTTTCAATAAAGCTAACTGTGATCAATCTAACGATGGATTCCGAAATACCAATTACTATTTTTTTAATTGAAAACCAAATCATAAAAAAATCGCATCATTTTTTATTCTAAACTGACAATAGAAAATAATGTGTTTAATTTAAAGATTCAAAATTAAATTTCAAAGTGATCAATTTAATTAAATTGACAACATCACCAATAATTGAAACAGAGGATGACAAATTACTATGCAATTTCGGTTAACTTTCAAAACAAGTCAAGTTTTGATTGTATTATCAGATGCATCGGAAGTTTTTATTAAAATATCTTTCTTTATTTTGCTGCCAAAAACTCGGCACATTTTATATGGTTTGAATCATAATTAAAACAGCTGATAACATATAGAGAGTTGTGTTAAGGAGATAAAATCAGAAAAAGAGATGAAGATTTCCGCCATATCATAATTCAAACAATTTTACTGATCCACGGCTCCGTTACTGTCAAAAAGTTATTTTCTGAATCTTTGATATTTTTCTAATTCTTACCTCCTAAAATTTTCAAGTCTCTAATTAATGGGGTAAAGTAGAATAGAGCGTTGTAAAATCATTGTGAGAGAAACGCGAACAAAGCCATGACAGTGTCAGTTTTTCTTTTTATTGTATTGCGAAAAAACTTATCAATACAAATAAATGGTAGGTCCGATTGATGCCTGAAATCCGTAATTGGATCGGATATGACCATATGGGGTTGACTTGAAATTCTTAAAACAGCAGTGTTACATGTAACATAGAATTTCTTACAATCACCATCTTTTAAAGAGAGCAGGTCGGTTGTCAATTACATTACTATCATTATTATACGTATCAAATATTTTCCACTGGACGATAAGAAAACAATAAAAAAAAAAGTTGATTATACCAAGCCGCTCGTCAAATAAAGTTTCATAATGTATACAGATAAACGATGCCCTGATGTTATGATTTTAACAAGCTTCTTTGAAGTATGACAGTTTTATTTTTTGTTATTAAGGAAAATATCACCGTTGCATCCACAGGCACTTGTCTCAGAATTGTTTTCCCCTATATACCTTATAATATTAAGGTATATAAGAAAGGGGAATCTGAGACAAGTGCCTGTGGTTGCATTATACAATGTATGTCGTTTGTGACCAATTCATCAAGTGCGAACGCAGAACATAGGTTCAATGTAAAGGATCATTCATTTTTTAACCTTGAAATCAAATTAAATCCTCTAAGCAATTCCTGATGGGAAAACTTGCAATAAATCTTTTAATATTAGTGTTCCAAGGACAGGAAGTTTTACATCGAACAGAGTAGTTTGTCTGACAACAGAATATCTATCTTCATCTCCGTATCAACTACAAGGAAGAAGTTTAATAAGGAATTGTTTATTATCACATAAAAAATATTTAATTCAAGCAACATAATTATTTACTAATAATTGTTTAATTCACGTCTAGTGGCAACTAGTTCATGAATATTTAGGTGGAGAACAGATTTATAAGTAATTAATAAGGTAGGTCGATCGGAATTTCTAAATTAAACTAGAACCGTCTTTTTGCTGAATAACTTGCACTCTTGTTCAACCAATACCGGAGTCAAACGTGCCACGAGTGGGAATCTATATTACAGCCTCTGTCTGTGTTCACAGGATAGTGATTGTTGTAGATAAACTACTTAAACCATTCGACCGGCGAGGCTGTGTCTGTGGCTCAAAATATTTGAAATGTTGCCTTTTTACATGTTGGATTTCAACGGCTTTTTACAATTGTTTACACTTGATTTTAGGATTTTAATGGTCTGAGACCTAAATATAAACGCTTAAATAAAAATAAGGGAGATGTGGCATGACTTCAAATGAAACAACTAACCATTAGAGTTTAAATAAAGTAGATGTAAGCAATTATAGGCCATCGCACGTATATGCCATGAGCTGGATTCGAGTGTTCACTGTAGATCACTGTAGATGAAGTACTAGTACTTTCTCCATCCGGCCGGCGAGGACTTGTCTTTACCTTAAAGTAATACATTTGTTATGTTACATAATGGCATTTAACTGTTCAGTTTATGTGTGTCTTTTTATTTGTGTGTGTGTGTGTGTGCTTTTCTTACGGACTGTCCTGGAAAACAGACATGGTCCTAAAACAAATTTAAAAAACTGAAGAAAATTATGAGACAGACGCACGAAATGTCAAGTGTTAATCTTCACTAGATTGAAGTCTCGCGTGATTTAAACTATTGCAGTATTTTATAATCTAATATGATATAGTATGAATGTTGCAATTATATAATTCTTATCACATTTATCAATGAACTGTACTAACAGTCATTAAACTGATTTAGTTTCAACCGTGCATTGAATAAGATGGAGTTAAAATGTTTCATGACATAACAATTTAGTTCTATCTGTGCAGAGAAAAGGAGATACCAGATGGGCGTTATGAAATTAAAGTTGTTAAATAAGTTAGCTTTACCATGTTAACGATGCAATGCATGCGATTATTAAAACATTAAATCAATTTTGATGTTAAAATAACGCACGTCAACTGATGACGGAAATGTAGTTTTTCATAACATACATATTTATTAGAACTTTGGTTTGTAATAGAGGGAAAACGGTACTATTTATTCTGCCATATAGGCGACAATACTAACATTTTCTAATTCTACCACTTTTTATAATAAAAATCTGGATAAAACAGTTATGTGTGGTGTTAGTACTTTATTACTCTATTTTAAAAATTGAAGCCAAATAGTATCATAACCAATTTCCAACGGAGCTTGTTTATGTTATCCATGCCCACCGTCATTTTGCAGCAAATTTATAAAATTTTGAAAGCCTTTTCGAATAATTCTCTAGAAAATATTTCAATAGGTTTTAAAATTTATATTGTAAATATAAACACTGCAGTTATTCATAGATAAATAAAAAAATATATTGTACCCTTACATCCAATCACGGCGCTCCTAAGTTGACTTCCTTCACCTGTCTTGGGTACACAAAAGGCCAACCTAATGCTGGGAAAATGTAATAGTACCGTTTTCCCTAGAGCATGTGCATGAATCAAGTATTTGCTGGCGTATCCGAATCGACGTATCGTATATTAAAAACGTATATGAGGAAAGGATAAATTAAGTCAAGTTGGTCCCGATGAAAATATTATATTATGCATTTAATTTTAATTGAGATCGGGGTAAAATCATTATTGTTAACAAATCTGTTCGATCCGTATACGTCGATCCGTGCACGTATTCTGATACGTAAATAATACAAATTCTCTAGAAGAGCATTGCTGGCGTATCCGTATCGACGTATCGTATAACACGTATATGATGAAAGAAAAATTATGCCAATTTGGTCCCGTTGAAGGTATTTTACCATGCATTTAATTTTAAGTAAGGTCGTGGCTAAATCACTATTTTATATAAATCTGCCCGATTCGTATACGTCGATCCGTGCACGTATCCAGATACGTGAATAATGCAAATGCTCTAATAGAGATCGGGCATTTAAAGATGTATCAACCGTATCATATACGTCGACGTATACACATCTGCAGATTTATCAATAAACAATATGTTATCCCGAGCTTTAATTGTTTATAATACGTTTGATAATGTAGATGAGCAACTGATTAATTTCTAATGCTAGTATTTAATTGTGTAGCTGACTTTAAAATTGTCGGGAAAGAGGGGCGGAAGATACAAGAGGGACAGAGGGAAAACATAATACGTTTTGGTACATCTGCAGATGCGTATACATCAACGTATATGATAAGGTTGATATCTCTATTAGAGAGATATGGTCTATCGTGTCTATAGCTAGCATGCTCAGATATGAGAATGCCACTTGCCGCAAGGGATCAAATAGGTCAAAATTAGCTCTAAATTTTTCGTTAATTGTAAATTTAATAATTTCAAAAACATTTACTGAACAAATTTAGTAAAAATAATCCACCTACAGGTACTAAAAATTTAAGTAAGATGTTTGATATCTGCATTCTATGATGATTAGATTGTAATGCCGTACGTGGTTGACTTACTAAATGTAACCAAAACGTGAATTGTAATTATGCTTTCAATATATAGTCGACAACTTTCGATCGCAAAACAAAATACATGTATATAGAAAATATAATGATTCTTTTTTTTAAATATAATAGTAGTTTTGCTACATATTTCAGTGTGTGTATTAAATTTTTACAAAATATATTTCCCCGTTCGGTCTACCACAATAAGTAAAACCCAAACCGCATAGTCAGCTATTAAAAACATCGAAATCACAAATGTAGAACAATTCAAACGTGAAACCAACAGTTTGATTCATGTACAAAATAATGATTGAAAAAAATATGATGTATAGAAACAAACGATAACTATGAAATTCAATGCAGAGTCATGATGCGACAGACACATGCAGAATGTGGTGGAATTATATTGTTTTCGATTGTTTATTAATAAATGGT
This sequence comes from Mytilus galloprovincialis, assembly GCF_965363235.1. NCBI lineage: Eukaryota > Metazoa > Mollusca > Bivalvia > Mytilida > Mytilidae > Mytilus > Mytilus galloprovincialis. The sequence goes on along the minus strand of NC_134846.1, from coordinate 3,771,813 downwards.
TGTTGGTCAGCTATATCAGCTGTGTCCAACAAACTTTATATTTTACAGTTAAGACTTTACAATACATTTCCGTTACAAACGATATGTTCCCATTTGAGATGCTTATAAAAGTGTTTCCAAACTTTAAATTACGATGTTTGCCGAAAGTGGATATATTTTGTTAACGTCCTAAAATCTGTTTGTATTATTATTTTGAGAGAAATGTTAAGTTTCATAATCAGAATTTATTTAATCCGATATAGTTCACTCTATATATAACGTTTGGTTATCAAAATTTTCAAACATTTCCCAAGCATACGGAATACATCTGTACTTCTGAAATAAAACTATTTAAGAAACTAAGATTAAATGCAAACCATATGTAATGTATCATTCTGTGATCTATGTTACAATTGATGTATATAATTGTTTATTTGAAACATCCGTTTCCGTCAAAAAACGCATTCCTGGTGATTAGATTCTTATTTAAGAGTAATTACGGGTTCTGTTTACTCATCTTTCGAAACATTACAATGATGCAACAATTAATAACTTTGAGAAAAACATTCCCACTCGTTAATGTTTGAATTCTACTTTATAATTGATGAAAGCTGAAGATAGAAATAATTAATTCACTTCACACTAAGTTCAAGAATAGCACTAACAATGCATTTCCCTTATTATATGACTGAATAGTGCGGTATAAGTCAAATATTTTGTTCCAATCTGCTGTTTTTAAAGTAAGTTTGGACGGGCTATTACTGTTGGTAACTTTTTGACTAACGTTTTATAAAATCGAACCTTTTTTTTTTTCGTAAAACAAACGTCCTTTTGATCAATTACAGACAACTTAGATTTCTAGAAAATATAGTAATAGTTATTAATGCAGTATACATGTAGTATAGTGCTGTTTTGTATCCTTTTTGTTTGTCACTTTTACAGGCTGGATAGGCTTGAGGGTTCACAAACAGGCATACCTCCAGGTTAGGAACTTATAATTCAGTGGTTGTAGATGTCATTAGCTGACGTCTGTAATACTAGTATTTGTTTGTTTTTTCGTTTATTGTTAGATTATAATGGAATCTTTTGAATTGTTTTACATTTTGGCAGGTTCATGTATTGTATATGCGGACTAATCTGTATATAGTGTTTACTCATTGTTGGAATCCATATGACATCATTTAGACTCTTGTGGATATTTGTCTGTATATACCCCCCCCCTCCCGGTTTAATATATTTATTTTTACTCCAACTTGATAGTACAGGTATTATATACACAAAGAAAAAAGTTAAGCACCCCAATGTTTTTTCGAATTGAACAAGTATTACGATAAAGGACATGGGATCCTTGGAAAATTGGCGCATTAATTAGTAATGCAGACTGCAAGGACATATCATAAGCCTTAAGAAATACACAACATATTGCAACAAAAATGATAATTTAATGAATAGATTGTCACAAAACCACAGGTCCTGTTTAAACACTAAAACATGTCAATTTTAAGTATGGACCTTCTGAGTTCGTTATGCATGATACTAATGTCATTTCACTAAGAAAACGTCCATTATAAGTCTGTTAATGTTATCCATAGTTCAGTATTCAAAATCGGACAAAACCACCACGTGATTGGATGCAGGCCTTAACACTGCGTCTCATCCCTCAAGTTAGTCGACGAATTTCCTACTGTGGTATTTGTCGCCATTCCCGGTGCAACGCTGCTTCTAACTTACGTAAATTTTGTACAGGTGGTTTGGTTGCCTGTACCCGACAGCCTAACGTGTGCCAAATATGCTCTATCGGATTTAAATCCGAGCTCATGGCAGGCCATGGAAGATAAGTTACTGCTTCGCCTTGCAGAATTGCGGTAACCTCTCTTGAACGATGCCGCATAGCGTTGTCCATATACACAGGTCTTGCAGCTAATGAGTGGTTATATAAAAAGGTACAACTTCCGGTCGAAGAACGTTTCTGATGTATTGATAACCATTAGGGTTTCCTCGTATAGTGACCAAGTCCAATTTGCAGTCACGAGAGATGCATCCCAATACCATCATAGAGCCTCCACCGTAAGGGACAGTGGCTTTGATGTTCCTTGGGGTATATGCTGTATTTTTATGTCTCCAAAATCTCAATCTTCCATCTTTTACATGCAGAAGAAACCGGCTCTCGTCTGACCAATGGATCTTGCGCCAGCTCCTCAAGTTCCAACCACGACTAGCTAAGCACCATGCCAAACGTAGTTGTTGATGTCGGCAAGTTAACATGGGACGTCTTATTACCCTTCTTGACTTTAGTCCTGCTGATTTCAACCGGTTCCTCAAGGTTCTGGTTGATAGCTGTCATTGAGGTAACCATTCTCTTTTAAGAACAAGACTTGTTGCGAATGGCATTCGTCTAACCAGGCGTTGCAGTGCCATGTCTTCACGCTGCGATGTTACCAATGGTCTACCGGATGTTAGCAAGTTTTTAACGTTATTGGTTTGGATGTGTTTCCGCACAGGCATGCTGACTACAGTATAATAATAATAGCTTTATAAGATAACCCAGGTGACCGCATGCCGATAATCTGCCATCTTTGAGCCTCCGATATTCATCTTCGTACCATGTTCACAGAGTATGAATAAAATGTTGAAATCGCAGGACTTAAATACTTAAATTTGAAGCGCGGGGAAAATGCATTTTGTTATTTGCATAGGAGGCAAAGTTCACGTGCATGATACGTCGATATCTTACAAAAAAATGTAATAACCGGTCAAACATGTATGGTCACATCTTTTTAAAGGAACATTGATCTTGTTAAAGTCTATTTTTACATTCAATTTAACATTTTGTTAAAAAAAAAAAATCATGCAATATATTAGAGGGTGCTTAACTTTTTTCTTTGTGTATAGTTAAAGTTTTTCGTTTTTATATTTCAACGGTGTGTAGTTGTGATTTTCATAAACACAAAATATAATTTGTAATTTATTTTTACCTGAAATATGAAAGCTTTTATGCAGCTACACAAATGACACTCAACAGCAGACAAGACAAAGTTACAAAAACAAACAAAAATTGAAGAGATAAGAAATGGTGGACACTTCTTGCTAGATACGTTAATGTAACAGTGAGATATTGATAAGTTAGTTCTAGAAATTGACTACAAATGTAATTGTGACGTAGAAGGGTGGATTTCAGGTGAAGTCTATATATATTAGTATATGGATGTGTCATATTAATATAAGATATAATAAGACATGGTTGATATACAATGGTTATAAATCATTTGATATTGATTATCATTATCACAATCAGACATCAAATTTATTGTCATTCACATCAACAAACGTTTAAAGTTCTATCCGTTATCAGACATGTACCAATTTATTGACGATTCCAATCTCAGACTTAATAAACGTTTCTACCATATAACCAGTTACCGATACAAGTGCAAGTGTTACAAGTGAAGCATGAACATTCACTGCTTACCATTTGGGAGTTAAAACCGAATTTTGAGCATGGATCATGTTTCTCACCAGTCAAGGTTTCTTACGAAAGATGTTGTAGGCCATCATTGTTTCTCATTTTGTACGCATTTATTAACCGGTCTTTTCTATAGATAATTATATTACCTTGGGGTTGTATTGTTTCTCTTGTTAAAATTATCAGCAGGAGCGTATCTAGCCATTTGTAAAAGGGGTTCCAGCCGAGGATACTAAGGAATCTCACCCCTACCATAGATGCGCCACTGATCAGATAACGAGGTATACAATAAGGTGTGAAGTAAAACGGAATACACGTCGTTATGTTCAGTGGTTGGGAAAGTTCATATACCCCTTGTGTTTTGCCAAGAAATTATAAATAACAAAAAAACGAGGCGAAGATATCGAAGCGACACCGAATAACCTTTCTTCGAATCGAAACACATGATACACAGAATACAAAAATGTGTCCCTGCTTCCATAATCGCATTCCATGTTCTTACATGTTTTTCAACCGTAAATTGGCATGTTTTAAGGTGGTACCTAACACTACAGGGAGATAACTTTGTAAAATCAGCTAAACGTTTTAATTACGTTGAGTTGTTAAGGGAAATCAATATTAAGCTTCTCAATGATCAAAATTGGTGTTTGTCAAACTGCTATATAACCAGTGTAATTTTTCTGATAAAATAATTGGTTCAAAATTTTTAAAATTTATATATTTTGGTTAAAGGGTCAAGGTAAATACTTTGTCAAAATTTTATGAAAATTAAATGAGCCAAATTAATTTAGTGAAAGTGTTGGGTACTTCCTTAAGCAAATTGCACATCCTAACGAACATCAGTTCGCAGCTTCAAGTCAATTTAAATGCAACTTCTTGGTCAACTAGCTCAACCAAAAGCTTTCACATTGGAATGCATTGGTTTAACATTATCACCTTTCCATGTTCAGTTAACCGTGGAAATTTGGTCAATATCTTTATTTTGCATAAAATTTAAAGAAAAAGAAAAATCACATTAAACATGTTAAAGTAGACTTAGTTGTTTTGTGCTTATTTGCCTACAGCTTCATCGTAAAGTACCTTTATCAAAGAAGTTTCCCCGATACTGGGCGAACGGACAGACAGACAGACAAAAGATGATTTATAAATTTGAATTACGCAAAATGACAATATAGTTTGACATCAGAAGACTTAGTAACCTTTTTTTTAAAAGTTACTAGTATGGGTTTTGCATTTTACAACAACAAGTTATCATAACATATGATTGGAAATATACATTTGTAGATAAAAAAAAAACCTCTAGATCTTGGAGGTTGGACATAAGGTTGCCATAAATATTAGAGTTAATCACCTATCATAACTCAGAAGTGTTTGATCAATCGAAAATGTTCAAAAACGTCACTTATGTAACAGTTGTGTAACCAGGCAGGGTTAAACAATGATTGCTGTTCTAGACTTGGTTACAATGGCATTGATTAAAACTCTTTGGCGATTTTTCCGATCATATAAACGAAGACATGAAAAAATGATTTGTATATCCCATATACTATTTAGTTAAATAGTCAATGTTTTAATTACGTCTTGCAATTGCCCGTCTCTCTTCTTTTTCCCACACTAAAATATCTTCGATTCTAATGAATGAAACAAGGTGCACACGCATAACATTTCACAGCATTTGTGTTATACGTAACATAATTTAGCAATTACTTGAAATACGCCAAAGGTATAAGATTGTCTTGACGATCCTCCACATTATTTATATAATATTATGTCAATTTTATAGTCTTGTCTGCATTTATAAAATATTCGGTACTAAAAATAATTTGGATGTAAATATTTCTGATATATCCATAAGCTGTATTGCATTTGCTTTTAGACCTATGAAAGCGCATTAAAGTGAATTATTATCTAATCATATACATGGTAATTTAGTTGTAAATAAAAGTCATGCAGGGTTTCCATTATTTCCCAATCTACACAAACACAGAAGAGAAAGTAATTTAGAAACATGAATTGCAATACATTTCATGGGATTTTTTATCAGAGCAATAACATGGTTATCTATATCGTTTATTTAAATAAATAATAAAGTATCGGATCAATATATTAACTGTTTGGTTATGATGGGTGTTTACATGAATAAAAGCTGATGTGAGGAATATATAAATGTCAACGAAAAAGAACAAAACAAAAACATCAGCATGTGGTTTTCGTGATAAGTATAAAAAAAATCAAGAAATCATCAATTATTTATATCTGTTACAAACGCATATACTCTATAAAAAATTTACTTTTTCAGATAAATTTTATAAATGTTAGAACACCATGCAGTATCGTGTACATGTAGTCATCTGTTCTCGATAGTAATCAATTCTCGATAGCAATGCGCGTGGTTAAGATAAAGTAGTTTGCGAAATAGCACATGTTTTCTATTTGTCGGTATTTCAAGGACAGAATAAAAACTCGTTTCAAGTCAAGCAAGCATTAAGCCTCGGTCACACCTTACCAGATAGCTCGAACGGACGCCTTACGGATAACTTTTTTTCAATCCGTTCATGTCCGTTAGACGTCGTTCTTATCCGTTAGACGTCCGTCCATATCCGTTACATGTCCGTTAAGCGTACATTTTATCCGTCGACGTCCGTTCTGTCCTGTGGAAAATTTTGAGCATGTTCCAAACTTTGAACGGAAGTCCAACGGATAAACTGTCCGTTGAACGTCCAGTTAGGCGTCCGTTTTGTACGGTACTCGTCCGTTTCATTTCCGTTTTGTATCCGTTACGTGTCCGTTATACATCCGTTGGAGGTCTGGAAGATAAATTCACCAACGGACTTCTACCGGACTGTTTAACAGATAAAACGGATATGGAACGGATCTGAAACGGATAAATGCCAATTGAAAATTTCGCGTCAGAAATGACAATTATTGGTATGTCAGATTTCTTAAGGTTCATGAATTTTTATTATTCATAATCGATCTTAGAGTATAGGCACGTCTTCACAATCAAGCAGTTCTTATTCAGGCCAGACACTGCCCTTTTTTGAATATGTATGCGATTTACATGTATTATTATTGTCGCCTTTGATTTTTCCGTATATCTTGTTCATCCGTTTTATCCGGTACGCTACCGTTATGTGTCCGTTTTATGCGGTACTCGTCCGTTAGATGTACGTTCGACGTCCATTCTGTCCGGTTCGTGACCGTTTTTCGTACGTTACATATCCGGTGTTTGTCCGGTATGCATCCGTTACACGTCCGTTTTATTCGTTCAGTACATCAACGGACTCCCAACGGATAACAATTTTGTCAACAGTCAAATTTTATTTTCATCCGTTAGGCGTCCGTTCGTGCTATCCGGTAAGGTGTGACCGAGGCTTTAATTTCAACATTTCAAGTTTTCAGACATTTTTCAACAGTAAAAATAATATTTTTCTGATTTTAGCCTACTTTTCCTTATTCCCATAACAATCCCAACTTCATCCCCTTGGTTCATAAATAACAGTTTTCAAATGTAAACAAAACTTAGCTCGAAAAGAAGGTCAAGTCCACATACGTAATACACAATTGTAAGATGTGGTGTGACGTCGCTATGGAAAAAATCTATGGAACGCAGTTTGGACCATATCTTGTCAACTATAAAATCTAATTCAATTCAATTATCGGAAAAAAAATGCCCTTAAATATTGTTACAGTGACAGAAAAAAATATTAATAACAGCTGTGACAACATTTTATAACATATAAGAATTTGTTCAATAATTTAAAATCATCTAATTTAATATTAATATGCAATGCATATTTTTGTCCTAGGATAAAGGTTTAAGATGCCTTAATTGGTCGATAAGGCTAAAATTCATAAAAAAAATATGTTTTCTAGAGACAAATAATAATTAATTGATACTTTTCTTCAATTGGCGTAATTTAAATCTTCTATTAATATCAAACATTCTTACCATACTATACTTTTCACAACTATCGAGAACTGATGACGTATTGCGCACAATGTCAAAATTGAGCACAACAACAGATGTTTAAATTTGATTTTCTTGATTTACGCAAGAGAAAATCGCGAGGATAATAAGAAATGAATAAAAGTATCTACTATTAACACAATCTGCTTTGACCACATTTATTCTAAGAATTGGCCATACGGAGCAACAGGTTGTTACACTATCGAGAACAGATAACACTATGATACTTATTTTCGAAGATTTTAGATAACATAAATCATATTCACTGAGATCAAAGGCGGAGGTAGATATGATATAATTTTAACCATCTCAAATAATGATGACAAAGATAATGATAATTAAGAAAATGTTCGTGTGTAAATGACTAAAAAATCTGTAAACGTCTTTGTTAAAATTTTTATCGAGACCTAAAGTTTTAAAAACTAGTGTAAGTAAACAAAAAAAAACTAAAATGATACACAAAAAATAACACATAAAAAACAGCCAATTCCGACTAATTTCAACATTGCCTGACGAAAATTGTTATTACATGTCGGTAAATCATGAACTGAAAATCAGCTGGTAAACTACAATCTAAGTACTTCTAGAACCTAAGAATTGGCTATTGAATGGATGATACTTTTACTCCACAAGCATCACACGAGACCGGTCGGAAGTTTAGAACATGGATGTAGCTAATATCGCTTCTGTTGGCATAATTATGTTTCTGGATTACCTTCGATGTTCTCACGAGTTTTGATTCATTTTATTACTGTCTAGACTACGAGTTGTACAAACAAGTGACATGTTGGCGACATGGCCATGCTGATATTGTCAGTACATGTCATGTAAACTTATATGTTAAACCAATCAATACCAAATGTTCGTAACTGTCAAAGTGCAAAATATAATGTCACCATTGTATCGAAACTACATAGCTTCCTTCAATAATTGATTGTCTCATATATCAGTAATCTTACAACAAAATAAAAATTCATTTATTCAAACGCTCAAAGTTTAACATATAAATTTGAGAAGTAAATTATGCTTGCTCAACAAGATACAAATGTATAAAAAAGATTTGATCCTAATATTACACTTGACCAACAACATATTATGTCGCCGTTACGCATGACCGAAATAGTTTTTCGCCGTTGCGCTTGACCATAATACTAGTATTGTGTCGCCGTTGCGTTTGCTATGTCAACAAAAAACTAGACAAACATATTATGGCGTCATTGTTTAACAAAAATATTTTGTTCTCATTACAATTGACCCGTTGCTTACATGAAAGCAGGATCTGGTTCTGACACGCAGGTAAATATGTATGTCAGTTTGTAATGACATGAATGGACAAATGAACAATATCTCTATTTTAACCTTATATCCTGTCATTATTCACCGGAAATTATCTTTAAGAGAACTTATATTACATCTATTATTGTATTAGATGAAATTAAAGGTGTTTACCTTATTTATACAACGTACGTCAATAATTAATAAGAGGATAATTATTTTGTAAGACAATAAGAACTTGTATACTCCGAACTTTGTTCAAGAGAGTATCCTTAACATTAATTTTCAATGGTTTGAATTACCCTATGGTATAATTAAACAAATAAGGGGGGGGGGGGCGTTGGTCCTATATCGGGACTCCAGGATCGGGTGTCTTTAAGCTCGGGTTTTCAGGATTGATCCGATAATTCTTTTTTTGAAATTCGGGATGTCGAGATATTTCAATTTCTTAAAATTCGGGACCTCGGGATTTCATGTTTTTAAGCCCGGGATTTCGGGATCAGGACTCCCAAAGCCTCCCCTTCAAATATGGCCAACTCAAAGCGGTGCATATCCAAGATAGTCAACCCTACAAATGTTTCTCTCTTCGGACTGCACCCCTTAGCCATCCATAATAGTATATACTCAAAGATAAAATAGTATAACATATGACAAATCACAACAACTATAACATTAAAAATGTAAACAAATCTAATATTTTGCGTAATGCACACATCGTCCAACACCTTTCCGAACTTAAAGGCAAAATCCTGTATTAAATTCGAGTAAACCTTCTGCATCAACCGGCGTTTCTGTATTAAACCTGAATGACCAACTATCAGACATAAGGAATCACATTAAATGGACAGTTTATAATGTATTCAAGTCATTGATTAATTAGATATGATAACAATTGACCAAAACAGTAAATAATAGATGACTTCAAGGTTCTACATATAATTTAAAGGCATTCAGGCCATTGAAATATAAGTTCATCATATCCTTTGAAATCTCGGTCTTAAGTGCTCATTCGTTTTTACAGATGTAACTAAACAATGTAACTTAACGCGCAAATGACATCATATTTTCACGCATTTAAATATTCATCCATCCTTAGCTGTTTGAGTTTCCTATTAAGGAAAAGACATTCGGACGAGATATTTTCATTTACGTGTACTAAACTATTGTAAACTGCAATATACCTGAACAAAAATAATACATTACTATCTTAAAGGAGTAGGTCTGGTAAGGTATGATTATGGCCTCAAATTTTAAGTTCATCTGACGAAAGATTTTGGACACTTAAGTGTCTATTTCAGTTGATTCAATTAGTTTATGTGAAAGATTTTAACTGAAATAGTCATTAAAAACGCTCTGATTGAAGCTTAAATATGAAAAAAATCTATCAAATATTCCAAAAAATATCACTTTTCAGATGGTTTTCGTCTATGTATTATCATCTAATACAACTTATATTTTAATATTAAGAATGAACACAAATGCGGCCACTTTCATTTACGACGGAAACCGTCAAAAATTTAAATAAAATTCTGAAATTGTGAAAATTTCAGTTAATTAGCATTTAATGATACTAGTACCCGATATATGTGCATTGTATTGTCAAAAACAGCCCATATTTATGTAGCAGTAGCATTCTACTTTCTAATAAATAACTTACAGTTTACATTTTAACAATTTTGTAAAACTGCTATATTTTGGGGCCAAACAGGGTAGTCTAACTGAACCTACTCCTTTAACGTGGATATTTTCATTTATGTTTAGACAACGCAAGTTACACGAAATAGTTCCCCTGAGCAAATAAGTGTTAAACATCAACAATATTGAAATGAAAGGAGCACCTAGTAGTAGATGCGCAAAGATAACATAGCAGAGAGTTTTTGCATGAATTCGGAAAATTATCAATATTCACTACTAAAACCTTTATTAAACATGTCTAAAAATGTCACATTCTGCTACCAAAGTCAAAGGTAAATAAAGCTAAAAGACAAACTTAGTAATCAATATATAGCTTTGTTTTAAGTTTGAATTGGAATAAAATGTCTTAAAACGTCTTAATGGATTTCATACAGTTTTTTAATTACGCACATTTCATCCGATATTTATTTAAGGCTCTAAGAATGTTTGCTAAAACCATAAAACACATGTCTTGTCGGGGTGGTGACGTCTTATATGTCTGTATTCCGGAAGTGTCACACTCTTTCACCCCTCCTTTACATATCACTGTAACAGCTCTTTTAGGGAGCCCCAACTAAGCATATTGCGAGCATAACAATATCTAGCCTATCCAAAATACCTTCTTAGTATACCAGTGGTTGTCCATATTTCCCGCTCTTAATTTTACTCTACAGAACCCACTTTTTTGATAGTTTAATTTGATTTCGTTCTTAATACATGTAGGTAATGTTTTTTCTCTGTTGTTTATTACGTATTTACACTAATACCATTGGAGGTTGGATGTGTAATAAATGATAATTTAGTCTTAGATGCATGATTTTTTATATTAGTTGTTAGTGGCTTGGAACTAGCTGCCAGTAATTGCGAGCACTCTCAGATCTGTATATAGTGTCTTTTTGTTGTTTGAATGTGGAAGTACCCGGCCACACCTTCTCTGTTTTTTTGTTAGAAATAATTCTATTTGTATCCATCTGATGAGTTAAGCCTTTTTCCGCTAATGTTTATAATTTGTTCTTATGTTGTAATGTTATACTACTGTCCAAGGTTAATGGGAGGGTCTAACCCCACCACATTCTGTATGTATGTGGCTGTCATAAGTCAGGAGCCTGGTATTTTATCGATTGCTGTTTTTTGCTGTGTGACATATTTGTTTGGCGTTCCTCTTTTTAACTGTTTTCTCGTTTGATTTCTTTTACATTTGTCATTTCTAGGACTTTTATAGCCGATTATGTGGCTAGGGCTTTGTTAATTGTTGAAGGCCGCACAGTGACCAATGCTTGCTAATTTCTGTGTCATTTTGTCTCCTTTGAATAAAAAAAAATATATACATTTTGGTACACGTGTCTTTAACTGGATTTTTTTGGCAAAATCTTTCACTTGTATGACAGTCGACTCAAATTACATTATATTGACAACAATACGTAAACTAAATAAACCGACATAACAGGTAAAAATGTCAAAAAGGGGTTCATCAGTCAACAAATTTGTCAAAAAAGAAAACAAAAAGCAATATAGACAAGGCAAATAAGCAAAAAAAGAAACGAGAATACAAAAAGAAATTCCACAGCACAATAGTAAGGGATGTATAATTACCGAGCCACGCTAAAAGCATATTTCCAAAAATAGTCTAAAAGTCACGTTGTAGTATTCTTTTTAAACACTATTATGTCAATTGTTTCCCTATAAGAACGACAATCGGAAATTTTATTCAGTGTATTGCCCTCACCATAAGATAATAATTTCGAAGAACTCAAAATTTGTGTTTGTTTTCTGTTTTCCACAATATTGGATGGGTAAGGTATGATTTTCTTGTCTGTTTGACTCTGTAGGTTGCTTTTAATATCCATGCAAGTGCTATTCTGATCATTTTGTTTTATTACATGTAACTGCATGCTGGTTTTTTTTTGTTGGTCATTCATTGAGCCATTCAACACATCCCTTCTATTCCAAGAAAAACAAATTCTCCAATTCATGATAAGTCAGTGCGTGCATATTAATTTGTTAATATTAAGTAGCTATTAAACCATTAACGATTTTCAATCAGTTAACGGTATAATGATGAAAAGGTATAGCATTTGCCTACAGCATCTTGCACCAACATAGAATAGATCGATTCATGAACATGCACAATGACAGCAGAAGTATACATGAACTAGGAGATCACGCGTTCTAACGAAATATAAATTTATAATATGCACATGTATTTGCCAATGTTTTTAATATTTCGCTATTGGGATTTAATTTTTCAAATTATGTGTAATGATTTCTGCTCGAACGACGATGCAATTCAGATTTTTATCATTTTCAATAAACAGACTACAGGAACATGAGCCTTATTGAGATTTACAACTCAACTTACAATGATTTAGTTTACACACAGATAATAAAAACCAGTCATGCATATAACACAGTTTCACAATAGTTGGTAAAATAACAAATACATTTCTTATAAAAGTAATAAAACCCAAATCAGTATTGATCATGCAAAATAAAGTATTTTTTTCAGAACATATCATTTTAAGTAAGAATAGTATCTACGCACAGTAGATACATTGTAATAGCAACAGAAAAAAATAGAAGTCGATTATTTTATCAAAGTAAACACTCAAGCTTAAAAGTTCCAGGAATTACAATCATAATGTAAATGGCTCCTATATTCAAGTAGGTCAAAAGTTAACATTTGAATGCATTTATGATCTAAAATAAAGAAAGCTTAAGGAACAAGATTAGTGTAAATATACGTTTATGTTGTGTAATGCCAAGTTTTAAATGTGATTCATTCCTTAAGTCTTCAGAAGGTATGATGAATTTTTAAAGCTCCGATTCCATCATTTTCACAGAAATGGACTCAAATAGATTCAAAGCAAATTTTCTTAATGCATTTCCCGATATTTGTGCAAGGTAAAAATACAAAAGCACTATTATGTATCAATAATTAAATAGTGCACTATTTAAATTGCAATAGATAAAGTTCACACTGTATGGTTCTTTTTCGTTACAGTTAATATGTCCACGTGCACTCACAACAAATTGGTTGAATATTTAAATGTTTTATAAATTAACTTAATTGTATATGTATTTTTCATTAAGTTTAGGAATTTTCCTTAAATACTTCAAATAGCATAATAAAAATTAAATCTAACGAGAGCAATTTTCTTACCTTGTGAGTTGTCTCATATCATTGCACAGAATGCAAAAGTTATCACAGCTCAACGATTGATTTTGTCAAGTCTAATAACATCATTATTTGTCTTAATTCCAATAAATTCAATACTAATCAACAACTAACTGAACAATGTAAATTTACTGTAAAAACAAAGAATCACCGTTCCTCTACAATCATAGCTAGGAAATAATTACACAGGCTTCCTTAGATATTTTATACTCAAACGAATTTTTATGTAATTGAATTGCGCGTAAGCTTTCATCAGACCGCCAATCATAATATGGATACTACAGTACAATAAAGATAATATTGATCGTCTTATCCGATGACTTTTGAATATCGTCAATGCAAACTGTTAGTAAATTTGTAATATTTGAAAATCATTCAAACGTGTTTTTAAAGGCTCGAGAAAGTGGATTGGGATTTAAAAGATATAGTCTAATATCTGTACCATGTCTACGTGTTCATTCGTCTGTTGCAGATTATGAACCTCGCCAGAGCATGTTGGTATTTGTTATATCTATCTGTTTTGTCATTCTGGGAAATATGTGTTGTAGATGACAAAATTTTTTATAGTTTTAATTAATGTTCTATTGCTAACGACTTTTTATAGACTTTGCAAGGTTACGAGCTTGGCATTTTTGTATTAACAAGTACTTCTATTCAACTCCTTAACACTTTTTTGACTTCTTAATCTTTATGGTTTTAACATTGCTGCACACAGAGTGACCATACTGTTAATGTATGGTGAAAGTGGGGAAAGTGGTTACCTAGGTCATTCAATCAAATACAGTGTTCATCCTGGATTCTTGAAGCTGTATGAAATTTGCAAACGAATGTAATAGTTATGTGTACATGATGTATCATGGACAAAAATAAAATCACAATAATACAATACTCCGAGGAAAAATAAAAAAGGACGGTCCTTTATCAAAAGACAATTTCAAAAGCTCAAAATAAATCAAACAAATGGCACAATTGTCATAATCCTGATTTGGAACAGACATTTTCTAATGTAGAAAACGGTGGACTAAACCTTGTTTTATAGCTATATAAACCTCTCACTTGTATGACAGTGGAAGAAAAATCCATTATATTGACAACAATGTGTGACCAAAACAAACAGACATAATAGGAAAAAGAGTCACTAATAAGGGTATAGAAGTCAAAATTGTGCTGGCCATTCGTTTGATGTGTTTTATTATTTGATTGTGCAATTTGATTGGGAATTTTCCGTTTTGAATTTTCCTCGGAGTTCAGTATTTTTGTGATTTTACTTTTTGTTATAATCTTACTCACTATAAAAACTGACTATTCTGTATAGGATTTGCTCATTGTTAAAATCCGTACGATGACCTAAAGTAGTTAATTGCTGTGTAATTTGGTCTCTTGTGGATAGTTGTCTTATTTGCAAATATACCACATCCTCTTTTTTGTAAATATGTAAAAAAAAAATAAGCACAAAAAGGCATATAGACAAAGTATATTACAGTCCTTGGATGGCGTTAACTTTCCACTAATACCATACAAATTTACACCTTTCACAAGACACCATTATACCATAAATTATGTGCCATTCTGTGTACATATTTGCACCATACACCTTACACATTGTATATACACCATCCGAAATTACCCAAAATGCAATTTAATTTCATAGAAAGCGTGCGACTACACAATTAATTATTTATTTTAAGAATACGAATTTTGATCACAATATTGTAGATTAATGTATATAAACATTAAAATCAGTTCTTATTAGTATTTTGCATAGTTACAAACTGTGATAACCACACTTTATATACACGTTACACAATCCGGCAATTCCTCATACACCATTCCTCTAACACCATACACCATAGTACCATACACCTTCTACCATGTGACCATATGCCATACACCATTACACAATACACGTTTTTTGGGGAAGTTTACCCAATTCAAGGGGTTATCAAAAATTAAAGACAAGAATAAAAAATGTAACATAATACAATAACAGAATGGCGGAATGTTTAAGTATATAGCACCGTCATATGTATCAAATTTTCATTGTTTATCTTTGATTATCAGTGAGGCAAACTTTTAGTTTTTGTTTAAATATTCAAACGGTTTTACAAAGGCTAGCTGATGGAGATTGGGATCTTAAAAATATAGTCTAACTTCTCGACATGTGCATCCGTACGGAATCTCTCCGGTACACAATTGTCGTCTTATTATTTATTATTTCGTGTTTCGGGTGTTGATAGCAAATATGTCATTGTCAATTGTCTATTATATAATATTACATGATGGAAACAACAAACCCAAAACCCCTGTGCGCGTCCTTGTTTTGTTTACATTTGTTACGAATTCATAACGTGAAATCGACCAAAAATATTTCATTCATTGATTAATTATTGCCAGAAAACTTTGTCCCCTTATTGACTTTGAGTTATTCGACGCCGAAATTTGATAAGGGAGCTAATTCTATTTTTAATTATTTTTCATTTTTTGCCATGGTGACAATCGGTAAACCACGGTTTCAAAACACGGCAATTAATTGGCTGCCATATTTGTTAAATTATAACAGACAACAGACAGAGACAAAAACAATTGACGATTATACAATACTTTTCGTAAATTATAAAATCGTGCACAGAAGTCTAACTTTATGATGTATACATGCATTGGTTTTAAAAATTGGATAAACATTATTTTTCACCAGTCACTCGTTTCAAATGACCTTAGTTGAACCTTGTAATGCCTGTTGTTATATAACATTAACGGTACCAATTTTTCTGCACCAGATTGGCATTTTGACAATAAAAGAGGGACGAAAGATACCAAAGGGACACTCAAACTGATAAATCTAAAACAAACTGACAACGCCTGGACAATAAATGTCTCCTCAGTGATTCCCGAGGCCAAAATATTAGAAATTCAAATTAAACATTTTCCTAACAGAATCGGTTGACACACTCTTATACAGATAACTTGTAATTTGTTTTTGGTTTTCTATGGCGTACGTTCTTCTTCTGCAGTTGTCGTTTTTAGGCAAACAGATAAGCTGTCGGTTAATTAGAGTATGGGAACAATATATCAAAAGCGTATATTTCCTGAATATTTGGATACAATAAAGGATTTTCTATTAGTAGAATGTTTATGAACACGTATTTTTCAAGTAATAAAGCACTAATTCAGTTATATTCATCTGTTTGATGGATCATATAACTTTAAAATAATTTACGAAAAAATCTTGAACACTGCATCTGTATCAATCCAATTACGGTATTGTGTATGCATACGTAATTATTTATCCGTTGATGTGATCCATTAATATAATTTTAGACTATTGTAAAAAAAAACAAGTATAAAGCAACAGAAAACACAATCAATGAGTAGGAAAGTATAATAGTTACATTATTTATATAAATCTAATCAAGAATATACACACACGTCACGTAGGTCAATAGCCTGTCGAACAATGCGTCATCGACTAGTTACATATAAAACAAAACTAATGTAGCTAGAATGAAATTCAAAACAGTGTGGCTGTGGCCATTGATTGACACATTAAATTCATCCATTGACTGGGACAATTTACGTGAACGTTTGTATGTAACGACCACTGCTCACTATGTTCTTTTTAAAGACACTTAAACTATGGGGTCACCAAAAGTTCTCAACACCTTAATAAAGTAATTCGAAAAATTAATCAGAAATAACACGAAGTTTTGATTTATATCAATTATATAAATCAAAACATAAAGGTTATTCCTGATTAATTTTTCGAATGATTTTATAATTAAAGGCGTTAAGAAACCTTTGGTGACCCCACAGTTTAAACGTCTATCGCAGGTACGTCGTGAACAGTGGTCGTTACAGACAAACGTTCACGTAAATTGTACCAGTGAATGGATGAATTTAATGTGTCAATCAATGGCCACAGCCACACTGTTTTGAATTTCATTCTATTATGTCTTTTCTAGTCATTGATGTTTAGAATTTTCTTTTGTAATAGAGGATTAAATTTACAACATAGACCTACGATCCCTTGTATTTGACCAATCAAAAGTTCAAAATTAAAAAAAAACTTGCCAAATTATACCCTGTCTATTACATAAACATTAAAAGTTTATTATCTTAAACTCAAAAAAGTTCTCAGCAAATTTACATACTCTAATACAATGAAAATGTTATTCAGCTTAATTGTCAAAATACAATGCAATTTTAATATGTTTTTGTAAACATTTGCATCGAAGGACATCACTAACCAAATTAAATTGTATTAGATAATTTAGTTTTGGTTTAGGATGTACGTTGCATGTAAACGTTTATATAAATATTCAAATACCGCAAACACAATTGATCAAATTGTTTTCATTTTGTATATGTTCAGGAGTTTGGCGATCTTTACAGTCTAGAACTTCAGGATACACACGTGGACCTGGAATTCTGTAAATTAAAGTCAAGATTGAACGAATATTCAAAATTTTCTAATTACATGACTGTATAGATAAAGGCAACAGCATTATACCGCTGTTCAAAACTCATAAATCTATGGACAAAAAACAAAATCGGGGTAACAAACTGAAACTGAGGGAAACGCATTAAATATTAGAGGAGAACAACGACACAACATTAAAATGTAACACACACAGCAACGGACTAAGCATTAGACAACATCCGATGAGAATAACCAATATAACATCAAAACCAAATACATGAATTTGGGATAGAAAAGTACCGTGACACGCCTTATAGTAATGTGAATTCACACTCAAAAATAGGAGAAAACAAACGACACAATGGAAACACAACGTAAAATATATCAAAAAGGACTGGAAAACAATTTGTTTTGAAATGAGAATTGAATGTGTAGTGTCATCGTAAACACGAAGTTCAAAGTTTAAAATCATGCACTATATCTTTATATACGAGTTTGAAACATATGGTACGTTTCATTTCATGTTCATCTTCAGGTAAAACAGTGAATAGAAAGTGAAATCCAATCTATGAAGATAGGATGATCCTACGACACCTAATTTTGTGTCTCAAAGTTAGGACGAAAACTGCGATATATCACAAGTTAGGAGAGCTTCAAGAACACGACTTAGGACAAAGACATGTCCACAGATGGACTAAGGACACGTCCTAGTCCTATGACAGCTTTGAGAACACCACCCCTGGTGATTATAACGAAAAAGTTGTATGCATTATGGTAACAATACATTTATTACGAATGCATAACCTAATATGGACCCCAATTTTTTTTAAGTGACTAATTAATTTCTGCCAAAAAACTTTGGCTGTTTATTGACTTGCGGGGATTCGGTGCCGACATTAACCGATTAATATAAAAAAGAAGATGTTGTATGATTGCCAATGAGACATGTGTCCACAAGAGACCAACACGACACAGACATTAACAACAGTTACTATAGGTCACCGTACGGCCTACAACAATGAGCAAAGCCCATACCGCATAGTCAGCTATAAAAGGCCCCGATAAGACAATGCAAAACAATTCAAACGTGAAAACTAACGGCCTTATTTATATAAAAAAAAATGAAAAAAAAAAACAAATATGTAACACATAAAACAAACGACAACCACTGAATTACTGGCTCCTGACTTGGGACAGTCACATATTAATATAAAATGACGGAGTTAAACATGTGAGCGGGATCCCCCTCTTTTACCTGGGACAGTTATATAACAGTACAACATAAGAACGAATTATACAAATCAGTTGAAAAGGCTGAACTCATCAGATGGATAAAAATACAAGTATACGTGGCCAGGTACTTATACATTCCGACAACAAAAAGACACTAGGAACAGATCTGAGAGAACTCGCAGTTATCTGACAGCTAGTTCAAAGCCACTTACAACTAGTAAAAAACCTCATGTATCTAAAACTAAACTATCAATCCGTACACATCCAACATCCAATGGATTTCGTGTAAAGATGTCATAAACAGCCAGAGAAAAAACATGACCTTGTGCAATGCAAAGTTACAGGTATCGACAGATTGTAAATCCATGAATGTGTATATGTATATAACATAACATAAGGACAACGTACAACATTTATAAACACGTGGTTTTTTTTAAGGAAAAAAGCACTAATTCAGTTATATTCATCTCTTTGATGGATCATATGACTTTAAAGTAATTAAAAAAAAACCCTGAACACTGCATCTGTATCAATCCAATTACGGTATTGTGTATGCATAAGTAATTATTTATCCGTTGATGTGATCTATTAATATATTTGTAGACTATTGTAAAAAAAAACAAGTATAAAGCAACAGAAAATAACAGACATCAATAAGTATACAATTGGTTATTTATTATAGTGTTATTCACTGGCTATTTCTTCGATTCGCGGGTCCAATACAGCTAACCTCGAATCTATAACCGGGCCAATACAGAAACAGCCAGTTCATAACACTTTTATTAAATGATTCTAAAGAAACTTACCGTGACGAAAATGCAGAATTTTTTTTTCTGAACTTGGGATAACTTGTCTGTTCGCATATTACACGTCCATTGAATTTTGTGATATATATGTAATGTAATGTAATATCATATTTCTCGTCCAAGTACTCAATATTTTGCTATTACAATTCATTGTATCTAGAAAATATAAAGTAGGTAGGAAAAATAAACCAGACAGTTTCTATTCTTATGTTGGGTTCGTTAAGCTGGTTCTCGACTAACTACTACACTTTTTTTAGGGTAGCGTAATACAAGCGGATTCCGGTTTATTGGATCGTCTGCGTTCTGATGATTGATCAACAGAAATGAAACAATGTCAGTATAGTAATCGAAAGTCGTATTCGAAAAGACTGAAATATTTCCGTTTCAAGACATCAAAACTTTTTATTCTATGATTATAAGTTATAAAATATAATAAAAATATGCTTATGCATAACGATACATAAGAGGTACGAATATTGAAACCGAAAGTAAAAGTCCCGTATTTGCCCATGGGACAATGCTGATTTTTTTCCGTATTGGCTCTGTTCGTAAAAGGTAAAATCACAAAAATACTAAACTCAGAGGAAAATCAATTCGGAAAGTCCATAATCACATGGCAAAATCAAATAACAGAACGCATCAAAAACGAATGGACAAGAACTGTCATCTTCCTGACTTGGTACATGCATTTTCAAATGTAGAAAATGGTGGATTGAACCTGGTTTTATAGTTAGCTAAACCTCTCACTTGTATGACAGTTGCATCAAATTCCATTATATTGTCACCGATGCGTGAACAAAACAAACAGACACAATAGGTAAACATGTCAAAAATAGGGGTACAGCAGTCCACATTGTGTTACCATCTTAATCACTATAAAAACAACAAATGTAACGAAGAAGCACAAAAAGGCATACATCAAATAAGTATCCTCATTTTGATTATATTATACGATTTTATTTGTCTATGTAAAATGCATCCATCAAGGAAGGAGGGTTTTGAGTACTGGTTTAAAATTACGCGTTTGAAATTCGCACAAGTAGACATAAAATAATTTTGTCGTTCAAAGTATGACGGGATGCATAAATACAGTCACGCAAAAGTAATATTAACTCTTCATTTATATCGACAGTGGAACGTTTTCAGTATTGTACAGGCTGATTTATTCGTATTAGGAGTTGCTCATATCATTTAATAATATATGATATTACATCTAATGTATAAAAAGTCCCATATTATGCGCCGTATCTTGTTCACTTGTTTCCATTTAGTTGCTCATTTCCTAATTACATCATTTGCAAACAATGGAATACATGTACATTGTACTTATAGGTTTCACAACGAGTGAGAATTGGATATCACTTGATATCAAGTCGAGTCATTCAATCTCAATATAATTAGTATTATTGAAATCAAATACACGTTGTCTTTCCAATCATCCACCAACTCGTATTTTAAAGCCATATACGGTTACCTATTGTTTATGAACTGCTTTTAGGACAGTCATACGAGTAAATTAAAAATAAATATTTCTACCTTGGCCTTTCATCAACTTATTATTTATGTAATTTTCTTGAATTATTAAATCTTAATCAATTTTATATTCGTTTGTCATAGCAATGCACATACGTCTTGCAAAAAAACTTCGTAATCATCAAATTACATTACTAATAAAATGATACCGATGTATTACCTTTTGAAATGCTATTAACAAATGAAAATAGAACTCAATGAATTTGCTTCATCCGAGACGCGTTTAGATTCATCTTCAACAGAAACGATCAAAGCAAAATACTTGAATGTATATTAGCGAAACACGCCAAAGGATTGATATAGTTATCAAAGGTACCAGGATTATAATTAAGTACGCCAGACGCGCGTTTCGTCTACATAAGACTCATCGGTGACGCTCATATCAAAATATTTATAAAGCCAAACAAGTACAAAGTTGAAGAGCATTGAGGATCCGAAATTCCAAAAAGTTGTGCCAAATACATCTAAGGTAATCTATGCCTGGGATAAGAAAATCCTTAGTTTTTCGTAAAAATTCAAAGTTTTGTAAACAGGAAATTTATAAAAATGACCACATTATTGATATTCATGTCAACACCGAAGTGTTGCCTATCTGGGCTGGTGATACCCTCGGGGACGAAACGTCCACCAGCAGTGGCATCGACCCAGTGGTGTAAATAGTTATCAAAGGTACCAGGATTATAATTTAGTAAGCCAGACGCGCGTTTCGTCTACATAAGACTCATCAGTGACGCTCATATCAAAATATTTATAAAGCCAAACAAGTACAAAGTTGAAGAGCATTGAGGATCCAAAATTCCAAAAAGTGATATAATTGTCATTATTAAATTGTAATGGGGTCAATGTTTCTAACTTGCTTTATTATTCTAAGTATAAATGTTTCGAGCTATAACTTACAATATGTATTATAATGATGAACATGTGTAAATGTTCATGTGAATGACCTATTGTTCCATAAATCTTAAGCTTTGGTTAAGCCGAACAAAGTCAGATACGATTGTTCTTTTGGTTTATCAAAATAAGAAGAGATCTTCCCAAAGTGTTTGCCCTAGGTCGTACATTATTTCGCCTTATTATCTTTATGAATATTTTAACAGAATATTCATCAAAGGTTATGATTCTTTTGACTATAATTTCCAAATTTAATTACATGATTTACTATAATTTCATCTGGTTTAAGATACTTTTCTATGTACAACACATGTTGCCTAATTAACAAAAAACAATGAAGCGATCGTACATATGTATATAAATAGCTGTTATAACTTTTTCAATTTTATAGACTTTAGACGTGAAATACTACAATGTGGGAGAGATAACCATCAAACATTTACACGGGCACGGAATTTTGAAACCAGGCTGACAAGTACCTGCTTTTTTTTTCTAAAAATATTATAATGACATTCGGTAAAATGCACCGTTTTTGTTATACATTTAAAAGCGTTGTCAGTACAAACTGGAGCTCGAAAAGTTACAGCGCCCTCTTATGGCCAGAAATTTCGAGAGTCAGGAGCCTTATCAGTACACCGAAAATAATGGCATCAATATTTAAGAATATAGAAATAAGGACACTGCAATCCAGACCCTCATTTATAAAATATTTGCCACGGATCCTCATTCGAACAATAGCAATTCCTTTCATTTGTTGATGTGGTTGTCCTAGAGTGTCATTGAAAGAAGTTAATCCCGAAAACACTTTCCCAGAGGAAAATTCAAAACAAAAAGTACATAATCAATTAGAAATATCAAAAGCTCAAACACATCAAACGAATGAACAACAACTGCATTATTCCTGGCTTGGTACAAAAATTTTATTATGTATATGTAAATGTGTATGAAACACGTGTTCCCTGTTTGTTCCATTTCATGTACATATTCTATTTTACTACAATGAACAGCAATTTTACAATATTCGAAGGTTTACGTAGATTATTGCTGTTATATGTGTAATCATTCTGTTGTCAATATTTTGTCATATCAATAAAGAACTCAAATTGCAAACACAAATATTAGGAATTTAACACGTGGTAGATCCATGCGATAAACAAACACTTTGAGGACTCTAAGATGAGAGAAAGGTCAATATTAATAAATGTCAATAATTGTCGCGTTGATTATTGACACTGCCAATGTATTCAAATGTTTAACTAACATTCTAAAAAATAATTAAAAAAAAGATAACACAGCTTATGTTACAAAAAAGACATCAATCTGTTGTCATATGTTGTGGTGTACTAAATCTCCGTTAGTTTGAGATAAAACATGTACGCCTCGTTTTATCAGAAAGACTAAATTTGATTGATTCTTGAGCAGTATTGTAATTCTACGATCATTAGTTGACAATTTACATGAAAATTTTTGTCAAAATTTCTTCCCTACGCTTTATATTGAATAAAGTTTCCAGGAATACTAGTTTGGCAATCTAAGTGCTTCAAATTAAATTCAGATGTTATTTCTCGTATCTTAACACAATTTAAGCCCACTTGACAGAATGATTGTAAACGTTCAACAATCAAATTGACCAGGCTGAAATAAATATAAATGACTCTTAACGAATACAGTATAATTTTGTTCTTTTGAGTTCACAAATCATGCAAATAGTTGAAAATGAAAAAAAAAACTGTTTAAATTTTATGAGTCAGAAACGTTTTTCTGAATTCCATTTCATTAGCAATGCTGAAAGCCGAATATCTGAAAGGCAATAATGTAGAAGAACCGACTCTGGATGTTACATACGTGAGTTTTTATTGGAGCACAGGATTTCTTTTTTATCTTGCCAGTTGTGAAAACATAGTTAATAAAAGATAACCTCATGTTGCCATATCGCATTAAAAATTGCAATAGTACATGTATTACCCTTTTGGCATGCGCTATTTGGTTAACTGTTGTTGTCCAGCCTTTTCCACAACCGCTGACCTGGAAAGTTATTTTTAGCTATGATGGTTAATTTTACAAATCGAAACATGGATGAATGGTTGTTTCATTGATACTCATATCTTCTTCTTTGTCAAGATATCTAATATAAACAGTGACACATACATGTTTACAGAAAATATTCTATTCATAGGTGCTGTCTAAGATTTCCTTAAGTTTTTTTGGTTAGAAAAAATGAACAAAACTATCGTCTTTTAACAACATCTAATGAATGCGCTGACCTTATTTGAAGTCTATATTGTGCTATAATGAAGATATTTGTATTTATTTTGTTTTTATGGTATTGACAAATTCCTATTTAAGAAACTAAATTGTACGTTATAAGTTAAAAATTCAAAGCCTTCATTTTGGCAATAATTAACCTTTACCTTATATACTGGTAAGTAGTTTATTTTAGAAACTTGGATCTTGCGTTATATAATTATATTAAGAAAATGAAACGATTATAAAAATACATCGCTTTCTAGTTCGCTACAAGAAATACATATATGCAAGTGTCACGAACTCTAAGGCATAATCTGTTACTTATATTTTGCAAAGTTTAAGTCATGCGATGTAATTTTTGACTATTTTATTAAATTTGAAAATTTAAACCTCACTTTGTATGTAAAAAACACACCTCAAAATAACTCAAATTTGGTTGAATTCTTGTTGTTCTTGAACAGGAATTACACTTTGTTCAATGTTGTGAATATACTGTATTGGCTCAATCTTTGTCTTCCTCATTCTATTCTTTAAAGGTTGCACTTTGTAAATACAGCTGTTTCGCAAAACAAGCCTCTTTTAGAGAGAACTTGAATATTCATAGAATATTCATTATGTTTACATTCTGGTTCCTAGTAATGCTCTCTGTGTCTCATCTCACATAGACATAACTTGGCAATGTTACCAGTAAATAAACATATACATATTGTTTACATTGATATATGTGATAACCTTTCGTTCGAGGTAGGGGTAGTTAATAAAATTAGTGTTAGTTTAAACTCTGAGAAATTCAGGGCAAATACACGTTGAAAATATGCCGCACAGCCCTATATTTTGACCTTTGAAAAAAATTGTGGTGCATATGAACATTCAATTCTAGGATTAGATTTTTTTCAAAACTTCATAGTAAAAGTGGTACAGTTTTAAAAGAGTTCCAATGGGAAATTGCATTGTCAATGTTTACAGAAATGCAACCTATAACCAGGTTCATTTTAGCATTTTCTACATAAGGAAATGCCTGTTCCAAGTCCACTGATGTGTTTGTGCTTTATATTTTACCATGTGATTAGGTACTTTCCGTTTCGAATTTTTCTCAGTGTTCAGTATTTTTGTAATTTTTACTGTTTAATATTGTTATTTTGTTTGTCTACTTCTATCTAATATTTGCTGATTAATGACAAAACGTATTATATCAAATAACAGCCTCTGGCAATCACTGAACAACCTGTTCCTTACTTGAAACAGGAGTATAAAGAATACAGTTCATATGGATTTATAGACACATAATGCAGGAATGAAACGTTTGTCACATCGTTACCAGGAAAATAAAATAATCTGTGATATTTTTATTGTTCAGATGTACGGAATGACAACTATGGTGGCATTTGTTTATAGAAGGATGTAGGTATATACATCCATACGTTTCTGTTGCTAAAAATCCAGTGTTTTTATCTACAAATACAAAATAACTATGGTTTCCATTTAATGACGAGGCGGATGCTAACCTTACATCATTGGCATAACTACCTTTGATTGAGAAATAACGTCAAAAACTAAGGGAAATATTAAATGGGATTTTGTCTACTTTAGTGCTTAAGTACCGCAATGCTGCATGGTGGTCTGGGTTCAACTGTCCGAACAAGGAAATACACGTTTAAAGTAGTAATCTAAGAGTCATTCTCTGTAAGCATCAATATCATGTGGAAATGAAATTTGTAAAAATGTTCTAATAATTGAGATACACAAAAATATACATCAACTTCCGAACAAAATTGGTAACAACTTGAACAGTTTTCGGTCCATTTTTGTAAGTCAAAAAGGTTAAAAATATGCAATTACAATTGGATGTGTATGGCCCTTCATAGAATAGTAAAGAAAAATATATTTGTTGTTATGACTAAGAATGGTTATGACAAATTAAAAAAATGCATTTAGAAGAATATTTTATTATTTAGGTTTGCCAAGAAATTACCCCCAAAAAGTGGCAAATTTCTTGTGTATTGGGAGTCATATTTTACCCTGTTTTGAAAGTTTTGAGAATGGTCAACCCATATTTTCCAGATATAGCTGAATTTATTTTTAACTAGTTGAACCATTGAAAAAGCAAAATACAAAAAATAGGGAGGGGTATTTTTGAAAATTTTGCACAAATCGATTTTTTCGAAACCAAGTCTATTGAAATAACTGTTTCAAATATTAATGCCAATATACTATTTAAATTGATACAGCTGCTTTATTGTCTTGAAAATCTAAACAATATTTTCTTAAAAAATATAATTTATCAAATCAAATAAAAAAAGAGTTGATTTTATTAATTGCAATAAAAAATCCCTTTAGTTACCTCTGTGTGGCAGGAGTAGCTTCCCCTGAATTACTCCAAGCAAGATAGCACAACTGTTCTATGGTATGTCTGATATAAACAAACTATGATATGCTGACAACATATTTTGTAAAGTACGTACTATGAATTGTAACATGTAGTGTGATTTATTTAACATAAACAAGACTATTTTTGATAATTCCAATTGCTCATCTGAACTATTTAACTTACAATCATTTCATGAATCCGATATTGTGATTATTTTGACTGAAGCCGGTATTTTGCCACAAAGCTTTACACAATCAGAATTTTCTGTATGTTCCACACATTCTAATCAATTGCTAAAACGAAATGAAGTTCAGAAGAGGAGGGCTCTGTGTATGGTTTCCAGGGTTATAAGTACCAACGCAGATGTAGACCATTCAGAGAAGGCAGGGTTGGGTCGAGCAGCTAGTAGTGGAAAAAGAAAAAGCTCCAAATACTTGACAGAAAGAGACATAGCTGTATTAAAAAAAAACCTTGGTATTATTTTACCTGCTGAAACTCGTAAGTAAATAATATTAAATGTAGTTATTGAGGTATATGTAATTGAAGATAGGATCATAATTTTTAACCCTCTCCCATTTTTTGAAAAACATTCTTTTTTTCTTTATATAAATGTAGTTAATTATCACATTTTTTCTGTATTACTTCGGATAGTTTTGACAAAATTTTCAGGTCCTGAATGCTCTCAAACTTTGCACTTTACCTTTTCCGTGCGTCACTGATGTCAAAGATGAGTTAAAATATTCATTATTCACTGTTGCGCTTCATGCATTGCTAAACTACTAGGTTGTTCTGACACTCGTTAAGGATTGCTTGTTTTTTTGAAATCCCAAAAAGTATTTCTTCTATACATAAAATAAAAGGAGATGTGGACATTGATTGTCATAGAGGCAACTATCAACCGAAGTTCAAAAAAAGAAGATGTCAATTATAGTCAATGGTACAGCCTTCAACGATGAGGAAAAAAAATCATGCGTCGTTGCCCCCATTGTTGACTATAAGAGGTACAACATGAAAAATATGAAACATTGCAATCCCAAATACTAAGATATTTTAGCACTCTTCGGATAATGCCATGGCTTTCATAAGAAAAATATTTCATCCTGGTACAATGTATGGTGTATCACTGTCATTTCAATTAATTTTCAAAGCTTATATGTAAGTAATTATTGACATACTGTCATATAAGTCGTAAACTCAGGGCTGATACTATCAATTACACTAGAATACACCCGCAAAATCGCGGACATATACAGCTTGTGAACTGCTGTAGGGTGATTTTTTGTACAAGATATTATGTATGGAGAATTTCATAAAAGGTATCAAAAGCCCTCTCCTTTTTTCCAAATTCCGATATTTGTTTCCTTTCTGTTAAATTCAAATATTTTCGTGTTTCGTGCCTCAGACCACAGTTATTCTTCTCCTTTGCTACAATGCATCTTTTGGTAAAAGTCAAATTAAATTAAAAATTTGCACCGCTTCAAACATGAAATAAATGTAACTGCTTATATATAGACCATTATTAGTCTAATAGAATATGCTTCAAGGACAATCCATAAGTGCTTTTTCTTTTGAGAGCCTTATTAACATGCCAATGGTAGGATATGAATCTTGTATAAATGACTAAGACCGACTAAGGCCAATTTGAGGGTGGTCGGAGGGGTCCTGATCTCGAAATCCTGGGCTTAAAAACATGAAATCCCGAGATGCAGAATTTAAAGAAATTCGTATCTCTAAATCGAAAAATATATTCCCGGATTTTGTAAGGAACAATCCCCAAATACCTGGCTTAGAAACAAACGACCCCGACGTCCCGAAATATGTCCTGCCTCCCTTTAATCTCAAACCTACTTTCATGTTTGCCAAATCACTACTTTTACTTCCAACAATAATTTTTTATGACCCGTTTATGGGCATTATGTTTTCTAGTCTGTGAATCCGTTCGTCCGTCCGTCTATCCCTCTTCAGGTTAAAGTTTTTGGTCGAGGACGTTTTTGATGAATTTGAAGTCCAATCAACTCGAAACTTAGTAAATATAGTGCCGATGTGGCATCCGTATACTATGGACACATTCTTGTTTCCACATGTTTTACTTATTTTAATATATATTTAACTGGTATGACCCCTTAAATAGTAATATATTTCAAAGAAAACTGCAGACAGAACACAGACAGTCTCTATATATTAAAGTATTATAATCGTAGTTAACATGTAGATAAACGCGAAACATAATTTTCCTCTCTGATAGTTGTGGTTCTGGCGATCTAAACACCATAATATGGAAAACGTTCTGATAGGCTTATTTATTTTAATCATTTTTGTTATCTATCATACGATTGGTTGCACTTGTACGTGTTTCGAACCAGAAGTTTTATCTATGACTAAAAGTCAGTCTAATGACTGAATATTCGGACTCTTTTTTGTTTTCGTTTTTCTCAAAAAATAACACAATCTGAATAATCAATCTGAATAATCATAAGAATGGATGACAAATGCGACTATGCATGTTACAAATAGAACAGAGGCGTGATGATTAATTTATCACGGAAGGAAGAGAAGAGACACACAAAATGAGATCTCTCGTTAAATAGTATAAATACTTAGCCATGATGTCAATGAATGTAATCTTAAGAATGATATTTGAACTTTACACTGTCATCGTCAGATGATATGTGGGTATTTTAATTTTTCAAGTTAATTGTTTAACGATGACGTAACACATTTTACTGGTCTTTCATTTTCATGGATAAACGTCAAATTGAACGTATCTCCTAATTTGAGACTCTTTTATTTATTCACCCACTCCCAATATACATCGATTCAACTTTTTGTAAGCATACACATCACGATTTTAGAGAAATTATTTTACAATCAATATGTAAATGCACTGCAAATATTTTAGTCAAAAGGTTCAAGACGGTTTAGATAGGGTCCTTTAATTCCGTTTTTCATATTTCATGATTAGCACCTTACTATTCTCTATTATTTATTTTTGTGGTCTATATTTTTCTGTAGTGACTATCCATTATTTACTATTCTATAAACACCATCTATTCCATCAAGAAAAGGTGATGGGTTGAAATTTTAATGGCTAGTCAAACCTCCCACTTTTATAGCAATATAAAACACCGCTGAAATGACAACATAACGTCACAGGAATACAGTACAAACTAACAGACATCGGACACCTCCCATTAATTCAATCAATTCTTTTTGAAACGCGTTTATATATATATATATACATAAAAAGAAAGGCAATAATAGTATATCACTGTTCAAAAGTCTTAAATAGACGAAACTGCCAAAAAAATCCGGGTCCGAACCAAAACTAAGAAAACACAACAACTATAAGAGGAAAACAATAGAACAACAAACACTAAACTGGTAATACAACAAATACCGACATACCTACACACGAACTTATTTGATAACAACTGCTACATTCCTGACATGGTACAAGCCATTTTAAGAAACAACGGTTGAATGAATCTAGTTTTATGGTTATCAAAACCTCCCGCTTATAAATATTAAATTTTAATCCTGTAATCTATAATGAGTTTATCTATATGTTTTTTTAGCTTCAAATTTAAACAATGATTAAACAATCAGCACAGTTTAAAACCGTCCGTATCAATGCAAGCTTAAAACGGCAACCAGAACCATTCGGAGTAGCAATCTCGATAATGCAACATTTCAGCAAAACATAAAATCACAAAAATACTGAACTCAGAGGAAAATCTAATCAGGACGTCCATAGTCACATAGCAAAATCAAATGACAAAACACATAAAAAAAAACGAATGGACAAAAACTGTCTTATTCCTGACTTGGTACAGGCATTTTCAAATATAGAAAATGTTGGATTAAACCTTCTTTTTTAAGCGCTAATCTTTAAATGATGACAGTCTCCTAAAATAAGTTATAATATCTTATAATTGAATTCAAGACTCACATTGTTTAAGGAATCTAACAAGTGTATATCGCATCTAAATAAATTATATTTCAAATTACATATACTAAAATAAACTTATGAGGAAAGAAAAATGTACGACTGATTTGTGTTAAATTTGCATATTTCAAAAGCAATTTGAGTCTTTTGTAGACGACACGCGCGTCTGGCGTACTAAATTATAATCCTGGTACCTTTGATAACTATTATTAAAATTTCATATCAGCATTTTTTTGCCCAAAGAAAAGAATTTAAATGTCACGCTATTGGTTGAATGAATGTCTTTACTAATGACGTTATATACTTCATTTTAAAGTACCAAATTCCTTCGAAACTAAATATATCAAAATAAAACAACAAAAAGCGGTTTAAACTATCGTATGATTTTTTTATTTTTTATTTTATTCTACTTTTTCATAAAAAATATGCATATCAAAAGAAATGTCATAAAACGTTCGTCAGCATATTTTTATATCTTCACCGAGTTTCAGGCAGATTTTCTAATTATGCAGCTGTATAAAAGTACACTAAAAGTGCAAACATCATTACAGCAATCACTTCTAGCAATCGTTTAGCCTTTACTCAATTGAGATTATAACAAAGCAGTTGCAATTCTCATTATATAGATTTTGTCAGGTCTCTTAGACTATTAAGATTTCAATTTTGTTCCGCAAATTATAGAGATTTCTATTTAACATTACCATATTCAAAAATTGATGTATATTCGAATAATGACCTTCGTTCTATTAAACGTGATTTATGAAACAAGTTTTTGTAGACATCTATTATGTATACTTCAATGATGAACGTTGTGATGAATTGATGCATATACTACTATTAAGTACCTACATAATTGCTCATATTCGAACACAAGACCATCCTTTTTGAAAATTACATATATCGCTGAGTATATTTCTATGTCCTACGACCAATTATCACTTCTATTGTCCCCGGTTCATTTAGATTGTTCATAAAATGACTGTAACATTGGTTCTAACTGTTGCTTCATACAAGTAAATATCGCCTTCAGTGCTGAATTCCCAAAAGCCTTCTTTTATACGTCTGTTAAACTTGTCTTGAATGCAATAGATAAATCCACTGGAAAATTTAACATGTAATTACTAGTAGACTAATGTCATTGACATTAAATAATGACGTCCTCCTCGTCTAGGTTGATCAATTAGTTTTGTCACTTATATGGCGTTAACCTCAACAAATATTCTTAAAAGAGTCTCACCAGGAACTAAAACAATCAAAAATCATAATGTGACCACAGGAATAGAGTTATAGAAAAAATCCTCACATACTGATTATAGATTGATGAACGTAATGCAATCAGTTAAACATACATTCAATGATAAGGCATAGCTTTTTGCGATTTGAACTGCATATTAGTCAATAACAAATTGAATTATGAATTACCAAATAAAATATTCGAATATCCAAAAACCATAATTTGTCGGATATCAGTTTTTATTTATTTAATTTGTTTCTCATATTTTCATTTTATATCAAAATGTATTGTCCTTACATATGTAGTCAAGTTATTTAAACGCTGCCAAAATAAAACCTTTCATCCATATTTAGATATGCGCAAGACTATCAACCAAAAAAGATAGTCTGCCACACGAGACTTAAGAGTGTGTAAACTACTATCCTCTCTTTGGTAAAGCTCACATCTATTTTGCTCAATACGAAACTCTGCTAGTTTACACGCATGCAAAGTACGTCAACTATGACCTGCTCGTGACGTTATGGTGGTATCACAACTGATCTTTCTGCATTAAAAATTCATCTTTGTAAAATAGTTTAATTATCAATAAAACTAATAAAATGATGATTTTTGCAATTTCTTAGACAAACTAATGACTGGTGACTATCATTGTTCCTCCATATTAACATGCATCAACTAAAATATATATTTATATTTCGAATTTGATTCTGTGTGTGTTACATGTTAACGTTGTGTTTCTGTTGTGTCGTTTGTTTCCTCTTATACAATGTTATATTTGAGTGTGAATTCACATTACTATAAGACGTTTCACGGTACTTTTCTATCCCAAATTCATGTTTTTAGTTTTGATGTTATATTTGTTATTCTCATTTGTTTTTGTCTAATGCTTATTTCGTTTTTGTGCGTGTTACATTTTAATGTTGTGTCGTTGTTCTCCTGTTATATTTAATGCGTTTCCCTCCGATGTTTATACAAAGAAGAACCCACATGGAGTTATCAAAGTTATCAATAGAAATATGTTATTATATCGTATTTCCGTATATCTATAGATATGAACCAATATAGTCGTCCTTAGATAAGCTCTTTATTACATTTGTACTTTTAGCTAGTCCTTTAGTTTTTCAATAAGTCGTGTGTCATGTGATTCATTAATATGATTAATGCAATATTAATGAAAGTACTTTAATCATATATATTTACTGTCATATAAACATAATTATATTGCGATGGAAAAAAAATCTAATATAGCAGAGAATAACTATTCCATTATTAATGAACACAACTAAAAAAAAACAATATGCGACTTCTTTCCTCAGTTGTCTTACAGGAGCCAATCATTTTTACATGTTCCATGATAGAGTGGTATTTTTTGTTAAACTTGTGTCCACGAGTTAAAGACATAAATGATTCTCATATAGAATATCCTTAGACATTTATTTATTTTACATTCAAGGAGGAAGTCTCATTTATCCTCTTGTAAGTGGTGTAATTTTTATTCTTTTTGTAATTTATTTTCTATTTCTAAATTCGTTCACGTATATTTAACTTATAGTGACGGAATTTCTTAAAAATGAGACTTTGGAAGCTGATCAAAATCCTTTATCCAAGCTAAGTTTACATTTTCTTGATAAAGTAACAGCTGGAATTTGCAGCGACTGTGATACAAGTGAGAGGTTAAGCTACCTATAAAACGTCCAATCCACTTTTTTCTACATAAAAAAAAATGCTTGTACAATTCACACTTATGACAATTGTTGTCCATTCGTTCGATGTGTTGGAGCTTTTGATTTTGCAATTGATTAGAGACTTTCATTTTGAATTTTTCTCCATTCAGTATTTTTGTGATTTACTTCTTACATGAATGTACCAACTAAACCTGTGGAATTTTTTCACAGTTCCTTCAAAGTAGTTTCAGTATTACTCATTTACCTGCTCTGATTTAGTTAAACATGTTCATCCTATTATTCAGACGGTCAAATAAATGATAAATATTTAAAGAAACGTGTAAAACAACAGCCTTATATCCACAGGGAATTCATAAGGAACTACATGATATATTGTAATAACCCTTAGAAAAGAAAAGAAAACGACACTGACAATGTGTACTTCGACTTTTACTGACCAATCATTAGCAGACGAAAACCGCGTGTAGTGTACACACCTTTAATCCTGGTAACCTTTACTTTGGAATATTGGTACAGTATACTATTTACCTATTACATGTAAGTTGTTTTTGTTCACGCATCGTTGTAAATATGAAAATGGAATTTGATGTGACTATCATACAAGTGAAAGGTTAAGCGCTATAAAACCAGGTTCAATTCACCATTTTCTACATTTGAAAATGCCTGTCCCAAGTCAGGAATATGACAGTTATTGTCCATCCGTTTGATGTGATTTATTATTAGATTTTGTCATTTGATTACGGACTTTCAGTTATTAATTTTCCTCAGAGTTCATTATTTTTGTGATTTTACTTTATACTACTGTTCTATCTATGATGAGTTTATTCGTACTAAATCGTAAGTAATGAAAACTTTCACATAATGACCAACAACGTTATTTGAAAAATTATATTACCGACGTATTACATTTGTGCCAGCAATATATCTGTACAATACTGAATAGAATATCAGAAACCAAATTATACAGCAAACACAAAAACTACAATGTTCACAACTTGTTAAATATACATATAAAAAGAAATAAGATTTTGAATTGCTATGATATAACTAACCACCAAAGTTCATATAAAACGTATATCAGCAATTATAGGCAACTTACATGTATGGCCTAAATAATAAGACATCAACTTTCAAAAAACAGTTATGATAGACAAGATCCAACTACTGAACTACTTGCACAAGACGAAGTTAACTTGTTTGTGCGTGCTTAACCCTGATTTCAGATTATTTTCTGAGCAACATAAGTTTACATGTGTTGCTTATAACACAGCGAGAGGTGGTATGAATGTATATTAGACCAACCATCAACCTGATACAATCATACATAGACGTAAACAAGTATAGGCCACTGTACAGACTTCGACTATGAGCAAGATCCATACAAGGTACTTATTAAGTAATGTATACAAGTCACCGGCACAACAACATGTAATTTTAATGAAAAATGACTCAACATTCACGTTTTCTTCCGAAAATATTTGCACAAAGTCGTGAATATAAAAATTGTTTTCCAGTTGTCTAGTGTGCTTATACAATCAAGCGTTTACTTTGACAGTTCTTATGGACTAACCCTTTTTAATTTATCAAGGAGTTCGGTATTTTTGTTATTTCAGTTTTTTAATTGTACTTTCAAATCGTTTAATTTATAATGCAAATATAATTATTTTGGTAACATGCACGCTCTCTTGTATTTTTGTTTTGTTTTATAGAAACAACAATTTAATTAAATTTCAACGGAAGCTACTGCTTAGATATGACGACATGAAAAGCTTTAGGGATGAAGTCATAATATCTAAAGTACATATGAACATAATGATAATAGCGAAAAAATTTAATGATTGATTTTCATACTGTTCTAGAAAGACATAATATATTGACATAAGATAACGGCACGCAAATTAGATATGAATCAATAAGCAAGTTTTATTAAGCATGTAATTAGTCTCAAAATCTATATTGAAGAAATTAATAAAAGTATAATATTTCTTCTAATAAAAATTGATAGTTTACTCTTTAATAATTAGAAAGGAAATCCGCAATGTCAAGAGGGTTGGACGAGTTTTCAATTTAAACGCACAACTAAACATTAAAATTTGTAAACAATGGATGAGTAAATAAGTTCTTTTAAAGTTATACTATAACGTAAATGAACCTTGACATAATAGAAAAATTCATCTACGGTCAACCTTTTTGAGAAAAGAGAGTGGAGAACTTTCAACCTTTGGAGAAAAGGGGAGGGATGTAATTATAATAAGGGAGATAAGGGCGATTTTTTTTGGGGGGAGGGGGGCAAAACATAATATCTATAAAAAAATTACGATAGCAGTTTTAAATAAGGAGAAAACGAAATACAAATGTTTCAGTTGCTGATGTATTATTATACAATGTAACTTTCTTCCTTACTATCATAACCTTTATTATTTAATCTTTCAGGTTTAAAATTATGATCATTATCTTTTAATGTAAAGGTGTAACTTGAAGAGTTATTCTAAAAATCACAGTAATGATGATTTACGTCTGTGAAACATTACCATTTTGTTAAAACTAATTTGTTAATATTATTTTATCACGAAATATGAAACTATGTCGGACAATACAAATTTCAAGAAATAAAACATTGAGAAACTGAGCATCA
The DNA here is from genome assembly GCF_965363235.1 of Mytilus galloprovincialis. Classification (NCBI taxonomy): domain Eukaryota; kingdom Metazoa; phylum Mollusca; class Bivalvia; order Mytilida; family Mytilidae; genus Mytilus; species Mytilus galloprovincialis. The sequence continues at coordinate 3,735,282 of NC_134846.1, read as the reverse complement.
GATAACAAATCACGAGCAGACAATCAAAGATTTATCATCACTTAATAATTACGCTCAGCTTGAATGGATCAGGAGTTCGTGTCCAACTAGCACCACCAACGATTTGCTCGTGAAAAGTTGTTTTCAAATATAACAAACAATGTTGTTACAGTGCAAAAGCAATGTTTGTTTATTGGCAAGGACATCCTATCAAAGATGATTAAAATAATTTAAAAGTAACTTTAACTGATCTTGAATACATTTTCCTATTTTTGAAAAATCATTACATTGAAGAATAAAAGCCGGCATAGTAGACTTTATATAAGAATGTGTCCCTAGTACACGGACGAACCATCCGCACTATCATGTTCAGTGGACTGTGAAAATGGGGTAAAAACTCAAATTTGGCATTGAAATTAAAAAGATCATATTATAGGGAATATTTGTACTAAGTTTCAAATTATTGGACTTCACCCTCATCAAAACGTACCTCGACCAAAAACTTTAACCTGATGCCGGACAGACCAACGAACGGACGAACGGACAGACAAACGAACGAACAGACGAACGGACGCACAAACCATACAATATAATGCCCATAAATTTCGTATCATTACTCGTCACAACCCTAGCCGTCTACAGTGTATACAGAGTATTTATAACAAGTAACAGATGTATCTATTGTTGCATACTTATTGGTTGTGTTTTAATAAGAAAGTATACATTTGATTAAAAGCTGATAAAATTTACTATGACAAGTAAATCCCTTGTCAAATATCACCTTAATGAGCATTTCACGCATTCACCGATATATATATATATATATATATATACAACTCGTCTAAACATCAACCCAACAATGTTAGATCTGTAAATTTGCTTTCGCAAATTTTTGGTTCTTCCCTCGCCGGGATTCGAACCCATGCTACTGTGATATCGTGACACCAAATCGCCTGCACTGCAGCCGTCCCGCTAGACCACACGACCACCTGGGCTCTCAAAAAAGAGCTTTCGCTGGCCGTGTGTTACCTTTCCACGTCAGTTTTAATCTAGCGGCGTACTGCAGTACATGATATATAAGGCATGAAGATGTTATTGTTACAGATCAGCTAAATTATCTGTAGTAAAGGATCCTACAAATTAATGTAATATACAGTCACAGAAAATAATTATATTCATAAGTACGTCTGAGTCAGTGACAACTGTTAAACAACCATATATATATATATATATAACGCTCTGTTATCATTCTGAAACATTCCTGCAACGTTTTTGGAAGTAAAAATTTGAAAAAATCAAAAAAGGTCAATATGTTCCTTGCATTAATAACCCTCACTAAAGGCAAATTTGGTAGACAATTGATTGGCTATTGTAGACCCATTTTGGTTATAGAACTATTCATTGACTTAGGTCGTATACTTCATTTCAAATGTTTAAGTTGCAGCGTTACTTATGAGTTCAACCATAAATGCGGCTAGGATAAACGAACTAATTAGTGTTATTTCATCCATGTTGAACACTTTAAGTTAACAATCAGACCGTTAGGACCTATTTTTTATAGAACGAATTCCTTACAACCAATTATACCTCCAGGTTTTCAGTTTAAAAGATTTCTGTGCCATCTAAAAGATTGAACAACTATAACATGAGACCAGAAACAAGTAAAATCTCATGCCCTTATCTCACGTTCTATCTTGTTTTCTAATTAACATTCACATTTTCAAGTTTAATCCCAAGTTATCCAATTTGTTGAAAAGTATTGTCGTCCTGGAAACGCATAAAGCATGTGTCAAGAAAAACCAAACTGTGTTGCATATTTGTTTTTCGTTCAGCTTTTATAAATAAATCAGGCCGTTAGTTTTCTCGTACGAATTTTTTCACATTGTCATTTGAGGCCTTTCATAGCTGACTATGCGGTATGGGCTTTGCTGAGTGTTGAACTCCGTATGGTGATCTATAATTGTTGTTATTAACTTCTCTGTCATTTGTTCTCTTGTTGAGAGTTGTCTCATTGGCAATCATACCACATCTTCTTTTTCATATTTAACTTTAAAAAAAGGAAAATTATAAAAGACTGTTTTCTGTATATTCATAAGCTCAATGATTCTCAACAATGTCGACCAATTGTGATCAATTTACATAAGGCTCTTAACACTTAAAGTTAACAAAACAATAATTTACGACTCCTGCACCGTATTTGTCTCAGATACCATGATATGTAAATAACTTAGATGTCCAGAGCAACATGAGAAGTATTTAATACCTAATTATAAAGCTCTGGACCATAAAATAATGGCGTTAATACAAAATCTTATCCTGGTTCTATGATGAGTTTATTTACAAACACTGGGTTGATGCCACTGCAGGTTGACATTTAACTCCATGAGGATATCACCAGTGGTCATGGTGATGTTCTAACATCATTTTCTTTCTAGTTATATACTGCTTTATTTTAGTAAGGATTCTTTATAAAACGGAAGATTGATTCATGTTCCAATAAATGGTTGTTTTTCGCTTCATTTCATTGATAGTGCTTAATTAAGGGATGTTGACTGTCCTTTCGGTTTTTAATACGTTCATGCCAAAGGAATAATGTATTTGTTACGCCGGTAAACATACGGTGTAATGACTCGTTATTAGTCACACTATGCTTGTGTCATTTCTTTAATTGCTTTAACCAGACGTGTTCACTTCGGAAATTCAGTACGAAAGAATCAAATGAAAAATGTATTCGTTCATGTCGTTAGCAGTAATCAGTAGTTATGAGTATAATTTGTCATTTTGTTTCGAATATTTTGAGTGAGAGTAGAAAGTAACAAACATACACACTCCCAAGAAAATTAAAAACGGAAAATCGTTTAATAATTGATTAATTTTTGATTGAACACGTCTGCTGATTGGTTCAATTTTATTGTTTGTAAGATCAAAGACAATTCCAGTCAAATGCCCATGACCTACTTTTATTCATGATTTGCAAGTAAGAATTAAGATTTGAAATCAAATTATAAGGAATGACTGTAATGTTTGTTCTGTCTATTCGTAACAGCCTCATAAATATGATGTTTCAAATAATTCTTCTACTGTTCACTAAATATAATCTGTAAATACTTTGATTGTGAGTTCTAATCAAATTTTAATTGAATTGCAGTTCTTGTTTTCCCGCCAAAACTCGAAAATTAACCTAGCTTCATCTAGCAAGCAGATAAACCTTTGCTAAAGAGGGACGCCAATTTGGATATATATCGTTTACTATACATACACAAGAAACCAGCTGGCTTCCATGTCTGTTACATGACGCTAAAAACATATTCGTGAATAAATCAATCCAATATTGTCTTTTGGTTATAATAACGTAACTATGAAAAATGTCCTTGCAACAAATTGAGATAATTCGTTTGTTCTTCAGGCTATTTGGTGATGATTGTTACTCACCATTTAATCAGAAACTACTGGCTGCAACCGAGGTGTTCAATAACACTGGCATTGCATTGTCCTGTAATAGTTAATCTTGTCTAGTATTATGGCTTCGGCTTCAGTACAAAACGTTTAAACAAGTGTAAAAAGTAAAATAACAAAATTACTGAACTCAGAGGAAAATCAATTCGGAAAGTCCATAATCACATGGCAAAATCGAATAACAAAACGCATGAAAAACGAATGGACAAGAACTGTCATATTCCTGACTTGGTACAGACATTTTCAAATGTAGAAAATGGTGAATTGAACCTGGTTTTATAGCTAGCTAAACCTCTCACTTGTATGACATTGGCATCAAATTCCATTATATTGTCACCGATGCGTGAAAAAAACAAACAGACACAATAGGTAATACAGTTGAGCTTTTGTTTATTAAATTGTAGTCTGCTACAGTCTCTTGTAAACAAATGCAACAGAGGAATACCGTTGTAAACTGAATACCCTTAAAATTCCTCTGATTATTCAAGTAACTTTGTTCAGTTGAAAATGTGTTGACTGATGCATATATTGTTTGAAGCGCGGAAGCTATTCCTTCTAACAATCGTGAGCTGTGTACGCTTTTCCACTTTATAGTTCTTACACTAAGTCGTCTCACTGAATATTAATTAAACAATATACGTATAGTGTCTTGAAATATGAAATGTATTTGTATGAGGCTTAGAAACGGGGAAAATGCGAGGTTCTACCCACTATCATATATTGTCTTTATACTGAAATCGATAACAAAATTGAAAAAAATAAAAAAAATATATAACCAATGTTGTTAAAAAAGGTGTTTGAAATTTCCCTCTTGGGGTACCATTGTGGGGTATTTCCCTATGAGCGTAGTCCAGGCGGTAAGACATTGACATTTTAAGGAATTAGAAAGGGAAAATGAACTTAATTAATACATGTAATAACATTTGATAAACATGGTATATAAATTACCAATTTGAAGACATAACAAGTTTAAATTCATAAAAGTTTGACCATTGTTACCACACGTTGTCATGATTGTGACGTGACGTTGTTGATGAAATACAATAGTTACGGTAAGTAGGCGGGGCTTATAGGTTAGTTGAGGTCATTGACGTATAAAGCTAACGTTCATGCATATAGCTTTATCTGTATAGTAAAATAGCTGATTGCAGTATAAAATGAGTTTAATAGGTTTCAATTTAATATTACTCGCGACTACGACACTTCAATAAACATCATGTATTTTTTTGTTATTAAACTCAATATGTGCACTTGCCTGAACAACATGGGTGCCACATGTAGAGCAGAACCTGCCTAACGGAGAACCTGAGATCACTCCACAATTTATTGTGGGGGGAATGATTTTGCATAACTATTACTTTTCTCTGTTGTATAAAAAAGAAGATGTGGTATGATTGCCAATGAGACAACTGTCTACACGAGACCAAAATGACACAGACATTAACAACTATAGGTCACCGTACGGCCTTCAACAATGAGCAAAGTCCATATCGCATAGTCAGTGCTGTGTTTTGAATACTTCTATCAAAATTTTGTTGAAACCAGGTTTAATCCACCATTTGCTACATTTGAAAATGCCTGTACCAAGTCAGGAATATGACAGGTCTTGTCCATTCTTTTTTTTATGGGTTAAGTCTTTTGATTTTGCCATGGTATTATGAACTTTCCGGTTAAATTTTCCTCTGAGTTCAGTATTTTTGTGATTTTACTTTGTTCTTTTTTTCTATTTTTTGTCATGCCGTTTTTAGTTGTTTTTTTCCCACCCTCTCTTTTTGTTGGGGTTAACACGTTGTAAAATACTACTATATTATTGATGTATGTATTTCTCTGGCCTGTGTGTTCTTGCATTTATTTGTACTGTATTCCTGTCATGTAATGTTGTCATTTTAGCGGTTTATTTCACGTTGTCATCAAGCGCGATTTTTGGCCAGCCACATATTCCGATAAATATCTTTAAAGACGAACACAGTAAAAATAAAATTAATACGAACGGTATATCCAGTAATAGATCAGGATGAAAGATGGGATGTTGAACTTCAGACATGTTTGGCCGCTATTTTGATTATAATCGAATGCCTTTCGATAATATTCCATATTACCTATGTTAAAAAAGAGGGACGAAATATATAATAAAGTAACAATCAAACTCATATATGGAAAATAAACTGACAACCCCATGGCTTAAAATAAACTGACAACTCCATGGCTAAAAATAAACTGATAACCCCATGGTTAAAAATAAAAAGACAACCAGACAAGTAAAAGTGAAGAAGACACAATATAGAAAACTAAAGACTAAGCGTGTTGGTAATCTCAGGCATTTAATTTAGGTCATGGTTATGTTCTAACATCATTTTCTTTCTAGTTACATGTATATATTGATTTAGTATAGTAAGGATTCTTAATTTAAAGAAAGATTAATTCATGTTCCAATAGTTGGTCGTTTTTCGCTTCATTACATTAATAGTGCTTAATCAAGGAACAGTGACTGTCTTTTCGATTATTCAGTACGTTCATGCCAAAGGAATAATGTGTTTGTTTACGCCGGTAAACATACGGTATAATGGCTCGTTATTAGTCACACTATGCTTGTGTCATTTCTGTAATTGCTTTAACCAGACGTGTTCGCTACGGAAACTCAGTAAGAAAGAATGAAATGAAAAATGTCGTCGTTAGCATTTATCAGTGGTTACGAGTATAATATTTTTTTGCCATTTTGTTTCGAATATTTTGAGTGAGAGAGATAAGTAGAAAGTGAAGTAACAAACAAACAAAACTCCCAAGAAAATTAAAAACGGAAAATCGTTTAATAATTAATTAATTTTTGATTGAACACTTCTTCTGATTGCTTAAATTTTATTGTTTGTAAGATCATAAACCTATTTCAGTCAAATGCCCATGACTTTATCAAGGTTTATTCATTATATGCAAGTAAGAATTAACATTTGAAATTAAATTATAAGGAATGACTGTAATGTTTGTTCTGTCTATTCGTAACAGCCTCATAAAGATGATGCAGAATTTGTATGTTATAACTTGATGGACAGAAAACAATATACTTACGTTTATTCTTTAAATGCAAATTTAAATACTCAAAGATATCAAACGAATCGAAAATAACCTAGGTAGCCTCTTGTTACAAATAATTATTTTACTGTTCACTAAATATAATCTGTAAATACTTTGTGAGTTCGAATCAAATTTTAATTGAATTGGAGCTCTTGTTTTCCTGCCAAAAATCGAAAATTAACCTAGGTTCATCTAGCAAGCAGATAAATCTTTGCGAAAGATAGACGCCCATTAGAATATATCGTTTACTAAACATACACAAGAAATTCTAGCCGGCATCCATGTGTGTTACATTACGTTAAAAACATATAGGGTTAATATATCAATCCATTATTTTCTTTTGGTTATAATAACTTAACTATGGAAAATGTCCTTGCAACACATTTAGATAATTCGTTTGTTCTTCAGGCGTTTTGGTGATAGTTGTTACACACCAGTTATTCAGGAACTCCTGGCTGCAACCGAAGTGTTCAATGACACTGGCATTGTATTGTCCTGTCAAAAGTAATCACTATGTCTGGTATTATTGGTTCGACTTCAGTACAGACCGTTTATGGTGGTACCTAACACTACAAGGAGATAACTCTGTAAAATCAGCCGAACGTTTGAATGACATTGTGTTTTTAAGGCAATATTAAGCTTCTCAATGATCAAAACAAGTGTAAGTCAAACTGCTATATTACCAGTGTAACTTTTCTGATTAAACAGTTGGTTCAAATTTTTTTTCTCAAAGGGTCAAAGTAAATACTTTGTAAAAATTTTAATTAATTTAAGTTAAGGTGTTAGGTACCACCTTAAACAAGTGCAATATATACAGTTGAGCTTTTGTTTACTTAATGGTAGTCTTATACAGTTGCTTGTAAAGACAGACAACAGAGGTTTACCATTGTGAATTAAATAACCATAAAATTCCTCTGATTATGCAAGTAACTTTGTTCAGGTGAAAATGTGGTGACTGATGCATATAGTGTTTGAAGCGTGGAAGCTATTCTTTCTAAATAAGGTGTGCTGTGAACGCTTTTTTTCACTTAGGGCAATCTTCAGAGTTCCTAATTTATGTCGTTTCGCTAATTTAAAAGGTTTCAACTTAACATTACTCGCGACTACGAAACTTCAATAATTAAACATCATGCATTTTTTTTTATAAAACTTACTACTGAATCTGTACTTACATGAACAACACGGGTGCCACACGTAGAGCAGAACCTGCCTACCGGAGAACCTGCTATCACTCCATAATTCAGTTTGCGGGATTGATTTTGCAAAAGTATTACTTTTCTCTGTTGTGTTGAGTTTTGTTTACTGCTATCTGTATTACGTCTTTCTTTTTTTGATTTTTTGTCCTGCCGTTGTCAGTTTGTTTTTTCCGCCTCTCTTTTTTGTGGTTAACATGTTGTAATATATAAATATATTATTTATGTATGTTTTTCTCTTGCATATGTGGTCTTGCATTTATTTGTACTGTATTCCTGCCATGCAATGTTGTCATTTTAGCGGTATATTTAACATTGCCACCAAGCGCGAAATATGGCAGTTGTTACATCCCTTTGTTGGTGTAAACTTCCTTTAAAAAACATCTTTGATGTAACGGTGTATGACATATGGTACTATGGTACACGGTGTATAGTGCTGTGATTTATGGTTTCAAGGGAATCGTGTAATGCTGTATGAGGAATGGTGTAATTGTGTAACGTGTATATAAAGTGTGGTTATCAACGTTATAAGTAATGTACAGATTTTTAATTTTGTACATTAGTTAACTATATTGTTATGAAAATTCGCGTTTCAAAATAAATAAATATTTTTGTGGTAGCACGCTTTCTTTGAAAATATATTTCATTATGAGTGATTATGGATGGTGTAGATAGAATATAGAAGGTGTAAGATGCAAAGGTGTAACGTGTGTGGTTTCATGGTATATGGTGAAAGATGAATGGGGTAATGGTGTATGGTGTTAGTGGGAAGTTTACACCATCCAAGGACATAGTTCGTTTCTATGTATGTATCTTGCATTGTCGTTTGTTTTTTGTTGCGCTTCTATGTTTTTGTTTTTGTTGTTGTTTTTCTCTTATACTTGATGTTTTTCCCTCAGTTTTAGTTTGTAACCCGGATTTGTTTTTATCCAAATCTATTTATTACTATTTCACAGCGGTATTGTATTTCAAATTCTTAAACAGGAAATTACGAGTTTAATCAATTTCATCGTGTGTTTTGTTTTAAGAGTTCTATGCATCGTTGTAACATTTTGTTTGGAAAGGAAATAAAACGTTTGTCTGTCAATCGTAATAAATGAATCTATATATAACATCCATGTTGTATGGATATCATGGTCATATAGAAATATGATCAAATACACAAATTTCATTCTGCAACTCTCGATTGGCTCTGTGAATTTTGAACCTGGTGAACAAATTCCTAACGGTACATACATGTGTTGCGATGGACACAATCCAGCACTTTTTTTCGAGCCTTGACATTGGATGATTATACATATAATAATTAGTTATTAATGATAATCTAAATCATCGTATTTATGGTTAACGTATATCAAAGTAACTGTCTTCCTCGTTAATTTATCGGTTGTCTCTGATCGAGGTCCTCTGGCATATAAATGATGTATGCGTTATGTCCACATCCGGGACATTAAATATGATGAATGAGGTATCAAATGATTATAGAAAGGATACCAGCATCCGCATTGCTAGTTAAGAATGACAGAAGTGTCGGTAAAGGGTTATCTCCCCCTTGTTTAACATAGTATTAATCAATATTGGATTACGATATCTTGTATGTTTGATATTGTTCTAACAATCTCGGAAAAGACAGATTGACTGGTCTGTAGGAAAACTAATGAATTGTACTTTTAACATTTTCAACTCGATGACAACAAAGCCTCTGGTACTTCCTTATCTTCTAAATTATTACATGTCAAATAATTCCTGTAAAGATTGAATGTTAGCAACTTGATCCGGGATTTAACTCCCCCTGACTTTAGTCGGAAAGGTTAAACTGTATTCATGATATTCCATACGATGTTGTGTTGGTGGGAAGAAACTTTTTTTTAGATAATGTTGATTGTTTAATTGTAATAAAAGTCGATAAGGATATAATTTAATTGGAATCACGGTCGAAAAAAAAGAAAAAGTTTATTATTAAAAGATATGTATCTATCAGGACGAGCCTTAGAAGCAGGAAGCTAAGTGACTTTCGCTGAACTTTACTTCTTCTGATGGCAAGTACACCTTTATTTTGGGAGAAATCAATCTGCGCCATAATTACAACTCTTTGCGATACAAATCATTTGCACCAATGGTACGTGTATGCCACTAGTTTTCTTTAAAAAAAATTAAAACCCAGTATTTTCGCCAACAATGGAGTACTGGTAAATCATTTCGCCAATTTTAAGATAATCTGGTGCAGGAAAATTAGTACCGTTAATGTTCTTACTACTACTGGGTCGATGCCTCTGCTGGTGGACTGTTAGTCCCCGAGAGTATCACGAGCCTAGTAGCCAAAGTACTGGCTTGAAAATGCGGTTTTTTATTGTTATTAAAATGTGCTGTTACAAAATGTTAGAAATTATTATAAGTTAAGGAATGTATCTCCCTCATGCAAAGCTCTTATTCCTTCCACGTATTTGGCTATACTTTTTTGACCTTTTGGATTATAGCTTCTCATCTTTTATATAAGCTTTGGATTTCAAGTATTTTGGTCACGAGCATCACCGGAGAGATAGGTATTGCCGAAATGCGCATTTGGTGCAGGAAAATTGGTACCGTTAATGTTAATAAGATAATTCTTCCTCAAATATTTACAAAACATTTGTTATTTTTTTGTTAATTTCAGTATTCTATGAACAATAGGATTCCATTCATGAGTATCGTGCATTAATAAAACACAGAAGATTTGACAGAGTGATGACAAAGGCCACGAAATTAGTGTCGGCATAATCGTCTATCAAAAAGAAAATTGTAAAGGATCAATCACATCAAGGTGTATATAGATATGCAACTCATATAAGAATTATTATTCTATTATGACAGAAACAAAGTACTCGCGATCGTAAAAGCTGTTGAAAATATTATACAACATTGATGCATTGTTTTAAAAAAAAAAAAAACAGATGATAATGGCACATGTGCTCATACTGCACTACGTGACTTGATGATAGGATCGTTTAATTGGACAATACGTCATTCAATGCCAAAGGGATATATTGATGTTGTTTATACATGACAGTAAACAATGAAATTACTTGGTTTTTAAATAAATGAGTTGTTTGACTGCTGTTTGTTCTGTAAATGAGATCGTAAACAAGACAAACCCAAATGTGTGCCTTTAATTTAAAAAATCGATGGACTGCAATACTTAAAGATGACGGAAAATTTTATATTTATTTATCTAAATGATAATTACAAATACAAAATTATAAAGACTGCATCGCTTTTAACGTGGTCCTGGAAATCATTTATAACCTGAACGTTGTTATTCATACGTTTAATATATTTGAGCTTTTGATTTTGCCATCTGATTGGGGACTATCTGTTTTGAATTTTCATCAAAAATAATTGTTTTATCATATAAATATGAAAGTACTGGTAATTTGGCGGAAAATTTGGACTGCCGCTGTTAAAGAATGATATATTGGAACAGATATTTACAAATGTGAGGTTTGGCGCTTTAAACCGGGTTCAATTCATTTAAAAATGCCTGTACCAAGTCAGGAATAGGACATTTGTTGTCTGGTCGTTTGATGTGTTTTATCATTTAATTTTGCCGTTTGATTAGGGACTTTTCGTTTTGAATTTTCCTTGGAGTTCAGTATTTTTGTGAATTAACTTTTTACGTTATACAGTTGTTTGAAACATGTACTATCTCTACACTTGGTATCATATTTAACGTCCAAAAATCCACCGGACTTGACTGCGCATTCATACATCCCGAACAGCCAAACGGCTATCCATCTTGAGTTGGAGTTAAGCACTGTTCACTTGACAATTATAATATTTACCTTGTTGTCAATTTAACGTTTCCCTTTATTTGAAGTCGTCTCCTATTACAAATGATAGGTGAGCTCGTTAAAATTATATAAGTATTAACAGGAATTGTGAATAACAAATTTAAAATTATTATTAACGATAAATTTTCCTTCAACATTCAGTTCTACCGACATTTATATTTAACACGGTTTAATTCCTTCACGATAATGTAACGAGTTAAGTGCTTAATGTCACAATTTGGAGTGTTATTTTACTTATTTAAATGTTTCTACAAAACAACAAAACTTGGATTACACGGATAAGTGCTTTGAAATGAGAAAATCATTGCAAAGAGGTTAACCAAACTAGGCAACTGTCATAGTTATATATCGATATTGACTCATTGTAGTACAAAACAGAAGACAATTGATGTTTAATGGGTCTCGGCCAATGTGGAATTGCAGTTAAAATGATTCTTTTGTGTTCAATAAAGATGCAGTACCTCTGAGGGACGAGTTATCAACGTTATATGAGCAGAGAGTCACGCGAAATAATTTTCAATACGTTATATTTCTGATTATTAAATCATCTTCGACTGCTTATAGATGTATGGTTCTATGGACAATGATGACTACAACATGAACGCACATATATTTAGGTCGGTTTATGTGAAAATATAAACTGTGGAAAATTGTGTTGCAGTCGAACTAGAAGAAAAATTAATATTATGCATTAATGAACCAAAATGATAGGTTGTTTTATATTGCTAGAGACTAGACACCGTCTATTCACACATTTTATTGTCGGTAATGAAGGCATAACACTTGACCTATTTAATACCGCAGTCAGACTTGTTTTCTATTGGTAAGGACGATACAGGGTATATTTATTCAATTGTTGCTGTTATTGAAAGGTTAAAGCGTTGTATATCCAGTCTTCTAATCAGAATTTGTTTATTATGCTTTACATTCAGCTTTTTTGTACAAAATACTCTTGATATAGTCTCCCATGATTTTGTTACTGCCAAATTATTTAACCTTTATATTTTTGACAACTGGCAGGTTCTAATGTTTGATACGCACATGAAGAATTATGCGGAGATGAACAGGTTTGTAACTCAACCTTTGATGCTTGTCCAATATCGGTTTTACAATGTAAAGTATGAAATATGTATAAAACAAAAACCAGTGCAGTGTACTACACCATGGATCTGCAAAATAATATTTTCGCATATGGTGTTGACACACGGCACTCGGAAAAATTAATTTAATCCTATCTAGCGCTATAAAAAGTTAAACAAAACAACGAACTCCAAAAAAAATGTAAAACATAAAAAAATGTAAGTCCTTGTAAAATAAAAATAAACAAATACTATGTTCATTTTCAAATGCTATATTTAATTGAATACACTTGTCATCTTAATGACAGGAAATATTTTAAACTTTAAAATTTACAAAGCGATTTGTTTTTGTATTAACTGTGAGTGGTGAATACACACCTGAAACCTAATAACAAACATCAACTATACAATCGTTTAATATGTTTTTATTTTGATGTTTAACGTTGTGTTATATTATAAATATAGCTAGTTGTTTTCTCACAAACTGACAAAATGTATTGAATATATTAACAAACGAAGCATTTTGAACTGAGATCAAAATAGAAGGCTGTGTTCATCTATTTACACGTCTCCCTCAATAGTGTTTTGCTAGTCAAATCATTTCACGATTCAAGGACTGCATAACAAATTTGCGTGCTTTTATTTATTGTTTTATGTTCAGAAATTTCAATTTACAAACAGATCACAGCTCTAGCAATTATATAGATTTATTACTACTGCAGTAATCTGCATGCTATGTGAATGGAATAATTAGACATTTAAATAGAAACGAAAGTGTTTAAATTACTACTTTTGGGATTGACTCCTTTCTTATTTATTTGCAAAAACATCAATTAAAGAAAATTTAGGAAATTAAGTTAGTTACAGATTGATCCAGAAAACATAAATAATACGTTTTTGATTCATTTATATCATATTTACTTGTAAAGAGAATTTGATGGATATTATATATGATAAATGCATTTTTCAGAATATCCAACCTAATATATCTTATAACGTGAAGCAGTTTGGCTTATTTATAACACTTTTTTTTCTATAACTACAATTATTAATGCATCGATGATGTAATTTGTTTAAGGTGGTACCCAACACTTTCACTAAAATTAATTTGGCTCGTTTAATTTTCATAAAATTTTGTCAAAGTATTTACTTTGAGCCTTAAATAAAAATATAGAAATTAAAATTTTTTTGAACCAACTGTTTTGTCAGAAAAATTACACTGGTTATTTAGCAATTTGACTAACACCAATTTTGATCATTGAGAAGCTCAATATTCCTTTTACAACACAACGTAATTAAAACGTTTAGCTGACTTTACAGAGTTTTCTCCCTGTAGTGTTAGGTACCACCTTAAATGGAAAGATGATTAGTTCCAGTGTATCTGTTTGCCAATTAATCATGCATTTTGAGACAACATTTTGAATAGAATATATTACATTGATTACAACATACTTTATAATAATTCTATTGTTATAAATTCTTGCACATATAGAGAAACATTCAATATCGTACAAGTAACCTCACTAGGATTAACAATAACTAATTGTCATGGTTTTTTTTCGATAACAAAATTAAGAGCGCATTTTAATCTCTTAATATTTCAATTTCAGTATATGAAAAATTTAATATGTATTCATAAAATATACACTTTTTAGGAGGCATTATCTGACTAATAATAATGCTAAGACAATAGGGTCTGCAAAATGTATGTTACAAGCCATTTAAGAAATGTATCATTTTCAAGTTTATGGACCATACGTCAATGCAGTGGCAAATAGTAAAATTCGTCATTCATACCAGGGTGTTAAGGTTTATTTATTGAAGAAAACATGGTGAATGATTGAAGGAGACAGAATTCGAGACAAGGGACGTAACTCATGAAGATCAACGGTACGCTTGTTTAAGTCGTTTTTATACACAGTTTCTAAGCTTCTCAATAGCATACACGGTTATTTCAAATCTGTATCACATGAATGCGTGAAAGGTCTTGATGACTTTATACAGGTATTTTCCTTTATCTGGATACTGGGAGCAAAGAGAATTGGTTCCGGTGAAAACGCGCGGCTAGCGTAATAAATTATGAGCTTGGTTCCTTTGATAACTATAATAAATGTGCCTAAATCTGTATGATTTCATGTTTTACAAAATTACAAGCTTTTTTCTGATTATTGTTGGTTCTCTTGATTTGTTATTCCTTTTTGGTATTTTCTGTCCGTTTTTTTCCTTCGTTGACCTAATATTGCCTGAAATTAAAACTTGTTTTAATATATATTGTGATACATTGAAACATCTGAGGAATGAATGAAAATGATAAATAGGAGATGTGTGGTTCATGTCAACAGAATATAAACTAAATACATTAAAATATTGTAGTCGCCATTCAACGGTACCACTTCTAAATCATATGTTATTAGTTAAGTATTTACAGTGCGTTTTAAATATTTTCTATTCCTCTTAGTCAAAACAAAAGATGGTAGAGATAAGAACTGTGGAATTTATCTGTGTGTGGTATGTCATATACTAGTGAAAGTGGTGGTCCTCATCTACTCATTAAAGTATTTGAATATAACCATAAACTCAGTAATAAGAGCTTGCAATACAAATGTCATAATATTGATTTTTTCCTGTATCTTTGAAAAGGCACTGTTTACCCCTCAGGTCGACCTCAGTTCATATCTGGTGTATTGTACTGTAGGCGCTGCTCAATCCTTAGTTTTAAGTAGACTGTATGTAGTTGCACCTATTTGTGCCTATCTTTCCCTACTGATACAATAACCATAAAAAAAGAACTACAAAGCGCATAATATAAAATAAAAATTATATGCAGCCTGTGATTAATTGCAATAAAAGATATCGAAAAACACATTTAATATATCTGGTACAAAGGCGGAAATAAAAATATAACAAAAATGTAGGACACACAAAAGGTCTGGTCTTGCGTATAAGATAAGATAACATAATATATTTCTAATCAAATCAAATGGCTTACGAATGACAAGGTAATGTACATGTATTTCAATGATTTTGATAATTGAAATAAGAATTTTGATAATCATATACAAATATGAATATTAACATGTCACTATATCTTTAACCAAAGTTGAATAATATAATAAATATATGTCTTTGTACGTTATTTGGAGTATAGAGCTTACGATGGCATGAAAGACAAAAAACTGCTTACGTCAATTATCGTCGAACAATCCTAATTTTTTTTGTAGTTTAAGATCATGAATTGGTCTAAATTCTCTTGACATTTGACAAAAATCAACTACCGTAGCAAAGACATAGTATATCTAAAGTATAATTCTATATGGTTTACGTGACTGGAATGTTAAACTGCTTTCATTAACTATATCACTATATATATATGATATTCCCAACTTTTCCTGAATGTTTTATTTGATTGCCAAACTTAATTAAATACTTTTCATGTTTTACTAGACAAAAAAAATATACTAGACTTACCACAGCATTCTCGCCACGATGAAACAAATTCTATTCACTAATTATACACTTTTGTCTTTTTGTTTCTTTTCTAAGTCGAATTTTATAATATAGAGAAGGCGAGTAATCAAATACTTTATTGAGAGGCACGACCAACATCTACAACTCAATACACTCCGTTTGTCTTCCATTGTTTATGCTTCCATATACTACTTTTAAAACATGCACAGTATTGCCACTTTATATAGCATGGACTTTCTTCTAATTTTTTTTATAAATTGTAATTAAGATAGTGTACGCAAGACGCCAGTTTCATTTTTAAAAACGCATCAATGATGCCCCAATAAATAAACCATTAAAATCAACGTTTCATACGAAGCTAAGTAGCATCGAGGACACACAATTCCAAAAGGTTTTGTCATATACAGCTAAGAAAATATCTTCGAAGTTGTGTAATCAGTTAATTTAAAAATATGACCATATCAATGATTTTTGAAGTAAACACTTAAGTGCTGACTACTGGCATAGGCTGGAAGACCTCGTACGTAGATATAAGAAAATATGATAAAAGTGACAATGAAACAACTCTCCAGTAAAACAAAATGTGTAACAAGTAGACAATTATGGTTCAAAGTACGGCCTTTGACAGTGATCTTTGGATTACATCGAACTTCAAGCTATGAAAGGTTCCAAAATGACAAGTGTTTAACAATTTAAATAGGAACACCAGCGGGCTACTTTAAATTTAAACGAGAAACAATAAATACATTTGAACTACATCAACTTAGAACAACCACCAAACAACGTTACAAAATTGCATTTACGCCCTTGTTCACCTACGGAAAAAGTCCCTCCTATGTTGTACGTCACGTTTTAAATGCCATATCCGTTATATTTTGTTATAACGTCATACTTTTCTCAGCTGGTCCTACAACCTAGACAATTTTTCAGAAATAGC
This sequence comes from Mytilus galloprovincialis, assembly GCF_965363235.1. Lineage (NCBI taxonomy): Eukaryota > Metazoa > Mollusca > Bivalvia > Mytilida > Mytilidae > Mytilus > Mytilus galloprovincialis. The sequence goes on along the minus strand of NC_134846.1, from coordinate 3,718,274 downwards.
TAACAGTACATATTGCCAATACATTATTACACTATAAAAGTGAAAGAACATTGCTCTTTCACTCATTTAGTTTGACATGTACTTAAATAGCTACAAGTAATTAGAGAACATAGATTTTTAAAATAGGTTTAAAAGTGATCATTACTGAAATGAAACATAAGCTATTTAGTATATGTTATACAGGTACTTAATTTTCAATCTAATTACCGCGATGCTTTTTTTCTTTATGTTCAATCTTATTAACGCCACGCTTCTTTTTTGAACATCTTCAGTCACTCACACGAAGAAAATGTACTTTAATTGGCATAATATATCGCGTCATTTGCTAACCGTATTTTCAGCACAGTGATTAAATTAAATCTGTTCTTGTTGATTCAAATCCCTGAAGAATGATAAAGGTTAATTTGTATGTAATTGTACGGTTTTGTAGTATCGTTAACCAAGTACACTTGATAAGAACTTAAAGTTCATGTAAATTTATTTCATGTCATACTTTTTTCTATTTAACTAAAAAATTGTTTGTCTATTCAAGAAACACGTATTGTATATTGCATTACTTTGTAAATTTTTATATTAAACAGTACTACAACCTTGTCTTGGAAAACATTCTTTATTACTATAAAGATAATTCAATTGATATTTCTTTACTTCTCTCCTTGGCTCACACCGAACAGCAAGCCATAAAGTTTTTTTTCAATGCTATTCAAATATATAGTTTGAGTAATTGTTTAAATAAAGGCAACAGTAGTATACCGCTGTTCAAAATGATTTGAATAGCTGTATTTTATAAATACAGTGAAAAGACTATACTCCCACTTAAGGAGTAGTATAAGATACTTTGATTTACAAAGAGGGGTATGCTTAGCATAAAAAACGCATGCAATTTCTTTCATACTTTTCATAGATTTAAACTTGATTATACAACTTTACTTAAATCATTAAGTTTACCACAATCCTTGTAAGGACTTTTCTTTACATCTTTATAAATTGCATTACTTTACTCGTCCCGAGACTTGATACATTGTAATGGCTTATTCAATCGCAATGTCAATGTAACTACTAGAAAAAAGCAATAATAAAGAATGTACGGATTTTATAATGTAGACCTTTAAGTGTTTCCCTAGATAAATCAATTTGTCTTTTTATTTTCAATATTGTGTCTAGGGTCAAGAACCATATACTGATATCAGCATGGAACTTGCCACTTGTCTTCCATTTAACCAATGACAAGGGTCATAAATCATTTCTGCGATACTAATCAAGCTAGATTTAAGATATTACGAAAAAGTTAATCTTGCTCTGGATAAATTTTTTATTACAGTGTGTTCGCTGCGTCGTTTGTTATTGCAACTTGATAGCAATATTTTACTGACAATTATTGCTCCACATTAACACAACATCCAACCTTACTTGATAATCACTTTAATGGATGTCTGCTAGATACATATGGTGTGGTATACAAGCTAACACTATACAATTTAATCGCATATAATTACTCGAGAAGCCTTTTCTTATTTTAGACAGTACTTGACACCTTACTTAACTTATAAGGAGAATGCTTCCTTTTCTTGATCTTGTTAAGATGAACTTGTTAGCAGTGAAATCACCGATGATTTGTTTCCCATGCAAAATTGGAACCTCGTTTCAATATTTTTTGAAAATTTCTGAGTTTTAATTGATGAGGAATTGTTTGTTGAACTTGCAAGATAAATTCAAACATTGTTTCAATAAGCTAGAAATAAAATTCGTAATGAAAGAGATAGTGCCTTTATCTAAAATGGTCACCGTTTTCGATATTTTCAAAATATCCATAGCTAAACTAATACATGACTAAAGGATGGGCGAAAGATAACAGAGGGACAGTCAAACTAAAATGGTATGTAAAATTGGGACACTACTTCTTTGTTATTTGCAATGATACTTGGACGTCTTAAAAATCTTTGCATCAATCAATATGAATCAATTCGGCCGTTTCTGTATGCTTTGTTTGTTTTGCCCCATTTTTCTATATAATTATATACATGTCCCATCTATCTATATTCTGTTAACCCCGTCAAGACTTTCATGCATAAAAAAGGAAATGTCATGCTTTATTTGAATTCAACCACGCACAACGTCAAAATATAAAAGCAGTTTTATTGAGTTAGGCGGCACTCAACAATATAAGTTTGAACTCTGTTGAATTCAATCGATCAAATGCTAAAGCAAATTAATTAAGGACCTTTTGGATTGTTCGTTTATGCCTTTTCGTAACTGCTCATCAAAAATATTGGACTCCAGATGTTTTCCTAATACGTGTCATGTAATGCTCTTTGTTCGATATCAAATACTGTTTTTGTTTTTACAATAACGATACAAGTCATGCAGAAACATCAACCCAATAATTAAAACCTTCATTAAAACATCAAGAAACGCCATTCTTCTGCATTACAATTATACTTCCTTAATTTTATCCGACAGAAATGGCTGTAAATATCGTTCTAATTATAACGTTGCGTAACATAGCATCATTATGCCTTAATTAAAGCATATATCTGCCGGATACTGACGGAACTGCTTTTCCCATCACGCTACGACTTTCGAAAGGGAAAGATATTTATTTGTTAATTTTGCCCTTTTCTCGTACACTTGCAATATCTTAATTAATGATTTACCTGTCCTATTATAACCAATATTATTATAAAGTCTGACAAATGATGCAATTCAAAAATATTGATATTTAGTTCTTCGCACACAACACTGTCATGTTCTTGACTTGATACAGGCATTTCATTATGCAGTAAATAGTGGATTAAACCATGTGTTGTTGATTATTTTTATACTAGCACATGGACATGTGGAGAACATGTATTCGATGGAGATTGCTACACTATCATATGCATGTGATGATAATAACAATAATGTTTATTCGTTTGAGCTTGTCATATTGGAATTTGTTGTCATTATTTTATTAATATTCACATTAATAATATGTTTGTGATGATACATTATCAGTAATACTTAAGACATACACAATAAGAGATTGCTGATTTTGTGAAATCACATGTCCATCTTGATTTTTCTGATTAATATAACACCAGCCAAATAGTCAGAACTCTTGTGTTGACTTGCATCATCATCGATATGGTCGTTATTGCAAAACCACTGCTTTCAAAACATGGAATGTTTTAGATACTAAGGCTTTTCCTTCTCAGAAATTGATTACCTAGCTCTATTTGTGAAAACTTTTTAGGATTGTTTTACCCTCAATACTCTTCAACTTTATTTGCACTTTTTTTATTTCAAGGTATCCTACTATTCTGAAAAATAGCAATACTGAATCTACCAATCTCTGTCAATAACTTATTTACAATGTATATTTTTGTTTCCGATCATTCCAAAATCAAAACACCAAAAAATACTAAACCGTTCCAACAGTTTTCCTCTTGAAGGTAACATATTGAATTTCAATGTCTTGATAGTAACATTTGTTGATATGGTTTAAAATTAGGGAAAATGAAATAAAAGAATATACATGTTTTAAAAACGAGGAAGTACAACAAGGAAAGAACAATTTTAGATTTCAGTACATTTTAGTTTTGCATTGTGACACATGTACTTAATACGCCTTATATAATACGTTTAATAAATACTTTGTCCTGGAAAATCTAGACAAATAAACAACCAATTAAAAAACGGTTGTTTCCGTCATGCAACAATATTCATTTTTATAAAGTACGGCTGAATCTAGTGTTTACCGCCTCATGTATACTATGATTAACAGTTCACGATTTTGTTCTACGTGTTAAATAAGGTAAATTCGGTTTGATAGCATTTCTTAAGTTAGTTATGAAAAGTGTTATTAAATTCATGTTGTAACATGACAGGAAACATTATAATTAAGATATCATGTTAAAAAACAATAAAGCGCCAATTTTATTCATGTTCGTCATCTGAAGTAGTATAAACTGAGCATTGTTTTAACATTAAAAAAGGACATATCATTACTAATATGCATATTAACCTACTACTTGATGCAATGGCTAAACTAGTTTTCATGCAACAAGCTCTCCCACTAACAATAAACAGTGACAGTGACGTAACAGTACAACGATAACCGGACAATAACAATCACTTAAAAAGGGCTTAACTCATCATATCGAAACCAAGCAAAAACAATTCAAACACCCAGATAGCACGTTACATGGTACTATGTATTTATACATCACCAGAACAACAATACACTTGTTACAGACCTGAGAGTACTCGCAATTTCTGCCAACTAGTTCAAACCCAATACAAAATAATAAATTACCAAGTTTTTAAGATTATAATGCGTCTAGAAGAAGAGAATAATTGAGGAATTCAAGGCTAGTAAACAAACGTGTATTTTCAAATGTTTCAAGAATGCATGTACATTGTATGTTTTATATAACATACTAAATCAAAACTGTTTCCTTGGAAATCTAGTCAAAGAAAAATTAAGTAGGATTGATCAGGTTGTCTTTATTGTGCAAAACTTATCATTTTATAAGGTACGACGAGACTTGAATGTTTCCACCTTTTGCATCAAATGCTTTACACGTTATTGTTCTGTTTGTTAAATCAGGCAAAAGTCGGCTTGACGTCAATTGGATTATTAATTTGAAATGAACCTAAAGGTTAATATGGTAGGAAGTTTTATGAAATTCGTTTTTTGAATTGACTGTTACAATTGTAGTTAATATAATATGTTACACCAGAAATGAACCACGTTCTTTGTTGCACAATTTGTGTTATTTGCTGTGGTATAAATTGAGGGTGTGTTTTTATATTGAAAGAATAAATATTATCAATTCTATACCGGATCGTTTTTGATAAAGAGTTTTTTTTTTCTAATTGAGACTTAGATAATTACTATATAATTGTGTTTTTCGTATATTATATAAAGTAGAACACCACCAAAGTCTAACAGTCATATAAAGAGACAATTAAAGTCGGCAGCCTAGTTTTTTTAGCTGTCATAAAGAATAATATATATTGCAATTTAAAGCAATCAAGTAAGCAAACAAACAAAAATGATACCGAAAATTGAATATTTGAAATTCATAATATCTAAGCTAGATTCGTGTATAAACAGTATATTTTGACAGTTGAAATCAACATTTACATGACTTGTAATGACCAACCAAAGCTGCTGTTTCAGTAGCTTATGAAGCCAAAGCCACTGTTTATCGCAGGCAATTTATATACAGACAAAAAAAGTCATATAAGGAGCCAGAACCACGGCCTGAGACTGTATTTTGCAGACAAAAACATCTGCTTGAATTAGTGCCATTTCTTATGCGGGAATATTTGCATTTTTCTTCAATATAATTTCATATTTATTGTCCATTTCTTGTTTAATTAACGTTACATACATTTTTAGATTGTTTGATTGATAGATGTTTAAACGCCACCTTCAATACAATTATGCTATTTCATGGTGGTTAGATTTATTGGTGAAGAAAGAAGGAGTGCCCAGACTGACCCATCGATAGTCGGTATGAAAACTAACACTCCTCGGCAATTAATGTTGGAATGGAATCGAATGCATATGTACATGCCCTGTGAACGATTTGAACTCATAACCTTAGTTTTGAAAGACCAGGGATAAAGTTTTTACACAGTTATGATTTAGAAGAAAACCCCATATCGTTTGCAATTACAAATATTTTCATCCTTTATAGAATAAGACTACAACATAACAAGCTTAATCCCTATTTTATATTCGATTTTTAGAAAGTTACACGTAACATTACACGTGACATTACTTTTTGTGACGATAATACTTTCGTATGACGAACAGTTCACTATTGTATTGTAATGTGATGATTTAATGTCGTTAATTCATGGAAGGTGTCGTTGTTATTCTGTGGTTTACATGTTGTAGAAGAGGGACGAAAGATACAAGAGGGACAGTCAAACTCATAAATCGAAAATTAACTGACAACGCCATGTCTACAAAATGAAAAGACAAACAGACAAACAATAGTACACATGAAACAACATAGCAAACTAAAGAACAAACAACACGTGCCCCACCCAAAACTAGGGGTGATCTCAGGTGCTCCTGAAGGATAAGCAGCTCCTGCTCCTCCTGTGGCACCCATCTTGTTGTTTATGTGATTACAAATCCGGTAAATAGTCTAATTCGGTAGGTCACATTAATGAAAGGTGAGGGGATTGAAGTAACGACGTAAGGAACATACTGATATTATTTCTGAAACGGTTATTCCAAAACGGTCAACCAACTCGTGATGCCGTCTGTAAAATTTACGACGTGATGATTTCAACTTCCCCATTTTGAACTCTTGGTTTGTTACTCTTGGTTTAATAGCTTCCTTGTGAATAGCACATGATAGAAAATGCAAGCATGGGAATATCGTATCAATTGGGAGATATATACACCGTATGCAGGTGCAGCTGGAATGTTGCTAATTAGAAATGTAAAGTTCACAATTGGAATGCTGAATGTTCCATTTCAGTATTTATTTATGTTTTTCTCTATCCTGAGCGTTTGTTTGTATTGTATTCCTGTCACATAATATTGTCATTTTTAACATTGCCACAAACGCGAGAGGTTTGGTTAGCCATTAAACAAGGTTCAAACCTACCATTTCTTCTTAAAATGTCCTGTCCAAGCCAGGCATATGGCAAGTGTTATCAAATAGTCTGTTTCTTGGATGTTGTAACAGAACATCAGAAAATGATCTTGACCTTGACCTCATAATCATATTTACGGACCAAGGACATCATATCAAAATAAACTGTAGTTCTCTATGACCTGCAGGTATCATGTTACCTTTACATCTCATGTATAATAAAAACATAAAAGTAACGAATTTCGAAACTACTTTTTATCATATAACCACATTGATTCATTCAAACGTTTTTAAACGTTTTACAGACACAAACAAAGCAAAATATTGAACAGGTTTTGAAAGAGAAGCAACGACTAGAAAAACAGTATACGAGGACATAACTGTCGTAAAGTTCAGTTGATAAAGGTGAGTGTAAAAAGTGCAACAACAGTTTAATTTCACAAATGAGAGAGATGTCTCCAATTATGTTTTTTACATCTTTACTTATTGCGCCTGTTTGTTTTGTTCACACATTGATGGCATTTTAATATTATTTAATGTAACTGTCATACAAGTAAGAGGTTTAGCTAGCAATAAAACCAGGTTGAATTCACAAGTTTTAATTTTTAATATAAGAAAATGCCTGTACCAAGTCAGGATTATGACAGCAATGATTGGTATCCTTTCGTATGATTTGTTTGAGCTTTTTCTTTTGCCATTTGATTTCCATTAATATTTTTTCTCGTACCTCGGTATTTATCCTACTTTAACTTTTTTCAAATACAAATAAATCTACAAATGAGTCAATAAATATTAAGAAAACTGGCATACATTTGGTCCTATAAATTTAAAACACCAAGTTCAAATCAATGCACGTGTAACGTCTTCTATTTAAGGAATATGTCAATTGATCTTCTTTAGTGTCTAGACAAGTAAACTAACCATTTAAAATGTTGTTTTTCTTGTGCTAAAATTGTTATTCTTTTAAGTTCGGCGGAACTTAATTTCTTTTCTTTCAGATTTTATGATTTACAAACCACGATATTGTTCTATTTGTTAAATAAACGTTAAGATCACATCAGACAATTGATTTCAATTGCACTTAATTTTCGTAATCACAGAAATCAACGAAAACCTATATCATGCATATGTTACACAGCAATTGTAATCAACATATTTCGTTTCAAAAGTATGACACCAACGATTAGATTTAACATTTTTTTGTCATTTGTCATCGTTTCATCTAAATTGGCGTTATAATTGAATTGATATGTTATATGAAACTAGACACACATACAAATCAAACTCGATATATATATATATAAGAAAAAGATAAGAAGTATTGCAAAGAATTTAAATTTTGTCCAAGCTGTGCACAAAATAAGAAAAAAAAATATTGAAAAGATTTTTAAATTTTGTCTACGCTGTGCTATATATATTTATTATTATTAGATCATGTGTCTTCCACTTAAAACTGAAAAGTAAATAAATGATTCGTGGTTCAAAAAATCTTGTCTCCTCACACTACGATGTGCACATGATAAAGGAGTCTTTTTGGTTACACACTGTAAGGCATTTGTTAACAAATAATTTTTTGTAGAAAACTGGTCCACAGTTATATCACAAGGGACATCATTCGTGTCATTTATTTCAGCAATATACATAACTTTGATAGGATTTTAGAGTTTGAAATTTCCAGTAAATTTAGGGGGCAATATATGGGTTTTTGTCTTCCTCTTGCACGGTAAATTCTTATTGTAAATTCAAAAAATATTGCGTGTATTTATTGCATATGGCAAAATGTTACGTACTTTGCTTGTTTAAATCGCGACCATTTTGCATTATCATGACGGCAGCCATAACAAAAGGATTATATCTGCTCCTTAAATAAAAATGTCAATGTGCCAATTCCTATGTCGAATCAACAAGTTGTCAATATATAACATGTGTAGATGATTGGTGGATGTTTTTTGGCTTATGCAATGTACAAATTAACATTGTCAACTTTGAAATATTTTGTTTTTTTAGTTTGAAAATTGGAAGCGTAACCGTAGTATAATTGCTATTTATAAAATAACGAGAAATCGTAAAAAAGCAAGATACAAAACAGAAATGAAAATGCAAGACGATATTGTTCATGATTTATCCGCATATAAAAAAACAGCTGGTAGATTGAATTTATAATAACCTTTCACTTAGTCCCTGCTTCAGTACGGTTTTTCCTTAAGACTGAAATGCGATTTTACTTATTGCGATAATGAGAAAAATTCGATTCAATTCTCATAAAAAATGTCAGAGTGTGAGTGTAAATTATTGCAATAATTACCCTGTTGCATTGTACGCGTTATGTTTTTAATTTTCAGTCGATTAAGAATAAGCTTTTTTTGAAAAAAATATCAACTAACAACTTAATCATCCACCCGCTTAGAACAAGAGACACGTCTCCGGGTGCGGAGTTTTTTTCTCACTGTGTTGAAGACCCATTGGTTGACCGGCTGTTTTTTTCCGCTTTTGTTAGGTTGTTGTCTCTTCGACACGATTTCCTTGTCAATCTTATGTTATGATACCAAATGAACTTCTTCAATATCTGCTTTAAGAGATAATATGGTTGAAAAATAATTCTAACAGTCATTCGTACGTTCCTGCAGCAAACAGAAACGGCTCTGAGATTATTTATACAATAAAGTTGCATAACAATACAATATTGTTCTAAATAAAGCATATACTCGACAGATATGGAGCTCCTAAATTTAAATTAAATGTTCACTGCTGTTGCAAATTACGAAACTTATTTCCCATCACGCAACTGTTGTCGCATTCAAGAGAACAATCGGAAATATGATGTCGCCTTTGGTTATACTTTATATGAAAAACTGATATATAGACATGTTTTCGGTCAGATCGACAAACAAATGTATAATTAAATAGAAATGAAATTAGATGTGGGTTATACGCCAATGAGACAGAAACACAAATAGGAAACTGAACCTCAAAAGACATCTGGAAACTAACATTAGTTTTAGTAGTACTATGCATGCTATATTCAACAAAACTAGACATTTGCAAGAATATAAACCGTAAATTAATATCGGATTCACCCGATGCAGGGTATTGTTTTAGATTAAATAATTACATAACATTTATGCTTTACTGGAATCATTATTTTGAATGCATGAAAACAAGAGCGAGGCATTAAAAAATTACAGTGTATACCCGAATAAAATGCACCCTTAATTTAAACAGAGCTTGGACTGTGTACTGTGTTGTCTTCTCTTTAACACATTCCCAGTTTCGGTTCTGATTCTCATTTCACAATCGAGAAGATCTAATTAACAACTTTTCAAAGATAAACATGTGACGAGTGTGACAAGGTGTATAAATATAGAATACTTTTTTTAGTTGGTTGTCATCATGGGCATGTTTCCTATGTTTTTTATTCTGTTTAGAACATACTGTTGGTTGTGTTTTAGTCCTTTTTTCCATTTTTTGCATGGCGTTGTCAGTTTATAATGGAATTATGAATGTGAATATTCTTTTGGTATAGAAGATAAATTGCGATAAATTAATAAATTAGCTATAGATAGATTTTGCACAGTTGAACAAGATAAAATGAAAATAAATATAGACAATGTGTTTAATTTTGTGCCTTTTACCTTTATTTTTACATAAACACATGACATCATGTTTACAGTCTTAATTCACCATTTTCACAAGACGTGGCTGAGAATGTAAACGTTGTACATACCGTAAAGACAAACGAACAGAAGACCCATATTAGCAATGGTTTTACTTTTGGTCGGAATAATACCATTGTGATTATATTGTGTCTACACCGAAGTCACTCTTGAATTGTTCAATTTTACCATTGCAAACTTTCAGCAACTGTTCTTTACACTGATTTTTCTCTTTTAAAATTGCTTAAAATAAATGACTTGATCAATTAAGCTGTGGTTTTGCTTCGTACTGACAAAACTAGCAACAATTGTGCACTAAACTAAATCGATAAAAAGAATGAAATGACAAGATTTGTAGAAGTTTTACTTTAAAGTTTACTTTTGTAATTTAGTCTTTATTTCGAAAATTTCTATTACGTCATCAAAAACGTTGATGCTTATACAAGTTAAATATCATCATTACACAATTATCAAACGTCGTACACATAAATCAAATGTATATGCTAGGCACGAACCAACATTTATTTAGTTTACAGTACATTGACATATAGCTGAATGATATTTTTTGGTTTTAACAAACCCAAGCGTAGTTTAATAATTAAAGTATTGATTTTCTTTAAATACAAGATTGTTGGTAACTTTTTGTATATCGAATATGCCTCCATTTTCATCAAGGCATTGATACTGTCAATGTTCTTTAACTTTTCAAACAAATTTACAGTGCATTTCCTAAAAACCTAGTTTGATTCCGGCAATTACAATTATTGTAAGAATTTCCACTGTGAACAATATTTTTTTTTATTGTACAATGAGAATCATAGGGAAATCGAGGGGAAGGGGATATCCCTTTTCAATGTTAAATTTAGTCCTTGACATTTTAATACATCCCCAGGCCAATGCAGACAGTTTGCCTGTTAACAGTCCTGTATGTTTTGATATTACTGTCCTTCATCAACATGATGACGTCTATTCAAAGAAATGGTTTCAATATCACCATTTGGAACGCCGCAGTAAAGACTCATTGGTGGCCTTTGGCTGTTGTCTGCTCTTTGGATGGTTGGGTTATTGTCTCTTTGACACATTCCCTGGTTTCATTCTCAATTTTACATAGAAATTGAAAGTACAGAATTTGGAAACTGAAATTTTGTTTGTCGTTTAGTTTTGAATCAACCCTCATTGTCAATTTCTAGATGTAAGTCAAGATATAAGGAAGTATGATACTGTATATGTTTTATCTTTTATTTCGAGTTCAATAAGATAGATGCGTTCATCACAGTCAACACATTTTGTATTTTTCACATAAAAAAATGGTTTCTCTTATTTCTTTTTCTTTAGAAAGTTGGTGTTCATGTCAGAAACGCTAATAACATCCGTTAATCATGTTATAACTAGTATAATCGGTAAGGAATTTTGAGCTTAATAAATCGTAAAGACACGAGTCGGCTATTAATGACAGTATGCAATTAGCACGTGCTGGTTTTATTTTCGGAACTGGTGATTTTGTATGTTATTTTCTCTTTTGCGTACAAAATAAATGAGAAAAAAATCCTGTTTGTTTTGTATACATATAAAATTTTTGAACTTTGTTTTGTCTGCATCCCTTGTTTATTTGTCCATTTAAATGTGATAATTATAAGAACTATATTACATTAAAATTGTTGTATTTCTGGGTGTTTATTTCAGTAATATATTTCATTCTTTCCTTGATGATAATCACCATCTCTGCCTTCATTTAGATGACCCGTTCGACATTATATTAATAATGAAATTATAAAAAAAAGAAATGCATTCTTTTAGAATAAGGTCGGAAATACGTAAGACAAATTGGATATCAAGAAGTCCACTAGGAAACCATGTGGTTAAACTGATAATTAACGATATTTTATCACGCAAACGTTGAGGCTATTCAGTTCAGTTGTCATGAAAGCCGCATATATAAAAGCAGATACTATAACTGGCGAGTTATAGGCCTGCAATTATTTTTTTACTCTGTTGTTTACATTAAACAATTCAAAAATAGCCGGAAGATACTAAAATGATAATTTCTTTTTATAGTGCCAGGACAATAGAAAGAACAACGACAAAGAGAAAATATATATAAAAAGACTGAGCAACACAAACCCATGAATATAACAAGGCTTTAGTAGGACACTTGTCATGACCATTGGCAGATAACGGATCAGCGGATACAGTTTAAATGTTTTGCCATTTGAAAACTACTCCTCCCCGTTCATAAATAACACTCTAGAGCCATGTAAACTATTCCCTCGTTTGTAACAGTTTGAAAACAATGTCATCTTTCCATGATGCGTGTCACTTGAACCATTTTGTTTTAAGGGAGGAAAACAAAACAGCAATGGATTCTGCAATTAAGGAAACTCAAATGTCACGAATATTTACTTTTCACGTGTTTTGGTGTATTGATGTTCGTCTTTCTGTCTTATTCGTTTTTTGAGCCATGTGTTGTCAGTTCATTTTCGATTCATGAAACTGTATGTCCCTTTGGTATCTTGGCCCTCAAGATCTCTTTATAAGATATCACAAACATAAATAAGTTTACAGTTTAAAAAGAGGCGACAGATACTAAATTGACTTCTTAACTCATAAATCGAAAATAAATCATAACTACATGAACTAAAAAGGGAAACCAGTAATAAGTCTAATTCGATAGGTCTCATTTAGGAAAACGGTACGGTATGTAGTTACAAATTGAAAAAAAACATACCCGTTATATGAATTATCCTCGAAATGAACAATTGTATCACACAGCCACGAACAGAAATTATATTAAATAATATGTTGCGATAATCGAACAGAGGGCGTATACGGATAATTCCATAAATATATGAATCCAATTCATATTTAAAGATTATCGTTGATCATCTCAACGAGATTGATTTTTTCGCTTGAGCCGGGACAAAAGTGAAAAAGGCAATCGAGTTGAGATGACCAATGATAATTTGTTTATCGCTATTTTATCTATGACGACGCTGTCAATTTCATGTAAACTTCGTTAGCAACGCCATGTGCCTGCTTAGTTTCTAGCGATAATTTTCCATCTCAAGCTAGTAGCATGATATGAAAAATATCACAAAAAAAGATCAAAGGAAAAATTCACAAAATAGCGATAATCGGGAATAATAGATATAACACGAAGCAACATAGCTATTATTGATATAAGGAAATAACGAACATGACATTAGTAATCGAACATGACATTAGTAATAGCAAAAATACCGAGCTCCAAAGACATTAAAAACGACAATTCCTTTATCAAATGAATAACTGTCACATTTATAACTTAGGACCGACAATGTAACCCTTGTATTTAGGTATTTTTGACATATAGTTCTTCAACGATTTTTGGTACTTATACATCTTCGGATTTCAAATGTTTGGCTTTAGGCGTTCCTGATGAAGGTAAATCCAGAACAGCGCTTCGGACGTAAGAAACTATTAAGCGTGTTGTTTTCAATTTTTTATGATGAGTTTATTCTCATGTAAAAAAAATGTGGAATAAAGTTGGCTGTACAGCTAGCTACAAAATATCACTTGTATGACAGCCATTTAGAATTCCATTATGTAGTGTGTGATTAAAAAACAAAAAAATGAATATTATTGGTAAAAATGTCAGCAATCAACGTTGAATTATATCTTAATTAGTGTTAAAACAAACAACTATATCAACAAACAAACCAAAAAATGACATAACTTGTTAAATTACATAAACAAAAATGAACTGCAAGAATACAAAACGTGACTATAGCATAGTAACACAATGACGGGATGTATAAATACCGAGGTAAGTCAAAACTATATCATCAAAAATGGTCTAAACTGTTCATGTTAAAGAAAATACATAGAGAAAAAACGTTTGAATTGGTTTGAGTTAATTACGAACTGCTGTCTAAATTGTAATATATACGTTTGCCTCATGTCAGGTACCTCGTCAGCCGTTGTGTTTTACAATTTGTTGTTTGTTTGTCTTTTGTAATCCTTTACATAATTTAGTGTTGATGGTAGATTGTCAAAGCATCTGTTATTTTTTGTTTGAAAATTAGAGATTCCGAGCTTATCATATATTGTTATTAAAACCCGGATGATGACATTAAAAAGTATTGTAACGTTTTATTTTACGTATAAGGGAAATACTGTATCTTCTTTTTTGATATACACTTGTTGATTTAAATGTTATGCCTACAATTTGTTTGTTAAGATAAGATGATTTGAAAAATGAAACAACATGATACTTTTTTCGGAGACTTTATTGAATTAATACTACATTAATTCAGTCTTCCCTCAGTTTTAGTTTGTTACCCCGATTTTTTTTTTGTCCATGGATTTATGAGTTTTGAACAGCGGTATACTACTGTTGCCTTTATTTGTTCGCTGTTATATATGTGCCGGCAGTTATATGTGTTCTACAATGTTTAAGTAACTCTTTGATTACCAGAAATATAAGCCTTTTTAGAAATAGGTCAGAAATATGTTAGGCACATACAATATATCCAGGAATGCACCAGGACACACTTTTATTAACATTCGTCTGATAATTTATGATAGTTGATACCACAAAGGTTCAGATCATTCATTCAGATTGTCAGAAATATCGCAATTGGAATACTAATTCTATCACATTTAATGCAATTACACAAAATATTGTCTCCCGAATAGGAATATATTAAAAATCCTTTTTGATAATGAAACTGACAAAACCAAGGCTAAAAATACAAAAAACATCAGGAATCTTGTACTGTATTTAGGTAAAATAAAAAGAAAGACTGTTGTCTGCTCTATGATTGGTTTGTTGTCTCTTTAACACATTCCCCATATCCATTCTCAATTTTATGATCAACACAAACCAATGAAAAACGAATTCAGCCTTCAAATATAAAATATGAAATATCACCTACTGTGCGCTTTCTCTATAACTCATTGTCTTTTGAAGTCTCTATGTTCATTATACTTTTGTAATTAATTTACAAGGAATTATTACGTCATTATTCTGGCATTGTGTTTCCAGAAAGGAAATTAATGAAATCTTTCAAAACCAAATTAGTCTTTAAATTATACAATATGATCAAAACGTCAATCATATAACTTCTAAATGTCAATTTGAAACTATGCAATTCTTCAAAATTGAGGTAAACAGATGTATTAGGTTAATCAAATTTGATTGGTGTCAATTCTCTTGCATAAACATGTACAAGATGGAGTTACTTTGAGAGAAATACCGTTTTTGCTGAATTGATAAATGCATTGTCGCTTATAATGTCACGCAAAACTTATTCAGAATATTCTACACTCAGGGATTTCCAATGAATGTATACATCTAGATATCAGATTCAAATCCTTCCAATAAATGTCACACTAGCTATTTGATACTGTCACCTAGCTCTCTAAAAGATGAATATCATTTACTGAATTTAATGGTAGAATAATGATATACCATTTATCCTTGAGGTGTTATTTCTAATTGTTTACTTTCAAGAGTCACCAGGTGGGACAACCTCATCTACCTTCGATTAAAGCGTAGTATATTATGATTGTGTCTTCTAAATTCCGTTTATTTTATTGTTTTGTATAAGTGAGAGGTCATATACGTCCTGTTGATTTGAAATATAGCTGCTCTTACGGAAGAAGTGTTTATAATAATAGATTTAAGTATTTGATTTAGATTGGGGCTAATCAATTTATTACTATAATACCAGTTAATTAACTAATACATTGCTCAATTGAAATCAAAAAGATACAAGCGTCTCTCTGATTTTAGACAACTTCATGTTAAATATCTGTTGGTTTTATGGTTTGTAAAATTGTTACAAAATATTTAGAAATTTATCCAGCGAAACTATATAACTTTCATGATATTCGAAATATATATTGCAACAGCTGGACATCTGTGAAAATGCATGTTTTCATTCAAATGGTATTGTTATGTTCATCTATATACGATTAATGCACAAACAAAGTACTGTACTGTTTCTATAAACATATACAATGGAAGCACAGTTTATAAAAATCACAATTCTTTCGTCGTCTTGCGTCATATGAAAAGATGACAAAAGAAACAACAATACTCAAATTCAATGATTTGTTATATCTCATTCTAGATATCATTAACACAAAACGTGTGCTCCCGAAATTTTTTTTTTTATTTTAAAGTGAAGGTATTGTAAGTAGAAAATACATGTATACATGTTCGTGTTCTGCTATTAATGCAGAACCATGTCTATGTATTGCATTTCTACACAAAGGAATATATTAAATTAATATCTATACATTCACTTCCAGCGTCATACGATCTATAAACCATACTTTATTAAATTAGTGAGGTAATGAAATTGTAAATTGTTTGTTAGCTCCAAAGGCGCTAACTTAGGAAATATAATAAATTGTGAAGCGGTTCTTGTCGCACACTCTAATAATAAAACCGTGTATTATGTGTGACACTCATTCAAAGATATTGAGTGACTCTCTTTCGTATTGTTTTATAAATTTGTGTTAAAATATCTTAACAAACATGTGGCGCTGTTGTTTTCTCGATTAGTTGCTATGATCAAATTGAACATATTTTAACCTACAAGAAAATATGTATAGAAAACAGCTTTCAGCAGTTTAATCACATAAGCAACACGACGGGTGCCGCATGTGGAGCAGGATCTGCTTACCCTTCCGGAGCACCTGAGATCACCCCTAGTTTTTGGTGGGGTTCGTGTTGTTTATTCTTTAGTTTTCTATGTTGTGTCATGTGTACTATTGTTTTTCTGTTTGTCTTTTTCATTTTTAGCCATGGCGTTGTCAGTTTGTTTTAGATTGATGAGTTTGACTGTCCCTTTGGTATCTTTCGTCCCTCTTGCATTCATTTTAAAACTACACTTCAATTATTTCTATTAACCTTAATACACTGACATTATTTTGTCTGTTAGGCGTATTTTAGTTTTAAAGTGTGTCTAATGGACTATTGATTTTACTTACTATTAAATTCATGTAGCACTCAAAATGAAATCTGTCTGTGAAAATTGATTGTTAACTAGTTATGTTGATGGCCATTTAATGTATATTTACAAAAAACTATGAAAACAGGAATAATTACGGTGTGTTCCATTTGCCTTTTACACCTAATTATCTTGAAGAGAAAAACAATGATGTATACAGTATCTGGTTGTTGTCATACTTACATATATTTCGTGTATAATTTTTAAGATTATTATAAATATGCACACAAATTATGCGTGGAACAATCAACATTTAGGAGACAATTCATATTAGAGCTTTCTTACAAATAGACGAAAGGTACGAACGAACGTAAAGGGAGCATGTATTTCATTTATACAATAACAGTTAAAAGAGTCTTTGTTTTATCCAGTAAAACAGCATTCTTTTCTAAATCAAGTTAATTTAAAAAAATAATAATATCGCAGATAATACACGATTTTAATATAATCAAACAGAGAAAAATAGTGTCGAATACACTTACGTCCGATACGTTACTTACGTAAACCACGAGTACACACATTTCCGCGGGAATTTTTTTTAAGCACGAGTTTCACGATTAACATTTCAATGACATTATTGGAGTACGTTAGTCTAAATTTAACGACAAGATTCACATTTATTTTTATTTGTTACAGTACACTTTCAGCAAATGTTAAAATGGAATGTCGAGATTAGCTAAAAATGATGCTACAATGTTTTTAAAAAGTAATGTTGAATAAATCTAGAAAAAAAGACTTTGTATATAAAGAAAATAAATCTACAATTTTGCACCATATAAATTGTGGATTTTATAATGACGATTTAACAGTACACATGTTTGGAAGATAGACGCGAAATTGTCACTTATCGTCCAGTGGCTAATATTTCATGAATGTTCAGGACTATAGGCAAAACACAGTTTTACGCTAAAATAACCGTTGATTGCTCCGGTGTATCATATATACACATTTAGGATAGGGGCAATGAATATTACCAGGGGAGAGGCGATGATTCAAAAGTTATGAAACGAGCACCAGCATATGGCATTAACTTTTGATGTAATGTAGTTTGTTACATCGAAATGATGGTGAACAATACCACTATAAGGGTTAGTGGCCTTTTTTGTGTTAAACATCTATCCTTGAAAAGATAATATTGAATTAATGTTATTCAAATTTCAATTAAAGAAACCCAATGCCTGATGCACTGTTTAACCTAAGAAAATGTCTAAGCAAATACATTGTCTTTTTCCCTAACAGAAACACAAATACTTCCTTGATTCAAAATTTGCAACGCTCAAAATAATAAAATGAAAATGAAATAAAAAAAAAAGATGATCTTCATACTAACTCGATATCATGAAGCCATGTTTTACATTACAATTGGTTGAAACTCTGAGATGTCTTTGTTGCGAGTCAAATTGGAAGTTGGTTTTCAAGTTTTCAGTAAAAGAAAAAACAACACAAAATATTCCGTCAAATCGTTCAAAAAATCATGAAATTGTGTTTTATAGATGTAATTAGTTAAACACCTTTAAGTAACAAAATTATGATTTAATTCAGCATTTGGTTCACATAATGAAAGACATTTTTTTTAATTATATCAAACTGTATTGCATGGCACAGATAATATAATTCTATTTTTTATTGCTGTGAGTTTTTTATCCTTGCTGCCTATATACATAGTCTGCACAGCTAATCGGATGCTATACTTTTGCAATGGATAAACAACAGGTCACATTAGAAAGACATTAAGGTGGTTATTGCATTGCTATGAATGTTGATACTGCGTTAATAATTTGTGAATAGTCATGTTGAAGAGCTACAAAAATAATTCCCTTCACGTTTGTTCAAAATATAAGAGATTAGCAATCTTCTGTTCTTGGTGTTAGAAACAATGTAGCAAAACACGTAGCTTTAACATAATCAATAACATAATTGATTGATCTGAAATACCTTTCCTATAGATAATGGTTTCAATCCAAATATTCTTTTCAATGTTCTAAGATGATCACAGGTCCCTGTAAATAAACTATGTACATTTTTAGGAGTGCCTTGTCTATTTAGAGCATCTGTATGTTTAGTTAAAATATACAATATATGTGACACAAGATCTAAAACCTGTAAAATAATGTTGGGTTAGACATCGTGGAGAAATGTCCCAACTATTAAATGATTTACTTGCTCTTTACAGTTTTATTAAATTCTTCGTTGATAAAATGCACATGTCGTGGTGTTAAAATCTGATGAATCCTTGTAGTATCGATTTGTTGCATTTGCTATGAAAATGTATATTAATAAACGAACAATAAAAATCAGTACAGACAAAAACATCCGCCTGTGTACATTTATTTTGAAACAACACACCAAGTCAGCAATATGACAATTGGTATCCATTTGTTTGATATCATTTAGCTTTTAATTTTTCTCGCCGTTCAGTATTTTTGTGATTTTTGTTTTGTCAAACGTACCCAAATTTTATAGCAAAGAATTGTTTATATGTTACGCTAATCCTAAATGTAAAAAGATGAATGTGCTAATCGATTAGTTCGTGAAATGATGAAATTGAGATAATCCTTAGAAATTGCATTGAAACTCATGGTTAAATTCTTCAATGTATATTACCAAGTCTTGGTAAACAAGCAAAGAGACGCTGTGTTCTATTCGTGGTGACCGCATATTGAACTTTCTAATTTGTTATGAAATTTGTTTACAGTCATATACAAATATTTCATATTAATTGAACTAATCAATTTGCAAGCAGTGCAAACGTACTCAAACTTTATACTAAAAGATTGTGTATATGGTAAGCTAATGCTAAATGTAAAAAGATGAATGTGCTAATCAATTATTTCGTGTAATGATAAAATTGAGATAATCCTTAGAAAATTGCATTGAAACTAATGGTAAAATTCTTTAATGTATATTTCTAAGTCTGGGTAACCATGCAAAATGACGTAGTGTTCTATTCGTGTCGAAATTCGTGGTGACCGCATATTGAACTTTCTAATGCAGGGGAACCTTGAAAATGAAGATGATAGTTAATATAATTCAAATGTCAAACATTACATTGTAACTAAGAAAGGTTTGACGTTGTGTTCAATTTGTCGTGACCTCTTACTTAATCTTTTTACCGATTTCTATTGCAATTTGTACTTGTATTGGAACTAAAATCATCCTAAAATAGTGTTGCAAATTCTTCATTCAAAATTAAATAGAAACAATATACAGTTAGATAAACAAATATATAATTCTTTTGAGACATCATATTACTGAACTTATTGAACATATCACATATTTTACTTCAATCTGCTTTTTTTTAAAATTGGCTTCTTTCATGTCATACTTATATCAAAATTATCCTAAATCATTGCATGGAAAACATCAAGATTTTGATAACCTTATATTACACATGTCTAAATTGACTGGTTGGAAATCAAAAAGTCTATGTAATCGGATTCGATGTGTTCCATTTGCCGCGACCTCTGAATAAACCATTAACTTAAAGATGTTTTCACCGATTTCTACTGCAGTTTGATAAAGAAACTTTTAGAAAAAGGTTGCATACGTCGAGTGAAAAGTAAACCTCACGTTGTCAATCCATTAACTGTAGCAAATAATAAAGGCTCCAAATTAAGATTGGTTTTAGATGCGAGGCATTTAAACCCACATCTTGTAAAATTCAAACACAAGTATGAAGACGCAACATCTGCCAGACAGTTGTTTGAGAAGGGAAACTATGTATTTTCCTACGATTTAAAAAGTGCATATCACCTCATAAAAATATGTCAAGCAGATATAACTTTTGTAGGTTTCAAATGGGCAAATGAATACTATGAGTATAAGGTTTTGCCATTTGGATTATCGTCTAGTGGGTATGTATTTAGCAAATTAATGAGAGAGATCGTTAAACATTGGAGAGGTAGAGGCATGAAAATCGTTATGTATTTGGACGATGGCCTAGGTGGAGGTAACAGTTTTGATAGTGCTTCAGAATCAAGTAAAACAATCGAATCCGATTTAGAAAGGTTTGGATTTGTTTTGGCACATGAGAAATGCAACTGGTTGCCAGTTCAAACGTTAGAATGGTTAGCTTTTTATGGGACATGTCGGAAGTGGTTTTAAGACTCACAGAGAAACGCATAACTAAATTGAACGGCACTTTGGTTATTTTCATTTACCAGTTTAGACATGGTATTAGGCTATTCAGAGTAAAATTTGTGGCCAGTATTGTAGGTCAAATCATATCTATGCAGGCAGTATTAGGTGATCAGGCACGATTAAAAACTAGATATTTATATGAATCTATATTGTATAGAGCAAGTTGGAATGTTAAAGTACTAGTTAGTACAGAAGCACTTAAAGAGTGCACATTTTGGCTACAAAATATAAGTAGTTTAAACGAGACAGGATCTTAATTGTGTCAGTTGACATTTAATGAAGATCAAGATTTTCACTTGTTCTGTGATGCATCTGGCAAGGGTTTTGGTGGTAATTTGACCCCAGGTTCAAAGGACAAACCATTGGAAATGTTTGGAAGTTGGTCAGTAAATGAACAAAACAAAAGCTCAACTTGGCGAGAGCTAGTAGCAGTAAAGAGAGTATTACACAATTTTACAAATGTAATGAAGGATAAAATTATCCGGGTATACACAGATAACAAAAACGTAACGCACATACTCAGAGTCGGAAGCCGAAAAGCATCACTACAAGAAAACGTGATGCAAATACATGAAATTTGTAAGAATCAATCAATTAAATTAAGTTCTGTTTGGATTCCACGTGAACAAAACACACACGCTGACATGTTAAGTAGACGGTCAGATTGTGATGATTGAGAGGTCCAGGACAAAATATTTACATACCTAGATCACTTGTGGGGTCCTCATAACGCCGATAGGTTTGCACATGACTACAACACCAAGTGTAAGCATTTTAATTCAAAATATTGGTGTCCAGGAACATCAGGTATTGACGCTTTCACAGTTGACTGGAAAGGTAAAAATAATTGGCTTGTACCACCACCAAATTTGATTCCTAAAGTGTTAAACAAATTAAAACAAGAAAAATGCAATGCTACTTTAGTTATACCAGAGTGGACCTCTGCACCGTACTGGCCTATGTTAATAGATGAGAAAGGGAACATGGAAGTTTTCATAGTTGCACACATTTTCTTTCATGGAGAAAACTTGACCAATGAAGGCCGCGGTCAAAGCGGAATATTTGGACAACAATTTCTGAAATTTAGATTGATTGGTTTAAGAATACAATTTTAGATCAAAATATTTATGATTATTCTTTTTTTAACAGGGACAAAATTAGATCGTACAGTAAAGGAGGCCATTAGAAATAGCGGCATTAATGGTGACAGTTATCTTAATGGGCCTTATCCAAAAATGTGCGAACTTTTAATAAACAGCAGAAGTGACAACACAGTCAAATCTTATTTTAACGCTTTTAAAGATGGGAACGTTTCATATCTCTCCATGGATATGTTGCTAGTGCACGTCGCACTATACCTTACAGACTTAGTTAACAACGGTTCCACTTATGATCAGGTGTTTAATGCAATATAAGGTATAAAATGGGCACACGAAATCAACAGTTTAAAAGATCCTACCACGAACACTTTTGTAACTTCAATACCAGAAACCTCTAAAAGAGTTGCGCCAAAGAAGACAAACAAGAAAGATCCAGTTACTACAGATGTTTTGATAGAACTTTGTAATAATTTCAAAGATGGTTCTGATCTACTTGTGTTAAGAGATTTGACTATGATGCTACTTTGTTTTGAAGGTTTCCTTAGATACGATGAACTTAGTTCTTTGCGTTTCCTTGACATTGATATACAAGATTCTTTTCTAATTTTACATATAACAAAGAGCAAAACTGACCATTACAGGCAAAGCAATGAGGTTATAATAGCAAAAGGTTCTACAATCGCATGTCCCTATAATATGTTAGTTAAATACACACGTTTGGCTGGTTTTAGTAGTCATGAGAATAAATTTTTATTTCGTCCTATCTACAGGTCAGGAGAGTTGTGTAAATTGATAAATAAGGATAAGAAACTCAGTTACACGGCGGCTAGGGAGTGTCTTCTTAAGAGAATTATAATTATTCGTCCTGGTTGTAACATAAGTCTTCACTCGTTCAGATCAGGTGGTGCCACAGTGGCTGCCAACGCAGACGTTAGCGACAGGTGTTTGAAAAAACACGGCAGATGGAAATCTGACTCCAGTAAAGATGGTTATATCGTAGACTCCATAGAAAAACGTTTGAAAATTTCTCAAGTTTTAGGTTTATAGTTTCATATTTGGGATCGTGTACCCTCTCTTTGTATATTTGTATCAAATTTATATTTGTGTTTTAGTTATATTTAGTGATGGAGTAGAGGTAAGACTTGTATTTTCCCGCGGTTCGTATAGTAAAGCGGGAAAATATTGTATTGTCGTTACGTTTTCATAAATATTCATAAGGCATGACAAAATTGACCAATCAGAAGTCGAATTTGGTCCTACGATATATTGGTGTTTTTCAAGCGATTCACTTTCTAGCCGTCGTTCAACACAGTAAGCTCCTTTATTTGTAATTGCTGATTGCAATTAAAGTTGTTTTTCTTATTTTCTATTCGTATATGTATTTGCTAATTAAAGTTGTGGTCCGCCACTTTTATCCGGAGATAGGCTCGAGCATTGGCACGGATACAGGTTTCCATTCATATTCATATATCATGTGAACGATTGTTGGCTTTTTCTGGACGGCCCTGACTATCTATGAAGGATGAACATTCAGAAATTTAAGCGAATACACTGTGGATACTTTGATATTAGAAATATTGTACATAATATATGTTTTAATAATTGTTAAAATGTGTACTGCTGGAAATTATTTGAGATACAAATTAAATACGGTGTCTATCACGTTCGACGGGCTGTCGGCAAATTTATATTTGTGTTTTAGTTATATTTAGTCATGAAGTAGAGGTAATACTTACATTTATTAACTTATCATTTACATGAATTAATAAC
Source organism: Mytilus galloprovincialis (assembly GCF_965363235.1). NCBI lineage: Eukaryota > Metazoa > Mollusca > Bivalvia > Mytilida > Mytilidae > Mytilus > Mytilus galloprovincialis. The sequence continues at coordinate 3,694,011 of NC_134846.1, read as the reverse complement.
TTCCTTCCTTACCTTAGGGAATACCATTGTCCCTGATGTTCATTTGTTAAAACGTAAAGTTCAATGTTAGTAGGTGACAGTTTTCCTAGGTTAATGTAGATTACATATCCCAGGCGCGTGATATTTTCGCTGTATTGAAGACCCATGTTTAAACGCGATATCCCAATGGTTATTGCGGTCATATTTGATAAAATTTGTCGAAATAGTTTTAGAGGGGACGACTTTGAAAAGTTAACGAACGACAACGGCAGACCACTGACACCAGCTGAGGGGAAATATCACACTGATATTGTGAAGATGATTTCAGAGACTTGTTTATGATTTATTAGATAAAAAGCTGTTGTTTTAACAAATGCAAATCAACAATGGTTCGTATATGGTCAATATGTTGTCAAACTTATGTTTCAACTGCAAAACTTGAATATACACTTATGCTAGACACAAGGACCAAATATTGAAGAAAATCGCGTATTAGCAAACTGTGAAACAATAGATGGATGTCATAGTACATATAGTAAAAGTATATTAGACAGAACAAGAATGTGTCCATAGTACACGGATGCCCCACTCGCACTATCATTTTACATGTTCACTGGACCGTGAAATTGGGGTCAATACTTTAATTTGGCATTAAAATTAGAAAGATCATATCATAGTTAACATGTGTACTAAGTTTCAAGTTCATTGGACTTCAACTTCATCAAAAACTACCTTGACCAAAAACTTTAACCTGAGCTTCACACCATCTTCTTCTTTGTTCAGTGGACCATGAAATTGGGGTCAATACTTTAATTTGACATTAAAATTAGAAAGATCATATCATAGGGAACATGTGTACTAAGTTTCAAATTGATTGGACTTCAACTTCATCAAAACTACCTCGACCAAAAACTTTAACCTGAAGCAGGACGAACGAACGGACGAACGAACGAACGAACGGCCGAACGGAGGCACAGACCAGAAAACATAATGCCCCTCTACTATCGTAGGTGGGGCATAAAAGGAAGAAAGATGTTACTGTTACTATGGAAGTGTCCTCAACTGATAATGAATTCAACATGTTACAAACATAATACATTTAAGTATGATGATATGGTAACGGTGTACGAGCTGAGTTTATAGTCATGAAACTTGTGTAAATATTTATGGAAATATTCTATTCTTGCAAAATATCATCTTAAGTTCTTTTACGGATTTCATGTCTGGTTGTTGTTCATATAAGCAAGTATCCCCAGGTGGTCTTTAAGACATGTGCTCCCGTAAATACTCAAAATATAACACGTCGTCAAGTTTCAATGGTCGAATAATGCTAGTTATAAAAATAGATTCAAATACATACGATGAACATGACAATATCTTCAATATTCAGGGCACCGAAATATCATATATTACTTGATTTATTTTACACAAGACTTTTCACGTTGATGGCGTTTACAAAAAAGGTGAGCTAAAATATCATGTCAGATTTTCCTTCTTTTGACCATTCTATCATATGTGCACAATTTCATTACGTTTTATTGACACATATCAAGTGGACCGACATATTAGCCTTTGAATAATTGTACATGCATCATGGACTGGGTGTTAATTTTACTTACACAGCTCCAATTCACAGTCCTTCAATTGATGTTCACATGCCTTTTACAAATTCATTATACGCAGAATTGTTCAAAATTGCAGCATATTTCTTTCAACAAATTATCTAAATTATATTAGTGACATTTTGTTTTTCTCGTTTTGTTAATCAATTCGGTTAGTAATTTTCTATATTGATTATTGAATTATTATGGTATTTAAATAATATTATCATTTGTAATTCTGGTGGTATGACCGCATTATACTTAGATGTACTCAAACATTTGAAGGTCAATAAATATTTGACAGTAAATTTTAATGTTTGTTTTTTGTTTAGTTTGGTTTCTTCTCTTAAACATCAATCATTAGATTTCATTAGGTATTGAATTGAATTTGAATGCCAGTAATCCAATATATTTTTTTAAGAGAAAGAGATGTTAACGAAAGGACAGTGACATATCATGTTTTGTATTTATCTTAGTCATTTCGATGTAACAAACTGTATTTATACAGTTATATTTAACTCGATATCGTAAAAGCATGCTTTATATTGCATTTTTTTAACATGAGGGACGTCGTTGATTTGCGAAGATTGATAAACGTCAACTGTCAAATATTTTATCTTCGATTAGTTACGAACTGAACATGCATTACATGGCGAAAAGGTGGCAAATTTGGACTGATGTTAGAAAATAAAGGTCTGTTGGATAGGAATACACGATTAGCTCTGTAACTGGCCATCTGCAGACCCTGAAACAGTTTATTGTACGACATTTTCAATAGGCATTGTGTGTTTGATTGCTTTTATTTTTTTTTCTTTTTCTATCTTACTTTTTAAAGCTTTTAAAAATGTATCAGATTTAACCTCCTTATTCTGACCAACCGTTGCTTCCAATTTCTCCATACTGCACATGGAAATGAACGTCCAACTTTATACAAGGATTGTACTGAAAGTCATTAACAAACTAGAAAACAATATTTCCTACCAATGTTGAATGTTTGTTGAACAAATTTATCTTTAAGAGAAAGTATTTCTCTGGGGTATGAGCAATATGCAGCTGTCGTAAAAGTGAGTAGACTATGACAGTTGTTTTCAATTTTCTCGATGTGTTCGAACTTTTGATTTGCAGTTGGATAAGGGACTTTTCGATTTTAATCTTTTGTGTTCGTTTTTTTTTTCTCAACTTTACAAGAAAAGAAAACTTATTAGATTTTTTTTGCATCAACACTGTAACGTGTTATGATTTAATTCGTTGAAAAACCGCTTAGTACACTGAAGAAAAAAAATTGGTTCCAAATCACAATCATAAATATCCATTTTAAAATTGAAAGGAAACAATCAACATTTAAATGTCTTTTTAGTATGCGTCTTAAAATATAACTATGTAACCTTTGCTTCACCCTGTAGTGACATCTTACTGAACCTTTTGAACTCATCACTGATTGCTACTGCAATTTGTGTTTTAGTCACACCAAATAATTCCATCTCCTGCTGAAATTGTAATTATCCAGTATAAATCATTGCATGGGAAACATCACGATTTAGATAAACTTTATTACATATGTCCAAAATGGCATGTCTGTAATCAAGTTTTTGATGGGTTCTTTTTGTCGTGAACTTTAAAACCATGTAAGATGAAATTGCTGGGGAAAATATAGACATTAAGCTGACAATTTATAACATATATTACTAAGTTTAAAATCTGTGATGTGTTCTAGCCGCTTATTGAACCTTCTATTATCAAATTTAAGTTCAGATTTGTAACTTCCTGACACTGAATAAATTTTACAAAACCCGTCCAATCACCACATACTATGAAATACATAACAGATATAATTAATACTGTACTTTGTTCAATTGAATTCTTTATCAATCAAAATACTACGTTTATGTACATTTACCTGAGATGTTCCTGGCGGGTTTAAAACACAGTTGATTTTTATTGTCACAAAGATCAGTAACAAATCAGGTTTTTTAGTTTCAATATCATACAGTTCACATAATTACATGTATACCAAAAGTTCCTTGTCATAAGTTTTAATAAAAAAATATGGTGAAGGAAGAATGCTTATATACCCAAGATGTAGTTTGAAATAGAGTTTTTTTATTTTTTATTTTCTCAAATTCAGATTTATAGAACATGTGTTTTCGTGTTTTAACGCGTTTAATGAAGTTAATCTGCAATTTGTAATGCAATTTGTAATTCCGTTGTATTTTTTCATTCCCCTGTCTGTGTTTAAATAGGTAGTAGCAACTCAATATACAAATGAACATATATTTCTTTTAAATTCGTATTCTTGGAGTCCTTCATTGTAATTATACAGCTCCAGTGCGTTGTCCTTCAATTTAAATGTACATGCTTTTTTCCAAATCTTATCTAATCAGACTTGGTTTTACTTTTCAACAATTTATCTGAAATCTAATAGTGAAATTGTGTTTTTCTCTTATTTTTTTCTCCTTTTGTTTACAAATTGAATTTCTTTTTGTCTTGAATAAAGTTTTAATTACAAACGTATCACTCGATTTATTTCATTTGACTGGGCGGAGTAACCGATTCGCTCACAATAAGCCATTCCATCTATAGATAGGTGTTTTAGGATAAACTCATCAATGAGGTGTCCAGTCATTGTTTTGTAAATTTCTTTGATGATACTGATAGGTGATTAGAAATCAGTAATAATTATAACGGCAATCATCTTTATCACACACATCTTCTGTCTAACAGAAGTAGTCATACTCGATATAAATATTGCATAACAACAGTTATCTCTGGATATGTATATACAATCTAACTTTAATCAAGAATAGCTATTTCATTTTTTTACATTTATTATTTGGAATGACTTTATATTTAGCATACTCTGACCCGTCTTTAAATTAATCACGGGTGATTACTTAAAACTTGTATGTAGTCTGTCTGGATTCTTGAGGAGTTGTTTCTTTACATTTATTAACTTACAATTTACATGAATTATTAATTTCCTTACTTACCTTAGGGAATACCATTATTCTTGATGTTCATTTGTTAAAACGTAAAGTTCAATGTAAGTAGGTGACAGATTTTTTTAAATTATTAATTTGTCCTTATCCAAATGACAACTTTCAATTAGATTTTAGTATTGACATGAAAAAAATGACAATCAAACCAAGGATTTCATATCTGAGAAAGAGACTATGTATGCCCTCAATTTTAGAATTTAATCATACATTTTGTTTTATTTAAAATTACCGGTAAATTGTGTAAATTTGAAAAAAAAAAAATAATAGACTTTATAAGATGTCACAACACTTTATCGGAATCGTCAAAAATATAATAGACTGGAAAGAAGTACATACTTAAAACAAATTACAAGCGCTGTTCCTTCGGGTTTTTTTGTGTTTTTTTTTTTTTTTTTTGTTGTTGTGCTTGTACTGATTTTGTGTCATGGGTTAATACCCCATTTCCTTTGTTTTCTATTATAAAACATAACAAAATATCGTTACAAATCTAATTTACGAACATGAATGTAATGATGAGAAAAAGCGTCGGATTAGAAATGAATACATGACTTTTACTATCCCAGGGCGGATCCAGGAGGAATGTTATTTGGGGTTAGAACCCCCTTTTTTGGCCGGTCAATGCCTAACAATGCATTTGAATGGAGACATATGGTTTGAACCTCCCCCACCTTTATCCTTTGTTGGTAACCCCCTTTTAAAATGGCTACGTCTGCCCCTGCATCCATTTATTATATCTACATATATAATAAAAAGCTGGGTTTTTGTACATCGAGGAGTGCTTTTGACGCAATCTAGTAATTACACAGAAATTTACCGTGTGAAAGATAATACTGAAGATATTTTTTCTAAATTGAAAAAAATGTCTTTGAGTCTCAGGTGAATTATCTGTAATATTATTTGTTACAATTTACTGAATAAGAACACTTCCTGCTAATGTAAATTGAATTTTCTTGGAAAAAAGCAGTTCATTTGATACGATCTGTCCGACGTGTCCTATAACATGGACAACGAAAAGTGTTTTGACACAATACTTATAAGTATTGAATGCTTCTTTTTGTAAATCGATTGGTGTGTAAAGCGTTGAACGAAGTATATTTTGTAAAACGGGCGCACGGTCAATGATTTTACAATCCTATGAAATTACTTAAAGAAGCATTCCATGTTTATAATTACATTTTTTTCACTATGATAATGAAAAATCGATTTTCATCATTTATTTATTTAATATAACCTGTGCGCTTTTTTTGTGATAGCACGAGTTATCATCAATGTTAAACCTCATTGAAGATGAATTTTAGTATGACGTATAAGCGTTGTTATCCAATCAAAATAACGAATTCTTCTGAAACATGCATGTAATTTGATTACCTTAAATTATAGTTCTACTCTGAAATGCTAATAATAAATATATATAAGTAATAGAAATGTTTCCTTTTTATAATATTGGTATTGTTTTGTACACGATTTAGGCGTGCATGTAATTTAACTATTGTGTGCATATATCGTTACTCTAGAAAGAGATAGTTGTACTGTTATATATAATAAAGTCATCAAAAAATGTATTCCGGGAAAGATGGTTCATGTATTACTAAGTAATATATTCGCTTGAATCGCTTTTTATATAAATACAATCATACACTTCTTTTATACTTTTTTGTCCGTCTTCTTTTGTTGATGGCTAAGTTGATGTCCACAATTCCTGTTGTAAGCTATTCATGCTATTATTCGTGCATTTCTCTATCGTATATTTTTCCCCATTTATTTGTATTGTAGTCCTGTCATGTAATGTTGTAATCTTAATGTTATATTTAACATTGACATTAAAGCGGGAGGTTTGGCATGACACAAAACAAGGTTCAACCCACCATTCTTTTTTCTTAAAATGGCATGTGCCAAGTCAAAACAATGGCCATTGTTATAATATAGTTCGTTTCTGTGTGTATTACATTTTGATGTTGTGTTTCTGTTGTGTCTAAATTCTCCTTTTATTTAATGCGTTTCCGCAGATTAAGTTTTATGAATTTCGAACAGCGGTATACTACTGCTGCCTTTATTTATACTTTAATGTACTGAACAATAGAAAATCCTTTCAGCAACTCCATCGTTTGCTTTCTTGAAGTTGTATCTACTTCCAGGACACATCATGTATTGTGGGTATGTGAGGTATACGTTAAATAGGAGGCACTAACGTAGTGTTATATGATATGACTAACTTGATGGCGCAAGAATAAAAAAAAATTATTTTTGCAGTTTCTAAAACTACATACAATGGTTGTATCAGATGGAAAAAATAAAATACTTGATGGACAAGATAAGTGAAATGAAGAAAATTAACTGTCAGAGATATTAAGCAGTCGTAGGGTTAACCCATGATGCGTTTTAAAATGAAAGTAAATGTTTCGTCTTACAGTATTTATGAACTCAACGTCTGATGCATTTCTTTTAACTTTGTTATCGTCTCAAATACATTGATTGGTTCAATCAAATTGAACTTATTATGTACTATTATGTCTGTTAGTCTTTTTCATTTTTTGCCGTGACGGTGTCAGTTTATTTTAGATTTATGTGTTTAAATGTTCCTCTTGTATCTTTCGCACCTCTTTTGAAACTTGCATATGTCTTCCAAAAACGCCGTATATCGGGTATGCATAATACTGCTTTCTATATGATACAAATTTTACTATTTTTAAGGAGGCTCGAGGATTTTTTTTTTTTTTTTTTTTTCAATATTACCTCTGTTTATCTTATTAGTTCAACAGAAATAAAGTACCTTTACAAAAATGTATGCTTCTTTCGAAGGCAGATTGTGAGCGTAAATGAACGGTGACCTCATTTTTTTATTTTCTTTTTCTATTAAGTATTAGATAAAGTTTATAAATAGAAAAATATAGCGAAATCCTCCTATATTAAGGGAAAAAAGATTTCGACCCGCAAGCCTTTTCGGAACGTGTAAAAACCGTTTCAATCGTTAAACATCGATTGTGTCCAAATGCTCAACTGTTTCTATTAATACACTCACCACATACACTGAATCTATTGAAGAGACGGTTAGTTTTGTTGTTGATTTTTTTGATTTTTTTTTTTGGGGGGGGGGGGGGTTACTACTCGTTAACCGACATAGATTTAAAAAAAAACATCTGCTCCTGTTTAGCTTAACTAATTAAAAGCTCTTGGATATGTAAATACCAAGTTTATTTCTCTCCACACGACACTTCACATCTATAATACATTCATTATTCATTATATTCAATTACACTGAATGTGTTCACAAGGGGTTTACTGTCCAACAAAAGGAGACTTTTATTTTGCATTAAAACAGTTCACGGCGGTATATTTACAATTCAAATTCATCAAGAATGACTGGGTTATTTTCTTGTCCATTCATTATTCGGGATGACTTAGATTTTGCATACTCTAGCAAGTCTCGAAATTAATTATGGATAATTAATTGAATATTTTGTGTAGTCTGTCTGGATTTTTTTTTTTCTTTCGGAGTTCGGTATTTGCATACATCAACTTATATTTTATAAAATACCAGGATTTATACATTTCATTCATCAGGGAATAGAGCGTTTACATTATGTTTGGTATCTAATCGTTAAAATGCAAAGATAAATGTAGTTTCGTGACAGTTTAACTAGGCTAATGTAAATAAAGTCTGTTGCAGGCTTTTAAAGGTCTTGTAAGTCGATGATGTATTTATGGTCTATGATACCAAAAAAGTGCAATAATGTCAAAAAAAGCGTATGAAGTAAATGTGAAAAATTGTTTTAATTTCAGAAATTGTTCTTCTGTGTGACGTTTTCTAGAAAAGATTTTGACAGAAGACCTTCTGATTACAGACATTTTAAGTATAGTTGTATCACTGTGTACTCTCTAAAAGATGTTTCACAACAAGTTCATGTGTTTACTTCTTTTCAATAAATATCAATTGACCTAAATGTGTTCTGGTATTATTGTTGGAAACATTGCATGCAGTCATATTATTTTAGCCGAAATTTTCAATAGGAGTTTTTTTTTTCCACACTATTGTTATCAATACATGCTAATGTTAGCATTCAAATACTTAAGTACGTATGTGAAAAGTAAAATAACAATAATACATTACTCCGAGGAAAATTATAAGAGAAAACTTCCTAAGCACATCACATCAAACGAATGGTTAGCAGCTGACATATTCCTGACTGGGTACAGGCAATTTCATCTGAAGGAAATATTGTTTTATGACATCTTATCGAATAATAAAAGATAAAAATTAAAACTCTATTAAACATATTCATTTTCTAACGAAGCTGACCACCAAGCAGTTATCATGTCATAGTTAAAAGACATTGGAATTAGTGAGAATATCGTCTAGGCCAATTTCCCTCCGATCTTATTTTTTCAAAAAGCAGTTGGAACAATTTCAATATCAATTTAAAGTGTTCTGTTGAGGCTTATAAAAAAATAAGAAGATACCAAATACCATATGAAGTAATTATCACATGCATAAGTCGAAAATAAACTGACAACGCCATGACCTAAAACGTTTTAAAAGAAAAGGAAAAGCAACAGTACACAACACACAACAAAAGAAAAGCAACAGTACACAGCACACAACAAAAGAAAAGCAACAACACCCAACAAAAGAAAAGCAACAGTACACAACACACAACAGAAAAAAGCATGAGCAACACCAACTCAAACAAAAACTCGACATGATATTATGTGCTTATATAGTTATACCTCATACGTGTAGGCTAAGCTTTTTACATTTATTGAAGTAATTAATTTGCGACACATTTTGACCGAGTTTCTCTCTCATTGTTGCATTTGATACTTTTACCTCTGTTATAATCAGATCAACATCTATCAACATGTGTTTTGGTTTTTTTTTTTTTTTTTTGCATATACAAGGCTCATACTTGTTGACATATTTCCTGATCCCTCTACCCTAAAATATAGACATCAGGTATATACCTCCTCAACCGGAAAAAAAACGAAAACAAAACGAAAATACCAAGCACCGAGGGTAATCAATAATTCAAACACATCAAGCGAATGGATAACAGCTGTCCTATTCCTGACTTGGTACAAATAAACTCATCATGGATACCAGGATTAAAATTTTATATGTTTACGCCAGACGCGCGTTTCGTCTTCAAAAGACTCATCAGTGACGCTGAAATAAAAACATGTTTAAAAAGCAAAATAGAGTACGAAGTTGGACACCATTGAGGACCAAAAATTCCTAAACATTTTGCTAAATACAGCTACGGTTATCTATTCCTGAAGTAGAAAATCCAGTTTTTTCTTATATAGAAAGTGGTGGCTTAACTCTGGTTTAAAAGCTATCTAAACATCTCACTTCTATGGCAGTTGCACAATATTCCATTTTTTTAATATGTTTGAACAAACAGACAGACATATAAGGTACAAATATCAAACAAAGGGGTATAGCAGTCAGCATTGTGTTATCATCTTAATCATTACTAAAGCAAAAACGTCAACAAAGATCAACAAAGATTTTGAGAAAACACATATTAGTAAATATTAAATACAAAAATACAAAATTTTCCCATAACACTATAATAAAAATGACAAATAAAGAATAACTTATTTTTAACGTTTATATAGTCTGCTTCGGTCTCGTTTTTTTCAATTAGAAGAATGATTTTTAACCTACTTAAATCAGTATTTAATATAACGGCCGGCAACATTTATTTCATATATTCCATGTGGGAATCATGTAATGTCCATCATACAGGTTTTATCTGATAAAAATCAAGATCAACGCCAGATGATGTCTGTTTAAATATGGAAGTTCAAGGCGAATCAACCATATATAAGTATTAATGTCATAAAACACGTGACCTTCGAACAATTTTTAAACATTTTAAGTTAAATATATATACATAAAAAGATTATAGAAAGTCAATAACAAGTTCAACATCTAACAATCTGGCGTATTATGTTTGAAGACATACTTTTTATAGTCAGCACTTCGGTGTTGACATGGATATTAATTGTATTGTCATTTTTATAAATTTCCTGTTACAAAACTTTGATTTTTCGAAAAACTAAGGATTTTCTTATCCCAGGAATAGATAACCTTAGCCGTTTTTGAAATGTTGGGTCCTCAATGCTCTTCAACTTGTTAGGCTTTATGACTATTTTGATCTAACTGTCACTGATGAGTCTTGTTTAGTCGAAACCAGCGTCTGGCGTATTAAATTATATTCCTGGTACCTTTGATATCTTTTTTTATAATCAAACATGTGTTCATGGGTATATACTTCTACAGATGTGTAATAACAATAGATGTGTGATTTAAAATCACTTAATTAAATATCCATGAATATATAAGTTTTTGTTTATCCACAAAAATTAGAACCAACGAAAATAAATGAATCCACATTAATACAATTTACCAAAAACAAATATGAAGCACCCAAAGCAATAAAAAATACTAAAATTACAGGGCCTTTACATTGAACAGGCACATACAGAAATTAACAGAGCTTTCTGTTTGTTTGGTATTTTGAACCTACAGGTTTATTGTTGCAATATATAAAAATTATCACGATTTTACATGACAAACATAGAAAAAGAAATCATTTTGATTATTGTTGATGAGAAATAGTAAAAACATCAAATCTGTGATTAATTACATATTTGCAATAATACACATTTACCGTTGCAAACTTTCCATATGTGTTTACCAGCTTTTTGATTACTTCTTAGAAATTTATACAGAAAGTGAACGCATAACAATAACCTGAACTCAATGCAAAGAATCTTAAACTATACTTTTTTTTATGTTAGACAGAGAGCTAAATCCAGCCATATACTTTCTTATACTGATCACATGTAACTTGATTTATAATTGTCTTTAATTACCAAACTGTATTGAATTCCTGAAATGAAAATACAAATTATTTCTATTAGAAGTAGAATTCAAAGGAAGTAAAGAAGCTGTACAAATAAATGAAGAATGTGTTTATGGACCACATATGCCCCGCTTTAAGATAAGCATGAGTCAACCTTACAATACAAATGCAGGATTCATATAGTTAAGATCGTTTTGTAATTATTAGCGTTGTGTATAAGTTTCATAACAATTGGTTGAGGCAAACTAATGTTAGAGAACAGAAACGACATATTTAGCAATGTTTCCATGGTACGCTCCGTGGTAAAGGCCGTAAATATAACTATAATAGTATAATTTGTAAAAATTAAATGGAGAAAAAACAATGCAAACGAAACGAACTAAATTAAAAAAAAAAGAATTTTTATAAGTATTGGCATTTGTGTTTACTTATATAAAGTACGTTACTTCTTCCACTTCCTGTCAAAATACTTGTTAAAATATAGCTATTTTTAATACTAAAGGGATATGGTTGTACCTTCTTTAGAAGAACATAATACATGTTAATCAATGCAATATAATTAAAAACTCCAGCAGTACAAATCGACTGCTCCATGTGGACATTCATTACATAATTTACATAATAGGGCCTGCGCATTATTTCATGTACATGAACAATTGCAAGTTATACTATAATTTAGAAAAGAAAAGTTAAGGTACCATAGGTATACTAGAAAATAAAGGGACAACACCATCAATAGAGACATTGTATCGGTCAAGCATTTCATGATAGTACTCTCACAATATATATAAGAGTCATGATTTCAACCCTTTTTTTTTCTTCGCCGTATTGGAAAAGTTCTCCTTCTAAATGAATGATCCTTTGAGAGAATCATATTCTACCCCCGGTTTTTGGCAAGTGTGCGTGGTGTTCGACCAAATCTACAAAACATGTCTGTTGAGTGTTTTGCAAACTGTCGATTGTCACTTATATAGATGTAAGATTTGATTTAATTTTTTGGTGTTTTAACGCCACTTTTAAGCACCGCATTTAGGCTATTTTGGGGCGGCCAATTTTTATAAGTATAGTCTAGATGCCATCTAATTAATTATCTTGTTAAGTCGACCTCCGAAGACTTGCGATGACCAAATAAGGGATATAAACTTTAATATATACTTTATAAGATAACCAAATTGTGCTACTGAATTTTTGCTACATGTAGGTCTGTTTAACTTTGTGTTATAGATGAAAACTATATGTTTGTCGTCGTTTTACCTGTATAGGAATGATTTTTTGTGTATCGAATCAGTCAATCAAATGATTTACCTATGTTTTACTTTCAATGTTAACATTTATTTCCTTTATATATTTTGACAAGCTCAATTAATGCATTATCCTAATCTAGCTTTAGAGGTTAAATTAAAGTTTATATGGATACGGATTAAAATGAGGTCGGTTTATGCACTTGCAAGTGAATATTTCAGCATCAATGTGTCTTAGTTTATTTTGACAAAATTGTACCATACTGGCTGCTAAACAAATGCTAAAAGCGAATTTTTATTTCACTATTATACTTTCATGTCTAAAAAAGATTTTTTCTTTAAATAAAGTTATAAAACGGAAATATAATAAAAAAAACAACGCCATTTTCAACAGAAAATAGAGGAAAAAAAACGTCGATCAAAATCCTTCATAGAAAATAAATGCCGTAAACCTGGGTCTATGGGAGAAGCAATGTACGCCGGAGTGTCCTACTCGTGTAAGCCATTCATATATATAGCAATATTATAGACTCACAGAAATAACTGCATTTACTCTGAATTTTTATTTTCAGTACTTTTTATACCCTCCTCCTCATTTTGTTTTTTTTTTTTTTTTTTTAAGAATTTGAAAACAAGCTTAAATCATTGTCACCTTTCTCTATTTCCATGTTTTCTAACCCGTTTGAAATAAATGCAATTCATCTCAAGTTAGGGTGTATATTCAAACAGTCGTGTTATTATATACATTTCATGACTTATTATCATGTTTAAAAACAGAAAGAATTATTCAAAAGTGCAACACACGGTATGTGATACAAGAAATCAATTTTATTTTACACTTTTAATATTCGAATGAAGTAGAAACTATATGTAAGAGAAATCGTTGTTGTTGACGCAGCAATGACAATCTGTTACACAGACTACTTTATATTAATGTGGTTGTCCCAATAGTGGTACATTTTATCCCAGTGACAGTGGTTCTCAATCAACGTATACAGAAATCTTGGTAAGAATAAACTACCAGTTTTGGTTAATATTTACTCACTTTCGATTAATTAAATATTTTCAGAAAATCGTTACCCCATTGATTCACACAGCAGTTTCTTTAAATTCCTTGATGCTTCTACTTTTTATTTATATGTTATACATATTATAAGACTCTCATTAAGTTAATTATTATGATATTCTCTGCATTTTGTTTTATATTTTTTCAACGTTATTCCAAGTTTAAGTTGATAATTTCATGATTGATGTTGATAAATCGACGATTAAATGTCGATTATTGCAAAATAAATATCTGAAAATTCAAACAACCAAAAAAAAAAAAATTCAAAGATTAAATTTGAAAATTAAAAGATCAAAGTTAAATTTCTTTGACCAACTTTATTTCTTTATTCGAATGCTTCTCAAAGTTTAACGCGGACATTAGAAAAGAACCCCGATAGGACCAATACATAATGTTGCTATAACCATACAAACAATATTTTGAACCAGTTTCCGAACCTAAGAACCCGGTGGGAACAAATGTGTTGTACAGAGTACCCGCATAGAACCCTATTGCATTTGGAAATTTCATTACATTTTATATCTTCAATGTATTTTTAAAATTTTGTGTGAAATCATATGTAGCATGCACCCAATATATTGTATTATTTTTAATACAGTTGTTAATATTTGAGTATACCTAATTCGTGTAATATGGAGAGAGCTTATACATAATAGTCATTGCCTGTTGCTCAATTATTTTCCTATTTTTATGAATGACATTGTTTTGAAATCAAATTCCTTAAAAAAAATCCAATCACACATGCATCCATCCACCTCTGGTGCATTTCAACAATAAACGTCTCTTCAGTGATGCTCGAGGTCAAAATGTTTAAAACATCCGCATTTGTTTTTTTAGAAATATGAAGAATTTACATAAATCAAACATGGCAAAAAAGTAGAATCAAAGTCGGACAAGGATTCACAGCAATTATGCCTATTGCCTGTTTCTGTATTTGTATAACAAGAAATTAACTTCATTTATTTTTATTTTCTATATGGCTTTTTCATATAAAAAAATTGGTTTATTTTAATTATAAAAGAAAAAAGATCAATGACATTTGGTGACAGTTAAAGCAGCTGGATACCAGGAAATACTGCCCGATTTAGTCTTTTAATGAACTGTTAACACGGAAGCTGGTTTTGAAAATTATTCATATAAGGTAATATTATCGGAGTCGATATCAAATTAAATGAGCATATCAAATCAAAATCGCAGACGTCTATGATAACCATTTGTAACATAGAGAATAATACATGGCAAAATCCGTATCATATGTCGTATCATCCAGAGACACCAATATCAGCCCAAGTATAGTTGCATTTAGTGTGCCAAAACATATGAAAACTTGACGTTTGTGACGTCACATGTACTAACCAAACAGTGACGAGGCCGTTCAATAAATTGCGTTCTATTGGACCTATTTTATTTTGAGGAAAAATATTTCTTACGCTAAAATAAATGAAAAATGACTTTATGTAAAAAAAAAAGTAGGGGTGTGATAAAGGGTAGGATTGTGACAAAGGGTATGCGATAAAGGGTATGCGATATAGGATGCACATTTAAGTTGCGCGATATTGATTAAACAGCAGGCTATTCATCAAATATTGAAAACTACCGTATTTACTACTACACAGATGATAAATAGGTTTTAACGTAATCATATCAACACATGAGCGATGTATACCATTTCAGTGAATAAGAATAGAAATTAGAATAACATTAAATCGATTCATTTAATGATGAATTAATATTTGTATTCAATGCATGTTGTTAAGATAAATAATTTATTGTACTTCAATAATTGCGTCATGTATGAGTGTAGGTCTATTAGCAACTTGAACAGTTGCATTCCAACAGGTTCTAAATTATTTTGATATAAATTAAGAAATTTTTACAACATCTAGACTTCAAGTTCCTTCAGACTACATGTAAGCTGACCTTAAAGTAATTTGGCTTGCCGTTTTTATTGTTGTTTTTTTTTGTCATATAGCCCCCAATGTATGTATAACCTTTTAGGGATTCAAATGTCTAGGTTTGAACATTCCTGTTAAGGTCAAGCCATAAATTTTATAGAATACTTGAAAATTATAAAGTGTTATTTTCATTGACTTGCAATTGGTCGATAACACATCAAGGGGATTATTTGTCGCAGAGTGAGGGTATTTTAACATCGGCAATCAGTGGATTTGGTCCTGACATATTTTTAACATAATTTTGTGCATTTCCCTGTTCATGAAAAAAGAATTTTTTAACAAACTAAAATTCCTACCATTGGCTATCCTTTTACGATTTCTTTACACTTATTATTCACACTGTAAAAAAAAATAAGCGCTTATAAAACTATAAAACCATATTTTCATATATTGTATATAAATTCACTATAAAAAAATCCCCCCAAAAAAAAAAACTTTCTCATAGATTTTGTGATTCGGCACGAATACATGTCAAAATATACCTTTTACATCACTTCAACTCTGTATGAAAAAAAAGCTACTAGATTTATACTTTTGTGAGGTCAGACAAAACGCAAAGATGTCACATAAGATTGATTGATTGATTGATTGATTGATGGTTGCTTAACGTCCAGTAGCAAATGTTTCATGCATGTTAAGGACGAGAACAAGTTAACAATAAATAAGATAGGTAGGTATTGTGAAAGAGGCCATCCAGGATTAAACATCGTTAAAGTACTGTAGCCCTAATTAAGCTTATCCTACAATTTGCTGTTTGGAACTTTCCAATTTATATTTGATGATGACGTTATAGTGTCTGTCTATTTCAGATTGTTTCTTTCGGAACATGCTATTTTCATACATCGACCCATAGTTTATATAATAACAAGATTTATTTCAATTCTTCCCCTTGGGAATATTGAATTTGTTTCGTCTAAGTATGTTTCCATTCTACAAAATGCAAAGATCAATGACTGTTTAGGACACTAGCAGTGGAGGAATATAATTCAAATGTGTCATATATTCTGTGAATGATCTGTGAAAATGTACAGTTGTTCTTTCTGAATTTAATACAATATATAACAAATAGCATGTATAACCACTACAGATTAACACTTAAAATGAAACATACAAATTTTCTTTTATTGATAATTTGGTCTTAGATGCATGATTTTTGTATTAGTTGTAAGTGGCTATGAATTAGCTGTCAGTAATCTCATATCTCAGATCAGTTACTACTTAGCGTCTTTTAGTTGTTGGGATATTCAAGTATCTGGCAACGTCCACTCTGTGTTTTTGTAAGGTGTTTTTCTATTTGTATATATCAGATGAGTTAAGCCTTTTTCAATTGATTTTTATAGTTCGTTCTTATGTTGTACTGTAACATCACAGTCCCAGGTTAAAGGAGGACTGGCATCCCGGTACCATTTGTAACACAACCACAGTCTGTATGTATGTGACTGTCCCAAGTTAGCAGCCTATGAATCTGTGTTTGTCGTTTGCTAATGTGTAACATATTTATTTTTATTTATTTTTTTTTGTACATAAATTAGGTCGTTTGTTTTTTCGTATGAATTGTTTTACATTTGCCATTTGGGGACCATTTATTGCTGACTATGCGATATGAGTTTTGCTCATTGTTGAAGGCCGTATGGTGACCTAGTTTTAGTTGTTAATTTCTGTATTAGTTGGTCTCTTGTGGAGAGTTTTCTCATTGACAGTCATAACCTTATCTCTTTTTTTTATATTTATATAATATTTAATTATTATTATTATTATTACATTTTTTAATTTATAGAATTAATTGTGAAGATCTGCAGATTGTCTGTTAATTTTAGTCACTTTCGATACCTGCTTCATTTTTTCATGTATTGACACCTAGTTTGCTCATGACAAGTTAAGATCTTAAACCACAATAAAACGCTCAGAACAAACTAAAATATTCATTTGTTTCGGAACAACAATGTATAGGTTCGTTGTCTACAGAATATTGGCTATGTTTGGAAAATGGCAGTCCTCATTCATATGTAGATATCTATGAGTAAATATTTATTAAGCAATGGTACAGTAGAAATTTTCTAAAAAAAAATATTAAAAACTGATGAAACAAAAACGGATTATAGAAACGTGTGGTGTAAAGTACATTGCTTCAAAGCTGGCGACGATAAACTTGTAACTTGATGAACCTATCATTGTGTACGTCTCTGGTGGATAGCTGTCTCATTTCCTAGTATTACATCTCTTAATTGTTATATTGAAGTTATGAATTTTAACTGATTATAATATCAACACAACTTATCCTTTGAGATTTACTATCAATATTGCAATAAATGTTTTAATTAGTTTTTAGCAGAGACAAATGTATTAGTTTATCTTTACGTCGGAAGTTTTAATAACGGAAAAGAAAAAAAAAACAGTCGAAGAACTTACGGATCTATAATAATACTTTCATCCACTTAATTTGAACTTTGTTAGATAGTTGTCTCATTCGCAATCATAACACATATTCTTTTTTTATAAAATAAAAAAGCAACTTCAAAGCAGTTTGTTGATATGCAGAATCGAATCTACATAATGCCAGTGGAGTCTCATAAATTGTATTGGATCAGTATTTATTTATTCGATTATAATTATTTGATGATTTGCATATTAGGGAATACGTTGATATGATTGGTTGAGATGACTTACGGTTGTTCTGGATGTTGTTAATTTGTCGATAGACAACGTTGACCGAACTTCTTTTCGTAACCAATGTAAACAAGATGGCAACGGTAATGACACAATACGGATCGACAATACGGTATGGGCTTTGCTCATTGTTGAAGGCTTACGGTAACATATAGTTGTTAAATGCTGTGTTTTTTTAGGGGCTCTTGTGGAGATTTTTCTCATTGGTAATTATACCACATCTTTTTTTTATATTTGGAACGTTTTGTATCCACTACGTTTACTCACCGTAAACCGATTTTTTAATCTAATCTATTCCTCAGTATCGTAATAATATAATGACATTGTTCAACTCTAACTTTTTTTAATTTTCACCTCCATGGATATATTGCCATTGCATTATCTGGGCGTTTCCATTTTATACCCACACTTCTTCAATCCCTTATTAGAATGTTTAATACTTTTTCAGATTGTAAACGATATAATGGCATGGAGCAATTTTTATTTATGTATTATCTAAATTATTCTTGGTTATAGTGGTAACCTAGATAGATCTGTCTCCGTTTAAAATCGGGTTGGCATATAACATTGTCAGTAACTTTTGTTGACGATTTATATCTTAACAAGAATTGTCCAAAGTACATGGATGCCCACTCGCAATATCCTTTTTCATGTTCCATGGACCGTGAAATTGGGTAATAATCTAAAACTGAACTGCCTTGACCAAAAACCTTAACCTGAAACTACCGCTTTCATTGTCTATGTTCAGTGGACCGTGCAATTGGTATTAAAAGTCTAATTTGTCTTTAAAACTAGAAAGATCATCTCATAAGCAACAAGTGTACTAAGTTTCAAGTTGATTGGACTTCAGCTTCATCAAAAACTACCTTGACCAACAATTTAACCTGAAACTCCCACTTTCATTTTCTATATTCAGTAGACCGTGAAATTTGGGTCAAAAGTCTAATTTGGACTTAAAATTAGAAAGATCATATCATAAGCAACGAGTGTACTAAGTTTCAAGTTGATTGGACTTCAGCTTCATCAAGAGTTATCTTGACCAAAAACTTTTGCACAGAACGGACGCACAGACGAACGGACGAACGGCCGGACGAACGAACCGGGCCACGGACCAGAAAACATAATGCCCCTCTACTTTCGTAGGTGCGGCATAAAAATGTTGACCTAGGTAATATCAATTAATATGGTTTGTTTAACATATAGCTTACTTCTGCTTTGGTTGACTTTTCTTTTAAAAAACAAAAATGAAATCCTGAATAACTGACCAAACCTGCTATAATTAATTTCATAAAACAGATTATTAGGACATCTAACATTTGGTTTTTATTTCTAAACAGACAGACATCTAAGCTTTTAAGTTGTAAAGGTGTGTGCACGTGTTCTTATACAGGAACCTGATGTTCAGTGGTTTTCGTATGTTCATGTGGTTCAAATGTTTTCGATTCTTGTTTATATATTGATAAAACCCTTTATAGCTTGCTGTTCAGTGTGAGACATAGCTCCGTAGTGAAGACCGTAATATGACCTATAACGGTTAACTTTTACAAATTATGACTTGGATAAAGAGTTTTCTCATTTGCACTCATACCACATCTTCTTATATCTACATTCCAAAGCTATGTCATTACGGTTTCCTTCATAGAATAGACAAATCTAATTTATTTAATTCTTGTTCATATTTAATATGCATACCCTGTTACAGTTAATTTTATTAGACAACATAAAACTGGTTTACTTAAAGAACTTATATCTTATCTACGAAGAGCGACCATGCACTTATATCATTGTCGTATATCATAAAAAGTAAAATCAACTTGTATAGCATGATCACCAATAAACCATACAATGAAGACTAGACACAGTGAAATGATGTTAATTACTGTTTCTGAGTAGAAAAAGGCCCCGGGATATATTTAACACGATAATTGGTATTAATTTGTTAAAAAATAGGAAGCACTTTTAACGCCAAATGTTCAGACAGATTCCCAAAAAGATTCTAGAAATAACACTCTATACTCAAAGATAATATATCAGTAATTGTTCTCTTAATGGAAAAGCGTGAAATGGTTAACCGGACAAATAGCATTGTATTATGATATAATCGAATATAAATCTGTCGGAATTTGCTGGATTGATATATCATGTTCGCTCCTCTGTCAATTGGATCGCTGCAGTGTCCAGTATAATAGAAGAATAATAGCTTCATTCGACATTTGGATGTATCATTCCAATAATGTGATACATCGTTCTGTCACGTACCGAGTTTGATGGCAGCATATAGTTCAATACTTTACAAAAGAGAAAGATGAATTAAAATATGAGCTATAACACAAAATACTTTTAGCCAAATCTGCGTACATATACACAATTATCGTATAGTCTTATGTATATTTAAACATGTTAAAGGAACCAGTTCTTTTTTTACTTGCTTCCTGACGTTAGGTGTTTTGATTTACAATAGACAGGAGAAAATGAAAGGAAACAATGAAAGCTTTCGTCTCTATGCTAGTCTTATCATTACGGGATTTGTTTTATCTTTTGAGACGTTTTTTTTCGATTTGTCGAAAACGTGTGATGTTCAGTCTTATATTGTTGATTACTATTGTTTTTTTCTTACACTTTGTTTAAATATAGATTATATTTTATAAGAACAATCGATCATTACAGTTTTATTTGTATCTATGGAATACCAGCTAAAAGTTGCAAACTAAATTGTATTGAAAGGGGTCAGCATAATATGACATTTTCAAATGAACATCAACAGAAAACAAACAAAACATATATAGATTAAGAAAAAGCAAAAAGATTTACGTTTAGACAATTCTGTAATTATTATGTTTTCGCAAAAATATCTTTTTGGTAAAGAAGTGATCAAAAGTAGTCTTAAATTAATGTGGAAATAAAATTGAGAATGGAAATGGGGAATGTGTCAAAAAGACAACAACCCGACCATAGAAAAAACAACAGCAGAAGGTCACTAACAGGTCTTCAATGTAGCGAGACATTCCCGCACCCGGAGGCGTCCTTCAGCTGGCCCCTAAACAAATTTATACTAGTTCAGTGATAATGAACGCCATACTAATTTCCAAATTGTACACAAGAAACTAAAATTAAAAAAATACAAGACTAACAAAGGCCAGAGGCTCCTGACTTTGGACAGGCGCAAAAATGCGGCTGGGTTAAACATGTTTATGAGATCTCAACACTCCCCCTATACCTCTAGCCAATGTAGAAAAGTAAATGCATAACAATACGCACATTTAAAATTCAATTCAAGAGAAGTCCGAGTCTGATGTCAGAAGATGTAACCAAAGAAAATAAACAAAATGACAATAATACATAAATAACAACAGACTACTAGCAGTTAACTGACATGCCAGCTCCAGACTTCAATTAAACTAATTGAAAGATTATGATTTCATCATATGAATATCAGGCACAATCCTTCCCGTTAGGGGTTTAGTATCATACCATCATAACATATATGAGAAGAACATAACCCGTGTCATGCCAACAACTGGTTTTTTAATAAATGTGTTTAGTTCCGATGCAAAGACCCTATAAGTGAATCAATATTAACGCCAAAATAAGCAATCTTTAGTGACCTGACAACAGTATCGTAACTATATCCCTTCTTGATAAGTCTATTTAAAGGTTTTGTTAGTTTCTGAGGTGAATATTGACATTTTTGTGCTTTATAAAGAATATTTCCATAAAAAATTGGATGTGAAATACCTGAACGTATAAGAAGTCTGCATGTTGAGCTATATTTACGAATGATGTCCTTATACCGATGATAAAATTTAGTAAATGTTTTGACTAGTTTGTGATATCGAAAACCCTGGTGTAATAATTTTTCAGTAATACATAAATTTCTCTCGTTAAAATCTAAAACATTGTTACATACACGAGCGAATCGTACAAGTTGAGATATATAAACACCGTAAGATGGTGACAATGGAACGTCACCATCTAAAAATGGATAATTAATGATAGGAAATGAAAAATCATCTCTTTTATCATAAATTTTAGTATTAAGCTTTCCGTTAGTGATATAGATATCAAGATCGAGGAAAGGGCAGTGGTCATTGTTAGTATTAGCTTTATTTAAAGTAAGTTCAACAGGATAAATTTCTTTAGTATACATACTGAAGTCGTCATTATTGAGAGCCAAAATGTCATCCAAATATCTAAAAGTATTATTAAATTTGTTTATGAGATGTTGTTTCGATGGGTCTTTGCTGATTTTTGTCATAAATTTTAACTCATAACAATACAAAAACAGGTCCGCAATAAGTGGTGCACAGTTAGTCCCCATTGGAATTCCAATAACCTGACGATATACGGAATCTCCAAAGCGAACAAAAATGTTATCTAGTAAAAATTGAAGGGCATATATAGTATCAAAGCATGTCCAATTGACATAGTTTTTTTGTTTATTGCTACTAAAAAATGACCTAAAAGAGTTTGAACATATATATTCACATTCTGACTTTTTAAATGCCCATTTAATTAGGTGGGTGAATTTTTTCTTAATGAGAATGTGAGGCAATGTGGTATACATTATAGCATTAGCAAATAGCATTCTTTGCATGTGAGATATATTAAACGCCTCAAATTTTACCAAATAGATAATAGAAACGGGCCGTAAACAGGATTGGCAATATCCATATCATAGTTTCTGTAACACTGACTTGATAGCAATATAGTGAAATCCGCCTGCCCGTATTTAATTTAGTATTTGTTCGTTTAATTCTAGCAAACATGTCATTATGCATATAAGTTTCAGGTAATATACTACAATCTTATTATTTTCCAATCAATGCATTGTCTAATTTAGAGCCATATGCATAGTTTTATCATAGATGTTCATTTACAAATATAATGTACGCTTCAAGTAAAACCCATCAACTAATTTTATTGTTATAATTTAAAAAACGTGTGTTTGTCTTACTAAAAGCTCATATTGCAGGTAAAATCAATCATT
This sequence comes from Mytilus galloprovincialis, assembly GCF_965363235.1. Lineage (NCBI taxonomy): Eukaryota > Metazoa > Mollusca > Bivalvia > Mytilida > Mytilidae > Mytilus > Mytilus galloprovincialis. The sequence continues at coordinate 3,670,650 of NC_134846.1, read as the reverse complement.
TTGAAATTTGAAAATGGATAAAGACTTTGGAAAATGTAGAGTCTTAAGTTTAATTATGATAATCTGTGAAACTATTGTTCTAAGTCAGCGCGAAAACAAGTCAATATATTACGATGTGAGGCTCTTTCATGTATCTTCAGAAAACGGATACAAGGTCAAAAACGACACCCAACTTCTACATGTTCTATCCGATATAAAAAAAAGATATGGTATGATTGCCAATGAGACAACTCTCCCCCAGACACCATATGACAGAGAGATTTATAACTATAGGTAACCGCCTAATTCTCGTTTGAATTGTTTACATTAAATATTTAACCAGATTGCCATGTATGTAGCTTGTTTAACAATGGCGTCAGCACAAGTACATCGAATGTATACGGGAAAAACAAGCAAGTACAATTCAAACTGGAATCATTGAGCATCCTAGTAAATTTATATAGAATTATAAAGTCCCGTATTTTATTATAGAAATAAGTTTATATATTTTTCTATATATTTTTCTATATATATATATATATATATATATATATATATAACAAATACATGTATATCTCTGCCTATGTGTAGTGACAACTGCAAATTATACCTTGTCAATCGGATTTCTTATGATTAAGAAATACCAGGCGTTAGACTATGTATGAAGTGCCTAGAAAATCAACCTAACGATGTTAGAGTAGATTTGATTCGTAACTTCCTCCCCGGCGCCGGAGCTGGAACCTGTACTTTTTATTTCTAAATTCTACGACACCGCCTAGCATTGCGCAGAGACCTTATCCCCTCCTCTAAATCTAGCTTATAAAAAAATAAGTTTTCGTTTCGGGAGGTATATATATCATGAAACAGTTTTTTTGCATATCGGGATCTAGACAGTGGCATGTCCTCTGCCTGACTGATCACCAGACAGAGAACAGGTCAATGTCTGGTTCCAGTTTGCAATTAACCTACACTACCATGGTTTGTACCTCCGAGGGATAGTGCGTATACACGATTCTCACAGGACCACTGGCTGGGGCAACTGATCAAAACTTAAGTCGAATATTTCAAAAGCAAATAAGTAACATCTGATAAAAAAAACAACAAATAAGCGACACACTAGGTTCTTGTAAAACTCACAACAAAAGTCAAACAAAAAAAAGAAAAAAATATACAAACATTAAGTAGATTCTTTTTTTTTTTAATTAAAAAAAACCATTAGGAACATATAGGGCGCAATTTCCAGTAGGAAAGTCGTCCTTAAAAAACCCACAGAACCGATAGCGAGAATTCCAGACTTTTTCTTTTTCTTTTAGTTCAAATAAGGTCAAATGTGGAAGAATACGTGTTGCTGTGCATGCGTGATTGACAAAGATTTAATCAGATTCGCAAAAATATGTAATAACAATTTAAGTGTTTCTATATACAGATAGTGATTAAAAATATGCAATTTATGTAAATGTTTTGGTTTGAATTTGTGTTAGCCGATCTCTAAAGCCGGCAACAGTAGTGGTAGATATTCACGGTTTTTTTAAATGAACAAACACTATTACATATACATTTCATATGTGTCTGTTTTTAAACGAGTTTAGACTTAGTGTGTATATTTGTATCCGCTGATAATAATTTTATGTTAGATAAACATAATTATTTAGAATCAACACAGTTGTATAGCTATCAATAAGTGCATTTTCAAAATCCTTTATTTTTAGGCTTGACGAAGATCTACATGATTTAACGAATAAATGTAAGAAGATGTGGTGTACTTGCCAATAAATTAGATCACCGTACAGCCTTCAACAACGAGCAAACCTTAACCGCATAAACATTTACAAAATTCCCCAAAATTACAAATATGAATTCAAACAATTCAAACGAGAAAACTATCGGACTGATTGATGACACTTGTAGAAAAATATACACAACAACGACAACCACTGGTCACAGAAAAGAGGGGGTTTAAACCATATGTCCCAATTGAAAAATAATTTCGTCAAACAATCGGGAGATCTTATCTACAGAACAATACCTGGATCCGCCACTGTACAGTCTCCTGGCTTGTATACCTGTAGGATAGTCAAAGATAACGGCGTTAAAAAAATATTTTCTTTATTTATGTTTTTATTCCATTCAGTTCTTCAATTTATCGATTAATTAATAAAAGTAGCGAAGCAATTATTTTATTTAATCGAATTAAATGTCAGTACGATCTTTTTGATAAGATTGTATATTGCTATATGGCTGTGAAATATGGGGATTTAGTTTTTAAACTTGAAAAAATCTACCCCAAGCTTTATGGTATATGGAGAGCTAGGCGCTTATCCTATGTCAGTATATGTGGAACACCGTATGGTATCTTTTTGGTCTAACATTGTAAACAGTTTCGAGAGTAAATAGACAAATATTCTATATAGATATATTTATAAACTCAACGTATATGGTGGATTTACTTTCGATTGGTTGATTTGTATAAAACATATCTTGAATAAATATGGATTTTCAAATATTTGGTTAAATCAGAGTAACTTTAGTTTTAATCCAAAAGGGTTAAAGTTGAGCATTAAACAGAGATTTTTTGACCAATTTCAGCAGACTTGGAAATCAGAAATGGAATATTCTCCCAAAGCATTATGCCTTTAATGTTAGAAACTGTTTTAAGAAAACTTTGAATTTGAAGAATATTTAGACTTATTAAGTTATAAAGATAAGATAACGTTATGAAGGTTTAGAATTGGAAATCATCGGTTACCTATAGAAATCGGTAGATGGCGTAGAATTATGAGAAAGGAAAGGTACTGTGTACTTTGTAACTCTCAAGAGATAGGTTGATGTATTTCACTATATTCTAAACTGCACAGCTCTAACAGAAAGTAGCAGAGCTTTTCTTAAATCTTTCTATGTAAGCCGAGTAAATGTTTCGAAATTGGGCACTTTATTTATTTCCAAAAATATTGTGTTTTGAAAAATTTGTGTAAATTAATTTGAATTATATATACAAATCAAACTTATTTTATCGAGGAATAAATTGAATCAGGAACATATATATTGTTAGGTATATTGTTCCCAGATTGACAAATCCTTGTTCTTATATAAATAGTAATAATTTTTCATCGGCGAAAAAGATAGTTACTTTTATTGTGTTGGAAGTTTATCATGTTTATTGTGTTGGAAGAATCGAAAAAATGTTTCATTTTCTAAATTCTATTTATTTACTTGGACATCGTAGAGTTTAAAATTCTTTTTTTTTACCATATTGGACTATATATTGTGTATTGAATTAAAACACGAACGCGGACCTCGATGAGAACACCTGGATTGAAAGTTTGCAAACGTTCCGACCAATGAAATTCATTTTACTATGTAACGCGAACTTCAACGAAAGAACCTAGCTGAAATATTGTGTATTGAATTGAAACATGAACGCAGACCTCGATGAGAACACCTGGATTGAAAGTTGACAATTGTTCCGACCAATGAAATCATTTTGATATGTAACACGAACTTAAACGAAAGCACCTAAATGAAATATTTTATTTCTACAATAAATTTTTATTTAGAAATTACCGCTAAAATACAGTAAATAAAAATTCTATCAGAGCAACAATGCATAGTTGTTTCTTTTCCATTCTTGTTTTTTTTTTTAATAATGTTGGTGTTGATTTTAATTTGGTAGGTAGACTTATATTAAATGCCCTAAACGTAAATATACGTTGTTTTTTTTTAAATGCATTAGACGTAAGAGAATGTCGACTTAGAGCAAGTCAAGGTCGTTAAACTAAATCAACCTACCCATCGTTATCGCAGACTAAAATTTATCTCATAAACAGAATACATGTTCATTGATAGCAAGACTTTTTGTACGCCACGGTGCAGGACAGCACAATAATCCCTTTACAGAATCGGAACCACAATTCACAATTTTAGTATTTTGCTGCTTTTCCACAATTAACGCATGTTTCGCGTCAGTGATCGGTATTACAATTTGACACAGTTTTAAAAGTTTATTGAGCAGTTACTTCATTTACAATTTTGAGCAAGACTTAACTGTGTATTAAATTCAACAAATGTCAGCACTATCTTCATCTTACAAGTTACTTCATAATATCAACATACAGCTAGGGAATATTTCTTGTTGACCGAAAATGCAAGAAACATCGATTTAAACTATGTTAAAAATAAATCATTTGTGTAAGTTACATTAATTTCCGTGTCTATATTTAATTTACGAGTACACTATAGTAAAACAGAAAAAGAGAAACGGAAATATACAGAAATACATAAAGTCTCGTAAGTCATTTCAATGGACCATACTTACATATCACGAGTTATTATAGCACTCAGCAAGTTTTGAAACGAATATGCGAGATAAAGATCTACTGCATTTGGGCAAATTAAAAATATGTTCAACATCTAACTATTTTATTTTTAACAGATTCACAAGTTTTGCATTTTTTAAACCGTGCATCAATATTTTAATGTTTTCCTTTAAATTCCTTATATATGTTACGTGTATTGATCATTCATTTGTTTAAATTGTGAAGTATGTGACTTTAATAAGAATACACGCATTTATATATATAAGTCGATAAAGTTTGAACCAAATAAACGAAAGATACATCGATGTTGTTTTGCTTGAGTGATTTACCTGTTAAAAGTTGGGGTCTCAACACGGTTTAAAACGAAATAATACCAGTTTGAAATAGTTTAACGGGGGTGTGGCCTATTTGTTTGACGTAACTTACCACCAACTTGAATTAAATTGAACGACTGCAAGCGAATCTATTTGACTGGCATTAAAATGATTTGATATGCATTGAAATAAATTAAAATTGATTTTTAATTTTTGTCAATCTTTATCAAATGATGATTAATCTCATTTAAACAGCGTTAATACGTTTTTTTCCGATCAAGTTAAATTCGGGTTACTAGTGCATATCGGGGCCTTTTATAGTTGACTATGCGGTATGGTCTTTGCTCATTGTTGAAGGCCGTACGATGACCTATAGTTGTTAATGTCTTTGTCATTTTGGTCTCTTTTAGACAGTTGTCTCATTGGCAATCATACCACATCTTCTTTTTTATAAGTTAAAGTATAAGTGTCTGTGTGTCTGTAATGCTCTCCGATACAAGAATATTTAAAATCTGAAATGGAAGTATTTACATGTAAGACGACATGTACAACACTTAAAATAATTGGTTATGTTTCTTTATTTGCTTATAACCCCAAATTCGGGTGACATTTCCATAAGTTCTTCTAAATATGCAATCTAATTTGTCTGCTTAGTGCATTATGCAGTACACGCATTGGACTAATATATTTCTATCATAACAGCCACAGTTCCAGATAGATGCACTTGATTTACATTGTGATAAGTACGTCTCTTTACTGGTCAATACCAATTCAAACAATCATATGATGGTTTAGAGTTATTAAAACGAAAAAGAATTAAATGTCATCATAAAAAATGTTAAAAAAATCATGAATAAATCAATAGAAATGTCTTGGTTTACTGTTGTAAATTCTATGGATGTGTCCGTTGTTATTCTTCGGTTTACCTTTTGTTATGTACAACTATCCGATATTTATTTATTTTTGCATTTATCTATCCTGAGTGTTCTTACGTTTGTTTGTACTATTTTCCTCTCACATACTATTGTCATTCTAGTGGAATTTTTATAATAGCTATATATGCGGGAGGTTTGGCTTGCTATACAACCAGGTTTTACCAATCTTAAATGTCCTAAATTTAATTTGGCTGTTGTTATCAAAAACTCTGTTTCTATGTTTCTATGTATGTTGGCGTTTGTTGTTGTGACATCGCAGTCTCATAGTTAATGTTTGTCCCTGGGTTTTGGCTCGTGACCCATATTTGTTTTCTTTCAATCAATTAATAACTATCGAACAACGGTAAACTACTATCTAAAAATATATATGTTTTATTCAACATTTCTAAAAAGTTTTTTTCTAGTAATTTGGGCAGTTTGTTGCCCAGGTTGCTCTTCACCGGTTTAACCCTTAAAGATGATCTACTTTCTATTTTCAGTGGTATAGGTTTATTCGACAACAGTTACTGATAAAGAACAATACAACTAATAATATGTAATAATACTAAATTCCCTTTAATCCTAAATAAAATCCCATTTGATCTTCTCGTTGGCGTTTTATCTAATTATCAAGATGGCCAGACAAATTGCACCTAATTCTATAAGATGATAAAAAATGACCAATATCACAGAAGTATGTCAGATAAATGGCAAAAACTAAGATGTAAAACACCATTATTGACAAGGTATTAAGACACAGACACTAAGGATAAAAGTGTTACAGCAATAACATTGAATTAGTTAATTTTGAAAACGAAGATCCCCCTTGAAGCTGATGGTCAATATATTATCACAGAAGTGGTTGTTAACTGCTATGCAATAGTCATAACTCGATTAAACTAATAATTTACAAAGGATTTAAAAGATATGCCAGATCGATAATATGTTTGCAGAGTTCGGAAGGTTAAACTTTTCTAAATCTATAAATTAAATTGATATAATAATTTATAAAACTAAACCATTATAGGCAAAGGTATGGTCTTCAACACGGAGTCTTGGATCAAACCAAACAGCAATCTATAAAGGTTTCAGCAATTACTAGTGTAAAAACATTCAAACCGGAAAAAGCAATGGTTTAGTATATACATGATATAAAAAAAAGAGAAACGAGAAACACTCATGAACCATATTAACAAACGACTACTACTGAACATCGACAACTACTAAATATCATCTTACTTATATACACATATTAAGAACAATAGAACATGTCACCATGGTTACATGTAAAAAGTAATTATTTCAAAAATTTATCTTTAAAATGATATACTATGTTCGTCTTACGAAGGTAAACATTTGAAGTGATGTCACCTTTATTAAAGTACAAGCAATATATTTGTTGTAACCTTGTTATCTTTCGTTCCAATTCGGTTACAATTCGGTAAATAAATTTCATTATTTGAACAGTAAACACAAACATTAGATCACCGTGTTTACAAATAGGTATTCGTGTAAACATCCTTTCATATAATAACTATTTATTTGAAAAGGTCAACCCTTACACATTTATACATTTTGAATAGTTTAAAGTATTTGAACTATTTACAAAGTCAATGCTGAACACAAAATTAGTCTCATTATACATGTATTTCTGACTATTACTTTTTAACAAATAAGGATAAATAATTCCAATATAATGATTGTTTAAATGATAAGATTATACAAACAAAGTAAAATCTAATTTTCAAAGAACAGTCTTCCAAAAAGTATATTATTTGATAAATTATTGTTGCCGTAAATAATATCTGAACAAAACGGTATAGAATTGTTTATACTGTTCAATTTTTATTATCATAAAAATTCTCTAAATCAGGGGAGAACAGGTTGTAAAAAAAACTAGTTCATGTGTTTATATAAGACGAATAAAGCAAATCGAATCTATTATACAGATAATCTATCGTGTAAGTGATTTTAAATACGCAGAAACCATCCTGTTTACTGGTTATTAACCTGCCTTGATGACTGGGTATCCGGTAATATTCAAATAATAACACTCAATGACATTTTGTCTCTGATTATTTTTTTTTATTATATCTGAATACATTATTGTGAAAGTACGAAATTGCAGTTTGAAGCTGTCGGTATTTATAATATTATCTGATCATAAAAGCATAATTATCTTGTGAAATTATAAATACATTGACAATAAAAGTTGGAATTTTCGTGAATAGGGTAAATTGACACGAACCTGTATATGAAACTAGTAGTATACTGCAACTACTTGTATTTATTTCGTAAATATAGTAACTAAGCTATATTTTGTATTATGTCAATTTCATCATGGAACAGTTTTTTCACAATCAGGGGTCCATTAAGGGATGAAAATAAGTTTGACATTTGTGTAACGATTGAAAAAGCTATCAATGTATTAATTCATTTTGTAGTACATGTATAAAAACAAAAGTAGGTCAATGTCATACAAAACTAATTGTATTGTACTCAGCGCAAAACTAGGGAAGAGCTCGGAAGAACCTCACCTTCCCCAGTTTCTCAGCCTCACACAACAAGTTTATATTTTCCTGACATTGACCTAATATGATATATTTATTACCATTAGTTATTAAAAATATATATGATTTATTCGTTGGACATTTTACAGCGATAAGACTACATCACTAGCTTTTTGGCCAACGATCTCTTAATTGCACTAGGTATCATCCAAACTACTAAATGAAATAAATAAATCGCAAAAATACGGAACTCCGCGGAAAATTCAAAAAGGAAAGTCTTCAATCAAATAGCAAAATCAAAAGCTCTAACACATAAAACGAATGGATTTCAAGTGTCATATTCTTGATTTACTAATTTAGCATATATGAATGACAAGAATACAAAAACTATCATAAAACAACAACATAATGGCGAGATGTATATATACAGAGCCACGTCATATTATCACAAAAAAAAACAAAAAAAAAAACAACATATAGACAAAACACATTAACAAACATAAAAGAAAATAATACAAAATTTATGGAAAATAACACAATGCCGAGATGCGGCCGATACAAAAGGATTAGTCAGTCCATAAACATAGAAAAACATCCTGTTTACTGGTCATTCGGAAATTCCCTAACCTTGTTTCGCTGGAAATCCGGACTTATATTAAATGACATCACATAATCATGATAATTACACTTGAACTTTGATAGTATATAAATATCGAATGGTCACAATACTTTAAACATACGTGTACTAAAGGTGATGCTTTTTACTCAATAACAAAAAGGTAAATACAAACATTAATACTGTAATACTTTTAACCAGACAAAGGGTTGTTATTGTAATCAAAACTCTGTAAAATTCTTTAAAAAACATCAATAATTATCTACGTTTTTGAAGCATACTTGAATTTTTAACTTAGTTCTTTAACTCTTTTATCTAGTCTTAAGCGATCTTTATCCCAACGTGGCAAATAATGATCAGCTTGTCCTTCAATTTGTGTTAAACTTTGTAAATCGTATGTAACCAACATAATGAAAACTTGATTTTCATAAACTTGAGAGAAAATAATTTTCTAGTAACAAATGCATTAAATGTCAATTTGTTCCACAATTGGAATTATTGCTGTTAAGTAAATATGTATAACACACATGTACAACTTGTAAAATATGTTTACGTTTGAATGATTACCAGCTAAGATCATGTACTATAGTCGCGATAAATACAGAAGAACTTATTAAAGAGGGACGAAAGATGCCAGAGGGACAGTCAAACTCATAAATCGAAAATAAACTGACAACGACATGTCTAAAAATAAAAAATGACAAACAGACAAACAATAGTACACATGAAACAACATAGAAAACTAAAGACTCAAGAACCAAATGCCTCTGTCTTTGTATTTGCTAACTCAGCAGGCTAAACATCATACAGATCTTATAGAATATGTAGATAAAAGTCTCTATATAATTTAGATTTGACTTATAAGATTTTCATCGATATTTAACATAGAATATCCATCAACTTCACTACCAACTGTTAATGAAAAGCTACGAAATACTTTACATGGTAGAACGGTGACATTCAGGACGATAAGAAGTCAGTAATTTGCATTGAATGACAAAAATATAATTGCTTATAATAGACCTTAAGTTGTGGGTGTTATAATTATTTCTTTTCAAATAAGTGCTGAAATAATGGCAATATTTTGAATTGCAGTTTTGAACCGTCTTCAATTATTTATAAATTGTGTAACTTGATATAATATATGAAATACATTTTATGTCGTGAATGTACATTATAATTATGATTCGTTTGATGATCTTCATGAAATAAAGTGTTAATTGACATTTTCAGTCGTGAAATACAGGGTTAATTATCATTTTTCAGTTGTGAAATTCAGGATTAATTGACATTTTTCAGTTGTGAAATACAGGGTTAGTTGAAATTTTTCAGTCGTGAAAAACAAGGTTAATTGACATTTTCTGTCGTGAAATACAAGGTTAATTGACATTTTCAGTCGTGAAGTACAGGGTTAATTGGCATTTTTCAGTCGTGAAAAAAGGGTTTGTTGACATTTTGCAGTCTTGAAATACAACGTTAATCGACATTTTTAGTCGTGAAATACAAGGTTAATTGACATTTTTTATAACACAAACGTAAATTGCAACCTTGTATTCAATACTAACGATGAATCTCTATTTGTAAATAAACATGATAAAAAAAATAAGATCGCAGTGAAGAACCTTTTAAAGAGGTATGTTTTTAATCAGCTATCAAATTTTGTTTTGCAGAAAATAATGGACAAATGCAAAGGAACTATAGCTTTTATACTTATATGCTCCTCGTTAATACAACAAAGCGAAGCAGGTACGTTTGTTTGCTCTTCACCTCCCTATACCAGTCAAATAAGGATCTTGCAAATTGTTCAAATTGAGCATTCATGTATAATGGTATATAACGAAATATTGCAGCAAAATAGAATTACTTTTTAATTTGCTACATACTAACAATATATTCATGGAAACTTTTATTTCAATTTGTAGATTTTTTAAACGAGAATTATTTTGAATAAATAAAGATAAAATATCAAAAGTAAATAAAAGGACAATCAGCCTTCAACATTCTGTTACATGTCCATTTATGTAAGTATTTTTGTGATATGGATATACGAAATAAGACAATAAATCATCAAACAAGATAACCGAAAGACATTCAAAATACAAAAGAAAAACATCAGTCAATTGTTGAAAGGTATAACTATATAGACTATGTATTATTTAAAATCTTATCCTTTTTAGCATCTTTTTGATTTGAAGGTCCTACCCACAATTTCATTTAGAAAATGCTGGTATCAAATCAGGAATTTATCATTTGTTGAAAATCGCTAAATCGATTCGTGACGTTACTGTGGCATGTTTTGAAATATGACGTCGTTTTGTGAAGCCAAACATTTGACCCTGATTACATAAAAACAACAAAATGTTAATTAAAGAAAAGGAGCGAAAGATACCAGAAGAACATTTAAACACATCTACCGAAAAAAAAATGAATACGCCATGACTAAGAAACAAACAAAAATTAGTACACAACACACACACTTAAAAACTTAAGACTTAGCAATAATAACCCCACCAACAACCAACGGGGTTGATCAAAGTTGTGCCAGATCGGTAAGCAGATTCTGCTCCACCTTTGGCACCTATCGTTTTTTAATGTTATTACGAATCCGGTAAATAGTCTAGTTCGGTTGGTCAAATTCCTGAAAAAGGAATTGGATTGTTCCGACATAAGTAGCATATCTGATAGCATTCTATAACGACCAACCAACACGTGTTGGCGTTTAATTAGTGATCGATAAATATCCATTGATTTGAAAATATAGTTCATAATGACGTCATATTTAAACGTCCATAAGATACGACTTCGATCTGAATATTTGTCTTATACGTGTTATATTCTACCCCTGCAACAAAGTATCTTCGCTGTTTTAAGCAAAACTTCAATGCTCTTTAACTTCGTAATTTATTTTGCCCTTTATACTCTGTTAGATTTGTGGGTCACTGATTACTCTTTTGTAGACGAAACGCACGTCTGCTGCGAATACAAAATTACAATCCTGTTATCTATAATTATTTTTTTTAAAACCTTTTCAGAATTTTGGTTCTGCAATGCTCTTCAAACGCGTACTTTGTTTAGCCCTTGTTAGCCCTTTTTGGTTCGGGAATCACTGATGAGTCTTTTACATACGAAACACGCATCTGATAAAAAAATTATTAACCTGTTATTTATATATGATGAGATTATCATCATGATTATTAACATATAACTACACGTTTTAATGGCGTATATCTTTTTCAGCTGTATGTGGGACAAGATGGTTTAATCCTAGTTTCAAAACTTGCTGTAATGGAGTATTGAATACTTTTAGGCAACGTGGATGCTGTGGGACAGTAGCGTATAATCCAGATTTCAAAACATGCTGTAATGGAGTATTGAATACTTTCAAGCAACGTGGTTGCTGTGGAACCGTAGCGTATAATCCAGATTTTAAAACCTGCTGTAATGGAGTACTGAATACTTTCAAGCAACGTGCATGTTGTGGAACTGTTGCCTACAATCCTTCTTTCAAGAGATGTTGTCACGGTGTTTTTTGCTAGACAATGAATAATTGTAAATAAATTTGATGGACCACCTTATCTATATTTCAGATAAGAGTAACTACCCTGTAAACCTACGCATGGTACATTTTACGTTAAGTTTACCTTTTGTTATTTAAAAGAAAACTCGATGAATGATATGTAATACATATAGCATTTGGTTTATCAAAAATATTCAATTTCTTTCAAGGATTTTTTTTTTTATTTAATACAATTATAAAACTAGTTATGTCTTCAACATTTCTTTAAAAACCTAGTATTCACTGAAATGGAATATATTGCAAACGAAACAAAAAAAAACTAAACTTAAAGAAAAATTCAAAGTGAAGTTTTTTGTTATAATCATGAGCTCAAACACACCAACGAATGAAACACAACTGTCGTATGATTCTTAACTTAGTACAGACAGAGATACTAGACTAAACACTTTACTAGTATTCGGATATTCGAGATACTGACATGATTCTTTAGTATTGATATCGTTGAATTTTTTCGAAGACATCGTTTTAGGTTGGTTCAACCGGTTTCACTGTTGTCACTGTATCCCTGTCTTCATCCCTTTGTAAATTGTACTGACGCCATCACTAGTTGGTCGACCGTTATAAAATATCTGTTTCACAGATGATAATGGATGTTCTTTTTAAGGTCGTACCTACCGCATTAGATTAATTACCGGGGTTGTACTAGCATGTACAACACGACAAAAGCCACATATAGAGCAGAATCAACTTGCACATCCGGAGCATCTGAATTCACCCCAAGATTTCATTGGATTCCTATTGCTAAGTCTTTATTTGTCTATGCTGTTTTTGATTTTTTGTCTGTCTAATGGCCTTTGTTTTATACATCACGTTGTCAGTTTATTATAGACTTTTGAGCAGAATGTCCCTATTGTATCTTACGCCCCTTTTTTGTCTGTCAAATCACAAAAAAAGTCAATGAGCACACTTCATTTATCATGAGCAGCCGAGATAAAGGAAGAGCTATCCAAACGTAGAATCACAAAAAAAAAACTGAACTTCGAAAAGAATTCAAAACGGAAAGTCCCTAATCAAATGGCAAAATCAAAGGCTCAAACACATCAAACGGTTGATAACAACTGTCATAATCTTGTCTTGGTATAGACATTTTCTAATTTAGAAAATGGAGATTGAACCTGGTCATAGATCGCTTAACCTCTCATTTGTACGACAATCACGTCGAATTCCATTCTATTGACAACGATGTGTCAACAAAACAAACAGACATAATTTATAAAAAAGTCAAAATTAGGGATACATCAGTTAACAATGTGTTATAATCTTGATAACAATAAAAACAAACAAATATTTAGAAAAGACGCACAAATAGGCATCAAATTTAACAGCCTCATTCATTGCTTTCTTATTTTTGTATTTAAGCAGGTTAAGCCTTTTTTCAACTGATTTTTATAGTTCGTTCTTATGTTGTTCTGTTATACCACTGTCCCAGGTTAGGGGGAGGGTTTGGATCCCGCTAACATGTTTAAACCCGCCACATTATTTATGTATGTGCCTGTCCCAAGTCAGGAGCCTGTAATTCAGTGGTTGTCGTTTGTTTATGTGTTACATATTTGTTTTTCGTTCTTTTTTTTACATAAATAAGGCCGTTAGTTTTCTCGTTTGAATTGTTTTACATTGTCTTATCGGGACCTTTTATAGCTGACTATGCGGTATGGGCTTTGCTCATTGTTGAAGGCCGTACGGTGACCTATAGTTGTTAATGTCTGTGTCATTTTGGTCTCTTGTGGACAATTGTCTCATTGGCAATCATACCACATATTCTTTTTTATATATAAAATAATTTTGTCGTTCAAAGTACGGTTGGTACATATTTAATTCGCCATATTGTACATATACTAGGGGGAAACTTGATGGAAAGCATTATAATTTACTGTTTCCTTGCATTTAAAAGAAAAAGAGTACTTTGTGGCAAATAAACCAAGATTTTTATAAAAAAATCCACAGCCTTTAATACAGAGGTTTTTGTTATAAAATCTGAAACATAGATTACTCACTTGCTTTTCTATGATGTGCTAGCGTTTATTCTGTACAAAAAGTTCTAACCAACCTGTAAATTCCAAAATACCTCGTGCTGAGTCACTAAAGTCGAGCGCACCCTAAAAGGTGTCCTTGATTTGGTAAATATTTTGATTTTTTTAACCAATAGCTACATTAATAAACTTGTTTTAAGGAAATCAATGCTAGATTTGTATGCAATAATCCTATATCTGTCATTCATCAAATTGCCAAATATGATAGTACAAGGATAAAAACTGAAGATTTTCTATAAAATTCCATATGTTTAGCATTGAATCAACAGAAGGGTACATAATCCTTAAATTTCATTATGCCTAATATGAAATTGGATTTATATAAGACAACATTAAAACATATAACAAGCAATATTTGTGACCAAATTCAAATAATTTGCTAACATCATCGTTTAGCTCTAATTTAATACAGACCATGACAAATTGTCAATCGTTTAAAAAGATAATAACACTAAATACATGTAACATGTTTCAAAAGTCTAATAACACTTAGTAACATAATTAATATTTAATGACATTTACATGTATAGATTTTTAAATAACCGAATATTTGACTTGTATAGAAATGCTAAATATTGAAACAGTCATTCCGTTTTCAAAAACGAATCAGGTAAAGAACATATTTTTTTTATATAGAACAATTTCTCAAATTATAGATATGCATCATTTAATTTGTTTATGTTTATCTGAAAAAATCTTGAAAATCATGCCGATCATTATTGACTAATTTCATTAAATCACATGTAATAAGTGTACTGGTAAATGTAATGATGTTCATAATTGTTGACCTATTCATTCTTTGTTTACCTTACCTGGAACACATTTTTCTAGAACATTTTCAATTAACATAACTAATTTGGGTTTTTTTTTTGTTATGCTGAAATAGCATGTTTGAAATTGAGCCAATCATGGTGTGAACTTAAGATAAAATGCAGTTTACATATATAATAAAATTGAGAATGGAAATGGGGAATGTGTCAAAGAGACAACAACCCGACCATAGAGCAGACAACAGCAGATGGTCACCAACAGGTCTTCAATGCAACGAGAAATTCTCGCATCCGGAGCCGTCCTTCAGCTGGCCCCTAAACAAATATATACTGGTTCAGTGATAATGAACACCATACTAAACTCCGAATTGTACTCAAGAAACTAAAAGTTAAAATAATACAAGGCTAGCAAATGCCAGAGGCTCCTGACTTGGGACAGGCGCAAAAATGCGGCGAGGTTAAACATGTTTGTGAGATCTCAACCCTCCCCCTATACCTCTAGCCAATGCAGAAAATTAAACGCATAACAATGCGCACATTAAAATTCAGTTCAAGAGAAGTCCGAGTCTGATGTCAAAAGATTTAACCAAAGAAAATAAACAAAATGACGATAATACATAAATAACATCAGACTACTAGCAGTTAACTGACATGCCAGCTCCGGACTTCAATTAAACTGATTGAAAAATTATGTCTTCATCATATGAATATCAGACACAATCCTCCCCGTGAGGGGTTTAGTATCATACCATCATAACATATATGAAAGAACATAACCCGTGTCATGCTAACAACTGGTTTATTAATAATAAATGTGTTTAGTTTCGATGCAACGACCCTATAAGTGAATAAATATTAACGCCAAAAAGAACGTTTTTGACAATACATGGAGTGCCCTTTAACTTTTAAGTAATATTTGATGAAAGAGAGGCAAAAGATACCAGCAGAACCATGCTAAAAATAGGGAAAAGACTATCAAACAGACCCACACCAAAATCTTGGGGTAATTTCAAGTGGTTCGGATGGATACACACATCCTGCTTCACATGTAGCAGCCGTCATGTGACACGCGTCGTTATACAATCCTCACGTATTTAGATATCTATACACATTTGGCTTTCACACATCATTTGTCTAAAAGAGGGACGAAATATACCAAAGGGACAGTCAAACACATAAATCTAAAACAAACTGGCAACGCCATGGCTAAAAATGAAAAAGACAAACAAACAACAGCACACATGACACAACATATAAAACTAAAGAATACAAGAACAAAAAAAGAACAACACGAACCCCACCAAAAAACTAGGGGTGATCTCAGGATCTCCGGAAGGGTTAGCATTATACATAAACAAGGTTAATTAAGTTAATAAGGTTTGACACCTACAGTTTAAAAATGAGATTTATGTTGGTTTCGATTTTATTGGTTTAGATTTCGGAAGTCAAGATAAGAAAGTAAAACAATTTACGGACATGTGTCAAAGAGATACACTTGTAATTGGTGGTATGATTGCCAATAAAATAACCCATAGTTATAAACCGTTCCGAAATAAAAAATGTAACTCAAACAAGAAATCTAACAGCATAAAAGAGGGACGAAAGATACCAAAGGGACAGTCAAACTCATAAATCTAAAACAAACTGACAACCCCATGGCTAAAAATGAAAAAGAGAAACTAACAACAGCACACATGACACAACATGGAAAACTAAAGAATAAACAACACGAACCCCACCAAAAAACTAGGGGTGATCTCAGGTGCTCCGGAAGGGTAAGCAGATCCTGCTCCATATATGGCACCCGTCGTGTTGCTTATGTGATAACAAATTCGGTAAATATTATAATTCGGTAGGTCACTTTTGAAGGGAATTGTAGTTACGACGTAAGGAACTTATCCAATATCATTTGTGAAGCGGTTAAGTCAAGATATGAGGCCGACTAAACTGTATCTGTAGTATCCTATATCTCTAGCTCGATGGGATAGATGTGTTCCACATAGTCACCAAATTTTGAATTATTTAGTGAAAGAACATCATCTATATAGCGGAAAGTAGAGTTAAAGGATATTGCTAACTTCTTATCTTTCTTCCTAAGAAGTTCCTGCATGAAGTCAGCCTCATAATGATAAAGAAACAAGGCGGCAAGTAGAGGGGCACAGTTTGTTCCCATAGGAATGCCGACAGTCAGTTGAATAACACATCCTCCGAACGTAACTAATATGTTGTCAATCAAGAAATCAAGCATCTTGATAATATCAGTTTCAGAGATTTTTTTGTTTGAATAAGAGTGATCCCTTACAAAGTACGTAGTATTTATCCCTCCCTAAGACAAGATACTTGTATCTACGTTGGCCATTCTTTTTTATGAAGCAAAGTAATACCAACTCTTTCAGTATGAAAAAAAATAATGACAGAAAAGAAAAGAAAGATATAAAACATCAACAAATGACGACCACTGTCACAAAATATAAGTTCTGTCATAATATTTATTCCAAAGATAATTTATTATGTAACAAAAGTTCCAATTGGAATTATTGTTATGTGATATTTATTCCATCAGCATAATACAAGGACCGATGACTCAGAATTTTTATCACATAAAATAAATTCCAAAAGGAAGTTTTATTACATAATAAATTATCTTTGGAATAAATATTATGGTGGAAATTTTGTCTAATGACTGGTATTACAATTTGACTTTGATCATTTTGACATATCATTCATTAAAATGAAGAAAAAATTGGAAAAAATCTTTTGTAATAATTATTCCGATAGGAAAAAGTATTATGTTATATTTATTCCCGATTGGAAAAAGTATTATGTAATATTTATTCCCGATTGGAAAAAGTATTATATAATAATTATTCCGAATGAAAAAAGTATTATGTAATATATATTCCTGATTGGAAAAAAAAATATTATATATTATTATATAGTTATAAATATTTGTTTGTTTATTTTAATAAAAACACCCGAGAAAACGACCGTGCAATAAATCTTTGTATTTGCACGCATTTCCGGAAAAAAGCTGAAGCGTTCCGAAATCGGCATGCATATTATTTCATCCTTTGTTGTCGTTTGGAAAAGCAAGATGGCAGACGTCGTTTAAACAGATAATTTGACAGAGTCTATGATTGATAAGCAAATGGTGATGAGTTTTATTGACGATCAAAAGAAAAAAATCAACAGTTAATGCACGAAGCGTGACTTGAAATTATTATACAAATGGCTGGTTGGAAAGGGGGAGTTGAGGTAAATCGAGGACATCCCTCACAATACACTAGATGCTTTCTTGTCTGAATTTTACATAACCTTAAAGAAAGAAAATGGACAGAAATATGAACCGGGGATGTTTGACGGTATTCGTGCCAGTATCGAGAGGTATTTAAAGGAAAGAGTACTCACATTCATTACGTGACAAGGAATTTAATTTGGCAACAAGAGCACTTTCTGCAAAAAAGGTCCAGTTGAAAAAACTAGGAAAAGGACATAAGCCGAATGCTTCAAAGGCATTAAGTAAGGATGAAGAAGATTTGTTGTGGGAACAGGGGCAGCTTGGTGATGGTACACCTAGAATACTTATATTTTCTCTCTGGTACTATTTTACAAAATGTTTCGGACTACGTGGTAGAAATTAACATCGGCAATTACAATTGGGAGATATTCTAATGAAGAAGGACCCTGTGGATAATCGACAGTATTTAGAATTTTCTGAGAGACTTACTAAAACTCGTGATGGAACCAAGGGAAAAGAGAATCGTAAAGTTAAACCGCGAATGTATGAAAATAAATCTGACCGCTGTCCAATACGACTTTTTAAAGCATATCTTCTTCGACGTCCGGAAAATGTAATGGAACCAGAGTCACCGTTTTATTTGACATGTATTCCAATGGAAAGAGTTGAATCCATGATATGGTATTACGCAAGGCCTATGGGAGAAAATACGCTGGCAAACTTGATGCCAATAGCCGCAAAAGAAGCTGGGATGGACCGTAAAACAAACCACAGTGTGCGTAAAACAACAATAAAAACGCTTCGCAAGGCAGGTGTACCTAGAGACAAAATTAAACATATATCTGGTCACAAAAGTACAAGTTCAATTGAGGCTTACGATGATGATCTCTCCGATAATGAGCAAAGGGAATATTCAGATGTATTAACTTGTGTTAAATCGTCACTTGGACATGTTGGACAATCAGTGACTGCAAATGAAAGTGACAATACATGTAACAATGTGGCTTTACAGAAGATTGACCGTTCTACTGTTTCACACCAAATGAGCCCGACGATGGACACATCTTCACAGTCTGTCTGTTCTTATACTGCTGCGCCTAATAATATTCATGAACAATCTTCTAAAGGTGCGTCAGAGGCATTATCTAACATGTTCAGTAAAGGCACTGTTCTGAATAACTGTACTTTTAATATTAACTTTAACATGGAACAGTCAAATGGGGAAGGTCAGAGACATTCTAGGCAAAATTACTGTTATGAACCGCCAAGGAAAACATTCAAGCCAATTTCTTCCGTTGGAATCTTCAGACGAATCCCAAGAATTCTAGCCAGAGACTTTTCAAAACCTATGTGGAATTTAAGGACACTTTTTTATTGTTGAATTTATATTACTTATTAAATTGTTGAATTTATATTATTTATTAAATTGTTGAAAACTGATTTATTTTCTAAACAAATACAAAAAAGACATCAATGCAATAATAGATTACATGTACATTTTAAAAGTACATTTTTGTCAAACAATTGGCAGGATCGCAACTTAAAACAACAACACAAATCTGTATTCATCATTCAATTTATTGTCGTCACTTGGTGTCCTATGTCATTCATCGCCTTTAAAAAATACCATATTAATATCGCCCTTGGCAATAGTGTTGAATTGAGTTATTGGAACTGTACACAATATATATTTCGTCCTTTTTATGATATTGGAATGCTACAAAATATATTTGCACAATCTTTCATTCTTTTATAGGAATGCTACCAATATGAAAAAGAACAGATATGGGACAATGTCGCAAAGGCATCACCAACTCACTAAATGTAACACAAAAAAATATAAATCCTGAGCTGACAACACATGAAATATACTTGCACAATACCTCCTTGCTTAGTATTGGAAATCGGCAAAATATACCAACTGTCATCCGGTCAGAAAATATCTGGTTCAGTTTATTGTCGTCAATTGTCAGGCTGTCTGTTTTCCATATTGTCGCCACTTGTCCATCTGTATTGAGTGTATTCTGTTACTAAGTTAATTTCTTATTCAATTTATTGGTGTCCATTGTCTGTCTGTCATCCGTCAACAGGAAAAAATGACTGTTACTAGTCTCATCACAATGATCAAATTTACTCTAAGTAAAAGTTTTAGAAAAAATTAAATTTTCAACAAAAAAAAAATTGAAAATATTATTGCACTATTGCAAATATCATTTATTCGCATAAGGTGCAATAAGATATATTTTTCTTTAAAAACTTGTATTTTGACTGGTTAAACATAATTTTTGTGTGTAAAATATTTATTACTATATAATAAAAGGGTTATTGCATTAATATTGGTGGATATTGCCCTCGCAGTATATCATATTGCACTCGTAAACTCGTGCAATATGATATACTGCTCGGGCAATATCCACCAATATTAATGCAATAACCCTATATTATTGCATAGCAATATAATATTACCCACAGAAAGTAACAAAAAGTTAGCGTGCGATAAATTCTAATATTGCACTAGTGCAATAAATCTTCAAAATTCATGACGTCATCAACGACAAAATCTTAGTTTACACCAATTTTTACTTTCAAATATTATATTTCTATACAATAAAAGTGTTATTGCATGAATATTGGGGAATATTGTCCCTCGTAGAACATATATTGGACTCGCAAGCTCGTGCAATATAAAATTCTACTCGGGACAATATTCCCTAATATTCATGCAATAACCCTATAATATCTTTTCCGACCCAAAAATATTATTATATTCAATCCATTACTACTACCGAAATGGTAAATTGGTATTTACAATTATTATAAGAACAGGTATGATTTATCATGAATATGGGGAATAATTGTTCCCAATGTTGTAGACATGGAATAATTATTTCTGAATTATCGACAATTGCTGGTATGCATATTTGACCTTTAAATGATACTTTTCTCATTAGAATTAACATTTATATTTCACAACTGAACTTGTTATCATAAACATTATTTACTAACCTTCAAAATAAATGTTTTCTCATACTCATCAGCCTCCATGTTTTAGTATACATTCAGGTGTTGAGTACAGGTGAATATATCTAACTCATATTAACACTCTTCATTTTACATAATAATCAAATAATTAGCATTTAATCTGTTTTGGTTAAGAATATAATCAGCATTTAAAATCTGTTTTGATTTATATAATAATCAATCAGGTGTAAACTAAACTTCAGCAAAATAGGAACATTTGTTATACTCATCAACATATAACATAAGGTCCTAATATCAGTGGAACAAATATAATACAGAAGGAAAAAATATTCCATGACATAATTTCCGCAGAACAAATATTATTATAATATTGTTTCCTTCGGGAACAAATATTATTCGGAACAAATATACGTTGACACCACTGTATTACAGTACAAGCTCTAGAATTTGGACAGGTACGTACATAATGTGTCAGGATACTAATACCCTTTAACAACAACAAAAAAAACAATGCAAATTCTATAATAATATTTGAACTTTATTCTGTTGGTGTATTTTTTTTATTTACGTTTTTGATGAATTATGTTTTTATTTATTCGAAAATTTTACTTATTATAATCCATTCTTCTATAAAATATTACAAGTAAGATAATAGGTCGCATCTAATGAATTTTTCAGGAAAAAATGATCACTTGTAAAGAAACCTTTACTGCTCTACTGCTGTGTTTTGCTTTGATAGAGAACACACATGCAGGTACGTTAAGTCAATACACTAAGTAACTTAAAAATGAAATTTTTCGTGATGCTATTATTTCAAAGGTTAATAACGCAGTTTAATTGTATCAAACGCCCTGCTCGACAGAAATCGATAATATAACCTTGGATTATTCCGCTATTCCGATTTGTGACGATCAATATTTATATATTGTCTGTAAAACTTTATAAATGATATCTTTTACCTCGGGAATAGATTACCTAAGCTGTGTTTGGCATAACATTTAAGAACTGTTGGTCGTCAATCCTCTTTAACTGCGTTTCTTTTTTTTTTTTTTTTTTGTGGCCATTTTTACTTATACTATTCGAGCGTTACTGATGAGTTTTTTGTAGACGAAACGCGCGTCTGGAGCAAATACAAAAAGTCCAATCCTGGTATCTATGATGAATTTATTTATTAACACCGGTTTTCTTTTATGTGTTTGTGCATAACGTTTTTGAATTTAAGACGGTGCTGGGGTCCTTTTTAGATTGTTTTTAAACGCATTTGAGAATGTTTGCCGTTTAATAAAACACCATAATTATTAAATATTTTACTTTACTTTGAGTTAGAATGAAAAAAAAAATTATAGACTAATATTCATTACATTTGATCGAGAAAAATAATGATTGTGCTAGTCTTTGAGAAAAAGAAACAAAATTGTTATCTAAATTCTTTACCACCATGATCGCTGTATATATGTAATATACTTTATGATATGATTTGTTAGGAGTTTGCACTATCAATAACCTACTGCAATGGTAAATCCATCACACAACGAGATATAAATTTGTAGATACAGACAACACCAATGCTAAAATAGAAAAAATAACACACAGACAAATAAAAGTGCACAAGAAACAACATAGAAAACTAAATATCAAGCAAAACGAACCCCACCAAAAACTGGAGGGGTATCTTATGTGCTTCGAAAGCAGGTTGCATCCGTTGTGTTAGTTATGTTATTACAAACCCGGTAAACAATCTTATTTGTTAGGTCATATGTATGTTTGTTTGTCCGGTTTCAGAGATGGAAGGAAATGATTTATTACTAACGAACTAATAAGCAGACACGATATTTTAAAATCCAACACACACTGTTAAACTAAGAAAATTGCAGTTTCATAAGATGTATCAACAGTTAGATTACTTCTTATCAACCATACTTTTAACATAATTAAACACTAAACCATTACTACCAACAAATTTTATTAGTTTATTAGTGTGTTATATTTTAATATTTATGTTTTTTTTATCATTTTCTATTTTTATAATCTCTCACACTCACTCACCCACCCACTCACGCACGCACTCACTCATCAATCAATCAATCAATCAATCAATCAATCATCTATCAACATTATGATATTGTTCTGTTCTGATTTTCAAGATGTGTGTGGAAATGCAACTTATAGTCCAGCTTACAAAACCTGTTGTAACGGTGTATTGAATCAAGAATGGGGGCGTTCGTGTTGTGGAACCGTTGCGTATAATCCAGCTTATAAATCATGCTGCAATGGTGTACTGAATCACAAAAAAGAGCGTTCATGCTGTGGAACAGTTGCGTATAATCCAGCTTATAAATCATGCTGCAATGGTGTACTGAATCACAAAAAAGAGCGTTCATGCTGTGGAACAGTTGCGTATAATCCAGCTTATAAATCATGCTGTAATGGTGCATTAAATAATAAATGGAATCGTTCATGTTGTGGAACCGTTGCATTTGATCCAGCTTATAAATCATGCTGCAATGGTGTACTGAATCACAAAAAAGAGCGTTCATGCTGCGGAACAGTTGCGTATAATTCAGCTTATAAAACCTGCTGCAAAGGTGTACTGAATCACAAAACAGAGCGTTCATGCTGTGGAACAGTTGCGTATAATTCAGCTTATAAAACCTGCTGCAAAGGTGTACTGAATCACAAAAAAGAGCGTCGATGCTGTGGATCAGTTGCGTATAATCCAGCTTATAATACCTGCTGCAAAGGTGTACTGAATCACAAAAAAGAGCGTTCATGCTGTGGAACAGTTGCGTATAATTCAGCTTATAAAACCTGCTGCAAGGGTGTACTGAATCACAAAAAAGAGCGTCGATGCTGTGGAACAGTTGCGTATAATTCAGCTTATAAAACCTGCTGCAAAGGTGTACTGAATCACAAAAAAGAGCGTCAATGCTGTGGATCAGTTGCGTATAATTCAGCTTATAAAACCTGCTGCAAAGGTGTACTGAATCACAAAAAACAGCGTCGATGCTGTGGATCAGTTGCGTATAATCCAGCTTATAATACCTGCTGCAAAGGTGTACTGAATCTTAAAAAAGAGCGTTCTTTTTTTTGCTGTGGGATAGTTGCTTATAACCCAGTTTACAAATCATGCTGCAATGAAGTTTTGAACAGAAAGATGCGCTCATGCTGTGGAACAAAATCGTATGATCGAGCTTACAACACCTGCTGCAATGGTGTTTTGAATCATGCATGGGAGCGTTCATGCTAAGGAATTAAGCCTACATGAAATGTTGCAATGGTGTTTTGTGCTAGTTAAATCATTTTCACCTGGTGTCATCACTTTCTCTCATTAGTAGTGTTGTTATGTTACCTTTAGGATGTAAGGGGATTTTCGTATACGCCAATGAAATAGTGTTTTGTAGAGGATTGTTTGGTATTTTTACAACATGTATAAGAAATATCTTGAGAAGATTTGTAGTTACTTTATAGAATAACTGGACTGTTTCTATGACTTTATTGGTCAATCGATCTTCTGATTTGTACTTGTTATCAGCTGTACTGGGGAAAGGCACCGAAGTAGCAGAGTGCCAAATGGCTATCTATATTTCTTCATATACATAATTAATATCAATGAAAATTTCATGAAAATTCTTTTGACTGAAATAAATATATATCAGTAAACAATTATGACTAGATATCTGTGTATGTTGGGATTTGATGTGGTATGTATACTAGTCAACGGTTAAATTGAGGGTTGAATAGCATCAAAGAAGCTTAAAATCCATATGATCCGGTGCCACACCACAAAATCATGGTACGTCACACCCGGTTGCATACGAAAAAGGGTCGGAAAAATATTCCCTTGAGTTTAAAATTAATTTATAGGAAATTAATTCTACATTCTGGGACAAATAGTAAACGTATTCTGAGTCATAAATATCTATCTTGGTTGTGTCAAACCACATTTATAATTTTCTTTTTTGTGTTTATATAGAATATAATGGGAACGAGGTTACATTTCTACTAAAGCGTGTACACAGGAAGTAAGGGGTAAATCTTTACTTCCGGTGAAAGTTATACATGTCATACTCTGCAATCAAATGTTATGTAAAATTTTGTCTGTAATACTGGACAGGATTAAACTTTACTCATGCCATATTTGAAAGAAAGATAAATTTAACAAAGACTAATAGGGGAAATCAATGGTGGTATAACACCTAATATGGGAAGTTTCACATGTACCATTGATCTTGTGTATACTCTCTAATGTTAACATGTTAAAATCTCATGTTTTTAAATGAAATATTAAAAATTTGAAGTATTCTGAGTGGATTGTTTCTCAATGAAACATTTTATGAGAAAATTGCTTTAAATATGCCTCTACCATGAATATTAGTAGATATAGTAAACTATACTCAGTGTTTTGTGAGAGTTATATGCAATTATATGCTATATGAAATTTTGTCTATAGAACAGGACAGGATTATACTTTCCTCATGCTAAGTATTTCATTATTTAAAACAAAGATAGGTTCTGATTTTATTTTTTTAAGTGCGAATTTTACGCTGTCGCATTTCAAAATGTGAAACCAAAGGCTGCAAAACTTGTGCAATTTTGATTACAGATGCTTAATTCACTAGCAGTTTGACCAAGAAGTCATATTTTACCAAAAGTTACGATGATCTGAATTGTAAATCGATAAAAGAGGGACGAAAGATGCCAAAGGGACAGTCAAACTCATAAATCTAAAACAAACTGACAACCCCATGGCTAAAAATGAAAAAGAGAAACTAACAACAGCACACATGACACAACATAGAAAACTAAAGAATAAACAACACGAACCCCACCAAAAAAACTAGGAGTGATCTCGGGTGCTCCGGAAGAGTAATCAGATAAATGTCGTCTACGGATTAGAGTGCAATCTTTACTAATTGGTATACGTCGGTGAAACGAAAGGAAGGCTAAACAAACGTATGTGCGGTCATAGATCAGACATTAACCTCAATGCTAACGACATTCTATACCAGCATTTCAATCAGCACGATCATTCCATCGTTTTTATGACAGTTCGCAATATCGAAAAGATATACCATAGCTTTAACAATCCTAATCTTTCAACGACTCTCCGTAGACAAAAAGAGGACTACTGGATTAGACAATTGGGAACTGCGACACCGTATGGTTGCAATGACAAAATTGATGGTATAGGTATTCTATCTAGTCCTTCGTGTAACTCGGTGAAAATGATGAATATTTTCAACTCGACTTCTCAACGTAGACGTAGTCATGGTCATCGTCATTATTCATCACCTTCTCTGCATGATATATCTATGAATGACTTGCTGCCATTTATACAAAAGCCGTTAGGTATTCATCACATTCGCACAAAACTTTATTCATTACCCCTTTCAAAATGTCATTCTCTGTTCAATTTATGTTTGGAATCCACTGTTACAAACCCTCATTCAAACCAAATACAAAATTACAGCTATAATTTCGGATATTGCAAGTCACAGACTTTTCAGGCCAGTCTGCATTGGCAAAGATGAAAAAGAGAAAAGATATTTCCTTAATCTTTTCTTTGCCAACAAAGGTATTGATGGCGTCAACTTAGGCAATATCCTTCATCCTAAATTAGTTCAATCGAAAATACCTCCTCATTTCAAAGACCAGTCTGTACCAATCATTTCTTATACCTATACCAAACCTATTGCAACTAAAATTTTCAATTACAAACACGTTTTACTGGATCTCGATATTGACGACTTCAAGTCTAAACCTCCTGATTGCACTTGTGCTAGTTCCCAATTCACATATAATCCTGCTGACCACGTTATTACCGGTGACCTCAACATTGTTAATAACATTTCTCCACGAAATGTGTTATCGAAAGGTCAGAAATATCGTTAGCCTAAATCCATCAATTGGAAATACAACTTTTGATGGATTCAGTTGAGGATTTGTCTGGGCTAAGCACGAGAAGGAAGACATAAAACACTCTTTCCAATGAGGTCGTTGATACAAATCAGAATTAAGAAACTGAATGGGTCTATCACTGCCCATGCTTCGTCAATCTTTGAAGACCGAAATGTTGCAAAACACCTATTCTACCTTCATGACAAATATGTTGTTGTCCCCGCAGATAAAGCCCTAAACAACACCGTGTTTGCATGTAAACACATAGGTCTGTTCTGTGTTCCTTTGGAATTTCAACCAAAGATGAAGAACTGGATCTTCCATCACTGTATTGGACACCTAAACTACATAAGTGTCCTTACAAACAACGTTATATTGCTGGGTCTTCCAAATGCTCCACGAAACCTCTTTTTTAAATTATTAACATCGCTGTTATCAGCAATCAAAGACGGGCTTCAAATTTATTGTGAAACTGCCTATTCTAGAGGGGGCGTGAATCAGATGTGTATACTTAAAAATTCCAAAGATCTTTTAGAGTACATACAATCTTACTCTCTTTCATCTTGTAACAGTATTAAAACATTTGACTTTTCTACCCTTTACACAAGTATTTCACATTCCAAACTAAGAGACAAATTGAAAGAGTTGGTATTGCTTTGCTTCAAAAAAACATAAAAAAGAATGACCAACGTTGATACAAGTATCTTGTCTTAGGAGGGGATAGATCCTACTTTGTAAAGGACCACTCTGATTCAAACAAAAAATTCTCTGAAACTGATATTATCAAGATGCTTGATTTCTTGATTGACAACATATTTGTTACCTTCGGAGGATGTGTTTTTCAACAGACTGTCGGCGTTTCAATGGGAACAAACTGTGCCCCTCTACTTGCCGACTTGTTTCTTTATTATTCCAAGGCTGACTTAATGCAGGAACTTCTTAGGAAGAAAGATAAGAAGTTACCAATATCCTTTAACTCTACTTTCCGCTATGTAAATGATGTTCTTTCACTACATAATTCAACATTTGATGACTATGTAGAACACATCTATCCCATCGAGCCTCATATCTTGACTTACATCTAGAAATTGACATTGAGGGTCGGTTGAAAACAAAACTTTACGTAAAAAAAGATGATATCAGCTTTCCAATTGCGAACTTTCCATTTCTAAGTAGCAACATTCCAGCAGCACCTGCATACGGATACCCCATCACGAGTTGGTTGACCGTTATGGAATAACCGTTTCACAAATGATATCGGATATGTTCCTTACGTCATAACTACAATCCCCTTCCCTTTCATGAATGTGACCTACCGAATTATGATATTTACCGGATTTGTTATCACATAAGCAACGGGTGCCACATGCGGAGCAGGATCCGCTTACCCTTCCGGAGCATTTGAGATCACCCCTAGTTTTTGGTGGGGTTCGTGTTGTATATTCTTAATTAGTTTTCTATGTTGTGTCATGTGTGCTGTTGTTTGTTTGTCTTGTTCATTTTTAGCCATGGCGTTGTCAGTTTGTTTTAGATTTATGAGTTTGACTGTCCCTTTGATATCTTTCATCCCCTTTTTTATTACAAAGACGAATAGTGAAAAATCAATGGGGTTATTTCAACTGATTACTTGATAGGCAACTATGCAAAAGATTTAAAATGTGATGGATGTAAGCAATTATTTGGCCATTTGGCCACCAGTGATGAGGGAAAACACAGACCTTATAGTCGGATCTAATAAGGTCCTGATATAAAAATTGTGATACTATTCAAACGAGTAAACTTACAGCCTCATTTATAACAAAAAAAAAATACGAAATACAAGAATGACAACATTAACCAAGAAAAAAACCACTTAACTTTAGAGTCTTGGCGTAGGACAGACACTTACAGACTACGGTTGGGTTAAACCTGGGACAGTGGTGAATCACCAAAACATCATAACAGACTGAAAAATACTTAGTTGTAATTATCCTAACTCAACTCATCGGTTTTTATCAATTCAATCATGATTTACAAAAGGACGCAAGTATGTCAAATTTACTATTTTAAGTTTAGAAATATTGTTTTCATGACTTGTATGATGTACCAGTATGATAACAGATGGACAATTATACAGCGCAATCTACCATCAGAATACGTATGGTCTCGTTCATGTATCCCCAATTATATTACATCATCGATTGATCGACTTAATAACCCACTGCATATATTACCGTAGCAAGATTCATCACACATTTTTATAAATTTGGTTTTGATTTTTAGGATCAATCTTTAGGTAAATGAACAGTAAATAGACTATATCACAGATGTTGCTAAAATTATGCATACAACTTTGTCTCGTTGAACTATAACTGAAAACGAAAAAAAAATACTGTGTTTGTATCTGAAATATTACGATTTAAAATTACCCAATAACGTCTATAAGTGAAGTAACATTATAACATACAATTTGAAACAAACAATTAAGAGAAAGAATAAGTTGGAAAGCGTTTGACTTAACAGAATGCTATACAGAGCACCATAAGAACTTTCAATCTTATAAATGTATGAAATAAAAACGGTTTACGTTCTCGACTGAAAATAGATACTATTTTACATGGCGGTTATCAAACATAAATTGAACTACATTTCAAAATTGGAAAATGTAGCTTGGTATTAACTCAGGAATATATATAGCTGATCTAAGTATTCATATGCAGTAGGCAATGAAACCTCAATAACAGTTAAACCAGTATTTGTTAACATACAAGTTCTCATGTTTGTTTGGTTAGTTGTCGCATCGTGTATCAAAGCACATCGCACTATATTCATATTATTGGCACAAACTTACATATGTATTATATCTCGAAAATGTAAAACGAGTTTTATTACGCCATATATGATTGAATATGTGCAATAAAAGTAGAACAGGGTTTTTTTTATAATTGAATGTATTAGCAGAATATTAATTTCCTTGATATTATGAACAAACAGGAAATGTTTACAGAACCTCGATATTGTCACTTTAGTGATCAGTTTGAAAAGATATATCTATATGCCGTTTTACGATGTTAAACATATGAAGAGTAAGAAAAACAGTTGCGTTCGATGAGAAAAAATGTTGACATCTTGAACAAAATATATTGTTTGCCTAGGCCTTTATCTGCGTGGTCCACAATTATTCTGTTCTCATTGGTAGTAGTCCTGTAAACAAAAAAGAAAAGTAAATACCGTTATGGATATCGCAAAAAAAATGTTCATTTCTAATTTTCGTGTCAGGTTTTTGTTAAAAGATATTGACGATGCTATTGTGTCCGATTTTCGAATATGACTGTTTTGTTGAGTGTGAATACATCCAAAGGTCATGTATGAAGTTACGTTTCTTTAGTAGGTTCGGTTTGAATATTTGTTATGTCTTATCGTTTATGGTTGAATTATCTATTGTTGGTGTATTTAACGTTTGTCTTATACGTTAGTTAAGTCGAGTTAATTTTCATTTTCCGTGAGTGAGGAATTGTTTTAGTCCAAATAACTAGGACGTCATCATAGTATTAATTTGAAATAACCGTCCACTGCGATCATAATCATGATATTTTTTTGGGATTTGTTTAGTGACATTAAGGTAGAATGATAGTATATCGCCATCTTGGATTATACAATCACAGTAAAATATCGGTCTGTAAAAGAAAACAAAAACTATGATTTATCTGATGTTTACAGCGCATGTGTCGCAACTCAATAGCAAAATGTGTTTTCGAGTGTAAGATCGTTCAGTACCATAAAAGGCAAGTGAGAATTAATTTGCATGGCATATGATGCATGCCTTTTTAATTTGCATCTTCATAGTGTTTTATGCAACTTTAACAACAATAATCAATTGCTGCTTTTATTCTATAATAAATAATAATATCTCCTTTTGATTGTAATTTCTCTTGTTTTAAGTTAAAAAGTATATTATGTCAGCAAATGTTTGTAATATCAATTTATAGTTATATAATGTTTTGTCGGCAGTCTACAGAAATAAAGAAACAAATAAACGTAATTCGAATTCTTATTCCAAGTCTACATAAAATAAAATCGGGCCTAATGTGAATGCATCTTAATACAATAAAGACAGATAATCACTGTCAGATCAGGAGCATTATATTTGGACGGAGCTATCCAAGTACCTATGTATTACAAAATTGTATATGCACATGTAGCCAAACGGTTTGAATTTTGCTCAAATTTCTTCTAATCACTGCAAGTGTTGAAAACCCAATAAATATGGGTGCAAAACGTATTCATACTTCCCAATGTCAGGATGTAAACAATGGTAAAAGAGGAACGAAAGACACCAAAGGGACAAACTCATAAATCGAAAACAAACTGACAACGCCAGGCTAAAAAAGAAAGAAGACAAACAGACAAACAATAGTACACACGACACAGCATGGAATAAGAATAAGCAACACGAACCCCGTCAAAAACTAGGGGTGATCTCAGGTGTTCCGGAAGGGTTATCAGATCCTGCACCACATGAGGCATGTTTTTTATACATACTTGTAAAACTTTTACAAAGGTTCCTATTTTTGTTGTTTGCCATGATCACACGACGAACGTCGATAATTTTACAGGAAATTCTGCCTACCTTTCCGGAGGAATTTATTTGTTGTCGGGTTTTTCTTGAGGTGAAGTTGCTGAATCATTACCTTTTTGTACTGTGATTGATTGACTTGCATTGTCTTTTCTTTTTTCTTCTCATGCTACGCCATGGTTTTATCTTTTTTCTTCGATACTTGGATATGATTTTCCATTCCCCTCTTTTATCTTGAATCTCTACGCAAAAGAGAAGAGGTTCTGAAATACGCCAATATGGCAAAAAAAAAAAAAAACGAATGATACAAACATATCTCTAATGTTCAATTTAAATATACCTGAAGGATCTTTAGCAGTAGGCATCATATAGAATACTGGATATGTTTAGTTTAGTTTAACCATATTTATTTATAGTGGATTGGGAACCAAGTTATTGCAACTTATATTAATCCCTTTCCACTGTGAAGGTGCGAGTGCCGCCTTGTAGCGGCATTAGCTTACTCATTTCCGAAATCTACAAGGTTGTCTTATATGTGCAAGAGATATGGCTCTTTCTTTACGAGGGTCAGCCATTTATCGTCCCCTTCCGACAGACTATCATCGTTTTCTCAAAACCATACTCGCAAAAGTGTCAAAGAAGCGCGAAATATTCAGTCCCTAAAAATTTCCCCCGGAGCGGGGATCGAACCAGGAAACTTCGTGTTAGAAGTCTAATGCACTAATCACTACACAATGGCTCTACTTAACTAACTTACAACTGTTAAAACATCTAATTGTACGTAAACAAGTCTATCAAGCACTTGATGAGATACTTTATATTTACTTACGTCCTTAGGTACCTGGTACCCTCCAATGACTAAGTCAGATTCTATAACACGTGCTAATCCTCCTGAGGTAGGAAAGATAACCCTGTAGAAGAAGATCACATTATCTAAAACAAATATGTGGAAAAGATGATACATACAACCGTACTTTAACTCTCCGATATAATTTTAAATAACATCTGTTTTAATAATAACACCACTGATTAGTCTTGTGTAGAAGAAATGCACATATGGCGTGCAAATTTGTAAGTTTAGTATCTTTGCATTGTTGAGAATTAAATGAAGGTGTGATCAGTTATAGTTTTAGTGTCTTCAATTAAGACTTTAAGTACGCCTAACCATGGAAAAAACATGCATGATGTCATTAATCTTTCTCCGGTTGGAACAAAGGTCAACAAATACAATTTATGCTATAATAAAAGGAAAATATTGACGGACATAAAATCAAAATTGAAAATGAAAATCATCACTGTCAAATTGTTTGGAATTTGTAGGCTTAGCCTTCAATACAGATAAATAGCTGATACAAAATGTAGATATTACTTACAGGCCCATTTGGTCTACAAATGAAGCTTATGTTGATCTATTAGGCTCTCAAAACTCCAGTGCTGTAAACATAGCTTATCGACTTTGTGATCTTGCAAGTGCAGTCTTAAACTTCCAAGGTGTAACAGTATTATCACTGTCAAATTGCTAACATTTCCTTTACAACACAAAAAAGTAAATATCACTTGCATGCCCATTAAGTCTACGATGAAGCTGGTCACTCATGCTTTATATTAATAGTTCTAGTGCTGTAAACATATCACCATATTCCATTCTTGTACTTGCAAATAAACTCATTATAGATACCAAGAATAAAATATAATATTTTCGCCAGACGCGCGTTTCGTCTACAAAAGACTCATCAGTGACGCTCGAATCAAAAATGTTATAAAGGCCACATAAAGTACTAGATTGAACAGCTTTGAAGACCAAAAATTCCTAAATTTTGCCAAATACAGCTGAGGTAATCTATTCCTGTCAGTGCAGTCTAAAACTTCCAACGCTTGTCAAAATCTTTCCGTTTTTACGTTACACAAATTCACACATTTGTCAAGAAATCCTTTTGTAATGCTAGCTCCGCATTCACTATTCTGTAAAAACAATTTTCGTTTTAAAATTGATGTCATAATCTTGAAAATCGAGTTCTTTAATCCTTCCTTTTTACCTTTCATTTATATGATTCGAGATACTCTCTCTCTCTCTCTCTCTCTCTCTCTCTCTCTCTCTCTCTCTCTCTCTCTCTCTCAACACAAAATACAGCCATTTGCAGGAAGCAGTTGTTTACAAAATTGACACAAAATAATTAAAACAGGTATAGAATAGGGTGAAATGAATAATTTGTCCGCGTTAATTAAAATTATCCTGAATCGAGTCTGGTCACATTTTTACAGTCGTCATTTGCTTCGTGTCCACGATATGCAGGCGATATTTGGAGCAAGACCACCAACATCTTAAAACAGTTCGGATGAACACAATGTGTTTGATGTGTCTAGATATAGGTGACCTCAGTTCGTTATAATACATGCTGGTATCAGTGACATATTATCATGTTCCCATCCTGATATGCTTGTGATATTTGCCATGTTTTTCAATGCATGACTCTGCCACATATATAACATACTTTCTTGCGTCGCATTTCATTGGTACTTTCTCACATAGTATCTCATTGGTCAATACGTGACATATCTGATAGTAATGTGCTGCCTAGTTTTTGTTTCAAATTCAATTTTCAATTTTGATTGCACTAAATATCCGATGGTGTTTTGCGAGTTTGTAGGTGCCAGATTTTCTGTTTTGATTAAAGTTTCATATATTAATTCGCTAGTTCGAGCATTAAGGGTTTTCTGTGGAAGCAAACAAAAACAATATGTTACATATATGACGTCATACTTAAAGTCTAACCATTCTGTTTGTGGTTTTAGTTCTCTTATGAAAGATGTTGCTTATATCAAACCAATCTTCTCGTGTTGATGGTAGGACTACTTTAGCATAGTCTGGGTAACTAAAGATGACCCCCTTGTTTGGTCCAAATTGTATCTTGTATATATCCCCGTATTTTTGTTTTAAGTTTTTCAGTACCATATTTATATCCCCTGGTTGATGTTTACCTATAAAAAAAACAAACTATTTTCTTTTTTTTATGAAACGAATCATAAAATTGTTTAATGATTCGGTTTCTTAAAATACAGTCTTGCCTGTTAAGTACAATGATGATGGTTTAGTTGATATAAAAAAGGAATATATGTGTTCCGTTCTTTATATGACGCCTACTGTCATTCATATAGTAAAAGCTCTTGTGTTACCTTTCTTGACGTATGATCATTATCGTGTCGAGATAATAATGCAGATGAAATCTTAACAAGCTAAACTTACTGCTGATTGGTGATATTTCACCAAAAGAATATAATATCAATTCAACTTCTATACAATTTCGACAAGGAAGGATTTCCTTGCACATTGATACGGTTCATTGGATGACGGTGTCAACGCGTAATGGTGGTCATTGCTTGACTATATATATTTACTGAGCGCCGCCGAATCACATGTTGGACAAAAAGCCACATCTGGTTGTCCTTATGCATCACAGGGTAATATTTCAATTTAAAATATGTCGTATCAAAACATATCTCTGTCAAAATACAATTTTTGAAATTGAAAGCGCAAACTTTAAGATACTAGACTCCATCAGTATACTTACGAAATGGTTTAAAATTTAATGCCGCGCCAAAGTAAGGTATGTTATAAATTCCTCGAGGTCCAGGGACTTGATCATATGGTTTTACACCCGCAGTTAGCGGTGGTAGTTTCTGGCATCTGCAATAGTTATGGAAGTACGAAATAAATAGCTCTGGACTTTAAAACCTATTATGTACTTTGAACTTGGCTGACGAATTCTGCGTACATTCATCATATCTGGAATTATATTAAATAGCTGTTTAGTATAGAGAAAAAAATAATCCTTTTTATATTTAAATTATATGGATGCTTTCTGTTTGCAAGTCCTGGGCCGTATGTTAACCAATGTTTATATCTGTACTAAGAAAATTGCCGACATTTAGAAAATACATTACGTACTTTACACCAGAGTCATGTAGAGTCTACATACAGCGTTTGGCCTATCTGTTCGTATTAGTTCTGTAATGTTTTTTATAAGACTTATTATTTTTTCATTGCAAAATAATGTTCAGACAAGCGATATGGGAATCATTTACGAATAACTTTTTTAAGTGCTATAGATATTTTGCAGTACATTTCTACATATGTTGTTTCATCCTTGTTTCTATTATAACTAGCTCAATCCTGAAAGTATAATACCGCTGTACCACTAGGCCACGATCTCACTACGATCTATAAAAAATGAAAGTTTTGACTATCCTCGTGCGATCGTAAGATGGTCGTGGCGAGGTATTCAAGATCATGGACAACTTTAAACATGTTCAAAACAATTGTTGTGCAGTCGTGGCGAAAGCAGGTCGTAGTAGAAGCGTAGTAAAGTCGTGGTAAGATTGCAAAGGTCGCGGTACCATCGTAGCGAGAGCGTAGCTAAAGCGTGATTCAATTCGGGGAGACTGCGCTACGATCTCACAGCAACGTTATTACGACCTCACTACGACCATCACGTTCTCACCGCGACCCATCTACACTTCCACTACGATTAGACTGCGTTGACACCACGCTGTTCAAGAGTACGATACTAGCACGCCCATGCCGTCCTCATCACATTCGTCTTACGACCTGACTACGTTCGTACTACGACCATTATGCTCATTGTCATTTTTACATGAAATATATAAAAGCTCTCCAGGATCCGTTTGTCTGTATGTAATTTGGACTTTTTGTCCTTTTTCTTTAACGGTTCAACCATGCTTGACACATCTGTGTCATCCCAACTAACGTTCACTAAAACATCGTTATTTTAAGCTTGATGGACCAACATAAGGTTGTGATTCAGGTTGAATTGGTTGGTCCGACATCTCTGCTGGATCAGGATTCGTTACTGTCAGTGCTCCTTATGCATATACATCTACCCTACCACCACAGCAACGTGTTATGTTAGATTTTGTTGACATGGCTGTATTGTTTCCAAGAAAAATACTTATTAATCAGAAATAGAATGAATGGAACAGTATTTATATGGAACACGATGTTGACCTTATTGTTGCGAGCGTAGTGATCGCGATATGAACGTGGTCTGATCGTATTATAATCGTGGTAAGAGCGTGCTATAAGCGCAGTAGAATCGCGGTAAGATCGTGTTGCAATCGGATAAATCGTAGTATGGTCGTAGTGAGGACGTTATGACCGTAGAAAGATCGTGATAATAGTAGAGATGACGCAGAATAAGAGGGGTGAGAACGTGGTATAATCGTAGTGGGATCGTTGTAAAAGCGTAATGAGAACGTAGTAGCAACTCGATTGAAACATTTTACATTTTTATCCGCTCATACCGCGACCTCAACACGATCTGAATTTATTTTATATTGCGTTGAGCGTGGTGCGTGGTGCGATCGTGGTTTAGTAGGACTGGGGTCTTAATACTTTCTGTAAACCAAGATCGAATGGACCTATACCTCAATGTCTGTGAATGTTCCGTATAAAATGATATTAAGTTAAGTATGCTAAATCGCATGATAGAAAGTGGTTGTGCCTGTAGAAAAACATTAAGATTGGTTTACGGTTCATAAGCTCCGCCTGTGAATTTTAGTTCAATAAATGACTTTTGGTTTACTTTGCAACAGAAGGAGCAGGATCTGCTTACCATTCTGTATCATATGTAGCTTACATTGTCATGTCGCAGTGATCCCCGAGTCAATCCCCGGTGGCACAGTAGTTACTTTTGCAGAAAAATCACTCTGTACTTTAAATATTGTTTTTTTTTAAATAAATAATGGGATTCCAGTTTTTAACTGGTTGTACATAATTGGAGAGAATGTCCCCGCTTGCATATATAACTTTATAAAAGGTCATGAAACAGCAAAAGTAACGACACCCACATTCTAATGAAATATGTATGATGTGGTAATTAGCATTGTGTATAAGGGGCATTACATTTGGTTGAGGCAAACTAAAGTTACAGAACGGAAACCAATATTGGGACGTATACGTACGAACGTAAGCACGGACGTACGAACAGACAGACGGACGAATATAATGCCTCCTCTAGTGACGGCATTGACATTAGATGGTTTGTTTTAAAAGAGCGGCTCGACAAACATTGACAAATGAACAATACTAAAAATACCAAAAGTAGTTGTGAAATATTGACCTCAAATAAAACAGTATTTATTGATAGAAATTATCTGTGTCTAGTTAATTCGGTCAATAATGAAGTACGTCTAACATGTTTATTTCTAGCCTATTTTGAATATAATAACCACACCATTGATAGCAAGTTTATATGAATATGTGTATTTTTTAAGTGCATGACTATATGACCAATATATACTCTCTAAGTCATTGTAAATATCAATGTATAAAAATACTTACTTTATACAATTGCTATCACATGTATCATAAAATAATGTTTACTGCAAGGTTTTTAGTATCGGTACACGTACATTTGTTTACTTTTTTTTAGCGGGAGTTTATGAATTAAGTTAATGTGTTTAGAAATACGGAAACTAAAATATATTTTTCTTTAAGGTCGTTTTGTTTTCAATTTAATTATTCTGTTCTCACAAAGACGGGAAAACAAATTTAGTCTGTCCATAATCTGTTTTAAAAATGAAGAAAGATATTTGATTTTTTAACTTTACTATGAAGTGTGTTAACAAATTTTAAACACAATTACAAATTGGAAAACGATGCATCCAAATATACAATTGACACATATAAAAAATCTAAGAAAATAAAAATAAATTTGAATTTAATTGTTTCACCACTATACAACGTCTAATTTTTTTCTGATCGTATCAATAATTATTAAAGTTTTCAATAACACCAAGCAGAGACTCGATGTTCAGGCTGTGATAACATTCTTTCTTTTCTTTTTCCTAGACTTACCCTGCGTCAACTTTGGAAAAGATTTATTTATATCTAAATGAATATGTTGTGTGATTGCCAATGAGACAATTCTTCACAAAGACCAAATGACACAGAATGTGGTTCATAAGTGTTTTCTTGCTTCTCTTTTTTTTTTTATTGATAAGACCGCTTTTTTTTGTTTGTTTGATTTATTTTACATTAGTCATTGTGTGGCCCTTTATAGTTTGCTGTTCGGCGTGAGTCAAGGCTTTATGTTAAAATCAGAAATTTGACCTATAGTTGTTTACTTTTCTACACTCTGTGACTTTGGCACTAATACCACATCTTCTTATTTCAGTTTAAGTTATTATGCATATGCGTATTTAATGAGTGTCCTCTTCGAGGTCCGCTTACAGATATACTGGTATAATATGGCATATATAGATATGTATTTTAGTAATGCTTTGCATGTATTTCAGGATGCCAGTAGTGTTTTTATGCAAACAAATGTTGTTTATTTGTATCTTGTCTGCATGTTGTGTGTGTTTTAAAGTTGTGTTTATGTTATTTTATATTCGGTAAAAAGCTCTCAAGAGCTTATGTGTGTATTGTTATATGTGAACCGAATCAAAATAGAACTGTTGTATTCGTATAAGTTTTTTTTAGGGCAAATAACAAAAGTAATTTATTCTAATTTAGATAAATCATAGTATACAGATAGATACTAATATGTTCAAATTTTTCGTTTTTTATCCGTGTCTGGCACTTATACATAAATATATTGGTCCCAAGTCAAATCTAACATTAACAATATTCCATGACAGTTCTAATTGATATTTTTTTGTCGAAATATTGCGAGTTTTTATTGTTTTTTTTTTAGAATGTTTTAATAAACAAAACGTTAAGTCATACGTTATTCGTCATACATGTTATATATATATATAACTTGTCTAAACATCAACCCAACAATGTTAGATCTGTAAATTTGCTTTCGCAAATTTTTGGTTCTTCCCTCGCCGGGATTCGAACCCATGCTACTGTGATATCGTGACACCAAATCGCCTGCACTGCAGCCGTCCCGCTAGACCATACG
Organism: Mytilus galloprovincialis; assembly: GCF_965363235.1. Classification (NCBI taxonomy): domain Eukaryota; kingdom Metazoa; phylum Mollusca; class Bivalvia; order Mytilida; family Mytilidae; genus Mytilus; species Mytilus galloprovincialis. The sequence continues at coordinate 3,631,026 of NC_134846.1, read as the reverse complement.
ACCACCTGGGCTCTCAAAAAAAGAGCTTTCGCTGGCCGTGTGTTACCTTTCCTCGTCAGTTTTAATCTAGCGGCGTACTGCAGTACATGATATATAAGGCATGAAGATGTTATTGTTACAGATCAGCTAAATTATCTATAGTAAAGGATCCTACAAATTAATGTAATATACAGTCACAGAAAATAATTATATTTATAAGTACGTCTGAGTCAGTGACAACTCTACAACAGATGTATACATCGGATCGCCATCAATGATGGTGATACATGGCTGTGTACATAATGTATATACAACTCGTCTAAACATCAACCCAACAATGTTAGATCTGTAAATTTGCTTTCGCAAATTTTTGGTTCTTCCCTCGCCGGGATTCGAACCCATGCTACTGTGATATCGTGACACCAAATCGCCTGCACTGCAGCCGTCCCGCTAGACCACACGACCACCTGGGCTCTCAAAAAAAGAGCTTTCGCTGGCCGTGTGTTACCTTTCCTCGTCAGTTTTAATCTAGATCTAACATTGTTGGGTTGATGTTTAGACGAGTTGTATATACATTATATACACAGCCATGTATCACCATCATTGATGGCGATCCGATGGATACATCTGTTGTAGAGTTGTCACTGACTCAGACGTTCTTATAAATATAATTATTTTCTGTGACTGTTTATTACATTAATTTGTAGGATCCTTTACTATAGATAATTTAGCTGATCTGTAACAATAACATTTTCATGCCTTATATATCATGTACTGCAGTACGCCGCTAGATTAAAACTGACGAGGAAAGGTAACACACGGCCAGCGAAAGCTCTTTTTTTGAGAGCCCAGGTGGTCGTGTGGTCTAGCGGGACGGCTGCAGTGCAGGCGATTTGGTGTCACGATATCACAGTAGCATGGGTTCGAATCCCGGCGAGGGAAGAACCAAAAATTTGCGAAAGCAAATTTACAGATCTAACATTGTTGGGTTGATGTTTAGACGAGTTGTATATATATATATATATATATATATATATATATATATATATATATATATAAGTACGTTTGAGTCAGTGACAACCCTACAACAGATGTATCCATCGGATCGCCATCAATGATGGTGATACATGGCTGTGTACATAATGTATATACAACTCGTCTAAACATCAACCCAACAATGTTAGATCTGTAAATTATGACCAAAAACAAAATCGACAGTAGAAAGGGGCAATGCAAATTACATCTGCTTACACCTTGCTACAGACGTATTGAAGAGCTCTTCATTCGGAGTAATTTAAGTTTTGACATATTGTACAGACTTTAGCTCTTCATTCGGAGTAATTAAGGTTTTGACATTTTGTACAGACTCCGTCAATAATTATTGTAGACAGCAACTAATTGTTGCAGTGAGGAGCCTATGGCCTCTGTTAGTCGTGTATGAATTTTATTTTCAGTTTCTTTAATATATTTCGGAGTTAAGTATGACGTCCATTATCATTGAACTAGTACATATTTTTGTTGAGAGGCCTGTTATTTTTCTTAAAGCACGCCTCTGGTTACGGAATTTTTTCGCTGTATTGAAGACCCACTTGTGACCTTCGGTTTTTTCTCTTCTTAGGTCGGATTAACTTGTTGCCTCTTTGACACATTCCCAATATCCATTCTCGATTTCATTATTGCATGTTTATTGCATTGTGTTTCGTTAGGTTGTGTAATATGTAGTCTTTGCATTTATTCTCATTTTAAATACTTCATATGTTTTTTTTTTTGGATCATTATTTAACTGTTAAAATCACGCGTATGACCGGATGTTGTATTTCACTGAATAATCAGTTTAATTCTTTAGACGTGGTTACATGCACAAGAATCATTTATTCGTGACATTACAGGCAGTCTTTTCATTTCTATTTTCATGTTATGTTTTAATTTTAATTTTGATACAGACTGTTCGAAAGATGTTTTTTTAAATGACATTTTAGAACTGGAAGCTACTTCTCTATTTAAACTTTACATGTCTGGTAATGTCAATTAGATAAATTTCAACCAATTAGGTATATGTCAATGTCTAATTTTGTGAAAATTTTAAGGCCTTGCTGAGGTGCTGAAGCCGTGATAATGGTCATGAGAAGGCATTAGATTTGTCAATTTTGAAAAATAATCGGTTTATTATCTGTTATGGCCTTTCTATAAATGCAAAGTTTTCCATTGCATAAGACATGTAAGACCAGTTATCTGTACTTAAGTGTTCGTCCTTGAAATTGCTAAATTAATTTACACCATAAATCACTAAAATATATAATGGTCTATGGCTTGTGAGACGTCATCAGTTTAGCATTATTTTTTACATCAGTATTCTAGATGAATTTTGCCTAATTTATTTTCACGAGCACTTGTCTCAAACAACAACTTTCCTAGGTATACAAAAAAAAGGTTTATTAGACAAGTGACTTTGATTGATTTCTGTTCTGATTGATTTCTGTTCTTTATATTTTAGAACCATATTATACTCTATTCTTTATTTATGGTGGTCTATTTTCTTTGTTCTTTATACTCTATGTCATTGTGTTTCAGTATTCATTAGACCAATCATTTTGTAAACCCCATCAAGATCCTCAAGAAGGAGAGTGGGTAAAAGGAGGAGATGAGCGCCCCGTCTAAATAACGGTTATTGTAAGATTGTATTGATAAGGACAAACAAAACATTCAATAAATTATCTTTAAATAACATAAAAGGGAGGATCCATGCCTAAAACGGCGGGCTGTGCAGATATTAAAAAAAAATCTTTGTTATCCATAAAAGAATTTTCCTATATAAATTTTTCACAGTTTTTTTGTAATTCGAGTTGTACTTTAGGTTTTCATATGCAGCATTGGCTTCTATTTTCGCATCTTCAAGGTTAGACACAGCATTATTCTATAAATATCAGTATAAAACCTTTACTCTTGATTTGTATGTAGGTCTACAGTAAATATAGTGTGCTTACATGTAACTAGAATAAATGACTCATATCAATTTATCATATTGCACACTTCCGGATTCTGAAATTACTTTTTAAAAGGTTTATTTGTGATAAGAGAAATGTTAAAAAATATTAAAATCTTCATCAACATTCTAATGAACAAATAACAGAGCAAAATCGAGTCCAAACTCGTTATCACCTATCATAAACCAAGCAGTGAAACATAGAGAAAACGAAACAATATGTTCTCAATTGTTTTAATGAAAAGGGTTACCTTCCTTCAAAATTAGGCGATAACTTCTTATTGCCTTTCGTCAAAAATGTAAATTGTAATGAACATTTGGACATGAAACACAATGTTCTCAAAATGAAATGTAGAAGTTATTGAACTAAAAAATACCCTAACAAATAGTTTATATAAATAAGACGATGTGGTATGAGTGCCACAGAGACAACCGACTTAAAGGTATTTATATAACCTTATATTAAATTCTACTGGTATTACGTCGTTAAATCAAAAACTTATTATTAAGGTCAAAATAAAAATGTTGTTTTACTGTTAATAAACAGTTAATTGCTTTTAAGTTTTTAATAATAAAATAATGTCAACAGTTATAAGTGCCAGTGATGCAAACATAAATGTATTATTGTGTTTTCTGCCTCTATGCCTACCTTAAGTGTGCATGTCTGCACATATATAAACCAATATGTTGACCATAGCACCGTTAAAAATCTTCCCAATTGTTTTCGAAAGGCGTCTGTTATTATTTTTGTTTGTACTAACAGCCTTTTTAAATGAAATTTCTAAAATCCATTTTTGACGTAAATGATTTTAATAACCTTATTTTATGGAATAGACATATACATTATTACTGTAATTTGTACATAAACGAATAAATATAGACAATTTTAGTTCAAATATAGTCTGAATGACCGTAATAGTTCATATATGGTCTAAATGGAAACATTTTGAAGCAAAAAGGCGTACAAGGTTTTATATTCTAAATATTTATTAATGAAAAAGACGCTTTTGGGAATCTTTTAGACATGTTGACCATGACATAATTACCATTCACAAAAATGGTACTAAAAAGATAGAATGTTCAAATCAAAATTGATATAAATTTAGTCTGATTCATGCATTTAGCTCAAAGATAAAAAGAGAGGTTTACTATCTTAAAATTGTTATTTTTTTTAAAGTCAACAGGAATAGTTATTTATCTGACTTAAATTCATATATTTTTTTCAAGATGTTTAATTTTGGAATTACATGTAAGTAGTAGTGAAAGCTTTGATTTGTAAAAGATTTTTTTTAATGTCAAAAATTTCCATTGATTCGTTAATTTAAAAAAAAGTCATGATTACCGTTTTATTACCACGGTGACCTCAATTTTGAGGGCATGCAATTTTTGATTAATACATGTATGTACATTTTAGTATAGATTCATTAACTTGGCTGTAAGGAAAAAAAATTATTAAACAGCATTTCAATGGTTTACATATTTTAAAAACGAATCCATGGTCATGATTACTACGGAAGGCTTTAGGGCGAGGACTTTTAGGGCATGCTAATTTATTTTTTTCCAATTTGATATAACAAATTAATGATTTGATATGACATTGTAACAGATTTTTAATTTAATATTTCATATTTTCAATTTGATATAACAGATTTATAAATTGATAATGAGACAATATCTGAAAAACCTAATTTCCATGTCCCGCCTTTCATCAGATATTATTTTGTTATTCAGGCATCTTTTTGGAATATTTTAAGTTTCAGTATTATCTCGAGTATATAAAGCACCAACTGCAACCAATTAAACATTCTTTTTGATATTTCATCTCATGAAATATAATAATTTAAATGGTCAACCCCCCCCCCCCCCCCCAAAGAATCATGTTTTCCCCTGCTTTTTTCTGAAAATTAAATCATTCAAAGAATATCTAAATTAAGTGAACAGCCTTCCGATTTTCTCAAATCTGATAGATTATATAATATACCTCTCCATTACTGGTCTTTTTTTTATAACTAAAGCATGTAAGAAAATTTTGCATTTTTAAGGGTCTTTTGAAATGAGGATGTCTTTTGAAATGAGGATGTCTTTTGAAATGAGGATGTTAATTTGATGTATGCCTTTTTGTGCTTCGTTACATTTGTTGTTTTTATAGTGATTAAGATGATAACACAATGTTGACTGCTGTACCCCTATTTTTGACATTTTTACCTATTGTGTCTGTTTGTTTTGTTCACGCATCGGTTACAATATAATGGAATTTGATGCGACTGTCATACAAGTGAGAGGTTTAGCTAGCTATAAAACCAGGTTCAATCCACCATTTTCTACATTTGAAAATGCCTGTACCAAGTCAGGAATATGACAGTTCTTGTCCATTCATTTTTGATGCGTTTTGTTATTTGATTTTGCCATGTGATTATGGACTTTCCGAATTGATTTTCCTCTGAGTTCAGTATTTTTGTGATTTTACTTTTGATTGTTGTCCCCAGGGGCACTTTCCCTCCTGTTACCGCTGGTTTTTTTTCAACTGAAGACACGTTTGAAAGATTAAAGCTGGCTTTAAAGCCGGTTTTAAAGCTATTTAGAACTCTCACTTGCATGACAGTCGCTTAGAAATCCAATATACAGTGTGTGAGTAGAAGACAAAAAAGATATTATAGGTAAAAATGTCAGCATTCAACATTGTGTTATATCTTAATCAGTATTAAAGCAAACAACTATTTCAACAAACAAACAAAAAAAGTTGTTAAAGTACATAAACAAAACTGAAAGACAAGAATAGAAAACGTGACTATAGCATAGTAACACAATGACGGGATGTATGAATACCACGGCAAGTAAAAATTATATTACCAACAAAAAAAATTAAACTGTTCATATCAAAAAAATAAATATAGAGAAAAACCGTTTGAAGTGCTATAAGTTAAAAACGAATTTTTGTCTAAATTGTGATATATACGTCTGCCCCATGTTATATACCTCGCCATCCGTTGTGTTTCACAATTTGCTGTGTGTTTGCCTTTTGTAATCCTTTACATAACTTAGTGTTGATGGTAGATTGCCAAAACATCTGTTATTTTTTGTTTGACAATTACAGATTTCGAGCTTATCATATCCTTCAGACATGTTACTAAAATCCGGATGTTGACATGAAAATGTATTGTTATGTTTTGTTTTACGTATATGGGAAATACTGTATCTTCTTTATTTAATATATGTTTGTTTTTTTTTGGTTTGAGTGTTGTGCCTACTTATATCTGTTTGTTAAGATTAGATAATTTGAGGAATAAAACAACATGATTTTTTCGGAGATTTTATTGAATTAATACTACATTATATATTAATTCAGTCTTTCTTCGATGTTATATTTTCGTCGGCATTTAGATGGGTTCTACAATGTTTAAGTATCTCTTTAATTACCAGAAACATAAGCATTTTTAGACATAGGTCGAAAATATGTAAGGCACATACAATATATTCTAGAATGCACAAAAAAACACTTATAATTAACACTCGTCTGATAATTTATGTTATTTAATACCACGAAAGTTTAGATCACTGATTCACGTTGTGAGAAATATCGTAATTGTATATCTAATATTATCACAGTTAATGCATTTAATCAAAATATTGTCAAACGAGAAGGAATGTATTCAAATCCTTTATCAAAATGAAGGTCAAAAACATACAAAAAAAATCGAAAATGACAAACATATCCATCACGTACTGTATTTAGCTAAAACAAAAAAGACTGCGCAACACAAAGCTATGAAAAAAGTATCCAGCCCATGAGGCACCTGTCATGATTGATACTTTGGTTACATCCTCTTATAGGTGATGTGTTTCCCTCGGTTTTAGTTTGTAATCCGGATTTGTTTTCTCAATCGATTTATGACATTTAAACACAGGCATACTGGTGTTGCCTTTTTTTACAGTTCAACAGGAAAAGTATGGTACTTTAGCCATATTCGATATTATCTTTAATAATATGACATCCTTACTCCTATTTTGCCTTCATATACAAAATAAGAAGTATCCCCTACTGTGCGCTTTCCCTATAACTCATTGTCATTTGAAGTCTCTATGTTCATTATACTTTTGTGATTAATTTACAAGAATGATTACGTCATTATTCTGACATTGTGTTTCCAAAAAGGAAATTAATGAAATCTTTCAAAACCAAATTAGCCTTTGAATTATACAATATGATCAAGCCGTCAATCACATAACTTCTAAATGTCATATTGAAACTGTGCAATTCTTCAGAATTGAGGTAAACAGATGTTTTAGGTTAATCAAATTTGAGTGGTGTCAATTCTCTTGCATAAAACATGTACAAGATGCAGTTACTTCCAGATAAAGTCATTTTTGCTGAATTGATAAATGCATTGTCGCTTATAGTTTCACGCAAAAGTTATTCGGAATATTCTACACTTATGGGTTTCCAATAAGTTAGTACATCTAGATATTTATAGTTGAAATAAGTGCCAGTCAAGATATTCAACATGGTCAATATCAGCCCTTTAGTAGATGATATTCATATACAACAATTAAACCTACATGTATTGTTTCAATTGTTTATTTGCTAGAGCGGCAGTGTGTAATCACCAGCTGTTGCAACTGAAGCTACTTTCGCGTTAAAGTGAGCATATTAAGCTTGTGTCTTCTAAATTTTTTTTATAAGTGGTCGTACACGTATATAAAATATAGCTGCACAAACAAAAGTGGTGTTTATAATAATAGATTAATGTGCTTAGTTTAGATTGATGCTTAAAAATGTATTATAACAATAAATAGATATAAGAACATGTGGTATGAGTGCCAATGAGACAACTTTCAATCCAAGTAACCATTTGTAAAAGTAAACCATTATTGGTCAAATTACGTCCTTCAAAAAAGAACGTAGTTTTAAACCAAGTAACAAGCTATAAAGTAGCATATTTACCTGACGATATCAGGATATTGGTATTTAGTCAAATCTTAACTGGAATTTGTGACACAATGAAAATTCCAAATGTAAAACAATATGTCGAAATGTTTAGGCTTTAAATAAATACCTATTTGGATAAGTTAAAACAAGCACGCGAGGTGTATAGTATTTTATACGATTACAGGTTTGTAATGTTTAAAACCCATATTGTATCAGTGTGTAACATGTTAATTATGATCTTTGAAAGTCAAGTAGTTCGAGCATTTTGCTAAGTACGTGTTAAAAAACTTCAAACAAATAATCTGTACTGTGGGTTAGCATTCATTAGTCGTCAGTATCCTATAGATTAACAACTTGTGGTTATATTGATAATTTAAAATCTTCCTTGAAGGTTGCGCACAAATGCACAGCTAAGGCCGTGTTCACACCAAACTCCATGTACAGTAAACTTGTTTACAATTAGTTTAATGTACTGGACATTGGTTTCACATTAAATTTGTTCACATCTATACACCTTGTTTAATTACCTGTACATAAGATTTGTTCACATTTGTAAACTCTATGTCATTTAAATGTTCATTACGTAGAATCGAATAAAACGTTTTCGGACAACTTTTCTAGCAGTAAGGGAACAACCATTTGACTCTAAATAGGGGGGATGGAAATCTTCCGGACCCCAATTGGATAAAGAAAACAATTCTGGTTCTACAGATGATAAAAAATATTCTGAATCAAGAGTTTCCCCATACATTATAGTGTTAAATGTTGCAGAAAAAAAAAGTTGATTGCCAGCATCGAAAAAAACGGAATAAAACGTTTGCGCGGAAATAATTCTGACTCAGATAAATAAACAAAATACCCCCCTTTTTAAGTTAAGTGGTTGCTTCTTTATGAAAGCCATTTTGATGATTTGCAGTAGTTTAAAGATACTTACAGACGAAGAAGAAGGATTGATATATTAGAGATCACTATATTTCTATCTTTAATGGTATTTCTTCTCCAAGAAGTATTTGAAAAAGGGAGGGGGTAATGTTTTTTTTATTTACTTTTTAAGTGTAATTTCACGGATCAAAGACACTAGACAAACGATACATTTACCTTACACTTTTTAAGTAATGCATTTATGAGTGAATCGTTGTTTGAGTAAAGACCAGTGGCAAATATTTCTGTGTAAGTCAAGTCCACTCGGAAAGACCTTAATTTTCAAATGAATTATGTGTTCGGCAATGATGCTGCTTTGAGTCTTGCTAAAGGCTTAATAAAGCTACGTTAAGTTTTATTTCTAAACAAAACAAATAAATATATATAGTTTAGACAAATATTTCTGTAAAGAACTTTTAATAATTTCTATAAAATATCAATTTATTCAAAAATCGATTCTTTCTTAAATATGCACGGTGAAACTAATGTTTTGAATGCCAAGTTTTGTGTACACTTAATCTACACAAAAGCTACATCGAGTATCGACTGCATGTAGACAAAACATGATTTACACTACATGTAAACATTGAGTTTTATCAATGGGAACGTAATTTTGTTTAGTTTACGTGTGAGTTACACTTACACAACACCGAGTATATGTCAATGTGAACACGGCCTTAATTAATTCGATTGATGTGTCATTTGTATACAAGAGTTATATTCCTTTGAACTATGTTTAATTTTATAAAGTCAATGTGTTGATTGTCTACCTTGAACAGGGTTATAATTTCTCTTTTACATAGTTATCAAAGGTACCAGGATTATAATTTAGTACGCCAGACGCGCGTTTCGTCTTCATAAGACTCATCAGTGACGCTCATATCAAAATATTTATAAAGCCAAACACGTACAAAATTGAAGAGCATTGAGGATGCAAAATTCCAAAAAGTTGTGCCAAATACGGCTAAGGTAATCTATGCCTGGGATAAGAAAATCCTTAGTTTTTCGAAAAATTCAATGTTTTGTAAACTGGAAATTTGTAAAAATGACCACATTATTGATATTCATGTCAACACCGAAGTGTTACATAATAGTTCTTTTTATTGAGTTTAAGATCGTTATAAAATCTGTAAATGTACTAGATACTCGTATTTTACATACGTTTTTTAAAGACATTTATGTATATAAATAATTTCTTTTATTTGTTTTGGAATATTTAAATTAATATATACCAATATAAAGAATTATTTTATTATCTTATAAATATTTTTTTGTAACATTTAATTGTATAGAACGGGCTAAAACGTCTTATATGAACAAGGTCAAATCTACCCTCATCATCTTTAAGTTTCTTCATGTGATGGGACAAACTGCTCTAAATCAAGATCACAAGCACTTGTTTCAGAATACAAATTTCCTGTATGATACCTTAATATAACATTAAGGTATATAGGGGGGGATATTCTAAAACAAGTGCCTATGTCACAGAAAATGCATCTTCTTCCAAGTATTCATGAAATTACTCTCTTTAAAAGCCATATCCTGGAAGTTATCAAAACAAAACTTTCTTTCTACTTTCAATTTGAGGTACAATATGCCAGTTAAAAACATAGGTTTAATTGTGCTGTCAAGAATACACTGTTTGAAGCTGTGGTATGCATCAAAAATATTCAACAGCATTCCTCCTTCTACTCGTAAAGGCATTTGTTTCTACGATTAACATGGTGTATACAATTATGTCAGAACTCAAATGAAGCAGAAAGGCTGATGTAACTTATCTGCTTTACTCGATCCCTAAAGTCAAATACATGAAAAAAGTGTAATAACGCCTTACACAAACACACATACGCACACACACACAAAATAGTACATTATAGCCACCACTTTATTCCAGAAGCTTTTAACTGATGCCGAATGCTGTAGTGAATAAATATAATTGGAACCTTTCTAAAACAATTAGAAGTTTTTCTGAAAAAAAACTATAAATGAACACAGAACTATATCATCTTCACATAATGATTGAATGTTAGGAAAATTGACCAGAGTTATCGTACTTTGATCACAGAGAGGGGATAGCAAACAATTTTTAATTTCAGCCTAATTAACATTAAACAAGTTTCCACTTACAAATAATGTTTCTTTATTCAAATATAAGGACTTTGTCAGCTAAATCTACTAATTTTATTAGATATTATGAATTTTTATGACAATAAATTAACATGCTATATAAAGAGCCCAAAAAATGACAAGACTTAACTTAATACCCTTAAAACAGGAAAACAAACTGTCTAATCTATATAAAAGATGAAAAATACACACCACTAAATAATGCTTTTGGGAAACCTTCCTTTTGATTTAACTAACACAATATACGTGTTCCTCCAATCGCCAATTGTGTAAAGAAAGTACTGTAAATGAGAAAATACATGTATATGTGTTCTGATATGAATCAGAAGCATGCTTATCAATTTTCCCCTTATGTTGTACTGTTACACCAATGTTAGGGTTTTCGCTTGAATTGTTTTATGTTGTCATTTCAGGGCCTTTTATAGCTGACTAGTATGTATGGGTTTTTTCTCATTGTTGAAGACCGTAAAGTGACATATAGCTGTTAATATTTGTGTCATTTTGGTCTGTTGTGGAGAGTTGTCTCATTGGCAATCATGCCACATCTTCCTTTTACATGTAGAAACCATTATGTATTATAGAAGTGAGGCGGTAAAGTGTTGAAGTGTTTGATAGCTTCAAAGGCGTCAAAATGGCAAATTATAATAAAACATGGAGCGGTTCTTGTCGCAAACCCTTTTAACTAAAAAAAACAGTGTATAATGTGTGCCACATATTCAATGGTTCTAACCAATTAATTATTTATATTTTTGTTAAACTCTCTTAAAAAATATGTTATGTTGTTGTTTTTAGATCTCTTTATTCATCCTTTTTTAATCTAGATCGTTTTCATGATTTATTGAACCTATTGAAAGTACAATGAAAATCTGCAAAGAAGACAACCTTCAACTGTTTACATATATTTTTTAAAATACTTCAAACATTAACAACAGACTCTATTTTAAAAGAGTAAAATCCATTTTATTCCTTTTTATAATCTTTTTCAATGTTTACTATAAATGAATGCAGATTTCATAAAGTTTTACAATATTCCATGTTTTTATTCTTATAATTGATAAAACTTACATTAAATGTTTGGGAAATTTCCCAAAATATATGAAAGTTTTAAAATATTTGTGGTAAAAATGTATATATGACAACTATTTATTTGGGAAATGTCCCGAAATCATTTTCAACATTAAATTTTATGACATATATATTGGCAAAGTGTTTGAACAAACAGATCTGAAACACATTTCGGGAAATATCCCGACAAAAATAAACTAATTACAAAATGTATAACACAGATGTCTTTAAATATTTTCGGGATTTATCCCGAAAAATCAAATGTATATGCTAGGTCTCATAACTAATAATTTCTTTCAACATTTCGGGAAAAATCCCGAAATCATTTTCAACATAAATTTTATGACATATATGTTGGCAAAGCGTTTGAACAAACAGATCTGAAACACATTTCGGGAAATATCCTGACAAAAATAAACTAATTACAAAATGCATAACGCAGATGTTTTCAAATGTTTTCGGGATTTATCCCGAAAAATTAAATGTATATGCTAGGTCTCATGACTAATAATTTCTTTTCACATTTCGGGAAATATCCCGAAATATAAATCTAATGTCGGCACACACTTGGTGCATAGATTTTTTTTACCATTTCGGGAAAATCCCGAAATAAAATCTACAAGCAAAAATTACTCATTTTGATTTATTAAACATATTGAGAAAAATCCCGAAAAAAAATCTTTGAGATTTTACAACACAGATTTTTGATACATAAGAAATTTTTTATGTAAACTTGTTTCTAACATTTATTGAAATATTCATAAAACATATGTCTCACTTAAAAAATTTTTTTTGGATATTATGTATAACCATACTTTTCATTACAGTTCAGAAAAAGCATTTTCTAAGAAATATAAAGGTTGCTCTATATTGCATCACATTTGCAACATGCTAAATTTGACAAAGTGCATATAACAGGTTAAACATACAAAATAAAATTCCATTAGTCTGATTAGAATAACTTGTTTTAAAAATTATTTCTTATTTAAAAAGACTAAGATTGCATATATATGCAATTACTATGCTCTAGTTAACTAATAAGCTCACATATAGAACAACAATCATGACAATGTTTACTAAATAGTGGTTGCATTTAAGGAGCTAAAAGGCACCAACAAGATTTACAGAATGTATATCTATACAAATACAATGATATTGCAATATTACATTTATACCATGTATACCAAAAGAACAGTTTGAAAGATATCAGGAAGTCTGCAGTCCTTTAAATTATGTTTGTCATTCTTTTTCTTTCATTTATCTTCAAATCTGTGTCTTTTAAGACTCACACCAATTTGTCCTCCAAGATTTCTTTGTATCCTACAAAGAAAAGTCAATTCAAGTTCAATATTCTAAAGTCCTTCAGGCATATTAATATTCATGATTCCCCCCCCCCCCCCGACATATTTTATTCTGTCTTATAATCATGATAATAGATGAATTTGTTATCATAGGTCCTTTCATAGCTTACTGTATGTCATTTGTTTTCTTCAATAATTGAAGCCTTAATACTCTGATGATGTTTAAATTTTGTTCTTATAATTATTATGGCAGTTGTTTCCTTAGCAATCATACTGCATCTTTTTTTTCTAATCTGGTGTTTTCATTTTTTATACGACCACAAAATTTGAAAAAATTTTCGTCGTATATTGCTATCATGTTGGCGTCGTCTGCGTCGTCGTCCGAATACTTTTAGTTTTCGCACTCTAACTTTAGTAAAAGTGAATAGAAATCTATGAAATTTTAACATAAGGTTTATGACCACAAAAGGAAGGTTGGGATTGATTTTGGGAGTTTTGGTCCCAACATTTTAGGAATAAGGGGCCAAAAAGGGCCCAAATAAGCATTTTCTTGGTTTTCGCACTATAACTTTAGTTTAAGTTAATAGAAATCTATGAAATTTTGACACAAGGTTTATGACCACAAAAGAAAGGTTGGGATTGACTTTGGGAGTTTTGGTTCCAACAGTTTAGGAATTAGGGGCAAAAAAAGGGCCCAAATAAGCATTATTCTTGGTTTTCGCACAATAACTTTAGTTAAGTAAATAGAAATCTATGAAATTTAAACACAAGGTTTATGACCATAAAAGGAAGGTTGGTCGTGTGTACTATTGTTTTTCTGTTTGTCTTTTTTATTTTTAGCCATGGCGTTGTCAGTTTGTTTTAGATTTATGAGTTTGACTGTCCCTTTGGTATCTTTCATCCCTCTTTTGGTATTGATTTTGGGAGTTTTGGTCCCAACAGTTTAGGAATAAAGGGCCCAAAGGGTCCAAATTAAACTTTGTTTGATTTCATAAAAAATTTAATAATTGGGGTTCTTTGGTATGCCGAATCTTACTGTGTATGCAGATTCTTAATTTTTGGTCCCGTTTTCAAATTGGTCTACATTAAGGTCCAAAGGGTCCAAAATTAAACTTAGTTTGATTTTAACAAAAATTGAATCCTGGGGGTTGTTTGATATGCTGAATTTAGAAATGTACTTAGATTTTTAATTATTGGCCTAGTTTTCAAGTTGGTCCAAATGGGGGTCCAAAATTAAACTTTGTTCATCAAAAATTGAATAAATGGGTTCTTTGATATGCCAAATCTAACTGTGTATGTAGATTCTTAATTTTTGGTCCAGTTTTCAAATGGTCTACATTAAGGTCCAAAGGGTCCAAAATTAAACTAAGTTTGATTTTAACAAAAATTAAATTCTTGAGCTTATTTAATATGCTTTATCTAAATATGTACTTTGATTTTTGATTATGGGCCCAGTTTTCAAGTTGGTCCAAATCAGGATTCCATATCAAGTATTGTGCAATAGCAAGAAATTTTCAATTGCACAGTATTGCACAATAGCAAGAAATATCTAATTGCACAATATTGTGCAATAGCAATTAATTTTCAATTGGAGTTATCTTTCTTTGTATAGAATAGAAGTTGATAATATATGTTGGAAATTTGACAGACATGACTATGATGTCATTTTCTATTTTTATTTGCCAATAACTTTATGTAAATAACTTCATTGGAAATTTGCCAATATAAAATGTTGCTGATGAAGCTTTTTTTCCTTATCTTATCTAAAATGTTTTTAGATAATGTATGTTGGACATTTGCCAGACATGACTATGATGTCATTTTCTATTTTTATTTGCCAATAACTTTATGTAAATAACTTCATTGGAAATTTGCCAATATAAAATGTTGCTGATGAAGTTTTTTTTTATTGTTTTATACAATAAACAATGTATATTCACTTTTACTACCAACCAATCTTTACCATTCAGTGATAACAAGCACTTTATTTTACATTTTAATATTTTATGATGTATTTAAAAGAGTAGTTATTGTTGCAAACTCCATTAGAAATTTGAATTGATATCAGTTTTGGAAAAAGGGAAACGGGGATGTGAAAAAAAGGGGGGGGGGGGGTTTAAATTTTTCTCATTTCAGATTTCATAAATAAAAAGAAAATTTCTTCAAACATTTTTTTGAGAGGATTAATATTCAACAGCATAGTGAATTGCTCAAAGGCAAAAAAAATATTTTAAGTTCATTAGACCACATTCATTCTGTGTCAGAAACCTATGCTGTGTCAACTATTTAATTTTAGATTTAAAAAGTTTGAAGAAGAAATCTTTAATTGATTTGTAAAATCTTGACATTTGTTTTGTGCAATCCAAATTCAGAGCTGTATCACGCTTGAATGTTTTGTCCATACTTGCCCCAACTGTTCAGGGTTCGACCTCTGCGGTCGTATAAAACTGCGCCCTGCGGAGCACCTGGTTGATATATATATGTGTGTGTGTTACTTAACCAAATCTTACCTACAAACAAATGGGACATTAATCGGCTCTGACAACCAAAAAATTAAAAAAATTGATGTTTAACAAAAAATTTAATGGGGAATGTATCAATGGATCACAGATGATGCCCACGCTTGCATATCATATAAAGTTATAAAAGGACATAACTGAAGAACAGTAAAATTGACTCTACCGAAAACACTTGATCTGATTTAGTGGTAATAGGTATTGTGTATAAGTTTCATAAAATTTAGCTTATGCAAACTTAATTTAGAGAAAGGAAAAACAAATCCAGCAATTTTTCCATTTTCATAGGGACATACCTCTAAAACATTTAATGACAACCTCAAAAGTCAAACTTGATCTGTATTTTGTGGTAATAAATATTGTGTACAATTATTCATACATGTCATAGCATTTGGTTGAGGCAAGCTAATTAAAGTAAGTGAATGGAAATGAAAATTTCAGCAATCATTGTGAAGAGGCATAATTTTAAAACGGTTAAAGTGACCCCCTTAAAATTCAAACTTGATCTGTATTTTGTGGTAACAAGCATTGTGTATAAGTTTAATTGCATTTAGTTGAGGCAAATCAAAGTTAGAGAACGGAAACTATAAATATAAGCATATTTTTCATTTGTAAAGGGGCATAACTACAGAACAGTTAAGTGACACCACCCCCTTAATACATACTTGATCTGTATTTTGTGGTAATAAGCATTGCTGTGTATTGATTTCATAGCATTTGGTTCAGAGGCAAACTTATAAAAGTTAGAAAATGGAAACAAAATTCAGCACTTTTGTTTGTTTGTAAAGGGGCATTACTCTAGAACAGTTAAAGTACATGGTGCCACAAAATCATCCCATTATTGCACAACTGTAGTTATTTGTGAACATGGATGCTAATAAACAATTGGCCAGCTAATGAGTGTGCAATATGTATATAATATATATATATAAATGCAACATTCAAATGTCATATAAAAAAGATGTGGTATAATTCATTATTGCCAATGAGACATTTACTCTCCACAAGAGCCCAAATGACACATAAATTAACAACTAAGCCTGCTTTACTTATGATTGAAAATTTGTCGCTTTTTTTTTAATAATATCACATAAACTTGATCCATGAAAATGAAGGCATGGTCAGTTTAACCAGTCAGGCAAATACAGCTTACAATCATTTCATATACCAATAAAGTGGCCTTATTGCTAAATAAGTGTCTAAGAGACAGAGGATTTTATTTGTGAAACAGCACATTTTGTTAAAAATAACATATTTTTGCACAATTACAAACTTTCAAACTTACCGTTCACATCTTCCCATTATAATTTAGACTAAAAAAGACCTTGAACTTCACAGAGAACTCAGAATCAAAGACCTTTCTCCTCCTTAGTTTGTCTAGGCTAACTGCATGTCCTACAGATATGTCAATCTGAAATAAGAACAGAATGGCATAAACCTTCATGCTGAAAATGTTCAATGTGGATTCATTATTATTCATGGGATACCAATTTTCGTGGTTTTCATTGAAACAGCTGAGTCACAAATTTAAATGTTAATCGAATTATAAATTTGCCATCGGGTTGTATACAGACTATGAAAAAACCAAACAAAACAAATACAAAATTTCTTTAATCCACGAAAATTGATACATGTGACCACAAAATTTAAATGAATCCACAGCATTATCCTTAGCATTTTTTTTTACACATGAACAACTTGAAGGCACATTTATTTAATTTAAAATTGTGATATGCACTAATGGATAGATAGATATTAGATTAATTTCTATGAAATTCTGTCTATGAAATCAGGACAGAGTTAGGATTTTCACCTAAATAGGTGGATATTGGATCAATTTCTATGAATTTATGTCTAGAAAAAGAACAAAGTTGAAAATAGATAAAATATATCATTCATTACGAATAATCAATCGAATTCTTAAGCAGAATACAATATTCAGGAAATACTGGAATCTTATCAAAATAGATTCTACAATAGGTGACAAATTCAATAAAAACCTATCAATAGGATTCAAAAGAAATAGAAACATTGGCAGATTTAAGTTAAACAGCTATAAAAGAATTTATGTGAACTAAAGAGTTCCTTCTAACATTTAACTGTGCAGAACTAATTAATGACATTAATGTAAACAACACATGTAAACTGTAATTCTGATGAAGACACTTCTTTACTATGAAAAACTTAAATTAGCAGGGGCCCAATCGCCAATGGCCCCTATAATTGGTGTGAGTTACTTAAATTTCTGCTTTTCTATATTCGACCGTTGGAAGAAAAATGAAATATAATACTTCCATAAAAAAATCAATAAAAAATAAAAAAAACGAAGAAAAAAATATTTGGTAATATATTCTTTCAAGGGCAATAACAGCTTTGAAGGATCAATTGGCAATTTAAATAATACAAGTCCTATTCCCAGATCTTACTTTGCTGAACATATTTATCACTTAAAAAAAAATTAAAATTCCTTCTTTCTATTATTATCTGCAAAAAAACATAACTTTTGGTAAAATAATTTCTTAAGGACAAAAAATCCTATAAAGGATCAATTAACTATTTTGGTCATGATGTAAGCTTATTCGCAGATCTTCAACTTAGCTGAACATAAATAAATGTCTCTACATCTATCATACTTCCTGCATGAAACTTGAAATTCTGCTAAAATTTTGTCTTTCAAGGGCAATAACTCATATAAGGATCCACACTACTATTTTGCTGTTTTAAATTTATCTTTATGATATCTATAATTGATTTCAATATGACAATCATTGTTAACAAGAACATATATATAACATGTATAAATTGTGGGAACTTGCTATTGCAGGAGCAATAACTTCAAATAGCCTAGGGTTTTCAAGATTGGTCTTAATTTTAAAGGCAGATTAATCTTGAAATGCTACGTTAAATATTAAAGTTATTGTTTTTTACCAAACTTAATGCAGTGTTTCTTAATTAAAGGACAAGATAACAACAGACTCTAAAGAGCCTGAATCGCTCATCTGTATTTCAGAGAAGACTTTTAAATGTTATATATAATTAGCAAACTTGATCAACAAATTGTGTAAAATTGACTTTAAAGGGCAATAACTCCTTAAGGGGCCAATTAACAAAACTGCATTTGACCAGTATGTTCTATTTTTAGCCATGGCGTCCATGTTTGTCAATGGATCAAAACTTCAGATACAATTTATAAACTAGATACCCTTAGGAACATTTAGTTAAAGTTTGAAGGTACATGTATTTGGCCCAGTAGTTTCAGAGGAGAAGATTTTTTAAATAGTTTACGACGACAGACGACATAGGACGCCAAGTGATGGCGTAAGCTCACATCGGGCCCTTCGGGCCTCACTGAGCTAAAAATTACAAAATATATACTAGATACCCTAAGGATCATTTAGCCAAAGTTTGGTTAAAATTTATTAATTACAGTAGTTTCAGAAGAGAAGATCTATGAAAAAGTGTACACCAGACATTAATGGATGATTCAACAATTAATGCCAAGGGATGGCAAAAGCTCACATGGCCTCTTAGGTCAGGTGAGCTAAATAGAAAATAAAACTTTTGACAAACAAACAAAAAATCATAAGTCAGGGGCATTATTTAAACAAGTAACATTTAAAACTGCCTATATAAGTTATGTTGAAAACCAGGCTATTTTCAATACTTAGCTTATATCCCCTGCGAGATGAAATTCATGAACTTATGAACCATCATGGACAGTTCATGAATGTTCTAGAACAGTGCATGAATATTCATGATTAAGTTCATAAGGTTAGTTCATGAATTAAGTTCATGAATAGTTCATAAAATACAGTTCATGAACAGTTTCTGAACTATTGTGAACTGGTAGATAGTTCATGAAATTCATAAAATAATTCATAACAAATGTTCATGAACATTTTATGATTTTTTATGAATTAGTCAATTCATATGGTTCATAAATTAATTCATGAAAAATATTAATGAATATTTTATGAACTTTTATGAATCCTTTATTTATGAAGCTATAAAAAGAATTATGTAAGATTTTTTTTTAACTATAATACAAGATGGCAAAGCCATGTTTCTTTTGGGACTAAAAGTCAGGTCTTATGTAGAGAATATAAAATGAAAAACACAGAGCTGTAAATCCTAAGATACTTTACTGTTATTAAAGCATAACAAAAAAATACACATAATTAATTTTAATCACTTAGGGAGGACAGTTCCCGTTATGAACTCAACATACTCAGATATACAATTTCTCCACCCCCCAAAAAAAACAGAATTACAAAATATACAGTATCATCCTATTCATATACATGTACAAGCTTTTTTTAATATACATTATCCAATACAAACTACAATATACTAACTAACTCAATTCTTTTGGCATTTCTTCAATACACATAAAATCCTAACTTATGCTTCAGAAAATGTAATTTACTTTCAAAATCTCAACTTCAATGAATACCAAAATATGTCAAATGTTAAGGCATAAAAATGAATCAACAAAAATCAAGTATGAAACAATGTTTTAACAATAAAATATTCTTTAGTGTACATATTTACCTGTAGATCCAGGTTTGTGGTTCGGGGGTTAGGACCCCCCCCCTTTTTTTTTTTAATTATCATTGCATTTGATTGGGAACATATAGTTGGAACCCCCCTGTAACCTAGATTGCCCCCCCCCCCCCCCCCCCCCCCAATTTAAATGCACTAAGTTTAAACAAGAAAAATGAAATGTACATCTTATTAATGTTTAACTTTTAAGAGTAAATCATTCAATTTCCAGCTAGGAGAAAACATTGATTTTGAAACATGATTTGATCATTATGAAATGGAATTTTTATGATGGAAATATAGTTTTTCTTCAGTAAACTGCACACACCTTTATAAACAAATTAGGAAAGAGTCACTTTTGACACTTATTTGTTTATGTTTGCACACTATGTGGTCAGGGACTTAAGAAAAGAAGAAAAGATTCAAAAAACAATAAGTCTTCAACACTTCGTAGCTGGGGACTTAATAACAATAAAACAATTAATTATAATTGTGTTGTTGGAATGATGCATTTAAGAATGATACACTGACATGATTTTCAAAAGTACATTAATTTTGAACAAAACAATCTGAATTACAAATGTAAAATTACACAGTTTACCCTAACTACGTGAACTACTTGAATATAGAATGTCCATGTCTACTAGGCATTAAAACAACACATTCTTGGACTTCAGGACATGTATTTACATACACGAGTGTATCCACTAAGCTACTGATTGCTTTAACTTCATTGACACCAGTTTTTTTCACAGGTAAAATGTGCTTTCCGCCTGTGAGTTCTGCAATCAAAGATCCATTCACAGCTTCAAACTTTTCAATAATGGCATATACAAAATTTGACGAGACTACCAATACAAAGTATTTCAAATAGCCAATATTTTGTTCATCATACAAAACATAGCTACAAATTCGTTTTTTCATTCGTTTGTACAATGACGAGCAGAACTGTTTTCCATTTAGACTTATTCTTTCTATTATTTTAACATCATTTTCATTAACTATTTCCAAATTTTCAAGAACATTTGGATTTACAATTGCCATATCATATGGTACCATTTTCCCACAAACATCACAATTATGTGCTTTGTATGTTATTTTCCAAGATCTTGAGTCTAAATTCACCTTCACAGTTTTTCTACGAAGAGTAGATTCAACCTGTTTACACAACATTATTTGCTTAGTGACTATGCCAGTTCCATGTACAGCTTGCAACAACATTGCATTGTTATCTTCAAACCCAAAACAACTCCAGGCCCAGAGTGGACCCCACATTTTTACATAATGGATTAAATGAGCACATGTGTTGTGAACATTCAGGCCACAACTGCCTAACCCATAAAGGTCATTAAATGATGCATAGAAGATCTCCAACAGATTTCCTGCCCTTTCTAATTTTTCGGCAGTAATACTATCACCTAGAAGAATATAAATGGCTTCTGATAAGCAGCTAAAATGGTTCAAATATTTGTCTGGCAATATTCCCATCAAACAGGGTATACAATAAAACAATAACCATGCCTGTAACTCAGTTGCTTTCAGAGATTGGTAGTGTTTCTCTAAATCCCTTGGTAGGCGTTCAATACACGAAGGTGGCTGAATATGTTGTAAACGACTGGATATAGTCTTTAAATCCTTTCCAATGAAATAATCTTTTTTGCTCTGTGTTGGGGAAAACCATTTTGATAACAACATTTTTGTTACTCCAAGTAGAACACCATGCATATAATCTGGTAATATACCTTCAACAAGATCAAATGCTTCTATAGCAATTAGTCCGGAGAAGCCTTTAAACCCCTTCACTGGCTTTTTCAAAGTTCCTTGCTCCATACATTCAAGGACACTTTCATTAGACCTCATCTGGTACTGACCATTTCTATAGGGAAAACATCTTGATGTTCCTTTCCCTTGCTTAACAACACGACCAGGCTCCTCACAAGTTATGCAAGCATATTGCCCATTGAAATACATCATTTTCAGAATGGCAGCTTTTGCTGGCAAATCAAACACACCACCCACAACTCTAAGTTTTACAGTTATATTGTCACCATCTTTTGAAATGTTTATGCCATCATTATAGAGGATGTTTAATTGATCACTTAAGCTTTTAAAATATGACTTGAACGGTGGCTTTCCTTTGCCTTGCCAAATGCCAACAAGAAGAAGGTTATCTCGAGAAAATCTTGCCTTAGGGCTTAGTTCATTAATGGCCAAAAAAATGGGCCAAAGTTCAACTTTTGAGGAAGAATAAAGATTTACTCCATCAGTGTTCAATAATGCTGTAAGTAAAAAAGCATCCTCATCCTGGAAATCATTTAATATTTCACGATAAATCAAACCATCTGATATATCTGTGATTGTTCCATCATCGAGTTCCTTCCTCACGTCTAACATCAACTTCTGCTTTTGGATTTCTTTCATGACACCTAAAAAAGATTATTTTTTTCTTATTAATAATAACAAGAAAGAATTTCTATCCGGCAGAAAAACTGTTGACAAACAGACTCCTGCATTTTCAATTTTGGGCTTTCTATGATAATTTATTGGTACATGTGATTGCCGATTTAGGATTATAATGATGTTTGTACAGTTTTTTTTGTTTTCCCCTTCTCTGATTTTTCACAAATTAACTACAACCCATATGACAGATGTGTAAAATAAGTAACTGACAGGAACTGCATGCTCTTCTGGGTTGATCAAGGATTGGTGTCATTCGTGTTTGCATAAACATTGTGCTTATATACATATAATTTTTTAATTTTTTTTTGGGGGGGGGGGGGGTGTTTGCCTTTTCCAGATTTGTACATTTTCAATGCTGGTCTAACAAATGCAGTGGCAATGGTGTCAATTCATAGACAATGGTTTTCAAATGCACTGACAATGGATTTTCAATTTCTGCACTGAACAATTTAAATTTTTTGCAGATATCAACAGATATTTGACTGAAACAATGTATCAACGTTACAGGAACAATTCAATTACCATATTTTTGCCAAAATATGACCACAAAGTTTTTGTGGTCGTATAGAAAGACATGAAGAACATTGTCACAGTGTTCAAACTAGAAATTTGTCACATGGGGTCAATTGGGCTCAAGCAACATCTGACAAGGGATCAAACTGGGAAATAGGGGTTAATATTAAATGACAACAGAAATCTAGATCAGAAAAGATGTCAACAGACAAAATGAGGCGACACTCAGTAGAAAAGGGGTTCTATCTTATTCTTTAGTCATATGATTCCTCTATTAAATAATCATACCAGGGCATTTTTTTGTACTCCATGTCTGGTAAATAACGCCTTACAGCCACGCAGGTTTAAATTTACATGAGAAAGGAACTTGAACTTGCCAACGCTGCACAGGCGATTATAATCTATTTCATCATCTATTTTTGTTTCTAAGTGACTCAGAACTGGCAAAAACTTCAATTATTAGTTGTTTTGCTTTGGGTTCTGATTGCTGGCTGTGGCTTTGACTTAATTCCTTTCCCCCCAACAACCCAGCCCCACTGAAGCAAAGTGTGAATGAATATGATGATTCATTGTGACTGTGACACTCATAGACCGGATACTTTGACATGGTAAGCAAAACTTATTAACAGCTCCACTGGCTGAGAGAGAGAGAGACTTTTCTAAAAATAGGACATTAATGGAACATTAAGTATTGGTGAAAAAATGTGGACAGCAAAATGTTAAAAACAGCACTTGTAACTCAAAAATCTTACTTGAACTGTATTTTATAGTACTTCAAAATTGTGCAAAGTTTCAAAAATAATAATCTTTAATCCGTTCTAAGTTATCATCTTGAAACCACAGGGAATGGACAGACAGATGGACAAGGGACAATCAACAGACACATTTGATGCAATCACACATAAAACCTCACAACTACCTAAGTGTGGAGGGTGAGGGGGTATAAAAACGGGGCATATATCGGTACCAATTTCCAAAATTTATGACAGGGACCAAGATGACAATATTGTGCCAGGATGACACAATGAACACCTGATTGAACACAATGTCGTGTATGTGGAGGGGTGTATACATGTTTAAGATATTACCTGGGGACTGCAACAGATCTTTCAGTTGGTTCTTTATATCAGCAAAAATAAAACATTTTCTTGGTTGACCATCCCGATTAAAACGACATCCTGTGCAATTCTCGGTACTGCATCTAACAAGTTCTATGTTATCAGGGAATACTTCGAAGCAAGATTCACAGTAGTGAACTTCTTTAATCGGGTATTTCTCCACAAAAGACATCAGATACTCATAGTTCAAAATGTGGGAATGTTCAGCACCTTGGAAAATAGATTTTAAAGTATCTGTAATATCTTTACAGGCAATAGCAGTCAAATTGTGTCTGTGAAAAGATGCTAATAATTTTAATGCACCAAATTCATTGGTCAGTTGAGAAACACTTTCAAAATGAGAGTCATTTGAACATTCTGATTCACATTCAGATGCTGAATCTGTTATATCCGATGAATTTGTGTCAGAGTACTCAGATTCATCGGTGTCTGATGTTAAACAGTCAGAGTCTCCTGAAATTGTTCCCAATGACACATCTGAAACATCTGACAGGACCTCATTTTCTTCATTAATACTGGTAGCACCTTGTTCACTAAGCACGACGCATGTTTTTTCGTGTTCCATACTGTCATCATCTACTGCAATACCGTCTTCTGAATCAGAACCTTTAAGAATAAAAAAGACAACGTCAGACCATAATATTTTTTTCATGATATGATTAACTTTTATGTATCATAAATCTATTTTAAAATTCAACAGCTGAACAATGAACATCAGTTATACGAGTAAGTAACCGTTTGTACATACATTATGTACTTATAATTATATATCCCATGAATTTCTTTCTGACCACCAAATCTGACGAAGACATTCCAGTTATGCTGATCAAGAATCAATATATTCTGTTGAAAAGAAGCGGTCAAGTTATAATTTTGTATCAATTTTTATTGATATGTTTGCCTTTTTTGCAGAGTTATCTACCTTTTCAATACAAATTTCCATAGGAATTTTAAATGGTGATGTTTTTAGTCTTTCTCAAGTATAATTGTATGGTATTTTGTTCTGTGTATATTTGGGATATAATGCTAAAGATTAAAACTTTAAAATCTTCTGTTGCAAATACTTTAACATGTTTAAGGTTAGGGTCAAATTTATGCTAGATTGACTGGTCTAATAAGACACCAGAGATGATACCAGACACTAGCATATATGATTTAATGTTATAAAGGGTAATAACCAGTCTGCACCAAAAACTTTTTCAAATATTCTGACAATTGTCTTATTGGGCCAAACTAAGTTTTGCAAAATCTTACAAGTCCAAATGAAATTTAACTAGTCTGGGGCATCGGACTAGTGGCTAACCGTGCAGACTGGATAACTCAAGAAAGGTAAAAGTGACTAAACCTAGATTTGTACTTGATTTAAAATTTGTGATAATAAGCATCCTGTATAGGATTTATACTTCTACTATAATCCAATACATACCTTCCTGTTCCATGTGCTGTTCAACTCCTTCCATCACAGATTTTCCCCTTCTTTCCATTCCAAATTCTGTGTAAGATAAGTCACCACTTTGATTACTGGTCAGTAGATCTGGTCTGCCAATATCATCACAACCTGTAAATGAAGTTAATATAAATATTATTTGTTATTCATTCAGGATCCTGTTATTTAGTGGTTGTTAGTGGTTCATATCTGTAATACCAGTTTATTTTTTTTTTGTGTGTAAATAGTATTGTTTTGAATAAGCCAGTAAGTGTTTCAGTTTGAAGTGTTACATATTTAGTTACATAAGTGCATGTTTTTCTACTGTTGTCTTTTCTATGGTCGGGTTGTTGTCTCTTTGACACATTCCCCATTTCCATTCTCAATTTTATGTTTAGATAACGCTGACAGTACCTGCTACCATAACTATGTTTTATTTTCTCACTGTAAAAGGTAGTATGGGAAACCTACACGTGTGCAATTACTTTACAGCTTTATATAAACTCTGGTGGATAGTTGTCTCATTTGCAATCATACCACATTTCCTTTATGGCTTTAATATCTATATATAGATTATGTGAATAATATATATAAGTTATAATTTTGTATCAATTTTTATCGAAATGTTTGCCTTTTTTGCAGAGTTATCTACCTTTTCAATACAAATTTCCATAGGAATTTTAAATGGTGATGTTTTTAGTCTTTCTCAAGTATAATTGTATGGTATTTTGTTCTGTGTATATTTGGGGTATAATGCTAAAGATTAAAACTTTAAAATCTTCTGTTGCAAATACTTTAACATGTTTAAGGTTAGGGTCAAATTTATGCTAGATTGACTGGTCTAATAAGACACCAGAGATGATACCAGACACTTGCATATATGATTTAATGTTATAAAGGGTGATAACCAGTCTGCACCAAAAACTTTTTCAAATATTCTGACAATTGTCTTATTGGGCCAAACTAAGTTTTGCAAAATCTTACAAGTCCAAATGAAATTTAACTAGTCTGGGGCATCGGACTAGTGGCTAACCGTGCAGACTGGATAACTCAAGAAAGGTAAAAGTGACTATACCTAGATTTGTACTTGATTTAAAATTTGTGATAATAAGCATCCTGTATAGGATTTATACTTCTACTATAATCCAATACATACCTTCCTGTTCCATGTGCTGTTCAACTCCTTCCATCACAGATTTTCCCATTCTTTCCATTCCAAATTCTGTGTAAGATAAGTCACCACTTTGATTACTGGTCAGTAGATCTGGTCTGTCAATATCATCACAACCTGTAAATGAAGTTAATATAAATATTATTTGTTATTCATTCAGGATCCTGTTATTTAGTGGTTGTTAGTGGTTCATATCTGTAATACCAGTTTATTTTTTTTTTGTGTGTAAATAGTATTGTTTTGAATAAGCCAGTAAGTGTTTCAGTTTGAAGTGTTACATATTTAGTTACATAAGTGCATGTTTTTCTACTGTTGTCTTTTCTATGGTCGGGTTGTTGTCTCTTTGACACATTCCCCATTTCCATTCTCAATTTTATGTTTAGATAAAGCTGACAGTACCTGCTACCATAACTATGTTTTATTTTCTCACTGTAAAAGGCAGTATGGGAAACCTACACGTGTGCAATTGCCAACTAAAATTAATTAGTAGATTTTCATCCAAATTTTTAAAAAAAATGAGGCGGGTGGGAGGATTTTATTTTTTAAATGTTATTTCATATGATACCCTTTTGTGACAAGTTTTTCATATATGCATGTGTAATGATAAGCTTATATCATGTATACACAAGTATGAGGAATCTTACATAATTTTTGCAAGAAAAAAAAGTTGTTGTTTAATGACTCTTTTGTGCCTGAATTTTGGACGTTTGCTGTTTGTCAACATAAAAATAAAATGCGTATGTTAGTTGACTTTTTGTCATAAGTCATAGCCAGAAATTAATAGTGCTTTTGCTAATTAATATTCATAATATGTAAATGAGAATTGTACCACGTGATAATAGCTTGAACTGGACTGGCTTTAGACTGGTTCTCGATCGCAATATTTAGTATGTTACACATATACCAATATAAGAGAGAGTATGGCTAATATCTAATACCTGGAACGTAGTACCGTGAACCAGGATAGACTGGCTTGATATCAATAAAATACCAATAAAATCTTTAAAACACAGATATTATAAGTTGCCCATCACAGAGTCCTTATTTACAATCACTTTGATATTTCCGAAAAGTTGTCAGGCGGTCAAAATCAAAACAATGAACGTGAATAAACAATTTAGTGAATTTTCCATGTTTTCGTCGGTTTATTCTTCTTGAAATAGGGGCATTTTAACTTTACGTGGGAACCTAGAGTTCAACAACTATACATACAAGGTTTGGACTTGCTTATTCTTTGGACATTCAAGTTTCAAATTTCACCCGGCAACCTGTTTTTCTAATGACCTTATAAGCCAATTTTCCACACGAAGTTTGCAAGTTTGACGTTTCAGACATTTCAGCCTGTATTTTACATTGCAATGTTAAAAACCTCTCCCTTCGTTTTTAAAATAGCTCAGGACCCTTAATTTTTGCAACAACAGTCATTATGTTTCGTTTAAATGCGCTGTGTATATTGTTTTGTATATTTATTTTCTTCCCCGGGAAACTGTCTATCACTTACATTAAGAATGAAAACAGACATTTTTTTCAAAATTCCCTATCATTTTGATATAGTTTCCATGACCCGTGTCCGATTTCTTTAACTATAATATTCAAATTATAAGCAAAGTGGCGTTGATTTCTGGATATGTCTAACAAATTCGTGGTGGCGTTTCAATGTCTTTCATACAGTCATGTTTTATGTATCAATAGTTTCCACGAATCTTGCGCTTTTGATATAATTCACGGTTTAAATTTCCTGAAACAGTCATTGCATAAAAAATCCGCAGTTTTCTATTCACAGAAATTTGTGACATACCGCGATTTGCTGTCTTGGAAAGAGAGTTTCTCGTAACATGAATATTTCACGTCATTCTCTTAATCAATCTTTACTCTCGGAAGATGATGTTGTCATCATAGAGCAGCAGAATATGTCAACTTAATTATTTTGGTTAGATTTACTCAAGGAAAAAAACCGAAATTTGAAAATGGAAGCTTTGAATGAAACGAAATTTTAACGGTTATTAGTAACAGAAATGAACACATCCGGAATTGTAAATTTTATTAAATAAAAAAAATCGGGGTGGGACGATTTCATAGGGGCGGGCGGGGATGAAAATCTATCAATTAGTTTTAATTGGCCTTATATAAACTCTGGTGGATAGTTGTCTCATTTGCAATTATACCACATTTCCTTTATGGCTTTAATATCTATATATAGATTATGTGAATAATATATATAAGGTAGGCTGTTGATCTTGATATATTTTTGATAACCTTTGAATTAAATTTATCTTCTAATTGTTGAAAATGGGTTTGAAAAGTCAGAGTAGCAATCTCCATTGAAATTAAATAGGTTATATGCTATCATGATAAGAAATAATGTAAAATTGTGTGTACAAATATATGAATCTGATTATAATACAGATCCTATATTCACTTTGCTCCTAGCTAGTAGAGTATTGACAGGATATGCCAATTTACATGTAGATAGATTGCTGAAAATTAAATACATGTAATATTACTTTATAGGAGCATTCAATTGTAGGGTCAATCTTTATGTATATATACAAACCTGTAGTCTGATTTAAATATATTGGATCCTTTTCTGTGTTTTCATTAATTTCACCATTTTCATAATTTTCTGTGACACCTAAACAGCTGCATTGAACATCATCGTCATTCAATTCTGAAAATGTAGAATATATTTATTTATAAGTATGAAAATTAGTTTACAGAATATAATTGGTTTCAATAATATACATATACTTTATATTATATATGATTTATCTATTATATTTTATATAAACATATATACAACTCGTCTAAACATCAACCCAACAATGTTAGATCTGTAAATTTGATTTTGCAATTTTTTTGTTTTTTATTTACCTTGCCGGGATGTATAATTTTTTTATATAAGATTGTTGTATGATTGCCAATGAGATACCCTCCTGAACAGACCAAAATAACACAGAAGTTTACCATAATACATGTATCAATAATCAATTGTTCCAGAATATCAAAGGTAACTCTTATTCTTTTGTTGATTGATTGATTGTTTTAATGCCACTTTTAAACGCCACTTTAGGACTATTTCTTGGTGGTTTGATTTGAAGGATGTAGGAAGTCCGAGTGCCCAGAGGAAACCACCAACCTTTCATAGTAAAACTGACAATCCAAGTCCACTAGGATAGATTTGAATAATCAGTCTCATTTATTTGAGTTATGATTTTTCAGTAATATATATTAATATATATGATTCTAATCATATTAAAAAAATAGATGCTCTGCAGGGCGCAGCTTGATACAACTGCAGAGGTCGAACTCTGAACAGTTGGGGAAAGTATTGTAAATTTGGCTTGCAATTTAATACTTGACAATGAATGTGGTCTTAGAACTAAACATTTTTAAATTGGACATTTATCTATTATGGTCCAATATCCAAAATATAAATACATGTTTAGATTCAGCATATGAAATCAAATAAAGTTCAATTTTTGACTCTTTAGAACTCAATGTTGACCAATTTGATAAAGGGGTCCAAATATCAGAAGTCTAAAATGAATAATTTTGAACCTCAATTTGGACCCATTTAAAGACTGGCCATAATCAACTAGAGCGCACACGCTGAGATGTCTCACCTTCTTTACTAATCATTAATATCATGTTGATAGACCTAAATGTAAAGCTTTATTACAACTGTCACATAAACTGAACATTAACCAAAAAAATAAAATATTGATCAATGAACCATGAAAATGAGGTCAAGCTCAGATGAATCATGCCAGGCAGACATGTACAGCTAACAATTCTTCAATACAACAAATATAGTTGACTTATTGCTTATAAATTAAGAAAAACAGACCAAAACACAAACACTTAACACTTAGCACTGGGCCGTGAAAATAAGGTCAAGGTAAAAAAAAAACTGTGTAACAGACATATAGATCATAAAATATTTCCATACACCAAATATAGTTGACTAATGCATAAAGTATTAGAAAAATAGCCCAAAACTCAAAAACTTAACTTTAACCACTGAACCATGAAAATGAGGTCAAGGTTAGTTGACACCTGTCAGCTAGACAAGTACACCTTACAATCATTCCATACACCAAATATAGTAGACCTATTGCGTATAATTTAAGAAAAACAGGCCAAAACACAAAATCTTAACTATAACCACTGAACCATGAACATGAGGTCAAGGTCAGATGGTCCAAGGACACAGTTATCGTCCTTTGGTTTTCGTAGTCTACGAATATAGTCCCTAGTGTAAACAGTGTATAACTTGCATGTTTTATTTAATACACTTTCCCAATTTATTTATTTATATTAAATGCATGAAATATTAAGTAGGGGGATGTAATTACATGTCAAAAAAACATGAGTGCTGAAACTTTATGTTAAGTAGTGAACTGGTCCAGTTCTAAAAGGTCAAATTTTATCATGTCTGAAGCTGTCAAACTGAATTTTACACCCCCTTAACACAGAATTGTCAATATTTTGAGTTAGAGCTGGTAGAAGTTTCTATAATTTTGATATTATTTTTCTCACTGATAGTACACTACACTGTAAAAACATTTTGGAGAAAGAGCAGGTGCGATTTTTTTAATTTGAATTTATTGTCTAAAAGAAATGCACTACGAAATAACTGTGTTCTCGGGCCAGATGACACCTGCAAGTTCGACATGTACGCCTTACAGTCCTTCCATACACTGAATATACTATACTTATTGCTTAGGGAGCTACCATTTGATTTTTAGGGGGGGGGCTAGGATGAAATTTGAAAAAAATAGGCAAGTCAGGATAAATTAAAAAAAAAAGCACGACCAGATAGAGTGAAAAATAAAAAGGCAGGACAGAGATTACAACTATAAAAAAATGCAGGACAAAATTTTTTATCCTAGCCCCACCCCCACCCCCCCCCCCCCCCATAAAAATCAAATGGTAGCCCCCTTATAGTATCTGAGATATGGACTTGACCACCAAAACTTAACCTTGTTCACTGATCCATGAAATGAGGCTGACTCAGGTCAGGTGAAAACTGTCTGACGGGCATGAGGACCTTGGAAGGTACGCACATACCAAATATAGTTATCCAATTACTTATAATAAGAGAGAATTTAACATTACAAAAAATCTAAACTTTTTTTTCAAGTAGTCACTGAACCATGAAAATGAGGTCAAGGACATTGGACATGTGACTGACGGAAAGTTTGTAACATGAGACATCTATATGTCTCATGTTACAAACGTACAAAGTTATGTTTTTAGATGGTGACGTTCCCTTGTCACCATCTTACGGTGTTTATATATCTCAACTTGTACGATTCGCTCGTGTATGTAACAATGTTTTAGATTTTAACGAGAGAAATTTATGTATTACTGAAAAATTATTACACCAGGGTTTTCGATATCACAAACTAGTCAAAACATTTACTAAATTTTATCATCGGTATAAAGACATCATTCGTAAATATAGCTCAACATGCAGACTTCTTATACGTTCAGGTATTTCACATCCAATTTTTTATGGAAATATTCTTTATAAAGCACAAAGGTGTCAGTATTCACCTCAGAAACTTAAAAAACCTTTGAATAGACTTATTAAGAAGGGATATAATTACGATACTGTTGTCAAGTCATTAAAGATTGCATATTTTGGCGTTAATATTGAGTCACTGATAAGGTCTTTGCGTCGGAACTAAACACATTTATTCTAAAAACAGTTGTTGGCATGACATGGGTTATGTTCTTCTCATATATGTTATGATGGTATGATACTAAACCCCTAACGGGAAGGATTGTGCCTGATGTACATATGATGAAATCATAATCTTTCAGTCAGTTTAATTGAAGTCTGGAGCTGGCATGTCAGTTAACTGCTAGTATAGTCTGTTGTTATTTATGTATAATTGTCATTTTGTTTATTTTCTTTGGTTACATCTTCTGACATCAGACTCGGACTTCTCTTGAACTGAATTTTAATGTACGTATTGTTATGCGTTTACTTTTCTACATTGGTTAGAGGTATAGGGGGAGGGTTGTGATCTCACAAACATGTTTAACCCCGCCGCATTTTTGCGCCTGTCCCAAGTCAGGAGCCTCTGGCCTTTGTTAGTCTTGTATTATTTTAATTTTAGTTTCTTGTGTACAATTTGGAAATTAGTATGGCGTTCATTATCACTGAACTAGTATATATTTGTTTAGGGGCCAGCTGAAGGACGCCTCCGGGTGCGGGAATTTCTCGCTACATTGAAGACCTGTTGGTGACCTTCTGCTGTTGTTTTTTATTTGGTCGGGTTGTTGCCTCTTTGACACATTCCCCATTTCCATTCTCAATTTTATATACAAAGTATGAAGCATCTAGGTCTTCTACCTTCTAAAACATAAAGCTTTTAAGAAGTTAGCTAACACTGCCGCCGTAGCCACCGCCGCAGCCGGATCTCTATCCCTATGTCGAGCTTTCTGCAACAAAAGTTGCAGGCTCGACAAAAATCGAAGTACAAAATGTATATGTTTAGATTCAGCATTTCAAAAAAAAAAACAACAAAGAAATCAATTTTTGTAAAATTCAAATTGAGTTTAAAGAACTTAAAAGAGTTCCACATACATTGTAGCCACAATCCCACCCCTTTACTAATGTGACCTACATTTACCTCTTAAGACTATTAAAGGGTTTGTACTTAGGCTAAACAAAAAAGTATATTTGTTTACTATCACATGAAGAAAAAAATAGGTAGGGATTTTATATTACATTGAGTCTATTGTAGCAACATAATGTGACTTTAACAGTGATTAAACAAAAAAAGCAAAAACAACTTAAGGGTAGGGGATTAAAGCTATAATTAAGTAGTCTACTGTGAACAATATCTATTGGTCAATAAATTAAACTTGCCTTCAGTGATTACAACTTTATGATTTCTTCTAGATAAAGTTGTTCTTGGTACTGTTATTGTTGCATCTTCTAGGTAAAGTTTTTTTACTCTCTTTACTGGACCTTCAAAGGAAACCAGATTATTACAGTAAAACTGTGCATACTTATTTTGTATGTTTCTTGTCAATCAAACAGTGCAGTCAAGAAGGGTGTTTACAACGTAATGACCTTGAGGCATCAAACTTTAAAGTACCACTAAGTGACTCTTTAAGAAAATTTAATATTTTAAATAATTGTGAATTTTTTTAACCTTAGGCAGCAACCATTTGATTTTCGGGGGGGGGGGGGGGGGGGGGGGGCTATGGTTTTTTTTTCTGGACAAATTATTTTTTTCGCCTGCGGCGAAAAACAATCTATTTTTTTCGCGACAAGTCGAAAACAATTTTTTTTCTTTCAATTTTAGCATTACATATAGTGGCAGCTGAGGGTGAAACAAACAATTTTTTTTTCTCAGAATCAAAAACAAATTATTTTTTTCTCCAAAAACTGGAAACAAACTTTTTTTTCCAAAAAAAACCATAGCCCCCCCCCCCCCCCCCCCAGAAAATCAAATGGTTGCTGCCTTAATAGTCAGGGAAAGAAACAAAATGACAACACTTTTAATAGTACATGTAATGCTACCTGATTTCAACCGGCTCATGAGGATGTGGATGGGGTAAACAGAAGAGAGAATAATGGACAAATAATATAAACATATAGAAAAACAAGGTGTTCAAATAAATACAAAAGAGAATTATGTGCAAAATATCGTACAAATATGAAGGAACCCCTATCCCAAACCGATATCATTTATTGGAATTATATCGTGTTCCATTGTCAAAACAGGAATGAAATTTTGGTAGTCCAAGGTCCCCTATAAAATCTTGCCTTAAGTTAACTGAATCTCCTTCTATTGAAACAAGACCCAGTTTGTTCATGGCATAACTTATTTTATACAATGTATATGATTATGCAACACTTTGTTATATTATCAATTTAAATTTTTATACTGAGATAAAGATAATCTGGAAGTTTAGTTTGGTTCTTGGTAGAGAGATGGTAAAAAGTGATGGTAAGTGCTTTGTTTTACAAGTGTCGATAGATTTTTAACCGTACAACATTTAAGACGGCATCAACAGTTGAAATTAAATTACTCGCAGGCAGCTTTACAGCAGAAAAAAAAAAATATTAAAGAGCCAGGAAGGAAGGTGAGTATAATATAGCAGTGATTACAATCCTCTTTATCATTTGTGTTAGCCAATGGTTGGATGTTCACTTTCACTATCAATTCTGTTATGTTTAAATTCTGAAACATAGGATGTGGGAATGTTCACTTTAAGATTCATTAATTTATATTAAAGGACTTAAACTTTTAACTACTGCTTAATTTCCTAACACTTGATGATTTAGCCAAAATAAGATACTTTCAACTTTGATTAACTTTACAGCTCAATAATTAGAAATTTTAAACACTTTAAATGGGCTTTGCTCATTGTTGGAGGCTGTACGGTGACCTAAAATTGTTCATGTTTGTGTCATTTGGTCTTATGTGGATAGTTGTCTCATTGGCAATCAAACCAAATCTTCTTTTATATTTTGCCTGGCTACACAGCCTATGCTCCAAATGTGTAACGATTGGCAGTTAGATATGACCTAGACTGGCTATTTAGTCCTTGCACGGTCACACAACTGCGTATCA
The DNA here is from genome assembly GCF_965363235.1 of Mytilus galloprovincialis. NCBI lineage: Eukaryota > Metazoa > Mollusca > Bivalvia > Mytilida > Mytilidae > Mytilus > Mytilus galloprovincialis. The sequence goes on along the minus strand of NC_134846.1, from coordinate 3,595,377 downwards.
CAACGAATGGAAGTGCTATGCAGTATTTAAAAGGTCGGTTATAAAATATAAATAAAAAGTAAAAAATTTGAAGAAAGTATAGATAAAAAAAAGAAGTTTCAAAACAACTTTACACTTGTTCTAAGGTTGATAAATAAAAAGAAAAAATATTCTTATATGTATTTGTGTTTAATTTATACAAGATTATATCCGTTTACAAAAAAACAAATAAAATTAAGCAGTATAGTGTGATAGGGACAAAAAAGGGGGAAGTAACTCTATCAATAATATTAACAAACTTTGAAATAGACGAATTAATTATGAAAGTGCTAATTCGCCGTATGTTTGACGCCAAAGCTGTCAAATTAAGCCATGCCCTGTTAAAAGTGGGGCAGTTTATGGATCCTAACCATATAATGCTAATGAATAAATATATTTTATTGTGTGTCACAGCTATTTTAACTTCCTGACCTGAAAGAATAACGTTTGCCGTATTTGCCGGTATTTCGATGGAAAACCACTTTATATGAAATCAGTGGCGGATCCAGAACTTTTCCTAAGGGGGGGCCCGCTGACTGACCTAAAAGGGGGGGGGGCGCTCCAGTCATGCTTCAATGATTCCCTATATAATCAACCAAATTTTTCCCACGAAAGGGGGGCCAGGGCCCCCCCCCCCCTCCCCTGGATCCGCCTATGGAAATCAATTTACAGGCTCAAGAACCAGGGTAAAATGGGTCATTTATTGATATAACAGGATATTTAACTGTGTTTTTTTATATATAAAATCCCGGTTATAGGGTAAATTTCTTGGCATGACTTGCAGGATACGGGTCAGTTAACAGGTATAATGTCTAGTCATAAAATTTGACCGTTCAGTCGCATTCTTATTCAATTTTCGTTTTTATTTTTTATTTCCATTTTGTTTTGGTTAACATTAACTGGCACCCTCTATAAGTTTCCTTGCCAGTTGAAATTCATGGATTTTATATAAGCTGTAGGACAAATGTCAATGAGTACGCTGTACCCGGGGTGGAGGAGGGGTGTGCTACTGACTATCCTTTTTGGTATAAAAAGACCATGATCTCACCAGCAGGGCATGAAAAAAGCGACCCTGTTCTAACCAGCAGGACATGGAAAGGTTACCTTTTTTGCGGCACACTCGTATCACTAAAAATATAGGCAGTAACCCCCGCCGGGGACGCTGTAGCAGCGGAGCTCCTGCCAAAAGCACATGATGGAAGATACCCCCCTTGATGTAAGAGGAAGAGAGACATACCCCCCTTGATGTTAGAGGAAGCGAGACATAATTACCACGAGTTTAAAATGAGAATGTTCTAAATAAGTTAAACTTCTTGTAATATTCAACTACTTAAATAAATTATTAATTATAAAGTACATTATCGTGAAAAGAAAAGAATTTTTATATTTTGTTATCAAAAAACGAAACAAGCGTCAGCATTATATTTTAGTTTAAAACATACTTTTCTTAAAATCAAAATTTCCGATAAACATTGATAGGATTTGGAATTATCCGAATCTCAGCTTTTTTAACGCTGAAAAGTAGTTTATCATTGGCAATCGTACAACATCTTTTTATTTTTCACAATAAACTTTATATTGCGAGGTTTCTATATATAATAAATACTTACTCATATTGTGTGCTGAATGAAGGTGATGAAGAACTGAACGTTTTGATGACAAAATCCGACGGCAACGGTCGCATCTAAAACAAGTTTTTCCATTTTCAAAAGTAATTGTAAACGCTTTATCTTTTGAAGCCATTTTGGATTTGTTTACGTCTGCAAGCTTATGTTAGTGCTTAAAGGCTTAGAACTCTTAAGCCGATGATCGCGATTGGCTTAGCGTTCCGAAAATGCAATTTGATTGGTCGATTCGGTGCTTACGTAGAATCTCTTCATCCTCAGCAGCCAGCGTCAAGATGTATGTGCTTGTGATTTGGACAAGGGAAAATAATTTTAGTACAATTTCGTTTAGATCTATTGTTTCTCCAAGAAAAGAGTTTGCAGAATATAAAATAAATGAAGCAGTAATGGCAAAATATCGTGGTATAACTTATCCGGCAAAGATTGTCAAGAAATCAGGTTTGAAAAAAAGACTACAAGACATTTTTATTGTTGATACTAAAATATTTGACTTCATATTGTTATGTACTCAATATTATCTCAAGCTTCACGCTTAACCTCAAATACTACGACAGTTTGCTTGTTAAATTGCCTTCTCGATCCAACTTTAAACAATATGGGGGAGGGGTCCGTATGCGCACCGAAGTCAAGGCAAAATATTCAGTTATAGTTGATTGTGGCCATTATCCGGTAGAAGTAGAAGTAGAACAATAATTTTCGAAAATCTAAGCTTCTTGCTTGTGGACTCAAAAGTTTAGCGTGAAGATTTTTATCTCTGGGAAGATCTGCTTCCGAGTTCCGTGACGAATAACTGACACTTTTGAGACTCTTGTGTAGCTAGTGATAGCGGTTCAAATGAACGTGTACAAACTAGTAAATTATAGTAGCCTTTCAAGACGTCATAATTATTTAACTAGTGTACAAACGTGAAAAATAATAATTAAAAAAAAATGGCATCGCCATGATCGGGACTGTTCACTCTCATTCTTAACACATTCGCCCTTCACGTTTCCAACCGATGTTTAATTCAAATACAAATGTGCTTTGAGATGTTAACAGTTTTTATCAAAACAAATATATTTGATCTTCAAGAATAAAAAAAATCAAATTTGACAGGACTGGATTATTTCCCTTTGCATTACTTAATTATTTCACAATGTCTTTTGATTTCATCGTAATATTTCATTTAATTTATATACATTTTATAAAATATTCATAATTAAGCATAATTGACATTTGATTTCCTTTATTTATGACACTTTTTTCATATTTTTGCAATGTTATTTATTTTAGAATACGGGGTTGAAAGAACTTATATAAATAAGATAATAATGTTTCAACTTGAGAAAACTGGGCTGAGAAGCTAGTCAAGTATGATAATAACTTCTATTTGCTAATACAACAGACTTAGTGTGGATGCACCCATTACTAAATAATAAATGAATGAGCTCTACTAAAGCAATGAATTTAAGACCATCTTTTAGCAATAATTGTTATCAAATCGAATTAAACACTATTAGGGATGACATGAAAAGTTCAATGTAGGATAAAATGCTTCAAAGTTTTTTCACTGACCACCTACCCCTCTCTTAACTTAATATGGGAAAAATTGATTGACCAATAAGGATATATATATAAAATTGTTGTCAATTAAAAAAAACTTACAGCAATTCTTACCCCCACCCTCAAACTATTCAACTTAAGTTTTTTTTATTTTTCTGACATTGATTTTTTTTATGTCGTCCCTTAGGTGAACCTCTATTGATATATGATATTTAAGTTACATTAGCATTGGAATATCTCATAAACAATGGAGATTATTTGGTCCTATCCCCTCAGTCACAGCTTTCAAATTGTGTAAAATGGGGTATTACTAAAAAAATAGTTTTCCTTGACATGCTAAATCTAACTTGTGTATTTAGATTTCATATATTGGACAATAATGAGAAGCAGTCCTTTATATTTAAAATATTTACTCCTTTTTAGCTCACCTGGCCCGAGCAGCCAAGTGAGCTTTTCCCATCACTTTGTGTCCGTCGTCTGTCGTCCGTCGTCGTTAACTTTTACGAAAATCTTCTCCTCTGAAACTACTGGGCCAAATTAAACCAAACTTGGCCAAATTAAACCAAAGCATTAAGAGCAAATCTGACGGGGTTAAATTGTTTATCAGGTCAAGACCTATCTGCTCTGAAATTTTCAGATGAATCGAACAGCCCGTTGTTGGGTTGCTACCCCTGAATTAGTAATTTTAAGGAAATTTTGCTGTTTTTGGTTATTATCTTGAATATTATTATAGATAGAGATAAACTGTAAACAGCAATAATGTTCAACAAAGTAAGATCTACAAATAAGTTAACATGACCGAAATGGTGAGTTGACCCTTTTAGGAGTTATTGCCCTTTATAATAAATTTTTAACCATTTTTTGTTAATCCTAGTAATCTTTAAGTTTGTTTTAAAGATCTTTTAACAGAAAAATATGGGTTAAACAATGACCCTCTGATAGTTTTGCCACTGTACATGCGCATACATTATTTTCGATTTAATCGTACTAGTTTAAACCAATCTCTGCGTTCACATATAAAGTAAGATCGTTTTACTTTAGAACAATTCAAACTAAACTACCTCTTTTGGTGTTAAATTAGTTTAGACTGATTGAAGATCCATTCAAAGAGTTCAAATTAGCCCTTAAACCGAACTAAAATAAACCGGTCTAGTTTTAATCGATAAAAATATCCTAGTGTGAACATCCTGTTACATGATTACTTCTTGTTACAAATGATTTTTGTAGTTCACTATCTTGATGTAGGTTAAAATAAATTTATTATTTAATACTATATAACTATAACCAGTTAAACGTTAATGTTTGTAAACAAAAATTATTTAAATTTGCAGAAACTAGGGCTGAATTGGATCAACCTGTATATGAAGTTCCTACTGAAACAGAAAACACAGGTACTTATAATAATACCTCATGCACAGTTTATAAACATTTGAATTTCATTTTAAGCAGAAGTTAGCTTTCATATAATATTTTGAGAACATGAAAAGATTAAGAGATAGGATAATCATTTAGTACATAATTTGAGCTGTAAGTTTTTTTGGTTGAATTGTTTTACATCTTTCATTACAGTCATTACAGGGCCTTTTATAACTGACTATGGGGGTATGGGCTTATTCTCATTAGTAATTATACCACATCTTCCTATTTATCAACTGGTTTTTTTTCAGCGGGCAATACCAACCAATCTTTAGATGAGGAGCCACTTACTCAAGATCAGGAAGCAAATACAGATCAAGAAACTCAAATCACAATACTACCAGCAGGTATAATAACTTATTAATACCAGTACAATGACTGCATCTATCATTGGTGATACGGTAAATGTGTTCCTCTGGTGGGTTTTGAGATGTTTCAGAGACTTTAAAATGTGGTCATTTTTGCATTATACCTTTCTAATTTAATTTTGGATGTAAAGCGTCTTCTGATTGGATGAAGTTATTTTGTTATGAGCCCATAGACATAATTTAGTCATGTGACTGTGGCATCATCAACGTTTTTTCATGATTTTCTACGGTTTAAAATGGAATTTAGAATTAAATTATAAGAAATGACTAATATTTTTTCTGTCTACTCAAAATAACATAAAAAATGTGGTGCACACTGTTAAATAACCTGCTACGTGTATTATTCAGTGTTCACCACATTTTTTATGTTATTTCTCCATAGACAGAAAAAATATTACAGTCATTCCTTAAATGATATAGTTGACTCACAATTTATGGTATACCTTTTATAAAAAATGTATGAAAAACTTATTTTCTAATGAGCACAGCAAACAAGGAAAGAAGCTTCATATTGTGTTGAGTGGCTGATATTTAATGATAAATGTATGTAAATATAACAAAATCTCATTTTTCCAACCAGACAGTCAAGTTCTGGACAATGATAAAGAGGTACCACTACCAGTGATCAAGCCAAGAAAAAAACAAGAAAAACCTGTCCAAAAGAAGAAACAAACAACAGTAAAAGAACCTACTAAGTCAAAAGGTATAAAATAATTCATCAGATAGTCCCTAATTTCATCCAAATCAACTGCTGAACAATATACATGATATATGTGACCCATACACAAAACCCTGAATAAATGAGGGCTTGTTATGTATGGTTCATATGATAGATTTACTTTTGGAAAATAAGGGGAAGTAATTTTTTTTATCACAAAATAGAATGATTTAATGAAGACATTTACAAACAAGTTTAATGACAAAAGGTTTTCAAATATCAGATTTTCACCTATTATTTAAAACAAGGACATATTTAAAAAATTTAAAAAAGTTAAAAAAATCAAATTCAAAAGTTCTTATGTTGTATTGTCACACTGTCCCAATTTGCTTTCAAACAAGCTTAACCAAGCCACATTATGTATGTGTCTGTCACATTAGTTACATGTAGATCCCTGTTAGTTTTAGTTATTTCTGTGGTTGTTGTTTAATGCTGTCCAAACATTTGTTTTTGTTCATTATTTTGTAAATAACTTAGGCTGTAAGTTTTTTTGGTTGAATAGTTTCACATTTTTCATTACAGGGCCTTTTATAGCTGACTATGGGGGTATGGGCTTATTCTCATTAGTAATTATACCACATCTTCCTATTTATCAACTGGTTTTTTTTCAGCGGGCAATACCAACCAATCTTTAGATGAGGAGCCACTTACTCAAAATCAGGAAGCAAATACAGATCAAGAAACTCAAATCACAATACTACCAGCAGGTATAATAACTTATTAATACCAGTACAATGACTGCATCTATCATTGGTGATACGGTAAATGTGTTCCTCTGGTGGGTTTTGAGATGTTTCAGAGACTTTAAAATGTGGTCATTTTTGCATTATACCTTTCTAATTTAATTTTGGATGTAAAGCGTCTTCTGATTGGATGAAGTTATTTTGTTATGAGCCCATAGACATAATTTAGTCATGTGACTGTGGCATCATCAACGTTTTTTCATGATTTTCTACGGTTTAAAATGGAATTTAGAATTAAATTATAAGAAATGACTATAATATTTTTTCTGTCTATTCGAAATAACATAAAAAATGTGGTGCACACTGTTAAATAACCTGCTACGTGTATTATTCAGTGTGCACCACACCACATTTTTTATGTTATTTCTCCATAGACAGAAAAAATATTAGTCATTCCTTAAATGATATAGTTGACTCACAATTTATGGTATACCTTTTATAAAAAATGTATGAAAAACTTATTTTCTAATGAGCACAGCAAACAAGGAAAGAAGCTTCATATTGTGTTGAGTGGCTGATATTTAATGATAAATGTATGTAAATATAACAAAATCTCATTTTTCCAACCAGACAGTCAAGTTCTGGACAATGATAAAGAGGTACCACTACCAGTGATCAAGCCAAGAAAAAAACAAGAAAAACCTGTCCAAAAGAAGAAACAAACAACAGTAAAAGAACCTACTAAGTCAAAAGGTATAAAATAATTCATCAGATAGTCCCTAATTTCATCCAAATCAACTGCTGAACAATATACATGATATATGTGACCCATACACAAAACCCTGAATAAATGAGGGCTTGTTATGTATGGTTCATATGATAGATTTACTTTTGGAAAATAAGGGGAAGTAATTTTTTTTATCAAAAAATAGAATGATTTAATGAAGACATTTACAAACAAGTTTAATGACAAAAGGTTTTCAAATATCAGATTTTCACCTATTATTTAAAACAAGGACATATTTAAAAAATTTAAAAAAGTAAAAAAAATCAAATTCAAAAGTTCTTATGTTGTATTGTCACACTGTCCCAATTTGCTTTCAAACAAGTTTAACCAAGCCACATTATGTATGTGTCTGTCACATTAGTTACATGTAGATCCCTGTTAGTTTTAGTTATTTCTGTGGTTGTTGTTTAATGCTGTCCAAACATTTGTTTTTGTTCATTATTTTGTAAATAACTTAGGCTGTAAGTTTTTTTGGTTAACTTGAAATTGTTTCACATTTTTCATTACAGGGCCTTTTATAGCTGACTATGGGGGTATGGGCTTATTCTCATTAGTAATTATACCACATCTTCCTATTTATCAACTGGTTTTTTTTTCAGCGGGCAATACCAACCAATCTTTAGATGAGGAGCCACTTACTCAAGATCAGGAAGCAAATACAGATCAAGAAACTCAAATCACAATAATACCAGCAGGTATAATAACTTATTAATACCAGTACAATGACTGCATCTATCATTGGTGATACGGTAAATGTGTTCCTCTGGTGGGTTTTGAGATGTTTCAGAGACTTTAAAATGTGGTCATTTTTGCATTATGCTGTTATGACTCACAATTTATGACAAACCTTAAAAATTATATGTACAAAATACTTTTTTTGGAGTGAGCAATGAGCAATGACAAAATTTTTACATTGTGTTAGGCAGCTGATATCTCAAGGATGTTCATATTATGAAAACCAAATCATCTGTTGATCATTTTATTACTGGTTGCGTTCCCATCCTAATAAGACAGTATTGCGCTTGAAAATGTCGCCTCTCACATTGTGGTAAGAGAATTGAAGAGAAACTGAGCAGCGTGTTATAGGCATAGGGAATGACAATAACAGTATATAAAATATCATATTAAATGATTCATATTTTATTTTTCAGCTAACTATTTGTCTAAAGACCGTTACCATCGTGATATTATAAGACATATGGAAGAAAAAAGGGACAAAGATAACAAAGGTAAAGTAATAAAATAAATTTATCATATACTTATCATTGATATTATAGCTTTTGCATATGTGTAATGAGCGGAAGTACACAAGCCATAATTTCTGGGGCTGATAACTCATATCAGGGGCATCTTGTGCAGAAAACCCATAATAGTTTCGAAAGTATATATGATAAAGTGATTAATACATGGCCTTTTCAATATTGGCCAGGGTATCATCACATATATAGCTAGTGCCTCTTTAAAATATAATACAGTTATCTCCATTATAATGTAACATGTATATTAAAATAAATTCCTTTTAATAAATATTTCGGCTTTAAATTGCATGAATGAAAAGTTCACAAACTGTTGCATTGACTTTAGTTTTTAAACGATGTGACGACACATGTATTCTCTCGATGTTAAACATAAAGACTAAGACGTCTTTATACCTTTAATTTCTCACACATCTGAAAGGTTTAAATGTCGAAAAAAGAACATTTTGAGGCTTAAAATGCAACTTATTTGTTGATTTAGTGAGTAATAATGTACCCAAAAAAATCTGAATTCAAACTTGTGGCTAGTTAACCCTTCAAAATATTTGTTTATGTTGAATGAAAATAATTGTTACAAACAAATTGTATTACAATAATGAACTACTTGTAAACTTGAATAACATGCAGGTTTTTTAATCTTTCAGAGGATTCAGATGAATCTGATTCAATTCTCAGTCCACCAAAAAAAAGAAGAGAAGAAGCTGCATGCAACAGCAGTGCTAGGTAAAAATATTAATAATGGCAATTATTTTCACAATCAAATTCAAGATCTAAAATTGAGAATGGAAATGGGGAACGTGTCAAAGAGACAACAACCCGACTGTAGAAAAAAAACCAACAGCAGAAGGTCACCAACAGGTCTTCAATGTATCGAGAAATTCCCTCACCTGGAGGCGTCCTTCAGCTGGCCCCTAAACAAATATATACTAGTTCAGTTATCTGTTTGTACAGTGACTTACCTAACAATTAAATTTAGGTTTTAGATATATATATAATTTAACTTTGGATGTAACAGGTCTTCTGATTGGCTGACGTCATTTTATTATCAGCCCATAGACAAAATTTAGTCATGTGACCATGACGTCATCAAAGTTTTTTCGTGGTTTGCTATGGTTTAAAATGGAATTTATAACTAAATTATAAGAAATGACTGTTAAATTTTTTTCCGTCTATTTTGAAATAACATAAAAAATGTGTTGCACACTGTAAAATAACCTGCTACACACGTTACTGACAGTGTGCACCAAATTGTTTATGTTATTTCTTTGTAAACAGAAAAAATAGTACAGTCATTCCTTAAATATTTTTTCAATGTCAATTTATAGATTTGAAATTATAAAGAGGCTCTAAGGTTTCAACTCCCCCACAGATTTTTGACCATAAATGAATTTTGGTATTATATTTGGTCCCTTCTGGAAAAAGATTTATATCTAAATGTGTTCACATGGAAGAAGGTAATTCCAGAATAGTGCATCAGTGCATACAAGTTAATATTTCCATATTTTATCAACTGTAAGTTTGCTATAACAACAGAATACATAGTGATAAAAAAAAAGTAAAATCACAAAAATACTGAACTTTAAGAGGAAAATCAATTTGGAAAGTCCATAATCACATGGCAAAATCAAATAACATAACGCATCAAAAACGAATGGACAAGAACTGAAATGATTCCTGACTTGGTACAGGCATTTTAAAAAATCAACATTTAATCGTTCTGCACTTGCAGTTACATACTGATACATTGTACTTGCAATTACTGTATGAACTTTTCATTTAGAATCATATATTGAACTGTCTGAGGTGATTTTTACCATTGAAATGATAATTCAAGCAGACATATGAAAAACAATGTAAAGATTATCAAAATATTTGAAGTCAGATGCTAAAAACTTTCAATCCTAATTGTTCATACTATAAAATCATAATTCACAATGAAAGCGCAAGCCTGGTTTTTAGATGTTTAAATCAAACAAGTTTTTGTTCTCTCAAAACTTGCCAAGCATGTTTTCTCCAAATAATTATTTTTTAAAATTTTGAATTGTAGATTAGAGGTGTTGGAATCTGAAATAAAAAAACTGAAAAGAAAGGTTAAAGTGCTGGAAAATAAAGAAAAAGAAAATTTACCGAAAAGAGAAGAACTAAGCAATACAACTGAAGTTCAGGAATATAATGGGTTTTCAAAAATTGAACTTAAAAACCTGATTTCAACTACATCATCCATACCAATAGCAACAGACTTACTCTTAAAAAAACTGTTTACCACTGATGAGATAAAAAGCCATTCCATCAGTGGTAAAAAAACCTCAAAATGTGGGGCAGAAGGTCCTAGACCGCCAATGGACCAGGAAAGAATCAGGATAATGTCCACTATCATTTCAGAGCAATTTAAAGACTTTTCCAGAAAAATCCTTGTTGAGAAAATTCAAAACATCCAAAAGGTTTATCGCAGACATTAAAAAGGCTCAGTATTCTAAAAATACTTGCCTCCAGTTCTAGTTTGACATGTTTGTAATTGAAAAACTAAAATTAAAGTTTATCAAATAAGTTGATATTCATTTTTTTTTAATTGCAAACCATTGTAGAGGTGTACCAGACTTTGAAAATATTTGTATTCACTTTTAATTTTGCTCAGGAAGTATTTATGAATAATTCATGAAATATTCATGAAATATTCTTGATTAATTTAATGAATTTTCAATGAACAGTTCATGAACTACAATTGGGCAACAATGTTCATGAACTCTTCATTAAGGAATGGTTCATAAACACAATTATTCATGTGTTCATGAACAGTTCATGAACTGGTTTTGTTTATGAACAAAATTCATAAAATATTCATTAAAAGTTCATGAACTGTCAATGAACATGACATGAACTACAAATGGACAAGCCTGTTCATGAACTATTAAATAATGAATAATTCATGAATAGAAAAAGTTCATGAACTATAAAATAATGAATTTTTCATGAATAAAAAAAGTTCATGAACAATTTCGTTCAAGAATTTTAATGAAACAACGAGTTCATGAACACCCCAAGTTCATGAATTGTTCATCAATCAATAGTTCATGAACAATCTTGTCCATTTGTAGTTCATGTCTAGTTCATTATTTGTTCATGAACATATTATGAACGATTCATGAATTATGTTCATGAATCATTCATGAATCATTCATGAACATTCATGAACAATTCATCAACATTTCGCAGGGGATATTAGGTAACTTTTCTAAATATTATTTTTATAGGTGTCCAAAAATGCAGATTTTACTAGTTTGAACAAATTTTCACAGTCATCTGGTTATTTTCCCCATGAAATATAAATTTCTTCTGAAACACTAATTAACTTGCTGATGCACTTAATTATCATTTATCTTTCATATGGATACTTCTGGGTAAATTTAGATTGGTCTCTTCAGGGACTATTAAATTATCATTTTCCTCCAAAATCTTGAAGGTAGACTGGTATAAATAGAAAGTTAACATATTTGTGAATTAATTAAGATTTCAAGTTATTTATAACTGCTAACCCAAATCAACTACATGTGTTTCTTTAAAATAAGTGTTATTACTAAAAAAAAATTAAAATGTATAAAATAACTTATTCAAGTAATGTTTTTGTCATTAAAACCTTTGTCTCCATACTCCTCTCCAATCTAATAAATTCTTTATTTTATCATATAAAATTATATAAAAACTCATTCAAACTACATTTAATCTATGCTTCTATTCAAATTTAAAATAACTCTATTAACATGATTAAGTAATCTTATTATTTTCAAAAACAAAAATTACTTATATATATATATAAGTAACGTGAAAAAACTACTTGTTTAGGTAACGCCCCTGACTGTTTATAATTTTTCAATTTCAGGTTCTAAGTTTTGTATTTTATGTATGAATCATAGATATATGTCTTTCTCAGTTTTTCTCTTGATTATCAAAGTTTTTAATTTTGTAAATTATTTGGCCTTTCATTTTTTTTTAATTGGAGATCGAGATACTTATGAGTCTTTTGCAGACAAACTCCTGTCTGACCTAATCATAATTATCAGAGTATTTGTCATTTATGTGTTTATATGGCTTGATTTATTAAGGTCTAGATAGGGGTTCTGTATACATGTATCTTTATTCTTTAAGACATGTATATTAAATTGTTTTTCTTTAATATCTATTTTTATATTTCATTTCAGCACCCTGTTAAATTTTCTAATATTTATTTAGTTTTAGTTTTCTTTCTTTTCCCTATTATTTTTGTTTTACCTTTATTCTGTACATTTTGCCTCTTATTCCCTATTTTGTAAACCCCATCTAAACTCTCATCCATGTCAAATATACTTTCAAGTGGTGACATACTTGTACAAAATTCTTGAATTTTAAATTGTAGGGAATTATCAACTGGTGAAATTCAGAAACTTATTCTTAATACTTTGCATTTAAATCAATAACAATAATGTGTCCATAGTGAACAGATGACCCACTAGCACTATCATTTTTATATGTTTAGAGGACCATGAAATTGGGGGCAAAAGCTGAGACCAATTGAATAATAAAATAAGAAAGATCATATCATAGGGAACATGTACTAAGTTTCAAGTTGATTGGACTTCAACTTCATCAAAAACTTGAAGCCGGACACACAGATGGAGGAACACTCATACTCATGACTCATTAGAAAGCATAATGCCCAAAGATGGGACATAAAACATCTATAGGCAAATATCCTTAGGTGACACGATTATTAAATTTATCACTAATGCATATATATCTTTTTAATTGATATATATTAGAATTTCTTAAAATTATAAAACATCCTTAATTTCTGTATGCCTGTGGCAAATCCAGAATTTTTTTAAAGGGACCCGTACAAATCATGCTTCAGTGATTTGATCCCTAAATAGATTAATCAAACAAAATTTTATCAAAAAGGGAATGCCCGGGCCCATTTGCCCCATCCCCCTTAATATTCCTCAAAATATACTTTAAGGAGACCATACACAAAACAAAAAAAAATATACAATTACATGTATCATAATTATAATTCGCATTAAGTATAAAATTATTACTTACAATAAAATTTTCAAAATTCTATTCCTGTATGTCATCATGGTCATTGTGAAATATAATACTAACATCCTTCTAATTATTTCACTTTTATTTACACTAATTATAAGACCTATTCCCATTATACTTAATTAAGTCCATTGAATCAATGAGTAAGACATTGAATGCGGTGAGAGTATATATACATGATATATATGTATAACATTTACTGGTGTTTTTATATTTAAGTACAATACACCAAGGATTTGTATCATAAGTCTTACTATACAAATCCTTGAATACACACAACATGTACAAGTAAATGTGGCCTGTTTTTATCCAAAGATCTAGGAAGACATAAAATGAATTTCTCTTTTATTTCATTGGTTACTATATGGATTCATATTGATGTCATGACCTCATTACTTGGACATCATAAAATGTGTAGAGCAAAATAAAATGTAGTTTGAAATTCATCAAGAATACACATCTTATAACTATAATCTTCAATGTATTACAATATTGTTTTTGTGGTGATTTTGTGAAGAACCATGCAGTGAAAGAAAACAGTTCAAAGAAGAAAATGGCAAGTTATTTTAAAAATTACACTTTGAAGTTTTGATACAATTTGGACTAATAGTTTCAGATTACAAAAATTTACGAAAAATTCTTTAAATAAAATATAACTCCTTCAGGGGTCAATTGACCATTTTAGTCATGTTGCCCTACTTGTAGATCTCACTTTGCCGAACCTTATTGCTGTTTATAATTTATCTCTATCCATAATAATATTCAAGGTAATCAATGTTATTTTAGTAAATCAGCTGATTAAGTGCTTATAATACCAGCTGCAGTACATGGTCAATCAATTAAAAGCAATAAATTTCTTCAGTTTAAGTGACCACAAATAATTGCTCCCAATCAAGCATTAAATTTCTCTGACCCTAAAATGTTGTGGAACAGTATCATTATATTGGCATAATGTATTGTAGGGAGTGGAGTGTTGGAGTGGAGTATTGGAGTGGAGTGTTGGAGTGAACTTTTGGAGTGAGATTTTGGAGTGAAATTTTTGGAATGAGATTTTGGAGTGAAATTTGATGAAAAATTTTGTAGTGAATAATTTAAAAACAAACTATACTGAAATAGAAATAAAAAAATGCATGCAGTGAAGTATTCGAATAATAATGTTTCAAATAATAATGTGAACGACCTCATATCAACAGTCCTTTATAAACAATTTCAAATTCTCCTGATCTACTGATGCATAACTAAGAGTTATATAATTATTTAGCATTGTGATTTCCCAACCTCTTAAGAATCTGGCAGCATCCTCATTAGGAGAATTTTACATGCTCGTGTTCATAAAATTTATTTAGAAATAATTAATGAGGCATTCCGAAATGGTCAAATAGTTGGAAACATAAACATTCCTTACCGACCAATCATCAATAAGTGTAACTCTCCCACGAGACCCATTGAAAGATTACTGGGTCTAATCTTAAAACCATTATTGAAGAGGCATAACTTTTACATTCAAGATACAAAAGACTTCATTAATAAAATAGAGTCACAGGAGGTCACAAAAGAATGCATCCTTATTGCCTATGATGTAACGTCGATGTACACAACTATGAACATTGATAACTTAGAAGTTATCAATTCATTAGAATCAATTGACACACAAGAATATAGTTTCAGCAGATTTTACTATAATGTTCTTTAAACGGTTGCAGTATTTCTTTGCGTGTGAACTGGGTTATCACAGGTTTCAGGTAATAATATATTATGGAAATCATTTGCGGGTTGTACCAATATAGAAAATAATTTAAAAATATGTGATATTGAAAATTTTTACTTTATAAAAGAAAAAAAGAAAATGAATATACAGATAAAAGAAATTATACAAGAAAATTATAAAAAACTGTTTTAAAAAAAAAATGAATTCGTTAACAGAAAATAATAAATTATTTATTTATAGTAAAGTTAAAAAGAAATATGAAATTGAGCCTTATTTAATAAAAAATAACTCTGAAATCAGGAAATGTTTTACTAAATTAAGGGTAAGTGACCATATTTTGGAAATCAAAAGGGGCAGATACAGAAATATAAAACAAGACATTTAAACCCCTGACATTCTACTACTTCTAGAATAATATACTATATACTCTAAAATTTCACCAAAAAAAAAAATCACTCCAAAATCTCACTCCAAAAATTTCACTCCAAAATCTCACTCCAAAATCTCACTCCAACACTCCACTCCAATACTCCACTCCAACACTCCACTCCATAAAATACATTATGCCCATTATATTAATCACAGCTTTATTCTGTTAAGCTCCTGCACATTTAGCATGTCAGTTAATACATCAGATTGAATTATGCTGGCTAAAATTGAAGTTATCAGAATAAACATAATGTTGGAAGAAAATATTTTAGAATATTTAGGAACTTTTCTACAAAATCTCCACAGATCGATACATGACAAAAACTATAAAAAAAATCCCTTGAAAATACATAGAGAAAATATAATAAAAATGTGTCAAAAACTAGTGCAAAGAATAAATAAGGTAGCTTTGTTCATCTAATAATAGTTGTTTCCAGATTATTAGGGTTGGTGATATGATGATATATTTCACTCCATTCATCTAATTTTCATAATATTAATTTTTATGTTTGTATATTCAATAACAGATTTTGATACATGTTTGTCAAAAATTAACCCCTAGGGTCGAAATACATATAGGGGCCAGTTAGTCTTAACTAGACTGTATTAGTATACTCATATATATATTGGTCTGACCGTACACATATGGTCCCACCACACGAATATAGGTGTACAGTTCAAATACTCATATGGTCTGGAACATATACAAGAGGGTTTGGATGGGGTTAAATGATTAAAGAATAATGTTCTTAAAAAATGAAGATTAGAGAATAAAGGGCAAAAAAATGAAGATTAGAGAAAAAAAGGGGTTCATTTTTTGAAGATTAGAGAAAAAAGGGGTGAAAATTAAATGTTTACAGAATAACATACCCCCCCATCCAGACCCTCATACAATATGAAGTTTTTGATATAGACTGAGGTTTTAGTAATAATAACATTATGCAACTACACGTAGACTACAATATGAAAAAATCAGGATGAAATTTGAAAAAGGCCAGGACAGGAGTTTGGAGAATTAACAAAAATGATTAAAATAGGGGATGAGACACTTTGCCAAAAAAAAGGCAGGATGACTATTTAGATATATTTATATGTATGTAAAAAAGGGCAGGATAAACTAATGAACTAGACAGTTCACTAGTACACTCTTCTGGTAGGGTTGCTGTCTTTTTTACACATTCCCCATTTCCATTCTCAATTTTAATACAAAAAAGGCAGAGTGAAAAATACATTTAACAACTAATAGAATGCAGGACAAAATTTTTAATCCTACCCCCCCCCCCCCCCCCCCCTTCCCCCCATCCTTAAAAACCAAATGGTAGGTCCGTTATCTCTACCTTTCACCTTGCAACCTGTGTTTTTATTTTACTTTCAACATGCTTTAACTTTTTAATTTGACGTTCAGCGGTGGCGAATCTAGAAATTTTTCTTAAGTGGGGGCCCACTGTCTGCCTAAGGGGGAGGGGGGGTCAATTCCGTCACGCTTCAGTGATTCCCTATATAACCAGCCAAATATTTTCTGAAAAAGGGGGCACCCTGCCCCCTCCCCCCCCCCCTAAATCCCCCTCTGTTCAGTCTTACAAGACTCAGGTGCCTCTTGCAACAGTGGCGGATCCAGAAATTTTCATAAGTGGGGGCCCACTGACTGACCTAAGAGGGGGCCCGCTCCAGTCACGCTTCAGTGATTCCCTATATAAGCAACCAAATTTTTTCCCAAAAAGGGGGGACCCGGGCCCCCTGGGGCCCCCCCTAAATCCGCCTATGTGCAATGTATTCTGCTAATTTAAATTTATGTGCATCGTGATTTTCAAATGCTTATTTTTGCGTGCTCAGTATTTTTCGAATAAAATTCAAACACTTAAATTGGCAGGGATCGTCAAGAAATACTTTTTTAAAAGCTGTAAACCAATTATATCATAAATGTGTATACTAAATCGGGAATATCAAGTACACAATGTAAAACATAAAGTTAATATATACAAAAAGCAGGGGCGGATCCAGCCATTTTGAAAAGGGGGGGGGTCCCAACCCAGGACATAGGTGGGAGGATGTTCCAACTATATGCACGGGGGGGGGGGGGGGGGGGGGGGGGGGTAACTTCGATATTTTTTTGGTAGGGGTGTGCTATTTTTGCCTCAAAAAACGTACCCATTTTAATATATAACATTCACTGAAATTCAGTACCTATAGTTATATAAATATTTAAGAAAGAATGACCTATACTTATATACAATATTTAAAATATGACCATGCTTATATAAGCACTAACTCATCATCACTCATAATTCATAAATATACCAGCTACCCTTAAGTTTTTATATATAAATTGACATCGTTTGGTGCACATATCAATAGCATATTTATATATATAGATCATACCCTAAATCAATATACAATTATCAAACGTAAATGCATTTTAATATAGGATGTCATTAAAAAAGAGGGTCATTTTTATATAAAATCTTGCAAAATTATGACCCATATTTTTGGCAAATCCCCGTATACCCAATAATAGGACAGTGATTTTCCTGGTGTTTAGGGGAAGGGTCCTGGGGCCCATGCAATTGAAAAAAAATTATGGTTTGGGGAAAATATGATTGGTCTTTACGACGGCGGGCACACGGCATAAGCCCTGTGCGCCTCGCTAGGGGGGTTTGGGGGCATGCCCCCTAAGAAAATTTTGAAAATTAGGTGCAAAATCCTGCATTCTGAGAAGGATTAACTGCATGAATTGCCTACAAAATAAGCTATCTTTTTAAGGAAAAGGATTAAAAATAAAAGTTGAATGTGTCTGAGGACACATTTGCATGCACTCAAGCTTTGTAACTTTACTCTTGAAAGGTAAAATTCAACCTATCCCTTCTGATTCTAATAGGAAGTTACCCCCCCCCCCCCCCCCCCCCCCCCCGTGACTATATGTCCCCATTCAACTGCATTGATCGGCAAAAAAAATGGGGGTTCCAACCCCTGGAATAGGATCCGCCAATGAGAAGACTGTGACTCAGTCAGAAAAAGGTTCACAACAAAGTATTTATTTTTTGTGCAACGTTCATGAAATAATGTCTTATTTTACGTTTTTTATGTGTACCACCCACTGCACACTTAGTGACCTACCCTTATCCTAGTCCAAATAATTATGACGTCTTGAAAGGCTAAATATTTTTTTTTCTTTGACGCCTTACTAATTAAGTAAGGCGTCAAAGAAAAAAATTTTGATAGCCTTTCAGTAAGGCGTCAAAGAAAAAATTATAATAGCCTTTCAAGACGTCATAATTATTTGGACTATCCTTATCTTATCCCATCTCCCCCCCCCCCCCCCCCAAAAAAAAAGAAGGACAAAACGAAACACCCAGTCCTTCTTTAAACGTAAATAATGCTCTCACACTTGTTTTAACTAAATGTTTACCATATAGGACCATATATATTGAAATCACTTCAACAACAGGCTGCTGTCGTACCGACAAGCAAAGCTCTGCATCTTCAAGTTCAAGGTCTTACCTGAACTGGTTCCCAGATTGCATAGCTACATTGGATAACAGACGTTCTTCTGTCTGGACTGTTGTAGAAGTTGAACTTTACCAGTTTGAAGGTGAGGATGTTTGTTCTATCCACAGACCTGTTACCCGTCACCTATTCTGTAAATTCCACCTTTTTTCAGACGAACCACTTCGGTTTTGGGAATCCTCAGGTTACCTGACAGTGACAGGTATGGGGACAATCTGGATTCATCATTCAGAATATTTTTTTGTCATTTGGTTGACCACAATAATGTCAACTGGTCAATGCTTATTAGATAGGGCAATTATTTATCTTACACAGTTTAAAAAAAAACCAATTTAAAATTCAGAAATAAAGTTATTCATTTATAAATCAATATCTACCAAATGCATGAAATATATAGACCCATTCAAGTGCACCTTTGGCTTTGGGTCCAGGGTGTTCTTGACTTTTGATTGTATTCAAATTAAAGTTGTGTAGGACTCTTTGTAAACAACAAATTATTATGCTGGCATGAAGATATCATACTTGTATTAGTGACTTAATCACAATGAAAATCTGTAATAGATCAAACTAAGTAAAAGTCTCTATTTTTTTTTACATAAATCTAAGCTTTACTTGCATACAATCCCTATTTTCTATTCGTCCAGATCAGGCCATGCAAAAATGATTGTTGGTTTCCCCTATCCCTGCCTGGAATGAAGATTTAAAAAAAGGAAGAATTGTTATAGGTGTAACAGATTGGAAAGCTGAGCTTCCTTTTCTGGGCGTGTAGTGGCTAGTACTTCTACCAGAATTCGTTCGTAGGATACACCCGTTGTATTTGTTCAATGGCTATTAACTTTAACAAAACTGATTCAAATAACTACTTCGTTTATTTGACAAAAATAACAATAGTATATCAAGTAAATCAATTTAACAATAGTAAATCAATCCAACAAAAATAAATGAACACAAATTCCTAACAATTGTAAAGTTTCTCAAAAATATAAAGTAAACCTTAATCTAAATGGAAATAATACTTCGCGTTGTGTACTTTAACTAACATAAAATGAACACTGTACCTTAAAATGAGTGACAAGGTCACTATCTGGAACGTTTCCTAAGTAAACCTGGTGGAAACTATTTTAGTTCCGTAGGTAAGAGAAATGACCTGTCGAGGTCGGCTCAAGCTGCAACTGCTTTATTACTAAAAACTCGCCCTATTTATACTAATGAGAACAAAAGAAAATAGACCTTGACCGACAACATCGATGTAAATACGGGTAAAACTCGAGAGTTACGAGTAAATTTTGTAAATAAGTATTTTACTGGTCAAAACTGACCACTGTCTAAAAAGGACATAAAATGGCTATGGGTCAACTACTTCCGGTTTGCAACGTGCATATCATAGATGAAATTCAACATAAATATATGCTTAACTGAAGTTTCCCAATGAAAATAAGTAAGTGCATTCTTTTTATCTCAAAGGAAAGAACATACATGTATATTTTTACTAATAAATTCAATCTAGAAACGTGACTAAAATTCAACTCTACTACATTCCCCCTCCCTTAAGAACGATTTTACTTGGAAAATTGGTCAAATAAATATATATATTCTTAATTTTTAGACAATGTTGGAATTGCATATTATAAAACCCTCTATCAAAATAAACAATAAACGCATGTCAATTCAATATCAGCACCTTATAGTGTATATATGAACATTTATATAAACAAATAAACTTAAAGTCTCTTTGATATGCAGATCTATTTAATTAGTTCCATTCCTTGACTTTATCCTCTGAAGATTCCCTATCAGATAATTTGACGGCCATTGAGGTGTTGCTCTTCTCTCGTCTAGCCTTCGTGGCCAGTTCTCTCTCTGCTCGCACACGTTTTAAAACTTCCTCATTTTCAGGCGGTGTTCCTTGACGAGGTAATATTGCTTCCACGGGATGTATAAAACCTGGATTAACCACATACATTCCGATGATACATGTTTCCATGCTGTCTTCAACTTTGTGCACTTTTTTAAGATGAGAACGACACACGGTTCTTCTTGGGAAAACCTTTCTACACTTTTTACACTTGTAGATTTGTCGCCTTTGCTGATGTACATGTTGCCAATGTGTCACTAGCTCCCTGAGATGGTAATAACGATACATAGACCAGCATCTTTTAACTGGACAATATTGTCCGAGAGGATTGAAAACGGGTTGTGTAGGCCTGAAAATCTCATTATGGAACTGTTGCAGTTCGTATGAGTCAGGTTCAATGTCAAGGACGTCTGCCATATCTGAAACTATACAAAAACAATGGTGAATATTCACAATCGCAACAATTGACTATATTAAACAATTCTTCTCAATTTTACTATGTTCACTGACATAATACTATTTTTTTCTTTCTATAATACATTAACATATACGAAAACTTAAAGAAAACATTATGTACATACAGATAATATTCTATAAGAGATTACTCTTTTTATCAATTCAATAAACCATCATTAAAATTCCCCCATTGTTACCTATGTAAAGAGTCGTGTGCTAAGGTGTGTAAATATTACGAGGTTTTACTATTCTCCCTGTACGTGTCCTTACTGGTACCGGTGTACTAAATATAACTGGTGTAAAGTTTGTATCCTGTATTTGAGATGTGTTTTCATTGGTTTCATTTTGTGTTGATGTTTGTGTGTCAGTCAAATGAGATTGTTCTAATAACCAGTTATTAGGTGGGTTTTTACCTAAGTAAGGTTTTAAATGGTCTACATGTACCACTATTGGTTTTGCATGTTCTTCCTTTTGTATTTTGTAAGTAAGTTCAGATAGTTTTTCTAAAAGCAAATAAGGTCCAGTCCAGCCAAGACCTAGAGTTTGATTGATCTTTGGAGGGTACCACCTCCATACCCATGAATTTGTCTCATAAGATCTGGCTTTTAAACCTTTATCATGGTATAACTTTTGTCGTCTGGCTGCCTGTCCAGAATGTTCATAAACCAGATAAAAAGCATCTCTAAGTGAATTCTTTACCCATTCGACATACTCGATGGGACAGAAATCATCACTTTCGGGTGGCATCCCAAACATGATGTCCACAGGACATCTGATTTCCCTTCCTAACATTAAAATATTTGGGGTACACTTGGTTGTAGAATGAACTGTGCTTCTGTATGCCATCATGATATAGGGAATATGATTATCCCAATCATTCCTATGTGAATTTACAAAATTGGACAACATCTGTTTTAGGGTCCTATTAAATCTTTCAACCAAGCCTGAACTTTGGGGTCTGTAAGGAGTTGAACGAGTTTTTTGTACGCCTAATTTTTGACAAATAATCTGAAATAACCTTGATTCGAATTCCCTCCCTTGATCGCTATGTATTTGAAGGGGGCAACCAAATCTACATATAAATTCAGTGATTACTTTGTCTGCCACTGTCAAAGCAGTATGATCGGGTACTGGGTAGGCCTCTTTCCATTTGGAAAAATAGTCTCCTAGGACAATGATGTACTCATTTCCATCTTGAGTAATTGGCAGAGGCCCAACAATATCTATGCCAATTCTTTCCAAAGGGGCACAACTTCTGGATTGTCTTAAAGGGGATTTTCCTAAACCAGGCCCAGGCTTACATTGGGCACAGATATCACAGTCTAAACACCACTGTTTGATATCTTCAGTCATTCCTGGCCAATAAAACCTGTTCCTTATTGTGTTAAGGGTCCTATCTCTTCCAAAATGGCCAGCAATTTTATTGTAATGTAGTTGATGGAAAATTATCTCCCTTATCTGTTTAGGGGCAACTAATTGTAAAATTTCATTCCCATCATCCTTAGTAAAAACTTTGTACAAAATCTCCTTCTTCATTTGCAAAAATTCCCATAATCCCCAAAGGGCTTTGATTTCAGGATGTAAATTGGTTATATCCTGCTTAAGGGGTTTCATTTCACTACCTAACTTAAGTCTGATAATTTCCCCAATGATAGGGTCAGTCTCTTGTAAGACTTTTATTTCTTTTAGACTCCAAAAATCCAACCAATTAGGTTCTAAATTCTGTAAATGTAAATGGGAAGCTTCAGTGATTGTGCTAACAATGGTTTCTAAGAGTTCATTTTCCTCAGCCATAACTGCGGGACAGTGTCCTGAGCGAGCTTGATGCCAAACTCTGCATTCCACATTTTCCCCAGTCTGACTTCGGAAAGAGGGATGGAGTTTGGGGTAGCACTCTGAGCATTCTTCCCGTTTGCATTTACGAATAGGAATTCTGGATAATGCATCAGCATTAGTATGTAATGACCCTTTTCTATACTGAATTTCAAAATTGTAGTTGTCCAGGATACTAATCCATCTAGCAACCATGCCCTCAGGGTCTTTGAAATTCCTAAGCCAGGTTAAAGAAGCGTGATCAGTTCGTATAATGAATTTATGTCCCCACAAATAATGCCTAAATTGTCTCACGAATGTTACCACTGCCAGCAATTCTCTTTTTGTCACACAATAATTTCTTTGACTTTTATTTAGGGTACGACTGGCGTAAGATATTACTTTTTCGCGACCGTCTTGTATTTGGGACAGAACTGCACCTATACCTGACAAACTTGCGTCAGAGTCTAAAATAAAGGTGCCTTCATCATCGGGAAATGCCAAAAGGGGTGCTGAAGTTAACAAATCTTTTAATTGGTTAAAATGAGTCCAAACAGTCATCAATTTTTGGCAAAGGATACCCCGAGGGATCCCCAAGGGAATTAACCAAGCGAAAATCAACACAGAAGCGTATGGAGCCATCCTTTTTCTTAACTAAGCATATTGGGCTGGACCAGGCACTGTTACTAGGTTCTATAACCCCTTTTCTTAACATAGAGTCTAACTCTTTCTCAACAACGGGTTTCAAAGCGGTGGGTATGCGTCTAGGAGGTACTCTTACAGGCTTAGCCGTACCTGTATTAATTGTGTGCTTGACAATGCCAGTTTGGCCAAGTTTCCCATCAGGCCCTACAAAAATGTCCTGAAATTCTATTAATAACTCTTCTAATTTTTGTTTATTTTCAGAAGTCAACTCATCAGAGGAGTTTTGTAATAACTCTTGCAAGTGTGTGGGTAAACTACCAGGGATGGCACTACTTTCTGAATTATCTGAGTAAAAATTATCATCAATTAACTGAACAGTGTTTATGATCCCTAGTGTTAAATTCTTCTTTAGTTTAATAAATTTGTCATTAATGTTTAACACAGAAATCACAACTTCTTTTCCAGTGGTGTCATTTAAAGTTTTAGCAAATAATAAACCTTTTTGCTGTTGTAATTTTTCATCTGGTTCAATCATTCCAAAATTATTTGGACAATTTCCTTCTATGTAACCTTTTATCAAGATTTCTGTCTGAGGGGGGATAACTCTATTTTTACAAAGTTTAACTCTAGCACAAGTACTATTATTGTGTTTTCT
Organism: Mytilus galloprovincialis; assembly: GCF_965363235.1. NCBI lineage: Eukaryota > Metazoa > Mollusca > Bivalvia > Mytilida > Mytilidae > Mytilus > Mytilus galloprovincialis. The sequence goes on along the minus strand of NC_134846.1, from coordinate 3,570,824 downwards.
TAGTTTAACCGTCTGCTGTCCTATAACAAGCTTTGCTTCAGACAATTTCAAGTCACATTTATTATTTTGTAAAAAATCCATGCCTATTATGCCCTTAAGTTTTCCTAACTTGGTCACAATAGTATTTTGCCTATATTGGGATTGGTCTATTTTAAGGTTAACTTTGATTTGACCTTTTATGGACATTTTATTGCCATCAGCTGCAGATAAAGTTGATTCAACTTTGGACAAGTCTGACAGCCCTACCCCTAAACTTTCTATTATATTTTCAGCTAATAAAGTTACAGGAGAACCAGTATCTATTAACATTTCTAATTTTGTATTGTTTATTTCAACAGGCATGTACAAACTATGAAGAGAGTCTCTTGCTAAATCAACAAATTCTAACTTTTCATTCATTTTTATTTCAGGCCTTGTTTTCACAGGACTGGCTGACTCGTTGGCCTCCGAATCAGCCAACTCTATTCCCCCGACTCCAGAGTTTTTGACTGAGCAAATTCCTCTCTCATACGAATTAATAACTCATCTTCTTTTTTTTTGAAGCAGCGAGTTTGTATGTGCCCTTTTTTCCCACAATAATCACATGTAATTACTGATCTCCTTTTATTGTTTTCATTTACAGATTTGACAGGTTTATTTTCATCTTTCTTTTCACTTACAGTTTCCTGAGCTACAGATTTAGTATTCTCTTTTCTTAATTCTTGAATTATTATGTTTTTGATTTTTGATTCAAGATTTTGATTTTGATTTTCTTTGGACTGATCTACCACATATGTGTGATAAGTTATTTCATCCGAAAATTGTGGTTTTCTAATATTCTCCACTGGACCTTCAAACGCTTCATATTCAATAGCGTATGAAATGGCTTGATCAAGAGTTTTTGGTCTGTTTAACAATTGAACATATCGTTTTAAGTCATGATTCCCTATTCCCTCTACGAACTGATCAACCACTAATGCTTCAATGGAAGTTAGATCTAAAGAAGTATACGCTTGGGAGGCAAGGCGACGTAACGCATGTCCGTAATCTGACACCGATTCATCTTTCTGTTTTCTGCGATTTTTGAACTCAAATTTGTGAGCAGTTTCCCTTTCAACTGGGTTAAATCTCTGACTTAACATTCTTTTAATAAATTCGAAGTCATTTAATTGATAAGGGTTTAATTCACTAACAGTTCTCTGGGCTATTCCTCGTAGACTCATAATTAACTGTTGGGCCCTTTCAAAAATATCCCATTCATTCCAATTTGCGACCTTTTCAAATTGAATGATGTAATCTACCCAATCCGTAGTTTTCCCATCAAAAGTAGCTGGCTCTTTTTGTTTTCTTCTAGAATTAGATTGATGGAATCCAGCATTTGGATTTACATAAACTGGATTTTGATTGTAAACATGACCAGGCATACCGGGCTGGGTTACTGGCCACATAGTATTTTTCAAGTTAGTACCTGTATTAAACGGGTGATTTGGGAAAGGAGGTACCATTAGATGATTCATATTTGTCCCCATTGGATTATTCATTGTCTGTTGTATAGGGTTATTTATAGCTGTATTCATTTGATAATGACTTGCCTGTACTGGGTTACTCATGGCTAAGTTCATGGGATAATGACTTGCTTGTACAGGGTTACTCATGGCTAAGTTCATGGGATAATGACTTGCTTGTACAGGGTTACTCGTGGCTAAATTCGTTGGATAATGATTTGTTTGCGTAGAATTACCAATAGCTGAATTCATTGGATAATGATTTGTTTGCGTAGAATTACCAATAGCTGAATTCATGGGGTAATGATTTGTATGTGTCAAGTTACTCGTGGCTTGACCTGAATGTCCTATCCAATTTTGTCCCAAAAGTGGGTTTGTAATCATAGCTTGTGCAGGTACATTCTGTGTTAAATGAGAACTAACTGAGAACCTAGGATTTGAAAAATTATCCCTATTCTGACGAGAGTTCTCAAAAAGTGTACCTGTCTGTCTTACAGAATGAGGGTTAAGAGAACCTGGCATATAAATTGGAACTCTTATTGGATCTCTATCAGAATGTACAAATGCATTACTCTGAGGAATATGTTCGAAATTGCTAAACCTGCCAGTTGGATATGGGTCTAATGGGTAGGGAGGCCTTGCTTTAGGTAAGGTATACACTGATTCCTCAATAGTCTCCCTTTGATTACTATCTAAACTATATGTCGGTCTAGTATGTGTAATTTGAGGCTCTGGATATGTTTTGTAGCGTAAACTACTTGAAGGAAAATGTTCTTTGTAAGTAGGTGTACTAGCCACAGGTACATTACTTGTCCCCCTTGTCTCATTGTCTCTAGGAATCAAGACACTTCTTGTAAAAGAAGGTGTACTAATAGTATGAGAGGAAGTACTTTTAGGCTTAAAATATGGAGCCTCTTTAATAACTTCTGTATCAAAAACCTTTGAGCATACTGATGTATCCCTATATTCAAAAGGCTCAGGCGGCATAACCTTTTGTGTATACATCTCCCTTATTGGTACCGAATCAGAAACTTCATTTGTATCATCTTGAACGTTTCGAAACTGAGGTTTAACAAACTCTTCTCTAGAAAAACTTAATAATGGAAACCTTTCATCTGAAAAACTAACTTTTGGCTTTGATGGCTCTTTCAGACTTAAATAACCTGTATCATGCGTAGGCACGTCGCATTCTCTATAGGATTTTGAGTCAGAATCAAAACTACTCTCTCTAAAAACCCTGGGTTCAATAAGAAAAGGTGTTTCTGGCACCGTTCGTGTAGGACTAGGATATCTACGAGTAAACATTAAAGACTCGTGTATATTTTCTTCTGAACATATACTATCTATATCTCTATCACCGTGACTACTAAGAGAGAAACGATCTTCCTCTTGGCTATAAGCCATCTTCACGAAAAAATGTACAATTTACTTTCAACAAAACAAAAATTTATTTTCAAAAAATTATTTTCTCTGAATATATGAGCTTTTTAATTAAACAAATACATATGCAAGTGTATCCTGGTCACGCGGCACCATTTGTAACAGATTGGAAAGCTGAGCTTCCTTTTCTGGGCGTGTAGTGGCTAGTACTTCTACCAGAATTCGTTCGTAGGATACACCCGTTGTATTTGTTCAATGGCTATTAACTTTAACAAAACTGATTCAAATAACTACTTCGTTTATTTGACAAAAATAACAATAGTATATCAAGTAAATCAATTTAACAATAGTAAATCAATCCAACAAAAATAAATGAACACAAATTCCTAACAATTGTAAAGTTTCTCAAAAATATAAAGTAAACCTTAATCTAAATGGAAATAATACTTCGCGTTGTGTACTTTAACTAACATAAAATGAACTTATCTTACCGCTGAATCTTCTTCCGTCCTTCAGGACAACCTCCAAAGGAGTAGTAGTAATAATCAACCTCCACCATCAAGAAATAAACAGTTGTATGTACACAATATATACAGTTTTTCTTTTATTTTGTACACAAAATTCCACTCACACACGATTCAATGTTTATCTTCTAGTCTTAATAGGTGTGAGTAGAAATCCTTTTCACCGTAGTTTTTACTGGCGGCTTTGTCTTATCGTACAGTATAGTGTGGAGTGACCCACGCTTACTATGCTGTTATAATATTCGTTTATTTTCGGGTTTGGTATAGCAGTATAGTGTGGTGGAACCCACGCTTACTAAATATCTTTATACTTTTTGGATGGTTTACATCACAGCTGTTATAATTTTAATTTAACTTTCTTTTTCTCTTTGTGTTGAATTATCGTTCTGGCTCTAATGGAATGAAGGGCAAAACACAGTTTTCGAGATATAAGTTCACAGTTCTGCTCACCTTTCTTATTTAAAATTATATCTGTTTGAAGTTCGTTAATTTTCGAGCAGTCCAGAATTAATTGTAATTTGGAGTCTGTATTGATGTTGTGAAACGATATTGTTGTTTCCTTTATCAGCAGGTCGTCTAGTTGTTTAATGAACGGCTGACGTATATTTTCCAAAATTTTACATTTAAGTAGCAGATGTTCTATATCTTCGTTGTCTTGATCACATAGCTTACACGTCGGCGATTCATGCTTGGTAAAACTTGCACGTTTAGCCTGTGTCATGTATGTACCAGTGACCATTTTAAGTTTAATTCCTATTGATAATGCCCCTTTTGATGGATTGTTGTCATTTTCCAAATCAATGATTGGATGGCAACTTCTCGATAAAAAAGTATCACAGTTAAGATGAATCAGTGAGGAATAGAATGTACAATCATGAGTTATTCTTTGAACCCAGTATGAATCCGTCTTTTTTTGTATCAATTTCTTCCATTCATATTTACTTGGTGGATTATCCAAGAATTGAAAAATATCACTAAATCCATATTTATATAAAAGTTTTTTGGTAATAACATACCAGCTGCTACTGCTGTCTAATTCAATATGTAGTTGTCTATATGCAAGTTGTTTCTCCACAGATTTATCATCCTGTCTGCATATATTATTGAACAGGGTTAGACATTTTGTGTCAATTGATGCTTCAATTGGAAGTACGCCCGATATGATGTAAATAGCTGGATCTGGGGTGTTTGGAGGAAGCGATAAGACTTTTTTCAGTAGTGATTTTTGAAACTTCTCTAATTTAGTCATGTTTGATGGACCTGGTTGTAGTATTTCTAAACCATAAGTGAGAACTGGTTGAATGTATGTTTTGTAGATAGATATTGATGTTACTGGGTCCAGCCCATTGGTTCCATGAAATCCAGCCGAAAGCAGGCTATATGCAGTGCGACGTGCTTTTGTTGTGTTTTGTTCAACATGAAGTGTTTCTGATCTCATTCTTGATGTTGATCGAATTATACCTAAATGTGATGAACTTGTAACATTCGGCATTTCTTGATTGTTCAGGTTATAAACACAATTATGATTGGTAGCTTTTCTAGATTTGTTATCCACCTCTATGATTACACTTTTTTGTGGTTGTAACGTGTAATGATGCAATTGACTGTATTGCAGAGCATGGTTGATTAAAATTTGTAAATCATAAGGGTTGTCGCTCAAGACTGCGATATCATCTGCACATGCTACAGCATTAATATTGATGTGTCCGATCATACATCCTTGATTTGATGTTTCATATAGAGATAATAAGTCTTCAATATATAATTTATACAAGTCAGCACTGTACCTTAAAATGAGTGACAAGGTCACTATCTGGAACGTTTCCTAAGTAAACCTGGTGGAAACTATTTTAGTTCCGTAGGTAAGAGAAATGACCTGTCGAGGTCGGCTCAAGCTGCAACTGCTTTATTACTAAAAACTCGCCCTATTTATACTAATGAGAACAAAAGAAAATAGACCTTGACCGACAACATCGATGTAAATACGGGTAAAACTCGAGAGTTACGAGTAAATTTTGTAAATAAGTATTTTACTGGTCAAAACTGACCACTGTCTAAAAAGGACATAAAATGGCTATGGGTCAACTACTTCCGGTTTGCAACGTGCATATCATAGATGAAATTCAACATAAATATATGCTTAACTGAAGTTTCCCAATGAAAATAAGTAAGTGCATTCTTTTTATCTCAAAGGAAAGAACATACATGTATATTTTTACTAATAAATTCAATCTAGAAACGTGACTAAAATTCAACTCTACTACATAGGACTAAATTTAAAAAAGACATTATCTGATTATTGTTTAATAAACTGAATGTGACTTTTTTCCTTTGTAATACTGGTTACTTCAAGCATTTCTGTTAAGTTTTGTCATAACCAGAGTTCAATAGTTTGAGAAAAATCTAGCATAATGAAAGACGACATCTACAGCGATTCAAGCAAAATTTCCTCGACAAATCCAAACCTGAAGCCGCATCAAGATAAAATATAGTGTGGACCAATAAATGATCAAATATTTATCTTAGGCCTAAAAAAAAAATGTTGTGTTTCCGGTCACCCGACCGACCGTCCTTCAGACCCCGACTCAAAAGTTTTTAAAGCTGATGTGGGAAAAAAAAATAATTTGTATACCTACCGACCGTTTTTTCTGAAAGAAAATAAAAAATTCTAAGTCCCTCGATCTTTTTATCACCCCAAAAGAAAACAACGCTAATTTTAAACTCGAGGCTTATTTTTAGAATGTACTGGAGAGTGGAATCTTCTTGGCTAATTATATATGCGAGAGCATGCGCAGTATTTTTTTCGTTTGTCAGTGTTTGAACATGGCAACACAACGCGTCCTATTCAATGTTCAATGCGGAAAGTGTGACCATTTCGCGGAGAAAAAAATATTTCTAAATTTTACAGAAAGTAACACCTTTTTTGACATTAGCGATGAAATTCATCCAATGTCTAACATCAATGAAAAAAAAAACACAACACAAATTTTGTGCTCGGCCACCGGCAAAAATGACTGGACCGAGATTGATGACAATAACACAACTGTTGGAACAATGCAATCTTTTGGAATTAAATTTATCAAATTTTCATGCCAGACCCTTCTTTAAAATGAACCTGATATTAATCCATCTGAAACTAGTCAGCCAATCAATGCTTTAGACATTCTGATGAAAAGCCACAGATGCTTTGCCAAAAGAATTAAAGTGTCCTGCCAGGTACAGTGTATATAATATATTTGTCTATCTGTATCTCAATTTCTTTCTCTGACAATCTCAAACTTTTGGTCCTGAAATAGGGGAATTGGGTTTAAAAAGCTAATTTCCTAGGGGAAGTGCTGCCCAAATTTTTTTTTAGGTTTGGACTTAGTTTTTTTCCAGGGGTATTTTAAAAGGAGGTAAACTAAAAGTTATTTCAGGGGGATTTTAAAAGGGGTAAACTAAAAGTTATCTCAGGGAGATTTTTAAAGTGGGTAATCAATCTCTTTCTATTAAATCCCAAACTTTTGTCTGGTAACTGGAAATTGAGTTTTATATATATAAAAAAAAAAAAAAAAAAAAAAAATCCCTACCTACCGTCCCTTCAAAATTTCAAGGGGGTGATCGGAAACACAACATTATTTTTTTTAGGCCTTATCTGCCTACAAACAGTTGAATATGATACTTAAGATGATTTTAGGAAGATAAATACCACTTATGGACCTCATTGTCTCCTTTATAAGGTCTCTTTTGGTCAATTTATACCTCTAATTTCCTTAAAATTTTAACTCTTCAGGTCAATAAGTAAAAATAATGGGGTAACTTTCACTCATTTATGATAGAAATGTTATCAGAAATGAGTTACTGAAGTATTAAAGCAGAATGAACAATCCATATATAAGTTAACTGTCTCCAAGGAGGTTTCAATAAGTCCTTACGTCAAAATTAAATTTATGCAGCATTCCAGAGAGGGACATAAAAGGCTTCTCTTTTAAAGAATAATTTGTCTTTACAGCATTAAAAATAATTTCATTAACTTATAAACATATATTTATTTAAGTATTTCCTAGGAAAATGTTCTATCATAGCAGAATATAAGAAATAAGGAGAAAAAGCCCCCCCCCCCCCCAAAAAAAAAAAACAAACAAAAAACAAAATAAATTTCAAGTAAAATAATTCTCATAAAATGTGTTTTGGAGACTCAATCCACTCAGATGTTTCATTTTTTGTTATGCTGATATCTATAATACTAAAATGATGAGGTCCAATTTGTCAGCCGGCATGGGATAAAAACGACAAATCAAGATTTAAAAAAAGGAAGAATTGTTATAGGACTAAATTTAAAAAAGACATTATCTGATTATTGTTTAATAAACTGAATGTGACTTTTTTCCTTTGTAATACTGGTTATTTCAAGCATTAAAAACGGATAAAAACGACAAATCAAAGAATTCAACTTTATATATAGCTTAATTCAATATAATAATATAGGACAATGGTGTTGATTAAAAGTTACACCACTCCAGACCCTTTTGTTTTCCACATAATTAATATTGTAAATAATTAACAAGTTCCAATACCAATACCAATAGTATATTCACCTTTTACCTATACCTTATCTGTACGTTCTGCATCTGACAGGCACACCACCAAACGGTGTATTTAGGATTTGCTATATATACAAGGGTCATAATCACAAGGTTGACAATACTAAATTTTATCACATTGTTTCCTATTGTAGTCTTTTAATCAGTATGACTTTAAAAGATGATAATATGAATACTAAAAATCTAGACTTAAAATAAGGCGTATAGGTTCAGTTTACAATTTGTTAGCCGACATGACGCAAAGCAGCAAAACCAAGAATTCGACTTTATTTAAGAATTGAATGCTTCTTTTTGTAAATTTATTGGGGTGTAAAAGCGTTGACCGAAGTACATTTTGTATGAAGCGCGGAAGCGCTTCATTCTAAAAATGTACGCACGGTCAACGCTTTTACAACCCTATAAAGTTACAAAAAGAAGCATTCAATACTTATAATTACATTTTTTAGCTATGATCACGAAAACACGAATTTTATATATTTTATTATTTAATTCACCTGTGCACTTTATTGTTGGAGCACGTGTTATCATGAATGAAAAGTTGTATTGAGCATTACAACTGCTTACGGAATAACACGTGATGTGCAGTTAGCCAATCAGAATAAAATATTATAATGAAACATACATCTAATGTAATTATTTATAATTAATATTGGACAATGCTGTTGATAAAAAATTACTCCATTCCAGGCTCTTTTGTTTTTCAAATAGTTAATATTACCAATAATTGATAAGATCCTGGTCGACGGTTTCTAACAGAAAGATTATGAAAGTAGAGAAAACTGTGCATCTTATAATCAGCATGACTTTATCAGATAACTAAATATCCAGGCTAAAATAAGGCTTACACATAGTTATATACTTTATTTTAGTCAGGGACCAGTGATTTCACGGGTGTGTTCTAGTCTTATGTAAAATTTAACACAAATGGACACAAAAGATACTACACTATATTTGACCTTCGTTCTAATAAAAATAATCAAATATAAATTTTGATCCCGACTTTCTGCATTTTCGCCGATCTGCATATCATTTTTATACGACCGCAAATTTTGAAAAAATTTTCGTCGTATATTGCTATCACGTTGGCGTCGGCGTCGTCGTCGTCGTCGTCGTCCGCCGTCCGAATACTTTTAGTTTTCGCACTCTAACTTTAGTAAAAGTGAATGGAAATCTATGAAATTTTAACACAAGGTTTATGACCACAAAAGGAAGGTTGGTATTGATTTTGGGAGTTTTGGTCCCAATATTTAAGGAATTAGGGGCCAAAAAGGGCCCAAATAAGCATTTTCTTGGTTTTCGCACTAAAACTTTAGTTTAAGTTAATAGAAATCTATGAAATTTTGACACAAGGTTTATGACCACAAAAGAACGGTTGGGATTGATTTTGGGAGTTTTGGTCTCAACAGTTTAGGAATTAGGGGCCAAAAAAGGGCCCAAATAAGCATTATTCTTGGTTTTCGCACAATAACATTAGTTTAAGTAAATAGAAATCAATGAAATTTAAACACAATGTTAATGACTACAAAAGGAAGGTTGGTATTGATTTTGGGAGTTTAGGTCCCAACAGTTTAGGAATCAGGGGCCAAAAAGGGACCCAAATAAGCATTTTTCTTGGTTTTCGCACCATAACGTTAGTATAAGTAAATAGAAATCTATGAAATTTAAACACAAGGTTTATGACCATAAAAGAAAGGTTGGGTTTGATTTTGGGAGTTTTGGTCCCAACATAATAAGGGGCCCAAAGGGTCCAAAATTAAACTTTTGTTTGATTTCATCAAAATTGAATAATTGGGGTTCTTTGATATGCTGAATCTAACTGTCATGACTGTGTATGTAGATTCTTAACTTTTGGTCCCGTTTTCAAATTGGTCTACATTAAGGTCCAAAGGGTCCAAAATTAAACTTAGTTTGATTTTGACAAAAAATGAATCAGTTAGGTTCTTTGATATGCTGAATCTAAAAATGTACTTAGATTCTTGATTATTGGCCCAGTTTTCAAGTTGGTCCAAATCGGGGTCCAAAATTAAAATTTGTTTGATTTCATCAAAAATTGAATAAATGGGGTTCTTTGATATACCAAATCTAACTGTGTATGTAGATTCTTCATTTTTTGGTCCTGTTTTCAAATTGGTCTACACTAAAGTCCAAAGGGTCCAAAATTAAACTTAGTCTGATTTTAACAAAAATTGAAATCTTGAAGTTCTTTGATATGCTGAATCCAAAAATGTACTTAGATTTTTTATTATGGGCCCAGTTTTCAAGTTGGTCCAAATCAGGATCTAAAATTATTATATTAAGTATTGTGCAATAGCAAGTCTTTTCAATTGCACAGTATTGCGCAATGGCAAGAAATATCTAATTGCACAATATTGTGAAATATCAATTTTTTTTTTAATTAGAGTTATCTTTCTTTGTCCAGAATAGTAAGCAAGAAATATCTAATTGCAAAATATTGTGCAATAGCAAGATTTTTTTTTAATTGGAGTTATCTTTCTTTGTCCAGAATCAACTTAAATCTTTGTTATATACAATATACAATGTATATTCACTTTTTACTACCAACTGATAAATTAAAATAATCTCTACCATTCAGTGATAACAAGCAGTTTTTTTACATCTTAATATTTTATGATGTATTTAAATGAGTAGTTATTGTTGCAAACTCCATTAGAAATTTTAATTGAGATTAGTTTTGGAATATGGGGAAAGGGGGATGTGATTAAAAAAATTGGGTTCAATTTTTCTCATTTGAAATTTCATAAATAAAAAAGAAAATTTCTTCAAACATTTTTTTGAGAGGATTAATATTCAACAGCATAGTGAATTGCTCTAAGAGAAACAAAAATTTTAATTGCTCTAAGAGAAACAAAAATTTTAAGTTCATTAGAACACATTCATTCTGTGTCAGAAACCTATGCTGTGTCAACTATTTAATCACAATCCAAATTTAGAGCTGAATCCAGCTTGAATGTTGTGTCCATACTTGCCCTAACCGTTCAGGGTTCAACCTCTGCGGTCGTATAAAGCTACGCCCTGCGGAGCATCTGGTTTTTATTATTTCACATGTATGCGTATTTGTGCCAATCGGCATTTCTTTTTTTATCTTTCACTTGCGTAGATTTTGTCTTTCATTTTCTCCAATTGTGTACATGTTAATTAGATAGGTGAAAGTTCTTTTTCAGCACCATTTATGAACATTATGTTTTCTGGTCTGTGTGTCCGTTCCTCCGTCTGTCCCGCTTTAGGTTGAAATTTTTGGTCAAGGCAGTTTTTTATGAAATTGAAGTCCTATCAACTTAAAACTTAATACACAATGTTCCTTATGATATGATCCTTCTAATTTAATATAGATAAACAATTATTCCTAGATGTTTTGACATACTGGCAACGTCTGCATGGAACTAATGTCTTGATGATTCTCGTAAAATAATGTCCGATCTTGCAATGAAGTTAAAATTTATTTATACTGCTTATTTCACAAAATCTTATCGTAAAAATAAAATTATGACAAAGGGTCATTGTCGTTTGTCATTTGTTTCATTTCAAATTGTCTAAAGGAGAAATGACAAACATTTCCCCTGATCTCACTGAAGATAATTACCTAATTTTTTTTGTATATCAACACTTTGGTTAGCTTGCTTTCTTTGTTTGTATATTTTGTTTGTATATTTTTTGATAATGTCCAATTGAATTTAAATATCATATAAATACAGGTTTACATACCTATATATGAAGATGTCAATCTTAATTACAAAGCTTGAATAAACATTTAAACAAACAAAGCAAAGAGGCCAACCAAAGTTTTACCCTACATGCATTAGGAAATTAGCTGTAAGGCAAAACATAATAATAAAATTAATACTCAGCGAATGTGAAATAAAATCAAAATTGTCGGTGGTAAAAACTAAATATAGTTATAAATTTAACTTAAGACAAAAAGAATTGCTCCAAGAATAATATCCAACATTAAATCTCTCCCTTTCATATTTGTAGCTTCAACTATGACCGGAAAGATTGAAAACAAATTTTGATTTTTAATACCGGCAACAACCTTTGTTTAAATTTCCAAAATGAGCAATTTAGATTTATAATATTTTATCCTGTTGGACAAATCTTACTTTGTAGTTTTCAACGGAAAATTATTTCTAAAATAATTTTTGAATTAAAAACTTTTTTGTATTTTATATTTACTGTCTCGTTCATTCAAAACATTTGAGATATTAATAACAGGGATTGTGTTTTATGATAGATTTATAACATTTTAGAATAAAAAACTTTAATTCATATATATTATACTATAATTTTAATTTCCTTATATCTTAAACAGTCAGGGGGGGACTAAATACTGAAATAAGTGATTTTTAAATCACTTATTTGAGTAGCAAATCTGTAGTTTTGTCACAAATTGTGATTTTGAAGTTTTACCAAAATTTTAAACTGTGACAGGTTTAAATTATAAATATCTTTTCATTAATAAACTTGGAAAAAATGAACTTTTTGCTTCTTTTATGTAGCAAGGTTTATGCCTTTGATGCTATCATTTATCTGCAAATTCTATTTTAGTTGAACAAATGCTATAATTATGGCTTTACATAATGAACTGATACTTTCTTAACAGATTTTTCCCAGCAGTGGGAGTATTTTTCCTGTGAAGTTCACGGTTTCATCTTTCATATTATGTAATAAAATTCTACTGTTTGTGATAAAAATTTCACTGTTAGGGGACAGTTGAAATTAGTGGGGGTTATTAAAATAATGATACTTAAATAAGTGATTTTTTGGAAGGAAATTGAGGTATGATACTTAAACAAGTGATCTTAATGTCATTATCCTAGATTCAGTACAAGGTCATCACCTGAAATGACCTGGTCATCCTAGACAAAACAGATGTTGGTTCGAAACATAATTAGTCCCTGGATCATTAGTATTCTATATTTAAAGCTATAATAAAATTATATCACTTCTTTTAGTGATTAATTTGTACTACTTAAATAGGTCAATTTTTAACAATTTTCATAAATTTTGTAAATCTTGTAAAATTTTTCAAAATAGTTTAACTACTGGGATAGATTCATAGGTTCATTAGATAGAGATAATGGTAAGCACTAAGAATGTTCAGTAAAGTAAGATCTACAAACACATCACCAGCATCAAAACACAATTTTGTCATGAATCCATCACTCTGCTGTGTCCTTCGTTTATGATATGCACATAGACCAAGGTGAGCAACACAGGCTCTTTAGAGCCTCTAGTTTCAGATGTGGACCTAAGATAAAATTCCACTTGAAGCCAAGGAACGCTATTTTATTTAACTGTATAAGCCGACTTTTAATAGGAAGTGAAATTCGGTCTGTGAATAAGATTCCGTAATATATACAAACTACCACATTACGTTACTATTAGGTAACATCACAAGTTGTTACTAGTAACAATAACAATTCTGTCTGATGAACTGTAAGAGATGCAGTGAAAGCGCTAACAGAAACAGTCAGTCAGGGGTACTACTTGTACAAGTGTATTTTATTTACTTGAAGAAGTAAAAAAAAAATATACACATATAAGTAAATTTGTAGGATACTTATACAAGTGAATTTTATTTACTTGTATAGGTAAAAAAAATTGCCTTAGTTATGTCCCTTAGTCATTCAGAATTTTTTACTTGTATAAGTAAAAAAATCATCCTTTCTTCTTTTCTTGAATTCTTAAGATTTCTTTGCTCTAATAGAATTTTAAATTGTGTACCCTTTACATATATGTCTTTACTAATCATTTAAGTGTAATTTCATGGACAATGAAAATCCCATTTGTCTGTTATCTTCATAACACTGCTCATTTACAAGCCTCAAATGCCAAAGGAGCAATTTTTGATTGCCATGCGCAAATATACAAGATCTTTGCTCAATCAGTTTTTTTGATGAATTAATGAGATGAAACATTGAACTTTAATGAAAAAATTTGAGCAAACCTGGGAAAAATCATTAAAGGCATGATTTTACATCTCAAAACTTTAGGATTTTTGTGGGATTGTAAGAAAAATTTACTTATACAAGTAAATTTTTTAGAAAATTAAGGGGAGATAATTCAAACATTATTTATTTACTTGTATGTGTATATTTTTTTTTACTTCTTCAAGTAAATAAAATACACTTGTACAAGTAGTACCCCTGACTGACAGTGTTCGATTTATAATGTGATTTTTTTTGTGTTTTTTATTTTTATGTTCTTTGAAAATTTCTTCATACATTGTTGGTCATCAAAAATGTGTGTCATTAATATTTACATGTACTTGGGACTTTTTGAATGTTCAAAACTGTTCTATTTGCTGAAAAGTAATCTGAAGCAATTTCTAGACAAGCTTCGATCATCAGGGTAAAAACATACCTGTCAACCTGTGACGATGAAAATGCAGGTCATGACCTGCATTGAAGAATCAAATCTCAGGTCATAACGCGTACGAACTTTTTCGAGCTGAATTTCAGTATTTATGGTACATTTTCTTATAATGTATATCAAAGATACCATAACATCAATGCATGTTCACTTTGTTCAGTCATTTTAAATCTTATTAAATATTATTTCATTGCACTTTTAAAGATTTTTATAAATTTGTGTAACTCAGTCTGATGAGCTTTACTTTTTGAGAAAAATACTACAATTATCAAACACCAGAATTCAATGTAATTCTTAAATGTTTGAGACTATTGACTATATAGCCTTCATCCACAATATTTCTCATTTATATATGTGGTGGTGTTTAACCACCTTGACTGGCTATACAGCCCTCGCACGGTCGGTATTTTTCATTTAACAAGGAAATTAGACTATGATAAAATATAGTAATACAGTTAAAGGAAGTATAAATGTAAAAAATAATTTTCAACTTTTTTTTAAAAATTGTATAAAGGTATAAAAATAATGAAAAGTTATTTTTCAATATGTATTTGAATTTTATATTTTTATGATTTAATCTTTTTCACCCATAAAACGTAAATATAAGGAATAATTTTGAATGGTGACAAATAAGGGGAAGTAACTCTAGTTCAGTTTGTAAACCGATGGTGCAATTTATTTACGACCTAAAGCTACTTAGGTAATTGGTGTTAATTAACAGTGTGTTTGACACCAAAGCTGTCAAGTGAAGCCATGCACTTAATGGGTCACTTAATTTGACAGTTTACATAGCTAGATGAACTTCCTGTTCATGGAAGAATTACGAATTTGCCGGTATTTCAAAGGAATATTACTTATGAAATCAATCTCAAGGCTAAGAAATACGGGTGAAATCGGGTCATTTTCGGAATTCCCGGGTTATTTCAATGACCCGGCGGGTGTTCCGGGTTATCCCTCAGAATTGTGAAAATCTCGGGTCACACCCGCAGAATACGGGTCAATTGACAGGTATGTAAAAAGCCTTGTGACCTAAATATTGATTAATCAGTTAAGCTAATTCTTTTTTTTTTCATTAATAAAAAAATTCTACAGATGACTAAGTATATATAACTTATATTTATTTCAAGCAAACTATAAGAATGTTTATAAAATTTAAAAAAATCACAGAATCTTAATAAAAAAAAATTTGCATTATTTGTTAAACATGTTAAAGGGACAGTATGGACTCAGTTCATCATTATGATTGGAGCACATGTCATGTGCATGCTGTGTATATTGTATAATAGATTTATTATGTCTTGTCTATCTTAAGTTTGGTTAAACTACCTACTGGGAAAACATTATTACATGTTTACATTCCCAATTACTACTATAAGTCAATTATGTCAGAAAAATTTCAATTTCATGGGTTTTAATCTCGGTTTTAATCCCCCAGGATGTGAAACATTAGAATTTGTGTATATAAATGAAGAGATATGAAAATTTTATCCTCAGTACTGTAGGTCCCAGTTACTTAATTAAAGACAATAGAAATATTAAATTAGGGTAATAAATACCCCCCCCCCCCCCCCCAAAAAAAAAATGAACATTGAGAAGTTCTCACTCTGATACATATTTAGATATGTCCTATTTTCGGTGCAAAATATAGTTAGCATGCATTTTGTGTCCGGGGATACATGGACACGCATATATATAACTATATAAACAGATAAACAATCAATGTCTATTATCATGATTATAGTCGTTACAGTAGCCCAGTGTTATATAAAACTTGTGATTTAGGTGGACACAGCTGGACACAACGTTATTTCTATTTAAAACTTAAAAATCTGCTGGCTACAGGTGGACACAGCTGTACACAGTTCTAATCCTATATAAAACTTCTGAATATGGGGGCTACAGGCGGACACAACTGGACACAACGTTATTTCTATATGAAACTTCTGAATATGGGCGCTACAGGTGGACACAACTGGACACGTTATTTCTATATATAAAACTTCTGAATATGGGGGCTACAGGCGGACACAACGTTATTTCTATATAAAACTTCTGAATATGGGGGCTACAGGCGGACACAAGTGGACACAACGTAATTTCTATATTAAACTGATAAATATGCTGGCTACAGGTGGACACAGCTGGACACAACGTTATTACTATATAAAACTTCTGAATATGGGGTGCTACAGACGGACACAAGTGGACACAACGTAATTTCTATATAAAACTTATAAAATATGCTGGCTACAGGTGGACACAGCTGGACACAACATTATTTCTATATAAAACTTCTAAAAATGAGAGGACACAGGCGGACACAAGTGGACACAACGTAATTTCTATATAAAACTTATAAAAAATGTTGGCTACAGGTGGACACAGCTGGACACAGTGCTATTTCTATATAAAACTTCTAGAAATGAGGGGATACAGGCGGACAAAAGTGGACACAACGTAATTTCTATATAAAACTTATGAAAACTGCTGGCTACAGACGGACACAGATGGACACAACGTTATTTCTATATAAAACTTCTGAAAATGAGGGGACACAGGCGGACACAAGTGGACACAACGCAATTTCTATATAAAACTTATAAAATTTGCTGGCTACAGGTGGACACAGCTGGACACAGTGCTATTTCTATATAAAACTTCTAGAAATGAGGGGACACAGGCGGACACAAGTGGACACAACGTAATTTCTATATAAAACTTTTAAAAAATGCTGGCTATAGGTGGACACAGCTGGACACAGTGCTATTTCTATATAAAACTTCTAGAAATGAGGGGACACAGGCGGACACAAGGGGACACAACGCAATTTCTATATAAAACTTATAAAATATGCTGGCTACAGGTGGACACAGCTGGACACAGTCCTATTTCTATATAAAACTTATAAAAAAAGAAGTCATTCTGAAAAAAAAGAAATAAGTTTCAGACTTTTTTTAATTCTAATATTCTATGTGCGCATATATTTTCTGAGGAATAGGGCTTTAGTGGTTTAATGTGCATGATCTTTTGTATTCCAATATGTGTATTGATTCTATTCATAGTTTTGTGTATCAATATGCAATGGCTTTATTAAATATAGATCATACAATCAAATTTATGATAATATTTTGACTCTGTACAAAATATTTTTTAACGGTTATCATTCTTATTTGACTGTCTTGAAAAAGATGGCCATCCATCCATCCATTTTTTGGGTACTTGGGGGGGGGGGGGGGGGATTCTCTCTTTTGTTGTTCTGCCTATGAATTAATATTTCCTGTAATATAAATAGTTTATTGTTTCTGTGGAGTTTGGTTAAGTAAGGTCCTCATATGATTATGCACAATTCTTCACTTATTTACTAAATTGTTCGGCGATTTTTAATTCATAGGAAATTAGAGAAATGGTAGGCACGTGTAACCTGTCCCCAAAAGTAGCATTGTGTTTTAGATAAGATTTGTTTTAGAAAAAAATGTATATTAGATACAACAGAAAAAAGGGGGGATCCCCCAACCCTGGTGTCTTATTCCCAGTCTGGGCATATCAGAATGGTCATAGATCTCCGTTGTAGTATAACTTGAAAATACAATGCATCCAAGCAAGTTTGATATAGTATTTTTCCCGAATGCGTTTTGCCTCCATAAGGTAAAGGGGGTAAATCATCAATTTCACTTTAATTCAATTAAGGCTTATTCCTCACAGTTGACATGTATACGCTATTGTTCTGGAATCACTCCTATAGACATTTGTTTAAAGCAATCACATTCTCTCTAGTTTTCTCTAGAACATCTTTAAATATAAATTACGATCTCCAATTCTCAAAATGTCCATTGCATACGCGCGTGTGTTATCCGACACCGCGTGTTATCCGACACCTCATCCGGGACACTTTCCGCGTCACATGATACTTTATTGATATTGAACATTTGAGCAATCCGCAAACAGATGGCCGGACGAATAGAGATTTTAAACTATTCGTCCGGCTAGCCGGATGAATAGACACTCCGTTTAATATGGCATGGTATTGGTTGCAAAAATTCGATATTTCTCATTTAAATGCAATATTTTATATTTAAATGCAATATTTTTTCATTTGAATGTTATATTTTTTCATTCAAATTGTATAATTTTTCATTCAAATGGTATAATTTTCATTCAAATGCAATATGTTTTATTCCATTTTATAAAATGTCATTTGAATGCAATATTTTCTATTCATGCAATTGGTATAATAGTTTTTTTTTTATTTATATGCAATAATGATCAATAATTGCATCATGGGAAAATTTTTGACGCCTTTAGGTCAAATTTGCAACAGCGTTTGTGATTGGATTTTCTCCCCTTTCTTTCTAAACTTGAGTGACCAAGAATTAAAAAAAAACGCGTCAGAATACCGCCCCTCTAACTAAATTTGGTGTTCGTGCGAGTTCGTGCACTGGCAATTAATGCCAATAACGGCCAGGTAGAGCAAAAAATGCGAGTGACCAGTACACAACATGTTCATGGAAAGAAACAGATGCCTGCGTGCATTGCAAAAAAATCTCCAATAAATACCTTTTCTGAAGAAACTCCCCTACAGTCTACTAATTGAAATAAAAAAAATATACATAGCTGCCCCCCCCCCCCCCTTTTCCCCCTTCTAAGTCCAGATACATGTTATCATGACGTTCTTTTGTGCTACATGTATATTATTTTTTACTTTTCTTGATCCTCAGAGACGTTGCAGGAGGGCAAACATGAAAAAAGAATAAAAAGCCTTCCAGGAAGTTATAATTATTTGAACTAAGCCACCTCTTTTTTTGCTACATGAAGAAAAAAAAATCACCTAATTACAACAGCAGAACCAGAGACCCCGTGACAAGTAGAGACATAAGCTAAATATACTCCGGAACTAGTTCTTTAATACAGACACTTCAGGATAAATTGGAACCAGTTACTAACTCATGTTACAATAGTTCTATGACATAGGACTTCACTGTATGAGGCATGCACTTCATATTTAATTCTATCTATAATATGTGCTCTCATGTATTATGCCGTACATCATTTTACATTTAGGTTTCGTTGCTGAGTTTTTTTTATTGTTCTCGTCTCCGAATCCCTTAAATAGACTTTTTTCAAGCCCCACAGTATAGTTCAATAATTACTATATGTCATTGTTTAAATAAGTATACAGAGCATATATCAAAAAATATTTTATCTTCAGGACTTTTAAATGATTTACTTTTCAATACTGCATTGGGAGAGGAGGGGGTATACAAGTTTATTTTGTGATACAGTATATAATATAATTAGGTATCCAACAAATTATATGATTGTACGTTTAGTTATCATCTAGACCCGTACAAAATGTATATAATAAGACACATATAACAGGAGCGGATAGAAAACCTCAGAGTGTCTTAGTGGGGGGGGGGGGGGGGGAGTTCAAATTTAGATATTTGTATAGAGATGTATATATGCGAGTATTGGCAGTACTGGTTATGGTGTGTGTGTGTGAGGGGAGGGTTTCATATCAAAGATCGTTACTATAATTCTATATCATTTAGTTTTTACCATTTCACTCGATTCTTTATCCTTTGATCTCTATTATATTTCTCCTAAACATACGGGACATATTTTCCACTGGACACAAGGCAACCAAAAATCAATTAACTTATTCTGTATATTTCATCATTTCTTCATTATGTTTTCTATAGGTTTGGTCCCGCCCCTTATCTGTTTTTTATTTATATATTTGATAATGCCATTTTTTGGGGAAATATATAGGGGCAAGGCGTTTTTGAATACATATTCATGGGTCGCGTTTTTTGTTTTTTTTTGTTCTTCGGAAGTGAGCCAGAAGAAGTCTATTTCTGTTTTGTTTTTTTTTTGCATTTGGAAGATCTTCTGGCTCTCTTTTATCTCTTCTTTTTTGATAGGCTATTAAGACGGCAGAGGCACATAAAAAACATGGCGTCGTTTAGACTAAAGCTAGGTTCACACTGCCGATCAGATCAACTCGATTAAGCCCGATCAAGACAAATTACGTGATCGGGAGACTGGTCTGAATCAATCGACAAGGATGTTCGGGTAAGTCTACCCTACTCGTCATCGATCTGACTATCTACCCGAGAGTTTTTGACATGTCAAAAACAATCGAGTAAGGACCGAGAAGCAAGTCACTCGAGAAGAGATTGAGAATTCGTCGAGTAGCTACTTTCAACACTATTGGGCTATTCCGTGGTGGTCAGTTTAAATTTATAAATGAAGGATGAGGAAGGGAAGGGAGGACATTATTATTCATTTCAATCTAACGCTAATCATGCCTATTTTTCAGCTCTTACCAGGCAACTATATTCATATATGAAATCATTCTGTCCCCCACCCGAACAAATTGGTGAAGAAAAAATCATATGGTGGTGCGCTTCTTTTTTTTGCTACAGCCCTCTGAAAGTACGCAATTTTGAAGATTTTTCCATTTTTAATCAGTTTTTACCCATTTTTGGGCTACTATCGTGAAAAAAATCACAGTTCCACAATTAAACTTTTTTTCATACTCTCAATAAAGATGAAGGGGACCAATCTGAGTAAATTCAACTCACAAAAACTATAGGTAGGTGTTAATGTAAGAAAGTTTTATCAGACTTTGATGCTTTTTCATGTCAAATTTTCCATATTGACAATTTCGTAAATTTTTGATTTTTCTCTCTTTAAAGAACAAAATGCATATTTTTTCAACTCTCTTGTTATAAATGATTAAAAAAATACATATCTATGAAATTTGAAAAGAAAAAGTTATATGGAATGTTTATGTTTCTGGTAAATTATTTTTGTGTACCCCTCTACCATTTTTCTCAAAATTTCACTAAAAAAGACTAACTTGATTCGTAATAAAATTTGAAAATTTCATTACTCAAAAACTTCTTATTAGAAATACACAATTCTTTCACAGAGTTAAGTTTGATTATATGATAATTATCAAATTCATTGCTATTTTTCACTTATATCACATGTTTTGGAAATAATTCTAGAACGAGATTTCAGTGAGACTGAACGAGACTGAAATGTCAGAAGAATACATCCTTAAGCTGGCATTTGGTTAAATTCCATGATTGGACTTCATTTCTTAGTAAATTATACATGAAAATATCGTCAAAAGAATTATTTAATCCTGAAACTTGCATTTGAAGAACTAGGGAGAGGTCATTGAGAAAACAGGCCACTGGAAACGTCTACTATTACTTGCAGGAAACAGATTACGGTTCGGTTCCTTCCGTACAATATATTATTTGGTACTAACAACTCTCAAAAAAAAAAATGTTGGTACTTGAACTTGCCGGGATCGTTTTTCTCCGCTCGAAACCGCCACCCCATGTCAAGCATAGCCGACATCCAGCATGTGGTGTTCTACGTGACGCTGTAATTGTACTAAGGTAGAAAAATAATGAAAAGTAATATGTATTTTAAATTCAATTTGTTTTGAATTCGTTTAGTCTATTTTACAAATTATATAAAAGTAAATTCAAGGAGTTTGTTTTGAAAGGTGACAAAAAGAGGAAGTAACTCAAATTGTTGTAAACCACTTTCGTACATACACTAGGCCGTTATATTATTTTTCTCGTTTGTATTGTTTTTACATCTATGTTTTGAATTGTCATTTCGGGGCCTTTTATAGCTGACTATGCGGTATGGGCTTTACTCATTGTTAAAGACCGTACGGTAACCTAATTTATGTGTCATTTGGTCTCTTGTGGAGAATTGTCTCATTGGCAATCCAACAAATGGAAGTGGTTAACGACCTTGACTGGCTATACAGTCCTCGCATGCACGGTCGGAATTGGCAATCCGCATACCACATATTCTTTTTATATTTGAAATACACAATTTATTTACGACCTAACGCTAAGGTAATTAGTGTGTTTGACACCAAAGCTGTCAAGTGAAGCCATACATTTAATGGGTCAGTTAATTTGACAGCACACACAGCTATAGTTAAACGGCCCTTCCTGTTCATGGTAGCTAGAATTACGAATTTGCCGCCGTATTTCAAAGGAAAATTACTTATGAAATCAGTCTGATGGCTTAGGAATCATAATGAAAACGGATCATTTTCGGAATTCCTGGGTTATTTAACGACTAGCGGGTATCACGGGTAACCATCAGAATTGTGAAACACCCACAGGATACAGGTCAGTTGACAGATATGCAACAGCCGCCTGACAATTTCTTTAATATTGCGGAAAGAAAGGAGGAAATAAAATATTTTTAGTAGTATGAAATAGTGTTATACTAAAATATTTTATATCATTTAGTGTTATACTACATATACTGCTATAAATATTTTATTTCCCCCATTTTTTCGCTATAATTATGAACATTAACGCCAGGCGAGTGTGAAACGTCTAATACGCATAGATATCTGATAATTGTCTAGGAATATAATATATATTCTTACTTTGAAATAGTTGCATTGCCATTTGATTTTATTATCAATAGTCTTGAGGACCAATTTAAAAGTCGGCTCTACACCTTCAAGTGGTTCCCCTGTACCCTGGATAAATAGATTGTACGTGCGCCTGCGCATTGCGTATTTTAAGTTCATTACAGTAAAAGTTGCAAGAATTTGGTCAACGCAAGTTTGTCCCTTTTCATACTTCATATAAGGGTATAATATTGTATTATATTGACGATTAATCCACTCTATATCTTGAATATAGCACACCTTTATCCAGGCATGATTTAAATATTAAATATTAGTATAGCCATTGGTGTTCTATATGGATGTGTCCGGTGCCTATAAACACAATGCAAACAGAGACATGAGAGATTTGCAGTATAATTTATTTATTTAAGAAAATTGAATCTGATTGAAATTTCAATTGTGTCATTTGTCATTTGGTCATTTATATTAAATCAAGCATCTATGTTAAACTGAATTACTATATTTAATATTTGTAATTTATCGTTGTGTCCATGTGTCCGGACACAAAATGCATGTCAACTATATTTTGCACCGAAACCTTGCCACTAATGTACATATTACAATGATCAATTTAATCATCTTTTATAAATTAGATGTGAGGACATGCATGGATAGTTTTAAAACTCTTTCTTAACTTGGAAAAAGCACCTGGTTTCCTTAAGAACACAACATTTCAGGGGGAGGATGCAGAGCCTCTATATATTTACTCTTCTCCTGGATACTGATTTGTGAACATGTAAACATAAGGCAGCTAATGCACTAATGTAACCTAAAAAGCGAAAATGACAAATGTATAGTTTTATTTACTTTTTAGCTCACCTGTCCCGAAGGGATAAGTGAGCTTATGCCATCACTTGGCGTCCGTCGTCGTCTGTCGTCCGTCGTCTGTCGTCGTCTGTCGTCGTAAACTATTTCAAGAATCTTCTCCTCTGAAACTACTGGGCCAAATACTTTCAAACTTTAACTGAATGTTCCTTAGGGTATCTAATTTATAAATTGTATCCGAAGTTTTGATCTATCAACAAACATGGTCGCCATTGCTAAAAATAGAACATAGGGGTCAAATGCAGTTTTTGGCTTATAACTCAAAAACCAAAGCATTTAGAGCAAATCTGACGTTGGGTAATATTGTTTATCAGGTCACGATCTATCTGCCCTGAAATGTTCAGATGAATCAGACAACCCGTTGTTGGGTTGCTGCCCCTGAATTGGTAATTTTAAGGAAATTTTGCTGTTTTTGGTTATTATCTTGAATATTATTATAGATAGAGATAAACTGTAAACAGGAATAATGTTCAGCAAAGTAATATTTACAAATAAGTCAACATGACGGAAATGGTCAGTTGACCCCTTTAGGAGTTATTGCCCTTTATAGTCAATTTTTAACCATTTTTCGTAAATCTTAGTAATCTTTAACAAAAATCTTCTCCTCTGAAACTACTGGGCCAAATACTTCCAAACTTTAATTGAATGTTCCTTAGGGTATCTAGTTTGTAAATTGTATCCGAAGTTATGATCTATCAACAAACATGGTCGCCATTGCTAAAAATAGAACATAGGGGTCAAATGCAGTTTTTGGCTTAATCTCAAACTCAAAAACCAAAGCATTTAGAGCAAATCTGACATGGGGTAATATTGTTTATCAGGTCAAGATCTATCTGCCCTGAAATTTTCAGATGAATCAGACAACCCGTTGTTGGGTTGCTGCCCCTGAATTGGTAATTTTAAGGAAATTTTGCTGTTTTTGGTTATTATCTTGAATATTATTATAGATAGAGATAAACTGTAAACAGGAATAATGTTCAGCATTTCAGCAAAGTAAGATCTTCAATTAAGTCAATTTGACCAAAATTGTCAATTGACCCCTTAAGGAGTTATTGCTCTTTAAAGACTTTTTTCACAATTTGTTCATCATGTTGACTTACTTTAAAAAATCTTCTCCTTTGAAACTGCTGTATCAATTTCAGTTAAACTTAGGTTAAATGAGTTTCAGAGTATCTAGTATAAATTTTATATTTTATTTCCTTGTATGTCAAGAAACATAGCTCCTATGGCTAAAATAGAACATAGGAGAAAATGATTATTTGTTTTGGCTTTTGAAGAAAATAGGACGATCCAAAAAACATTTAAACAAATTGAAAAGCCAAAATAATCATTGATGAGAGATTTAACCAAAAGAATTAAGGTGAGCGATTCAGGCTCTTGAGAGCCTCTTGTTTCAATTTCTCATTGATGTGTTGTAAATTTTCTGTTAGAAACTCACACGACTCTCTATCTAAACTAGTGTGACAGTAACACAAGACTGTTTTATCTTAATTTTGCATATTTTTTTTCTAGGTGTACAACTGTGCAAGAATTGAACATCAGCTTGAAATGCAATGTGACCTAAAAGACAGTATAATAATGGACAGATGTAAGTAATGATAAAATAGTCAATGATATGGGAAATGTATGAAATTGTAAGAAAAAGTTGACAGGCATATATTGTTTTACACCTGTCCCTCCGTCGGTCAGTTAACTATATATATATAGGTCATAGTACAGCCTTCAGCAATGATCATACTGCATAGTCATATATAAAAAAGGCCCTGAAATTACAATTGTAAAATAATTCCAAACTAATGACCTTAATATTAATATACAAATAAAATAACTAAAAACAAATGTGCAACACAGCAACAAACAACAACCACTGATTGTCCAGGTTCCTGACTTGGGACAGGCACAGAAGATAGCAGGATTAAAATGTTAGTGGGATCCAAGCCCTAATAAAATCATATTTTAGTTAGTCTCCTCAAGAAAATCTAATATAATTAACATCAACCATTGTCAACACTTTTAAATGTTGTACTTAACTTTATATATAAAGAAGATGTGGTATGATTGTCAATGAGACAACTTTCCACAAGAGACCAAATGACACAGAAATTAAAAACTAAAGGTCACTGTACCCTCTTCAACAATGAGCAAAGCCCATACTGCATAGTCAGCTATAAAAGGCCCCAAAATGACAAATGTAAAACAAGAAAACTAACGGCCTAATTTATGTACAAAAAATGAGTAAAAATAATATGTAACACTTCAACAATTGACAACCACTGCATAACAGGCTCCTGACTTGGAACAGGCACATACATTACATTGTACCTTAATATTTTAATTCGCATATTGTATACAATCTATTGTATGTTTTTTTTCTTTTTTTCTTTAAAAAGTTATATGCAAGTGGGGGCATAATCTGTGTCCCATGGACCCAATCATGACATTTATTTATTCAGAGAATTTTGAAAGGAATAAATAATGAATAATTTTTTATATTTTTTTTTCATCTTTTAGAAAAGTCGTCTCCTGAAACAACTGAGACAAATCTACCTAAATTTGGCCACACTCATCATATGGGTATGTATATATAGTTTTAAATGTGTTTGATGACCCTGACAACCTACATGGCATACATGGCTAAAAATAGAAAATAGGAGGAAAATGCAGTGTTTACTTATATCTCTGAAACTAAAGCAAAAGTATAACAGTTGCATTATTTCATGCATCAATTGTAAATGAGAATATCAGGTGAGCGATAAAGGTCCATTGGAGCCTCAACTTTCTATAGCCATTATTGTTATAGCTGGTCAGTGGTCATAAACCTATGAAAATAAGTCAATTATTTAACCTCAGAGCACTACCAACAGATTCTTATCCAGTGTATTTGATCATGTTGATGAATAAATTTTATTACAACTCGTTAACAGGGCAAGATATGAAAATTTATTTTTCTTCTGGTTTTATAATATTAAAGGGGCACTAGCTGTCAAATTCATGGTCACCGATTTGACTCAAATTTTCATATTTTATTTATAACAATGTAAAACATTTATCCAAACTATCAAAAGTGTGAAATAAGCAGTTTACAGAGCAATTAGAGTCAATAATATGCAGTTTCGTTTCGTGTGTATTTTAGTCTAGACTCCATCTAATTAAATATCGAGTTGACCTCAGATGACCATATAAGTGATGTAAACATAACTATACCTAATGGTTAGATATAAATAGATTAAGCCAACACATGCATTTGAATTTTATATGTCTGTTTAATTTTATTTTATAGATTAAAAATATATGTTTCTCGTCGTTTTTACATGTAGAAGAAAGCTTTTTAGTGGATCGAATAAGTCATCAAAGGATTTACCTTTGTTTCACATTCAATGTTGACATTCCTTTCCTTTTAAATAAACAGTACACGTACAAAGCATGCATTGTCCATCTCTTGTTAAGGGGTTAAATTGAAGTTCACATGAATACGGATTTAATGAGGTTGACTAATTCACTTGCAAGTGAATCAGTCATTATCAATATTATTTAGCTTAATTTGACAAAATTGAACCATTTTGGGTGTTTAAAGCAAATTATCATTTCACTATTTCACTTTTATTATTGATTGAACAAAAAAAAATCATATATTTTAAATTTTTATGCATCTCGTAGCTAGTGCCCCTTTAAGAAAAAACAAAGGAAAATGATATTTTGATAAACATTAAACATGTTGTTGTGGTTTTGTGCTCTCTTGAACCATCAGATTATTACTGTACTGCAATAAAAAAAAAAACATTAAAGAATATCAGGGATTTACGGGAACTTGTAGTAATTGAAAACTTGTTCAAATCCCAAACTGCACTTTAACTTTACTTTGTATCAACCATTAAGTGTTGTGAAATGTTTACACAATGCTTGTTAACACCAAACACTGATCAAGTCACTTTCGTCATTCTCATATTATCATGAATATGTTACTTTTTTAATTATTGAAAAAGGATATATATTAGAGATATATTTACAAGCAGGGACATCTGTGTCCCATGGACACATTCTTGTTTTATTTATTACATATTTTAGTGTATTAAAGTAATTATACTGCTTCCACCTTTCAATATTCTAACAAAGCTCTATCTCATTAATGGATAAATAAATGATACTAGTCATGACCTCAACAGATTATTTTTTTCAGGTTCTCTGGTCGTAAGAACCTGTTGGCCACACACATGAAGATTTTCATTGATCCTGCTTTCAGCTAAATATCAGAAAAATTAAGAACAAAGGAAAATATGCTGAAACTGTACAGTCACCGGTCAGGATTATTTCAGAAGTGAAATTATAATACAATTTATTTTACTGGTTAATTCCTTTGATTTGTAATTTTAAACAACACACAGAGGCTTTGCATTATTGTTTTACAAGAGATACACCAAAAGATGCGGTCAACATCTATCATTTTTATCAAAATACGCCCAGGACAAACCATGGATACACTTAACTTGAAATATGGTGCTTTCATACCAAAATTGCCTGGAAGTAAAAGAAATAAAGAACCATTCATGTCAGCAATCAGGGGATAAGATGAAAGAATGCAGAATAAGGTACTGTAATATTCAGTCTTAATAAGAGTCCTGCTTCTCTATATATATATATGCTTTTTGTTATGCCCGTCGTAGCGGAGGGGGCATTAAGTTTTATCCTTGTATGTTTGTACATAAGTTTAGATATAAGAAGAAGTGGTATGACTTCCAATGAGACAACTCTCCATCCAAGTCACAATTTGAAAAAGAAAAACAATTATACTCCTAAGGTCAAAGTACAGTCTTCAACACAGAGCCTTGGATCACACCAAACAGTAAGCTATTATTAATTTAAGGACCCAAAACATTACTATTGTGAAACCAGCTGTCAAACATGAAACCAACGGTCTAATCTATATAAAAAAAGAGAAAAGACAAACACTTATAGTGCATGATTTTCTTACTGTGTTGAAGACCCATTGGTGGACTTCGGTTGTTGTCTGCACTTTGGTCAGGTTGTTGACATATTTCCCCCAATTCCATTCTCAATTTTATGAAGAAGTTATTGAACTTTATTCTTGAAAAAGAGACGGAGGTATCATGTTCACATGGCACATCTGTTTATTTGTTTTAGTTCACTATAAACTTAAGTTTGCTTAACCTAATGTAGTGAAACTTAAACACAATGCTTATTACCACAAAAATCAGATCAAGTACTCATTTGGGTACTGTGTGTCACTTTTACCATTCTTGATTTATGACCCTTTAAAATGTTAAATGCAAGCAGGGGCATAATCTGTGTCCCATGGACCCATTCATCATTTATTTATTCAGAAAACTCTAAAAGGAATAAATAATCCATAATGTTCATCATGTTCATACAGATAAAACATATTGTTTTAAGGATTTTAATCTGTTTATTAAGTCACATATATATGCTAACTCAATATTGCTCCCCTTTTAAATCTCGATCAGTGTTTGTAAAAAGAAAAAAGTAACATAAAAGAATGCAGGTTGCCAGGCACATTCAAATTGGAAAAAGGGAAAAGAACACAACTCTACGCTAAATAATTTTGAAAACTTATTGGCTATACTATCTTTATTTATAAAAATGTCAAAAACATTATGTACATTATGATCATGTTGATTGTGTGAAACGTCCCACAAGGCAATCAAAATGGTCAGGGGGGAAAAGAAGTTTTATTATAAATGTCAAATGGTTATAGTCTTAATTTCAACCTATCAACATAATCAAAATTGTTGATTTCACAGTTAATATTTACTTTCAGCATGTTCAGCAGAATAGAAAGTTTTTGTTATATTTTATTAAATGTTAATTTACTTTGCTCTTATAGGCAGGAGTGAAAGGAAGAGAAAGCTAGGCATCAGTAAAGAAACAGATCAATTTATATTAATATGTAATAATTCCATCTGAATATAACAAACATTGCACATGCTATGAAGATTTATTCACATGTATACTATGATTTGTAGTTATATTTTATTGTATGTATTTGTAATATTAAAAGTACATGTATTTTACTTTAGAACAGTATTTTAATTTTTATATTTTGCTGTGGAGAATATCAAAGAAATTTAGAGAAAACATAATTAAAGATAGTTTCTTCCATGTTTTCTGTGACAAAAAAAATGTGCAAATTAGGAAAATTAAATTAGGCTACATTATTGAATATTTTTGAGTTTGAGTTTTTTTTTCAGTCCTATTTTAAAATTTCATTGGCATTTGAAATAATGAGTTGAAACTAGTTTTTATCAATTATTTTGTTTTCAAGATGTACAACAGTAGAGAAGGTTAAGGTTTTGTGTACAATAGTTTACTATGATGTAATGGTCAAATAAACTTGACACTTTGTACTTTCAAGTGTTCATTTAAGTCAGTGTTTTTTAAACAATTACAAATAAGTTACTGAACATGGAAATCTGATTGTG
Organism: Mytilus galloprovincialis; assembly: GCF_965363235.1. Taxonomy (NCBI): domain Eukaryota; kingdom Metazoa; phylum Mollusca; class Bivalvia; order Mytilida; family Mytilidae; genus Mytilus; species Mytilus galloprovincialis. The sequence continues at coordinate 3,540,719 of NC_134846.1, read as the reverse complement.
GAAGCAGAGTATAATGTGTTATGGACACACATATATATATCTCAATCCCATAGAGCATCGCCCTCCTCACCAGCCTCTCAGTAATAGCATATTGACTTTGAAAATTTCCTTTGTTTACACTGAAATATTTGTGATAAGTCCAGTTTAAGGAGAACCACTAAAAGTAGGTCAGGGATAATTTATATGCAGTTGAATAAGCTTTTGGACAATGCATGTGCTTAGGGATTTTAATAATCCTGAACGCTAAATCATGGTTTTATAACTTATAATCTTTTGCAGTTTTCTGTTTATATGTTAAAGTTTATGCTTAGGCCAGTTTAATATCGACCACTTATAAATAGGATTTAGAGGATGCATAGGCCCCCCTTTTTGTGGGACAAATTTGGTTGATATTATATTTAGGGAATTACTGAAGCATGACAAAAGGGATGCAGTATAGAGTAACCTTTTTATTTCTAAGAAATTACTTATTTTTTTAAAAGAAATGAAAAGTATGGTTATAAACATATTTTTTATGAATTAAAATTTTAACAAATGTTGGAAACAAATTTATGTAAAAACTATTTTTAATGTATCAAAATTATGTGTTGTAAAATCTGAATGATTTTTTTTTTCTGGATTTTCCCCAATATGTTTAAAAAACCAAAATGCATAATTTTTTCTTGTAGATTTTATTTCGGGATTTTTCCCGAAATGGGTAAAAAACATCTATGTAACAAGTGTGTGTCTGATATTAGATTTATATTTTCGGGATTTTTCCCGAAATGTGAAAAGAAATTATTAGTCATGAGGTCTAGCATATACATTTGAATTTTCGGGATAAATCCCGAAATATTTGAAGACATCTGTGTTATACATGTTGTACTTAGTTTATTTTTGTCGGGATATTTCCCGAAATGCGTTTCAGATCTGTTTGTTAAAATGCTCTGCCAACATATATGTTATAAATAATAATGTTGAGAATGATTTCGGGACATTTCCCGAATAATTTGTTGTCATACTACAAAAATTTTGAAACTTTCATATATTTTGGGAAATTTCCCAAACAATAAATGTAAATTTTATCAATTATAAGAATAAAAACATGGAATGTTGTAAAAAATGTGTGTTTCTTTATGAAATCTTCATTCAATTTATGGTAAACATTGAAAAAGATTATAAAAAGGAATAAAATGGATTTTACTCTTTTAAAATAGAGTCTGTTTAACCTGAATACACTGACACTATTTATCTGCTAAGCTTGTTCTAATTTTAAAGTGTGCCTTATGGACTAATTCATGTAACGCTAAGAGTGAAATCAATCTGCTAAAATTGCATGTAAACTAGTTATTTTGATTGCCATTTAATGTAGATCTAAAACGAACTGATGAAAACAGGAATAATAGTGCCATTAGTCTAAGAAACATAATGATCGTCAAGAGCAAATAAACGATGTGTAGAGCATTTGAATACTGCCTTATCAATTTCTCAAATAAAATGCTTAAATCAAAATTAATCCGCAAAACCTGCATGGTAATCTTCAACAATTCATAGTTTGTTTGTCAAAATTTATCACTGTGACGTCCTTACTGAATCTTGTTAGTTGTCGCCAATTTTTATTGCTTATATAACTTGTGTTTGTTGGCATATTTTTGCTTTTCAATTTAATGCAAACAGACTTCTTTTGATATAGACATCAACCTTTTAATGTCAACCATTTATCTAAAATTCAATAATGACTTTTTATTTTTTTCGTTTTTTTTTCAGTTGATTTATTTTTCTTGATTGATTTGTCAATTAAGAACATAAGACAAGAATACAATTCTTTTGAATTTGTCAACGCATGCCCGTACGATACTCGTGTGTACTTAATCATTTCAAGGTTAAGAAGAATTTGACACTTGATTGTTAATGTTTGGGTTTTTTCTCTCTGAAACTTCAGGCATTGCATTTCATTAATTGAAATTTGAATAACAGTAATTCAATATTGTCTTTTCAGTGATTGATATTCAACAAAAAACGACAACTAACCATCATAGTGGTATTGTTCACAATCATTTCGATGTCACAAACTACATTTACATAAAAACTTAACTCAATATCGTAAAGCCATGTTTTACATTACAATTGGTTGAAAAGCTTTAATTCAGCATTTGGTTTTTTTTTTTGTCTGATTATATCAAACTGTATTGCATGGCACCGATAATGATATTCCATTTTTATTGCTGTGTTTTTTATCCTTGCTGGCTATATACATAGTCTGCACAGCTAATCGGATGCCATACTTTTGCAAGGGATAAACCACAGGTCAAAAAAGAAAGACCTTTGATTGATGATTAAAAATATTTGTAATAATTGCTCTATTGTTTTACAAAGGTGGTTAGCGCATTGCTATGAAGTTTGTTACTGCGTTAATGTTTTATGAAGAATTATGCTGAAGAGCTACAAAAATCATTCCCTTCACGTTTGTTCAAAATATAAGAGATTGGCAATCTTCTGTTCTTGCTGTTATTAACAATGTAGCAAAACACGTAGCTTTAACATAATCAATAACATAATTGATTGATCTGAAATACCTTTCCTATAGATAATGGTCACAATCCAAATATTCTTTTTTAATGTTATAAGATGATCACAGGTTTCTATAAATGAACTATGTATATTTTTCAGGAGTGCCTTTTCTATTTGGAGAATCTGTACTTTCAGTTTAAAAGTACAATATATCTCACACGAGATCTAAAATATGAACAAAAATGGTTGGGTTAGACAATGAACTGTTTCCTTGCATAAACTCCTTCATAGTACATAATTGTCATATAAAATCAACCAAAGAATTAGTGTACACTCGAATAAAGTAATAAAACATTATGGAGAATTGTTCCATCTATTAATTTACTTGCTCTTTACAGTTTTGTTTTTAATTTTCCGTTTCTAAAATAAACATTTCGTGGTGTTAAAATTTGTTTAATCCTCGTACATGTAGTATCGATTTGTTGCATGTGCTATAAAAATGTATATTAATAAACAAACAATAAAAATCAGTACATAAAAAAACACATTCACCTGTTTGCATTTATTTTAAAACAACACGTCAGAAAATGGGCCTCGATGTCCGAGTGGTCTAAGTAGTTACTACTGTAATCACTAGCCAGTCAACACTGAGGTTGTAGTAGTTACTACTGTAATCACTAGCCAGTCAACACTGAGGTTGTAGTAGTTACTACTGTAATCACTAGCCAGTCAACACTGAGGTTGTGAGTTCGAACCCCGCTCATGCAGGTGCATTAGACTCCGATCTTAATTGACTAGAATTGTCAGTTTTCCTATCGAAGGTCGGTTGCTTTCTCCGGGCATTCCGGCTTCCTCCACCAATGAAAACTGTCCGCCACGAAATAGTCTAAATGCGGTGCGTAAAAGTGGTGTTAAAACAACAAAATCAAATCAAGTCAGAAATATGACAGTTTTTATCCATTCGTTTGATGTGTTTGAGCTTTTGACTTTGCTATTTGATGAAGGACTTTCCTTTTTGAATTGTCCTCAGTATTTTCTGTTTTGTCAAACGTACTTAAACTTTATACTAAGATTGTGTATATGGTAAGCTAATGCTAAATGTAAAAAGATGAATGTGCTAATCAATTATTTCGTGTAATGATAAAATTGAGATAATCCTTAGAAAATTGCATTGAAACTAATGGTAAAATTCTTCAATGTATATTTCCAATTCTGGGTAACCAAGCAAAGTGACACAGTGTTCTATTGGTGCCGAAATTCGTGGTGACCTCATATTGAACTTTCTAATTTGTTATGAAATTTGTTTACAGTCATATACAAATATTTCATATTAATTGAACTAATCAATTTGCAAGCAATGCAGGGGAACCTTGAAAATGAAGATGATAGTTAATATAATTCAAATGTCAAACATTACATTGTAACTAAGAAAGGTTTGACGTTGTGTTCAATTTGTTGTGACCTCTTACTTAATCTTTTTACCGATTTCTATTGCAATTTGTACTTGTAAACAAATACATTTATTTCATCTTGTATTGAAACTAAAATCGCCTTAAAATATTTTTGCATGGACTCCTGAATAATTTGACCATTTATTTAATGTCTTAAAAATACTTTGTAAATAAAGGTGTACTCTATTGTCACCGCTTACGAAGCCTTTTCAATCTGCTGCCGATTTTTACTTCAAATTGTTTGATTATTTCATGATTAACTACATATAACTTTCAAATTATTCATTAAAAATTACATACAAACAATATATATTTATAGATGATTGTTTTATTATTTTTCTGCGGAAACATCTAACTTAACTTATTGAACCTATCACATAGTTTAATGCAGTTTGTTTTTTTGTTAAAATTGGCTTACTATATGTCATGCTTATATCAAAATTATCCTAAAACATTGTATTGAAAACATCATGATTTTGATACCCTTGTATTACATATGTCTAAATTGACTGGTTTGAAATCAAAAAGTCCTTTAAGATGTTTTACCGATTTCCACTGCAATTTGATGTTATTAAATCATTTTGTTTCATGACATAATAAGTTTTAAAACAATTTGCCAAAATTGCATGTAAAATATCAATATTTAGTTGACAATTTATAATGAATATGTTAAAAAAAAACATTATAGACATGGATACAAGGTACAATCACAAAAATACTGAACTCCGAGGAAAAATAAAAAGGAAAGTTCATAAATTAATAGCAAAATCAAAAGCTCAAACACATCAAACAGATGGATAGCAACTGTTATATTCCTGATTACAAATCCATGTTTAATCTGACGTTATCATTTTGTGAGCGGGTATCACAGGATTTGTTAACCTTGCCTGTATTTGACAAAGCGTTTCAAAATTAAAGGTCTTCAATGCTTATCAAATTTGTACATTATATATCTTTTTTTGAATTTGTAAGAGCGTCCCAGATGAGTCGTTTGAAGGCAAAATTCATGGACTGGATACATGTTATCAATACCGGTATTTATGCGAAGATAATTCACCCCAACTTCCTAATTTAACAACTGTATTATTGAGTTTGCTGCAACATCATTTATTAATTTAAAGCTCTGCTGAAATCATTTTTCGAAAACTGAATGACAACCATCTTTATTTAGATGACCGTTGATTATGTATACATCGAATATAACTAAAGGAGAAAAGATGTGCTATTGTGTGACTGCTTACGAATGCTTTTGATTTTGTCAAACTCATTTTCATATCTCAATTTTCATTTTAGCATATAATCATGTAGAACAACGAAGAAATCATTAAGGTGGTACGTAACACTACAGGGAGATAACTCTGTAATGTCAGCTTATCGTTTTAATTACGTTGTGTTGTAAAAGGAATATTAAGCTTCTCAATGATCAAAATTGGTGTTTGTCAAATTGCTATATGACCAGTGTAATTTTACTGAAAAAACGGTTGGTTCAAATTTTTTGAAATTTTTATATTTTTGTTAAAGGGTCAAAGTCAATACTGTGACAAAATTTTATGAAAATTAAACGAGCCAAATTAATTTTAGTGAAAGTGTTAAGTACCACCTTAAATAACAGGGCAAGGTAATACAACTAGAGTTCACTGACCTTATGTTTACTTTATTTCATTGATAATACTTGATTTATAATAACGTAATACGTGAAATGCCAGTGTATACTTCACAGATAATGAAAGATGTTCTGGAGTTATAGATTCCATGGGCTAAAGATGTGTATCTTTTTAATTTACTTTGGTTTTCTGTTATTTGTGCTATTATTGGTGGGTCGTTATAGTTTAAACGTGACTCAGTATGTTTGTTTCCCTTGTTCGGATTTTTTCTTTGATCTATGGGCATTTCCTTCTTTTTTACATACAGGGTTATTACTGTTAATTGTTGTTTCAAATTACCCTTACATAAGTTAACCAGTCAAATGTTCATCTTGTTTCATGTGTGTACAAGCTATAGTAAACATGTAACCTCAAAATTCCAAAATATTCCAAATAATAGAGAACAGGTGTACTAAGTTTCAAGTTGATTGAACTTCAACTTCATCAAAAACTTTAACTTGCATGCAAGACTTTAACCGGAAACACCACAGACAGACGGACGAATGGTGGACGAACGGACGGACGAACCGATGCACTGCCTACAAAAACATATTGCCCATAATGGGGCATAAACATTTGTTATTTGAAAACATATTCATTATTTAGGAATACAGAATTATTTTTTGGTTCGTTGATTTATAATCAAATGACTTTAAACAGTGCATATATGTAAGAAACGAGATAATATATGGAATATTATGCGCATACCAATGTTTTGTGTTTTTTTTTTTTTTTTTTTTTTCAGAAGTTGTCAACACAATCTACTCTCTTCTCATTTATCAGTTCAAATAATGTGTTTGATAAATAGATAGAATAAAAATAAAATTAACGGTACCAATTTTCTTGCACCAGATGCGCATTTCGACAATGCATGTCTCTTCAATGATACTCGTGGCCAAAATATTTGAAATCCAAAGCTTATATAAAAGATGAAGAGCTATAATCCAAAAGGTTCAAAAAGTATAGCCAAATCGGTGAAAGGAATCAGAGCTTTGCATGAGGGAGATACATTCCTTAATTTATAATAATTTCTATCATTTTGTAACAGTAAATGTTAATAACACAGAAATCCGTATTTTCATGCCAGTACCGAAGTACTGGCTACTGGGCTGGTGATACCCTCGGGGACTAATAGTCGACCAGCAGAGGCATCGACCTAGTGGTAGTAATAAAATTAACGGTACCAATTTTCTTGCACCAGATGCGCATTTCGACAATACATGTACGTCCACAACGCATTTCTATCCAATAAGTTCTGCTTGCTTGCAAATGTTCATTTATGTTGTTTTATATATTTATGCCCGCACGTATTAAACAAAGAGGGACGAAAGATACCAAAGGGATAGTCAAACTCATAAATCTAAAACAAACTGACAACGCCATGGTTAAAAATAAAAAAGACAAACAGAAAAACAATAGTACACACGACACAACATAGAAAACTAAAGAATAAACAACACGAACCCCACCAAAAACTAGGGGTGATCTCAGGTGCTCCGGAAGGGTAAGCAGATCCTGCTCCACATGTGTCACCCGTCGTGTTGCTTAAGTGATTACAAATCCGGTAAATAGTCTAATTCGGTAGGTCATATTCATGAAAGGGAAGGGGATTGTAGTTACGACGTAAGGAACATATCCGATATCATTTGTGAAACGGTTATTCCATAACGGTCAACCAACTCGTGATGGCGTCCGTAAAATTTACGAAGGGATGATTTCAACTTCACCATTTGGAACTCTTGGTTTAATAGCTTCCTTGTGAGCAGCAAACCTCTATCAAGAAAATCATGATAGGAAATGCAAGCACGGGAATATCGTATCAATTGGGAGATATATACCCCGTATGCAGGTGCTGCTGGAATGTTGCTACTTAGAAATGGAAAGTTCACAATTGGAAAGCTGAAATCATCTCTTTTGTCGTAAAGTTTTGTTTTCAACCGACCCTCATTGTCAATTTCTAGATGTAAGTCAAGATATGAAGCCGACTTAACTGTATCTGTAGTATCCTTTATCTCTAGTTCGATTGGATAGATGCGTTCCACATAGTCACCAAATTTTGAATTGTTTAGTGAAAGAACATCATCTATATAGCGGAAAGTAGAGTTAAAGGATATTGCTAACTTCTTATCTTTCTTCCTACGAAGTTCCTGCATGAAGTCAGCCTCATAATAATAAAGAAACAAGTCGGCGAGTAGAGGGGCCATTGGAATGCCGACAGTCTGTTGAAAAACACGTCCTCCGAACGTAACAAATATGTTGTCAATCAAGAAATCAAGCATCTTGATAATATCAGTTTCAGAGAATTTTTTGTTTGAATCAGAGTGATTCTTTACAAAGTAGGATGTATCCCTCCCTAAAAGATACGGGTAGTGTTTAAGTTAAAGCAAATACTAGTTAACCGACATATATTTATAAAGTCAGCCTTTCCTATTTGGTAACTCTTAAATATGTAAATACCCCCTTTCTAGTCTTTCAACACAGCACTTCATATTTAAAACATATTTCTTTTTCAGTATACTGAATAACAACTGAATGCATTTCAACTAGGGTTCTACTGTCTAACAGATATTAATATTGCATAACAACAGTTCTCCGCTATGTATATACAATTAAACTTTAATCAAGAATAGCTATTTCATTTCTTTACATTCATTATTTGAATTGACTTTATATTTAGCATACTCTGACCCGTCTCTAAATTAATCACGGGTAATTACTTAAAACTTGTATGTAGTCTGTCTTGATTCTTGAGGAGTACGTTCTTTACATTTATCAACTTATAATTTACATGAATTATTAATTTCCTTCCTTAAGGAATACCATTATGCTTGATGTTCATTTGTTAAAAACGTGAAGTTCAATGTTAGTAGGGGACAGTTTTTCTAGGTTAATGTAGATCACATATCCCGGGCACGTGATTTTCTCGCTGTATTGAAGACCATTTTTTTAATTTTAACTCGATACCCCAATGGTGATTGTGGTCATGTTATATAAAATTTGTCTAACTAGTTTAAGAGGGGACGATTTTGAAAAGTTAACGATCGATAACGGCAGACGACTGACATCAATTGATGTAAAATCTCACACTGATCCTTTTTCTCTCGTTTTGTTAACCTGTTCAGAAAATGTATTTTCTATGTTGATTATTGAAATATGATTGTGTGGTGGTATGACTGTATTATACTTAGATGTACTCAAACATTTGAAGGTCAAGAAATATTTGACAGTAAATGTAAATGTTTGTTTTTTGTTTTTGTTTTTCTTTCTCTTATAAACATCACTCATTTGATTTCATTAAGGAATTGAATTGAATTTGAATGCTAGTAATCCAAAAATTTTTCTAAGAGAAAGAGATGTTAAGGAAAGGACAGTGACATATCATGTTTTGTATTTATCTCAGTCATTTCGATGTCACAAACTGCGTTTACAGTTATTTTCAACTCGATATCGTAAAATTATGTTTTATATTACAATTTATTTAACATGAGTGACGTCGTTGATTAGCGTAGCTTGCTAAACGTAATTTGACAAATATTTGATCTTCAATTTGTGACGAACTGAACATCTGCAGACCCTCAAAGAGCGTTCTGTACGACATTTTCAATGTGCATTGTGTGTTTGACTGCTTTTTAAAATGTATCAGATTTAACCTCCCTATTTTGACCAGACGTGGCTCCAAATTTATATATACTGCACATGGAAATGAACGTCCAACTTTATGCAAGGATTTTACTGAAAGTCACACACAAACTAGTTGACCATATTTCCCACCTATATAAAAAAGAAGATGCGGTATGATTGCTAATGAAACAACTATCTACAAAAGACCAAAAATGACACAGACATTAACAACTATAGGTCACCGTACGGCCTTCAACAATGAGCAAAGCCCATACCGCATAGTCACCTATAAAAGGTCCCGATAAGACAATGTAAAACAATTCAAACGAGAAAACTAACGGCCTTATTTATGTAACAAAAATGAACGAAAAACAAATGTGTAACACATAAACAAACGACAACCACTGAATTACAGGCTCCTGACTTTGGACAGGCACATACATAAATAATGTGGCGGGGTTAAACATGTTAGCGGGATCCCAACCCTCCCCTTTACCTGGGACAGCGGTATAACAGTACAACATAAGAACAAACTATAAAAATCAGTTGAAAAGGCTTAACTTATCAGATGGACAAACATACAAGTGGACGTGGCCCGGTACTTATACATCGATAGTGTGGAAGTGTAGTGTAAAGAGTAGAAAAATCAAAACTATTAACAAAATCAAAAGGACCATCAAAAGCATTTATCTAAAACATCCAAAGAATTTTTTACACTCCACAAATGGTTTATACCACTATGTTCATATATTTTATTACAATAGTTTATGATAAGCTCTAGAATAGTAGTTAATCTAGTTAGTTGAGAGCACTGAAAGATTAGTTGTAGAACACTTACTAGAGGCCGAGATGAAACGATATTCAAATGGTTTTTTGTGTAGTTCAAGTAGCCAATACATAGTAGGGATATGTCAACATTTGGGTAAAGTCTGATAGAAGCAGTTTTAATATTTATTGAACACACTTACATTAACAGCAAATATTTCTATTAGAAATAAGTAATATGCAACTGCCGTACAAGTTTGTAGACTATGACAGTTGTTTTCACTTTTCTTAATGTGCTTGGTTATGCAGTTTGATAAGGAACTTTTCGATTTTTTTCTTATGAGATCGTTTTTTATATTCTCGACTTAACAATTTAATGAAGTCAAAACTAAAATGAAGAAATCGTGTTGAATAAATTTGAAATAATTATTTACAAAAATGATTGTTTAACTGCTGATGAAATGTGCGCATCGTTTACGACAAAATACTTACTAGATTTATTTCGCATCAATACTGGAACGTGTTGTGACTTCCTTCATTTTAATTACAAACGTTCGACAAAGATACAAACTTTTTTCAGTTTGTCATAATATGGCCGTACTATACTCGTGTGTTTGAGAGTTAAAATGGAATTGGAATAATGCTGAGGCATATTTATAAAAAGCCATGAGGAAGTGTGTGTTTTTTTTTCATACAATGTCTGTTCGACACGTTCTCTAAAATAGTCATAACATTTATACACCTTTTCTCACTATACGTTGCCACGAGTTTGATCCATCGTTTTCTACATAAGAGATGTCAGTACCTAGTCAGGATTATGATAGTTGCTATCCTTTCGTTTGATGTGTTTTCGTTTTTGATTTTGTCATTTGATGAGGGACTTCCTTTTTTATTTTTCCTGGGAGTTCAATATTTTTTTTCTTTTGTTTATATGCATTCCACGTGAGCACAGCAAAACGAATGGTGCCTCAGCAAAGAACGGCTATATGACTGCCGAGTAAAGACATTACTTACACTAATATAAACATGTTGGTGTAGACAAATGGATATTGACAAAATCAATCAATGTATATCCGCAATAAAATATAACACTTTTAATTGCTACTAAAATACTGTGTTGTTTTTTTATTATTAGTATGTTCTTATCGCGTTCAGTAAAAAAAGAATACAAATTTCAATTAAATGTATGAATTGCCATGAAAACATGACAATCAAATGAACTCATCATAAAACTCGTCTACAAAAGACTCATTAGTCCGCTCGAATCGAAAAATGTTAGAAAAAAAAACGAATAATTTACGAAGTTGAAGAGCATTGAGGACCAAAAATTCCTAAGGTTTGGCCAATTACAGCTAAGGTAATCTATTTCTGAGGTAGAAAAGCTTTAGTATTTAAAAAATCAAAAAAAAATTTGTCAACAGTTACTTAATGATTATGAACAGATCAATGATAACTAACGTCAACACAGAACTGCTGACTACTTATACATCGATAGTGTGGAAGTGTAGTGTAAAGAGTAGAAAAATCAAAACTATTAACAAAATCAAAAGGACCATCAAAAGCATTTATCTAAAACATCCAAAGAATTTTTTACACTCCACAAATGGTTTATACCACTATGTTCATATATTTTATTACAATAGTTTATGATAAGCTCTAGAATAGTAGTTAATCTAGTTAGTTGAAAGCACTGAAAGATTAGTTGTAGAACACTTACTAGAGGCCGAGATGAAACGATATTCAAATGGTTTTTTGTGTAGTTCAAGTAGCCAATACATAGTAGGGATATGTCAACATTTGGGTAAAGTCTGATAGAAGCAGTTTTAATATTTATTGAACACACTTACATTAACAGCAAATATTTCTATTAGAAATAAGTAATATGCAACTGCCGTACAAGTTTGTAGACTATGACAGTTGTTTTCACTTTTCTTAATGTGCTTGGTTATGCAGTTTGATAAGGAACTTTTCGCTTTTTTTCTTATGAGATCGTTTGTTATATTCTCGACTTAACAATTTAATGAAGTCAAAACTAAAATGAAGAAATCGTGTTGAATAAATTTGAAATAATTATTTACAAAAATGATTGTTTAACTGCTGATGAAATGTGTGCATCGTTTACGACAAAATACTTACTAGATTTATTTCGCATCAATACTGGAACGTGTTGTGACTTCCTTCATTTTAATTACAAACGTTCGACAAAGATACAAACTTTTTCAGTTTGTCATAATATGGCCGTACTATACTCGTGTGTTTGAGAGTTAAAATGGCATTGGAATTATGCTGAGGCATATTTAGAAAAAGCCATGAGGAAGTGTGTGTTTTTTTTCATACAATGTCTGTTCGACACGTTCTCTAAAATAGTCATAACATTTATACACCTTTTCTCACTATACGTTGCCACGAGTTTGATCCATCGTTTTCTACATAAGAGATGTCGGTACCTAGTCAGGATTATGATAGTTGTTATCCATTCGTTTGATGTGTTTTCGTTTTTGATTTTGTCATTTGATGAGGGACTTCCTTTTTTATTTTTCCTGGGAGTTCAATATTTTTTTTCTTTTGTTTATATGCATTCCACGTGAGCACAGCAAAACGAATGGTGCCTCAGCAAAGAACGGCTATAGGACTGCCGAGTAAAGACACTACTTACACTAATATAAACATGTTGGTGTAGACAAATGGATATTGACAAAATCAATCAATGTATATCCGCAATAAAATATAACACTTTTAATTGCTACTAAAATACTGTGTTGTTTTTTTTTTATTATTAGTATGTTCTTATCGCGTTCAGTAAAAAAAAGAATACAAATTTCAATTAAATGTATGAATTGCCATGAAAACATGACAATCAAATGAACTCATCATAAAACTCGTCTACAAAAGACTCATTAGTCCGCTCGAATAGAAAAATGTTAGAAAAAAAAACGAATAATTTACGAAGTTGAAGAGCATTGAGGACCAAAAATTCCTAAGGTTTGGCCAATTACAGCTAAGGTAATCTATTTCTGAGGTAGAAAAGCTTTAGTATTTAAAAAATCAAAAAAATTGTCAACAGTTACTTAATGATTATGAACAGATCAATGATAACTAACGTCAACACAGAACTGCTGACTACTTATACATCGATAGTGTGGAAGTGTAGTGTAAAGAGTAGAAAAATCAAAACTACTAACAAAATCAAAAGGACCATCAAAAGCATTTATCTAAAACATCCAAAGAATTTTTTACACTCCACAAATGGTTTATACCACTATGTTCATATATTTTATTACAAAAGTTTATGATAAGCTCTAGAATAGTAGTTAATCTAGTTAGTTGAGAGCACTGAAAGATTAGTTGTAGAACACTTACTAGAGGCCGAGATGAAACGATATTCAAATGGTTTTTTGTGTAGTTCAAGTAGCCAATACATAGTAGGGATATGTCAACATTTGGGTAAAGTCTGATAGAAGCAGTTTTAATATTTATTGAACACACTTACATTAACAGCAAATATTTCTATTAGAAATAAGTAATATGCAACTGCCGTACAAGTTTGTAGACTATGACAGTTGTTTTCACTTTTCTTAATGTGCTTGGTTATGCAGTTTGATAAGGAACTTTTCGATTTTTTTCTTATGAGATCGTTTGTTATATTCTCGACTTAACAATTTAATGAAGTCAAAACTAAAATGAAGAAATCGTGTTGAATAAATTTGAAATAATTATTTACAAAAATGATTGTTTAACTGCTGATGAAATGTGCGCATCGTTTACGACAAAATACTTACTAGATTTATTTCGCATCAATACTGGAACGTGTTGTGACTTACTTCATTTTAATTACAAACGTTCGACAAAGATACAAACTTTTTCAGTTTGTCATAATATGGCCGTACTATACTCGTGTGTTTGAGAGTTAAAATGGCATTGGAATAATGCTGAGGCATATTTAGAAAAAGCCATGAGGAAGTGTGTGGTTTTTTTTTCATACAATGTCTGTTCGACACGTTCTCTAAAATAGTCATAACATTTATACACCTTTTCTCACTATACGTTGCCACGAGTTTGATCCATCGTTTTCTACATAAGAGATGTCGGTACCTAGTCAGGATTATGATAGTTGTTATCCATTCGTTTGATGTGTTTTCGTTTTTGATTTTGTCATTTGATGAGGGACTTCCTTTTTTATTTTTCCTGGGAGTTCAATATTTTTTTTCTTTTGTTTATATGCATTCCACGTGAGCACAGCAAAACGAATGGTGCCTCAGCAAAGAACGGCTATATGACTGCCGAGTAAAGACACTACTTACACTAATATAAACATGTTGGTGTAGACAAATGGATATTGACAAAATCAATCAATGTAAATCCGCAATAAAATATAACACTTTTAATTGCTACTAAAATACTGTGTTGTTTTTTTTTATTATTAGTATGTTCTTATCCGTTCAGTAAAAAAAGAATACAAATTTCAATTAAATGTATGAATTGCCATGAAAACATGACAATCAAATGAACTCATCATAAAACTCGTCTACAAAAGACTCATTAGTCCGCTCGAATCGAAAAATGTTAGAAAAAAAAAACGAATAATTTACGAAGTTGAAGAGCATTGAGGACCAAAAATTCCTAAGGTTTAGCCAATTACAGCTAAGGTAATCTATTTCTGAGGTAGAAAAGCTTTAGTATTTAAAAAATCAAAAAAAAAGTTTTGTCAACAGTTACTTAATGATTATGAACAGATCAATGATAATTAACGTCAACACAGAACTGCTGACTACCGGGCTGGTGATACCCTCGCTATATTAAAACTCCACCAGAAGTGGCAGCGACCCAGTGGTTGTAAATAACTCATCAATTATACCATGATTGAAATGTTTTATTTAACCAGACGCGCGTTTCGTCTACAAAGGACTCATTAGTACCAAACATTTCATATCTGTTTTTCTATTATATGTTATAAAACATAACAAAATGAAGTTAAAAATTTAATTTACTAACATTTATGTTATGGTTAAAATATATTTTTAAATTACCCTTATTAGACATAACTAGAAAACATTACATAATACTATTTCAGCTAGGAGTGTTTTTGACGCAATCTAGTAATTACACAGACATTTACCTTGTGAAAGATAATACTGAAGATCATTTTCTAAATTAAAAAAAATATCTTTGATTCTCACGAGAATTATCTGTAACAGTATTTGTCACCACAATTTATTGAATAAGAACACTTCCTGATTATGTAAATTGAATTCTCTTGGAAAATGCAGTTCATTTGACACGATCTATCAGCAAGTCGTAGCTTTTACGTTTCCTACAACATGGACAACGAAAAGTGTTTTGACACAATACTTTAGTATTTAGTATTGAATGCTTCTTTTTATTAATTAATTGGTGTGTAAAATCGTTGGCCGTAGTACATGTGCGCTTCTTTCTAAAAGTGTGTGCTCGGTCAACGCTTTTACATTGCTATGAAATTACTAAAAGAAGCATTCAATACTTATAATTACATTTTTTTATAAATCGATTTTTATAATTTATTTATTTGAAATAGCTTGTGCGATATTATGTGATATAATATAAAGAGTCATCATCAATGTAAAACTTCATTAGGATATAAAGATAAATTTTAGTATGACGTATACGCGTTGTTATCAAATCAAAATAACGGATTCTTCTGAAACATACATGTATTGTAATTACATTGAATTATAGTTCTACTCTGAAATGCTACTGATGTATATACATAAAATATAGAAATGTTTCCTTTTTTTAATATTGGTGTTGTTTTGTACAGGTTAAAGGCGTTTATATAGTTCAATTATTGTGTACACATATCGTTATTCATAACGATCTAGTGCCATAATAGCAAGAAATAGTTATATCTAAAAAAAAGTCATCGAAATACTTACTCAATAAATGTTTTATTGATGTAAAGAAAATACGTGAGCAATATATAAGATTTCAATCTAAGAAAGAGAGACAACGCCAAATAAATGCCTAGGAGAAACAAAAAAGGAAAAAATGAGTATTATCAAATCATGTAGAACTATATGTCTTAAAAATGAAATCGATGACAGAAAACATTTAGGGACTTATAAACTTAATTAAACTTTGATGTAACTGTACAATAGAACATTTTTAGCAACTTCGTTGTTTGTTTCGGGAAATTTTATCTACGTTCAGGACACGTCATTTCTTATGAGTATAAGTTAATTAGGAGGCACTAAAGTAGTGTCATATGATATGACAAATGTATGACTAATTGTATAGCTCAAAAATAAACAAATATAATTTTTGCAGTTTCTAAAACTATCAAAAAAGTTTGAATCAGATGACAAAAATGAAATGCTTATCAACTAAGCCAATAGATTTAAAAGTTGAACAAGATGAGTGAAATTATTATAATGAAATTTCAGAGATACTGTTAAGAGCGCGCAATATTCACACATAGTTAAAAATGTTTCGGCTTCCAGTATTGATGGACTCAGCGACTGGTGCATTACTTTTCACTTTGTTACCGTCTCCGAATATTTCTTCGGGGTTAATGTAGTCGTCTATCTTAGTAGATATTACTGACTCAAAAACATTGATTGGTTCAAGCAATTTGAAACCATTACCTCCCGTCATTTTTATCGATTCAAATGATTTTTACCTTCATTTACGAAACGTTCAAAAAACCTTTCGTTGAAACATTATTCAAAATGTTTTCAAAATTACATAGTTATTAAAGGCAACAGGATTATAATTAAATACGCCAGACGCGCTTTTTGTCTACATAAGACTCATCAGTGACGCTCAAATCAAAACAGTTATAAAACAAAACAAGTACAAAGTTGCAGAGCATTGAGGACCATCTTTTATATTAAAACTCTCACGAAGATAACACTTACCATATACACTGAGACAATTGAAGAGACGGGTAGGTTTTTTTCTGAAAGCTACATATTATTAACCGACATAGATATAAAAAGAAAAACATCTGCTCATGTTTAGCTTTCTCATTTGAATACTCTCGAATATGTAAATACCAGGTTTGATTCTCTCCACATGACACTTCACATCAATATAGTCAGTATTCATTATATCTAATTACACTGAATGATTTAACAAGGGTTATACTGTCCAACAGGGGGAGACAGATTTTATATAATTTTTGAATTACAACAGTTCGCGGCGGTGTATATACAGTTCAAATTCATCAAAAATAACTGTTTCATTTCTTTTCCATTCATTATTCGGATTGACTTAGATTGTGCATAGTCTAGCAAGTCTCGAAATTAATCATGAATAACTTATCTAATGTTTTTTGTAGTCTGTCTGGGTTCCTTCTTTAGGAGTTCGGTATTTACATACATCAACCTTATAATTTATAAAATAACATGATTTATATACTTCATTCATCAGGGAATAGAGCGTTTACATTATCTTTGGTGTCCAATCGTTAAAATGTACAGATCAATGTCGTTTGGTGACAGTTTTACTAGGCAAATGTACATAAAGGCTGTCGGTTTTAGTCTTTTAAAGTCTTGTAAGTCGCGGATGTACTGATGGTCTATGATACCAAAAAGTGCAATGATGTCAAAAAAGCGTAAGAAGTAAATGTGAAAAAAACGTTTACAGCAATTGCAATTATTTCTTTAATTTAAGAAAATGTTCTATTTTGTGGCGTTTTTCAAGAAAAGATTTTGACAGAATACCCTTTGACTACAGACATTTAATTAAGCATAGGTGCATGTACTCTCTTATAGATGTTTCACAACAAGTCCATGTGTGTACTTCTTTAAATAAATGTCAATTTTCCTAAATGTGTTCAGGCATTATTGTTGGTGACATTGCATGCAGAAATCATATTATTATAGCCGAAGTTTTGAATAGGAGTTTACAGGTTTTTGTCCCACAATATTGTTATATATGTAGGACTCAAATCTATGGCAGATTCCTAATATATGGTAAATGTGACGTTACAAAAGACAAACAAAGCAAATCTATGGCAGATTTTTGTTTTCTCCAAATCTATGGCAGATTTAACACATAACGTCACAATTGAATACCGCCATATTACATCGTCGCTGCCGTTAACGATGGAAAAACCCATAGATTTTAGCATCATTTCAGATGAAGATATGTCCCTCGAAAACAATTTGAGGAAGGTTTACAGGAAGATGTGACCTATTATCCTGAAGAGGGACAGAATGTTCTGTACCGTCCGAACCCTGCGATGAACATTACATGATATTTTTAGAAAAGAATTATAGTTAACTGTCTACGGCTGGCAAAGTTTTTAAAATGAAAGAAAAAATTACCGGACACCAATTTGATTTAAATCGTCTTCGAATAAAAATAATATGTATCAACAATGAAATAAATATTATTTGAAAACTAAAACTGTTCACTTTTATTTATCATTTTTGTTTTAGAAAAAACTTCCGTTTTGTTTGTTAAGACTTACTAGTTGGAATAATGAATAGGTTAAAC
The DNA here is from genome assembly GCF_965363235.1 of Mytilus galloprovincialis. Taxonomy (NCBI): domain Eukaryota; kingdom Metazoa; phylum Mollusca; class Bivalvia; order Mytilida; family Mytilidae; genus Mytilus; species Mytilus galloprovincialis. The sequence goes on along the minus strand of NC_134846.1, from coordinate 3,522,274 downwards.
AAGTACCATGCACAGATTAGAAAATGTTTATTTTTATGGGACACACCATTTCATTCTCGAAGTCTGTATTAAGGTATATGAGTTCATCATATACGAATTGTTTACGATTTGACCATTATGTAATGTTTATTTCACAAAGGTTTATATACATGCTCCCGTTGTCGTACATATCAACTGCTTTAGGACAAATCATTAGTCGTATATGTACTGCATTGTTTTCCATTTGCACAACATCTGCCATAGATTTGGAAACAACAAAAATCCGCCAAAGACTAGGAAACTATAAAACTTACCATAGATTAGGATTGTAAAAAATCTGCCATAGATTTGGGATGGCATGACGTCACATTTGCCGAAGATTAGGGATCTGCCACAGATTTGGAACCCACTTTAGATTTTTAGTTCTACATGTATACATGCTAAAGTTAGCATTGAAGCACTTTAATGCGTATGTGCAACGTATAATAACAAAAATGCATTACTCCGAGAAAAATTATAAATGGAAATTCAATAAGCAAAATGGAAAATCAAAAGCTCAAACACATCAAACGAATGGATAGCAGATGACATATTCCTGACTTGGAATACATGGAATAGGCAATTTCTTCTGTAGAAAATATTGTTTTATGACATCTTATAGAATAATAAAAGATCAAAATAAAATCTATGTTACAATCTCTATCGGAGTTGACCACCGAGCAGTTATCCTGTCAAAGTTAAAAGACATTGGAATTAGTGAGCATACCGTCTAGGCATATTTCCTCCGAACTTTTTTTTTAAAAGCAGTTGGAACAAAAGCAATATCTATTTCAAGTGTGCTGTTGAGGAACAATTGCTTAAAAAATATCAGAAGATACCAAATACAATATAAAGCCATTATCACATGCATAACTTGAAAATAATCTGACAACGCCATGGCCTCAAAAGTTTAAAAAGAAAAAGAAAATCATCAGTACACAACACACAACAAAAGAAAAAACAGTCGGAGCAACACCAACTCCAACAAAAACTGGGGATGATCTCAGGTACATAATTATATAGTATTACCTCATACTTGTAGACTTGGCTTTTTACATTTATTGAAGTAGAAATAAGCTTTCTCAGCATTGCATTTGATATGTTTACCTCTGTTATAATCAGATTGACATTAAACTGTTTTTCCATAGACAAGGCTCGTACTTGTTGACATATTTCCTGATCCGTCTACCCTGAATTATAAGCATCATGTATATACCTCATCAGCCTTACAAAAAAAATGAAAATAAAAAACGAGAGCCGAGAAAATCAATAGCTCGAACACATCACGAATACAGCAGTCAACATTGTGTTATCATCTTAATCATCATTAGAGCAAACTCGTCAACAAAGATAAACAAAGATGTATAGAAAGAGAACATTAGCAAAAAAAAAGACAAGAATACAAAAGTTTGCCATAACACAATAGTCTGCTTCGATCTCGTATTTTTACCATTATAAGAATGCTTTTAACCTACATAAGCTCTATTCTCGGGTTGTTGTCTCTTTGACACATTCCCCATTTCCATTCTCAATTTTATAAAAAGATTATAGAAAGTCAATAACAAGTCCAACGTCTAACAATCTTGGCCTACTGTGTATTTACTTCTACAGAAGTGTCATAACAATAGATGTGTGATTTATTTTTATTTTACATGTTTAGAAAAAATAGATGTATTGAAAATATCTTAAAAGATTGTGAATTTTCTTAATATTGGACTGCACAAAATGTACCGGAATGTATAATATGTTTTTCAAAACTTGTAAAACAGAGAATCAGTGATCAATTTGAGCAGAATTGGGGAACAACTATTTTTAAATCACCAAAATGTCTTAGAATACAGAATTGTTAAATGTAATCAAGGTTAAGAACATTGTTTACTGTGGATTTATTTATTTTTGTGGGTACCAATTTTCGTGAATTCAGGAAAACTTGCATTTTCGAGGATATTTGATTTCGTGTTTTTGCCAATTTCTACATAAAAAGCTTACAGAAAATTCATTATTTGTTGAACATTTGAATTCGTTGTTCACCTGTAGCCACGAAACCCACGAAAATTGGTACCCACCAAATATAAATGAATACAAAGTACTTAATTTACTAAATGATTTGAAGAAAGCCTTATGCAATTTAAGATGTCTTAACCAATAGAACCTAATGAAAAGGGTCGCTTTTGTGATATAGAACGAAACGGCAGAATTTGTGAAATTTGTAATAAAAATCAACTAGGGGATCAATATCATAACTTACATGTAAGACGATGTGGTATGAGTGCCAATGAGACAATTCTCCATCCAAGTCACAATTTTTTAACCTAAAAGATTACCAACTCTTCTAAATATTATTTTTTCATTCTATCATGAGGGTGATGGTTATAAAAAAAAAGACTCATGGCCTAATCATGTTGACTTGGCTTGACCTATTTTCATATGAATAATTTGAAAAAAATACAGAGCAATTTATTTTGTATCTGCATACGATTTTTTAGTACCGGCACTAGAGAACGTACGATGCTATTTTTTATTACATGCAAAATTACATGAACCATTAGTCATTTTTCATTTTTCAATACTTTATTTAAGGGAATGTCAGGGTAAAATTAATTGTTCTTATCTTCAAGAGTCATTATTTGAATAAGAATTTAAAAGATACAAATGGAGATAACAAATAAACAAAGACTCAGTGAAATGCATGTGCGTGAACTAACAAGGGAACAATACCGCGCATTCTATGATCGCAAAAATATTCCGCTATTAAACTGACACATAGGGAAATGTATCGGTCTAGCAATTCATAATAGTACTCTCAAAATATATATATATACGAGTGATGATTTCAACCCTTTTTTCTTCGCCGTGTTGGAAAAGTTCTGCTTCTAAAAACTAATGATCCTTTGAGATAATCATATTCTACACCCGGTTTTTTTGGCAGGTGTTTTTGGTATTCGATCAATCTAGAAAACATGTCTGTTAAGTATTTTGCAAACTAATATATTTTATTACTTATAATATGTGGATTTTTTGGTGTTTTAACGCCACTTTTAAGCACAGCATTCAGGCTATTTAGTGGCGGCCAGTTGTTATTGGTGGAGGAAGCCTGAGTACCCGGAGAAAACCACCGACCTTCGATAGAACAACTGACAGTCCTAGTCAATTAAGATTGGAGTCGAGTACACCTGCACGAGCAGGGTTCGAACTAACAACCTCAGTGTTGACTGGTTAGTGATTACAGTAGTAACTACTTCGACCACCGAGTCTTCTATAGATATAACATTTATAAGAAGATGTGGCATGAGTGCGAATGAGACAAATCTCCATCCAAGTCACAATTTGTAAAAGTAAACCATGATAATATCATTAAAATACGGTCTTCAACATGGAGCCTTGGCTCACACTGAACAGCAAGCTTTTAAACTTTATTCATATCCCTAAGCCATGGTGTTGTATGTTTTTTGTTACGGATAGTTTTTAATTGGACCTTATGTATCCTCTCCGCGCCATCAAACTTGTGTACTCTTGTATACTTATTAAATGTACTTTAACCATTTCAATTTTCTAACAAATTACATGTCAAGTTATACTTATTAGAGAGGCTCTAGCTGTCAAATTCATGTTCACCGATTTGATTCAAATTCTTATATTTGATTTATAACAATGTAAAACATTCATCAAAATTATAAAAAAAGTATGAAATAAACAATATACAGGACATTGGCTGGATAACATATATTTTCATTTCGTGTCTATTTTAGTCTAGACGCCATCTAATTAACTATCTTGTTAAGTTGACCTCCGAAGATTTCCTATGACCAAATAAGGGATATAAACTTTAATATATACTATATAAGATAACGAAATCGTGCAATTGAATTTTTGTAGGTCTGTTTAATTTCGTAGTATAGAAGAAAATTATATGTTAATCGTTGTTTTACCTGTATAAGAATGATTTGTTGTGCGTCGAATTAGTCAATCAAATGATTTACCTATGTTTCACTTTAAATGTAACATTCATTTCCTTTAAATAACTTGACTAGCATAATTCATGCATTATCCTTCTCTAGCTTTTTGGGATTAATTTACAGTTCATATGAATACGAATTCAATGAGGTCGAATCATGCAATTGCAAATGAATAATTCATCATCGAATTATTTTGACAAAATTGTACCATACTGGCTGCTAAAAGCGGATTATTATTTCACTATTATACTTCCATGTTTAAAAAAAAATAGTAATTTTATAGTAAGATTTTTTTTTCAAGAAGATAAAACGGAAATATAAAAAAACTAAAAACACCATTGTCAGCAGAAAATAGAAAAATAACGTCGAATAAATTCCTACATAGAAAATAAATGCCGTAAACCTTGGTCTTTTGAAGAAGCAATGCACACCGAAGGGTTCTACTCGTGTAAACCATGCATATTTATCAATATTATAGACTCACAGAAATAACTGCATTTACCTGAATTTTCTTTTACAGTACTTTTTAAACCCTCCCCCTGTTTAAATTTTACAGAATTTGAAAACAAGACTTAAATTGTTGTCATCTTACTCTATTTCTATGTTTTCTAACACGTTCGAAATAAATTCAATTCATCTAATGTTAGGATGTATATTCAGACAGCCGTGTAGTTATAAACATTTCATGATTTATTACCATGTTTAAAAAACAGAAAGAAATATTTAAAAGTGCAACACACGGTATTTGATACAAGAAATCAATTTTATTTTACACTTTTAATATTCAAATGAAGTAAAAAAAATATACATAAAAGAGAAATCGTTTTTGTTGACGCAGCAATGACAATCTGTTACACAGACTACTATATAATTATTCACTTGGTTGTCCCAAAAGTGGTACATTGTATCCCAGTGGCAGTGGTTGGTTGTCCCAATAGTGGTACATTTTATCCCAGTGGCAGTGGTTCTCAATCAACATATACATAAATCTTGGTAAGAATATACTACTAGTTGTTGTTAATATCTACTAATATTTGCTAAATTAAATAAAGTAATTTCAGAAAAGCATTTCCTCATAGATTTACATAGTAGTTTCTTTAAATTCCTTGATGTTTCTACTTTTTATTATGTTATTCATGTAAGACTGTCATTAATTATAATGATATTCTCTGCATTTTGTTTCATATTTTTTCAACGTTATTCCAAGTTTAAGTTAATAATTCCAAGATTAATATTGATAACTCGAAGATTACAGGGAAACTCCGCAAAAAAATTTAAAAAAAATATTATGTCCATTCTGTATAGAAATGCTCATGTTCATCAGATATTAAAGTTTTATCCTGCTAGATAAGAGATCACCATCGATTTTAAATTTAGAGTATCAATTCTCTGCGTTCGGCCATTTTGACCATCTTCTCCGTTTGAAACCACGATATGTCTATGAACCACAACGAACCAAAACTACAGTAACCTAATGTAGTCGTAATAGCTTGTCGTTATCTTGTCAATCGTACGGTTGTTTTATCCGACTAACTAACTTGATACGGAAAATGTTATTGTTTTTTAAATAACCAAGGTCTTTCGTTTTTAAACTGTTTATATGGAAATGGTTAAAAAGTCAAAGTTCAAAGTCATAAATGATCATAAATAAGTGTTCCGTGAAAATTGTTTCCGAAAATCTAATTTGTTCATAATTCTTTTATATCATAAACTTATTTCAATAAATTCAGACCTTCCCTTGTCTGATCATCAGCATGGCTAAGGGTATTACTCCCAAAGGTATTGTGAGGTGACACGTACAGGTATTCAAGCGATTTCCTGTCATACTTGTAACTTCGTGCCTCGTTTTACTTCGGAGGGTATTGGTCAGTGTACACGACCGGCAATTTGAAATTTTCCATTTTGCACTATCAGGTGTATACATCTACATCCCTGTCTTGCGTGTCCGATAGTGATATACTAGTCATTACTAAAACGCATACGCTTGTTTATAAATAACATTTCTTGTGTAAAGAATATTATTTATAAAAATCTAAATAATTCCCCCAAAAAAAGATTTGATTAAATAAAAATGTGTTTACACATTTTTTCCAGGGGTAAATTTGGGAAAATGTAAGTTCTCGCTGTCAAAAGTGAAGAACAGTTTGAAACATACAAGAAATATTGATTGAACAAAAATGTACGCACTTGTCGACCATTCGTTTATAATGACGCCTGGATAGAAAGTTACGGAACTATAGATAGTTGCAATTTAAAATTATATACATTTTTACATTGAACATAAGAAAGAAACATACATTTTGTTTAATTTGGGGTAAAAGTTTTGTAAATAGACTAGTCCGCGTATGCCAACAGTATGTTATCATGGGATGTCGATGGACTATTGTATACCAAAAGAAGAAGAAGAAGAGAACCGATTTGAATTAAATACAGGTCGATATTTAACTTGCTTTGGTTCATCGAAGTTAGGGACATAGTAAAATCACAGATTTATATTTCAATAAGATTGTTCTCGAACAAAGGAAGGAATTCGTCATCATCACAATTGTTGGGTATAATGTATAATAATATGAACATGGTTCTGAAAGTAGTTTATGCCAAATTTCCTGTTCCGACATGCATGTTATATATATGCCACTGGACGTACACTAATTATCCCCAAGGGATGTGAATTAATTGCTGAAAACTATTGAGTATCAACGTTTCAAATATATATATATATTATTGTGAAACTATTCCTTTACAGCGGGGACAAGCGCCAGCGGTGTACTGACACCTGCGTCATCAAAAATGCACATCATAGTATTAACAAACAACATTATATGATTGTAGTAAAAATGGTATAAGATACTTGCAAACGGCTTTAAAAGTCATTAAAATTTATTAACGCTAAAATATCATAATACATTGGTTATTTTGTAAAAGTACATTACAGTGACAATTTCATATGCACATATAATTGGAAATCTTTCGTTCATAAAAGATTAAAAAATTCAAACTTGAAACTAAAAACGTTCGCAAACAGTTCAAGATATTATACATTGGAAATCTTATCAATTTGAAAAGAACGTTCATTCATTACGTCTACATGGTATTTTTTAACGATCTTATATAAACTATTACCTAAGTCTGGAGAATACAAGTAGCCCAGATCATCTATCGTGACCTGTATTTGTGATAAGGATGACAACTCTGAAAAACAGATATCCATTTTTAAATTATCGAAACAAGCTTATATGTTAGTACTTGTTCTTTTTCTGATAGCCGAGAAAGAAGGACAATCTAACATAACGTGAAAGATATTCTCAATAGCATTTGAGGAACGTAACTGACACTCATTGTTTGTTGTCAGATTCATTCGTTGGAGCGTTGCATTTATAGGCAGACAATTCGTTCTTGCCAAAATGTTTAGCCTTGTTGAGCGGAAGTCGTCAACATTTGATAGATACAGCTGCTTACAACTAACAACCACAAAGGATTGGTACAAGTTTAGGCTACTCTTTTCTATAATATTGCATAGTTGAGTATTGGTCGTTTCGTTACCATAACATTTATTAAAGATGCTAACGTTTATGTTTCCATTTGCATAATGGTCAAGACCCACAGTCTGTAAAATAGTTTCGATATTTTCTATATATTTCCATTCATTACATTTAACAGGTATAATTTCATTTAGGATAATTTTAGACAGCCGATTATTGGGCAGGTTTTATAATCTAGCGTAGTATGCAATTCTTTGTCTATCCATAAATATGTGTATTGACTCCCACCCAAATTCAGCTAGGAGCGCACATTTAGGAATATTCATTTTTTGTGTTTAGGATTATTTTCCCCACTTTATAATGAAGACTTTCTAGTAATTCTTTACATTTCTGGGATAACGGGAACCATACTGAACAATCATACGTCAGTGATGGTCGAATAGCCGACATCCACAGAGAATGTCCAAAATTTATACGGTTAAAATCCCCATGTTCACCTAAAATACGAATTGCATGATTTATTTTCCGTTAAAAAATTTCTTTCAGGTACTGTTCTGTATGGTATGTAGATTTAAGGGATCTTGAAAAATATACGCCTAAATATTTGTAATTTCATTTACTTCGTCAATGAGATCGTTCCACAGATACCATTTTTTATCTGAGTCTTTCTTTTTACCTGTAACCAGAACCTTCGACTTGGATGAATTAAACTTTAAGCTCCATTTTGAGACAATGCGCTATGTTAAAGAGAATTTGTAGCTCATCTTCAGTGTTTCCTAATAGGACAATGTCATCAGCGAATAGAAGGCAGTTTATTAACTCAGAAGCGATGCTTATACATTAATTTGCCCCTTCAACATATCGCACAGGTCATTCATAGAGACGGGAAAAGTGTAAAAAGAGATAGGACGCATCCTTATTTAAGACAAAATTCTTGCTCGAACCATCCAGACTCGTAATTACCAAGTAGGACTTTATTGCTAACATTCTTATATAATGCCCGGAGGATCTTCCAGCATTTACCCTGGATACCCTTTTTCCATAGGAGATAGAACAGTCCATCCCACCCAACTTTATGGAAAGCCGATGAAAGATCAAGGAAGACAAGAAAAGTCTTTTCCTTCCTTGACTTTTTCATCGAACAAATTTCGTTAAGTGTAAAAATGTGATCCTCCACCCTCCTATCTTCGGAAAACACCTTGGGTTTCCCAAAGTATCTCTTTATCTTCAATATAGCCCATAAGATTACATTCAATTAGCTTACAGTATACGTTATATATACATTTGATGTCAGAGTTATACCTCTGTAGTTACTCAGAGAGTGTGTAGACCCATCTTTGTGTTTTGGTATAATTATTCCTTTATGCCATTCATCTAGGATTATTTCTAGATCTGTAATTTTTGTAAAAATATGCACAAGGGAGTTCAACAGGATGTCCCCATCATATTTAAAGAATTCGTTAGAAATGCAATCAGTACCACAGGCCTTTCCAGATTTGAGACTTTTCAAAGTCTGTGAAATTTTATTTTCGTCGAAAGTAACCGATAGGGGAGAGTCTGATAATAATATATTTTCGTCAATATTTGTAATAAGGTTTTTAACATCTTATTCAAGTTCATCATTTTCATTTTGAAAGGAACCTATGGAGCTAAAATGCTTGGAAAGGGCATTATGTATTTCATCCGTATCCGTTAATATTTTATCCGAATCATGTGGATCGTTAAGCTCTATAGGACCTGTATCGGTTCGTCTTTTGCCAATTTCTTTACCATGCGCGTGACATTTGTTATGGGTGCGGTTTAATATATTGGCGTTGCGGCGTTGTTTTAAAAGATAATCAAGTTCTTTATCCCAAAAGTCTTTGTAATTGTTTACGGCTTTGGCTTTACCGATAGCTAACATTGCAGATTTTTCTACCGCATTTTTCCATAAATCCCAGAGTCGGTTTACATCAGTTATTTCTTTACTTTCTTTAGCAAATTGGCTCATATTTTCATTAAGTTTTTTCTGGAAGAGGGTCCAATCTGTTCTATCGTTTATTTTCCAAACGCATTTTTCATTTTGTGTCTTTTTCTGTACAATAGGTTTACAAATTAGAGTTAATCTTATCAAAACATGGTCATCGCATGTACAAGTCGAACCTGCCTGAATCGTCTATCAAAACACTAGAGACATTTTCTGACAAGTTTTTTGTGAGACATACGTAATCTAATTGCCGACCTCTTATTATTGAGAATGCGCGTGAAATGACCCGAACAGCAATTCATTGTATTTGCGACTATCATTTGACTTGCGTCAATGAACTGTAATAATCGAGACCAGTTATATGACGGTAAACTACATAGTTTATTTTTACCTGTATGTTCGCAAACACCAACGCAACGCCCGTTGAAATCGCCATGAGTAGTATTTCTTATCCCATGGCATTTAACGAGTCGTTTCGTCTAGTAATTGGAACATTAATTCATCAGTGTCAGATTTATTTGTTCCGTCGTTCGGAAAATAAACTACACCTATTGCCGTTATCACGTTATTTATTCGCGTTAAAGTCCAAAGCCGTTCATATAAATCTGATTTGCTATCAAGCAAATTTTCATCAAGCAATGGTAAATGCGACTTCAGACAAATACCTATGCCTCCTTTGTCTTTACGACCTTGTCGCGTTTTCCCGACCCAACAATAAGATGTATCTAATATATAAAACGAAGATGTGGTATGATTGCCAATAAGACAACTGTCCACAAGAGACCAAAATGACACAGACATTAACAACTATAGGTAACCGTATAAGTTAGGTGGTCGGTTATTATTATCAAAAATGTCTCAACCAAACCAAAAATACCAACATTATTATCTTTCAAATGTTTGTTAACTTCATGTATTTTTGACGTCATACCATGAATATTGAGATAGTCGATATTAAGAATGGTCTTACCATACGAGAGACGACTATTTTTCTTTCTGCGTTTATGTTTACGAGATTTTTTGCATGCATTTTCTTACTTTTATCAATAGGATCTATCTTTTCTGAGTTGCCAACCTCTTCGGCACGCTCTTCTTGGCCAGTAACCTAAAATCTACATACCTTGGCCTTATGGCCGGGTTCATTACAATTATGACAAACAACATAAGTACCATGCCTACAGACAGAAGTCGTATGGTTAGATTTGCCACAATACCAACAGAAAATGTAATCATCATTACGAAATAACAAAACCACATCATGTAATGGAACAACTACATAACGTTAAGTCACATTCATATCAAGTAATGTTAAAACCACATTGACTAATGACATAACCACATCGAGTAATGACAAAACCATATTGAGTAATGACAAAACTATATCAAGTCAATACGAAACCATATCGTGTAATATCGAAACATTATTAAGTAATGACAAGTCCATATTGAGTTATATCAAAACATCATTACGTAAAGACAAAATATCATCAAGTAATAGTAAAACAACATAAAGTAATATCAGAGTTCCACATAAGACAGGTGAAGCGTTCCATAGATCTAACATTGTTGGGTTGATGTTTAGACGAGTTGCTGGTGATCCAATGGATAAATCTGTTGTAGAGTTGTCATTGACTCAGACGTACTTATATATATATATATATATAATGAGAGTCTTTGTCTTGGTTATTTACATAAGGGAACGAACATTCAACTTCAAAGTATGAAAAAGGGAAAGGGGAAGGGGAAGCATGATTCATTCAAAAAGATATCATCTGATCCCCAATTCGTTGGAAAAAATATCGTTGTTAGGCAAAATTTGTGACAAAAAAAAATATATTTACGAATTCTGATTTCCCAATACCTTATAGTGTTAAATTTTGAAAGAAAATATTTGATAAATGGAAACGGACAAAAAATGTTCCTAGCTCATACAAGAAAACCATACCATACCCCCTTTGAAGTTAAATGGTTGCTTCCTTGTTGAGGAATTGTTTCCTGACTTGCTTTGACCGAACATTGTTGCACGTTTCACAGTTGTTGCTTTCTTTTGATTGCAAGCAAATAATTGGTCAGGTATGACATCAAAGTCGGGAATTTGACCAAGATTTGGCTGACGGGCGATTTTCTCAGATCAATGTGGCATACTTTATGTTGTCGACTTGCTAATATATAGAATATAATACTTTTTCCCAAATTACAGAGCCCATAAAGGGCATAAAATCAGATTTACATAATTGGTAACAACAACAATAATAGCGGCATATACATATATATATTTAGTATAATTATGAGCATATATGATCGAACACGCACCAAAATAGGATACCAAAGAAATAAGACGCAAACTAAAAATAAATAAAATGATCTATAAAAGATAAAAAAATAATTCCAAAATTACAATTCATTAACACAAACAAAAGGAATACAACGATATAAATCTATGCTACCCTAAAAACTCAACTTGACATTGGTCAACCAAACCGGGTTACGGTATAACTATTGTTACACAAAGTGTAACAAAACTTTTTACATAATACAGACATTTTGACTGTCGGAGTAATTGTAATTGTTTAAGAATAAAAACATGTCAAACATGGAAATATTATTTTTAAATAATAGTTTTAATCACTAAAAAGTCATGTGATGTTACATATATAGGACGGGGTGTGTTCGATGCGTTGATTAATTAACAAAACCCCGCTATATAACACCCAACTTTGAAATTGCGTACAAATGTCAAATATAAGTGTGCCACTTTGGGAATGGTCTTAACCGATTGATAATTCATTTCTCTATATTCGTAATTTTTCCAAGATTTTTTCTATATAAAAAAGAAGATGTGGTATGATTGCCAATGAGACAACTATCCACAAAAGACCAAAATGACACAGACATTAACAACTATAGGTCACCGTACGGCCTTCAACAATGCCCATACCGCATAGTCAGCTATAAAAGGCCCCGATGAGACAATGTAAATCAATTCAAACGAGAAAACTAACGGCCTTATTTATGTAAAAAAAATGAACGAAAAACAAATATGTAACACATAAACAAACGACAACCAATGAATTACAGGCTCCTGACTTGGGACAGGCACATACATAATTAATTTGGCGGGGTTAAACATGTTAGCGGGATCCCAACCCTCCCCCTAACCTGGGACAGTGGTATAACAGTACAACATAAGAACAAACTACAAAAATTAGTTGAAAAAGTCTTAACTCATCAGATGGACAAACATACAAGTGGACGTGGAAACATTTGTTGAGCTATTTATCGTCCCTGCTTTTATAAGACTTAATCTTAGCATATTGATATCATGATGTCCTTAATTTAAGTTCAAGTCCTAATAAAAAAATTACACATCTAGTTCAGATAGTAGTGTTTCTGTGACAGTTCTTCGTGTTTTTCGAAGTAGAAATGTTTTTGAAAAGTCAACATACAGGCTTACAAGAGTTAAACAGTTTGTCATGCTGGACAGTGGTCACTTCATATGAACTTTTATTGTTTCACGCCATGAAATCAATACACGTTCAATGCATAACAATGGACAAAACCTGTTCTACTACTTTTACAAGGAGAAAAAAAGTCGAATCGTGAAGCCAATAAACAATACCTGTTTAATCTGATCATGCAAATTCAAGGTTATGTTATATATTTTACATCAGACGTATTCGCAGAACAAACACATGTATCATGAGATTCCCGTACACTTTTCAAGTGTTCAAGTGATAGTAAACTCGTTGTATCCCACAATGCATTGTCAATACGAATCAATGAATGTATTTGTAGATAGATGTTTTTGTGTTCTGTTAAATTGTTCCTTTTAAAATTGTTACACGATGATGACTGCTGTAACCATATTTTTACTTTTTTATTTATTTTGTCTGTTTAGTTCATGCATCATTGTAAATATAACGGAATATGATGAGACTGTCGTTAAAGTGAGAGGTTTAGCGCTATAAAACCAGGTTTAATCCACCATTTTCTACATTTGAAAATGCCTGTACCAAGTAAGGAATATGACAGTTCTTGTCCATTCGTTTTTGATGTGTTTTGTCATTTGATTTTGCCATGTGATTATGGACTTTCCGATTAGATTTTCCTCTGAGTTCAGTATTTATGTGATTTACCTTTTGTGTAGCTCATTGAGTAGGTTGGTCAGTTTTTCTAGGCTATATTGGCCTTGTGTTTGGGAAATTACTATGCAAATATATTCTGACGTTAGGAAATCTAGAGTTCTCGACCTGTTACAAATGTAAACATAAGAAAATGTGAAAATTTTTCTTTATTTAAAAAACTAATTCGTACCCAAAATAGTAAGGTCCTAACGTATTATTATATAGGATAAGAATAGAATCAAGTTCATTGAAATCTCACCTATTCCTTCGCAATTTAGTAGACTCTGAAAATTGTCGTTGTTGTGATGTAGAAACAATTCTCACTTCTTGTTATATTGTCCCATATACACTGATATAAGACATCAACTATTGGCTTCTGTTGCAGTTCTTCCTTTCCAAGTTTACACACAAACTTTTCTTTTTAAATCAATGGTACTCTCAAATGAGCAAAATAGACTTTTGGTTTTAGTTTGTTACCCGGATGAGTTATCTCTCAGTCAATTGATGACGTTTTAACAGCGGTAAACTACTATTAACTTTATTTGTATTGTTTTTCGTATTTTTTTGTAGAGGGTTGCTACACACAATGAAGCTATTAAGTGTATGTTCCAAGTGGAAAAGTTAAAATCATCCCTTCATAATTTTATGGACGCCAGTTGGTTGACCGGAATGGAATATCCGTTTCACAGATGAAAGTAGATAATTTATGTTCCTTATATTGTAACTACAATTCCGTCCCATTTTTACTAAAAGTGGCCTACCGAATTAGACGTATTTCCGGGTGTGTACTAACATGAGCAACATGACGAATGCAACATGTTGAGCATGATCTGTTTAACTTTCAAAAGCACATGAGATCACCCAAAGTTTTTGGCGGGGTTCGAGTAACTTAGTCTTTAGTTTTCGAAGTTGTATTTAATTTTATGTACTAATGTTTGTCTGTTGTTTTATTTGTTTCTGTGTTGATCATGCCGGTGTCAATATAAAACAAAAGATGTTGTATGATTGCCAATAAGACAACCCTTTACAAAAGACCAAATAACGCCAAAAAATAACAGCATTATGTCACAAATCATTGATCCTGTAATTTGATAATTTGAACAGAAAATACAAACACAAAATTGACGTGTTGATTTCATTTGAAATATTTAATATAAATAGTTAATATTATACTAAATCATTTTTTAGTACTGTAAATTGCAGTCATTTTCCTGTACTGAAAATTTTTGTTTTTTTTTCAGGACTGAAAATGTTATTCATTTCTCAGTACTTAAGCTTTTATTAAATGCATTTGTACTGTTTGAAGGTATTTGGACTAGTCACTACTAAACATTATTCTCAAACGGCAGTATTACTGATCATCACATTTCTAAATAGACATAAATTATTTTAAAATCATTATTTTTTTTCAAATATAAGATTATCCAATTATTTGACCGTACACAGTTGATGTTTAAACACAAAATTAATTTAAGAATAGTTTTTACATTCCAATCTTTATTTTCGTAAAAATTCTCAATTTTAGGAATTACAAACTCAAATATAAACTAGGTCATGTATATGTGTTAGACGTTATGAGACAAATCAAGCCAGTTCGGCAGTTATAATATTATCTGATCATAAATACATATTGATAATGTGAAAATGAAAATAAATTGACAGTGGAAAGTACGTCTTGTTAGATGATTTTTGTTCGCGAAATACGGGGTCAATTGACATGAATCATTTTAAGCATACTCGTACTGAAGGGATCAAAGTCAATTACAAAAAGGTAACTTCAAGCATTTATACTTATTTAATACTGAATAAGGGTACATTGTAGATATTTTAATTGAAATGCTGTAAAATATTAAATAAGATAGCATTAATTTGTCTACTGTTTGAACTCTTTCATCTGGTCTTTTCCAAAAGTGGCAAATGATGACAAACTTATGTTTTTAATAAAAATATCGAATGCAAACAATACAATTAAAACTTGAATTTCATAAACTTGAGAGATATCTATTTACAAGTAAAAAATGTATTAAATGTCAGTATGTTTCACAATTGAAATGATTGCTGTAATATTAATACTTGTAAGCATAACGCACCTATGCACGCATATTTTTTTTTCAAAAGCTTTTAATTTTGTGAGTTATTTACGTTTAGATTGTTAACTGCTAAGATCGTGTACTATTGTCGCGAAAGGTACACAACAATGCACAAGTACTTATAAACTGCACTAGTTGAATGACTTTTTCATTAGTATTTTAATAACTCAGCAGACTAAATTCGTAATTCAGATTAAGTAGAATATGTATTTAAAAGAAACATAAAATTGTGTTTTGCAGGGAATAATGGACAAGTGCAAAGGAACTATAGTTGTTTTCCTGATATGTGTCTCGTTATTACAGAAAACCGAATCGGGTTCGTTTAATTGATCACAGACTGAAATTACAAGTCAATTCAGGGTCTTGGAAATTGTTCATTTTTTGCGTTCATATATATGTATATACAACGGAATTGTTTTGTAAAATTGAATTACCTTTTAAGTGTAAACATACAATGTAAGAAAAGATAAAATATTTCTGCAAATCATTGTATTAATACCTTCAAACCAATATATACCAATACGTTCCCAGAATAATAAGCAGAAGATATGATATAATTTGTAGATATAACCCTATTCCAACAAAGAACCTGTAAATAAATGTCGATGTGTTAAGTGTTAATTTCTAGAGCATTGCTTAATGTTGTATTATGAAGTAATTTGAATTTTGATCATAAATCTTGTGACCGTTTCGGGAAAGCTGATTTTTTTACCCAGGTACATGTATCTGACAAAATCTTTCTGAATTTTAGTTCCTTCAAAATTTTACTTTGTTTGGCCTTTTTATTAGGTTCGAGCGTCAATGGTTATCTTTAACAACAAAACTCGCGTCTGATTAACTAAATTCTTATTCTGGAATCTATGATTAGATATCAGAACTTGTGGTATGAATGCCAATGAGACAACTCCCCATCGAAGTCACAATTTATAAACTTAAACCTGTTCTTTTCCCCAGCATTAATTACCTTAGCTGTATTTTGCCGATCTTTTTGGAATTGTGGGTCATAAATGCTCTTCAACTTTGTTCTTGTTTAGATTATCACTATTTTGATCTGAGCTTAACTAATGATTCTATTTTAGACGAAACGATCGTCTTGTGTACTAAATTATAAGCCTGGTACCTTTGATAACTAAAGGTCAAATAGTTGTCAAAGATACCAGGCTTAGTTTTCTCGTTTGAATTATTTTACATTTGTCATTTCATGGGCTTTGCTCATTTTTGATGGACATACGGTGACATGTAATTGTTAATGTTTGTGCCATTTTGGTTTCTTGTGGAGAGTTGTCTCATTAGCAATCAAACTACATCTTTTTTTTATATTTACTTATGTTTCCACGTTTTTATGGTTACCATCTTTTTTTAGCTGCATGTGGGACTACCTGGTATAATCCAACTTTCAAAACATGCTGCAATGGAGTGTTGTATACTCCAAAGCAACGTGCCTGCTGTGGAACAGTAGGGTATGATCCAACTTTTAAAACATGCTGCAATGGAGTGTTGAATACTCCAAAGCAACGTGCCTGCTGTGGAACAGTTGCGTATGATCCAACTTTCAAAACTTGCTGCAATGGAGTGTTGAATACTCCAAAGCAACGTGCCTGCTGTGGAACTATTGCCTATGATCCAACTTTCAAAAGATGCTGTAACGGTGTTTTTTGCTAAACAATGAAACAATTTGATGGACCACCTTATATATCTTTTAGATAAGAATAAATACTCTCAAACACATATTTTACTTTTATTTGACTTTTTGATATTTCGAAGGGAAAAAAACGATGGATGATAATACATGTAACATTTTTCCGATGAATAATACATAATTTCAATCAAGGCATTTTAATAATTTTGAATCAATAAAATTATAAAAACAAAATCTGTATTTAAATATCCGTTTAAAGCTATCCACTGGGAATGGAATGTAGTGAAAAATAAACTCACACAAATACCGGACTCAAAGACACATTTAAAGTAAAAAAAGTCCTTTCTCTAATTGCAAAATCATTAGCGAAAACATATCAAACTTGACTGTCGTATGTTGACAAAATACAAACAGATATACCAGACTAAAACTACGCTGGTTTTCGTCCGTTGTAAAAAATAATTATGCGTTTACTCTCCTTTATAACAACTACCCCATTTCAGATTTTATAAGTTGGATCATTTCGTTGTTCTCCACTTATATTTAATGCGTTTCTCTCTGTTTTGGTTTTAACCCGGATTTGTTTTTTTTTTTCTATCGATTTATGAGTTTCGAACAGCGGTATACTACTGTTGCCTTTATTTAGCCTTGATATTGATACAAAAGTTGTTTTTCGTATACACTATTTGCAGTTGGTTAAACAGAAAACAGCTAAGACAGGTTTGATAGCTTCGTAGTTATAACCCTTACTTCATTCCCTTGCTTGAGACATCTCCGGATAGAACTTTCCAGTCAGGATTCTACTTCGTCAAAATTATCTCCGCATTACGCCAGTTCATTTTCAAAATCGTAGAAATGGAAGCCATTGTAAGGATGACGCGCTGCCAATTTTGCTCTAGGAAACCGATAAATTTATCCACATTGCACCATTACGATCCTTATATGTCAGATATGTTTTAAAAGACATGTGTATCGACTAGCTAATGAACATCAGTGAATGATCTTGTCTGCATCGTTTCAATTTAAAACTATTGTCTGATCGGTTGTCAGGTGGAATTTTCGAAAATTCAAAAATATCTAACAAAAATCTAATTAAATATTTCGTGGAAGGGCAGACTAGATTTTTTTAGTGGTTGAAGACTATAAACCCTAGATATCACACACAAAAAATTATAATTTTTCGAAGATATGCATTTTCATCATCAAACTTAAAAGACTGTCATCAAGACCTTTCAGTAAAAAAATAGCTATTCGAACACACCTACTCTGTTTTTGTGATTCAATAGATAGGTATTACACTTGACCCATATATTTCATCTTTTAGTACTGTGATTTTTGTCAACCTGTAGCTTTGATATATAAAAATGATAGAATCTGAAGCGAGACGATGTATGAAATATTCTTGCTTTTGTACGATATCAAGACATTCAAACACGCCATAACATAAAAAGGGGCATTCGATTCTCTCTTTTCGATACAGTTGTTACCCCTTTTTTGGAATTTTATCTTGAGTCACATAATGGAAGGGCAGACACAAAAATTACTGAACTAATAGATTGATATGTTTTTCGTCCGTGGTAAAAAAAAAATTAAATCGGAGGTTTTGCATTTTCTACATCCGACTTGAAAGATACCCATGTCGTCGACTTTATATCTAATTGTTCTGCTTAACTATGTACAAGATAAATTGAAAACTTATGCATGTTATGCAAATAGTGTTTTTAAAATAAAACACTTCGTAATTGAGAAGAAAATTGTAATTTTGTATTAGTTTTTAAAAATTTTGTCACTATAGTTAACATAACAGTAAGCATTTATCGCCTTCTCTCACAAAGAGCTTCGATTCTTTTGTTCTATTTCAACCGGGTTTCCGACTGTTTCCATAAGCACGATTCACTAACAATGAGCAGTCCAAAGAACCAACCTTACTAAAGAGGAGTTTCTAGCATACCCTTCAAATGCAATTGCTTTCATTAGCGGCTTCTTGTGTGTTCTTGTTACATGTGCTAATCAGTCCCCCTTTCGGCACTTGTTTTTATTATTCTTTTCTTGTGATAGCACTATAAGTAAAAAAGTCAAAAAAGACCAAAGAAGATTTATGATACAATAATACTTTAGTAATTTTAAACAGGCACATTTTGGTACAATACCTGTTTATTTGCAGTATTCACATTAAAAATTAAGCATGTAGAATAAAATATGTCTACAGTATGATTGGTTTTGTTCTTTAAGGTGGCTCGGCCCTTTACCAATGCGCATATTTTAACGCATGTTTCTTACGACGAGTGCCTTGGAAACGGTCGCTTTAAGGGGTCTTCTCAAAAATAGCTTTGACGACCTTGGAACGCGGGCGTGTATGAAAGCACCCTTGACGATGTAAACAAGTGACGCTAAACGTTCTTCAAAACAGGAAATACGAACGGTCAGAAATTCACAGTGCTTTCTTCATTTTTCGCATAAAAGTTTAAAAGGAGAAAAATATACATGATTTAAGCATAACATTAAAAAAAAAGAATATATAAATACTGACAAAGTCACATGTATGACGTCGACGGTAGTTGGTGCCGCTTCGCTCCCAAAACGCATTCTCATCTTACACGGTCGCCTCTTGGGTCCGTTCGTACCATATTTTGAATTCACTTATAAAATACCAGTTGAATTAAATGATGTCGTGGATATTTATTTTTGAAAATGTTTTGCCAATGACGCAATGATTAACTGTAAACAAATGATAGCGATGTAAACAACTTCATGTCATCGTACAGCTTTCAAAAACAGGTAAACTTGTGACCCGTATCAGAGACATGTATGTGTATATATGTCTCTGCCCGTATAGTATGGTTTAAAACATCGGGGCGGGTTTGTTATCATGATATAATCGGTTTGGCGTTTTATAACAGTTTGTTTCTGTCATAAATATATTTAAAACTTGAAATATCTTTATTTCCAAGTATTTTTAGGAGATTATTCCCGAGTATGCGATATATTTTTCCACTGCAAAATTTTGATAATTATAGTTATACCAAAACAAATTTGAACATGTCAATTTTCTAACAGACTTAATACTTAACATTTTCATTTAAAGATATGTTTACCTGCACGAAAATCATCTGATAATTTTTCTCGTATCACAATTCCATGATTTCCGGAACACTAGACTTAGTCCTATAATCTAAGACATCGGGACCAATGTTTTCTATTTTTATGATACTTTTCTATTACTTATTTTGTGAATTGTTATTTTGTTGATTTGCAATTTTCTGTTGTATCTATCAATATGTCAACCGAGTTCATATTAAAAAAAAAAGAAATATCAGCATTTAAACTAAAATAATTGAATCAGAGCACTGAATGTTATTAAAATAGACTAATGGATCCAGCAACGATCAATCGGGCGGATCCAGCCATTTTAAAAGGGGGTTCCCAACCCAGGACAAAAAGGGGGTGTTCCAACTATATTTCCCCATTCAAAGGCATTGATCGTCCAAAAAAGGGGGAACCCGGAACCCTCCCCCTGGATCCATCACTGTCAAAAGTAACCGGGACTGGCCTAGTATTCCGACCTTATATATCGGTCTATGATATAATTCCTAAATACTGCATGCTTTGCGGAGAACCGCAAAATTTTTGGTTTCACCATGTCGGGATTTTGCTAGGACATTCACCCGCATCGTGCCGGGCAGTCTCAAACACTACTAAAGACTTTATATATAAAAAAAATCTATACTACTACTAGGTTCAAGAACAGTTTGGATTGTAATTTAAAAGCTACTCCCTGAAGAACGCTTTATTAGCCGGTGATGTTGGCAAACTTTAACTTTAATCTTAATTTTTGAAATGCTTTTTTAAAAGGTAAGCTAATAAGGAAAGTTCTTGATTAAAACAAATGATCACAAATATAGTTGAGTGATGTCAATGCGGCAAAAAATGTGAATGACAATTTTGTTTGTGAACACTGATTTGATCTTACCGTGGCAAAGACAATGCATAACTAATCATCGATCTATGCGTGATGATAAAAGGAGATAATGTTTTTTTTATTTATAATATTGAATTTTAAATATGAACTTTGGTGGATAGTTGTTTCATTGGCAATCATACCACATCTGCTTATTTTCATATCGTATGGTTAACATAGAAATATGACTAATCTGACAGATGACCCCTTGATTATACAGGGTGTTCAAATAGCTGGATGTATACATACGAAGCCTCGTAGGGTAAAAAGGGGGAATTTTGCCTACACATGCACCAAGCGTAATTGTCCATTCGTTTTTTTTTTTATGGCAGTCCATAAATCTAGCTCCCCAGTGGCGGATCCAGAGGGGGGGTTCCGGGGGTGCGCACCCCCCCCCTTTATTTTGGCCGATCAATGCATTTGAATCGGGACATATGTTTTGCACCCCCCCTTTGCCCTGGGCTAGCACCCCCCCTTTCGAAAATTCCTGCATCCGCCACTGCTCCCGTCTTACTTTGCATAACTTTCATAATTGATACTTATCTGCATGTTCTCATCCGTATTATGCTTGAAATACTTGCCAGTGATCATTCAGTATGCACAACTTTAATTTTCATTATGTGCAGTCATATAAAAAAAAAACGTAATTTCTGGGACTTTTATTTGTTTGACTATGTGGTATATCAGTTTATAGTAATTGTTGAAGTCCGTATGGGGACATAATTGTTATCTTCTATGTAAATTGGTCTCTGGTGAAGAGTTGCCCCATAAACAATGACACCCCATCTTCCTATTTTTATAACCTACACAAGGAAATGGCGCAGGGTATAACATTTTTTACCCGTCCGTCCGTCCATCAGCCAGTCTATCAGTCCTGTTTCTTGTCATCACAACTCCTCTCAAACCGCCCAACAAAATTTCAGGAAACCTTTTTAGATAATAAGGACATACTATGCAGATGTGCATATCGACAGGAAATTATGATTCAAACTTTTTCTAGGAGTTATGCCCCTTTGAACTTATTTGCTTCAATATACTACTGCAAGTTTGTCATCGCATCTCCTCTCAAACTGCACAATAGAATTTTATGAAACCTTTTTAGATAAGGACATACTATTTAGATATACATATTTTTTTTCTAGGAGTAAGGCCCCTTTGAACCTATTTGCTTCAATATACTACTGCAACAGTTTGTCACTGCATCTCCTCTCAAACCGCACAACAGAATTTCATAAAACCTTTTTAGATAATAAGGACATACCATGTAGATGTGCATATCGACAGGAAATTACGAATTATTTTTCTAGGAGTTATGCCCCTTTGAACTTATTTGTTGCAGTATACAACTGCAAACAGCTTGTCATTGAAACTCCTCTGAAACCACACAACAGAATTTCATGAAACTTTGTAGATAATAAGGACATACTATGTAGATGTGCATATCGACAGGAAATTATCGTGATTTAATTTTTTTTTCTTAGTTATTTTATTTCTCTAGTGGCAATGTGGGGACTGACTGCCAAAGCGGGGCTGGCTTCAGTTATTTGCAATATAATCCACCAATGAGCCCCCACCCTATGTCGGACTCTGTAACAATCATCCCATCAACCAAATATTTTGAAACATATTTAGAATTCAAGAAACAGACAAGTCCATGAAAATGAGGTTAAGTTCAGATAAACCCTGCAAGACAGACATATTTGTTATTCATTTATTATTTTGTACATAAATCACCCATTAGTTTTCTCATTTTAAATGTTTTAAATTGTTCATTTGTCATTTCGAGACCTTTAAAATCAACTATGCAGAATATGTTTTACTCATTATTGAAGTCCATATGGTGACCTACAGGTATAGTTATTTCTGTGTTATTTGGTCTCTTGTGTCTCATTTACAATCATATCACATCCTCTCATTTGATATTTTAATTTGTGATAAGACATTTAATAATCATTTCAGGCTTAAATTAAAATATTGTTTGTTTGCCCTTTACCGACCGACCCTATCAATTCGTTGCGCCTGAAAATCTTTTATTTGTATTTACCAGCAAGATTTTATTTTATTTTATTTTTTCGTTCCTACCAAAAATCTTATATTTGTATTTCCCGCTCTAAACTTTTTTACAGGAATCCTCGGGTTTTATCTTTATGTATAAGGTCCAGTCCGTTTGGTATCACCTGAGCGTTTGACATGAACACTTGCATTTGAAGTTTCAAAGCATTTGTTTGAAATCGATGTTGAACGCTTTCTGAAATCATGATATGAAGTACGTTACTCTGTACCTTTAAACTTAAAGAGCAGGGTTCATTTACAAAAAAGTTCGTTTGATACAAAAGTGTGTACAAACTAATTTGTAAAAGGACATTGTATTCTATGTAGGGATGGCCTTTTGTAATCCGCATATCAGAATGATTATGTTAACGATGCCGCTAAATTATTTATATCTGACATGAACCAAAAGTGACAAAACCCTGTAAAGTGGAGAATATCTGGCAGTAAAATCGCCAAGTTTTCCATACAGATCATTTATAGATGTGATGCAAAATACGTGACAATTGAGTTTTAAGTCTTATAGCATTTTTATTGGAAAAAAAGGCACACACGAAATTTGTAACACTCTAGGGACTTTTTCTACTAGTAATAATGTCTGCCCGGACATTATCTTACCAGTACAAAGTTATCTCTTATATATTTTTTTTTCAAAACTAATAGCCCCAGCGGAAAACTTATTTGCAAAAACAAAACGGACAAAAAAATGACATTATGCAGATTTTGTATCTATAAAATAAAATATTTTACCTACCTGCCTACCCATGACAAATAATATACCGAGCCAAGTTATTTTTTTGGGAAAAAAAATAAAATATTTTACCTACCTACCTACCCCGTTTCAAAACATAGGGTCGGAAAAGGGCAAACAAACAATATTTTAATTTAGGCCTCATACACCAAATATACATGAAGATGACCTATTGATTACACAATATTGACTACTACATGTACCTATTAGTATTTATTATTTTTGAGTATATGTCCGACATGCTGACGACGGACAGTCAATGGTATACCATAATATGTCCTGAAAACTGGTGTTAAAAAAAAGGCTCAACTAAATCAATTTTTTTCAAATTTGATTTTATTCCTCTAATATCTATGAGATCAAATTTATAAAACATCTATTAATATAATTAATTTCAATGTACTAGTATACATGTACGAATTGTTGCCATTTATACATCATGTACATGTACAATCATTACATGT
Organism: Mytilus galloprovincialis; assembly: GCF_965363235.1. Lineage (NCBI taxonomy): Eukaryota > Metazoa > Mollusca > Bivalvia > Mytilida > Mytilidae > Mytilus > Mytilus galloprovincialis. The sequence continues at coordinate 3,497,777 of NC_134846.1, read as the reverse complement.
AGCTGATCAGCTCTATATTTTCTTTATTTTAATTCTCCTTCACTGTTTTATTTATAAGAGTAGACTCATATATATGATCTGTATTCATCATTGGGACAGGTAGCTATATATATAGGTGAAGTAGGTCCTTTTGATTTGATTTTTTAAAGGATTTTGACAGCACTAAAGCATATACATGTAGTTCCAATTTATAGTTGATCTTAGCTCCTTAAGTGGATTGTGGCAACATATATTGCATATATACATGTAGAATGTTGTTCTTAAGTTTCAGCACTTTACGCATAGTTTCCGGTTGCAAGACTAGAATATGATACTGGCTTCTCATGAAATTCTGTCAGTACTTTGCCAATAGTTTCCAAGTAAAGTTGAACATTCCAAGCTCACTCCTTCCATTTGCAATGTACATGTACAAATGTACTTGCAGCCTGAAATTAAATATAAGAGTAATTTTGTCAGAAAATCAACAATTATTGACATTCAAAAGCATATAGATGTAGACTAGTTCATAATGGTAATGTGTCCATGGGACACAGATGAGCAGCCGCTTGCATATAAAGGATGAAAAGGGTGACACCACCCAAATTTGTACTTGATCTGAGTGTTGTTGTAGTAAGCATTGCATATAAGTTTCAGAACATTTGGATGAAGCAAACCTGTGTTAAAGAAAGGAACAAAATTTCAGCATTTTTTTAATTTGTAAAGGGGCATAACTCTAGAAAAGTAAAAGCGACCCCACCAAAAATTCAAACTTCATGTGTGTTTGTTGGTACAATGTAGTAAGCATATATATATGCATTAATTGTGTATTAGTTTCATAACGTTGGTAGAGGCAAACTGAAGTTGGAGAACAGAAACCAAATTTGGGAGGTACATGCAAGTTTGATAAGACTGACAATGCAAGGGTAACCTTAAAAGAACTAAAATGGTCTAAATTAATATGTGTTTATTTGATAATAGGTTCGTTTTCATTTATTTTTGTTTTCCCTTGAGAAAACATAAAATATTTTTTTTATAATTTAATTTGGTTGAATATACATGTATATCGAATTTCTGAACAGAAAATAATGAAAATGAGACACAAAAAAAATATAACCAAAAAATAAACCTGTGATAATACTGCTTCTATTGGTACCAGGATGCTTAAAATCAATCCAAAATATTTTTTTTTTTAAAAAATGTATACACCTATAGTTGTTTTAATGTCTGTGTCATTTTGGTCTTTTGTGGATAGTTGTCTCATTGGCAATCGTACCACATCTTCTTTTTTATATTATATACAATATATAAAAACAGCTAAAAATCTCAAGTGACAAATACTTATGGCCGCATTCTGTACATGTTTAACCCTGATACTTCTATTACTAGACCTTAAGACATTTTTGTATACCTAACAGAATTAGGGGGGGGGGGTTAATGGTAAACAAATTGTGATTGATAAAGATGAATCCTTCGTTTGCCTCCTACTGTAGGGTTTATCATTTACAAATTAGGCCAATTATATCATATTCTCAAGAAAATAAAGAAGTCAATCAAACCCCAGACCTTAATAGAGGGGTGGACAGGGGTAAGGAGACAGGGGAATGAGGGATCAGGGAAAAGGGGGTATCTTTGAAATATATTTTGTCTTGGGGCAAGGAGATGGAAGAATTGAAGTAAAAAGGAGGGGGGGGGGGGGGGTTAGAGTAAAATGGGAAGAGAAATATAGTTGGGGTCAAGGAATAGAAACTGTCCCGATGGAAGTTATGGGGTACCCCACATACATATGACCCTAGTCCGAGATTTCTCTGACGTCCAACGGCTGTTTTGTCAGACAAGCTGGGGCTAATCTCTGACTAATATGAACCTAACTTGGCTACGAAATAAGTTATTAAAAATGATGATTAAAAAAGACTTATTCATTGACACTAACCATTGCTAACGGTAGCGTAAAAATGACAGTAGATGTCATCCCTTCCTCTTCGGCCGTTTGCACACGGATATTTTGCAAAACTGGCCAGACATGTTTACAACTTGTCTGTAAAAGGTAAAATAAACACATAAATAAGATACCAGCTATAACGATCTATAATATTAAACATGGAACAGAAATTGAGCCCGTGCAAGGTTTCAGCCGCAGTGATTTTCAACAGTAGCGAGTATTTTGAGACAACCCCCAAGTTTGTATTTTTCGTTATACTGATAACATTTGGCTGCCTAATATATCGAAATCTATGTTTTCTTATGTAATAACTCTACCTTCATCGTTGTATATTCGCCACAATGTCTGTTATGCATGTACATGGTCGTATTCATCAATATAGTATGCTGCTCGGCAATGGCGACCTTGAAATTCCTCTGGTCCGATAATGGCGCCAAATTAGAGGGAAGCAACTCGCGCCAGACAAAATTACCGTATTTCACCAAAATAATCAAAATTTCACTTTTTGATAAGAAACAGTAATACGATAACCACATTTATATTCAGCAATCGTTTATTGATATAATTACAAACATTATTTTATTAAAGCCATCAATAAAGAATTCACAATTAAGTAATTAATGGAGTGCAATGAAATCAGACCTTATGGGGTAGAGGGGTTAAACAAAAGCTCGTAACTTTTTTAAAAGCCTGGTGACCCCCATTTTATTTTACCTTAAAATGTTCGAAAAGTTCATAGCTTTGACATATCTGTTTTTAAAAAAAATCTACCGGGGAAATTTTACGAAAAATCGATTAAACCAATATTTTTTGCCTTAAACTAAAATTAGAAAATGCAAAATTTAGACATTAATCTGAAAATAAAAGGATTTTTAAGTCAAAAACAACCAAGGGAAAGGTTTACATTTCAAATTCTAATGTTTTTTCACATAAAAATCATACTGACTTGGTTTTAAAAGTCTTTGAATTTGATGTAACGGTTATTGTTGGAAGGGTGGGCATGTTTGGAAATAGGGTCAAAATCGCACATTTCGCTTCAATTTGAGGAGAAAACGAGCCTGGTGACCCCCTTTTTTCTTTGCATTTTTGGATTCAGCATAAAAAAATCTACAGAATATGTGAAAATAAAAAAATTCTACCGGGGGTCACTATTGGGGTGAGCCACCTTAAGCAATTATTTAATTTATTAGATTAATGAATCAACATTTTTAATTATTTACAAACCCACATTACAATTAGTTTATATCGACATACCCACATTACAATTAGTTTATATCGACAAACCCACATTACAATTAGTTTATATCGACATACCCACATTACAATTAGTTTATATCGATTTACCCACATTTATATTTGTTAATACTTTTAATTTCATACCCATATTTGAACTTATAAACTATTTATTGACCCACATTTTATATTACATAATTGTTACATGCCCAACTTTTAATTTTGTTGCAATAAGTGTACTACAGTAACTTGAAACAACAGTAAATTACATAAGGAGAAATAAAGATCAAGTTGTATCGTGTATATTGGTCATGATTTGTAAAATTCAGAATTGTCAGGAACAGATAAAACACAATTCGAAATGTACAGAATATTTCAAGCCATAATAAGAAAAATAAGAATGTCTAAATTTGGCGAGAAATTTCAAGACAGTTTTCAACTGTAAAGAATTTGTCAAGACATGTTGAGACCATATTCAGAATGTTGAGAAATTGTCGAGTAAATTACATACAACCTTCTACATGTTCTAAACCAGCCTTTGTCAAAAGAAATTAAGACACACGTCATACTTTTGGAGAATGACGAGTAATTATACGTGCAAATCAAGAAATTGAAATTGAAAAATCAAGTCTATAACCAAAATGTATACATTTTTTGATATTATACATAATACAACAACAAAATGAAACATTACGAATGTGTTGAAAGCGGTATTTAATTAAAATGTTGAATGAAATCAAATACATGATCAAAATTGGCATTAAAACCTTTCTTGAGGCATACATTGCTTGATAATTAGTTGAAGAACTAAGTTATAACATATTGCACACATATAAATAACAAATATGTAAATTAAAATCTTGTAGAGCGTTCGAGACGCATAAAATGTAATTATTTTTTTATTATTTTTTTTAGGAATATATTATTTCTTCACATGCTTCAGATATTCAAACAACGACAATATACGTCTTTGCTTCATCTATTCTTAACACCTTACACAATAAATGTATTCTTCAAACACAGACAAATTGCCGAGGGAATACAGGATAAAAGAGAGACGAAATATACAAAATGGATATCCAAACTCGAAAAAAGACTTACGATACTATGTCAGAAAAACAAAAATCGATAGTAAAACAAATAGTATACACAACACAACATAGAATTCTAGATACTGATCAACATGGAAAAAACGAAAAAAAACAGGATTAGTTTCAAAGACCCAGTATCATTTTTTGCATTACAATTATAACGTATGGAACATATTTTTAACATAATACAAATTACTCAAGTAGCTTGCTAAAAAAAGTCACATAAAACGGATAGTATTTTTTTTTATCAAAGGGCAAATTCAAATGCCTAAACACAGGTACAAAAGTGTTGAACTTCATTATGTCTACGTAATATGAATTTGGTTTTATATAAGACAAAATTAAAGTTTATAACAAGTAACCAAATTCAAATACTTGGCTAACATCAGGGTTTAGTTCTCATTTGATACAGTATTGAAATATATACATCATGTCATTAAATATTAATTATGTTATCAAGTGTTATTAAACTTTTGACTTCTGTCAAACCATGACTAATAACCAATCATGGTACGTTTAAAAAGTCTAATAACACCTAATAACATAATTAATATTTAATGACATATACATGATGTATATATTTCAAAATAACTGAATATTTGACATTGTATGTGAATGCTAATTATTGAAACAATCATTTGGTATTCAAAAACGAATCAGGTAAAGAATATCTTTTTTTGATAAGATCAATTTCACAAGTTATAAATACGCTTCATTTAATTTGTTTATGTTTATTTTAAAAAAATCTTGCAAATTATGCTAATCATTGACAAATCTCATTATATCACATGCTATACGTGTACTGGTAAATGTAATATTGTTCATAATTGTAGTATTCCTCTTACTTTGAACACATTGTCAAGTGTTAATTAACATATTCGGCTTTTTTTCCTTAGGTTGAGATTATTGATCAAACAGCATGTTTTAAAATTGAGACAATCATTGTAGACAATTGATGGATTCACTACCATTTTAAGTCATTTTCGGTATAAGAGAGGCGAAAGCTACCCGAGGGACACTCAAAGTCATAAGTCGAAAATAAAGTGAAAACGCCATGGTTAAAATAGAAAAAGACAAACAGACAGACAATATTTACAGTAAACACAACATAGAAAACTAAAGACCGAACAACACGAGCACCTTAAATAACCTGATGGCGAATGCAGGAGGTACGGAAGGGTAATCAGATACTGCTGCACTTGTATTAACAGTCATGTGGCAACCGTCGCTATGAGATATTCATATCACTTTAAAGTATGTACAAAATAATAACAGAAAAGACATATACTATACAAATGACAAATGCTGCATTACAAGCTATCGATATAATATAGGCACATACATTTGTACATTATGTTTCGGGGTTTAACTTGATATCTGGCACCAGACTCTCTATTTAAATTTGGACAGTGGTGAAACGTTACAACATAAGAACAAACTATAAAATCAGTTGAACTGGACTTAACTTTCAGATAGATACATAGCAGAATAAATTCAAATAAAAAACAGGCGTGGCAGTCTATCTATAAATCTAAACAACAAAATAATAAAAATGTATAATTTCAAAGTACTTGAAGTAACTGACAGCTAGTTTAAACCAAATAACCACTTTGAAATAAATAATTCATATAAGATTTAATTGTCATTAAGGAAAACTCAATCATCAAATGGGTTAATTGAAAAGGTGTGACTAAAGGTCTGAAACAAAACATGACCTTGCGCAATTCCAAGATACATTACCTACAGATTGTAGAGGTATTTTTGTGAATTTGTATATATATCAATTGCAATTATAGTTGGTTTGATTTTAATTTAATTAAAAAAAAATCAGTATTTGTACGGCAACCAATTAAAACAATATTCAAAGATCTGTTAACACTGTTGAAATGGTAACTTTTTTAAACAAGACTATTAAAACGGTAGTAGAATAATTGGTAGCATCCAATCATTTTCTTCAGGAAAAAATGGCCACTTCCATAGGAACCTTTACTGCTCTATTGATGTGTTTTGCATTGATAAAGAGTACACAAGCAGGTAAGTCAATATACTAATTAACTTAAAAAAGACATTTTTCGTGATGCTATTATTTCAAAGGTTTAGTACGCAGTTTAATAGTACCAAACGCCCTACTCAACGGAAATCGATAATATAACCTTGGATTATTCCCCTAATTCGAGTTGTGACGATTGATATTCGTACATTTTCTGCCAAACTTTGTAAATGGTATTTCTTAACACCTGTTTTTTTCTCTATGTTTGTACACAACGTTTTTGAATTTAAACCGGTGACGTTGTGTTTATTTTGATTGTATTTAAATGCACTTGAGTATTCTGTGCCGTTTATAAATACATCATATTAAATATTTTACTTTACTTTGCGTCAAAATAAAAATGAGACTGCTGTTCGTTAAATTTGATCGCGAAAATAATGATTGTGTTAGCCTTCGTGAAAAAGAAAGAAAATAGTTATATATATATATATATATCCTTAAAAGTCAATATTCAAAATCTTTATCACTGTATATATGTAATATACTTCATGATATTATCTGTTATGATCTTGCACTGTAACAAAACCTACTGCAATAGTATATTCATCACACAAAGATGCATACATGTTCTGGAAAAGATAGCTTTTAATCAAGGTTAGCAAACCTTTGGTAATGATATACTAAATCCTGTTAGGGGATGTACATGTTGTAGATCATTTGCTTTTAATCCAGTAATTGAGTCATGACTCTAACTCTAAATATCTAATAATGCATTCATTAGACATTTCGGAAGAGAGTTTAGAACTGAACCATACCTTGTGAAATTCGACTTAACAAAAAAGTGATTTTTTTTATGGAAAACATGTAGTTCTTTTATACCCAATGAGTTAAGTCGACCACTATGTGATGCCTAGACCGGTAAAAATGTTCACACCTTGTGTATCATAACAAGGCTTCAAAAAAGGAAATTGGAATAGTGTGTATAAATTTGGATGTGATTCAAGTTGCTGCAGTTAGTCCAAATTAAAATGATTGTTATGTAAATACATTTACGTGTACCTGTATTTGCATATTTCCGGTATCATACATGCAGCGATGATATAATTATTTTAATATAAGCAATGACCGAGATATATAATTGTACACTTTGCAAATTCCGAACTTCAAATTATTCACTTCCAATAGAAAAGTAGAAATTGTATAATATTGACAGAAATGAAAGACAGTGTTTTATAAGCCAGAATGGAGATGTCGAAGACGAATATCACTATATGTTTGTTAGTCCGGCTTTAGAAGATGAAAGGAATGATTTATGAATAAGTCGACATGATGACCTTCTGCTGTTGTCTGCTCTATGGTCGGGTTGTTGTCGCTTTGACACATTCCCCATTATTGATTTGTAAATAAGTCGACATGATGGCCTTCTGCTGTTGTCTGCTCTATGGTCGGGTTGTTGTCGCTTTGACACATTCCCCATTTCCTTTCTCTATTTTATGATGTTTTAAAATTCAACACACTGTTAAACTAAACAAAAAAATAAAGACACTCCGACAGCTTTGCTATTTCATATGATGTATCAATAGTTAAATTACTCCATCTTCACAACTATACTTTCAACATATTTAAACACTAAAACATTTCTTTAAACAAATCTTATTACTTCATTTTTGTGGATATATTTTCATATTTCTATATTCTTATCTTTTCGTTTATTTTATTTTATTTATTTTATGATATCACATCTAATATCATGTATGCATGTTTTTAACTTCTCTGTAACCTTTGTACTTGCATGGTTTAATTTAATGGTAAAAAATCGATCAATATATCTGTTTATTTACCATATAATATTGATTTGTTTAAATTTTGAAGATTTGTGTGGAAATGTAATTTATAGTCCAGCTTACAAAACCTGCTGTAATGGTGTATTAAGTCATGAATGGAAGGGTTCGTGCTGTGGAACAGTAGCGTACGATCGAGCTTACAAAACCTGCTGCGATGGTGTATTAAGTCATGAATGGAAGGGTTCATGCTGTGGAACAGTAGCGTACGATCGAGCTTACAAAACCTGCTGCAATGGTGTTTTAAATCAAGAATGGGGGAGTTCGTGCTGTGGCACAGTAGCTTATGATCGAGCTTACAACAAATGCTGCAATGGTGTTTTAAATCAAGAATGGGGGAGTTCGTGCTGTGGCACAGTAGCTTATGATCGAGCTTACAACAAATGCTGCAATGGTGTTTTAAATCGTACATGGGAGCGTTCATGCTGTGGAACTGTAGCATATAATCCAGCTTTTAAACGATGTTGCAATGGCGTGTTATGCTAGGCAAGACTCCCTATATTTTAGTTATTTTGTCTGCAAGTGTAAGGTTCAACCAGTATAGATTTTGGAGATTTTTTTTCTAAATAGGTAGACGATATATTGTTTTTAGTGAAAACCTAAAAACTCAAGATGATATTTATATTTTATTATCTTATTATTGTATTTTATAAGAAGTAGGCATGAGAGAATACTTTTTATGTTACGCTACAACATAAATGTCATTAATATATGGGTGTCACGACAGGAGAAATTTATGTCGAAATCGTCTGTAGCTCCTGAGATCTTCATTTCGTTTTTAGTAGTGTTGTTGTGTAATCTTTAGGAGGAATATGAGAGTGTTTTGTAGACGATTGATTTGTATTTACTCTTTTAACAAGGAAGATTTGAAGGGAATGTGATTTTGTTTTATAGTATTATTGGAAAATTTCTATGATTTGAGTGGTCATTCGATCTTCTGAGTTGTGCATGTTAAACACTGTACTGCAAAAATGGTCTGTTTCCAAATGGTAAATGTCATTCTTTACCTCTTCATATATGTTATTATAATCAATGATATTTCAATAGAAATCTTCTAATAACATTTTCTGGTAGTATCAACATGTTTCTGGCTTTGGAAATATATATCAGTGAACAAAAATATATCTGTATATGTTTGTGTGAGGATTTGATAAAATTGAGGATGAAAACGGGGAATTTTTCTAAAATACAACAACGCGACCACAGGGCAGAAAACAGCACAATGCCATAAGTAGGTCTTCAACTCAGCCAGAAGGTCCGGCACCTAGGTGCGAACTTCATCTAGCCCAAAATATATGTGCACTAGGTCAGTGAAAATGGGTACCAAACTCAACTCCGAAACATATAAATGAACGAAACCTTAAAAAAAGACTAAAATAGACTAACAGAGTCCAGAGGATCCTGACTGGAAAGGTGCAAGAATAAGTCGGGGTTAAACATGTTTTTTTTTATATCTCAACCGTCCCCCTATACCACTGGCCAATGCATGTTGACATGTCAAAGATTATCTTGGGGTGAGAGACATACAACAAGCACAATACCCGTATGATTAATGATGAGTCAACTATCTACCTGAGTTCAAATGGGGTGGATGTAAGCAATTATTTACTACCGTACGGCCCGAAACACCAAAACCCTGTACTTTGCTTTGCTATAACAGGTCCTGACAAGACAAATGTGATACCATTAAAACGAAAAAACTAACGGCATAATTCATAACAAAAGAATTTTCGAAATACAAAAAATGAAAACATAAACCTAAGACAACCATTTAACTACATGCTTTTGACTTAGGTTATGCACGTACAGGATGCAGATGCATAGGGTTAAATTTAGGTCAGTTGTGTAAGATTAAAATATAATAACAAATGAAAACGTTAGTTGCAGTTAGCTTCACTCAACAGATCGGTATTTATCAAGTCAATCATTTTTCAAGAAAAAACAAAAAATATTGGTATATCTTATCTATTTATTTCAACTTCAGTACTCAAAGTTGTTTCAGTATATACCAAGGACAAGAGATAATCCCAAATGAGCAATCATTTTTATTCTGCTGTACAATCTTTATCAGTCCTGAAGTTATAGATAAAATTTTAGCTTGAATCAATTAGTAACTTAAAGGAGAGCTAAAATTTTAGCTGGTTCCTTTTCAGACCAAAAGCTAAAATTTAGGTTCCAAAAAGATAAAATTTTAGCTTTGCAGAAAATTGATAAAATTTTAGCAAACATAAAAAGATAAAATTTTAGCATTATTGACAAAACATAATATTTCAAAGAAAGATAAAATTTTAGCATACAGTTACACGTATTATAACATTGAGGACGATATTAAGGCTCTTAATCTTAAGATTAATTGATTGTTGGTAGCCTAATGTTCAGTGGCAAATAGTTCATGCATTTTCAGGACAAGAACAAATTAACAGACAAAAAGTAGGTCCTGTAATTATGGTAATAGGACTTGACGGGGATGAAATTTGGACTACCACTGGCGGATAAATTAGTATTTGATAGGGTCAGAAATTTGTCCTCTGGTCTGTTCGTTATTTTCTCATTACAAATAAATGTGTCTATCCAAACACACCTCATTATTTTGATATTGAAGCAGACTAATCAGAACTCAAAAACTCATTTTTTTCAGATTCAAGCAAAAGATTTTGTATAATGGCCTTTGACTCATCCAAAAGATACAGAACACCATCAAACACTTTAAAAAAAAAACCTCAATAAACCATGAATACGTTTCAGCCTTAATATTGTATGATAATGAAGCGGCTACTATTAAAACAAAATATTATGAAACCAGATGTTATACTATTCGGCAGTAACATACCATAAATATGAAGACATTTGCAAATTGGTTGATGTAGACTGGCACCAAGAAGGGATATGTATTTGATTCAGATACACACATAACGTTAGCTAGCTAAGTAACATATATGTCGAAGGGTAAACTGTGTTTGTTTGGTTATTTGTTTCATTTGTGAAATCACATTTCATTATTTTGATATCAGTTATATACAAACTGATCCTATTGTGAATATGCAGAACAAACTTCATGACGTCATGAATGAAACTGTATGACAAAAGATAGCCGTAAAAAAATTGTAGAATGGTAATTTATGAATAGAACTAAATTTTTGAGTTTTTATGATGAGTTTGATTTTCTTAGTATTCTGAAATGTTTACACAAAGGTCGTTTTGTTGGTCATTTTCATTGTTTTCGAAGAAAAATAAAAACACTGTTTCCACATATTCTATTACATTACAGTATGATTTATCTGATTCATTTCTGGTCCTTTTCATACATCTCTGTAAAGATAAACAAGAGTGCAGTACTTGTCAATGTCATTGCAAACTAATGAAGGTTAAGATTAATATTACTATTCGTACGAAATGCATGTAACATTCCACAATGTTGTTGGATGTCCATTTCTGATGATTTTTTTAACCAATCATTGAGCGTGAGTTTAGTGCAAAGTTCTGAAAATATAACTATAAATAAAGTATAACAAATTACAGAACTCCTAGACATATTCAAAATGGTCAACTCCATAAAAACTCGTCATCAGTCAAAAATCAAATGTTGTCAGTCAAAAATCAAATGTTGTCAGTCAAAAATCAAATGTTGTCAGTCAAAAATCAAAAGTTGTCAGTCAAAAATTAAATGTTATCAATAACAGAACGAGTGATAACCAACCGTCATATTTCTGCCTCGTTACAGGCATTTTCAGAAGAAAATTGGGGGTTAAACCCGTTTTTAAAGCTACAAGCTTACCCTCCAATTTTAATGAATAATTTAAAAATTGGTTGTTTCTGTAATGAATCATTTAGGAATAAATGCAGTGAGTTCTTCTTAGCTCGTTAATTCGTTTATGCAACCCCCCCCCCCCCCGACAAACTGAAATTGCTGGATCCGCCACGGAGTGTGTTTCATGATAAAAGGCATATTAATTTACATCGAAACAGTTATGCGAAAACAAAACAATCAAAACCATTGGTAAATTTTAAAATGAATAGATATCTCAAAACATAATGAACGCAAAATTACGATAATACTTAGAGAACTTTCTGGAAAGTACACGAGCAACTTATGAAAAAATACAGGTTGGATTGTACCATTCTGTATTCACTCTAGAAACACAAACTATTTGCACTTGAGAAAATTTAAATTTGTTCGACATCACCTATATTCATAGTAATACTGTATACAAACCATCTTTAGCTACACCTTTTTTTTCTTGCGCGAGTGAACTGATGTCTTTTTGACGATTACCTAAAATTGAGAATGGAAATGGGGAATGTGACAAAAAGACAACAACACAACAATTCTTTCAATGTTAAGAACGTATATATGCTCTCACCAACCAAGGTCTAAAATTAACCTAGAAATGGTTGTTCGTACAATTATCATATTATATAAAATTGAGAATGGAAATGGGGAATGTGTCAAAGAGACAACAACCCGACCATAGGAAGACAACAGCAGAAGGTCACCAACAGGTCTTTAATGCAGCGAGAAATTCCCTTACCCGGAGGCGTCCTTCAGCTGGCCCATAAACAAATATATATACTAGTTCAGTGATAATGAACGCCATACCAAACTCCAAATCATACACACAAGAAACTAAAATTAAAAATAATACAAGACTAACAAAGGCCAGAGGCTCCTGACTTGGGACAGGCGCAAACAAAGGTTAAACATGGCTATGTGATTTCAACCCTCCCCGTTACCTCTAGACAATGCAGAAAAGTAAACACATAACAATAGGCACATTTAAATTCAGTTAAAGAGAAGTCCGAGTCTGATGTCAGAAGATGTAACAAAAAAAAAAAAAAAAAAAATTCCAATAATACATGAATAACATCAGACTACTAGCAGTTAACTGACATGCCAGCTCCAGACTTGACTTCATCATATGAATATCAGACACAATTCTTCCCGTGAGGGGTTTAGTATCATACCATCATAACATATATGAGAAGAACATGACTCGTGTCATGCCAACAACTGTTTTTTTTATAAATGTGTTTAGTTCCGATGTAAAGACCCTAAAAGTGAATCAATATTAACGCCAAAATATGCAATCTTTAATGACCTGACAACAGTTTCGTAACTATATCCCTTCTTAATAAGTCTATTTAAAGGTTTTAAAGAACATTTTACTATTAACAATAACCACAATAAACCTATTTCTCGTATCAAACATAAACTAAAAGAACTAGCCAAGGAATATGTTTTTGTCCCGGCCGATAAAGCTGCTAATAATATTATTATCGTTTGACGTAAATTTTACATTGAGGTTCTGAAAAAGGAAATCACCAATTCACCAACATTCCAACTGACTCCATTTTCAGAAAACGAAATCTGTAACAAACATAAACTTTTAGCCACCGCTTTACAAGCAGAGCCAAATACAATGAAAGTCCCAACTATGTATTGGTTTCCGAAGCTACACAAAACCTCTTACAAATATAGATTTATTTCGTCTTCAAGCCATTGTTCAACTACTAAATTGTCTATTATTCTTACCAGCACACTTAGTACAATTAAAAACCTGATAATAAATTGTTCAAATAAGGCCTTCGAAAATAGTGGAATAAATTACTTTTGGAGTGTCAAGAACTCGTTGGAAGTACTTGATAAATTGCATGCTTATATTGGTGATTTTGAATCTGTTCAAAGTTTTGATTTTTCTACCCTGTATACCACATTGCCTCACATTTTCATTAAGAAAAAAATCACACACCTAATTAAATGGGCATTCAAAAAATCAGAATGTGAATATATATGTTCAAACTCTTTTAGGTCATTTTTTAGTAGCAATAAACAAAAAAAACTATGTTAATTGGACATGCTTTGATACTATATATGCCGTTGAATTTTTACTAGATAACATTTTTGTTCGCTTTGGGGATTCCGTATATCGTCAGATTATCGGAATTCCAATGGGGACTAACTGTGCACCACTTATTGCAGACCTGTTTTTGTATTGTTATGAGTTACAATTTATGACAAAAATAAGCAAAGACCCATCGAAACAACATCTGATAAACAAATTGAATAATACTTTTAGATATTTGGATGATATTTTGGCTCTCAATAATGACGACTTCAGTATGTATATTAATGAAATTTATCCTGTTGAACTTACTTTAAATAAAGCTAATACTAACAATGACCACTGCCCTTTTCTCGATCTTGATATCTATATCACTAATGGAAAGCTGAATACTAAAATTTATGATAAAAGGGATGATTTTTCATTTCCTATCGTTAATTATCCGTTTTTAGATGGTGACGTTCCCTTGTCACCATCTTACGGTGTTTATATATCTCAACTTGTACGATTCGCTCGTGTATGTAATAATGTTTTAGATTTTAACGAGAGAAATTTATGTATTACTGAAAAATTATTACACCAGGGTTTTCGATATCACAAACTAGTCAAAACATTTACTAAATTTTATCATCGGTATAAAGACATCATTCGTAAATATAGCTCAACATGCAGACTTCTAATACGTTCAGGTATTTCACATCCAATTTTTTATGGAAATATTCTTTATAAAGCACAAAGGTGTCAGTATTCACCTCAGAAACTTACAAAACCTTTGAATAGACTTATTAAGAAGGGATATAATTACGATACTGTTGTCAAGTCATTAAAGATTGCATATTTTGGCGTTAATATTGAGTCACTGATAAGGTCTTTGCATCGGAAGTAAACACATTTATTCTAACAACAGTTGTTGGCATGGCACGGGTTATGTTCTTCTCATATATGTTATGATGATATGATACTAAACCCCTAACGGGAAGGATTGTGCCTGATGTTCATATGATGAAATCATAATCTTTCAGTCAGTTTAATTGAAGTCTGGAGCTGGCATGTCAGTTAACTGCTAGTAGTCTGTTGTTATTTATGTATTATTGTCATTTTGTTTATTTTCTTTGGTTACATCTTCTGACATCAGACTCGGACTTCTCTTGAACTGAATTTTAATGTGCGTATTGTTATACGTTTACTTTTCTACATTGGTTAGAGGTATAGGGGGAGGGTTGAGATCTCACAAACATGTTTAACCCCGCCGTATTTTTGCGCCTGTCCCAAGTCAGGAGCCTCTGGCCTTTGTTAGTCTTGTATTATTTTAATTTTAGTTTCTTGTTTACAATTTGGAAATTAGTATGGCGTTCATTATCACTGGACTAGTATATATTTGTTTGGGGGCCAGCTGAGGGACGCCTCCGGGTGCGGGAATTTCTCGCTACATTGAAGACCTGTTGGTGACCCTCTGCTGTTTTTTTTTTATTTGGTCGGGTTGTTGTCTCTTTTACACATTCCCCATTTCCATTCTCGATTTTATTTTTATTTGTTAGCTTCCGAGGTGAATACTGACATTTTTGTGCTTTATAAATACCCGAACGTATAAGAATTCTGCATGTTGAGCTATATTTACGAATGATGTCCTTATACCGATGATTAAATTTAGTAAATGTTTTGACTAGTTTGTGATATGTATGAATATTCTTTTATATTTCAATGGGTGTTTGGTGCTCACTATTTGTCTATTCTACATTGGCTTGAGGTATATGTGTATGGTTGAGAACTCCAAAACATTAGTAACCAGCCGCATTTTTGCAACTGCCCCAAGTAAAGAATTTCTATTCTGTATTATTCATGTGTTATTGTTTATTGGTTGTTATTTTTTTTTTCATTTGTATGTTATGGTGTTAACTGTGGCGTCCATGTCGTTGAACACTTATTGTTTAGGGGCCAGCAGAAGCACATTGCAGATGCGAAATTTTCTCGCTGCGTTGACGACATGTTGGTGGTTATGTGGGTTTTTTCTTCTCATTGGTCGGGTTGTTGTTACTTTGACAATCATCTGTCTCAAAAACGCATCTGCACATAAAAGTATATTGCAGCAGTTTTGTTATAAGGTTTGAATGTATATGCAATATTGATATCAGGTGTACTTATTTTTATATATATAGTTCGTTATTTGTTGTACTGTTACACCACTGTCCAAGGTTAGGGGAGGGTTATCCCCTCCACATTCTGTATGTATGTGCCTGTCCAAAGTCAGGATCCTGTAATGCAGTGGTTGTCGTTTGTTTATGTGTTACATATTTGTTTAACGTTCATTTTTTTTTACATAATTTAGGCTGTTAGTTCTCTCGTTTGAATTGTTTTACATTGTCGTTTTGGGGCCTTTTATAGCTGACTGTGCAGTATGGGTTTTTCTCATTGTTGAAGGCCGTACGGTGACCTATAGTTGTTAATTTCTGTGTCATTTGGTCTCTTGTGAAGAGTTGTCTCATTGGCAATTATACCACATCTTCTTTTTTATATTAAATAGCCTACTCAACTTCTTATATGTAACCATATTACGTAAATGACGTACATTTAAATATCATTTAAAGATTACTCTTGTCACATTATCGAATATAACTTACCACAGAATATTTGCAATAAGCAACACAACGGTTTCCACAAATATGTCAGAAAACCCTTAATCTCTCAGAGCACCTGCTATCGTTTCTAATATGTTATGGAGTTCGTATTCCCTGATTTGAAATTGTCTGTACATTGTTACGTGGACTTTGGTTCCATTCTTGATGGTTTGGTTTTTCTGAAGCTCAGTCTTTTTTTCCATTCATGGTGTTTGATTTTGCCCATGAATTTCGAGCAACGGAACTAATAATGTTTAGTTCTTAAACAAGGGTGTGTCATGCATTTTGTAAATGATTACTACGCACAAGACCATAATTTGAGCGGTTGTAAGCAACTTTTGATGATCAACATACGGCGCAAAAAATTCAATTGATTTGAATGGTAATTATTGGTTCTTAATGAATTAGACATTCAACGACAAATGTAGTTATAATCAGTTATAATCAAAATAACCAGGAACCCTAACGTGGAAGTTCTTGTTGTCATGTCGCGTACATATTTATGTATGTAAAAAGTAAAATCACTAAAATACCGAACTCTGAGGACAGTTCAAAACGAAGAGTTCCTCACCAATGGCAAAAAGGATGTTTAATGTTATTGGTAAACCTACCAGATCGGCAACAGTATCGAAGTATCGAATACAGTTGATCCAAAAGTGGTGCTTAAGAATGTTTATCATCTCCGTTTGGTTTTCATTAATTGTCCTTGTCTTGAAGCAACATCATCAAAAAGAAATGGACGGGAGTATGTTATCTCTAAAGTAACTTTATATAGAAATAAGAAGGTGAGGTATGCGTGCATACGAGACAACTCTATATCAAAGTCAAAATATGTAATAAGTAATACAATTAACGGTACCAATTTTCTTGCACCAGATGCGCATTTCGACAATACATGTCTCTTCAGTGATGCTCGTGGCCAAAATATTTGAAATCCAAAGCTTATATAAAAGATGAAGAGCTATAATCGAAAAGGTTCAAAAAGTATAACCAAATCCGTGAAAGGAATCAGAGCTTTGCATGAGGGAGATACATTCACCTATTACATGACAAAATACGGTCTTAAACACGGAGCCTTGGCTCACACCAAACAGCAAGCTATAAGGGGCTTTAACATGATGTATGTAAAACAATTCAAACAGGAAAACTTACTGTCTAATCTATAGAAAAAACGAGAAACTAAAAACACTTATAAACCACATCAACAAACGACAACCACTGAACAATACGTGCGTGACTAGGGACAAATTAGTCAGACTTACGTAAATGGAGAATACCACAACTTGGAACAAACAAGTTGTAACCAGTATTCGCTGCTCAAAGTTTAGCAAAAACTGGACAAATTTCATAATGCAGAAAACAAACCAAAACTGCACGAAAACCCCAGACAAAACGATGGTTTGTCTAGGAATAAACAGACACCCATTTGTGGGATTTTATTTCTATGTTCTGTCGTTGTCATTAGAAAAAAGTTTGCGTTAAGTATATGAACAAATAAACCAATTCAGTTAGATACGTTAGACTAAAACTTAAGATTGAATTTACCCGAATACGTTACTTCATTTGCTTGAAGAGGTGACATATGAATAATTCTTATTCAGTTTACTCAATAATTTGTACCAATGAAATTACACATATTCCTGGTTAAATGATTGCTGCATATATACAAGAAATTTATTAATGGTCAGTCAATAGTTTTTTTGTGTTTTTTAATGTAGACTGTTGTTTGTCTTTTGGTCGTATTCGTTATTTGCATTGCATGGTCAATATGTTGTCGAGTTTTGAGTTTGACCTTCGTTTTTATGGATTTATTCATAACCGATTAAATTATGTGTCAATAAACTTATATTAGTTTTTGTAATAAAGATAATTAAGGTTGATCCATAATTTAAAAAAACATATTTTGCTAAACTACAATTTTCCCTGAATACAATAGTTTTAAATCGAAAAAGATGTTAACTAATACCATGAAAAAAAGCATTTGCATGGTAAATTATTTGAGGCAGACCTTCAGCAAACATGCAGCAGAAATATATATATTCTATTTTAAATCATTCTTGGGTCTTTCTGCATGAATGCTGCCTGCAGATGCACATTAAATGATTGATAGGGATGTTTTATTTAGGGAGATATTGAAATATGAAGCACGAAATCATGAAACGTAATATTAAGGCGTGAATATCAAATTGTTAGAAAAAATCAAAAAGTGAAAATAGCCAAAATTTAAAGGTCGTTAAAAAAACTTTTCCATCATTCCTTCTGTCATGTTTTTTTACACATTCTGTTTTCGTAAATTTCAATTTTCCCTGTAAATCCGCGTAATAGATGTTTATATCGTTCATGCTAAAACAATCTACACTGAAACACCGTACGTCTGGTGACATTTACTAGATATATGCATATATAGGTACATGTATCTGTCGGTTTCAAATTAAAAAGGAATTATTCATTGGCAAGTCCATGCTGTTACGTCTTCGTTCGTAGACTTTAGGTGACGAGGCGTTAGTAGTTAGTTATCAAAGGTACTAGGCTTATAATTTAATACGCCAGACGTGCGTTTCGTCTACATAAGACTCATCAGTGACGCTTAAATCAAAATAGTTATAAAGCCAAACAAGTAAAAAGTTGAAGGGCATTGAGGGCCCAAAATTCCAAAAACGTTGTGCCAAATACGGCTGAGAAAATCTATACCTGGGATAAGAAAATCCTTAGTATATCGAAAAATTCATACTTTTGAAGACAGGAAATTTATAAAAATGACCATATAACTTATATGTATGTTAACACCGAAGTGCTGTCTACTGGGCTGATGATACCCTTGGAGACTAAACGTCCACCCGCAGTGACATCGACCCGGTGGTGTAAATAGTTATCAAAGGTACCAGGTTTGGTTTGTCATTTTTGGGGGACAAAATAGTTAAATCTATTACGACCAAATCATGGAAAGCTGTAAGTAAGATTAAACCGTCATATTATGTACCAACTAGTCATACCATTCATACCAATATATATTTTAGAACGTTTTCTTAAAATGATACAATAAAAGAAACCTTTCAATTAATATGGATAAAATTACTCTTATTGATCGATTGAACACCACTTAGTTGTGACGCAATGAATATTTACAGAGATCCTATTGAAAAGGAATACAACTAATCAGTCATTTGTTTTCTATGTTGTGATTCGTTTACTGTTATTGTTACAAAGAAATCCAATTTTAGCATCGGAACCTTACATAGAAGCGTGAATACGAAATTGTAAGAAAAAACAAATAGCGTAGAATGTCAAAAAGATCAACAACATTTATCTTCTTCTGCAATTGATACACTGCAAAATACATAATTCGTGCAGCGTAACGACGTGACAAGACAAGAATGCTTCCGAAGTTGATTGTTGATTAAAGTCCGAGGTTTGGCATGCCACAAAACCAGGTTCAACCCACCATTTTTTTCTTTTAAAAATGTCCTGTACCAAGTCAGGAAAATGGCCATTGTTATATCATAGTTCGTTTCTGTGTGTGTATCATTTTTACGTTGTGTTTCCGTTGTGTCGTTTGTTTTCTCTTATATTTTAGTATGAATTCACATTACTATAAGACGTGTCACGGTACTTTTCTATCCCAAATTCATGTATTTGGTTTTGATGTTATATTTGTTATTCTCATCGGATTTTGTCTAATGCTTAGTCCGTTTCTGTGTGTGTTACACTTTAATGTTGTGTCGTTGTTCTCCTCTTGTGTTTAATGCGTTTCCCTCGGTTTTGGTTTGTTACCCCGATTTTGTTTTTTGTCCATAGATTTACGAGTTTTGAACAGCAGTATACTACTGTTGCCTTTATTTTAGACATCTTAATAGTCACATGGATAACGGTATTTTACGTTGGTGACAATGAATATGTAATTTATGCATAAAATAATAATCATAATAGTAATGTTTATTTAGGTAAAGACCATATTTATACATAACATTATGAAAGTTAGACACGTGGCTAAATACAACCTATAGATAGTGTAATGGTTGTGACTCTAAGTACATAATACCAAAGTGAATGGTGACCCTTGAAAGCAAAAAGGTTTATTTTTGATGGGGTCCTTATAGTCTGGGTAATAAAACAATTGAAAGTTAGCACCTTAGCTAAATACAACCTAAAGATGTGGTAATGGTTGTGACCTTAGGTGCACTATGCTTAAAGTAAAGGGTGACCAATGAAAGCAAAAAGGCTTATTTCCAATGGGGTCCTGATTGTTAAACATCTTAATAGTCACAAGGATGGCGTTATTTTCAGAGAACACTTTTTCGTTTGCGGAAATGAATATGTAAGTTATGCATAAAATAAGGATATTAATAGTAATGATTATTCAGGTAAAGACAATATTTATACATAACATTATGAAAGTTAAAAACGTGGCTAAATACAACCTATAGATAGTGTAATGGTTGTGACTCTAAGTACATAATGCCTAAAGTGAAAGGTGACCCTTGAAAGCAAAAAGGTTTATTTTTGATGGGGCCCTTATAGTCTGGATAATAAAACAAGTAGTGTATCATTCAATTGTATCGCGATAAATATAGTACCTATGCATCACAGCTTTACAAATTCATATATAATGATATAAAAGCATTGGCACTCATATCACATTTTCTAATATCTATATACAAGCAATCTAATAAAAGATAAAATCTGCATCTGACAAAGGTTGGAATTATGAAAATCATGCAATGATAAACAATCATGAATCTTCTTCCGCACAGTAAAGTAGATGTCATTCATACTATATGATCCTATATGTAAAAGTTGTTTAAATATATTGTCACTGATAATGTTAAAGTTGGTAACACAGTTTAATAAAAACAAAACACGATGGAATGGTCGAATGCTGTACAAGTCATGTACGTACTGCAACTAAATTTTCTTCCTTGGTGTAAAAGTCATCTTGACCTTGTCAACAGGTGTTGTAAATAGCTGTACTGTTGTTTTCATTTCTTGTGTGTCTGTTGGAACCGATACTTGAAAGTGTTGAATAATCTAGAGAAAAAAAACACAACATGTGTTTTGAAAAATTCTTATTAAGTATCAAAAGGTGCGAGCACTACTGGAATGACTGTATGAAAAATAAATATCATTTTTGGGACTACTTTTAAAGTCGCTTTAACTTTGAATATTTATATACAAGTCTACTGACTTGCTACGATACAGAGATGATCATTGAGTCTTGAATCTAAAATACATTTTTTGAGAAAAATAGATCCAAATCATCTCAATCTTCCTTGATTTATGTCAAAAAACATTGGCTACAATGATGGCTTTGCAAAGAGATTGAACTGCTTTCATGGCATCATGCCAGCGGTGTGTTCGCTTCGAGTGCGGAAGGTTTTGTCCTTGGCCGGGTCAAAACAGAGACCTGAAAATTGGAATCTACTAGTTCTTCTTCTCATGCAGATTTAAGGAGTCGGAGAATATATTAAAGGGTGTCTGTGGACTGCTTGCTACTGTGAGAAATAGTCCTTAAAAATGGGTGTTCAATGTGGGGTTCATATTAACATCGCCTAACAGGTTTTCGTCTGGATATGCATGTAATCGTTGCCAATGAACGTAAAACATCCATCCATCATCTTCATCATCATTATCATTTTTGTATTAATCATCAGCCACAGCTTCAGCATCGTCATCAAAGTAATTATAAAAGTTTCAAATGAAAAGACATGATTGTTATAAAAGCAAAACATCTGCATATCGTGTTGCTGTATATCATTTTAACTATGTAAGAAGATTAAATAAATCACCTTTTCAAAAATTTACCCAATAATATAATAAATGTAATCCACGAGCGGTCATGTTGATTATTAGCAAGCACCAAATAAACAATATTAAAATAATAAACCTTAGAATAATAAAAGATTGTAGAATCATTTTAACCTTCAATACAGAACATTCCGTCCTATGGTCTCGTCAAACTTTGTTTTTGAAGTAATGAAAAGTCCATTGAGGACAAAATAGCATGGTTTATGGCATCAATAAAGTAAAAGAACAGACAGGTAAATATAGGAGACGAAATATGATTAAATTACCTTTGTCAGACAAATGAATATTTCATTTTCGGCAAATCTTTGACCAATACACGATCTTGGACCAAAACCAAATGGCTTGTGTGCAAATAGAAATTCCTTGCTCTTTGCTAGTTCATCGGTTGTATTCCGCAGCCATCTTTCTGGAAGAAACTCGGTCGGTTGTGAGAAAAACCGATCGTCTGCTGACATAGAACTCATATTGATGATCATTAATGTCTGCAAAAGAAAACACGTTGATTTACCTTATGTCTACAGCGAATGTGTTGCAACTCAATAGCCACATGTGTTTTCGAGTTTTAGATCATTCAATACCATAATAGCCATGTGAGAGTTGATTTGCATGGCAGATGATGCATGCTTTAATGTGCATCTTCTTAATGAGATTTAAACAACAATAAACTACTGTTGCCTTTATTTTATCATAAATAATAATACATCATTTTGATGTTTTGACTTTTTTTTTTGGCAAGTAAAGTGTATATGATATTAAAAACTGTTTTTAATATAATTTATCTAGATTTTTTGTCGGCAGTCGACAGACAAAAAACCACGTAATTTGAATTTTAATTCCAAGTCTACAAAATAAAGTCGATTCGAACGTGAATGCACCTTAAAACAACAATGACAGACGGTCACTGTCACATTACGAGCATTACATTTGTACTAAAGCTATCCAAGTACCTATGTATTACCAAATAGAATATGTACATGTAGCCAAACCAACAGCTTATTTCAGCTAAAATTTCTTCAAATCACAATAGTGGCGGCAAGTGTTGAAAACCCAATAACTATGCGTGGGTTAGCTTATTTAGTGCACAAATCAATGATATGTCAGGTTGTTAAACTTTCACATAGGTTCATCAGTTTTTTATCTACTTTTACTTCCTTATAAGTACCAAGGGATTGGTTTGCTTAAATTACAGTCCCCTGTCGTTACTTATACAATTATACAAGTGACATGCATGACACACGGTAAAGTCCGCTTCAAGTCTGGGATTTGATCTGCTAAGTGTCTGCAGCAATTTAAGAATATGACATTCAACTTTCAATGTTAAACTTTTAAATGCAATTTTACATTTCTCGCCAGCAAATTTTAAATATCAAATGAAATCTGTGTTCTACATGTAGTAGCTACAATCCACCATTTTCGGCATGAGAAAATGTTGTCAGGAATATGACAGTTGTTATCCATTCGTTTGATGTGTTTGAGCTTTTGATTTTGCCATTTGACTATGGACTTTCCCGTTTTGAATTTTCCTCGGAGTTCGGTATTTTTGTTATTTTACTTTTTCCCGTACTCGGCGGCATATCACCTATTTTTTTACTTGCCATGATCAACACGAGGGATGTCACTAGTTTATTACGAAATACTGCCTACCTTTCTGGAGCAATTTAGTTTGTGTCTGGTTTTTCTTGGGAGGGGAGGTTACTAAATCATTACCTTTCTGTAATGTGATTGGTTGACTATTGTCTTTTCGGTTTTCATCTTTTAAGTCATGGTTTTGTCTTCTTCTTTTTTCGTCATATGGTTTTTTTTATTCTCCCCTTTGTATTTCCCCTTTTTACTGTTTTTAAAATCTCTAAGCAATAAGGAGAGTCTATGAAATACGTCAATATGGCAGAACCGAATGATACAAACAGATCTTAAATGTTCAATATGCATCTGCAAATGTTTGCACCTGTCATAAGTCAGGAATCTGAGGTACAGTAGTTGTCGTCTGTTTATGTAGTTCATACGTGTTTCTCGTTTCTCGTTTTTATATAGATTAGACCGTTGGTTGACCCGTTTGAATTGTTTTACACTAGTAATTTTTGGAGCCCTTTATAGCTTGCGGTTCGGTGTGAGCCAAGGCTCCGTGTTGAAGGCCTTACCTTGACCTATAATGGTTTACTTTTATAAATTGTGACTTAGTTGGAGAGTTGTCTCATTGGCGCTCATACCACATCTTCCTATATCTATATACCTTCAGGATTTTTAACAATAGACATATGATGCGTGCTAAGTTTAGTACTTACAACATGTACGACTGTCAAAACATTTAATTATAAAAAAGAAGATGTGGTATGATTGCCAATGAGACAACTATCCACAAAAGACCAAACACATTAACAACTATAGGTCACCGTACGGCCTTCAACAATGAGCAAAGCCCATACCGCATAGTCAGCTATAAAAAGCCCCGATAAGACAATGTAAAACAATTCAAACGAGAAAACTAACGGCCTCATTTATGTAAAAAAATGAACGAAAAACAAACGACAACCAGTGAATTACAGATTCCTGATTTAATTGTATGTAATCAAGTCTATCGAGCACTTCATGTGATATTAGATATTAGCTTACGTCCTTAGGTAACCGATACCCTCCAATTACTAAATCTGATTCTATAACACGTGCTAATCCTCCTGAAGTTGGAAAGATCACCCTGTAGAACAAAATAACATTTTAAAAAATGATATGGAAAAGTTAATACATTAAACCGTACTTTAATTCTCCGATATAATTTTACATTGCATCTTTTTTTTATTACATTGCCACTGATTAGCCTTGTGTAGAAGAAAAGCGTGTATGGCGAGTATGGCATGCTAATTTTTAAGCATGGTATCTTTGCATTGGTGAGTATTTACTGAAGGTGTTAGGTATAGTTTTGGTTTGTTCAATTTGACCTTAAGGACGCCGAACTATGGAAACAGCATGCATGATGTCATTAATCGTGACTCTGATTGGACTATATCAAGAAATTGAAGAAACCAACAAATACAATATAATTATGCTGCAATAAAAGGAAAACATTGACGGACATAAAATCAAACTTAAAAATGAAAATCTGTTCTGTCAAATTGTTAAGATTTTGTAGGCTTAGCCTTAAATACACGAGCAGGTATATATCACTTACAGGTCCATTAGGTCTACAAATGAAGCTAATGCTGTTCTATTACGCTATTAATAGATCGAGTGCTGTAAACATTACCTTAACGACTTTGTTTTCTTACAAGTGCAGTCTAAAACTTCCAAGGCGTAATAGTATCATCCCTGTCAAATTGTTTGGATTTTGTAAGATAAGCATTTACAATACGAGCAGGTAAATGTCACTTACAGACCCATTAGGTCTACGATTGAAGCTAATGCTGGTAAAGTATGCTATATATTAATAGCCCCAGTGCTATAAACATATCTTATCGACTTTGTGTACTTGCAAATGCAGTCTAAAACTTCCAAGGCGTAGTAATAATTTCAAAGAGTGCAAAATATTATATTTCAAATAAAGCCAAAGAAATAAAAAATGCCAAAATACATATATCACAAATTCAATTACTTGTCAAAATCTGTCCGTTTTCACACATTCGTCATATTTTGCTATTCTTTTACTCGGATAAATATACAATATCATGTACATTGTTGGAAAATATATAATTTATTTTTACCTGCTTTAGAAACATGATGAAAAGCGAGGCTCTGTCGAGATTTTCTCCTGTTTCGTAGCGAGTACAAATTTATTCTATATTTTCCGACAATGTACATATATTGTTTTTATCCTAAAATTTACACCCAGTACTTGAGATCAGCTGTTCATATCGAAATTATTGCTTTTGATTTTTCAAAGAAATTGACATAGTTGAAACGCGGACCGCAATGAGGACCCCAAAATGAACTGTTACCAAGAAAGAAATACCCGTCTTACCGCTTGCTCAACGTCAAAGCGGGTAACAGGAGATTAAGATTGGTCCCCTCCGTAAAACATTCAGTATGCCTTCGGAATATACAAATATAAAGAATTTCAATAACGGCCGGGAAACAGACTACAGGAGATTGTATTTGTACATGTACAAATAAAGCAAAATATTATTTGTATACCTGTTATTTGTACAATATAAGGCTGATTGCAGGATAAATACGATTAGTATACCTATGAGATTCTTTTAGACATGCTTTCACGTACGACATGTTAGCAAGGTGTTCCTTTGTCAATGTTTGGCTATTACCAACAACTTTTTTTATTTCTTCAAACAGACTACTTTGCTTGTCCTGGTTGACAGCTAATAGATATAATAAAAACACCAGTGTATTGGCACTCTACAATGGCAAGAAGTAAAATAACAAATTACTTTCAAATTGTATAATTGACAAAGTTGCAAACATGACCTTTGATGGCTAAGGCTTTTCTTGTTGGTTCTGTGTGGTCATATAATTCAAGTATTCAATTGATTTCAGGTTTATGTGTGAGCGTTTTTGATGAAAGTAAAAATAAATTTTGAAAAGGGCTTCGGACGCAAATATCTTATAAACTGTTATTTTTATTTATCAGAATTATTTTTTAAATTGTCAAATTAATTTGATTTGATTTTATTTGTATCTCCAAAATTCTGGTTTCATCGATTTTTGAATGATTTGTTTCAACATAATACTTATCAGATCTATGAATTTTACATGAAAATTCCTCGAACATCCATATTAATGATATTGTGATATTGCTTCCAAATTCTCAAGTTTTCAAATAAAATGACATCAATGAAACAATGAGACGTTGAAAAAAATGTTCTCAGACTGCATGCAAAAAAACATTTAAGTTTAGATTATACCAAGCTTTGATCTTTTTTGCTATTTAGCCATTTCTATTTATTTTTAAAGATAATGATATGTTCATGGTCAACATTAATTTTGTTGTTTGTCGCAAACATCATATGGTGTTAACAGATAAAGAATAATGGAATGTATCAACTTTTCAAATCTTTAATATACTGAATGATTGATTGGCGTTGGTTTAATGACAAATATTTAATGCGCATGCCTGTTCAGTGCGATCTCAAATATTACTTTTTATCTAAGATAAATGAATGAGACATAGACCGCAATCAGTACTGTGATTGTGACGTCAAATTTTATGAAGACAACATGCGATATCTTCGATTGCAACCCACATCGTATCATAAAAACTCGGTTTTTAAGTCACACAATTCATATATATATATAAAATGATTTGGTATGAGTGTCAATGAGACAACTTTCCATCAAAGTCACAGTGTATAAAAGGTCAAAGTACGGTCATCAGATTGCCCAGAGAATACGACAGTACATTCTGCACATAATTATTTTGAGGTACCCTTGAGCTCTGTTAATTTATGCTAAATAGAGAAATTCATGAATGTTGGAAGTTATTACATAATAATTCTATTTAATTATTATGTCTATAATAATTCTATTTAATTATTATATCTCCGTAATTATATTGCAGGGGAATCCGAATTTAACAGAAACAGTTTAATAAGTTTAGTCATGTCCTGACCGAACTTACCGAGTCAATACCTGCACCAAATAAGTCCATAACAATACTGTTAACTTGATCATCTGTTACTCTGCTATCGGAAAGTAAAGAGTACATAAAGTTCGGTTCTTTTTCAAGATATTCATCCAGTTTACCTTCGTGTTGTAATTTTGTCAAGAAATCTTTTTGTAATGCTAGCTCAGCATTTACTATTCTGTAAAAACAATTTTTGTGTTTAAATTGATGATATAATCTTTCAACCTGATAAATTTTAATGCGTATTTTGTACTTTGCATTTATGTGATTCGAGCTTCACTGATGAGTCTAGCAGACACAACGTGTGTCTGGCGTCTAATTGTAAGACGTGTGTTCTGTCTCTTTGTAATCAATGTGGCCTTCCAACTGTTAGGTTTGAGTGCCACAGTTACTGATGATTCTTAAACAAAACATGCTTCGCAGGTTTAACGCCTGACATCTTTGATGAATTTCATGAACAATTGGTACTAAGAACATCAAATTTATTTTGTTAAAGATATTTCCTTACTCCTAAAAACAAAATAATTATATTTAGATTTACCTGTGTACGTAATCTTATTAAACGCCGTTTTGTCCAAGGTTAGAGTTGTCTTTTTGACATTATTTTACATCCCCCCTTTTTTTTTAAATTGTATTTATATTGTGTCATGGTCAAATTTATTTTTTCAGTGTATGTTTACTTGTTTTTGTTAATTATGATATGTCATTTTGATCGATCGAGTTAAGCCATTTCAATTGATATCTTATAAAGTGTCTTTCTATGTTGTAATGTTACACTTCTGTTTCAATTTCAGGTGAAGGTTGGGGCGTGTTAAAACGTTTAAACCCGCTACATGTGTTTGCACCTGTCCTAAGTTTGTTGTTCAGTGGCTGTCGTTGGTTTTTGTGGTTCATAAGTGTTTCTCGTGTTTTTATGTAGATTAGGCCGTTGGTTTTCCTGTTTGTATTGTTTTACATTTGTCATTTTGGGACCCTTTATAGCTTGCTGTTCGGTGTGAGCTAAGGCTCCGTGTTGAAGGCCGTTGGTTTTCCTGTTTGTATTGTTTACATTTGTCATTTGGGACCCTTTATAGCTTGCTGTTCGGTGTGAGCTAAGGCTCCGTGTTGAAGGCCATACTTTGACCTATAATTGTTTATTTTTTACACATTGTGACATGGATGGAAAGTTGTCTGATTGGCACTCATATCACATCTTCTTACTTCTATTTATAATGTGAATTGCTTGACTATAAACTATACAAAACACTTACTCGCCAAATGTAAGCATATTTTCCTCGAATCGTTTATAAAATGGTGTTCTAAAGTACAAATAAGATTTAAATGGCATAAACAAAGCTTCTTGGAACATATCAAGCACATTTCGTATAATTGATGCTACAACTGCTGGCGTGTTCTTTTCAGTATCTAAGCAGCCTAGTCTTTTATTAAGGGTCAACATCCCTACACCTGAAAAATATCAATAAGTATTATTACTCAAAGAAATATTCCATTGTTATAGAATAAAGAATGGAAACGGGAAATGTGTCAAAACGAAAATAACCCAACCAAAGAGCAGAAAACTATATATTTGAATAAAAGAGAGGCGAAAGGTACCAGAAGGACATTCAAACTCCTAAGTTGAAAATAAACTAACAACGCCATGGCTAAAAAAAACCTAACAAACAAACAATAGTACACAAAATAAAACATAGAAAACTAAAGACTGAGCAACATAAACCCAACCAAAAACTGTGGGTGATATTAGGTGCTCCGGAAGGGTAAACAGATTCTGCTCCACATGTGGCATTCGTCATGTTACTCATGTTAGTACAAACCCACTAATCAGTCTTAATTCGGTAGTTCACATTCGGGAAAAGGGTACGAGAACGGATATTCAATAACGGTCAACCAACTGGTGATGGCGTCCGTAAAACTTACGAAGGGATGATTTCAGCTTCACCATTTGGAACTCTCGGTTTAATAATATTGCCTTTTTCTATTCTATAGTATACTTACGTTCGGCACTAGAGAGAACATAAATTCTATTTGCTTTGGATTTTCCGAAATGCCTCAAAGCTGTTCAACTTACTTCATCTAAGATGTATTCAGTAACGGTAAACAAAAAAATATCTAAAGTCAATGTTGAGTATGAAGATAAAAATAAGCTAATTGTTATTTTTATATACATATGAACATTTGTGGATCTACAATCTATCGATACATGTATCTTTCTTTTCCCTGACTGTTAATGACGTATTAAAAAAAATCCATTGGATGTTGGGTGTGAACTGATTGATGTTTTAGTCTTAGATGCATAATTTTGTTATTATTTGTTATTGGCTTGGAACTAGCTGTCAGTAACTGCGAGTATTCTAAGATCTCTGAGTGTCTTTTTTTTTTGTTGTTGTGGGGATGCTTTAAAACAATGCCACGTCCGGTGTGTGTTTTTTATATGTTTTTTCCGCTTCGCATCGATTTGATGAGTTAAGCCCTTTTCAACTCATGTTTATGGTTTGTTCTTATATTGTACTGTTACACCAGTGTCCCAGGTTACGGGAGGGTTTAGTGACAACAAACTAGTTTAATCCTGTCACATTGTGTATATGTCTGTCCCAAGTCAAGAGCCTATAATTTAGTGTTTGTTGCTGTATATCATCATGTGTCTTTTGTTCTGTTTTGTACATAAACTAGGCCGTTAGTTTTTATGTTTGAATTGTTTTATATTTGTCATTTTGGGTCTTTTATAGCTGACTATGCGGTATGGGATTTGCTCATTGTGGAAGGCCGTACGGTGGCCTATAGTTTGAACTTCTATGGGATTTGGTCACTTGTGAATAGTTGTCTCATTGGCAATCATACCACATCTTCTTTTTTTATAAATAACTTTAAAAGGGGATCTAGGGAATATGGCTGCAACCCAACGCCATTACCAATAGACACATAGAAGTCAGCAAACAACATCAACATCAAAAAAGTGTCTACTTAATATTTCAAACTTTTGATTGTCTAGAAAATTGGTAAATGGATTCACCAGAAACTATTAAAGATCGGCTATTTATACCAAATTACTCCTATTTACAAACCAAACAACTTCAAAAGCCTTTATATATATGACAACCATTGACCAAGTTCCATACTAATCGATTTACGACACTCGTCTTTTGTTTTAACTCAATGACATCGTAAGTTTGTTTTCGGCTCGGCTCGCGAGTTTGAAATTCACTTTGGTATCTTTCGCCTCTCTTTTACTTACTAGTATGGAAAATAATAAGAATAGACCACACTTAAAACTTTAAACAATCAACACAATACTGTGTATATTTTACCTACTTTCAGTTGTGTAGTTTAGAAGTTCATAGAGAAGATCGTCAACTTTAGTTTTCTTTCGTAACACTTTTATGAAATCGTCTGTAACCGATTCGATTAAGGGGACATAACTAGCTACAACGGCTGGACGTAACATTTTCTCCTGTGCTGGTTTTCTTCGTTCTGCCCATTCTTGTCCATTTCTATAAAATGATGAGAAAAAAATCAATAATAATTCTATTTTGCTTGATGTACGTCAAGTGGAAAATAATTCTTGTATATCCAGGACGTCAAAAATTACCCATCATCAAGGGGACGACCATTTGGTTCTCTGATTGGATTAAGAGTTGTGAAATGAATATGCTGGCCTGGGTAAGAAATGAAAACGAATAAGTTGCCTAAAAAGGATACAAATGAATATTCTGCAATGCAAAATACAGCCATTTGCAGGAAATAATTGTCTACAAAATAAAAAACCGCAAAATAAATAAAGCAGTCTAATATAACAGCGGAAAATGAAGGACAATGAATATTACGTCAGCGTAAAAGTATCATGACTCGGTTAGGTCAAAGGTTAAGTTGTAATTTGCTGCGTTTCCGCGCTATGAACGCGGCATTAGGAGCAAGACCACCAACGACTAAACAGTTCGGATTCAAACCATGCGTCCGGGTCTAGGTAACCTTGTGAGCAAGTAAGTTCGTTAAAACCAGGCTTATATCAGTGACACATTAACAAGTTCTCGTCCTGATATGCATGTGACATTTGCCATGTTTATCCATAATCATATCATCATCTTCATCAACAACTTGATTTATATCGTAACATACTTTTTGGTGTCACAAAAACAAACTTTCTCACATCGCATTTCATTGGTCAATAGTTGACATATCTGATACTGTGGATGGAGTGGTTTGCTGCATAGTTTTTGTTCCAAGTTCAATTTTTTATTTTTATCGTTACTTAATATCTGATGGTATTTTGTGAGTTTGTAGGTGCCAGATTTTCTGTTTTGATTTAAGTTTTAGATATTGATCCGCAGTTTCGCGCATTTAGGGTTTTCTGTAGATGCAAAAAAAACAAAAAGAAGACATGATATGTTCCATATGATTCTCAACATTAACGTCATACTTACAGTAAAACCATTCCCTTTGTGGTTTTAGTTCTCTTATGAAAAATGTTACTTATATCAAAACCAATCTTCTCATGCTGCTCATAATGTGCTTGAAGGACGGTTTTAGCATAGTCTGGGTGACTTAGGATTACCATCTTGTTTGGTCCAAATTGTATCTTGTATATATCCCCGTATTTTTGTTTTAAGTTGTCCAGTACAATATTGACATCACCTGGTTGATATTTACCTATAAATAAAAGATAACAAATCATTTTATTTTTTATGAAACGAATCATAAATTGTTGAAATGTTGGGGGTTTTTTAAATACAATTTCTGCGGTCAATGTACAATGATGATTGTTTAGCAGATATAAAAAAGGAAAATATATTTCTGTTCTTCAAATGACCCATACTATCAATTATGCAAAGCTAAAACTCTTTCGTTACCTTCTTGAACATATGATCCTCATTATATATATAATGTCATGTGTATATTATTCTATTTGGCGGCCATTTTGTTCAAGGTTATGGTTGTGTTTCTGAAATTGTTTAACATTTCATCCCTTATTTGATTGATTTTGTATTAACATTGAATTATAGATCAAATTTATTCGTTCAGTGTATATTCACTTAACGTTTGTGTTAATATGTCGTTTGATTCAGTTAATTTAAGCAATTTCAATTGATATTTTATATAGTGTGTCTTACTATGTTGTGATGTTACACTATTGTTTCAGATAAGAGTGAAGGTTGTACATTAAAACGTTTAAACCCACTGCATTTTTTTTCAACTGTCCTAAGTCAGGAACCTGGTGTTCAGTGGTTGTCTTTGTTTATGTGGTTCATACATATTTCTCGTTTCAAGTTTTATATAGATTAGACCGTTGGTTTTCCCGTTTGAATGGTTTTACACTTGTCATTTTTGCGGCCTTTTATAGCTTGCTGGTCGGTGTTAGCCCAATCTAATTAAAAACCGATCTCTCATCGCTCCTGTTTCTGATATGTCGCTAATTAAAAACCGATCTCTCATCGCTCCTGTTTCTGATATGTCGCGTGGGAGATCTAAGTTAAACGAAACCCCGCTTTGAGGTCACATGTGAGTGACCTCGTAGGTGTGTCTTTTTCGACCAATGAAATTGAGTCTTCCACGATCTTGGAAGTTTAACGTAAGGCAAAGGGATGTAACTCATTTTATTTACGACGAAATCGTCAGTCATAATAATTCATAAACTTTTTTGATTGGCTTATTAATAGGTCGTCAACTCATTTGCATATCTTTATAAATTCATGACTTTTAGTTCACTCACATGTGACCTCAAAGCCGGTTTCGTTAGATCTCCCACGCGACATATCAGAAACAGGAGCGATGAGAGATCGGTTTTTAATTAGATTGGTGTTAGCCAAGTTTCCGTTTTGAAGACCGTACTTTGATCTATAATGGTTTACGTTTATAAATTGTGACTTGGATGGAGAGTTGTCTTATTAGCACTGATCATACCACATCTTCTTATATCTATTATATATGAAATTTGATTATCGAAACAAGATATACTTACTGTTGACCGGTTATATTTATTCAATTTGATATCAAATCAACTTCGATAAAAATTCGACTAGCCATACGAAAACTTCACCTGACATACATGTATGTCCCTAAGTGATTATCGTCATTGAGCTGATTTTCATATGTACCAATATTGACACGTTAATAGGATAACTGGAAGCGACTGAGTAAGGATTTCGGTGCTCAGTGATACGTAGACTGGTTCCCGATCGCAATATTCAGTATGTTACACATATACCAATATAGCGTATGGCTATCAGCTAATACCTGAATCGTAGTACCGGGAACCAGGATAAGTGATACGCTTCACCCAACGACGTTGTCAATACGTAATGGCGGCCATTGTTTGACTACTGAGCGCCGCCGAATCACATTTTGGCCAAAAAGGCACATCCTGTTGTCCTACTGCATCACAGATTAATATTTCAATTTTAAATATGTCGTATCAAAACCTATCTCGGTCTCAAAACAATATTTAAAATACCATGTGCAAAGATATTACACTCCATCCGTATACTTACTAAAAGGTTTAAAATGTAATGCCGCGCCAAGGTAAGGTATGTTATAAAGTCCTCGAGGCCCAGGGACTTGATTGAATGGTTTAACATCCGCAGATAGCGGTGGTTCATTTCTGGCATCTGCAATGGTTGTGGAAGTACGACATGAATAGCACTGTACTGTTAAGCCCTTTATAAACTTTGAACTTGGCTGAAGAATTCTGTGCACATTCATCATATCTGGAATTATATTCAAAAGCTGTTTATTATAGAAAAAATCCTTGGTATAATAAAAGATGGGGATGCTTTTTGTTTGCCAGTCCTTAACCATGTGTAAACAAATGTTTATGTTTTAACATGTTTAACCCCTCCGCATTTTTGCGCCTGTCCCAAGTCAGGAGCCTCTGGCCTTTGTTAGTCTTGTATGGGTTTTTTTAATTTTAGTTCATTTACATGTATATGTTTTGGAGTTAAGTTGGACGTGCATTTTCACTGAACTAGTACACAATTTTATTTAGGAGCCAGCTGAGGCCCACCTTCAAGTGCGGTATTTTCTCGCTGCGTTGAAGACCCATTGGTGGCCTTCGGCTGTTGTCTGTAACAGTTCTTTGGTCGGGTTGTTGTCTCTTTGACATATTCCCCATTTCCATTCTCAATTTTATATCTCTTTTTTAAGAAAATTGCCGACATTTAGAAAACACATTACACACTCCACACCAGAGACAAGTAGAGTCTACTTAAAACGATGAAAATCTTAATTTGAAGTCACTATTCGCATCAGTTCTGCAACGGGTTTTCTTGTTAATTTTTGCCTTGCAAAATAACTTTTCGACAAGCGATAATATGGGAATCATTTACGGATAACTTTTTAAGTGACAGATATTTTGCAATACAATATTTCTATATTGTTTCATCCTTGTTTTTATCATTACTAGCTCAATCCTAATAGTTTTATATATTAAACAGTACCTTTACTCTTATTACTTTATGTAAACTAAGATCGATATCAAATGAATTCATGACTCAATGTCTGTGACTATTCCGTATAAAACGTTGTCAAACTAAGTATGCAAAATCGCATGATAGAAAGTGGTTGTGCTTGTAGAAAAAACAACAAGATCGGTGTATGAGTCATTTTACTCCATAAGCTCCGCCTGTGAATTATAGTTCAGTGAAAGACATTTGGTTAACTACAATGCCATGTTAGGGGTTCCATCTTCTATTTAAGGTGTTAAGTGATCAAGTTTGGAAGAAAACTACTTATCTACTATTGGTACTTCAAACGAAAAACTGAGTTTAGTGAGTGCTTAATGTCGAAAATTACCATTTATACATTCAAATGAAATCAGAATACTAGTAAGTTGGTGTTGTACTGAGGTGCTTCAGTTGAACTAATAGATATGTGTCCAACCTCCATCAGCAACACCTCTCCTAAGGTTTGGGTTGGTAGAGTAGTAGATTACATTGTAACGTCGTAGTGGTCCCTGCGTCGATCCCCGGTGACGCAGTTGTTACTATTGAAGAACAATCACGCTCTACTTTAAATATTCTTTGAATATATTTTTTTTCTAAATCAAGAATGGGATTGCAGTACTAAACTGGTTATACATAAATGGAGATGATGCCCCCGCTTGCATAATTATATATAACTTTATAAATGGTCATAAAACGGCAAAAGTAACGACACCCAAATTCTAACTAGGTCTGTATGATGTGGTAATTAGCATTTTGTATAAGTGGCATTACATTTGGTTGAGGCAAACTAAAGTTACAGAATAGAAACCAATATAAGAATGTACGGACGTTAGTGCGTGCGTGCGGACGGACGTACAGACAGACAGACGGAAAGGGCAAGGGTATAACACTAAATGCCCCCTCCTGTGACGTCATCGGCATACAAAGGCTGGTTATAAAAGAGCGACTGGACAAATAATCAAGTATAGTTTACCAAAATACAGAAAGTACATTGAAATTGTGGAATATTTAACAGTGTATAATTATTTATAGAAATTATCTATGTTTATTCAGTCAATAATGAAGCACGTTGACCTTTAACATATTTAATTCTAACCTATTTTGATTTAATATAATAACCACAACATTGATAGAAATTATGCATGTCTGTTTTTTTAAGTGCATGACTGTATAACTAATATACTCTCTAAATAGTAATGTATTAAAATACTTACTTCATAAAATTGCTTTCATAAAAAAAAACATTGTTTACTTCAAGATTTTTAGTTCCGGTACGCCTACATTTGTTTACTTTTTTAGCGGGATTTTATGAATTTATCACAGTGAATGTGTGTAACAAAATACGGAAACTATGATTTTTTTTTATGTTTTCTAATAGGTAGTTTTTATAGAATGTATTCTGTTCTCACAAAGACAGAAAACAAATTTAGTCTGTCCATAAATAATCTGTTTTAAAATGAAGAAAGATATTTGAATTTTTAACTTTACTGTGCAGTTGGATAACAATTAAATTTTAAACATAATTACAAATTGGAAAACGATGCATCCAAATATACAATTGACATATAAGAAAGCTAAGAAATAGAAATAAATTTGAATTTGATTGTTTCACCATAATACAACGTCTGATTTTGTACTTATCGTATCAATAATTATTAAAGTCTAAAATAACACCAAGCAAAAACTCGATGTTCAGGCTGTGATTACATTCTTTCTTATCTATTTTTCCTAGAAACTATAAATTATATAAATTATATATATAACAAGTCAAAAAGGGTACAACATCACCATTAAATAACTATAAAATGAACAAATATTAGATATTTCGGATAACAGATATCCTTCTTCAATAATAGAACGATGTCATATGAATCAAGTCAATATATTCAAACTGGAAACTATCAAAATCTTGAAATGTATACAATTTAGGCGAACACCACAGACGCTAGTACAATTTTAAAATTTCCAAACAAGGCGCAAAGATTACAAAGATATGCCAAATAAAAATAGTTATTTGCGATGTGAACTGGCACAACTCTAAATTTCCAAAGGTTTTGACAGTTTATAACTGCATGGAGGGCAGTCCTCAAACAAAACAATCAAAAATGCCCTAACCGATCCAAGTTGGTATAATATTTCAGATTTGACAACGGTAGGGCAATTGCAACAGAAACTACATATTTAAGCCTCCCAAACGAATAGCAGTTTAATAATGATTAGAAAAATTAGTTTTATCTAATAAGGTAAAATAATTGAACGTGGCTACGTACTTATACATCCATCCCAAATAAATGGAGCCTTGTAATTTAAACTGGTATTGTAAAAAAAAAATCTTCGACCTGTAAAGCCAGTACGGAGCCAGAGTTACTGGAAACAAGTGATGACAGGAAAATGAGTGACTCATTCTATGTTTTTTTTTTCATTTATGCCCTTTGGGGAAACTGTCCTTAACTGTCTTATCCAAAATCTTTCCCGAGCTACTCTGTCGACCTTCGACCAACCCTCGTTGTGGTCTATGATTGTGATGGTAAGGTTTTTGAGATCAGCTTGTGCGTGCTCAGGTGATATATATATAAATGATGATGTGTTGTGATTGTCAATGAGACAACTCTTCACAAGAGACCAAATGACACAGAATGTGGTTCAAAAGTGGTTTATTGTTTCTCTTTTTTAAAGTAGATAAAACCATTGATTTTCCAGTTTGATTTGTTTTTTCATTAGTCGTTTTGTGTCCCTTTATAGCTTGCTGTTCGGCGTGAGCAAAGGCTTCGTGTTAAAGGGCGGTAATTTGACCTATAATTGTTTACTTTTTACACTCTGTGACATGGGTGGAGAGTTGTCTCTCATTAGCACTAATACCACGTACATCTTCTTATTTCAGTTGTAATTGTGCATATATGTATTATGATGAGTGTCCTCTTCGAGGTCGAGTACAGACATACTAGTATTAATTTTGCATGTTTAGATATGTATTTAAGAAATGCTTTGCATGTATTTGAATATGCCAGTGCTGTTTCTATGCAAAACAAAATGCTGCTTAATTATTTATATCTTGTCCATATGTTATTTTATAGTTTGTAACAAATTTGACAATCAACATCAGAAGACAGTCATGGCGTTCCATATTAAAAACTCTCAATAGCTTATGAGTGTATTGTATATGTGAACCGAATCAAAATAAACTTTCGTATTCATATTAGTTTTTTAGTGCAAATGACAAAAGAATTATACAAATTTTGTTCCAGATTAGAAAAATCATATACAGACGGAAATTAATATGTTTATTTTTTTCATTTCCTTACATGTGTCTGGCACTTATACATTAATATATTGGTCCCAGGTCAAATCGAAAATTTACAATATTCCATGACAGTCTTAATTGATTTTCTATCGAAATATCTTTTTTTTTTTTATTAAATGATTTTTAAAAGATTTTTTTCAATAAAAATTGTAAAGTCCTGCGTTATGCTTTGTACCTGTCTAAAGGTACAACAAATCGACAGTATGGTTGAAAGGGGAAATATCATCTGATTACCTTTTCATTCGGAGAATGGTATGTATTGACATTATGTACATACTCCCGTCTTTAATTGTTGCAGGAGCCTTTGGCTTTTATTAGTCTGGTATGATTTTTGAATTTAGTTTCTTTAGTATTATATTTCGGAGTTTAGTATGAAGTCACTGAAATAGTACATACTTTTGTTTAGGGGCCTGATGAAGTAGGCGTCTTAATTCGCTATATTGAAGACCCATTAATGACCTTCGGCTGTTTTCTGTTCTTTAGTCAGAGTAACTTGTTGTCTCTTTGACAAATCCCCAATTTATTATAATTATTGTATGTTGTTGGCATTTTGTTCTCTTTTTCAGATTGTGTAATATTTGCATTTACTCCCCAATCCCATCTTATTTACTTGATATATTTGTGTTGGTGCGTAATTTAAAAGTTATATCAAAGTCAAATCTCGCATATGTCTGAATGTTGCATTTCACCGAATGATCAATGGTTACATGTATACAAGAAAACATTTATAAGGCATAACATTACATGCTTTCTTTTCATTTCATTTCTTTTCCGGTTTTTAATTTTAATTTTGATACAGTCTGTTCGGAAAATGTTATTTTAAATGACATTTTAGAACTGGAAGCTACGTCTATATTTAAACTTCAATTAGATAGATTTCAACCAATTAGATATATGTCAATGTCTAATTAAAAATGGATGATTTATCGCCAAATTGTGAAAATTTTAAGGCCTTGCTGAGATGTTCAAGCCGTGATAATGGTTAGTCCAGACATTCTTAATGAGAAGGTATTAGATTTGTCAATTTAGAAAAATAATCGGTTTATATTCTGTTATGGCCTTTCTATGCAACGTTTTACATTGCATAAGACAAGTCAGCTGTACTTAAGTGCTCGTCCTTGAAATTGCAAAAATAATTTAAACCATAAATCACTAGAATATATAAGGGTCTATAGCTAGTGGGGACGTCATCAGTTCTACGTGTATTTTAAAAAATCAGTATTCTAGATGAATTTCCCCATTTATTTTCACAGGCACTTGTCTCAGACAACAAACTTCCTAGGTATATATATATATATATTCTATTCTTTATATTTTAGAACCTCATTATTCTCTATTCTTTAATTTATGGTCGCCTATTATCTTTATTCTCTATACTCTTGGTCATTGTATGTTCCTGACTCGATCTATATCTACATGCCCACTCATACATACATGTAGTTTATGGACATTTTTTTGGTTAAGCATCGTAAAAATATGTATCCTAAATGTTTTCCGAAAGGCGTCTGGTAAACAAGTTTTCTGAAATGAAATTTTGTATTTCCATTATATATTGTATATTTTGAGGTAAAATGTTTCACTAACCTTTAATGGGTTTTCTAAGGAAATCCGTTTGCGCCAAAAAATGCGTACTTTTGCGCCACCTGTTTTAAAATAACATTGGTATCAATTGCGCCAAAAATAAAACATAGTATTACGATTGCTCC
Source organism: Mytilus galloprovincialis (assembly GCF_965363235.1). Classification (NCBI taxonomy): domain Eukaryota; kingdom Metazoa; phylum Mollusca; class Bivalvia; order Mytilida; family Mytilidae; genus Mytilus; species Mytilus galloprovincialis. Next base: position 3,457,441 of record NC_134846.1, on the reverse strand, counting down.
AATTAGAAGAGAAATGACTTCACTCTTCCTTTATTCGGACTTGGAACCGGCAGTTTACACGGCAAATATTTCCTTTTCTGAAATATATCTTAATATATATAAAACTATTCATTATAATTCTTGTGGAATGCTTCTGCTCCATTACTGGTACGTCTTGCGGTATATAATTTCAGCGCATACGCATGGTTGAAACAAAGCACTGTGTCATCAACATACTTATGTGACTAAAACATAATCAACAAAAGATTATGTGTTCTTACCTTTGGGATATCTTATATTAAATATTCAGCAAAGCAATACGGTTTCTTCTCTGTACATAGACTGTCTATATATATATATATAATGCATTTTGTAATATCTGTCCAGATGCTCATCTTCATGGTGAAATATCTCCGAACATATATACTTGTTTAGCCAAACATAAGAATAAATAAATATTAATCATTTATATTTATGATAGTTATGTGTACAGGTAAATTGGCGCAAATGAGTTCCAAATATTTGCGCAAGTGACACTTTTGGAAAACAAAATTTGGCGCAAATGATACCCCTGAAAAACAGTAATTTGTGCAAAAGGACTGTTGTCCCTTTAGTAAGGAAATATATTATTACTTTAGACCTAATAGACGAATCAATACTGACAATTTTAGTTCATAAATAGACTGAAAGAAGACATTTTGAAGCAATAAGGCGTAAAAGCTTTAAATATTCTAAATATGTAAAAATAAAAACGCTGCTGGGAAATTTTAAAAATATGTTGACCATGATTAAATTGCCATTCACAAAATAAAAAGATAAAATGTTCAATTCAAGTACATATAATTTTATTTGAATTCATGCTTTAAACAAAAAGGTGCAAAGAGGTCTATCTATCTTAAAATAGTTTTTTAAAGGCTACAGGGATACCGATAGGTTTTTATATGATCTCAATTTATATATATAATTTTTTTTAGTTTTTTTAGACGAAAGTAGATGTAATAGCTTTTATTTGTAATGTCAAAAGTTTCCAATCGTTAATTTTATTAAAAGTCATAAACCGTTTTACCACCTCAAATTATTTTACTATCTCAAATGCGATTTTTGATTAATAAAAAATATATTCATTTTAGATTAGATTCATTGACTTGACTTTAAGGAAGAAAAATCGACTTAACATCCTTTCAATGGTTTACTTATTTTAAAGAAAAATCCGTGGTCACGCATTGATTATTACGGACGGCTTGGCTTTTAGTCCCATGATAATTTACTTTGTCCAATTTGATATAACAAATTAATGATTTTATTTTAACAGATTTACAAATTGATATAACAAACTATCTATTTGATATAAGAATTCTTCAATTTGATATATCAGCTAGATTATTATTTTATGTGTAAATCAAATTTTGAAAAAGTAAAATAACGTGACCCTAAAAGGCTTCCGTACATTGATGGCTTTAATTTAAGTTAATATTACATGATTTTTCAACTTGTCATATTTTATTAATTAACTAATCACTGTCAGTACAATTTTCACTGTGATATACTGCTGATAATTCAACCTTCAATAACACATGTATAGTATATGAAAGTATATAATTCAAAGTTCAAGGGCATATTGTATAAAAACAAATACAATGATAAAATAGGGAGATGTGGTTTATATGCCAATGAGACCTGTAAAAGAAACAGGACATTAAAAACTCCACAGAGGTATCACGCAAATAATAACTTGATTTGGTACGCTTGACAAAGCGTTTTGTCTAAAAAGGACTCCTACTCATTAGAGGTGCTCGAAACAAAACATGCAGTTGAAAGTCAAAATAAAACACGAAACTGAAGAGAATATTTCAAACCCACAAATTCGGACAGTTATGACAAATACGACTACAGCTACCTTTGCAATTGTCTGTGGATACAAAAACTTAATATTTCAAACTATTCAACATAACATAAACAGAAAACTTACATTTACACAAAAGTCCGTACGTCTGCTCTGAGACGATACGTCCACTGGTATTGGCATCAACCCAGTGGTTGTAAACCTGCACTCTTTAAATGTTTTGTGTCTGGTTTCTTGTTTTTTATATAGATTAAACAGTTGGTTTTCCTGTTTGGATTGTTTAACACTAGGAATTTTGGGGTTCGGTGTGAGCTAAGGCTCGGTGTTGAAGGCCTTACTTTGACCTATGATTAATAACTTTTTACACATTGTGACTTGGATGGAGAGTTGTCCCGTTGACACTTATACCACATCTTATTTCTATTACAACATGGTACGTCAGAAGCGTAAAGGTAGAGTGGGGTGCTCATTTTCGCCGGGGACACAATTTCGCTGTTTAAGGATTTTGAGGTGTAAAAACTTCAAAGGATGGCTGAAATGGAAGAAATGTACCCGTAAATTATATTTTTATAACAAAAATAATATTTTTTTAAACTGAGACAAAATTGCGGCTCCTACCGAAAATGACCGAAAAACGGACAACGATTTTCGGACAATTTCCTGATTAAAAAACACGATTTCAAAGAAGTATTTCTAAGTAAATATTTGACTGAATGCCCTAATTTTGAATTCTTTATACCTTTGAAATGTCTGCTATTCATCTATAATGCAATTGATTTGATAAAAATTGTTAAAAGCTGCGGTTATTTGGTTTTAAATAGATGTGTAAAAACGGCGAATATGTGTCCCCCATTGACAAAACATCCGGAAATTTCAAACACCCTTTAATCTAACTTTTCAGATGATTTTCTTAAAACACCCGGTTTTCAAGCTTAAGTTTATTTTGCTATTGAAGTTATCTTCATATAGAAATATCGGTATACTTCAAAAACATTTAGACCTGAACATAAACTGTAGAAAACATGGAAAGATGTGGCGAAAATGAGCACCCCACTCTACATCTGTGGCCAACACGTATCGCTTAACACAAGGAGCTGTGGCAGTTTCCGTCTAAATACCAAAAAATTCCTTTTGTTACAGGCTAAAGGTTTTTTTTAATTAAATACGGCAGAAGAGACCAAGGGGCTTTCATATTTCATAAGTGAAAGAAGAACTGACAACGCGATGGCAAAAAACATTAAAAAAAACAACCCAGAAACGACTTGTTTTCTGTGTAACACTTTCTTGATTTGTTAAAGATTAAGCAATACGAATATCCGGTGACTATAACCGAAGTTTTGTTGTTGAATTGATGTTATAGCCAACATCTCCATATTGCTTAAACAGTATTCTAAGAAAAATGTCTAATTAATCCAGTTTCACATTGAAATTATAAAACCGGACATGATTTTGAAATTATAAAATTCAAAGCCGATTCTATATTAAACGTAATTTGTGTTTCCATGCAATAAAATATCTGAAATAATTTGAATTACAATAAAGACTTTTTGTAAGATGGCCTTTATGTGAAATGATAAGTCAAACTTGACTACTTGTTAATGGCATAAATTCATAATTAAATCAATTGTATCTGCATAACATGAACGTCTTTGTCTTCTTGAGAATGCTAAGGAGACAAAATGTAATTATTTTGTTTTTAGATTAAATTTTGACGGGTTTAAAGACTATATTTATCTGTTAACCTGTATCCCTCCGGAGGATGGCAACCCATCTGTAATAATTTTATTAAATATGTCACGAAATAAGCGACTTGCACTTGGAATCCATACATAATGGCGTCTTTTGTGATCTCTTAAGAATAAGAAAGTCATTCTTAATTGAAATTACTGCTGAAACAATCACCTTTTAAATCATTTGTTAAAATTATTCAATCTAAAAGTCATACACATGTTATGAAATAACAATTCTGTCAGTTTCCAAATTCAATTTGCTTTTTTTTTCTTTTGGAATTCAACATAGCAATGCCATGTATTTCTTTACTCAACATTGATTTAAAATGAAGAACATATTTCGATTGATTGGTTGATGATGACTCGTGGCAAATTTAGTACGTATTTGGACGAAGACATGCAAATACGATATAAGTACTTATAAACACTGTTTTGTACTTGACCATGTTGACCGAAACACTTATTCGGATCGACCGTGTGAGGGCTGTAAAGCCAATCAAGGCTGTTAAACACTTCCATCATATATTAGGATTTTGGATGTACTATTTCACAAAATGAAAATCGCAAAAAAGACATGCTGCTATGTAACCTTTCTCGAACACCTCATTCTGGCTCCAGCCGACCAGTCATATATAGTGCTTACACATTAATGCCACGTGCTAAGCAGCTTAGCCGACCAGTCATATATAGTGCTTACACATTAATGCTGCGTGCTAAGAGGAGAAGCAGCAATTAGTCTACGACACCACCGGTTGATTGATTGAATGAAACTAAAATGCTCTTGCAGTTAGCCCTTAATGTTCTTATCCGTCCGTCTTTCTTTCTTTCTGTCTGTCTGGTTTTTTGTGTGTTTTTTTTTTAACTTGAGTGTCTAGGTAGTAATTCTAGTAGCTAACTATATTCAAGAACAACTATATGAAGCATCGTTTGGGTATTTTTTTATTTTTTTTTGTTCAAAGAAAGACAACCCATTAAAAACTCAATGAAATTAAGACTGCATCAAAATTTTATTCAAACACTTCCCAATATTGCAATAAGTTTCTGAATAAAGCGGGAAAACTTAGATGTAAAATGTGTATCATTGGTTGGTATAAAAATCTAAAGTTATTGGACTAAGGAAGGAAACAAGTGAACATAAGTTAAAAAAATAAATATAATATCAGATAAGCAAGTTCAATTATTTATACAAAACATCAATGTACACATATAAAAATATCAAATATCATTTTTATACAAATAATGGTATAAGAAAATGTCGGGGGGGGGGGGTAATAAATAAGTCACATAGGTAAATTCTAACCAATACATGATTGCTTTCAGTAAGATAGTCATCGTATTGTTTATATTCATGTTACAGATATATGGAGGTATTATTGTAATATTCATACAAATTTCATAAATACATTCATCTAGCTTTAAATTGTAAACTCTGCGTCGGCACGCATTTCCATAAGGTTATGTTTCGTCGATAGATTTTTTGTATTAAACAGTATACAAATGACGCGTAAAATATTTACAAACTTCTTAAATCTAAACGTTTTTTTTAGAGCTGTCACCTTTTTTAGCGAAATGAATTGTTTAGTAGTGACATGAGTATAAATTGATTTTTTCAGCAAGGCACTAACGACCCATCGAAGGTAGAGATGTCTAATATCAAAGCATCTATTTCGATTCCATATTTGTCCGTGTTTGCAGCCACAACCTGCAGTTCATATTCCCCTTCACGGAGGAAGAGCACGCTATCTATTTTTTTACTTTCAATATCATTCCATCCTGTTCCGTTATTAGAATCTACGCTTGTCAATAAAGTTCCCATGGGGATAGACTGAAACTGTATGGAAATCTGATCAGCAAGTCCATCATTAGAAAAAAAAATTGTTGTCGTAGAAACTTTAACTCGACCAGTTACACATACCGACCGTTTTATGATGTCTCCCTGTTTCATATAAACAGTTCTATTAGATGATGCATTTGATCTGAATCGGAGCCCCCGAGTACTTTCCAAAGGAAATTGTTCAGCTTCCATCAAAACACGTTCATGACTCAGACATTCTATTCCTTGTAATAGGTTATTTCCAAAATTAAAAGTCAATGACAGGAAATCTAAGTCGATGCCAGAAACATCGGAATTTTCAACAACCACACTCATAGCGTGTAGTCCTTTTGATAATTTGATTCTATTCTCTGGAAGAGTTAATGTTGTTATATTGTTCTTTTTAACTCCACCATTGCTTGTAAAACCTGGCGGTAACGTTGGAACAATAGGCGGGCCATTTGTAGAAAATGTACTGGAAATTGAGTCATTTGAATACAGAATAGTACCAGTTGATAAAGTAACTATTTTGGTTGCACCTGCATAAACAGATAACGTGTTAGATGTTCCACGATCAGAATACGCAATTTTATCAATAGTCACATCAGTGTCTACACGCAAACAAATATTCTTCTGTAGGAATTCTCCATTTTTAAGATTTATTGCATAGCCCTTCGACGCTTCCCGTAGTCGCATTCTTTCGCCACCTTTAAAAGATTCTGCTTCTAACTGTTTCTTTGATACACATTTAAGAGGTTCTTTATCAGGTAACAAGGTTTCAACACTAAAAGTCATGTAATCCAACTCAACGCCAAAACTATCGGCTGAAACAACAGAAATCTCCACTTCATGAACGCCAGAGTCAAGTCTTATTCCTTTTCCAATTATACCACTGGTTTTGAAATTGTTCCATGCGCGTCCGTTACTAGAAATAGCCATAGTACTAAAAGAACCAATAATTTTGTCATCAATTTTGATAACTATGAAATCAGATTTACCGTCATTTGAATAAACCAATTCTTGAATATCAATAATTATTGTGGTATCAATGCATATTTTGTATTTTATTGTTTGACCTTGAAAAAGCAGAACAGTCCTAGAAGTTGACGCACCAGACCGTCGCATGATTTTACTGACATCAAAGTCAGAAAAGTCTTCGATTTCTATATGAACTTGTTTTCGATTTGGCATGCAGATCATATCTTGTGGTTTAGTGGTTTCGTGGCTTGAGAGTTCAAGATAATCAAGTTCGAATGCAGCATCCTCTGGTGTTTCTATCACAACAGTTAGAGTATAACGGCCATCGACTAGTAGTATAGGATGATCGAGCGAATCGCTTGTTACAAATGAAAACGAATGGCTGGTAGTGGACGCGTTCAATGACCATGCTTGTTGACCATCAATTAATACTTTGACATGTGTACTATTCTCTGTGTTAGAATACCTCAAGCTGATAAACAATTTCATTGGATTTTTAATACACAGTTCGTATTGCAGGGCATCTTGGTTTGTCATTTGAAGTGTTTTTCCATTTGAAGCTGACGATCGTTCTTTTATATTCATTGTTTTGGCCAGTGTGAAGAGTTCTGCTTCGAGTTGTATCGTCGAAATTGATTTGACCAAGGTCAATAATAAAATTGCTACAACGTTCTTTTGAATCGACATGATGCTGTGTTTAACCCTGCAATGACAAATTATAACAAAATAAAAAAGTTGTCTACATTTATGTTACTGTTCAAAGTCAAAAACATCAAGATCGTGATAGTCTTGTGTGTTTTAGTTTTAGATCATTTTTATGTTTCAGAGTTAAGTGTGGCTTCCATTTCCCATAACTAATATAATACATTACTAGTGAGAGGCCGGCTGAAGCCCAACTCCGGGTCCGGGATTTTCAAGCTGCGTTGACGACCCATCGGTGGCCTTGGGATGTTTTCAGCTCTTTGCTCGGGTTGTTGACTTGTTATACCGGCCAGCATGGGTATGTTTTTTTTTTGTTTAAGTCAGAAACTTTGTAAGCACAAAGCGTTAACATTATTTATGTTTTTCGACGTTATCATCAAATTATTCTTATTTAAGATAAAACACTACTAAGGAAATCTGGACTCAGATTTTTTTTGGTCATCCGCTTGACTACAATATTTTCTTTCAGCAAATTTGGGAACAGAATTTAGTCAAAAATGATTACCCTCCCACGTACATTTGTATCTCTTGAAGTTGAATGGTCGTTCCCTAAAAACAACAACACGAAATGTATAATTATATAGAGATACGTAGAAACGTTAAATTTCTTCACAAACAATATAAAATACACACACAAAAAAAACCATTTAACTTTGATAGCAGACATTTTTGACATGAACAATAATTTCAAAGAACCACAGTGACGATCATAGTGGAAGATTTAATTTATGTTACGCCTAGCCTTGTTCTATGTACAATACGTATGCATTAAAAAGATACCACGCCCTTTTTCACAGTTCAACACTTTGTTGTTGTTTTCGTAATCATCATTAATTTGTAAATAATTATCGTGGTAAGACAATCCTTTGTATTTACAACTACTTGTAAACCATTTGTGGACCTTTATTAATTGATGGTAAAAGTTACTACGTGTTATCCATGGACCTTCCTTTTTCTCCCAGCCCAGAATTGTTCAAAGCGACCAAACATATTTTTATATTGGCTTTTCCTTTAATTTTTCCGTACGTCTGAACAAAACCTGAAATTTTGTTGACCGTCAAAAAGCTGCAATATGTAATTGTCATTATCTACCAGAATAAGAACATTGTGATGGTATGAGGATACATAACATTGATTTCATAATGACTTTTAGTTGTTAATGTTCATTGAATTTCTCTCGACGGGGTGAGAAATTACTTAGTGTCAATGTATTCACTGGTCTATAAATTCTTAAGATTCGCCCCGATAAGACCCAGCCGCTCCGGTCCTCCCTCCTCTGACAAACCCTAAGCCGTGACTAAAGATGATTTAGATAGTTGGATTCAAAAGAGTTTATTATGCTTTGAAATGAATGATCATGATGATATATATATCTAAACGTATAACAGTATTGGTCCAATTAAAATTACCTGTTTATGTTAATATATTTCTTCCAAATGTAATGATTGCATTAAACAAATTCCTTTACGATTAAAAAGTACATCAATTTATGAAAACTTTTTATTTTTGATTTGTGACATAATTTTTACTCAAAACTGTCTTCAAATCAATTTCGATACTTTTTATAAATGATTTATAGTATATATGTTAATATAAGTGTCATGTTCATATATTTCTTTCTCATTTAACAATTTGTCATTGAAATAGAAAAAAAAAACAAATCCGGATACAACATTTCATAATTATAATTTAGTATGATCGTAAATCAAAAATTATCTAATATACATCAAAAACTTTAACAGTTTATTTCAAATTATATTCTAGTAATTTCTATTTTTTAATATTAATATATTTTTTTTTTAATTTAGGTCACAACTCCCAATGTTTTGCTCTCCATCCCAACGTTTAACGAAGTAGGTGTTGGCAATATAAGTAAATCATTGGTGACAGTGCTGACTTTTCGACTTTCAACACTACACTTCCACATAATCTCGTCAAACTGTATAGATTTCCTATTTATTTAAATGGTCAATTGAAAATTATAATTTCATACTTATTTGTCACATTTAAAGTACATAAAAAGAATACATATGCTAGATAAATTCTTCATACATATGTATGCTGTGATTGTGATGAAACGATTAAAGCTGTTGATTTTTCTCATTGCGTACATTGATGTGAATTTCAGCAATAACCTGTACGGATCAGTTGTAGATATTCCTATGGGCACAATTGCACTTCTTTGATAACAGCCTCGATTCTTTAAGAACCACTAACACGAAAACTATACTTTTGAAATAACTTTAATAAAGACAACATACAGTAGTTGTTCTTGTTTATATTTCGATATTTCAGTTTCACACAGGAGCTCTTTGTCAGTTAATCACACTTCAAATCCCGCATCCTAGCTGTCAATACTTTTATTTTAGCAATGCGCCAGGTTATGATTTTCTAAGACTTTTACACTAATACTTAAGATATGTACTTGATATTATAGTCTTAGAAAACATGGTTCCTTTATTAGTTGGTACTGGCTTTCAGAAGCTGCAAGTACTTTCCGGGTTACTTTGACAACTTGTGTTTTTGTTGGCTCCGTGCCGATCGAATAGCTTGTCTTGTTTAATGTTGTGCTGTGACACCATTGACTAAAACTATGTTAAGGAAGGGTATGTCAAAGGAGAGTCTGATCGCTAATAAGGCCTGTCACTATTCGAATCAATATTATGTTGTATTCAGTGTTGGGCGATTGCTGTCTCTTATGGGTTTTTTAAATTCACTTTTTTTAATACGTTAGTTTTCTCATTCAATCGTTTCACAAGTTGATATGTCCGGATATTTCTTTAGTTCATAGCTATATGTTAATTATGCGGCCTAGGTTTTGCTTTATGTTGAAGTCAGTACGTTGATCGTTGATCCATAATTGTGGCACTGGCAATCTTGCCATACCTCCTTATTTTTTATATAGAATTCAGCAAGTAAATACAAAACTTCTTGTTCGTATATAGTTCTATAAATATAATGTCCAAATCGTTTGCTATTGAAACTGATTTTTTTATCGGAGTATTTTCTATTATAATAATGAACGTTAAATACAAAACGTTTTAACTTAGTTAAAAGCAAACGATATGGACCTACGATTGCTTATATCATAGGACTAGATCGGATAGTTTATACCAATAAAGTTAAGATGATACTTTTTCATATCATTAGTAGTAAATACAAATATACTAAATATAAAATTTGTTTAGATAAAACCTACCTTACAATGTCTCTCGTTATACTTTGTTTACTGGTAATTAATGACAATACTTATACACTTATTACCTGGTCATAACACTAGAAGATCAACCATTAATAAGTGGTTCCGTGTAATGATGCATCGATCAGAAACTAAATGTCAAATTAGAGTGCATTCGTCATTTCAATTCTTTAATTGTTTTACAGGATAAATCTTGTCATATCTTTTTTTCTCTCTTTTTGTTGTCACACCTATTACCGTGAATACAATACAACGTATATATACAGAACGTTTAAAGATACCATTGCAGTACTATTTTCTGAGGTGATGTTATATTGTTGGTTTTTTTTTTTGTAAACTAGTACACACATTGTAATTTGTTGATAAAGTACATTCAAACAGTTATTCATTTTCATATGTACATGTATTGATCGAGATTCTTACTAGCTCGATTGTTAAGATTTATAAACACGGAGATGTTGTGGGAGTGAAAATGAGACAGCTACCCAACAATGACAAACAGACGAGGGTGTAATATGGGTCAGCGTCGTACGGGCTTTATTCGTCAATGATTACAAGTTTAAACTTATACCGTACTGCAAGCTAAAACACCCCGGTGTGACAATATGTGAAAGCCGATATTTATCTAGAGAAGGACAGTTATAAATGTATTGCTCTTTATATCAAATCAGATTATTTATAAGACTTGTCAAATCTGCACAAAACACACCAAAAAAAAACTAAAATTAAACAACACAATGTACATGAACCGACGGGAGAGTCTCCTTTGTACTGAAAACTAGTTCAAATATAAAAATAAGAAGATGTGGCATTGATTGCAAATGAGAGACAATTCTCCAGGAGAGATCAATGGACACAAAAAATTAACAACAGATGACCGATCTCCAATTGGTGCGATTTCGTATATTTATACAATAAAAATGGAGTCTTTCTTCTATTGCTACATGTACAACGTTGACATGCAGACATGATGTAGGATTGAACAAGTTCAATTAATTTCGTGAGACCTACACTGTGTCCATATTAATTTCATGAGACCTACACTATGTCCATATTAATTTCACGTTTAAACACGGTAAATGACAACTCGTTCATGCAGTCTTAATTCGAAAAAGAGTTCGCAAGGGCTAACTTACATTATGATATATTTTCAATGGAATTTTCAAGCGCATCTTAAATGGCACCACATGTAAAAATGATGTGGGCATGCAAAAAAATAACGTATTATAAAACCACTAAATGTTTTAAAGAAAACATCATATTCTTTCATTGATGATGTGGGAGGGCTTTATTGTGTTAAATATTGTGGCTAATAGCTTTTTTCCAAGAATTAGATATATCGTCAATTTGGTAGAAAATTTGTGAATCGTTTTCGGCTTAAAAATGATAAATGAAATATTTAAAATGTCACAGACAGTAAGGATGAAAATTAATGAGTTTATCGTGTTTATTTTTTTTCAATTTTTCATCAGCATTGAATTTGTCTTGACACTTTTAAAAGTAATTTTCGCTTCTTCCCTTTGGATATGAACAAACTAAGTTAATGACCCTGAATTATACAATATATTCTATTACACATTTCATAGTTGAACTTAATTCTAGGAATATATGTCATTTTCTTTTAATTTAACATAGACAACCTTGAGAAACTTTTTTATTATATCTTAACCAGCGAATACTAAATTAATGTAATAAAACATAAATAAGTACACTTCTTTTATTTAAAACAATATTTAGCCAAGATATTTCTAATAGTTAAAATCTGTAATCAAACATATACATTTTTTTTTAATTTACAAGTTAATAAATTAATTTTCGTACGTATTGTTATCGTCGTATTTGCTTAGCAAAATCGTATTCCCTTATCCTTCTACGGGGCTCAGTTGGACAATCATGACGAACATAAAAGTTTTTAAAAACTATCATACTATGTTATATAAAATGGCAGTCCCTCCCCAGGAATTTGCAACTAACAAAGATTTTCTAGCTACATCATAGTAAATGGCCTCCGGATAGTTTAAACCATCACTTTGTCGGAGAATAACCTTTCTTCTTTTCCCATCACGACTGATAGAGACGACATTGTGAGATTCGTAGCCGACGACAAAAATATCCCCAGTAGTCAAAACAGAAATGGTACAGGGTGATGCTAAAATGTCGTCATTAAATTGCCAATTTGGGCGACCTTCTAAATCACAACAATTAACCACGCCCCAAAAGTTGCCTGTATAGTATATCCGGTCTTTGTCAACGGTACAGTAGCAGCCTTTTTCAATGAGAACGTCTACTTCGATAGTTCTTATTCTCATACCAAACAGATTGAGAACTTCTATTCCTTTCTGAAAAACGACTACATATAACTTTCCATCCGAGTACGAGACACCCCAACAGCTTTTTCCAAATTTAATGTCATGGCAAAGCGTGTGCTCGGTAGTGTCAAAAATCTGAAGGGTTCGGTACTTTCCGAATGTAACAGCATACATTTCCGGTTTGATGACGGTTATGTCGAACGGGGTATATTGTAACTTGACTTCTTTGTCAAAAGAACCAGTTTGGTGGTGCAATATTAATCTATTGTTTCCCTGGTCGACGAACATTAACTTTCCATTCGGTAATATCGCACAACTTTTAATCCACAGATCTTCTATGCCTCTCTGTATTTGTAGATTTTTCTTCATCATCCATTTAGATTCCATTTCCATGGATTTTATTCACCAAGTTACGGAGTTAAAAGACTGGACAGTGGTTTAAGTTTCTGCACAGCAAGTCATTATTCTCCTTTTTTTAACCAATCATATCATGTCGTTGATACCTTTAAAATATAGTTATGATATACATATTGTTACTAATGTATATAACAGTGGATCCGGTTCATGTTTTGCCCATCTTTCTCGTTGTTAAAGGCTGTACAGTTGCCCATTATTGCTTAGCTTTACTTTATTTGAAGTGTGGTGGATATTTGTCTACTTTGCAATCACACGTCTCTTTTTTTTTATAATGATAGAAATTTCAACGAGACTACAACTACAAAGGAAAAACGACAAAACCAAGACAAGAAACGGGGGGGGGGGGGGGGGGGGCGGAAAGACAAACACCGGAGTCACAAAACATTAAATAAAGATTCCTACTGAACAGTACTTTGCGCAGTAATGTATTTTTCTGAACTAAATTATTTTCATAGTACCTTTAAATTTTCGTTGAATTCTCTGATATTACAAGAATAAATGAAAAAAGTGGGAGTGTATATAGTATTAATAAATACTAGTTTCCATATCTTTGATCCTGATTTCTTGCAATTAAATCTTGTGTAGTCCTTGTATTTTTTTGGTTCACTTTTTGATTAGACTGAGGTGACGAAGACAATCCATTAAGTTGTGTCTACTGTTGTTCTCTTTTTGTCTTTTGTTGTGTTATTGCTGTTGTTGGGTCTTGTCTTATTATCGTAATTTCAAAGCAGTTGAATTTCGTAATATCATTTAAGTATTGTAATTGAAGTGTAAAATCATGACATAATTTTTTTAAAATTTTACTCTTGAATGAAACCACGAAATAAAAAAAAACTAGCCTTAGAAGAAAAATACTGTTTTTAGAATTATTACGGATGATACCTTGATAGAGGTATGCTGATTTGTAATCCAAGTAATTATATGCAAATTATCAATAATAAAAGAAATTTTACCTGTTCTAAAGAATATTCGTCTTTGAAAGAATTAAAAGTAAACATTTAAAAAACAAATATCGAATGACACGTTTGCGATTTAAAATTACACATAAAGGGCATGTAGATCCAGAAACAATGAATTATTTTCACGCTTTGGTTCCCTTAACGGTTTAACATTTGATCAGTGTAAATAAAAATATTTAGTGTGCAAAGAATTTTTAACCTGGTGACAATTTATCCTCGAACCCGCTTTCACGTCGATATGCAGCTGCTGTACTTCGCAGTTATGTGAAATATGATCATTCATGATTATGTTTGCGTGGTGTTTTCGTCACATACTAGTTTGGGATACTAGAACGCAGAAAATGTAGATCGCCAGAGTTTAAATAATGATGAAAATTTTTGTCCTGCATTTTTTTTAGCTGTAATCTCTGTCCTGCCTTTTTATTTTTCACTCCGTTCCGTCCTGCCTTTTTTTTTTTTTTTTTTTTTTTTTTTATAGTTTATCCTGATTTTTTTTACCGAAATTTTCGTCCTGACTTTTTTGTTTGCAAGTGTCTCATCCTGCCTTTTTTTTACTCAAAACTCCTATTTTTTTTAAATTTCATCCTAGCCCCTAGCATGGATGGAGGCGATTACATACGGACACATAAAACACATCAGCTTCCATTTCTACATTTTAATCAGACCAAGATGACGTCACAAACATAGATGAGGGTCTGGATGGGGGGGGGGTCTGTTATTCTGTAAACATTTAATTTTAACCCCTTTTTTCTCTAATCTTTAAAAAAATAACCCCTTTTTTCTCTAATCTTCCAAAAATTAACCCCTTTTTTCTCTAATCTTCATTTTTTTGCCCGTTATTCTCTAATCTTCATTTTTTAAGGGCATTATTCTTTAATCATTTAACCCCATCCAAACCCTCATAGATACAAAATACTGACAAAAGGGGAACATCTCTCTCTTAAACATAATCTGACCATACATACCGATATATATAACAATATGGTGTGTTAAATATATAAAAGAAGATGTGGTATGATTGCCAATGAGACAACTATCCACAAAAGACCAAAATGACACGGACATTTAGTTTTTTTTTATATATTTTATCGCTGAATAGTAATCGTCGTTGTCTTCTGTCATGTCGACTTTTCTTCGTGTATTCTAGACTCTTCTTGTCGGTTTTTAGCGACATCATTTCGTCAGCCAAATAAAGAACGACAACTCGTCATGTTTTAAAATTTCGCATCAGGTTTTGACATTGCGTTTCTGGTAATTCGAGGATTTCTACACATTATTTATTTCAGTGGATAACAGGTATCTTGATAAATTTGAAAAATGTATCCAACACACTTCATATTTGTCTTGAATAAGTTGTAAATATTAATTTTCAAGCATTTCCATTAAATAACGTTTTTTTTTTTTTACGTAAGTCGTATTACAGTTAGGCCTAACTGTTTTTGTATGATTAATCGAGCAAACTTATTTTACTTTCATTGAAATGATGCAAAAATTTACTTCAATAAATTGATTGATAATTTACTCAAATATGGCTAATTATTTTAATAAAATGGTTATGGTAGAAGTAGAAGTAGAAGCACTGATTTTTTTTTTTGATTTTTCATGGGGTTACACTAAAGACCTGAAAGTGGACCTGAAAAGACCTGAAAAGACCTGAAAATATACGACTAAAATTATTCAAATTGCAATAACTTTTTTATTATTGGATGAAATTTCTTCAAATTGGATTTTTTTTAATTCTTAATATCCATATGTCATTAAAATCAAAACGTTTTATATTAAAAAACAAATTTTTGATGCCAAAACTTGGACCTGAAGGGAGAAATGGAAAGACCTGAAGGGACCTGAAAATCTATGGCCGGACTCATTCTAACTTCAATAACTTTTTTAATATTCAATGATTATCTTTTAACTTTTGGTTTTGTGAAACCAAAAGTTCAGTATAATGATAAATTTTAAAAAATGATATGAAAAATATCTTTGGAGTGTGAAAACTCGGACCTGAACGGAAAATTAAATAACATAAATTGGCTTGAAAAAAATGCGGTCAGTTTTATTCAAGATCTTGAACTGTTTTAAATCAATCTCCTTGAAATATGAATTTTGTTAAAGGAAAGGTATAATATATCTTTGAAATGATAAAGAATTTTATCGAAATATACTAAATTCGGACCTTGTCGGGGAAATTAAAGACATGAATGGATCATAGGGGTAGATGTATTTAAAGTCGCATGCATGTAACATTGTATTTTCTATAGATTAGTTTTTATTTTAGACAAAAGTCTATTGAAGAGAACTTTTATATTTATACAGGAATATATTTGAATACAAATTGTTGATAATGAATCCTGTACCTAAGGATTAAAAAAGAAGATTGTCCGTTGAAATTATTCAAACTAATTCAACTTGCTTAAACTGCATTAATATATATTAAAGCAGGTCTTAAACTGTTTTATTTGAAAAATGAAAAAAATAGTATTGCTTAAATTCCCCATAAACCATATGTTCTTTAAGGACGTTTGTTCGTCGATTGGCATGTTTAATTACGTGAACGTGTGCCGGTTGTAATTCACACCTTGTATTGATATTAGGTGATAATTGGATCATTAGTCTAAATAAACATTTCACTTTAATTGAATAATCACTATATCTTGTTTCACAATTCAATTCTTTATTAACCAAATGTTTTACAACATATAGGTACATGTATAATCAATATATATGGTTTCCATGAAAGAAAAGCCTAAGAATGCAATCATGTGTATGGTATGTAAAAAAAATCCGAAGACACTTCTTTTATTTGAAAAATATGGCCTCTTTGACTTATAAGTTTTAATTGTTTAGATTATTCTTTGGTATCTCCAGTCCAATGAGACAGATCTCCACAAGAGACCAAATGACAACCAGCATGAAAAGTTAACAACCATATTTTTCGTCTACATTTATTTTTTTCGTTTTAAAATAATATTAGCGGAATTTTAGACTCATTCAGATTTTTTATTTTCCGATCAGGTCCGAGTTTTGACATCCAACAATATTTTTTATATATTTTTTTTTTATATATTATCATTATATTGAACTTTTTGTTTCACAAAATCAAAAGTTGAAAGATACCCACTTAATATTAAAAAAAGTTATTGCAATTAGAACGAGTCCGACCATAACCATAGATTTTCAGGTCCCTTCAGGTCTTTTCATTTCTCCGTTCAGGTCCAACTTTTGGCATCAAAAAAATGTTTTTAATTTAAAACAATTACATTGAATGAAATATAGATATTAACAATTACTAAAATTCCAACTTGAAGAAATTCCATCCGATAATAAAAAAGTTATTGCAACTTGAATAATTTTAGTCGTACATTTTCTGGTCTTTTCAGGTCTTTTCAGGTCCACTTTCAGGTCTTTAGTGTAACCCTTTTTCATGTTGATACAGCCACAGGCACTTGTTTCTATCCATAGGAAGGTCGACTATCCATATAAATAGAAGTTATGGATAGTCGACCTTCCTATGGATAGAAGACCTTCCTATGGATAGAAACAAGTGCCTGTGGGAAGGTGTCAAAGCAAAAATATATATATTAGCCTTCCAAGACATCAGAATTCATGTAATTATTTGGACTACAGCCCCAAGTGACGGGTTGGATCCTCTTTTAATATGGGGACTGATTGATTAAGTCTAAGACATGAAAAATCAAAAACCTGTGCTTCTACTAAATATGGGAAATAATGGGAAAACCATAATGGGGACTGATCAACTAAGTCTTGGTGGGTGCAGGTTGTTTCATAACCTGGTGGTTTCGTAACTAGCCAAATTTCGTAACTAACTAGTTGATTTTGTAACTGAAACATTTCATAACCTGATAACAATATATGATAATATGAGTTGTAGGTTATATATGTAAATAATGACATTTATGTTAAACATGTTAAATAGATATTTCAATTACAAATAATACATGTAATATACATGTATGTAAAAGACTTATCAATGTAAACATGGTAAAAATGTATATGTCATTGTATGTAGTGGAATTGGATTATACAAGTTAATTGTTTTGATAAAATTGCCTGTAAAAATAACTTTTGCAGTTTTTTCGTATATATAATTAAAATTTTATAGTTTGTGTTCACATAAGACATGTAAGACATATATGTGAATCCATGACAAATCGCCCCACTGGCAAATCGACCCACACCTAATCGACCCACTTTTTTACAAACTTGCCCCAGTTTCTAAAAAATTGCCCCACTCTTGTTTACCAACTTTGGTGAAAAAGTGGGGCGATTTGGTTTGGGGCGTTCTGCCAGTGGGGCAATTTGTCCTGCTTCCAGACATGAAGGAGGGAATAATTTGGTGATTAAATAGGGAATCCCTTATAAAAAGTTCTGGATATACCACTGAATATACTCAAAACCAGATGTCATGTAGTACATTGTTACAGAAATGTGCTTTTGTTTATATGGACCAACTGCTGCTTGTGCTGCTCCAGCCAACTAAACTTTAAATTTGTTTCATGTTTATACCATAAAATATATTTGATTTATACTGAGACTAGTATAACACAGAGATTTGTCAATTCCTTTTAGCTTGTTAAAGTAGTCTTAGATTTCTACCAGGGTTTTTTTCAGATGAAAAATCGGGCTTAAAGCCAGTATAAACATGCAAACAAAGGACTTGTAACATAGTGAAGTTAATGTTCTAAAGAACAAAAAATAAACGATGGTCCCTATTTACATGATTTAAAAAATTAAATTAATACAATATTGTTATTAATATGAGGCAGGAATTACCTGTGAATGGGGACGAAGTCTATGAATATTTTTTTTAAATCAACAATGTTAAAAAGAGAAACGGAAATACCGTAACGTTTCCGATTTTGGTTCTGTTGTCAGGGATTTTAGTTGTGACGTTATTTAAGTTATGACGTCATATTCAATATTGTAAACAAAGAAACGCTGTCATCAGGTAACGTTTTTTTTAATAACAAACATTTTTTTTTAAATGAATTAGTATTAGTTCCTTTCTTAGACTGATAAATATACATTTTATTCAAAGTCTCATGTAAACAAGACCAGAAACGGAAGTAGATTTCTGCGTCAATCCAGAAATTCAAAAACGCGACCAAAAAAAATTGAACGATTTTGAGTTCATTAGTACAATGAAAAATTCGGGAAATTTTCCCTGATTTTTTTTTTTTTTTTTTTTATTGAATTTTCTACTGTAATAGGGGACTTCGTCCCCATATTAGATGCACAGTTTATTTTGATCATTTTTGAATTTAAATAACAAGAACAAAACCAGTCTTCACGATGAACTTTTAAATCTACACTACAGGCCCAGAGCTCAATTTTTGAAAATTTTTAGTTAGACTCTGTTGGCCTGTAGATATGATTTTTACAGGCCCGAGAGCAATTTTACAAGCCTGGGCTGCCTGGGCTGCCACTCAGCGTGAAGACTGCAAAACTCAAGAAATTTATTTTGGCTACAACCTTTAGACAATTTTGATAGATATATACACTTCCATAGTCAAAACTAAAAGGGACACTACATAATCATACATGTATATCAGTCTCCATATTTAAAGAGGATCTGGCCCCAATAAAAAATATTTAAAACAGGAGTAAAAATATATACATGCATGTAATTTATAATGTCATGAATGTATATTGATCATGTTAATCATGTTAATATTGATATTATACATAATCATGATAATCATACAATATTTCATTGGCAGACGAGTTACAAAAATATACGATGTTTTGCACGCAATTTGGAAAGGAATATGACGTTTTTAATGCAATAAATGCAGTGGTTTCGTTCGCCCAAAATAGAAGGGCGCTGCGCCCTGGGTGCCTTCATCCACTACCTTCTGCCCAGACCCCTTTTTCCAAAAAAGCCTTGTGCCGTTTTGGTAAAATTGCCTTTTGTTCATCAATTTCTTATCACAAAGTTAAATTACAATATGATACCAGGTGATTGCCCTCAAGTTAATCATGTCATTACAATCAATTTAATTGACTACAAATTTTTCTCCACAATCCAATGAAGTATCACACTTATTTTGTAGAAACCAAGAATGATTTGATTTATGCTCTCAAGTCTCGTGGAAGTGATAAATATATTGTCTTCATGAAATAACATACAATCATCTTAAGTCAATGCTTGTTGCCTTTTAATCAGCAAAAAATTCAATACCGCAACCCGATATAGATCCAGATAACGCTATAAACATGATAAAAGGACACATGGCATCAAATTTTTGAAAGACAAAGGGCATGGTATTGTGCCATGCTAAATTGCTTTAAATGAAACACTGCTTAGGCATCAGGCTAGTTAGTCATGTTAGTTTATCACTGTTCTCATGGATATCAATTAAGCTCTAGTATGAATATGTCAAATCAACTATCACAGAAGATTTTCTTGCACTTTTTGTTAGTTTCATAATCATGATAATGATTAAGCTACATGTATTATGTATGTTGTGTTGTACCTTTTTATTAAGACAATGCAAAGGTCTTATTACCATGATTACAATTTATTTTTGCAGAATTTGTTTATTAAGAGAAGATAACATTGAAAAATGTCCACCATGATGGCTGCAGGCCTTACTCGTATTACACTCACAACTTTTGTGTCTGGCTTTGCCAAGCCATCCCTACTAAGACCTACACAGAATACCATGGCACGATTTCAGATGTATGCTAATGAAACCAAAACTGCCACACGAAGGGCTGCAAAAAGAAGGTCACTAAAGGAGATTGCTATGGCCCCTGCAGGACCTGGAGGTATTTAAATAACGATTTCAGTCTGTTTATTCTAATCTATGAATATTAATCAGATTAATGCATAAATATTTTATCATGTTTATATAGATTTTACTACAATTGATACCCTGTTGATTATATTATTATACATTGTATATTGATCATTTGAGTATTCTAAAAAATTTGATATATATTATATATATGCATTTATACTTTTATTACATGCATGACTTGTATAAGATTTAAAACCGAGCCACTAATGAGTATGTCTTATATAACATTAGTTGATTCTATGAATAACATTTTTTATTCATCCTTCATAGATATAAGAAGCTGTGGTATGAGTACTAATGAGAGAACTTTCCATCCAAGTCACAATTAATTTTTAAAAGTAAACCATTATCTGATTATAGATAGATAGATATTTTTATTTTCTAAATTAAAGGGCTCATTAAGAGCATAACATTAATTACAACATGACATAAACATTACAGAGTGATTAAACATAAAATAATAATTCAAATGCATGAGGAAAGAATCAGTGGTCAAGGGGAGATAATTTTGATATCTTTTAGAGTATTTAAGTAAACTAATTTTCTGATTTTCTAAGTTGCAGGCCTTTATCAAGGTATGCACATAAAATATCTTCATTAATCATGATCCATGAAAAAAGATCTTTTCTGTTTGAATTATCTAAACTGGGGTATTTTTTTATATAATCAGTCACATCGATCTCTTCTGAGGTTATTGTAAAGAGGGCATTCCAGAAGAAAGTGCATTTCATTTTCAATACAATTTGAATTACAATATAAACATATACTCTCATGTGGAGGTAATATTTCATATTTACCACATACATTGGTAATTCGTTCATGTCTGCCAGTTTCTATTCTGAAACAGTGTTTGCTGAGTCTGTATTTTGTTAACAAATGTTTTTGTGGGTGCTTTAAATCTAAATAATTTTCAACATGTAAACATTGAATATGCCTTAAAATGTACATGTAAGTAATACACATGTGTTTTTATTTTATTTGTTATTTTCAGCTTTTAGTGTAGGGAAAGGACTGGTAGCTGGAGGTTCAGTTCTTGGTCTTGGAGCTTTATGTTACTATGGCCTCGGAATGTCCAGTCAGCTTGGAGCTGTAGATAGAGCAGTGTAAGATACAATTATGTTTTATGATTTCTGGTGACATCTGCAATTGTTTAATAATGGACAGCAAATTAATATAATTTTTCAATTTTTCTAAACAAGTAAAAACTTGGGACAAGTTTTCCATTTTTATTTAAAGTTCGTCTAATGACAAAGCACAAGGAGATAGCTGACCAGTTTTGAGATTTTCCACTAAAATTTGAAGCCATCAATTTCAAAGGTTTCAACTTTAACATGTTTAATAATACTTGTATGTTCTTAGAATTTGAAGAAATTCTACTTTCATTTATACTTAATTTATTTAGAAATAGTATCTTAGCTTATAAGCAAAGGTCCTACGAAATGATTAATTTCTTCCAGTATATTAAGAGAATTTTTATCTGAAATATTGATTAGATTTATTAAGAGAAGCTTATTGTTTTATTGAACAAATCATTTATATTTAGAATCTTTTACAGGTTGTGGCCCCAGGAAGTACGACAAAGGATCAGAGATACATACATGTATTTTGGTGGCAGTGTGGCAATCACAGCGGCATCTGCAATAGCTGTCAGTAGGAACCCAAGACTCATGTCACTGATGATGAAAAATTCATGGATGGTATGCTATAACTATAGAAATTAAAAAGATCATATTTTAAATTAAATTTTCATCCCAAAATATAAATAGGGCTCTTCACGGTTAGTTCGGCCATATTGGATAGGGGGCAGATTTTTTGGAAGGAGGTGGAAATGGTATGAAAGTGTGGGAAATCCTATGTGTGTTTCCAAGCAACAGCTCTGTTTTAATGATGTTTTCCCGTATTTTTCACACCATTTTTACCTCTATTATGAAAATCTGCCCCCTATCCAATATGGCCGAACTAACCGTGAAGAGCCCTATTGAGAAAATTATCTACATCAGATTAAATCTTGAATAAAGAAACATCTAAATAGATTGAAATGAACGAGAAGATAAAACATATTTTCTCAATAAAAAAAGGACATTGAAAATGTTCAAAAAATGAATAACCTTAATAAAGATTGAGTTAGTTCCCTTTTACTGTTTATTTTACATGTTAGACAGTTTTAATTTTATTATTATAATAATCTTCAATGCAGACTTTTTCTAAGAAAAAAAATTATACCTTACATATTGGATCACTATAAAAGACAATGCTTTTATCATGTTTATTATAGGCCATTGGTGTAACCTTTGCCACAGTAATCGGTGCAGGAATGGTCTGTCGGTCAATTCCATACCAAGAAGGCTTTGGTTCCAAACAGTTAGCATGGATAGCTTACAGTGGTATTTTCGGTGCTGTTTTGGCCCCTATGACCCTTATGGGTGGACCTTTGTTAATCAGAGCAGCTTGGTACACAGCAGGAGTAGTAGGAGGTAAGTTTTTAAAGGAAAAAGTAAAATCACAAAAATACTGAAATCCGAGGAAAATGCATCGTAAAGTTTCTAATCAGATGGCAAAACACATCAAACGATTGCACAACAACTGTCATATTCCTGACTTACTACAGTTATAGGAAGATGTGGTGTGAGTACGAATGAGACAACTCTCCATCCAAATAACAATTTAAAAAAAGTAAATCATTATATGTCAATGTACAGCCTTCCATTTTTAAATGTAGAAAAGAAATGTAGGAAGAGATTCAGATTCAATATTTTATTATAGTTTCCCTTCTTGCAATACATAAATAATATATACACAATATAAAACAGACAATTTACAAATATAAAATACAAGTACCATTGTATTAAGAGGTAATGTTGTTTTATGAACAACTTCACGTATGTTATTTATAGATTTAAAATATGTGTACTGTGGTTAATTTTTACATGTAAGGGGCCAAAAAAGTAAACTCCTAGTCTACATTAAATATTAAATACAAGTACATTTGCACTTGAAAACCATAAAGAATAGAATACTCAAAAATGACAATGCAATGAGATTCCTAATTTGTTTTGGATTGAAATACTGTGGATTCATTATTATTCGTTGAATACTAATATTCATGGATTTCGTGGGTACAGGAGAATCACAAATTCAAATGTTCAACGAATTACAAATTGTCTACAGGAATGTATGCAGAATTTGCCAAAACCACAAATTTAAATATCCACAAATATGCAAATTTTCCTCAAACCACAGAAAATTGGTACCCACGAAAATAAATGAATCCACAGTATTTGAAACAAAAAAAAGGGGGGGGGGGGGGGGAATAAAGCAACGAGTCCCAATTTGTTTTGGATTAAACAAAAGAAATCTTTCAATAATTTTGACTGTGAGACTAAATTTATAGTAAAAAATATATTCTCTGTTTATAGTTAAAAATTAATACTTTATGTGTTTGCATTCAAACAGGTCTTTCTACAGTTGCAATGTGTGCTCCAAGTGAGAAGTTCCTGAATATGGGAGGACCTCTTGCTATTGGTCTCGGATTTGTATTTGCATCTTCACTTGGTAAGTGACATTCTTTTGTAAAGTGTATAACAATAATGCTACATGAGGCTTATGGTTTGTTTACAAACCCAGCTAATCAACAGAGGGGTCATTTATGATCATAAACCTTATTTATTTCAAATAGTATCAGTCAGTCAACACATGTCATTTTGTATTTAAGAAATGTTCACGTGCTAACACAATTTGCAAGGTTTATCGTAATTTCATGATGAAAACATAATTGACAAAATAAGAAAACCAATTAAGCATTATTTTGTGGCAGTCTTTACGATAAATTTTAGATCGACAAGCCCTAAGCTCAATTTTACAAAGTTTTTAGTTGGATTCTGTTGGCTTGTAGAGAAGAATTTCACAAGTCTGAAAGCAATTTTTCAAGCCTTGGACGTCAGACTTTTTAAAGCATGACAATTATTGTGGTGACTCCTAAAACTATAACATGTATAAGTCTACTGTTTATTTTCAGGAAGTATGTTTTTACCACCCACCACAGCTTTAGGAGCAGGTTTATACTCAATAAGTGTCTATGGTGGATTAGTCCTGTTTGGAATGTTCTTATTATATGACACACAGAAAATCATCAAAAAAGCAGAAAGTCATCCACCCTACGATATGCAAAAGTTTGATCCTATAAATGCGTAAGTTTTGATTTCAAAAATTGTTATTTGAATTTTTGTTTCAGCAATTATATAAAACTGAGGAGATAGTATTGTATTGACAGTGTGTCTGTCTGCCTTATACAGAAAGATGGGCCACCATTGGTGCCCGTAGCCTTTCTTTTTTCTTCAAAGCCAAAAAATGCACCCTTTGCCTTTTAAAATTTTTTTTTTACTTTTCCCTTTTTTAGCTCACCTGGCCCAAAGGGCCAAGTGAGCTTTTCCCATCACTTGGCGTCCGTCGTCGTCGTCATCCGTCGTCGTTAACTTTTACAAAAATCTTCTCCTCTGAAACTACTGGGCCAAATTTAATCAAACTTGGCCACAATCATCATTGGGGTATCTAGTTTAAAAAATGTGTGGCGTGACCCTGCCAACCAACCAAGATGGCTGCCATGGCTAAAAATAAGAACATAGGGGTAAAATGCAGTTTTTGGCTTATAACTCAAAAACCAAAGCATTTAGAGCAAATCTGACATGGGGTTAAATTGTTTATCAGGTCAAGATCTCTCTGCCCTGAAATTTTCAGATGAATCGGACAACCGGTTGTTGGGTTGCTGCCCCTGAATTGGTAATTTTAAGGAAATTTTGCTGTTTTTGGTTATTATCTTGAATATTATTACAGATACAGCAATAATGTTAAAAAAAGTAAGATTTACAAATAAGTCAACATGACCGAAATGGTCAGTTGACCCCTTTAGGAGTTATTGCCCTTTATACTCAATTTTTAACCATTTTTCGTAAATCTTGATAATCTATTACAAAAATCTTCTCCTCTGAAACTACTGGGCCAAATTAATCCAAACTTGGCCACAATCATTTTTGGGGTATCTAGTTTAAAAAATATGTGGCGTGACCCTGCCAACCAACCAAGATGGCTGCCATAGCTAAAAATAGAACATAGGGGTGAAATGTAGATTTTGACTTATATCTCTGAAACCAAAGCATTTAGAGCAAATCTGACAGGAGTAAAATCGTTCATCAAGTGAAAATCTATCTGCCCTGAAACTTTCAAATGAATCGGACAACGGGTTGTTGGGTTGCTGCCCCGAAATAAGTAATTTGAAGGAATTTTTTCAGATTTTGGTTATTATCTTGAATATTATTATAGAAAGAGATAAAATGTAATCAGCAGTTATGTTCAGCAAAGTAAGATCTACAAATAAGTTAATATGACTATAATGGTCAGTTGACCCCTTAAGGAGTTATTGCCCTTTATAGTCAATTTTGACAATTTTTTTGTAAATTTTTGTAATCTTTTACAAAAATCTTCTCCTCTGAAACTACTGGGCCAAATTTAACCAAACTTGGCCACAATCATCATTGGGGTATTTAGTTTAAAAAATGTGTCTGGTGACCCGGCCAACCAACCAAGATGGCCGCCATGGCTAAAAATAGAACATAGGGGTAAAATGCAGTTTTTGGCTTATAACTCAAAAACCAAAGCATTTAGAGCAAATCTGACATGGGGTAAATTTGTTAATCAGGTCAAGATCTATCTGTCCTGAAATTTTCAGATGAATTGGGCAACCCGTTGTTGGGTTGCTGCCCCGAAATAAGTAATTTGAAGGAAATTTTGCAGATTTTGGTTATTATCTTGAATATTATTATAGAAAGAGATAAAATGTAAACAGCGATAATGTTCAGCAAAGTAAGATCTACAAATAAGTCAACATGACCGAAATGGTCAGTTGACCCCTTTAGGAGTTTTTGCCCTTTATAGTCAATTTTTAACCATTTTTCGTAAATCTTGATAATCTTTTAGAAAAATCTTCTCCTCTGAAACTACTGGGCCAAATTAAACCAAACTTGGCCATAATAATCATTGGGGTATCTAGTTTTAAAAATGTGTCCGGTAACTCGGCCAACCAACAAAGATGGCCACCATGGCTAAAAATAGAACATAAGGGTAAAATGCAGTTTTTGGCTTATAACTCAAAAACCAAAGCATTTAGAGCAAATCTGATCGGGGTAAATTTGTTTATCAGGTCAAGATCTATCAGCCCTGAAATTTTCAGATGAATCGGACAACCTGTTGTTAGGTTGCTGCCCCTGAATTCAATTGGTAATTTTAAGGAAATTTTGCTGTTTTTGGTTATTACCTTGAATACTATAATAGATTGAGATAAACTGTAAACAGCAATAATGTTCAGCAAAGTAAGACCTAAAAATAAGTCACGACGACCAAAATGGTCAATTGACCCCCTAAGGAGTTATTGCCCTTCGTAGTCAATTTTTAACAATTTTCATAAAACTTGTAGATTTTCACAAACATTTTACACTGAAACTACTGAGCCAAGTTCATTATAGATAGAGATAATTGTAAGCAGCAAGAATGTTAAGTAAAGTAAAATCTAAAAACACATCACCATTACCAAAACACAATTTTGTCATGAATCCATCTGTGTCCTTTGTTGACCAAGGTGAGCGACACAGGATCTTTAGAGCCTCTAGTTTAAATTTCTGTCGACACTAATTGACTGACATAAAAGTACAAATATAAGTACTCTTCTGCCTTTTCACAAGTAATCTTTTTAACTAAAATAACTTTCAACCTTGCAAGTTTATATTTAACTTATTTTTCAACACCTGCACTAATCACTGTGGATTCATTTATCTTCGTGGTTACCAATTTTTTGTGGATCGAGGAATACCTGTCTTTTAGTGGATATTTTATTTCGTGGTTTTGCCAAAGTCTACATTCAAACCTACAGAAAATATACAGTTTGTTGAACATTTAAATTTGTGGTTCAACTGTACCATCGAAATCAAAGATAATTGGTATCTAACGAATAATAATGAATCCACAGTAGTTAATTTATAACTATGGCAAAACGGTACAAATAATTATTCTACAGAAGTTTTATCACCTCAGGCCATTCATTAGGAGGCGGTACCCTGTACTTTAACCTCCTATGCTATTGACAAGTACCGCCTAAATGTAGGAATTTTTATATAAGATATTCATGGAATAAATTGAAAAGTACCACCTAGAAACGTGGAAAGTACCAGTCAACATGAAAGATAATGAAACCCCTGGAATCACCTGTGTTTATGATTGATTTCTGCCAATTAGGCGGTTATATTATTGCATTCACTTTTTCTATCAATTATCAGTTTATTTTTCAACTTTTGAGTTTGATTGTGACATGGTTATCTTTGGCTTCTTTTTTTCACATGTACCGGTACACATTTTTTTCACACTTTCTCAGGAACAATTGAAAAGTAGTTCATATTTCAAGAGCAGCTTGACCCTAATGAGTTGTAACATATGAGCACTTTTCATATGTGACACTTTCATGACTTTCTTTTTTTTACCTATAATAAGCCTTTGAAGTTTTATCACTTTTGTTGATTACCGTAGATGATTATAAAGATAATTGGATAATCCTAGGTAATATATAATGCATGATGTGAATATTCATATATGTGACCCTTTCACAATGTTTATTATAGTAAAAATAAATTTGTCACACTTTTATCCAGAACTATTTGACATGTTTGAGAGAACAATTTTTTCTGCAGCTCGACTATAATGAGTTGTAAGTTGCAAGAACTTTTCAGATCTGCGACACACCTATATTTTCTATAAAAGGTACACATATAATTAACCTTTGCAAGTTTTATCACTTTTACCATGTTTACTGTTTATTGGGGAAGGTGGTCTAGTAAAAATATTGAATAATGATTCTTGTCTGAATACCTTTGTTTCTTATCAGACTATTTTCAAATTTTTAGAAAGGTTTTTCTATCATTATAATCATGGTCCTCTGTTGAGTTTGATAAAAAGAGAAATCTGAAATGGTCGGGAAAGCAACTTATTCCATTGTTAATCTTGTTGCTGGGATAGCGCCTTCATTTCTTCTGAGGTCCTATATAAATTTGCAACTATTAAAATGTTGTATTAGCTCAATCTTGAAAATAATCTGCAGTTGGGGATTTTTTTTGGAGGGAATGGTGACTTGTAAAACTATCTCAGATTTCATTGTCTTAAACTTGCAGTAAGATGAGAGTTTTTTATTTTTCTCTGTATTGAAGGCCTCATTTTGAATTTGAGATTAAAAACAGCAATAAAAGCGCTATTTCTTTGCTTTTTATGTGCTTATTTGCTGTGCATATATACTTATTTTGTGTACTGTATGGATGCCTCGTATCTTTTGTTTTTCTATTAATAAAAGCTTTCTCATAAAAGTTCTTTTAATTCTTCTTAGTATTTGAAATAATGCCTTACTCTTTGTAATTTCAGATGTATTGGAATATACTTGGACACAGTCAACATATTTATTCGTATAGCTATGATCTTGTCAGGTGGAGGTGGAAAGAGAAAATAAACATTCAAATAAAGTTTTGATTTAAACAAACAGTACATTCTGACCGTTGAAGTTGATCTGGACAGTGAATTTCCATCTGTGATTATTGACAATTTACATATTTGTACCTGGATTCATCATGTTCATTGTTTTTTTTTCTGTTTTATGAGTTTTAACAACATTATGACAACATGCTATATATATATTAACACATCACTTATTTGCTTGTACATGTATTAGGCAAAAATAACAAGTGTGCCTGCTTACTGTACACAGCTTTTTGTTCATCATTATTTCAAATATTTCTTGATCACTGATTGGAAAAGAAAAACAAACTTTTTAAAGTTAGCCAGTTTGTCTACATTGAATCCTATTTAGACTATACAAATTCTTGTATAAAATATCCACATTTTCAGTTGAAATTAAATGGCAAGACTGTTTTTTTGGTGTTTTTTTTTTGTACATGAATAATTGATGGTAAGGTTAAAAAGGTTGAAAAATTATCAAAAATGGATATTTATTTGAAAAGTAGAATTTAAATACAATGCTTCAAACTGTCATGACTGTGATAAATATATTCTTGGCCATAAAATAAACAATCAGGAGAATTAATGACATATAAAACAGTCCAGTATAGACTTGATGTATTAAATGTTTATGTTTATAACAGTTTTGTTTGTTGTTTTGTCTGAATGTTTGATTTTATCAGTTTATAACTGATGTCTTTTTTTTTCATTATTTCGTATAAAGAATATATATGTTGTACTGGTCAAATACATTTTTTTTCGCTATAATACAGCTATTTTTAACATACGGTACTGAGCTAGATGTTATCATTAAACTACCTTATGTGACTCATTAGCCTCCTTATCTGAATTTTCAGTACATTCCTGTAAAAAAGTAAGACAAAAATGATGATTATAATGAATTTGTGTTTTAGTGTCCAGTGACAAATATTACATGTATATCAGGATAAGAAGATGTTAAGGTTATGTGTTTGTGTTTGAATGTCACCACTTAGCAGGATTTTCATAAGATTACAGTACATGAATATATGTGATCCTACATCTACCTGAAAAGATTCTGATAAACACCTTATTTTTACAGAAAGGAACACATGTCAATTTTCAAGTTTACACTTGTGGCTAGTTAGGGTAGTAAACAGATATTAAAGCTTCATATTGTTTGCAGCGACTGATATTTCATGATGTATATTCCGAAAATCATGATTATCTGTTTATAGTGCTATTTTTTATCTTTTCCTTTTCACTTGGACCGTTAACGCTGTCGACAAAAGAACGCTTGATAACTTTTCCTCACACATTGTTCCATCTCTGAAAAGATGAGGGCTAACAAGTTCTGTTCTTATCACAAAGACCCCATACCTGAATTATGGATCAATTTATCAGAATGATGTGAGCTAATTATAGGGAAGCAGCATACATTTTGTAAGCTCACTTGATCATCCAAATGGTGTTTGGTATATTTTCACATGTTTGTCAAATACTCTTTGACAAAAAGGCTGATATAAAACACACTTAGAAAAATGAAAGTATATGAAAAAAAAGATGGGGTGTGAATGTTAATGAGCCATTGTTTTACCGGAGACTGAATGAAGACAAAGATAAGCAAAATGAAAACAATTCAAACGAGAAAGCTAAAGGGCTGATTTAACTACATAACAAATTCACAATATACAAATTGACAATTTAGGAATCGACAAGTTACAAAACATCAATCTGAGACTACTATAACACATATAGTAGTCTCAGCATCAATATACAAATTGACAATTTATTAATTGACAAGTTACAAAACGTCAATATGCAAATTGACTTTTTGCACTACGCTGTTGTGAACTGCCCCGCCCTTCCCAAAAATTAACCCCCCTTTATATTGGCATGTTCTATTGATAATTATAAGTTTAACTTAACACAAGGCGGTCAGTTGTTAGTTGGTTTAGCATTTACGTTTGTTAAAATATAGAAAAGGCCTAGGGTCATGGAAAAAGTCGCAGGAAAAAAGTTCACATGAAATTAAGACAATTAAAAAGCTTATTAAGATAATCTGATAAATTTAATTTTTAAAAGATTTTTTTCTACAATTTTCATTAAATTTCATTAAATATAAAAAAAAAAGAAGATGTGGTATTATAGCTAATAGGACAATTCTTCATAAGAGACTAACTGACACAGTAATTAACAGCTATAGGTCACAGGACGGCCTTCAACAATGATCAAAAGTCATACTGCATAGTCAGCTGTTACAGACCTGAAATCACAAATGTAAAATATTCTAAACGAGAAAACTAACGACCTAATTAAAGGGAAACTTCGCAAAAAAATCAAAAATTGATATTATGTTCATTCTGTATAAAAATGCTCAAATTCATAGATATTAAAGTTTTATTCCGCTAGATAAGCGATCACCATCGATTTTAAATTTTAGAGTATCAATTCTCTGCGATCCGCCATTTTGTCTTCTTTCCCGATTAATAAAAACGATATGTCTATAAACCACAAAGAAACAAAACTACAGTAACCGATGTAGTCGTAATTGCGTGTCGATATCTTGTCAACCGCACGGTTATTTTATCCGACTAACTAACTTGATACGAAAAATATTCTTACTTTTTTTAAATTACCATGGTCTGTTGTTTTTAAACTGTTGATATTGGAATTAGGTGAAAAGTCAAAGTTGAAATCATAAATAAGTGTTCCGTGAAAATTGTTTTCGAAAATCTAATTTGTTCATAATTCTTTAAAGTAATAAACAAATATATTTTGATCTTCCCTCCTCTGGTCACCAGCATGGCTAAAGGTATTACTTCCAAAGGTATTGTGAGGGGTGTGAGGTGACACTTCCAGGTATTCAAGCGATTTCCTGTCGGGCTTGCAAGTTCATGCATCGTTTCACTTCTGTAGGTATTGATCAGTGTACACGGCTGATAACTTATAACTTATAACTTTCCATTTTGAACTATCAGATGAATAATATACAACTCTGTCTTACTTGTCATTACTAAACTCATACGCTTGTTTATAAATAACATTTCTGGTGTAAAGAATATAATTCATAAACATATAAATAATACCCAAAAAATAAGATTTGATGAAATTAAAATCTATTTAAATATTTTTTCCAAGGGTGAATTTGGGAAAATGTAATATATAGTCATTGTCAATAGTGAAGGACAGATTGGAACAGACCAGAAATATTGATTTAAAAAAATGTACGCACTTGCCGACGATTCGTTTATACGACTGGATAGAAAGTTACGGAACTATAGCGCAATTTAAAATATATACATGTATACATTGAACATAAGAAAAAAACATATATTTTGAATAAATAGGGGTAAAAGTGTTGTAAATAGACTAGTCCACGTATGCCAACAGTATGTAATCATCGAATGTCGATAGACTATTGTATACCAGAAGAAAAAGAGAACCAATTTGATTTAAATACAGGTCGATGTATAACTTTTGCTTTGGTTCATTGAAGCTGTGGACCTAGTAAAATCACAGATTTATATTTCAATAAGATTGTTCTCGAACAAAGGAAGTAATTCGTCATCACAATTGTTATATATGCCACTGGACGAACACTAATTATCCCCAGGGAATGTGAATATTTTGCTGGGAAACTTTTGAGTATCAAAGTTTCAAATTAATTTCGGGATTTATTTTCTTTCTTGGTATTCAATAACAGAAAAAAGAATAAATTACTTGTTCGCTAAATAGGGGTATTCTTGTCAGATAAAAGACTTTTAGTTATATTTAAAAAATAGGGAAATATGACATTAAATTGGTTCTGTCTTTTTTTTAAACATCGTTAAAAAGATGTGTGTCTAAGGTGAACGCCACAAGAACCCTGTAATACTAGTACGAGAGTATAGCATGTAAACATTCCTTCTCAATAATATGGTTGTATTGGAAATCTTTTCATACAGATTGACAACTCATTGTCCGATATGCATGTAATATTTGCCACATGACGCCCATAGTTCTTTCTACCATCATCATCTTATTCTGTGATATTGCTGTAAACATCGATGGTTCACACCCAAACAAAATTGGAGTAATGGACCTTCAGAGCTTCTCCGTGTTATACACTTGTGAAATATATAGACGAAATTTCTGTATTGAAATGAATCTACATCTCACAAACAGGATTTTCAAATAACGATTGTGAGTAATCACCTTACAAACCAATATAAACGTATGGCAAGATATAACCTTGAAGGAATTTAGTTTTTGTCAGACGCAAGAACTCATCACTATATATATCATAAACGTATACGTATATATATGCATACAGTTTCAAATATTAAGAACAAGCGGTCGATGTCGATAGTCTGTTTTCTAACTGTACAGAGTTAAACATGTCACTTGTTCATTCTTGGAAGCCTTCATATTCCCCGTCTAACGATGGGAACTCTTTCTGATTGTGTTGACTATAAATGCTTGTATGGTAATTCTGTCGTTTATTGTTGAGCCTGCAACTTTTGTTGCAGAAAGCTCGACATAGGGATAGTGATCCGGCGGTGGCGGCGGCGGCGGCGGTGTTAGCTAACTTCTTAAAAGCTTTATATTTTAGAAGGTGGAAGACCTGGATGCTTCATACTTTGTATATAGATGCCTCATGCTACGAAGTTTCCGTCAGTCACATGTCCAATGTCCTTGACCTCATTTTCATGGTTCAGTGACCACTTGAAAAAAAAGTTCAGATTTTTTGTAATGTTGAATTCTCTCTTATTATAAGTAATAGGATATCTATATTTGATATGTGCGTACCTTGCAAGGTCCTCATGTCTGTCAGACAGTTTTCACTTGACCTCGACCTCATTTCATGGATCAGTGAACAAGGTTAAGTTTTGGTGGTCAAGTACGTATCTCAGATACTATAAGCAATAGGGCTTGTATATTCGGTGTATGGAAGGACTGTAAGGTGTACATGTCCAACTGGCAGGTGTCATCTGACCTTGACCTCATTTTCATGGTTCAGTGGTTATAGTTAAATTTTTGTGTTTTGGTCTGTTTTTTTCATACTATATGCAATAGGTCTACTGTATTTGTTGTATGGAATGATTGTAAGGTGTACATGTCTAGCGGGCAGATGTCATGTGACCTTGACCTCATTTTCATGGTTCAGTGGTTATAGTTAAATTTTTGTGTTTTGGTCTGTTTTTTTCATACTATATGCAATAGGTCTACTATATTTGTTGTATGGAATGATTGTAAGGTGTACATGTCTAGCGGGCAGATTTCATGTGACCTTGACGTCATTTTCATGGTTCAATGGTCAAAGTTAAGTTTTTGAGTTTTGGTCTATTTATCTAATACTATATGCCATAGGTCAACTATATTTTGTGTATGGAAATATTTTATGATCTTTATGTCAGTAGCGCAGGTTTCTTTTGACCATGACCTCATTTTCACGGTTCATTGCACAGTGTTAATTTTTTGTGTTTTGGTCTATTTTTCTTAAACTATAAGTAATAGGTCAACTATATATGTTGTATAAAAGCATTGTTAGCTGTACATGTCTGCCTGGCATGGTTCATCTGACCTTGACCTCATTTTCATGGTTCATTGGTCTGTGTTTAGTTATCTTGGTTAATGTTAAGTTTATGAGACAGTTGTAATAAAGCTTTATACTTAGGACTATCAACATAATATCAATGATTAGTATAGAAGGCGAGACATTTCAGCGTGTGCACTCTTGTCTGTACAAGCGGTTGCATTTCCTCTACTTTCCCAACAAACAAACGAACGAAACGCCACTAGTCTGATTTCTCTGGAGCTCATCCTCAATGGCTCTTATACGTCAGGAAACTTACATGTATACTAATAATGATTGTTTCAAGAACAACGATGCATGGACGAACTATTATAAATTCGTCAATATCAGTTATGCATGACTAAAATATAACTTTTATTACAACTACTGTATTACTTATTTGGAT
Source organism: Mytilus galloprovincialis (assembly GCF_965363235.1). Classification (NCBI taxonomy): domain Eukaryota; kingdom Metazoa; phylum Mollusca; class Bivalvia; order Mytilida; family Mytilidae; genus Mytilus; species Mytilus galloprovincialis. The sequence goes on along the minus strand of NC_134846.1, from coordinate 3,422,208 downwards.
TAATGACGGCTATCATGTTCAACATTGCACAAATATTATCATAGAATTTAAAAAAAAAATCCTCAAAAATCCTCAAAAGAAATAATGCCTTAGCTTAGATAATTGATATTCTTTTCACAAAAAGTTCGTGTAAATGATTGTCAAATGAATTTAATTATGTAAGAATAAAATGTTAAAAAGAAACTAAAAAAAAATCATGCATGTTGTATGTTGTATTTTTTTGTCAATTAAAAACTTTAAAATTGCAATAGTTTTATTAGCATTTATACACAGCCAGATTTGAATACAAGTTAAGAAATTCCGGTAAAGTCAATGATATCAAACAGATGTACAATGGTATATCAAATTGGGTAATATTGCATTTAGTTTTTATAAAAGATTAAAACTACTATTTTTTGCTTCATATTTGAATCTTTACGCCAATTGCCGCTAAGAAAGTAATCAAAAATTGTTTCCTTTTATTTTTATACACTTTCGGAATTACGAATCTGAATTTTATTTTCAATTAATTTACACAATTTAATTATTGTATCTTTATTCTCATCGTGTATTAAATCTTAGTGTATTGACATCGTGACAGCATACTCTTTCTAATCCTTTCTGTTTATCCTTTCCAAATAACAACATTTATACCTGTGTACGCTTGAACTCACACCTGCGGCTAAATAGCTACAAGGTAAACGAATTGACCTCAAGCCGAGAAATATACAGTGACCTTTACAAAATAATATACACACTCTGCTCACACATTAGTTGCATTGAAATGATTATCAAAACAATAACGGTAAAAAGAACTGAAATATTTTCAGTTCAATATCAGTAAAAATGTTCAATAAATATTTTATGAAAAAAATCTCAACAATAATTAATTTAATTTATTCAAAAACATTTACTAGAGATAATTTTATAGGAGTTTAATTCAATCAATACAAAACGGTATATGCATATTCATTTTCGTTCATTCTTATATTGTGGTTAATAACTTCGACCATTCGTCAGCTGTGCGCTTTTAATTACGTATATTGTCGATAAGCTATAAGAGTTAAACAGATTTTATTTTTTCCCAGAATTCAATAAATCGGGCTAATACGTCACGACCCACTCGAGAATTCAACCAAAAAAGTTACAAATACTTGATTTTCTCCGTTATTAGAAGGAATATAAATTTAAAACTTTGCAAATGTGTTTTTTATGTTAAGATGAACATAATTAGATGATAAGTAAAAAATCGCGGAATTTCCCTTTAATGTTCAAAAAACGAACGAAAAATAAACATCTAACCGTAAAATTTCTTATATTATTTTATTTCTTTTTACTTTCGTAAAGGATTGTTTTTCGTAAGGCCCGTTTTTGGCGCTATTTTGCCAGCTCTGGTAAAATAGCGATTTATATAGAGTTTAGCTATATTGCCGGTCTTATTTATGTTTAAAATTGAAGTATATAAATTAAGAATAGACTATAAAAACGTACACTTTAATAAGAAATCTATTTACCAATATGTCTTCTTTAAAGTTAACATTTATACAAAACATGAATATACATTGATATTCTATACTTTAACAATATTAAGTAGTCTCCAAAAACGTGTCCTTTTAAAATATTTAACTGACAAAAAAGCATAACTATCAAAATTGATACTTGTACTTTTTTCTTTAATAGGAAGTCTAATATAAAGCATAAATATTAAAATTGATATGGCGCAGGACGTTTGCGCTTTTTAATAGGACATTTGCGCTTATTTGTTTTGGACACTTGCGCTTTAAATCATAGGACATTTGCGCTTTTTACATAGGACATTTGCGCTTTTGCAATATTTGGTTTTTATGACTATCCTCCTCTTTTATCCGGACTTGGGACCCGCATGTTTGACCTGCCAAAAAAGCGGAAATGTCCATAGTATTTGAAGCACAAATGTCCTATCGTTTAACAGGTAAAAAATCGCAAACGTCCTGTGCCCAATTGATACTAGTACATTTTTCTTTAATACGAAGACTAAAATTACGTCTTTTAAAAAAACATATAATACCCATGCATAAGCAAAGCATACAAATTAACCCATATAAAATATTGACATTCTGAACTTTTCCTATTAGTTTTGAAACAAAAAGTAATACCCAACAACAACAAACTGCTAAAACGAACGTGACAAAACCAGTGCCTGTGCCAGTGCTTGTTGGTAAATTTCTTTTAAGTCTGTCTGCATGGCACCAGTAAGGTGCTGCCACAAGAGACAAAAACTGAACATAACGCGTGTTTCTTCTGCGTCTGCATCACTTTTGCAGAAAATGCAGATATATGCATTTCAGTATTTAGCATTCATAGAATAAATGCTGTCAATCGCTAGATTTCTATGCATCATGTGTACATCATGGGTCATGTTGTCGCAGGCACTAAAAAACTCAAAATTAGTTGTACGGAACACCTGCAAAGTGAATAATAATTACAATATTTAAATAATAACAGAAAGTTTACCCCCTCACCTCACCCAGTTGCTAAAATTAGTGGTTTTGAAAATCATCTAAACAAACTTCAAATCTCGTGAAATATTTTAACAGAATAAGTAGCTTTCTAAAACAGAACTTGAAAAATGAAAAAAAAGGGGGGCCAATGATATTTTCTGTCCTGTCCGTAGACGATTGACAAGAAAAGTTTTAAGTAAATTGAAGGCAGTTTGTGTTGTATTCTTTTAAAACCTTGACACCTATATGGCTTTTACAAAATTTAGTCTATGATTACGGAAAATTTATTTTGTAGGAATAGATACAAATATTAAAATTGGTTTAAACTATGTTTTCACAACAACATTTTTAAAAGTCTTGGAATTCACTTTGTCAGGTTTGTTTTACCAGAATTAGCCGTTACGGAAAAAGACCGTTTATTAGGTCGTTTTTATGCAGTTAATCTGCATTATGCGAGCCCCCTAGATTTGTGGTCTACCCAATAAATGCTATTAAAAATACTGGCCATTGTTATTATCTATCTGGCTACTATGTTATATATAACTAATTGAACACTTTTTTAATACTTTTAATTCTGGATTACAAAAAATATGACTAGAAAAACCTTAAATGATCGTCGAATCACCCAAAACTTTTGAAGTTGCACATAGGAAGTAGTGCTCATTAGGAATTCTTATGTAGTTTATTATTGCCTGTGCTTTTGGCTAAGATGTCAAAAAAACATTAGTACGAAATATTTAATCGCCGAAAATCTTTTAAGACAAGTAGTTTGGCAAAAGTCGTAGGAATATTGTTTGTCGTCAATACGTAGTACAACTACGTCAGTAGTCTATTATATAATAATTTCAACTGTTCATGCTGTTGGCGGCAATTTCAAATTAGAAGACGAAATTCGTATCTTTTCAATTTGGAGGCAGGGGTTCAAATTAGCGGTGGTCCGAGATCCGCGACCTTCCACTTTCGACTTGGTTACTAGCCGCGCCCGACGGGCCTTCCACTCTGAGACAACTATATCACATTTATAGTAGTCTCAGTTCCACTTGAAAGAAAATAAAAATAGCTTTGCAAACCTTTTCGCCAAAGTCTCCAAATAAACGATCTCAAAACTTATTTTAATCATTATTATTCATGACAGCGATGTCAATTTTGTTCAATCGCTAGCTATATACAGAAAATCGCCGACAACAAATGTGTTACCTAATACGAGTAAAATCGTACCTGACTGACTAAAACAACATTGGAACACAATGACAATGGCTGCCGTGAAAAGACAATTACAATTTCGGATCCGATTCCGGAAGCGGATAAGGGTAATTCCGGGTTTTGGGCGAATCCAGGCAGGTGACAAAATACATCTATGCATGGTAAATGAATATAAACACTAGAATTGAAAACCAAAAGATATATGTAAAAGAAAAAAAAAGCAGAAAATATTTTAAACAGAAACTCAAAATTACTTTTGACAAATTTTAATGTCAAAATCCAATACAATGTGATAGCTGGGAACAGTATATCTAACATTATATATGTTCCTGGTCACAGTATAAATTTTCTTTATTAGTGATAAATGTTGATAATGCATGTAAGATGCTTTTAAAGTGTAAACATATTACTGCAATTTTGAAGGGGTAATTTTTTTTTCTCAATTTTGAAGGGTCAGTTAAAGTAGCTGGAAGATTCTTACTTTATTTTCACAAATAACTACCTGAATGTAGGCAAATCATATGATATACAGGTGGCGTCCTTTGGGCCACTCTACCCCCTCCTGTTTGATAACTTTGAAACGGATGAGATCCCCACCTCTCAACCATATACATTCATGTATGGGACTATATATATAACTAATCAAATGAAATATAAGGGGAGTCCATGGGGTGACCCACCCCTCCTGTTTGGGAACTTACGAAACGGTCGAGATCCCCACCCCTAAACAATATATATTCATGTATGGGTCAATATAACTAATTAAATGAAATATAGGGGGAGTCCCCCTACCCCCTCCTGTTTGAGAACTTGGAAACCGATGAGATCCCCACCCCTAAACCATATATATTCATGTATGGGACAATATAACAAATCAAATGAAATATAGGGGAAGTCCCTGGGGTCATCCTATCCCTTCCTGTTTGAGAACTTGAAAACCCTCGAGATCCCCACCCCTAAACCATATATATTCATGTATGGGACAATATAACAAATCATTTACATTTACTATGGGCAGGTCAGTCAGACCTCACCTTTGATCCTTGCAGTGGTGAACATTTGTCTGATTTGTGTCGCATAACTATTGTACTATAGAACACATACTCAGTTTTCTTTACAGGGAAACCAGTCCATTCATACTATTACATGTTCGTACTAAGTCAACACGTACTACTAGAACAGTCAACTAAAACCAACGTTAACTACCAACTAGAACAACTACAATCATTGCGAACTTGTACCACTGCAGACTCACCATAAAAAATATACATTTATAATTTCATTGCTATTGAAACCTTGATAACATATAAATTATTTGCCTAAATAATTAATTCATTTGATAAACATAAATGTACAATATACAATATATGAATGTTTAATGCCACATCAGAGGCGGATTTAGAGGGTTTTTCAGTGCCCCCTTCCATTTTTGAGAAAAAATTTGGTTGATTATATAGGGAATCACTGAAGCATGACTGGAGCAGGTCCCCTGTTAGGCAGGCAGTGGGCCCCCACTTATGAAAATTTCTGGATCCGCCACTGCACATAATTACGTTTGCCTGGTTTTTGGTTAACTGCCCTCAGCGCTTACAGCGCTTTGGTTTTTAACGAAATTGCTACAGGGGAAATATTTGTATTCATAAAATTTAGAAAGTGTTGTTTTTTTTCCATTGAGGTTCCTATTATTGTGCGTTTCCACATGGCTACTTAAAAGCTTTCTGCATAATCCTAAAATGGACGACCGCTCGGCATAATTCTGAATTAACGAGACATTTCTATAAACGGTGATTTGATTCTACTTTTAAAAAGAAGAAACCAAATCTATCTTACAATATTACAGCCAATTCATGATCATTTATAAGGATCGGACACATTTTTAATAAAATATAAAAATGATTTCATATCTTTGTTTTAAATAGCATTTTAATTCGTTTTATTATACGTTTGCTTTATGAAAAACTAAAACATTGTAACTATATGTTTTGCTGATCGATCGCATCAAGTTACTTTTGAAGTGACTTATCTTGTTCCTAAGATCAAAATGAAATCAATTAATGTGTGTAATAAGCATTTATAATATTGCATCAAATGCCACCGTTTCTCTATGTGTTATCTGAGGTGTGAGAAAATAAACTAAACTTTTAATTAACTTGTAATATATTTCAATATTGAATATTTTATTTGATAGGATGTGTTATATACTTTTTACGTGTAACAAATAAAAATGTCTCCCAAAATGCAGTTATTTTCAATCGGCAATTTAACAGCTTGGTCATTCTTAACGGCATGTCGGTTTGGACGGTCGCAACAATAGGACTAATTAATTAGTTTAAGAAAAAAGTAAAGAAAAATGGTAAAAACTACGAAAAACAATATAGCTGTGACAGGCGACAATGTTAAAGCATCTACCGCAATTTTCCAGAAACGCCGTTCATCGAATCATTTGCAGGAGGCGGAAAAAGTTCTCGATCTTCGTGCTAATTCATTAATTGGACTAACAAATCAAGAACTGCAAAAACTTGTTAACTTTGACAACGAGTATTTCAAACAGTTATCAAAATCTCCAACAGGACGATTTTATAATCCAGAGTTCAATATCAGTACCGGACATAATTCAACGGGATTAAAACAAACAGCATATTTCATCGACGAACACAGTGCAGCCAGTGAACGGACTACAGCGATGGAACTCCGCCGTGCATTTTCGAACTTGACGAAGGATAGTATTGGCAACAGATCAAACAAAACTAATATTTATCAACAAGCTTTCAAGCGATCAAAAACAGATATGCCTGAAATGTATGCGAATCGAACATGCAATTTGCCACCGCTGCACAAAGTGTCCACTGATAATCGTATGAAAAAACGCATGACCTTTGGTGCCTCTAAATCGCACCATAATTCAATTTCTCTGGAACAGCTTCCGCCAATTCAGTTACTGAAAAGGAACGATAGAATAAACGAAAGACAGAACAATGAAAAAGAAAACGAACTGCTTGAAAAAAGCCTGGATCGAGTTGAAGAAACAATACACGACGTTTACGCTAATCAGAAACAAGTTTTGGCTTTTCGTCACAGTAGGGGGAAAGCAGTTCATGGATTCACAGGAGAACTAAAGTTACGTCCAAACCAATCAGAACTAGATGATTTAATTGAGAGAAGTAAAAATCCAGCTTCAATTTCACTGAGACGTGCAACAGCAAATGGTGACATGGGGTTTCTTGTGTCGTCTGCCAACGAATCTGCAAATGAACTGAATGTAGTGAAGGAACACAAAAGTAATTTTGAGATTAGAAAAGAATATGGTAAAAATTTGGAAAAGAATTGGTTCAAAAGTTTCCTTCAACAGGCCAAATCACAGAAAAAAGGAGACTTGACAAGTAGTAAGTTTGATGTAAACTTAGAACTGTTCTACAGCCCCGAACCTACCGCACGGGAAAACGAAATATTCGATGACGCTAGCGATATTGACAGCAATTGTGATGATGATATCGACTTAAATGAAGGTTACGAACGTGACAATAGGAATAAGGTAACTGAAATGAAACAGTTTGAAAGAAAGAAACATTTACTTGATATTTCAGCATTATACGCGTCTACTGATGTGTTAACGGGAGAAGACAATGAAATGGACCGAGATACAGAATCGGATATAGAGATCATCTTGAAAGATAATGAACTGGTTCAAAAGAAAACAAAGCATAAAATGAGGAAAAAACGTAGGAAAAAGGAAAAACGCTACAAAGAAATTATTGAACCCGAAAATATTGAAATTCCACCGCTAACTGATAAGGAACTAAGAGCTATGCGACTGAACATCAAAAAGAAAACGCCGGCACCAGTATTGACAGGAAAACGTAAGTTTTTACAAGCAGCAAATGCAGTTTTTGTGGCACTTCAGTTTCGTAAGATATTAAACACTATAAGAGAAAGAAAGAAAAAAAGACGCAGTCGAAAATCAAAGAAGAAACTTCGACGAGTAAAATGGAAACCTTCGATTGATGAATACGTTGCATATGAAAGAACCTTGACGTCACCAACACTGAAAGACAAGTTCATGGCCGATATAGGTATAGACTTGCTTAAAGATGTTGAAAGTTTAGATATTTCTACCAACGAGATATTAGAAGGAACTGAAATCGAACAAGATCGTAAAAGTAGACCTCTGTCTAAATTCGGAATAGAAGTTAGTAAAGCTTGTGTTGAAGATGTTGAGCGATTGCTGACTGATCAAAATCGTACGCTTAAGAAATTCAGCCGTCTAAGAAGACATAGTGCTCCTCTGCTTTCGATGCCTGAAGGATTGCTGATAGAAATTAAGGAAAAATCGAAAAGAAGGAAGCGCGACCGAAGTAAATCCGTCCGCCGAATAAAATCTACTAAAAAGAAAATCGAAAAAAGACCAAAAACACCAGAAGTCCGAAAGTGTTCTTGTATTCACCATGAACATTTAATACCGGATAGAAGAACATCAGTTACGCGTGCTCGTGCATCGCATATACTATCTTCATCATGTGCGATTAAAGAGGAGTCGGATATTCCGAAAGCCAAATATTTTAGATTTCACAGGAGTCAGGTTTTAAAGCGACGTCCAAGCTTAAATGAAGAAGAATTGAAAAAATTAAAAGATATAGATTTGCATGAACTTTTACGTGGCATTGATATGAATGCCAAAGATATCAAAATTCAGATAATTATGCGAAAAATGAAAAAGCAAAAACGTCGCAAAGCACAGATATTAAACGCTGTCCTTCGGACTCCGGAAGAATCAGAAAATACGGACGAGGAACTTGAGTCAGGCAGTGACTCGGAAACAGATGAAAGTTCTTCAGAATACGATGAATATAATACAATGAACACAACCCCATTTGTGTCTTCCGGTGTTCAGTGGAACGTACCGAAATCCAATCGACGAAATTTTACGGCTGCAGACGTTGATCGTGAACTGAAGCGCGTGACCCGATTCTTTTTGGAAATGAAGGACTGCTCGTATATAAGATTTACTGGAATTAACCAAGCTATTGTGAAAAAGCTTGACGAGATCATAACGTAAGCAGTCGGAATTATTTGTAGATATTGTGTGAATTATTGAATTAATTAAATATGTGAAATTGTAACCAATTTATTTTTTTCTACCGTATAAGATTTTTATTATAAAATAAATAGACATGTTTGTTAAACATCGATGAGACAGCAATCCAAGAGAGTAGCATACATATATTCAACATGCCAAATTTGACACCGACACCGAGTATCTAAACGTTGCAAATAAATAAACATACTAGTAAACAAACAAACTTATTTCATAAACACGAATCCCTTTAACAAGAAAAAGAAAACACTCAGATATCATGACATGATACAACCATTGACGAATTCCTTATTTGTGATAGGCACAAGGATATTTGGCGGATTTAATCTTCTTTTTATGTATAGCAGACAATATTCAACTTACTTACCAATTTATTGATCTGAACCGAATGGGGCATAATTTATCAGGAATAAAAGGAGATGGAGAGTAAATATATCGAAGATACAACGACACTGAAAGTTATAAAACACACAATTTAAGAGGTCGTCTAACTATCTTCAACAATAGACAAGTGCATGTACATTACCCACAGCCTTAAATCGTCCCCTTAATATATGTACAGATGTGGATGTTTTTCATTCCGATCATGTTTTACATATCCAATTAAAAAACAGTCGCCGGACCCCTTAAATTCCTCCTAGACCAAAACAAAACAAACAAGCAAGCAAACAAAAACAAACAAACAAACAAACAAACAAACAAACAAACAAACAAAAAACATTACAAAATGCAAATCATCAAGAAAGCATCCATAACCCAAAATAAAATACAAATAATACAAATAAAAACCAAGACATCACAGAAGTCAACTTGACATGTGCTCTTTTACATAAGACAAATGTTTATAATACAATATGACATAATCCCAATCTAGAAATTAAAGCATGTAAAAATGGCGTAATCGTTATATCAAGATTCCCAACACTATACTCAATAAATGATTTTTAAAAAAGAGAGAAGTCAACCACCGACAATGTACACGGCATTGGACAAGCGCATGACCATGTAGCGAGTTAAACTTTCGTTTGTAGATCGGAACTCGTCCCCTTGAAATTGTGTTCAGCTGCAAAACAAAAAGAACCTTCATTTAATAGAACGCACAATAAAAAACATCCCACACATGACCCTTCTATACTAAGTTTGGTATAATAAAATTTTTTTTTTTATTTTTCATGTCTTCAGGGCATATGTTTATAGCTTAATGGCCACACATACGATACATAGTTAATATCTTTATGGCCAAAAATACACTGCTTAGTTAATATCTTTATAGCCAAACATGTGTTGCATAGTTATAATAGCTTTATGGGAAAAAATCGCTGAATAGTTAATAGCTTTATGGCCAAAAAAAAACACTGCATAGTTAATATCTTTATGGCCAGAAAAACGCTGAAGAGTTGATATCGTAATGGCCAATATACGCTGAATGGTAGACAGCTTTATGGTCAAAATTAATACTCTGAATAGTTGGTAGCTTTATGGCCAAAAATACGCTAAATAGTAGATAGCTTTCTGGTCAAAATACGCTGCATAGTTAATAGCTTCTGGCCAAAATACGCTGCATAGTTAAAATTCATGGCCAAAATACTCTGAATAGTTGGTAGCTTTATAGCCAAATATACGCTGAATAAATAAAAGCTTACTGACAAAAAAATATGTAGCTAAATTATAAATGAATAAAGACATGAGAAAACCAGAAACTAAATCAAAACTTTAACAGAAGAAAATCGATATGTGTCATCTATATGATACATTTTAAGTTTTGTTATTGACGTCTTTCAGGTCAAAGTTTTACCAAAATATATATAAGGGTTTGAATGGGTATTCAGAACTGAGAATAACGGATACACACAAACATAGGCCACTTAAATAGGGATTTCAGTAAAAGAGATCAAAACAATTAACGAAGAACAACATTTTGTAAAATTATTATAGAATAGAGAATAATTGGCCAAATATTAGGAAGAATAGAAAAAAAGTATCTGCAAAAATAAAGAATACAGACCTGAAGGACCACCCATTCAGACCCTTACAGACCTGAAGGACCACCCTTTTAGACCCTTACAGACCTGAAGGACCACCCTTTTAGACCCTTACAGACCTGAAGGACCACCCTTTTAGACCCTTATGTAATTGCAACATCATAATTTATGTTCTTTAGCAGCTATATATAAAGAAAAATAACATATTGTTATACTATGTCTTTCAATTCTAATTAGGCGTTTTCTTGTTATCTTTTTTTCTCCAATTTTGACATGTGAGTGAAACAAATTAAGCGGAAATTGGCTACGCCATAATAAAAGAAAATACCGTCTTTTGTCGTGGTTGTATTCCCACTTTACCTCTCTCAATGTTAATTTATAAAAAAAATAGGATTGTTCTCGTCCTGAAAATACATAAAACATATTTGCTTTTAAGCAAAATACACACTCTACAATCAATCATTAAACTCACACAATATTTATCTTAGCTAATCCGAATACTGCAGTCGTTATATTCGATTTTTTATGATGGCTCGCGAGTTTCAACATTTATATTGTAGACACAATTCATCAAAATCGTGACACGTTATTTTCCACACTTTTGAGTAATCATATTTTCCTCGACTAGTGGTTTGTTTGGGCGCAGTGATAATCAAATAATGTATTAAATGCTTTTAAATGGAAACAATTTTATTCAGTTCAGACGCAAACTGGATATATATGATTTTGTATATGTTTTTAATGCATCAACATATTTTAAATCATAATGGTTTTATAATTTGATATTAAATGCCCATCTGATTATTATTATTGTATCAAGGAGTCAGTGTCATAAAAGATTAGATACATGTAAAGTCAGGATACTCTAGCTTTATGTTAAACGACAAACGAAGAGAAAACACTTATTTAACGACGAGAGAAACAACTAGTTAGAAAACACATATTAAAAAATTAGTGAAAAAAAGCCAGAAAACACTATAATTATACGACGAGAGAAAGGTACAGGTCTTATTATGTTTTGATATTTATATAATTCGTTTGTTATGAAATATTAAGACGTTTAAAGAAATGAGCGATTCTATATTATATCAGAAGCTGGAGTCAAATTTACTAAGGGAAGGCTATTTAGGGTGGTACCTAACACTATAGAAGGTAACTCTGTAAAATCAGCTAAACGTTTTAATTACGTTGTGTTGTTAAGGGAATATTAAGCTTCTCAGTGATCAAAATAAGTGTTTGTCAAACTGCTATATAACCTGTGTAATTTTTCTGATAAAACGGTTGGTTCAAATTTGTTCATTTTTTTTTTATATTTTTGTCAAAGGGTCATTGTAAATACTTTGTCAAAATTTTAAGATAATTAAACGAGCCAAATTAATTTTAGTTAAAGTGTTGGGTACCACCTTAACTTTGACTTTGACTGAAATTACATTTCGTACCATGGTAGCATACTATTGATATTTGAAATAAAATAATTGATATTAGATTGAATAACATAACTATTAAATAGATCTTTTTTGTCCTTCTCTATAGAAAAACATATTTTTTTCTAAATTGAAGATTATTTCGTAATATTTTCTGATGAATAATAACCGATTAATTAGTATTCCTATACGGCTACATGCGCTTATTCAAGTTATTGGTATACCCGCGTATTTCGTACTCCGTGTCGGCGTCTCGCCTGAGTCAAGCACTTTTCAAATGATTTTTAAAGTTTGGTCTTAAGGTTAACTATTATCCTTCGCTACAAGTATTGGGGTTGAAGGTTAAGCGTTTAGAAAGATTTTTAACCGGACCACATCAATTATTACATTAATTATGACTGTACCTGTTCCTATAGTCAGGAGCCGATCATTCAGTGGTCGTTGTTGATTACTGTATGTACTATATATTAGTTTTGGGTTTATTGTTTGAGAATAACTCAAGGAGATTGTAGCTGTTTTTTTTTTTGTTTTGATTTTTTTTTCACAAATTGTCACACTATATATAATATATAGCTAGTTGGGACTCATTTTGAGGCCCGTACGGAATCAGTTGTGCCAAAAACTATATAGACGGTTCATTATTATTAAAATCTATCAAATGATACATTGCATTAATTGTTCTTTAACTGTCCCTTTGCCTCAGATTAATCGGTATAGACATAAACGTTATTTATATACATGTATAAACAAATGTTATCAAATGCAGTTCAGCATACACTATCATGAAGATTGTTTCCTCAACACAGACTTATTGATTTATTGTTTTACAAATGGCTAAACTTCTTGAGTCAAATATTGTATGCATGTTCAGGACGAGAACAAATTAACGATATGTAGATCCTTCGATAGGGATTGGCTGGAATGGAAGGCTGCAAATTTGAATTTCAACAAGAAAATGGATGTAAAACGGATAGGAACATATATAGAAATTGTGTATACATGTATCTACGGATCCCTCAAACAGTTATAACACACGTTCTTAAAATGTAGAGAGCTTGGCATTCTCTTTAAACGAGGCATTGAATATAACATCTTTATTTTGACTATACGTGGCTGGTAATTTAAACATCCCATTTAACAAAACGGACGCCCACTTTTGAAAGAATTTTCCTGTCGGTCGGAAAGAGACGAAGATTTACAAGATTTCAACCTCATCAACCTCAATAATCCTGTGGGTTCCTAAACAATGGTATAATCATTTTGTATTAAATTGAGCATACCTGAATAAACAATGCTGATTCATCCAAAACTATACTACATGTACATGTGGCAAGTAATGTTTTTAATGTTAGTTTTCTTTATTCTTTTTTTCTAGTACCCCATTATCTTTTATTCTTTATTTCTTAGTCTCCCATTATTCTTATTCTTATTTCTAATACCACATTATTCCTTATTTTTTAATACCCCATTATTCTTTATTTTCTAGTACCCCATTATTCTTTATTCTTTATGTTCTAGTACCCCATTATTCTCTGTTTTCTAGTAGTCCGCTTTTCTTTATTCTTTATTTTCTAGTACCCCATTATTCGTTTTTCTTTTTTTTTAATACCGAACTCCATCTGTGTCCAATCCTATTGCTTGGATGTTGCAATAACATATGATTAGAATAAATTGTCGTTTATATATTAAAAAAAGAAGATGAGGTATGATTGCTAATGAGAAAACTTTCCACCAGAGACCAAAATGACACAGAAATGAACAACTATGTGTCACCGTACGACCTTCAACAATGAGCAAAGCCCAAAACTTATCTGAAGTGTTTGATCTGTTGTTAAATTAGAAATATCCAATTACCACATAGTTAGCTATAAAAGAACCCGAAATGACAATGTAAAACAATTCAAACGAGAAAACTAACGGCCTAATTTAGTCGTTTTTTATAATTTTGCCATGGCTTCATTAGATTGTATTCGACTTATGAATTTGACCATTCCTTTAATTTGCTTATTTCTGCCTTTCTTTGACTGATATTTGAGGATTTAGAACCTAATGTATTGTATTTTTGATAACGTTTTCATACTTCTCATTTTACTAAATTTATCTTAGCTATATAATATCCATTGGGTAAACAAATCAAATTTATTTTATTGCTAATCAAAGCGCCCACAAGGAGCAGAACGATCAACATTTATCATTTAATTACATACAAATGATTACAAGTGATTCAATATGATTGAGACACAATGTTATAAAAAAATATTTATTAAGACAATCAGAAGAATACAACAAGCACAGTTTTTAATAATATAACTAGGTTAGGAAAGGGGGGGGGGGTCACTTATATGAAACAAAACTTGCAACAAATTAGATATGTGTAATCTATAATAATATTGGAGAAAATCTATGAAAGAAATCAGTGAATGCATTTTTTTTTATTAAATAGTCGACAGGATGTTACAACTAATAAACTGGCGGCAAATTGCAATTTGCATTTAAAAGAAATTTAAACGGCGTGAAACGCTTTCCATGTGTGAGGAAGAGTCATTAACGCCGTATATAGAAGAGATATTTTAACGCCGTGTAACAGTTCGTCAATTGTATGAAGAAAAATAATTTTAACACCGTGTGTCAGTTTCCATTATGTGAAGAAGAGTCATCTTAACGCCGTGTAACACTTTCCATTGTGTGAAGAAGAATCAATTTTACGCCGTGTAGCTGTCTCTATTGTGTATAGACGAGTCGTTTCAACGCCGTGTAATAGTTTTCTTCGTGCGGAGAAGAGCAATTTTAACGCCATGTAACTGTCTCTATTGTACCGCGCTGAAGTACGTCCATTATTCATAGTTCATTATTCATTATTCAATAATGAATAATGAAATAGTTCACTATTCAATATTCAATATTGAAAAATGAATAATGAATAATGAAATGGTTTATGTTTCATTATTCAAATTGAAGCGGTGAATAGTGAAAAAAATATAAAAAAAATTGACTGTGACACTATAGCTATATTTTGATTCGAAATGACCATAAGACGGTTTACGGAGGACCTAAATGCTACAATATGCATAAAAATGAGGAAATATAAAAAAGAAGATGTGGTATGATTGCCAATGATACAAATATCCAGAAAGACCACAATGACACAGACAATAACAACTATAGCTCACCGTACAACCTTCAACAATGAGCAAAGCCCATACTGCATAGTCAGCTGTTAAAGGTTCCGCAACGAATATTAGAAGACCTAAATGCCAAAATACGCGTGAAAAAAAACAAATAGCCAATTTTGAATAATGAAATGGATATTTTGAATTTTGAAATGGAGTGCGGCGACCTTTTAGCTCCTAATTATAGATAAATCTTATACCCCATTCGAAAGCCGATTACAAGAGCAACAAAATGTATATAGTCAATATGTTCCGCAACGAATATTAGAAGACCTAAATGCCAAAATACGCGTGAAAATTAAGAAATAGCCAATTTTGAATAATGAAATGGATATTTTGAATAATGGAATGGACTGCAGCGACCCTTTAGCCCCTAATTATAGATAAACCTTATACCTCATTCGAAAGCTGATTACAAGAGGAACAACATGTATATAGTCAATATGTTCCGCAACGAATATTAGAAGACCTAAATGCCGAAATACGCGTGAAAATTAAGAAATAGCCAATTTTGAAAAATGAAATAGATATTTTGAATAATGGAATGGACTGCGGCGACTCTTTAGCCCCTAATTGTAGATAAACCTTATACTTCATTCGAAAGCTGATTACAAGAGGAACAAAATGTATATAGTCAATATGTTCTGCAACGAATATAAGAAGACCTAAATGCCAAAATACGCGTGAAAATTAAGAAATAGCCAATTTTGAATAATGAAATGGATATTTTGAATAATGGAATGGACTGCTGCGACCCTTTAGCCCCTAATTATAGACAAACCTTATACCTCATTCGACAGCTGATTACAAGAGGAACAACATGTATATAGTCAATATGTTCCGCAACGAATATTAGAAGACCTAAATGCCGAAATACGCGTGAAAATTAAGAAATAGCCAATTTTGAATAATGAAATGGATATTTTGAATAATGGAATGGACTGCTGCGACCCTTTAGCCCCTAATTATAGATAAACCTTATACCTCATTCGAAAGCTGATTACAAGAGGAACAACATGTGTATAGTCAATATGTTCCGCAACGAATATTAGAAGACCTAAATGCCGAAATACGCGTGAAAATTAAGAAATAGCCAATTTTGAATAATGAAATGGATATTTTGAATAATGGAATGGACTGCGGCGACCCTTTAGCCCCTAATTATAGATAAATCTTATACCTCATTCGAAAGCTGATTACAAGAGAAACAAAAAGTATATAGTCAATATGTTCCGCAACGAATATTAGAAGACCTGATTGCCAAAATACGCGTGAAAATTAAGAAAAAGACAATTTTGAACAATGAAATGGATATTTTGAATAATGGAATGGACTGCGGCGACCCTTTAGCCCCTAATTAAAGATAAACCTTATACCTCATTCAAAAGCTGATTACAAGAGGAACAACATGTATATAGTCAATATGTTCTGCAACGAATATTAGAAGACCTAAATGCCGAAATGCGCGTGAAAATTAAGAAAAAGCCAATTTTGAATAATGAAATGGATATTTTGAATAATGGAATGGACTGCGGCAACTCTTTAGCCCCTAATTGTAAATAAACCTTCTACTTCATTCGAAAGCTGATTACAAGAGGAACAAAATGTATATAGTCAATATGTTCTGCAACGAATATAAGAAGACCTAAATGCCAAAATACGCGTGAAAATTAAGAAATAGCCAATTTTGAATAATGAAATGGATATTTTGAATAATGGAATGGACTGCTGCGACCCTTTAGCCCCTAATTATAGATAAACCTTATACCTCATTCGAAAGCTGATTACAAGAGGAACAACATGTGTATAGTCAATATGTTCCGCAACGAATATTAGAAGACCTAAATGCCAAAATACGCGTGAAAATTAAGAAATAGCCAATTTTGAATAATGAAATGGCTATTTTGAATAATGGAATGGACTGCGGCGACCCTTTAGCCCCTAATTATAGATAAATCTTATACCTCATTCGAAAGCTTATTACAAGAGAAACAAAAAGTATATAGTCAATATGTTCCGCAACGAATATTAGAAGACCTGATTGCCAAAATACGCGTGAAAATTAAGAAAAAGTCAATTTTGAAAAATGAAATGGATATTTTGAATAATGGAATGGACTGCGGCGACCCTTTAGCCCCTATTATAGATAAACCTTATACCTCATTCGAAAGCTGATTACAAGATGAACAACATGTGTATAGTCAATATGTTCTGCCACGAATATTAGAAGACCTAAATGCCGAAATACGCGTGAAAATTAAGAAATAGCCAATTTTGAATAATGAAATGGATATTTTGAATAATGGAATGGACTGCGGCGACCCTTTAGTCCCTAATTATAGATAAACCTTATACCTCATTCGAAAGCTGATTACAAGAGGAACAACATGTGTATAGTCAATATGTTCCGCAACGAATATTAGAAGACCTAAATGCCGAAATACGCGTGAAAATTAAGAAATAGCCAATTTTGAATAATGAAATGGATATTTTGAATAATGGAATGGACTGCGGCGACCCTTTAGCCCCTATTATAGATAAACCTTATACCTCATTCGAAAGCTGATTTCAAGAGGAACAAAATGTATATATTCAATATATTCTGCAACGAATATTAGAAGACCTAAATGCCAAAATACGCGTAAAAATTAAGAAATAGCCAATTTTGAATATTGAAATGGATGTTTTGAATAATGGAATGGAGTGCGGCGACCCTTTAGCCCCTAATTATAGATAAACCTTATACCTCATTCGAAAGCTGATTACAAGAGGAACATCATGCTTATAGTCAATATGTTCCGCAACGAATATTAGAAGACCTAAATGTCAAAATACGCGTGAAAATTAAGAAATAGCCAATTTTGAATAATGAAATGGATATTTTGAATAATGGAATGGACTGCGGTGACCCTTTAGCCCCTAATTATAGATAAACCTTATACCTTATTCGAAAGCTGATTACATGAGGAACAACATGTATTTAGTCAATATGTTCCGCAACAAACATTAGAAGACCTAAATGCCAAAATACGCGTGAAAATTAAGAAATAGCCAATTTTGAATAATGAAATGGATATTTTGAATAATGGAATGGAGTGCGGCGACCTTTTAGCCCCTAATTATAGATAAACCTTATACCTCATTCGAAAGCTGATTACAAGAGGAACATCATGCTTATAGTCAATATGTTCCGCAACGAATATTAGAAGACCTAAATGTCAAAATACGCGTGAAAATTAAGAAATAGCCAATTTTGAATAATGAAATGGATATTTTGAATAATGGAATGGAGTGCGGCGACCTTTTAGCCCCTAATTATAGATAAACCTTATACCTCATTCGAAAGCTGATTACAAGAGGAACATCATGCTTATAGTCAATATGTTCCGCAACGAATATTAGAAGACCTAAATGTCAAAATACGCGTGAAAATTAAGAAATAGCCAATTTTGAATAATGAAATGGATATTTTGAATAATGGAATGGAGTGCGGCGACCTTTTAGCCCCTAATTATAGATAAACCTTATACCTCATTCGAAAGCTGATTACAAGAGGAACATCATGCTTATAGTCAATATGTTCCGCAACGAATATTAGAAGACCTAAATGTCAAAATACGCCTGAAAATTAAGAAATAGCCAATTTTGAATAATGAAATGGATATTTTGAATAATGGAATGGACTGCGGCGACCCTTTAGCCCCTAATTATAGATAAATCTTATACCTCATTCGAAAGCTGATTACAAGAGGAACAAAATGTATATAGTCAATATGTTCCGAAACGAATATTAGAAGTCCTAAATGCCAAAATACGCGTCAAAAATTAAGAAATAGCCAATTTTGAATAATGAAATGGATATTTTGAACAATGGAATGGAGTGCAGCGACCCTTTAGCCCCTAATTATAGATAAATCTTATACGTCATTCGAAAGCTGATTACAAGAGGAACAACATGTATATAGTCAATATGTTCCGCAACGAATATTAGAAGACCTTATTGCCGAAATACGCGTGAAAATTAAGAAATAGCCAATTTTGAATAATGAAATGGATATTTTGAATATTGGAATGGACTGGCAGGACTCTTCAGCCGCTAATTGCAGATATATATTATACCTCAATCGAAAGCTTATCAAGAGAGGAACAAAAGGTATATAGTCAATTTGTTCCGCAACGCATATTAGAGGAGTAATGAAGGACTTAAAGATCGAATTACGCATGAACATTAAGAAATAGGCAATTTTGAATAATGAAATGGATATTTTAAATAATGGAATGGACTGGCAGGACCCTTCAGCCCCTAATTACAGATATATATTATACCTCAATCGAAAGCTTATTCAGAGAGGAACAAAATGTATATAGTCAATATGTTCCGCAACGTATATTAGAGGAGTAACGACGGACTTAAATATCGAAATACACCTGAACATTGAGAAATAGCCAATTTTGAATAATGAAATGGGTATTTTGAATAATGGAATGGACTGGCAGGACCCTTCAACCCCTAATTACAGATATATATTATACCTCAATCGAAAGCTTATTAAAAGAGGAACAAAAGGTATATAGTCAATTTGTTCCGCAACGCATATTACAGGAGTAACGAAGGACTTAAAGATCGAATTACGCGTGAACATTGAGAAAAAGCCGATTTTGAATAATGGAAGGGACTGGCAGGACCCTTCAGCCCCTAACTACAGATATATATTATACCTCAATCGAAAGTTTATTAAAAGAGGAACAAAAGGTATATAGTCAATGTGTTCCGCAACGCATATTAGAGGAGTAACAAAGGACTTAAATATCGAAATACGCGTGAGCATATACAAATAGCCAATTTTGAATAATGAAATGGATATTTTGAATAATGGAATGGACTGGCAGGACCCTTCAGCCCCTAAATACAGATATATATTATACCTCAATCGAAAGTTTATTCAGAGAGGAACAAAAGGTATATAGTCAATATGTTCCGCAACGGATATTAGAGGAGTAACAACGGACTTAAATATCGAAATACACCTGAACATTGAAAAATAGCCAATTTTGAATAATGAAATGGGTATTTTGAATAATGGAATGGACTGGCAGGACCCTTCAACCCCTAATTACAGATATATATTACACCTCAATCGAAAGCTTATTAAAAGAGTAACAAAAGGTATATAGTCAATTTGTTCCGCAACGCAATTTACAGAAGTAACGAAGGACTTAAAGATCGAATTACGTGTGAACATTGAGAAATAGCAAATTTTGAATAATGAAATGGATATTTTGAATAATGGAATGGACTGGCAGGACCTTTCAACCCCTAATTACAGATACATGTATATCTTATACCTCAATCGAAAGCTTATCAAAAGAGGAACAAAATGTATCAATTCAATATGTTCCGCAACGCATATTAGAGGAGTAACGAAGGACTTAAATATCGAAATACGCGTGAACATTGAGAAATAACTTACTTTAAATAATGGAATGGACTGCTGCAACCCTTCAGTCCCTAATCAAGGCAAAATTTATACACTAAATTAAAGATAAATGATAGAGGAATAAACTGAGTATAAACGATATGTGCCGCAATGACCATAAGAGGGTTTAAGGAGGATCAAATGCCAAAATACGCGTGAAAATTAAGAAATAGCCAATTTTGAATAATGAAATAGATATTTTGAATAATGGAATGGAATGCTGTGACTCTTTAGCCCTTAATTATAGATAAACCTTACACCTCATTAGAAAGCTTATTACGAGAGGAACAAAATGTATATAGTCAACATGTTCCGCAACACATATTAGAGGAGTAACGAAGGACCTAAATATTAAAATACGCTTGAACATTAAGAAATAGCTTATTTTGAATAATGGAGTGGACTGCTGCAACCATTCAGTCCCTAATCAAGACATTCTTTGTGGAAGAAAGAGACACACACACAAAAAAACAAGAATGCATACGCTGAAATGTCTCGCCTTCTTTACTAATCATTGATATTATTTTGATAGTCTTAAATGTAAAGCTTTATTACAACTGTCACACAAACTCAACATAAACCAAGAAAATGAAACATTGATCAATTAACCATGTAAATAAGGTCACGGTCAGATGAACCATGCCAGGCAGACATGTACATCTAACAATTCTTCAATACAACAAATATAGTTGACCTATTGCTTACAAATTAAGAAAAACCGACCAAAACACAAACACATAGCACTTAGCAATGAACCGTGAATATGAGGTCAAGGTCAAATAAAATCTGCGCGACTGACATAATTTTATTATAGATAAGTATGTAAATAATTTCCATACACCAAATATAGTTGACCTAATGCATATATAGTATTAGAATAAAAACCAAAACTCAAAAACTTTACTTTGACCACTGAACCATGAAAATGAGGTCAGGGTCAGATGACACCTGTCAGTTAGACATGTACACCTTACAACCATTCCATACACTAAATATAGTAGACCTAGGCATATTGCATATACTATTAGAAAAATAGACCAAAACTCAAAAACTAACTTTGACCACTGAACCATGAAAATTAGGTCAAGGTCAGATGACACCTGTCAGCTAGACATGTACACCTAATAATCATTCCATACACCAAATATAGTAAGCATATTGCATGTAGTATGAGAAAAATAGACCAAAATTCAAAAACTTAACTTTGACCACTGAACCATGCAAATGAGGTCAAGGTCAGATGACACCTGTCAGTTAGATATGTATGCCTTACAATCATTCCATACACCAAATATAGTAGACCTATTGCATATAGTATAAGAAAAACAGACCAAAACACAAAAAACTTAACTATAACCACTGAACCATGAAAATGAGGTCAAGGTCAGATGACACCTGCCAGTTGGACATGTACAACTTACAGTCCTTCCATACACGAAATATACTAGACCTATTGCTTATAGTATCTGAGATATAGACTTGAACACCAAAACTTAACCTTGTTCACTGATCCATGAAATAAGGTCGAGGTCAAGTGAAAACTGTCTGACGGACATGAGGACCTTGCAAGGTATGCACATACCAAATATAGTTATCTTATTACTAATAATAAGAGAGAATTTAACATTAAAAAAAATCTTAACTTTTTTCAAGTAGTCACTGAACCATGAAAATGAGGTCAATGACATTAGACATGTGGCTGACGGAAAGTTCGTAACATGAGGCATCTATATATATAAAGTTTGAAGCATCCAGGTCTTCTACCTTCTAAAATATAAAGCTTTTAAAAAGTAATCTAACACCGCCGCCGGATCACTATCCATATGTCGAGCTTTCTGCAACAAAAGTTGCAGGCTCGACAATAAAAATTCACAAATAGAATAAACACAATGGATTTTACGATTACAAATATGTCTGAACAGAGATAGAATACGGCGCAAGAGGTATAAATTCTGAAAAAAAAGTGGACGCTGTTAAAGCCAATCGAGAACAGCGCTGCAATGATGAGGAAATTCTCAAATAGCAAGGAGTAGGGCCGGACTCAACATGGATTGTCAAAGACATTAAAGATGTTGACACGAAGTAAAAGTCTGCAAAATTATAACCTTGTGCTCGAAAGGGGAAACTATTCGCACATGGAAATGTGAGAGATTAAACAAGCAGCTTTCTACCGTCTTCGCAAAGGGAGAGACCGATGGAGCTGTGCAATTTTTGAGCTATGGGATTAAAAAATCCAGACACACCGGGTACGTTTCACGACTTTCTTATTTTTCATAAGGATGTAGGATCGAGAGTGTTAGGATATGTTTTGTAGGCCCCAAAACTGGGTCTGAAAACCAGTGAACTGGGGATGGTGATTTTGGGGTAACCTAAATTGATTTTTTTTATTGTTAGGATAAAGACATGAATCCAATAGTGAACATGGAGTTAGTAGTTGAAAACGTCAAAGCCCTGAGAGGTATAGCCAAAATGAACCACCTTCGAGGGTATTCCCGGTTGAGGAAAGATCAGTTGGTTGAGAGGTGATAGAAACGAAGACAAATCTTAAATTTCATCGTCGTCCCAAACCCCACACGAGGAAGGAGATTATCACCCAGACAAAACAACTTGGGTTGAAAGGGGTTAGCAGGCTGTCGATAGATCGACTGCTGAAGAAGGTGCAGGAAAAGATTTGGAAAGATAGGAAAGCCATTGGGGATAACATTGAGGTACATTCGCCGAAGAAAGCCTTTAAAGATGTATTTACTACCTGGAATATGACTCCATCATGGCATGGATGTGCAGACCTCCCTTGAGGTCTCTCGGGTGTCACTAGGGGAACTTATAGAATATGGGCATTGTAAGGGGAAAACCAATGTGATCATGCACTGTATTTTTGAAAAGATTAATCCAACAGGTAAGGCGGATGATGAGAACGAGAGATACTTTCACTCTGGAAACTAGATTTTCACCCCGGCCACGAGCTTGGTTGAAACCCTTGAGGAGATAAATGAAAAGATCGTTGAAAAGATTGCCCGGTGGACCTCCGACAAAACTAGGGAAATGGTGAATACTTCCTCGGTCCAGTGGGGGGTGTATCCCTTCTCGAATGTACCTTTCTTATTGGTGATTCGGAAAATCGCGGTGGTTATATGGGAGGTATGCTGCCGTTAAGGTTCCAATACAACTTGTTTTCATGCTCCTTATGACTTGCGGCAACAGGGGCCATCTTGATAGCGGTGCTTGGTGGTATTGCACTGGCGATCAAGATCGTCCAGGACATCGATATAGGTGCGTGTGGAGTTGGCTGAAAAGTATTTGAACATTTTCTCTTTCATGGTGCGGTTTCAACGTTTGACAATACTCGACTTATCTTCGTTCCCGGTGGAGTAGAGATCGATACCATGCTTTTGAAGCAGCTGATTTAGATGTGTGTTGTAAAACTCAGTGCCTTTGTCTGTACATAGCTTCTTGGGCACACCGCTTGGAAGGCATCCCGCACCATCACCCCCTTCCTGTTTTTGAGTGGTATAGACAGTCATATTTCGAAAAGACATCGATAATGCTCAGGATAAATTTATTTCCCTTGATGTCCCTAGAGAAGTCACTCATATCAACGAGGTCGGCCGCCCAGGTCTCATCCACACCACCCACCGCTACACAGCGTTTATGAAACTAACGTCGAACTGGTTTGTGCAACTCCTCAGCTAACTCATCGGTCCAGCGAACAGTTTTTTACTTGTCTATCCCAAATTCATGTATTTGGTTTTCATGTTACATTTGTTATTCTCGTGGTGTTTTGTCTGATGATTGGTCTGTTTCTGTGTGTGTTGCGTTTCGGTGTTGTGTCGTTGTTCTCCTCTTATATTTAATGCGTTTCGCTCGGTTTTGGTTTGTTACCCCGATTTTGTTTTTTGTCCATGGATTTATGAGTTTTGAACAGCGGTATACTACTGTTGCCTTTATTTTTAACACCCAGACCGAATCGAACTTTGGTACCGATGATTGGTCCGACGATACTGCAGTCCAAGCGTTCGTGTGTGGTACAGTTGGGAATGGTGTTAATCGAGGCTAGCATAGCTTCGTCACAGATGGTGTTGCGTGCGGTTGTATCCTTGTGCTGGGCATAACAAAGATCGTGGTGATATTTGGTCAACTTGAATAATGGGTTTTGACCAAGCCTTCGGGTGCCATCGTGAAGTAGTCGTTTTCTAAGTCTAGTCCCTCGCCCGGTGAAGTTGTGTCCGGGTACATGCATTTCCATGGGTAATCGGTTGATTAGTTTGTTCATGAACCCTGTACCGGTTGTAGCAACGAACTGAGACTTCTTGGCATCGCACACCTTGCAGTTGCAAACCTTTCTCCGTCACCCGTTGCTGGTCATTACCTCGCTTGTGTTAACTGTGTCCATCTTTCTATGACTTTCACGCAGAAAATCATCTCTATGTTATTTTAATAAATGAACGTTGAAGACATTTCCTACAGTGCCAACGCCCTCACGAGGAGTAATCACTACCTCCTACTTCAGCGATCGATAAGACGGTTGATCATTGGGAAATCGGACTGTGGTAAGACGACGCTGCTGAACAACCTATTCCAGCGCGATGGATGGCTCCGACTACAATCGATTGTACGTCTACGGATAATCGCTTCACCAACCTATCTACCAGCTGTTGGAGCAAGCGCTGGAAAAAAGCTTTCCTAAAGAAGATATCGAGACCTCCTACAGTGCAAGGGCAAGTCACCCTACTCGTTGATCGATGTGGTCAACACCTTATCACCACCGCGACACCCGAGTGGTATCGAGACTTTTTTTCGGTCAAGGGAGCGATGTACCAAACCCCCGAGAACTTGATCCCAACCGTAAGAACCTCATGGTGAACCTCATGGTGTTCGACGACTTGATGCTGAGAAAACAGAACACGTGTGAAGACAACGTCGATTGTTTCTAACTGTGCCAGAACTACTTCACACTGCCCAGCCAGTCGATCCGGGAGAATGCCAACTTCCCCTGCCTCTTTCAGCAGAATGCTAAGAATATCGACCACATCCGACTCGATCACTGCAACGATCTCACCAAGGAACAGTACAGTTTGACTCTCTGTGTAAGCATTGCTGGTCTAAGCCCTATGGATTTGTAACCATCGATTTTACAAGCACAAAGGCAAATGGAAAATATGCAAATTAAATGAGTTCTTTGAGGTATAAGATAATATAAATAGATAATATCTGGACACAGAGGAACCCTGCAAGTTCGAATGGCCCTGCAAATGCAATTTTGAGTGGGTTCCATGTTGAAAATGCAGTTGCGTGATCCTTCGACCGATCTAAAGCGGTGGAGGTGATTTCAATGCATGGAACTCCACCATTATGGTAAGGTGTAGCGATTTTCTCAACCCCAATGCCCTGCCAAGACGCTTTGAGGCCACCAGTGCACATACCCATGACACTTGAATCTTTCGAAGAAAAGGGATCCGTATCAGCTGTGTAATACCTTCATGCGCAACTCATTGATTAGGTGCGTTCACACCAACGCTTAGGGGCGTTCAACAGCATTCGATCCTATTAGATGAATGACATTTATCAAGATTATCGACCCTAAGCAGCGTGAGGCACTTGTCAGGGAGTTGGAAGACACCAAACGGAAGATTCAAGCCAGTAATATACAGCATCGCCTCTACAAGATTGAGCTTAGCCGGGACCTTTACAAGGTGTTCAAGCCTGTGGTTGAGGCTTAGCGAGAGGCAACTTCACAGATCACCAAAAAGATGGCAGACCTTCCTGCAACAGTGCCAGTACTCCCTCCTCCACCGCCCAAGGAACCCTTGGCCTGTGGGAAGTTATGGTGAAAAAGAAACCAGAATCGTTCGAGCTCGACGACCTTGACGACTATGCAGAGATCCTGAAAAGTTCCGGTGATATGTATAAAGGCAATTTCATCTTTTCAAGAACCCCGAAGGCGAATAAGAATTACAAGTGGAAGGGAATCGTGTCCCACATCTACCAGAAGTATAAGTTTGGCAGTGAGCTGCAAACCGTGTTTTTTTCGCACTTCAAGCAGCTTCTCGATCGCTTGGAACTGTGTGCTGCAGCATACCGAGCAGGAAATAATGGTGTGCGCAACGAAATTGTGTCGATTATCCATGCTATGAAAAAGGGTAGATATATCAGCATCGAAGAATATATGGCGCTTCATCATAGTATCCTATAATAAATGTTGCAAATCAAGAAAGGTTACGCCTGAAAGTAGGCATACAGTGGTAGAGGACTGTTTGGCACAATTGCCAGTTTGGCTGGGCGCATGTTTACTTCCTCTGCCACCAAAACCATAGAAAGTAAGGCCGTGAGTGCAAACACCAATGCAGCCTTGAGAGGTGTTGAAAAAGGGGCCCAAAGCCGTCGACCATGTGGTTGATAAAGTGACCCGCCCCCGAAAACGCAGAATGTCTACTCAACAGTCCAATGGTCAATCAGCAAACCGCAGCAAACCCAGTTGAACAACCTGATCTCCGGTTCTGGCATTGCTACAAACCTCGACTTTGTGCAACGCTATAAATAAATACATAATGTCTAACATCCTTATAATCACCGAAGGGTTGATCTACGACGAAAGTCTCCAAAAATATAAGGTTCACGAATACGAACCTGAAGCTGGTGCCAACCTGAATAATTCAGGTGAAATCCGCATCAACATCGAAACCCAAGACTTGTTCCTCCATCCCGCTGAAAGTTAACTCTTGGTAGAGAGGCGACTGTAAAAGAACCACGGTAGTGCATATGCTAATGCAAATCTAGTGTCTCTCATTCACAATGGAATCATGTATCTCTTCAAGACTATCAGTTACAATTAATGCAAGCTCTCAGGCCAGCTGATCAAACATATCAACGACCCAGTCGTTGCCATCACTATGCTGGGAATGTGATTTATCCCAACAATTTTTCCCAAATCCCAAGGTCTCAACTAGTGTGGTACAAAGATTCATCTACCGAAGCCGAGGCCGAAAACACAGGGTTTGCAGCACGTCATGGGTATATTATCACCAAGCCCGCCAATAAAAGGATCGTTTTCATTCACCATACCCCTGATATATATTTTCGGCTTTGCAGACGATTACAACAAGATTGTGTATGGATTCAAGCACGAATTCTCACTCGTACGCGACTCGGACGACAATGCCATCCTGCTGCTGCCATCAATGACGTGGCGAAAATAAACCTGAGGACGTGGCGAAAACAACCTGAGTAAGACCTCTAGGTTTGTTCCTCACGTCCTTCCGTCCGATGAAAAAAAAACTGCGGTTGTAAAAGACCATCAAGAGTAAGATCGATTGTGGTTTCTGAATACAACAGTGTGATTCTACAAGTGTTACCTAAACCTTACAGTTCCACTTGCGTTTGTCTGCCAAGAGCGGTCGGGAGAAACCGAGATACATCATTGTTGCCTTTCAGACCGATAAAAGTACGATCGGACTCAAAATGAAGCCGTGTTCGACCACTACCGGTTGCGAATTATCTTCGTCACTCTCAACGCAGAATGCTACCCGGCGGTAGACTTCAATGCCAGTTTCACGCAAACCAAGATCGCCAGAGTGTACAAGAATGTCGCAGAGTTTCGTCGATCTTTATCCACTGTTTGTCATTGAAGTGAGTCACCAGTCCAAGTGGTTGAAGAGTCGACCGTTGACATTCAGATCCTGATCGAGTTCGAGCCCAAAGTACCTGCAAACACCGAGGCATTTTCACTTGTGATTTCCGACAGCATCCTGCAGTTTGAATCCGATGGTCAGAAGATGAACGTCGTGTACAAAAAGTAAAAAAATGGATAAAATTCACCTACAAGTAACTCCTCTTTGCCAGCCGCCATGCCGAAGTCTACGCGATCGTGGTGAAGTTAATAAAACAACTGAGAAGAATGGCGGTATCGAAGAGTGGAAGCAAAAATATGTGACAATGGTGTACCATAAATAAATGGATAACACATGATTGCAGCAAATTGCTAAAATCACCAACCCCAATCATGGGTTTTCCTTCATCGTTTCTGGAAATGATAGCCAAATCCTTATCCGGTTCAACCCCCACTGCAACTCAAGGAATCCAAGACCTACGAGATAGCATTGGTAAACCTGGTAAACCAATAATTCCATCCCTAACATTCATATGCATACAGGTAACCATTCCTTCCGCTACTCTCCCGATGATGGTGACAACTGATTTTCCATCGCACTGAGCACAGGTTCCTATGACATCGAAGACATCAACAATGAAACCCAGCAACAGCTACGGCTCAACAAACACAAAACGAAGATCATCATCGATGCCAACCGGGCGACCCTAAAAGCAACGCTGACCCTCGTCAAACTCTATCAAGTAGACTTCAAAGTTGTCAATAACATCAACACCGTCTTGGGATTCAAGTGGCAGATTTACACGTTCGGTATGATCACAAACGGTTATACAGAAGGGTAGCACATTGTAAATATCATCAGAATCAACAGCATAGTGATATCAACCATGAAGTTATGTAAATGGTACACAGCAGTCTTCAATCTACAGCTTTTGTTTCCGCAGACGGTCCCGTTATGAAAATCATTCAAACCCCCCAGCACCTATTGATAGTATACGTGCCAGTGCGAACCAGCAATCGCATGCAAACATATCTCAACGATCAAGACGGTAGGCTCATCGATCTCAGAGGTGAACATCTCACTATCCGTTTTCATCTTCTTGCGTTTGCACAGTGAATCCCAGTGCCAACGGTCTCTACCTCAAATCCTCAAACGCCCGGATTATCTATGGGTATGGACTCTAATTGGAGCGTGGTCAGCAATTCCACGACGGAGCCGTTCTGATCTTATATTTAGATGCTTACAGTCCCTTTAAAAACATTCCCCTCCTCGGTATGCTCCTATAAAATAAATGAACGATTTAGATTCTTTGTACCGACAGACTATAGTCAATGTGTGTGGAATCAACTCGATGCAGAAATTTGAAGGTATCAAAATACCTTGAATGCCTATAAACGTTCGGACAAAGCTGTATCTGTAGCACTGGGTGTTTGTTCTGTGGTTAGTTTGGTGTTAACCAGCAGTACCCTGGGTTCAGCTTTGACCGGTACAGGTGTTATAGCCACAATTCCTCTGGGGTTTTAGCTTGCTTGAATGCTACCACCGTAATGGATCTCTCACTAATTTCTAGGCATGTAATAATAAAAAAAGAAACACTACGATACCTTGCGATTGTCAAAGTCCAAAAAGTCCTTGGTTGAGCAATCATGTGTCAGCTCTGTTTTAGCTAATGATGAACATATCTATGATGTCGAGTTTGGGAAAGTCGTCACCTGCCTCAAAAACTACTATGACCATAAAGATTAGCTGCAGCAACCCGTGTTCAATTTCAGCGAGGATCTGTCAAAATGTTCCTTTTAGGTTTTTCCCACCATCCCAAATCCAATGGTTTTAGACCCAATTTTCAGGCTTAAACAACATATCCTAACACTTCCAATCATACCGTCCTTATCAAAAATATAAAAGTCGTGGTAATCATAGCCGGTGCGTCTGTTTTTTTTTTCATCCCATAGCTCACGATTTGCACAGTTCCATCGGTCTCTCTCTTTTCCTTGACGGTGGTCAGCTGTTTGTTTAGTCTTTCACATCCCCAAGTGCGGATATTTTCCCCTTTCCAGCACAAGGTTATATTTTTTGAAAACCCACACTTCGTGTTAACATCTGTAATGTCTTTGACAATCCAGGTTGAGTCCTGACCTACTTCTAAGAGTTTCCTCATCAGTATTTTCCAAAATTTCTACCTCTTGCGCCATATTCTCTCTCTGATCAGACATATTTGTAATCTTACAATCCATTGTGTTTACTATCTGCAGATGTTTCTTGATGTGTTTTCTTTCTTCCACAAAGATACATTTTCCCAGGACCACAACCCCACTTTTTCCCCTTCAACCCCAACCACCAACGTTTTCCCTTCTTAACCTCGTCAACGAGCGTGCAAGATTTTCGGATTTTTCGGTCAGGTCCTAGCAGAAATTCCCCTCAAAATGTTCACGCGTATTTCGATATTTAAGTCCTTCGTTACTCCGCGGAATAAATGGACTATATACCATTTGTTCTTCTCTTTATAAGCTTCCAAATGAGGTATAAGGTAGATCTGTAATAAAGGGCTGAAGGGTCAGAGAATTCCATTCCATTATTCAAAATATCCATTTCATTATTCAAAATTGGCTATTTCTCAATGTTCACGCGTATTTCGATATTTAAGTCCTTCGTTACTCCTCTAATATGCGTTGCGGAACCTATTGACTTGATACATTTTGTTCCTCTCTCGATAGGCTTCCGATTTAGGTATAATATATATCTGTAATTAGGGACTGAAGGGTCCTGCCAGTCCATTCCATTATTCAAAATTTCTAGTGTTGTCAACGATTAACCGGTTAACCGGTTAACCGGTCAAACGACCGAATACCGAATACCAAAAACACTAACCGGTTAACCGGACATTGTTTTCAATTTTAATAAATTTAATATAAATTTGTATTGAAATCATTAAATAGTTATGTTTTATTTAAAAATTGTCGTCGCGGTAATTAATTTGACAGATCTATTGATTGCTATTGGTAATCCGACAAACATAAAATTAATTAGAACGTGTCGCTCAGCTTGGGGCAAGATCTTAATGAAACATAATTAGTATACTTGTTATTTTAACAGTAACTTTAAATCAGTAATACGATTAAATTTTACGATTTACTTCATTATTTTATTTTGATCTAATAGCGTGTAGACCTACTTCTAAATGTGCAACCTCCGTCGTGTAAGGCAGCAACCATTTGATTTTCTGGGGGGGGGGGGGGGGGGGGGCTATGGTTTTTTTTCTGTGCAAACTTTTTTTTTCGCCTTCGGCGAAGAACAATCTATTTTTTTAGCGACAAACCGAAAACAATTTTTTTCTTTAAATTTTAGCATTACATATAGTGGCAGCTGAGGGTGAAACAAACAATTTTTTTTTCTCAGGGTCCAAAACAAATTATTTTTTTCACCAAAACCTGGAAACAAACTTTTTTTTCCAAAAAAAAAACATAGCCCCCCCCCCCCCCCCCCCCCCCAGAAAATCAAATGGTTGCTGCCTAAGGCTTTGATATACTTTAAACGAAATGTTAACTAAAATATTGCGAAATGAAAACCAATGTGAATGTACTAAATGTATACGTGATAGTACGAGTAACATGCTTAATCATTTCAAATTGAAACACTCCACATTAATATCGGAGACAAGAGAAAAGGAAAATATAATCGGGTTTAGACATATTCGCTTCTACGAGATCAAGAATTTTTTTTTCTATTTTTCAATCTGAAGTTGATACAAACGCCATAGTTGATACGGTGTATCTGAATATTAAAAGTCAAACTTCGCAAGGAATCCTCACAAACAAGCCTTATAATGCTTAAGGACAAAAAGCGTAAATTTATTACTTGGATGGAAGGTTGTTACCACATCTTAAAGCTATGTGTAGGGTACTAAAGATATAAGGCTTTCAAACACCAACTTAAACTACCGGTTAACCGGTTAATCGGTCGAACGATTATCCGAGTAACCGGTTAGACAATAGTGTACGATTTGACAACACTAAAAATTTCCATTTCATTATTCAAAATTAGCTATTTCTGAATGTCTACGTGTATTTCGATATTTAAGTCCTTCGTTACTCATCTAATATGCGTTGCTGAACATATTGACTATATACCTATTGTTCCTCTCTTGATAAGCTTTCGATTGAGGTACAATATATATCTGTAATTAGGGGCTGAAGGGTCCTGCCAGTCCATTCCATTATTCAAAATATCCATTTCATTATTCAAAATTGGCTATTTCTTAATTTTCACGCGTATTTCGGCATTTAGGTCTTCTAATATTCGTTGCAGAACATATTGACTATATACATTTTGTTCGTCTTGTAATCAGCTTTCGAATGAGATATAAGGTTTATCTATAATTAGGGCTAAAGGGTCGCCGCAGTCCATTCCATTATTCAAAATATCCATTTCATTATTCAAAATTGGCTATTTCTTAATTTTCACGAGTATTTCGGCAATCAGGTCTTTTAATATTCGTTGTGGAACATATTGACTATATACATTTTGTTCGTCATGTAATCAGCTTTCGAATGAGGTATAAGGTTTATCTATAATTAGGGGCTAAAGGGTCGCCGCAGTCCATCCAATTATTCAAAATATCCATTTCATTATTCAAAATTGGCTATTTCTTAATTTTCACGCGTATTTCGGCATTTACGTGTTCTAATATTCGTTGCGGAACATATTGACTATAAGCATGATGTTCCTCTTGTTATCAGCTTTCGAATGAGGTAGAAGGTTTATCTATAATTAGGGGCTAAAGGGTCGCCGCGCTCCATTCCATTATTCAAAATATCCATTTCATTATTCAAAATTGGCTATTTCTTAATTTTCAAGCGTATTTCGGCAATCAGGTCTTCTTATATTCGTTGCGGAACATATTGACTATATACATTTTGTTCGTCTTGTAATCAGCTTTCGAATGAGGTATAAGGTTTATCTATAATTAGGGTCTAAAAGGTCGCCGCAGTCCATTCCATTATTCAAAATATCCATTTCATTATTCAAAATTGGCTATTTCTTAATTTTCACGCGTATTTCGGCAATCAGGTCTTTTAATATTCGTTGTGGAACATATTGACTATATACATTTTGTTCGTCATGTAATCAGCTTTCGAATGAGGTATAAGGTTTATCTATAATTAGGGGCTAAAGGGTCGCCGCAGTCCATTCCATTATTCAAAATATCCATTTCATTATTCAAAATTGGCTATTTCTTAATTTTCATGCGTATTTCGGCATTTACGTCTTCTAATATTCGTTGCGGAACATATTGACTATATACATTTTGTTCGTCTTGTAATCAGCTTTCGAATGAGGTATAAGGTTTATCTATAATTAGGGTCTAAAAGGTCGCCGCAGTCCATTCCATTATTCAAAATATCCATTTCATTATTCAAAATTGGCTATTTCTTAATTTTCACGCGTATTTCGGCAATCAGGTCTTCTAATATTCGTTGCGGAACATATTGACTATATACATTTTGTTCATCTTGTAATCAGCTTTCGAATGAGGTAGAAGGTTTATCTATAATTAGGGGCTAAAGGGTCGCAGCAGTCCATTCCATTATTCAAAATATCCATTTCATTATTCAAAATTGGCTATTTCTTAATTTTCACGCGTATTTCGGCAATCAGGTCTTTTAATATTCGTTGCGGAACATATTGACTATACACATTTTGTTCGTCTTGTAATCAGCTTTCGAATGAGGTATAAGGTTTATCTATAATTAGGGGCTAAAGGGTCGCCGCAGTCCATTCCATTATTCAAAATATCCATTTCATTATTCAAAATTGGCTATTTCTTAATTTTCACGCGTATTTCGGCATTTAGGTCTTCTAATATTCGTTGCGGAACATATTGACTATATACATGTTATTCCTCTTGTAATCAGCTTTCCAATGAGGTATAAGGTTTATCTATAATTAGGGGCTAAAGGGTCGCAGCACTCCATTCCATTATTCAAAATATCCATTTCATTATTCAAAATTGGCTATTTCTTAATTTTCACGCGTATTTTGGCATTAAGGTCTTCTAATATTCGTTGCGGAACATATTGACTGTAAGCATGATGTTCCTCCTGTTATCAGCTTTCGAATGAGGTAGAAGGTTTATCTATAATTAGGGGCTAAAGGGTCGCCGCGCTCCATTCCATTATTCAAAATATCCATTTCATTATTCAAAATTGGCTATTTCTTAATTTTCAAGCGTATTTCGGCAATCAGGTCTTCTTATATTCGTTGTGGAACATATTGACTATATACATTTTGTTCGTCTTGTAATCAGCTTTCGAATGAGGTATAAGGTTTATCTATAATTAGGGTCTAAAAGGTCGCCGCAGTCCATTCCATTATTCAAAATATCCATTTCATTATTCAAAATTGGCTATTTCTTAATTTTCACGCGTATTTCGGCAATCAGGTCTTTTAATATTCGTTGTGGAACATATTGACTATATACATTTTGTTCTTCATGTAATCAGCTTTCGAATGAGGTATAAGGTTTATCTATAATTAGGGGCTAAAGGGTCGCCGCAGTCCATTCCATTATTCAAAATATCCATTTCATTATTCAAAATTGGCTATTTCTTAATTTTCACGCGTATTTCGGCATTTACGTCTTCTAATATTCGTTGCGGAACATATTGACTATATACATTTTGTTCGTCTTGTAATCAGCTTTCGAATGAGGTATAAGGTTTATCTATAATTAGGGTCTAAAAGGTCGCCGCAGTCCATTCCATTATTCAAAATATCCATTTCATTATTCAAAATTGGCTATTTCTTAATTTTCACGCGTATTTCGGCAATCAGGTCTTTTAATATTCGTTGTGGAACATATTGACTATATACATTTTGTTCTTCATGTAATCAGCTTTCGAATGAGGTATAAGGTTTATCTATAATTAGGGGCTAAAGGGTCGCCGCGCTCCATTCCATTATTCAAAATATCCATTTCATTATTCAAAATTGGCTATTTCTTAATTTTCAAGCGTATTTCGGCAATCAGGTCTTCTTATATTCGTTGTGGAACATATTGACTATATACATTTTGTTCGTCTTGTAATCAGCTTTCGAATGAGGTATAAGGTTTATCTATAATTAGGGTCTAAAAGGTCGCCGCAGTCCATTCCATTATTCAAAATATCCATTTCATTATTCAAAATTGGCTATTTCTTAATTTTCACGCGTATTTCGGCAATCAGGTCTTTTAATATTCGTTGTGGAACATATTGACTATATACATTTTGTTCTTCATGTAATCAGCTTTCGAATGAGGTATAAGGTTTATCTATAATTAGGGGCTAAAGGGTCGCCGCAGTCCATTCCATTATTCAAAATATCCATTTCATTATTCAAAATTGGCTATTTCTTAATTTTCACGCGTATTTCGGCATTTACGTCTTCTAATATTCGTTGCGGAACATATTGACTATATACATTTTGTTCGTCTTGTAATCAGCTTTCGAATGAGGTATAAGGTTTATCTATAATTAGGGTCTAAAAGGTCGCCGCAGTCCATTCCATTATTCAAAATATCCATTTCATTATTCAAAATTGGCTATTTCTTAATTTTCACGCGTATTTCGGCAATCAGGTCTTCTAATATTCGTTGCGGAACATATTGACTATATACATTTTGTTCATCTTGTAATCAGCTTTCGAATGAGGTAGAAGGTTTATCTATAATTAGGGGCTAAAGGGTCGCAGCAGTCCATTCCATTATTCAAAATATCCATTTCATTATTCAAAATTGGCTATTTCTTAATTTTCAGGCGTATTTCGGCAATCAGGTCTTTTAATATTCGTTGCGGAACATATTGACTATACACATTTTGTTCGTCTTGTAATCAGCTTTCGAATGAGGTATAAGGTTTATCTATAATTAGGGGCTAAAGGGTCGCCGCAGTCCATTCCATTATTCAAAATATCCATTTCATTATTCAAAATTGGCTATTTCTTAATTTTCACGCGTATTTCGGCATTTAGGTCTTCTAATATTCGTTGCGGAACATATTGACTATGTACATGTTATTCCTCTTGTAATCAGCTTTCCAATGAGGTATAAGGTTTATCTATAATTAGGGGCTAAAGGGTCGCAGCACTCCATTCCATTATTCAAAATATCCATTTCATTATTCAAAATTGTTTATTTCTTAATTTTCACGCGTATTTTGGCATTAAGGTCTTCTAATATTCGTTGCGGAACATATTGACTGTAAGCATGATGTTCCTCCTGTTATCAGCTTTCGAATGAGGTAGAAGGTTTATCTATAATTAGGGGCTAAAGGGTCGCCGCGCTCCATTCCATTATTCAAAATATCCATTTCATTATTCAAAATTGGCTATTTCTTAATTTTCACGCGTATTTCGGCAATCAGGTCTTCTAATATTCGTTGCGGAACATATTTTGACTATATACATTTTGTTCGTCTTGTAATCAGCTTTCGAATGAGGTATAAGGTTTATCTATAATTAGGGGCTAAACGGTCGCAGCAGTCCATTCCATTATTCAAAATATCCATTTCATTATTCAAAATTGGCTATTTTTTTAATTTTCACGCGTATTTTGGCATTTAGGTCTTCTAATATTCGTTGCGAAACATATTGACTATATGCATTTTGTTCCTCTCGTAATCAGCTTTCGAATGAAGTATAAAGTTTATCTACAATTAGGGGCTAAAGAGTCGCCGCAGTTCATTCCATTATTCAAAATATCCATTTCATTATTCAAAATTGGCTATTTCTTAATTTTCATGCGTATTTTGGCATTTAGGTCTTCTTATATTCGTTGTGGAACATATTGACTATATACATTTTGTTCCTCTTGTAATCAGCTTTCGAATGAGGTATAAGGTTTATCTATAATAGGGCTAAAGGGTCGCCGCAGTTCATTCCATTATTCAAAATATCCATTTCATTATTCAAAATTGGCTATTTTTTAATTTTCACGCGTATTTTGGCATTTAGGTCTTCTAATATTTGTTGCGGAACATATTGACTATATACATTTTGTTCCTCTTGTAATCAGCTTTCGAATGAGGTATAAGATTTATCTATAATTAGGGGTTAAAGGGTCGCCGCACTCCATTCCATTATTCAAAATATCCATTTCATTATTCAAAATTGGCTATAACTCAATGTTCAGGCGTATTTAGATATTTAAGTCCTTCGTTACTCCTCTAAAAGGCGTTGCGGTACATATTGACTATATACATTTTGTTCCTCTCTTAATAACCTTTCGATTGAGGTAGAATATATATCTGTAATTAGGGCTGAAGGGTCACAGCAGTCCATTCCATTATTCAAAATATCCATTTCATTATTCAAAATTGGCTAACATGTTTAACCCCGTAACATTATTTATGTTTGTGCCTGTTCCAAGTCAGGAGTCTGTAATTTATTGGTTGTCGTTTGTTTAAGTGTTACATATTTGTTTTCCGTTCATTATTTTACATAAATAAGGCCGTTAGCTTTCTCGTTTGAATTTTTTTACAATGTCTTATCGGGGCCTTTAATAGCTGACTATGCGGTATGGGCTTTGCTCATTGTTGAAGGCTGTACGGTGAGCTCTAGTTGTTAATGTCTGTGTCATTGTGATCTTTCTGGATATTTGTCTCATTGGCAATCATACCACATCTTCTTTTTTTATATTTCCTCATTTTTATGCATATTGTGGCATTTAGTTCCTCCGTAAACCGTCTTATGGTCATTTCAAATCAAAATATAGCTAAAGTGTCACAGTCAATTTTTTTTTTTAATTTTTTCACTATTCACCGCTTTAATTTGAATAATGAAACATAAACCATTTCATTATTCATTATTCATTTTTCAATATTGAATAGTGAATAGTGAACTATTTCATTATTCATTATTGAATAATGAATAATGAACTATGAATAATGGACGTACTTCAGCGCGGTCTCTATTGTGTATAGTCGAGCCATTTTAACGCCGTGTAACAGTTTTGTTTGTGTGAAGACTTGTCATCGAAACACCGTGTAACAATTAGCATTGGGTGAAGAAGTGTCATAACATTTCTGTTATGTGAAGGAGTGTCATCGAAACGTCTTTCACAGTTTTCATTGTAAAATACCGGTATATAAAAAAAGGGTAAAAAAAAGACATGTCGATTAAGCAAATTCAGCCAAGTCTATAAACATGGCGGACTACTAGTATCAGACTTTTCTCAATTGGAGACTAACTGTGTTTTGAATGTATCTATCATTGCTTGACAATCTTTTTGTTTTCAGTACACGACCAGTGGTCAAATTTACAACAGCAACACAAAGTCCCTGCAGTCCACAGAGAATTGTGAAAACATAATCTAACCAATCAGAATCCAACATGGCAGCGGGAATACCAGTCATCCAAAACACTCCTGACAACACCACGATTCTTAGGTAAATTTGTGCATCTTGGTAGACATTTAACTGACACATTCTTCTCCTTATCAAACGAATCCTACATATCTGAACTATACTTTGTAACATACAAACAAAGTCTACCCCAATTGCAAAAACTACAGGCCCAGAAAAGAAGATAATATTTGCAGGATACTTATTAGGAAAGCATTTAGAACCACCGTATCCCAGGGACCAATATTTTGGACCGAACTGATCAATAAAAACTGCGGGTATAACGATGAATAAAGGAATAATTAGCCCTATGAAAGTTACAGTGCGACGCTTATTGGCATCTTCACTTGGGACAGAACGACGATATCTTATTTGTGAAAGACTAAACACAATGTGGGTTACTGCTATTGTCATGTAGGTGAAAACGGTCAACCATAAATAGTGGAGAATAATACCAAAAACATAGCATATCAGAGAAATCTTTGATGCAC
The DNA here is from genome assembly GCF_965363235.1 of Mytilus galloprovincialis. Taxonomy (NCBI): domain Eukaryota; kingdom Metazoa; phylum Mollusca; class Bivalvia; order Mytilida; family Mytilidae; genus Mytilus; species Mytilus galloprovincialis. The sequence continues at coordinate 3,382,930 of NC_134846.1, read as the reverse complement.
CTATACCAAATAGGAACAAACTATTGGCCAGTAAAAGTGACGTTGACAAGTTTTCCATATTTGAACCAGGGATACTGTTATGATATCTATGTTTCCTATTGAAAACGATAAAAATGGCCAGAGCAATGATGGATATTGAAAAGCAAGCATATGTTATTATGGTTAGTGTAGGCAAACGTACGATTGAAATTGTGCTCTCTGACATTTGTTTGCTTTCATTACAATATATCGCATCGGAACCGATAAACAATCCTCCACCTGGGGTAACTTCGATAGCTATCTTTTGATGACTGCAAAGTTTCTCGTTCTGGACAGTTATATTAATATTGGCAGATGAAAGTAAATAATTTAAAGACACTTCTTTCTGGTTAGGAACGATAGCTTTAAAATATATTTTGTTGAAACGATGTGAATCATCTGTTATTCTTGAAATCGGATTTCTTGTTTTAATCATAGTGAGTTCTTCTGTGTCATAGTCCTTCATAACAATATCTACTCTATGATCTCGGAAAGATTTTTCAACTACAGGACTCTCGTGACTAAATAGCTTCTTCAAGATCTGTAGGGATATGCTCACTTTCACCATCATTTTATTTTCGCTTTCGTCCATGCGAAAATGGCCCGAACACTGTGTAAAATGTGTCACCACATATGACCATAAAGACACTAAACCTATTGCAATAAGTTCCTCCTTCGTATGAGTTTTAATCGATATCATGATATAGTCCAGGTTTATTTCATAATTTACGTACGTATCCAGATGCACACACAAGTTACTTCTTTCTACCTACAAAGAACATAAGAAAATGTATATATAACATGACGTCTGTTATCACTGAACTAATACACATGTTTGTTTAGGGCTAGCTGAAGCCCGCTTACGGGTGCAGGATTTTCGCGCTGTGTTGATGGCCCATTGTTGGCCTTGAGTTGTTTTTTTCTCTCTGGCCGGGTTGTTGTCTGTGTCACATTCCCCATTTTCATTTTCAGTCTTTTAACACTTGTGTATTGTGGAAGTATTGACCACTAGATGTCGCTATCTTACCATGTATTCCTTTCTTATTTCGTTAAATCCGCATCTTATCATAATAATGTTGATCTAATTGTTTTCTTTGATATTCTGGCCAGACAATGGTTATTTTGGTTTCGGAATAGAGAATAGCGCCATAGTCTCTGTTGAGTTTATTCAAATATCGTTTAGACTAATTGTAAAATCTGAGTTTGATATATGCGATCATAAGTGTTTGTTTGAATTCTATCCTATTTCTTGAAAATTTTTAGAAATTCAAATGTGACGTCATTTTATGCGTTTATCGCTTTGTCTAACTCGGCTGTGAATTTTTATGTGCTGGTTTAGGTTGTTTTATGTATCCTTTTTTTATTCTGTAGTTAGTCACTACTTCGGTTTTATCATGTCTATCTATTATATAGTAATTTTATAAACATTTACTGTTCGCAAAAGTATGAATTATTCTAAATAATTAGGATGTTCTTATACCAGGTAGAAAACCCTAGTCGTATTGGGCACAACTTTTTGGAACTTTTGATCCTCAATACTCTTCAATTTTGTACTTGCTTTGGCTTTCGATTTTTTTTTTATCTGAGCGTCACTGGTAAGTCTTGTGTGGACAAAACGCGCTTCTGGCGTATTAAATATTAAACCTGGTACATTTTGTTAGCTACTATTCATGTGTTTCTCTGTCCTATATGTTCTTCCATTTATTTGTTTTGTAGTCCTGTCATGTAATGTTATCATTTTAATGGTATATTTAACATTACCAATGCAGCAGGAGGTTTGTCATGCCATAAAACCAGGTTCAACCCACCATTTTTGTTTTTATTAAAATGTCGTATACCAAGTCAGGAACATTGCCAGTGTTATATAATTATAGTTCGTTTCTGTGTGTGTTACATTTTAATGTTGTGTTTCTATTGTGTCGTAGTTCTCTTATATTTGATGTGTTTCCCTCAGTTTCAGTTTGCAACCCGGTTTTTTTATCAATTGGTTTATGAATTTCGAACAGCGGTATACTACTGTTGCCTTTACTTGTTTCCATCAAATTCAATACGACTTTAAATGTATTTCCTTCTTTAAGCGTGTTTTGCATTGTTGTAAATTTGATTTGTTTTGATGAGGACGTATATCCCATGTCTCTTGTTATTAAAATTAACTTTAGCACTGATAATATATCTTATGTTACCAATTATAGCAATCAAAATATATTTAGATTTCTTTAATGAGCTACAATAATGTCAGATAGTTACCAATGATTGCGGTTTTTAAGGGCTTCAGCTGGCACTTAAACAATAATGTATACTAGTTCATCAAAAATGGAAGTCACACTAAACTCCAAAACATATAAATGAACCAAAATATAAAAAAAAAACAACAAACAAGAGCACCATAAGCCAGATATTGCTGACTTAAGACATGCGCAAAAATGCGCCGGGGTTAAACATGTTTTGTGAGATATCAACCCTCCCCTTTTCCTCTAGCAGATGTGGAATAAAACACACAGTATTAACCTTTGTAATTGTAACAAAATATGTTCCGAAGGATATCCATGTAAATTTTATTCACTGTTGTATATTGGATCCTTAACCTTACCGTTCTTGCTATTTGAAATACAAAAATAAAAAGCTTTGGAAAACCAAAAAAATAAATAAAATAAAATAGTCTAATCGTATGAGTAATTAATTAGATATATGCTCATACAATGACCAGTGTTCAGGTGAAGTTACAAAGATCATGTTTAAGGAAGTTTAAGGTGTAATAGAGGTTTCTCAACATCTTACGAACGGACGAAACTCTACGAACGTATAGTTATGGAGCAGTAATTTTGTTATAATAAAATCCACGATAAATGTCTACCTATATATCAGTGTGCAGTAAACAATTGCCTAGTCTTTTTGCAACCTTGCATTTTATTTTTGAGGTTAAACATAGGTGTTCCAATTTATTTTCTGTTGTTGAATGTTACGTATTCTTACGTTGAGTTTCGTTTGTTTACATGTCGAATATATGCGTTCGATTTATCTCCCTTATGTTGTTAAAAACAATCGTTAAGTCTAATTTTCATTTCATTTGATTAATTGTTGAATGTTTAACGTTCTGTTGCAAGTGTTCCATGCTTTTCACAACCAGATTAGCGTTTGTAAATGGATTGAAAAGTGATTGAGATGACACAAGTTTATTTTTTCGTTATTTAATATATCCCATAGAAGGATCCCCGGGGGTTAGGTGGGGGCTTTCGTGGGAAAAAAATGTTGATTATATAGGGAATCACTTAATCATGACTGGGAGTGGCCAGGGCCGTAACTACATTGAGGCAAATGAGGCAAATGCCTCATGCTGGAAATTTCAAAAAAAAAAAATTAAAAGACTGAAAAAAAAGATTGTCTTCATATCAAATTGTTTTCACGGAAAGTGTCGTGCAAGAAGCAAGTTCTCTTCACTCCCTGATGTCGCCCCTCCATTTTTTTCGTGATCCATGTTTCTATTTTACTTTTGGTTTTCGGAGTTGATGGTCTATAGTTTGTACTTCTGTGTCTCGGGTTTCACGGTCTTTTGTTCTTTTATTTTCCTACTTTATGACTATAGTCTGAGTGTTGATTTTCATTTCTAAACGTGCGCAATGTTACATGTCCACCAATGTCCAGATATTGTGCGGGAAAATATTTTAAGAATATGCTCTACGATACTACTGGACCCAGAAAAAAATTGTCTTTTCTGCATCGATAATTGAACTTGATATCAAAGAATACAAAACTGCCTTTTTTGTATATTAAACCACAGGCCTTGGGCATATGATACAGATATATATTTTTTTTCGTTGATTAAGATATTCAATTTTCTATATTAATAATGCATATATATCACTTTTGTGCATGTCTCACCTAGTTTCGAGTGATCTAAATGACTCAGAGAAAATACCCAATTTTTCTTAGTATGGATGGTAAAATTGGGTATTTTCTCTGAGACATGCACAAAAGTGATACATATGTATTATAAATATAGAAAATTGACTATTTTGATCAACAACAACAAAAAATAAAAATATATATGTATCATATATACCCAAGCGCCAGTGGACAAAACTACATAGCTGACATGGTTTAAATTAAGTAAGACCACCGATTTCCCGGTACCAGTGGCGGATCCAGAAATTTTCATAAGTGGGGGCCCACTGACTGACCTAAGAGGGGGCCCGCTCCAGTCACGCTTCAGTGATTCTCTATATAAGCAACCAAATTTTTTTCCCAAAAAGGGGGGGGGGGCTGGGCCCCCTGCCCCCCCTAAATCCGCCTATGGGTACCAAATCATTTGAAAAAAACAACAACAATGTATTGCCATATGACCTTTTACATTGAAGGGTTAAACTTGCATAAAGTCGTGTTCAGACAGAAAATAAAGGAATATGGGGTAAACATACACGGGAACTTTTCGCACACAAAGTCAATGCATGAAAAAATACAAATGATTAATGGTCAAATTTTTTATTCCTGTTCTTCATCTTGATAGTTGCTGGAGGGTACTCAATAATAAAAGAATCATTAATACTGTAAAAAAAGGTCAAGATGGTCCGTAGTGTCGAATTAAGCAGTTCTAGTACTTAAAGTATAATACTGCACTGTCACTATATTTAAATCTAGTCATAAAAAAAATCATCAAAGTCAGTACAATACAAGACAAGAGCAGACAGACAGACCCGGTATTAATGATTATGAGAAATACGAATTTTACTTTATCCTACATATCGGTCTTTTAATATTGCCCCTAAAACCTAAAAGTCTTAAATTATAATGAATCTATGTTTTTGCATTGAGACCAGAATATTGTCGAAAAAATAGCTAAAGATTATTTGCGTTTCAATGTAAGAAAGAGTCCGTGGAACGCTCAGAATGCATGATTTTGCGTTAGTTTACTCAAAGCTTCTGGGGGCCTTGAGCGGCCCCCAGACACTTCGCCAAAATTTTTTCGCCTAGCTACGCTCGGCGAATATATTTTGCCTCATTATTAAAAGAGGCTAGTTACGGCCCCGGAAGTGATCATTTGAATTTTAGAGTTGGGACAAGGAGGTTACCTCGGATCCGAGGATGTTTAAAAAAATAATAAAAACCAGAGGCGTTCACTCCTAAATTAGTTTTACCTCATGTTTGCGAAAGACCTTCTTCTTGATCTGATCATTTCTAAAATTCAAAATGATTCCTAGCCTCTTTCATTCCAAAGTTCTATATTTACCCTTTTTCATATATGTACTAAAAAATTCGAAATGATGTTGTCATGTTTATCAACATCTTTTGTACGATTGCTGTCCTGGGTCTAAATATTTTATATCCTTCGCCATAATTTATTAATAAATTAGATATTCAACTGTTTTGGTTAAACCGTAAATTGTATATCATATATTATATATATGAAGTGAAAATAATATGTTTACGACTCAAATTGGTCTTACAAATTCCAAAATGTAAATATTTTTTATGTAAAAGAAATTTCGAAGGGAAGAAGATCACAGCCGATAGTCCAAAACTATTGAATAAATGAATGCTCCTTCTTTTCCCGTTACGGCAAGTTACGTGAAGTTAGGTCAAATTTCGTTCGTTCGTAAGATGTTGAGAAACCTCTATTACCACCAAATCATGGTACGTCACATCCGGTTGTATACGAAAGTAGGTCGAAAGAAATATTCCCTTGAATTTGACCGTTGTAGGTAATTAATCCTACATTTTATTGCAGTAAAACCATTTCTGTGTCATAAAAATATGTCTTGGGTATTTCAAAACACCATTATTTTTTATTTGGGATTTCTATAGAAAATTGTTTAATCTTGAAGTTACATCGTGACTAAACCTTGTACACCGATAAAAAAGGGGAGACATTTGATTGGTTATCTTCCAATGATAGTTATTTTCTTATATGCAATGAAATGTTATGTGAATTTTTTTCTATAGAACTGGACAGGATAAAACTTTACTCTTGCCAAGTATTTCTTTATTTGAAACAAAGATAAATTCTGCACATTTTTTTGAAAAGTGCAAATTTAATAAAGACTTCAAGGGGAAAATCAATGGTGGTATTACACTTTAAAAGGACTATACAAAACATTACCTCTTCAGACCACTTTTGACACTCGTTACTACTTGCTGTAATCAGCTTTGGTTCCTTGAAGGAGAATATGACAGATAAACTATGAATCTTGTTCAAAAGCAACAGCACTCCCATGAGATCTGCCATACAAACGAAATATTTCTGTTTTTCTTGGTCTGGCATACAAAACTCATTTCTGTATAAGCGATAAATGTTGGATTTACATACAATTGACATCGAGGATGACTGTTTTCCATTAAGTTTGCTGGACAAATCCTGAGATCACTATTTGGAGGTGGTTCTAGTTTGAAATCAGCATGCATGGAAATATAACTAAGTTTTGACTTTGTTGTTTGATTTTGAAAATAGTCATACTCTTCAGGAGTCATTTCTACATCGTAAAATGTAACATCAAAAGGAATGTATGTTTTTACATTATTGCAAAGAGCGCAATATTTGTTTTTAAAAACAGAGTTTTTGCCAACAACAACAGGAGGTCCAGTTTCTAATAAGTTGTTAACAAGACATTTGTCTTGAACAGTTTGATTCTCATATTCCAGTGAACATGATGATATGGCCTGAAAACCAATCAATGACTTTTTATCAGTATTGAACTTGATACACTGATAAACATGGTGAACATTTTCTGTTTTTGAATTGTGCTGAAGGCAGCAATCGTTGTAATTTTCACACTCACTATCACAGTTGCAAAACCAGCCGTATTAATTCAAAGTCTCCTGTGTAGGGCATTCACCTTTTTCAAAACAAACATCTCTAACATTATCAGGATAGGTAGATATCTGCACACCAGAATTTGTCGTTTCGTCTCGTGATTCCCTTTTGTTGGTACGCATCTGACTGGTCGCTGTTTGTCTCGAAACTTCTGAAATAGCACCAATTATCGTGCTCCCGCTCTCTAGATCTGTAGTTACATCTGTCCAAAATTCACTTCTCGATCTTCGGTCTTGTAGAGAAACAGGTAAACCCAAACTTATAATCACCACTAACAGAATCTGAGTTACCTTCATTTTTTCTGACGGTATGAGATTATGTACGTTAATCGCATGATATCATTTTATCTCATTAAAAGCAGCGTTTTTTTTTTTAATCACTTACCAACTGTCATTTGCAATTGGTTATCAATTTTAACTATTATTTTGTATGTATTAAAGAAAATCTTCGATTCCGAAGACGAACAGCAATATTTTGATTAATTAACAATAGTCTTTATTATAGTTGAATATACTACAGAATGTACACAGCCATGTATCACCACCACTGCTGGTGATCCGATGGATAAATCTTTTGTAGAGGTGTGTCTGTGGTTCAGGCGTACATATATATACGTACTTATATATAAAATAGTCATTCAATTATCACACATTGCTCATTAGTGGTGTTAGCCTACTTCTAGTATGTGGAAATCTTTTCTATGACATTAAAATTAAAAGAGTTTTGAAACTATATATAAAGTATATTATTATTCTCGGAAATATTCCATGGTTTCTTGGACAAAGACATATTCGGGATGTATTACCAATGTACGAAGAAATTTATCTCACTATACATATGATACACTTTTACGCAAATTAATAATGTTATTCCGAGATGTAACCATATCGATACAAGTGATATTGCTATTGACATTCGAAACGAAATATATATATATATATAAATATCTAAGAATATAACTTAAACACCCATATTAATACATTAAAAGTTTTTCAGATAAACCTTATAACCATTTATTTCTGCTTTTAGATTCTTTGATTGTTCTATTGTCATTCCATTTTCCTCCAGGACTGATATCAGTTTAATCAGTTGATCAAAGGCCTCATGACCCTCAGCTGAAATATTGTCACGGCCTTTCAGACTAGTTCGTTTAGAGGCTGCACAAACCTTCAGTATTTCAGTGAATAAGGTTGCTCTTGAAAGAGGTTGGTGCTGTGTTTCCCTACAGAATGATTCATACATTGATATGAGAGTTGAGTGACATGCTGTACGGACAACATCTGGTATTTCAATCACTGTTCCAGATTCTAGTTTTATTGGACGTATTCCATATGATACAATCTGATGGAAAACAGGATTAAAAAATGCAATTTTGCGTTTTGCAATTTGATGTTATAAATATGTTGTATTTTTACTTTGTGACTATGCTGACGAATTTGGTTTCGATGTTGGCGACTTTGCAGCACTCACAATCGCCCCTTCCGCATGGTTTATAACCTCCGATTGTTGATATCTCCTGTTTTGATACTTTGGATGTTACTAGAATATCTTTGAGGTTTTTGGGTCTGCGGTAAGCCATAACGGGAGGTGATGGAAAAATCTCTTTTAAGGAAGGATCATTTTCAATAAGACGCCAGTGTTTGTGGACAATTGATGAAAGATTTGTCAGGTGAGGATGAAAGTAACAACAAACGGGATTTTTATGTTCTAACGTGTGGAACTTGCAAATTACAATATGTTGGTGAAACAGAAACACCATTTAACATCCGACTAAATAACCATCGGTCATTTTATACAAAAGAAAGGAACTGCCCAATTACAAGACACCTTTTAAGAGCAGGACATGATTTTGAAAACGTCACATTTCAATTGCAAATCATTGAGAAAAATCAAAATTGGGATACACAAGGAAGACAAAAAAGAGAGAGATTTTGGATGCACCAGTTACGAACTCTTGAACCTGATGGACTCAATGAGAGAGAAGAAAAAAGATTTAAAAGCAAATCAAAACCATAATTATCTTGAAATCATACAAATTAATTTATAGAAATTATACAATTAATCGAACATCTATAAATGTGTTAAACTTTTATTCCAACTTCATGTAGTTGTAGCTACAAACATATTTTCTGCAACATCAATCAATATGTTACACTTTTCCTCAAATCTTGTATAGATTAAGCTACAAAAATATTTTTTTGTTATGCATCCGATTTCACCTTGAGAGATGCACACGCCTGATGAAGCTAATTTGTTTAGCGAAATATTGCGTATTTCTATTCAAAATCTAATAGAACTTTTAATGTATTAATTAGCGTGTTTAAGTTATATTCTTAGACATTTATATAATTTTAATTCAGTAACTGTATCAGTTTATTTTCCCAAACTGATCCACGCTTAAATAGATTGAATGTTGATTGTTGCTATTTTTAGACATTATATATATATATATATATATATATATATATATATATATATATATATATATATATATATATATATATATATATCTATTTAAGCGTGGATCAGTTTGGGAAAATAAACTGATACAGTTACTGAATTAAAATTATATAAATGTCTAAGAATATAACTTATATATATATAAATGTAACAGGCATTTTCTAAAATTCATGAATTTTCTGGCAATTTATAAAATGCATAAGCTTATGAAAATAATGGTATTAATTATTTTTGTAGTGTTTAAGATTATATAGAGGTTTTAGATAAAATACTTGCTTTTGGTGGTGCTTTTAAGTCTGTTGACAGTGATGATTTTTCTACTCTCTACACTACACTACACTTCCACACAATCTTATCAAGCAAACGTTTTCATATTTAATTGAATTGTCTTTTCAAAAATCTCATTGAGAGTTTATTTGCTGTAAAAAGTAAAATCACAAAAATACTGAACTCAGAGGAAAATCAATTCGGAAAGTCCATAATCACATGTAACTCATCTTAAGCCCTTTTCTGCAATGAAAAAAAGAAAATATGCTAGATACACTTTCTGGAAACGTAAAGATATGATTGAAGCTTTAAAATTTCCCCGTGGACAACATTTATGTAAATTTCGGCGATAAAGTGTATCAACAGGGAGTATGTATTCATATGTGCACTAGCTGCGCCCCTTTAATAGCAGATGTATTTCTGTATCGCTATGAATAGCAGTTTATGACCAAATTCAGTAAAGACACGTCATTATTACATTTGAATGATACATTCAACAATACCTACCGTTATCTTGCTGATCTTTTTCTTAAATAATCAAGAGTTATTTAAATACTACCGTAATTTACCAACATGAACTTACTTTAAATCAATCTCACATAAACAGCAGTAGTTGTCTTTTTCTAGATTTAGACATTTCAATTTCTAAAGGGAAACTCCATACCCAAAATTTACGACAAAGAGACGATTTTCACATTCCCTATTGTTAATTTTCCTTTTTTAAGATGGCTATGTTCCTTTGCCTCCATCATACTATATAAATAGTTTATTAAAGTGCAACCTGAATTGCCCGATTATATAATACATATGATATGAACATCGTTATTTTCTGCCAGCCTTATAGGCTTACGAAGCAGTGGCTGATCCAGGGGGAGGGGTTGGGGGTTCCGGGGGTTGGAACCCCCCTTTTTTTGGCCGATCAATGCACTTGAATGGGAGCATATAGTTGGAACCCCCCCTTTACTCTGTGTTGGAAACCCCTACATTTGATTTGATATAAAATATGAAGTTTTACAGTTTTTATATCGTGTAGTGTTGTTAAAGTAAAAATGTTTATATAACATCTTGTCTTAATATCCTTAAACGATCTATGATAAAGTTTGCCACTGTTTTCGGGTTGCTGGTAAACAGTTCTTTTAGTGTTTCTTCTGGGAAGTCAAAGTTAACTGAGGTGAGTTCTCGTCTGAGTTTGTTCCTTCTAACAGAATAACGGTCACACAAAAAACAAAAAGTGGATTTCATCTTCAGTCACATTGCAGTTGCACACTTAACAGATTCTCCGGTCGGCTGGAATATTTCGATATCGACCTCGTTCGACTTCTAAAGGTAGTGTACCGTACGAATTCTAGCTATAATCGATCGATGTTTTCTGGATAAGAATTTTTTAACATACGGTTCAGTACAAAATTCGGTCTTAAGTACCTTGTATGTTCTTAGTTTTGGCATGTTCTGAACATTTATAGTCCAGTCACTTTTGAAATTATCTATAAGTTTAGTTTTAACGGATTCAATTACGTATTATGTTAAGATCGTATTGTGGTTGTTTGTACAGTTAATTAAGGCTGATAGACCACTTTTGTTCAATACTGTTTTGACACTGTTGAACCAGGTGTTCTTGTAGCGTTTGGAAAGATCGGTATCCCAAAGGAATACTTTATGACTGATCCTGAAATCAGGCAATTTCATAAGTCTAAACGAGCTATATTACATTGATTGTTTATAAGTATAGAAGTCCATACCATATCACGTGTTATTGCTGGAATCGTCGATGTTTTTCCAACACTCAAGAAAGTTCGGATTGCTCTATACTGGAGTATTTCAAGTACATCATAACATTTTGATCCCCACACCCCTGTGATAGATAGCGGTATTTATTTGCGAAATCAATCCGGGTATTTCCAAACATAAATTCTGAGTCACATCTAGCGGCGGAAGCTTTCCGAATATGCATTATCTCCGTTTTATTAATATTGACCTGTAAACAGTTTAACTTTGTCCATTCGTGTAGAGTTTTCAGCTGAGTTTGTAAACCATGAGCATTTTCAGATATCTTCACAATATTATCTGCATACAATAAGCAACTAACAATATCACTTCCAATTGGAACTCCGTAAGATAGACTGTTAATCTCTGGCACTAGGCTGTCTATGAATAAAGCAAAAAGTGTCGGAGCGTGGTTATCACCTTGACGTATACCAGAATCTATTGAGAACCATTCAGTGAGTATACAAGGTGATACTAGTAATCGGACAGCAACTTTTAGTTTTGAATAAAGACATCTGATCGTTTTGAACATTTTCCCAGATATTCCTGAACTTTAAAGTTTATTCCACAAGATAGTGTGGTTGACCGAGTCAAACGCTTTGCTAAAGTCGACAAAACATAAGAATGTATCCAAATTCATCAGTTTTCTATTTCGCAGAATTGTGCACAAAGAATAAATATGATCAAGACATGACCTTAAACGCCTACACGACCGACACTCGGCTAACCGATAGATTGGTCGGTTGATCTATATTGAGTATGCGGCTATATCGACGGTTGGTCTGTTAATCGGGTTGGCTAGAGTCTGTTAATCAGGTGTTATCGAGAAAATCATTGAAAGTTCAGTATGTTTCATTGTATAACTTTCTAAATATATTTTCATCATAAACAGTATTCATGTCTAACAAAACAATTCAATGTACTGAATTCAGTGGTGTATAACTATTATTTTTCTAGCTTCGATGTACGATCTATAAAATGAAAAGGCGGGTTACTCATCAATTAATTTATACACATTTTACATGTGTTTGCTGTTTGTTTGTCTTTTTCATTTTTAGCTATGGCGTTGTCAGTTTGTTTTATATTTATGAGTTTGACTGTCCCTTTGGTATCATTCGTCCCTCTTTTACACAAATAAAATGTACACAAAATGGCACATTCTTGGTTAAATTTACTTGCATTCAATATTTTGAACATCGAAAAAAAGGCATTATGTTTGTTAACCATATTGATATCATTGTGTGAAAAATCTAAACAAAAATCTGTAAATGTATTTTGGTGACATAAATCAATCTTTATTTAAAACCTGGTCTGTTAATGGGTCGGATGTATAAAACCCGGTCTGTCAATTGGTCTGTTAAGAGTTATGAATGGCAATAAAGTATAATTTTATTGCTATATAGGGTGTTATCGGATCAAATGGGTAGGCTCAAGACGAGAGGCTAAAGTATACGAAAACAACACATTAGCAATGAAACATAGCAAATACGGAAACAACACATGAAATTGAAAATTGATAAAAATGGTTTCAAAAAGTGTAATATTAATTTAAAAGTAATATTAATTTCATCCAAGAATGATTGCATAAATCATATTGATTCTGTTTAATTGTCATGAATGACACAAATTTGTCATCTACATTGGTAACCAGTAAATATAAATCAGAGATAAACGTCGTAATGTAACTTAACATCAGTAAGTAAAAGATGACAAAATATCAAAAAATAAAGAAAGAATAATAAGTAAGATAAATAAGATCATATGTAGAAAAAAAATGACTTAACAATTTAGAGAATACAGAAATAAACAATCCTCCCAATCCGGGCCCTCATGGTATACACGAGAATCTGGATGGAAACGCAGAATATAAAATAATATATAAGGACAGTAGAGAGTGATATATTGCTAAAAACGAGAGAAAAATAATACTTGTTTAAGAATATACACACGAAACACCGATGGCTGTTGATACAATAACGGATTGCGATGTACTTATATATATTGGTGACAAATTCTAGAAGTTTACATGAGGGCAACTATGGTGGCAGTTTAATGCCATTTTGCGTTTTCGCGCTTTAGTCTTATCGTCTTTCATATTATATATGGCGAAAACGCGAAATTGCAAAGTCGAAAACGCGAAACCGTTTTTTTTGTTTACTTAGGAACACCTCATTCTTAAATTTTTCAAGGGGAAAATATAAAGGTAGCAAAATTATTGTCGTGGCTAAATAACTTTTAACTGACACAATTTCAATTGTCCAACCCATTAACATACGGAAGCCGATAAGGGCCACTCAAAAAAAAATATTTTATGTCGTAATTACGACATAGCATATCGTAATTTCGACATAACATGTCGTTATTACGACATCGCTATGTCGTAATTTCGACATATCATGTTGTAATAACGACATCACTATGTCGTAATTTCGACATATCATGTCGTAATAACGACATCACTATGTCGTTAAAACGACACAGCTATGTCGTGTTATATATACATATTTCGTTATAAATAATGGTTGCTAGTTCACAGTCTGGTATCTGTATCACTCCGGAATCGGAAAGGGTTATTCCGTATCCGGACTGATATTAGCTCTCTCTTTTTCTTGTTACTGCGGGTGGCAGACGTAATTTTATTATTGAGAGTAAAATATAACAACTAATCTATTTTGTACGTATTTGATTGTGTCCTTTATATACAAAGTCCCCCAAGGATACAGAATGGTGGAGGTCCCTTAAACTAGTGTAAATTACAGTGCTGTGATCTGTACATTTTTTGTTCCGTGACACGTGGTACTGAAAAAAAAAAAAAAAAAAAAAAAAAAACAACTTTTCAATATATTTGTCTGTTGGTATGACTCTAAGCAGATTACGGAGTCAGATTGAGTATAATACAAACGCCTTGGACACTAATATCAGACTACGTAAAACCCCTATTGTTTTATCTGACAGCAAGGCCAGATATCTCCGTGACGAGGTTATCCGAGGCGTTGAAAGGGATATTGTCTGGTGGTTTGAAGGAGGTGCTACTGTAGAAAAACAATTTAGATTTTTGCAAGAGAACCTTGAAATTGAGTTGCATCGTCATCCTCGTATTGTACTGTATTTATGGCTGGGTACATGTAATTTGACTGTAAAAGACGGTGGTCTAATACAATTAAAATCAACAGATAATTCGTCTGCAAATGAGCTGATCACAAAATTCAGAGAAATTTATGCTTTTGTTAGAGGTTTTCCTACCGTAGAACTTGTATTATTAGAGCTACCCCCGTATTCAATTTTTGAAAACAACAAATACAAAGGTTGTGAGGATCCTAAATATAAAGAGGATGACAAAAAGTTGAATGAGCAAATAGGAGTCGTTAATACCTTTGTAAGAGAAACAAATCTCATATATAAAAAAGAATCGCCAAAATTTTCACTTGGTATTGAAAATACGAGAAAAGCTAGGAATAATCATGCTAGATACTCTTTCCGATTTACAACATTTTATAATGATGGTATTCATCCTATTCCAGCTCTTGCTAGACTTTGGCTGTTGAGGATTTGTCGACGAATGGTGACCGACTGTGCATAATTATTTTTTTTTGTGTATATATACTATGTGTTAATAATAAAACTGTAAATAAAGAGAATTTTGGTCCTTGATCTATAAATAAAGTGAATGTATGGATGTAGATTTTACATGCTTGGTGAGAACAGTCTTGCCATGTTCATCCAAATATTTTTTCGGTGAGAACTGTCTTGCCAAATTATAATATTATAACTCGATTTACTAGTATGATATAAGATACCAACCAAATCGTCTTTATTTATGGAAGAATCAATTGAAAATAGACCAGACTCGAAACAAAATGAATCGGTGTCACAATTTTTTTTAAACGACTCATTTTTGAAGGCTCATGCTTTAACTGAACTGTTTTCTTTACAAACTCCACCACATGATTCATTACATGCGCCAATAACTCATTCAACAGCAGTTAGACCAACAGTTAAACTTCCGTTTTCTGAACCTTATTCTATTCAAGAAGAACTCCCCCCTACACAAATATCATTTCAACCAGAACCTAGCGTCGGCGTGTCGCTTCCACACACATTTACTAATAAAATGGAAAATTTGGCTACGTGCTCTAAGTTTCACGGATATCCTCAAGATAATGGACATACGTTTTTGACTGAATTTGAATCTTTCTCCACATTGCATGGTTTATCTGAATTTAACCTGACTGACTAGCGCATGCTAGCTGCTTTTCATTTACACCTCAAAGGTCCGGCTTTAACATGGTACAACTCATTAAGCGATGAAAGCAAATCCGACTGGAAAAGTGTCCGAATTCTTTTTAAGGAGAAATATGTAAATTTCTGTGGGCATGGGGCTAACGCACTTATGCATAGTGAAATTTTCCAGAACTTGTCTCTGTCGTCTGGTCAAAGCGTGGAGGATTTTTATTGTTTAATTTATGAAAAGGGTAAATTACTCGCCAAGCCGGAACACGAAATGCTCTCAAAATTCATCAGTGGCTTACCAGAGCAAATGTCATTTTTTGTCCGCGCAGGGATGCCTCAAGACATGCAAAATGCCCTCGCTTCCGCAAAAATGGCAGAAGCCTATGGTTATAGGAAACATGACGAGTCTGTTAATGCCGCGGGATTGTTCAAAAACAAATTTCATGATAATAGAAGAACCGCCGCTGGTCAAAATACTGAAGTGCGCGATTTGCAACAACAAATTCAGGAGTTACGCGAGCTTGTAAAAACGCAAAAGGAAATGAAATCCGACAAAAGTTTTCCGGAGGCTACTACAGCGGCTTCATCTGAAATATCCGAAATGAAGGATCAGATACAGACATTAACGTCTCTGTTATCAAGCATGAATGTGCAGAATAAACCACAAGCTACAAATAACCGACAAAATACACTTTACCGCAATTATAATTATCCAGCGAATGACCGTCAAGTCAACAATGACCGCAATAATTTTTCCGGACCGTGTTTCAAATGTCAAGGTAGAGGTCACCG
This sequence comes from Mytilus galloprovincialis, assembly GCF_965363235.1. Classification (NCBI taxonomy): domain Eukaryota; kingdom Metazoa; phylum Mollusca; class Bivalvia; order Mytilida; family Mytilidae; genus Mytilus; species Mytilus galloprovincialis. Next base: position 3,366,594 of record NC_134846.1, on the reverse strand, counting down.
ACAGCGTGAATGTTAATGGAACGGTATGGGTCAAAGTTCGTCGACTGCAAAATGTCAGTTATGCCAGCAGGAGGGGCATACAGCGAATTTCTGCGCACAGTTTGATTCGGGAAACCGACGGAACCCGGGAGACAGGCACGGTCGTCCGGGATAGATTATGAAAGTGCCTTCATAGACTTCAGTTCACAAAAGAAGCATCAATTTTTGTACATAAATGTTTTTTTCGATCAGTTGAAAGTGGCTGCATTAGTTGACTCTGGCAGTTCAATAAATATCATGTCAAAATCTTTATTTGATTCTGTTTCCGACAAGCAAAAATTATCATTTGAACAGTTGGATTGTTCCGAAATTAGGCTAGCCAATAATGACACAATTAAAGTAACGGGAACGGCCAAAATTAAAATGTACATAGAGACACGAGGGGAAATTGATATTGATGTATATATTCTCCCAGTAACTTCACATCCATTTATTCTAGGGGCGGATTATTTGATGAAAAACAATGTTGTGTTAGATTTTAGCAAAATGTCTTGTCAATTGAATACCGCAAATGTTCAAACTCAAAAGCGACTTAGCCTGGAACCAAATACAGAAACTATTGTTTGGGCTAGGGTTCCGAATTACATTACATTGGGACTACAAGGTGTGTGCTCCAAAAGCAAGTTTTCGTGTAGTAAAGGTTTACTTGTAGCTAAAGCTGTTGTTACCGTAGCGTACAATAGGAAAGTTCCGGTTAAACTTTTAAATCCAACAAGTGAGAATGTCGTTATTCCGAAAGGCCGTACAATAGCAGAATTTAGTGTACTAAATAACGAATATGAATGTGCATCGTTTTCAGATACTATACCGGAAGTACAGCATGTAGACGTTTCCGAAACTATTGACTCACCTCATTCAAAATTTACTTGTTCGAAACCCGACTATTCAAAAGTGAAGTCCCTGTTTACCTTACCCGAAAATTTGCAAGAAACTGAATCAGATAAACTATCGTGTTTGTTGCATGACAATTTAGATCTTTTCGTCACGGAAGATAACCCAAATTTAGGCTTTACTCGTGTTGTGGAACATAATATTTTACTAAAACAGGACGCCGTTGGCAAACACCAAAAGCCATATCGCCTCCCCCCTTTTAAGAGGGAAATTTTGAGAGAACATCTTGACAATTTATTAAAACAAGGTATTATTGCTCCTGTGAGTGAAACAGAAGATTCATTAATTACAAGTCCTATTGTACTAGTCACTAAGCGATCCAAGAATTCTGCAAAACCTTGCGCCCAAGACTTCCGATTTTGTTGCGATTTTCGTTTCTTAAATTCACAAACTAGGGAATTCAAATATGCAATACCAAACTTACAAGAATTGACCGAATCGTTCAGCGAAGTCATACCGAATTTTATATCGTCAATTGATCTTTCTTCAGGTTTTTTCCAAATGGGACTTTCAAACGACTCTAGCCAATATACAGCTTTTAACACATGTTTTGGTACTTATAAATTCAGTCGATTACCAATGGGTTTAAAAACTGCTCCAAATACATTTCAAATGCTTATGGATAAGGTCTTGCACGGATTGAAATTTAAATCTTGTCTATGCTATTTGGACGACGTCTTGATTTTTTCCGACACATTCGAAAAACATTTATCCGATTTAAAGGAAGTATTTCAACGATTCCGTGCTGCAGGATTAAAATTAGGACCAAAAAAGTGTTCATTTGCAGCATCATCTTGTGTTTTTCTTGGACATCTTATCTCGAAAGACGGAATCCGCCCGCCACCAGACCGTGTAAAGGCGATTTCAGATTACCCACGACCAAAGAATATCAAGGAATTAAGACGATTGTTGGGTTTATTTAACTGGTTCAGAAAATTCATACCGAACTATAGTGCACTTGTATTTCCATTAACTCGACTTTTGAAAAAAGAGCAGATATTCACATGGCGGAGTGAACAGGAAACAGCATTTAACGATTTGAAACATAAATTGGTGAATTCCGACATACTTAGTTTTCCGAAGTTCGATCTGACTTTTCGCTTAAGTGTAGATACATCAGCACGAGGTATTGGATATATGTTATATCAGCTTGACCCAGATGACGAGACACAAAAACCACGTATTATTAGGTTTGGCTCTAAATCATGGTTGATCGTTATACGCCAAAGAATTAGCGGCCTCCATTCAAACGGATAACCGCATCTAAACGTCTTCTGATTCCTGCCAAAAATCGACTAATTTGTTGCTAAGGTAGCAGCAACCATTTCTGATGAAGGGCATTGTTTACTAGTATTTCATGGTGTGTTTGAACTAGGGTGTCCTTTCGCGCACGTTCCGCCCAATAGTGTCCCATATATGCTCGATATGGTTCAAATCCGGGCTACGATCCGTCCAAGGAAGGTGAACCGAATTCCGTTGAAACAATGGATCTTTCTCCACGATGCTAATTTTCAACTTTAGCGAGCTCTGCACTACATTGGATACGGAAAACTGTGTGTCTGTTTGTAAGCAAAGGTCTCCGAAATGGTCTTATCGCACGATAACCAGTAGCGATGAGTCGATCTCGAACAGTTCTTGTTAAAAGGCTCATGTATGCCCACCACTCTCTTTTTAGGATTGTATTGTATGCATTGGGTTTCCTTCTGACCAACCTTCATTATGCTTGATTTTCCCTAGCAAATGGTATAGGGGTCTTCTTTATCTCGGACGGTCTTTAGTGCCTTTTTTTTATTCTCAAAACGACTTATAGTGGAATGGTGATGACCAAAAATACGTGCAGTTGTTTCAGCGACATCCCTGCTTCTCTCATGCTGATAATCTGCCATCTTGCTGCAGTTTAGAGTTGTCGAGGACCCATTACAAGGTGTCAATCACATAACTTTAAAAACTTGGTTATTTAAAGTGTTGAAAACAATGAGGATGAAAACATCTGTTTTGCTGTTCACGGGTACAGTAGCTGCATGTGCAGATAAAAACTTATCGAGTAGATATTTATTGATTAAACTCAGGTGAAACTTAAATAATGTTTAATTAGTTCTATTTTACCAAATTATATCAAAAAAAATAAAAAGTGCTTTTTTAATTTCAATTTCAATTTGGTGTTGCAATACTTTTTTCCATGTGTATATATGAGGACTGACATTGCATGCCAAGCATTCCATCTCCCTTTATATAAGCGCAAACTACATGGCTTCTTGTAATAAGGGTGAATTGAAGTATTGATAGCTCTATTTCTACTTTCAAACGTTGGGCACGACATTCCTACAACACGACGTTACACTTTAACATGCGGCGTCGAAGAAGGTTTTTGACTTCGTTTAATTTTTGCAAGTTTTATTCGGTTTTTTATATTGTTGGTTGATTCTGGTTCTGTTCGTTTTGTGATGTCATTTTATCAAAAATTACCTCGAGTTGTGGAAATCGATTTAATAATGTTTACCCTTTAAGTTATTTCAACTAAAAATGCAGTACTGTCGCAAGTAATGTAGGAAGGAAAGATGGGACGGAAGCACATATATACGGTTTTCCATATTTTTGTTTTATCATAGGATGTTTAACTTTCAAGGTGCATATCATCTGTCATTGTAAAATTTCTATATCTTAATTCAACCAATACAAATATATCTGACACTCTGCAAGTAAATCGAACATTTTTACCCTTGGTTAAATTTGAATAGAATTGTATTTTCCCTGGCACATAAGTTGTCGAAATACACCCCTTCAATTACTTGAACCTTCAAAGTTGGCTTGAGAATTATTTCCCAAGTCATCTATAGCGTTTAACTTCTGATATACATTCTGAAATATAGTAATCTACTCCTGGATCGTCCGTGAAAACGGCAAATATAATCCCAGGTTTTTATTAATTCGATGAAACGGTTTTCGTTGCTGTTTGGGATTCGTCTTTCAATTACCTCCATTTCATGCACAAGTTTATATTGACGAAAAGGTCCGGCTTCGCTAGTACAGGAATTATTTTCATCACGACCGTTATAACATGAATAGCAGGACAAATCGCGAAGTAAGACATTCCGTGAACTGGTATTAAGTCTTTTAATATTGGTGATTGCACCTTACTGAAGTGACGACTTTAAATGATCTATTTCGGAGTACTTCCGTAACATAAATTTCAATTCGCATTTTACATTTAGAGGACTGTCTTGGTGTGTCCAATTTGTCTTTGCAAAAGTTGGACGAAGTTCATGTAATGGGATGTTTTCCCCATTTCCAAATTCTTTTAAATAAATCGTTAAAAGCTATAAACGATTAATAAAAATTGCAAAATTTAACCTGTGTCGAACCTATGTCCCCGGGCGGAGTCTATAGCAACATGCACTATTCTTTTTTTTCGGCTGCAATCATCAACCTCTTTTTCCAAATTTCATAACACGATTTGTTTTAATTATCATTTAGCACATGTAACGTCGGAAATTAGCGTCTTTAGGATTTTAGACGTTTTCAGACGTTTGGACAAATTGGCTACCGTTTTGTAATGTGTGGAAGCATTTTATTCCTTTAAGACCCAAATATGTAGGTAATAAGAAAAGAATCCTGGCATTTTTTACTCTTTGTGTATCTAACTTTTGTTTTTATCAAATATAAAAAATACGCGTTAACTGCTTTGAAAAATGAAATATCAACTTGGACAAAATGGCTACCGTTTGAAAAAAGACTGTGTAGAGAGGATTTTATTGAATCAGCAATATTTGAACTCACATGAGGCAAATATTTGTAATTTTGTTAGATATTATTATTGTCTTACTCTTTTTATTCATTTTCTGCTATATTTAATTATAAAATTCTTATTCCAGCTTAATATGCAGCCACCGAGTCAAATGAAATTTGGCAAAATAACGGCTTTAACGGCACAGAGAACCAACACATGTCGTTGTTCCTGCCAAGAATCAAGAAGATCAGAGAATAAGAAATAGGATTACTATACATAAGAGTTAAAACAGTTTTTCATAAATGTAACGTTGGACATCCGTTTTTTTTCACATAGCTTTCTTATTTTAATCCTCAAATAAACTAGATATTACTTAGTATATGATCAAGAGCTGTAGAAACATAATTTAAAACATATACTGAATTTGTTACAATATTGTTTCGTGTTTTCTAACATTTTTATTTTTATTTTGTTTTGCGGATGAAATTTCGAAGATTCTGTTTTAAATCCTAGGCGTTGTAGGAACATCGTGCCCAACGTTTGAAAGTAGAAATAGAGCAATCAATACTACAATTCAACCTTATTACAAAAAGCCTTGAAGTTTGCACTTATTTGTAGGGAGATGGATAGCTTGACTTGCTTTGGTAGGAATGAATGTTAGACCTAACATACACGGTCGGTAAACTACATGGGATCTATAAAATATACAAGTTTCTCACTGAATCTATTCAAAGAAGGTAACCAAAGATTTTGCGACGATGCAAATATTAAACTTTACAATATAAATAAATATCTTTAACCAATGAATTCAAATAGCAAAGTCTATAAAATTAACAAATATGTACATGTACTTATTAAGCTTCATGTAAATTATTTAACAATGAAATACATTAAATATGAAATGTGGAGTTTTACCAAGGGAGATAATAATTAATTAATAACACTGTCTGCCACACAACATTTCGGGGGCTCTCCCTCTGGTATCTTTCCTCCCTCTTTTATAGCTGACTATGTGGGGCTTTTCTAATTATTGGGGGCATTATGGTGACCTATAGTTGTTAATTTCTGTGTCATCTAGCCTCTTGGCAATCATAATACATATTCTTTTATGTCGTTATTACGACAGAGCTATGTCGTAATTACGACATAATTTTTTTTTTTTTTTTAGAATGGCCCTTATCGGCTTCCGTATTAACAGACTTTATTCCCATAATTTTCACTAAAACGTCGTATTATTCACGTTATTTTACAATTATGAAATATTTACTAATGTCAATTCATTTTTTAAAACCACAGTACTATTTTTTGTCCTTTAAATGATATATAAATTTGTTTGTTTCGCCTTTTATTAAAAAATTGCTATGGGTATAAGCATAAATACTACATACTTGCGCGACGCCTTTTAGTTTTACTGAAAACTGCGCAGACAAAGAAATATTTTTACAAGTGCAAAAGGTTCTATGATAGATATCATTTTGTCAGACACTTTTCTTTTTTTGATTTGGTTCTTATAACATGCCAAAAATCTGTATATTTAATAGAGTTTAACATTAATTAAGCGTTTTACTCTTTAACAGACGTATAACCAACCCGATTAACAGATCATTCGCCCATATGGTCCGAGACCACAATTATTTCGTAGTTCATTTCTTTTAGAACATAAATGAAAAGAAAAAAAATCCCACCTGCGCTTTCTCAAAGAAACTTTTACAGTGTGTTGTACTACTTTTTGGACAAATTATATCAAAATTATAGAAAACTTCATCGACTCTAACTCAAAATATGGACATTTTATCTTTAGGGCGTCTTGAAATCTTTTGACAGCTTCCGAAGTGCTATTTGTCAACCCTTTTCACCTGGACCAAATCACTACTTTCCTTTCAAATTCTGGACCGAAATTTTTTTACAGTGTAATTTCATCCCCCCCCCCCCAGTTCAGGTCACCAAAAAAAAATCTAACATAATTTTATTGCTATTGAATCTTCTTATCCAGAGCGGAAATTAATCCCAGCTTGATTTGACTTCTTAAACTGGCCGTTATGTAATTAATACCAGCGTCCACATGTGTGATTTATAACAAATTATCGGTGGGTGTGTAAATATTGACACCTGTGTGTAATGTCTGTTTTCAAAAGCTTTTATGTAAAATACATTTACATGTTGATTCGAATAGTACGATTTTTTATTGGTTAATAATTACGATTACCAGGTGAAACTTCTGATGTTTTTTTTTTTAAATAGGTACAAATATATGTTTGAAGTCGATAAGGATGGCATATGCATTTATATTTGGGTATCTCTTCATTCCAAAATACAGTACTCACAAATAAAATTTCTTCTTCTTCTTCAATTTCAAAACTCGTTTTGAGAATTTATTCAGCAAACAAATTAAACTATTTTTTTAATACCATATAAGATTTGTATTTTTTTAAACGGCAGACATATTTCTTTCCCCTCTTATTTTCATGAAAAATTAACAATTTTTTTTTTCACCAGGTCCAGGAAAAATGAATTGATATTTTCTAATAAATAATCATTTATAAATGCTATTTTATTTCCATAAGATCTACTTTAAAACAGAATCTGGGACTTATACAGCCCAAGCATACAGTTATATTTGTTTATTTTTCTTGTTTCAATTACGGTACGTACCATATATGTACGTACATGTACAAGGAAATGAATAGGTCACCATATATAAGTATATGAAGGTGTTTTACAGAGATAAGAATTCTGTGCAAAAAAGTAAGCTTGGAAAGGAGGCCAAAAAGTATAGATAAAAGAAGGTAGCGGCGATGAAATATAATGAAAATAGTGATTGATTGTTGGTTGTTTAATTAAAGTCCAGTGGCAAATATTTGATGCATGTTTAGGACGAATATAAAAAAGATCAATAATAAAGTATAAAGTGAAATAGTTATACAAAAAATAGAAAACGATGATGTGACCCCACCCCCCACCCACCCCCCCCCCCCCCCCAAAAAAAACCCAAAAAAACAAACAACTAAACAAACCCACCCACACTCGCATATATACATGTATACATCTCTAAAAAAATATATAAATTTTGGTTTCATGGTGCCCCCCCAGGAATCGAGGTTCTGGATCCGCCCCTGGACTATATTTGTGAGGGACGACAATTGTGGTTTCGGACCATATAGCCGCATACTCAATATAGGTTAACCGACCAATCTCTCGGTTAGCCGAGTGTCAGCCCTGGCCTAAATCCATTTTGTTCTTCGTGCAATAAATTGTTGTTCTCGAGATATCTTACAAGTCTTTCGTTCATTATTTGACTAAAAACTTCAGCCACAGTTGACATTAGACTTACATGTATGCCTCGATATCCCAACGGGTCACGATAATCCTTTCTGTTCTTTAATATCGGACAAATAATGCTTTGACACCACATATCAGGTACTACACCATGTAAAAAGCAAACGTTATAAAGCTCATGAAGAATGGAAGTCAAATTGTTACTTTTTAAAATTTCATTGGGGATGTTGTCGATGTTGTCGATTCCAACTGCTTTGCCATTCTTTACACTTTGCAATGCACGTTTTGTTTCTTCAACTGAGATCGGATCGTTCATGAGTTGTAAATCCGTATCAATTGTTTCGGTAGAAGGATTGGGAGTTTCATATTCATGTTCTAATTGTTCGTTTAATTGCTGTAATTGCTCTATAAATCCAGAGTCGGCTTGCTGGATCTCGCTGGTAAAGAGTCTTGAGTATTCCGACTTCCACCTAGACAAGATATCATTTGGGTTACTAGAGACACTTCCATTATCACGCTATCGATATTTGTATTACCTTTTCTCGGACCAAGTTTTTCCTTCCCGCCAGAACTCCTTTGGATTAGTACGGTAAAGTGTTTTCATATTATTTAGTTTCTGAGCTTTATATTTGCGTTCTTCCTGGCGTAAACGTTTGTCAAATTGTCGCCTTTTTTTCTTTAAATGTGTTCAAATTGTTTTTTAGTCGCCTATCTCCTTTAAAATGTAGATAGTTTTGCTCTGCTTTGTTCGTAATTATTAATAAGTCTCGTAATTCGTTGTTCCAGTATGGCTTAGCGTTTCGTCGTCTGCGTTTGTTAGAGCTTGGTGTGAAGTCTATGTAGTCCATGTTGTCGTCCATTTCATTGTGGAGGGCGTCAATGAGGGTTTCATAAATAGTGTTTATTCTTCCGCCAATGTTACGAACATCTTGTGAATCGCTAATTCGTGAATAAACCTTGTGGTATTGCGGAATCATTATATTCACATGTAGATTATACAATTTCATACATTTAGAGCTAGTTTCACATCTGTCAAGCTTTTCGTTGCAGATTCTTTCATATTCCGAGATATTAAGTGTACAAGTTAATAATATTGAGTAATCCGGTATTCGTGAGTTTGTTGCTAGTTGGATGTCATAATCAATTAACAAGGACGAAATCAGTTTTACTTCAAAGTTACAAACATTCGGAAGTACTGTGTATGGAACAATCATATAGTCAACTACTGATTTTCTGATTGATGAAACATACGTAAAATCGTCTTTTGAGGGATCCCCGCGCCCATTTAGCATGCAACATTTCGAGTCTAATAAGAAATCAACAAATGCATTCCATGTGTCGTCTATCGACCAGAGCAGATCGACCTGAGCGTATACGGGTCGTCGGGGTGATCGGGAATTGGTCGGGAATGCACAATTTTAGTATAAAAAAAGTCAAAAATTTTGATTCCTCGCCGCTTCGGAGTGGGCATTAAATGTTATAATACCCTTGTCCATAGGTACACTAGCGTACATTGAAGACCTGTTGGTGACCTTCTGCTGTTGTCTGCTGTATGGTCGGCTTGTTGTCTCTTTGGCACATTCCCCATTTCCATTCTCAATTTTATATTGTACGTCTCAACAATATTAGTTTCCGTTTTCTAATTCAATTTGCCTCAACCAAATTTTATGAAACGCATAATACACAATGCTTATTACCATAAAACACAGTTCAAATGCGAATTTGGGTAGCCGTTCTTGAGTAATAACCCTTTATAATGTTATATATACTATATATAGATGGGGTATTATCAGTGTCCCATGGACATATTTTCCTTTTATTTGGTTATTTTCAGTAGAGGTCCGAGTAAAACAATACTTTTAAAATATCTACATAGAAATACAAAAAAATGGATTTGTGGGCAAGGTGGTAAGAGCTCAGAGAGACAGGTTTTAAATAACTGTGACAGAGTTTGAAGAGTTAATTGAGACGAACAAGATGGTGTAGACAGCAATGGGTGCCGAGAAATCTAGGCGAGGCAGTGGCCGACACGGCGACTACTGTGTGGGCAGTATGAGACTTGCACTAACTCAACAAAGAGTAACCCAATGCTTATAAAAACTTCCTACATTGCCAAGAATTAGTCCGGTTTAAGGGAGGTAATCCAATCTTGTCAATAAATTTATTTCAAGGACTGATAACTCTAGCATACATTGTTATCAATCCATCCTAGCGTGTGTGGTTAAATATCGAGGTCTGGCAATTAGCGCCTTGTACTTTTTGTCTCTTATCTTAAAATTCATGTTATAAACATACACAATAAATTTTCTGATTATATCATGGAAATTGATAATATATCAAGAACTGACTATGTAAACATTTTGGATATCGTTTTCTAAAAAATTTCGTAAAACCCATTCTTATGAACGCATCTATAACAAGCTGCTGTCCCTTTGACCAATGATTTGTATAGTAAGATCTTACTATACAAATCCTTGCTTTGACACATTCCCTGTTTCCATTCTCTATTTTATTTCAGTTTTGATACGTTAGCTGGTTGTTACAATTAACAACGTGTCTTTTGTTTTAAGCTTTATGTTATTATTTTTTTAATTAGATTTTTTATTATCATTTTTTTTTCGAGGAATGATGGGGATTTGTTTTAAAAATCTGGGTGTGTGTTAATACCACTTAACATTTCGCTCAAGTAATAATTGTAGGTCGGTTTTTGTCCTTTTTTTCTTTTCGTAATTTGAATCTTTGATATAAAAGTTTGCCAGTTAAATAAATATAGCTCTCCATTCTTTTGCTCATTCGATAAATCGGCAATCGTTTACTCGAGCAACATTCATCAATTTGAAAGTCGCCACGTCACAAGCATAACATAAATGTGTTTTAATTGAGTTATAATAAAAGATGATGTTAAAGGCAATGAGACAGCAACCAAATGACAGAAATAACCAAATAACGCCTAGATATGGCAATACTCAGTCTACATGGTCTTGGCTTGGAACAAATATATATAATCATAGAATTCGGTCATATTATTCGTACATAATCATAAGTTGCATTTAAAGAAATAAGTGTGTTTTTCTCTACAACAATTATTTTGACCCAATCCAATACTATATGTTAACGAAGGAACCATAGGACGTTAGGCTATATTACAATTCAATCCCATTGTAATATTATGAATAGTTATCAATAAAATGTCTATACACGTAAAGAAAGTAATGCTTACGACCAGAAATGGTTGTCTTGTGATAGCCCGTTTTTTTCTGACATGAACGCAAACTGAAGTTATTCAGGTCCTATAACCATAAAAGTACAAATTGAATACTTAATACAAATTCAAACTTTAATAACTTGTAAGCCTATGAACTCAAGTTGTGAATACTAGTGCGGAAAATCTACTTAAAAGGGTTGTGGGATACAAGAGAAGTTGGAACAATACGTTTTGAACTCAGTACTAATACTCCTATAGAGAATGACATACAAAGAAGCCTAGTGTTGCTCATAAGAATAGCCCAGATTCTTCGTTGATTGATATAAAATGATCAATCATATTTTATATTCTTATTTTTGATGGCGTAGTCCGTCGGGTCAATCTTTCAAAACCGTATGATAGGCTGCAGACACCAAGGGGACACTCATGACTAACAAGTCGAAAAAAACAAACTTAAAAATACTGACAACGCCATGCATGGCAAATAAGGCGTTAATTAGTTGACATATGGAATAAAATTAAAATGCAAATTGTTTCCATCCAGAAAAAAAGGGGGGGGGGGGTCTTTGCCAAAAGCACCAATACGAGAATTGTTAACTGAAATATTTTCTTTATAAAAATATTGGCGTAATAAACAACTCTTTATGAAATAAACTCGCTATGTCCCGACACCAAACAGTCTTAATTATGCATAGTAAAGAACGAAATAAACCAAACTCACATTAATCATTGCACAAATATGAGATGCGGTTCTTAGAGAAAAATATTCTAGCAAAAAGTATCAATATTGCATCGATCGACTATTTACAAGTTATTTATCTCCTATCATACATGTACTCCGCGGGAGGTTATCAAACATCTTACTTTACAATATTACAAGTGGACAATGTAACTACCCATACTATGTACAGATCATGGAAGTGTTATATTGACATTTTACTTCCATGTTCAGATCAAGGGTATTCTAAACTGGTGAACCATTTCATCTAAAGCACCACCCAAAAGTGATCTCTTAAACATGCTACAAAGTAATAAATGACACACGCACTATATTCTGTGTTTAATTTGAAAGAAAGGATACGACACTGGTCATTCTTCTTTTGTGAAGAGTAATGCTGTATTTATTTTTTTTTTTCTCTTTTAAGAAATAATTTGTCATCAAACTATATATTTCTGTCATGGGTTGATACCCGATATCCTTTATTATTCTATCATGCACGAAATATTCGTTTGTTTTCACTAAACTCTCATATCTTTGAAGGAAACGTTATATATTGTATAACCGGTACAGAGAAGCTCCACGTTATTATTATAACAATTTACAGTACTGTTTTGCCATCATATCGAGAAACATACATAGTTATTCTTGTTTCATTGTTTCGTACACTGAATCTCTTGGCCATATATAAATATATGATGATGAATGATTGATATTGATACAACCTTATACCAGAGTCGACCACCTACTCTTGTTTAGTATATCCTCATGTACCTGCAGCTCTCTTTTACTTCTTTTTAATATACCTAATCTTAACTTTATTGGTTTTGTCACGTTGTGACCTTTTCATAGATATTATACTATTACCTAATTTTGAATTTTTGTATAGTAAGCTGCTAATACTTATAAAATGTTCATGGAAATAAATTTGAAACATATTGACTATAATGTATTTCAAGTTGGTTTTTTTAATTTGAAAATAATAGTGCACGATTAATTTTAAACCAATGTTTTTCAAATATTTTATTTATGTTTAATACGACATATAGACTTATACATGTGTATATAATTTAAGTTGTAACGAAGATAACGTGTACAGTAAAATTTTTAAACATATACCAATTAAAACATTAATAAATTACTAATTTTAAATACGAAAAATCTAGTTTGTGATGTATAATGATATATACAGCGCCGCATGACATCTTAGTGCTCGTGTATATCATTTTACACTAATCGTGACGCTCGTCATTGAATATTGGTAAAATGTTCATTTTTGTATTAAAGATGGTATCAAGAGTAATATATTTTTAAATGTCGAAACTTATATCAAAAGATCCTGCAATCATTCTACTTTTAAATGATAACAAGGTCAAATAAATGTACTTTGATTTAGTATTTTAAAATATTTTTTTAAGATGTGCCCTTATTGGTTATCAATTACTTTTTACCATGTAAGTATTTGTAACAATGACTTGTTACTAAAGTTAAATTGGTATCAAGAAAGAAAAATCCGAAAAAATAAATAAAAATATTACCTGTTTGCTAAAATATTGAAGAACATTATGCAAACAAAGGTGAAACGATTTTTTTCTAAGAAAATGTTTAAATCGTCAAATGAAATATATTTCCCGTTGACTTCTATATATCGAATTCATAGATAAAATCTATGACCAGTGACGCATGCGCATTACGGACCGGACTGATTCTTGAATTCTAATTCAATTTGCCTCAACCAAATTTTATGAAACGCATAATACACAATGCTTATTACCATAAAACACAGTTCAAATGCGAATTTGGGTAGCCGTTCTTGAGTAATAACCCTTTATAATGTTATATATACTATATATAGATGGGGTATTATCAGTGTCCCATGGACATATTTTCCTTTTATTTGGTTATTTTCAGTAGAGGTCCGAGTAAAACAATACTTTTAAAATATCTACATAGAAATACAAAAAAATGGATTTGTGGGCAAGGTGGTAAGAGCTCAGAGAGACAGGTTTTAAATAACTGTGACAGAGTTTGAAGAGTTAATAGAGACGAACAAGATGGTGTAGACAGCAATGGGTGCCGAGAAATCTAGGCGAGGCAGTGGCCGACACGGCGACTACTGTGTGGGCAGTATGAGACTTGCACTAACTCAACAAAGAGTAACCCAATGCTTATAAAAACTTCCTAATAGTGGACACTGATATGTTATGGTAGTTTTATTGCTATTTTGAGGAAATGACACCACAAAATGAGATTTGTCATTGGATTTATTTTAGTACTTATGTTATATAGCAATATACATATACTTTACCATCCCCCTTTTCTTGCTTTCTTACAAATAAAGCGTACTGTTTGTCTCATATATGTGCATAACATAAGCATGTAATTAGTAATTTTCATAGATTTGATATCCCGTAGTTGAATGGTTTAATATATTTATTTTCGTTTTGCAGTATGGCAACAACCTGCATGTATTTGCTGAAAAATATTGCAAAAAGAGGGAAAGATGTCAAATATTTCTTCAAAATTTACCCAAAGTAGAATTTTCAAACCCCTGGAGACTCCGAGTGATACCTTTTCTGAAACTGTTTACAACTTTACATAAAACTATCAAGAGATCAACAAGAGTCGTTTCTTTAATTCTAACCAAAGTTTGGTAAACGTTGTGTGCAATTTGTCATAGTTTGTTAAACGATACAGAAGTAGAAACAAATGCATCGTTTAACCAGAGTTTACTGACCCTGTTTGAACTGCCAGACACACATGCACATTTTGTTGTTATTGGAACTTATTACACGGGAAAATAGTCTCCGTAGAAGATGTTATAGACACAGAGGACACCGCTCCTTTATGCATATTTAATTTTATTGTCAGTTCTTCATCTTAGAGTGCATTTCCTTCTAACACAAACGATGCAAACGGCTAAGCGCGCACATGTTTTGATCATTTCTTTCAAACATACGTTTGCAAAGATTGCATAAACTATGAGAAACTATGCAAACGATGAAAATGCGTCAGTGTATACATAGTGTGTATGCAAACTTTGCAAAAGAATGTTAGAAACAAGTAATCTAAACGTGTGCTTGCTGAACAGTTTGTATCGTTAGTGTTATAAAGAAATTCGCTCCATATAAAACATATTTGTCTTTCGTCTCCTTTTTGTGTCAAATTACGTCAACAAGTTCGATTGAAAAAAAATTGACTGTATAGTTGTTATTAATAATTTCTGTGTCATTTTGTATTCTGTGAAGAGCTGTCTCGTTGGCAATTGTACCACATCTTCTTTTTATATACTACAAACATTTTTGGACAAACGGAAAATACGGAGCCGACAGACAAAACAGATACTATATCATTAAACAGGTAAAATATAATCTTGATGTTCTTATAAACCAACTTTGAAAGATTACTTAGTCATCTGCAGTCTAATAATGAATGTTATTGCACAATTACTTTCATAATTGAAAAATCCGGCGGTGCCAAAATTGAGTTCATCCCAGGTTTTATTGCTAGGTTTTTAGTTTTCTATGTCGGTTTTCGTTTTTCGCTATTGCTGTGTCGGTTTGTTTTCGACCTTTGAGTTTGATTGTCCCTTTTGTGTCTGTTACCTCTCTTTTTAAATGTCACCTCTCCTTGCAAAATTTAAGACACGAACTGAACATGGAGGAATTTTTGTACAGTTATAAAATAATGTTGCTAACATATTTTTGCGGAAGCAGAGTTATGAAAGTTAATCAGATCTGCACACACTTTTTAAGAATCGTGTAGCAGTCATGTGTTCTCGTGTATGGACGAGTAGAGATCGAAGAGTGGTCGAATGTGGTCGCGAAGGGATCGGGTATTGGTCGAGTTAGTTTGGGATAAAATAAATATAGAAGTCGCAGTGATCTGGAAGCGATCGGGCATTGGTCGAGTTAATCTGGAAATGATTGGAAATTAGTTGAGCAAAGGTCGAAATGACCGACTACTGATCGGTGAAACTTTTGTATTCCGACCAAACCCGATCTCTACACGAGCCTTTCTCGATCAATTTGACCACTACTCGACGAATTCTCGATCTCTTGTGACAAAAATACAGTTTAGGCATAAGACAATATTTGTAATTTATCGTTGAACTGTTATCCATAATAAATTACCCGTTTGAACAATGCGTTAACGAATAATACATATAAAATCAGTCTTTTATCCTTGGTTGTTATGAGACGCGTTAATTGTTGCTATGGTGCTCTCTTCGAGGTCCGCGCTCTTGGTATATAAAGACACCGATTCATTGCAAGTCGCTCATTTTTTTAATTGGCCGTCGACGGATGAACATCGGAAAGTGAATACCAGCCAATAAAGTAGTTTAAAAGGAAAGTTTGTAAACCTAGTTTGAGTTGAAAGCTTGTGGTTTTGAAGCAAGCGGTTTTTGAAGTCTTTACGATTGTTGCAAGCTACCGGGTTGTTCCGATACTGTAATTTCCCTCGGGAATGGTCGCAGTCCCTCGAACAGGTGGTTTGTAAAAGTCTGGTGACTTTGGTGTTTCGGAGACTAAGTATTACTATTATTGCAAGCTACCGCGTTGTTCCGAAACTGTAATTTCTCTCGGGAATGGTCGCAGTCCCTCGAACAGATAGCTTGTAATAATCTGGTGACTTAGGTGCTCCGGGGACTAGGTGCTTCAAAACTAGTTGTCTCAGGAACTAGGTGCTTCAGAGACTAGTTGTCTCAGAGACTGGGTGTCTCAGAACTAGGTGTTTCAGGAACCTAGGATTTTTGAAGCTTATTCTTAAGTTTAATATAATTGTTTGTCAAATCAGTTGGGACCTCGGAGTCGGTGAAAGGATCAAGGATAAATTGAGGTTCTAGTTTTCAGACTACTTTTTGATACAAAGTTATTTGTGTAAATAGTGTTATTTTTTTATTAAGTTTCAAAGTTGGTCTTGTAGTTTTAAGTAAAGCCTCCAAGTTGTAGTTGGGTTTTTGAGTTAATTAAAAGATTGATATTGGAGTGTCTCAGATTCTGTGAAAACGGATACGAACATATAGTTCATAAGCCAAACACGTTACAAAGTTGGTTAGCAGCGGTGGGATCTGAGAAACTTCAATATTATATGTCAATAATCACATTGTTTTATTGTCATTATTTCCTATTCGTTCTTAATTGCAAGAAGCAACACACTGTTTTGTAAATATATTGATTGTCAAATTGTTTAATAAAATACTTTTTGGAAAATTGTTTAATTCATTCTTCAAAATATGTCCCGAACATACAGAGAAGATAAAATGTTGTATGACCCTTACAGTGTCGAAACAAGAAATTTGACCAGGGAGTTAGATAAATTAAACAAGGAAATAGAGTGCTTAAGATCTAAGAGTTTTGAAAATGCCCCAAACTTTGCTCAGTCAACCCCTATTAGTCAAGCAACACGTCCAAGAC
This sequence comes from Mytilus galloprovincialis, assembly GCF_965363235.1. Classification (NCBI taxonomy): domain Eukaryota; kingdom Metazoa; phylum Mollusca; class Bivalvia; order Mytilida; family Mytilidae; genus Mytilus; species Mytilus galloprovincialis. Next base: position 3,349,321 of record NC_134846.1, on the reverse strand, counting down.
AATCTGACTCTGGAATTGCTTCTGTTAGAATTCCAAACCTCGACTTTGGTACAGGCAGCAACATACTCCAGAGTACACACGTTGGGGTAGGGGCTAAGACAAAAGTTATGCCACGGCCTGAAATACATAATAAAGATATTCCCGATTCTGTAAAATTAGCACCAGAAATGAGAACTTATTCAGATTCTGTTCTTGAGACAAATTTTGTAACTGAGAGACGAAAGAAAAGTCTACAAAAACCACAAGACAAATTAGGTGCATATAGGGGAGACAACAAAAACAAAAATATTATAAAACCCGCTACGTTTGATGGACAGGGCTCATGGATAGATTACAAATCTCATTTCGAAGCTTGTTCAAATATAAATGGATGGACGGATACAGAAAAGGGTTTGTATTTGGCAGTTTCATTGAGGGGACAAGCTCAGGGGGTACTAGGAAATCTACCAACAGATAAAAGACAAACTTTTATAGAACTTGTTAGGTCTCTTGAAGAGAGATTTTCGCCTGCCAATCAAACGGAGTTGTATCGAACACAACTACGGGAGCGTTGTCAAAAAGCTTCAGAAAGCCTTCCTGAATTAGGTCAGGACATAAGACGCTTGGCGAACCTTTCATATCCAACAGCCCCAAATGACGTTAGGGAAACTCTAGCTAAAGAGCAATTTGTAGACGGGCTCATGAGTGTGGACATGAGACTAAGAATTAAACAAGCTAGACCTGCCGACCTGAATGACGCAGTTCGGCACGCTGTTGAACTAGAAGCTTTCAATAAGGCTGAAATAAAGCGGGAGGAAGGGAAAGGTTATTTAAGAGCTACAAATACAGATGTAGACACCACTGACACTAGCGAGAAAACAGTAGAGCTACTTAAAAACATGCAGACAGCTTTGACTGATCTGCAGCAAGAAGTAAAAGCTTTGCAACAAACTCAGGGAAAAGGGTGGTTTCCTTTTAAAGGTAATTCACAATTTCAGAATCGTAAGAAACGTGGATGTTTCAACTGTGGAAAATTTGGACATTTCAAAAAAGATTGTCCCGAAAGTAGTGTGAAAAGGGAACGTTCAAACTCCCAAAACCTACCCGAAGTTTCACATGAAAAACAGAACGGTGTAATAGGAGTTAACAAATTAGCAAATGAGGCTGGTATGTTTATAGAGGCTAAGGTCAATGGTTGTAAAGCAAAGATGCTTATAGACACAGGGGCGACAGTATCCCTTATTTCAAAAAAAGATGTTTGACAGTATGAATTCTCAGGTTCTGTCACCAATGGACAGAGAGATACTGACTGCAAATGGTTCTCCCTTAACTCTGTTTGGGAAAACTATAATTGACATTGACTTAAATGGACATGTTTGTTCAAACATTGCTGTAGTAGCAGACCTAAACGTAGATGGTATATTGGGAATAGACTTTCAAAGAAGCCAAAATTGTGTAATAAATATTACTAAAGGTAGCATTTGGGTACACGGAAGAGAGAACCGTTTACATTTTGAAGGTCAGATAGGCTGCTACAGGGTAGATGTTGCAACAACTATAAAACTGCCTCTTACTAGTGAAGTAATGGTGTCTAGAAACATAAAAAAGCCTGTTATACCAAAGCCAGAAGTTGGTATTATAATTATAAATAAAGATCAAGAGAAGAGCAAGTTGATATGCTACCAGTGTAACAGACGGTATAAAAAGACAGCATATCATAGACGTCATATGACAAGGTGTCACCAGGGTAATGGTGCTGAAAACTTTGAGCTACCAAAAGATCAAGATGCAACACACGACAGTGGAAAAGAGATGTCAGATCTTGTAGAGTTGAAGAACTTGGCCAATAATGACGAAAACAGTCTGATACAAGAAAAAGTTGTTAGAGAGCCCAAAACAGATGTGGAGACTGTTAATAAAATGTCTCTTAAAACGAGGAGCACAATAAGGCCGTCAGGACCAGTGAAATTTGTGGCTCCAAGAAATGAAAAATCACTTGATCTTTTGAAATTTCTCGAAACTGTTAATAGATATATTGGAAATAATAAAGAATTAAAACACACAGTTCAGGAAGAATTTTCTATATTTTGTTGAGTTTTAATTGGTAATTGAGATAGCAATGTTTGGTTGTTGTTTTTTATAAAATGTTATTGTTATTGTAACTGTTGAGGTCTGTTGAAATACACTCAGCAAAGAGAAAAAAAAATATATAGATATACATGTAGAGTCCGTCGGATGGGGACGTTAAATCCGAGGCCCCATGTACAGAAACATGTCACGCCCTGTGCATGTAAAAGACCCCTTCTGCAGATTTCGTTAAGAGTAGGCTCCTTGGGGCCGCTGCAGAGGCAAAATTTGTTGTGGACATTTTAAACAGACGTTATAATAGAAAAAAAAGTATGTTAGTCATGCGAGGACGCATGAAATCGGAGGCGTGGGTAATGTGACAAAAATGCAGTTTAGGCATAAGACAATATTTGTAATTTATCGTTGAACTGTTATCCATAATAAATTACCCGTTTGAACAATGCGTTAACGAATAATACATATAAAATCAGTCTTTTATCCTTGGTTGTTATGAGACGCGTTAATTGTTGCTAGGGTGCTCTCTTCGAGGTCCGCGCTCTTGGTATATAAAGACACCGATTCATTGCAAGTCGCTCATTTTTTTAATTGGCCGTCGACGGATGAACATCGGAAAGTGAATACCAGCCAATAAAGTAGTTTAAAAGGAAAGTTTGTAAACCTAGTTTGAGTTGAAAGCTTGTGGTTTTGAAGCAAGCGGTTTTTGAAGTCTTTACGATTGTTGCAAGCTACCGGGTTGTTCCGATACTGTAATTTCCCTCGGGAATGGTCGCAGTCCCTCGAACAGGTGGTTTGTAAAAGTCTGGTGACTTTGGTGTTTCGGAGACTAAGTATTACTATTATTGCAAGCTACCGCGTTGTTCCGAAACTGTAATTTCTCTCGGGAATGGTCGCAGTCCCTCGAACAGATAGCTTGTAATAATCTGGTGACTTAGGTGCTCCGGGGACTAGGTGCTTCAAAACTAGTTGTCTCAGGAACTAGGTGCTTCAGAGACTAGTTGTCTCAGAGACTGGGTGTCTCAGAACTAGGTGTTTCAGGAACCTAGGATTTTTGAAGCTTATTCTTAAGTTTAATATAATTGTTTGTCAAATCAGTTGGGACCTCGGAGTCGGTGAAATGATCAAGGATAAATTGAGGTTCTAGTTTTCAGACTACTTTTTGATACAAAGTTATTTGTGTAAATAGTGTTATTTTTTTATTAAGTTTCAAAGTTGGTCTTGTAGTTTTAAGTAAAGCCTCCAAGTTGTAGTTGGGTTTTTGAGTTAATTAAAAGATTGATATTGGAGTGTCTCAGATTCTGTGAAAACGGATACGAACATATAGTTCATAAGCCAAACACGTTACACTCTTCTCGGGTGACTTGTTTCTCGATCCTTACTCGAATGATTTTGACATGTCAAAAACTCTCGGGTAGAAAGCCAGATCGATGACGAGCAAGATAGACTATCCCGAACATTCTTGTCGATTGAGTCAGACCAGTCTCCCGATCACGTAATTTGTCTTGATCGGCCTTGATCGAATTGATCTGATCGACAGTGTTAACCTAGCTTTAAAGTGTTACATATTTGTTTTTCGTTCATTTTTTGTACATAAATTATGCCGTTAGTTTTCTCGTTTGAATTATTTTACATATGTTTCGTGGCCTTTTATAGCTGACTATGCGATTTTGGGCTTTGCTCATTGTTGAAGGCCGTGATGTGGCTTATGCAGATATTCTGTTGCTGTTAATTTCTGTGTCATTTGGTCTCTTGTGGAGAGTTGTCTCATTTGCAATCATATCCTTTCTTTTTTATATTCAAAACAAAATCTTTATAAGTATAGGTTTTAAGTAATTTGTGATAACAAAATCCCTGACTTGATAATTTACAGTAGTACAAACAATAGTACACAACACACAACAGTACAGTAGTACAAACAATAGTACACAACACACAACATAAACAAATAAAGACAGAGCATTATGAACTCCCGCCAAAACAGAGGGTGATCTTATTAGGTGCTCCTTTGTTTGAATGTTCCTTTGGCTTCCTTCCACTTTATTATCTGACAGCTATATATTAATTTATTATTGAATATAACGTAAATGTGACCTCTAGTATTGTGTTTAATTAACATAACAAAACGATAATATGTCAGAATCTCAACACGAATACATTAATTTAGCGATTAATACATGTACGTCTTTTTTTCCCGGAGGTTCTCAGCTTAATTATTATTCTAAATGCTTCTTCAGGGAACAACAGTTGTATAACAAAAAAATCATATCTTTGACTATCCTATATCTCATCAGCTTTTAATTGAAGATGTTTTCTTGGTCAATAAACATGTGAATCTTAACAATGCGTCTAATTAATTCATATTCAACTGAAGGTCTCAGCTGAAGGATTATTAGCGGTGTCTTGTATATACATAATGATGCCGACAATTATGTCTAAATTAAAGACAACGTTCAAACCTATGATTGCGTTGGATCTGCAACTTGTATACGTGTGTATGCAAAACTAAGTTTTTGGTAGAGGGATCTAAAAACAACATAAGCAACATTTTCTAAAAGACCAAAACAGTGAAAAAGTATTTCTTAACAAAACGTATTTGAATAGCAGGTCGAACAACTGATGTTCCTAAACCCTGCTGACTGCCACTAGCGATTGCCAAATAAACGGATCACCAGATGTAACAAAATGTATCAATTTACATATAATGATACACATGGATACAGTTTTACGATATGAAGTATTCTTTTTTGAATAAGGAAACGGATTAATATAACTTGTTTATATTTTTAAAATTAACTTTTGTCAACAAAAAGATAATTTCATGAATAATTTGTTATTTTCAAGAAAGTGATAATTGTTTAATAATTTAATTTCATTTGAGGTGACTTATAGGTCCATTGGGCCGGGTGTATTAATATTTATCATATATTAGGTATAGGAAGATGTGGTGTGAGTGCCAATGAGACAACTCTCAATCCAAATAACAATTTATTGTATGTTTATAATCTGTACATATTTACTACATATGTCACTATAACAAATAATTAACTTATTTGTATACATTTTGTAAGTTAGTAGCTTGTTTTCGGGTTTTATTAAATAATCGTTTGTATGTAAATGTCAATTTGTGTACATTATATTAAGCCTGCATGAATGTAACTAATAAAATAAAGTATGTTTACACTATAAAGCATGTTGTATCAAGCGCGGAGGCGCTACATTATAAAAATAAGCACACGGTCAACGCTTTGGCAGCAGTCTTTTTGCTCCAATTACTATTTTTCGGGGGTATCATTTGCGCCAAATTTTGTTTTGCAAATGTATCAATTGCGCCAATATTCGGAACTCATTTGCGCCAATTTACCTGTACACATATCTGTTATAAAGGTTAATGATTAATATATATTTATTCTTATTTTTGTCTTTAAAAGTATCATATGTTCGGAGACATTTCACCATGAAGATGAGCATTTGTAGAGTAATGAGTTAAAAAGCATTAGACAGTAAATGTACAGAGAGAGAATAAAACTTATTGCTTTGCTGAATATAAGTAAAGATATGCCTATAGAGAAGAAAATAGAACCTTTTGCTGATTATGATTTAGCCACATATGTTGATGACTTACCGCTTTGTTCCCACCATGCGTATGGACTTTATTATTTTAAGGAATTAATATGAACTGTTTTATGCATATATCATCCTTCAATGTTTGTGTTTTTGGACAATGAAGTGAAATTACAAGATACTACATACATTAAATTGGGAAGTACCAATGTATCAGCAGTAAGAAGAAGAAAAGGAAACATTTGCCATGTAAACTGCCAGTTCTAATCCGAATAAAGGAGTAGAAAAGTCATTTTTCTTCTAATTGGCGCAATCGTATGTTTTTTTGGTGCAAATGATACCATGTAATTTTAAAACATGTGGCGCAAACGTAGCATTGGAGAAAAAAGTTGTGGCGCAAAAGGACGCATTTTTGGCGCAAACAGATCTCTCCCAACGCTTTTAGCCTACAGCCCTATCAAGTTAGTACAACTAATTAGGAATACAGACGTTTGATTTGATTTGATAATATATATAAACATATATATACCTATTGCAACTTTTTTTAGACACTGACACATTGACATGATAGCAGTAATAAACTATTTTTTTGTTTTTCTAAATTTATAATAAAAAGGATATGCAGCATTTATTCTAAAAATTGAAGGTTTAAAAATGAGACTAAAATGTATAATATATAGTGTTGCGTTTTTGACCACCGTCAGTTTATATATCCTAACAGTATTTATCATTTAAACACGTAAAATAGAAGTGTCCGTGACCGATTCGAATTTTACCACAGTTCATTAATTAGAACAATGGAAAGGTGGGCAGGTCGAGTTGCTCTTGTCACCGGTGCCTCTGTTGGCATTGGTGCCGCTATTGTGCGACAGCTTGTTCAAAATGGCATGAAAGTTGTAGGCTGTTCAAGAAATATCGATAAAATTGAGGTATCGTATGAACATCTTTTATTTACACACACAATGTAAAATGTTGTACCTGTACACAAATTGTGTTACAGCAAGCTTATATATGTGGGTGTATTATCATACATGTAGATCTCGTGCTGGAAACTCCAACAAATAATCAATTATTTCGATAATGTATAGGCACGCACCAATGTTTTAAAAACTACATGTGTACATGTATGTGATATTTATACATCTATAGTCATGATAGTATATACAGATGTAAGAAGATCTGGTATTACTGCTACTGTCCATCCAAGTCATAATTTGTAAAAGTATGTATAGTCGTGTGAGTGAGGTGATTAAGATACACACCATTATAATGTTTGCCATTTTATACCACTTTGATATATTATCTTATAGCCATCATTATGGTAAAAGAAAGTTTATGTAATTTGTAACCATGGAAACATCATGATAGACGGTTTTTAAAAATTACTGCAATTGTGTTAAATTTGATATTGACGACAGAGAACATATATATATGTAGGATACATTAAACTTCAATTAACATAGCTACAGAAATACAATAACTGAGAAAAGAAGGATAGTTGTGTATTCAGAACAACGTTATATTGTACAAGAAATTTTTTTTTTAAAAAGATTTCTATTTAAAGAAACAAATTGCTTTATACTAGTAACTATAAAAATATCTGTTATTTTAAGATGGACTAATCAGTCAGGATTCTACTTCGTCAAAATTATCCCCCATTACGCCAGTTCATTTTCACAATCGTAGAAATGGAAGCCATTGTAGGGATGACGCGCTGCCAATTTTGCTCTTGGAAACCGATAAATTTATCCACATAGCACCATTACGATCCTTATTTGTCAGTTGTATTTTAAAAGACAAATGTATCAACTAGATAGTGAGCATCAGTTAATGATCTTGTCTGCATTCAATTTGATTTAACTTAAAACTGTTGTCTGATCGGTTGTCAGTTGGAATTGTTAAAAATTCATAAACATTTAAAAAAAAATCTAATTAAATATTTCGTGGAAGGGCAGACTAGATTTTTTTAGTGGTTGAAGACTATAAACCCTAGTTTTCACACAAAAAAAATTGTAATTTTTCGAAGATATATGCATTTTCATCATCCAACTTGAAAGACTGGTCAAGTACTTTTAGTAAAAAAAATAGCTATTCGAACACACCTACTATGTTTTTTGTGATTCATTAGATAGGTATTTCACTTGACCCATATATTTCATCTTTTAGTACTGTGATTGTTTTATGTTATAAAGTCTACCTGTAGCTTTGATATATAAAAATGATGGAATCTGAAGCGAGACGATGTATGAAATAGTCTTGCCTTGTGCGATATCAAGACAAAATATTCAACTCAAACACGCACTAACATAAAAAGGTACACCTGTTTTTCTGTTTTCGATACAATTGTTACCCATTTGTTGGATTTTTTTCTTGAGTAACATAATGGAAGGGCAGACACGAAAATTACTGAACCAATAGATTGATATGTTTCCGTCCGTGGTAATTTTTTTTAAATCGGAAGTTATGCATTTTCTTCATCCAACTTGAAAGATACCTATGTCGTCGACTTGATATCTAACTGTTCTGCTTAAATATGTACTAGATAAATTGAAAACTTATGCAAATTGTGTTTTTAGAATAAAACACTTCGTAATTGAGAAGAAAATTGTCATTTGATTTGTTACTATTAACTTTTTATCTCATAACCCTACGTGACCATATATAAACGTGATGAAGTGCAAATAATTTTTATTTTTTCTAATTTTTATATCTTCAACAGTTACTGTTCTTTACATGTAAATTGTTTGCACCAATAATATAAAGAGGGATACCAGAATATGATTCTCAAACAAACACACCACTGCTCGTACAATATGAGTTTAACCCAATAAATATGTAGTTTTTTTTAGCATACCTTTGTATGTCGTACTAAGTAAGGTCAGGCTTCGTCAATTTTATTTGTGATACTACTAGGTTCGTGTCTGTCTGTCAATTATGTACATACAATATTGACCTCATGGAGTTTTTCAATCGGCTGTCAAACCTACACTTAACAAATGATTGCATATAATTGGCTGTGCTGGATGTATAAATACATAGCCACGTCCAGTCCGAATGTGTTCGCATAAAATCTCGCAACAACACGGCCGACACTCGGCTAACCGAGCGATTGGTCGGTTATTCTATATTGAGTATGCGGCTATATGGGCGATTGGTCTGTTAATCGGGTTGGTTATACGTCTGTTAAGAGTAAAACGCTTAATTTAATGTTAAACTCTATTAAATATACAGATTTTTGGCATGTTATAAGAAACAAATAAAAAAAAGAAAAGTGTCTGACAAAATGATATCTATCATAGAACATTTTGCACTTGTAAAAACATTTCTTAGTCTGCGCAGTTTTCAGTAAAACTAAAAGGCGTCGCGCAAGTATGTAGTATTTATGCCTTTACCCATAGCAATTTTTTTAATAAAAGGCGAAACAAACAAATTTAGATATCATTTAAAGGACAAAAAATAGTACTGTGGTTCTAAAAAATAAATTGACATTAGTAAATATTTCATAATTGTAAAATAACGTGAGTAATATCACGTTTTAGTGAAAATTTTGGGAATAAAGTCTGTTAATGGGTGGGACAATTGAAATTGTGTCAGTTAAGAGTTATTTAGCCACGACAATAATTTTGCTACCTTTATATTTTCCCCTTGAAAAAGTTAAGAATGAGATGTTCCTGAATAAACAAAAATGACAATACGGTGCCACAGTATCCTAGAAAGAGCATTTTTATTTTTACTTTCTTTGCATTTTATTGAAGTGCGTGTCACTTCAATATAGCGTGATATGGATTGGCCTCTGGAATATACATGAATTTTTTATTGACGTTTTCAATCAGCCTTAATTTTTGTGTCTGTTCGAAGTAGTACGTTCTCAATTCCGACTGAAAGTGTCTTTCTAATACAACACAGGGTACACATAACGTGTTCGCGTTCACATATGAACATGATATTTGTCACTGGACGTTAAACCCTAATTCGTCAGCATCATCCAATTGGTTCTTTTCTTCTATTACTTAATCATATGTTGTTTACAAATTAAATCACTCTAAAGAAGTAAACGGAAAGGAGCGAATGCAGCTACATTTGGTTATTTAAAGTTTCAATTCATTTTATTCCGTTTAGTTCCTTTCTACAGAAGTGCAGAGGAGAACTACAGCTGTCTATGGTGGTCGGTGAAGTCCATTTCGCGTTTTCGCGATTTCGCCTTTCATATTCTATAGGGCGAAAACGCGAAATCGCGAAAAGGCGAAACCGCGAAGTCGAAAACGAGAAATCGGTTTCGCAGTTTCGCGTTTTCGACTTCGCAATTTCGCGTTTTCGCCATATAGAATATGTAAGGCGAAAACGCTTTAGCGCTCAAACGCAAAATGGCATTAACCTGCCACTATAGTTGTCCGCATGTAAACTTCTAGAATTTGTCACCAATATAAGTACATCGCAATCCGTTACTGTTTCAACAGCCATCGGTGTTTCATGTGAGACTGTGGTATTCTTAAACAAGTATTATTTTTCTTTCGTTTTTAGCAATGTATCACTCTCTATTGTCCTTATATATTATTCTATATTCGGTTTCCATCCAGATTCTCGTGTATACCATGAGGGTCCGGATTGGGGGTATTGTTTATTTTTGTATTCTTTAAATTGTTATGTCATTTTTTTCTACATTTTATTTATCTTACTCATTATTCTTTCTTTATTTTTCATATTTTGTCATCCCAATATATTTTACTTACTGATGTTAAGTTACATTACGACGTTTATCTCTGATTTATATACTGTTACCAATGTAGATGACAAATTTGTGTCATTCATGACATTTAAACAGAATCAACATGATATTTGTGATCACTCTTGGATGAAATTAATATTACTTTAATATTACACTTTTTGAAACCATTTTTATCAATTTTCAATTTCATGTGTTGTTTCCGTATATGTTATGTTTCATTGCTCATGTGTTGTTTTCGTATATTTTAGCCGCTCGTCTTGAGCCTACTCAATTGATCCGATTACACCCCATATAGCAATAAAATGCCATTCATAACTCTTAACAGACCAATTAACAGACCGGGTTTTATATATCCGACCCATTAACAGACCAGGTTTTAAATAAAGATTGATTTATGTCACCAAAATACAGATTTTCGTGTAGATTTTTCACACAATGATATCAATATGGTTAATAAACATAATGCCTTTCTTTTTTCGATGTTCAAAATATTGAATGCAAGTTAATTTAACCAATGTGTCATTTTGTGTACATTTTATGTGTGTAAAATGTGTATAAATTTATTGATGAGTAACCCGCCTTTTCATTTTATAGATCGTGCAACGAAGCTAGACAAATAATAAATACACCACTGAATTCAGTACATTGAATTGTTTTGTTAGACATGAATACTTTTTATGATGAAAATATATTTAGAAAGTTATACAATGAAACATGCTGAACTTTCAATGATTTTCTCGATAACACCTGATTAACAGACTTTAGCCAACCCGATTAACAGACCAACCGCCGATATAGCCGCATACTCAATATAGATTAACCGACCAATCTCTCGGTTAGCCGAGTGTCGGCCGTGAACAAATCTCTGAGGGGTCCGAAATGACCTTTTGCGGGCCATTATTTCTGCACCTATCGAAAACACACAAGTCAATGACAGACTTATCTTTTTTTTTTTTTTATTTATTGTTGATATGCATTACTCAATTTATTTCACTTGACTGGGCGGAGTTTAATCGCTTCGCTCATAATAAACCAGTCCATCTATAGATAGGTGTTTTAGAATAAACTCATCAATGAAGTGTCCAGTCATTCTTTTGTAAATTCCTTTGATGACACTGATAGGTGATTAGAAATCAGTTAATGATTAAAACGGCAATCATCCTTATCACACACATCTTCAAATAGACTGTCCTTATGCAAATTAAAACGGAAGCTCCGCCCGATCAGTTGAAATAACATTCGTAATACACGTTACAGAGTTCCCACCTCTTTTTCTCTGTCAATGGATGAATGGAAAACAAAAAACGCCATTAAAGAACATAAAATAAATATTGAAATAAAATTAGATAAATAAATAAATAATGACATGATTGTGCCCTCATGGTATATACGATATCCTTATAACGAAACCGCAAGTACAAACAACATTTTACAATAATTTTATAAAGCAGACAACTACTGAAAGCAAGCTCTGAAAACTCCAATCGGCTGATAATATTAAATTATACCTCCAAATACTCTAATATCATTGGTTGTACTCAGATAATATCCTACAGTTATGCCATCACCAGTACATAAATTATCGAAGTTTTTACAGCATATAAAAGGATATGTTTTATGTTTGTCAATGAGACAACCAACACCAGAGTTCAAATGAAGTGGATATTAGCAATTTTAAGCAACCGCACGACCATCAACAAATGAGAAAACACATACCGTATAGTCGGTTAGAAAAGGCCCCGTCATTAAAGATGTGAAACAGTGCAATTACTAACATACATGTATATAATATATAATGTCAATGCACTAAAACAGAAGGAGTGAGTCTTCTAACTATAAATAACATACTTGTTTTTTTATTCAGGCTCTTAAAACGGAATTATCATCTTCCAAAGGCCAAGTAATACCTGTGAGATGTGACCTAAAAAATGAACAAGACATTATTGATATGTTCACCATGATCAAACGAGATCTGGGTGGCGTAGATGTTTGTGTTAACAATGCTGGATTGGCACATGCAGCTCCGTTACTGAGTGGGGAAACAAAAGATTGGAGAGAAATGGTGGATGTAAGTTTTCGAATTTATAAACTAATTTGAAATCATTTAATGTTGGGTTAAATAAATTATGGCATTATTAAAGATCTTTCTTATTCGATTTTTTTTCTCTCACTGATATATAAATTCTAATACTACTGATACAATTAGATTCACTGTCAAAAATAATGAAAGATTGTCATTGTCATTTTCAATTTTAGATATGTCTATACAACGGTAATCGAAAATACTTAGTAAAGATCTAGGAGTTATACATTTGTCCGGGTGTAGCTTGCATAATCAATAATCCGTGTTAAAAAAAACTAGGAATGCAATTTGTAATCCTTTTTCTAGTTTTATTCTTTTTGTATGTGTTTAAAGTTAAAAATTAAATAACAAAAGTTCTGGCATTAAAGGCAAAATAAAAAGCTAAACCGAATGGAAAACAGCTGTCATATCCGTGACTTTGTACAGGCATTTTCTCCTGTAAAACAGTGTGGATTCAACCTCTAACTTGTATAACAATCATTATAAAATATAAATACTTTCTTTTTGGGGTTCTTCTTTGATTCCTTTGTAACGATAAGTTTCATTGGTCGGTCAAGTTAATGAATGGCTATTATTTATTTTGAATTTATTGAACCATAAAATTAATTTTTGACTCTTCACATTGAATTTCGTGGATTATGTAAAATGTGAAGAGTCAAAAATATTGAACCATAAATGAACCATAAATTCAAAATAAATTATTGCCATTCATTATAAATCAATTTCTATCAAAAATAAGGCTAAAAAAAACTTTTTATATTATTTATATTAACAATAACAATGTACACACATGTTGGCGTATGAAAAATAAAAAAGTAGTTCCGGTAAAAGTGGGCGTGTCGCCATAAAAATTGACAACATTGAAAATAAAAGTAATACTTTTAACCAATCAGAAGACAGTAAATACACCGTATTTATTTATTGATACTTGATGTGTAAATTCAAAGGAGTTCTTGCAATCATGAATGAAGCGTTGTTTGTCTATGTGAACAGTGTAACGCTCCTCATTCAATGGGCACGTATTTATAACAATTGTAATGAATGAAGGTACACTTTACATCGTAATATATTATGATACTTGTCGACGTCAATCTGATATTTTATACTCTCAAATTATTTTTTACCAATTATCGAAATGACATTTATAATAGAATATTCTTGATTGAGATTTTATAAAATTTCAGGTAAATATCATAGGGTTGACAATTTGTACAAGAGAAGCTGTCAAACAAATGAGGGAAAAAGGTGCAAATGATGGACATGTATTTCTGCTGAACAGGTTTGTCATAAAATGTATATCACACTATTTCGTTAGAAACATTCACACAGCAGCAATTTTAATACATGAACCTATAGCTAAATTGAAACGATCGTATTGTTGATAAATATTTATCAGAAATAATTATAATGTTATCTTTGAAACATCCGAAAAATAAAAATAAAAAATTCTCTTTCATATCTCTCGATCTTTCTCTTGAACACCGTTGTCAGACGTATTGGATTTTGCTAAAGTTTCAAAACGAAGTGTTATATGAAGAGGTCAGTATTACGTTCAGTGGCGGATACAAGAGGTTGGAGAGGCTGTTTTGAGAGTTGGAACCCCCTGTTTTGACGATCAATGATTTTGAATGGAGGCATATAGTCGGAAACTTAAGCCCCCTTTTAATAATTAGATATAGGAAGATGTGGTATGAGTGCCAATGAGACAACTCTCCATCCAAATAACAATTTATAAAAGTAAACCATTATAGGTCAAAGTATGGCTTTAAACACGGAGCCTTGGCTCACACCGAACAGCAAGCTATAAAGGGCCCCAAAATTAGTAATGTTAAACCATTCAAATGGGAAAACCAACGGTCTAATCTATTTAAAAATAATGTCTGGATCCGCACCTGACGTTGCAGTAAGCAGATACATTGTCTATAGTGACTCATACTAATTAGAAAATGTACTATTCTCTTTTTAGTATGTCTGGTCATCGAGTTATCCCTTCCGCTAATGGACATTTTTATTCAGCTACCAAATATGCTGTGACTGCTCTCGGAGAAGGTATCAGACACGAACTTCGAGAAATGAAATCACAAATAAGAATCACGGTAATTAAAATAAAGAAAAGGTTTATTTAACATAAATACATAAATGTTGAAATAAGAAAATGTGGTATGATTCAATGCTAGTCTGCCAAAAGATACAACTCATTGGGTATTTGGATTTTGGTATTTTATTCGTTTTTACTTTTAAGTATATAATATAATTATATATTATTGTGCTACTGATTTCAGTTTACTTGTAGGTACTACTAACTAACTCTTCTTGTATATATGAAAAAAAAATGTTTTTAAGTTATGATTGTCAATATGTTGTTGGTATTTTCCCTGCCTCTTCGAATGCAATATTAGTAATTTTAGATCATGGTTTCATAAAAGTCGAGGTTAGAAATTTTGTCATAGATAACTGCAACTATGAACACTTCAAAACACATACAATCAATTTCAGGCTGTGTACTTATTCTGGTAAATTTAGTAGCTCCCTTATAATCGTTCAAGTATATACCTTGTCTACCCTTCACTACAAGGTCAGTCAGAAACATATTAAAGACTGGAAGTAGACGGTCTTATTAAACAAGTGCTCTGCACTATTCAAGCTTAAATTTACCAAATTGGTTACATACAGTGTTATACTTAAAAACATCGCACTTCCGGTTGTATTATTTCTTGATGATGGGTATCCTGAAAGACGGGATATTTTGGCCCCTATACAGGTCAATAAGTCTTTATTCTTATTTTGTAAACTGCTAGACCGTTTGCACATGTTGAAAGTCAGGCAATCTGCTATAAGGGTGACCATGGTTCTGAACTTTGTGCTCAACTTCCAAATCATGAGCTTGATATTTGTGATGAGATTGTACACACTCTTTTTTTCTTGTGTATTCTTAGATATGCATTATCAAGTCTTGACACTTGCGTTGTGCATCCATGTGTATGATGTTTAAATAAATGGATGAATTAGGTACTATTTTCTGCACTGGCATCAAAAGAAAATTTAACAATATGAATAATGATAACATAAGGTTGTCCCTTTGCATTTTGCTTGTGCTTCAATTTAATATATTTTATTACAGTCGATCAGTCCTGGTCTAGTTGAAACAGAGTTTGCACAAAGGATGCAGAAAAGTGAGGAAAAAGCTAAGGCGTTATATTCAAGTATAAAGGTATGATTATAACGTTATCAAGTTATAACACTTAAAAGGATACGTGTTTCATACAATATGGATACATTTTGTCTTATTGCAAATCATACTACACCCCCCCCCCCCCATTTTCATCTTTCGGCTACTTAAAGTACATAGGCTTTGTCACAATGACAGTACTTTGACCGATAATTGATGACTTTTGATACATTGTGGCTTAGATGGAGAAATGTCTCATTGGCACTCATACAACTTCAACATCTTATTTTTATTAAACAAACTGTATTGTTGCAAGTTTTCGAAACTTGGTCCATTGACTTTCGGATTGTCAATCTGTTGCATAGTGAAAACGCTTTCATCCTTCATCGGATACTGTGATCTGACACCATGGAATTAATTATTGCAACAACAGGAGTATTTTACCGGAACAAAACTGAAATGACCGTAAATTGCTACTTGATTTATTTATGGAATCCTGTTAAAGAATAACGCATTTTATGACAGTAAACACAGTCATCAGTACTTATATCATGTCTTCTTTATACATTGTTTGTCAGATATATTATGTAAACTGTCAAATACCTTCATTAACATGAAATACATTCTATTATTTAAACCATGAATTTCAGAGTGTTTTATTTATTTATTGGCCATTAATCAACGAAAAAATAATTAAAAATATTTAAAAAAAACTAGTTTCATTTGACATCTGAAAAACCTTTGCTGTTTTTATTTTCAATTTTGCTGTTGTTTCAAAGATTTTTTTAAATACTTGTGACTGACTGAAATTAAATTTTGATGTTTTAAAAGGAAGAAAGGTTTGAATTACAAGTACATATACTCATTATAGATGCATACATAGTATATGTATACTTGGACCTCATACTCCTTTTCAGTGTCTCCAAGCCGATGATATAGCAGATGCTTTAGTCTATGCCTTAAGTGCTCCAGCACATGCCCAGGTTAGTAGTCTATGTCTTAAGTGCTCCAGCACATGCTCAGGTAAGTAGTCTATGCCTTAAGTGCTCCAACACATGCCAAGGTTGGTAGTCTTTGCCTTAAGTGCTCCAGCACATGTCCAGGTTAGTAGTCTATGCATTAAGTGCTCATCACATGCTCAGGCTAGTAGTCTATGCCTTAAGTGCTCATCACATGCTCAGGCTAGTAGTCTATGCCTTAAGTGCTCCATGCCATCCTCAAATTATTAGTCTAGGGATTAAGTGCTCATCACATGCTCAGACTAGTTGTCTTTGTCTTAAGTGCTCCATCAATTGCTCAGCTTAGTAGTCTATGCCTTAAGTGCTTCATCACATGCCCAGGTTCATTGTCTATGCGTTGATTGCTCCATCACATGCTCAGCTTAGTAATTATGCATTAAGCGCTCATCACATTCTCAGTTTAGTAGTCTATGCTTTAATTGCTCCATCACATGCTCAGGCTAGTTGGGTCAATATCTTTAATTGTTTTTACATAGGCGGTAATGGTAACGTTTTTTTCCTGTAGCTCAGTCCATATCGTAAACTTGAATATGTATGATAGCTCTTTTCAAAGCTGTGACATTTTCACATATGTGGTTAAATTTTCGGGGTACGAAGTGAGATTACTTTTTCCGTAAATTAGCAAACCCCGAACATCCTTTTGTGATGCGGCTCCTTGTGGTAAAATATCCCCTTTTTAACACAATCAGTTATTTGAAAATTTAATACTTTGAACACATTCAATAGCTCCATAGTTTTAACACATTTATTCTATGTTCCTCTACTTTCCTAATCAACACAAATAATTCAGTTCAGTCATTTGTTAAAAATAGAAACATGTCCAATATCACTACACAGAGATTTTTTCTTTACACGTGACTTTTGAGTTCCTCATTTCGAGGCGCATTAGGGATGTTGTCCCAGTTGTATATGCCTTAAATGCTCAATGACATGCTCAAGTTAGTAGTCTATGCCTTAAGTGCTCTATCACATGTTCAGGCTAATTGTCTATGTCTTAAATGCTTCATCAAATGCTCAGCTTAGTAGACTATGCCTTTAGGGCTCCAACACATGCCCAGCTTAGTAGTCTATGCATTTAGTGCTCCATCAAATGCTCATCTTAGTAGTCTATGCCTTAAGTGCTCAATCACATGCTCTGGTTGGTAGTATATGCCATAAGTTCTCATCACATGCTCAGGTTAAAGGTTTATGCCTTAAGTGCTCATCACATGCTCAGCTTAGTAGTCTATGCCTTCAGTGCTCATCACATGCTCAGGCTAGTTGTTTTCGTCTTAAGTGGTCCATCACATGCTCAGACTAGTTGTCTGTCTTAAGTGCTCTATGACATGCTCAGCTTAGTAGTATATGCCTTTAGTGCTCCAGCACATGCTCAGGTAAGTAGTCTTTGTCTTAAGTGCTCATCACATGCTCAGGGTAGTAGTCTATGCCTTTAGTGCTCATTACATGCTCAGGTTAGTAGTCTATGCCTTAAGTGTTCATCACATGCCCAGGTTAGAAGTCTATGCCTTGAGTGCCCATCACATGCTCAGGTTAGACGTCTATACCTTAAGTGCTAAAGCACATGCTCAAGATAATGGTCTATACCATAAGTGCTCCATTACATGTTCAGCTAAGTAGTCTATGCCTAAAGTGCTCCAGCACAAACTCAGATTATTAGTCTAGGCATTAAGTGCTCATCACATGCCAAGGCTAGTTGTCTATGTCTTAAGTGCTCTATGACATGCTTAGTTTAGTAGTCTATGCCTTAAGTGCGCTTTACATGCTCATGCTAGTTGTTTTCGTCTTAAGTGCTCCATCAAATGTTCAGCTTAGTAGTCTATGCCTGAAGTACTCCTTCATATGCTCAGGTTGATAATCTATGCTTTAAGTGCTCCATCACATGCTCAGCTTAGTAGTCTATGCCTTAATTGCTCCGACACATGCTCAGGTTAGTAGTCTATGCCTTAAGTGTTCATCACATGCTCAGCTTAGTTGTATATGCCTTAAGTGTTCCATGACATGCTCAGGTTAGTAGTCTATGCTTTGATTGATCCTTCACATTCTCAGGCTAATTGTCTATGTCTTAAGTGCTCCATCACATGCTCTGGTTTGTAGTATATGCCTAAGTGCTCCATCACATGCTCAGCTATAGTAGTATATGCCTTAAGTGCTTCATCACATGCTCAGGTTAGTAGTCTATGCCTTTAATGCTCCAGTACATTCTCAGCTTAGTAGTCTATTCCTGTAGTGCTCCAGCAAATGCTCAGCTTAGTAGTATTTGCCCCAACTGTTCTATCTCATGCTCAGGTTAATAGTAAAATTATGCCTTAAGTGTTCCATGACTTCCTCAGATTATTAGTCTATGCATTAAAAGTTCATCACGTGCTCAGGCTAGTTGTCTATGTCTTTAGTGTTCATGACATGCTCAGGCTAGTAGTATATGCCTTAAGTGTTCATCACATGTTCGGCTAAGTAGTTTATGCCTTAAGTGCTCCATCAAATGCTCAACTAAGTAGTCTATGCCTTAAGTGCTCCATCACATCCTCAGTTTTAGTAGTATATGCCTAAAGTGCTCCATCACATGCTCAATTTAGTAGCCTTTAGTTTTCCAGCACATGCTCAGCTTAGTAGTCTATGCCTTTAGTGCTCCAGCACATGCTCAGATTTAGTAGTATATGTCTTAAGTGTTCATCACATGCTCATGTTAGTAGTCTTTGCCTTTAGTTCTCCAGCACATGCTCATGTTAGTAGTAAATGCTTTAAGTGCTCTATCTCATGCTCAGGTTAGTAGTATAATTATGCCTTAAGTGCTACAGCACAGGCTCAAATTAATAGTATATGCCTTAAATGCTCCATGACTTCCTCAGATTATTAGTCTATGCATTAAGTCCTCCATCAAATGCTCAGCTTAGTAGTCTATGCCTTAAGTGCTCCATCACATGCTCTGGTTTGTAGTATATGTGCTCCAGCACATGCTCAGGTCACATGCTCAGGTCAGTAATCTATCCATTAAGTGCCATAGCACATACTCAGGTAAGTAGTTTATACCATAAGTGCTCCATCACATGCTCAGCTAAGTAGTCTATACCTTGAGTGCTCCATGACATCCTCAGATTATTAGTGTATGCCTTAAGTGCTCATCACATGCTCAAGCTAGTTGTCTATGTCTTTAGTGCTCCATCATATGCTCAGATTGAAAGTCTATGCTTTAAGTGCTCCATCTAATGCTCATCTTAGTAGTTATGCATTTAGTGCTCATCACATGCTCGTGTTAGTAGTCTATTCCTTAATTACTCCATCACATGCTCAGGTTAGAAGCCTATGCCTTAAGTGCTAATCACATGCTCAGGCTAGTTGTGTATGTTTTAAGTGCTCTATGACATGCTCAATTTAGTAGTCGATGTCTTAAGTGCTCATCACGTGCTCATGCTAGCTGTTTTCGTCTTAAGTGCTCCATCAAATGTTCAGCTTAGTAGTCTTTGCCTGAAGTGCTCAATCTCGTGCTCAGGTTGATAGTCTATGCTATAAGTGCTCCATCACTTACTCAGCTTAGTAGTTATGCATTTATTGATCATCATATGCTCAGCTTAGTAGTCTATGCCTCAATGGCTCCATCACATGCTCAGGTTAGATGTCTATGCCTTAAGTGCTCAGCTTAGTTGTATATGCCTTAAGAGCTCCATGACATGCTCAGGTTAGTAGTCTATGCCTCAATTGCTGTATCACATTCTCATGCTCATTGTCTATGTCTTAAGTGCTTCATCTAATCCTCAGCTTAGTAAACTGTGCCTAAAGGGCTCAATCGCATGCTCAGCTTAGTAGTGTATGCCTTAAGTGCTCCATGACATTCTCAGATAATAAGTATGCTTTAAGTGTCATCACATGCTCAGCATAGTCGTCTTTGCCTTAAATGCTCCATCAAATGCTCAGCTTAGAAGTCATGCCTTAAGTGCTCCATCACATTCTCACTTTAGTAGTCTATGCCTTAAGTGCTCATTACATGCTCAGGTAAGTAGTCTATGCTTTAAGTGCCCCATGACATGCTCAGCTTAGTAGTCTATGCCTTATGTGCTCAATCAAATACTCAGCTTAGTAGTCTATGCCTTAAGAGCTCCATCACATGCTCAGGGTAATTGTCTATGCCTTTAGTGCTCCATCACATGCTCTTGTTTGTAGTATATACCTTACGTGCTCCATCACATGCTCAGCTTTAGTAGTTTATGCCTTAAGTGCTCCATCACATGCTCAGGTTAGTAGTCTATGCCTTTAGTGCTCTAGTACATTCTTAGGTTAGTCGTTTATGCCTTTAGTGCTCCAGCACATGCTCAGCTTATTAGTCTATGCCTCAAGTGTTCTAACTCATGCTCAGGTTAGTATTAAAATTATGCCTTTAGTGCTCCAGCACCGACCCAAGTTAGTAGTATATACCTTAAGTGCTCCATGATTCCTCAGATTATTGTCTATGCATTTAAAGCTCATCACATGCTCAGGCTAGTAATCTATGCCTTAAGTGCTCAATCAAATGCTCAGCTTAGTAGTCAATGCCTTAAGTGCTCAACCATATGCTCTGGTTTATAGTTTATGCTTTAAGTGCTCCATCCCATGCTCAGCTGTAGTAGTATGTGCCTTAAGTGCTTCATCACATGCTCAGGTTAGTAGTCTATGCCTTTAGTGCTCAAGCAAATGCTCAGCTTAGTAGTATATGCCTCAAGTGCTCTATCTCATGCTCAGGTTAGTAGTATAATCATGTGCTCCATGACATGCTCAGGCTAGTAGTATATGCCTTAAGTGCTCCATGACTTACTCAGATTATTAGTTTATACATTTAGTGCTCCATCAAATGCTCAGCTTAGTAGTCTATGCCCTAAGTGCTCCATCACATTCTCTGGTTTGTAGTATATGCCTTAAATGCTCCATCACATGCTCAGCTTTAGTAGTCTATGCCTCAAGTGCTCCATCACATGCTCAGGTTAAAAGTCTAGGCATTAAGTGCATCAGCAAAATGTTCAGCTTAGTAGTCTCTGCCTTAAGTGCTCCATGAGCTTAGTAGTATATGCCTCAAGTGCTCTATCTCATGCTCAAGTTAGTAGTCTATGCCTTAAGTGCTCCAGCACAAGCTCAAGTTAGTAGTATTAGCCTTAAGTGCTCCATGACTTCCTCAGATTATTAGTCTATGCAGTAAGTGCTCATCACATGCTCAGGCTAGTTGTCTATGTCTTAGACATGCTCATGTTAGTAGTCTATGCCTTATATACTCCAGCACATATCGGTTTGTATAGCCCTTAAACCAGGTTCAACCCATCATTTTTTCTTAAAATTTCCTGTAACAAGTCAGAAATATGACAGTTGTTATCGAAAAGTTCCTCTCTATGTTAGAGGTCTTTTTTCTTCACTTGAGAGTTCCTGTTGTTCGTTTGTTTTCCTCTTATAGTTATGTGTTTCTATCGGGTTTTTTATTTTGTAAACCGGATGTGTTTACTCGCTATTGATTTATAACCACGGATAACTGAACGATATAATTCTATTATTTGGACAACTGATGTTTAAATGTCATAAACTAATTCAGAAGATGGAAATCAGGACATAGAAAAAAGTATGGAATCACATGAAATCCAAATTAAGTGAGACCGTGTGCGCCATCAGCGTAAGCATCTTATGCGCTTCAGGTAATATCAAATGGGGATAGCGGTGGCGTGCGATCTATGACAAAATGTTTTGTTAAATTAGACACCTGGTTTAAAGATCAACCAATTTGTGATGGCAACCAAATAACGCGCGGATTTTGGTCGTTCGTTAATAGAAAATGTTTTTGATTCGCCTGCAAGTTCGGAGCTTTCGTTTGATATTCGATTTTGCAATTAATTTTTCAAAGTTAAATTCTCATCTTAACATGAATATTTGTTGTTATTTCAGAGTAAGTACTCCGTGTATATCCATAGTCTATATACTATTTTCTATGTTTCCTTTTCATGCTTTTGTAATATCTTTCCTTTCATAATAACATTTTATAATTATTAAATTTTGCGTTTATAACAATGACAACAACGTGTTCATGGATATAACATTTTTATGGGTATTTTTTTTTTAATAACGCTCGATCAAATGAATCAACAACAAATGGAAGCTTTTAACGACCTTGACTGGCTATACATCTAATACGGAAAAAACGAATGAATGAACTCTGTCAATGATTCCAGTCTCGCATCTTTTTGAGATCTTGATATTCCCTTGTTTTAGTTTGTGATCTTGATGTGTATTCTCCGTAACTATTCATTATATTTGAGTGTTTGTAAACAAATGTTTCATTGAATATAGAAGTACCACTGTGCAGTTTGATACACATTGGTGTTTAAATTTACCATTTGTTTAAGTTTACATGTTTGATGTTGATGTTGAATGAGGTAAAACACGATGCACAATCAAAACTTAAAATCACGATACATTTGTTAATTTGTATATAATGTTATATTTTCTTGATTTTTTACAGATACACGACATTTTGTTACGTCCAACAGACCAAGTGAGCTAATCTGTGTCTACAACTTTTAAATTTATAATAATACAATTTCCACATTAATTGTTATTTTCATTATTTTACATGTGGAGTAGGATCTGCTTACCCTTCCGGAGCACCTGAGATCACCCCTAGTTTTTGGTGTGGTTCGTGTTGTTTATTCTTTATTTTTCTATGTTGTGTCATGTGTACTATTGTTTGTCTGTTTGTCTTTTTCATGTTTAGCCATGGCGTTGTCAGTTTATTTTCTATTTATGAGTTTGACTGTCTCTTTGGTATCTCTCGTTCCTCTTTTCTTGCTATTGCTTTTTTATTTTATTTATATGCTAACATTTAAACAGCTTGGTACAATGAACAAAGTTAATTACGAATAAACATTTATTTAATATCAAAGCAGTTATTTTTACATTTTTAAAGAAACAGAATATAAGGGCGTTGCTAATATTTTAACTGTAAACCAGCTCATTTCATAAATTAACTGTTCTTTACTAATTAAGGTCTTCCTCTCATTGAGGAATGACCTTATTGTTTTTCTAATGTTTTTTAAGGTCTATCCCTACGTGAGGAAAGACCTTATTATTTTTCTAATGTTTCCTTTTCTTCTTATTTTCTTTTTTATTTACGTCCAGCATTTTTTTGGCACGCCCTCCTACCGCTTCTTCTTGAGTTACCAATGCCAAATTTGAACCATCGATAGATCTCATCATGAACTGTTACCTGATGAACTTTTGTAGGATTTCATAATCCCCTTTAGAAGTTATCTCCCTTTTATTGATTTTTTTCAACATGGCTCCCTCGTTTTTTAAGATATCATGTCCTTTTTTTGGACAAAAGGTAGATCTCATCATGATGTATTACCATATAAGGCTGAATAGGATTTCATCGTCCCCTATGAGAGTTATATCCCCTTGAAACATTTTTTTTTCCTTCGCAGTTTTCTCAAAAAGTATAAAAGATAGAATCGATTTGAAAACGGCAACATGTACAGGAACAGATGGCAATGTTAATGAACATATACAATCATTTTGTTATTATCCTGATAAGGAGTTAAACAGAGATAATCCCCTTCAAAAAATATACACAATTTTAGAAAAATTGTATTTCGAGAACCGGAAGTTATAGATTGCACCAAGGTCAAAAGTTACCGAGTGCAAAAAAAAAAAAAAAATAACGCTGCAATTTCAAGCTTACATATTAGGAAAACGACAAGACTTTGCTGCATACATACAGCGTATAAAATGTTCCTCTCGACGATGTCCGACCGTCTGTTCAAAAGTTACAACCGGATGATTCGTAAAAGTATAGAATTTTGTGTATATCTTTTTAAAGGTAACAGATATCAACCTACTATAAATTGCAGAGATGATCAGTAATTCAAGACCTTCAATTTGAGGTCAATGTCAGGTCATGATGAAATTTCACCTTGACCTTCACAGTATACTATGACCTTGACATTGTGATATATAAAAAGGTTAAGTGGTCCCGAGTTGAATGGTGGTAGTCCCATGTCTCTACGACTTCCGGTTCTCAAGTTTGGTATAGCAGCATATATTTGATGATTTCTTGTGACCTTGGTGAACTTTGAAATTGTCCCAATTCTTTTTCTATAATATTGTTCTTCAACTGTAGATCATTTATCATTTAACAGATTTAAGATATCTATTGTCGTTTTAGAGATAATGCAGTTTGAAATTTTGCGATTGGCGGCATGTATTTCTGAATCAACAACAGCTTATCACTGAAAATGTTTAAGACATTGAAGAGGTTAACATAGTAATATGTTTGACCAAATACCAAAAACATTCCATGAAAAAAAAACCACCAAAATATCAATTTGAAATTTTCATTGTTTGCTTTGACGTTGTAAAACTTCTATTTATATAGTTGATATTGCATCATTTTTGGCACTTTGTCAAATGGGGTCATCTGATATATGAAATTGAAGGTCTTAGTAAACTCTTCTAAAAATGAAAATTTTAAACCTCCTTTTCATTCCAGGGGGAAGGGTGGGGTCATTTAGTGCAAAACTTCAAATTTCTCTGATGGTAAGGTTGTCGCATACCAAATGAAGGAACATAAAGCGTACATTTCAAATTTCAAATTGACGTCCCCAAAACATTGGTTGGATGGGGTCATTGAGTGCAAAAAAACAAATTTTCTTTTACGATAGGGTTGTTGTATATCAAATGAAAGGTCAAGATGTGTATATTTGAATTTTCAAATTCCCGACCTCTAAAAATGAGTTTGATAGGGTTGTTTTTTAAAGTGCAAAAATAAAACTTTCTAGAACATGGCGTTGTCGCATATCAAATGAAAGTTCATCTACTCTATGTTACATATATCATACTTCCGATCTAAAAAATGTAGGCGGATGAGGTCATAAAGTGTAAAAATCGAAGTTTCAGAAGGTATGCTTGTCGTATATCAAACGAAAGGTCGTACAAAGTACATAACGAAAACATCACTTTATATAACAAAAAATACGGAACTCCAAGTAAAATTCAAATCGTAAAGCCACTTATCAAATGACAAAATCAAAAGCACAAATACATCAAAAATATCAAAAACACCTGTTATATTCCTGACCAGGTAAAGACATTTTCTTATGTAGAAAATGGTGGTTTAAACCTGGTTTTATAGCTACCTAGATATCTCACGTGTATGGCAGTCACATACAACTATACACATGGAAAAAAGTATTGCAACACCTTGATTTTTCAAAAATTGAAAAATCAGCCTCTTTTTTTGGATGATATATAATAAGATATTTGTATAATATTATTGAAACATAGTTTATGATAACATTGGCATTGAAACGAACAAAAAATGTTTAAAAGAAAAATGATTTATATAACCACAATTTTAATAACAAAATGAAGCGTTTTTTGTACAAAAAAATGCATTTTACAACTTTGACTGTAGTCGAACTTTACAATGTCAGACATTTCAAAATTAATCTTTAGATGACTGTTCACATCATGGTTGATCGTTATACGCCAAAGAATTAGTACTTTGTGCGCAGCCTCCATTCAAACGGATAACCGCATCTTAACGTCTTCTGATCTTGCCAAAAATCGACTAATTTGTTGCTAAGGTAGCAGCAACCATTTCTGATGAAGGGCATTGTTTATTTCATGATGTGTTTTAACTGGGGTGTCCTTTCGCGCACTTCCCGCCCAAAAGTGTCCCATATATGCTCGATATGGTTCAAATCTGGGCTACGATCCGTCCACGGAAGATGACCCGAATTCCATTGGAACAATGAATCTTCCTCCATGATGCTAATTTTCAATTTTAGCGAGCTCTGCACTACATTGGATACGGAAAACTGTGTGTCTGTTCGTGAACAAAGGTCTCCGAAATGGTCTTATCGCACGATAACCAGTAGCGATGAGTCAATCTCGAACAGTTCTTGTTAAAAGGTCCTTGTATGCCAAACACTCTCTTTTTTGGATTTTATTGTATGCAAGGGGTTTCCCTCTGACCAACCTTTTTTATGCTTGATTTTCCCTAGCAAATGGTATAGAGGGTCTTCTTTATTTCGTAAGGTCTTTAACATCGTTTAGTGCCATTTTTAATTCTCAAAACGACTTCTAGTGGAATGGTGATGACCAACAATACGTGCAGTTATTACAGCGACCTCCTGCTTCACTCATGCTGATAATCTGTCATCTTGCTGCAGTTAAGAGTTGTCGATGACCCATTACAAGGTGTCAATCACATAACTTTAAAATTTTGGTTATTTAAAGTGTTGAAAACAATGAGGATGAAAACACCTGTTTTGCTGTTTACGGGTACAGTAGCTGCATGTGCAGATAAAAACTTACCGAGTCGATATTTATTGATTAAACTCAGGTGATACTTGAATAATGTTTAAGTAGTTCTATTTTACCAAATTATATCACAAAAAAATAAAAAGTGTTTTTTTAATTTCAATTTCAATTTGGTGTTGCAATACTTTTTTCCATGTGTATATGTAAATATAAAAACAAGCCAAATATAACCGAGTAATGGTTTCAAAGAAAATATTTTTTGTGGATTTTGTACAAAATTGATTTGATTAACCTGTATATGTGTTTTCATTAGACAACAATAACGTTAACCTTAGCAACATAGTTCGGTCATTGTGGCCACAGATGTCTAGATCATGTCGATGTTGAATGAGATTTTAGCTAGTGATCTAGATATTGGATTAATGTATTTTTTAGATATATTTGTTTTGATAAATTTCTTGTTTACTCATAGATAAAACTGTAATGGTTCTATTTCAAAGATTGTTGATACAGAGGCAAATAATGATTTCTTTGATTAGTTTTGTTTACAAAATTTAGTATTATGACATCAGCATAAACAGCATCAATTATATTCAATTGCTGGTCTTAAGTTTTTAATCATATCGTTTATTCCAACAATCCTTATTATAATGACTCCTTAGCTTACATCTTATATATCCCGTTGAACTTGTCAGATTAAGAATATACCGAAAGGTCGAATATATCGGGTTTATAGTTAAAGTTTCGTCTGAACAAGACTCCACAGTAGCGCTCAAATAAACAGTTTAAAAGTCAAATCAGCTCAGACGTTTACCAGCGTTAGAATAGAAATGTCAAATAAGGATTACGCAGACTATACGTGTGTATAGATACACCTACACAAATTTCAAGAATTTAAAAGTTAATTTACCAAAAATAGACAAGTCATTAATATTTCATGTCAACACAAAAGTGCTGACTACGCTAGTTATACTATCGGGGACATCCCGTATACCAGCAGTGGCCTGATCCAGTGGTTGTTATAGTTAAACTCTTTGGGATGGCACGTGTACCAGCAGTAGCACGATCCAATGGTTGTATAGTTTAACTCTTTGGGACAGAACTTGTACCAGCAGTGGCACGATCAAGTGGTTGTAAAAGTTATAACCTTAGGGACTGAACGTGTACCAACACTGGAGTAATAGAACTTGCTCTAATTTATTGAGGGTGGGGTATATTTTACACCTGAATAGAAAACAATCTGATTGCGAAATTGTTATCAGTTTGCGAAATTAGCAATCTGATTTAGCACTAAAAGCTATTAGTTAAAAAAAATTAAACGACTAATTTTTTGAATTAAAATTTATTTATGAAAATATTTGACCAATCATAGTAATTTTGTATATCTTAGATCCCCCTTTTTATTTCAAACTTAAATTTCAGTTTAAAAAACAACAGATTTCAAACAAATGTAAAATGTTTGAGATAGTATAATTTCAAGTATACCATACAAATAAACTCATCATAGATACCAGGATTAAAAATTTATATTTACGCCAGACGCGCGCCTTGTCTTTAAAAGACCCACCAGTGACGCTCGAATCAAAAAATGTTTATAGGGCCAAATAAAGTACGAAGTTGAAGAGCACAGAGGACCAAAAAATTCCAAAAAGGTTTGCCAAACACAGCCAAGGTAATTTTTCTATGTATTCTGCACTCGCATGTAATATGTTGAAATACCTCTTTAATCGACAGGAAACATACGTGTTAGATATTTCCTACAAGTTATGTTGTTCTATTTATTTTTTAGCCATGTCAGGTTATTTTTCATTAGTTTGAATATTCCTTTGATACATTTTGCTCTCTAGATTATAACTGACATATACTTTGGTATATCAGAAGCACGTGTCACAATAGACTCATGAGTGGTGCTTGATTCAAACAGATTGATAGCCATATCAAATACCAAGTTCCTGTTACAAAACTTTGAATTTTTCGAAAAACTAAGGATTTTCTTATCCCAGGCATAGATTACCTTAGCCGTATTTGGCACAACTTTTTGGAATTTTGGATCCTCAATGCTCTTCAACTTTGTACTTGTTTGGCTTTATAAATATTTTGATATGAGCGTCACTGATGAGTCTTATGTAGACGAAACGCGCGTCTGGCGTACTAAATTATAATCCTGGTACCTTTGATAACTATTTACACCGCTGGGTCGATGCCACTGCTGGTGGACGTTTCGTCTCCGAGGGTATCACCAGCCCAGTAGTCAACACTTCGGTGTTGACATGAATATCAATAATGTGGTCATTTGAATAAATTTCCTGTTACAAAACTTTGAATTTTTCGAAAAACTAAGGATTTTCTTATCCCAGGCATAGATTACCTTAGCCGTATTTGGCACAACTTTTTGGAATTTTGGATCCTCAATGCTCTTCAACTTTGTACTTGTTTGGCTTTATAAATATTTTGATATGAGCGTCACTGATGAGTCTTATGTAGACGAAACGCGCGTCTGGCGTACTAAATTATATTCCTGGTACTTTTGATAACTATTTACACCACTGGGTCGATGCCACTGCTGGTGGATGTTTTGTCCCCGAGGGTATCACCAGCCCAGTAGTCAACACTTCGGTGTTGACATGAATATCAATAATGTGGTCATTTGAATAAATTTCCTGTTACAAAACTTTGAATTTTTCGAAAAACTAAGGATTTTCTTATCCCAGGCATAGATTACCTTAGCCGTATTTGGCACAACTTTTTGGAATTTTGGATCCTCAATGCTCTTCAACTTTGTACTTGTTTGGTTTTAAAAATATTTTGATATGAGCGTCACTGATGAGTCTTATGTAGACGAAACGCGCGTCTGGCGTACTAAATTATAATCCTGGTACCTTTGATAACTATTTACACCACTGGGTCGATGCCACTGCTGGTGGACGTTTCGTCTCCGAGGGTATCACCAGCCCAGTAGTCAACACTTCGGTGTTGACATGAATATCAATAATGTGGTCATTTGAATAAATTTCCTGTTACAAAACTTTGAATTTTTCGAAAAACTAAGGATTTTCTTATCCCAGGCATAGATTACCTTAACCGTATTTGGCACAACTTTTTGGAATTTAGAATCCTCAATGCTCTTCAACTTTGTACTTGTTTGGCTTTATAAATATTTTGATATGAGCGTCACTGTTGAGTCTTATGTAGACGAAACGCGCGTCTGGCGTACTAAATTATAATCCTGGTACCTTTGATAACTATTTAAACCACTGGGTCGATGCCACTGCTGGTGGACGTTTCGTCTCCGAGGGTATCACCGACATGAATATCAATAATGTGGTCATTTGAATAAATTTCCTGTTACAAAACTTTGAATTTTTCGAAAAACTAAGGATTTTCTTATCCCAGGCATAGATTACCTTAACCGTATTTGGCACAACTTTGTGGAATTTTGGATCCTCAATGCTCTTCAACTTTGTACTTGTTTGGCTTTATAAATATTTTGATATGAGCGTCACTGTTGAGTCATATGTAGACGAAACGCGCGTCTGGCGTACTAAAGTATAATCCTGGTACCTTTGATAACTATTTACACCACTGGGTCGATGTCACTGCTGGTGGACGTTTCGTCTCCGAGGGTATCACCAGCCCAGTAGTCAACACTTCGGTGTTGACATGAATATCAATAATGTGGTCATTTGAATAAATTTCCTGTTACAAAACTTTGAATTTTTCGAAAAAATAAGGATTTTCTAATCCCAGGCATAGATTACCTTAGCCGTATTTGGCACAACTTTTTGGAATTTTGGATCCTCAATGCTCTTCAACTTTGTACTTGTTTGGCTTTATAAATATTTTGATATGAGCGTCACTGATGAGTCTTATGAAGACGAAACGCGCGTCTGGCGTACTAAATTATAATCCTGGTACCTTTGATAACTATTGAACAGAATGAATAACTGAAAATTACGAAAGGTTTTGTCGAATACTGTAACGACAATGCATACCTGAGGTAGTAGACAAACTTTGCTTTAGGTATTTCAACATTAAAGTCAATTTACAGAAAAAGAATACATATTAAATGATTATTCATGTCGGCACAAGGTTCACCGACAGTGCTTACTGCAGAGATTACGATACCCTCGGGAAATTATAAATTTACGAATCACTTCATTTATGTGTTTACTATTTCAGATGTTTTTTTAAGTAGGTGATTTTTAGGCAGGTGAGCTGCCTTATGCGATCATCCTAGATTTGTGTTCTACCCTATAAATGCTGAAATACTTGCCATTGTTATTATCTAGCTGGATATTATGTTATTTATAACTAATTGATGCTGGATTACAAAAAATATGACCAGAAAAACCTTAAATGATTGTCGAATCACCCAAAAATTTTGAAGTTGCACAAGGAAGTAGAGCACATTAGGAATCCTTATGTAGTTTATTATCCCCTGAGCTTTTGGGTAAGATGTCAACGAATAAATGTATGAAATAATTAAAAACCAATTGTTCAGAGAACAATTGAAGGTCTTTCCACCAGTTAATATGTATTTTGATATTAAAATATTAAAAATCAGTCTAAAATGTCAGTTCATATGGCTTTATATATGATGCATAGATATGACTTTAAAGCAAAGGTCAAAATCTAGAACGTCAAATTAACCTATGACCTTGACCTCAATTTCAAGGTCACAAACTGAGGATCTCAAATCAAAAGACCCTAGGTTTCTAATATGTATGTTTAATAAGTTATATCACTTTACACATAATTTTAGATATGATAAGGGCGAAAACTCCCATTCATTGTCTACGCATCCTTTCAATTAAAATTATTTAGTTACGACATGTCGCAGCTAACAATTTAGTCAAACTAATTTGTCGATATATTATAAGGTTAATGAAAATGAGTGAAAATAAGCCAAATTCAAAAATTATAATATGACCTTGACCTTTGACCTTGACCTCATTTTCTTAGTTAGGACCTGGGGCATATGGTTAACGGTTGATGGGTTGAAAACACATACCCATAAATTCATTGTGTAAGGGTAGATAACTCCCATAAGATTTCATCGAATCGATTCGATCCAAATTAGCCAAAAATTCCTGAGGATGTAACGAACAATTTGTAAAAGGAATTTTGTCGCTTTCTTTTTTGTTACGAAGGAGATGCACACACATGAAAAACAGTGAATAGGAGATAACTCTTACAAAGAAAATGGTTTGCCTTAGCAGGGTGAAATTTAAAAGCGCATAAACTATACGATACCATATGAGAAATATCTAAGCGACATATTGCGAAACAAACATTTATCACAAGAACAAAATTTGACGGAAGAAAAAAAAAAAATTAAAAACCAATTGTTCAGAGAACAATTGAAAGTCTTTCCACATCAAAGAAATTTTAATAAGACGACAGTTTCTTCATACTGATGCGACAAATAATGGTTTAATTATTTTTTTGTGATATAAGGGAGATAATATGCAACTTCCGGTGAAATGAATGTCACTTCCGGTCTCGTATGATAGCTTCTTTCACACTGATTCCTAAAATATATAGTTTGTATATACTTTTGTATGTAGAATGGGAGATAATTGGCCACTTCCGGTTTGTTGGAGGTCATTTTCAGTCTTCAGTAATCAGTTTATGTATCTATATGACAAAATATATGGATTCTGAGTAAAAATTGCAAAAAAGGTAACTTCCGGTTTTTTCAAGGTCACTTCCGGTTGTCATTTTTCAAGGTCATATGTCACCCAATATTTTGTTAAAGGTCATTTGGTTATATAATGAATCATGTTGAAGTAATTATTAATAAACCTGATAATTAGACATTTCAGGGGCAATAACTCCTATAAGATGCCATTAGATTGTTTCAGACCAAATGTAACATATCTTCATTACAACTAAGCAAACATTTTGCCCTTGTTCTTTTATATATATCTTTAAAGCTGTCGGAGAAAAAGACAAAATAAGGAAAAATGAACATTGAGAACTTGACCTTGACCTTTGACCTTGACCTCATTTTCTAAGTTAGTACCTAGGGGACTCAAATAAAAACATTCCAGGATTATACGGTTAATGGTTTATGAGTTAAAAAAACATAACGACAAATTTATTTGCTAAAGGTAGATAACTCCTATAAAATTTCATCGAATCGCTTCGATCAAAATTAGCCAAAAGTACCTGAGGATGTAACGAACAATTTGTAAAAAGAAATTTGTCACTTTCTTTTTTTGTTACGAAGGAGATGCACTCTGATGGTAAACAGTGAATAGGGAGATAACTCTTACAAAGAAAATTGTTCTCCTTAGCAGGGTGAAAGTTAAAAGCGCATAAACTATATGATACCATATGAGAAATATCTAAGCGACATGTTGCGAAACAAACATTAATATCGCAAGAACAAAATTTGGCGGAAGAAAAAAAAAAATAAAAAAAATAATAATAATCAGAAGAAAAACAATAAGTCTTTCCACAGAAAAGTGGAAAGACTTAAAAATAATCAGAAGAAAAACAATAAGTCTTTCCACAGAAAAGTGGAAAGACTTAATAATCAGAACAAATACAATAGGTCTTTCCACAGAAAAGTGGAAAGACCTAATTATTCACCGAAAATCTTTAACGACAAGTAGTTTAGATTTCCCAAATTGCAAAAGTCGTAGAAATATTGTTTATTGTCAATACGTAGTCAACTACGTCAGTAATCTATTAAAATAAGTTCAACTGTTCATGCTGTTGGCGGCAATTTTAAATTAGAAGTCGACATTTTCGTATCTTTTCAATTTGGAAGCAGGGATTCAAATAAGGGGTGGTCCGAGGTCCGCGACCTTCCACTTTTGCGGTCGGACTTTCGACTTGATAGCTAGCTACGCCCGACATGCCCGACGAAAAAGAAAATAAACAATAGCTTTTGCAAACCTTTTTACCAAAGTCTCCAAATAAAACGATCTAAAACTTATTTTCATCATTATTATTCATGACAGCGATATTCATTTTGTTCAACCGCTAGATTTATACAGAAAATCGCCGACAAATAATACGTAATTCGAGTAAAATCGTATCGGGTTACACTAATGACTGGACCGAATGACAGGACCGAATGACAGGACCAAATGAAAAATGCTAATAACTTTTTCATTTCTCAAAGGATTGATCTCAAATTTGAAATATAATAAGATTTCATCATTTGATAAATAGATTTAAGAAAAAAATTAAAAAGTTTTGTAAGAAACTTTAGAAAATGTGACATGACCAACTTTGATAATGACAGGACCAACATCGAGAATGACAGGACCAAATAAAAATGCTAATAACTTTTTTGTTTTTCAAAGGAATTATTTCAGATTTGAAATATAAAATGGTATGTCATATTTTGAAACCAAAATGTTGTAAAAAATATAGATTTATTTTCAAAAACTTTCGAAAACGTGACATGACCATCGCTGATTGACAGGACCAACCTCGACAATGACTGGACCAGATAAAATTGCTAATTTCTCTTTTATTTCTCAAAATATTTTTCTGAAATTTGATATATAATAAGATTTCATCATTTGATAAATAGATTTAAGAAAAAAAATTAAAAAAATTGTAAGAAACTTTAGAAAACGTTACATGACCAACTCTGATAATGACATGACCAACATCGACAATGACAGGACCAAAGTAAAATGCTAATAACTTTTTTTATTTTTCAAAGGAATTCTCTCAGATTTGAAATATAAAATAATATGTCATATTTTGAAAAATAAATGTTATAAAAAATATAGAAAGTTTAAACGTGACATAACCATCACTGACTGACAGGACCAACCTCGACAATGACAGGACCAGATGAAATTGCTAATTACTTTTTATTTCTGAAAATTTTTTTCTGAAACTTGAGATATAGTCAGATTTAACCATTTTATACATAAAAATAGGAATGATATAGGAAAAAAATACTAAAAGCTTGCTGTAATGTGACCTGACCAACACTAACAATGACAGGACAAACCTTGACAAGGACAGGACCAAATAAAAATGCTATTCACTTTTTAATTTTGAAAAGGAATTATGTCAGATTTAAAATAAAATGTGATCTCATCTTTTAAAACATCAATTATTGCGAAAACGTGAAATGACCATAGTTCCTACTATAGAAATCCTGGTTGAAATTAATAATAATAATTAAAAAAACACACATTAAGATTGAATGATTTATAAGTTTTTAGAAAATAAGGGAAAAAGCTAACTTTATTTATCTTTGGTGTAAATATTTATCATATTAATTGATATTTCACACATGCTATATCTTAACTCTTTAACTATGTATTTGGGTTGAGAATAAAGATCATTCATTCATTCATTCATTCATTCATTCATTCATTCAGATTATTTTGTATATTAATTACCGGACATAATCTGACACGTCTGAAAACAATTATAAGGTAACAAACAAAAGGTGTGGCATAAGCCATAAATAAGTTGATAAAGCCAATAAAGATTGTGATGACAGTAATTAAAATCACATAATAGTTCATGTCGTTGTTTTATTCAATATTTTCAGAACATTAAATAATTATTTCCATGTATGCTTGAGTATATGCAGGGTATATCTTGATAGTTCCCCCCCCCCCCTCATAATAAATAAACAAATAAACATTTCTTGAAGCATGCCCGACCCTTGAATGCATGATTTCTTGGTAGTTTCAAATAAATTTCATAAAATATACTGAATCAAACATTTTCACGGACTACTTTAAAAGGTTTGATACCTTTTCAAAGTGGCTTAAATTGGGCTTCATGATGTCAAGAAATATTATGATGACAATTCAATAAATCTGAATTTATCTATAGTTTAATGAACAATCTCTTAAACTATAAAATGATTATATGTAATTACATATAAATATTTCAAGATCTCTTTCTTAAATATAGTGATCATTCTTGTCTTTTTGTCCTGTGACTCTGCATGTCCTGTGACTCTCTGCCAACATACGTTTAGCATGTTTAGTAGCTAGGTCAAGAATTTTAACCACCATAGAATATATTTTTCCTGAATTTATAAGATATATCTTACTAATTATGGATCAGAATTGAACAATTTCAGTAAAATCATTGGCCAGATCATAGCCGATGTTGGTCAGGTCACACAACCGCAAGCTTTCAATACGTTTTTTTTTCTATATTTTTCTTATATGATGTGCAAAATGGTCTTAATTGTCATTATTTCAAATTTGAGAGGAATATTCTGACAAATGTTATGCATAATTAGCATTTTTATTTGGTCCTGTCATTAATTGTCGAGGATTGTCCTGTTATTGACAACGTTAACCAGGTCACATTTCAGCAAGCTTTTTATAACTTTTTCTTATATTTATGTATAAAATGGTATAATCTTCACATATTTTAATTTTCAGAGAAATATTCTGCGAAATAAAAGAATAATTAGCAATTTCATTTGTTCAGGTCATTGTCGAGGTTGGTCATGTCAGTCAGCGATGGGATCATGTCACGATTTTGAAAGTTTTTGAAAATAAATTATTTTTTTTATAACATAAATGTTTCAAAATGTGACATATCATTTTTTGTTTCAAATCTGAGATAATTCTTTTGAAAAATAAAAAAGTTATTAGCATTTTTGTTTGGTCCTGTTATTGTCGAAGTTGGTCCTGTCATTATCCGAGTTGGTCATGTCACGTTTTCTAAAGTTTCTTATATATTTTTTGTGTATTT
The DNA here is from genome assembly GCF_965363235.1 of Mytilus galloprovincialis. Lineage (NCBI taxonomy): Eukaryota > Metazoa > Mollusca > Bivalvia > Mytilida > Mytilidae > Mytilus > Mytilus galloprovincialis. The sequence goes on along the minus strand of NC_134846.1, from coordinate 3,312,728 downwards.
TTTTTTTAAATTTATTTGATAAATGATGAAATCTTATTATATTTAAAATTTTAGAAAAATATTTTGAGAAATAAAAGAGAATTTAGTAATTTCATCTGGTCCGGTCATTGTCGATGTTGGTCCTGTCAATCAGCGATGGTCATGTCACGTTTTCGAAAGTTTTTGAAAATAAATCTATAATTTTTATAACATTTTGGTTTCAAAATATGACATACCATTTTATATTTCAAATCTGAAATAATTCCTTTGAAAAACAAAAAAGTTATTAGCAATTTGATTTGGTCCTGTCATTCTCGATGTTGGTCCTGTCATTATCAGAGTTGGTCATGTCACGTTTTCTAAAGTTTCTTACAAAACTTTTAAATTTTTTTCTTAAATCTATTTATCAAATGATGAAATCTTATTATATTTCAAATTTGAGATCAATCCTTTGCGAAATGAAAAAGTTATTAGCATTTTTCATTTGGTCCTGTCATTCGGTCCTGTCATTCGGTCCAGTCATTAGTGTAACCCAATCGTATCTGACTGACAAAAACAGCATTGAAAACAAAATAGATGCCATTAGAATACAATTATAATATCGGATCCGATTCCTGAAGCGGATAAGGGTAATATCGGGTTTTGGCGATCAACTTAAGACAGGTAAGGTGACAAAATACATCTATGCATGGTAAAAAAATATATGGTAAATAAATAAAAACACTAGAATTGAAAACCAAAAGATATATGTCATAGAAAGAAAAAGCCGAAAATATTTTGTACAGAAACTAAAAATTTCTTTTTGACAAATTGTAATGTCAAAATCCAATACAATAGGACAGCTAGGAGATCCCCGACCTCAACCATATGCATTCATGTATGGGACTATATAACTAATTAAATAAAATATAGGGGAAGTCCCTTGGTTCACCCCACCCCCTCCTGTTTTAGAACTTGGAAACAATCGAGATTCCCACCATAAACAATATTTATTCATGTATGGGACAATATAACTAATCAAATGAAATACAGGGGAGTCCCTGCAGTGACCCCACCCCTCCTGTTTGAGAACTTGGAAAAGGTCAAGATCCCCACGCATAAACCATACATATTAATGTATGTGACAATATAACAAATCAAATGAAATATAAGGGGAGTCCCTGGGGATCAGCTCACCCCTCCTGTTTGACAACTTGGAAACGGTCGAGACCCCTAACCCTAAACCATATATATTCATCTATGGGACAATATAACTACTGTTCTCTGCTGTCTTTTACTTATCATATATTGTATATATTTTCGTTTGCCATAGCATGTATTATATGCTTCTTGCAAATAAAGTATTCATTCATTCATAAGAAATCATATGAAATATAGGTGGAGTTCGTGGGGCCACTCTACCCCTTTCTCTTTGAGAATTTGGAAACAGTCGAGATCCCCACCCTTTAACAATATATACACATGGAAAAAAGTATTGCAACACCTTGATTTTTGAAAACTTGAAAAATCAATCTCTTATTTTGGTTGGAATATGATAAAATATTTGTAAATAATATTTAAACATAGTTGAGGATAAAATTGGCATTAAAACGAACAAAAAATGTATGAATTTATTTTTTTTTTATCTAATCACAATTTTATAACAAAAGGAAGTGTTTTTGTACCAAAACAATGCATTTTACAACTTTTACTGTAGTCGAACTTTACAATGTCGGACATTTCAAAATTAATCTTAAGATGGTTCTTCACATCATGGTTTAGCGTTATACGCCAAAGAATTAGTACTTTGTGCACAGACTCCACTTAATAGTTATCAAAGCTTTTGAGGTACCAGGATTATAATTTAGTACGCCAGACGCGCGTTTCGTATACATAAGACTCATCAGTGACGCTCATATCAAAATATTTATAAAGCCAAACAAGTACAAAGTTGAAGAGCATTGAGGATCCATAATTCCAAAAAAGTTGTGTCAAATACGGCTAAGGAATTCTATGCCTGGGATAAGAAAATCCTTAGTTTTTCGAAAAATTCAAAATTTTGTAAACAGGAAATTTATAAAAATGACCACATTATTGATAATTACGGATAACCGCATCTTAACGTCTTCTGATTCCTGCCATAAGTCGACTAATGTGTTGCTAAGGTAACAGCAACCATTCATGACGGAGGGCATTGTTTAAGTCATGACGTGTTTGAACTTGAGTGTACTTTCGCGCACTTTACGCCCAATAGTGTCCCATATATGCTCGATATGGTTCAAATCCGGGCTACGATAGGGCCAAGGAAGATAAACCAAATTCCATTGGAACAATGGATCTTCCTCCACGATTCTAATTTCCAACTTTGGCGAGCTCTGCACTTCATTGGATACGGGCAATTGTGTGTCTGATCGTAAGCAAAGGTCCCCGAAATGATAACCAGTACCGATGCGTGGATCTCAACAGTTATTGTTAAAAGGCTCATGTATGGCCACCCTCTCTTTTTAGGATTGATTTGTTTGCAATGGGTTTCCTTTAGACCAACCTTCATTATGCTTGATTTTCCCAATCAGATGTTATAGGGGGTCTTTTTGATCTCGGAAGGTCTTTAACATCGTTTCTTGCCTGATTTTTAATCACAAAATGACTTATTGTGGAATGGTAATGACCAACAATACGTGCATTTGTCACAGCGACATACCTGCTTCTCTCATGCTGATAATCTACCATCTTGCTGCAGTTAAGAGTTGTGGATGACCAATTACAAGGTGTCAATCACATAACTTTATTAACGTGATTATTTGAAGTGTTGAAAACAATGAGGTTAACAACATATGTTATATGTTTACAAGTACAGTTGCTGCATGTGCAGATAAGAACTTATCGAGTTTATATTTATTGATAAAACTCAGGTGAGATTTAAAGAATGTTTAACAGCTCGTTTTCAACAAATTATATCACAAAAAAATAAAGATTGTTTTTTTAATATGAATTTCAATGTGGTGTTGCAATACTTTTTCCATGTATATATATTCATGTATGGAACAATATAACAAATCGAATGAATTATGGGAGGAGTCCCTAGGGTCACTGAACACCCTTCTGTTTGTGAACTTGGATACAGTCGAGATCCTCACCCCTTAACCATATATACTCATGGGACTATATAATAAAGCAAATGAAATATAGGGGAGTCCCTGTGATGACCCCACCCTTCCTGTTTGAGAACTTGAAAACAGTCGAGATCCCCACCTTTAAATTAAACCTTATAAATCCATGTATGAGACAAAAGAACTTATCAGATGAAATAGGGTCACCTTACCCCCTCCTGTGTGATAACGAAACCGATGACATCCCCACCCTCAACTATATATATTCATGTAATGGACAATATAACAAATCAAATTGTGTGTGTTTTTTTACATAAATTCAAACTAGAAAGCCCACCCTTTCAGATAAATCTAAATTCAGTAAAAGAACTTGTGAAATAAAAACTCTACACCATTTTAGAGAAAAGTCAATAGTTTTTTTTAAGAACTACATTCGTGGGTACCGGACTGGTTACCGTAACTGGGATCCTTTTCCAAGTACAATAAGAAAATACAGTATGATTTCCAATGGGACAACTATCCACTCTAAACCAAATGACGTAAATGTTAGGTCACCGTACGGCCTTCAACAATTAACAAAGCTCATGTCTCTTAGTAAGTAAGACTCATGTTAAAAAAAGCAATAAATAAATATGATATACAGGAAAAAACGACAGCCAGTGCATCACAGACTGTAGACTTTATACAATGATATACAGAATATGACGTGGTTTTAATGTTTGCGGGTTCCCAACCATTCACTTAATTCACTTAATCTGGGCATACAGGTTACAGCACAGCAAACTTTAAAAAAAAGTTGAAAAGCCTAAAGACTTGACTGATCAGATCGATACAGACCAAAGTAACTCGCCCAAACTATTACTAAAAGCTATGATATTAGTTTCATAAAAAATCCGGCAAGAAATTGTAAACGCACAGACGGACGGACGGAATGACAGATGGTCGGACGACCGATTTGTCAATTAACACCGCAATGCATTACGCGGGGTACAGAAATATATGAATGTGTGATTTGCTGTTTACGTTCACTAAATTTGGTCAAAAGGTTTTTTTTCTCTTTAGTCAATTAGTTAATTGTGTTACTTTAATTGTTCCCAATCTCCTTCAAACAAACTATTAATATTAAGGTGCCACAAATATGTATTAATTTGGATCTAAACCATGACAGATGTTACCAAAATCATGACGAATTTCTAGACTCTGAACTGAACCATGTCAATCGCTTAACCAAGCCATACCAATTTGGATATTTTGGTTATCCTGCGTTAATTTCTTAAAAACAACAATTTCAATTTAGATAGTTTGACTTACAAAATAGATTCAAACATTTAATTTACTTTGTATCTGCTCATTTGAAAATAACTAAGGCAATCGTTTTGGGAAGTATCCATGACCAACTTAACCAAATTATGACAAAATCACTGTACTCAACTTCCTCGATATTACGACCTTACTACCCGTGACATTCAATACTTTTAATTGAGTGTACCAGAACCAGATTTTTTTTGTCTACTTAAGACTAATCAGTGATGCTCAAATCAAGTACGGATAAAGCAATCCTGAACCGGGTAAGAAAAACTTTGCAGAAAAAAATCCCACTTCAAATGGTTTTTCATGTCAACACAAAAGTGCTGACTGCTGTGCTGGTGATACTTTTGATATTGTCCTCACTCAGTGGTATTGGAACATTGTGCTGACTGCTGTGCTGGTGATACTTTCGATACTGTCCTTACTCAGTGGAATTGGTACATCGTGCTGACGGCTGTGCTGGTGATACTTTCGATACTGTTCTCACTCAGTGGTATTGGTACATTGATTGTTGTACGTAAGATTCATGTTTCGTCTACATAAGATATTTCATGTAAGTGACATGTGAAGCCATTTGATCACACTTTCTCTAAACTGTCTAATAAATAAACTCTACTGAAAAGGTTATTGCCGATAGCTATCAAAATAATGATGTTATTTTTTCTCTTTTTTACATAAGATGATTATCGGTTTCTCTGTAAAAGTAAAAACGTGTAGGTAGTTAATGGAGTCAGAACCCGGTATATGATTAATGAAACAATATAGTTTCCACATAATAGCTCATTTAATCAGAAGTACTGAAAGTTATTTTTTTGTCGATAAATACGATATTTTTTTGCTTTGACCTCTCTAAGTTTTTAATTTATTAACAGAAAAAAATAGACAATTGTATTGAAATCTTTAACGTTTTTTTTTATTACATTTCTATATTAATAACAATAAAATTTTATTAGGTCAAGATTAAATTGACTCAAAGACCAACTACAAATAAATATGTCTTTAAAAGTCACGTTGTCTATAAAAGAGATTTTATGACTTTATATTAGGTTGATGTATATAGTCGCTTATATCAATTGAGTATACTTCTGCTTATAACAATTAAATTCAATAGTTAAACATTGAATAACCGAACACGTGGCTAAGTATACAGATAGCAAACTTTGTAATCGTCACTACAATGTTATTGTTTCATGGTTGTTCCATATACGTATCGACTACCTCAAAGGAATCAAAGAAGAGCCGTTTCTTGGTATTGTCAATGTGCCTTAGTCTCATCGACAGCGCATTGGATCTGGAAATAATTTAACTAATATTCTAGTTTTTATGAACTCACAAGGCGTTACATTGTGTTTGATGATTCAATATCTAGTTACCGTCATCTCTTATACAGACTTTGTTGATATGCATCTAACGACTGAATGCTACATTTACATATTGGTCTTTGACTTTATTTCATACTGAGTGAATTGCATTGTTGTTTTGGATTTTTGTTGCACTTCAGTGTTTCTGTTGTTTTGTTGTTTTCCTCTTATAGTTAAAGCGTTTACCTCAGCTTTAGTTTGTAACCTGGATTTGTTTTCTCTAAATTACTGATATAGTTGAAAATCAGGTTTATAATTATGGTATTTGATGTATAATTACATTTTAGTTGTGATTGAATTGTGTTAGTAATTGGATAATTAATTGTATAATCTAGCTACGTTGGTATTTCTACTAAATCAAACTATAAAACAAATAAATCGTATACGTTTAGTTGCCCCAAACTAAAATCTTATAAAGGAACTGGGTGATTAATTATAGTTACTTTAACATACAAATAGAATATAAAAAAATAGGTACTAAAAGACAAGACGACATAAACTGCAAACAACAATCTAAGACGTGGTAAAAATGTCCCTAGTTAGTTAAGACAGAGACACATCGAATGGATCAATCAATTCGTGATAGTGTCCTTAAAATTTACGGAGTGTCATTTTTCATCGTTCTTCCTCGTTACTTTGTGGAGGCAGTTTCTTCTCTGAACACTCTCCTGTATATGAATTCCGTATAGTGTGAATATGCACGAGTATAACGTATCAATTGAGATATATAAACACCATACGAAGGGGCAGAGGGTATGTTGCTGCTGAGAAATGGGAAATTGATAATTGGGAAGTTGAAATTGTCCTGTTTGTCATATATTTTAGTGTGAATAGTGGAGTGACAAATAGGAAAAAGTCGCTTATTTAAAGAGTTTAATAGACCATAATACATCACGGCTGAAAATTCGCATAAAGATAGAGTAAACATTAGACTTTCATTTTAGCATTGTCGAAGAGTTTTCCCACGTTTTGTTTTTTGTAAAATCGCGTTAAAGTGTGATTCTTGTTATTTTTTAATTTTAATTTTCAAACACTGGAACGCTTATTATAAATTCCCGAATGAAGATATCAGCTAAAGATTGGTATCAGATAAAATAGTGATGTATCAGCTTTTTTTTTACATTAAACTTTAATATCATATCATCATATAAATTGAGTGAATTGGACGATTTTCAAATGTGTGTAACATTTTTCTATCTTACCGTCTGCCAAAATATATTACATTTCTTATATATATATCACAAACACTAAATTTTCACATAAAAAAGTGGAACAACCAATTGTTATGCGTTTACTTTTCTGCATTGGCTAGAGGTATATGGGGAGGGTTGAGATCTCACAAACATGTTTAATCCCGCTGCTTGTTTGCGCCTGTCCTTAGTCAGGAGGCTCTGGCCTTTGTTAGTCTTGTATTATTTTAACTTTTAGTTCCTTGTGTACAATTTGGAGTTTAGTATGGCGTTCATTATCACTGAACTAGTATATATTTGTTTAGGGCCAGCTGAAGGACGCCTCCGGGTGCGAGAATTTCTCGTTGCATTGAAGAACTGTTGGTGACATTCTGCTGTTGTCTGCTCTATGGTCGGGAATTGTTGTCTCTTTGGCACATTCCCCATTTCCATTCTCAATTGTACTTAAAGAGTTTTAATAGATAAAAGTTAGATAGAACTTACAAATAAACTTTTACAAGCATTTTTATAAACCTCGTCTCATAGCAATATTACTAAGGTTTAATAACTTTTGAGATGATTTTATCTTGTTTTTCGAAAAGACTAATTTTAAACCACATTGGAACAACTCCAAAAAAATTCCGGAAAGTCATAGTCAGTGCTAATTCAATTTAATAGGAACGAGTAAAATGTTTGATCGTTCGAAATTTCAAATTATTTCTATCTTTAAAATAGATTCCAAACTCTCTGATGAATATTTTGCCTGGTTTGTAGACAACGGTATTTTCAAATGGATAAGGATTACAATGCAATCTCATTTGATACTGAATGGAAATATATACTTTAGCTGGGTGTGTGAGATTCCCTTATCAAAAAGCAGTACACTCCTGATCATATAGATGATATTGGTGATGTCCAAAGTATTTATGTAAAATGGTACAACAGTAACTGAGATTTGACTGCTTTAAACCCATAATAAAAAAGTATGTAGTATGATGAAACAAATCTTTACTAAAGACCAAATAGTATACATACATTTACAACTATAGGTCACCGTACGGCCTTCAACATTAAGCAAAGTCCTTATTGCATAGTCAGCTATTAAGGGCCCGAGTTGAATAACTGAATAACAGGCTCCAGACTTGTGGCAGCCACATGCAGAATGTGGCGAGGTTGAAGATGTCAGCGGGCGCCCAATCCTACCCGTACATCGGATATTAGTGTATATAAAAAGAAGATGTGATATGATTGCCAATGGAACAACTCTTCACAAGAGACCAAATAACACAGATATTTATAACTATAAGTTACCGGAAGACCTTCATAAATGAGCAAATCCCATACCACTTAGTCAGTTATTAAAGGCGTCAAAGGGACAATAAGGTTTATTTCAAATGGTGGTAGATCCAAATTGTTCTTCAAGTCATTGAATGCAGATCAATTAGAGATGATAAGAAATGTCCTTGTGCACCTGAAAATAAACATGGACTGATAAAATTTGTAGGCACTTTATTTGTAACTATGCATTCTTGCACTACAGTGATTTTGATTTGCAAGAACATGACGAAATATTTCTAGCGGGATCTTTTCAAAATCTATAGACTGTGAAGTAATTTTGTGTAAGATCTGTAGGTGACTTAAGAGACAAATGTACCATTTTATTTGCCGCCTCTTTTTGCCAATCAACAGTTTTTGAAAAGTTATTCCAAGGGTTGCATCATGAAAATCATGACAGTTAAGTTATATTTCTCATAAGATCTTTTCCTCAGATGTCAACCATGATGAATTATGATTTAGACTGGAGGCATTTCTTCAACCAAAGCCACAAGACAGTTTTTACCGGTTCACGACATATGCAACTTTTTAGTTATTGGACCCCTGATGTCTGGCACACCAACAGCAGCTTGAGCTCTTACAAGATGCGACACGTCATCTCTATGTGAAATTGGCCAAGGACAACAATTAGAAGGGGTCGGGGAAAACATGCATGTATCAAAATTTGTCATTCTAGCTGATTCTTATATTCACACATATGTTACAGTGAAAATCAATTGACCGCGGATCAAAATTACCTCAGAAGCAATGGTCAATCAGTACATGGTGGTCTGGACAAACTTTTGAGTATTGTCGGCGCCAAACGATGACATCCAACTTTTTTTGCTAGTATTCCGTTAACTTTTCAAATTGATGTCCATATTGATGTCTAGTGTTAGTGTATTATGATTATACATAGACAGCAACCTTAGATGTGTATTATTCCTGTGAATCTCTGTTTGTAGTTCACATATGTATCGGACTTTCAAGTCTGCTATTTATTCCATTGTTTATAGATATTAGAAGATGTGGTATGGGTTCCAATGAGACAACTCTCCATCTAGGTAATAATTGTAAAATTTAACCATCATAGGTCAAATTTACCTGATTTGTCACCGTACCAGAAGTATGTGTCAAAATTAAGAAAAAGATCAAAGGTACGAAGCAGTCCTTCTAGTATCAGTTGTATAAATAAAGGCAACAGTAGTATACCGCTGTTCAAAACTCATAAATCCATGGACAAAAAACAAAATCGGGGTAACAAACTAAAACCGAAGGAAACGCATTAAACATAAGAGGAGAACAACGACACAACACCGAAAAGCAACACACAAACACCACGTACCATTGTATCCTTAATGTCAAGTTTACTGGGATATATGAAATGTAAGTATTGGCTGAAATATGGGTTATTCGGTGACTGGACATCATTAGTATATCTGAAGTAAAAATAGGAATTTCGCAAAGTGATGTTTCTAAAATATTTTGACTCATTAGTTATTATTATTATTATATGCTTCAAATATATGTGGATTTGAAAATGAAGATAGCATTGAGCAAATACACCTTCAATTTTGCAAAAAAAAAATGAAATTAAGAAGCAATACACCAAATTACATATGGTGTATGGGGAACACGGCAGGTTCCATTTGGAGACTAATGTTCAACGTAAAAAGGTATTGTTTTTTGATAGTTAATTATTGGAGAATAACAAGTCATCTGCCATTATGTATAAATTAAGGCTCAAATTCAATGTTCAATACCCCACAAAATTTAAATAGATAAAGCACGTTAAATCTCTAAACCTCTGCTAGTTACAGTAAAAGTTCCTTACGCCACTTTTCTTTCGATTATATTTATAAAGATAATTGCTTCTGAAAATTTAATGATATCATCTCATAATTGCAAGAATTGTCCATTTCAATAGATGAAGCTCCTGGGCGTATTTTAATGATAAAACCTTTAGAAATTTTGTAATCTTCAGCAAGAAAAAGTTGTTTCTGTATATTTCATATTTATATACATATATATTAGGATATAGAAATGAGTTCTAACAATCTATTGTTTTAAAAAGATATAGTTCAATTTAACCATGCAAAAAATTGATTGTAAAATTGTATGCTTACTTTTGTAACTTTCTTGTTGCAATGCCCTCAATTTCATTTCATGCGTTAACAGCATTTTTATGAAATCAATAACATACATTTCTTGTCAGAGGGAATGTTTAACTACGAACAAAACATTGACATATTCTTGGTAATTCAAACATTCATACTTACTAGCAATAGATTTGTCATATGATTACAATTGTCACATGATTATAAACATCTTGTTTAACAAATTTGGTAGATTTGATTTTGGATCAACGAAATTAACAATATATATTTGGTTTGAAGTTTGATCAGAAGAAAAACCCACAAAACTAGGTAATACAATTAATTATCTAATTGCTACTACAATAAGATATTAATTAGTATTGTAATTTTCACTGTTATTAAAGTTAGATAAGTCATACAAATATAATCTTGCATTTCATTCAAATTCTTTCTTAATTTTCGGAAAACACGTGTTAGAAATTTAAATGTGACGTCACTTTGGACATTGCATTGACTATGGCTAACAGGGTTGTGATTTTGTAATGTATTCGTTTTTATTCTATAGCTAGTCATCACTTCAGTTTAATCATGTATATCTAGTATATAGTCATTTAAAAAAAATACTGTTTGCAAAACTATGTATTATTCTTGATAATAAGGATGTTTTTGTACCAGGCGAATAACTCTGGCCTCACAATTTTTTGGATCTTTTGGTTTTCGGCGATCTTCAACTTTGTAGTAGTTATGGCTTTCAAACTTTTTACATCTGAACATAGATTTGTGTGGACGTAACGCGCGTCTGGCGTATACAAGTATTTTGTAACATGTTACCTTTTGATGGCTATTATTCGTTTGTTTCTCTGTGCTATATGTTGTCCCATATATACTATGTATTGTAACCCTGTCGTGTAATAATGTCATTTTAATGTTATAAAAGCGGGAGGTTTGGCATGCCACAAAACCAGATGCAACCCAGCATTTTTGTCATAAAATGCCCTGTACTAAGTCAGGAAAATGGCCATTGTTACATTATAGTTCGTTTCTCTGTGTGTGACGTTTCAGTGTTGTGTCAAGGTTGTGTCGTAGTTCTCTTATATTTGATAAGTTTCCCTCAGTTTTAGTTTGTAACCCGAATTTGTTTTGTTTCTATCGATTTATGAATTTTGAACAGCGGTATACTACTGTAGTCTTTATTCATGGTCTTATGTAGATGAAACGCGCGTCTGGCGTATCAAATAATAAGCCTGGTAACTTAGATAACTATATGTATATCTATAATTCTGTCCGTTCAGAAACATGCACTTTATCATTGTATTCCCAATGTATCAAAAAAAATCTCTTTCATTTGTTGTTTGTTTTCCATCTACATAATCTAATGTAACATTTTTTTTGTTAAATTCTACTCCTTGGGTATTACAATATAATATGTTCTTATTCGAATTAGGAGAGGGATTAATATATTATGTTAATAGCTTGTTTCCAGATTCTGTTAATTAATCGCTGGTGTGTAAATGTCTATTTGAGTACTTTATCTAACCTGCATTTAATTAATAAAATATGTTTACACTAAAGGCGTTGACCGAAGTTCATTTTAAAATTATGCACACGGTCAACGCTTTAACAATCACTAGGTTATGAAATACAGTTACCTTTAATCAGGAATACAGATATTTGATTTAATTTGATTGTACCTATTGCAACTGTTAACTTTTTAAAACATTGAGCAATGATTGTTCTGTTTTTATGGTTTTTGTGAATTGATGATAAAACAATATGAAGCATTTTTTACACAAAAATTGCAGTTTTGAAATGAAAATTAAAAGTATAATCAAATGTTGCGTTTATATGAATATTATCTTTAAACGCGTTGAAATAGAAGTGTCCATGACCGACTTACATTTTACCGCCGTTCAATAACTAGAACAATGGAACGGTGGGCAGGACGAGTTGCTCTTGTAACCGGTGCATCTGTTGGCATTGGTGCCGCTATTGTGCAACAGCTTGTTCAAAATGGCATGAAAGTTGTAGGCTGTTCAAGAAATATCGATAACATTCAGGTATTATATTTATATCTTTTATCATCTTTTATTTTATACACACAACATGTACACGCAGATGTAAGTACAGCAGACTTATATGTGTGGACGTGCTATTGTACATGTCGATCTCGTGCTGAAAACATATTTCGGTAACGCACAGGCAACAACCAATGTTTTAAATAATACATTTATATGCGATTATTGTACATCTATAATATTCTAATATATAGTCGTGTGAGTGAGGTGTAAAAGTACACACAATTTTAATATTTGCCATTTCTAACTCCCCTTTAATATATTATAAATGAAATATTAAATTTATAGCCAACATCATAGTATGAGAAAGTTTATGTTAATTTGTAACCATGGTAACATCATTATAGACGCATTTTAAAATGTATGCAATTGTATTAATAATTGATATTCGGACGATAGAGAACGGATATATAGTTATTAGAAGATGTGGTCTAAGTACCAATGAGACATTTCTCCATCCAAGTCACAATTTGTAAAAAGTAAACCATTATATGTAGAATACATTAAGCATCAATTGCCAATAGCTACAACAGTACAATAACAGAGACAAGAATAATAGGTTGTGCATTTAAAGCAAAATTATTTTGTATAACAAACAAAAACATCTTTAAAATAGATTTCTATATAAAGAAGTAACTTGCTTTATACCTGTTACTATTACAAATATATGTTATTTTAAGACGGACTAGCTTTTGTAAGATAACAAATAAAGCTTGATTTAGTTATATGGTACCTAATTATTATCTCATTAAACCCTATATTAAGTGCAAATGATGTTTATTTTTTTCTAATTTTTATTTCTTCAACTGTCCTTTATATATGTTTTTCCTTGTTTGCACTCATAAAATAAAAGCATATCAAAATATGATTCTCAAACAGACACCGCTACACTACAATATAATTTTATTATTGAAAATATTAAATGACATAAACATGCAGGTTTTTTTTTTGCATTCTGTTGTCTGTCGTACTAAGTAATGTTAGACTGCGTTAGTTTTATATGTGATACAAGGTTTGCGTCTGTCTGTCAATCATGTACACACACGTTGTTACATTGTATGTGTATCCATTCAAGTTTAATAGTCTTAATCTATTTTCATCTCGATTTTACAATCGGAGGTAAAAACCGACACTAAACAAATACATGTAATTGCATAAATTTTGCTGAGCCGAATGTATAAATACACAGCCAAGTACGGTGTCAATGTGTTCGTTAAATGCGATATTACATTGTATGCATATTCATTTAGCTGTAACAGTCACACGGGGTTCACTCGGTAAAAACACACTGTCATCTGAACTTTTCTAATCGGCTGTAAAACTTTAAACCTACTCCTGTACACTAAAAACTGACAATTCAAATCCACATGCAGCCAAGTCCGGTCCGAATGTGTTCGTTAAACATGTAAAATGCGATTATGTGAGTACCACCCTCAAGTCATTATTCCTGTATTGTAATCCTTTAAGGATGTTTGCTCCTATACTTTTCTAGTTTGTGTCAGATTTTCGGAATCCTCTGGTTTGATCCATGTATTGCCATTAACAAATTTTGCCCACTAACCCCTATTTTTTTCATAATCTTATTACATATTGTGTAAAAAGACAATTTTCAAAATCTTATCAAATACTTGTTATTTTTTCATAGTTTTTGAAACCAAAAAAGTTCAAATGTTACAGCTACTAAACCACTCAACGTTCCCTCTTACACGGAACGAACACGGAACGAACACGCGAATGGAATGAAATGTGAACGAACGAGTTAAACCAGTTAGAATCGTGTATCTCCACTCATTTCGTTTATTAAAGTCAACTCGTGTTTTTCCGCTCAAAGTCGTGTGTGAACGAAACGAACGAAACGATCAATATATTCCGTGTGAACAAACATGTTTCGTTCAGAAACGATACTATTTCACCTGATTGGTTGTTTGGTGATTATGCTAGTTTTCAAATTTCCAAATGAAACGAATAAACATACCAAAGTTAATCGGTATATCGTACTTCTCATTGTTTATTTATGAATAGAATTCATTACATTACTTCGTTATTGCATTTAAAATAAAAATGATAACTCTGAAATGAATAGATAAATAGTAACATAAAACAAATATTTAAATTATGAAAGGCAAACAAGATCAATTTAAATATCAAAATACCTTCTCTTCTTAAAAAAATAGGATGCAACCATTCTTTATTTTATTTTTCATATTTATTATTAAAGTTGTCATTTTTTTAAATTTATTTTCATATTAGTTAGTGAGATGTACATCGTAAAAGACGTGAAAAAGTATCTCAGAAACATAATTTAGTGGCAGTCGCTATCCCTGGTTAAAATAAATAGAATATATTATATTATGCTTTCTAAACATGTGTGTGTCAATCGTTTTCGTTATCCACGTCAAACGATTTGCATAGTTTTCTTTATTAAAGAAATGAATGACCCTATTCGTGTTTATAAATTATTTTAAAACTAACGCCCGTTAAGTTTTTCCAAAAAATAGATAACAAATATTCTTATTTAGTTTCACGGAGGGAAAACATTTTTTTCGATGACTTTAGTGTAATCATTTCCCGTCTTTTACATTAGCGTATGATCCGTATATTTAGTCTTTTTCAAAATAACCTAGTACTTCCAAAGTCAGTCAATTTATCTGTATGTGCACGCATAGTCCGCTATCATATGCATGTACAGTGTATTTGTTTTTATTTTTTATTCAAGTGCAAACACTAGCTAGTAATGATTGGTTGTTCGTTTCTTGAAGTCCAGTGGCATATATATCATGAATGTTCAGGACGAATTATACGCTCACAAATATACTTACATAATGTAGCAAGAATATTCAGTGAAGAAAATTTATAATATTGTGTTTTCTGTTTACCTAAATGACTCAACACAATTAAACGGTTGATTTAATTAGAAAAAATATCTAACGCACATAAAAAAGACGTTTATAAAATACAGAAAATTAACTAGAAATAAGAGAAGGGAATCATTCTAAAAGTTATTGAAAAAGAAATAAAACTGCCTTGAATATCTAAAAAAAAAATATATATATATTATATAATTATCTATGCAAATATTGGAAATGTCTTGAAAAGTAGAATAAAGACCAAATATTATAAACAATATATTCTTAAGAAATATTTAAACATTTTTGTTTTTATGTTAAATGTGAGTAAGTGACCATTTGCTTGGAAATAGAAATATGTTAAAATAAACTTTTTAAACTTTTACATTTATAACATCACTCTTTATTTTTGCCTTTTTTTGCGTTCTTCGAAGATTGCAAATACAAAGCTTTGATCGGAATCTCGCTAATTGATAACAGTCAGTTTCTAGAATAACTTCATACATGTAACACCTTTTTATTTCTCGTCCATATAATTTACATGTTGATTTTTAGCATCCGTCTATCACATCTTCACTCTTTGAAGCTTCACATCTGGGTTGAAAAATAACAAGTCGTTATCTATTTCACAATTGGGAACTTTTCTGTTGTTTGAACAGTCAAAAGAAAATCGTGATAATGTAACAGTTTAATCACATTTATCATCGATAATTTACGATTTAGTTTAAATTGTAATAAATCAGAAAATTGCTAATTGTTGTACACTTGTTTCAGATAGATTTAATCGTTGGCAAAATTGTTATAGCAAACTTATTAATTGCCTAAATTTTAATATGTTTATTTATAATTTTCGGATTAAGCTTGATGTCCAAGGTCACTGAACTAGTACATATTTTTGTTTAGAGGCAAACTTAAGCACGTCTCCGGGTGCGGGATTTTCTCCATGTGTTGAAGACCCATTGGTGGCTTTCGGCTGTTTTCGACTCTTTAGTCGGGTTGTTGTCTCTTTGACACATTCCTCATTTCCATTCTCAATTTTACGTCATGTTAAGTTGAAAATTACGGAAGCGTATTAGCGCCACACATTTTTTTTTTTAATTTTTCTTCTTATGTTTGCGTTATAACGCAAACCTTTGCGATATAACGCAAACCTACGCAAACCTTTGCGTTATAACGCAAACATCTTTATTTCAATTATTCATTAAGTTTTGTATATATGTCCGTCTGTCATTCATTTCGGATGTGATTTACTAATAGATAAAAAAAGAAACATACATACAAGGCCAAATCATTATAATAAATATGCATAGGAATAATGGAATAATTGAAGTGCAATTATACATAAATTAAGACTGATTTGTGCATCAGAAAAATATATAATTTAACAAGAAAATAGATATAGTATATAGTCATATTAAAATTGAAAGATCAAAAATAATGTCATACAATTGTGAAACCTCCAAGTCAAATAGACAAAATGATCTCTCTGCTTTAAAATGAATTATTAATAAGGAAACATTTTTTTAAAATCTCAGAATATGATCAAGATTCTTTGATAGAAAGTCATTGAATTTTCATTTCAATATAATGATTCAGAAGTATTTTTACTGGACTAGTATATATTTGTTTAGGGGCCAGCTGAAGGACGCCTCCAGGTGCGGGAATTTCTCGCTACATTGAAGACCTGTTGGTGACCCTCTGCTGTTGTTTTTTATTTGGTCGGGTTGTTGTCTCTTTGACACATTCCCCATTTCCATTTTAAATTTTATTAACATGCTTGGGTAGCAATTTGAATAGAGAGAACATAATTTTATTAATAAAACATCTTCATTCTATACATTTATTGCCAAAGGGTAGCTTGTTTGAATGTAACCTACTTTACACAGTTCTCAAACGAGAGCTTACTTTGGAAGTATATTTATATTCGGTTATAGCTATATTAGCAGGGTTGTTTTTTTTTCTTAGGTATAACCTCAATTTACTCAATTTTCTTTGTAATATATATACTAGTAGTAACTTGGATATCGTTTTTGGGGACCTTTATAGTTTGTTGTTTATTGTGAGCCAATGCTCCGTGTTGAAGACCGTAATTCGGCCTATGATGGTTTACTTTTACGAATAGTGACTTAGATGGAGAGTTTTCTTATTGGCACTCATACCACATCTTCTTATATTATTCTGCTCATTATTAGTCATTGATGGGATCTAATTATTCAAGCAGTTTACTTTGCAATTACTACAAAGGTGATAAATTTTATTATATACAGCCTCCTCCATTAATAACTACTGTTTTCTTTGAATCTTAAATAAGAAATAAGATAAAACAAAGGTTTGCGTATAACGCAAACATATGAAGAAAAATAAAAAAAAAATGTGTGGCGCTAATACGCTTCCGTAGAAAATCCAGGATAATTCAAGGATAATAAATACAAGTACAATGTATCTATGATGAAATTAGGAAATATTCATGGGCGGATCCAGCAATTTTTTTAAAAAGTGGGTTCCAACTCAGGATAAATTAAAGTTCCAATCATATTACCACATTCAAAGGCATTGATCGTAAAAAAAAGTTGGTCCTAACCCCGTAACCCCCTACTGAATAAAAATTGAACGACACCGTTATACTTACGACAAACAGGTACTTATTCAAAATTGATATTAAAACATATTACTTCGAAAAAATACTTATAATAGCAACAGATTAACATATATTCTTTTTATTTTATAATGTATGATAGCTTTGTGAATTGATTTTTAGCTTATTTTGTTACGTTTTCTTAACGTACAATGGCAAGTATTTCACCTATATTCCGGACGAAAAAGTAGATATAACGAAAAATTACAATGCTCAAATGTGTTCATCAAAATAGAATAAGAATTTTGACAGCTACTGAACAATAAAGAAATATTTTGAGGGCATATATTTTGAGAGAATAATATTCGCCTACGATAAAAAAAAAATCCTTTACTGTAACGTAGTATATACAGAAGGACAAAATACATTGAAAGATGGTACACTCCTACATCCTTATATTCTTGCATTACTATACAATGTTGTGCCTTTTAAAGGATTAAATTAAAAGCAGGAGGTATCGTTTTTTTTTTGTTTTTTTTTTGGCATAAACAAATATTGCAGTGTGTTTCGTTTTGCTCCCCTCGGTGAAATTATAATATTTTCACGCCCTCACCTAGATCTAGATCTGAAATTAATTGTTATGTTAAAATAAACAATAATTTACCTTAAGCGATGTATAATGGTTGACCATTCGAGATTCTTTTGTTTTCAACCCGTCTTCAGCTGAATTTGTGATTTTAATATTACTATGCGGGACACAAGGGATTTCAAATCGAAAATAAAAGCAAAAGATGTGAAGTTTTGTGTCTTTCAAAACACGAACAAAATACAGAATTAAATGCAGGATAAAGACAATAACTGTTTAGTGTCATTAAATATTAAGCTGCATTTGTACTCGGCTCGAAACAGGAGTATTAGCTCGCTAAAGCTCGCATTACACCGGTGTCTTAGCCTCGTACACATACAGCTGATATTTAAAGACACTAAACAGTTATTGTCTATATGTTTCCTATGTTTTAAGAATTTATGCATACGGGTTAATAATTTTATTCTCCTCCAAAAAATTTTTGTAAAAAAAAATCAATGGTGTGCATTTTAACCAAAAACTGAATAATTCCCGTCTGAAACACAAATTGAAACAAAGCTATCAAATCAAATTGGTATTATGGGTAATATGAGAACACAACGGGTGCCATATGTGGAACAGGATATGCTTTCCCTTCCTGAACACTTGAGATCACCCAAGTTTTTGGTGGGGTTTGTGTTGCTCAGTCCTTGTGTCCTAACTATTTTTGTCTGTTTATCTATTTCTTTTTTTTTATCCATGGCGATGTCAGTTTATTTTCGATTTATGAGTTTGAATGTCCCTGCTGCTATCTTTTGCCCCTTGACCTTCTTTTTAAGCGCAATATTTCCACGATGAATAAATTGGGGTTCTAATGATGTACTGGTTGTTGTTTTTTGTTTGTTCTTTTTTTTTTAAAACGATTTTAAAACGGACTACGGCTGTGTTTTTGGTTGCAGTAATCTATTTAAGATTTCAAATGCTCCTGGCTTTAATTGTACCATTACATTTAATTTCCTAATGCTTGTAGAGTAAAACTTCAGTTGGCTTGCTTGTTTTGTTTGTATTAACGTTAGCTCAAGCACTATCATGAAGATTGACTTCTGCAAACAATATAGACAGGCATTATTAAAACAAGTGTATGTCATATTATAATTTGATTGAAAGTTATCACAATTCCAATTGTCAATATACAAACAAAGCAATCAAACTTACCAAAGTCTTACCCTGCATGAATAAAGAAATTAGCTGTAAGTGTCACGAAGAAGTCACGCTAAGGTTGTCCACTTTACGGGAAGAATAAATCAGATTCTCAATTCGTTTACATAATATAATACTATTAAGTCATAAATTAAGAAGTCAATTAACACCTAAGCCATGTGGAATACTCGTTTTACTTTTTACTTGTACAATCTTACTATCCATACAGATGCAAATTTATACCCTTTTCTACTAGCCTGGGATCCGGCCCAATCTAGCTGCGCGTCGTAAGGATATACTTTAAGATGACTTATGGTTGCTTTCATCTGTCATTTACTCTGGTTAATAGTTGTCTAGTTTGCAATCATACCACATATTTTTTTATTTTAAATTTATGTTATTCTCTGTATAAACGATCAAGCTATTCATTCTGAGTATATAAAATTAACGAATATTAATTATATGTCACTTTGATGTACCCTTGTAATTATCGCGGGATTTAAACTCAAACGTGCATAGGATTTTGAGACGGTGACCTTTAATAATTCACATCTATATAAACTGGACCCCTGTTGTGTTCACCTGGAAGTGCAAAGCTACATGTATAGATGGATCGGCGGACCAGTTTAACATCTATTTTGTCTCTGGTGGATATTTGTTTCTTGCGAAACATAGCTTTTTATTCGTTTTCTCGTCCTTAATACGCTATAACTATTTGTTATCATACGTTCCGAACACTGACCAGTCGATAAAATATGCAACTGTACTATTTGTCTAAGGTTTTACACGAATTTGCGACGAAGCATATTGTAAATATTCCTTGAATATTCTTTTCTTAGTATAATTGAGATTTTTTTTATATCCCGGTTTAATGTTAATATTTCTTATAAAATGTGATATATATGAATAAACGAAAATTCATAACTCTAACTACATTTTTTGGAACTTTGCACTTTACACTAAATATGACTTTTTGTCCTTACTGACACTAAAGTACAATTTTGTAGATGATTTTTTGTAAAATTTCACATTAATTTAGTCATGAGTAAAATTGATTAGGAAAGGAAAATTCTATGTCGTGCATAAACGGAATAGAACACGGAAAAAAATATTCTTTATACAACATGTATATATCTGAACAAATTTCTTTGTTTCAAAGAGTTTTGATTCAATATTTGAAGGTACTTTTTTATTGCAAATTTTAAGACAAAGCTGATATATCTGCACTTTATTATTTATGGTTTTCTCAAATGCTTTCATCGGCAACGTTTAGGGCTGAATATTAATTTCTAGTTTATGGAAATTTGTAAAAAGATCACAAGTTTTTAGAAATATCATCATAATCTATAATTTTACCTCCCCCTTCCCCCCCCCAAAAAAAAGCCATTGATGATGATGATGGAAGTTTTTAAAGACCTTGACTGGCTATACAGCCCTTAGATATATATAGGAAGATGTGGTGTGAGTGCCAATGAGACAACTCTCTATCCAAATAACAATTTTAAAAAAGTAAACCATTATAGGTCAAAATACGGCCTTCAACACGGAGCCTTGGTTCACACCGAACAACAAGCTATAAAGGGCCTCAAAATTACTAATGTCAAACTTACATACATGTATCTATAAGGATGCTAAGCTTATTTAAATTAATTTTAAACGTCAAAGTACGTGACTGTTTTTATCAACGGTTGTAACTTGTAATGGTTTTGTGTTTTTTTTTTGCACAACACATACATAAAAAAAGAAGATGTGGTATGATTGCAATGCGATAACTCTCCCCAAGAGATCAAATGACACAGATATTTTAACAAATTTATATATAAAGGTCACCGTACGGCCCTCGACAGTGAGAGAAGCCCATACCGCATTGTCAGCTCCCTGTGATTATTTTCTTGTGATTTTTATTCTTGTGACTTTTTTCCGGTGACTTTATTTTCTAGGGACTTGTGACCTTTTTCCCCGAGACTTTTTTCCTGTGACTTTTTTTTCGTTTTTCATTCTCTTAATAGGTATCACGTTATAACTACACTGTTATTGTCAGATTAGTTGAAAGCGTAAACATTTCAAATAAAGGAAATAAAAATACTGAATTATATTTCTGAACAAATTTTAAACACAAAAAAAAAATCAATATCAATGTAAATGTATAAATATCTTTATTAGTCTCATTTGCTAAAAATAACAAATATTAAAGTTCCATTTAATGATTGGCAGTAGAATAATTATCTGTTAAACAACTAAGCTAAGTGTGAAATGTCTGGCAAGTTTTCAAAAGACGTCCTGCAGAGTACGCCCGCTGGTTATTTGGATTGATTAAAAAATGTATGAAATCCTCGAAAACGTTGTCACCACTTTAGCTTTACAGAAATATGTTATTGTCAATAGTCCACTAAACTTAAACACAAGGCTGCATATACATGTTTCATATGCGTGATATTTATGATATGCAAATAAATTTTTTTTCCCTATAACACTAAGATTACAGTAGCTGTATTAAAAAAATATATAAATCTAGCTTGTTTAATTAAATGAAACACAGACTTACTGAAATATTGTCCCTATGTTTTAAGCAATCGTTGATACATTTTATTCAGCATTTACTTTTAATCATTTAAAATAGAAAGAAGACTATTTACAAACTACCATACTACAATTTTCTACATTAGTTTTATTGTAAATTAGTTAGATATTTGCAACTCGGTATATCCAGTAAGCCATGTGTAGAGTGCACTTTAATGTAGGGATATTTTTCAACATCCTTTTTACAAAAAATAAATAATGAACCTGTGGATACATTTAATCTCAGCATGAAAGTAAAATATAATATTTCCATGTCTCAACAAGTTTTTAATGACTATACTGGAACAAAAAAGTTTTAACAACATTTCACATCATTTAATTAAAAAAGACGGTATATTCAGACCTGAGCCAGTGACCATCATGTGGTGTATATATGGAAGTTTTTAACGACCTTGACTGTCGTTTCTTTTTTAATAAAGAAAAATACATGTGATGATGTGATTATAAAATACGAAATTTATCTGTGAAACGAACCCAATTACCTTTCGTTTTAGAATGATATAATCGTTCACACACGCTGTAAACGTTCTAAAACGAAATGATTAGCTTCACAATTTACCGAACAACACGCTTGTTATCATGCTATGTCGTGTATAAACGGAATGGAACACGGAATGGAACACGGAATGAACTTAAACGAAATGAACGAAATGAATGGAATGAACGACACGTAAACGGAATGAACGAAACATGCAAACGAAACGAATGAAAAACGGAGCGAAAACGGAAAAACGGGAAACTTGAGTGGTTCAGTAGCTGTAAATATATAAAAAATCTAGAGAAAATCATTTCTCGCCAAATTTTCAATGGCTTATATCTCGAAAACAAGCACACGGACGCACAATTTGCTTCTGCTCTTTTAGTTTTTTTTATTTATATACTATCAATTCATAACAGTCCATTAAAACGCTTGTTATTTTTAAACAGAGTAGCGAACATCCTTAAATGAACATTAACTGTCCATCACCACGGGTCAGTGTAGTACTATGCAAACCCTTTCTATTTCACAGTGTCTACACTTTTTTCTCTCTGTCAAGTTACAAATAAAAGACACAAAACGGCATAAAAGAACATAAAATAAATATCAAAAAAGGAATTAAAAATAGAAAAATAAATCTATGACATGAATGAGTGCTCATGATATATCTATATTCCTTTAACGAATCCACAAATTAAAACAAAATTTTACAAGCAGACAACTACTGAAATCAAGATTTGAAAGCCTACCCAGCTGATAATAGGAAATTGTATCTTCGAATGCTCTAATATTGGTGGTTTTACTTCGAATTCAAATTATATCAACAATAACGTCATAATCAGTACAGTAATTCATATTCTTGTACAGCAATAAAAACGGGATGTTTTATGATTGCCACTGAAACAACAATCACCACGTCAGAGTTCACATAATACGGATATTAATAGGAGTTATAGGCAACTGCAAGACCTCCAACAACTGAGAAATATCTGAAAAATGTTCCATTACTAAAATATATAAATGACAATGCAATAGTACAAAAGGATCATTGACTCTTCTAACTACATGTATAAATATTATAACATATTTGCATATATTGTTTTTTATTCAGGTTCTTAAAACGAAATTATCATCTGCCAAAGGCCAAGTAATACCTGTGAGATGTGACCTAAAAAATGAGCAAGACATTATTGATATGTTCACCATGATCAAACGAGATCTGGGTGGCGTAGATGTTTGTGTCAACAATGCTGGATTAGCGCATGCTGCTCCATTACTCAGTGGGGAAACAAAAGATTGGAGAGAAATGGTGGATGTAAGTTGTAAAGGGAAAATAATTAAGAAACATTCAATGTTGGTTTAAAGACTTAATGGCGGTGTTGAAGAACTTTCATATTTGATTTTGTTTGAACGTTATTTGAAAATAAATTAAACTCAGTGTGTGAAATAGATTCGATAATATTGGGTTCACTGTCCAAAATAGTTAAAGATTCAATTTTTTAACCGTGCTAAATTTTAATGTTTTTGCATAGTTTCAGTTAGAAAGTAAAATAGCAAACGTACTGACTTTTAAGGCAACCTCTAAAAGGCTAAAACGAATCCGGGATTTAGTACAGGCATTTTCTCCTGTAAAACATTGTGGATTAAACCTCTCACTTGTATGAAAGTGATTTCAAAACACCCTCTATTGAATGCTTCTTTGAGTCGTTCGTAGCGACAATTTTTATTTGACGGTCAAATAAAATTTAGTTTGTAAAAAATAGAAAACAACACGTTTAATTATTTCTTGCGTTCGAAGCGCTTTCCTGGATTTATCCTTCATCAGGAACTCTCAAAGCCAAACATTTGAAATCCGAATATGTATAAGTACCGAAACCGTTGATGAGCTATATGTCAAAAATACCAAAAATAAAAAGCCAAGTTCATCTAAAGCCAACTTTGCCTGAGGGAGTTGGAACCTTAGTTTCTTAATAATTTCAAAATTTATAAACGGATAATTTAAGTTAAGTCTGTTAAATCATGCCAATACTGAAATACTGACTACTGAGCTGATGATACCCTCAGGGACTGATAAAATTTAAGGATTTTTTGCAGTCAAAGATGACGTTTTATTTATTTTCATGTATCTTCATTACTAAATGAGCACGTGTTAGCATTTTTATCATACATGAAGGTACACTTATGATTGTAATGCATTTTTATACTTTCCGACGTCAATCTGATACTTTACACTCTCAATTTTTTATTACCAATTATCGAAATGTCATTTATAACATAGAATTGATGTTTTATAAAATTTCAGGTAAATATCATAGGGTTGACAATTTGTACAAGAGAGGCTGTCAAACAAATGAGGGAAAAGGGCGCGAATGATGGACATGTATTTCTGCTAAACAGGTTTGTCTGAAAATATCAAACTTACTTATTCGAAAAATTTACCTAGCAGATATTTGATAACATGAACATATATAGATAATTTGAAACAATTGCAGTTAAATATTCATCAGAAATAATAAAATAATCTTTGCAACATCCGAAAAATAAAAAATAATATTTTAGTATTCACTAGATTCTTTTTCATATCTCTCTCGATCATTCTCTTGAACACCGTAGTCAAATGTATTGGATTTTGCAGAAGTTTCATAACGAGGTGATATAAGAAGAGGTTCGTATTATATTCAGTAGCGGATCCAAGAGCTTGGAGGGAGGGGTTTTGTGGGTTGAAACTCCATTTTTGATAATCAATGATTTTGAATGGAGACATACAGTTGAACAGCAAGCTTCCTTTTTAATGTCTGGATCCGTCCCTGACGTTGCACTGAACAGATAAATTGTCTATAGAAAAGTTACTCATACTAACTAGAAAATGTATTTTATTTTTAGTATATCTGGTCATCTAGTAATTACTTACGCTATTGGACATTTTTATTCAGCTACCAAACATGCTGTGACTGCTCTCGGAGAAGGAATCAGACACGAACTGCGAGAAATGAAATCACAAATAAAAATCACGGTAATTCAACTGATAAGATAGAGTTTCTTTAACAAAAATATATAAACGTAAAAATAAGAACACGTGGTATGACTGCCTTTCAGCTGATATGACAACAAAATGACACAGAAATTAAGAACTATAGGTCACCTTTAAATTATAAAAACATGTTTCTGTAAACACTAATTAAGATGGTTATAAATCTAAGAAAACAGTATGAGTGTTAGTAACTGAACGTTGCTATGTATAAACACCGTTTAGTATTTGCCAGAAAGCGGTAAGTGAACATTGTTTTTGTGTGTTAGTATTTTGGTGTTTTGTAGTCTTATTAAACACGTGATCTGCACTATTCATCTTATATTAGATTGGTTACTTACACTTTTATACTATGAGACATTGCACTTCCGGTCGTCCCAAAGTTTGACTGGGGTATAGAAATATGGTCACTTGGTCTTCTCCCGACCGGCAGAAAAAAACGCTTGCCGTAGTAGGGCGTCCGTTTGGCTGTGCGGGATGTATCAAGTTCGCAGTCACGTCCGGTCAGAAGGGGGACGTTGAATCCGATGCCTCGTGTAAAGAGAGTGCCACGCTCTTTGCACGTTAAGAAACCCTTGCAACAACTATTTTGAGGGTCCTTAGGTGGTCTGTTGCAAGGCAAAATTTTTGTCCCTATCCAAAATACCCTCATTTCCCAGTAGTAGTCCAAATTTCCCCGACCATCATCCCGGATGGCCTCTATCGTATCAACCTACCTAATGTATTTATTGTGAACTTGTTCTCGTCCTGAATATACATGAAATATTTGCCACTGGAAGTTAAGCAACCAACAATCAATCAATCAATCACTTCCGGTCATTTTATTTCTTTATTATGTGGGTCTCATTGGGTCTAAGCGTGACGCGATATGGCCGATTTTTTGTATGCGTGACACGTGAAAGTCAAATTATTCTGCAATGAAAACGGGAAAATTAAGTCTAGCGGGACACGGAAAATTACAAAAAAAAAATGAGAGTTGTTAACGTACATTGTGTAAGCGGGATACAGGAATCTGACAAAACATTAAGCGGGATCCTGGATCAGAACCCCTCTATGATGGGTATCCTGAAAGACGGGATATGTGAGTACTATTCGTATATATTATATACAGATAAAAAAATCTTTAGACTTATTTTGTTTATGTCTAGAGAGGTTAAAAGTCAGGCAATCTGCTTTAAGTGTGAATCTGTTGGAAACGGAACGTGTATACGACTAATCTTTATCTATTGATGATGTTTCAATAGTTATCAAAGGTACCAGGATTATAATGTAGAACGCCAGACGCGCGTTTCGTCTACATAAGACTCATCAGTGACGCTCATATCAAAATATTTATAAAGCCAAACAAGTACAAAGTTGAAGAACATTGAGGATCCAAAATTCCAAAAAGTTGTGCCAAATACGGCTAAGGTAATCTATGCCTGGGGTAAGAAAATCCTCAGTTTTCGAAAATTTCAAATTTTGTAAACAGGAAATTTATAAAAATGACCACATAATTGATATTCATGTCAACACCGAAGTGTTGACTACTGTGCTGGTGATACCCCCGGGGACGAAACGTCCACCAGCAGTGGCATCGACCCAGTGGTGTAAATAGTGAGAAACTACTGTTTTTTTTTTCATTTTCCAAATCATACATACTTTTTTTTCGTCTGAAACTCAGTGTATCCTTAGATATGATTTATCAAGTATTGACACTGGCGTAGTGCATCTATTTGAATGAAATTGAAATAAATAGATGAATTAGTATAGGTACTATTTACTGCACTGACATCGAAATAAAATTTAACAATATGAATAATGGCATTTTTTGCTTGTGCTTCAATTTAATATTTTTTATTACAGTCAATCAGTCCAGGTCTAGTTGAAACAGAGTTTGCACAAAAGTTGCATAAAAGTGAGGGAAAAGCTAAGGCATTATACGCAAGTATAAAGGTATGATTATAACGTTATCAAATAATAACACTTAAAAGGATACGTGTTTCATACAGTGTGGATACATGTTGTCTTATTGCAAAGCATCCCTCTTAAACTACATTAGGCGCTGTGTTGAAGACAATTCTTTGACCGATAATTGTTAACTTTTAATACATTGTGACTTAGATGGTGAGTTGTCTCATTGACACTCATGCAACATCTTCTTATTTATATTAAACAAAGGTAGTGTTGCATGTTTTCAAAACTCAATCCATTGACTTTCGGATTATCAATCTGTTGCGTACCAAAAACGCTATCATCCTCCATCTAATACTGTACCTGACGACATGGAATTGATTATTGCAACAACAGATGTAGAAGACGTACTTTACCGAAACACAGCTGAAATCACCGTAAACTTCTACTTAAGAATAATCCATTTTATGACAGTAAACACATCATTACTTATATGCTATCGTTTTTCATACATTGTATGTCAGGTATATTATATAAACTGTAAAATACCTTCATTTGCATGAAATACATACTATTATTAAGACCATGAATTTCGGAGTAATGTACTTTGTCATTAATCAACGGAAAATTAATGGAAATTTGAGAAAAAAAGGCTTCCATTCTCAATTTTATTCCATTTTCAATTTTAGTTTCATTTGACATCATCTGAAATTTTTTTTTTATTTTTGAGTTACTGTTTTTATCATTTTAAATTTACTGTTTCAATTTGTTTTTAAATACGAGTAACTGATTTAAATTGGATATATACTCATTATAGACGCATACATAGGATATGTATACTTGGACCTCATACTCTTTTTCAGTGTCTCCAAGCCGATGATATAGCAGATGCTTTAGTATATGCATTAAGTGCTCCACCACATGTCCAGGTTAGTAATCTATGCCTTAAGTGCTCCAGCACTATTCAGGTTAGTAGTCTATGCCTTAGGTGCTCCAGCCCATGCTCATGTTATAAGTCTATGCCTTAAGTGCTCCATCACATGGTCAGGTTAGTAGTCTATGTCTTAAGTGCTCCATTACATGCTCAGGTTAGTAGTCTATGCTTAAAGTGCTCCAGCACATGCTCAGGTTAGTCGGCTATGTTTGAAAGATACCAGAGGGACTGTCAAACTCAGCTCCAGCACATGCTTAGGTTAGAATGCTATGTTTTAAGTACACTATCACATGCTCAGATTAGTAGTCTATGCCTTACGTGCTCCAGCACATGCTCAGGCTAGTAGTCCATGTCTTACGTGCTACAGCACATGCTCATGTTGGTAGTTAATGCGTTAGGTGCTCCAGCATATTCTCGGGTTAGCAGTCTTTACCTAAAGTGATTCAACACATCCACAGATTAATAGTCTATGCCTTAAGTGCTCTCTTACATGCTCAGGTTAGCATCTTTTGCCTGAATTGCTCCAGCACAAGCTCAGGTTAGTAGTCTATGCCTTATGTGCTCTAGCACATGCTCAGATTAGTTGGCTGTGCCGTAAGTGCTCCAGCACATGCTCAGGTTAGTAGGCCATGCATAAAATGCTCACGCACATATTCCATCTAGCAGTCTATGCCTTAAGTGCTCTCGCACATACTGAGGTTAGTAGTCTATGTCTTAAGTACTTCATTAAATGCTCGTGCTATATTAGTCTATGCATTAAGTGCTCCAGCACATGCTCAGGTTATCAGTCTATGCATAAAGTGCTCCAGTACAGGCTCAAGTTAGTAGTCTATGTCTTTAGTGCTTAAGCATATGCTCAGGTGAGTAGGCTATGCCGTATGTGCTCTAGCACATATTCAGGTTGGTAGTCTATGCCTTAAGTGCTCCAACACATGCCAGGTTAGTAGTCTATGCCTTAAATGCTCCAGCACATGAAGGTTTGTATAGCCATCAAACCAGGTTCAACCCATAATTTTTTCTTAAAATTTCATGTACCAAGTCAAAAATATGACAGCTGTTATCGAAAAGTTCCTTTCTATGTTAGGGGTCTTTTTTCTTTACTTCAGTGTTCCTGTTTTTCGTTTGTTTTTTCACTTATAGTTGATGTATTTTACCGGTTTTTTTATTTTGTAACCCGGCTTTGTTTTCTCTCAATTGATTTATGACCTTCAAACAGTGAATGATGTAATTCTATATCTAGGCAACTCTAGTTAAATTATGTTCAAATGTCATAAACTAATTCACAAGATGCAAATCAGGCCACAGAACAAAAGAATGGAATCGCATTAACTCCAAATTTTGGGATACTGGGTGCGTCGTTAGCGAAAGCGTATCATGCGCTTCAGGTTATATCGAATTGATGATAGTGGTGACATGCAATAAATGACAAAGTGTCTTGTAGGTTTAGACACATGGTTTAAGGATCAAGCAATTTGTGATAGCAACAAAAAACGTGAGGATTTCAGTCGTTCGTCAATAGAATTTGTATTTAATATGCCTGCATGTTGGGAGATTTTGTTTGATATCGGTTTTGCAATTTTTTTCAAAGTTAAATTCTCATCTAAAAATGAATATATGGCTTTTGTTAGATGTAGTACTCCGTGTACATCCATAGTCTATAAATGTTTGATGTGTTATCTATGTTTCCTTTCATACTAGCGTTATCAATATTTAACTTTGTGCTATAACAATAACAACAATGTTTTCATGGATATACCATTTGTTTTATGTGTAAATGTTTCTAAGAATGCTCGGCCAAATGAATGATAAATTGTATAATGATGTTTTGTAATACACGAACACAGCTAGTAAATCATAACAATTCCTCACTCTTTTCTAGGTCATTGTTTATACCGGCGATACAACAAATAATCATTATATACGAAGCCAAAGGAATTCACGGCCTCGGTCAATGATTCCAGTCTCGCTTCGTTTTAAAATCATGCGATTCCCTTTGTTTCAGTTTGTGACCTTGATTTGTTTCTTCTTATGGATTCGTAGTATGTGAGTGTTTGTATACAAGAAAATAAGAATAAGTGGTTAAATTTACCAAATGTTTAAGTTTACATTAAAAAAACACCAATAATGTTGAATTAGGTAAAACGTGATTTAAATTATTAGGCAATGAGAGAACAGTTTGTATATAATGTTATATGTTTTTGATGTATTTTTTTTTTTACAGATACACGACATTTTGATTCGTCCAACAGACCAAGTCAGATGATAGGTTACTAAAATCTTTTTTATTGTAATTTTCATAACGTTATTGCTCTTGCCAATGTATTCTAATGTTTAGTTAGTAAATGCTACTGTTAGTTTACATTGTATATCGCTTATTTAAATAAACAAATCTAGAATAAACAGCTATATTTAACATTGCAATTCTATTTTGTTTTTGTTATACATTTTAAGAAGCAAAATAAGGCGTAAGTCATCAAATGGCAAAATCAAAAGCCCAGGGCCTGAAGTCATAAAACATTGCTCAGTGATTGGAGCACACAAATTATGCTCGAAATATGAAATCCAACGTTTTGATTGGTAGGTTTTGGAGTAAGAGTTCAAAAAACTGACTCGATAGTGTTATGACTTCAAGGCCAGACATATCAAACGAATGGAAATCAACTGTCATTATCCTGATGTTTTTGCTAGCCAAACCTCTCACTTGTATAACAGTCCCAATAAATTATGTAAATATCGCTGTATTACATGATATGACTTTTTTAAAAACAGAAGTAGCAAATAGCAAATATCAAATACTTTGCAAGTATAAAGACGGCAAACAAGCAAAATACTAAACGAATTATTTACGAAATGGTGTCGACGAAATCTTCTTTTGTTTACGAAACATGAACAAATTTGATTTGATTGACTTGGTTTTAACAATGACAGTGGACACAGATCAGTCTTAGAAATATTATTCAATCAATGAGGCAACATATTCCTAGATTTTTAATGGGGTTTCAACTGGAGATGATAAAATAATGTATTTCAATAAACGCATCCGAGCTCACCCATGAGCATACATGTTAGATCCGGTAATTATGCCGTGTTTGGGGAAAATCCATGAGTTCAGTTTCACCAGTGGTCGACTCAATAAGTTGTATATTGGCGTGTTATTTATGCTTATTTAATTTATTTCTTATGTTATATTGGACAATACACCGGTTGTCTTTGGATAAAATAGTAGTTGATTATATTTATTTTTCGAACTGAGTACTAGTATCATCTTGTGTTTTGAAAAATCGAGAAGACTTTACCCGCTAATTCTTTGATAATAGTCCTTGTAAAATTTTAAGTATTTTATAAGCTATAATGAGGGTTTATTGAAATAAGGTTCAATTATCATATTTTCTAGTTTCTATATCGATTGGTTGGATTTTGTTAATGTAACTAGCGGTTGCTCCCGTTTCGTTGGGCCTTGTTCAAGCAAGTTTTCCCTTTCTTTATTTTGTGTTTGTAAAAAAATTCGTTGATTTCAGATATTTTGTATCCTCGTTTAAGGGAACGTGTTTTAAAAGCTTTCAACTGTTTTTTAAGGTTTATTCTACTTCTTCGGGTGTTAGCTGTAGCAGTGCATATATTGAAATGTTTCAGTTGGTTTGATATGGATTTTAATGTCTAGTATGCCTTCGTTAAAGAACCTTTCTCCTTTGCATATGACAGTGTCTAAGAATATTTGTTCATTACGGAAAAATTCTTAAGTGAACCTCTAGTGCTGGTGCGCAGTGTTAGATATTGTTAATAGTTCGTGTAGTTCCTCTATAGGTCTGAAATATATATGTAGGACTCGGAAGTGCGATGGGGACACTGAAGTTAACGTCACAATGTAACCATCGCACTTCAGCGTAGTTATCAACAAGTTAACGTCACAATGTCACCATCGCTCTCAGCGTTGTAATCAACAAGTTAACGTCACAGTGTCATCATCGCACTTCAGCGTAGTTATCAACAAGTAAACATCACAATGTCACTATCGCACTGTTAAGCAACGCACTTCAGCGTGGACTATCTTACTTCAGCGCGACCATCGCGGTTCGGAGTACCAACGCGGTTCAGAGTCCTAAATATGATCCAGCCGTCATCCCTCAATCTGGAATTCATAATCATTTTGTGTCTGTGTTTAAAGCGTTGTAAAATGTTTTCAAGAATAACAAACATTGTAAAGTCTGCTAGTTCAGCGGATGCTGATCCGTATGTCCCCGAGCGCGTATCACCAGCCCATTAGTCAGCACTTCGGTGTTGACATGAATATCCATCATATGGTCATTTTTATAAATTGCCTGTTTACAAAAGTTGAATTTTTAGAAAAAATTATCCCAGGCATTTGTTTTACGTGTTCGTTTTCATTCTGTGGTTAGTCACCACTTCAGTGTTGACATGAACATCAATTATATATGTTAAGCCTTTTTCAACTGATTTTTATAGTTCGTTCTTATGTTGTACTGTTATACCACTGTCCCAGGTTAGGGGGAAGGTTGGGATCCCGCTAACATGTTTAACCCCGCCACATTATTTAATATATATGTGCCTGTCCCAAGTCAGGAGCCTGTAATTCAGTGGTTGTCGTTTGTTTATATGTTATATATTTGTTTTTCGTTCATTTTTTTTTACATAAATAAGGCCGTTAGTTTTCTCGTTTGAATTGTTTTACATTGTCTTATCGGGGCCTTTTATAGCTGACTATGCGGTATGGGATTTGCTCATTGTTGAAGGCCGTACGGTGACCTATAGTTGTTAATGTCTGTGTCATTTTGGTCTTTTGTGGGTAGTTGTCTCATTGGCAATCATACCACATCTTCTTTTTTTATATATGGTCATTTTTTTTAAATGTACTGTTTGCAAAAGTAAGAATTATTCTAAATACTAAGGATATTCTTATCCCAGGCATAGAAAAACTTAAACGTATTTGGCACAACTTTTTAGAATTTTGTGTCAACAATGCTCTTCAACTTCGTACTTGTGTAGACGAAACGCAAGTATGGTGTATTAAATTATAAGCCTCGAACCTTTGATGTCGAAATATCCTAATCATGCTAATGCAATGTTTATTTGTATATTTCTCTGTCCTCAGTGGTCTTGCATTTATTTGTCCTATAATGTGGTCATTTTAGTTTTATATTAAACAGTGTCCTAAAAGCCCGAGGTTTGATTGCAGCAAAACCAGGTTCAACCTACAATTTTTTCTTAAAATGTCCTGTTCCACGTCAAGAAAATGGCTAATGGTATCTTATATTTCGTTTCTATGTGTCTTACATAGTCGTTTTGGTTTTTTGCTGCGCCTCAGTGTTTCTGTTATTTCATTGTTTTCTCTTATAGGTAATGGTTTTACATCAGTTTTAGTTTGTAACCTAGATTTGTTTCTCTTCGTCAATTGATGACTTTCGATATACTACTGTAGCCTTTATTTACTTTAGCCGTATGTAACACAAGCTTTTGGAATTTTGGGTCCTCAATGCTCTATTTACACAGAATACTCCATAGTAAAATTTGAAACAAAATATCGATTACTTATTTTCTTTTTGAGACGGTTATGTTTCATGGATCCATTCCAAATACATGAGTAGGCCACGACTTGCTTGTTTTGTACGTGTCTTTATGGAACAACGATATGTTTATACTTGGTGTATTATAACGTTTTGGTTTTCAACACCACTCTTTCTCTTAACATTTACTGAATTATATTTTGCATATAAAAGTATTGGGTCTTGAATATTGGTTCTGCATAGGCAATCACACTTATTGAATATCATATCGTAACGATAATAATGACTATAGAACCCGGAATATTCGATACTATCCATCTAAATTTTTCATTGAAATCATTTTTAATTTATCAATGTGACAATTTAGAATTGGAGATTGTTTTATTTGGTATTACATGCAAACACAGTAAAAGAAAATATAATGAATAAATATTATATATTATTCAGGTCTTAGACAGGGTATATCATGTATATACTGTGCAATGTCCGGCTTAGAGTTTAAATCGCCGTAGCTCAAGACGAAGGGGATATAAGCCCTAACCCTGGAATGTCACAGTATATACCCTGTCTAAAACCTGAATTACAAATACATTAAGAAGTACCCATGTCTACATATTTTTTCTAGGGTAGGTAGGCCGACTTGGTTAACATTTATGATGCAACATGTATAATAATTAATTACGTACTTATTGTTTATTGATATTTTAAGTAATCCAATTAAATGCACCTTTTTTATCTTGACATTTTTTTTTTACGTTAAGAAAAGTTTTTAGATTTCCTATTTTGTGTTTGTATGTGTGTGTGGGTTTGTTCTTACAACACATATATTGAAAAAATACAACCGTGATATCTTATGCATACGCGAAGGTTTCTATAATTTGCTTTGAAAATAAATTTTCCGTATAATTATGTAGTTATTTATAAAATACTTGTAATACTAAATTTAAGTATTTAAAGTGTAAATTGCGTTAATTTGTACTAAAAATGTATTATAGGCTGATGCACGTCATTTTGTCCCTCTGTGAACGTCTAGCATTCCTCAGTGTTCTGTTTAACTTTTGACTATGTCACATAGTAACCAGGGTTATGGTGACGTTTTCGGGGATCCAATTGGGAATTTAAATGGTCGCATGTACTCCCGGCAGTTCCCTTGGTATATATACTGACATTTCTGTGCTGTTATCTTATCACAAATCTCGAAACATTTGTTATTCGTAATATATAAATAAATATTATGTATAGTGTAGCATTCTCTTGATTTCATTGGATATAATGATCACGTATTTTAAATGATATTTTATGTATCTGATGCCTTTTTTGTATTTTTCAATCTATTGGCATCATTTTTTATTTTTTTATTCATATATATAAATTTAAAAATATTATTATATACATTCTGTACACCGTGTTTATTTACTTTTGCTATATATATATATATATATATATATGTATATAAACCGTCATTATAAAAAAACTTGCTAAATTTAGATTTGTAACGTCAGACATCACAAAAAAACTAGCATTGAGGAGGCGCCATAGTACACAAAAAGAAATTTGCAGACAAAATGCAACGAAAATACAAAAAATGCTAATGCAACACGCTATGAAGTTGTTCATAGAATATTGATATTTCCAAAAACACGTTCTTGCAAAATAATAATGAAAGCTAAACCACTGTAAAAATATTTCTTTGAAATTTTTTAAAACTTCCTCAGAAAAATGCCAGAGCCACTTGACTTTCATAGCTCATAATTAACGTTTTTACACAATATCTTATTAAAGTAGTTAAAGCTTATTTGCTTCTCCAAGTGTAAGACGCAATAAAAATCGTATACTTGCATCATCTTACCCAATTACAGATTTAATTAAATCCGGAACATTTCTACATTTGTTTATTTATTTTTATCAATACCGGTTTGTGAACAAATCACAAGTACATGTTTAAATCCGTTAAAATGCTACAAAATGTAATAAAAAAAACCAGACACTGTACCATTTTTTGGGCACCAGATGTGCATTTTGACAATCAAAGTCTCGTCAGTGTCCAAATATTTGAAAATCTAAAGCTTAATAAACCGAACGAGACAGACAAGTATAGCCAAACAGGGCAAGGAATCATAGCTTTCTACGAGAGAGATACAATTCTTTATTTTGAATAATTTCAAAAGAAATGTAACAGCAAATTTTAATTATACAAAATCCGTACTTTCATGCCAGTACCAAAGTACTGGCTACTGTGATAATGATAATCTCGGGAACTATTTTTCTTCACCTGATATATACACAACAAGGACATTTAACAGATAATGACGATACTTCTTGATCCGTAAGACATAGATAACTGGATCTATTACATGATTTATCTAAAGAAAAAGGTTCTTCAAGTTCAAACTATATTATGTAAACAACGCTTACACTTATAGTTATGAATATGAGCAACGTTCAACAATCCTAAGATACGGCTGTCGAATTAGTTAAATCCGAAACAGCATTTTTCTTCAGACATTTACAACGGAGATATTGACGGTACTTCTTGATCCGTAAAACGTAGATAACTGGATCTAATACAGGATTTAACAAAATAAAAAAGTTGTTGATGATCATTATAAGAGTACCTGTTATAGCAGATGTATTCCCCATGTAAAAATAAAACGCCAGCATACTTCGTGGTAGAACTGCCACTAAAGATACAGCAATTATCAAACCCAGTGTAACTACATTTTTACGTGTTCTTATAGCCTTAGCCTTTTTCTTGGCGACCTGGCTATCCGTCATACTACTTGCTTGAGCAAAATTTTGCAAACGAATCATCCTATATACTACAACACCGTAACAAAAAACTATTGCAACAACAATACATAAGCAAGGAATGTCATGTGAAAATAACAATATAGTAGTAGCAGTGTTTTTAGGTTCACACGGTACTGGTCCATCAACTGTTGCAATACCAAATCGCAACAAAGCAATGCAGTGACTTAGTATGAAATAAAGTAAAACACCTTTATTGCTGCATACAAAGACCAGTATATCCTTCTGTATTGTGAATGTGGCATTTAGTCGTTCGATGCATATCAATAAGGTCTGTATAAGAGACGACATTATTGTTCCACCAGCTAGATGTTGAATCATCAAACACTGGTATTGGAATGTAACGCCTTGTGAGTTCATAAAAACTAAAATATTGTGATAAATGAATTCCAGACCCAATGCGCTGTCACTGAGACTAAGGTACATTGACAATACCAAGAAACGGTTCTTCTTTAATTCCTTTGAAGTAGTCGAAACGTACATGGAACAACCATGGAACAATAATATTGCAGTGACAACTACGAAATTTGCTATCTTTATACTTTGCCACATGTTTAGTTATGCCATGTACAACTATTATAATCAATTGATCTAAGCTGAAGTATACGCAATTGATATATTAAGCGAATAAATTCCTCAACCTTAATGAAAAGCCATAAAAATGTCTTATATAGACAACGTAATTTATAATGAAATATTCATCTGTAGCTGGGCATTGGTAGAACTGGATGTAATAACATTTTATTGTTACTAATAAAAATTGAAATGGTATAAACACATTTATAAAAGTCATATTAAATTTCAAGTTAAAAATAAGGCGCATGTTTCTTTATTTCTAAATGGCTAGTTTTAAATTTTATTATGAAACTTACATACATAAACTTTTTTCTGAAGACTGCAGTCATTTTTTTATTTTTTCAAATGTAGAAGGAATTTAATCTTTTAATTGTTTCCTTCCAGCCAACAATTCTCCGGCATGCTTTTCCCGTATGCAGTTACCTGAGCATGACCTTTCCCGTTAAAATCTGAAGATCGCAATACGCAAGTGCGAAAGGGAAAACTAAACTGGTAGAGAGAATCAACAAACGTAAACATTGCTCCGTCATCCAAATAAACGGTTTTCCATTATACATGTTGTAAACATGCTTACCTAAATATGCATGCTTCTTTGTTGATTGTTTACAAAGGTGACAATCGGTAGACATTGGTTTCAAAACTAGACTATTGGTTAGCTGTCTTATTTTTACAATAACACATACCAAATGAAATATTCGTTTGACGATTATACGATACGGATAGGTAAAAAACGATGAAATAGTGCACAGAAGACTAGTTTTATGATACATGCATATTGGTTCAAGAATTGGATTAACATTATTGTTCATCATTCACTTGTTCCATATGGCTTTGAGATTACATAACGATTGTCCATTTTTCATGTATACAATTTGAAAAATCTATTATGGACTTCTACTTAAGATCTTGGAAAAGCTAATTAACAAACGTCTGTTATTTCACTTGACTAAAATAGGGGTAAAAGCGACAAAATATCGTCGACGAAATAATTTGGCTTTCAGGACTTCGGATTGAATAAGCTGTTTGACGGAAACTATATTGCATTTGTCTTTCAAATCTGGGGTTTTAACCAGTTACTATCTACACGTTTTTAATTTGACAGAGAAATCGATAATCAACTTAATAAAGAATGCAAAAAAAATATTCATTTGATAGCTATTGTCAATAACATTTTCAGTAGAATTTGTTTATTTTACAGTTGAGTGCAAGTGTGATCAAATGACTTCACATATCACTTACAAGTAATATCGTATGTAGACGAAACGTTAATCTTTCGTACAACAGTCAAGGTGTCAATGTCACTGAGTGTGGACGTTCCCGAAAGTATCACCAGCACAGTAGTCAGCACTATTTTGACCGCTGTTTGTCTATTGTTTTTTTTTTTTGTGGTAGCTACTTCAGAAGAAAAAATCAAAATCACTGAAACTGAACTTCCTACACAAAATTGACACCAGGGGTCCTTCACTATTAATGCTAGAATAGTGCTTTCTGATTGGAGAGTATTTTTAGCTTCATATTAATGGTTTGAAATAAAGTAACATAAGGTATTTCCCCAAAAAAATAACTTATCAAAGAGAGGTAACTCTTGCTTATTTTTTACTACTTACTGTCAATCATTAATCAAAATACACTATAGTCTGTTTTAAAAATTAATTTCTGAAAATAAAAAAAAGAAAACAGTTTGTAACTTCATAACAACAGAAAAGAGGATAAACAAATGACTAAAACAAATTATTGAATATTTTTAAAGATTGATTGAAGAAATTATTTAACTTGATTCTTAAAATAATTCAATTTGATTCTTAAAATAATTCAATTTGATTATTAAAATTATTTAATTTTGTTATACTTACATTATCTTAAGTGTGCCTTCATTGATATCCTGTTTTAGTTCTTTGTATGTCAAATCGTATCTTTCTAATTTTGTAGTCTCTTTCTGACCCTCAGATTCATTCCAATATATAACCTGTAAATAATGTATATACATTTTATTTAAGCTGTCTTTAAAAGTTTGATTTATTTTCAGTCTAAAGATAGTGTTATTAGTATGCAAACATTTTTTTAATCATGCTGTAAAAACAATATATAAAGCAAAAAAATTATATTGTCGCACAAGAAGAAAACTAACACTAATAAGCAAAGCAACATATGGTATCATAGAGCAACACAAAGCAACATAAAGTAACACTTATAAGCAAAGCAACATATAGCATCATAAAGGAACATAAAGTAACACTAATAAGCAAAGCAACATATAGCATCATAAAGCAACATAAAGTAACACTTATAAGCAAAGCAACATATAGCATCATAAAGCAACATAAAGTAACACTAATAAGCAAAGCAACATATAGTATCATAAAGCAACATAAAGTTTATTAGTCAAAGTATAAGCTATGAAGGCATTATTTAACAAGGGAAATAGAAGTTTGTTTCATTTAACTGAATTAGCCAATGCCTGCACCACACACTAAAATAGTCTGTATTTGTGGCAGCTATGTATTCATCTGACATTAATTGTTGAGGGATGCAGGTTATGGTGTTGTGTGATCTATAACACCTTGCATGTGAAACAAAGGTTATTGTATGTTATCAAAAGCATGCATCAAGTATCATTTGAGTTACTAGTATTTAATTCCATTTTAAAACATCAGGGGAAACCATTTTATTAATGTAAAAAGGATAACAGGCATGAGATATTAACCACTCACCAAAACTTAATAATATCAATTTCCCAGTTTTTATTTTAAAGAGATGTGACAGTGAACCTTCATGCACACCCAAAATATCATGAAATGTTGTTTACCCTAAAAGTTTTTCGTCTTGCCAGATAATGGACTATTTTCCCATTGTAAGTTGTTAATTTGTTTGACCCCTCATCCCAAGTATGAAGAAGGTATTTGTTCTTAAACCAGCATGGTGGTTTTTCCAATAATTCATGTGGAGACATTGTCCTTGCTGGTGATGGTGATAAAGATGGTGAGGAATGACATTTAGCTTTGACATTTGATGGTGAATGAGTGATGAGTGAGCTTGCTGTTGCGGAAGGTAAGACTGACGGTGACTGATGAATAGTTGAAGTTAAGACTGCTGTTGCGGAAGGTAAGACTGACGGTGACTGATGAATAGTTGAAGTTAAGACTGCGGTTGCGGAAGGTAAGACTGACGGTGACTGATGAATAGTTGAATTTAAGACTGATGTTGACTGATGAATAGTTGAAACTGAAGGTAAGACTGTCTGTGACTTCGGAAAGGTTGAACGTGTACATGTACTTGATGATGTTTCAGTTGATAGTGACTCATGAAGGTGTGGATCTATGGTTGATGAAAAGGCTATTGATGGTGAATGAAGAGGTCCTGATGTTGAAGCTTGTAAAAATAGTGGAATGTCCTGCTCATGTGAATGCTCATTGTCATTTTCATTGATTTCCATTGGAACTGGTACATTTTTGGTGTTTTCAAGTTGAATTAAATTTATCAAATTTTGCTTTAAAGAATTAATGTCCAAATTACGCCTAAATAGAGATTTGTCAGTTACTGATTGCATACATACATCTTTCCTATACATGATTTGATTTTTAATTGCACTAATTTTATCTTTCTTAAATTTCAAATTATCAATATATGAATTCATTTCTGGTTCACTTTTCCATTTACCTCCCATTTTATCTATTTCATTTAATAATTCTTTGCGCTCTTGATTAATTTTCATACATTTAGCTTCTTTCTCATCAATTCTTTGCTGAAGTGTTGCTCTTCTCTCGTTAGTTAGTTTAATTTCATCTGATATTTCTTTTTCTTTTAGTATTTGGGACTCTTGTCTTGCTTTTGCCATAATTTGAATTTTGTCTTCTTCATTTTTCCCACCCAGCCATTCCATTGTATTGTTATTTTTCATCATAAGTTTGGTATTTATTGTTGATGTGTTGATATTTGGTGATATTGTCTTTTGCCGGTCTAGTTGGCCCATCATTTGCTCTAGGGCAATGTTGTTTGATGGACAAGTTAAGGTCTCTTTTTTTGTATTTTCGGATGGAATTTGGTATTTACCTTCAGGAAGGTAATCCTTAAAAAAATTTTGGCATTTCCCTAAAATACCAGATGTCATTTTCGAAATGCATTGCAAGACTATGCTATTTTCATCCAACGGTTTTAATACGCCTTGGCAGAAATCAGATATTTTAAGGTTATCAACTGTAAATATTTGATAATCATTGTCCAAAAGTATAGCTGGTTTTTTGACAATTTTTTCCAATTCCTCGACTAACGTGTTATAAACAGGCTTCATTTGTAGAGCTGGTTTATTTTGAGACGCCAAAGAAAAATACGGAGCTGTAATTTTGATATAAATAATTCCAATAGACTGACAGATTGATGTGACGATATCATTTTCAAATAGTTGAAGTAAAGAAGTTTGAAGAAAATTTGGTTTATTTTTCGATGACTTTATATAGACGGAGAGAAGATCTTTTAGACAGAATGCACCACAAGCATTATAAAAAAGAGTGTTAAATCTATTTCCAACAAAGTCTTGGATTGGTATATTGTCAATATTATTCGATTTTAAAAATGTTCGACAGTATGCAGGATCTCCAACTTTTTCATTATAAAATAATTTTGAGATACATCTAATTAAATTATGAGTATACGATTCTCCTTTGTTTCGGAATAATGTATTAAAATGTACAGAATTTGTTTTTTCTATTTCTTTCGCTACTTTTTCAACTTCATCAGCAAATTGCAGAAGTGGATGTACAGAACACTGAAATTCATTAATGGTCATCTCATTGTTTTCCTCTTTACTGTTTTTTAATTGATTGAGAATCTTATTTGACTTGAGCTCGGTCGCACTTCTGTCAGTCATACAGTTGGTAAGTTTTGTCAAAAAAGCATTTTCCTCTGTAATTTCATGAACTATATCTAATGTTGCTTTAACATATTGCTCTGCAGATCCACTTGATATCTCTTTTATTCCTGCAATGCATAGGTTGCTTGATTCTCATATAATAAATAACCTTTTCTTGTGTAGCATGTGCATAAACAAGGGTCAACACACCATTTTTAACAAAAAAGGTTCTGTTCCAAGTCAGGAATATGGTTTATTTTATAAATTGTCCAAGATATTGCTGATATTAACCAATAGTATAAGATTTTTTTTTATTAATTGAATTATGGCTTTTGTGAAAATTATAGAAGCTGTTGTTTTTTTATCTGATGAGTTCATAATTTTTCAAATGATGCAGCAAATAATTTAAACACAGATGCATCATCCATATACGTGAAAGGTTTGTGAACAGAACAACAGCAATAAAAATAGAACAAAGTTCCAATGTCCATGTGTTGGTTCTATCAAAGGTTGATAGTCGAAGGGTCACAATTCTTCTAATAAGAATTATCGGCACTGATTTTCAAACTTAATATGCTCAGTTTGCCATAATTAACCTTTAGTATAAGTTTTCTTAAATTATGCCAACAGTTGTACACCATGAAAGCGCTAGGACATTTTACCATAAAAGTAATATTTCAAAGGGGCATAACTCTTTTTAAAAAGTCAATCTGCACCCATTTTAGAAATTGTCCAAGATATTGCTGATATTAACCAATAGTATAAGAAATATAAGGATAGCCAGACGGACAGTCAAAGGTAACAGTTAATGCCCTCTTCGCCTTGAGGCGGGGGCTTAGAAACTACTTAAGTATTAAAAGTCTGCCTCCATTTTAGAGATATTGCTGATATTAACCAATAGTATATTAAGTTAAATAAAATTCTTTCAAAAAAATCTGTAACTTATCATGGTTATACTATATACCAAATTTCAAACCAATATCTTCAAGCATGACAACAAAAAGTGTGTAAAGCTGATTTGGCAGATAGACAGACAGACTGACGGACGGACAGACTGACGGACGGACAGACTGACAAACAAGAGTGCAAACCTAGTCCCCTTAAACTTCGTTGGTAGGGGCCTACATCCTTTTTTTAAACTTATAAATTACAAATGGACAGACATTCAAAGGTAACAGTTAATGCCCTCTGCACCTGGAGGCGGGGGCATAGAACTGTAAACTA
Source organism: Mytilus galloprovincialis (assembly GCF_965363235.1). NCBI lineage: Eukaryota > Metazoa > Mollusca > Bivalvia > Mytilida > Mytilidae > Mytilus > Mytilus galloprovincialis. Next base: position 3,269,262 of record NC_134846.1, on the reverse strand, counting down.
AGTATTATCATATACCTAAAGTAAATTCTCCTTCACTTCCACTTATTTTGGTTCCATAAAAATGCCGTCCTTGTTTAGATGTGGCATCTTTCATCAAAGTAATGTTTTCTGAGTTTCCAATGGCCTCTTCTACTTGTCTGTTGCAAATAGCTTTTGCCTCTCTTGACATGTTGTGGATAGATGCTACAGAGGGCAAATTGTCTATTTCATGTCCATTTACAATTTTCACAATGCTCCCAATAACATCGGAAATGTTCTGCATTGGAACATTCTTTGAAATACAATATAACACGCATTCCCGGATCTTATTGGTGTACGGATTTCCTCTAGTCCTTTCCCTCAATTTTGGTATAGTTTGGTCTGATATTTCTTGATTTGAAATACTGATTATCTCATTTTGTAAATAACTTATCTCCTGATGTAGTACTTGACCATCCAATCTTGTGAGATTGCACTGGGTACCTTTGCTGCTAATCATAGGTTTTGCATTTTCTGTTTGCATAATTGTTGTCTTCATTTTTGGTGTCTTTACTAATTGTTTATGAAATTCCATTTCTTTCTTTAAATTGATAATCTTTATATTTTTTCGTCGAACCTTTTTCTTTTCATTTCCCAATGTTACATATAAATCTGATATTTTTTTTTAAGAGCATTAATTTTAGGTTGTACATTGTTTATTTTTGGTATTACGTTGAATCTTTCAGGAATTCGAAATATCTGCTTTTCAAATGGGTCTATCTGTTCATAGTTTCTAGAGGTCTTTAATTTTCTAAGTTTCGCAACTACTGACTTTATTCTTTTGAGGAGACTAGCTGAATGTATATCTTCTGGATGTTTTTTCAAAATGCTACATACCCATCTGTGTATTATTCGCTGACTGCCAGCTCTAAAATGGCTCTTACTTTCATTATACAATTTTATTACATTTTCATTTGTTAAACAGTCAATGTAAAATGGAAGAGGTGGAAATTTAGGATCCATTACATGCAATTTACCTCAGTAGTAATGTTTGCTGTAAACATGACACATTTTATTTAATCCCAAATTTTTACTAAAATATTATAAAGTATATGTATATCTTACCCACACCTTATTTATTTTACAGTCCGTGGAATGTCTTGCACACATTTTTTTTTTATAGATTAAGAGATACTGTTGGTGAAATGGAAGATACTGTGCAAAAACAAGTTTTAAAATTCATGCTAATTTAGTAAAAGCATTTCAAATAATTTCTCACCTTTCAAATTATAATTAAACTGAATATGCTCATTTTGCCATAATGTGTAATATTCATCATCATTGGTATTAAAAACTAAGTGTGTATCATATCCAGGGACTAGGTTATATGATGGTAGTTTACAAATAAAACATGAAAATGCACAACTGTAGTTCATAAATTTATTTTAACATGGTTTTGACCAAGATTTCAAATATTTAACTATTACAGTTATTGTTGTACCTATTTACGATGAATAGTGAATACAAGTTAATTTTATCATCATGTTTCCAAAAATACATTTGACGTCATTTGGCAAGATTTTTACAAAGAAAAATCATAAAAATATAAACTTAAAATAAAATTGAGAATGGAAATGGGGAATGTGTCAAAAAGACAACTACAGACCAAATAAAAAACAACAGCAGAAGGTCACCAACAGGTCTTCAATGTAGCGAGAAATTCCCGCACCCAGAGGCGTCCTTCAGCAGGCCCTTAACGAATGTATACTAGTTCAGTGATAATGAACGCCATACTAATTTCCAAATGTCCCAATAGATATACCTAACACATACAACCACAAAAAATTACTTCCTTTTCTTGCATTTGATAAGGCTTACAGAATGAGAAAGACAATATGTATCACTCTCTTCGTTCTGTTCACCAACCAAACCCTGAAAAGGAAGTAGTGCACCTTCATAATCAGTTGGCCATTGAGTCTCAGCATCACTTAAACTTAGTTCTTCTGATGCTAGAGGCAATTCATGAACTAAAAAAGCTGGGTCCTGAGTTTCAGCATTACTAAAAGTTGTTTCAAATGCTTTTAAGGATGGTAAATCATCAGTAGCAGCTGGTAACTGAGTTTCAGCATCACTTAAACTTAGAACAACTGCTGATGAAGGTAATTCATCCTTTAAAAGTGTTAGAGGCTGAGTTTCAGTATCACTAAATTCAAGTTCAACTAATTTTGGCCATGGTACACCTGTATAATTAGTTGATAACTGAGTTTCACAGCTACTAAAACTATAACCGACTGTTTCTGAAAGGGGCTGATTGAAAATGTGTTCATCATCAGAAAAGCATTGACCATCAAAATCATCATAAATCTTTGACATATTTGATGACTCTAATAAGCAATGCTCCTCCAATACTTGTTCCTCATCAACTAATAATGACTTGCTGTCAACAGAGGCAAATGATTCACTTAGTTGATGAGGAACATCAGTCTCCATAGGATCAGAGGTTATCCAACTGTCACTATTGATTAATACTATTGGTGAAGAAGGAAGTACCTCTGCTTCCCTACAAAGTTCAATGTCATCAATTGAGTCTGAGAACCTGTTGCTTAAAGCAAATAGGGAATCAGAAGAATCAATTGTACTAGCTACAGCTATAGTACTCTGCCTTCGTCTACAACTACAACAGTGACAATCTCCTGGATATGTGCACACATCAGATAAATCCTCTGAAATATTATTATCTTGAAGAACATCACAGTATTCTCCAAAAAGAAACCTAAACATTATGGCGTCACGAGCATTAGTAAAATATGGTATTACTTCTGTCCAAATTTGACATCTAGCCATTTTCTGTAAAATCAGAATAAAGTAACTTCTTACACAAAATATACCATTATTTAAACCAGAATTATGGCTTTAGACTGTTAAGTTATGTAGTTTGACTGTTTAATATAGTCAATTATCTCCCTTGAAATATATTTTAACAGTATTTATTAATGTCAATTTTCATGTTCGGTATTGCCACTGTGTAAAATTAAATCATTATCAATCAAGCCATTTATGAGGATTTGTGTTTACAAGACCTGTTGCCACATATTTCAATGTTAAAATAAGTAAGTTCAATTATCTCCCTTGAAATATTTTATACCATGATAATGTTTATGTGTGTATTTTTTCTGGTTGTGTACTGCAACTGTGTTAAGCTGATTCATTGTCGGTGCATATTTGAGGAATTCTGGTTAAAAGACAAACATGACAAACATTGGCACACAGATGGATTTTTATATATCACGACCCCCCTCGCAAAAAAAAAGTAGAAATGACTATATATATTATATGACATGTGAATACATTAAGACTGACTTACCTTAATATTCTTTGACCTTGTTTTTTCAATGTAACATATACTTCTATGTTTACAGGTTATATATAAAAAATCTTTTCTCTATATAAATCAAAGGATATAAAATAAATGGATATTTAGTAATTGCACATGTGACAAAATTGCACCAAAATAAATGCATACAAAAAAAAAGTTATCAATGAACTGGGCTTTTATTTATGTTGTTCATGTTGACAGTCCATGAAGAGTCTTCAACAATGAACAAATAATTTCTATTCCAATGTATATATGTAAGTAAGTTCAGTTATCTCCCTAGAAAATATTTTAGACCATGATAATGTTAGTCCATTTAGTCTTCAACAATGAACAAATCATTCATATTTCAATGTTTAGCTTAGTTAGTTCAATTATCTCCCTTGAAATATTTTAGACCATGATATTGTTAGTCCATGTCGTCTTCAACAATGAACAAATCATTCATATTTCAAGGTTTAACTAAGTTAGTTCAATTATTTGTCTTGAAATATGTTATACCATGATAAGTTAATTCATGTACTTTCTCAGGATGTGTACTGCAACTGTGTTAAGTTTAATAAGTGTCAGTTCATTTTTGAGTTCTGGTTAAAAGACATACATGGACAGAGTAATTCCTATATACCCCCCCCCCCCCCCAAAGAAAAAAATTAATTGTGTATAAAAACTGACTTTATATATGAGTATATATTATATCATATATGTGAATACATTAAGACTGACTTACCTTAATATTCTGTGAGCTTGGTGTCTCAATTTAACATACTTCTATGTTTACAGGTTATATATATAAATAATTCTTCTTCTCTCTATATGAATTAAAGAATATAAAATAAATGGATATTTAGTAAATGTACATGTGACAAAATTTCACCAAAATGTATACAAAAAACAATTTATCAATTAAAACAGGGCTTTTATTCGTGTTGTCCATGTTGACAGTCCAGGTAGAGTCTTCACCAATGAACAAATCATTTATATTTCAATGTTTAAGTAAGTTAGTTAAATTATCTCCCTTGAATTATTTTAGACCATGATAATGTTGATGCATGAAGTGTTTAACAACGAACAGATCATTCATATTTTAATGTTTAACTAATAATGTTAATTCAATTATCTCCCTTGAAATATATTAGACCATGATAATTTTCATTCATGTACTTATTCAACATATTCAATGATTGGGTTAATGTGGATCTGCTTACCCTTCCAGAGCACCTGAGATCACCCCCAGTTTTTGGTGGGGTATGTGTGTCTCAGTCTTTATTTTTCTATGTTGTATTTAGTGTGTGTTGTTTGTCTGTTTATCTGTTTATCTGTTTCTTTTTTAGCCTTGGCTTTTTCTTTGTTTTTTTACTTATGAGATTGAAGGTGCCTTTGGTATCTTTGGCCACTCTTTTACACATTTTTTAATGAACACAACACCATTTAGATGTATTATACAGTTGTGATGAGAAAAGAAAACAGCAGTTATACATTAAAGTATGCATGCTTGCTTTAAATTATAAAAAAAACAATAACTGTTCTTAATCCTACAGAGAACAGCCTATAAAGTCATTGTCCATATAATATGTTAAATCCACCAAAATAGATGAATGTTTTCCACATATTAGTTATTAAAAGTTTATGTCTCTTCCTATATTAAAAAATATCAACATGCATTTTTTTCAAGGGAAATAATTCTATGAATTTATATGATGTATGAAAGCAGTCTCTTTAGAAGTATAATCATGACATATTTCATCTTCTTCTGTAATGTTATTTGTGATTGTTTTTGTTATGTTACTGGTTAACTAAAAAGTGACAAGCACAACATCTCAATATTCATTATATAAATTAAATACATGTTCAAGAGCTTACAACCTGTACATGATGTACATGCTACAGTGTGTAATATTGTTACTTACCTTTACAATGAGGTCAAATATATAAATAATACTGAATCAGTATTATTAGTATGGTATTAATAACTAGTATTTGATGCAGTATGTCTATGTGGCCAAACTGTGACAAATGGTGTCCTAAAAAAAGTACTTTAAAATGTATTTGTATGTTACATGTATTTGTACATTTAAAAAATGAGTGTAATATTTTTTCTGTCTATTCGAAATAACATAAAAAATGTGGTGCACACTGTCAAATAACCCGCTATGCGCGTTATTCAGTGTGCACCAAATTTTCTATGTTAATTCTTCATAGACAGAAAAAATATTACAGTCATTTTTTACATGTAGGCAATAAGTGTGTTTAAGAATTCAAATTTTACTTGCTTTAAAAAGATAAAAAAAAAAAAACTATGAATATGTGCGAGCAAATACAGCATTATTACATTGCATGCTAGTTTCACTAGTCTTATAATTAAAAAAGTTAAAGCTTAAAGTACATGTACTAACCTTTACAGCAGGAATAAATGTATATTTCCGGTATCTTGATTCTTTGTAAAACAAAAAAAGTTGTTTATAGTCTGTCAACTACAAATAAAGTATAAATACATTTATCAATTAGAATTCTGGTTTGTTTTCAAAATTACTTGTATAATTATGTGCTTCTGAAACTACTTGCAATAACATGTGTTATCTCTATGTGATTTATTGGACTAAAAGTTCAAAAGAGAAGTGCATAATCATGATAATGGCAATACATCAATAATGTTCTGAGAAATGCATTCATTAAGTTTAAGCAAATGTGAGAGTGTTGTTAAATGTGATGTGTAAAGAAAGAATTCCATTTTGTATCATTTGCTGCAGTATACAGATGACATTACATGAAGTTATAAGTGGCAGATCAACTAATTTTATGTGTTGCGCCCACTGACTGCCTCAGAGGGGTCCTGCTCTGGTCATGCGCCAGTGATTCGGTATATAATTAATAAATGTTTTACTCTGGTTGTCATCTGTTGCATTATATATTTACAGTACATAAGGTTGTAATTTGTTGCAGTACATGTATATAAAAAATTTACAGTATGTCATGACTTATGTCACTTATGAGGTTGTCAATTGTTGCAATATACATGTACATCTCTACATGTATCTAGTTAGTAATATTATGCCTTAGCCTATGGAAGATTGAACATTTAGTTTTACATAAATCATTAAACAATTAGGACAATTGATCATGGCTTTAAATTGTACTCATGATACTCATTGATATTGATCCTTGATTGCTGCATATGTATATCTATGTGACCCTTAGGCAATGCTTACAATTAGGTAAATCATATTTGATAATCTGTAAGGTTAAAGAAAGGATTGTAATCAGAGACCTCATTATGAGTTAAGGGTGACCGCTAGGTTTTGAATGACTACCCCCCCTCTTTCCCCTCCTTTTGCCAAAATCAAAGATTTTATATACAATTTTGAAAACAGGATTTAATCATTGAATGATATTTCCAATAAAAGCCTTATGGGCAAGCTTTATCATTTCTTTTGAAAAAAAAAAAAAAATGACTATAGATTCAGGGGACAAAAATTTCATACTCAAAATGATTTTTTTTCCCCACATACTAACACACCATTTTTTTGTCAAAATTATTACTTCAAAGCACGATTGGTCCCTATAACTTCGAAAAATAAAGGTACCTTAAGGTATAATCAATTCTTTATTACATTTTTTGAACGTTAAAAAAAAAAATCCTACCGTCTTCCGCAAAAACTCTCCATGAGAAATCGCTTTTTCTCAAATAACATGCTTCAAAAATAATTTTTACCTGTATTTATATTAATATTGTTTTATATTATCGTCATGCAATATCCTTTCACGTCAAAATAAGTTGTTCAATAAATGATAATAGGTATAACCAACCGTCGTGATTCCCGTGCGTAATAAGAGTGATGACCTAAGCAATTTTAAAGTCATTTTTTTCCTGGAGTTATCTACCCTACCTTATGCTCTTTACGAAAGGAGGTCGTTTTCTGAAGTAGCTATTTGTGGCCTTGCATTTTCGGTTGAATTTCAACTAATGCGTTTGAATTCCACTTCGAATGTGTCTTTCGCGATTGGCATTATCGGTAGTAAATTGATGATGGTAGCTTTCAAGTTTTTGACAGGTCAATATAAAGAAAAATCCAAATTTAAAGATCACACGAAGATCATTGAAATTTAATTCCGTTGATCTTCGTGTGATCTTTAAATTTAAATTTTGGATTTTTTATATGTCTACATACATCTTGCTTAAGAATATAGGTATTTGGAGTTATGTGGAAAGTTGCCATATCCTAACATTGTGCATTTACTTAGCACAGCTGTTTTGTGCTGTATTGCCATTAAGCACAGCAGAGGTAGAAATGTGAAACTAGTAAAGTGTGTCGGACTGTAGAAACAGAATGAAGCAAGATACCTTTCAAAACATGCTGCATATAATGCTTAACTGTGCCAAGTAATGATTTAAAAACTTGTGTGACAAGCTGCTTGACAAATCTTTCAGCCTAAAAAGTAGAAAGATAGAATTCTATATGGACTAATGATGTAGATCTTGTGTAACCAGTCATTTCAACGAATAAACACAATGTTTGATTAATATCTTTATTAAAACATGCCCTTTTCATATTATCCTATCATGCGTTAAATGCCCCTTTTCAGAATTGGAACCCTGCCCTTTTGAAATCCTAGCTGGAACACTGAATTTTGAAATATATGACTGACGTACTCTTTTGGATTAAGTTGGTTCTGTCCTACCAAGGAATAACAGACAATTAATTAAACAAACATAAAAAGTGTATTTTTTTATTTTCAATTATCGGCAGCAACATATTGCAAAGATACCTGATCATACAGAACGATTTAAGAAATTTGATCAGATATAATTTTCAAAACATGTTTGAGCAAATTAAATTACAAATTTTATAATCAGCACTTTCATTTTTACATAGTTGATACGACATTGTGAAACGTTTAACAAATGCTTCAGATGTAGTTATAGTGCATACCAAGATTTTGTGAGGCAGACTCAATTTAATTAAAAAGAATCGTATTGAATTTCAATGCCAAAAATTAGGGAGATCGGAAATATTTTGACTTCATCTACTGACTTACTTTTAGTTGGGTTTTATTGAAGTTATTGTCGTATAATGAAACTGAAATATGTTTTTGTTATAATAAACAATAATTTTACCTGGCAAAGTCGTGCGTAATGTATTTTGGCATTTTTCAAGTTTTTTTCCCATTTTTTTATTAGTTATAAATTTCATGGATTATTAACAAAGTACAATATTCTGAATGGATTTTATGTAAATTAACTTTTGTGTTAACTGTCATTTAATGCATTATTTGTTTTCAATCAATAAATCAGAAGAAACTTACAGTTTCAGCTGTAACGCCGTGGTCACACAGATGACCTAGCTGGTTCCACAACGGATTAAAGGTTTCTCACTATCCAAAAGATTGACAATCCGAAATCTTGTCGTGTTTGGAAAGCATTAAAAACATTGCTTAAGTAGACACAATGTATTAATGTGGAAATGTAGTATGATTTGCAATTAGACAACGACAGGTATCCATGTTGTATGAAACACGTGTACTTTAAGTGTTAATATCGTAATATCCATACCTTGATACTTGCATATAATGCTTTAGCTTTGTCCTCACTTTTTCTCATCCTGACGGCAAACTCTGTTTCAACTAGACCACCTGGGCTGATTGACTATTAGATAAATAAAGCGCAAGTGAAAGTCAATGTGACATCAACCCCACGATACTATTATTCATATGTAATGTCTTCTGGACAATCTATACTACAAATCTGATAATAAAACTATACATGATGATCTTAAACGAGATAGTGTACCTCTCATAGTATTTTTTAACTCGCTTTACCTATCAAGTTAGCACAAGAAGAATTTATTCAAATTTCTTAATATTAATTTACGCCTGTGCCGTGATAATTTTCTGTTGATATCATACCATCTTTTATATAAGCTTTGGATTTTAAATATTTTGGCCACGAGCATCACTGAAGTGACATGTATTGTCGAAATGCGCATCTGGTGCTAGAAAATTGGTACCGTTGATTTTATTAGGTCTTTCCACCTTTCCGTGGAAAGACCTCTTGATTTTGTTCTGATTATTATTTTTTTTCTTCCGCCTAATTTTTTTCTTGCGTATTGTTGATGTTTCAAAAGATGTCGCTTAGATATTTGGAATATGATATCATAAAGTGTATGCGCTTTTAAAACTGACAACTGCGTAAACCAAATACTTTGCGTTGTAAGAGTTATCTCCCCAAACACTGTTTTTCTTGTGGCCACTACTCCCTCGCAACCATACAAGATTACGACAAATTAATTTTTCCAAATTGCTCGTTACATCTTCAGGATTAGGAGTTTAGTTTTGACCGAAGCTATCCGGAGACTCCATCTGAGAGTTATTCCTCCTTTTGTATTTGATATAAGTGAAATGCATTTCTAACTGGTAAACCATAAATGATAGAGACCTAGGGTCTTTTGATTTGAGATCCTTGGTCCAAAAAAATTAAAATAAGGTCAAGGTCAAAGGTCAAGGTCATATTCTAAATTTTTATTTTGGCTTATTTTACTAGTTTTCAAAACCTTATAACATATGAACATCTTATTTTCACTAAATTGTTAGTTGAGACATGCCGTTACTTATAAATTTTGGTTGACAGGGTGCGTAAACAATAAATAGGAGTTTTCGCCCATCTTATATTTAGAATTATGCGTAAAGTCATATAACTCATTAACCATACATAATAAAGACCTAGGGTCTTTTGATTTGAGATCCTTGGTTTATGACCTTGAAATTAAGGTCAAGGACATAGGTAATTTGCAAGTTCTAGATTTTGATCTTTGCTTTGAATTCATATTGATACATTATAAAGCCATAGGAACTGACATTTTAGATTGATTTTTGATATTTTGATAATAATATAGATCTCTACTTGTGGAAAGACCTTCAATTGTTCTTTGAACAATTGGTTTTTAATTATCTCTGATTCATATACTGGTTACCAATGTAGATGATGAATTGGTGTCATTCATGCCATAAAACAGAATTCACATGATATATGCGACTATTTTTGGATTAAATAGATATTACTTTAATATATCACTTTTTGATTTTTTTTATCAATTTTAAATTTCCATTGCTTTAATTTGTGCTTCATTCATCATTGTTCATCATGTGTTGTTTCCGTATGAGTTAACCACTCATATTGAGCATACCCATTTGTTCCGATAACACCCCATATATCAATCAAATTATATGTTTATTGCCATTCATAACTCTTAACAGACTCATTTACATACCAGGTTTAACACATTAATAAAAATGCATATCACCAACATACAGATTTTCGTGTAGCTTTTTAACATAATGATAATAATATATGGTTAATAAACATAATGCCTGTCTTTTGTCGATGTTTAAAATATTGCATGCAAGTAAAGTCTACCAACTTGTCATTTTTTGTACATTTTGTGTGTGTGTGAAATGTGTATACATTTATTGATGAGTAACCCGCCTTTCATTTAATATATTGAAGCTAAACATACTGACCTTGCAATGATTTTCTCGATAACACATTATTAACAGACATTAGCAAACCCGTGAAACGGTACCATTTTTTCTACACCACATGCTCATTTTGACAATCAATGTCTCTGCAGTGTTGCTCGAGGCCAAATATTTGAAAATGACCAGCTAATTAAAAGCATCCAGAGCTATAAACCAAAAAGGACAGAGAAGACGAACACGAATCAGCGCTTTATGCGAGGGAGATACATTCCTTAATTTAAAATAGTTATAAAACATTTGTAACAGCAAATTTTAGTGACAAAAAAAAAACGTATTTTCATGATATGAACCTCGGGGTCTATCAATATACCAGCAGAGGAATCGACCCAGTGGTACAAGTGAAGTAAACGTATAAACTGTATCATTTTTCTGCACTAGATAAGTACACACTAAGATCATTGAAACTCCATTCCGTACTACACTTTTTGAATTTGTAATATATAATACAAATAAACGAAGATGTTGACGGTACGTCTTTATCCGCAAGACGAAGATAACTGGATCTGCTACAGGATTTCGTAGAAGAAAAAAGTTGTTGGAGATCATTGTCAGAGTACATGTTATAGCACATTTATTTCCCACGTAGAAATAGAAAACAAGTATACTTCGAGGTAGAACTGCCACTATTGATACAGAAAATATCAAACCCAGAGTTATTACATTGTTACGTGTTCTTATGGCATTAGCCGTTTTCTTTGCGGCCTTGCTATCTGTCATACCATTTGCCTGTAGACATTTTTGCGAACGAATCTTCCTGTATACTACAACATTGTAAAAGAAATCATTGCAACAATACCAAAGCATGGAATGGCATGTGAAAACAACAACAGTGTAGTAGTAGTGTTTTAGGATCACATGGTACTGGTCCATCGATTGTTGCCAAACCAAATCTTAACAAAGCAATGCAATGACTAAGTATAAAATAAATTTAAACACCTGTATTGATGCATACAGAGACCAATATTTATTTCTGTGTTGTGAATGTAGCGTTTATTCGTTCGATGCATATCCATGAATAAATATAGGAAGATGTGGTATTAGTGCCAATGAGACAACTCTCCATCCAAATAACAATTTATAAAAAGTAAAACATTATAGGTCAAGGTACGGCCTTCAACATAGAGCATTGGTTCACACCGAACAGCAAGCTATAATGGGCCACAAATAACATGAATAAGTGCTAGTTTAAAACAATTCAAACGGGGAAGCCAACGGTCTAATCTATACAAAAACGAGAAACACATATGCACTACATTAACAGAGGACAACCACTGTACATCAGATTCATTACATAGGACAGGTGCACACATTTGCCACTGGATTAAATGTTTTAATGGTACCAAACCTTCTCCCTTTTCTGAAACAATGGTATAACATCACAACATAGAAAGGCACACTATAAAAATCAATTTGAAGGCTTAACTCAATCAAAAAACGCAAATTAACACAAAATGAACAAATAAATTTGATCTGTGATATCTAAATGCAAATACATAGTTAATAAAATTTATAAGGGATAAATAATTCAGGTCAAAAGTAAATAATCAGATTTAAACAAAGTTAAAGAAAGATACCATTGTGAAATATTAAACAATTTTTAGAAAATTATTATTTTTGAAAAAGAAACCCGGCGTCGCATTATACACAGGTAAATAAAAATAATTTTGTTGTTAAGTGTACTTCATCTTCTGTGTGTATAACCTACCGTTAAGGAAAACCAAGAAATTTCTTGTATATCAATGAAACTTATCTAGCATTTGGTACATATGGGGTGAATATCAACAACAAAACTATACAATTAATGCTTGATAAAAATTCCTGTACAGCTGCCACAACAGTATTTAAGGAGAAGTGAAATAATTTTGATGTCCATGCCTATCTCTCTCAGAGAGAATCAACAGCGGGAAAAAATATGAAAGCTTCAAATGCAGATAAAAAATAAAAAAACTTTTTACAAGCTTATCAAGATGCAAAGAAAAACACCACTTACTAACACCAAGATACTGAAACTAAATGAAAAGACTGCAGAAGATGGACCAAGGATAATGAACATCTGGCAAGAACATTTCCAACAACTAGCTACACTAACATTAGAGGAAAATTTTGACACCGAAAATTTTAGAGCTAGTAGAAATACAAAACAATATAATAGAATCCATAGAAAGGAAAAAAGGTCAAGGCATAGATCTTGTTAATGTAAAGGAAGTAAATAAAGCTATACAAAAACTTAAGGCAGGAAAAGCACCCGATGAAGATGGAATTTCGGCAGAACACTACAAACATGGGATTGAAGAGTTTACTCCCTTTATAGTTCATTTACTAAATTTGATCTTAACATATTTAGATGTACTAATCTAAAAACTAATTTTAAAGTAAGAAAAAGACAAAACATTACCATCTAGCTATAGAGGAATAACTGTAACTAAAACCTTTACAAAAATATTACAAAGTATATTGAAGGATAGAGTTGACTCTGTATTTAACAACATACAAAACTCCCTGCAAAGAGGCTTTACAGAAGTGTATCATCACTATGCGCAACATTCCTCACATCAGAAGTAATCGAAGAAAGTAAGAAATTAAAGATACTGCTGATCCTTATAACTTATGCAGAAAAAGCATTTGACAAGCTTAACCATGAAATCCTATTCAACAAGCTGTACCATTATGGAATAAAAGGGAAACTCTGGATACAACTGAGAAACTTGTATAAAGGAATGATCATTAAGGTTAAATGGGAAAGGCAATGTACAGAAGATGTAATGGTGCTACAAGGAATTCAACAAGATGCAAAACTATCTACAACGCTATATAAATGCTACAACAACGTCATACTGGATAGCATATTAAAAAGTGGACTTGGAGCATGTATTGGTGATACACAAGTCTCTGCACCAACATGTGCCGATGACATTGCTGTCCTGGCAAATAGTATTGCAGATGCACAAGGAATATTAGGCATAGCACAACATCATACAAACAGAGATCTAGTCAAAATCAATCCAACGAAATCTGAAGCTGTTCTATACAATGCAAAAGGCTCAAACATATCAACATTGCAATTTGAAGACAATGACATCAATATAACCAATGAAACCAAACATCTAGGTATCAAAAGAAACGAGCAAAACCGTGCAAATATCTCAGAAAGAATAAGAACCGGTAGGGCAACAATATACAGCCTTCTTGCAGCTGGGTTACATGTCAGAAGGGGGTTCTCATCCATGGTCGCATACAAGCTATGGAGAACATATGCAGTACCAAGAAGCATCTACGGACTTGAGGTGATGAACTTACTTGCAAAAGAAAAGGATATGCTAGAACTGGCAGAGAGAAAAATCCTCCGACAAATTCAAGGGCTTCCAAATAATACAGCAAATATGGTTGTCTATACCCTAGTAGGAGCAGAACCTATTGTCATCACATAGACAAAAATGTACTCACCTTCTTCATGAATATTGCTCGAAATTCAGGAACCATAGAATCTGAAATTCTGCGCAAACAAATAGTATTTTCAGACCAAAAACGAAAAGACTTTATCAACAGAGAATAAAAAACTCTATCAAAATACAATTTGAAATCTAGTAGCTACTACATAGAAAATCCACTGAATAAAAGCGAATGGAAAAGACTAGTAGGAATAAAGATCAAGGAATACTAGAAAAATGAATGTCATAATAAAAAAATGGAAAAAACATCACTTGAATACAAAGAGATACAGAACAATCCATTAAATGAAGCTCAAAATATATGGAAAAGTGTGAAAAACAATAGTAAAGATGTAAAGGCAGGATAAATAAAAGCAAGAATAAGTACTCAAACGTACATATTCCAAGCCAAAAGAGCTAAGTTCGATCCGAAAGTTAACCCGATGTGTACAATCTGTGAACAGGGATATGAAGATCTAGAACATTTTATTCCACACTACAAAGAATTAGAGCAAATAAGATCTAAATATTGCTCAAAAATCAAACAGACAATGGATGAAATTGATACCTCAACATACAAGAAGATCATACAGCAAGGGAATTTACTGCAGTTCATAATGGACTGTACTAGCAAAGACATAAACTGTTAATCAACTCTTTATGAAAACATTGAAACTCTGGGTAGAAATATGTGTTATGAGATGCACTTGCTGCCCACAAAAAGGATAAAAAAAAACTTGATCACAAGTACAGTATAAGGAAACCTTTTAAAAATAAAATAGCTCCTTACTAATTATATATCATCTGACTATTTTATGACTTATAAGACATTAAATTAAATCTGCTCTTTTTAAAAGTTTTAAGATATATAACCTTTTCATTAAAGATCCCGATGTATATATAGCACTCTTAACTAATAATTATATGTAAGTGTAAATTGAAACCATTTTAATTCTTATTTGTAAATATATGCAGTTGTTACCTAACGTTTTCTTACACCCCAGCACATATGAATTATTATATATTTTTTAAAACTTTATGATGACAATCCTATGAATATATGTGATATTTATTATTTAGTGATTATTGTAACCAAATCTGTATATAATTAAATGTTTCCTTATGTTTTAAGGTGTACATAGTTGTTAAAACTATACCCCTTGGGTAGTGCTCCACAATTAATTGATGAATATACAAGAAACTTAAACTGAACTGTTCATTGTACGAAGAAGTGAAATTGGTAGTGTTTCCAAATAATCATAGCTAGTATATAGACATGATAAATGTTACCATTAAATAACAAAAAAAAAAACAACATTACAAATAGTATCAACAGGTCAAATTAAAAAGAAAGTACGATTTAAAAGTGCTCGTAGTTACTGACACCTGACACACGTGACAGCTAGTTAAAAGCTAAAACAATAAATAATAATAAAAATCATGCATCAGAGACTAAAATCAACTAAAACACATCCCAGGGATTAAGTATTTTAACGTCATGAACAGTCAAAGAATACATGACTTGTGTAATTCCAAAAATAAATGTATTGAGGTAGTAGGATAGTCAGGATTAATTTCTTTATAGATAGAATAATAAACGTGTATGTGTCTCTATACATCCAGTTGAAAATAAAATACAAATTTAGTTATTTTTTAATTTGCAAATGACAAAATCGATGTTAGCACCAATGTAAAATATATTCAGAGATCTAATTACAACATTGGTACGATAACCTTTACTTATAAGTTTGTTTAAAGGTTCGATGAGTTCGACACGCGCTTTACGTACAATATTAAGTTTTCTACAGGTATAGCCAAATTTACTAATCGAATCTTTGTATCTATGAAAGAATTTAGTATAAGTTTTAAGTAAATAAACCCATCATAGATACCAGGACTAAATTTTGTATATACGCCAGACGCGCGTTTTGTCTAGTAATTTATGGTAACGAAACCAGTGACGTAATAATTTACCTGTGATGCATTGGTTACTTTCTTTAACATCTATGACATCACTACACACACAAAATCTATGACATCACTACACACACAAAATCTATGACATCACTACACACACGGGCATACCGAGCGAGTTGGGATATATTAACACCGTATAATGGCGTCAAAGGCACAACGTCGTCTACAAAAATGAAACATTTACAACAGGGAATGAAAAATCGTCTCTTTTGTCATAAATTTTAGTATGGAGTTTCCCTTTAGAAATTGAAATGTCTTAATCTAAAAAAGGATAACTGCTGCTGTTTATGTTAAATTTAGTTAAAGTCAGTTTTTTTGGGTAAATTTCGGTTGTATATTTAGAGAACTCTGGAGTATTTTACGAACAAATATAATCCTGATAACGGTAGGTATTGTTAAATGTATCAACCATATGTAACAATTGCGTGTTTTTACAGAGTTTGGTCATAAACTTAGATAGATTTATAGCAATACAGGGCTCTGTTACTGTCTATTGGAATACCTACTACCTGACGATACACATTTATCGCCGAAACGTACATACATGTTATTTAGGAGAAAATTTAAAGCTTCAGTCATATTCTCACATTTCCAGTACGTGTATCTAGCACACTTTCCTTTTTTGTTACAGAAAAGACTTTAAACGAGTTTCAGCAAATAAATTAACAATGATATTTTTCGAAAGACCATTTTATGAAATATGAAACGTTTTCGTCATTAGATTGTGTGGAAGTGAAGTAAAAGAGAGTAGAAAAATCATAACTGTCAACAGAAATAAAAGGACCATTAAAAGCATGTTATTCAAAAACCTCTAGAAGAATTTGTAACATTCCAAAATTAATTAATATTATTGTAATACGCTTTATTACAAAAGTTAACAACCAGTACGAATACAAACCGCTCTGCGAGAACTTGAAGTTTATTTTTTATTCTAGAAATCGGAATATCATGGACCCTATTATTAATTGCAAAATTGTTTTCAAAATGAGATATTCGAATATTAACAGTATTTATAATTTTATCTCTGTATAAGAGATGACATTACAGTTCCTCCAACTAGATGTTGAATCATCAAACACTGGTATTGGAATGTGACGTCTTTTGAGTTCATTAAAACTAAATTATTTTGATATATTAATCCCACAGCCAATGCGCTGTCACTGAGACTAAGGTAGATTGACAATACCAAGAAACGGTTCTTTAATTCCGATTGAAATAGTCGATACGTATATGGAACAACCATGGAACAACATTGTAGTCACAATTATAAAGTTTGCTATCTTTATACTTTGCCACATGTTCAGTTATTCCATGTTCAACTATTTAATTCAATTGATATAAGCCGAAGTATACATTGTACGTAATTAATATAAGCTTATAAGTTTTAAAGTTATACCTCAACCCTAATGTATTATCATAAAATTCTTTTCTACAGACAAAGACAATATAAATGAAATATTTATTTGTAATTGGTCTTTGGTTGAACTGAATCTTAATATGATCACATTTTATTGTTATTGATAAAAGTAGAAATGTAATAAAAGATTTTAATACGATTGTCTATATTCCTGCTTATGATTTCAAAAATCTAGATAGATAAAAGCGAAAAAATATCGTCGACGAAAATAATCTGGCTTTTAGTACTTCTGACTACATTTGCTTTTGCGGAAACTATATTTCTTTGATTGATTGATCAAATCTCGGGTTTTAAAAGCATTAACTTTTTTCACATTGACAGGTAAATCGCTAATCAACTGACAAAAAACAGGCATCATTTGATATCTATCGGCATTAACTTTTCAGTAGAGTGTATTTATTTGACAGTTTAGTGAAAGTGTGATCAAATGGCTTCACATGTCACTTACATAACAAATCTTATGTAGACGAAACGTGTTTCGCAGCTCGACGTTAAGACACCAATGAAAATATTTACCACCATGTGTCCATGTGATATATATTATCAATAGTAAACTAGTAACCGTTAAAAATTTAGTGGGAACTATATGCTCTACTATCTCCATCATTAATATCTGCTCGCTTAACTCTGATATACAACATACAATAGCTTTAATGTGTGTACAGCTTAAATTTTGGAATCTGAGAAGAACTAACTTTTGAAACGCAAAAGTATATCATTGCATTTTAACACAGATGTCAACATTATTCAGAAGATAACCATCTTTATACTGCAATCAGCTATTTTACTATACAGATAAAGCTATACGTATAAACGTTAGCTTTATAGGTCAATGATCTCAATTAACCTATAAGCCCCGCCTACTTACCGGAACTACTGTATTTGATCAACAACGTCACGTCACAACCATGACAACGTGTAGTATCAATGGTCAAATTATAATTTATGTATTTAAACTTGTTATATCTTCAAATTGTTAATTTATTTACCATGTGTATCAAATGTTATTAATTAAGTTCATTTTCCCTTTCTTATTTCTTAAAATTTCAATGTCTAACCGCCTGGACTACCTGGAGTATGTCTTAGTTTAGCCAGCTTTCAATAGTTGTTTTTTAGACTTAGGGATATACAAGAGTATTTCCCTTGCCCTCGGTTGACCAACACCTACGGGTCTAGGATATTAGTGCTTCGAGCCATTTTAGAGGTAATGCGATATATTGTAAAAGACATGAAATTTCATGTACAAATCATTTATAATGTGAGTATGGTCTGTATTTAACTCCTAAAAGGACATGGTATTTTGAAGTTCAAAATGAAACCTGCCAAAAATATACACATTTTGTATCGGACATAAAGCAAAATTATCGGACAAAAAGCAAAACGGACAAAAAGCAACGGACAAAAAGCAAAAATTTCGGACAAAAAGCAAAATAATCGGACAAATGGCAAAACGGACAAAAAGCAACGGACAAAAAGCAAAAGTTTCGGACAAAAAGCAAAATAATCGGACAAAAGGCAAAACGGACAAAAAGCAACGGACAAAAAGCAAAAGTTTCGGACAAAAAGCAAAATTATCGGACAAAAAGCAAAAGCGGACAAAAAGCGAATTGCGGACAAAAAGCACCGTATCATACGCTCATAGTGAAATACCCCAAAATGGTACCCCAAGAGTGAAATTCCAAAACACTTTTTTTAACAATATTTGTTACATATTTTTTATTTTTTTTTTTTATTTTTTATCGATTTCAGTATAAAAACAATATACGTATAGTGTCTTGAAATATAAAATTTATTTGTATTCGGCACGAAACGGGAAAATGCTCGGTAGAACCTCGCATTTTCCCCGTTTCTAAGCCTCATACAAATAAATTTCATATTTCCAGACACTATACGTATATTGTCTAATTAACACCTCAAGAATGCAGATTTTTAGAATTACTCTACTAGGCTTTTATTTGAATCATGCGTTTTAACACATAAACTCTATCCAGTTTCTTCACAAGTCAAACGTGTACCGACCGTTCAAAGACTTAATTAAGCTAGACATTGCTTTTATTGTCGAATCTACTTCTTGGCGAACTTATGATTTTTTTTGTATGTTCAACTTTCCGGTGGAGGATTGTTTCAACATTCTCTATTTTGAATACGTTAACATCATTAACAAATAATCCGATAAGGGAACACAACTTGCTGTGTGTGCTACAACGCTGGAAGGGATATACATAAAGAAGATTGCCGATAGCTATCAAATGATGCCTTATTTTCTTTTTCTATAAAAAAGTAAAAACTTATAGTTATTAGAATGGTTGTGAAACTCGAGATTTGATAGACCAAGGAATTGTAATTTCCGTAACACAGCTAATTTAATCAGACGTACTGAAAGCCAAATTATTTTCGTCGACGATATTTTACCTTTACCTCTTTTGGTTTTTAAAAATGCACAATCATTCTGTAATTTTTTTAAAGGAATTAATTACATTGTCATTATTATATCATGTTTAGATAAATTTATTTTTAGGTCAAGATCAAGTTGAACTAACTACTAATAAATATTTCATTAAACGTCACGTTGTCTGTAAAAGAACTTTTATGACTATTTTATAAGGGTAAAGATATAAAAGCGTTTTTTTTCCATTTCGTCTACTTCTGCTAAGATCAATTGAATACAATAGTTGTACATGGAATAACTGAACATGTGGCAAAGTATTAAGATAGCCAACTTTGTTATTGTCACTACAATGTTATTGTTCCATGGTTGTTCCATATACGTTTCGACTACGTCAAAGGAATTAAAGATGAACCGTTTCTTGGTATTGTCAATGTACCTTAGTCTCAGCGACAGCGCATTGGGTCTGAAATTCATTTATTATGATATTCTCGTTTTTATGAACTCACAAGGGGTTACATTCCAATACCAGTGTTTGATAATTCAACATCTAGTTGACAGAACAGTAATGTCATCTCTTATACAGACTTTATTGATATACATCGAACGACTGAATGCTACATTTACTACACAGAAAGGAATATTGGTCTTTGTATGCAGCAATAAAGGTTCTTTACTTTATTTCATAATAAGTCACTGCATTGCTTTGTTGCGATTTGGTATGGCGACAGTCGATGGACCAGTACCATGTGACCTTAAAAACACTATTACTACACTGTTTTTATTTTCACATGACATTCCTTGCTTATGTATTGTTTTTAAATCATTTCTTGTTACGGTGTTGTAGTATATAGGATGATTCGTTCGCAAATTGTTGTTCAAGCAAGTAGCTATATAATGACGGAGAGCCAGGTCGCCAAGAAGAAGGCTAAGGATATCAGAACACGTAGATATGCAGTTACACTGAGTTTGATAATTTCTGTTTCTTTAGTGGCAGTTCTACCTCGAAGTATGCTTGTGTTCTATTATAACATGGGGAATAAATCTGCTATAGAGTACTCGCTAGGTATGTGTTTAAAATAATGCTGTTACTGTGGTTCTGTCATTGGCTGATCAATTTTAGTTGAATTTCCGTTGATAGCTCTTATGCAAATGGCAGTGTTGCCATATACATTGTAAGTTCTGTCATTCGTCCAAAGAAAATATGATAAGCCTTGGTCACTACTTAACGGATAGCTCGAACAACTGCCTAACGGATAACTTTTTTTTTAATCCGGTCATGTCCGTTAGACGTCCGTTTTTATCCGTTAGACGTCCGTCCATATCCGTTGCATGTCCATTTAGCGTACGTTTCATCCGTCGACGTCCGTTCTGTCTTGTGGAAAATTTTGAGCAAGTTCAAAACTTTGAACGGACGTCCAACGGAAGTAATGTCCGTTTTGTACGGTACTCGTTCGTTTCGTTTCCTTTTTGTATCCGTTACATGTCCGTTATACATCCGTTGGAGGTTTAGCAGATAAATTCACCAACGGACTTCTAACAGACGTTTAACGGTCAAAACGGATGTTGAACGAATGTGAAAATGAATTCTACCGGGCGTTTCACGGATAAAACGGATGTTGGACGGATCTGAAACGGATAAATGCCAATTGAGAAATTTCGCGTCAGAAATGCTAATTATTGTTGTGTCAGATTTCTTAAGGTTCGTGAATTCTTATCATTCGTAAATAAAATAAATTTCAATATGTTGTTACTTACAATAAAATGGATGTCAAGTTCAATAATGACGATTTTGACTTTTAAGGTTATAGAGTTATGGTTCTTGAAAGATTGAAAAATGGCGGTCCAGTCCTGTACGTTCATTTACTCATAAACTGTTCATCCAAAACCGACATTTTATGTAATTTCTATTTTGTTGATTTCTCCGGGCTCTTGTACATTACTTCTTTTTATTATGCATACGAATAAGAATAAAAGTTATTTCGTCTTTTTTTTAATTGCACTTTTTTAAAACAATAACATCGGCAAAGGGTCTGCAAATAGGTTCCAATACATGTAGATTTACATGGGAAGTATATTGTAGCAGCCATTATTATGTATATCTCTGAGTCTGCGCTCAGTGTATTTTATCGAGAATTTTATCACAGTGTTGTTTACAAAGCTAAAGAAGCACGTCATATTAGAATAAGAGATAAAGTACTAACGTAAAACAAAACTTTTAAATTCATCGGGTATTGAATACACGTCTTACGTATAATAAAGACACGGTCATAGCAAGCAAGTCGTTGAACTGTACACGCTTTACAAGGGGACAAAGAAATATAACCGTCTTAAAAAGAAGAAAGTAAAAGATATTTTGTATTTAAGTTGACTAATCCCTGTGAAATTGAAAGATCTATATTTGGAAGAAAAACCTTGTGCTTTAAAAAAATGCTCTTCTTACGGGAATACGGTAGTGTATGCAGGTTGAAACGCAAACTGCATTCGTCTTCTTATGTCGCAAAGCAATTATATAAGGTTCGCAAATCTAACAACATAAAATTTCGGGTTTGCGACTTTGTCAATATATTTTCAAATTTGCAGTATGCTCAAACAAATATTAACAATACTAAGTCAAAGCAATAAATGTTATTGTTTACAGGTTTCGAATGCAAAATGTACATAGCATTGAATCGTACTGTATGCCTATTTATCTTTAAAAGTTCATAATTTTGGCCTTCAATGGCAGTGAAGAATTTTTGTCACAAAAATATTATCTATTACTATATATCTGACATAATTTGGCTAATATATGACAAGAAATGCGTACACAAAGCCATATTTGCCAAAAAATATATGTGAAGATAAAAGTCTGATATATGATTTCATTAAACATGTGAAAGGTTTTATAGATCTGACAGCCGGATTTTTTTCGGGCATAAATTCAAAGCTCATGCAGGTATTTTTTCTATACAGAAGACCTTTATCATAATAAATCATAGCGTTTACAGGCTAAATTATCTATCTGGTATTCCAGAGGTTAGTGTTTTCTCTTTGTTTTTTGCCGATGGGGCCTCACATTTGCAAAGTAATTCTGCTGTTTCTGTGAATATGGAATATTATCCTGGTACCTTTGATAACTATTTACACCACTGGGTCGATGCCACTACTGATGGACGTTTCGTCCCCGAGGGTATCACCCGCCCAGTAGTCAACACTTCGGTGTTGACATGAATATCAACAATGTGGTCATTTTTATAAATGTTCTGTTTACAAAACTATGAATTTTTCGAAAAACTACGGACTTTCTTATCCCAGGCATAAATTACCTTAGTCGTATTTGGCACAACTTTTTTGAATTTTGGATCTTCAATAATCTTCGACTTTGTACTTGTTTGCTTTATAAATATTTTGATATTAGCGTCACTGATGAGTCTTATTATGTAGACGAAACGGGCGTCTGGTGTACTAAATTATAATCCAATCCTGTTACCTTTGATAACTAATGCATATTTAGGATATAACACACTATTGTTAGCTTTAATGAGGTATTTTTGTATTCCAGGCTAATTTCTTATGCCGCAGTCATAGGAAACCATATTCAGGTGTTACGAGTTACTTTTGTGTAAACGAAAACACCACAACAACAATTTTCAACAAGAATCTATGAGTTTTAATGACTGTGGAGAGTAAATATAAGAACTGTTTGATATGTATATATTTATAAATTAACTGTTTACAAAACTTTTGAATTTTTGAAATACTAAGGCTTTTTTAGCTCAGGAATAAATTACCTTAGCTGTACATGTATTGGGCAAAACGTTTTGGAATTTTGGTCCTCAATGCAATGTTCCTTCGTACTTGATTTAGCCTTTTTAACTTTTTTGGATTCGAGCGTCACTGATGAGTCGTTTGTAGACGAAACACGCGTCTAGCGTACATACAACATTTAATCCAGGTATCTATGATGAGTTTATTTACCATTTAAATTACAAATAAACATATGTTACGAGCTTTCTTTGCATACAGGACTTAAGGTAAACTATACTAAACTGTACCTCTTTTACTATGAAGTTTCGCTAAAGATAATTCCTAGAATGGAAAGCTCATATAATTAACTATTTTGTTCAAAGGTCAACATATAGCACTATGCGTCATATTTTCAACCTCGAACTTGTAAGAGTTAACTTTATACATAAATTCTGTACTACCTCTTCCGTCATTTTGAATCTTCCTCAGACTTCAAGGCGGCCGCAATTTATGTTAATTTATCTTGGTACTATTCCTAAATTATGAGATAAAAATATTGAGATCCTATATTGGAACCAGTTCATAAGCAAAACAGAATATCTATGAATAGATTAGACCTAAAAGAGATATGATCTGCGAAACAGTTGTATTTACAAACTGTATTGATAAGCTTATAACCAAACGCTACCTTTTTGATTTGTTCTTTAGTTGATTATTGATTTTCTGTAAAAAACAAAACGTGTGATGAATTAAAGATTAAATCGATATTTTACTGTTTAATGAAAATAAATAGGAGAAGCTCGAGAAAAAAAAAACCAAAAAGGACTAAGCCAACCTTTACCATTTTTGCAGCGTTTATTCACCAATAAGAATTTTCATTTGCCATAATGTAATTTCTCTGGTACAATTTAACAGTGTCTTTGATCCATGTTTCAGCACAACATATTATTAAATCAGAAGTACTGAAAACCAATTTTTGTTTGTCGACGATATATTTCCGGGTTATCCCCTTTTTAGGATATATTGTATCGATTTTTGTTCACGCATATTTATTTCAGACAAACACCATATAATAAAATTAACTGTACCAATTTTCTTGCACCAGATACGCATTTCGACAATACATGTCTCTTCAGTGATGCTCGTGTCCAAAATATTTGAATCCAAAGCTTATCAAAAAAGATGAAGAGTTATAATTCAAAAGGTCAAAAAAGTATAGCCAAATCCGTGAAAGGAATTAAAGCTTTGCATGAGGGAGATACATTCCTTAATTTATAAGACATATGTGAGACGGTTCATAATTTTACATTGAGATAAAACACTAAAACAACCTGAAAATTAACTGTTTGCAACATTAGTTGGTTTACAGTGGACACATTTTTTAAGAATATCTAAATTCAGCCCGTTTAGTCCATAATTGAC
This sequence comes from Mytilus galloprovincialis, assembly GCF_965363235.1. Taxonomy (NCBI): domain Eukaryota; kingdom Metazoa; phylum Mollusca; class Bivalvia; order Mytilida; family Mytilidae; genus Mytilus; species Mytilus galloprovincialis. The sequence continues at coordinate 3,244,042 of NC_134846.1, read as the reverse complement.
TCATCAGTGGTATTTCAGTCGATTTTTTTTAAAACTACGAAGAAAACGAGCATTAATAGTTCAAGATCCGAAAATGTATGTCTAATTCAGCTTAGTCAATCTACACATCAGCAAGGGGTCGAACAATTTACATGTTTTTGGTATTTTTTTAGTAGATCTATGAGTTTGAATGTCCCTCTGTTATCTTTCGCGCCTCTTTTGTGGTTATAACAGTTCATTTGCCAATACTTAGACAATCTTGGACTGTTTGCTTTCTTGTTTGCTTGGTTATGACAGTTCATTTACCTTAGCTTAATGTTTCTCATGAAATGTTAAAATCGAGAAAAAAAAAGGGCGAAACATATATCTGATAAAAAAAGTAAACAAAGTAAAGGACAGATGTTCGGTTTCCGCTACTTTCAAGATCTTTAGTAAAACTCTTTTGGAGGTTGTTTTTTTACACAGGAAACATGGCCAATCGTTCGTTACCGTAATGGTTGGTATTCATTACTGTTCATTATTTATAACAATAAGATGTGATTAGATTAAGTTCATTCAAAGACCAACTAAGAATAAAGTTTGCATTATAACTCACGTAGCTATATATATAGTCTATAAAAAAACATTTTTTAATGAATATTCATGAGGGTTAAGGTATATAAAAGCTGCTATCAATTGCGTCTACCTTTGCTTATATTTATTAAATACAATAGTTGTACATGAAATAACTAAACATGTGGCAAAGTATAAAGATAGCAAACTTTATAATTGTTACTGGAATGCTATTGTTCCATGGTTGTTCCATATACGTATCGACTACTGCAAAGGAATTAAAAAGGAGCCGTTTCTTGGTATTGTCAATGTACCTTAGTCTTAGCGACAGCGCATTGGGTCTGGAATTCATTTATCACAATATTTTAGTTTTTATTAACTCTCAAGGTGTGACATTCCAATACCAGTGTTCGATGATTCAACATCTGATAGGTGGAACAATAATGTCATCTCTTATACAGACTTTATTGATATGCATCGACCGACTAAATGCTACATTCACAATACAGAAAGGAATATTGGTCTTAGTATGCACCAATAAAGGAGTTTTACTATATTTTATACTTTGTCACTGTATTGCTTTGTTGAGATTTGGTATGGCAACAATCGATGGACCAGTACCATGTGACCCTAAAAACACTATTACTACACTGTTTTTATTTTCACATGACATTCCTTGCTTATGTATTGTTGTTGCAATCATTTCTTGTTACAGTTTTGTAATTTACAGGATGATTCGTTCGCAAAATGTTCTTCAATCAAGTAGTATGACTGAGAGCCAGGTCGCTAAGAAGAAGGCTAATGCTATAAGAACACGTAAAAATGCAGTTACACTGGGTTTGATAATTGCTGTATCTTTAGTGTCAGTTCTACCACGAACTATGCTTGTGTTCTCTTTGTACATGGGGAACACATCTGCTATAACAGGTACTCTCACATTGATATTCAACAACGTGTTTCTTTTGTTAAATCCTTTACTAGATCCCGTAATCTACGTCTTACGGATTAAGAAATACCGTCAATATCTTCTTTGTAAACGCATAAAGAACAATTCTGTTACAGATGCTACTAATTTGACAGCCGTATCTTAAAATGTCCAGATCTACTATATGTCAACCAAGTGTAGAACGTTTCTTAATTATTCATCAACAATGTTGTTACAAGGAAATAGTTTTCATTACTACTTTTTTCTGTTGTTAAATCCTGTAGTAGATTCAATTATCTACGTCTTGCGGTTCACCAAGTACCGTCAATATCGGCATTGTAATTGCCGAAGAACAATTCTGTGACAGATTGGACTAACTCTATAGACATAGCTTGAAACCTGCATTTTGACTACATCTCAAACATGTGTTGAACGTTTCTCAATTAATAATCATCAATGAACATTTTCTATTATACAGAATGATTCTTTCGAAACAAATTGTAAACCCAAGTAGTATGACTGAGAACCAGATCTTCAAAAACAAGGCTAATGTTATAAGAACACGTAAAAACAGTTATAGGGGGTTTGATAATTGGTGTAGGTTAAGTGGCAGTTCTTCAGCGAAGTTTCCATGTGTTCTCTGTGTACATGAGGAAGACATTTGCTATAGCATGTACTCTAACAATGATCATCAACGTTTTTGTTTCTTTTGTTAAATACTGTAGTAGATCCAGTTACGGATCAATAAGTACCGTCAACATCTTCTATGTAAACGCCTGAAGAACAATTCTGTTACGGATCGGACTAGCTCGACAGCCGTATCGTAAAATGTCCAGATTGACTATATATCAGTGAAACAAATGTTGAAAGTTTCATAATGTTTCATCAACTATGTAAAGATGTATAAGTCTTGTATTTATAAATTTAAATATATTCAAACAGTATCCCTGACTTAAAACTCTAAATAAACTTAGTACGTTTAGATTATCAGTAGGTTAGTATGATATTTATTGTTGTATATAATTGAGAATAAAAAAAAAATACCACGCTTCATGTTTGTAAAATTTAATGTCTTATTGGGCCTGAAACACATAAATCCAAAGGTAAAAAAATGTAATGAAAAAGACAAGTAGAAGAATGGTTATTTACGTATTTACAATAGCAAGCATATCGATTGTAAAATGACATAATTAGTGATAATAACACTTTTATAGTGTATGATACATAAAGATAGTACGTCGGCATACAATTTTAAAATGCGTGTTTACCAGAATTTAATTAGCTTATGGGACTAATTCTTGCTAAATATCAATACCGGAAAAAACAACTTACAATTAAACAAATACAAACAAAAATACGGGTAATCAATAAATGGTGTGAAAAGAAACTTAAAGAAAAAGAAAAAGAAAAAGAGGTATAGATATTTTCCCTTGAATTCTTTTCATTCGATACGATAGGTAAATCATGTTTTAAATAGCCAGATAGATGCTAATTATAGTACATGAACATGCGTCACATTACTAATTTTTATACCTTGAACAGGTATTCCTACAAAAAACAAGGCCAAGACTATTGTGTTTTTTTCATATTGACATTGTTTAATTGTTAACACCCTTTATGCGCATGAGTTACCATACCACGTAACTTGTCAATAAGCCAAATAATATTGAACAAATTTAAATGGGATGCTGTTTTTTCTCATTTCGAATATATATATATCTGTATTTGTTATGGTCATTTAAGGTTTTAAGATAAGATAATATATATTGCAACCGGAGAACATCTAACATCCGTTCGTCATAGAACACCTTGTGTTACTAACACGTGTTATATGGCCTTTTCTGGCATTTTCACAAATCGGCCCTTCGTTGTGATACAGATGCAATAGCTTCCTGATGCTTTACCTACAATCACGATTTGTAGTGTAATTGATTTGTTCTGTGGTGTTGTTTTATTTTCTAATGACTTAGGTACCGATGCAGGAACGGTGGTAAAAATGTCAGTAGTAGTATCTACACAGTTAGTGATTTTGCGACAAAATTGCTGTTGACTGCATTTGTTACATATAATACCATGTTCAAAAAAGGTTTCGAAAAATTTGTTGTGTTGTTTTGAAACTTGTATACAATGGCCTCATTTTAAGTTATGTGTAAATTACACACTAAGCATTGGGGCTTCATTGCTATATAATAAATTCTCGTGTTATTGGTTATGTACAGGCACCAACATGTACATTACCAGAGGAAAACCACTGTATATCAGATTCTTGACATAGGACAGATGCAAACATTTTCAGCGGGATTAAACGTTTTAATGGTACCAAACCTTCCCCCTTTTCTGAAATAATGGTATAACATAACAACTTAGATTTAAAAAAAAACCTGCGTCATATTATAGAGAGGTAAATGAAAATAATTTTGTTCTTCATTTTCTGTGTGTATAATCTTCCGTTAAGAAAAACCAAAAAATTTCTTGTATATCAATAAAACTTATCTAACATTTGGTATATATGGGGTGAATATCAACAACAACACTATACTATTGGTGCTAGATAAAAATTCATGTACAGCTGCCAGAACAGTATGTAAGGAGAAATAAAATACGTTTGATGTTCATAGTACGAAGATGTGAAATTTGTAGTAAATCCAAATAATCAGAGCTGGTATATAGACAAGATCAATGCTAACATTAAATAACAAAAAAATATTACAAATAGTATCAACAGGTCAAATCAAAAAGAAAGTACGATTCTAGAGTAATCGCAGTTACTGATAGCTAGTTATAAGCCAAAACAATTAAGAGGCTGTCCAAGTAAATATCAGGCAAATCCTATGATATGGGTGGCACAACAGAATTTTTTTCCCACTGAATTTTTGGTCCCAATGCAATGTTTATATCATACAAAGGATATATATGTTAAAGATATTTTTGAATCAACAGTGGATGGCTCAGAAAATGATTTTAAAGTTCACTAACAATGCAACAAAATTTTGTACAAAATGAAGAGTTATCTCCCCTTTTCAATGAATTTTCAGTGCTTTTTATGTTTTTTTTTTTCTCTTTATTTGTTGCAGTTAATAAAAAAACAAAATTTAACTTTGAGAAAGAATGAATTTGTGATATGAAATAGATGAAAAAATTCTGAAAACAAAATATGTCATGTGCCATCCACTGCCTGGTTTTTCCATGGACACCCTCTTAATTATAAAACATAATGCATCAGAGACTAAAATCAACTAAAACACATCCCAGGGATTTAGTATTTTAACGTCATGAACAGTGAAAGAAGATATGACTTGTGCAATGCCAAAAATAAATGTATCGACAGGTAGTAAGATAGTCAGGAGTAAATTCTTTATAGATAAAAACGTGTGTGTGTGTGTCTATACATCCAGTTGAAAATAAAATACAAGTTTAGTTATGTTTTAATTTGCAAATGACAAAATCGATATTAGTACCAATGTAAACTATATTCAGAGATCTAATTACAACACTGGTACGATAACCTTTACTTATAATTTTGTTGAAAGGCTCGATGAGTCTGAACATATCACATAGATATTATCGCGCTTTACGTACAATATTAAGTTTTCTACAGGTACAGCCAAATTTACTATTCAAATCTTTTTTTCTATGAAAGAATTTAGTAAAAGTTTGAAGTAATTTATGCTAACGAAACACCTGACGTAATAATTTACCAGTGATGCATTGATTACGTTCGTTAAAAGCAATGACATCAATACACACAGGACATACTTTTTATGTTAGATTTAGTTTAATAAGTTTTTTGGGTAAATGTCGGTAGTATATTTAGAGAACTCTGGAGTATTTTACGAAAAAATATCATCCAGATAACGGTAGGTATTGTTAAATGTATCGACCATATGTAACAATGGCGTGGTTTTACTGAGTTTGGTCATAAACTTATATTCATATCAATACAGTGTGCAGTTAGTGCCCATAAGAATACCTGACGATACACTTTATTGTCGAAACGTACATATATGTTATCTAGGAGAACATTTCAAGCTTTAGTCATATCCTCACATTTCCAGTACGTGTATCTAGCAAAGTTTCCTTTTTCGTTACAGAAAAGGACTTTAATCGAGTTACAGCAAATAAATTAACAATGATATTTTTCGAAATATCATTTTATTAAATATGAAAACATTTTCTTCATTAGATTGTGTGGAAGTGTAGTGTAGAAAGTGCAAAAATCATAACTGTCAACAGAAATAAAAGGACCACCAAAGCATGTAATTTATGTAAAGCCTCTAAAGATTTTTAACACTCAAAAAGTTGATAACCAGTTCTTTGATAGTAATAAGTGAGGTAATTAGAAGCACCGATAGATTAGTAGTATAACACTTACTAGATGCGGAGATGAAACAGAATTTAAATGGATTTGTGTGTAATTTCGGTAACCAGTACACTGTAGGGACTTTCAAATGTTCGGAAGAGGCTTTAAGATGGGTAGTGATATGCTTGTTAACGATTTGACTCTCTGTGGTGCGTACAAACTTGAATGTAGAGGTATTGTTAATTTTGTTTCGAAGAACTCCCTTGTAGTATATGTGGCACATCACGACTATTTTATTGCACTGCCTTGTCTCCCTGTACGAACATAAACCGCCATGCGAGTACTTAAAGTTATTTTCTATTCTAGAAATGGGAATAATATGGACCCTATTATTATTTTCATAATTGTTTTCAAAATGAGATATTCGAATATTAACAGTTTTTATAATTTTATTCAAAAACTGAGATTTTTTATCAATTTTTTCATATTTGCACCATTTTTACAGTAACAGAAAGAGCGTCTTTAATGAATTCTGTATTAGAGATGACATCACTGTTCTTCCAACAAGATGTTGAATCATTAAACACTGGTATCGGAATGTGACGCCTTGTGAGTTCATAGATTATTATGATAAATGCATTCCAGAGCCAATGCGCTATCGATGAGACTAAGGTAGATTGACAATACCAAAAATAAACGGTTCTTCTTTAATACATTTAATTAATTTAATTAATTTAAGCCGATTAGGGTTAGGGTTAGGGTTAGGGTTAGGATTATCTAGATTTTTCAACTGTCTATACTGATGGATCAAAAGATGGTGACAGAGTTGCATCTGCTGCTGTCTTCAGGGACAGAGCTGCAACTCTCCGTTTGCAATCTGATGCATCCATCTTTACTGCTGAAGCAGAAGCAATCATTTTGGCTTTGAAATCTATTGCTTCTTCAGATAAATCCAAATTCATTATACAATGTATGTTCTGATTCACTTTCATGCTTACAAGCTATACAAAATACTAATATTTAAAACCCAACAATTCTCAAAATTTTATATGTAAATGAGGAATTTAAAAATTCTTGTGAAAGAAATAATATTTCTATGGGTTCCGAGTCATGTTTTAATATTTTTATGTGCAGAAAAGATCACTGTGTTATTTCTAGATGTCGTATTGGTCATACTAGAATAACACAGGAGTATCTTTTAAAAAATGAAGATGAACCACATTGTGTACCTTGCAACTGCAAGTATACTATTAAACATGTTTTAATTAATTGTATTGACTTTGCTCATATTCGTAAGAAGCATTTCAATGTCAATATTATGTATGATTTATTTAATAATGTTCCATTTACAAATATTGTTGCATTTTTAAAAGAAATTGGAATTTATTATAGAATATAAAAATGTTAATATATTTAATTATTGTTTTTAATTTTTATCACGCTTTCTTACTGTTGATTTTTATTTGTATATAAACAATTTGCTTTAGTCTAGAATTTTAGCATATTGAAGGACTTTTGTCTTATTTTTAAAATATACTTTAAATTGTAAAAATATTAGAATTAGTTCTCGCCGCGATTAAGCCTTTTTGTGCTAATGCGGCGTAAAGCAACCAACAATCAATCAATCAATCAATTTAATACATTTGAAGTAGTCGTAACGTGTATGGAACAACCATGGAACAATAACATTATAGTCATAATTACAAAGTTTGCTATCTTTATACTTTGCCACATGTTCAGTTATTCCAGGTACAACTATTTCATTCAGTTGATATACGAAGAAGTATACGTAATTGACATAAGCATATAAGTTTGAAAGTTATACCTCAACCTTAATGAAATATTATAAAATTCTTTTCTACAGACAAATTCGATATTGATGAAATATTTATTTGTAATTAGTCTTTGGTTGAAGTAAATCTTAATATGATCAAATTTAATTGTTATTGATAAAAGTAGAAATGTAATAAAAGATTTCAAAACGATTGTCTATTTTTCCTGTTTATGATTTCAAAAACCTAGATAGATAAAAGCGAAAAATATCGTCGACTAAAATAATCTGGCTTTTAGTACTTCAGATTTTCTTTTGCGGAAACTATATTTCTTCAATTGATCAAATTTCGGGTTTCAAAAGCATTAAATATCAAATTATCATTTGATAGCTATCGGCATTAACTTTCAGTGGAGTTTTTTTATTAGACAGTTTAGTGAAAGTGTGATCAAATGGCTTCACATGTCACTTGCATAACAAATCTTATGTAGACGAAACGTGTTTTGCAGCTCGACATTAAAACACCAATGAAAATATTTACCACCATGTGTCCATTTGATATATATTATCAATAGTAAACTAGTAACCGTTAAAAACTTAAGTGGGAATTATATGTTCAACTATTTGCTTCATTAATATCTGCTCGCTTAACTCTGATATACAAGATATAAAAGCCTGAATGTGTGTACAGCTAGACTTTTTTTAATCTGAGAAGAATTAACTTTTGAAACGCAAAAGTATATCATTGCTTTTTAACACAGATATAACCATGTTAAACACCTCCGGAATACAAATTTTTAGACTTACTCCACTAGGCTTTTTATTTGAATCATGTCTTTTAACGCATAAACGTTATCCAGTTTCTTCACCAGTCAAACTAGTGCCGACCATTCAAAGATTTTATTAAGCTAGACATTGCTTTTATTGTCGAGTCTACTTCTTGGCGAACTTATGAATTGTTTGTAAGTGCATCTTTTTCGGTTGAGGATTTTTTCAACATTCTCTATTTTGAATTCGTTAACAGTTTTAACAAATAATCCAAACATTGTTTGCTGTGTGTGCTACAACACTGGAAGGGATCTTCATAAAGAAGAAGATTGCCGATAGCTATCAAATGATGCCTTGTTTTCTTTTTCATTAGTTGATTATCGATTTCGCTATAACAAAATAAAAATTTGTAGGTATTAGAATGGTTGTGAAACAAGATATTTGATAGACCAAGGAATAATAATTTCCGTAAAACAGCTAATTTAATCAGACGTACTGAAATACCGAAACTACAAATAAATGTTTCATTAAAAGTCACGTTGTTTGTAGAAAACCTTTTATGACTATTTTATAAGGGTAAAGATATAAAAGCGTTTATATCCATTTCGTCTACTTCTGCTAAGATCAGTTGAATACAATAGTTGTACATGGAATAACTGAACATGTGGCAAAGTATTAAGATAGCAAACTTTGTTATTGTCACTACAATGTTATTATTCCATGGTTGTTCCATATACGTATCGACTACCTCAAAGGAATTAAAGAGGAACCGTTTTTTGGTATTGTCAATGTACCAATAATACGTGACATATACATATATAAGAAATTTAAATAAAAAACATTAAAATATATATGCTCGTGCGGTTTAAAAATATCAAACTAGTGAATCTGTTGAAAATAAAATAATTAGTTGGATAACATAATTTTAATTTGCTCAAATGAACTAAATTTTTATCGCACACACACATAAACGTTTCAAAAATTTCCGAATAATATGAAACCTCGTGGCATGTAAGTAACGTGTGGTCCTTTGCAACTATTTACGAAACTTAATGTATTCCTGTATATTTACCGTTTCTCTTTTTTCTATTTTACTATATTGTACTCGTAAATTAAATGTCGACACGGAAAACTAATCATAAATTATTTATTGTGTACATAATTTAAATTGGTGTATCTTATATTTCTGGTAAGCAACACATATTCATTTTCTTGCTGTATATTGATATATGGAAAAGCTTGTAATGAAAAACAAGGTTTTGTTGAATGATAAAATTGATGAAGATAATGTTGACGTTTGTTGAATATGATAAACAGTAAGTCCCGCTCAAAATTCTAGATGAAGTAGCAGCTCACTGAACTTTTAAAACTGTGTTAAATTGTAATACCGGTCACTGGCCCAATCGGGCGTTAATTCTGGAAGAGAAGCAAATATCAAACAAAACTATTGTTCTTACAATTCTGTAAAAGGATTAATGTGCTGTCATGCACTCTGACGTACTTGCAATAAATGAACATGTATTCTATATATATGAGATAAATTTTAGTCTGCGATAACGATGGGTAGGTTGATTTAAGTTTAACGACATAGACTGGCTATTTGTCGGCATTCTCTCACGTTTTTTTAAGTGTTTTAAAAGAAAACATACAGTTTCGTTTGGGGCATTTAATATAAGTCTACTTACCAAATTGAAATGAACATAAACATTGCTAAAAAACTAAAAAATGGATATTGAAAGAAACATTCTGCATTGTTGCTAGCTCTCATATAATTTTATTTATTATTCATCTGAGCGGAAATTTCTAAGTTAAAAATGATTGTCGTATAGATAAAATATTTCATCTAAGTGCTCTCGTTAAAGTTCGTGTTACATATTAAATTGAATTTCATTGGTCGGAACGTTTGCAAACTTTCAATCCAGGTGGTCTTATCGAGGTCCGCGTTCATGCTTCAATTCAATACACAATATGAAGTCCAGTTTGGCCAAAAAAAAAATCAAATTTAGACACTACGATATCCGATTAAACAAACAGAATTTAGAAATATAACACTTTAACGATTCTTCCAACCACAACAAAAATATCTATCTTTTTCTCCGATAAAAATTATTAATATTTATATTAGAACAAGTCAAAAGTTGCCGGAGCTTGATTTAGGATGAATACGAAAATTTAATGAATAGTTATCGTTTGTATTTTTCAAAATAACTATTATATCCGATAAAATTCGAAAAATAAATTATCGGTTAAAACTACAGATTTTTTTATGAGACAAACATTATCCTTATCGGAGTCAAATTTGTAATATATATTCATAATGGACAAACCATATCCTTATGTTTATTTTATGCAGCACTAGTAAGCATAGTTCGTCTGTTCTCGCTTCAAACCAAGCCATCATAAATACACCAGAGATTACTAAGACGAAAGTCGTTTAGCTCATTGAGATGTGTTGGTAGGTAATAAGCTTCAACTCGACCATTAACTACCGTAAATTCTCGATTTTTTCAGAATTACGAAAAATATGTTATAATCCTTGACCTTCCCGAAGCTTATACTTCGTTCATTTGATTGTATGAAAGTTTTTTTTAAGAAACCGGTCTTTTACTGCAAAAATAATAAATAAAAGATAAAAGCGATTTTTGTTTGAAGTAACGAACATATTATCATCATTCTTAAAAAAAAAGTTTTCGTGTTTAGGTCGTCCCTGCATGTTACTGAATTCTTTGTCTTTTGTTCATTTACTGTCCAACTATATGACTATAGTCTAAGTGTTAATTGTCATTTGTAAATGTCTGGTTTCGCAATGATGCATGTCCAACCATATCCAGACATTGTGCGAAAAGATATAGTTTAGAAGATATGAGTCTATGCTGAAAACAGAAAACATATAGTCGTTTCTTCATGAAGAATTTAACACTAACATTAAAGAATACCAAACTGTCTCTCCTTTTTGTGTATTCCCATCTGGTGTCTTACATATAAGGGTTTGATGTGTATTAAGTCGTGTCAACTTACTGTCAAGACATAAGCTTTTATAGAAAATAAAGGAACATGGAGTAAACGTACACGGGACATGATCGCACACAAAGTCAGAGCTTAACAAAAATACAAATTATCAATGGTCAACGTTATATTCCTGTTCATCTTTATAGTCGCTAGAGGGTCTTGAACAATGAAAGAATCACTTGTTTACCAGAACAACAAAAAGACACTAGCAAGAAATGATCCGAGAGTACTAAAAGTTAATGACAGCTAGTTCACACTGTTACGTTTGAAGTCTTCCTGTCAGTCATCCCGCAATCGTTATTTTTGAAGACCATAAGCGAATGAATAATTTGATTTTCTGTCTCAGGACCTGTTCATATATAAAATACTGCCACTGAACATTGAACCAAGTAAAATCAATACACATCGTTTCATATAAATCAATCTACAGATGATAAAGCATTTCTTAGTTGGTTAGACTCCCTTTTGTGATAGTTGAACACTGTGCGGGACAAATTTGCCATTCCAGAATTGAACTCAAATTCTTCCCATGGGAAGAAATATTTTTCCATGGGAATATTAGTTTTTTCTTTTATTCTTTCAGAATTTGTAAAAGTGCTATGAAATATCGAAATGGACTGACAGACTCAGTCACTAGTAACCATGACTGGAACAGGCATTTCAATAAATTAAAAGTATTTCTATCATACTTTTACACTCAAAAAGCTTTTTATATCGTTGAATGATTGATAGAAATTCTACCGTCCAGTGGCTGATTTTACAATTTGAATCTTTTGCCTTTGTTTTCGGTCATTATCATCGTGCATTTTATGTAATAGTGTTCGCTGAACTGTCAAGTATCAGAAACATGTCTTTTGAATTTCTGAATTTAATTTAAGAATAAAAATATAATTCTTTTTAAGCTATATACATGGGGAATGACGAATCGTGTTTAAGATTGTTTTCTAATTATAACCTTATAATTTCGTGAATTTACATCATAAGTATTATCAATGTACTTATTCTTTTTCGTCTACGTAACTTGATATGTTTTTCGCCATGCATTAGAAATATGTGCACTTAGCTTTTTTTGGTCAAAGTTCCTAATCATGATAATGCAATGTTGTAACTCGTCAATACAAACGTCTTTTATTTCAATTCATTTTTGGCAAACACCTTTGAAAGTCTTTTCTAGATCTTTTATAATCTCTCAGGTAATTATCATAGAAAATCCAGAGTTTTCCATTTACAAGGACGCATACGGATGAGGATTAAATATAATCTTTATGATGCATTCACTTGTACTGTACCCTTAGGCTGTCTTCGTGTACTGTTATTTATGGTTTAAAGAAATACGAATACTTTAGTTCTCATTAAACTTCAATTACTAGTTATCAAGAACATACATAAACATAACTATAAGGTAAAATTATTACATGCATGTGTTAACGATACAATTAAATTAACTTGGAGGACTGATTTTCACATATATAACTTTTACATAGTTTTTCTAATATTACAATATTTGATGAGTTTAACTGTTGATCAGCTTTAAAGATATAAGGGATTGACTAACATTAGTGCCTTAAACGTTTCCTTCTTTCTATAGTTTAAATGTTCTACAATTCATAATGTAATGGTACTCATCATCCATGTTGTTTGTGTCACAGAGACGAAATATTATGTCTTCTATGTGTAAATCCTGCCCCCTTCTAGACTCAAAGGTAAAAAGGAAAAGTAGTTTTAAAATTGATAATTCTTTTTGAAAATACGACAACATTATGTTTTATGCGATTCTGCAATTAAAGATTTCTTGTTGAAACTGGTCTTTGGATTTTGGTTAACACATTTTGACACCCATTTATCACAAACTGTGCATTATAATTCGAAATAGTTTTAATTTGCATTTTTTTTTAATTTGTATTTTTGCCTCATTAGATAGATGGAAGTATGTATAAAATTTATTGTTAATTGCGAAAATGCATTACGAACATTAATATATAAGTTTGAATTAAGAGTCTTAACTTTTTTCAAAATCTCTGTAAAATTACCCATGTATTATTTATGTTTATGTCAAAGTCGTTTGATTGGGTAATAGTTAAAGGTAGGCGTGGTTTTAGTAACTTTTCCCCCAATCAACTGGCATATTCGATAAACCTGTGTGCACTGATGCGTGTTAACTGGCATTTGAAACGGCACGTGTCTTACATCAGAATCAATCGTGCGTGACCAATGTTTATTGTATAATTTCTTGTCATGTGGTCAAATATCTGAAATACAAGTTCTAAAGGTTACAACTTTTTGAAAGATTGTTTTCGGCAGCGCCCCTGTTATATGATGTAAAGTGTTTAAGAAAAACAGGACTTTAAATGAAGGAAACATATTAACAGAGAATATCATCTCGAACTATGCCTAAATATATAATACATGTATTTTGTGGGTCCGATATTAACTATAACGTGTCCTGGAAAAAATTAAGTGTCCGATAATTTGAATTGATAAGGTTATCTCGGTCTCTTTCGACAAAATATTAATGCATGAATGATAAATCGCTGATTTTTATTTCTATAAATTATGTATGACTGTTATAAGTAGAGACATGTGTATGCATTCTGGTTTACGTTTTCAATTAACACACTATATATTTTTCTGAAATATCATTCATATTTGGGCAGACTTACTTTTTTTTATTGCATTTGGAAAAAATATAATATGTTTCATTATATTTGAATGCTTCGAAAATGCTTCAAATTACTATAAGCCTGTATTTTTGTTATTTTTTAGGGCCAATGACTCCCCCCTCTCCTCCCCCCCCCCAAAAAAAGTAAAATATTTGTATATTTTATTTGAATAATTGTTTTAACACGTAATATAATAATATATACGTGTTTCTCGTTTTGTTTATATAGATTAGACCGTTGGTTTTCCCGTTTGAATGGTTTTACACTAGTAATTTTGGGGCCCCTTATAGCTTGTTGTTCGGTGTGAGCCAAGGCTCCGTGTTGAAGGCCGTACATTGACCTATAATGGATTACTTTTTAAATTGTTATTTGGATGGAGAGTTGTCTCATTGGCACTCACACCACATCTTCCTATATCTATCTAAGGTCAGCCAAACCCAAATTCAACAAAAAGGAGTGTCATTCACCGGGTGATAGTGATCTTCTTATTTTGTTAAAAGAATAATAGTAAAATTTACTTTCCATATACATGTTTGACTTCCTAAGTCATCTAGACTAGCCGAATTATAAATCCTAGCCTCCGTACTTGTATGATACTTTGATGTCAAATAGACTACAGTTGAAAAGTAACATTTACTACCAATCCATGTAAAATAGGACGGTGTATGTTCCTGAGCGTAGAATGTACAAAGAAAAGGGTTGTTGTGTACTTTTGAACTAAGTATGGTAGTATGGTTGCCATATGCCTTCATGTTACAGAAACGATCGACGTACACTACAGCAAAATTACAGTTTAAGTTGTTATAATTCACACACAGATTAATTGGGTATATTTTGAAATCTGCTGCATGGTTTATTCCATTGGCAATCATATTCAAGAAAAGTTGTAAATCTTGAATATTCTGTAATATCTTTATGAAGCGTGATTGAGACGTAGATTCACACAGATACCGGCCATTGTTATCTTTTCTTCATTTACACAAATGAATGTCGGCGATTCGGAATATGGCAGTTGTACATGTATTCTCAGTTTATATTTTAGTTTGAAGCATTATCGAACTAATACGACTTTCATCTTTAAAATTTACTTTTCATGCACTAAATATCTAATCCATTTGTTTTGAACAATAAAATTTGTTTAAACAACTAAACTACTAAACGTCCAGTGACATATATTACAATGATGTCGAAACAGAAATTGAAATTGACAATAGGTTTCGCTTTTCCAAAGAATTCACGCTAAGTTGCGATTTCACGTCCTATTTCACAACTTCGGGTTCGCATTATAGTCATACATGTACAAAAGAACTAAGTTAACAACCATCAAATGAGAATCACAGAACTAAACAAAACATTTAAACATTTGTATTGTATGCATCAATCTTTAAAAGATAAATGAGAGACGTATAAGATACGATATATAAATATAAACAAATTTTTACTCATTTACATTCAAAAATTACAGTGTCCGTATACTTAATGAAATGAAACATCATTTTCTTTAAGAATAAGTGAAATAAAATGCCGTTTCTTTTCAATAAAATATTTTTGATGTTTTTTTGGCACCTATTGCAGCAACATTGTCGTTATTGAATAAGTATATATTTTTTTCGCTGTTTGATATTTATAAGTTAAAATGTAAAGCTTAATGTATCATGATGTGTCTATAATGGGCATTGTAAAAGGACAGGAATATAAAAAAGAAGATGTGGTATGATTTCCAATTAGATAACAGTGCACAACAGACCAAAATGACAGAGACATGAACAAATATAGGTCACCGTGCGGCTTTCATCAATGAGCAAAGCCCAAACCGCATGGTCAGCTATAAAAGGCCCCGATATGACATTGTAAAACAATTCAAACAAGAAAACTAACAGCCTTATTTATATAACAAACAAAAAAAATGAACGAAAAATAAATATGTAACACATAAACAAACGACAACTACTATATTACAGACTTGGGACAGGTACATACATAAGTAATGTGGCGGGGTTAAAATTGTTAGCGGGATCCATACCCTCCCTATAACCTCGGTCAGTTATATAACAGTACAACATAATAACGAACTATAAAAATCAGTTCAAATAGGCTTAACTCTTCAGATGGACACAAAAAAGAGGGTTAGAGTGTAATATTTGTAGCTGGGCGTTAAGCAACCATGAATCATTTTATCTATTCTTTATATTTTCATCTCTTTATTCTGTAATGTAAAGTGCTTATCCCATTGTCGCCTTAACTTTCCGTAAACCCCATTTATTTACTTTCATAGCCTCATATATGTACATGTACATGGTATTTGAAACAGGAACAATATACCGTCGTATATTACAAAAAATTGAGAATGGAAATGGGGAATGTGTCAAAGAGACAAAAAAAAACCGACTATAGAGCAGACAAAAGAGGAAGACTTGGACTTATAGATGCATATAATTGTACAAGTCCAAGATTGTGTTATAAAGTATTTCTTATAAAAATACAGGAACATTTTATTGAAAATTATATACTAGACAATGCCAATCCAATCTTTCTTTCTTTTTTGTTGAAGAGGGGGAGAGGGAGAGTGTCAAGATTTTTGTTGGTTTCTCTTCAACATAAGAGCAAAATGCGACATTCAGTTTTAAAAACATATCTTGTAAGAAAAAAAAAGTTTGTCGTTGAAGAAAATCACAAAAGGGACAGCTGCGAAATATAAAAAAATGCAAGAAATTGTAATACGAGAATTGTATTATGAAGACATGCATATCTGTACTACTTGCCACTTAACATTTATTTTGTACGAATTCATTTAAACAAATAGAGATTTTAATTTGTAATTTATTTCCTGATCAGAAGATTCTACCTGTTAATCTATACATGCTAATCCAAACACACAGATGTCAATATCTTCAAATCTACCGGTAATTATAAGTTGTCATCAATAAAACCGGACTGACGAACCATATTACATATTTCAAAAGTTTAAATTGAAAACAACGTCAAACCTAGGATTAAGTTGGAGAAAAACTGCAAATTTCATTCGTAAACATGCAAAACAAAATTCTTGATATCTAGGGATCTGAATACAGCACCAAAAAAACCCAACATTTTCCTTAAGATCTCAAAAAAGAGTGAAATAGTGTATTTTAACAAAAAAAAAGTTATGGATGAAATTGAGAATGGAAATGGGGAATGTGTCAAAGAGACAACAACCCAACCATAGAAAACAACAACAGCAGAAGGTCACCAACAGGTCTTCAATGTAGCGAGAAGTTCCCGCACCGGGAGGCGTCCTTCGGCTGGCCCCCAAACAAATATATACTAGTTCAGTAATAATATGAACGCCATACTAATTTCCAAATGATGAATAGATAAATCAATTTTAAAGAATTCCAATCCCTTAAAACGAGGCATCATTAAAAAGTCACTTATAAAACAGCTCAAATTCTATTTTGTTAACTCGGATAGAAAACTTACAATATAGTTTATCTTATTAAAACATGCACGCGGACCCCATTGAGATCACCTTGGATTTAAAGATTGCAAATCTACTGACCAATAAAATGCTTTGGGTTTAGAACGCGGACCTCAACGAGAACACCTAGATCGATAACACACTATAATTTGTAGACCGTCAATCAGATAGCGAGAATCCAGACTTCTTTTTCTTTTATTTCAAATAAGGTCACAATATGGAAGAATACATGCTGCCAAGGAACTAATATTTACAATTACTTGATACTGCTGTGCATGCCTGATTGACAAAGATTTAACCAAATTCATATGTAATAACAATTTAAGTGTTTCTCTCGGTATTAATATTGGGATTAAAATATGCATTTTATGTACTTGTTTTGGTTTGAATTTGGTTATTCAAAGCTCGCGAGAACAGCTGATCTCTCAAGTCGGTAACAGTAGTGGTGGATATTCACACATTTTTTTTTTACATAAAAACCAGTTTAGACTTAGTGTAGTGTGTACATAATTATATAGAATAAAGAGCTGTATAGTTATCAATAAGTACATTTTCAAATTCCTTTATTAATTTATTTAGGCTTGATGAAGATCTTCATCAAAAAGCGAATGAATATAAGAAGATGTGGTATGCTTGTCAATAATTTAATTCACCGTACATGTGGAATACCGAATGTTAGTTTTTTATGGTCTAAAAAAGAATACATGTACTACATGTCTTTGATTTAACAAATGATAAAAGATCTAGCATAAAAAAACGTGATTCTCAATATAATTTAAAAATTGAGGAGAAAGCCAGAATAAGACAATTATACAATTTAAAGAATACCAATCTTTAAGTTTTATTACTTAGAGGTATACTGTTCCCCTTCTCATAACCTACAAGAAAACTTCACGAGAGCCGATGATTAAATATCCACCTTATTTTTCCGTATATATATTAAATGAATGAAGCAATTAAAATTCTTAAGGATATTCAATTTGTTTCAATATTGACGAAAACTGAGACTTTTATAACTGCTATACATGTAGTAGTCTCAGCCGAAAACAATACGTAATATTGTTAATATAAGCAAGTGTGAGAAACCAATAAAAAAATAGTTGTTTGGGATTATTCATGGTTCACTAGTATTCCTTTCACGGATTTGGCTTCACTTTTTGCACCTTTTGGATAATAGCTCTTCGTCTTTTAAATATGCTTTTGATTTCATATATTGTGTCCTGGAGCATCACTGAAGAGACATGTATTGTCGAAATACGCATCTGGTGCAAGAAAATTGGTACCGTTAATTTTATTCTATATTTACTAGTGACATGTGTCCTAATTTTTAAGAAAAGGGACATAAAAAGTATGAAACAAAAATAACCGGTTTTTCAAAACTATATTTTCAAAATGCATTGGATAACTTAAACCGCTTTTAAGTGTTTCATTCTATTTTATGTTTGTGTGTATACGAAAAAATGATAGCAAGTTCAACTTCAATGTTCATGAGTTACGAGTATTATATTTCTTGTGAAATTGATGGAGGAGCGGTTTTCACTAATACCGAACATAAGAATATAGCGTAAACGTCAATTAATGGACAAGCAACCCAACGAGAAAAATATAATTTCAGAGGCATCTACATGTACACGTATAACTAGTTTTGAGTTAGAGAAATCATTCAACATGTTCAATGCCATATGATTCTATTCAGATTTGTGCGTTTTTCTATTTACGAATAAGTCAATAAGATAAAAAAAAAAAAAAGTAATTGATGCAAAGAAAAGTAATTGAAGCAAAAACAAAAGAGATACATGAAATAACGAATTAACATAAGTTTACAAATACATATCTCGGTGCATTTAATAAAACAACATTTGAACTTATTAATACATTTTTTTCATATTATTGTAAAATTTTATGTTTATGTACCTGATATAGAGTTCTTTTGAAATTAAAAATCACTTGAATGGGTATTGCTGGTGTATTTACACGTATTACACGTGCTATCTACATGTACAATATACGAAAATGACACGGCTGGGTATTGTAAAGTTACTGAAGATAGATTAGTGGCAGGTGTATATCCCCGGGCGAAGAATTTACTGATTTGTCAAAACGGTTATGTGTAATTTGTTACATTGTAAAGGTTTGCATCGCGATCATCTCTTCTTTTTTTATGATATGAATTGCGCCAATAAAGGAACTTGAAACAATCCCCATTTCCATTCTCAATTTTTTTAATTGTGTCATATTTACCTCGAAACGGTTAACCTATTTACACGTACATTTAACATTAGAACACTGTTAAATAACTTTATAATTACTAAAATTCGAAATTATGTACTACCCCTTCCGTATGCCATGTTTTTTGTGTCAATTCTATCTTTCTAACAGGTCCTTAGTGCACTTTTTTGTCAGCCTAAGCGTACTAAGGAGGCCCTTTAAGTCTGCAGTACTAGTATCTGTACCTGCATATAAATACCGAAAAGGACCTCATCAGTTCACTAAGAAGAAACATTTGAAAACAAGTCTATAATGTTTGCGCAATTAAATGATTGTTTTATTGGCACAAATGAATGTTGCAGTTTTTACAATAAAGTGATGCGCAATTTACGTAATTGATTTGTGGCGCAAATTAATTCTTTTTTAGCCAAACTGAAGATCGGCCTTCAAAACATTGTGTATACACAAACAAAGCAATATTTATCTTTTACGCAGTCTAGCCGGAGAATAAAAGTTTTTGCAGTAGGATTTTACTTAAGAATGTAATGAACAAGTAAGAGGATCGTTAGAAACCTTAAGTTAATCGGAAAATGAGCTATGCACGATGAAGGGGGAAAGTTCGGTGCGTCGATCAAAAATTTCATGGATGCATGTGATATTTGTAAAATTTCAAGTCTTTAAATAACATCCATTTGTAGAACTGATTATTTCGGTCCTTCAAATATGTGTAGAATAATAATAAAAAAAACATATTATTAAGTCTCTTTCATATGAATACTGTAGATTTGTATTTGATCATCGATTGCAAACATAACGTTCAGTGAGAAATATTTCATGTATTCGTACAATGAACAAATCAACTTCTTTCCAAATACCATTTACTGGTTATTTGGGTAAATGATTTGCGACAGAATAAGTGAAACTTGGCCAGAAACTTACCTTTAAGATACAGAAATAAAGAAATATAAAAAAGGTAGAGTTATTTTTTAATTCTGTATTTTACTCATAATGGACTAACGCACTTTTTACAGTCAATACCGAAATATGAAATACATCAATTTATACGATTGTTCACAGTAAATAATTTCTATGTAGTTTTCCGTGTCTACATTTAAATACGAGTACTTCAATATAGTAAACTGTATAATTTGTGTATGTATTTGATCCTATGAGCTCTATATTTTCTTACGGAATAAAGAACACAGTAAAACAGAAAAAAGAGAAAAGGTAAATATCCAGGAATACATAAAGTTTCGTAAATAGTTGCAAAGGACCACACGTTACTTTCATGCCACGAGTTTTCATAGCACTTGGCAATTTTTGAAACGCATATAAGATCTAGTGCATTAATTTGAGCAAATTTAAATAATTATGTTATTCATCTAACCATTTTATTTTTAACAGATTCACAAGTTTTGCATTTTTAAACCGTGTGTGCATAAATATATATTTTTCATGTTTTTATTTAAATTCCTTATATATGCACATGTCACGTGTATTATTCATTCGTTTGTTTAATTTGTGGAGGATGTGACTTTACTATGACTACGCATTTAAAGTTTGAAACACAAAACGATAGATACATCGAGGTCGTTTTGCTTGAGTGATTTACCTGTAAAAAGCCCGGGTCTCAAACATGTTTAAAACAAATTAATGAATG
Source organism: Mytilus galloprovincialis (assembly GCF_965363235.1). NCBI lineage: Eukaryota > Metazoa > Mollusca > Bivalvia > Mytilida > Mytilidae > Mytilus > Mytilus galloprovincialis. Next base: position 3,222,753 of record NC_134846.1, on the reverse strand, counting down.
TTTGAAATAGCTTAACGGGGGCGTGGCCTATTAGTTTGACGCAACTAACAACCAACTTGATTTCAATTGATTTACCGCAGAGAAATCTATTTGACTGGCGTTAAAATGAATTGATATGAATTGAAATGAATTAAATGTAATTTTTAATTTCTGTCAATCTGTATCAAATAACGATCAATCTCATTTAAATAGCGTTAACACGTTTTTGTCCGTTCAAGCTAAATTCGGGTTACTAGTGTAAGTCACTGCATTGCCATGTTGAGATTTGGTATGGCAATAGTCGATGGACCAGTACCATGTGATCCTAAAAACACTATTACTACACTGTTGTTGTTTTCACATGACATTCCTTGCTTATGTATTCTTGTTGCAATCATTTCTTGTTACGCTATTGTGGTATATAGGATGATTCGTTTGCAAAATTTGGCACACGGAAATAGAATGACAGAGAGGCAGATCGCCAAGAAGAAGGTTAAGAATATCAGAACACGTAGAAATGCAGTTACACTGGGTTTGATCATTTCTGTATCTCTAGTGGCAGTTCTACCTCGAAGTATGCTTGTATTCTATTATAACATGGGGAATAAATCTGCTATAACAGCTACTCTCACAATGATCGTTAACAACTTTTTACTGTTGTTAAATCCTGTAGTAGATCCAGTTATCTATGTCTTACGGATCAAGAAGTACCGTCAATATCTTCGTTGTAAATGTCTGAAGAACAATATAGTTTTGGATTTGACTAATTCAACAGCCGTTCAATTTAGATATGTTGATCGTTTCTAAATTTTTCATCAACTATAAAAGTAAGTGTTGTTTTAAGAACAGTTATATCATTAATTATATAAGACGAAACTAGTTATTCAAATATTGAGGAAAATGTCATATTTTTGTAATAAGGAATACATTGACTATGTTTTTTTTTTTTTTTTTTTTTTTTTTTTTATTTTGAATAAATAAATTAGTTGTTAAATAATAATCGTTCTACTAAATACTTATCAAAGATGGTGAATGTTGAAAGAGTGAGACGAGATACAATACAAAACAAGGAAAGATTGACTTACACAAATGCATAGGTCAAATTAACACGAATTTATGACTTGAGAGTACTCGCTAGGTATATATCTTGAATAACGCTATGACTGTTGTTCTGTAATTGGTTGATCAATTTTAATTGGATTTCCGTTTATAGCTTCTATGCAAACGGCAGTGTTGCCATACACATTGTAAGTTCTGCCATTCGTCCAAAGAAAATATATTACAAAATAACTTATCACATCAACCACCAGCTTCTTATATCTTCGACAGAACTCACGTACAGACAACAACGAGCAATAACGGACAACCAATGGTTAAAAACATGTAACTTGAACTAGTTTGCGTTGAATGAAGGCGACAGCATTTAACCATTGTTCAAATCTCGTCATTCAATTGGTTAAGAGAAATTACGAAAGAAAATCTGAAAAATTGCACGAACTACAAGATGATCCCGTCTAAGACTTGGGGCGTCGACGGGGTAAATAAAGGCAACAGTATTATACCGCTGTTTGAAATATATGAATCGCTTGAGAAAATAAAATTCGGGTTAGAAAACTAAAACTAAGGGAAACACATCAAATATAAGAGGAGAACTACGACACAACACTAAAAAGTAACACACACAGAAACGAATTATAAATTAACAATGACAAGGTTCCTGACTTGGAACAGGACATTTTAAGAAAAAGAATGGTAGGTTGAACCTGGTTTTATCATCTGATTCATAACGATAGATGTTACAATCGGTACAATTACAGATCAGACGACTTAAATGTTATCTTAAGAGTGAATATCAAGAAAACATGAAGCTAAAGAGTTACGACATTGACACAGTGTGTCTGACAACCAATGCATGACCTTGCAATTTCCGTACTATATTCAATCGTTCTTTTACATAACTCTGTCAACGCAGATTGCGTGGTAGGAGCACACTCTTATTATAACATGTATAAAGACCGTAAATTGTAAAAATGTATCAGCGTAACGAATTAGCTGAGATATGTTAACACTATACGAACAGAGGGTATGTTACTGCTGAAAATTAAAAAAAACAATGATACTTGAAATAATCTTTATATGTTAAATGAGTTTTTAAAACCAGTGGGCCAAGGTTTATATTAATTATCCCGGTGGACGTTTCGCCCCTCAGCTCAATGATATTTTATGTCACGTAGTAGGCACTTTTGTGTTTTCTGTAAATTCATTGTTTATACAAGGTTGAATGGTTCAACACATTAAGATTGTTATACCCCTGACATAGATCATCAAAGTCATATATGCAACTACTTTTCAGAATGTTCGATTCGTATGCTCTACAACCTCGTTTTGAATTCGAGCACAATCGATGATTCTTTTGTCCAAGTAATATCATTATTTTGTTTTCTATTAGTCTTTGTTAAATTAGGACTTTTAAAAAAATGGGCAGAATTTATCTTTGTTTCAAATAAGGAAATATTTGACATGCCTAATGTTTTATCATGTCTGGTACGTAATGTGAAAATATCACATACAATCTAACTGCATATGAGATATAAGCCATCACCGGAAGTTAAATCTTTAGAAACTCGGTCACTTCAAGTTTCCAATATATTTAATCGAAACACGAAATAAAAAAAAATGATGCTTTGAGACACCCAAGCTATATGATTAAAATCGGATTTGACGAACTATTATTTTGAGGTATAATACCTCTTATGTACCAAATCATAAGCTCTATATTCGATGATTTTGTATTCCATAATTCAGTTTGGAGGCATATATTTTTTTTGTCAATATCGAGGCAAAGATCCAAATATAATTTAAAAATAGACTGTCAATTTCGGCAGTTTTCTTAACCTCAAGTTCACGAAGATATATCAGTTGTAAGTATGCATTGACCTGTGATCTATTGGATTGAGGATATAATGCATGCTTCATACAAACAAGTACAAATAAAATTCCATTCTGCTCGTTTAGCTCGAGCTATTCTCGTCGTTAGTCCATCCTTCATCCATCATCGTCGATTATCTGTAATTCAATAAATATTCAAACAACTCCTGACAATTCTGTATATAGCTAAGCTGATCCTGGTATTGATTTAACAAAATATATGTATTTGAAAAGACTGGTTGGACTTTATATCTTGTTCAATAGGCCAGTTCCGAAATACGATTTTCAGACGAATCTGACATTTGAATTCCAACACCACGTGACAAAAATGTATGTATAGAAATTCCAAACACATGTTGAGCCAACGGAGAAAAAGTTTGATTTATTTACTGCACAAATTATCGGAGAAATTAAAATCTAAAAAGATGGTCACCCTCCCTCAGTCGTATAAGAAACAAGATTACGTATTTACGGTAAATAAATTAATTCCAAATTACCCTACAGAATGACGAAAATGAAAGTGCTGGAAACTTTTAATAGAGCAGGGATACAGGTGCGCCTTCTATCTGGTAAATGACTCATAAAGGCGTGCAAAATTGACGATTTTTTTCGGTGAAAGACAAGATTCCAGAAATGACGAACGGATTTTAATTACATAAATTAAAAACCTACCTGACATATGTCCGTTAGTATTTCTTTCTCTCGTTGGTATTTAACTCGCTCAAGTTAAAAACTAGTACTCAGGTGTACTGTTATGACTTCCGACCCAGGTAAACGAGATCAGTTTTCTTTCTCGGCGCTTGACGTAGCAATACCCAGTTAGAAGTTTAGTTTCACATTATGGCCCCTGTGAATTTTTTAAATATGAAAGTTTTTGTACAATAAAATTGATTTTTAGATAATTGAAGAATAATATAGCCTTCTTAGTGGGTTTATATGAACATTTAGATTGTTTTTAACATGTTTTATAGGCCATTTATATGATTGACAGTCCGTATTTTCCTATCCGTACAGTTCATAGGTCCATAAATTATTGTAGTGTTTATCAACAAAGATTTTGCGCTCGATCTTTTCAATTCAATTTTATGGAAACACAAGCAGAAAGGCATATGATTTTTTTTGGACCACTTGATAGATATAAACCTATGGATTCAAGAAAGGTATCACTGTAATTGATTGAAGTTTTCCTTTAGACCAAATTTTGGAGACTTTTGTGACATGTTCACCCCCCCCCCTTTTTGCTATATTTTGTATCTAAGAAATGCAGATTGTTGCCATGGTTACACCCAAGAGGGATTATATTTCACCCTTATGACCATTAGAAATCAAATCTTTGGAAGATTCTCTTTTTATAAGTATATACATGCATAACACACATATAAAGCCTTCTTTGTTAGACAGGAGGGTAAAGAGGGTGTTTAAAAATTATGAGTGTCAATTTAAAGTTTTTTTCCTAACTGTGTATTGCTACCTTATGGCATTTGACAAAGCTAAGAATTGCTTTCTTTTAAACAAATCATACCACAAATCTATTGATAATAAGGTTATAGATACAATTCTGAGGGAGAAACAACCTTTAGAATGACAATATATGTTAGTTTTGTTGTTTATTGTCCTTAGCAACCAATATAGACATTTTGACACAAAGACTTGGTTCCGTCATAAATTGATACTTTATTGGCTAACCCTTGGAAAAGAAGATTGCGCGTTATGTAGAAACCTTAGAAGGGAACGCTTTATATTTTTTCATGCGACTAAATCAAATTTATTATTTTAGGAAGTATAAAGTCACAATTTAGCATGAATTAAGCCTAATTTTTTTCCCGCTGTTATAAATGACTTCAGTATTTACTCAATTTTAACCAAGGCTTTGGTATGGTAATACACAACAAAATTGACATTCTAGAGCTTTAAAATAGCTTTAACTTGTAAAATGTGTCTACTGTTAAGGTTAATTAAAGTTTTTAAACAAAAAAAGACAGGCTTAGAAGGTACAGTTTTAGAAATTTGACTGAAAAAGGAGAAAATGCACTTTGACATGGCATGTTTCATAAAATCACTTTTTTGTTGCATTTCAGTGTCAACTGCTAACCTTCATAAAATATTTATTTCTGAACAGATTTTCAAAACTAGCAGGCCAATTTGCTCGTTTTATCTAGAAGAAAACAGAAATCCATTTAAAGTGGAATTAGGAAAAAAAAATGTTAATCCTTAAGGTAGCAATACACAGTTAGAAGTTTAGTTTCACATTATGGCCCCTGTGAATTTTTTAAATATGAAAGTTTTTGTACAATAAAATTGATTTTTAGATAATTGAAGAATAATATAGCCTTCTTAGTGGGTTTATATAAACATTTAGATTGTTTTTAACATGTTTTATAGGCCATTTATATGATTGACAGTCCGTATTTTCCTATCCGTACCGTTCATAGGTCCATAAATTATTGTAGTGTTTATCAACAAAGATTTTGCGCTCGATCTTTTCAATTCAATTTTATGGAAACACAAGCAGAAAGGCATATGATTTTTTTTGGACCACTTGATAGATATAAACCTATGGATTCAAGAAAGGTATCACTGTAATTGATTGAAGTTTTCCTTTAGACCAAATTTTGGAGACTTTTGTGACATGTTCACCCCCCCCCCTTTTTTGCTATATTTTGTATCTAAGAAATGCAGATTGTTGCCATGGTTACACCCAAGAGGGATTATATTTCACCCTTATGACCATTAGAAATCAAATCTTTGGAAGATTCTCTTTTTATAAGTATATACATGCATAACACACATATAAATCCTTCTTTGTTAGACAGGAGGGTAAAGAGGGTGTTTAAAAATTATGAGTGTCAATTTTAAGTTTTTTTCCTAACTGTGTATTGCTACCTGAAAGACGGTCGTGTTTTTCAGCGTGGTATATAAAACTTATTACTCTGTAGTTATAATGAATAGTGACAGTGAACATGTGGATGAACCACGAGATGTTGAGAGTAGTGTTAGTGGCGCGGGAACCGCCATTATCAATACCGGTTCTTCAAAGACGAAGAAAAAACGGAGAAGTATATATGACATTCTTGAAGAGAAAATGAACAGTAAGTTGGACAATGTTAATGATAAATTCGATACTTTAATCACAAAAGGTTTGTCACAAAGACAACCTGAAGGTCATGAGTAAACACAAAGTAAGCTGCCTACATGGGTATTGTTATGCATATGTACATGCAACAAAGTTTGGGTATACTACTGCAAACCTTACGGTCAGACAACGTAGATTCTGATAAAGCAATACAACAGGTTAGAGATGTATTTGCCATGTCCACTGAAAGCTTAGATCAAGTGGGGCGTACAGGTACTTTTCATCACAATGTACGGAGGCAAGTATCTATGACTGATACAGATTGATATGAAATTGATGAGGCTAGAGACTTGTCTGATTTACCATTATCAGCCGATGGTGTGTTTGGATCTGACTTTGAAAAATTTCTCAAGACTTGTAAAGAGAAAAATAAAGCTCTGGACGACTTACTACCAGACATTAGTGTTAAAAAGTCCTATTTGGGTAAGAGTAAGACAGTGTCTTCTTCAGAAGCTTCTGGTTCTAAGAAACCTTATGTTTTAAAGGACAAAACAGAGTCATCAGATCGTTCTGGTTATGCAAATAAGCAAAAAATTTAATAGTAGACAGTTTGAGAAAAAAGTTGGGCATAGTGAGACTAAAAATGAAGTTCAACATTTTCGGATCCCAAAGTTTAAAAGAGGTGCTAGTAACAGTAGAGGAGGAAAGATCTCAGGACATTTTAGATGACAAGGTGAGAAAAGTGAAGTTTCCGAAGATACACATACCGGTCGGGGGGAGGAGGGCGGTTAACACATTTTTTACAAGAATGGGAGCAGATAACTCAGGATCAGTGTGTTCTGTCAATTATCAAAGACGGTTACAAACTGGAGTTTCTGCCAAAACCTCCTTTTCAGTGAATAAAAAAGACAGAAGTCAGTACAAAAAATTTGGGTATTTTAAATTTAGAAATAAATTCTCCTTTGGAAAAAGGGGCTGTAGAAAAAGTACCAGTCAAAGAAAGAATGACAGGTTTTTACAGTACATTTTTTCTAGTTCCAAAAAAGAATGGACAAATGAGACCGGTTATAAATTTGAAACTACTAAATCAGTATCTTCGGAAGCAACACTTCAAAATAGACACAAAAAGAGGTAAACTAAGTAAAACAAGGAGATTGGACAATAAGTCTGGATTTAAAAGACGCTTATTTTCATATAAAAGTATTCATAAATCACAGGAAATACCTCAAATTTTCTGTTCAAAGTCAAGTTTACCAGACCAAAGCCCTTTGTTTTGGCCCAACATCGTCACCACGAGTGTTTACGAAGGTGGTGTCAGTAGTTGCTGCCCATGTAAGAAAACAAAACATACGTCTAGCAGTATATCTAGCCGATTGGATGTGTGTCAATCAGTTTAAACAATAACTTGTAATAGATCGAGAAATAATGTTGAATCTCCTTGTTCGACTAGGCTTTTTAATAAATCACGAAAAGTCCAGTTTAATACCAAATCAAACAATCACTTATTTCGGAGCGGTGTTCAAGTTCAATCAAGGTTTGGTGTTACCAACTCAGGATAGGATACAGAGTCTATTTCTATCAGTACAAAAAGTAATGAATGGCAATGTTACAGCCAGACATTACATGGAAGTATTGGGGAAAATGGCATCTTGTCTAGAGTTGATTCCGAATGCCAGGTTATTTATGAGGCCTGTCCAGTTACATTTACTTCGAAATTGGACCCCATTAAAAATGAGTTAAGATTTTCAAATTTAATGTACTCCATATCTAAAAGTTAATTTGAAATGGTGGTTGCCTTTAGCAAACATTATGCAGGGAAGATCTTTAAAACAAAATCGGACCTCAGTTATGATCTCAACGGATGCCCCCAAGTCCGGTTGGGGGGGGGGGGGGGGGGAGGGGTCACATGAACAATCTAACAGCTCAGGGTCTTTGGACAGAGGAGCAAAAACTGTTACATATAAACAATCTAGAATTGGAAGCAGTTTTTCTGACTGTGAAGAAATTTCAGAAGTTTTTGAAAAACAAACTAGTTTTGATTCGGTCAGACAATGTTACAGTAGTCCAATACATAAACAAGCAGGGAGGGACTCGGTCACTTCAGCTATGTCAAAGGACTTTATGGATGTTTGCCTTAGAAAACAAAATTTATCTGAAAGCAGCACACATTGCGGGAGTAAACAATGTGTAAGCAGATCAATTGAGTCGGATAAAAATTCATGCACAGAGTGGGAATTAGACAATTCAGTTGTGCATCAAATTTTTCAAAATTGAGGGCATCCAATAATCGATCTTTTTGCGACAAACGAAAACAAGAAAGCAGTTGTATTTTGCTCATAGATAAATCACCTACAAGCATTAGCAGTGGATGTTCTGTCCATAGAATGGAACAACATGTTTGCCTATGCATTTCCCCCCTTGCACTAATTCCAAAAAATTTACAGCACATGCAAAAATTTCAGTGCGAGATAATACTGATAGCTCCACATTGGCCAAGACAACATTGGTATCCCCAGTTGTTACAACTACTAGTAGCTTGTCCTCTAAAACTTCCACTAGTAGAAAATCTGCTGGTTCAGGGAAAGAGAAAAGTGGCACATCCGAACCCAGAAGTGTTTCAGTTAACTGCATGGCTACTACCGACCAGCAGCTCAAAACAAAAGGTTTTTCTGAAAACGCTAGGAAACTCTTGTCAGCATTTTGGCGGGCAGGTACTCAAAAGGATTACAAAGCTAAAATTAGAAAATACAATAGCTGGTGTTCTGAACAGGATACCTATCCCTATACAGCTTCTTTTTTTTAACACATTTATTTGACAAAGGTTTACAGATAGCTCAAAATGCTCAAATTCGTTGATATTAAAGTTTTATTCCGCTAGATAAGAGATCACCATCGATTTTAAATTTAGAGTATCAATTCTCTGCGTTCGGCCATTTTGTCTTCTTTCCCGATTAATAACAACGATATGTCTATAAACCACAAAGGAACAAAACTACAGTAACCGATGTAGTCGTAATTGCGTGTCGATATCTTGTCAATCGTACGGTTGTTTTATCCGACTAACTAACTTGATACGGAAAATATTCTTATTTTTTTCAAATTACCATGGTCTGTTATTTTTAAACTGTTAATATTGGAATTAGTGAAAAAGTCAAAGTTGAAATCATAAATAAGTGTTCCGTGAAAATTGTTTTCGAAAATCTGATTTGTTCATAATTCTTTAAAGTAATAAACTTCATTCAAATACATTCTGATCTTTCCTCATCTGATCACCAGCATGGCTAAAGGTATAACTCCAAAAGGTATTGTGAGGGGTGTGAGGTGACACGTCCAGGTATTCAAGCCATTTCCTGTCGGTCTTGCAAGTTCATGCATCGTTTCACTTCTGTAGGTATTGATCAGTGTACACGGTCGATAACTTATAACTTTCCATTTTGAACTATCAGGTGTATAATATACATCTCTGTCTTGTGTGTCCGAAAGTGATATAATATACTAGTCATTACTTAACTCATACGCTTGTTTATAAATAACATTTCTGGTGTAAAGAATATTATTTATAAAAATATAAATAATACCAAAAAAAATAGATTTGAAGAAATAAAAATCTATTTACATATTTTTTCCAAGGGTTAATTTGGGAAAATGTAATATATACTCGTTGTCAATAGTTAAGGACAGATTGGAACATACCAGAAATGTACGCACTTGTCGACGATTTGTTTATATGCCTGGATAGAAAGTTACGGAACTATCGCGCAATTTAAGATATATACATTGAACATAAGAAAGAAATATACATTTTGTGTAAATTGGGGTAAAAGTTTTGTAAATAGTCCACGTATGCCAACAGTATGTAATCAACGAATTCGATAGACTATTGTATACCAAAAGAAGAAGAAGAAGAAGAAGAAGAAGAGAACCAATTTGATTTAAATACAGGTCGATATATAACTTGCTTTGGTTCATCGAAGTTATGAACATAGTAAAATCACAGATTTATATATAAATTAGATTGTTCTCGAATAAAGGAAGAAATTCGTCATCATCACAATTGTTCCGACATTCATGTAATATATATATGCAACTGGACGTACATATTCACTTCCCTTGGGGATTATTAATACACTAATAATCCCCAAGGGAAATGAATATTTTCTAAGAAAACTATTGAGTATTAAAGTTTCAAATCAATTTCGGGATTTATTTTCGTTCTTGATATTCAATGACAGCAATTTAAAGAATAAACTGCTTGTCCGCTTTAGGGGTATTCTTGCCAGTTGAACAGACTTATAATTACATTCAAAAATAGGGAAAGATGACATTAAGTTCGATGTCTTTTGTTTTTAAACATCGTTGGTCAAATAGCTAAAGAATAATACGTTTTGAGACGAAGACTACTTTAAGTGCCAGTCTGCCTACGAATCAGGAGTGGTGAAGACATGACCAATTTGACATTGATTTCAGTTCATAAAATGTAGTTATGCACAAAAAAAAACAACATTCATTTCTGTTTTCTGTTCTGGTAATAGAAGATACAATTTGGTTGAAATGCACTAGGAATTAACGAATAAGGGGAGATAACTCTGTAATTTGCTATCATTCTAATCAATTTTCTAACCAAGTTATTTAATATTACCAGACACACACAAACGAAAGACCAATTATTTTTAACTCAGGATGTCCGATGATGATTAGTATTAAATAGCATGATTATCTCGATGGGTTTTTTTCTGATCATGTTTTGATTTTTACTTAAATTGCCTGATTCTTACAAAAACTTAATAAGGACGTTCCCGATTATGAATAAATTTGGTTGACGTTTTTCACACTTGAAAAGAATATCTATTCGTAATTTTTCGATTCCATTCCAAGAAGATCCTTAAATTTCCTGTCAATTTTTTAAAACATCTTTTTTTTCAAATAGTGAAGTATTCATGCGTTGTGAGATTTAAAATATTTTGATGAGAACATTAATTCCTAAATAGGTAAATAAAGATCGCTTTGGATGGACTAAATTATATAATTGCAATTGGTAATGATCTGTTTGAAATATTAAAGGTTGCCGATTCTAATTTAAAAAAGTACAATTTTTAGTTCATACACTCGTGTTTAGAAGGCTATTTTTATTTATAAATTTATTCAATTAAAATAATTCAGTATTTTATTGTTACAAAAGTAATCAGAAGTCAAGTGAGCTTATGCAAAATATATCCAGTTATTGTGCGACCTTATTACTCCCGAAATTAATTTTAATTCTTTTTCTTACATTTCTGTGTCTAAAACTATAACTGACTCCCGTATATTATTCATACGAAATGTAATTCACATCTGAAATGGTGAACCGTGACGCCTAGATGTCACTGAATGAAGATCAAAAGATAAGAATTACATAATGCTAATCTTTTAATTACCTTGAGTTTAACTACGCATTCAACATTCACTAAGTGTCACAAATTAATACACATTTTATTTCCACAGTACAAGCAAGTGAAAATGTTTGCTGGAATGAAGCAAAAAGTTCAGAATACAAACATGTATTTTTTAATACACTATCGATCATGTCAGTTTCACATGTTTGTTTAAAGTATTTGTAGAAAAAAAACATAAAAATGTTCTATTGTATTATTTACTTTAATTACTAAAATTCGTATAAAAAAATCCACACATAAATCCTACACTCTAATTTTAAAAGTTGAATGGCTATCACGTACTTTTCGTTGGTTAATAGCTACATCAAAAGTCGTCGATGCGCTTTAAATAGCGTTATTAGTTGGTTAACGAACAAGACTTAAATGATATTAATTTCACTCCCGGCATGCAAAAAGACTTAAACTACGTCACATAAGTCGGTAAGTTTGAAGAAATAAAATTAATAATTCCCAATTTTCTTCTTTATTACTTTTCATATCAAAATAAAACTTGGTGAATATGTTTTTTATGGTATTATGAACATAATAAGATGAAAAGTGAAAAATCACGAATTATCCCTTTAATGTTAAAAAAAGGGGTAACTTTTTTACGTAATGGTTTGTAAAAACAAGATAGAATTTCTCATCAAAGTCCAACTATTTTTGTTCCAGTTTTTTAGAACAAATGATTATTAGATCCTATAAGGGCTTTGACACATTATTTGAGGAATACAGAAGATTTAAGAGACAAGAATGGCAAAGATGAACTAAAATTGTTTTTAACTGTAAATAAACCACATAGACCAGTGTCTTCGCAAACTATTTCAAGTTGGTTAGTTAAGGTGATTAAGTATGCATATAAGAAACAGAAGAAAGATATTACTTCAGTGAAAGGACATTCTACTAGGTCAATTGGACCTTCCTGTGCTCTTTTCAAAGGAGCAAAAATGAAAGACATTTTAGATAGAGCAGATTGAAGTCAAGCTAACACTTTTGTGATTTTTTACTTAAAAGATGTACATGTGGATATTTTAAACATTTGAATACTTTCCCGACGAGTTTTGGTGGAGAGAATGTTTTTAAATCGGTGTGTAAATATTAACAGTCGTATATTTTAACTGTATAAAGAAAATACTTAAAACATGAAGTTGTGGGAGACATTTTTATAAAAAAAGGCAGCAAAATATTTTAAAAAATTATAAAACTTTAAAAGCTACAAAAAGATGTCTGTACATATATATAGAATGAACTGATGTGAAGAAGAGGAAAATAATTCCAAAAGATCTATAGGGGAAAACTTCTATTTACCCACATCCAGAGAGGGATCGCTTTGGAATCAGAGATAATACTAACGGACATATGTCAGGTAGGTTTTTAATTTATGAAATTAAAATTCAAAAATTTGTAAACAAGTTTAAATGTTATGAATAAATTATACCTACCTGACATATGTACGAACCACCCTACCTCCCCGTAAATGAGAAGTTTGATACGCGGTATCTTTCAAGCGCCGTGTGAAAACTGATCTCGTTTACCTGGACCGGAAGTCATAACAGTACACCTGAGTACTAGTTTTTAACTTCCCGTGGGGAGCGAGTTAAATACCAACGTGAGAAAGAAAAACAATGTTCGGGGTTTAGTTGTGAATGCGGGTTTAAACGCAACCGGCTTTCTTCTTCTTGGGTCGCAAAACAATTATAAGGTTCGCAAATCTACCAACATAAAACTCCGGGTCTGCGACTGTGTTAATATATTTTCAAATTTGCAGGACGCTAAAACAAATACTAACAGTATAGTACTACGTCACAGCAATAAATGTTATTATTTACAGTTTTCGATTGCACATTAAAATGCAGATTACATTGAATCGAAATGCATACCTCTTTATCTTTAAAAGTTCACAATTTCTATCTCAAACGGAAGTGACGAATTTTGGTTACAAAAATATTATCTCTTACTATATATCTAACATTATTTGGCTAATATAAGACTAGAAGTGTGTACACAAAGTCATATTTGCAAAACAATATCGCATGAAGTAACCAGTCTTATATGTGAGTTCCCTGAATGCTTTATAGAACTGACAGCCGGAATCTGTATTTGGCATAAATTCAAAGCTCAGGTATTTATTTTCTATACAGAAGACCTTTATCATAATAAAATCATGGCGTTTACAGGTTCAATTATCTGTTTAGTTCCCCAGGGGTTAGTGTTGGCTCTTTGGGTTTTTTTTGGGGGCTGGGGCCTCAAATTTGCAAAGTAATTCTGCTGTTTCTCTGAATATGGCATATTTAGTACATTTTTAGGACAGAACACACTATTGTTAGCTTTAATGAGGTATTTTTATATTCCAAGCTTAGTTCTTATGTCGCAGTCACAGGAAACCATATTCAGGTGGTACGAGCTAATTTTGTATTTTCAATTGGACGAAAACACCTAAACAACAATATTCATCAAGAATCTATGAGTTTAAATGACTGTGAAGAGTAGATATAAGCACTGCTTTACAATTTAAATTACAAATAAGCATATATTACGAATTTTCTTTACATACAGGACTTAAGGTAAACTATACATATTGTAAACTGTCAATTTATGCTAAATCATGATGGTAAAGGCCCAAAGTTTCTCAATCTTCATGAATATTTTTATAACTTTGTATTTGAGTTTATTTTGTTAATAGGACTCTGGAGATAAACCAGAATTGATGAAACTCTACACGTTTTCTGGTTTTCACCCTATATAGTATTTCTGTAGATATAGAAAATGAAGTTTCCAATAGGAACTCCTTTTACGGCTAAAACTGTACCTCATTAACACGGTTGTCATTCGGTTTAACGAGAAACATTGTCGTGAAAGAATATCTGACGGTGGTCAAGTATTGCGAGACGATCGTGAAAGCTCTGGTACCGGATCGTGAAGTACCTTTAATCGAGAAGACATATGAAAGTTCAGTAAATAATCTTTTTTTGATTAATTACACAGACAAATCAGTTTTTAAAGTACATCGTTTTTACAAAACAACAAAAGGCAGATTGCTTCTTGACATTTCAATGTTATCAAACATGATTTTTTCACAAATTCAAATAAAATAAACTACTTTTCTCCAAATAAGGGCATCCTTTTTGAATTAATCAAATGGTTCTCATAGTTATTTTGTATAAACATAATCTGAAACTTGGTATAAAAAAAACTATTTAGCCAAAATTGATTTTTCGGATCGTAAAAGATCACGTACCGCTTTTTGAAGATCGTGAAAAGGATCGTGAAAGATCGGATGCTACGAAGACGTTAAAATTATTCTTCAATTATATGATAAAAAATATTTTCTATTGGTATTAAGGAAAACTAGATTGGCCAAGATCATCAAAAAATTTGCATTTCAAAGTATTAATATTTTCAGAAAATGAAAAAAAAAAGAAATAACAACTACGTCAATAAGAAAAAAAATGGTCAACAAAATGCTGAAAAAAGGTTCCATGAACATGAACGGATTTGTTATCACATAAGCAACACGACGGGTGCCACATGTGGAGCAGGATCTGCTTACCCTTCCGGAGCAACTGAGATCACCCCTAGTTTTTTGGTGGGGTTTGTGTTGTTTATTCTTCAGTTTTCTATGTTGTGTCGTGTGTGCTGTTGTTTGTTTGTCCTTTTCATTTTTAGCCATGGCGTTGTCAGTTTGTTTTAGATTTATGAGTTTGACTGTCCCTTTGGTATCTTTCGTCCCTCTTTTATTTGTAAAATATTTGGCTAATTGTAGGATGAAGGTTTTCATTGCCATGAGAAGTACTCACTTATCACGAGTTATAGGATAACTACATTTGGTATATTGGATCCTATAATTCTCATGTCCGTCAGACAGGAACCACCTTACCTCGACTTTGCATCATTTCATGGATGAAGGTTTAGCTTTGTGATCAAGTCCGTATCGCGGATTCGTTACGCTATAGGATAACTGTCTGTTGTTATGATTGTAAGGTGTACATTTTCGACTTCTGCAAGATTTCAAATAACATTGACCTCATTATCATGCATCATTTGGCAATGTTCGTGTTATGTTGTTTGGCCTTTTGTTTATATGTACATGAATGCTATAGCACCACAGTATTTAGTGTATGGTGTACATGTCTGCCTGCATGTTTCATATATGACGTCAATTGAATTTGATATATTGAATGATAGTAAGAAGTCTATGTTTTGCTGTCGGTCAGGGTTCATATACTTTCGACCTAATGTTCCGAATTAATTGGCCAAGCATAACTTCTACATTTGTCAGTTTCTATTCTAAGGTACTGTAAGGATCGGAACACCTATATTTGGTGTACGGGATGTTTGTAGAGATCTGTATGGCATTGTTCACCTTTTTATGAACCATTGACAATTTTAAGCGTATTTGAAACTTGTAGTAAAACCCTCATTATTACAGACGTTCAACAAATATACTACTATAATTAAAGCAGAAGAAACATTTCAGCATTTGCGCTCTGGTATTTTTTAGTCTGTAGTATATTGTTATCTTATTGGAAATCAATCCACATCTGCTACTTTGTATATAAAGATAAAAAGAACTTAAGAAAGTACTGTTGCACAAAATGTTGGTTATCGTTCAATCTCAAATTGTTCATGAAAGCTGCTGTTTTTGCTATAAGTTTTTGGTTGATGGTTAACATTTTGGTTCTAACGTTGCATACCCATACTATTGGCTAAATAGTGGCAGTCTGCTTGAATTGTACTGTACCGATTCTCAGAGCTGAATTTTTCACACTGATTTTGACACGTTTTAGTTGTGGTTTTTTTTTTTTTAACTTTCGAGGTAAAGTGTTGATTAAAAAAAAATGATAGCTTTAATTATTATGTTCATTCTTAGTTACAGGCTTCAACATCAAAGTGTAAAAGAAATATTGATTTCTATTACAAGTATCTTAGTCTGGTCACGCATTATCTTTCATGATCAAAATAATGCGTTGCATGATCTTTCACGATCAAGTTTGATGAAAATTCAACAAAATTCAAGGTTTTCAGAAACATATTAACTGTTTTAAGGAAAGGGTATACTTTTATTTTACTGTACTATCAGATACATCAAAGATTAAATTTCAAATATATCAAGATATATTGAAATATAACCATTATAGGTACAAATAGCGTGTTTTTGTAATTAATTCCATAGACATGCATGGCACCTTTTGTGTTTTTTGTTTGGATTTGTTCCGCGTTATGAAAATTAAGCGATTTTTTCACAGATTCTGTACTAGAATTTACATTAAATATCTTTCACGATCCGGTACCAGAGCTTTCACGATCGTCTCACAATAATTGACCACCGTTAGATATTCTTTCACGATCATTTCTCTCGTTAAACCGAATGACACCCGTGATGAAGTTTCGCTAAGGATAATATCCTAATGGAAAGCTCATTTGATTTACTACATGTATTTTGTCCAAAATCAAC
Organism: Mytilus galloprovincialis; assembly: GCF_965363235.1. Taxonomy (NCBI): domain Eukaryota; kingdom Metazoa; phylum Mollusca; class Bivalvia; order Mytilida; family Mytilidae; genus Mytilus; species Mytilus galloprovincialis. The sequence goes on along the minus strand of NC_134846.1, from coordinate 3,205,907 downwards.
ATATAGGGCTATGAGTCATGTTTTCAACCCCAAACTTCTAAGAGTTAAGCTTATACATAAATTATGTTCTACCTCTTCCGTCACTTTGGGTCTTCCTCGGAATTCAATGCGACCGCTATTTATTTTATTTTAACCTGGTACCATTCCTAAATTGTCAGATAAAAATATTGAGATCATATATTTGAACCAGTTCATAAGCACCACAGAATATCTATGAATAGTATATATATCTCTCCAAAAAAGATGTGGTCTGTGAAATAGTTTTATTGACAAAGTGCAACCTAATTGTAAGATTCGAGTTACTTCCGCATTAAATCATTTCAGGTAAGAGACGTGATTCAATTTGATCACAGTTTCATTAAAACGTTAAATAAACAAACTGTATTGATAAGCTTGTGATTGAAAGCTATCATTTTTTTATTAAGTTGATTTTTGACTTTCTGTCAAAATCAAAACGTTTCAGGAATTAATAGTTAAAAAACCGAAATTTGACTGGTTAATGAAAAAAAAATTGGAGATGTTCGAGAAAAAAACCAAGAAGGACTAAGCCGAAACTATACCATTTTTTGAAGCATTTCTTCGCCAATAATAATCCTATTTGCCATAATCTAATTTCCCTGACAGAAACTCTTGTACAATTTATCAGTGTCTATGATCGTTGTTTCAGCAAAACATCTTATTAAATCAGAAGTACGACAAAACCTATTTTTCCGGGTTATCCGCTTTTTAGAACATATTGTAACAATTTATTTTAATGTATATTCATTTAAGACGACACCCATATTAGACATATTTGAGACGGTTCATGGTTTTACATTGTCGTAATACACGAAAATACACGAAAATAAACTGTTTGCAACATTAGTTGGTTTACAGTGGGCACATTTTTTAAGAATATTTAAATACCATGTTGACAAAATTAAAAAGCTATTTATTCAGCACGTTGAGTCCATATTGGAATCATCAGTGGTATTTAAATCGAATCTGTTTGAAGATTTGAAGATTAATAGCTCAAGAGTCAAAAAGGTATGCCTAATTCAGCTTAGTCAATCTAATGGATACGTTCTATCATATGATTTTGCCATTTGATAATGGTCTTTCCGTTTTGAATTTTCCGCGGATTACAGTATTTTACTTTCTTCACATCACCTCGAATGGAACAATCTACATGTTTTGAGTAAAAAAAAGTATAAGATCTATGAGTTTTAATGTCCCTCTGTTTTCTTTCGCCCCTTTTTGTGATTAAAGCAGTTCATTTACTACTATTGAGACAATCTTTTAATTTTTGCTTTCTAATTTGTGTGGTTATAACAGTTCGTTTACCTTAATGTTTCTCATAAAATGTTAAAATCGAAAAAAAAACAAAAATAGTAAACAAAAAAAAGGACAGATGTTCGGTTTCCGCTATTTTCAAGATCTTTAGTAAATCTCATTTGGAGGTTGTTGAAATTTTCCACAGGAAACATGGACAATCGTTCGTTATCGTAAAGGTTGGTATTTATTGCTGTTCATTATTTATAACAATAAGATATGATAAGATTAAGTTCATCCAAAGTCCAACTAAAATTAAAAAATACATTATATCTCAAATAGTCTATAGAAAAAACTTGTTTAATGAATATTCATGAGGGGTAAGGTATATAATAGCTGATATATATGGTGTCTACCTTTACTTATATCAATTGAATACAATAGTTGTACATGAAATAACTAAACATGTTGCAAATTATAAAGATAGCAAATTTTGTAATTGTTACTGGAATGTTATTGTTTCATGGTTGTTCCATATACGTATCTACTACTTCAAAGGAATTAAAAAAGAGCCGTTTCTTAGTATTGTCAATGTACCTAAGTCTCAGTGACAGCGCATTGGGTCTGGAATACATTTATCACAATATTTGAATTTTTGTGAACTCTCAAGGTGTTACATTCCAATACCAGTGTTTGATGATTCAACATCTGATTGGTGGAACAGTAATGTCATCTCTTATACAGACTTTATTGATATGCATCGAACGACTAAATGCTACATTCACAACACAGAAAGGACTATTGGTCTTAGTATGCACCAATAAAGGAGTTTTACTATATTTCATACTTTGTCACTGTATTGCTTTGTTGAGATTTGGTATGGCAACAATCGATGGACCAGTACCATGTGACCCTAAAAACACTACTACTACCCTGAGTTTTTTTTCACATGACATTCCTTGCTTATGTATTGTTGTTGCAATAATTTCTTGTTACGGTTTCGTAATAAACAGGATGATTCGTTCGCAAAATGTACTTCAAGCAAGTAGTATGACGGAGAGCCAGGTCGCCAAGAAGAAGGCTAATGCTATAAGAACACGTAAAAATGCAGTTACACTGGGTTTGATAATTGCTGTATCTTTAGTGGCAGTTCTACCACGAACTATGCTTGTGTTCTCTTTGTACATGGGGAATACATCTGCTATAACAGGTACTCTCGCATTGATATTCAACAACTTTTTTCTGTTGTTAAATCCTGTAGTAGATCCCGTAATCTACGTCTTACGGATTAAGAAGTACCGTCAATATCTTCTGTGTAAATGTCTGAAGAACAATTCTGTTACGGACGCGACTAATTCGACAGCCGTATCTTAAAATGTCCAGATTTACTATATGTCAACCAATTGTAGAACGTTAATTATTGATCAACTATGTTGTTACAAGAAAAAAGTTTTCATTACTCTCTCATTGACAACTTGTTTCTGTTGTTAAATCCTGTAGTAGATCCCATTATCTACGTCTTACAGATTAAGAAGTACCGTCAACATATTCTATGTAAACGCCTGAAGAGTAATTCTGTTTCGGATGCGACTAACTCGACAGCCCTATCGTAAAATGTCCAGATTGACCATATATCAGTGAAACAAATGTTGAAAGTTTCACAATGTTTCATCAACTATGTAAAGATGTATACGTGTTGTCTTTCAATAATTCAAATATATTCAAACAGTATTTGCAGGTATACCTGGCTTAAAACTCTAGATAGACTCAGTATGTTTAGATAATTAGTAGGTTAGTATTATATTTATTGTTGTCTTCAATTTAGAATAAAGAAATCACACGTTCCATTTTTGTAGAATTCAATGTCTTTGATGAAGCCAGAACCATATTAATCCAAAGATGAACAAATGTAATGAAAAAGAAAAGTAGAAGAAACAGACATTAACGTATTTACAATAGCAAGGATATCGATCAGTCAGTGATGATAACACTTTTATAGTGTATGATACGTAAAAACTATTACGTCGGCATAAAATTTTAAAATGCGTGTAAGCATTTAATTAGCGTATGGGTAGAAAATACAATGTACAATAAAACAAATACAAACAAAAATACGGGTAGTCATAAAAAATTGTGAAAAAAAACAAAAAGACAAAGTAAAATTTATAATAAAGTTTACTTCCTTAAACTAAAAAACATCAAGACATATAGATACATTCATAATATAAGGTTCAGAACTTTCAGTTCGGTTTTTTTCTGGAAAATAACTGCAAAAGGTTTATTTATAAAAGTTACTCGAAATATCTTAATGAAAATGCATTAATTCTTATTAACATTTTCAGTGAGTGTAGCGTGAATTCAAACCTGTTCATGGAGGGGATGATCGATAAGGCCCCTTCTTGTCCGTTCACTCTACTTATTGACATCCTTAAGATACTTAGTATAAAAGGATGTTATTGAATATCAGATATTAATTAGATACCAGATGGTTTTAGTTATTAAATATATATTAGATATCAGATGAATATTAGATATTAGATATATTTTACAAACAAACATTGCATTCTTGCAGTGTTGACAAAAAATACCATGATGTATTTGATACCATTAGTTATTTATCGGTCGTCCAACTGTCTATATAAAGGCAACAGTAGTTTACCGCTGTTCAAAACTCATAAATCCATGGACAAAAAACAAAATCGGGGTAACAAACTAAAACCGAGGGAAACGCATTTAATATAAGAGGAGAACAACGACACAACACCGAAAAGCAACACACAAAACACCACGAGAATAACAAATATAACATCAAAACCAAATACAAGAATTTGGGATAGATAAGTACCGTGCCACGTCTTATCTAAAAAAAAAAAGAGAATACACAAACGACACAACGTTAAAATGCAACACACACAGAAACGAACAATATTATAACAATGGCCATCTTCCTGACTTGGTACAGGACACTTTTAAAGGGGAATAAAAGTGGTGGGTTGAACCTGGTTTTATGGCATGCCAAACCTCGCACTTAAATGGCAAAGTTAAATATAACATTGAAATGACAACATAATATTACAGGACTACAATACAAATAAAAAGGTGACCATATTAGACAAAGAAAAGCATGATTAATAGATAACAAAAAGCATCAGGTTTAAAATTCAATACGCCAAAAACGCGTCTTGTCCACACAAGACTCAATAGTGACGCACAGATATAAAAGATCGAAAGTGAAAAAAGTAATAAGTTGTACAGCACTGAAGATCAAAAGTTGAAAAGGTTTTGCCAAATACGGCATTTTTTGTATGCCCGGGATAAGAACATTCTTATTATATAGAACAATTCATGCTATTGCAAACAGTAAATTTTATCAAATGAATATGAAAGAGATATACATAATCATGATAACGAAACTGAAGTATTAACTAATTACAGAAAACTAAACCCGAATACATAACGCCCAGATATAAAAGATCGAAAGGGAAAAAAGTACAAAGTTGTACAGCACTGAAGATCAAAAGTTGAAAAGGTTTTGCCAAATACGGCATTGTTTTTATGCCCGGGATAAGAACACTTTTATATAGAACGATTCATGCTATTGCAAACAGTAAATTTTAACAAATGAATGTGAAAGATATATTCATAATGAAACTGAAGTATTAACTTATTACAGAAAACTAAACCCGAATACATGATGCCAAGTTCAATACAGCATAGACACACCCGAATCAATCCAGGCGTCAACGCAATTAAAAAAAATGACGTCACATACGATGGTGAAAAGGCAAACGTTATGCCACATTTGAATTTATGAAATTTAGAAACAGCATGACGTCACACATGAAAAACTATAATTCAAAAGTGAGATAGAATTAGGATTGCTTTAAGATTATATTAGAACTAAATACTGATAATTTATTAAAACAAAATGCATATTGCAATACTTATTAATAGCAATTAACTGTAATATATATATGTCCAGTTTGTTATATCACTCAGCTCAGCTGTTAATAAAATTGCATATCACGGCTTTGTGGCGTCAAATACGTTGACCCGGCCTCATTAACTTTGAGCCGTACGTTTCAGCGACGTCACAATGTTTAAACTGACGTTGATAAGATTGACTCGAATCAAGTCATCTTCTGGTTTCCTGACGAAACAAAGAAAACACTTCAAAAAGACGCAAATACAGCACAATAAAACGATTATCAGGTTATCTGCATAATGATATTAGCAGTCACATAGTGTGTTAGTTACCTAAAACGACATATATACGGGGTCAGTAAATTCAATATAGGATGAGAACAAAGCGTATATATCGTATTTTGTCACTAGCACATACACTATGTAACGAGTTTATCTTGCCGACTATCTTTATTTGTTGAATTTCGACAAGAGTTGTCTCATTTGCAATCATACAACATCTTCTTACCTTGATATTTAAGTGTTCAAGTGTTCAATTGTAAGAACCTACTTCCATTGGTCTGCACAAAAACGGAACGTAATGTCAACAATAACAATTTAATATCAACAACTTTGATATAACAATAGTCAGCAGAACTTTCAATACATTTAAATAATCAAATTGGGCCAAAGTCGTAACCGGTATTGAAATAAGTCTCCCTCCACACCTAATATGGAACATACACGGTCTGCACGCGGACCCTTTTCACCTATCATATTCCTAGAAAAGTATAGGAAGTAAGATAATGTGAACTGTCAGCTGCTTGACACATAATGAAAGATTTTTGAACAAGTTCGGTGCGCTCACTCGACAAAAAGCTTCATAGTGCGACTCGAAACTGATATTTTACAATATCAATATGCAGACAACCTGATAATTTGTACATATACCAACTTTACCCGGCATTTCTACAATTAATATACATATACTCTGACTCGAAACATTTGAAAACATAATACAAACGTTAAAGATCTGTTACAACATGTAAATTCAAACACGGACAATGAAGAGCTATGCATGCGGGAAATTTATTCCTTAATTTTGAAATTATTTGATATTCATAATATCAAGATTTGATAAATCATACCAGGATTTTCATGCCAGTACATATTAACTGATTACTGGGCGGATGATTCACACTGAAACTAACAGTCCACCAGCAGTAGTATCTATCCAGTGTTATTTATTCAATCAACGGTACCTATTTAAATGCAAATTCATAGTTCCACAAATCATGTCTCTTTTAGAACGATTGAAACCACAAACACTCACTAAAATGTAAAATCACAAAAATGGCCATACAAATGTTTTTCTATCATACCTCTATATTCTGCCAGCAGTCGATCTCGACTTAGTGCTAATTGGTACATTATGTTTTCCAAAAATTGGTTATAAGGAAATAATAAAGTTTAATCTGTCTATTCTTTATGGCTTCGTTATGATCTATTAAGTAAAGCCATTTTGCAACTGATTTTTGTGTCGTGTTCTTATTTTGTAATGTAGAACTGCCGTTCTAGATAAAAATGAAGGGAATGCCTGACCCAAATCAGGGGCCTGTACGTATTTAGATTCGGTGGTTGAAGTTTGTTTATGTGTATTATATATTCTGTTTTTCGTAACTTGTTTTGTATAAATTGGGACGTTATTGATTTTGCATGTCGGGGACTGTTATAGCTGACTATACAGTTTGGTTTATTTTTCTCGTTGCTTAATGTCGTACTGTAAACTACAAGTGATTATATATCTTCCTTATTTGAACACTTGTGCATGGAAAGTTGTCTCGTTGGCAATCTAAACTTACTGACGTGGTTTATCATCTTCATAACATGTTAACGTACAATGTATTCTTTTATTTGCCTTTATGAATATTACTCTTACTGTTTAGTTTGTTTTTGGTGATATAGTTTTTAACGGGGCTCTGTACTTATACTTTCCGTCATTGTGTTATTGTTCTGTGGTGACATTTTGTATTCTTGTCTCTGAATTTTGCTAATGTTCTTTGTCTAGATGCCTTTTTTTCTTTCTTTGTTACATATGACGTTGCTCTGTACTTATATGTCCCATCAATGTGTTAGTGTGCTATAGTAACATTTTGTATTCTGACATTTCAATTTCGCTAATGGACTTTGTCTTTTTGCCTCAAAGTATTTCTTTGTTACATATTTGTTTGTTTAATATAGGTTAAGACTATAACACAATGTTGACCTATGTACCCTTATTTTTGACATTTTACTCATTATTTCTGTTTATTTTGTTCACACATCGTTGTCAATATAATGGAATTTTATACAGCTGTCATACAAGTGAGAGGTGTAGCTAACTATAAAACCAGGTTCAATCCAACATTATCTACATAAAAAGACACCTCTACCAAGCCAGGAATATGACAGCTCTTCTCCGTTCTTTTGATGTGTTTGAGCTAGAGATTTTGACATTTGATTACGGACTTGCCGTTTCAAATTTTCCTCGAAGTTAGATATTTTGTTATTTACTTCATATTTTTACGAAAAGGTGTCTTTAAGACATCAGCCGGATTTTAAAATGTTGTACTAGCACCATATGGCAAAATTTGGGGTACTTTGCTAATTTGCATAGCGGCCATTTTGCCTTATCATGACGGCAGCCATTACAATAGGATTATATAAGCCCTTTTAATAAAAATGCCAATATGCAAATACCTATGTCGAGTGAACAATTTGTTCGCATATAGGTGAATTGTACATGTTTTTAGGCTTCTGTCCGTGTACAAATTGACATTGTCTACTCTGAAATCTTTCGGCCTTTTTAGTTGAAAAATCGGAAGCGTAATCATTGTGTAATTGCTATACAAGATCAAATAAAATGACAGAAAATCGTAAATAGCAAGATTCAAAACACAAATACATATGCAAAAAGATATTGCTCATGTTTTGTTCGCATATAAGGAAACACCTTGTAGGTTGAATTTTAAAGTTAAATAACCTGCTTTCTTAAGTTTCTTTTAAAAACATGATGATTTCAACCTTCCCATTTCGTGAAAAATCAAACTTTAAGCATTTTCCCTTAGACTTACACAGCATTTTTGTATTTATTAGTGTTGTCAACGGCTAACCGGTTACCGGTTAACCGTTCGAACGACCGAATACCGAATACCAAAAAAGCTAACCGGTTAACCGGACTTCTTTCAATTTAAATAGATTTCATATAAATTTGTATTGAAATCATTGAATAGTTGTGTTTTCTTTAAAAAAAACGTTGTCGTGGTAATTAATTTGACGGATCAATTGTCCAGTATACCGTATTGTTAATCAAAAAATATAAAATTAATTAAAACTTGTCTCTCAGCTCGGGGCAAGATCTTAAGGAAACATAATTAGTTTCATGTTTTTTTAACAGTAATTTTTAATCAGTAATACGATTTAATTTTATGATTTACTTCATTATTTCACTTTTGATCTTATATTGTGTAGACCTACATCTGAATGTGAAATCTCCGTCGTGCAAGTCTTTGTCATAACTAAATGCTAAATCAAAAACTGTAAAAGCAAGCCAACGTGAATGTAATCAATGTATACTTGATGGTACGAATATCAGGATTAATCAATTTTAATTGAAACAACTCACATTATTTTTGGAGACAACAAGACAAAATGGAAGAATCATCGGTTCCAGACATATTCAATTCTACGAGATCAAGACGTTTTTTTTTTTATTTTTCAATTTGAAGTTAGTACAAACGCCATAATTGACACCGTGTATTTGATTATTAAAAGTCAAACTTCGACAGGAATCTTCACAGACAAGCCTTTTAAAACCAAAGGCCAAATTTCAATTCATCGTATTATAAAAACGTAAATGTATGACATGGATGGAATGTAGTCACATTGACACTCATACCACATCTTCTTATATCGATGTGTAGGGTACTTTTGATAAGGCCTTCAAACATAAACTTCAACTACCGGTTAACCGGTTAATCGGTCGAACGATTATACGAGTAACCGGTTAGGTAAATGTGTACGATTTGACAACACTAGTATTTATCCACCAAAGGAAGTTTTTAAGATACATTAGTTTTAGATACATGACGGAAAAGGACTGGACTATCCGCAAATCTAAAATAGATTATATTTTCAATCTTAAGCTAACTTAAAGGGAAGTAATTTGATCAAAAGGGACAAAGTCACGTGGTGCAAATCATTTGAATAAAGTACCTTTGATTTTGCCATATGCAGTGGTCAGGTTTTGTAAACTTATAGAAAGTTATTTTTACCTACGGATATAGTTTGACTAAGTAAGGATTCGTATTCTTGGGACTGCAGACATACATTAGAAAGAAATGCTTACAATGTTGATGCATGTTGTCTAGATCCTTACCAAGTTTATTTGATCCCCATAGATTATTTCACTTGACAGTATAGATTTTAGTATGGAACACATACTGTTGGTAATTTTCCATGGATATTGTATTATCAATGCAACACATCAAATTTTAAAAACAATATTCACATTTCAATGCAAGTACTGATGCTAAGAGTTTATAACTGATGATTCACTTGGGAAAAAATAGACCCAGTGTTGTGATTATAATTAACATGCACCAATTTTAGATCCGCAGCAAAGTGTGAGTCCGGTGAGTCAATTCTTTTATTTCAAATTATTTGAAGTGCCCGACCCCTTTCCCTAAATTAAAAAAAAGCTAAATACAACAAAAACAAATAAACAAAAATAAAGAAAAAAATATAATTTTAGCAAAACAAAAAAAAAACAAAAAAAGAAATACACTGTATTATCCTTTAAAGTTTAGTATCACTACATAAATATATAACGATTATATAATGTATATATTCTAAACAAAAACTTATTTTATCATTCACAACCGTCGTCTTTTTGCACAAATATATCTTAACACAGAAAAGTACGTAGTTATCTTATGAACGTAAAAGTAAGACTACATATTTATTTAAAGGTCTGTCGGTTTATATACCTAAAAGCAAACATCCGGGTTATAAATTAAATTTTCACAATATATTAATAGAAAATCTATATTTAGGCATGAGAATTTTAACATATTTAAACAAATTTTTCGTAAGGTTATTTTATATAGATAATTATAATGCAAACTTTAAAGTGTGTCGTTGTAGGTGATGGGTGAGTTAGAATAATGATATGTTTGTATGTAAATTCATCTGTTGTGTATGTGTGCGTTTGGGTGTATTTTTAAAAATAAATTGTTTCATTTAACATTTCTTGAACATCATTATTTGTTCAATTGAAAATATAAACACACTTAAGTTGAAACAATGTTTTAATAAAATTGAGAAAGGAAATGGGGAATGTGTCACAGCGACAACAACCCGACCAAAGAGCAGACTTTTTAAAGTGCAAAACTGATGAAACAAAAAGAAAAAAATGAGGGTTTACAGAAATGAGAATTATGGCTTAAGTGCAAAAAGAAAATATAAAAAATAAAGAAAAATGTGGAAAAACTAAAAAATAGAATACTGAGGTGCTTTAGTATAACAAAACGATAATGACTGTCACAGTTAAAATAAATAAAGAATAGAGAATGATGGTCACAATAGATGAAAAAAAAACAATAAAAAAAAACATCTGTACAAAAAAGATTAAAAGAATGAAACACCCCATATCATGACTCTCACAAACGGTTAGTTTGGTTAACAAATAAAACATGGAAATGAGCTCGGGTTTAAACAGTTCATTTTCTTTTTGATAAACTTTATCTTTTTATAAAATTATTTCAGTGCCGTTGGGAAGACATGCTTGCTAATGAGCTATTCAAGCAACAATTTTCCTGGGGAATATATTCCAACTATGTAAGTAATTAATATATATCAGTTAAGACTAATTACATTACTTCCCAAAAACTTTCAATGACGCTTATGAGCTCATACAAAGACGATATAGTTCTGTAATTGTCAATGAAATGCTACATCATTGTTGTTCAAAAAATGTACTATGGCAAATGTTTCATATTTAGGAGGAGAACCAATCGAAAAATTTCAAGCCTAGTGTCTACATGTATGATGAGTTTAAATCCAATATTTGAATTGTGCGAAGTAGGTCAAGCGGAATGAAGCACGGGGAATTCGAATGTGACTGGATAGCGAGGTTTGTTCAATAGGGTCAGCCCCGTTACCCTATAACAATCAACATACATGTACAAACATTTCAAATGCATTCCTATGAGATGCAGAGGATTCATTACTCAAATTCTGATTGGACATGAATTGGTATTCATATACCCTGCACAGAGTTTCGGACGTTAAACTGCCTTCCGTATAGAAATATATTAAAGAATATCCAAGGCAAATCATCCTTTAGTGTCAGAAATGAACAAGAGACAAACACAACACTTGAAAAATGTGTAGTACCCACTGTAATGAGTACCTTTATTATCATCGTCAGCATTTTTCTATTTACTCTGAATTTGATACTACACTGTAGTTACTTTGAAAAAACAACTGATCGATTGATTGTTGTTTGCTTTGAGTCTTGTAGCGTATATTCAAAGCATGTTCAAGACAAACAAAATCAAACAAAATCAGAATTGGGATTGACCGTGAGGGCATACTGGATAGGGACAGAGATTTTTACTTGCAAATGGCAACCTATGTTCCTTAAAAGAGTTCTTGAGAACGTTTGCAATGTGCAAATCGACTAAATCAGTGTATATAACGGTCGTCCCACTTTTGCAAAAATTTCACTGTCGTTGGAAGAAGACCAAAAGTTACTGTATTGTTATCTCCAGCGACTTTTTGGGCATACAAACATGTAAGTTGTATCACACTGAGACAGCTTTAACGGAGGACATTTCTTATGCCTTGATAGAGCGTTATTATTGCTGACACGGAACGTCATCGTTGTCATCAATTCACAAGTCATCGTCACAGAATTATACGACTTTTCAAACTTTCTGTTTCTCTTTTTACTTTCTCTCCTCTTTGTTCACCTACAATGTATGAAAGCTAATATTATATTGTATAAACTGTTTGTTTTATATGTATGTCCATTATATTATACTATTATTGTAACTTTATATTGTATTATGGAGAAGACTTCATAAGTATGATTTACTTGTGTCTAATCCATTTTGCTTTAATTCAGCAAATAAAATATGTTTAAACTAAACTAAGGATGACATTTAATGCATTATCAATGTAATGAGGTGTTCTGAGAGTTATTAGAAGTCTACACATTTATTTTTTCGTTTAATCTAGATTTGATAATTACAAAGCTATTGTGAGAGTAAATGACACATGTGTCCAGTTATGTTTGTGGGATACGGCTGGTCAAGAGGACTATGATAGACTACGGCCACTCTCTTATCCGCAAACTGTAAGTTATATGATAAAATACGGCCACTTATATCTGTTATCCACAACCTGTAAGTTATTTTCAATATTTGATACATCATAAGATAATGACAATTTTTCCATTTTCAATGAAAATTTAATGTTGATTATTAGGTCTTTCCACTTTTCTGTGGAAAGACCTATTGTTTTTCTTCTGATTATTTTTTTTTTTTTTTTTTTTTTTCTTCCGCCTAATTTTGTTCTTGCGATAAACATTTGTTTCGCAATATGTCGCTTAGATATTTGGTATATGATATCGAACAGTTTATGCACTTTTGAAATTTACCCTGCGTAAACGAATACTTTTCTTTGTAGGAGTTATCTCCCCAAACACTGTTTTCCTTGTTAGCGCATCTCCTTCGCAACCGTAAAAGATTATGACAAATTTATTTTACAAAATTGCTCGTTATATCCTTCGCATGATTTGTCCTATTTTGACCGAAGCGATATGACCGCTCCATATGAGAGTTATTTCCCCTTATGCATCTGATATAAGTGATATGAATTTCTATCTTATAAATCATAAGTGATAGAGACCTAGGATCTTTTGATTTGAGGTCCTTGGTCCCAAAAAATGAAAATTAGGTCAAGGTCAAAGGTCAAGGTCATATTCTAATATTTGAATTTGGCTTATTTTCACTTATATCCAAAGACTGTATAAGATATCAACAAATTATTTTTACTAAATTGTTAGTTGCGACATGTCGTAAGATGTAAATTTTGATTGCAAGCGTACGTTGAATGTAAAAGGGAGTTTTCTCCCCTCTTGTATTTAAAAATACGCGTTTGGTGATATAACTCATTAACTAAATATAATAAAGACCTATGGTCTTTTGATTTGAGGTCCTTGGTTTATGACCTTGAAACTGATCTCAAGGTCATAGCTTAATTTGACGTTCTAGATTTTGACCTTTGCTTTTATTCTATATGTATACATGATAAAGATATACAACTTTTAGAAAAAGATATCAAACCATTTAACCTTGTAAAAAACAACCGGAAGTGACCTTTTGTAAACCGGAAATAGCTATTTTTTTTGTACTTTTTAATATAAAAGTATATAGAACCAGATATTTTTGGAATCAGTGTCAAGTAAATATTCAAATATAATCGGAAGTAACATTTTTCAAACCGGAAGTAACAAATTATCTCCCTTATTTAAAAAAAAATGTATGGAAACAATATATTTTTGGAATCAGCTTACTAGGAGCTATCATTTGACGATTGAAATGACATTTTAAACTTAGTTTCACAACTTTTCATATCAAAATACATTGTTTTGATGGAAAGACCTTCAATTGTTCTCTGAACAATTGGTTTTTAATTATTATAGTCTCTGTTCAGTTTTTTTCACATTTAATTGTCATATGTGTGGTGACAGGACGATAAGAATATTGACATTTCAATAGAGACATCAATATTGAAATTGACCTATAATGGTTCACTTTTAAAGATTGTTATTTGGATGGAGAGTTGTCTCATTGGCACTCACACCACATTTTCCCATATCTATTTAAAAAATGTTTAAAAAGTAATTTTGATTAAGGGACGACATCAAAAGATCAATGTAAGATAAAAAAAAAAAAAAAACTTAATTCAAATAGTTTGGGGGTGGGGGGTTGAACTGCTGCAAGATTTGGTTATCCGACATTGATTTTTACATATATCCATATGGGTCAATCAATTTTTCCCAAATTAAGTTAATAGGGGGGTAGGGGGGTCAGTGAAAAAACTATTTGAATTAAGTCTGTTATCCTTCATTGAACTTTTGATGTCATCCCTAAGCGATGTGTCTCTATTTGATTATTTTATTAGGATGCTTGTAAAAGCGTTGGTTGTTTGTTTAAAGCATATTTTTTACACAAATTTTGCTTAGATCATTGCGTTTACACTAAAACAAAACCTGACAAAATATATCTTTCCTCGATTGAACACTTCCCAATATGTTTTCAATGATTTAATATAATTCTCCCTGTAACACTTTACCTTTTTGCTTCTCATCACGGTTAGAAGGTATTAGTTTTATTCGATCTACACGCCATCTTGAAATAATTAATTATCACAAGTCATATATAGATTCTGATTGGTTGCTTTATGATGCGGTAGAGATACATCAACAGCTATTGGCGTAAATGAGATAAAGAATTATAGACTTTTTTCGTCTCAGGAAGACATCAAATGCAGGAAAATTAGCTATGTGTATGTCAGTTCCGATCAACTGTCATTAATTCATGTCCGTTTAATTATGCACTTCTTGCACACTGAAATTCAATATTGAAATATCAATTATTAATACGTGTTTATTTTCTTTACTAATCTGCAATATCCACGATTTTTTTGCTAAACAATATTCCCGCACGATGGTTACAAAATGCATTGTCTGTCAAAAACAGACACCTCTAGAGAGGCACACCTCCAATTTCAAATGCTTAATCAACAACCGCATGAACACATATTGTACATTAAATTAGGATAGAGCGAAGCACTCAATAGCTTTTTAGAAAGCTCAAAATTGTAACTTCATTTCTTCACAGGATGTGTTCTTGGTGTGTTTTTCCTTGGAAAATCAAGCTAGCTTTCAAAATGCTGAACATAAAGTATGTGTTATGAGATATTTATATCTGTATAATCTTTAACAATCTAATTTAAAAACAAATGAAAACAAAGTAAAAACGAGTTGTCTGTGGGCATGCAATAAAATCCGTCTTAAAAGTCATTTATAGTTTATGTATAGATATTTTATTCGAGCATTAATAACAAATACTTAAATTAAAGATTATCATTCCTAATACTATGACTGTTACTGTCCTTAAATAGCTAAATACAGACAGATATACATTTTATAATAGTAATAATATAAATTAGTTGCTTAGTAGCAAACATATTTTCAAATAGTTAATAGAGTAACAAAATTGATATAATTCTTGTAAGAATTTAACCTTTAAAAAAATACCGACGCCAAGTTGTTAAAAAAAATGGGAATTAAAAAAACAGCATTTTTCGATTTTTTCACAGTGGTTTCCAGAAATCAAGCATCATTGTGCAGACGTTCCAACTATATTAGTCGGGACCAAATTGGACATTCGGGAAAACACCACCAGGTCAAATGCCGAAGGAAAACAGGAAGACAAACGAACGTCAGCCGTGTTATACAACCAAGGTCTAGCAATGGCCAATAAGATGGAGTGTGTCAAATACGTTGAATGTTCTGCCAAGACACAAAAAGGGGTAAAAGATGTGTTCGATCAAGCCATTAAGGCAGTGTTAGTTCCGACCAAAACCAAGAAACATAAACATAAAAAGTGTCACGTGTTGTAACGTGTGAAACAATGTTCATACATTGTACGAAAGATTGTAAGCGAGCAAATTGAGGTTACAAATTCTTCATTTTTGTGCAAAATTTACTGTGCAATATGACAAAATGAGTTGTGATTAATTTTAATTTCTATATATTTTTTTTTTCATGATTAAGTTCACGTATGTTAATTTTGGAACATTCCATTTTGTGGGCCAGTCTATAAAGAAAAACAGAGAATTCGGTTTTCCGAACAGTGTAATTGGTTTTAAATCATTCGATTTTATGAACCAGTATAGTTTTAATTTGTATATAGAATAGTGATACAGCAACAGTCTTGGCTGGTCGTTTAGAGTTGTCTTTCGTTGTTCATTTCTGAAACACATTTGGTAATTATTGCTCACTAAAAAACGGCATAGCTCCTTAACTTACTGTCTTAAGAGTACATGTACATTTGTACCTACTAAATTAAATCACCGAAACATGTTTAGTGGGCAATTTAAAGAGATAGAAGGGGACACAATTTATTTATTCATTTATTTGTTAGGATTTTTTTTAAACTTTTTTTTTCTCTGTTCATTGTCCTCAAATCTCTAAGTCTCCATTCTCTGATCTATTCTTCTTTATTGTTTCCATTTTTTTTTTTTTTTTTTTGGTGTTAATTCTCTGTTCTGTAAATTTTTATAATTTAGACTTTAGTGGAGGAAAATACATGCTGTTATTGATAAATGTGGATAGTTTCCAATTTAATGTACACGTACTTAGTGTACATAATGAAAATAAAATATGTTTAATAGTTTATTATGTTCAGTATTTATTTGACATCCGACACGTTTACATTTTTATATGTCTTTTGAGTACATATAGTGTTTCAACATACGTTATATATCTTTTTCATTGCAATTAACTATGCAGGCTTTGAAACTAGTTGTTGTTGGAGACTGGTAAGTCAGTTTAACTCAATATCAAAAACAAGAAGACAAACATCTACCAAAGACCAAACAACAAGGCTTGAACTACTGAATGTGACCGTACGACCTTCAACAATGATAAAAAATTCCTTACGGTTAAACATAGCGAAATTTTCAACAAGATGACAAAATATCAAATAACTTAAAGACAAAACGATCAGCAATTGCATTATATGACTCGGATATACAATAGATTGATTATTCGGTCTGGTTTTTTTTTCAATTTGAAGGTTGTATGGTCACATTATTACTTATATTCACGCCATGTCGTTCTATAATTGTCCCATATGACTATCTTATAACATCTCCTATTTTTAATATCAAATCCAAACCCAGTCGTCTCGTATTCTAATGCCCTCGCTCCTGTTTTTTCTTAAGTTTGGCAAACTGAATTTTAAGTTTTTAGCGCCAGATCATACAGTTCACTTAAAAATATGAATTCACGTAGAAATAGAGTCTTACTTGAAGAGCACATCGGTGTGCATATGTTTGAATTAAAAAAACACACACTTTTAATGAAAAAACGCACCTAGTTTTGTAATTCGAACTCCACGTCTTGTGAACTCTGTTAAATAGATAATCGGCAATCATACCACATTATGGCACATATCCATGAATTAAACATGTTGTAATGTAAAGTCACTGACCGTTTGAGATCCTATTTCTAACACGTGAAAAATATATCTTCGCAGAATTGTAAATGTTAAGGTGTGTGGGTGGTATTGTACATGTAACACATGATATTGTCATACGTCTAGCTAGTGTTTGGGATTGTTCTATGGATGTCCTATGCCGCTGGTTAGCAAGACTTTTTTTAGAAAGAAAGCCGAGGGAGTAAATATGTTCAGCCTACATTACCAACCAGGCGATCTGGTGTGTATCTCGGAGCAGCAAAGGCTCACGAAATTCTAAGTGCATGCCATCTGGTATGTGGACATGTCCTAGCACGCAGTAGCTTTGGTTAAACTATGATGGATCAAATAGCAGGTAATGAGAGGTTCGTAGGCTAGCTACATATGTAGGTTAATGGGAGCAACTGAATTTCTTAAGGGACGTCAAAAATCTAAATATACTGGTCGATCAGACTTCTAAGCAATGGAAGGCATACCTATTTGAAGGGAAACCATAAAAAAATGGTACACCATGCATGTTAGGAGTTAAGCTAGGAGGTAATATTCTCTACTTATAAAACAGCATCTGATTACGGAAACAACTACAAGAAAACACTCACTTAATTCTTATGTGGTGAAATATCTAGTGATTGCACTATGTTCCTTCATATATGAATAGTATAATGTAGATCGGTATTTGTTAATAGTCGAACGAATACATGTTTAAAACATGATAAGAACAATGAGTTTTGATTACCGGGTATTTGATTATAAAAGAACATCTATTTATATAGACTCGGATATATAAAATTGTAACTTGCCATGTCTCGAATATGTATAGAGTTATGGGTAATATCCTCTACTTATGTTTACAGCTAGGAGGCAATATCCCTTACTTACATATAGAGTTAGGAGATACTGTACCCTGCTTATATATAGAGCTGGGAGGTAGAATGAAATTCAAAACAGTGTAGCTGTGGCCATTGATTGACACATTAAAATCATCCATTGACTGGGACAATTTACGTGAACGTTTGTCTGTAACGACCACTGTTCACGACGTACCTACGATAGACATTTAAACTGTGGGGTCACCAAAGCCTTTAATTATAAAATAATTCGAAAAATTAATCAGGAATAACCTTTGTGTTTTGATTTATATAATTGATATAAATCAAAATATCGTGTTATTTCTGATTAATTTTTCGAATTACTTTATTTAGGTGTTGAGAACCTTTGGTGACCCCATAGTTTAAGTGTCTTTAAAAAGTACATAGTGAGCATTGGTCGTTACATACAAACGTTCACCTAAATTGTCCCAGTCAAGGGATGATTTTAATGTGTCAATCAATGGCCACAGCTACACTGTTTTGAATTTCATTCTAATATAATCCCCATCATATATCTAGAGTTTGGGGTAATATTCTACTTATATTTAGAGCTAAGAGGTGATATCGCCCACTGATATAGAGAGCTAGAGCTAATATTCCCTACTTATATACAGAGCTACAATGTAGGGGATAATATCCCCTACTTATAAAACAACATATAATTACGGAACTTTGGGAGTCATTCCTTGATCGCAGTGCATGTGGATAGCTTGAGTCCAAGGATTAGAAAAAAAACTCACCTTTGATCAGTGGAAAGTGATTGCACTATGTGTTTTCGGGTATATCAAAGACTAGGTAGATAGGTGTTTGTTACGAGTCAAACGAATACAGGTTGAACAATTATAGAAAAATAAAAAAAAGCCTCGATTTTTTATCTGGTGTATTTTTTCAATAATCCGTGATCATACCTGCTGCAATGCCTGCATACTTTGGCTGAAAAAAACAAACTTCATATAATTTCTTCCACCGAAGTGGTTTTCTAGATTAACCTTCACCGGGAACCCTTTTTTTCCAAATATCCGACATCATTGGATGTATATGTAAGGAGTTAGCTGGTAAACAAAATGATAATTTATGTTTTAGTGGTGTTGGAAAGTCATCTCTCTTAATGAGCTACGTTGAGAAAAAATTTCCAGGCGAATACGTACCGTTTGTGTAAGCATATTTATTAAGATCATAAAAAACTATATTAACGTATGTCTAAGCAATTACAGGAACAATAGATCAGCATACGAAATTTTATGCATGTAAATAATCAAAAGAAAGATGAAAAAAATTACAAAATATTTTTACATAAATTACTTAATTCAAAATTCTACATTATTATTTAAAGGCTCGAGAGGCAAATCAGAAAAAAAATGAAAATAAGAAGATTTGACATGGTCGTAATGAACAAGATGCTATCTATTTAAGGGGGCAGACCTTGGTTCAGGGAGATAACTCTTTAAATCAGTTAAGCGTTTGTAAAAGTCAAGTTCATCAATGTAATTTAAGCATTTACCTGAAACAGATTGAAAATAATCTATGTAACCTAGAAGCTTAGAATATATTTTTGAAAATGGTTGACACAAACGTATTGATGATTTTAAGAGTTATTTCCCTTAACCTAGGTCTACCTCCTTAAACCAACTTATTTTCGAAGATACTTGATTTTGCGTTTAGTCCTTTCAATACTACTTGGCGGCAATTTCATTTCGCGATTTTCTTATAAACTAGATGTAGTTATTTAAGTAACGATCCAAGTTTTAAATTTTCGAGGATATATATATACGCGTTATTTTTCTACTCGCGATAGTCGCAAAAATAAATGCTCGCGAAAATAAGTTGGTTTACAGTATCCGCCTTAGCAAAAGACAACAAATGTGTCTGTACAGTCAAGTTAAGAAAACAAATTCTGTTACAGTATTTACTATTGTATTATTACCTCATTTTTTGTCAAAACAGTGATTTGAACAACGGTACACTACTCGTTATAGATGCGACCTTCATGATTATAAACATAATATTCAACTCGATGAAACATTCGTGCAGTTGTGTCTGGTAGATACTGCTTGCAAAGAGGAATACGACGGATTACGTCATACGGCGTACAAGGAAACAGTACGTATAACTCTTATGTTAGAAAAAGTTTATCTCATGTGTCTTATTTTTGGACAAATGTCAAAAATGGAATGTTTAAAGGGCATTATTATGAGAGTAAAATGTGTCTACATGTATTGAAGAAGAAGAAGGGAGATGCTAAAATGAAGAACGACTGACAACACCATGGCAAAAATAACAACATAAAAACGTGATGCGACAAACAACTCCACACAAGACTACATAGAAAAACTATACAGACTATGCTACACGAATCCTACAACTCACGTGTAGCATATAACATAAAAGACCAATCTTAATAGTGTAGAAAATATTTTATAATTTGTTTGATTATGGACAGTCATCTTCCTGCATTATATTTTGCTTCAGTTTTATATAAACTCGTATCAAGTGCATCAATTTATGATTAATTTTAGGATATGTGTAAAAAAATAAATAATGAATGTTCAATTTTGTAAATAAAAAAAACAGACTACATTTTGTTGCTGACCAATTTTATAAAAACATAGATGGTGTAGGACCATAAGATGTTTAAAGGAGGACAATGAAGTTCACTACAAGAAAATATCATCCGAGCTTGATAAACAGTGTTTCATATATAATTTTATTGATTTTTTTAATTTGTATTACTATATTTCATCTGCAGAACATTTTTTTAAATTGTATTTCTATTTTATTGGCAGGATATATTTTTGATTTGCTTTTCCTTGGATGACAGTTACAGTTTTCAGAACGTTGAAGATAAAGTAAATACCTATAGTCTAGTGTTTATTTGTTTATTTTCGGGGATACAGGAAACATTGTATTTTCATGTTTTATTTGATTTCGAGCAAAATCTAAATACAAATCTATAGAAAATTTTAACTTTGTAGTTACGGATGTAGTTCTTATTTGAAATTTAAAAAAATCTGGAATTTAAGATAAATACTATAAAACAGAAGAGCACTAGTAGGGAACAAAATAAGCTGAAACTATTGAACTATTGATAGGTTATTGAGCTCCTTTTCAGGATATCTAGTTTTATTTTTTAAATGGCGGGAAAAGGGTGACTCGGACTTTTGAATTGGTATTTTGTTGGGGGCCCAATCGAAAGAAAAGAAATCTAGATCTGTTGAAATTTCGGTAAATGAGTTTTTATGAAATGTTGAAGTCTTATATGATATTGTCAGTTTTTTTTTTTTTTTTTTTTTTTTTTTTTTTTTTTTTTTTTTATTATGGACTATGAGGATCCATTTGGTATCTTTAGTCTCTCTTTTACGCATAATTGAACATTTAGTTTTTAAATCCCAATTTTTATCTTTGATTTGAAATAAAAATCACATTATCTTAAATGCGTATCAGGGCTCCATAAAAACATGTACAGCGCAAAGCGTGAAATTTTCAATGTAGGTCTACGTACATTCTTGTAAACTACGGCGGATAGTTGGCTCACTGGTCGTCATATTACACCTCCTTATCAACATGAAAAAAACACTGTAATTAAAAGATACATTATATTTTTGAGTGCGATAGTTTTACGCCCTCAGTTTGTAAAATTTTCAGTAATTAAATTCAAGAAACTATCTGTAATAATCAACAGATTAATGTGAACAAATGTATTATCATGATGCATATTTCTTTGCAGTGGATTCCTGAAGTACGACATCACTGTCCATTTGTACCTTTTATTCTGATAGGAACAAAATTAGATCTACGAGAAGAATACAAAGATGCAGAGAACGAGCCATCTTCCCAAGGAAATTCGTTTGTTTCTTACAAAGACGGAAGGTCCCTATCTAATAAAGTAAATGCGGCTGGATATATTGAGTGTTCAGCTCTAACACAGAAAGGGGTGAAATCTGCCTTCGATGAAGCAGTGAGAACAGTACTGACCACTACAAAGACTAAGAAGGGCAAAACAACGTGTTTATGCACTTTGTGATTATGTGTGATTTTACAAAATTTAATATATTCAAAGACTTTGATTCTAAATCTGTCACGTATAAATGATTTTATATATTTAAGTATTAAAGAAAATTAGAGATGAACCTTTAAATGATTTGATATGCTCGTTTTAATAATATTCATTGATTGCTTTTACACTAAACGCCTCTATACCGTATGCGATTAATTATTCAACGGATATATACATGTATATTGCGGTGGATTTTTATTCAAGACATACATATAATCGTTAGATCATTTTATTTGAGGTATTGAGCTGGCATGTATGTAACTACTAAACACTAAAAGTAGTCTTATGATAATGAAAATTTACTCTGATCCTTGTCATTTGCATAGTTTCTTCTGTACATTTTCTAGCATAGAACTCCGAATTCTTTTAAAAACGGAGTGTTACTGTGCGTATTGATGTGTGTCTGTTTATTCTACATTGACTAATAGGGTATAGAATGAGGGCTGTAATCTCGCAAAAGATGTTTAACCCCGCCACATTAATTGTACACATCTCCCTGTTAAAGAATCACAAGCTTTTATATATTATATAAATTAGTTAGGCTTTTGCACATTTTGTAATTAAATATGGCGTTTATTTCGCTGTAAAAAGTATACATTATTCGGCCGACTGAAGCCTACTCCGGGTGTGGCATTTCTCGCTGTTTTGTACACTTATTGGTTGCCCTGAGCGGTGTATTGCTTTTAAGTCGGTTTGTTTCCCCTTGGACACATTCCCCGTTGAAATTTTCTGTTTTTTTAGTAGAAATAAATAGTTTAACCCGCCTGTACAGATGTAACAGGTCAAGTTAATTGTAAAATTAAACATAATCACAAACAATAACAAAGAACAAAAAAAGGGCATAGCACAAATATTGAAACGTTATATTTATTACAAATAATGTCTAATCATTTCATACAAGTTTATTTCGATATAAACATGTATATACGTTTGTACATGTACAATGTATATGAAAATACGCTAAACTACATGACTTTGTATGTATTGTTTGATTACATCGCTCTTTTTATGTTTTTGTAGTTTTATGAATAATGTTTATTCGTAACATTATCATCCAGATATTGGATTGTTGACTGCTTCTGGTGTATTTTTTGTTATTTTGCCGAAAAAAAAGATTAACTTAATTTTTACTTATTTATCAAGTAATATTAATCATTCCTGCCTAACGTTACCCTAAGTGGGGCAAGAAATTTCATTAACCAGCTTAGAGAATTGAACAGACGGTCGGACGAGGGACACTTATTCATTTAAATTAATGTTGAATAACGACTGAAATAAGTTGGCTAATAACTAAACAATAATTTGTATACTATAATGTTTTATCATTTCCTACAAGTTTACGCGTAAACTGTTTAATATAAGTCGATCATACCACGCTTTTTATGTCCTTAAATGATTTTTTACACAATATGATCGTACATATTTCCGGGTGTTTTGTTTACCAAGTATTTTGATATTAAAAGAAAAATAATCTTTATTGTTAAGGAGAAACTATTTGGTTATATATATATCGCATGACGATGCAGCATATAAAATGTGTGGTTGTAGGAGACGGGTAAGTAACGTTATTCACTTATTTATAGTTACTTTTACCATGTGAATGGAGAGTTGTCTCATTGGCACTCATACCACATCTTCTTCTTTTATTTATGTACATAAGTTATATATATATACATGTATAACGATTCATCCAATATGTGTTTGAAAATAAATGAAAAGAGACGCTACAGTAAACGTTAATTTAACGATATAACACAAACATATACTTATCTTTTTTTACGTTTTTCAATGATATAGATAAGCATCAATGTAATATGTATAGGGATTGAGTGTTGCTCGTGTTAATGTGACCGCAATTTGTCATGCATAATCGTCCGTCCGTCTGTCCCGCTTAAGATTAAAAGTTTGGTTAAAGTTTTTGGTCAAGTTATTGTTATGATTAAGTTGAAGTCCAATCAACTTGAAACTCAGTACACATGTTCCCGATGAGATTATCTTTATAATTTTAATGCCAAATTACAGTTTTCACCCCAATATCATGGTCCACTAAACATAGAAAATGATAGTGCGAATGGGGCATCCGTGTACTTTGGACACATTCTTGTTTAAATTCAAAAGTAAATTAAAGGTAAAACATGTTTATTAGCCATTTACCACGCTTCCTCAAGCTAATAGCTCAAGTTCTTACTGTCTATCAGTATCATGTGACTTATAAACATACTTTTAGCTGACTATGAGATTTGGATTTTGCTCATTAGTGAAGGCCGTACGTTCACTTATAGTTGTTAACTTCTCTATGAAATTTGGTCTCTGGTGGAGAACCATCTCAATGGCAATCATACCTCATCTTCTAATGTTTATAGTTTCCGATTGCTCAGTACTGATAACTTCTGTTCCACATATCAACACACTGGTGATACATATTAACGTATTCATTTATGATAGATGATGCCTACATTGCATTCGTCTCAACTCGGCCGATTCCGTTCCCCCAAGGAGAGTAGCGGATACTACCGAGGATTGCCGAATGGCTTAAATTGATACATAGATATTTTAAAATGTTAAAAATTAGTTAAAAACCGAAAAAAAAGTTTGAACTAAACCATAGACCATTGATTATTCGAGATAAATACCCTGACACACAAAAAGGCGATTCACACTTTAACGTTTTTAATAAATTATAATAAACTCTCATAAACCAATAAGCGAATTAATTAAACCAAATTGTAAAAACAATCATATTATGTCAAGAGAAGTTTTTTTATTATAATATTGTTCCCTCGCCTTACGGCTGGCGAAATTTAACATGTTCTCGACTGGTATTTTTCGCAAATATATATCTGTTCATAATGTTTTCTCTATTTTCAGATACGTAGGAAAGACATGTATTTTAATGTCATATGCTAACAACAAATTTCAACATGAACACGTTCCTTCAATGTAAGATTATTATTATACAAAACCCATGTAGTTTTAATACACAATTGTTTTATCAATGCTATATATAATTCTTACTTTTTGCATTCTAAAATGAAAGCAAAACATTTTAATAGTATTCAGCTTGTAATGTACATGACTATTTCACTTGAAAATTACGAAGTACATGTAAGCAAACTTTAATACTAAAATATATCGATAAGCAGGATACAAATTAAGGCTGCGGCGATGTTTGAGGTGTATGTTTTTACATCAAAGAAGTACATATCTAGGTTAACCGGTTACAACTGGCTAATCATCTATTAAGAAGCAATCACATAACACTTCCCCAAACTCAAGAGTCTTCATATCATTTTGAATTTCACAATATACATTTATATCCTGTATATATATTTCCTCTAACAACTGTTGGCTTTAAGTTGGGTGTCAAATGTAATGATTTGAACCAAGGATATCATATCTGTGCTTTAATAGTACAAGTACCCGGCCACGTCCACTTGTATTTTTGTCCATCTGATGAGTTTAGCCTTTTTCAACTGATTTTTATAGTTCGTTCAAATGTTGTACTGTTATACCACTGTCCCAGGTTAGGGGGATGGTTGGGATCCCGCTAACATGTTTAACCCCGCCACACTATTTAAGTAGGTGCCTGTCCCAAGTCAGGAGCCTGTAATTCAGTGGTTGTCGTTTGTTTATGTGTTACATATTTGTTTTTCGTTCATTTTTTTTTTATATAAATAAGGCCGTTAGTTTTCTCGTTTGAATTGTTTTACTTTGTCTTATCGGGGCCTTTCATAGCTGACTATGCGGTATGGGCTTTGCTCATTGTTGAAGGCCGTACGGTGACCTATAGTTGTTAATGTCTGTGTCATTTTGGTCTCTTGTGGACAATTGTCTCATTGGCAATCATACCACATCTTCTTTTTTATATTTAAGTGCTGTAACCTACTTAGCTGAAAAAGGACTATCCTAAACTAACCCCTTACTGTTGACAAACTATCTACTACCCAACGGAAAAAATCCTGTAACAGACTTAACATTATTTGCTAAGAATTATTCATTTGCATTGTAATTCATGATTACATCGTAAAATTTCGATTGCAAACTACTAACAAGTGTATCTTGAAACTTCATAGGTCACCGTACGGCCTTCAACAATGAGCAAAGCCCATACCGCATAGTCAGCTATAAAACGCCCCGATAAGACAATGTAAAACAATTCAAACGAACATAAAATATTTATCAAATAACCACAAACTCTTACATGGGAGACGCCACTTGCAGAGACAAGCGCACATTTTATTATAAATATGAGTATAATATTGTTGAAAGTTTATAGAAATATATATAGCTAAATTTGTATTAAGCAGCTTGTACTGGTTTCCCCATACTTGTGGTCCACAAATCTGACAATAAATATTATTTATTATGATTAATAATATTATTTATTTGGCAAAATGCTACTGTACACTTTGACTCCAATGGCTCGAATGACTTTAAACCACCTGAGTTCACTCGTGCATGAACTCAATACCCCAATCGAACCGACCTTACTATAATTAACCAAACACGTGTTAACTATAAACAAACAACATTTTACATGTTCGATTTTGTACAACTTTGATAAATACATATATAACAGCTTATGATTTCTATAGATTTGACAATTATAATGCGAATGTAATGGTAGATGGTAACTGTATAGAGCTAGGATTGTGGGATACAGCTGGACAAGAGGACTACGACAGACTAAGACCATTGTCGTATCCACTCACAGTAAGTTTACACACATCTACATATGTACAAACGCAAACGTTGCATGGAATTCAGAACGCTCTCAAATGAACAAAAAATCGAATGAGTATAGGCACATAAAAGTAAATTTTCCGAATTGTGAAGGATGGACAATGTTTACTGTCATTCGAAGATCACCGTCTATCGGACCTCTAAAAGAGTTGTTGCACGGGATCTTATACGTGCTGCGAAAGTGTCACTTTACTTACACACGAACTGGAATTTAAATATCAGAACTTTATAAGAAATCTTGCGCCACACGACCAAACGCGAATCTCATCTTTATCATGGGTTTAATTAATATTAGTTGATAAAAATTACTAGTATACTTTCAACTTTTCTATAAGACGTTTAATACGGGCTTGTTACATGCATATAGAGTATCACGTTTAAAGGAAGAGGTATAATTGCATGCAACGTCCGAAACTTCCATTTTTGTTGTTCAAATTACAACTAGAACTGTTATTTTCCTATAACATAGATATTTTAAAGCATATACTTCATATTTAACAGGACATATTCCTTTTGTGTTTCACTGTTGAAGGCGCAACTAGTTACCACAATATTGAACTCAAAGTAAGTTTAATAAAGGATTATAAACTATATGCTCTAATTAGCTCATATCCCTTCAATGAGTACCGATATAAAGTCATCTGCTATGGGCAAGAACAAGAATAAAGCATATACTAGATTCCATATTTCAGATTTCAGATGCAGCATTGCTAGATAATAGTTATCCTGTTGAAAATTGAATACATATACAATCATAAAGTGTGTGTAAAGAGTTGTAGGATATACGTTTCTGTGTTAATGTCATTAAAAAAACAAACAAGCCTGCACAATTATCATACATGTATCTAACAAGAAAGTAACGACTGGGCAAACCTAAACCCATTTTAAAAAAATAGGGATGGTCACCTGTGCTCCGGAAGGGTAGGCTGATCGTACTCCAATAGTGGCATAGTCATGTTGATTATGGTTAGGACACTAAGGTTTTAGGTCTTTTTACTGTCATTTCACCTTCTGTAACATTTACCCTTCTTTTTACATTTCAGTGGTTTCCCGAAATCCGACATCATTGTCATGACGCACCATTGTTACTTGTCGGAACAAAGATTGACTTAAGAAATACATATGAAAGAATGAAACACAAGTCACAGAAACATGAACAAACTTTTATAACATACGAACAAGGACAAGCACTGGCCGAGAAAATAAGAGCCGAGAAATACGTAGAATGCTCTGCAATGACACAAGAGGGCTTAAAAGAAGTATTTGATGATGCTATTAGAATAGTTTTACATCACAAGAAAATAAGACAAGAAGGTCACGGGAAGTGTGGTTTACTATAATTATTCACTTTTGTAGTACACGTGTTATAAGAATAAATACTCGTTTTCACTGACAATTTTGTTACCGCTTTGTGGATATTTATCAGAAGAAATGTACTAAAATATGAAACTGGGTTGTTCATTCAAAAACAAAAAGTACGAAACTGCCATAAACAGATCAACAGCACCTTATATATCTTCTGATTAAGATTGCAGAAGATGTTGCCAAATCGAACATCTTCAGGTTATGTTTAGACTTTCCGTATATCAGCTGAGCTTGGTTTTTGCTTTGGTAGGGTTCGAGTGTCACTTTCCAGTGCATGTTTTGATCTTGGAGCTGCTTTTGTTACATTCATTGTTGCTGTTTATTTAATGGATTTTTAAATGTTTATTTGATCTAATTTTGTTTTTTTGGGGGGACAAAAGAATTGATCATGTTTGCGATGAGGATATAATAGGTTTTCGTCAGTGCAAAGTATGGTTTTACTATCTTCCTCAAACAGGTAATAATTATTAGAATTTGTTTTTTATGCAAACAGGGAAGACTTTGTATGCAAACAATGTCTCGGGAAAAAAACGATACATACCTGTCAATACTGAATATCAGTGATAAGATCTAATTATAAACTCAACTTAACTTTAAATAGATTATATTGTATTTTTGTCCATCTGATGAGTTAAGCCTTTTTCAACTGATTTTTATAGTTCGTTCTTATGTTGTACTGTTATACCACTGTCCCAGGTTAGGGGGAGGGTTGGGATCCCGCTAACATGTTTAACCCCGCCACATTATTTATGTATGTGCCTGTCCCAAGTCAGGAGCCTGTAATTCAGTGGTTGTCGTTTGTTTATGTGTTACATATTTGTTTTATGTTCATTTTTTTACATAAATAAGGCCGTTAGTTTTCTTGTTTGAATTGTTTTACATTGTGTTATCGGGGCCTTTTATAGCTCACTATGCGGTATGGGCTTTGCTCATTGTTGAAGGCCGTACGGTGACCTACAGTTGTTAATGTCTGTGTCATTGGTCTTTTCTGGATAGTTGTCTTATTGGCAATCATACCACATCTTCTTTTTTATATAATAAATATTGTTTATGGTCAAACAAGGAAAAAGCTAGTAAAAAAAAATATTTGAAGATAAAGATACAATTTAACTTGCTGCATGTACACTATAACTTGTTACATTCTTTTAACTTTTTAGTGTATAAATACATGTAACTACATGTAATTAAGACAGAACCTCATTTTGGATATTTAAAGAGGAACTTCCCTTTTAAAGATGTATACTATAACTACGCATTAATAAATAAAGAAGTGCGTTGTACACATACCGTTTGTTGTAAATCGGAAAAACAGGAATGTGTACACAATGAATTAGAATTAATATCGTAATAGATGAGCGTGTGCATACTTGCTTTTTTGCTGTTTTTTTTAGGGGGGGGGGGGGTGATTAAGAGATTTCTTGAAATTTAAATTTACTCTTGAATTACCATTCTAGTGTGTCGTCCTTCTTTCGCTTTGAGAAGAAGGTCGTGTCCTCTACCATGTTTCAAAAACAAATTCGTACCCAAAATATATGTAGGATATCGTCTTGGTTAAGTTCTTCATGCTCTCAGTTTACGAACTCATTGAAGTTCATTGAATTCTCACATATTCCTTTGCAGTTTAGTGGACTCCACACACTGTGGTTGTGGTGATGTTGAAACTAATTATCACGTCAACACTGAAATTGCAACGTCAGCTGTGTTTTGAACAACGCTGAAAACCAAACGGATATTTTTTTGGTATTGCTCGATTGGAAATATTAAATCAAATCATTCTTTAATTAAGTATGAAAATGTAATGCCTCCACATGTTAATATGCATGAGCATACATGAATACATGTAGCATGGTATGAAAAAATATTAAATACATTAACTTATTACACCCTAAAAAGGAAGAGCATTGTTTTGCCCCTTTTTAAAGTGTTGTCCGGAGTAGCAGTTACAATTCTACATGTGCGTTTCATTTCACGCGATCCAAGAATATTGTGTCTGGGTAGGTTCACATGTTTTCTCCCTTACCAAGTACGTATAGAATCTAGATCAGTGTGCTCGTATAGTATAAAAGAGGGACGAAAGACACCAGGGGCCGGTAACAAGAAATTGTATTAAGAGAGGTCGTAAGTATTGAATTAAGGGGAAGATAAGGTATTCCTAAGATCATTCAAAGAGTGTAAATCAAAGCTCCCTTAGGTTGTTCGTAGATCGGTCTTATTTTCCCCTTAAGATGCATCGTAATAGTTTTCAAGTTACGAGTTCTTAATAATTTTCTGGCGTCTCCGTCTTTGGTTCCTCGCAAAGAAATTAGAATCACCTTAAATGAATCATAAAAACGTTTTAATGAACGATAAAATGTGCATAACAATCAATTACCCAGTTAACCTAAGGAAAACAATTCTGGCCTCTGACCACCATTATTCTTCCCCTTTGCTAGAATGCTTTTTTTTATTATATGCCAGCTATGCTGGCACTTATGGTAGAAGCATCGTTTTGGGACAAAGAACGATAACTCTTGCTAGACGACCCATCTGAAAAGTTTCGTCACTCTCGTTAAATCTCGTACGATTATTTTTTATTAATGGCTGCCAAAATTCTCGTTCAATCGCATTCTTGTAAAAACAGGCAGAACGGAACAAATTCGATGTTAAATACGACATGAATTTTTATTTGTTTGCAAAAACAAGAATTCAGAAATGTTGGCTACTTGTGTAGCTTATTTAAATTTTATTGTACCACGGAAATTACCGAAGTTATGACAACAACATCCGACGCCATGTTTCGTCTGCTTCAACATTCCATTATCAGTGAGGTCAAAGCAAATGTCCTAAATAATCACAGGTACTTCATTCAAAAGTCACAAAATCATAGTTAACGATAACATATTTAGCGTAAAAGTTCCGTCCAGCCATGGGAACACAGAAAAAAAACTCTGCAAGCAATATATTTCGCATTTCTTTTTACAAATTGACCATGTCGGACATGCGGGGTAAACTCCGGTGCACTGGTTGACCATGACTCCTTATGTTCATCTGCCACATATCATTATTCCCCACACCAAGGAACAGTCATAATTATACAGTTGAATGTGATCACGGTTATTCATGTAGTCAATGGCGAATCCAGCATTTTTCATAAAAGGGGGGGGGGGGCTGACGGGGCGCTCCAGTCATGTTTCAGTTATTCCCTATATAATCATCATTCCCCCCCCCCCCCCCAAGAAAAGGGTCTCCCTCTGGATCCTTTGGTAGACCACAGACTAATTCAAAACTTAACAAAAGTTAAAACATTCAAATAATTCACAATCTTCTTATTCTGTACTTTCTATTAAAATGGCAAACTCTCAAGACATCTTTTCATTGATTATGTCACACCTTATACAGTCCCAGGAAATGGAAACTGTTTTGTTTTCTCTCTCTAAGTTGAATCATAAAAGGAGACTTGAGTCTAAGTAGTACATTTAGAACTGACTACTGTATATATTGTATGCTTCAATATTGTCCAAAATTGGATTTTATGGGAAGATGGAGTTATTATGATAACCCATGAGAATAAACCATGATGTGTTTATAGGGCATGTTACTTGGAAGCATGTGGGCTACATCCTTTAAAATTCAAGCTGCAGCAGTCGCCTGCATATTTTATGCATCAGTTTATCCCTGATCAAAACATTTTCACTCTACCAAGTATTTTATCACTATATCACTATCAGGTTCACATTTCAACCTATTTAGCAATACACACTTATGATATAACATCACAGTACAAAAATTGTACCCAGTAACCAAATTGCACCTATTCAACAAAAAATACCTGCAAAAAACTTACAAGTTTTGTTTCACCATGTGAAATTATCTTATTATCATCTTTTTACTCTGGTACATTAATTAATAAGTGATAGATTTCTCTTAGAAGAAATTTAAAGGTCTGAGTGACTATAAACTATACAGAGAACAATACCTGTTGTATTTGTTCAATGGGACAATAGAACTGCAAACAGTTTAAATGGACAGGTAACTATCAGGTGAATCTATGGAAAGGTTCAATTGGGTTCCAATAAAATGAGCAAATTAAATGTGTTACCATGAACATCCTTTTCTTTCAAAAATAATAGTTACAGCATGAAATAAAACAAAATCTCTTTTTATATCCCAGTTTAAAGGATTTGAAATTAACCATACATGTAAAGATGTATGGAATTTGGGTACTGTTCTCATTACAGGATCATGGATTGTTTGGATGTTATTTCAAACTAATTTTTCAATGACTCTACATGGACTCAAAATTAAATTGGTATTACTCTATTGTAAACAAGGGAAGTCTACAAAATAAGCACAGAATAAACTTTTGTCTGGTACATAAAAAAAAGTTTGGTAAAAAAAACTGACAATTTAGGTAAAATTAGGGTATTCTCATGTTAGCAAATTTATTTTCATGACCCCAAAAAAAAAAGTACAAACCTAAAGGCAATAAAATGCTTTGCCATGCACAGCCTGATACGACCGCAGATGTATATTGAGCATATATAAATAACACCAAATTTTTTTATGTCAGTTGAAATCAAACATATTTTTAATTTTGGATCCTTTAAACTTCAATATGGACTAATTTGAAAACAGGCACAGGTAGACCCACATATTTCTATTCAGCAGAAGTCTCAAACTACATGTACATATCTCCTTAATTCCATTTGATAGTAAGTCCTACTAACTATTGAAAATGTGTACATTTAATTTTTTTCTAGCTCCTCTCGTGTGAAAGCAGAACCTTTTTGGTCACCATTTATGTGTTGCATCTAAATAAGAATTGTAACACTTTATAGTGACTGAACAGGTTAAACAAATACTTCTTAGGAAACAGAAAAAGAAGACAACTTGAAACAGCACAACCATGCCAGTATATGTATGTATAAAACTCAGATCAGAATAGCATGGACAATGTGTTAGTTCTATGTCCTTGTGAATTTATTGTGAGGAAAGTTATCAATAATTCTGCAGATAATGCAATTTATTCAAGTGTTTTGTACATTGCTGTTAAAATTTTCACACAATCAGTGAAACATTCAAACAAGCTAAACTGAATTTTTATTACTGAAAGTTTCAAACATTGACACATGCTTTATTTACCAAATAACTCATGTGTTTCTGTGAGAGAAAAATAATCATGTGCAATTTTTGGAATTAAAGGGAAAGAAGATCCTTTTCTCGCTCTGGTGCATGTCAATTGTGAATATATACTTACGGTTACCAAATATATTTTCTTTATCATGATACTCACATCAACATTATCAAGAAGTACATGTACATCATAGGAAAAATGCACAGACTACAGATAAAATGTTTAAAACACCATATTTTGAGTGCATCTCCTGCCAAATCTGTACTAGATGAGTATAATTGATGTAAATAAGGTAATTTTTGGAAGAAAAACCCAAAATAAAAAAATAAAAATACCCCCAATAATGTACTATAACCCCAAAATCAATTCTTATCTTCCTTTTGAGTTTTGTGTATGAACCTCCTGGTAAAATTTCATGGAAATCCATGTACTTAACTCAAGTTATTGTCTGAAACCAAATGTGTTTTTTTTAACATGCTTGTATTTCCCATTTCCATTCTCAATTTTTTTTTGCTATCATATAAGAACTTGAAAAGTAAGCTACATTATGTACATGTAACAAAAAAAAATATATGCAAGAAATGACATAAAACTGACTCTGAATTTAATAGTACATGTCAGATATTGATGTAGAACTCACAAACTGAAGATGATCAGAAATACAAATGTTTTTATTCGAGTCAGATTTTTTTTTACCGAAGCCATTCAGCACTATCATTTAAAATTGTTTAGTCAAAATTTAACACTAGTATTAAGGTTTATCATAACAAATTGGCAAATACAGTCTTATTATCACCTAAAAAATACTGTGTACAGACTGACATGTGCGGTTTGGGAAGTTTTTATGTTTTTAGATAATAAAAGTTAAATTTAATTTGCATATCTGAAAGATAAAATCATTTTTGGCAAAGATCTGGATTCAAAATATTTTTTTGTCCTATGCTTTTTTATTCATCAATTTGGGAATCAGAATATTTTTTTTTTCAAGAAAAATAGCATTTTCCATCTGAACTTATAATTTTATTTTAGACATAAACAAAACGTTACTGTAGCCTTGGACATTCGTTCTGAACATGCATGAAATATTTGCCACTGAACGTTAAACAACCAACAACCAATCAATATCTAGGACATTATAAAGCTGGCATTTAAGGTAGCGCCTTCCTCATATTATATATATATATAAAAGTCCAATTGAATTTAAAAATGTTCACCGCTTCAAACATGAAATTAATTTAACTGCTTATAGACCATAATTATTTTAATAAAAATATGCTTGTCTCAGGACAATCCATCAGTGCTTTTTCTTTTGAGTGCCCTATTATTCACCAGGCCAATGGTAGGATTTGAATCTTGTAGTTGTATAAATGACTTAGGCTTATTGTTCTATCCTTCTTTAATTGGGGTCAAATAACTACTATTATAATGGTTTACTTTTATAAATTGTTATTTGAATGGAGAGTTGTCTCATTGGCACTCTTTAAACAATTTTTTTTCTTCACATTTTGAAATCCTTACAAAAAATAAAATCACAAAAATACTGAATTTCGAGGAAAACTCTAAACGGAAATTCCCTAAGCAAATGGCAAAATCAAATGATAAAACACATCAAACTGACGAATGGAAGACACTAGTCATATTCCTAACTTGTTACAGGCATTTTCAAAGTGTAAACAAGAATGTATCCCAAGTACACGGATGTTCCATCCGCACTATCATTTTCTATGTTCAGTGGACCGTTAATATGGAATGAAATCTCTACTTTGGCATTAAAATCAGAAAGATCATATCATAGGGAACATGTTTACTAAGTTTCAAGTTGATTGGACTTCAACTTCATCAAAAACTACCTCGACCAAAAATTTGACCTGGACCAAAAACTTTAACCTGAAACGAGACGAACGGACAGACGGACGAACGAACGGACGGACGCACAGATCAGAAAACATAAAGCCCATAAATGGGGCATGAAAAATGATGGATTGAACCTGGTTTAAAGAGCTGAACCTCTAACTTGTATGACAGTTCCATTATATTGATAACGATGCGTGAACAAAACAGACACAATAGGCAAAAATGTCAAAAATAGGTGTATTTATAACAGCAACACGAAACCCACTAAAACTGGGGATGATTTCAGATGATTCGGAAGGGTAAGCTGATCCTGCTCCAGATGTGGCGCCCACCGTCTTGCTCATTATGTTACGAAGCCGGTAAATAGTCTAATTCGTTAGGTCACATTCGTGAAAAAGGAACGGGATTGTAGTTACGACATAATAAACATATCCGTTATCATCTGTGTAACGGATATTCCATAACGGTCAACCAACTCATGATGGCTTCCGTAAAGTTTAAGAATTGAAGATTTAAACTTCACCATTTGGAACTCTTGGTTTAAAATTGAAAAAGGTCACAAACTTCTCCTTGCTTTATATTTAACACTTCTCTCAACAAGCCAAAATTGTAATGATTTACAACAAAGAGAAACTACCATCCTCCACACACATGGCCAAGAAAACACTGATATATAATTTCCTATTTAGATGAAATAATAATTAGAATAAAAAAGTTCTAAGGTTCACGTATTAACTTTTTTTAAGCAACAGCTTAGTCGGGACCACTCTTACAAAAAATATCAAGTGAAGCTATTGTGAATTGTTCTTGGTACACCTCTAAGTTGCTAAGTTTGTTTTAAGAATACTTAATAACTGACCAAAAAAAGGATTTTGTGTTACAGGAATTAGTAAGATTGCTTTAAGGTAGACGTAAGAATCGTTCTTAAATCATGCACTTTTTCAAAACATTAAGGGCTGTCAATCATTCTCAGATAGGTCTGAGGTTGGGTCTTGTTACATTCTTAAATCTTAAGACGCTCTTAAGACGTTCGTAAGACATAAAAATGCTTCTTGTTACCGGCCCCAGAGAGATAGTCAAACTCTTAAATCGAAATTAAACTCACAACGTCATGGCAAAAAAAATGAAAAAGGACAAACAGACATACAATAGTACACATGACACAACATAGAAAACTAAAGAACAAACAACACGAAACCCACCAAAAACTAGGGGTGATCTTAGGTGCTGAAGAAGGGTAAGCAGATCCTGCTCCGTCGTGTTGTTTAAGAGATAACAAATCCGGTAAATAGTCTAATTCGGTAAGTCACATTTATGAAAGGGAAGGGGATTGTAGCTATGACGTAAGGAACATATCCGATATCATTTGGGAAACGGTTATTCCATAACGGTCAACCAACTCGTGGTGGCGTCCGTAAAATTTACGAAGAGATGATTATATATTATATAAGTTTCTCGTTCTGATATGCCTGTAAAATTTGCCACCGTATGATGAACACCAATCTATCCTTTCTTGAGACGACAAAACTAAGATATTGACAGTATTAATATTGATGCTCCACTGGGACTTTGTGATCATGCTACCATTACATTTGACTTTTTGTACTCTTTCAATGAATATGAAACTGGTAAATCGAAATATAAATATTCCAAATGTGACTTCGAAAAATTTTCTGAAGACTTTAGCAATTTTGATTGGGATAGTTCTTTTGAAGATAAAGACATAAGCGAGATGTGGAAAATATTTTCTGAAAAATATAAAAAATGTGTAGAAACGTATGTACCGAAAACTAATCCTAAACCGGGTTGTCAACCTAAACCATTATGGCTAACATTTGATTGTCTGACGATATAAAACGCAAACAAAAGGCCTGGTCAAGATACTTGGTTACTAGACGAGCAGTAGATTTTGATTTTTATGAAGTTGCTAGAAACAGGGCAAATGAGAACGTTCGAAAAGAAAAAAAGGAATATGAGAAGTTAGTGGCATCAAAAGCTAAAACAGAGCCAAAACATTTTTGGACATATGTCAAAAGTAAAGTGAAATCAAATTCAGCAGTATCAAACCTCATGAAACCAAATGGGAACTTAACTACTTCCGACAAGGAAAAAGCGACTGTATTAAATGACTTTTTTACCAGTGTATTTACTGCTGAAAATCCAAATAATATACCTAATATTGAAGAGAGAAATTTTGAATCATCTTTAGACCACTTTGTGATCAATCAAGATACAGTTGAAAAATATCTACTTTTATTAAATGGAAGCAAGTCTATGGGTCCAGATAATATTCATTCGTTAATAGTAAAGAGTATGGCAAATACATTTTCAAAACCTTTGACTTTGATATTTCAAAAGTCCATTGACACTGGAAAAATTCCAAAAGAATGGAAAGATGCTAGAGTTACCCCACTTTTTAAGAATAAAGGTAGTAAACTGGATGCAGGAAATTACAGACCGGTCAGTCTAACTTCAATTGTTTGTAAAACTTTGGAAAAGGTTATACGGAAGGAAATGATTGATCATTTAATACCAATAATTTGTTATCAGACTCACAGTTTGGTTTTCGCTCTGGAAGATCATGTATATTACAATTACTTGATGTCATGGAAGACTGGTTATTATATATGGATAATAATATATCCTGGGACACATTATATCTCGATTTTGCCAAAGCTTTCGATAAAGTGCCACATAAAAGATTATTAAAGAAACTGTATTCGTACGGTATTCGTGGATCTATATTAGAATGGATAACTGACTTTTTAACTGGACGTCGACAACAAGTTGCGGTGAAAGGGGAAAAATCTGAATGGCAAAATGTAATTAGTGGAGTGCCCCAAGGCAATGTACTTGGACCTGTTCTTTTCATTATATTCATAAATGAT
Source organism: Mytilus galloprovincialis (assembly GCF_965363235.1). Lineage (NCBI taxonomy): Eukaryota > Metazoa > Mollusca > Bivalvia > Mytilida > Mytilidae > Mytilus > Mytilus galloprovincialis. The sequence goes on along the minus strand of NC_134846.1, from coordinate 3,167,553 downwards.
TTACCAGATGTTGTGGAGTCTATACTAAAAATTTTCGCAGACGATACTAAAATTTATGCACCTACTTCTAAATCTGATGTCTTACAGAATGATCTAGATGCCCTCTACGATTGGTCCAAGTTATGGGACATGAAATTTAATGTGAACAAATGTAAACAAATCCATTATGGAAGAAATAATCCTGAAAATGTTTATACCATGAACAATATTGATATCATTAAAGATGAACAAGAAAAGGATCTTGGAATTATTTTTTAAAATGATCTTAAATTTTCTCAACATATATCAAGTAAAATAAATAAAGCCAATAGTATACTTGGGCTGATTAACCGAACTTTTATCTTTAAAGATCAATATACATTTTTAAGACTATACGTTGCGTTGGTACGACCACACGTGGAATATGGAAATACAATATGGTATCTGCATTTAAAGAAAGATATTAATGCTGTAGAAAAAGTGCAGATGAGAGCAACTAAATTAATTCCTGATATACGACATTTAAGCTATGAAGACAGATTAAAAGTACTTAAACTACCTTCCCTAACTCACAGAAGGCGAAGAGGTGATATGATACAAGCTTTCAAAATATTAAAAGGGTTCGAAGATATATCTTATGAAAGATTTTTTACTGTCATCAGTACAAATACCCGTGGGCATAATTGGAAATTAGCAAAACCTAGATGTAACTCTTCTCTTCGATTAAGACATTTCTCACAACGAATTATTAATGATTGGAATAACCTACCAGTTGAAGTTGTTTCATCAAAAACTGTGGAAGTCTTTAAAATTAGTATAGACCGTCATTGGGAGTCAGTCATGTATCAGTTAAGAAATTGATGAGGACACAAATGGTTTTCTATATAACTTTTTAATTGTGTGAAATATTGCACCAAATCATGCAGGATTGATGATTGTATCAGTTTTGAAAATGTACCAAAATAGGGTGGGCTAAAAAGGATAGGATCCTTCCATATGAGCCCCACAACGATCTTACAGGTACAGGTAAGATGTAAAATTCGTGTCTCATCTGTTTGTTTAGTTTCTGAACAATACATATTTTTAAAGAGATGCGAAAGGTACAAAAAGGGATATTCAACCCCCACAAGTCGAAATCAAACTAATAACGCAACGATACTGCTAAAAGGGGGGGGGGGGGGTCATACATACAAACAACTGTTCCCCAAGTACAAAAAAAAACACAACATAAAAAAATCAAGAATGATCAACCGAAACCAACAAAAAACTGTGGGCGATATCAGGTTTTCGGTAGGGTAAACAGATCTTGCATCCGTTTAATTCATCCGACGGCATTAAATTGCATGAGATATTATACTTTAGTGTTAAAAAATAAGTATTAAACCATTCACATCTTCTTTTTTTTTATATAAAATGTATATACAATAACCATAAATTGTCTCGTAATAGAAAAAGTTCACATCGATTCCCTGATTTTAAATCTTCAAAGAACTGAAATTGGTGGTTGTCCAATCGGTTTTCGAAGACCCTCAGTTACAGCTTTCCAAAATAATTCTTCGCCCATACCTGTCTTATATTTAAGATGCGGTGTACTATCCAGTAAGGTACGCAAAGGACTGGTCATATTTTTGTTTTTTGTTTTCAAGCATTATCAAAAGAAGAACTTCTCGACCTTGTCGCCGTCGTCTTTCTTGAACAATGTCAACTTCCCACTGGCACCATTCACTTTTGGCAAATGCATTTGACATTATGACAACAACTTTCCAAGATTTTTTCAATAATGTATCTACATTTCCAATTATCGTTTCACCAACAGCAAAATCTCTGTGATGAATGCAAAGTTTAAATCCTTCCTCGTTTTCAAGCTTCTTGACAAACTCGTTATGCACCCATAAACGGTTTGCATCGCAGTAAACGACAAACGCATGGTACTCGTAATCTTCACTGTTATCTAAGGGAAGATAACCCTGTCGTTGTCGTCGACTAACTTTTAAAAGATATATACAATTCTTTAAATTAGTATAGCACCTTACAAAAACTGTAATTGATACAATAATGATAAATCCGAACACCGCCATTGAAATTGCTATGGTAAACAGTGGATTCCAGAGAGTACATGACTCAATAGTTGGCTTATAATCTTTAAGTTGCATCCCGTTTAAAGCTGGTGGTTGCACACAACGATATCTTTTTGGATAATTGACAATATTAATTTTGGAACTTCTGAGCCAATCAATTGACGAACCACATTTGGTGACAGGTACACGAAAACTGGTTCGTAGCAAGATTTATTCTACGCAAACTTGACAACAGCTGAGGTGGAATGGATGATTTGTTTACAACTTTGATATAGTTGTTACTCACGTCAAGTTCCTGTAGAGTAGTTACATTGTCAAATATTCTAGACTCGTCCCAGCCATATATCTTATTTGAATTAATGCTTAGGGTTTCCAAAAGAGACATTTTTGAGAACTTGGTTTGGTAAATAAGTAAGCTGAGTTAACTCTAGATTCAAGTATTTCAGCTTTTCTAAAGGATATAACAGTGGACCTAAAAGTATCCTTCCAGGATTAATAACATTTTGAGCAAGATCTAAATGTTGGAGATTTCTGCACTTTGAAAATAGATCTGCGAGAGCAGAGTGATTCAATTTATCAAAATGGAAATTACATTCACGTAAAGAATGTATAAGAGATGTACTATTGAAAGCCCCTTTCTCTAAAGTTTCTAAGTTTTTCCTTCCGACAGCCATGAGGTATAATTCCTTCAAAGAATTCAAATATGCGAACGTGTTTGTTTGAATACGTTTCAACAAATTTTGTTCCAAGCGAAGTTCAGTCAACCTTGGAAGGCACTTAAGTGGACGTATATTCTTTAAACTGTTAAAGGCTAAACTAAGAAATGTCAAATTTGGCATTGTACTGTTACTGGTATCATGAAAGCAAAAAGAAGGAAGGTCGCTTATGTCATTGTATCCAAGATCCAGTCGTTGAATATTCGGTAAATATCCCAATATTATAACTGTTTTTATTTGGTTCTGTTGGAGTTTTAGTTTAATCATTTTTTCTACATTTGAAAATGTTGACAAATTGCAAACATTAAAGTTATTGCCTGTAAGACGAATGTTTTTATGTTTTCTGTTTAGAAGAGTATCAAACATATCAATCGGCACCTCCGTCCAAGCGTTGTCGGCAAAACTAATACTTCGTAGCCGATTTGGTTTTATATTTTTCAAAGCATTCCTAATATCAATCGGCTTCAAGATTTGTTTTTTACAAATATCTAATTGGACGATGGTTGTCACGTGTGACAATGCGTCTGCTTCCATCTTCTCAATCCCATTGTTACTGAAGTTCAGCATGGTTATACTACTATTTGTGAGGTTTGCCATTGTTATTCCAGAAAGGATTTTTATTTGTCCATTCATAAACGTTATCTGCATAACCCTTGCTGGCATACATGGAATATATTCTCCAGAACAGATAGCCTCATGGTACAACTGTCTGTCTTGACATATGCATATCGGAGTAGGACATGGTATATCGATAACACCATCATTATCAGTTGTTTGCATGAACTCCACGTGACGGACAAACAACAGGAAGACCAATTTAAGATATGTAAATACAAAGGATCATAGTTAAATTGCCACTAAAAAGAAAAAAGAAATTTTGATAATTATTTGGTTATAATCATGGATCATAGTTTGACCTTGATAGTTTTACGTAATTTTACTCGCATGTTTTGTGACTTAAAAACTTCAGAGGTTTAGCTAGCTATAGATATAAAACCATATTAAAGCCATTCTTTTCTATATGATGAAATCATTTGATGTGCTTGAGCTTTTGAATTTGAAATTAATTTTTGATCATGCACTTTCTGCTTTTATTTCTCCTTTGCGTTTGATATTTTTGTTATTTTTTACTTTTTTAATCATGCTCTATTGAGTTAAGGTAAAGACATTTTAGGATTTCATTTTATTTCTTCAAATCCATCATGAATAAGTGCTTTTTGTCGTTTGAACTGGGTCTGTGATATAAAAGCCTCCTATAACTTTAGTATATTTATTGTTGCTTATTCTCCAACTATTTCCACAATTATCAGGTATAATTCAAGCAATGTTAATAGTTATCAAAGGTACCAGGATTATAATTACGGAGTGTCTATTCGTCCGGCTAGCCGGACGAATAGTTAAAAATCTCTATTCGTCCGGCCATCCGTCTGCGCATGTGCAAATCTTCAATATCAATCAAAGTGTCATGTGACGTGGAAAGTGTCCAGATGAGGTGTCGGATAACAAACGCGCGTATGCAATGGACGTTTTGAGAATCGGAGATCGTGATTTATATTTAAAGATGTCATAAAGAAAGCAAGAGAGAATGTTATTTGCTTTTAACGAATTTCTATAGGAGTGATTCAAGAACAATAGCGTATACATGTTAACTGTGAGGAATAAGCCTGAAATCAAAGTGAAATTGATGATTTCATGATCCCCAATTTACCTTATGGAGGCAAAACGATGATTCGGAAAAAATACTATATTAAACTTGCTTGGATGCATTATTTGTAAGTTATACTACAACGAAGATCTATCAACATGCACTGCTGATATGCCTGGACTGGGAATATGACACCAGGGTTGGGGTATCCCCCCTTTTTTCTGTTGTATCATATATATATTTGTTTTCTAAAAAATCTATCGAAAACACAATCCTACTTTTGGGGACAGGTTACACGTGCCTATCTTTTTCTCTGATTTCCTATGAATTAGAAATCGCAGAACAATTTAAATGAAGAATCGTGCATAATCATTTGAGGACCTTACTTTAACCAAACTTCACAACAACAATACATTTAGGATCTTTTAGAATCATAGATGTTTAAAGAAGCCAATAATCATTTGCCCGACTATTTACCTTATAAGAAATTCATAGGCAGAACAACAAAAGAGAGAATAATGTGTGCCCCCCTAAACCCCCTCCCCAAATTCCTTTAAAAAAATCTAAATCAAATGTAAAGTTTAGTTTTTTTTATTAGAATGAGTTCTTTTCATAAAACGATGAAAGACAATATATTTAAAAACTACTTATGCTTGATCTATCTCCTTCAAAACACATGTTATATAATGTCTTCATCATTATATTTTGGCCGGACAAATAGCGAAAAACCGTAAAAATGCTATTTGTCCGGCTTGCCGGATGAATAGACATTTTTGACTATTTGTCCGGCTAGCCGGACGAATAGCCACTGCCTTATAATTAAGTACGCCAGACGCTCGTTTCGTCTACATAAGACTCATCATTGACGCTCATATCAAAATACAATGAAGTTATAAAGCCAAACAAGTACAAAGTTTAAGAGAATTGAGGATCCAAAATTCCAAAATATTGTGCCAAATACGGCTAAGGTAATCTATGCCTGGGATAAGAAAATCCTTACTTTTTTGAAAAATTTTAAGTTTTGTAAACAGTAAATTTATAATATCTTCAAATTAACTCTTCATGTATCAAATACATTGCATGTTATACCAAAAAAAACCTGAAATTGTTCTGATGTATTCTACAACCTCCAAGCTCAATTTTACAAAAAGGGAATAGAATTGTAATCATGATGATTTTTCAACAAACATATCTTACCTTTTAACTTAAGGAACATTTCTGTCGATATCCTGACGGAATTTGCAACAACACTGTAGTTAAATGCTAATTATGTAGTGATATTTAAACAACCATCTTTTACATGAATTTACAAAGGACAGGAAAACCGAAAAACTTCCTCAACTTTTGTTAGTTAGTTTTTCAATTGTGTGTATGTTCTCAATTTTACACTTGTCTTTACAATTCAAGAAGGAAAAACAATGTGACATACAGTTTTCCACAAGATAAAAATAAACTGTGTCGCCTTATATAAAGAAAAATGTACAACAACACAAATTCTTTTTATGTATGGATTATAACATACACAAAAATTCAAAATATGTTTTACCAATTGTCTAGTTTATGTATATCAAGATAGTTGCGTGTTAAAAAAATAAAACGTTCAGTAAATATATATATATATAATATAATTGTGCTTGACCTGAACATTAATCTAGTTTAAACTTTGCGGTTTTTAATATACTATTTTTTGTTGAAATTTAAAATTTATCATGTTTATATCTGTTAAGTTCAAAATGATATAAAAAATGTATTGATCAATATCAACTACTTTGAATTCATAATTTAAATAGAGAGACAAAAAATAAATAACAAATGGACTCTTAAACTGAACATAACCTGACAATGTCATGATAAAAAAAAATAAGAAAAAGACGAACAGACAATTGACGCTGCACATAATACAACACAGAAAATCAAATACCGAGCAAATTAAATCCAACCAAAAACTGAGGTGATTGCAAGTGATCGGGAAGGGAAATCATATCCCTGCTCCACCTGTAGCACCCCGTCGTGTTGCTCATAAAGAACAAATCCAGTGATAAGTCTTATTTGGTAGGTTAAAGTTTAGTTAATCTACAAAACAATCCATACAATTTAAATTTTACATAATGAAAGAAAATACGAACGTTAGGTTATCAGCTAATATAACCACAATTTCTGCGTTCACTTCCATAATCATCAAATTGAGAATGGAAATGGGGAATGATGTGTCAAAGAGACAACAACCTGACCATAGAACAGACATTAGCAGAAGGTCACCAACAGGTCTTCAATGCAGCGAGAAATTCCCGCACCCGGAGGCGTCCTTCAGCTGCCCCCTAAACAAATATATATATATATATTATATATATATACAAGTTCAGTGATAATGAACGCGATACTAAACTCCAAATTGTACACAAGAAACTAAAATTAAAAATAATATAAGACTAACAAAGGCCAGAGGCTCCTGACTTGGGACAGGCTCAAAAATGCGGCGGGGTTAAACATGTTTATGATATCTCAACCCTCCCCCTATACCTCTAGCCAATGTAGAAAAGTAAACGCATAACAATACGCACATTAAAATTCAGTTCAAGAGAAGTCACACTGTTTGACATCTAACGGACTGGCAGTGTAAGGACTCGAAAATGTAAGACATCCTATTTTCTGAAGTAGGTCAAACGTATATCTACACTATATAGGAAAGGCACATGAGATAAAATAGTCAACTTCACGTCAGAAAAATCAAATTTCAGTTATTCAAACTTAATGTATTACCAATACAGAACTATGACCTCTTAAGGTGAACTACATTGTAGGTGACAAAACCCAAGTATTTTTAGAACTACTGTCAATAGGGAACGATATACCGGGGTAAGCTGTTATTTTCCTAGGATCTTTCTTGAAATAAATATCGGACAGTACAGATTAAAGATTTGTTTACCTATGTGTAGCTAGTCATTTTCTATAAAGAACAATTTCATTGCGGTCTTTTTTTTTTAATGTGATGGAGGAAAACGAAATGTTTCTTGTAAAAAATATTGAATAAATCAGGAATATATCAAATGTACCATGTCACTGTGTTGTAGAACAATGCCCGGAATAGATATTGATTCCTACAGTAAGAAAAAAAACTAGGGGATACCAAAAAGGGCAGATAGTAATAATGAAAAGACAGATCATGGCTGAAAGACATTAGAAAGAAATGATTAACGCGAAATGTAGAGTGAATAACTGCATAATACGAGGTTCCACTGGTAAGCCCTGGTATGTTCAGTTCCTTGTCAAGTAGTGTAACCCGTAGTGGTAATAGGTTCGCTACACATATGCCCAATCGTGACCGTTAATTGAGTTCTAAACTCTCGTTTTTTATTTATTATTTGTTTTTTATTAATTATTTGACAACCTTTTAAAGGATGTATATATGTAAATTATAATAATATTAACCTTGACATGTTCGATACATGTACACATGCTACTACATAAAACAGAAGATCATAAGATGTTATGATTTTATCCTACTATTAAGCAATTCTTTGTAAAATAGATATATCTACACAACAACCTTAATTTCAACATTATACATGCACAAGTACGTGATTCTGAAGTGTCTTCGCGAAAGATTACATTGTACAATATACATATACGTGTTCATCTATAAGTTTAAGATCACCAATAACCGGACTTACCGATCGGGATTAAATAATAGTTTTAATATTGTAGATAAACAAATTTTGATGGACAGAATTCAAATAAAATGTGTTGTGATGGGAGACATGTAAGTATTGTGGATAAAGCATCATAACTTTAACTTTTTCCATTGCAAACGCCATTTTTGAGGCAGTCTTTGCATGCTGTATTATGAGTTTTTTTTCAATTAAGATTCATTGAGACATTAATTAACTAACAAACACAAGAGGAAGATAATACATTAGAGTAAAGTCTACATCCCATGTCGTCATGATAATCAAATATGTGGTCGCTTGTGCGGTATTTCTTCTGATCTAAGTATCTTATTTCCTCTGATCTAAGTATTTTGACGTCCTGACACTTCAATATGTGGTCGTTTGACAAACCTTTCTGCAGGCCTACAATGCATCTGTGTCCTGTGACGTCATGACATTATTTGTTTATTTAGATATTATGTGTCCTTTCAATAAAATAGACTAGCCTTTTAGTAAGCTTACGAGATTGGAACAAGCTCATATATTTGTATGCGGCTGGGCACCATACCCCAATCAGAGGCCGTTGTGTAACAACACATCATTATAAAAGACTAGTTGTTACACTAATTTGAAAACGACTCGCTTGCAACCGACTACATCAACACACAACAAATATTTCAATTAAACAACACATAGCAAAATAAAAATCATAGCTGTATTTTACCGTTCGTTTGGCGCTTAAGATTTTCTTACTTATTTCAGGACCCCCAAAATAATAAAAAAAAAATGAATTACTGAATACTTATAATATTGGTTTTTCTTTTCTTATATACTTAACCGTTTGTTTGGCATTTAATATTTCCTTACTTATTGGAGGACCCCTCGAGCCCCTCCCCCCCCCCCCAAAAAAAAAGCCATAAAATAACTGATTACTTATAATATTAGTTTGCATACAATTTGTACAAAATGACTACATTATACCTGTATTTTAGAAAGGTTGGGAAGACATCATTGATAATGTCGTATGCCTATAACATGTTCCAGGAAGAAGATATTCCTCTCGTGTAAGTCTATTGTAGAATCATTTGTATATTTGTTTGATTTTTTTTTAAAGTTTGTTTACACAGGGTTTGACTGCTGAATCCCAAACAATGTCACATTAACCTATAAAGTCTATTTTAGCTGCCCATCAAATTCTTCAATTTAATGGCATTATAAACAATATATACGTCATTCGGCAATCCTCGGTAGAATCCGGTACTCTCCTTCTTAGATGAGGGTACGGAATCGGCCGAGTTGAGACGAATTGCGAATACGTTTGAGGTTAAGCTAGCTATAAAACTAGTTTTTTTTCCAAAAAAGATATTTTCAGCATAATGTTTGCGCTCGCTATACATCTTCACGAGAGCAGATATCAAAGAGAAACAATCAAAGATAGCTGATACAGCAGGATGAGTTAAATAAATTAACAAAATATTGGAACTACCATAATGATTTCCTCGTTATTTTTTGTACTCAAAAATAAAGCGTTTGGATGTTCTCGATGTCATTAAATATAGATCTAGGTACTGATATACCAATAAATAAATTATCATTAGAAAGAGGATATCCTCATTAGTTAAAACTAATTTGCATAACGTTCCTCACAAGTTTAAAACGCATTGAATGATAAAGTCATGAAAATATCATATCAACAAACACAAATATACAATAAAATAAATGAACTAGTCGGGAATGCACAATACTTTTCAAAGCTCGATAATTGAAATACAGTTTCTTTAATAAATTTCAGATTTGATTTTAAAACAACTGTTACGGAGAATGACAAACCAGTAGACCTCGTGTTATGGGACACGTGTGGTAATGCGAATTATAACAAGCTACGACCAGTTTCCCTCCCCGACACGGTAAGTTTATACTATGCGTTTAGAAATACCTTCAGTCCTCCGATTTTTGTTATTGTATTATGTATTAACAAGTCATTGGTCGTTTAGTATTTCATCAAAAAAGTTCAATTTAACCAAATTACATCGCGCGTAAAATTGAGGCGCATGATACAAAAAAAGGACATCAGTTCAGAGTCACTAGTATTAACAACTCTCAGTAAAGACCTCGAAATGAAACGCATCTCCAAGAAGCACCAAAAACAAAAGACTGAACAACACAATTTCCACCCCAAAAAACTAGGTTTTAGTTTCAGATGGTCCAAAAGTGTACTAAGCAGGTCCATTACTGACAAACATGATGATGTTAATATATTTTGAAATTTTTTATGGAGTTCGATTTCAGTTGGGTTAGCTATTTAATAATTTGCACAATGCTTTTTTGTTTATATCTTCAAATATGTACACAAAAGTACACTAGTATTCTGATCAGTTATCAGCATCTGGAACGATGGACATTTGTCCTATGGAGTAGTGTTTTTTTTTTTCCCTTTAATTTTGATGTCCAAATTTAATTATGATTCTTCAATATTCGAAACGTTAAATTGAGAATAGAAATAAGAAAAAAAAGCAATAATATCTTTCCCTAAAAATGATGGATTAAAAGTACAAACTATGCATAGTTGCTTTGATCTTTAAGAAGAGAAAATTGCAACGCAATATTCACGCTGCGTGACGTAAAGTGTTTATAATTATAAAAAGTAAAATGAAATAACATAAAACGGTTATAACTGGATATAGATCATATTGACAGTCCTAGGATAGATACATTCATGTACATGTATATGCACGCATGATTTAAATACAAAAGCTCGTTGATTATTCAATTCAGACTGCGTCATTCCTTATATGTTTGAAATGTTGTGTTTTTGTTTTCATAAAAAAACAAAACAAAAAAAAAGTATAATGAAGAGTCTCATTGACACTCATTCCACATTTTCTTATATCTATATGAGACGTCTGGGTATTGAGATGTTACTTTGATGCCTGCTCGTTTGTGTTTTCATTTGTTACTTTTAAAATAGACGTGTTTTTTCATACACAATATTCTTGATATATATTATCTTTATCAATTATTTAAGGATGTCTTTCTGCTTTGTTTTTCCCTGGATGATCCAGACAGCTTTGCATTTATTGAGGAAAATGTGAGTAGTTACAGAACGGGTTGATATTATTAGACCAAAGCAAATTTGTTTGAAAGATTGTTGTTTGCCTAACGTCCAATGATAAATAGTTCATACATATAGAGGACAATGTAAAGTAAGAAACTTGAAAGTAAAATGATTATTTCAGAAAAATATTAGTTAATACAACATTCAACATCATTAAAAGCAAATAAAAAAAAATAGAAAAAAATAGAAAGCATCAATACAATATGGGAGTGAGCTGTCATTTTAATGTATCCTTCATTTCATCCAGGATGCAAAGATATTTTGAAAAAAATGTTTAAGTTCGTATTTTACTATCCAGAAACTAATTAGTTATTATATCGTATTGCACTATTAGTGGAAAAGCGAGTCCAGCATTTTATGAAGAAGCTAGTTGATGCATTAGCGTTTGCAACAGGGGGACACGACTAATGTCTTAATGGGATATAAACGTAGTATGACCCTTCCAGAGCACATGTAGTCAACCCCATTTTATTTGCGGAAAAAGGGAGAGCTCTTCGGTTTTTTTAAAGATAGTGTATTGGCCAGTGCAAATATTTTTATTCCTCTCTTTTTTTTTTTCATAATTTATCTTTATTTCAGTGTTTCCCGGATATCAAGCGTCTCTGTCCAAATGCATTAATTTTGCTTGTTGGTACTAAAAAAGATTTGATAGATGTTTGTCAGAACGAACAGGAAACAAGGAAGAAAGACACAGGCAACTCATATGCTTATGAGCACGGAATAAACCTGGCAGAACGGATTCAAGCTGTGAAATATATTGAGTGTTCTTCAAAAACAGGAGAAGGAATAAAATCAGTGCTACAAGAAGCAATCAAATGTATATTTAATAAGACAAAACGATTCAAAGAAAATATTTCAACGTGTAATGTTTTGTAGTTGCTTCGTTCAATGTGTTGTCCTGTGATAAGTGTTTGTTCTTTAGTCCTATTTCATCAGATAGTTTTTTTTTTATACTTAGATAAAATGAAAACTTTTCAATGCCTTTTTCAAAAATATAATAAAAGTATAGGTCACCCTGCTATTTTTCAAGCTACAAGTCGTGCAAAATTGCCAAAATTTGTAAAGATTGTTCATGAATTCGAAAAAAAACCATTTATGTGAATTAAAAGAAATCCATGAGATGGAATTTTAAAATAAAATATAAGAATATAGGTTTTGTAATATGCTTTAAGAAAATAAAAAAATAAAATATGGTGTCACCGAACTTGTTTTCTTGCGGCAAGTTAAAATTGAAAATTTCCCTATCATTCCATTATACAAATTTTACCATGAGAGTTATCTCTGACTCCTTAAATTGTCAGAATTAGGCCGATGTACAATCCAAGATGGCGGTAAACAGTGAATCTACCTTAATTTCACCAGTTTGTATGTACATTATACATAATTTTATACTGAAAAGAGTTCAATATTTTTATTGTATTTATTTTCAAACCTCATTTGTTCAACGCTAGCTAATCTACACGACACGAATCAACACTAAAAGTCACTGATCATTTATCTTTTTATATAGGATATAACTGGGTTTTTCTTCAATAAACTGCTTGATACCAAAGAAGGATATATGATAAAATTTATTGTTTGGCTGCTAATATAATAAAAATAGTAATCTCATTCCGGCCGTTCAAAAGTATATTGATTTTGTAATATACTAAACGGTAAATGTTTTACTGGAAATTTTATGACATGTCACTTTGATCGATTGATATACTGTTGGTGGCTTAACGTTCAGTGGCAAATATTTAATGCGTGTCCAAGACACGATATAAATACAGTCTATACTACTAAAGGAAGAGAACAATTTTATTAAGCCGCAACTCCTTTGAAACCATACAAAGTCGAATATGACATATAGATAAAATTGAGAAAGGAAATGGGGAATGTGTCAAAGCGACAACAACCCGACCATAGAGCAGACAACAGCCGAAGGCCAACAATGGGTCTTCAATGTAGCGAGAAACTCCCGCACCCGTAGGCGTCCTTCAGCTGGCCTCTTAAAAAATATGTATACTAGTACAGTGATAATGGACGTCATACTAAACTCCGAATTATACACAAGAAACTAAAAATTAAAAATCATACAAGACTAACAAAGGCACCGTCAACTACGGAAATAGTGTATAACCACCGGACTACATTAAAATTTACATAGGGGATGATTGCAGTTTAAACTTAACATACATATTTATTGTTAACTTCATAAACTCCGTGTTAAACTCGAGTGATAAATTTTAAATACGACATAAATTTTGGAAATAGTAAATAAGTGTTTCTGATTTTCTTTTATTTTGATAATATTTTGTACAAACATACATGCACGACGTACTCATTCATGATTTTTTTTTAAAGCGGATATTCCTATATAGTAATGCGCTAGCTCAATAACTCAGTAATGTTGTCGATTTTAACAAACTATCAACAGGTTAAATCACTACGATTTGACTTACGACTGCCTGTTAACACTTGTAAGTTTACGATCAAACTTGCGATAAAATTCGATTTACGATAGTTTATGAAACGGTCAAAAACTTACAATTTTACGTACGACCGACGTACAATCTAAGATTGTCGTACGATTTTTGTGAAACGATGGCCTGGTACTGTTTTAGTATGGTGTTTAGTTTAACCAATCTTTTGATTTACAAAATGTTGGGAAATATTTAACACTTATTTGATCCTATCGACGAGGAAAAATACAATAGATTACACATAAGTCCTAAATAAATACGTGAATTAAACCAACTTATTATGCCCAACCTAGATGCATTATATTTTGAGTTTGTGCGGCCGTTCTCTCGTTCGTCCGTCCGTCCGTCCGTCCGCTCGTCCGTCGACTGTAACACTAGTAGTTAAAGTATCTTCATGTTAAAAAAAATCAGTTTAAAGTGTTTTTGGTCAAGGTAGTTTTTGATGAAGTTGAAGTTCAATCAACTTTAAACTAAGTACACATGTTCCCTATATAATGATCTTACAAATGGCAATGCCAACTCAGAGTTTTGACCCCGATTATACGGTTCACTGAACATATAAAATGATAGTGCAACTGTGCCATCCGTGTTTTATGAACACATTTTTATATTAAGAGGTGTGTTATTTCAATTGGTTATATGATGACAGGCTAAAATTAATTGCAAAGTAAAATTGCCACAAAGTAGCATAAAATGGGTACAACCGTCCTGTTGCTCATGTTATAACAAACCGGTAATTACGGTAAATAGGCTAACTCGGTAGGTCACATTCGTGAAAAGGAAACGGGATTGTAGCTATGACATAAAGAACATATCTGATATCATATGTGAAACAGATATTCCATAACGGTCAACCAACTACAGATGATGTCCGTTAAATTTAGGAAGGGATGATTTCAACTTCACCATTTGGAACTCTAGGTTAAAAAACTTCCTAGTGAGCGGCTATAACCTATCAAATAAATCATAACAGGAATACAAGCCCGGTAATATCGTATCAATCGGGAGATATATACTCCGTCAGCAGGCTTTGCTGGAATGTTTTTGCATAGAAATTGAGGTTCACAATTGGAAAGCTGAAATCATCTCTTATGTCGTAAAGTTTTGTTTCCAACTAGTCAATGTCTAGATGCAAGTCAAGATATGAGACACACTTAACTGTATCTGTTGTATCCTTTATCTCTAGTTCGATGAGATAGATGCGTTAAAAAAAAGTTAAATCACAAAAAAAATGAACTCCGAGGAAAATTTAAAACGGAAAGTCCCTAAACAAATGGCAAAATCAAATGGCAAAATCAAAATATAAACACATCAAACGAATGGACAACAACTGTCATATTCCTGACTTGGTACAGGCATTTTCAAATATACAAAATGGTGGATTGAACCTGTTTTTATTGCGCTAACCCTCTCACTTGTATGACAGTCGCATCCAATTCCATTATATTTACAACGATGCGTGAACAAAACAGACATACTAGGTAAAATTGTCAAAATAGGGGTACAGCAATCATCACCGTGTCGCAACCTACTCACCAAATTTTGAATCATTTAGTGAGAGATCATCATCTGTATAGCGGAAAATCAATATGAATATCAAAATATGTAATCCTTAATGACCTGACAACAGTATCGTATCTATATCCTCTCCGAATAATTAGAAATACGAAGATCTGGTATGACTGCCAATGAGACCATTATAGGTCAAGTTACGGCTTTCAATAGGTAGCCATGACTCGCACCGAACAGCAAGCTATAAAGGGCCCTAAAAATTACTAGCGTAAAACCATTCGAACGGGAAAAGCAACAGTCTAATCTTTATAAAAAGTATGGTCAAAGGTTTGGTTAGATTTTGAGGTGAATGCCGACATTTTTGTGCTTTGTAAAGAATTTTGCCATAAAATATTGGATGTGATATACCTGAACGTATAAGATGTTTTGTTTACTGTTGTTTGTTTATTGTTTTTTCCTTTTGTTTTGTGCCATTGCGTAATCGGTTAATTTTTAACTAATGAATTTGAATTCCACTTTGAATGTATCTTTCGCGATTGGCATTATCGCTGGTAAATTGATGATAGGTAGTTTTGAAGTTTTTTGACGGTCAATATTAAAAATAAAAATTTGAAAGTAATAAAAAAACACACGAAGACCATTGAAGTTCAGTTCCGTACTACACTTTTTACAATTGTAATATATATATAATTGAATGATTTTTTTTTATTTACGCGGTTCTGTTTTTATCAAGCAACCACATAAATTTAATTTAAAAAACATGAAGAGTGCGATTTCTTTATTCTCAATCATCGGCAACAATTAATTTCAAACTTACCTACTATTAATCTGATCTGACTTAGACGATCTGAGAAGTTTAACCTAGTTCGATTTTGGATCATGTTTGAACAATATATTAATTGAATTACAAATTTCATAATCAACACTTTTTTCATTGTTAAACCGACATTGTGAAACGTTTAACACATGTTTGAGATGTAGTCAATAGTGACATTTTAAGATACGGCTATGGATTTTGTTCCATCCGTCACAGAAATGTTCTTCAGCCATCCATATAGAAGATATTGACGGTACTTTTTGGTCCGTAAGACATAGGTAACTGGATCTGTTACATGATTTATCTAAAGAAAAACGTTGTCCCAGAACAAATTATATTAATTAAACAACACTTACATTTATAGTTGATGAATAACTGAGAAACGTTCAACCTAAATTTGAGCTTTAGTCGATATACACATTTTGAGATATGGCTGTCGAATTAGTTAAATCCGAAACAGTATTTTTCTTCAGACATTTACAACGAAGATATTGACGGTACTTCTTGATCCGTAAAACGTAAATAACTGGATCTATTACAGGATTTAACAACAGAAAAATGTTGTTGAAGATAATTGTGAGAGTACCTGGTATAGCAGATGTATTCCACATGTAAGAATAGAACACAAGCATACTTCGTGGTAGAACTGCCACTAAAGATACAGCAATTATCAAACCCAGTGTAACTGCATTTCTACGTGTTCTTCTAGCATTAGCTTTCTTCTTGGCGACCTGGCTCTCAGTCATACTACTTGTTGGAACAAAATTTATCAAACGAATCATCCTGTATACTACAACACCGTAACAAGAAATTATTGCAACAACAATACATAAGCAAGGTATGTCATGTGAAAATAACAACACCGTAGTAGTAGTGTTTTTAGGATCACATGGTACTGGTCCGTCGATTGTTGCCATACTAAATCGTAGCAAAGCAATGCAGTGACTTAGTATGAAATAAAGTAAAACACCTTTATTGCTGGATACCATGACCAGTATTCCTTTCTGTGTTGTAAATGTAGCATTCAGTCGTTCGATGCATATCAATAAAGTTTGTATAAGAGATGACATTACTGTTCCACCAATTAGATGTTGAATCATCAAACACTGGTATTGGAATGTTACGCCTTGAGAGTTCATAAAAACTAGAATATTGTGATAAATGAATTCCAGACCCAATGCGATGTCGCTGAGACTAAGGTACATTGACAATACTAAGAAACGGCTCTTCTTTAATTCATTTGAGGTAGTCGATACGTATATGGAACAACCATGGAACAATAACATTGTAGTCACAATTACAAAGTTTGCTATCTTTATACTTTGCCACATGTTTAGTTATTCCATGTACAACTATTGCATTCAAATGATATAAGCAGAAGTAAACGTAATAGATATCAGCGATTATATACCTCAAACCTAATGAATAGTCATAAAATGTCTTCTATAGACAACGTGATATTAATGAAATATTTATTTGTAGTTGATCTTTGGTTGGAGTTATTAAATTCATATGAAACTTTAAAAAAGAGGTTTTTATTACTAAATGTCTGGTTTTTAGCACAAAACTTATATATACATACACTTTTTTCTGAAGAAATTCTTGATTTTTTCAAATTTTGAAGCAAATTATTTTTTTTAATTGCTTGCTTCCAACCAACAATTCGCCGATATGTAATCCGTATGCATTTACCTCAGCGTGACCTTTCACGTAAAAATCCGGAAATCGTAATATGCAGGTGGGAAGGGGGAAACCAAATTGGTAAGGAGAGTCAACAAACGTAAACATCGCTCCGTCATTTAAAAAACTGCATAGTATTGCATATGTTATACACGTGCTTACCTGAATATTCGTGCTTCTTTGTTGATTGTTTACAAAGGTGACAATAGGTAAACTTCGGTTTCAAAACTAGACCATTAATAAGCTGTCATATTTTCACAACAACACTGACCAATCGAAATATTCTTTTGTCGATAACACGATATCGATACGTAAAAAATGATAAAATCGTGCACAGAAGGCTAAGATTAAGATATATGCATGCAATGATTCAAGAATTGAATTAACATTACTTTTCACCAGTCACTTGTTTCATATGACTTTAAGAATAATGAACGATTGTCCATTTTTCATTTATACAATTTCAAAAACTCATTTCACTTGGCTTAAAGAGGGGTAAAAGAGAAGCAAAAATTTTCCACGAAAATAATTTGGCGTTCAATATTTCTGATTAGTTTAGTATAGTTTTTATATAACATATTTATTGATAGTGGATTTGGAAACAAGTTTTGCAAGTTATATTAATCCTTTTCCATTTTGCGGGTGCGAGTGCTGCCTTGTAGCGACATTAGCCTGCTCTTTTTCGAAATCTAAGGGTGTCTTTAACGTGCAAGATATATGGTTCTCTCTGAACACGGGTCAGACATTTATCGTCCCCTTCCGACGGATTATCATCTTTTTCTAAAGACCATACTCGCAAATGGTGTCAAGGGAGAGTAAAAAATTCAGTCCCTGAAATTTTCATCCCGGACCGGGAATCGAACCAGGCAGAAACCTTAGTGTTAAATTAGCTGTTTTGCGGAAACTACATTTCCTTGATCTATCAAATCTCGGGCTTTTAACCATTAACTCCTCACACGTTTTGATATCGAAAGAAAATTCGATAATGAACTAGGCGTATGTAAAAAAAGAAAGAAAAACACTATTTGATAGGTATCGGCAATAACCATGAATTACTTTTCCGTAGAGTTTGACAGCTAAGCAAAAGTGTGATCAAATGGCTTACATGTCACTTACAAGAAATATCTTATGTTTTTCTACCCAAAGTCAGGATTGCTTTATCCGTACTTAGCACAACATTTTGGAACTTTCGGTTCAAATGCTCTACAACCATATTTGATTTTGATTTCGAATCGTTTTGATTTGTGCCCAAATGATGAATATTTTATAATAAGACAGAATGTGGGTCTGGCTAGCGTTTCACGAAACATCGTAAAATTTTACGAGTGTTTCACAAAGCCTTTAAGGTGATCACAAACGTAAAGTAAACATTACGTAAACTTTCAATTACAAAGGAAAATAGGTTATTTCTTTGCCAGCCGCGTTCATATCAAATAAAATAATACTTCTTTCAAGACTAGGAAGAAAATTCATATCATCGTAGTTTGAAATTTTTATCAGTCGTTTATTCGTGTATCGTAAATAGGTTCTGTAAGGTTAGCATAGTAAATGTCCCGTCTAGTTTTGAGATATGTTTTTCCTTTGGTTCTATTAGAAATATTGGCTGATGTTTTTTTCGTTTTTTTCCAAGTGCAGTATGTTGAAAAATGATGATGTCATATAAAAAAAGCCTAGAAAAATCCAATGGGACTTCTTGAATCCAAATCATGATGAATTTCTAAATTGTTGACACAAAATTATAAGTACCTTCAAATGTTAAAAGTGACCTGGAATAACATTCGTTAAGCATTGTGCTAGTTTCAATAATGCGTTCAAGGCTTTTATTAAAGAGGAATATACTGTAGTAATGGTTCTGGCAAGACAACATTAATGCCTTAAACATGAATAAGATATTCATATTTTCATTAAAATTTCATCACTTGGCGTCCGTCGTCTGTCGTCTGTCGTCCGTTGTCGTCCGTTAACTTTTACAAAAATCTTCTCATCTGAAACTACTAGGCCACATTCAACCAAACTTGGCCACAATCATCACTAAGGTATCTTGTTAAAAACATGTGTCTGATGACCCTGCCTGCCAACCAACATCGCAGAAATGTCTAAAAATAAAACTTAAGGAAAAAGGCAATTTTTGACTTATATCTCTGAAACTAAAGCACAAGTATAACTGTTGCAATATTTCATGCATCAATTGTAATTAAAAAAATCAGGTGAGCGATACAGGCTCCTAGTTTATAATGCTATTCATTTGCTACTGTATCATCCAAAAATATGGTCCTCAGAAAATAAAAACAAGAGGCTCTAAAGAGTTTTTGTCGCTCACATATTATTGAATATGGATTTTATACACCCTCTACGGTCCATAGGTAGTCAGACGTGAACCGTATAACACATTTATCGCACGTGAGATTTCCCTGCAGCATTTTGTAGAAAAAAATAAACATTGAAATACAACAAGACCAATTGATGACATAATCATTAATAGAAAACGTGACGTTATGAACCCCATATGAAATTTACGAACCCACGACTTATCCATTGGGGTCACCACGTGACGGCGTTAAACCGGTCACAACTTCATAATTTATCCGCGGTGAGATGAATTAGGGAAGGTTACTCAGGTAGAGTAATTTTATGGTAGAATATCTTTTGAATTTCCTATTTTATTATGTAACTACTAAACCCGCCCGGTGACCCTATTTTACTTTCTCTCATCTAAAAGCTTCTTCTCCTAAATTTTAATGCTGAACTTTTCTATTTATCACACAAAATAGGGTTTTCCATCAGTATCTGTACGGTGACCCATTAATTTAGTTTATTTCAAAAAAAAAGCATGACATTAACTTCATTCTGACAAATTAATAAAAAAAATATTAATTTAGACCCCCATATACCTTAACAGATGAAGTCAACAATAATAATAGACGTGCCTGCATGAAACAAATATGAAATATACTGCCCTTTACGGATCCAAAAGGGTCACCAAGTGCGGCTTTGACCAATCATAACATCACTAATTTACCCGGGGTACGATAAATTAACTAGTTATTCTGAATATATATGCAATATTTGCAACTGGACATTAAGGAAATTACAGCAAATCGGTCAATAAAGCAAAAAGGTTATAAGGTCTTTTAATTTAAATGATTCATGATAAAATATTTGTTACAGTAGCATTTAATTTGGTATATAGAATATTATTTCTTTTGGAAACGAACTGTTAGTAAAAATGTGTTGGCTTACAGATCAATATTTATAAGTTAAGAGACGTTTTTATGATATGAAAATGACACGCTGTAATGTTAAAACAAAACTATTCATGTAACTTTTTTTTAATTATTTATTAATACTTTATTTGCAAAAAAAACCCAAAATATTGGTTATTTAGTATTACTTGTTTATATGTTTATCATAGTTTAGTTCCTTTTTTGTTTGAAATCTATCCTTTTTTCTTTTGTAAATTTTCTTAACCATGTTAATATTCACAAATACACGTACTAGTATAATACCCCGTTTGTACTGAATCGATGCAGGAAGAACAAAAACATATGTTATTATCAAGTTATAAAGTAAACAAAGAAAATGTCAATAAATCGTAAGAAGTGGGTCGAAATGAAATAATACATTTGTAAATCTATATTGGGAACTTGAAAATGCAACATATCAAATGTGTTGTAGTCGGTGACGGGTGAGTAAAACAAAGCTATTTTCTTCATTTAATTTGGTTGTATGAATATCAAAAATGAAACAGATAACAACATATATCATTAGCATAGAATTACATATTTGGTCTTCATGATTTGTTTACAGTTTTTCATTTATATTTGGGAGAGTTTTTGTGTTAATATTTTTAGTATACAATTGCGGTCTTACAACTATTTCCTTCTTTATTAATAGTTTATACAAATGTGAAAGAGATTTCGGACGCAAGTTAGACACTGCCTAGATATATCCAATATGTGTCATCAAATTGTCAAGGAACATAAGAGTTAACAAAATTGTAAAAATTTAAGAAATATTTACAACATTATTCAAATTCAGAGGAAACAATCATTAAACTATTACAAATGCTGTTACTACATTACTAGTTTACAAATGTATCACTAGGGTCCATGTAAAACAGATCTATATATAGAAGACATGTTGATTTTATTATACGTTTAATATGGAAAACATGACATTTTCTTGTTATTTGAACATTCATCTATTAGAACCAAAATAATAAATTACTTGCTACGTTCTTTTCCAATTTCCATTTGTAGAATATAAAGAATTGTTGTTCGTTAGAATGAAAAAAAAACCGTCACGATAGTGGATGCATTTCTGGTATTTTGGACGTTTTGGTGTATAATTTTGGAAAATTTACCCAAAATACTGTAACAGTGTATTTCGAAATGGTCGATTTATAGATCAGAAAAATATTTGAAAGAATACAAAAATATGACCTACCATTTATCCACACCCACTTCTCCGTAGATTGCCATACAATATTTTCTTTTTATTTTACAGAAATGTTGGGAAAACGTGCTTATTGATGTGCTTTTCTACGAATACCTTTAATGAAGATTATGTTCCTACTATGTAAGCCATTTTTATTTGAAGCATTACCGATTTAACATGTATTTGTAGGCAAAGACCCGCTAATTTGGTTTTCGAACTATTGTAATTGCCTGAGCCTATCGATTTTTCTAATAATAAAAATATGCCTTTGTCTTCAGCTACAAAATAACTGAAATGCCGCATTTGTTTGTTCATCTGATAGATTAACAGTAAAGAGAGATCACAGGGTTCTAACGAAATAATTGTTTTACTTATAAAATCGGTTTTGTCTTTAGAATGATCAGTCTTAATTTTTCACCGAATACACCGATCTTTGGCCATGTTTTTTTTTAAAAGATGTAACCCGGCTCATTTATCCCCTCTTAAACGTGTCCTCCTAATTTCAATTTACAACAATAAATTACTTATTGTGACCTAAACTATTTTTTTAATCTTCAAAAGGGAAGGTGATTTCCGTGTTGTATTTTGTAGTAGATTTTATCTTTTATAACTTATATGTAAGAAAGTTCACTTCCTGTTACTTATTAATCTGTAAATATCTCGGAAGTCTGTTGATCTTTTAAATTACAAATCACATGTACATTTTGACAGATATGTTTTTCTCAATGTTCTTATATTGGATGATAACATAATTTATAGCTTATCTTGTTATAATGTTATCGAAAACATCTACACTTTATATGTGTACAATTTTCAAAATTGACCTGCATATGGAAATCACAAAGCCATATATTTAGAAGTCGACGATGTTTAGGTATTAACACATGCGAAAAGCTCTAACTTTAAAATCAAATAGTTCCTAAATATAATAGCCAAATCCATCTAACCTAATATTGTAAAATCATATTGGAACTGATACATATTGCTTTGGGATACCATAATGCATATTTTGTTAATAGTGAATACTAGTACAAGGTTAAAATCTGCTACACAGAGGAACAAATGATCCGTATGCTGGAGTTTTTTATTGACAACATTTTTGTTGAATTTGGAGATATACTTCAATAAACTGATAGCATTCATATGGGAACGAATTGTGCACCTGTTTATATTTTCATATAAGTCTGAGTTCTCTCAGACACTTGTCAAAAAACAAGCAGATCAAAGCAGCCATGTCATTTTATTTGACATTCAGATATATTGATGGTGTTCTTTACATTAACAATCCAAACTTTTGTGATTGGGTTCCATTAATATATCATATCACACAGAACTAGAAATTTGAGAAAAAACAGACACGGCTTCTTCCGCCTCATTTTTATACTTATAACACGAATCTGACATCTACGAGCATCTCATTACCAGAATTTATTACAAATGAGACAATTTATTTTTGAATTGATCAATTACTCCCACTTTAGTAGCAATATACCAACTTTACCTACATATGGGATATACATTTCCCCATTGGTTTTACGATTTGATTAGGAACATTCTGTTTAAATCTTCCTCGGAGTTTCGGCGTTCGGTATTTTTTATTTTACTTTTTATTTGATAACACTAAACATACGTTGTTTACCCATAACATTAAATTGAAACATTATACACACATATACCAAATTTATCACATATATTAAATCCTTATCTACTGGTATAAGGATACGTTTCGAAGAAAATTCGATTAAGAAATTATTAACTATTAGATTAAAAGTAAAAGGCATTATGTTCATAGATGATTAAGAATGATTTTTATTAGGATTTAATAAATTTTACCCTGGAAAAATAAAAAAATTCTCTAGTATACAACATATGTTCCGAAATTGTTAGCAAACATTACCGCTTGAGAAATTATTACACTAACATTAGATAATATTAACTCAATATCAAAATCTCACTACGTATTAAGGAGTTTATTTCACACTGGCACTTTTAAAGTTTTAATGAGTTAAGTCCACAACAAGTACAACTTTCAATGCTTCTATTTAAAAACATGTCACGCTTGCACAATTACGTAAACTATCAAACAATAAAAGAATGTCTTTGAGTTGTAACAGGAATTCTATGAGCTGATGAGTACTAATCAAAATGGTATAATAAGCAACTTTTGAAAAGCATACACATTTCAAAACTTTATTTTTTTAAAGTAAACAAATACGTCAATAGATAGGGGAATTTTTGTTTTGAATTTTCCTCGGAGATCAGTATTTTTGTTATTTTGCTTTTTACTTTACTTTTGTTAAATGGACATTTAAGTATTATCGTTTAAATTGTTTAACATGTGTCATGTGTCGGCCTTTTATAGCGAGCTTTGCGGTTTAGATTTTAATTGTAACGAACGCCAAACACTAACACATAGTTTCTAACTGTCTACTTCAGTCACTTGTTTTCTTGGAAAACAAGTTGTCTTATTAGCATTCAAACCAAAACTTTATATATATATATATAATTACATTAGATGGATGTTTCATTATAATATTTTATTCTGATTGGCTAACTACAGATCACGTGTTATTCCGTAAGCAGTTGCATTGCTCTATACAACTTTTCACTCATGATAACACGTGCTCCAACAATAAAGTGCACAGGTGAATTAAATAATAAAATATAAAAAAATCGTGTTTTCATGATCATAGCTAAAAAATGTAATTATAAGTATTGAATGCTTCTTTTTGTAACTTTATAGGGTTGTAAAAGCGTTGATCGTGCGTACATTTTTAGAATGAAGCGTTTCCGCGCTTCATACAAAATGTACTTCGGTCAACGCTTTTACACCCCTATAAATTTACAAAAAGAAGCATTCAATTCTTAAATAACTACATATATCTTCATTATAGATTTGATAATTACAAAACTACTATAATGGTGAACGACATTTACGTAGAGTTAGGATTATGGGACACAGCAGGGCAAGAAGATTATGATAGATTCCGGCCATTATCATATCCACTTACGGTGAGTTTTCGGGACTTCTCTACACTTACCTTTCATAGTTGAATGGGTATACGAATTAAAAAAAGTTTAATCGCAGGTTATTTAATTGTTGGTGTCGTTTAAATATGATTTAAAAAGATAAAAAGATGCGGTTAGATTGCCAATGACACAGCTACTAACAACAGTTCAAATGATGATAAAAGCAACTAGTTTTCTCTCTAAAGTTTAGAACCCATAAATGTTATAAACGAAAAAATACCCAATTGGGTAAACACATTCTCAAGTCAAAGAAAGACAACCAATTGTGATTAACAAAAATGAAAATCATTGCATTCCAAAAAAAACTTCAAATAAAGGTTTGCAATTAAAATACAAACTACACCCAAAATTGAAACATTGTTCTGTGCAAGGATATGCAGATCGTCCTAGCAAATCTCTACATAATGCCCAAGACAAATATATCTAGTAGTACGACAAACATGAAACACATACGCATCAAGTAGTACGACAAACATGACACACTCCTCGGATAGTACGACAAACATGACAAACACAAGTGATATCAAAAAACTGTCAGGCGTCTGTAAAACTTTAAAAGAGATGCAAATAACTCGGAACATATTTATAGGCCCTTAAATTGTTAGAAAACCCTTCTTAACCTCATCTTTGTCAATAAATATTAAATCTGAACCGTTTGATACTTACAATTTTTTGGATTTTTCAACTTTCGAATTGTTTGTTTTTAGTAATTGAAGGTTTTTGGATGACACCAACAAAAAAAAAATATGCTGACGACACTTGAACATTATATGTATATGGTGAACATAAATTAAGACACAAAAACACACAAAAACTACACATTAAGTAAAAAAGTAAATATATTATTTAGTTAAACAATTTTTCAAAACCTATATCGATCTGCGATATCAAAATAAGAAGAGAAAGAATTTGAAATAATTGCAAAAACTCCACTCGGATCGATTCTTGGTGTATCGGAAGGATAATTGTCTCTGATATGCAAAACGTTGCTATGTACAATAACAGCTTAAATTAGAAAGATGTATCGTACATATTCACTTTTTGAACTTTAGAAATCCTCAACAATTTCATCTATTAAAAACTAGTTTAATTTCAGGATGTGTTTCTGGTATGTTTTTCACTTGTTCATCGACCAAGTTTCGAAAATGTAAATCAAAGAGTAAGTTATTTTATGTAATATTATCCGACTCCTCTCAGCAAAGCGTATTCCTTATGTATACAATCCCGTGGATCAGTATTTTTCAGTAGGTCACATTTGAGAAAAGAGTACAGAATTGTGGTTACGACAATCATGATATATTGGTCGTCATATGTAAAACAAAAATTCAACAACAATCAACCAACAAATTTTTCGTCTGCAACATTTGGCAAAGGCTGATTAAAATAAAGTTCAATTTACCACGAACGAGTTGGAATCACCTTTTCTTTTTGTTCTCAGTATATTAACGGAGAACTTATAAAAAATGTGTTTTGAAATCAAGTCATTATTGCAGTACTGATATTGGAGAGGATGAAATATCATTAAGGGTATAGACCAAGTAATTGTATTGAAACAATACCAGACAATTAAGTTATTAATTAAAACAATATGGTATATTGTATGCGCCGTTCTGCATTTCCCTTCACCAGAAGCGCCTAAACTGAAAAAAAGTCAATGAAAGCTAAGGATGTATAACGTAAAATAATAACAAAACCGAACTCCACGAAAATGCAAAAGTCCAAAATCAAATGGCAAAATCAAAAGCTCAATACATCATTCGAAAGGAGAATAGCTGTCATAAAATAAATTCATCTTTCATGCATGTCAATGCTTAAAATGGGATATAATAACGTCATAGGTACTACTTGTAAATAAAATTCAGTCTTAAACGGTCATTTCGATCTGCTTATCATCATGAAAATCTGAATCGAAGCTTCAAATATTTAGTCTTTGTAAGAATTTTAATATGTTTTCAGATATTTTCACTAGATAGAAATTTAGTATAGTTTAGACAGTTGATTTGCAGTTAATTTAGTATTGTTCAGTAACATTTTAGATAACTTGGGTGTTCATTCGTACAGATAAATTACAACTTCTCAACAATCAGAAGATACTGAACATTTGTTTGAACAATACTGAATTAACAACAGTTGACCTGACTGAAAAACTAAACTTTTCTTACCATTCATTTATCAAGTATTTTTAGAGCTTCTAAAACGAAATGATATTTTTAGTTAAAACTTGATTCACATGTGTATTTTCAGACGTTAAACAAAGTTAAGAAACATCCTGAAGGTTTTGACTTCAGTTAGGAAAAACAAAAAAGTGTGGGCGTCACTTGTAAGTCTTGTGTGGACAAGGCGCGTTTTTGGCGTATTGAATTTTAAACATGATGCTTTTTGTTATCTATTAATCATGTTTTTCTTTGTCTAATATGTTCTATTAATTTGTATTGTAGTCCTGTAATATTATGTTGTCATTTCAATGTTATATTTAACTTTGCCATTAAAGTGCGAGGTTTGGCATGCCACAAAACCAGGTTCAACCCACCACTTTTATTCCCCTTTAAAAGTGTCCTGTACCAAGTCAGGAAGATGGTCATTGTTATATTATTGTTCGTTTCTGTGTGTGTTGCATTTTAACGTTGAGTCGTTTGTGTTTTCTCTTATTTTTGAGTAATTGAGATAAGACGTGGCACGGTACTTGTCTATCCCAAATTCATGTATTTGGTTTTCATGTTATATTTGTTATTCTCGTGGTGTTTTGTCTGATGCTTGGTCCGTTTCTGTGTGTGTTACGTTTCGGTGTTATGTCGTTGTTCTCCTCTTATATTTAATGCGTTTCCCTCGGTTTTAGTTTGTTACCCCGATTTTGTTTTTTGTCCATGGATTTATGAGTTTTGAACAGCGGTATACTACTGTTGCCTTTATTTAAGATAGAAGTTTTCTTTTTGGTGCAGACAGTTAAATCAGATTTCCCTCTCGAAAGATATAATGTCTGCTAATTAAGGTCGAGATTACAACCTAATTTCATATGAATTTGTATTCTATTTAATTTATTTTCCAAATAACAGATCATTTCTACAGTCACACAAAAGGTGAAAAATGTATTAAGTTACATTGTCGTTTGATAGATATTTTTTTCCATTTACAGTGGATTCCTGAAGTCAGACACCACTGTCCAAGCACACCTATTGTTTTAGTTGGCACAAAAGTTGACATGCGACAAGACGAATGTCCAAGAAAATCAAAACATATTGACAAAAATAGCAACCTGGTGTCATTTAGTGAAGGACAATCTTTAGCAAATAAAGTACAAGCCGTAAAATATTTAGAATGTTCAGCAAAGACTCAGGAAGGACTTCAAATGGTGTTTGAGGAGGCTGTAAAGGCTGTGTTATTTCCTGCTACTCATAAACCAAAACACAGACCATGCATTTTATTGTGAAAATTGCTCAGAATAATATGTATAATATATTAGTTTTAAATGAATACAGCGTTTAGAAATACCAATGCAGTGTCATATCTTGACTAAATATGCATAACTATTCTTTCAACTGATTATTTTGCAGCTGTTTCTTTTCACTAAACGTTACTTATCAATAATCAAAGGTAAATTAATATCGAGATAATCTATGTTATCTACCTGTAGATCGATATATCGACTAATTGTTTTAACAAAGAAAAGTTGTTTTTGACATACGCTTTTTTATGCCCCATTTATTGGCATTACATTTTCTGGTCTGTGCGTCCGTTCGTCCCGCTTCAGGTTAAATATTTTGGTCGAGGTAGTTTTTGATGAAATTGAAGTCCAATCAACTTGAAACTTAGTAAACATGTTTCCTTTGATATAATCTTTCTATTTTTAATGCCAAATTAGAAATGTTATCCAAAATTTTACTCAAAGATAACTTAATATCGAGATAATCTATGTTCGTCGGGGTGTTTTTTAGCTTTAGATTTTGCCAATTTATGAGGGACTTTCGGTTTTGAGTTTTCATTCGAGTTCAGTATTTAAAGTATAATATTTGAGTACACAAAAATTGATGTTCAATATAAACGGCAAATACAGGTAAGATGGGTCCTGCTGTGCGATTTGGACAAAAAGAGTTTTTACCATGTTGTTTCAATTTTGATTTTATATCTACTGCTACTGTTTTGTTGGTGTCTTTGGTAGATTCATTTGTATGTTAAATTCGTTTCAATGTTTTTATTTATGTTTGGTTTGCTCACCCAATTAAGTCAACATAACAGAACTATAAACAGTAGGCATACAAGTTGAAGATATATTTAGCTATAAAACCAGGTGCAACATACCTGATTCATTGGAAAATACATGTCATATGTAATAAAATATGGCAGTTATTTTTCATTCGTTACGTTGTTTAATAGCGTTTATTTTTCCTACTTGAATTTGTCATGGAGCTGGTATTTTCGTTATACTTTATCTTAACAAACTAACGAAAATACGCTTATTATATCTCAATATCTATCGGCATCCACGTATTAATCTGGATTTTTATTTTACAGTTAAAGTAAATGCTATGTAACTGTTCTCTTTTTTAAATAGACCTCTAACTTCAAACGGATGATAAAAAATTCAAACAATACAAAAAATATTACAAATCGCCTAAACTTGCTTAAATCTATTTGAACTTTTATTCTTGTTTCATTAACAATCATTCTTCTTCTACTTATGTTTATACAGTATCGTGAACTGGCAGTAGTATTTTTTTTCGAAAATGATGGTCGCCTTTATAAGGATAATATTACACGTAAATGCTCTAACGGGTTTAGTCAACGAATTGTTGTACGGGTTCTTTAACGTAAAATAGCATTACACTCTACTTGAAAAAAAAATCTGATTTAAAATTCAAATATCTACCAACAATAGTGATAGTATACTAAGGTTTTTCTACTCAAGAAAAAGATAACGTTAGCTGTATTTGGCAAATTTTAGGTACTCAATGCTCTTCGTCCTAACACTTTATTTGACTTTTTTAACGTTTTTTTTTTATTCGAGACCACTGCTAAGTCTTTTGTAGACGAAACGCGTGTCTGGCGCAAATACAAAATTACAATCCTGGTGTCTATGTTATCTATACATAGCTTAATAGACACCTATATTGCATGGTGGGATAACTCTAAGTGTATCAACTCATGTACATGTATATTGTTTTTATTTTTTGTTTATATATTAGATGCATATCATCATATTACTGAAAGTACGTCATCTAATTGCAGATCAAAAAGGATTAACTGGATTTTCAGTTAACTTGTTGCCCCTAGTTTTTATGTCCATAGTAGACATATTTTATCAGTCCATGAAATCATTGATTACATCGACAACCAGTTGAATATTTCAAAAGTATTTATCGACATCAAAGATATCAAAGGGCTATTCAATCTCACAAGTTGAAAACAAACTGACACCGATATAGTTAAAAAAAAAAAAAAGACCAACAATACACAAACAACAGTACCCACAACACAACATAGAACACTAAAGACGGAGTCACTCATTCTCTGCCGAAATATGACCTCAGGTGCACCGAAAGTTAAATCCTTACGAATTGTTAAGAATACAATAAAAAATATATTATGTTGTTCTCTATAGAATATACAGGAATCTTTGTGGATAGTCAACATACTCTACTGACTGACTTGGTTACATTTATATAGTACAAGTGTTGTTGAATTGACTATGACATTAATACTCAAGCTAATTCAACATTATGAGTGTTTCTCGTTTAGTTCTATTGAAGAAATAAATGTAAAATCACAAAAATACTGAACTCCGAGGAAAATCCAATCTGAAAGTTCATAAACACATGGCAAAATCAATGACAAAACACATCAAACGAATGGACAATAACTGTCATATTCCTAACGTGGTACAGGCATTTTCAAATGTAGAGAATGGTGTATTGAACATGGTTTTAATGCGGTAAACCTCTCACCTGAATGCAAGTCTCATTATATTCCGATATATTTACAACGATGCGTGAACAAAGCAGACATAATAGATGAAATAGTAAACATATGGGTACAGCAGTCATAACTGTGTTACAAACTTAAAACAAACAATGATTTACAAAAAAGCACAAAGACATCTATCCAATGCATTATCGATACCCTATCACGTCTGGTCAGAATGTGTAATGCCCTTTTTTATTGTATATTATTGCAATTAATTTTTCAGTTGCAGGGTCAACATGTGGCTTTTCTTATGTCAAATGTCAAAAGTCCTTCCCAGATCAACTTAGATATGAGCAAACCCCATACTTATGTTGTTTCTAGTAAGACAAATGCAGTAACTTTAAAAAAAATTAAGGGAATACAACTATACACGCCGTGTGTGTTGCTTTTCTTGTTTACATCCTGTAAAGCTTTAACAAATGGGTTTTAAAATAACAAATATCTTTTATTATAATAATTTTTATTTCTCAAACAAGACATTTTCAAGTGAATTTTCAATCTTTTGCATTAACTACTATTTACAATAAAACCAGCTAAAAAGTGATCGATTGATTGTTGGTTGCTTAACGTCCAGTGGCAAATATTTCATGCATATTCAGGACGAAACTACAGAGTGAGCTGGCAAACTGACTTCAGCCTTTAATGTGGAATTCTAGGAAGTTAATTAAAAATAATACAACACCTATCTCCAAAACCTCATTTTAAAAAGACTTTATCTTAAGTAATAATATTTCAATTATATTAGAACACACCCGCGAAATCGCGGGCATTCAGAGCGTAGTTTCAAGTATTTAAAGTGTTGTTGGAAGAATTTTGTAAAAATATTGAATGACTGGAGAATTTCAGCAAAAGTATCATTAGTCATAGGTTATTGCAAACAGAAAAATGTTTTTTTTTATCCCTCCTCCTTTATTTTCATAATTCCCAATTTTTGGTTTTCTGTCAATTTCAGTATGAACATGCCTTTAGTATTTTATGAACATTTTAAAAGTAAGCAGCCTTTAATTCAGTGATTGTCGTTTGTTTATGTGTTACATATTTGTTTTTCGTTCATTTTTTGTACATAAATAAGGTCGCTAGTTTTCTCGTTTGAATTGTTTTACATCGTCATGTCGGGGCCTTTTAAAGCTGAGTATGCGGTATGGGCTTTGCTCGTTGTTCAAGGCCGTACGGTGACATATAGCTGTTAATTTCTGTGTCATTTTTTATCTCCTGTGGAGAGTTGTCTCAACAAGGCAATCATACCACATCTTCTTTTTTTTTAAATCAATGAATTTTGTAAAATATTGAATGACTGAAGAATTTCAGAAAAGGTCACATGAATTATTTAAGCGCTTATCTGTATATTATGAACATTCATTACTATATAAATAAAGTGTATTTACTTTCAATTCTAAGTTTACTAATCGATCCATGGTGGTCATTGATATAGTATACATACCCTCTTTTTAATAAACTATGTGACCGTCGTGGATAGTAAACTTGAAAATGATAGCAGATAGATTTAAATACACTTTATTCGTAGTATATGTATGTTCAAAGGAAAACACAAAACGGAAGTCTAATCTGACTTAAAATTTCGTCCAATGACGGGACAATATCCGGATGCCTTTTTTCTTGTTTTTCTCCCAAAATAATTTCTTGACAAATGCGACTATGAACTGTACCTATAGAGCACCGAGGCTTGTTGATTAATTTATTGTGGAAAGAAGAGAAGCGACACACAAAATGAGGTCTTCTCGTTTAATAGTATAGATATTCCTCCTAATTCAAATGTTCATCTCAATTTCATTTCCTGTTTTACTGAAACTCATAATTATTTCCCATAAACATTCACAATCATCATTGTTATATTTGTATATACATCTTCTACCATAATGCCCTTATAAACAAAGTTTTCACTGAATCAAGGAAGAAATTGCCCAGTTAAAATAAATACTTTAATATCAATGCATTTTAAAAGTGGACTGAAATAAAGTAATACATTATTTATATCTATAATTGGAAGATTAAAATGCAACACATCAAGTGCGTTGTAGTCGGTGATGGGTAAGTCAAATTTTAATATCTATAATACTAAAATAACGAGGTCCAATTTGTCAGCCGTCATGGGGCAAAAACGACAAATCAAAGAATTCAACTTTATATAAGCTAATATAGGACAATGGTGTTGATTAAAAATAACACCACTCCAGACCCTTTTGTTTTCCACATAATCATTTTTTCCAATAATTAGCGAGTTCCGGGTTGAATTCGATACGGATACTAATAGTATATTCACCCGATACCTATAACCTTATCTGTTCGTTCCGCATCACAGGAGCACCACCAAACGATGTATTAAGGATTTTGATATATACACGGGTTATAATCACAGGGTTAACACTAATAAATTCAATCATTGTCACATTGTTCCCTATTGCAGTATTTTAATCAGTATGACTTTCTAAGATGACAATACGAATACTCAAAATCTAGACTTAAAATAAGGCGTATAGGTACAGTTTTTAATTTGTTAGCCGATATGACGTAAAAGAGCGAATCAAAGAATTCAACTTTATTTATAACTAGTATAGGGCTATGGTGTTGATTAAAAAATGCTCCATTCCAGGCCCTTTTGTTTTCCAAATAATTAATATTACCAATAATTGGTAAGTCCCACTGAAAGCAGAGAAAACTGTACATATTACTAGAATCGGCATGACTTTATCAGATGACAATACCAATACTAAAATAAGGTTTACGCATAGTTATATACTTTAATTCAGTCACGAACCCGCGATATCACGGGTGTGTTCTAGTATATTTTATCGGATATCACAAATGTTATTGGATGTGTTAATTACGTCGTAACTACAATCCCCTCCCTTTCATGAATGTGACCTACCGAATTAGACTATTTACCGGATTTGTTATCACATAAGCAACACGACGGATGCCACATGTGGAGCAGGATCTGCTTACCCGTCCGGAGCACCTGAGATCACCCCTCGTTTTAAAATTTTGGTGGGGTTCGTGTTGTTTTTCTTTAGTTTTCTATGTTGTGTCATGTGTGCTGTTGTTTGTTTTTCTTTTTCATGTTTAGCCATGGCGTTGTCAGTTTGTTTTAGATTTATGAGTTTGACTGTCCCGTTGGTATCTTTCGTCCCTCTTTTATGTTTAAATATATATTCCTGAATATAGTATTGGCATGCAATTACACGTTACATGTCAGTCTTAACATTTTGGTTACTGTTTTATTTATAAGAGTTTAAAAATTTGTTATATAAATCAAGTTTATTATCATTTTATCATTTTGTTAAAAAAAAATGAAAGTCCCGGCGTAAGTTATATTACATCTGTGTTTCTCTTCTTATTGTTTATCAAAATATTTTAATGAAACTAAATGAAATGTAGGAAATATACATGTCTCACTTTAAATGTCAAAGCAGAATACAATTAGAATGTGACAATTTCTGATATGCCGTTACATGTTTGGCTCTTAGATATCTCACATGTAGAATATTCAGTACACTGTACATGATTGTCGATAGAAATGGTGACGACTCAAAACTACACAAATTCTTGTCATTTGTATAAGAACAACATGTTTTTCAGTGCAGGTTCTTTCTTATAATTTACAGTAACGGAATCAAATATAGTTTTGCCAATTCAATTATTGGTCCATGCAAACGAATATTTTACGTATATCACGAATTATATCACGTAATTTGGCTTGGTTAACGCCATAGTAAATTAATTTGGCAAAAATTCTTTAACAAATTTAATATTAATAACAATCAACTATACCACGAATTATTAATTGAATATACATGTTTCTTTACAGCAATGTTGGGAAGACGTGTTTATTGATGTGCTATTCAACAAATACTTTTAATGACGATTACCTTCCAACAATGTAAGCACACATTTTATATTACTAATCATCGATTTCCTAATGGATGCATTGTAAGAGGTCCTGCTTATTTAATTTAACTTCTTTGTATTAACTCCTGATAAAAGATTGTTCTTGTGCTCTCTTAGTGACGACATCAACAGTTCAATGAATGATAAAAAACTTAATTCACATAGTTTTTTCACTGTTCCCCCACCCCCCCTCTTAACTTAATTTGGGTAAAATTGACCCGTATGGATATATGTAAAAATCAATGTCGGATAACCAAATCTTGCTGCAGTTCAATAATTTATTTTGCAGTAGATAGTATCATTTACAATGTATACGCATCAAAGTTAACTTCCAGTTTCTTATGTATTGGTGTAAATATCTCGGAAATAGGCTAATGAGTTTAACGTACTAACTTCCTGTGAATGTAAACAGATAAACTTTCTTACATTTTTTTTTAAGTTGGACTAAGATGTATGATGTATTTATTATTTGTTATTTGCTTTGGACTAGCTGTCGGTAAATGCGAGTACTCTCAGGTATGCACCTAGTGTCTTTTTGTTGTTGGAATGTACATCAGTACAAGTACCCGGTCACGTCCACTATGTTCTTTGTTAGATGCATTTCTATGTGTATCTATCTGATGAATTAAGCCTTTTAAACTTGTTCTTATAATGAACTATAAGACTACCGTTCCAGGAGAAGGGGAGGGTTGGGATCTCGTAACAAATTTAACCCCGCCACATTATGTATGCATATGCCTGCCAGGATCTTGTATTTCCATGGTTGCCGTTTGTTGTTGTGTTACATATTTGTTTTTCATTTGTTTGTTTTTGTGTTCATTCATCAGGCCGTAAATTGAAAATGTATCATTTCTGGGCCTTTTATAGCTGACTATGCGATATTGCATTTGCTCTCTGTTGAAGGCTGTGCAGTGACCTATGGTTGTTAACTTTTATATCTTTTGGTCTCTGGTTAAGAATTGTCTCATTGGCATTTATATCACACCTTCTTTACTAAGTCATAATTAAGTTAAAATTGTAAAAATGGACGTATAAGTAACAAAACTTATAAAACGCTATATAACCAAATAGGCCTCCAAATCATTCATATTGAAAAGTTGCTTTTTGTCTCCATTTAAACGACATTTTAAAGTGAAGATTTCCATATTATATTGATATACCATCAGAAATGGTCTTACTCTTTGTGTTCTGTTTATTTTGAAACAATCATGTTTTACTTTTGCGTTTTAAACTTAGCGCACAATTGACAAATAAAAACAACAAGCAGACCAATCGTTAACAATGGTTATATTTATCTTAAAGCGAGTCAAAAGAATATAAAGTAATAATCTAACTCACAATTCAAAAACAGAAACTACCATGGGAAAAAACAAAAATCGGCGAAGACTGACAACACTACACAATCACATCAAAGAAAACGCAACATGAACCCCATCGCAAAAACCTGGGATTATCGCAAGTGCTTCGGATGTCTAACCTGGGATTATCGCAGGTGCTTCGGATGTCTAACCTGGGATTATCGCAGATGCTTCGGATGTCTAACCTGGGATTATCGCAGGTGCTTCGGATGTCTAACCTGGGATTATCGCAGGTGCTTCGGATGTCTAACCTGGGATTATCGCAGGTGCTTCGGATGTCTAACCTGGGATTATCGCAGGTGCTTCGGATGTCTAACCTGGGATTATCGCAGGTGCTTCGGATGTCTAACCTGGGATTATCGCAGGTGCTTCGGATGTCTAATCAGATCTACTTTTGTGGCACCTTTTGTATTGCTTAAGTATTAAGTATTACCCCGGTGGTCAGTCGGTGTGTTTCCTTTAATGTTCAGTGTAAATCGAAACAATTATGCCTTTTACTTTCTTCGACAATGATTAGAAATTGCATACAGATATTCTTTAGAGAGAGAGAGAGAGAGTGTGAAAGAGAGAGAGAGAGAGAGAGAGAGAGAGAGAGAGAGAGAGAGAGAGAGAGAGAAAGAGAGAGAGAGAGAGAGAGAGAGAGATTTTGTAGACTAGGGATATGTGCTAGACTAGAAACTTGCAATGTTAAACAACTGCGTGGAAATACAGTCAACAGGGATGTGTAAATACACAGCCACGTTCTATTACTTAACCTTAGTAAAAATTTATTACTCATTTTTCTTATCATCAAATTACTATATATTTGGGGTGTTTAAATACGCAGTCTCTGTTGCAATTTTTCTACTGTTGTTATATTTTAAATATCATATCAGCTTACATCGGTCACGACTGCTTATTGGGACTGTATTTCCACGCAGTTGTTTAACATCTCAACTATCACCACCTTTGGGAATTTAGAGTTGTGCCAGTTCACATCGTAAATTACTATTTTTATTTTGGCATATCTTTGTAGTCTTTGCGCCGTGTTTGAAAATTTGAAAATTGTTCCAGCGTTTGCTGAAATAGTACAAATTTCAAGATTTTGATATAGTCTTAATTTGAATTGACATGATTCATTTGTCATCGTGCTATCACGGAGGAAGGATATCTGTTATCCGAAATATCTAACATATTGTTCGTTTATTGTATTTTTTGGTGATGTTGTACCCTTTTAAACTTGTTATATATATATATATATATATTGTAGATTTGATAATTATAAGACTACTGTAAAGTTGGATGACATTTATATAGAGTTAGGACTATGGGATACAGCAGGTCAAGAAGATTATGATCGATTCCGGCCATTATCATATCCACAAACAGTAAGGTTTTTTTACAAAATTTAATAGGAAAATCAATTTTGAAAAAGCTGCACTTCATTTATACAATTTTGAACCAATCAACCAAAACAAAAGGAGCCTGGTATAAGATTGTGATAAAAAAAAACTTAAATCAAAGAGAGACAACTCATTTACTACATAAATACGTTAGGAAGAATCAATGAACAAGTCAATTTTAAACAAACGAGTCATGGGTTATCAATATAGTATTTGATAAATAAAAGTTCAACAATCTACTAGATCCCTTTCATTTATCTAAAATATCCCAAAAACAGTCGACGAGGAACGGATATAAGTGCAATTCTGGATTCGTCGGGATTAGAATCATTTGCTGCTGTACAAAACTTCATTTACCTTTCGTTATATGCGCTGAAAGGAAATTCAATTTTTGAAGTATTGGTTCAACTCCGATATATCATCAGCTCAGTAGTGAGTGCTTCGGTACTGACATGATTTCACAAACTTTACTAAAATTGTTCGTTTATAAATTTTGAAATTATTATAGCTCTGAGGTTTCAACTCCCTCAGGTAAAGCTGGCTTAGATGAATTTAGCTATTATTTTAGGTATTTTTGACATATAGCTCCTCAACGATTTTCGGTATTTATCCATCTTCGCATTTCTAATGTTTGGATTTGAGCGTTTCCGATGAAGGTAAATCCAGAAATGCGCTTCGGACGCTATAAATGATTAAACGTGTTGTTTTCGATTTTTAATATGCAGGCGCTGCAGGAAAGTTGATAAGACAGAAAAGTTAAAAATGTGATCTACAAAACATTATTTCTATTTCAGGATGTAGTTCTAGTATGTTTTTCACTTGTTCATCGAGCAAGTTTTGATAATGTTAATCAAAAAGTAAGTTATAACAGGTATCTGATTATATACTCGTTTAACGAAGCAGGATTTAGATTCAACTCTTTATGCGACAGTGCTATTTTTTTTTAAATCTAACAAAAAGGATGATTGATTGTTAAACTACACTTACAAAGCATTTTCCTATGTAATGATTTTGTCCATCCCTTGTATTATCTATCTAATATTTATCTAAATTATTTATCTAAAAAAATAAATTTCTGCATTTATTCTAAAGATGCAATACCAATATCTAAACTCTATCTGCACATATTGTACCTTTTCATACAAAGCAGCAAATGTGTGTCACGCGTTTCGAACTTATATTATTAGTTCAGTTAATCGATGTCGTTCCAAAAACAATCTAGTTCAAACTAGATGTCAGTTCTAAATTGTCTTTTGTAGACCTCTTTTTTTCATAATAGTGCAAATTTTAATTTGAAACAGAGAGTTATGAACGTTTAAACAAGATATTGAATCGGAATTGAAAATACATTCAGTATAAACTACGGTAAAAAATGTTTTGTATTTTTTATGTTTTTTTGTCGTTTTCTTGGAATTCACTTATGCAAAATTATGTACCGTACCTACGATTAATAGTAACTCAATCAGCAACATGTCAAAGTCTGTTTTAACTCTCGTTCAAAGCTCTATAGAAGATGTTATGGTCGTCGCCTAACAAATAAACATAGTCTTATCACAATATAATTTAAATTTGGATGTAACGTGTCTTCTGATTGGCTGACGTCGTTTCGTTAATCATATCATAGACACAATTTTGTCATGTGAACATGACGTCCTCAACTTTTTTTTCATGATTTACGCCGGTTTAAAATGGAATTTAGAATTAAAAATTATAAGAAATAAATTTACTGTAATATTTTGTCAGTCTATTCGAAATAACATAAAACAAATGTGGTGCACACTGTTAAATAACCTGCCATTCGCGTTATTCAGTGTGCACCACTTTTTTATGTTATTTCTGCATAAACAGAAAAAATTTTACAGTCATTCCTTCAACAAAAAAGGTCTTGGACGTCATTAAATTGGTTTAAATTAACATAATTTTAAATAAACGGATTAATTAGGAAGTATTAATATTGTACTCCTAGCTTAGTCTACATTAACTGAACTAATTTGACGAAATATGCACTCTTACGATTCCAAAAATAATACAATACATTTTTAACCTTTTTCTATCCATTTGAATGAAAATTAGGCAATGATTTACACTTATGATAGCTTTATTATATTACAGTGGATTCCTGAAATCCGCCACCATCTCCCAGGAATACCAATTGTGTTAGTGGGTACAAAACTTGATATTCGACAAGACGAAGAACAAAATAAATCAAAACATGTTGACAAAAACAATCTTCCTGTATCATTTAGTGAAGGACAATCTTTGGCCAGAAAAATAGATGCAGTACGATATATGGAATGTTCAGCAAAAACTCAGGAAGGACTGAATTTGGTGTTCGAAGTGGCTATAATGGCTGTGTTATGTCCATCTAAGCATAAACAAAAACACAGATTGTGTATTTTATTATAAAACTTGTTCGGTATTGTACAATGTTTTAAATAATTTTATATAACATTATCTGATTGACAAAAGATTGTTTTAATGTGCATGTATCAAATGCTTTCTTGCTCTCCATATGATGGAAATAGCTTTTGTTATAGGCTTTTGCTTGAAGGGTTCATATTGAGACAAGTTCTAAATTGTCTGTCATTAGAATATCTGCCAATGAAAGAGATAGACATGTAATATGTTGTTAGTTCAGCTTTCACATTGTTGCAAAATATGTTAAGCATTAATGTTTGAGATATAAAAAAAAAAAAAATTTTAAAAATAGTCAGTGTTACTGTGCAATAGACCACTTTCGAGTTCATCCGTCACCGGCAAAAACTCGTCAATTATGCACGCCTTTATGACGTCATTTACCAGATAGAGGGGGTCGCCTGTATCCCTGCACTATTTACGTTCATCAAGCGTCTTAGTGATCGTCTTTGTGCAGGATAAACTAGAAATAATGGTTGCTCTGTAGGTACTTACTGACAATTCCATAATGACAGCAGTGTTGATTGTCAATTTTGAGAATTCAATTTGCCGAATAATTCGTATAATATAGAATTATAGTTTTCCCAACCACTCGCTCAACATTGGAAGGGAAGTGACGGCGCCCCTAAACGCACAAATGACGGTGGTAAAAGCGCGTATAATTGACGAGTTTTTTCCGGTGACGGATGAACTCGAAAGTGATCTTTTATAATACATAGAAATGGTTTCTTCAAACCACAAAGATTACTGATGTTATGTCCAGTCTATGTTATGTCATGTCTCTTTCTACAATGTTGATAATGGACTTTATAAAGTATGTGTTTCCATGAGAAGGGTGATTGATCTGTAATCAGATAACAATTGATGTACAAGAAATAAGAAAAATCAACAAAAATATTTATTTGCATTTCTAGTATGAATATAAAGGAAAATACTAAGAGGACATTAAAAAGAAAATACTAAGGAGACATTGAAAGGAAAATACTAAGGAGACATTGAAAGGAAAATACTAAGAAGACATTAAAAAGAAAATACTAAGGAGACATTGAAAGGAAAATACTAAGGAGACATTGAAAGGAAAATACTAAGGGGACATTGAAAGGAAAATACTAAGAGGACATTAAAAAGAAAATACTAAGGAGACATTGAAAGGAAAACACTAAGGAGACATTGAAAGGAAAATACTAAGGGGACATTGAAAGGAAAATACTAAGGGGACATTGAAAGGAAAATACTAAGAGGACATTAAAAAGAAAATACTAAGGAGACATTGAAAGGAAAATACTAAGGAGACATTGAAAGGAAAATACTAAGGGGACATTGAAAGGAAAATACTAAGGGGACATTGAAAGGAAAATACTAAGAGGACATTGAAAGGAAAATACTAAGGAGACATTGAAAGGAAAATACTAAGGAGACATTGAAAGGAAAATACTAAGGAGACATTGAAAGGAAAATACTAAGGAGACATTGAAAGGAAAATACTAAGGGGACATTGAAAACTCATATGTCGATGTCAAATGAGAACGTCATAGAAAAACGAGAATAAACAAAAACACAAACAAAT
This sequence comes from Mytilus galloprovincialis, assembly GCF_965363235.1. Taxonomy (NCBI): domain Eukaryota; kingdom Metazoa; phylum Mollusca; class Bivalvia; order Mytilida; family Mytilidae; genus Mytilus; species Mytilus galloprovincialis. The sequence goes on along the minus strand of NC_134846.1, from coordinate 3,125,846 downwards.
CTACAAAACATTACAAAGCATACCAAAGTTTGGGCAAAAAATGAATATGAATTCAGAAGCTCTGTTAAGTTAACGATTCCACATGTGATTTCCTTTGTTTTGCCTATGTAAGTACATACAGTCATGTTTGTTTGGTAGCCAGTTGAAGCTGCTTGTGTGCGATTTTCCCGCTGGGCTGAAGACAGTTTAGTGACCTTCGACTGTTTTCTGCTATTTAGTTGGTGTTGTTTTCTCTTTAATATATTCCCCATTTCCATTTTCAATTTCACACAATTCGTGATAAGTCTCACTCGTTAATGTCATAATCGAGATAACATAACGGGATTAAATTATCCCAGCCTATTTTTGACATTTTTACCTATTTTATAGATATAAGAAGATATGGTATGAGTGGCAATGAGACAATTCCTACATTTTTTAAAAGTAAACCATAATAGGTCAAAGTGCGGTCTCCAACACGGAGCCGTGGCTCACATCGAACAGCAAGCTATAAAGAGCTCCATAAATGACTAGTGTAAAACCATTCAAACGGGAAACCAACGGTCTAATCAATATAAAAAAAGAAACGAAAACACTTATGAACCACATTCACAAACAACAACGTTGTCTGTTGTTTTATTTACACATAAGAAAATGCCTGTACCAAGTCAGGAATATGACAATTGTTATTAATTCGTTTGATGTGGTTAAGCTTTAGATTTTGCCATTTGAATACTGTCTGATCGGTGTATTTTTGTTATTTTCCTTTTTACCACAAATGACACAAACGTGTTCATCTTTGAAACGGACAACCTACTCACTCCGGTGTCCGTAAAACTAGGAATTTGAACGCTTGAATTTAAAAGCAGTTCTAAACAGCAAATCTTTATCAATGAAAACATATCGAAAGCCAGCTCTGGAATATTGTTTCAAAATGAATATTTATAGTTCACATCCAGGCGCTACAACCATGTTGATTATTATAAATTTGCCTCATTACATAAACACTGATTACATGTACTAGATTGCATATTTTGGCGTTAATATTGATTCACTTATAGGGTCTTTGCATCGGAACTAAACACATTTATTCAAAAACCAGTTGTTGGCATGACACGGGTCATGTTCTTCTCATATATGTTATGATGGTATGATACTAAACCCCTAACGGGAAGGATTGTGCCTGATGTTCATATGATGAAATCATAGTCTTTCAGCCAATTTAATTGAAGTCTGGAGCTGGCATGTCAGTTAACTGCTAGTAGTCTGTTGTTATTTATGTATTATTGTCATTTTGTTTATTTTCTTTGGTTACATCTTCTGACATCAGACTCGGACTTCTCTTGAACTGAATTTTAATGTGCGTATTGTTATGCGTTTACTTTTCTACATTGGCTAGAGGTATAGGGGGAAGGTTGAGATCTCACAAACATGTTTAACCCCGCCGCATGTTTGCGCCTGTCCCAAGTCAGGAGCCTCTGGCCTTTGTTGTCTTGTATTATTTTAATTTTAGTTTCTTGTGTACAATTTGGAAATTAGTATAGCGTTCATTATCACTGAACTAGTATATATTTGTTTAGGGGCCAGCTGAAGGACGCCTCCGGGTGCGGGAATTTCTCGCTACATTGAAGACCTGTTGGTGACCTTCTGCTGGTTTTTTTTTCTATGGTCGGGTTGTTGTCTCTTTGGCACATTCCCCATTTACATTCTCAATTATATTTAACACATTAACGTCGAAATTTGTAACGTAACGTACGTAACGTATTTTAGCGTCATATCATCATTACGCTATAGTGTATGTATAACATTATAAGGCAGTCAAGTAAAAATAGTGTGAATATACATATGTCTGTTTATTTATAATAAACTAAGTATTCACCAATTAAGCTAAATCAAAAAAAAAGGTTCAGCCCACGTCATACATAAAAAACAGAAGTGATGGCACACACGCTACTTTGAAGAAGTCAATCCCTTAATTATAAGTAAAAATATATTTAGAGAATTTGCGCAATTAGATGATTATTTTATTAGTGCAATTGCTACTTTTAGTTTTTAAAATGAAGGGGAGCAGAAGTAGCATTTGCCCTTATAAGTTGTGGTGCAAAGTAGTTCATTTTTGGTGCAAAAAGATATTGCCTTTCCTTTACGACATTTCAATTCGTTTTGCTTCGAATTATATAAAATTCAGGAATATTGATAAACAAATATTGATATGAAAGATACAAGAAAACAGAATAACATTGACTCTTGGCTAAACAATATGACTTACAAATAAATATTGATTTATCTATAACTTTGTTTGGTTCGAAGAAATTGATCTTTTTTTTTTTCATTTTAACAATCTTAACTTCCTGTGAGTGAATACAACCGTATTCGAAGTGTTTATAGTAATTCTAAGAAGAATTGTGATAGTATATTATTGGAAAAATATTAAGATTAGATATTAAAAATGAAAATAGATATTAAGTGCAACGCAAAAAAGATTATATTTACCCGTTAATCAATAAACCAAAATTCTAAGATGAAGGATGCTAAAAATGTTAAATGCGTCGTTGTCGGTGATGGGTGGGTACAATTATTATAATTAATTATTGTATGAATATTTCCACTAATGGGAAAACGATTGACTGTATATGTATTCTAATTAAAGACTTTGTTCTGTTTCAGCAATGTTGGAAAGTCTTGCTTGTTGATGTGCTATTCAAATAATACTTTCATATTCCAACAATGTAAGCACAATTCTTTTTAAAATCAAATTTACATTTATGATTAAATAATCTGGATTTTCTTTAGTTTTGATCAATTTAAAACGGTTTAATGTATACTGTTTGTCATTATTTCAGTGTGTAAACAAGTTGTGTTAATTAAATCTTGAACTAAAAATCTTGAAAAGATTTCGAGGATTTATCAATATTTCTCTTTGTTGACATCTTATTTAAGCTGATATGAAATTCCTATAGTACGGATGACATAATTAAATAAGTTTTACTGTTTATGTCACTGATTCTTGTAGAAAAATGCCTTTGGTTCAACAAATATGGAAACTTGGGAACTGTACATGATTTACTGCATGTGTCAATGCCAAAGCATATATATATATATATATATATATATATATATCATGTTAATCATTCTACAAATTATATAGATATAGGAACATGTGGTATAAGTGTCAATATGACATTTCTTTTTTCAGGTGGCAATGTATAAAAAGATAACAATTAAAGGTTAAAGTACTGCTTTCAATACCGAGCATTAGCTAAAACCAAACAACAAGCTATAAAGGTTTCCAAAAATGACTAGTGTAAAACCATTCAAACAGTCAAACCAACCTAACGAGAAACACTTATGAACCCCATCAACAAACGACAACTACTGAAAATCCTGTTCCTAAAACAAATGTAGGACAAGTGCAAACAAGTGCAGTTGGTTTAAACGTTTAATATGAACCAACTTTCGCTCTTGTTTGACACAATAGTCACTGTGTAACATCACAACAAAGAAAAACACACAATAAACTATCAATTCAAATAGCTTACTTAACTCAATCAAAAGACATATGATCACATGTGAAGATACACAGAAAGAATGAATTTGATCTTTGGCACAAAGTTAACACAAAATCAATAAAATAAAGGGTTAAATGTTAAACAATTCCAGAAACAACCCAAACCTTGAACACGATAGAATAATGTACAAAGGTAAATGAAAATAATGTTGTTGTAAGATATTCAGTATAAATGGAGAACGGAATGTTTTTTACAAAATATATAATTTTGTGGATCATACTACTACGATAAAAGGGAAAATTTATAGTCAAACCAAACACTAGAAGAGAGAAGAGATATAAAACTACCAAAACTTGAAAAACAAACTTAAAAATAATTGTTTCAACGGGTCACATTAACAGGAAAGTACTATTTGACAGTACTCGCAGCTACTGAAATATAGTTTAGCATGTTGAAATTTATAACAAAAAAGAATCAGAAACTAATTATACTCTTATTTTAAAGACTTTGTTCTGTTTCAGCAATGTTGGAAAGTCTTGCTTGTTGATGTGCTACTCTAATAATACTTTCATATTCCAACAATGTAAGCACAATTCTTTTTAAAATCAAATTTACATTTATGATTAAATAATCTGGATTTTCTTTAGTTTTGATCAATTTAAAACGGTTTAATGTATACTGTTTGTCATTATTTCAGTGTGTAAACAAGTTGTGTTAATTAAATCTTGAACTAAAAATCTTGAAAAGATTTCGAGGATTTATCAATATTTCTCTTTGTTGACATCTTATTTAAGCTGATATGAAATTCCTATAGTACGGATGACATAATTAAATAAGTTTTACTGTTTATGTCACTGATTCTTGTAGAAAAATGCCTTTGGTTCAACAAATATGGAAACTTGGGAACTGTACATGATTTACTGCATGTGTCAATGCCAAAGCATATATATATATATATATATATATATATATATATATATATATCATGTTAATCATTCTACAAATTATATAGATATAGGAACATGTGGTATAAGTGTCAATATGACATTTCTTTTTTCAGGTGGCAATGTATAAAAAGATAACAATTAAAGGTTAAAGTACTGCTTTCAATACCGAGCATTAGCTAAAACCAAACAACAAGCTATAAAGGTTTCCAAAAATGACTAGTGTAAAACCATTCAAACAGTCAAACCAACCTAACGAGAAACACTTATGAACCCCATCAACAAACGACAACTACTGAAAATCCTGTTCCTAAAACAAATGTAGGACAAGTGCAAACAAGTGCAGTTGGTTTAAACGTTTAATATGAACCAACTTTCGCTCTTGTTTGACACAATAGTCACTGTGTAACATCACAACAAAGAAAAACACACAATAAACTATCAATTCAAATAGCTTACTTAACTCAATCAAAAGACATATGATCACATGTGAAGATACACAGAAAGAATGAATTTGATCTTTGGCACAAAGTTAACACAAAATCAATAAAATAAAGGGTTAAATGTTAAACAATTCCAGAAACAACCCAAACCTTGAACACGATAGAATAATGTACAAAGGTAAATGAAAATAATGTTGTTGTAAGATATTCAGTATAAATGGAGAACGGAATGTTTTTTACAAAATATATAATTTTGTGGATCATACTACTACGATAAAAGGGAAAATTTATAGTCAAACCAAACACTAGAAGAGAGAAGAGATATAAAACTACCAAAACTTGAAAAACAAACTTAAAAATAATTGTTTCAACGGGTCACATTAACAGGAAAGTACTATTTGACAGTACTCGCAGCTACTGAAATATAGTTTAGCATGTTGAAATTTATAACAAAAAAGAATCAGAAACTAATTATACTCTTATTTTAAAGACTTTGTTCTGTTTCAGCAATGTTGGAAAGTCTTGCTTGTTGATGTGCTACTCTAATAATACTTTCATATTCCAACAATGTAAGCACAATTCTTTTTAAAATCAAATTTACATTTATGATTAAATAATCTGGATTTTCTTTAGTTTTGCTGGTACCCATGTAATGAAATATTTGTTTAATCTAAAAGGAAAATTGTCTTCCATGTTGCATTCACAGATTTTATCATTATAGATATGTATCACAGTTCATTTCCCGCTACTTATTGATCAGGATAAGTGTTTATAGATACATTTGTTAAAAATCTATTGTTAAAGACCTATGAATGAAAAAAGTATGTTTTCCCAAATTTGGAGAAAACATTATGAATAGATAAACTTGCTTATCCTATATCATATCGTTTTAAATATACAATTTTTTTCATAAAGTGTCGCTTTCATTTCATTCATTTCGAAAATAATTTTTTGTCAACCTTTATTTTGACCTGGAGTGAACATGGTGAAAACTTCATTTTTAGGTAGTCTATATAAACTAGGCTGTTAGTTTTCGTTTAAATTGTTTTACATTTGTTATTCCGGTGCATTTTAATTTATAAATGACATTGCGATATGGGCTTTACTCATTGTTAAAGGTGGTACGGTGACCTGCAGTTGTTAATTTCTGTGTCATTTGGTATTTTGTGGAGAGTTGTCTCATTGGCAATCATACAATCTTCTTTTTTTATATTGGTTCAAACATAAACACAAGTTCAATGTGAATAATCTGAAGACTACTCATCACAAATGCAATTAGGTCAGACGGACTTTATGAGTTGTTGTGATGAAACACATAGTTAACACATTAATACATACCGTAATAATAACATAAAACCTGAATAATTCTATTCAAATCCAGACACATTCCAGTGTTTTATCAAGTTTATTCAATCGATATATACATTGTATTGGCAACAATCAATATGTGGACCAAAAAATATATATAAAAAAACAGTCAAAAATGTGTTACAAACCAAACTTCTTTACTCGATTGTACTTTTTAGTATTTTAGAAAATATTGAAAACAATATTTTAATAGTCAAATATTCTAAAGATTTTTTTCTGAAATATTTATGATAGATATGACAATTACAAAACTATTGCAATGGTGAATGACATACCTGTAGAATTAGGATTATGGGATACAGCTGCATGATCAAGAAGATTACGACCGAATCCGTCCATTATCATATCCACAAACGGTAAGTGTAAGGTTCGTTTAAATTTAAAACAAGAATATGTCCATAGTACACAGATGCCCCATCCACACTATCATTTTCTATGTTCAGTAGACCGTGAGATTGGGGTAAAAACTCTAATTTGGCAATAAAATTGGAACAATCATATCATAGAAAACATGTGTACTAAGTTTCAAGTTGATTGCACTCAAACTTCATCAAAACCTTACCTCTAGCAAAATCTGTAACCTGAAGCGGGACAGACTGACGGACAATCTAACGGACGGACGGACGGACGCACAGACCAGAAAACATAATGCTCACAAACTGAACATACAAAATTCCAGCTGAATGGGATTCGTCTTTTTATTCAGGATCTTTTGAACGGCAATTGAAAATCAGATCAAAACTGCGTTTTTCATATTACATTTTATCCGTAACCGTGGTAGAAAAGGACCAGGAAATTCAAAACCTATTGCGAAACATAATCATCCTGTATCATTCAGTGAAGGACATTCGTTAGAAAATCAAATAGATGCTGTAAAATATGTCGCATGTTCTGCAAAGACTCGATCAGGAAGGGATTAAAGAGGTTTTTTATGAGGCCATAAAGGCCATTTAAGCGCAGACGAAAACACAGATCATGCATTGTATTGTGAAAAGTGCTCAGAATAATAAAATATGTTTGAATTGTATGCAGCTATAAAGTACCAATAGAAGTTTATTATACCTGATTATAAAATAAAAACAAGGTTGTACCACTTTGTTGCAATGGCCTCTCTTGCTGTGTTTCAGATTTAGATTTTTTAATTTGATAAATGACTTTTTGTTTTTAATTTTTCTCTGCCCTGTTGTTATTTTACTGTTATCAGTGTATTTTCAGACATCAAGACTGCAGATAGTAAGGGACATGAGTCTACCTCAAAATAATGTAAAATTTGTTAAAACCATTTATTATATTATAAAACATTTTTGTTTCTGACACATGTGACAGACAGAAATCAGATGTTCCCCTTAGATTATACAATTTCACCAAAATAATATAACGATAACAAGTTTATAACATTTGAAAACTTTATTCTCTATGACATTAATTCCTTAAATTTCAAATTAGAGATAATTTTAATAGCGCAGCCAAACAATGTTAAAACATTATCTATGCTGCCGCTTCATAGCTTTTTCTGTGACAGTGGACTCCTGAAATAAAACATCACTGCCCAATACCGCCAATTGTTTTAGTTTCACTAAATTTTACATGCTAAAGATATATTGACAAAAAAAGCCATTTTGTATTATTCAGTGAAGGATAATCTGTAATACAATAAATAATTTAGAATGTGCTGCAAATTGTAATTGGCATATTTCAGGAGGCAATAAAGGCAGTGTGATTTTTCTCTGAGCATATAATAAATCACAAACCGTACAGTTTTGTTGTGAAATCGCTCAGAATAGTTACATAATATACTGTGTTTTAATTGTATTCAACGCTTGAATATACAAAAGCAGTTTCAAAACATTACAAATGCTCGGAATTAAACATTTAATAATGGCACATATATAATGAATTGGGGTAAACCTTTTATCACTGCTCAGCCATCACCTCTCCTGATATAATGGTATAGAAGCACAACATGAAAACAAACTTAAAAGATGATTTTGTACACATTTAATTTATATGCTGAGAACCACTTCCGTGTGTCTGATTTTCTCGTTGCGTTGAAGACCCATTGGTGGCCTTCGGCTGTTATCTGCTCTTTTGTCGGGTTGTTCTCTCTATGACATATTCCGTATTTCCATCCTAAGATTAAATTGATACGGAAGTGATGGTTGTCTGTTTTTGAAAATCACGGATGCCCACAAAAAATTGTTACAAAGGCTCATTTCTGCATATACGTTACACTCTATCAGTTTATTTTCGATCGCCATGAACAACGAACTATCCCCTTGTTTGAAGGGTTCGTTTATGTTTAAAAGCGTCACATTCTCATTAAACGAAATCAAATCCCCTCAAAGAATTGTTACAAGTGTTCGTTTACGTACAGGAGCTATACAACATCCCTGAACGAGGAATTAAATTGAACATTCAACATTCTACCGACCATCTATATATGGATTTTACTGCAGAATTTTAGAACCCAAAGTGATCATATCAATACCTTTAGCCCTGTCAACTCATATTGATTGCATGTATGTGTTATGGTTTTTTTATATACCAATTCATATCATTAAATTGCTGGAAATTCTTCACCTTATTAGAGACCAGAAAGGACTAAATGGACTTTCAGTTAACTTGTCAACACTACTAAACTCATCATAGATACCACGATTAAAATGGTGCACGCCAGAAACGTCTCGTCTACTGAACTCTTATCAATAACTTTCAAAAAAATATAGACTGTTCATAGCGACAGTGTTATGTTTCGCTGTATGGTATCATAACAAAACATACCAAACTCCGATGAAAATCAGAACTGAAAGACTTTAAACAAAGGGCAGAATAAAAGCTAAAACACATCAAATGTATGGATAACAAATGGCATATTCCTAACTGGATACATGCATTGTAGAAAATGGTAGATTAAACAGGGTTTTATAGCTAGCTAAATCTCTCACTTGTAAAGCCGTTGTTTTTAAAATGTTCCGTTGCATTGTGGATTGTTGAAATAAATCTTTGAAGCATGTGCAGGATGCATATGTTACTTTACAATTACTCAACAGACAAGCATAATAGCAGGAACAATCGACAACCATCAAAGGCTTCTTGTGGACTTCATGTGGGATTAAGATTTTACGCGCTCAGTCTTGAACCTTACATAACACCGTTGTGTAACAGCACAACATGGGATAAAACTGTGTTAGTTGATTATCGCTAGAATTTTGTAATACTTTTATTTCCAATCAATTAATTTTCCGCAAAAGTGTACCAATCGAAATCTAGATTTCATGACTTTACGTTGCTCTTACTTGACTTGGTACCAAGATGTCCTACAACAGATTATGCAACCTGTTTCAAAATATGAACTTCGGAGTCAAAAGTCCGGAAATACAAATAGTCTATTAAGATGATAAGCTAGTGTTTTTGGGATGTATATCGCTTTGGGTAATGATGAAATATTCTTTCCTGAAAGATAGGGAATACTTTGTTTTAAACTTGTCATTGTCCTGTGCTATTTACCTTCATTGATAATTATACCAAAAGGAAATATTTATCTAGCTGTGTTTTTATCACGTTGATCTCTTTCCTTTCGCGTGTAATCAAGTACGTGTGCATGTATTATCAGTAATCTTTGTATTAAATCCCGGAAGACCAACAATATATGTTACTATCATGTTACAAACTATAACAAAGTATGGAAAAGAATAACAAATATCAAGTGGAAAAATATTCTTTTCTTTCTTGAAGTTTTCTGATACTTATCTATAGTTCAAACTTAGATATGCAGCATGTGAAATGCGTTGTTGTCGGTGATGGGTGAGTAACAATTACTTTTAAAAATTATGTCGTTGATAAGTCTCGTTGGTAATCAACGATTGATTGATTGATTGTGAGTTGCTAATACTATTATTGCATGTATGGACAAAGATAATAAATAAGGCGAGAGTAGTATACTGTTGTGCAATAGACGTATTTACACTTGTATGCAAATTTGCCAGCCATTACGTAAAATCACATAGGTTCATGTAAACTTTGACATCATAATTCAAAACATTTGACGTCACAATGAAAACGTAATTGATGCTTGACGTCAATAGGTGATTTTGGAGTAGATCTAAGGTCATTTGGAGGCAAAATACAACTAAACACAAAAAATGTAAATACGTTTATAGTCAATCATAGAGTAAGTGAAAACAAATCGGGGTCACAAGTTAAAACTTTTGTAAACACATCAATTATAAGAGGAAAACAATGGAACAACAGAAACACTGAACTGCTACAAAAACAATCGTCAACATACATAGGACTGGACCATTTGGAAATAACTGCAATATTCATGACTAGGTACGGGACATTTTAAGAAAAATAGAGGAATTTTATCTTTTGTTAATTCCAGTCAAACCTCTTGCTAATATTGCAATATTAGAAATACTGTAAAATGGACAACAACACGTGACATGAATACGGTACAAATAAACACAAGAACATGTAAGACAAATTTATACATAAAAAATAGTATGAAAGTAAATTACATCATGTAAACAACAGAGTATCAAGGACAACTTTCATTACTTTCAGACAGTACACCAGACACCTCAATAGAATTGTAAACTAAATATAAACAATTTTATACAAAATTTACAAAAAACCTAGTTTGTAACAAATATATTTTGAATATTTGCTTAACCTTTCATCAAACATTTCGTTAATCGGATATATAACTGTAGGCTGTGTTTGAAATAGTCTTCTAATTTTGTTGGTAATCAAATTACAATGTATGTCAAATTGTATGTGCTTTTGTGTTATTCAAATTAACACTTATTATTCTCAGAAAAAAATTGAAACCGACCCTAAATATCTATTCCTCCATGTTTGGATTGGTTTTCCTTGTTCAAAATATACACCATTGTTGATCCTTATACATGTATGCTCCTAATAAAAAACCGTTTTTATTACAGTGCTGTTGGGAAAACCTGCTTGTTGATGGTTTATTCCAGGAATTCTTTCGACGAAAAATATATTCCAACAGTGTAAGCAAACACTTGATTGTGTTTTTTTTTTTTAACAAATATTTTTTTTTTAAAAAGGCTACGCTTATTGAATTTGGATTTCTTTGCCTTTTTTCACTAAATAATGACTTACAAATTGTGTTCATAATACACACGTTCATTTGTCATCTGTACAAATCGATGAAATATATGTATGTTCCTCTTTCAACAAGACAAATATGAAGGGTGATTTTAATATTTAAAATTTAGTTTTAAAACTATTATCGCTGAAAAGAAGATTGTGTTTAAGAATAATTATGTTTTAAGCAACATATTCTCGGAGTATATTTTCTTCACAAACAAAAACCATACTCAAACATTCAGTCACTTTTGTAACATGTATAATGAACTGTAGACGTCTTCATTACTTCGAAAGGGAAGGTATCTTCCGTGTTATATTTTGCAGTAAATGATTTCATGAGTACATGTATGTTTGTACCACATTCAGCTTCCCGTCAATGGTTTGATCTTGATAATAATCTAGGAAATACGTTTATTGATTATATTTTAAACTTCCTGTGCATGTAGACAGTTATAGTTCTCTCAAATTATTGCAGTGCCTTTGACTAATATAGCAATAATAATATTTAAAAAATTTAAAAAATATTGAATATATTTTTTATACTTAATCATTAAAGTTTTACTATAAAAAAAAAGCAACAGATACAAAGTTCTACAAAATTATTCCACAGTTACTAAAATTAGACATAGGTAAAGGAAAATCAAAATATAATGGAATCGAAATAAACATACCGCATGGGACATAAAAAAAAAAGTGCAACGATCTTTCTACCTTCTTATGTTTCAAAAACTCTCAGATTCTTTGTTGTTTGATTATCAAGGTAACGATCTGCAATCTTCTATCATCAAAACCCGAGAGTTACACATCAGCCACCATAGTCCATCAACAATCAGTGAAAGCATGTTTTGTGTTAATCAATTAATGATATGAGTTCAATATAAATGTAACACAAATGAATACAGAAATAAGTTTAGCATGGAGTGGTTCAATAATTTCGTGTGTCGTGTCACTGATGATAGATATAGTAAGATGTGGTATGAGTGCCAATGAGACAACTCTCAATCCAAATAACAATTTATAAAAGTAAACTATTATAAGTCAAAGTACGGCCTTCAACACGGAGTCTTGGCTCACACTGTACAGCAAGCTATAAATGGCCCCAAACATTAGTAATGTAAAACCATTCAAACGGGAAAACCAACGGTCTAATATATATAACTAGAGGCTCTTAAGAGCCAGTGTCGTTCACCTTGGTCGATGTGCATATTAAACAGAGGACACAGATGGATTCATAACAAAGTTGTGTTGTGGTGATGGTGATGTGTTTGAAGTTCTTACTTTACTGAATATTCTTGCTACTTACAATTATATCTATCTTTAATGAACTTGGCCCATTAGTAACAGAGGAAAATATTTTGGAAGAATTTACAAAAATTCACAAAATTTATGAAATTTGTTAAAAATTGACTATAAAGGGCAATAACTCCTTAAGGGGTCAACTGACCGGTTTGGTCATGCTGACTTATTTGTAGATCTTACGTTGCTGAACATTACCAATTCAGGGGCAGCAACCCAACAACCGGTTGTCTGATTCATCTGAAAATTTCAGGGCAGATTGATCTTCACTTGATAAACAATTTCACCACTTTGTCAGATTTGCTCAAAATGCTTTGGTTTTAGAGTTATAAGCAAAAATCTACATTTTACCCCTATGTTCTACTTTTAGCCATGACGGACGACGACGGACGACGGACGCCAAGTGATGAGAAAAGATCACTTGGCCCTTTGGGCCCGGTGAGCTAAACACGAGAAAGTCTTTTCTACACGAAACGCGGATTTGGCGCAAATCAACATTTTAATCCTGGTATCTATGATGAGTTTATTTGCAACGTAAAGTAAAGGAACATTAAATTGACAATTTGTAGAGCGTTTACATATTTTCCAATCAATAAGAAATTTCCTGTGCATTATCACATTATACAGACTTCATTAATAGTAATAAACTCATTAAACAAACACTACTGCAATACAATAATGAAGGAGAAAGAATCTAGCTACTCCTCATTTGTTTTACGATGATCTATTAAAATTGAGGATTTTTAGCATTTATAGACTAGGCAAAAACTCGCTTTTGTGTCTTATTTTAGATTATGCCAAACATATGAAAGAAATACATTAGAAAAAGTTATTTTTATTAAAGAACATTGTAAATGTTTATTTTCCTCTGAAGCAATAACCTCCGGTAATATTTTGGACAAGTGCAAAGTGTTTCAAAACTAAAATTCAGCAACTTTCAAGAAATATCTAAATTTCTTAATATCCTTGCAACTTTAGATATTGCAATTACTTAAAAGGATCCCTGAACTTTCCCGTTTGTATTTTTCATGTCTGTCAAGTCGGAAAGTGTTATAGCTAGTAATTTGGTTTCGATTTGTGCTCGTCGTGAAAGTCTGTACGGTGACATAAAGTTGCTAACTTCTACATCATTTGCTATCATATCGAAAAAGTAAGATAACAAACATCACAAAAATACCGAACTCCAAGGAAAATTCAAACCGAGAGTCCCTAAGCAAATGCTTGAATCAAAATCTTAAACACATAAAACGAATCGATAACAACTGTCGTATTTCTGACTTGGTACAGGCATTTACCTCATGTAGAAAAAGTTGGATTCAACCTGGTTCATAGTTAGCTAATAATACCTACACTTAATAATAACTATACACTTAATAATAACTTGTCGGGAAATGTTTTCCATTGTCAACAATACCACATTCGTTTTATTTTTACATGAATGGGACAATGTATTATATATGTTTGTTTTTAGATTTGATAATTATAAAGCAAATGTAAAAGTGAATGACATTTATATAGAGTTAGGACTATGGGACACAGCAGGTCAAGAAACTTACGATCGATTCCGACCATTATCATATCCACAAACGGTAAGTTTTCGGGTCTGTCTAGATTCATAACGCAACTTGGTGAGACGTTGCATTCTGTTATGCCACAAATAACATAAGGAAGACGGTAATGAATGAAAAACAAACAGGAATTATCAACTTTACATATATTTCTTCGGGCAGTGAATCATCACGTCATCTATGGCATTTCTATTTCGTGACATCAGTTTAGATAACCACTTATTCACAAGTTAATGGATGATCAATAGATAAGAAGATGTGATATGTATGCCAATGAGACAACTCTCCATCCAAGTCATAATGTGTACAGGTAAACCATTATAGGTCAATGTACAGGAAAACTCACGGTCTCATTTATATATATAAAAAAAAAAACGAAAAACAAAAAATATGTATTAGCAATATTAACCAAAAACAACTGAACATAATGTTTCTGACGGAAGACAGGCACAAACATATTGAGCGTTATGAACGGTTTAATAGGCGCCAAATTTCACCCCACCTGAAACAATAGTGTAACATTACATCATAGAAAAACATTCTATAAAATATCATTTGAAATGGCTTAACTCAATCATAAGACATATTAACAAAATCAAGTGAACATTCACTGAACGAATAAATTTGATATATGACACAAAGTAAATACCAAATTAGTAACAAAAAAGGATGTGAAATGTAAATCAATATCAGTAAGACAACCATAAAATTGGAAAAAATGCTGCCGAATAAAATTACATAAACATGGGAAAACAATTGTTGTAAGGTATACATGTAGTACGAAAATATATTTTACAAAATGATTGATTTTGTTGTTCATAGAACAGAAGGGACAAATTATTGTCATATCAAACTTTAGCATATTATATAAAACTTCCAAATTATATCTTTCATGTAAAAATCCTGATGGGTTATGTTTTATTTCTTTTTTTATTGCTAAGAACTGTCTATTTTGTTTTAAATTTCATTTTCAGTGAGAAAAAAATACTGTTTTGGCAGCTAATTATTTATTTTGTAGAGACATATTTTTTTATTTTAATAATAAACAACAATTTTGAATAACATAATAGCTGATGAGTGGTAAACACAGAGAAAACAAAAAAAAAAACATTTAGAAATACACTATTTAATAAGCGTCGGGGCTTTGAACAACCGCAAAACATAACCTGAAATACATGATCAAGCGGAATTCAGATGAAACATGCCCATGAATGTTATGTTCAAATACAGGTGAACCGTATACCAGTTTATGGATATCTCAAAATAACTATAATTCTATTTTTAGGATGTATTCCTTGCCTGTTTTTCACTCGTGTATCGGACAAGTTTTGATAACATACTGTACAAAGTAAGTAATAACAGCTAGGATGACTTATACCAAATAACTAATATTACCTTACTCCAAATCGGAAGCCGCTATGCAAATGGCAAAATCAAAATCTAAAACATCAAAAAGTAAAATTGTGAAACAACTGTCATATTCCTGACTTGGTACGGTCATTTTCTTATGTAGAGTATTGTATATTACACCCACCTCTCACTTGTATGACAGTAAACGAAAGTAAGGTATCTTTTGATCATTGTTCGTTTTGGTTAGATCATCTGTCTTCATACCAAAGGAATGTAAATTTATTGCAAAATAAAGGCATCAGGAGCCTGTACTTCAGTGGTTGTCGTTTGTTTATGTGTTACACATTTGTTTTTCGTTCATTTTTTTTACATAAATAAGGCCGTTAGTTTTCTCGTTTGAATTGTTTTACATTATCTTATCGGGGCCTTTTATAGCTCACTATACGGTATGGGCTTTGCTCATTGTTGAAGGCCGTACGGTGACCTATAGTTG
Source organism: Mytilus galloprovincialis (assembly GCF_965363235.1). Taxonomy (NCBI): domain Eukaryota; kingdom Metazoa; phylum Mollusca; class Bivalvia; order Mytilida; family Mytilidae; genus Mytilus; species Mytilus galloprovincialis. The sequence continues at coordinate 3,109,778 of NC_134846.1, read as the reverse complement.
TTAATGTCTGTGTCATTTTGGTCTTTTGTGGATAGTTGTCTCATTGGCAATCATACCACATCTTCTTTTTTATAACAGTAGTGTAGCGCTGTTCAAAAGTCATAAATCGAAATGGACATTCATTTTTTTTTTTTGCAAAAGGAGAAAATTGGGAAACATATCTATTGGCTATATGCATTTCCCCATAACTGAGTTTATTGGCAAATAAATGAACATCAAACTGATTTTATTGGAGATGTTATCATTTTCATTATAAATGAGCACTAATACACCAGATTTGTACAAAAAAATCGAATATAGGTTTTAGTGTTTTGTGCTATGTAGATCCATTTAATTGTTGATACAGTATTGCATATAGTTCCAACATTGTCTAATGTGTGGTTAAACGCTTAATCGAGAAGTTAAGATAAAAAATATTAAGCTATGGCAACTTAATGGTAGTTTTCAAAGAATGAAACGTTTTGCATTTTTGTATGAAGATCGACAAAAAATATGTTCTTTTTGATATGCAATCATATCACAATTTAAAGAAAAATTAAAGATTTTTTTATATAAATGACATCCGTCTGAAGCGCTATTTTTAAGAAACCGCTCAGAGCCAAATATTTAAATCCATTAATGTAAAAACCAGAGGACGTACAAAGCATTGCACAATAAATACTTTTGAATATTCTTTGACAACACACAAATATTTTAAACAATTGAACCTGAATCTACTTTTCACATTGATGTAACTTTTTGAGGATTATATTTCTTTAAATTGATATGGACTAGATTTACCAAAAGGTTTCGCAGAAAAAAAATGCTGGAGTGCAAATTTCACAGGCACTACCATTTATTTGTAAAGGTCAACACAATTAAGCTGGGCGGCATGTTTTCAACATTTAGATACATCTCTAGGAAATAAACATAGAGTTCATATCTAGGAACCAGTATGGACAAAAAAACTTATCTATGAATATTTAGTATATTTTTTAAAGCGGCGTAGTTCGTGAATCAATATTTACAATAGGCAACGTAGTTTATTGTTATGCTTAACTATTTAAAGGAAGATGTTGTATATTTGCCAATTAAACACCAAGAGACCAGATCGAACAGCTATAAGTCACCATACGACCTTCAACAATGAACAAAGTTACGCCTAGTTAGCTATAAAAGGCCCCGAAATCACAAATGTAAACAATTCAAACGAGAAATCTACCGGTCTAATTTATGTACTAAAAAGTAAACAGTAACAAACGACAAACACTAAAACACAGCCTCTTAACATCGGACAGCATTTTCCTCATTAATGTGTGTATCTGTAGTTACGAATCAGAGTCACCAAACAAACCCGAGGGAAACACATCAACTGTAAGAGGAAAACAAAAGGAGCAACAGGAACACTGAAGTGCAAAAACTTTACTCATAGCAAATATTTCTTTATTTCAAAGAAAGATAACTTCAGCCTATTTTTTGGAAAAGATCAAAGTTAACAAAGATTAAAAGGAGAAAAATGTATGGTTGTTTTACACCAAAATAGAAAATAGTCATTCATTGCGAGATATAACATGTAAAATAAAGAAATTTCTACGTTCTTTATTACAGTGGATTCCTGAAATTAGACACCACTGTCCAAGAACGCCAATTATATTAGTTGGCACAAAACTCGATGTTCGAAGAAACAAAGGACCAGAAAATTCAAAACATATTGAGAAAAATAGTCATCCAATAACATCCAGTGAGGGACAATCTTTAGCAAAACGAATAGATGCCGTAAAATATATAGAATGTTCTGCAAAGTCTCAGGAAGGGCTTCAATCTGTGTTTGAGGAGGCTGCAAAGGCTGGTTTACTTCCAATTCAGCACAAACCACAACAGAGATGCGTTTTGTTGTGATAATTGATCAGAATAATATACATGTATGTTGTTCTAATTATATATATTATCTGATTAAAGAAAAAACCACTTATTTATTATCCTTTAACAATCGTGAGTGTCTCATCGTGTAAAGTCCAATTTAAATCAATGGACATATCCAATCAAATAGACCTTTTTCAAGGGACATTGGTTTTTAAAATCAGTAAAGCAATTGGAATAGTTATGCAAAGTTTCAATAAAATAGTTACAGAATTGATAAAAACAATCTATATTTCTTAGAAACTTGTTAATGAAATACATTTGAAATAAGCTTATCCAAATGTGGACTATTATTCCCCGAGGGTATCACCAGCCCACTAGCCAGTATTTCGTTCGGTACTGGCATGAAAATACGGATTGTTTGTGTTATTAAAATTTGATGTTACAAAATGATGGAAATTATTATAAATTAAGGAATGTATCTCCCTCATGCAAAGCTCTGATTCCTTTCACGGATTTGGCTATACTTTTTTGACCTTTTGGATTATAGCTCTTCATTTTTTATATAAGCTTTGGATTACAAATATTTTGGCCACGAACATCACTGAAGAGACATGTATTGTCGAAATGCGCATCTGGTGCAACAAAATTGGTACCGTTAATTTTATTATAGTGATTCTTAAAGTGATGTCAATTAATACCACGAACTTTAATTTTAAAATATTAGTTCTTAATATGTCTAGTTCTTTGCTTAAATCTGCAAATTTTGAGACACGAGCCAATTTATTGGTTATACTGTAAATTGAAATAAAGTAAAAGTAAGTGATTTATTGCCTTATTCAGACTGATTTATCAACTTCCAAATATTCGAGTTTCTTTGAATAAAAAGATCGATTTAACAAATTTAGGGGGATAACTCAAAAATTCAAGTTTTAATGAATTACGGCGGCTCGGGTGGTTCCTTCATCTTAAATTTTGAAGTAACAGATAACAATTGGTCTTTTATAAGAGACTTCTATTTTATAAGAGACCTCTTTTGTATAAGAGACTTCTGTTTAATGTTTGTTTGTATTAACCAGATGTTTATCAAATCCCTAATTTCCAAAACATGTAATGTATACAGTTAATGATTAAATAAGTTTTCATCTGGAATGATAAATATGTTCGGCGAGAACAGAACAACATTTACATCATCAAAGTCACATGAATCAATATGTAGTCTATGTATAATGTAGGAAACGGCTACATTTACTCCACATGGTCATGCTTGGGCATCAGTAAAAAGGGAGACTAGTTTTTCCCTAAACTTATACCAATCATTTTCTTGATTTCATATCAACAAATGATATACTTTACATCTCTGTTCCTCCATATTTATTAAAGGTTTACTCCACGTCTTAGATAAATCTTTAATCATAACAATTTATTGCACTATAATTATAGTACGGCTTTTAAGGAGGTAGACCTAGGTTAAGGGAAATAAATCTTAAAATCATCAGTACGTTTGTGTCAACCATTTTTAAAAATATATTCTAAGCTTCTAGGTTACATAGATTATTTTCAATCTGTTTCAGGTAAATGCTTAAAATATATTGATGAACTTGACTTTTACAAACGTACTGATGATTTAAAGAGTTATCTCCCTGAACCAAGGTCTACCCCCTTAAAATTAAGTAAACAACATTACCATATTAATTGTATGTGAAGGTTAGCGTTGTGATTAGAAGTTACTTCCCTTTGATATAAACACTCTTATCATTGGTATGGTCATTATTATAAATTAATTTGAATTTTTCAAATACTTAGGCTTCTCTACCTCAGTTTACCTAAGCTGTTTGACAAACTTTTAGAATTTTTAGGTCTTCAATACTTTTCTACTTCGTTCTTTATTTGGCTATTTTACTTTTTTATTCGAGCGTCACTGGTGAGTATTTTGAAGACAAAATGCGCGTCTGGCATAAAGACAAATTTCAATCTTGGTATTTATGATGCGTTTTTCTCTCCAAAGGTTAACATAGATTTTTAAAAGAGACATTTATTATTTCATTTGAACTCTTAAGCTTACATTTTGTGTATTTGTGTATTAAAATCAGTTAGAGAAAGTAATATGAGCACTGCTTAAAGTCCAATATTGAAAAGTTAGTTTCCAAGTGTAAGCGTAAGCAATATGCTTGTTCTCACAAAGCATGGATACATTTTCAATATTAAAATTAAAAGGCATGTGAACTTGTACATGTTTTATATAAATAAAGACAACAGTAGTATACCGCTGTTCAAAGATCATAAATCGATTTAGAGAAAGCAAATATGGAAAACAACGACATAACAGACACACTGATGTGCAACAAAAACAAACAACAATGCAACACACACGGAAACTAACTATAATACAGCAATTGCCATTTTCCTGACTTGGTGCAGGACATTTTAAGAAATAATCATATTGTTAAATGTGGGTTTTGTGAATTTATTTTCGTTGAATTGAGCTCAGTTGTGTTTACAATCGATAATGTCTATTTATTTAATCGGTAATCCGCTTTTCAAGATGCTATCAGCTGATTTTTTTAAATTTCATTGAATATTTCAAGTGAACATTTATTCAATAACAGGGAAATATTCGATTCAATAATAAATCTTTCTGCTCTTCAAATATGTGCAATGTGTTTGGCTTGGACTAAAAACATTTTTTTCCTTGTTGATAGGAGATACATCATATTCATTGTTTTACAATGTATAAATTCCTTGATATCTATGACATTTAAATCGAAAATATACAGACGTGATTAAGTGGCTAATTGTATAACTTCAAAATATTTATTTGTTTACTTGAATATTAACTTATCTTTAACTATTTTAGTTCCTGTTCCTATGAAAATTATTTCATTTCTCCTTTTACGTTAAACATTCTGATATATATAGATGTACGTGTACATATATTATTACTATAGGTATAGAGAATCACGGACTATTTTAAGTTCCTGTTTTTTTAAGAAAATGATTTCATTCCTTTTACGTTAAGCATTCTTATATATATAGATGTACGTGTAGATATATTATTACGGTATGTATATCTATAGTGAATCCCGGAAGACCTTCAATATACATTTTATTATCAAGTTAAAAGTCAAATCAAATTATGGTAGTCGTCATAAATTTTAAGTGGAACAAATAGGTGTTATAAATTCGTAAATCTATAATCTAAACTTTAATATGCAGCATGTTAAATGTGTTGTAGTCGGTGATGGGTGAGTTACAAATTATTTTATTAGTTATGTGTATGATCATTCTCACTATTGATAAAATAATCATATACAGAATGATATCATAATTACTTTTCTTTTGTGTTTAACAGACTGCATTAGTTGTTAAGACTTCATCATACCTTTCAGGAATATAACAGTTGTTATCCATTTTATTCGTTTGATGAGTTTGGACTTTTGATTTTGCCATTTGATTAGGGACCTTCTATTTTGAATATTCATCGGATTTCAGTATTGTTGTGCTTTTACTTTTTCGTTAATCAGATATAACACAAATAATGATATTCTTTCTTTATTGTATTTGTTTGGTTTTATAAATATTTTGATCTGAGCGTCACTGATGAGTCTTGTGTATACGAAACGCGCGTCTGGTGTATTAAATTATAATCCTGGTACCTTTGATAACTATTGTATGTTAAATAATCTTCCGTGTGTGTATTGATTTTATTAAGGCCTAGAGTATATACCATCATGTCAATATTCCTTCGTTTAGTTTATAATATAGATCCTTTTTTCTGTTACAGCAATGTAGGTAAAACGTGTTTGTTAATGGTTTATTCCAGTAATACTTTCAACGAAGACTATATTCCAACAGTGTAAGCGCACATTTAATTTTATTATCTGTTTTACATGTATTTATGAAAATAAGAAGATATGGTATGATTGCTAATGGGACAATTCGCAACTAGAGATCAAATGACATAGACGTTAACAACTATAGGTCATCGTACGGCTTTCAACAATGAGAAAACCCCATACCACATAATCAGTAATAAAAAGGCCCCGAAATGACAAGTGTAAAACAATTTAAACGAGAAAATCAACGGCCTGACTTATTCAGAAAAAAACAATGAACGAATTACAAATATGATAGATATAAGAATAAGGTTAGGTCAATTGAATCACGATTTCGTTGCTTGCATCCATACCATAAAGAAAATAAAAAAAACAAAATTCACACAACCTGTCTTCTCCCCGAAATACCAAGTTACATGAGTGTTTGTTAATTTGATTAGCGAAATATAGAGAGTGATCTGAAAGTGTAAAAGTTTCCTTATAAAGTTTTTGGTATGAAGAAGATTGTATTTGTGAGAAATGTATGAACTTTACCATTTGTCTCTCCGTGTACTGAAAGAAAATATACTTGAAATAAAAAGAATATAAACCTATGTGTATTCTTTTTTTGTATTTCGTCGTTTTAAACAAGTACGATAAAATGTATGACAATCGAAAGGGAATGTCTCTTCCTTGTTGTATTTCGCAGTAGTTGATATCATTTAGTGCGTATCACTGTAAATTCTCAGTCACTGATAGTTATCTATAAATATCTCGGAAATACGTTTATTGATTTCATTTAGTTACTATTTCCTGTGAATGTAAACATACTGTTTCGTCATTTTATTTAACAATTTACTATAAAAGAAAACTCGTGTTTCGTAGACTTCTCTTAAAGAAAATTATGTATTTCATGTTTGCACTGCTATTGAGTTTTTGTGTTCCCGTACTCTAATTTGCTGACGGCTTTTACGATTGAAGTGACCTCAACAATCAGATCTATCACCCCTCGGGTAACGCACTGGGTAAGAACAAGTGATAAACGAATAATAAAAGAAAAGATAAAAAAAAATGTGGAACTTAAAATTTGATTATTGATTCTGAATGAAAAAGTTAGTACAACAAATCATTTAAAAATCCTACATGAATTAACAAATTTAACTAACAAATGGAACCGCATGCGAACTTATCTCTCACTTTTTCACGTTTTCTTTGTTTATCAAGATTACGATCGGTAAACCTCGTCACCAAAATATGAATTTTAATTATCAGCTAATAAATGTTATGCAGATAAACCTTAAAGGGGCACTAGTTACAAGATATATAAAATATTTAAAGTTAATTTTTTTTGTTTTGTTTAATCATTAATGAAAATGAAATAGTTAAATAATAATTCGGAGCAAGTCTGAATAATTTGGTCACAATAAGCTAAGAAACACTGATGATGAATAGTTTACTTTCAACAGAATAATTCGATCTCATTAAAGTCGTATTCTTGTGAACTTCAATTTAAAACCTTAGCTAGAGAGCTATATAAAAAAACGAGAAACGAGAAACATGTATAAATTACATAAACAAACGAAAACTACTGTACATCAGATTCCTTACTTAGGACAGGTGCAAACATTTGCAGCGGGATTAAACGTTTTAATGGTATCAAACCTTCTCCCTTTTACTGAGACAATAGTATAACATCACAACATAGAAAACCACACGATCAAATATCAATTGGAAGGCTTAACTCCAAACATGGTTATAGATTAAATATGAAAATTTAAGTCTAATCGGTGAAAACAAATTTGACAGTTATTGCCCCTTTAATGCTCGTTATAAATGAAAATAATATGAATAACAAACTCATTGTTGCATGTGCATACATTTGTTCCCTCATTTCAATTTTATTGTTATTACAAGACATTGATATCATTTTAACTTAATTCCTTTCTTTTATTTTGTGTTCCAAGAAAATTTATTAAATCTCCTTCCTAAAATATTCACGAAAATGTGTATTGACTTATAAATTGCTGAAGATAGTGAACTAAGAATATTTGTTGTAGATATGATAATTATAAAGCGACTGTAATGGTGAATGACATTCCCGTGGAAATGGGATTATGGGATACTGCAGGTCAAGAGGATTACGTTCGAATCCGTCCATTATCATATCCACAAACGGTAAGTATGCATGTTTTTGTAGATTATTCGTTTAAATTAAACATTATATGTGGAAAGAAAAATAAACAACACAATCGATGGTATAACATGCTTCAACTCCGATCACAATCTGTGGTTTTTTTCAATATTGAAAGAAGCCAAATTGGCAATCAAAACTGTTTCAATAGTTGAAAAACGTAAATTGTCAAATAAAAACGATGGAAAGACAAAGAGTCAATAACGTATTAAACAAGAGGAAATAATTACAAGTCACACACCATCCCAATACATAGTACCTGTATTCAGTTGCTCTTTTGGAGTTTGGCACCATGGCTAGATCCCAATCGACGGATTCTGCACTATGCTAATAATAAACCGCATATTCAAGAAAAGTTACGTTTTGAGATGCTATCAAAGAAAAGATACAAGTGTAACAAACAGAATTTATCCATTTTCACCAACTATACACTTATTTCAGACTGTAAACAAAATCATTGTGTGGTCCGTGAAATTTACGCGACACGTAATTACTAGATTTATTTCTCTTGACTGGGCGGGGTTTAGGAAGTTTGCGTATTTAAGACCAGTCTATCTATAGACAGGAGTTTTGGGATAAACTCATCAATGAAATTCCAGTTATTCGTCCAATATCATACACTCAGTTCTTTTGTATATACGTTTGGTGACACTGATAGGTGATTAGAATTTAATAATAATTATAACGACAATCATCCTTATCACACTCATCTTAAAATAGACTGTCCTTATGCAAATTAAATCATTAGCCTCCGCCCGATCAGTTGAAATAACATTGGTAATAACAACTGTGTAAATAACCGTCCAATTACTTTGTATCAGGCACATCTAAGTCACATTCGTGCAGTTTTGTTTTTTGTAGGATTTTGTTTATGAACTAACTAATTTTTAAACTTTAACATGTTTTAATGACAAAACTAAGGCCTATTGTGGCGACAAATAATTGTTTTCGTCGAAACTTACCCTTTTTAAACTTTAATTGAAAACAGACGTTTTCGAAAACACTTTACAACACGATTCTTTTTTAAATGATTTACGTTTTCTTTATCTTTTGTTGCTGATAATTTAAAGAAAAACAACAATAAAGATGTTTTCATCTCCCAACTGAACTTTACAAAAATGATATTCAGTTCGTTAATAATTTAACAATTTATTAAAAATGGGAATCCGCACACAAAAGACGAATGATGCTTGCCATAATGCATCGGATAAGAAGTTTTGACACTGCGTGAATTGATCAGAGATAAACATTGTGTAAATAAAATACGCAAAAACATTAATGATGTGGCATTTGAATGAGTTGGACGACAGCAAACATTAATTAGGGAATCATCTCATGCTAAATGTATCATGTAATCATCAACTGAAATACATAATCCAGCGGAGCTTAGAGGTGACATATATTGTACAAATGAATATTATGTACATATATATACATAGCTGATATTTAGAACAGTTTAAAAATATACCTAAATAACTATTATTTTATTTTTAGGATGTATTCCTTGTTTGTTTTTCATTGGTTTATCGATCTAGTTTTGATAACATACTTCACCAAGTAAGTATTTGCAGCTAAGCGGAGGTAAGGTGTGTTGTGACCATTTTTTTCATTTTGGGTCAGTTCTTCTGTTAGCATATCATAAACCAGACACTGAATTTCAGTTAATCTTTACGGCAGAGATCAAAAGTAAAATAACAACAATACTGAGCTCCGTGAAAAATCAAAACAGAAGTCCTTATCAAACGGCAAAATCAAATGCTCAAACTCATCAAGCGATTACAAGGGATAACAGTTGTCATATTCCTGACTTCGTATAGACATTTCCTGATGTAGAATACGGTAAATGTAGCCTAATATACCACTTTCTAGTTCATCCGTCACCGGAAAAAATCGTCAATTGTGCGCGCCTTTATGACGTCATTTACCAGATAGAGGAGATCGCCTGTATTCCTGCACTATTCAATTAAAGTTCATCAAGCGTCATAGTGATCGTCATCAAGATAAACTTGAAATAATGTTTGTTTTGTAAGTACTTCTTCACAATTCCCTAAAGACAGCAGTGCTGATTGTCAATTATGAGAATTTAATTTGCCGAATAGTTCGTGCAAAATAGCATTATAGTTTTCCAACCTAGACTTGCTTATCATTGGAACGGAAGTGACGATGCTTCTAAACGCACGACTGATGTTCACTAAAATCAGAGTTTTTGACGGAAATGCATCGAACTCTAAAGTTTTTAGATAGCTTATCATTGATTCAAACTAATAATTAAGAATTCAAAGTGAACAAAATTCCGTCAGGTTAAAAAAAATCATATTGCAGCCAAACATAGATAGATAGATAATTTTATTATTTACCAATCATGGTGCCCAAAATTTGAGCTATACAATTGAGTGAATTACAAAATTAAGCACAGAAAATAATGAGAATGATAACAGTACATTTAAACAAAAACCAAAAAAATACACATGAATACAAATGCACACTAATTAATCTGATATAAACCAAGTTCATGAAGTTATTGACAAAACGTATGTGTAACTTGGTTAGTTATATTGAAGTTCCAACATTCATTTTTGCAGTGGATTCCTGAAGTCAGACACCACTGCTCAAGAACACCAATATTGTTAGTTGGTACAAAACTTGACATTCGACAAGAACCAGGAAATTCGTCGCATATTGAGAAAAATACTCGCCCAATATCATTCAGTGAGGGACAATCTTTAGCAAGACGAATAGATGCTGTCAGATATTTAGAATGTTCTGCAAAGACTCAAGAAGGGCTTCAGTCTGTGTTTGAAGAGGCTGCAAAAGCTGTGTTATTTCCGTCTAATCACAAACCAAAACGAAGATCATGCATTCTATTGTGATTCCACTAAAGTTGTGTTTACTAATATATATAATGTTTTATTTGTATACTTTGTTCAAACTATAATTCTAAGATTGTTTTTATTCTTGTTAAACAATAATTAAACAATTCTATCGAAATTGAATGATTTATTCAATACCATTACTAATTCTCAAAACTGATCACACGGGGACCATAATTATGCCCTTAACTGGAAGATGTGATATCGACCCTAGAGTTCACTATTGTCTATGACCTTTGACACACCAATCGATTAAAAGAAATAAACGATAAGCTAGATCAAACATATTTAGAGAAAGAATAGCCATGCATTGAACGTATACAGTGAAACCTGATTAAACCGAACCCTGAATAAACCGGAAACCTGTCCAATCCAAACTTGTTCTGAAGACCAATCATATCACATTTTATGCATTGTGAACCTGATGAAACCGAATACCTGCCAAAACCGAACAAAATCTCAAGTCCCGAAAGGGCTCGGTTTAATCAGGTTTCACTGTATTTGTAAAATCTTGTTTTGGTTTATCTTTAATGAAGTATTGAACGTATTCAATTTGTTAGTCCCCGAGGGTATCACCAGCCCAGTAGCCAGTACTCCGGTGATGGCATGAATATACGGATTTTTGTGTTATTTAATTTGCTGTTACAAAATGTTAAAAATTATTATAAATTAAGGAATATATCTCCCTCATGCAAAGCTCTGATTCCTTCCACGGATTTGGCTATACTTTTTGGACCTTTTGGATTATAGCTCTTCATCTTTTATATAAGCTTTGGATTTCAAATATTTTGGCCACGAGCATCACTGAAGAGACATGTATTGTCGAAATGCGCATCTGGTGCAACAAAATTGGTACCGTTAATTTTATTATTCTTTAGTTTTCTATGTTGTGTCATATATACTATTGTTTGCCCGTTTCTCTTTTTCATTTTTAGCGATGCCGTTGTCAGTTTATTTTCGATTTATGAGTTTGACTGTCCCTCTGGTATCTTTCGTCCCTCTTTGTAAATTTTAAAATTGTTTGTGTATATGCACATTGAACATTTGAATAAAATTTTCTGACGTCAGACACACAGATCAATAAATGTGTTTGTAGATAGATGTTTTTTGTGTTCTGTTAAATTGTTCCTTTTAAAATTGTTATACGATGATGACTGATGTACCCATATTTTGACTATTTTATTAATTGTGTTTGTTTAGTAAACGCATCAATGTAAATACCACGGACTTTGATGAGTGAGAGGGTTAGCGCTATAAAACCAGGTTTAATCCACCATTTTCTACATTTTAAAATGCCTGTACGAAGTCAGAAATATGTCAGTTCTTGTCCATTCGTTTTTAATGCGTTTTGTTATTTGATTTTGCCATGTGAATATTGACTTTCCGAAGTGATTTATGTATGAACATTTATGACAGTTGATATTTTATCGTATGTTTTTCTTTGTTGTGATGTTATGCTATTGTTTCAGAAAAAGGGAGAAGGTTTGGATCCATTAAAACGTTTAATCCCGCTGCAAATGTTTGCACCTGTCCTAAGTCAGGAATCTGATGTACAGTAGTTGTCGTTTGTTTATGTAATATATACGTGTTTCTCGTTTCTCGTTTTGTTTATATAGATTAGACCGTTGGTTTTCCCGTTTGAATGGTTTTACACTAGTAATTTTGGGGCCCTTTATAGCTTGTTGTTCGGTGTGAGCCAAGGCTCCGTGTTGAAGGCCGTACTTTAACCTATAATGGTTTACTTTTTAAATTGTTATTTGTATGGAGAGTTGTCTCATTGGCACTCACACCACATCTTCCTATATCTAAGCGTTAGAATATGCAGCTGCATTTTACTTTAAATGACCCTAGAAACCGACGCATGCCAGTACAATCTATCTGTTCCATATACCACATTTTTGATGTTATTCTTTTTGACATAAATATTACCGTCTCGAACTCCAGCTGGAAAAGAAGAAGAGAAATATTGTCCAATGGAAATTTGTTTTTCTTTGACCATTTGCATGGATGGATGATAGAAAATAAGCAGCCAGATTAAGTTTTTTGTTTATTGAAATGCTGTTTTGAACTCTAGAATAGATGTGTCCATGTGTCTTCTTGAACCTGTATTGTCATTTGGTGATGAAGATGCCGGTGATTATTTCTGTGGAGAGAGTAATATAATTCTCGTGAGTGCTTTTTGTGGCGTGTACGAATGTCAAGGAAAAAATACACCGAAGAGGATATCACTGCCATGCTAGAATTTTAATTTGACAAAATATTTGTTGAATTTGGAGGTTTAGTCTTCCAACAGACCATTGGAATCCCAATGGGTACCAATTGCGCTCCTCTACTTGCAGATTTGTTTTTTTTTATTCCTATGAAGCAAAATTTATCCAAGGGCTTGTACAGAAAGGAGAAAAGAAATTAGCCCAGTCTTTTAATTTCACATTTCGGTGTATTGATGATGTACTGTCTCTTAATAATAATATATTCAGTGATCACTTACATTTAATATATCCAAGTGAGCTTGAAATTAAAGATACTACCAACACAGATAAATCTGCTTCATATTTACACCTTTTTCTCGAAATGACTAAGGATGGTAGGTTGAATACCAAAATTTATGACAAACGCGATGATTTTAATTTTCCTAAAGTCAACTTTCCATTTCTGTATTGAGCCCAAGCCGTGACCTTTTTCTGACCATGATAGTGACTGAAAAGGACAACAAATCATGTTCCGGCATAAAACAAAATACTATGAGTCTTTTTTTTTCACTTTTTATGAAATCAAAAGCACATTACTTATAAGACTAAAACAACTGGCAAAATAAAATATCCGAAGTTTGTTGTTATAACACAGTAGATGTGTTTGAATTACAAAGTATCAGATAATGGTCTAGTTGTATGCAAATCTAATCATTTTTTGATAAATGCCTCTACCCCTTGATACACAAAATCTGGCACCCTTACCGACACTTTATCTTTAATTTGATGAAAAACTTGTTTTAAAACCAGTAGATTTTAACTAAGAAATTGCTATTTGGTTAAATTCCATGACAAAAATTTGATTCCATATGAATCATATGGGGAAGTCCGTCAAAAGTAGTTTTCATCCAGACATTTGCATATGAAGCCTCAAAATCTGCAACACGGAAAACTAGTGAGAGGTGTTTGAGAAAACAGAGCACTAAAAACGTTTACTTCAGCTTGAAGGAAATAGATTATGATTGGGTTCTTTCCGTGCAATACATTACACAATGTATATGGTACTAAAAACTCTCATAAAAGAAATTTTGATACTTGAACTTACCTTTATCGTTTTTCTTCGCTTCAAAATCGCAAGCCCGTGTCAAACATAGCCGACTCCCCACATGTGGCGTTCCACACGGTGTACACGAGGAATCGTACACAGCTGGTACTTGTTGAGATATATAAACACCATAAATATCCGATGATGACAAGGAAATGTCACCATCGAAAAAGGGGTAATTAACAATAGGAAATAAAAAATAATTATATTTTGGTTATAAATTCATAAAGTTCCCTATATGACAAAGGCCACAAGATTAACAATGCTAAGGCTTTAAAAAGTTACTAGAATGCATTGATGTTTTTCACTCTCTACAGGGAAAACGGTACTATTTATTCTGCCATAGGCGACAATACTTACATTTTCTAATTTTACCACTTTTTATAAAAAAAAACCTGGATAAAACAGTTATGTGTGGTGTTAGTACTTTATTACTCTATTTTAAAAATTGAAGTCAAATAGTATCATGACCAATTTCCAACGGAGCTTGTTTATGTTATCCATGCCCACCGTCATTTTGCAGCAAATTTATAAAATTTTGAAAGCCTTTTCGAATAATTCTCTAGAAAATATTTCAATAGGTTTTAAAATTTATATTGTAAATATAAACACTGCAGTTATTCATAGACAAATAAAAAATATAGTGTACCCTTACATCCAATAACGGCGCTCCTAAGTTGACTTCCTTCACCTAGGGTACACAAAAGGCCAACCTAATGCTAGTAAAATGTAATACTACCGTTTTCCCTACACCAGGGTATGAATGTTCTCAATTTAGCTGACGTTGTTGCGTATGCTACATTGTAATATCCCACATAGCCATAGACAGCCTTTATTAGTGCATTATAAATTGATAAACCATAAAACACAATTTGGACCAAGACATGCAAGACAACCAATCTAAAGACATCTCGGACTATTTTAAAGCCCAGTTTGTAAAGACAAAACAAATACAAGGATAAATCAAATAGTAATAAATCGTTCAAATTTTGTTTCAAACTTGTTACGTATAATTTGTATTTAAAGTTGTCCAAGAATTGTTGTACCCGATTTATTTATTCAAACACCTATAACTGTCATGTTGGATATCAAGATATATATAAAAAAAATCCTTGTATGTTACTTAATATGTTCTATAGTTTTTTTATAATAAGTGTTTGCCAACTTTTTCGACTCTCCTTCTTTTTTACAATTACTTTTTACTCTGTTTTAAAAGAATGTCGTACTTCCAAGATTGAATAATTATAAAATATAATCTAACTTTAGTATAGGGGATTTCCATTTCTACTTTAAATTTGTGCCTTAATTCTCGCTTTAAATGTTTACTTAAGATATGTTCCGGTTGTATAAATACTATCCAACTAAAATCGTTTTAATCATAGATATCTAAATATAGGGTTTATTATCATATTATAAATATAATATTCAAATCGTTGTGTTTATACTCATAATAAACAGATAATGGCCAAAAATATCAAGTGTGTTGTAGTAGGAGACGGGTATGTTTTTACTTATAAAATTTATTTAATGTCTTAACTTAACTTTTCATTCAAAAGATAATAAATAGTAAATTAATAGTTAGATATCAATACGTTTATTTAAAGCTTAAAATGTGGAAGATATTTTTTACGTTAATTTGATGTTCAAAATTTTAAATCATTTAAAACACCAAGTATTATCTACCCCAAGGCACAGCACGCACAGAACAGATTCACAGACAATGATCAAAACAAAAATTGTGTTGAAGTCTGTAAATATTATGACTGATATAAAGAATAGCTGTGAATTGTTCAATTATCAAATCTGTTTTGTACACTATCATTCTTCAAGAAATCAAGTTAGCACACTTCTCAAATGTCAAAATCATTCAAATACCCCAAGATGCTTTAACCTCATGACAAAGATTGACTTACTTGCTTCGTAACATCATTTGGATTTGGTTTGTCAACGCAAAGGAAGTGGCTTAAAGACTTTAAGTGCATATAAAAACAATTGATATCTCGGAATATAAAATTTGTAGGAGGAGTTACATATAAAAAGTGTTAAAAGAGAAGATTTCCTACGTATTAACTGCAATTGCTTCCTTAATCCAAATGTGTAAACTTTGTTTTTTGACAATATGTAGCAATGCATGCAAAGCAAAGAGAGAGAGAGAGAGAGAGAGAGAGAGAGAGAGAGAGAGAGATATATAACAAAAAAATATGTAAATACATTGCCTTTTTTCGTTACAGAGCTGTTGGTAAAACTTGTCTGTTGACTTGCTATGCAACTGATACCTTCCCCGAGACATATGTACCAACTATGTAAGTATTTAGCTTGTACAACAATGTACCTAATTAATCAATTGACAGCGGGGCATCTTCATTTGCGGTTAAGCGAAAATTCTACAAGAGTCACACATGTTTCCTTTATTCTCCAAAAAGAGTGCAACATTTATTTTTGAGCCATGCTGATTGTATACAATCTCCAGCACAAAGTTCATATCCGCTTTGTATACGTTCCGCAATGCCCAACTTAATATGCGTGTGCAATCTGCGTAGTCTGGAACAAAACGAATATAAACAAGGCGTACAAGATTGGGAATACTAGTATATTCAGATGAAGAAGAACGTATTACTCTACTTTTGGGTATATCTGGACCTATTAAATTGGGCATCAATTTTGAATTGACATTTAGTCGTTATGCTTCTTTGTTTTAAATGATTCAAACTGTTTAGATTTTCAGTTACAGTGCATTTGACAATGCCATTGAAAAACATATAAAAGAGACTGGAGTATATAGCTTAACTTTTTCGCTACATCTATTCTACTCTCTAATTCTACTACAACGAGTGATGGTCTGAACATGTTGAATAAGATTTTCACTTTCTGCGTCTGCACGCAAAATCAAGGAATTAGAGAGTTATATATTATAATCTTGTCAAAATGGTGCCGAATTACCTGTTACAAATTCAAATATTTAACTATTAGTATTCATAACATATGTCATATATTCTTTACTGTCAGTAAAAATTCATATTAATGTACCACTAACTTTTATTTGAGTAGATTTGATAACTATTCCACGACGGTTTGGGTTAACCAGATACCAGTTCAGTTGGGTTTATGGGATACAGCTGGACAAGAAGATTATGACAGGTTACGCCCCTTGTCATACCCTTTGACGGTACGTGGCTGTGTTAAACATTTTATGTAAAGAGTCTACGACGTCATTATTATTACTTTTAAGAAAAAGGTGAAAAATTGTATTTAAATGAAAAAATTCAGTAAAATATCGAAATATTACATTGATAATTGAAATATAATACGAAAGAGTTTCTTGAATGAATAGCAAATAAAATGGCTTCAATTTTTTTTAGGATGTTTTCGTGTTATGTTATAGTGTTGACAACAAAGCAAGTTTTCAAAATATCAAGTCAAAGGTTAGTTTGTAAAGTTAACGATATCGTAAAGAATTGACCATGTTTCAATCATATTTTAACGCAACGTTGGCTATGCACGCTTCGCCTTGTAAGCGAAGCGTGAACAAAATGATCTCTTTTTAAATCAAATAAATTGATTTTAATTTATGAAGACTATGTTACATTAGACACATTGTACGCTTGGTATCACCTTATTTTGATCCAAAATATAAAAATAGCATCAGACACCTTCTTAGGGAGCTGCCATTTGATTTTTATGAGGGGCTAGGATGAAATTTGAAAAAATAGGCAGGACAAGAGTTTTGAGTTAAAAAAAAAGGCAGGATGAGGCACTTGCCAAAAAAAAAAGTCAGGACGACAATTTAGGTAAAAAAAAGTCAGGATAAACTAAAAAAAAAATAAAATGGTAGCTCCCTTACCATTTATCACGTCGGTAGGTCTTCCGTCTCACGAGAATTGAGAACTAAGTATTAAACAGTAGTGATTAATCTCATTAAGAACAGATATCATCATTGTTGTAAAACTTCATTATTTCAATAGGTTTTTAAATTTATGAGAAGTACATTTACAGAAAGTGACAGCTTAAATGAAGTCCATCAACATAAAAAATAAAGTAGTAACCGTCAATTGATGGTCATCATTCCGTGTGGAAGGGTACAAATGTAGATACAATCACCAGCTTCTATAGATGGGGGTCTTCAATATCAATATTCTTTGATATTTTATAAAATGTTAATCTTTAATGTTTATACTAAGGCTTTTCTACCTCAGGCATATATTACCTTAGCTCTATTTGGAAATTTTTTTAGGAATTTTGGTCCTCAATGCTCTTCAACTTCGTACTTTATTTGGCCTTTTTAACTTTTTTGGATTCGAGCGTCACTGATGAGTCTTTTGTAGACGAAACGCGCATCTGGCGTATATACTAAATTTAGTCCTGGTATCTATGATGAGTTTATTTAGTATTATCATTATTCTCTCAAATGATTCTTCTTTTGTGGGTCCCTTTTCTCCATATTTTCTTTCTTCCACA
Source organism: Mytilus galloprovincialis (assembly GCF_965363235.1). NCBI lineage: Eukaryota > Metazoa > Mollusca > Bivalvia > Mytilida > Mytilidae > Mytilus > Mytilus galloprovincialis. Next base: position 3,091,314 of record NC_134846.1, on the reverse strand, counting down.
TATTGTTTTCTACTATATAAATCCCATCCAGACCCTCTTTAATGTATAAAATCGAGAATAATGGTTCCTTGACAAAAAAAAAATAAACTGACAATTCATTATGTATTATTTTCAGTGGTATCCCGAAGTTTCACATCATTGTCCAGATGTCCCAATCGTACTGGTGGCTACCAAAACAGACTTAAGAAAAAAATCCATAAAATCTAAAAATAAATCAAAAGAAATTAGTGAAACAGTTTCAATTGAAAAAGGACAAGCTCTAGCCAATGAAATTAAAGCTGTAAAATACTTGGAGTGTTCCGCACGAAATATGCACGGAGTAAAAGCAGTTTTCGACGAAGTAATAAAGGTAGTAATTGTACCACATAAACGGAAATATTCTAGAGAGCGCAGATGTAAAATGTTGTAGTAGAGTTGCATCTTGTGTACATGTCAATCGGCCATCCTCGGGTGAATCCGCTACTGGTCTTCCTAAATGAAGGTACGGAATCGGCCGAGTTCTGACGGATGGTGTATATGCAAGTCAGTTTGAGCTCAGTGGCTGTCTGGGAAATTCTTATGTGATTTTAAAAATCCATCCAGTTGATTCCTTAAAGATAAAGTTACAGCAACTTAAACATTATCTTTCAGAGGAAGTAGATACAATAATGTACTAGTAGATGTTTTGCCATTACAAGAGTTTTAAAGAAGAAATATTAAACTCAAATAGTGAATTTATTTTTGTATTTACTGATCATGCTTAAAAGAACAGTGGAAGACATTTTTTGTATGTATTTGTTACTAAATGGTTGAAAAAAATATATAATTATATGCTGTTTTTTAAAGACCGACAGTTCGATTCTATTTAAAATCGTTTTCTGGTTTATTTGTTGTAAAAAATCAAACACTAATTAATACCGCTACGTGGATTATTAATACCGCTAGGTGGATTATCATATAATAGGTATTGAACAGTAAACGTATTCTAATAAAGACATATTTAATAGATATAAGAAGATATGGCATGAGTGCCAATGAGACCACTCTCCATTCATTTAGTTTTATTCTATTGCTAAGCCCTTCGCAAAATTATATTTGTGATGGCTTATACAAAGTAAATAACACTTTGTAAATGTTTCACGTCCGAAGCAACCTTCATCAGAACACTCAAAGCAAACAAAAACCATAGCCACGTATGTACAAATTCAGAAACACGTTAAGATCTATAAGACGAAAATGGACCAAAACATAATTGCCAGATCTATATATAAAGGTCAATTTTGTCAGAGTACAATAAGATATGGTATATTTGGCTTTGAACTTGATATGTTCATATATACGATGCAAAACAAAGCCTCCATAGTCGGATCATGGGGCGGGCATGGGATTTCCCCCTTTTGTGGGAAAAATTTGGTTGATTATATAGGGAATCACTGAAGCATGACCTGGAGCGGGCCCCCCTTAGGTCAGTCAGTGCCCCCTCCCCTTTATGAAAAGTTTTGGATACGCCACTGACCTTAAAAGTAAACAAAGTTTCTGGAGGTTACAATAATGGTCGTCATAGATAGACGACAGTCTGGTTGGAGATAGCAGAACAAATACTAATTGGTAGAAAAAAAAATAGATATAAAAAGAATAGAAAATAATGCGATGCTTAAAATATATTAAGAAATAGGGAATAAAGAGGTCTTACATATATAGAAAAGAGAATAAGGAGTACTTAGAGATAGAAACTAGAGAATAAAAGGGTGCTTAAATATGAAGAATAGAGAATAATGGACAAAATTTATAAAGAATAAAAAAAAATGGCTTAAAGGATAACAAAATGTTTTTTGATTTTTTCTTGAATTCAACAGTGCTTCAAAATAAGATGGAGTTTCAACAAATGGAAAAACAACAAAAAGGGAGTTATAAATCACTGTACAGATATCATAAATCAACAAAACCATTACATTGTTTTCAGCAAATAGAGGAGTTGTGGCTTGGTTGCTTTCCAGTTGTAGCTAACAAGGGTTACCCTAGACTCAGAAATGTAAGAAAAAGGAGAGACCAGAAAAAACAGGATTTAGTCGCTTGACTATATATATAAAGTGTATCCTGCTTTATATTTAAAAAAGAAAGAAGTTATGGACTAAGCCAGAGCGAGCGGAGTTTTGAGACATAAGAATAACAGAGTAGATGCAGGGCCACTATATATATATAGGTTTATCTGCCAGCTTTGCATCTGCCTACGAAAATGTATGCCTAGCTTACATGTACGTTGGGACTTGAACCCGCATCCGTTTACTCCACTGTCCTCTATGAATACGTATAAAAATTAATTGAATGCAAAAAATACAGCTGTGATTTTAACATAGAAAATTGACACTGTAGACCCCTTAATTTTTTATCGAGACCTAGCTAGACCTTTTTAAGGCAAAGTGTATTAAATAACTCTTGAAAGCAATACAATACCACCATTAAATTCTAACATATTACCTGTTAAACAATAGCACAAAACATTGATGTTATAATTTTCTAAAGAACGGGATGATTAAGTTTTTACGATAAACGTACACAAATGTGATGGAAATAGATACACAGGTAGGCTTTCTGACTGCATATTAATTGATGATCTGAACCGAAGCAGAACAGAAATCGATACAGCTGTTTGATGTGACGATGACCTTGATGTGACGATGACCTTGATACAATGTAGCTAGACTGAGAAAATGTTTGTCACACCTGATCGGCCTTTAGCGTAGGTATCAAGCCAGGGGACAGCACTCGTCAGTTTATCTTCATAGCTAACTAAGTAAGGTAAGAATGTATATGCTAGCTGCAATAAGTGAAATTAGGCATTAAGCTTAAATCCTAGGCAATAAGCTAACGCCTAGGCATTAAGTTATTGCCTGAAATTTTCAGACATTATTAGAGCTTATTTCCTGAAATCTAATGATGATTATTCAACCCATTGCCGAACATAATTTTAGGCACTATAAGTAGAATTGATATTTTATGATTTATTCTTAATATTAAGTAGTTTCTTAATTATATTTCTTCTCATATATGTTATGATGGTATGATACTAAACCCCTAACGGGAAGGATTGTGCCTGATGTTCATATGATGAAATCATAATCTTTCAGTCAGTTTAATTGAAGTCTGGAGCTGGCATGTCAGTTAACTGCTAGTAGTCTGTTGTTATTTATGTATTATTGTCATTTTGTTTATTTTCTTTGGTTACATCTTCTGACATGAGACTTCTCTTGAACAGAATTTTAATGTGCGTATTGTTATGCGTTTACTTTTCTACATTGGTTAGAGGTATAGGGGGAGGGTTGAGATCTCACAAACATGTTTAACCCCGCCGTATTTTTGCGCCTGTCCCAAGTCAGGAGCCTCTGGCCTTTGTTAGTCTTGTATTATTTTAATTTTAGTTTCTTGTGTACAATTTGGAAATAAGTATGGCGTTCATTATCACTGGACTAGTATATATTTGTTTAGGGGCCAGCTGAAGGACGCCTCCGGGTGCGGGAATTTCTCGCTACATTGAAGACCTGTTGGTGACCCTCTGCTGTTGTTTTTTATTTGGTCGGGTTGTTGTCTCTTTGACACATTCCCCATTTCCATTTTTAATTTTATCCTAATATTAATATACATTCGTTTGACAGATCTTCGAATTTTAGTTTTTTTTTCATATTCAAAACGGAATTAACTGATCAAACTATTTTGTGTTTTTAAAAAATGGAAATAGGTTTTAAAAAAGTGATTGTATCCAATAAAAATGGAGAGATTCTATCAAATAATTATAATAATTATTTTATTTTTTTACACTTCACTGGTTGCACTGTTTGTAACTTGTCAACAGTAGAAAGAATTAAGATACAATTTTTTGTTCACACCATTTTTCCAAATTTTTTTTTTTTATAAGTCAATTTGTTAAATACCCCTTTTTCGCTTTTTATCTGGATTCTTTCCCATTTCCATTCTCAATTTTATTAGCGTTAAGGGACAACATGTTTATTGAGGACAAATTTTTGAATCTTTGAGGTCTAAATCCGAATCAGGATAAACAAGGAACATATACCCTAGAGAAAATTACCATGCTCTTTTGTCAAAATTAAACTTTTGGAATCATCAGAAAAGAAGGCAACAAAAAATTATTACAATTTAAAAGGTATGACATTTTTACAAATTGAGGTTTTGAGAGGTTGATAACTAAGGTCAACGAGAATTATGAGGACATTTTTTTAATGTATGTCTTACTAGAGGAATCTATGTGTTTTTTTGGAAAAGGCTCATAAAGAAACAGGTCATGGCGGCATGATTTAGCAGCTTAGTAATGGATAATTTGATATTTCCCGTGATGCTATTTCTTTCACTTTGTAAAAATTGTAATATGAAAAACAAAACATATAGGGAAAGGAGTAGTAGTGAGGTCCATGTTATCTTGAGACTTTAACAGTAGAGAGGCCCCTCATGGGGGGTCCTAGTAATCACATAATCACCATTTTTTGCCAATATAATCACATAATCATTAAATATTTGCTTATCTTTAGTAATCAAATAATCATAAACTAAAAATACAGTCCTAGGTAATCAAATAATCATGAAATATTTGGCTTAATAATCAAATAATCATTAAAAAAACGGCCAAGTAATCACATAATCAAAAACCCCATGAGGGCCCTCAGTAGAGGGCAAGTTGATTTGATGGATTTTCAATCAAACCCAGATTTTCCGGAAACTATACATCTTTTGTTGTGTTCCAAGATCACCTTACTAAAATTCAATTCTAGAAAAGTTAATCAATTGTGAAACAACTTTAAGAGGTCATCATGGTCATGAGGCAGCAACCCATGATTCCGGCGGTCATGGTTTTTTCAAATGTGCATGTAAATCCAAATGTTTGTACCGGTAGAAATGAAAGAAAAACGTGAAGCAGAGCAATAGTCGGTGCCACATTTCCACAACTTGTGAAATGACAAATGATTTTAACACAAATTTCTATCTAGTTTTTATATTTTGCAAGTATTATTTGATGAGTTTTGATATATTAAAGTACATATTTTATTAGTGATATTATATCCGGTAGATGACATTTTAAACTTCAGTTATCATGATGTTGTTATATAACAAATGTATATTTTATTACCTAGTTTTCATATTTTGAAAGTATTATTTGATGAGTTTTGATATATAAAAGTACATATTTTATTAGTGATATTATATCCGGTAGATGACATTTTAAACTTCAGTTATCATGATGTTGTTATATAACAAATGTATTTTCATTTAGATGAATAAATGTCTTTTATTTACTCCCATTGATATTTTAGGCATTAAGCTTAATGCCTGCACACCCTTTTCGGCATGCCCCAAGGGTGACTGGGGAATAGAAATATGGTCACTTGGTCTTCTCCAGACCGGCAGTAAAACGCTTGCCGAAGTGTGGCGTCCGTTTGGCTGTGCGGGATGTAATAAGTTCGCAGTCACGTCCAGTCAGAATGGGGACGTTAAATCCGATGTCTCGTGTAAAGATAGTGCCACGCTCTTTGCACGTTAAGAACCCTTTCAACAACTCTTTGCGGGCCCGTAGGTGGCCTGTTGCAATGCAAAATTTCTGCCCCTATCCAATATACTCTCATGTTCCAGTGGCAGTCCAAATTTCCCCGACCATATTTCCAAATGGCCTCTATTATGACAACCTACCTATTGTATTTAAATCTATTGTGAACTTGTTCTCGTCTTGAATATGCATGAAATATTTGCCACTGGACGTTAAGCAAACAATAATCAATCAACCCTTTTCGGGATTTAAGATTAAATCCTAGGATTTAAGACTAATGCCTAATTTCACTTATTGCCGTTAACATATACATGTACATGTATATAATATATAGTATTTAAATTAGTTCAGCCTAAATGTGCATGAAATGTATGTTATATGTCTTTTATGTTTTAATACTAATATTGTGTATGATTATTATGTAAATGTATGTATTTGTGGGTTATAAAAGCTCAGAGAGCTTATGTTTATTTGTTATGTAACATGCCGACTATAAATAAAGCTTTGAATTAAATTTAATGTGACTAGCCATGCACGATATTTCGAGGCTTACGGTACCTAGTCTCAAAAGGGTTTATTGCCTATTGTTCGCTGGCTTATTGTTCGCTAGCTTGAGTCTGGTTAAATCCAGTATATCAAAAGAAAACATCCTGTCATACCCGAATGGGGCTTTAGGTTTCAATCTGTTCGTCTGTATGTCTGTCTGTCAATCTGGCAAATTAATTTTCCACACTTTTTTTACTTCATGCTTGAAGATATTGATTTGATATTTGGTGTATTTGTAAAGCAAAATTATATCCGGGTGAAAGGAGTAGGTCCGGTAAGGACCGATTTTGGCAGGGGCGTAGCTAGAAAGAAATGATGTGGAAGCAACTACTGCCGAGCGGAGCGAGGCGAAAAAAAATTTGGGACCCTATTATGCAGCAAATTTTTTTTTTTTCGGTTTTCGGTCATAGGACGGTTAAAAGAGGAGCTATATGTAGATAAAAATTTATGAATGTAAAACTATTAATAAATCTTCTGAATATAGTAATACATAAACAACACATATTTGTGATACAGAATTTACTCAAAATTGTCCAAAATCTGCTCTTCGGGTCTGGGCAGAAACAAACTTCTTTATTACTTTGTCAACATTCACACTGAAATCCCGATGAATATGCAGTAATGCTATGTAACTTTCGTTGTTCATTGTTGATCGTACATTTGTTTTCAATTACATACGTAGTACCGTGACTGATAGATCTCAGGGCCATCATGGCATGGTAGCACTCGCGAGGTGTTATAAACCAGCGTACGTGTTCGGCATCGAGCGACCTCCCAATTGAATTCGTCAAAATTACATGCTAGGTCAGTTTCGTATGTTTCAGACAATATTGAGATTTGTTCGTTTGTGATATTTCCTACAACACGATGAAGCAGATACAGCACAAAGAAGCGATTTTCTGATAACTTGACGCGACCCCACTCTCCAGTTGCCTTATCACATGGTCTATGAACGCAAATATAATGAGACTTTCCAATACTGTTTTGGTGTGGTTGCAGGGTGATTGGCTCCGGTAGTCTGTCAACCACATCGCCTCGGCATATTTTCAACGATATCGAAGGGATCTGATAATTCTAATGCCGATTGGTACATCTCATTCCAAACTGATGAACTGTACACTGTAAAATGTGCTCCAAAACTACATGACTGCGTATTACAAATTCAAAAGTAAAAATCTTGTAAAAGATACAAGTAACCTTCCGATTTTGTCATAATCTCCAAAAAAAAAAACAATTATTTTGAAACCAAATGTCGTTATTTAATGATATTTCATCAATTAAAAAAAGTGACAACATAGTTGTTTCCTTTAACATTCAATTTATAAATTTTTATTTTGCCATTTCTTTTTTTGCATGCCGAATCAATGTGCACGCAACTTCGGAGCTACGATCTTTTTCTGAATGAACAGCTTCATCAACACTTGTAACTAGGTTGTCAAACTAATATCCGGGATAGACGGAAAAGACACCAAAAGTCTCCGATTCCGATTGACCAACTCATCTCTCTCTCTCTTCTGCTTTTTTTTTTTTTTTTTTTTTTTTTTTTTTTTTTTTTTTTGTGAAAACGACGTGGATGCACGTGCTGTCGTGCCTCCGGGTAGCTACGCCCCTGTTTGGCCTCAAATTTCATGTTCATCTGACGAAAGATTTTGACCACTTTTTAAACACTTAAGTGTCTATTTCATTTGAATCAACAGGGATGATTCCACTATATAGTTTAGGGCCGCTTAGCGGCCCTAAAATTGGCCAGCGGCCCCAAAAAAATGTACATGAAAATGAATTCCCAATTCAGGAAAATAAAATAAAAATCGATATTTCCGGAAAAGTTTCTGTCACCGATTAAGGCAACTATAAATATAACAGGTTGATAAAAAAGGGAGTCAAAGCAGACCTCGGCAGAGAACAAATTCAAATTTTGATATAACATTGATGGTTAAAGTTTAATGGGCGCAGATCTCGTTAAAGCAGATCGCCCAGCAGAGCCGGTTATATAATATGATCATGAAAACTTGTTTTGTAAAAGAAACTATTTCTAAAGACAAAAGTTTGAGCGTTTTTTGAAAATAATGTTGATGATAGACCATTCATGAAATACGATGTCATCATGATGGAACTATTTCAAAAGTTTTGAAGATGATCCAAATAATTTTAAAGAACACTGGTTCAATGCTTTAAATATCGTATCAATTAAGTATATGAACTTTTGTAAATGCTTTTCTGAATTCGACAATTGACCAGTTCAATTTGAAATCCATTTGAATCAAGGTAAATTTATAGAGATGACCTGCTGTTGAAAAAATACCCGATGAATGATTTTTTTCAGTGGTTTATGTTTATAATAGCTAAAATATATGTTTTTGTAATAGGCCTAGGTAACTATAGCTAAGATGATAGACTAGTGCATCATGTTCAATGATATTCATGTAATAACAGTAGCCCATCCAGAATTATTCAAAATGTTACAACTTACATGAACATCAGTGTACAGGTGAAACTAGTAATATACATTTTCCGTTTTTACAGGAAAATAATGTTATGTCTTAGATTTTATGCTTAAAAAATTCCCAATTAGAATAAAAATTCCCAATTTGATGTTCAAGGGACCCATTTGAAAACACCTGGAATCATCCCTGATCAATAATTTATGTGAAAGATTTTAACTGATTTAGTCATAAAAAACGCACCGATTCAAGCTGAAATATGAAAAATCTACCAAATAAGTTTCGGAATTGATAACTATATAAATGTATACATCAAAATGTGCGTAATTAAAAGTAGAAATGGAATATGCCTTAAAATCAATACTTTTATTTATTTTGTTACTCGAATGATCTCTAATAACACTGATTTTGAGCGTGTAGACAAGTAACACAGAGACATATGATCAACGTTGCTTTGAAGTTATTCTTGTCATTTTTTAAACTTATTAAAAAAAAGTTGTACTGCAAACAAGAGTAGTCTTTGGTTTTAATGGTGTATGTTTTATTTATGACGTCATCGTTAACTGGACGCGTCTGACCAGGACGAAAAGTTCACTTTGTTTTGTGGTCAAGCCGAAAATTGAAAAAAGTGAAGTTAAGAGTGATTTTTAAAGGTAATATCAAATAGATTATTCCGAAAATGATATATCTTTTTATTCCGTATATAATAAGGGAAAAAATATAAAAAGTTGTGTTACAACATTTCAATAGATCGTGGCAGAATCAATGATTTTTTGAAATTTGTATTTCTGTCACAAAACCCAAATCTCGCATATTTTTTTGGAGCTCTTAAAAATTCAAACGAATGCTGCAGATCAAAACCACAATTTACATATCCACCCTTCCTGTGTCAAAATTATACAATAAATATACAACTTTTTATGTCTTCAATTAGTAAGTATTGTTTAAATGGTTCATTCAACCTATGCCAACATTTTGAAATTTAGGTATAAAATTAAGATTAAGTGTTATAAAAACATAAATTTATTAGGGGCTAATCAATTTACAACTAGTTTAAACCTACCGTTAAAGTATACTCAATGTACAAAGTATTTTACAAGAACTTTAATTTTTTAAACTAAAACAAAGTAAATAAAGGGTGCACTGTCCAACTTGAAAGTCACTGCCTATAAATAAACCAAAAAATCATTCTATTTGATATTTATTTTTAATTTTATATTGCAAAAGTAATTAGATTTAAAAAAAAAATCTGTTGAAGTATGGTATATTTGTATATTTTGTTGCTTGTTGAAGTATGTTGATTGTTGAAGTATGTTGTATATTAAATGCAACAGAACTATGAATAAAATTTATCATAAAAATTTGCACCAATGAAATAGCTTTTAAACTATCTTTTTCTCAAGTATTGTTATATGTGTTTAATTTCAGAAATTTAGTCTATTTTTTTATTATGAATTTCAAATTATTTTCAACATAATTTTGCTTAAATCAAGGGTTCTATTTAACCATTTTTGTCCTTTTAGAAATTTTTTAATTATTCCATTTTTACTACAACACAATATTGAAAATACTTTATTTTTGTTTCTTAATTTTCAAAGAGTAATACTTTAATGCTTAAATATACTGACTGTACTCTTACCTTTTATTAATTAATAATTGCTATAACAACACCTATTGTATTTTGTTTGTAGGCATAGGTTGAATATATTTTTATCAAATGTTGGCATAGGTTGAAGACACCGTTTAAATTATGTCCTAAATTGTTCATTTTATTAAATCCGTTGAAATGTCACACTCGCCGTTTTCTGGCGTTTTTAAGTTTACGAAACGTATGTTTGTAAAAAAATTAATAAACCCTTTCCGTCTTCATAGCAGGAACTAAGCTAGCAATAATAAAGAACACTTTAAACATCAAAAGGAGTAATTCCAATGGGCGAAAACTAATAAATATGAAATTTAGTTTATCAAATTAAAGTCAACTTGCAAGTATTTGTCGCTTATCAATCAAACATTATTTGGTTAAAAGGAACTCAATTTAGATAAGAAAATGTGAACATTGACAGTGTGTGTTTTATCGATCATTTAAGGTGAATTTTGTTTAGTTCCATGCTGAAAATTTGTGTTTTTTCTAAATTTTCATTACAGTAACTCCAAATCTTAACATTCTTTTCAGTGTTAATAATCGAGTTTTCTTGTGCCATTATTCTGTCATGAGTGGACGGGCCGATTTCCTGTTTCAGACTGTCTTAGAGGATAAACACATAAACATTAATATTCGAACATACGTAATGTGTGAAACTTTATAAGTCATTTTTCAACACACAGTCTATCGAATATGTCGGAAATGCGTCAATAAAGTGTTTTTTTATTATGTAAGTCTAATAAGTAACGATGCAAAAAAAAAGGGTGACCTGATTTTATTCAATTATCTTGTGTTTCCAGCTCTTATGTCAATCACTAAATTTCAGCACCAGTGCCATGTGCTTGCAAAGATCTGTAAATATAAAAACCAACGTTGCCGTTTGCCGCTTGTTAACGTGTTTTTTTTTTCTGAGAAAGAAAATTCAATTTACTTTTACCATAATTATAACGTCATGATGACGTCATGGATATTACGTCATTGCTTCAAAATACACTAAGATGACCGATGGTCAACAATGTTATAAAGGTTTAATTATTTACTGAAGTGAAGATTGCAAAATTTTGATTTATAGTATATATTGTTGTTGAAACGACATATATGTCGCCTTGGCATCAAACCCCCATACGACGTATATGTCGCTTTGGCATCAACACTAGAAGGACATATGTGTCGCTTTGGCATTAAGAGGGTTAAGAGAAAATATTGAAGAAAAAAAATTAAACGCGATCTTTTTGTTTTTGTCTAGTCAAAATGTCACAAAACGCCGTTTTTTACATTTTTGTTACAAGTATGATAAGTCATATTATACAGTTTTGGAGGGGGGAATTTGAAATTATAATAGCACAAAAAATACTATATAACATTAAAATCTACTGTTCAGGGATTTTTTTTAACCCATTTTCAATCACATGTCGGAAGTATTAACGACACAGTCAGCGACTACTTTTGTCTAGTCATAATGTCACACCATGCGTTTTACTTGTTTTGACGTTACGTTCTGTAAAACTTGACATGTAGTGCCCAACGTCGAAAATTGCGGAAGCCTTTACGTGCAATGTTAATTAACTTTTTCCAATTTGATATAACGAATTATGAATTTGATATAACAGATTATGAATTTGATAAAACAAATTATCAATTTAATATAACAGATTATCAATTTGGTATAACAAATTATCAATTTGATATAACAAATTATCATTAGAAATAACAAATTGTCAATTTGATATAACAAATTGTCAATTTGATATAACAAATTGTGAATTTCTCTACCAATAGTATGATTTAATTATAATAATGAGATTGTTTGAAACATTGCGTTACCCAAATTGGCGCATTTTTTTGTGTATTGATTCATTGTTTATCTGACGTCCTGCGACAAATATGTCATTGAATGCTTATTCAAAACTTTCTTAACAGGTTTAATGTTTCTGAAACCCTCTCCCTTTCCTTTTATCTATTATTTGAGGCAGTTTGGGGGACTAGTTTGAAGGTTCTCTATGCAATACATGGGACCTGGTGTCTTTAATAGAACGAACGATTATAATAGAAAAGGGATAAATTTATATTGCAAATCAGAAAGAATGGATAGTGTGTTTCTAGGGACATAGAAACATGCAAGGATAAAAAATGCTGGCATGCTTCTTGATCAATTTCGATGGGCACATACAAGGATAAATGAAACATCCCTAAGTTCATCCTTGCATTTTTCTTTGTATATTTGTTTCAATATTTATTTTGTTTGCACACTTTTTATTAAAAAACAAAGACCCATGCGCGAGATCTAGAAGAGAAAACCCATGCACAATCAGTACAATACTGTTGATAAAGTTGCTGATTTTTCTCTTTATCTTGTCTAGATTGTGGAGCACATTCGCCTATACATTGTATTTTTACAGAGGATGACCTTGAGGTCACTCCGATGTATTGTTATCGCTTAAATTTCCGTCATTCATAAATTCTAGTCAAATTAGTGTTGGGTTTTCAACACCAGTGAAAAAAGTGCATTTTCATACCTGCGATTTCTGTTCTCCGGTTGTACGATGTTTCAAAAAAAATATGGAATCATTTCAGTTGTTGATTTAGTGGTGAAAATTTGACTGAATTATATCTTAATAAATACGATTTTATATGTTTAATTGGTGTTTCAGAAAGAGGTCAGATGCTCTTGTTCATTCATAAAATTATCGTTCATTCATAAATTTATCGTAAAATAAAAATCACTACACAGGTTATACGTGTAGTGTAAATGACCACCTGTAATCTAAAAATAGCGGTCTCACTAATAACGACAAGAAGAACTTTTAGCGACAAGAAGCGTCAAGAACGGACAAGAAGAATAAATTAAGCGACAAGAAGACTATTTAGCGACATGAAAACTTCTCGTACCGCATGAGGATGACACATATCAAATGAACAATTATGTGTGGGACTTAGTTTTAAGAAATGATGTCAAAGTAACACTATGAAAATATTTTTTGTAAGCTGAAATATATATTCATTTTTTACATGTTTATGTCTTGTAAGTTATTTTATTTCTGTCCCATTTTTCAACATTAGCGTCTCGAAAGGTGAAATGTTTTAAATGAATGGTTAATTTAAATTAATTATGAAAATTGTTAAAATTAAATAAATAAAAGTAATTATTGCCCAGTTACAAACACTACCAGGGGATAATCCATAATTACCCCCAACTTTAGCCTGGTAAACTTGTTGTCTCCTTGTGAAATATAAAACATATTAAAAATGATTTCCTGCTTAAGTCTTTTATTGATATAAAATCAAAACCTTCTTGCTTTTCACTAGACAACCATGTCCTGTCAGGTTTAATTCTTATAAATGTTATATATGTAGATGAAAAATAAAAGTGTCCCAAAACATTAACATGGCAGCAATTGCTTTTACAGCCTTTAAGGCTTTGATTTTTTTTACAGAAGAGTGTCCACCATGCACTTGCACTGCACTATAATAATAGTAGAATAGAATTATCATATATACAAATAGATGAAAATGATATTTATCGGTCGTCCAACTGTCTATATCAATCTGCTCAGCTCTTAATAAAACTCCATATCACGGCTTTGTGACGTCAAATACCAAACTCCCCGGCAGTTCCAGTTCCGATCCGCATACGGGCCCGAATACTACTCTACACTTGATGGAGTAAAGGAAAATAGTTCCGGAACGGAAACGATCACTGTCCGGAGTTTGGTCAAATACGTTGACCTGGCCTTAATAACTTTGACCCGGACATATCAGCGACGTCATAATGTTTGAATCAAGTCAACTTCCGGTTGCTGGTGAAACTAAGACAATACTTCCAAAAGACGCAAATGCAGCCCGATAAATCGATTATCAGGTTATCGGCGTATTAATATTGTAAATTTATCAGCTGCTCGACATAATATGAAGGCTTTTTGATCTCGTTCGCTGCGCTTACTCGACAAAAAGCTTAATATTATGTCTCGCAGCTGATATTTTACGATATCAACATGCAGACAACCTGATAATCTGTACATACATGCAATCGTAATATTAATAATATATATATAACAACAAACCAGTGTATTCTCTACGACTATTATTATACAAGTATAATAGTCCAAGGTATACTGATTTCTTGCACTACAATATAATAGTTATTACGGTGAGGTTGAATTTCCTGTCATTTATTCATCATCCAAGCACGAACTTGTATCAGAAAAAAATATCTCTGTAAATTAACCCAAGTTTCAGGTATAGAGATGTGATCTGTTTCTGTGACATGTGCTTTTGACCATCCACAAGAACCTGCGGTCATCCGATGTTCAGTACTTCAGTACTTTGATTATATATGTTGTTGTTTGCAATTTGATGATAGTATCAAGAAAAACGTAAATAGCTGAGTGACAACTATAGTATTACTTTTATTTCCATGATGAACCAAAGTGAACATATATATATAAACATACAACTTTGATATTGAACTAGCATAAATTAATGCTCGTGGTTTTAGTATTACTCAACTAGGAAAGTTTTCGCTAAAATGGGCTATGGAAAATACAGCTGAACGGATTAACCCTGCGCTAAAATGGGCTCTAACGTCTGCGCTAAAATGTCCCCTAGTAGTTTTGCGCTAAAATTATCTGCGCCCATCTGTTTTTTTTTTGTGTGCATTGTTGAGAATTAATTTCTTTTTGTTTATGAAATTGGCAAATTTGATTAAATTAATTTTATTGTGGTTAATTTTGAATTCGCTTTTAACTGTTGATTCTTTTAACATTTAATACAGGCGATGAAACAAACGATTCAACTAATAAAATTTTTATTCGGAAATTATCAAAAGCGGATAAAAGAATAAGCCCTTGACACCATTTGCGAGTATGATGGTCTTGTGAAACAATGATAGTCCGTCGGCAGGGGGCGATAAATGACTGACCCGTGTTTTATTAAGAGAGAGCAATATCTCTTGCACATAAAATTCACCCTTTTAGATTTCGGAAAGAGCAGGCAAAGGCTACAAGGAAGCACTCGCACCCTCAAAGTGGAAACGGATTAATATAAGTTGTAATAATTTGTTTCCCAATCCACTATAAATAAATATGTTTAAACTAAAAGAAAAAGCAGCAGAAAAGACAGTGGTTTAAACTTTTTTTTTTATTAAATATCTTGTTTCAATCAAAAGAAAGAGAAAATATATTTGCTCCAAGGGGATACTAATGTAAATGAATATTATTTTTCCGTTTTAATTTAACTGTACTTAAAAAAAATGTGTGCCACTTTTGCATTTCGGTTCTATACGTAGCAAGTCAACCAAACCGCTCATATAAATTATGCTGTATGATTGAGCTGCACGAAATGAAAAAAGTACGACGTTATTTATACTATGCATGAAAAATAACGTCTAAATGAGGTGACCAAAACTAACACCTACACCGTACGCGACGTCTATATTTTGGGGCCAAAAAGGGGTCTTACTGGACCTACTCCTTTGATCCGAAGGAAAAAATGTCACAGTATACGTAGTTGTTGTTATTTTTTTATTAGGAGGAAAATATTTCCCTCGGATATTTTTTCCTTTGTCGTGAAATTCTATCTGGGTAGTTAACTTTATTGAATAGTTATTAGAAAAAAAACTTATCCTTTACAAATACTATGAAAAGCTAAATTCAGTCTTCACAATGAACTGCTAAATATACAGGCCCAAAGCTCAATTTTTTAAATTTTTTAGTTAGATTCTGTTGGCCTGTAGATATGATTTTTACAGGCCAAGATGCAATTTGACAAGCCTGGGCTGCCTGGTCTGCCACTCAGCGTGTAGATTGTAAATTGTTAAAAAAAAATGTATTATAATGGGAAATAATTTCACAAATTTTCATTGAATAAAATTCCTGAAATATTCAAGTAAATATCATTCTTTTAAAAACAAAAAATTATCATGAAACATAAGAAGAAAACCAGAAGTAATTTCAAAGATCGTAATTGTGAAATAATATCATGATTAACAAAGGTAAAAGAAATACATGTAAAAGTGAGTTGCTTTCAGATCTCAGTACAAATATAAATTAAAAAGTAAAGGTAGAAATATAGTTGCATTACGACTGTTAACAGTAAGGCAGCAACCATTTGATTTTCTGGGGGGTGGGGCTATGGTTTTTCACAAAGGTAGAACAAATCTGTTTTAAAAAAAAAATTGTCCAGAAAAAATAACCATAGCCCCCAAACCCCCCCCCCAGAAAATCAAATGGTTGCTGCCTAATGGAAGAATTTTAATTATTATGATGATATTTTTAACTATATAAACAGTTTTCTATATAAATAGTTCTGTCTGGTGACAAAAATGTAGTTGTTGATTATATCGAAATCAGATAAATCATAGAATAACAATATATTGGAACAAAAGAAATTTAAACAGCTGGATAGTATTTATCTGTGAAATGTTATCTGTCTTATTTAATCGCGCTGTAAGTCATCTTTTGATATAAATGAATATATAAAAAATTAGATTCAAGGAAAAATTTCACTATGAAATATATTCAGGAATATATTATCTTATAATAATATCTTTAAAATATAAATTGCTCATAATTACCTCCCTTTCATTATGGGGGGGGTATCGATGGAAATATTCCGAACTTCAATTGGATATATATATATAAAAAAAAAGGTCCTACAGATGATACAAAAATATTCTAAATCAAGAGTTTCCCCATACATTATAGTGTTAAATGTTGTGAAAAAAAAAAATTGATTACCGGCATCGAAAAAAAATCCGGAATAAAACGTTAGCACGGAAAAATTTCTGGCTTAGATAAATTAACAAAATACCTCCCCCCCCCCCTTTTTTTTAAGTTAAGTGGTTGCTTCTTTATGATTTGCAGTAGTTTAAAAATAATACAGATGTCTTGATTAAGCATTAGAAAACGTAGGCTGCAGCAGCGTGCTTACAGACGAAGAATATATATTTTTATTCTCATAAAGCCAATGCATTTAATACATCGGTACAGAGATTGAAGGAGAAGAAGGAATGATATATTAGGGATCACTATATTCCTATCTTTTCTGTTTGTTTGAAATGGTATTTCTTCTCCAATGAGTATTTGGCAAAGGGAGGGGGTAATGTTTTTTTTTTTAGTTTTAAGGGTTATTTAACGGATCCGAGATGCATGTACTAGACAAACAATACATTTACCTCACACTTTTTAAGTAATGCATTTATGAGTGAATCGTTGTTTGAGTAAAGACCAGTGGCAAACATTTCTGTGCAAGTCAAGTCGATTCCGAAAGACCCTAATTTTCAAATGAATTATGTGTTCGGCAATGATGCTGCTTTAAGTCTTGATAAGGACTTAATAAAGCTACAAAAAGAACTTTTAAAGAACTTTATTAATAATTGTTATCAATATCAATTTTATTCAAAAATTGTTTCTTCCTTAGATATACACGGTGAAACTAATGTTTTGAATGCCTAGTTTTGTGTACACTTAATCTACACAAGGCCTACATAGAGTATCGACTGCATGTAGACAAAACATGTTTTACACTACATGTAAACGGTCCGTGTAACACTTATCAATTCAAAGTTTTAAAAAGTTTTGAAATTTTAGATTTTTTGAATTTTGATCAAAGTTTTAAAATATCAAAATTCCAAATTGTGTTAAAGTTTTGAAATTTTGAAATTTTAACCAAATTATCAAAATATCAAAATTCTAAATATCGTTTATAAAATTGATATTTTAGAAACTTGATCAAACTTTTAAAATACTAAACCTAATGTGCAATTTTGATTATTTCACTTTTTGAAAGTTTAATTTTTTAAATGTTTGCTTAAAATATCAAAAGTATAAAGGGGCGACAAGAGCGGTACCTGTAATCACTGTTGTAAACACGGCTCTAATAAGAACTATTCTTAGTTATAAATAAATAGCATGAAATATATCAAATTATTCTTAATAACAAAATAAATAATGAAAAGAAGAAGTCGGGTTTTTTTTATGAAACATGTTAGACATCACATGGGATAACAGTATCCTGAAATTTTAGGGTTGTGCATCTATCAAAAAAAATAAAAATAATTAAACCTATTTAAACCGGAATCAACTATACGTTAATTTAAATCTCTTATATAAGGTTAGCGTTTGAGATAAATAATTCAAAGCTATTTT
The DNA here is from genome assembly GCF_965363235.1 of Mytilus galloprovincialis. Classification (NCBI taxonomy): domain Eukaryota; kingdom Metazoa; phylum Mollusca; class Bivalvia; order Mytilida; family Mytilidae; genus Mytilus; species Mytilus galloprovincialis. Next base: position 3,073,011 of record NC_134846.1, on the reverse strand, counting down.
GTGTTCCCAGTGCCCAACATATAGAAGTATCAGTGAAAAATGACCAACTCGCAGTAAACCATAAATTATTATTCGCCTTTTCGACGTTCCTGATGAAGGTAGATCCAGAAAAAGCGCTTCGGTAGGTTGGCATACAACTTAAAACGTTTTCCTTTCTTGTTTATCGATTGCATGATGATAATATATTGCCTTTTATGATGTATTTCAGTTCCAAGAAATGATACGGAAGGAATACTTAAATATAGCGTCGCAATAAAAGTTGTGCTAGGCGTATTTCAGCTGGCCCCTAGACAAAAAAGTGTACTGGTTCAGCCATTATAGACGTAATACTAAACTCCGAAACATAACAATGAACTAAAATCAAAATCATACAAGACTTAGAAGGACAGAGGCTCCTGGATTGGGACAGGCGCACAAATGCGGCGGGGTTTAACATGTTTCGTGAGATAACAACCCTCCCCTATACCTCTAGCCAATAAAGAATGAAAAACACACAGTAATACGAACAGTAAAACGCACTTCAATAGGAAATACAAGTCCTATGTCAGAATAGGAAACAAACTAAGAAACTAATTAACATGCATGACAATGATAATAAAATAACAAAGAACTACTATACATAAGGCTAGCAGTTACTGTCATACGCCCGCTCCAGACCTCAATTAAACTAATTCAAAGGTTTTATATGTCCTCATTATGCACACTCTCTCCCTGTTGCATTTATTGCTATTTTGTTCCGGAACATTCATGAAATATTTGTCACTGGCAACAACAAAAAATCGATAATTTAAAATAGGTTGTTTACATACAAATTACCAAGAAACGTAAGATTCAACTTCCTAGGACAAAGTAGACCTTATAGATGGATTTAAATATGTTTTAACTTCACTTTGGTCAAACACCTCTTTAATTGTTTTGTTCTTATTTTGCTTGAATTTTAAATTTCAGTTTCAGCGTTCCGTATGTGAATTCTTTACTTCAAATTCAGCGTTTAACATTGTACTGGTTTTTCGAGAGCGACATTGGTGTACGGCCAAAAATGGGAAAAATCCATCATGCAGCCGACAGTGTGGCTTCTCTTTGCACGCCCCATTCTGACTGGGTGTACATGTGAACTTTTAGTTTGCTAAAAGTCGATTGTCGTACGATAACTTCAAAATACCCAAATAACAAAATGCAAATACGGGACAGTAATATCCTTTAATACAAAAACATCTATTCCTTTTGTTTACTATAATAAAACAGTGGTTGATTTAGAACCTATAATGGAGCTACGTGTATGATAACCAGTCCAAACGTTGTCTTTAAGATAGCAACCATTTTACTTTAAAAGTGGGTGAGGTTGTTTTGTCGAAGCGCTAATAATTTTATTAAGTTTTTCATCGCCATCAATCAACTTGTCTGGTTCAAAATTTAACACTAAAAGGCATGAATAATTTTTCTTTTGTCCTCTTCTTGCACAGAATATTATATCATCAAATTAGGGATCAGAATATTTTAATGTACCATTATCGAAGCCCCTAGTGGTAGTATCAAGTAAAAAACAGGTACTATCTAAATATTGGTTCCCCAGAAGATTACCATTTATCGCTGATAAAAACTTTTGAACACAATTTTCAACTTTCAAAATGCCGACACCTACAACTGGATAGATGGGTGCTTAATGTAGTACAGCGGCAACTATTACATAAACATGAATGCAAGTTGGGTGCTTAATGTAGTACAGCGGTAACTATTACATAAATATGAATGCTCGAGAAAATAATGTTTATGGTATACGTTTATATATGATATGAAAGGTTTCAACTTTTACAAAACCAGAGCTATACGTTGGATGTAAAAGTTTACTTTATTTGGCCTTTTCAATTTTATTTGACTTTATTTGCCTTTTTAACTTAATTTGGTTCGAGTTTCAATGATAAGTCTTTTGTAAACGAAACGCGCGTCTGGCGCAAAAACCGGCAAAATTTCCGGTATCCATCTATGATGAGTTTTTGTAGATACCTTGTAACAGTATCTTGGCTCCAATTTGCTGATATTGGATCCTATGACCGTCTTAATTTCAGCGTAAAAAAGATTATATTTAAAACCTCCCACACTGTGGTCTAGCACAACCTTAAACCATGCATTCAGTATCATGAAGCGCTTTTCTTGATCGACCTCCTTACGGAACGCTTAAAGCTGAATATTTAGGGCAAACAACTTACAAAGAACAGATAAAAACGTTTAAGATGATCTTTCATTCTGTACATGAAATGATATATTCTTTAGCCAACTTGATTGCAGAAAGTAAGAAGTCGTAAAGCAAAACAGAAAAAAAATGAAATCAAAAGAGATACTACATCGTGTATTGGGCCTTTTTATGGCTTAGAGTTTAGTAGAAAATGTATATACATGCTCAACATAACCATACTATTTGACCTACTGCGAGTTGTTCAGTTTTTACTGTTACTCCTGTTTCTCCTAAAATATGGGTGCTAGAAAAACCAGCAGGTAAAATGGTCAATATCAGAGCCGTACGTCTGGTTTTGAAATGAATTATCTTCTTTTAAGAAATATTAATTTTGTCATCCAATTTTTCACCGCTTTCAACTGTCCGTTTTATTTCATACATAAACTTTTAAGTATCAGTATGTTTTTAATTCATATTGTTTCGTTTCGTTCCGCTTTTATTTCGTTTCGCTTTTTACAGGTATCCGTCTTATTGCCCCTTTTCTATTTTGATATTTTAAGCAAACATTTAAAAAATCAAACTTTCAAAAAGTGAAATAATCAAAATTGCGCGTTAGGTTTAGTATTTTAAAAGTTTGGTCAAATTTCTAAACTATCAAATTTATAAACGATATTTAGAATTTTGATATTTTAATAATTTGGTTAAAATTTCAAAATTTCAAACCTTTAACACAATTTGAAATTTTGATATTTTAAAACTTTGATCAAAATTCCAAAAATCTAAAATTTCAAAACTTTTTAAAACTTTGAATTGATACGTGCTACACGGACCGTAATCATTGAATTTTATCAATGGGAACGTAATTTTGTGTAGTTTACGTGTGAGTTACACTTACACAACACCGAGTTTAGGTCAATGTGAACGCAGCCTATAAGTGCCTAACAAGATTTTGTGAGGGAATTCGATGTTTGCTATACCACTGTTTATTTCAACGCACTTTATGACAATACTTCTGTACCAATCGAAATGAAATTTTTTGCAGTGTTTTGAGAAATGATTTTACTTTGTAGAAACGTATTGTTTTGGAAACATTTTATGTTTTAAAAGTATAAATTTTCTGTATAAAGTCAATAATTATGTGGACTTTTGAAGCCCAAACTTTGTATGGCCTTAAATACATAAATGAAAGATAAAAAAAAAATGTACCAATACAGAACGACATGTTAATGAAATTATAGCAAAACTTTTGGTTGACAAATTTTTATTCGTTATCGCAAAAAAATAAATTTTGAATATCTTACATTTTCTCCCTACCCAGTTTACCCCTATTACTTATTATAATGTGGACCGGTCATTGTTATCAAATATTACGCAATTTGATTGGGTTAAGTTATTATTAGTTTACCTTCAAACTGTTTATACTTTTCATACATGACTATTGCACGGCTGGTAATCTACACACGCAGAACATTTGGTTCTGCAATGAAAACCGTGAGAGGATTTTCCGGTTGTGATTGAGTGGAGTAATTGTCACCGCTTCAAAAGGTATGTACATTTCTAAATCGTAATTTTCTAATTCAACTGATCAAAATATTTAAAATCGGAGAATGCTATGCTGTGGTGAATACGTTAACGAAGAGATACATGTATCATTTACTGTTGTACATGGTGTTAAACTCCTACGAAATCAGTTGTCCCACGAGAAATTGCCTAAAAAGTGACATTTGAATTTTGAAATGGTTCTAATAGAGGTTTCTCGATTTGCTACGTATCAGGTACGGTTGGTACGTAACACAACTGTTGGTGCTGTTTTTGGAGGTATCATTTAATGCATGAGATTATTGTATTCATCATGATGAAAATAAAGAAATCGAATTGCATATCAGCGATAAAAACCTTAATCTTTTATTTTATTACGATTTCACTGCTTCTAGAAAACCTTGCTCGTGATTTTATACGATACCATTTATTTTGTGTAGAAGAGAATGAATCAAACCGTCCTTACTGGAACTGAGTTGCCTCGACCTTCCTCTTCTAAATATAGATTTCCATTTCTGTTTGGCTATGTTTTTGTTTTTTGAATATTTAGAAAAAAGATTAGAGTGGAAAATGTTTTCTAATACTTAAATATAAATTGGAATAATTAGAAATTATTCATTAATAATATCTCAGGGGCGGATCCAGCCATTTTAAAAAGGGGGGTTCCCAACTCAGGTAAAAAAGGTTCCAACTATATGTCCCAATTCAAATGCATTGATCGGCAAAAAAGGGGGGTTCCAGCCCCGGACCCCCCTGGATCCGCCAATGTATCTTACTGGTGTTTGTATAACTAGTATACGTTATAAATTATAATGGCAAAACTGTGTTCAGAATTATGTTGACTTCGCATTAAAATCAATTTTTATTAATTCAGCTATCTTTTCGATCACTAGAGCAACATTTTTTTTAAAACGCAACACACATTGTAAAAATATCGATCAATCTTTTTCCTTATATTTTGTCACTGAACTTTTCGGTGGATGTAATCATTAAAAAAATGTTGACTATATAACTTAAAAAATGAATATAAATCTTATGACACTAACGAAAACAATTTCTTGAGTCGAAATATTTATCTTCACGATATTATTTCATCTTGTTCGTTTATTTTTATTTTGTCATTGTTATTTAACACTAATATTGTAAATATTGTCGCTAGTAAATTTGTGTATTGCACGTGCCTGCGAGTAGTATATAATCTACGAGGGAAAATGTTAACCAATATCCATCCATTAATCCTTTTGTTGTACATCAATGCTAGAAAAAAAACGTCTTACAACACAGCGTGTTTTGTTCACTGATAACGGCAATAATTTGACGGTATATTTGCACTAATGCAATATGAATATGTCTTTTTAACTCTTCGTAATGAACTACGGAAAATACTATGTTGCGATATAATGTCTGTTGCACCATTTACAACTGATTTATGGCTCAAAATTAAGGATAATTTACATCGGTTGGTAAATGTTTCTAGGTAATTTGTTCAGATTGATATGTACTAGTCCATGAATACGATATAACTTTAAATAGTTTAACTCTAGTTTTTCTTAGTTTTCTCTCTCGGCTTATTGCGAAAAAGATATATGAACAGTTGTGTTTAAAAAAAAGTATATGTCTCTTAAATTTATATAGTATAGTGATTTAAGGAGGGTTTTTTGGAAGACTTAAAAACTTCTAGCTCAAGGGTATAGATAATTTTTCAAAAAGGAAGGATGCCAAGTGAATACGATATCAGTTATAGCTCTATGCATAATTGTTCAAAGTCAAATTATATCTTTGCTATCAGGTTATCGAACAGAAAATTAACTAAAGGCTCTAAAGACTACAATATCATTCATGACTAAAATCTCTTTTTTGTTGATCAGTTTTCTATTTTAATTTCTCTCCACCTTTTATATTTTAGTATAGACATTTTGCAGATCCTGTATTTTTGATCAATTTGCTATTCAAAGTTTTTATCAATCTATAGGGTAATAACTACATTAAAAGTCGACTGATTATTTAGGATTGCTGGTCACTTTTGCTTTTGAAGAAATTGTTTGTCTATTAAAGATTTCAAGATAATAAGCTGATCTACAATGGTTTACTTTTTACAAGTTGTGACTCGGATGGAGACATGTCTCATTGTCTTCTTATATATATATGTATGTTACAGTGAATTTGTATAATCAGGGATTATCTAGAATCCCTTAAATTTTCAGGGATTATGTATAATCACTGGTTAGTTTAGGGTTTATATATAATCACTGGTTAGTTTAGAGTTTATATATAATCACTAAAACTTTCAGGGATTATGTATAATCACTAGAAAAAACGTCAGGGATTATACAGAATAACTGAAATGATACTAAAATATATAAAATATTGAAATATCTTAAAAGTTAACCTTCATATATCATAATAATAACCTTAATATTGTAAACGTTAGGCATAATTTATTAATATGAAAGACGCAACAATATTGAAATGTTATACACAAAATAATTAAATGATAAGCACAATATAATTAAATGATAAGCAAAATATATATAGAATAATTGATGTTTTGTTTTTAATACCGACTTTATCAGTAATAATATCAAGCGAGCCCTTTTTGATACTGACTGTATCAGTATTAATAATATCAAGCGAGCCCACACGGGCGGGTTGATGAAGTCAGTATGAAAATATTAAATGGCATAATGATTATTTTTTTTTATCGTATTGTTTTAGCAATTGTTTTTAGGTTAAGAATATTAAATAAAATGAAATTATCATTAAAACTATTTTTATGCGTACAGTCGTTTTGATAAATGTTAATGTTCTGTATAATATTTTAATATTAAACATTTTATTTACAAACTAAATTTGGATGGCATCGACTATTACACATTTGACCTGATTTTCCACAGGCATACCTATCAAATTCACATCTGTTTTTACCACAATATCAACATTTAAAAAAAAACCTTGTCCTCCATATCAAATCAGATTTTACGGCACGTCTCAGAGAAATAGAGTTTTTAGCACAAACATCTGAAGGTACAAATTGTAACAATGAAGGGAAATCAGCAACCTAAAACTGATTTCTTGTATTAAAGATCCGAGCAGGATTCCATGCTATATAGCAAGGCGATATCCTTCTTCAGTCTTTTCGTGTGACTATTGACCATTAGTTTTTTTGGGATCTCCCTTTCATGTAACCACTAGTGTATTTGGTTTGAGATATCATCTTTGAAGCTTTTAATTATTGAAAATCCCTGAATTTGTAGATTAATAATTAAAATTATCAGTGATTATATAGCATATTGACAAGAATGGAACAATATACTATTTTGATTGTTTTATTTTAATATAAATAAATTTGGTGTTTTTACTGTCTTCTGATTGGTTAAAATTATTAGTTTTATTTTCAATGTTGTCAATTTTGATGGCGACACGCCCACTCTGACGTTGTGTATTCATACGCCAACATGTGTGTACGTTGTTATTGTTAATATAAATAATATAAAAAGTGCTTTGAGCTTTATTTTTGATAGAAATTTATTTATAATGAATATTCAATGTGAAGAGTCAAAAATTAGTTTTATGGTTCAATAAAATCAAAATAAATAATAGCCATTCATTAAGTAGAACAAAATGAATGTCGACGATTTTAACTTTTTATTTTTATCTTTAAGACGAGCTGCATCTTGATTTGGTTTTAATTTTTTTTTTCATTATTCTTTTGTTATTAGGGTCAATTTATGTTGTTAAAATACATTGTATTTGTTCATGTTTTCTAAAAACGTACCACAAAAATACAAAACTTTGACATTTTATAATGATATAAAATTATTACGAACACAATTTATATAGGTTTTAAATTTGTTTTGTAATTTAGCTTCTTTGTGTCTATGTAGTTTCACGGGGAAATAACTCTTAAGTATAAACCTTTCGTACGAACGGTTACTTGCAACGGTTGCTTGAAAAGCATAATCGAGTGCACACAATATTGTTTCTTATGAATACCAGAAGTAACCATATGAAATTAGTCCCAAATTACAGCATAAAATTCTCAAAATACTTCTGCATATGATTCCTAAAATATTCGTTGATATTAAGGTAACACGATACCGAATGGCATATCTCCCGATTTCCAAATTTTTTGGCACACGTGTTCTTTGAATCGAGTTACATTGGAATATGTAATAAAAAATGGGGGTCACCATTTTTGTTTTCTTGGTATTTTCACAAGAAAACGTCAATTTTGGCGACAAATTTACATAGGTATATAGGGGAAATGCCTATTTTTCGGCTTACTTTTATAGATTTGCCAATGAATGGCTATGTTCTTATATACGGAGAACAACAAAAAACTAACATAATATCCAGGATTGCAAGCTGAATGCATACACGTACAGAAAATCATATGTCACCATCCTTGTTTTTGAGATAAATGGCTTCAAAGTTGATGGATACCCTTAGAATTTGACCGAAAACGTGTGACGTTCTTGAATACAGAATGTAACGTGATTCCTACTCAGAGATATGGAAAACAAAATATGTGTCGGGATCTGAATGGTGTTTATTTTATTTTCATTTCCCGTGTGGGGTTTCGTAAATTCCCTAGTAATGCAATATAAAATTCTACTGATACTTATTTCGTCCAACACATTGAAATGTCACTCACATGAATTAACATTAATCTCGTCTGAATTTCACACCAAACGAGCATATACTTGAACCTTGCTTGAACAAGTTAACAATAAATAATACATCCTACACAGCCAAATGGACGCCCCACTTTGGAAGCATTTTACTGCCGGTCGGAATAAGACCAAGAGACCATATTTCTATCTCCAATTTACTCTGTAAATTGTAGGATATACACAAATACAAAAATTATGTACATTGTCAGAAATATAAAATGTACATCTATATATAAAAATAGTATATTTATCCACACAAAGAAATACATACAGTTCTTTTTTTCACATGTATATAGATCTACATGAACGTTGCATACTTGTTCTAAAAACTCCTTTTAAGACTGTGAAACTCCTCGGGCTTTTCCCGACGCCTAGTATGTGAGCAATATGCCGCTCAGGACCTAAAAAGGCAACTATGTTAGTTCTCTTCCAGTCGTTTTGTCTCCGAACTTGTACATGTATATTATTTCCAACTTTAATCACTCAAAAAAAAAACCAACACTACCACCGAATACCCATGCAAGCGTAAATATAAAATCTAAATGATTTCAAGAATTAGCTATTTCAGTCTCTTTCTGTCGTTTGAATAATAATTAGTCAGTCGTTTGCTCGTAAATTTCGAGAGAAAATTTGTAATGAAACCAGTTTGATTAGAGCCAGTCTCGACTATCAACTTGGTTTATAGACGCAAGTGGATACTTGGGGCTGGCTTTAATCAAACTGTAACGGGACCTGTAGCATTGGTTTATAGGATTACAAATCTAGCACTTTATTTTTAAAATGTTTCCGAAACTATATCGGATTTACTCTGTACAAACCAATGAATTTCAGAGACTGTTTACACTGGAACACAGAGAAAGTTATACGGCAAAATTACCAAATTAAACCCTGTTTTTACATTCGATACTAACAAACTATTGTCTCTATGAGTTTCAAAGTCTGTTTGTGTTGTGCTTTTTTTGTCTTATTCTATCCGTATTCTCATCCTAATAAATTTCCTTTTTCCATTTTGCCCGAGCGGTGTTTCAAACGACCATTTTAACACGAATTAATAGATGTACAATTGCCTGTGTTTTTACACATAATACCAAGTTTCTATAGATTAGATTCCTAGTTTCAAAACAAAAAGGGGGCGATACGGCGTGCATGAAGAATAAGTATTTTTGGCAAAAATAAACCAAGAATATTAAAATAAAGTAATACATGTAAAACACAGTGTATTATGCATCGGAACATATATAGATAAATCGTGCATAAATTTCAAAGAAACAAAATATTTAAAAGTAAAGTAATACACTTTTAAAGATTAACAATGAGTAGTAGAACTGCCGGGAAAACGATAAAGCAAATAACTTAACCGTTATATATTGCATCAAAACTCTCTGCTCTCTGCATCTATAATAAGTTTCCGTTAAAAATGTCACATAGTATTATTTTTTAATTCACTTTGTGATTGCAAAACCTACTGCATTGGCTTGTATGTTTGTACGTTATTCGATAACGTCAGGAACGGTAACTCGTGGCGTAACGTCATTCGGTATCGTGTTACCTTAAGTGTATACATCAATAATTTCCAAAAGTTAAATGACGGCTCCCACTTCGTACTACGGTTGGTACGGTTGCAAATCGAGAAACCTCTATTAACAGACCTACACGTTTAAATTTACCCTTTTTTCGGTCAATGGGTATGAATGTCGTTTTGGGCGGCGTGTACGCTGTCTGGTGTTAATAGACGTCTTAATAAATCTAAAAACCTCATATTTTCATTATTTCATGCGTGAGGGGATCGGTTCTGATTGAGGACATCGTGAATGCGTGAGGGGACGTAAAATCATATCTTTATGTCCAAGCTATGAGTCGTTGAAAGTTGGCTAAATTTGGTTAAATTGTTCTTTAAAAATTACATTTTTGTGTGTATAAAAATTGTGTGATAGAATTTTGAAATATCAATAAATTACCAAACGTTTGTTACATGAACAAACAATCTAACCAAATAAGTTCCAAATATGTCTCCGCGGATTTAAGCACATAATCGGCCAAGTTTGGAGACTTATTTGCAATTTATTGGTTAGACTGTTTATTCATATACAGAAAACTTGGTGATATTTTTGTATAAATCTAACTGTTCCATATCAATAAAATTTTAGTTGGTTTCTATATGAATGGGATTTTGAATAAATAAGCATATTCACATGCGGTAAAAGTATTTTCACCGCGCAAAACGTCGCGTGCTTTTTACGTGCATAATTTTGATAAAAAAAATGTTTGATGTACAATTTGTTTTGGTAAATAATTGCCATTACATACATTTCTCTCTGAGTATGGAATAAAAGAACTACTGTCTTTTGTTTCGGTAAATCATGTGGTTTAATTGACTTTTGTAAAACTGATATTCACTTCGGCTGTTGGCCTCAGTGAAAATCAGTTATTCAAATGTCAATAAAACTATTTACCTCATAAAAAAACAGCAATTGTAGAATATTTAAACAAATATCAAAACTTGTGTTTTAACAATAATTTGAGTTTGTCAAATAAGATATTCAAGGGGAGATCACTCTTTTCGTAAAAAATACATATGATACTGAGATGATAGGGAAAAATTATTTGTAACAAGAAACAAAAACGTTGACACTATTTTTCTTTTTATTCTTCGTAAAACATATTATAAAACCTAGCTTCCCTCAATTTATTTCAAAGTTCTATTTCATAATTTGTTTGTATAAAATTGAGAATGGAAACGGGGAATGTGTCAAAGAGACAACAACCCGATCATACGGCAGACAACAGCAACAGGTCTTCAATGTAGCGATAAATTCCCGCACCCGGAGGCGTCCTTCAGCTGGCCCCTAAACAAATATATATATTAGTTCAGTGATCATAAACGCCATACTAAACCTACAAATTGTACACAAGAAACTAAAAGTTTGAATAATACAAGACTAACAAAGGACAGATGCTCCTGACTTGGGACAGGCGCAAAAAATGCGACGGGGTTAAACATGTGTATGAGATCTCAACCCTCCCCCTATACCTCTAGCCAATGCAGAAAAGAAAACGCACAACAATACGCACATTAAATTTCAGTTCAAGATAAGTCCAAGTTTGATGTTATAATATATAGAAGATGCACACAAATGTGTTTTTTCATGAAGAATTAGATTTCTAAACTAAATTTAGGCAACTTTCAACGACTCATAGCTTGAATATACAGATATGATTTCATGTCCCCTCACGCATTCACGATGTCCTCAATCAGAACCGATCCCCTCACGCATGAACTAATGAAAATATGAGGTTTTTAGATTTATTAAGACGTCTATTAACACCAGACAGCGTACACGCCGCCCAAAACGACATTCATACCCATTGACCGAAAAAAGGGTAAATTTAAACGTGTAGGTCTGTTAATAGAACCATTTCAAAATTCAAATGTCACTTTTTTAGGCAATTTCTCGTGGGACAACTGATTTCGTAGGAGTTTAACACCATGTACAACAGTAAATGATACATGTATCTCTTCGTTAACGTATTCACCACAGCATAGCATTCTCCGATTTTAAATATTTTGATCAGTTGAATTAGAAAATTACGATTTAGAAATGTACAATTACTCCACTCAATCACAACCGGAAAATCCTCTCACGGTTTTCATTGCAGAACCAAATGTTCTGCGTGTGTAGATTACCAGCCGTGTATTGATTAAATTAGAACGTGCATGAATGTGACAGTAACTAAAATGACCTTTAAACTGGACACTGGATGAGTCCATGTTATGTTTTATCAATGAAAGTATAGGTATGAAAGGTAATAAATGCCAATTCTCCTATTTTCACAAAATTTTCAAAATAAATACACTTTACACACGGCTACGCCAGGTAAAATTATTATTCATCTTACAAAAAAACAACATTTTTCAGTCTCATTGGAACATGCTAATTACAATTAATCTCAAACTAAGGAAGTCATTAAATAAAGTCAAAATATGTCCGATCTACCTATTTTTGGAGCAAAAAAGTCAATACGATCGTTTTAAGGTAAATTTCGTCTACCTCACAAAATCTTGTATGCCACTATAACAGATCGAGTTTAAAATTTGTTCCGGTCTGATGGTTTTGTGCAAAGTTAATAATAGAGTATTTGCATTATTCACGTTTATGGATACGTGCACGGATCGACGTATACGTATCGGGCAGATTTGTATAAAATAATGTTTTAGTCCCGACCTCAATTAAAACTAAACATATGTAAAATATGAACCAAATGTTCTTGATATATAGTTAAACCACTAAATATTTATTGCTTTTATTAGACCTGGAACATACATGTTTCGTATTTAACAACCGTGTGTGATGAGTGTATCTTTTTCATATACAAATATGAAAGGATCAAATCGAGCACACCTTCGTTACAAAAATTTACAGGAACATTTTGTGTAAATAAAAGTGTGTTTATTGCCATAGGCGAGCTAAGAGGGGACACAAAGAGCCCTGTCCACCTTATCTACGATTTATTTAAAATTCTCATGGAATTTTATGGTCCGGGCAATATTTCAAACTGCTTATAATATCGTAAAATTAAGCGAGACTATCCCTAGTACCTACCTCCCATGTAAACAAAAATCTTTACTACCCCAGTTAATATTTTAATCTGTTCCTGTACCTGTTAACTCTAAATTCCAGCTATTTATTTAAAGTTATTTCGACACAAGGGTATTGATTGGGGTATGTAGGGCTTCATTTTTGTACGCTTTATCTTTAAAAAAAAGTGGCTATTGTAGAACATCATTTGTATATTCTACACATTTTTTTTTAATTAAGTATACTTTTACCAAATTCTTCATATTTTGCAGTCATTTAGTTTAAAAAGGAAAATCATATTCTAAATATAATAATAACATTATCTTATTGAGGTATACGTCGATCCGTGCACGTATACGGATCGAACAGATTTGTTTACAATAATGATTTAACCTCGATCTCAATCAAAATTAAAAGCATTATAAAATATTTTCATCGGGACCAACTTGATTTAATTTATCTTTTCCTCATATACGTGTTATACGATACGTCGATACGGATACGCCAGCAAATACTTGATTAATGCAAATGCTCTATTACATTGTACGATAGTTTTTTATTAAATAGACAGAAGAAGTATTCGTTCGCGACTTTTATTTTATTATCAAGCGCAATGATTTATAAAGCATCTCATTAGCGCTGAGTCATTCTAGCTGCATATTTAGATTGGTGTTTTTCAGATGCTGTACAGGATCGTACGGCTGAAACTTTGTGGACCAATACCATATATTGTGCCAGCAGGTTTTTACCTGGTATTATTATTTTTTTGTAAGTATACTTTAATTTTTGGAACCTTTATAGCTTGTTGTTCGGTGTGAGCCAAGGCTCCGTGTTGAAGGCCGTACATTGACCTATAATGGTTTACTTTTATAAATTGTTATATGGATGGAGAGTTGTCTCATTGGCACTCACACCACATCTTTATATGTATTTTAATATGTTTCGTAAAATAGAGGCGGAGGCACCAACAAAACATTCAAACTTATCAAGTTAAAAAAACAAACTGATATATGACATGGCAAAGAAACAGCATACAACACTGCATAGAAAACAAGACACTGAGCCGAACAAATCCCATCAAAAGTCGCATTATTTAAGCTCAAATAGATACTTTTCGAAATTTTCTTTATTTTTGTTTGATATTCCACTGAATCAATTTTGCTAATGGGTCACCATTTTGTCACTTCGAATCCAATATACAAATTTAAGCTAATATTCAAAATACAAATTTAAGCTAATATATCATATACAAATTTAAGCTATAATAATATTCCAAATACAAATTTAAGCTAATATTCCATATACAAATTTAAGCTAAAATTCCATACACAAATTTAAGCTAAAATTCCACACACAAAATTAAGCTAATTTTCCGTATACAAATTAAATCTCATTTGTACGATTTTGTCACAGTGATGTAAAGGCAAAGAAATTCCTGAAGTATACAGATATTGATGTGTTACAACCATGTATTTGATAGGCATTTGCGTCTCCTTGATATCACAGTGAGATGTAGTAAGATCTGACCGCTCAGTGAAGTAAATTCTTACACTTTTCTACAAAATATCAGTTATATGTTACTGAATTACTAACAATTATATAAAAGAGGGACGAAAGATACCAAAGGGACAGTCAAACTCATAAACACGAACCCCACCAAAAACTAGGGGTGATCTCAGGTGCTCCGGAAGGGTAAGCAGATCCTGCTCCACATGTAATTTAGTAAAACAACCTGCCGAAATAAGGTGATTCTTACCTACATATATTTGCATCTTTGACCTTCATAAGGTTTAACAATGATACGATTTTTTAGCTAAAATAAAAAAAAACAAATGTTAAGGATGATAAAAAGAATACAGGTGGATTAATGTTCTAACATATATATGTTTCAGATTTGTAAGTAAACTTATTGCTGACAATATAGCTCCATTTCTAATAATAATATCATTACAAAATTTCTACCCTAGTTTTTAGCTCACCTGGCCCACAGGGCCAAGTGAGCTTTTCTCATCACTTCGCGTCTGTCGTCCGTCGTCGTCCGTTAAATTTATAAAAAAAATCTCCTCCTCTGAAACTACTGGGCGAATGAAGCCAAACTAAATCATCCTTAGGGTATCTAGTTTAAAAATGTATCCGATGACCTCGCCAATCAACCAAGATGGCCACCATGGCTAAAAATAGAACATAGGAAAATGCAGTTTTTGGCTTATAGCTCTGAAACTAAAGCATTTAGAGCAAATCTGACATCGGGTAAAAATGTTCATCAAATTAAGATATATCTGCCCTAAATTTTAAGACGCGTCAGACAACCCGTTGTTGGGTTGCTGCTCCTAAATTGGTAATTTTAACAAAAGTTTTACAGTTTTCGGTTATTATCTTGAATATTTAAATAGATAGAGATAAACTGTAAATAGCAAAATTGTTCAGCAAGGTAAGATCAACAAATAAGTCAATATGACCAAATGGTCAATTGACCCCATAAAGAGTTATTGTCCTTTAAAGTATAGTTTTCACACCTTTTCTTAATTTTTTGTTAGTTTTTACAAAAATCTTCTCCTCTTAAACTACTGGGCCAAATAAAATCAAACTTGGCTAAATCATTTTAGGGTATCTAGTTTAAAAAATGTATCAATATATCCAATGACCTCGCCCATCAACCAAGATGGCTGCCATGGATAAATATAGAACATACATGTAAAATGAAGTTTTTGGCTTATATCTCTGAAACAAAGGCATTTCAAGCAAATCTGACACGGAATGCATATGTCCAGCAGGTGTTTGGACCCCCCCCCCCCCCTTAAAATGACTGGATCCGCCCCTGACCTGTTGATGGGTTGCTGTCTCAGAATTAGTAATTTTATAGAAATTTTACAGTTCTTTATTGTTATCTTGAATATTATAATAGATAGATATTAAACTGTAAACAGCAAAATTTTTCAATAAAGTAAGATATACAAAAAATCAAAATAATGACAAAAATAATCAATTGAGTCCTTTAGGAGTTATTGTCCTTCCTAGTAAATTTTTTACATTTTTTGTAAATTTTTATAATCTTTTACAAAGTTCTTCTCCTGTCTGAAACTACTGAGACAAAGTTAACCAAACTTGGCCAAGTCAAAGAAACTAAACAGACTAAGGGAGATACCATTTGATTTTTATGGGGGGGGGGGGGGGGGGGGCTAGGATGAAATTTGAAAAAAAAAAATGGGCAGGACAGGAGTTTTGAGTAAAAAAAAAGGCAGGATGAGACACTTGCAAAAAAAAAGTCAGGACGACAATTTAGTTTAAAAAAAAAGTCAGGATAAACTAAAAAAAAAAAAAGGCAGGACCGAACAGAGTGAAAAATAAAAAGGCAGGACAGAGATTACAGCTAAAAAAAAATGCAGGACAAAATTTGTCATCCTAGCCCCCCCCCCCCCCCCCCCCCCCCCATAAAAATCAAATGGTAGCAAAAATACAGAATGAACATTGAACGTCATCTTCCTAATACATTATTTACATATGTAATATAGAAATTAAGGACTTTCACTCAGTCAATACGCTTCTTTGACTTGACCACCAATATTCATGTTTCATAATCTATGTAAATGAATATTGCTGGTCAATATAAAGATAATATTGCCAAATGATTTATGACGTCAAGACGTCACACATAACAACTACGGAGGAAGCGCCGCATCAGAAAAGAAAATTTGCAAGTTTATCTGGAGATTTCAAGAATTTTGTGTTAAATAAAGACGATAGGAATACAAGAATGCTGATGCAACAACCTATGAAGTTTTTTCTTAAATGATATTTTCAATAACATGTTTAACTTCTTGCAAAGTACAATTAAAAAAATGCACAGAAAACACATTGAAGGTCATTTTCCTAATACATTATTTTCTATATATATGTAATATAGAAATTAAGGAATTTCACTCAGTCGATACGTTATATATGGACCTGTTAGATTATATTGATAATTGGACTTCGTCCTCGGGTCAAAATAATCTGAACAGGTTCATACTAGTATATGACGTATTGACCTCGTCAAATGTCCATAATTGCATTTTCTAATATATCATAATGTTTCTTTACAGGTTGTTACCAAGAGTACATATTAACAGATGGATGGTCAACTGATGTCAACTATAAGGTAAGAACAGAAAGGTCATGCAACGTTGAGGATCGTGCAACGTTGAGGCAATTAATGGAGCTACCATTTGATTTTAATGTGTTTGTGTGTGTGTGTGTGTGAGGGGGACGGAGGGGGCTATGCTGAAATTTGAAAAAAGGAAGAACAGGAGTCTTGAGTTAGAATAAATGCAGGATTAACAACTTGGCCAAAAAACAAGGCAACAATAAATGCAGGATTAGCAACTTGGCCAAAAAAACAAGGCAAGTTAACAATTTAAGTTAACAAAAAAAAGAGCAGGACTGAATAGAGTGAAAGATAAAAATGCAGATCAGAGATTACAACTATCAAGAATGCAGGACAACATTTTTCATCCCATCAAAGGGACATTCAAACTCATTAGTCGAAAATAAACTGACAGCACTATGGCTAAAACGGACAAACAACAGTAAACAAATCAAAGAGCAGAATGGTCTGAGGGATACGATTGCCATAGTTTTCATTGACACATGTATAGCAGTTCTGCCAACTTTTCATTAAGCAAATGCGTGAGATTTGGCCAAAATTGAAAAGATCAAAGAGGAAAAAAATAGACCCAAGGATACTGCCGCAAAAAAGCATGAACATGCGTGAGTCTCACGCATTTTTGGCAGCCCTGGTACAGCTGGATAGTATTATTTTCAAAACTAATTCGACCGCACATGCAAAATGTAATAATCTGAATAGTCACTCAACTTTTAAAATAGCCAATCCCGGATACAAGTGTATGAGCAATGTACACTTCGTATCCACAGGTACTTGTCTAAAAAAAATATATATATACCTTAATATAACTTATATCAAGGTATATAGCCAGGAAAAAAAATTTCTGAGACAAGTGCTTGTGTTCGTACCTTATCACCGTTAATTCTAGGAGGAACCCCATTTCTAACTCCTTAAATATTAATTTCCTTTGGGTAAGTGGGCATGACTCCTTTCCGTACACACTCCTCTGTTTAAATTGAGATCGTTCTTAATATATTAATACGACGTTTATCGACATCTAACGAGTTCATTTTTCTTGACGAGTCGTATTGTATTTCGATTTTGACGGGAAATTCTTCCGGAAGGGAGACAACTCGAAACGATAATATGGAAGACTCCATTTCGGCTGAAGGGGTGTTATAGGTAAACCTACATTTATTTAATTTAAATGATGCATATGATTTAAAATTATGCAACAATAACCCTAAATAGCCGACAAACATAGAAAGAATCCCATGAGTTTCAAATTAATCAATGAAGCGTGGAATCCAGAACAACCACTCAATCTGATACCCCTTGAAATCAAAACTATACGCATGCGCATTAATACATAAACAAACCCGCAACTTGCGATTTGGAACAAGACAGTTTATTTTAAAAATGATATGATGAATGGTTCTCCATTTCTTTATGAGAGTACAGTATCAAATATCAGTTTCATAACGGTAAAATATAGAAAAACTCCACTTCAGTTCTTATATGACAGAAATAGAATTATCGGTCAGAGAACTCTCGCATTTATCAAAACTTGGGAATTCCCTCTGACGTGTTTCTAAATTTACAAAAACACTAAATATAAATACTGCTTAATTCTTATTTTCCGTGTTGTTAAGAACACGCATATAAGTCAAATGAAATATCAAACATGAAGATTATGAGAAGAATATTACAGGAAAGTTGTTTATGTTCAATCCTTTTGCTTGTTTTTACCTTTTAAAGCAAGACAATCATAAGGATCTGAGATGTTGCTGAATATTTAGAATAAAACGGTTGAAGTGAGGGAATGCAGCCCTGAGTCAACGGTAAAAGTCTACAGATTGCTTGAAAGCAATCGTATCCCAAAAACAACATAGAAAAACTAAAGACTAGGCAACATGGACCTCAAACAAATTGCTTTGTATTAAATTCTTGCAGACAGTCACAGAGTCATACTTCACAATACTATTAGTTACATAGTGTGCCAGTGACCTAATACGGTATATATATATGGGGTCAGTAAATTCCATATTATCCATATTAAAGATAATAATACGGTTTTTAATACCGTATTACGTCACTAGCACACCATGTAACACATTTATCTTACCGACTATCTTAACTTGAAATTTGTACTAGTGACCTATCAAAATTAGCAAGTGTTCAATACTGTTAGTATTAAGAAACTACTTCCATTGATCCTACCATCGTAATCATCAATTTCTTCGTCTGTCGAAACTTCTAAGTTTTTTTTCTCAGTGACCGTTTTGTTTTTATAAAGGGACGTAACACCACTACTAACGGTGTATGAAATAAGACCTGTCCGCGTATTAACCTAATATCAAATATACACGGTTTGCACGCGGACGCTTTTAACCAATCATATTCCTAGAGATGTATAGGAGGTAAGATAAATATTTATATTTGGTATAAGACTTTTACCAATTGACAATGTGTATATCCTAGCTGCGAAGTGTTTTAGATATTATTTTCCCCATTCATTTAAATTTTAATATGTCACGGCAAGCATGGGCTTACACATGTATAACCAACTAAAAAATAAATTTTCAGAATAAAAATTAAAAAGTAGCCCACCAAAATTGACGAACCAATAGGAAGGGCAATAGGCTTTTTGCCCCCGCCGTAGTGGGATGGGGGCATTCAGTTTTACTATTGTCCGTCTGTACATTCTTATGTAATACTATGTCCGTCCATCCGTAGGTCCCAACATTGGTTTTCATTCTCTAACTTTAGTTTGCCTCTAACAAATGTTATTAAACGTGTACACTATGCTTTCTATCACAAAACACAGATCTAATTAGATTTTTTTGTTTCACTTTTATTACTGTTCTAGAGTTATGCCCCTTTACAAATGAAAAAAAAATATAATTTTTTCGTTTTCGTTCACTTTCTTTAGTTTGCCTCAACCAAATATTATGAAACTTAAACAAAATGCTTATTACATTAAAACACAGATAAAGTTGGAATTTTTTTAGTTTCACTTTTACCGTTTAGGATTTATGCCCTTTATAAATGGAAATATTGCTGAATGTTTCGTTTCCTTTCTCTTACTTTAGTTTACCTATGCCAAATGTTATGTAACTTATACACAATGCTGATTACCAAAAACACAGACCAAGTGTAAATTTTGGTGGAGTCACTTTTACTGTTCTAGGGCTATGCCCCTTTATAAATGGAAAAAAATGCTAAATGTTTTGTTTCCGTTCTTTTACTTTTACTTTATTTATATTGTTTTTTTTTTTTTTTTTTAAGAAATGTCTGCAGGGTTTGTTGAAAACATCTAGCGTGTGGTGTATGACGTCAATATACTGATATTATCTGCCTGATATTTTTATTTTCAGGAGCCTTCACCTCCAAATCTGTTGGAAGAATCAACGGAGTATTCAAGTCAAACTCAAAGCAAGGAAATCACATTTGTCACAGCTTATTTTAATCTTGGAAAAATCGTGAAAGGTCCATTCAAAACATTCAATACACAATCATATTACAAATGGATGAAAAATTACGCGTTTATGAACAACAACATTATTCTCTTCACTGATGTAGAAGATTTAGCAACAAAATTTAAACTAGAGCGATTTCATTTCCCAGATCACATGACCAGAATATTTTTAAAAAAGCAAAACGAATTTTGGGCATTTGGATTAAAACAAAAAATAGAGAAAATTTACAATCAACCAGACTATCCAAAATGGTATCCAAATACAGTCATGGCTTCATATTCGTGTACCATGCATGTAAAGTATGATCTTTTAGAGAAGGTGATAAATGAAAACTTAGCTAACACAAAATATTTAGCATGGATTGACTTTGGTTATTTCAGAGGCAATGAAAAAGGTATTTTTACATTACAACCTCCACAAAATATCAAAGACGATCATATAGCATTTGTACAGATTGATAAATTCGTAGACATGACGCCAAAACAAATCATGTTTAGTAATAGTGTATTTTTAGCTGGTGGATTATTCATTGGTAGACCTGAGTACTTACTCCTCTTTGTTGAAGACTATAAAAAAGCAGTTGAAGGATTAATTACAATGAGTTTAATGAACACAGACCAGCAGGTGCTTTACTGTATGTACTCGCCAAAATCTCCATTCCAACCTCGAGTACCGATCCAGAGATATTACAGCCAGAGTCGTTGGTTGTGGTTCTATCTGGGGGACATCTGTAGGGAAAAAAGTTTATTTTCATTGAGAAAAAAGACAAAATTAAGAGACTTTATAGCAAGTAGTATATTTTTGTAATGTAACTTACTAGGATAATGGTATCATTACAATTGTTTAATCACTATTTACTTATGAATAGACCACTTTCTATGGAAAGCCAACGGGGTCAAAATTCTTACTTCGTAACTTGTCAATTTGTAACTTGTAACTGTGTGATTTGTCAATTTGTATATGGCTGTTTTGTTACTTGTCGATTCGTAAATTGTCAATTTGTATATTCATTATATTTAATTGTCATTTAATTAATAATTCTAGTGTATTTGAAATGAGTGATTGATTGACTGTCGGATATTACAGCTAAATTGATTAAATGGTTAAAAAGTATAAAAAGTGTTAAAAACGTTTATGAGTTAATATTTAAAAACCATAAGATATTAATATAAACTATCGGAGTAGTATTTTTCTTTAAACTAGTAAATATAAACTAAAAGTAAAGTTTCATGCACAAAATGTGTAAAAGGGTAATTGTGCATTTTTGTGGCACAGTAGTTATATTCCTTATTTTATATTCAGGAGTTACTATGTACTGTTGATTCCATCCCATGAGGGGATATTGTTATTGACCTTCGCATCTAAGTGAAAGGTAAGCATTGAGTTGGGTTTTATATGTTTTGCTGTCAATCACGGTGGGTATGGTTGTCCTGCGAGAGAACGTTCTATGCTGTTGATTCGGTCCTGACGGGTGCTGGTGATCAATGAAAAAATGTAAACAAAGACGAAAATGATGATTTTTGACGTTTTCACTCATAAAAAATGAAAGAAAATAGTTGAGATTTTTCAATTTTGTTTCTTATGGGTTCCTATGTAAACCATTAAAAAGTTGACCCTCTAAACTGTTTCAGTAAGCGTAACACAAAAATGCTCATTTTCAGAAAATCTAGGACTGAAAAAATAAAACAAAAATGCTCATAGAGTCCGCTACTATACCGCAATCCACACGACAAAACTATTTTGTGAAAAAAAAACATTGCAATTTATTAAAATTAAGCATTTTCTCAATTTATTCATGTCCTGATACTGTGCTGGTGATTTTGGATAAGAAGTTGGTCATATTTGAAACAAATGTTACAAAATCAATAAAATTGGGCAGATAATTGTTGTCAATAGGATCTATGACTCCTAGTTTAGCTCTTGTGCATCCATTTGGCTGTTTAATATGTGTTTTCAAATGATCGTAACTTGTATTACATAATTACATAAAAGGGCAACATCTTTCGTCCAATATCAGATAACAATATATAGTATCTAAAATAAGAATAGTTTTATTAAGATATTAAAAATGCCTCTTACATTGATGCTTCAACAATGATCACAGCCTATGCCGCATAGACATGAGCCTTGTATAGGGTATATTGGGATACGGGATAGTTGCCATTTTAATTTTAGGTATATGGGATATTTGTCCTAAAAGTAAATAGGATATGGAATATTGATGCATTTAATTATATAAAAGGATATTGAATTTTTAACATGAAAAAAAATAAGTGGAATTTAAAAGTTAAGTACAGAAATATTTACATCTCACTTGATAAAATTGCCCCAAAAAGTTTAATTTGTAGGTCATTTTAGTGCTTTGTTGATTTTAATTGAGTTTATGGTCGTTTTATTTAAAAGTCATCCAAACCCAAGCGAAAAGTATTGATCTATTTTCGATATTTATATGCTCATATGTACTGATAATTTTAAAAGTATTTGTTTTGCTTTCCATACTTCGTTCCTTATTGTTAATTTTCCTTTTTTGGATGGTGATGTTCCTTTGGCACTATCTTAAGGTGTTTGTATATCACAACACCTCCGCTATGCCCGTGTCTGTTGTAACGTTTTGGATTTTAATAGAGCTTTCTTACAAATTGACGAAAGGTACGTATGTTTGACGAATCATACGCAAGACTCGTTTTAGGGATCCTTTATTTTGACATATTTAAATAATAGTCGTGGAATTTCGGACAATTATCCTACATGCAACGACACTTATTAAATTGGACTGTTCTTGAGATATATTTAGAATTTCGGGACGTACGATAAGTTAAAATGTGATACCACCAGGTCGGAGGAGATAACACTACAAAATATCATCTAGTAGTCAGACGAATAAAATGCCCCTAAAAGACTAAAAACCGACCCCTCCCCTACTCTTCAATATTACAATGTTGCACTGTTTAACCTCAGAAAATGTCAAAGCAAATGCATTGTCTTCTTCCCTTACAGAAAAATAAGAAAAAAATTAAAACACAAATACTTCCTTGATTCAAAATTTGTCAAACTCAAAATAACAAGTGAAACTGCGAGCTACTGCTCACTGATGATACCCCCGCCGCAAGTGGATAATATTAATAGTGTAAAAATATGCAAGTGTTCGGTAAACAGGAAAATGTCGAGTGATGAATCTGAAAACGCATCACACGGTATAGCTGACTTATAAAAATCCTGAAACCAAATTTCAGAAATCCTTGTATTGTAGTTCCTGTGAAAAATATGACGAAAATTTTTAACTTGGTTATCATGTGTAAAATCATACAAGTGTTCGGTAAACAGGAAGTAGTCGAGTGATGAATCTGAAAATGCATCACACGGTATAGCTGACTTATATAAATCCTGAAACCAAATTTCAGAAATCCTTGTATTGTAGTTCCTGAGAAAAATGTGACGAAAATTTTCAACTTGGCTATCATGTGTTAAATCAGACAAGTGTTCGGTAAACAGGAAGTTGTCAAGTGATGAATCTGAAAACGCATCACACGGTATCATAATGGCTGACATATATAAATGTTGATACCAAATTACAGAAAAGGTGGATGTGTAGTTCCTGAGAAAAATGTGACGAAAGTTTCATGGGACGGACTTACTGACGGACTGATGGACGGACTGACGGACTGACAGACAGAGGTAAAACAGTATTACCCCCCCCCCCCCTTTTTTTAAAGCCGGGGTATAATAAAATGAAAATGAATAAAAAAGATTATCTTCATACTTTGACAAATGCTGGTGCTCGTTTAATAACTTTTGAATCATCGCCTCTCCTCTGGTAATATTCATTGCCCCCCCCCCCCCCCTAAATGTGTATATATGATACACCGCAGCAATGGAACGAATATATTAGCGTATAATTGCGTTTTGCCTATAGCCCTGAACAAATTCTTACAAATTGACGAAAGGTACGAACGAAGGTAAAGGGAGTACTTATTTCATTTCATTTCAACAGTTAAAAGATTCTTTGTTTTAACCAGTAAAACAGCATTCTTTTCTAAATCAAGTTTATTTTTAAAAAAAAATAATATCACAAATAATACACGGTTTTAATATAATCAAACAGAGAAAAATAGTGTCAAATACACTTACGCCCGATACGTTACTTACGTAAACCACGAGTACACACATTTCCGCGGAAATTTTTTAAGCACGAGTTTCACGATTAACATTTCAATGACATTTTTAAAGTACGTTTGTCTAAATTTAACGACAGATTCACATGTATTTTTTGTGTTACAGTACACTTTCAGCAAATTGTCAAAGTGGAATAACGAGATTTGCTATTAGAAAAAAAAATGATACTACAATGTTTTTAAAAAGTAATGTTGAATAAATCTACAAAAAAAGAATTTGTATATCAAGAAAAAAGACAACAATTTTGCACCATATATATTGTGGATTTTATAATGACGATTTAACAGTACGCATGTTTGGAAGATACACGCGAAAGTGTCACTTATCGTCCAGTGGCTAATATTTCATGAAAGTTCAGGACTATAGGCAAAACACAGTTATACGCTAAAATAACCGTTCCATTGCTCCGGTGTATCATATATACACATTTAGGGGGGGGACAATGAATAATACCAAGGTACCAAGGGAAAGGCGATGATTCAAAAGTTATGAAACGAGCAATAGTATGAAGTTTATCTTTTTTTCTTTATTTTTATTTTATTATTTTGAGCGTTGCAAATTTCGAATAAAGGAAGTATTTGTGTTTCTGTTAGGTAAGAAGACAATGTATTTGCTTTGACATTTTCTTAGGTTAAACAGTGCAACATTGTAATATTGAAGATTGGGGGAGGGGCCGGTTTTTTGTTTTCTAGGGGCATTTTTTTCGTCTGACTACTCTATATTTAAAATATTTTGTAGTGTTATCTCCTCCGACCTGGTGGTATCAATAATCATATTCTAACCTATCGTACGTCCAAAAATTCTAAATATATCTCAAGAAAAATCCAATTTAATAAGTGTCGTTGCATGCACGATAACTGTCCGAAGTTCCACGAATACTATTTAAATATATCAAAATAAAGGATCCCTAAAACGAGTCTTGCGTATGATTCGTCAAGCATACGTACCTTTCGTCAATTTGTAAGAAAGCTCTATTAGAGCTTTCTTACAAATTGACGAAAGGTACGAACGAACGTAAAGGGAGCACGTATTTCATTTTTACAAAAACAGTTAAAAGAGTCTTTGTTTTATCCAGTAAAACAGCATTCTTTTCTAAATCAAGTTTATTTAAAAAAAAAATAATATCGCAAATAATAAAACAGAGAAAAAAAGTGTCAAATACACTTACGTCCGATACGTTATTTACGTAAACCACGAGTACACACATTTCCGCGGGATTTTTTAAGCACGAGTTTCACGATTAACAATTCAATGACATTATTGAAGATCGTTAGTCTAAGTTTAACGACAAGATTCACATTTATTTTTATTTGTTACAGTACACTTTCAGCAAATTATCAAAGTGGAATATCGAGATTTGCTATAAAATGATGATACAATTATTTTAAAAAGTAATGTTGAATAAATCTAAAAAAAAAAAAAAAAAAAGACTTTGTATATCAAGAAATGAATCTACAGTTTTACACCATATATATTGTGGATTTTATAATGACGATTTAACAGTACACATGTTTGGAAGATAGACACGAAGTTGTCACTTATCGTCCAGTGGCTAATATTTCATGAATGTTCAGGACTTAGGCAAAACGCAGTTATACGCTAAAATAACCGTTCCATTGCTCCGGTGTATCATATATCACATTAAGGCGATGGTTCAAAAGTTATGAAATGAGCACCAGCATATGGAATAGTATAAAGATCATCCTATTTTTTTCATTTTATTATTTTAAGCGTTGCAAATTATGAATCAAGGAAGTATTTGTATTTCTGTTAGGGAAGAAGACATTTGTATTTGCTTTGATATTTTCTTGGGTTAAACAGTTCAACATTGTAATATTAAAAGTGGGGGAGGGGTCGGTTTTTAGTTTTCTAGGGGACATTTTTTTCGTCTGACAACTCTATATTTAGAATACTTTGTAGTGTTACCTCCTCCGACCTGGTGGTATCAATAATCATTTTCTAACCTATCGTACGTCCCGAAATCCGAAATATATCTCAAGAAAAATCCAATTTAATAAGTGTCGTAGCATGCACGATTATTGTCCGAAGTTCCACGACTATTGTATAAATGTGTCAAAATAAAGGATCCCTAAAACGAGTCTTACGTATGATTCGTCAAGCATACGTACCTTTCGTCAATTTGTAAGAAAGCTCTATTGAACGAAATCTATGTATTACTGGTAAATTATTAAGTCAGGGATTTCGTTACCACAAATCACTTAAAATCTTTACTAAATTCTAGATGTGGTTTTGAAGTTTGGTTCTACCTGTAGAAAACTTATTTCAAACGGGATAGCACAGAGACATTGTTTACCGTGCCATTGGATGCAGGATGTGTAATAATTGATAATTTAGTCTCAGATGCATTACTTTTTATTAGTTAAAATTGGCTTTGAAGTTGCTGCCAGTAACTGCGAGTACTCTCAGATCTGTACTTAGTGTCTTTTTGTTGATGGGATGTACAAGTACTCGGTTACGTCCACTCTCTGTTTTTGTTAGATGTATTTCTATTTGTATCCATCTGATGAGTTCAGCCTTTTTCAACTGATTTGTATAGTTCGTTCTTATGTTGCACTGTTACACCACTGTCCCAGGTTAAGGGGATCGAGGGTTGGGATCCCGCTTACATGTTTAACCTCGCCACATTCTGTATGCATGTGGCTTTCCAAAGTCAGGAGTCTTTAATTCAGTGGTTGTCGTTTGTTGCTGTGTTACATATTTGTTTTTTGTTCATTTTTTTATACATAATTTAGGCCGTTAGTTTTCTCGTTTGAATTGTTCTACATTTGTCATTTCGGGACCTTTTATAGCTAACTATGCGGTATGAGCTTTGCTCATTGTTGATGGTCGTACGGTGACCTATAGTTGTTAATTTCTGTGTCACATGGTCTCTTGTGAAGAGTTGTCTCATTGGCAATCATACCACATCTTTTTTTATATTATATGCTCATATGCCTTGATAATTTGCTTGAAATAATCATAGCGTATAAACTATGTTAAGAACGAATAATTACTAAATAATCAATGTAAATTAATATATTTTCTTTCTATTACTGGTGTTGTGAGGAAGGAAATTAAAAAAAAAAGTAACAAAAATATTGGGATCTATGTAATTCATAAAGTACAAGATCACAGGGTCAAATGTTGTGTTATTTCTTTGCAAAACAATGGCTGTGCAAATTTTGCCTGCTGTAAACATATTTCAACAGTTAAGTGTAATGTAGGTACATTAGCAGAAAGCTTTCTTGTGTTAAATTTTGAGTTATTGAACTTGCATGCTAAATATCCAATTTTAGATATGGACGTGCTCTGACGTCTCACAGTCTCAGCTTGTCTGGCAAAACAGCCGTTGGATGTCAGAGCAATCTCGGACAAGAGACAGGGTTGAGTCCTTCTGGTCTTTCCAACATAGGTTAACGTATAGGATGAAGTTTATTATCAATGAAAGAAGAATGCTATCAAAATGAAATTTTGCAGTCATGCATCACGGTTTGAACAATAAAAAAAAAGTCTGAAATTAGACCCCTTACACTAAATTTATCGTTTAAGATCACATAAAAAGAGATTGTTATACAAGGCTCTAAGATGGAACACTTCATCTTTTGGACACATATATTCTTATTTAACACTGGAAGTATGCACTGTAAATTTCCTTTAATACAGTTTGTTTTACCAGTCAAAACTGTTCACGTTGTGATGATGAGGAAAAAATGGGCATGGGAATGAATTTATGATGATTTTTTGGGATATTTCAAAATAGTTTTAGGGATATGGGATGTTTGTAAAAAATATTTATTGGGATATTAGGGGTAAACATTATAGGGATACGGGATATTGTGATAAAAACTTAATGGGATATTGATACCCCCCTAAACAAGCCTCAGACATGTTTGTTAGCGCTCCGCATACCCCTCCCCACTTCTACCCAACCAACCCTCCTCATTTCCTCCTTCATTGTTACAGTGGTGTACCAACACAACAATTTATCACATAAAATAATAACACAAAGACACACATTATATTGAACAACGAATGCTCGCAGGTACTGAAAGCTAGTTCAAAGCCGCATTTTCAACTAATAGATAAACCATGTTCTCATATAGTTCAGTCAATCTAGCTAAAAAAATCGGCCAACCTCAAACTAATTGCAACAAAAGGTTCCTTGGTGAAAATCGATCTATTGGCATATGCTATTGATCATATAAAAAATCGACAGAAATCGAAGGGCTAATTTTCGCTAATTTTGGGGTCAAAATATGGGTTTTTGCACAAAAATACAAAAATTACAATCGTGTCGATTAAAAAAGTCTCAAAACTTAAGTTCCCGTTTTAATGTTTGATGAAGCAGAACTTTAAAAGTGTGCAGTGAAGCTTGTACTAACAACAGTTATTGTCATAATTATGTTTACATAAGACTTATAAAGGAATTAAGAAGGTACCAAGAAATATTTTACAGTTCAATTTAATGATCATGAATGGAAGGAAATGGTACGGAAGTTTACATAGGACAAAAAGAAATTGATAGTATTTTTTTGGCGAAAGACTTAAACGCTTCTTTGCATTATATAGAGCTCTTCTATAAAAGCATGCAAAAAAAAAACTTTGATTGACTTGCTTGCTATGTTTGCTTGGATGTTTTCAAACAATAGGTAGGCGGAGTTTCAATACATAGTGGGATTTGATTGGACAAATACAAACTGACAGGAATTGAAGTTAATGTTTATTGTCCAAACAAATTCTAGTGTATAGTAAACAGACTACTTACCTGTCGTTTACAAACATCCAAACAATCATAGCAAGCAATTTGATCAATGGTTTGCTTTGCATATATTTATAGAAGAGCTGTAAATTCTAAAAAAAAATTCTTGTTGTCGTAGATGGTTAAATCCTCAACAAAATCTCTATAACTTTGTTGGAACGAATAAAGGCTTTAAATCAAATTTTCGTGGACTTTTTAGCTTCCAGCCTGACGAGGCATGTTAGCTGTTCGTATGCTGTTGCACCTGACGCACGAAAAATTTCACATTTCCATCTTCTTTTCTGAAATATTTTTCCCAGCTCATACTTGACAGGATTGTTATCCTAGTAAAAGGTGTAACCAATGAATTGAACACCAGTTAAAAATTCCACAATACTATATAATTCATTTTATGTGTCAATTTGTTCGAAAAAAGTCGAAAAGAAGAGTATTTTTTAATGTCATGATTATCTGTCGCTTTCCAGATCTATGCTTAGCATTTATTTCAGATGACATGGACTCCTCACCCTGGTGACCCTGCTGCCTTTCATAGCTTTATCCGTATACATATATTAATAGATAAACAAAAGGCTGCAACTGGTATTTTTGTATTTAAAATGATTCGTTGTAACGAGGATATTTGTGGTGAATGGAAACTGTGAGGGTCAAAATCTTAAATTGCTTATAAATGTTGCTGGACCCAGTTTTGTTATCTGATCTGAATTTTCTGAAATGTGCAAGATAGATAGACATTGGCCTTTTGATTTTTTTACTCGGTAGGTTTTGCCCTAATTGCTTGAACTTTTGCAATATTAAAGCCGATTTCAATGACTGTGTAGACAAAGGGAATATCTTTGGTTATCTTGCTTGCTGAACAGAAAAGTCATTGTTTGGTTATGCAAACTTTAGGAGTGATAACCAGTTGAAAGTAAGCCAGTTTTTTTTTGTGTGTGTAGATTTGTATTGTTTTAAACTGTTATGACCTTTTAAAATTAAATGTAGGTGTTTAATCTAAGAATTTCTTTTTTAAACTTATATACTTGTTTTATACTCAATTTGTAGTATGAAGCTACGAGATATTTTACATATTTGAAATTGAAGGCACAATCATTTAACAAAGCAAACGGTAGTTTCACATACTTTTAAATAGATCTTTAAGGATAATGTACCCTTGTGTTGATCCCATGCTAAACATAACAAAAATCTCTAGACAAAGGTTATCTCGTCTCCTTCTCGGACATATTCTAGTCTGCCCTTTCATAAAATAATGATTTTTTTTAGTGTTCTATCGAACTTTCGAAAAAAAAATACCTGATAACCGTTCAGACAAAAAAAATATGTTGAAAAAATCTTACAGATACAGCAAGTGATTCTTAATAGCTATAAGATACATTTTTCTTTTAAAATACAACTTTTAAATCTTACGAGAAACTATTCCTCGCTCTAGGTTATCCCCCATCCCCCCCAAAAAAAAACCAAACAAACAAACCCGCAATACTATTGTCATTCTTATAGTCAGCACTAAATTGTTAACAAACAAATGTGTTTTAAGCTGCTAAAGACATATGATTCAAACGCTCAAAAAGTCCTTTGTTTTATATTTTTGCTCTCCATTTTTATGCAAAACCTTTTACATTTTTATTTTATGGGTTATTGTTGAAGGTCGTACGATGACGTATGGTTGTTAACACATACTTCCTTTGGTTTCCATTGACAACAAACATACCACATCATCTACTTTATTTAAGTATTGTATAAATTACAACGTATTTTGGTGATCTTGCAAAATGATCGTAATCCCGAATATCGTAAACATGTTCTTATCTTAAAAGGGGACAAGAAGGGTTCCATTAACAGGTCAATAAATAAGATTACAGTTAATTTTTAAAAAATAATTTAAAAATAGGGGTATTTTTTCTCTCATAATAACAGTAAACAGATTCACAACAATGTAAATTTCAAGAAAGCAGACAGCAGTTAATTAGTTAATAACAGTATCAATGATCTTGAATATATGCCACTTTTAACTAAAATATAAAGGCACAGAACCAGGACATAGGAGCACAGAACCAGGACCGTTTTTCTTATCACAAGCACAGCGTCAGGACATATCTCCGTTTAAGGAACTTGCACGACTTTTGCAATATAATATTGTTGTAATATACTTTGCATGGTACTTATGACGCATCAGAGAAAAATTAAGCAACAAAACAGTCGTTTTATTGCCGTCCTGATACAATGTAAACAAACCCACCAGCACAGAATCAGGACCCACCAGCACATGACAGGACCAAATCACTAGCACAGAACGTTCTCTCGCAAACAACCATACCCACCGTGTCAATGCTTATCATTTTGTTTGCTTATGCTTATTTTTAATTGCTTTGCTTTTGCTAAACATTAGCTATTTAGTTTCGTGTAGCATCTAGTTTTGCATGTAATTGTATTTTTAAGACATTATTATATAATTGAATAGTTTGTAAAATCAATAAGCGATTTAATTCAATTAGATTACATTGATATTTTGTTAGAATAACAAAATAAGAGAAAGTATTAACAGCTTGTAAAATTTATTTTAATTGGAAATTCATTGAGTTCTTATTGTTCTCATGCTATTATTCTTGAACCGTTGTTTATAATTTTATATTTAATTACAGGGTCTTTTGTTTACAACTTTTCGATATCGTAATAAATTAGAATTCAAAACCTGAGAAGTGTTTTAGAATGAAATTCAAAACAGTGTAGATGTGGCCATTGATTGACACATTAAATTCATCCATTGACGGGGACAATTTACGTGAACGTTTGTCTGTAACGACCACTGTTCACGACGTACCTACGATAGCCATTTAAACTGTGGGGTCACCAAAGATTTCTTAACGCCTTTAATTATAAAATAATTCGAAAAATTAATCAGGAATAACCTTTATGTTTTGATTTATATAATATATATATATCAAAACATCGTGTTATTTCTGATTAATTTTTCGAATTACTTTATTTGTGCGTTGAGAACCTTTGGTGACCCCATAGTTTAAGTGTCTTCAAAAAGTACATAGTGAGCAGTGGTCGTTACATACAAACGTTCACCTAAATTGTCCCAGTCAATGGATGAATTTAATGTGTCAATCAATGGCCACAGCTACACTGTTTTGAATTTCATTCTATTTGTGTCTACTAAAGCCAAGAAAACCACTCGACTACAAATGGCGCCCAGCGTGATTATTGTGATTATCGGAAATATTGGAAACTAGCCCGGGATCAGTATACATCTTAAAAATTTCTAACCACAATTTACACATTGAAAAAGGCAGATATAATAATACGCCTTTGGATCAAAGAATATGTAAACACTGTATTGATAGTAAAATTGAAGATGCAGATTGACAATCAAGACAATAGAAAACTGACAATTAAAACCTACTTAGCAATTAAACAGGCTAAAAAATCAGAAAGAAACAAATTTAAAATATATATTTTATGCTGACTTGATTAGGGAGCTACCATTTGATTTTTAGGGGGGGGGGGCTAGGATGAAATTTGAAAAAAATAGGCAGGACAGGAGTTTTGAGTAAAAAAAAAAGGCAGGATGAGACACTTGCAAAAAAAAAAAGTCAGGACGACAAGTTAGGTAAAAAAAAGTCTGGATAAACTAAAAAAAAAAGGCAGGACCGAACAGAGTGAAAAATAAAAAGGCAGGACAGAGATTACCGCTAAAAAAAAATGCAGGACAAAATTTTTCATCCTAGCCCCCCCCCCCCCCCCATAAAAATCAAATGGTAGCTACCTTATAAAAAAAAAATTTGTTTAGATAAAACAATATTACAAATTATTCCCGAAAAGAAACTAATAAATGTGAATATTTTTTCTTTTTTAGGAAGAACTTCATTTTTCATCATATCTAAGTTTTAAGATTTAATATCAATTTAACTTTATCTTAAAAATGTATGCCTACTATTATAAACATATTTATGAAAAATATAATTGTTAGAAAACATTGAACAAGCATATCAAAGAAAAGGTGTATTTTAAAAGTTCAACAACGTGCTATTCCCATTTTCAGGAACTAACAGGAACACAATTTTTATAAAATATAAAGATACGAGCCTAAAAAATACATTTTTCAATTTAGTTCAATATTTCACTTGTAAAATGCGCCATTTTTGATCGATTTCATTCATTTTTTGACCATTTTATTTGTCTGTCCAGTGCGCTAAAAATAGACATCATTTAACAACAGAAGGGACATAACTCGAGAAGACATTTAAGAAAATCTATTACACTGGTCAATGAGATCAACATATAAGAGATGTGGCTACAGTTACTTGATTGAGTACAACACACATGAAACATCAAAGACAGTCAATTTGGTCATGGTTCTTTTTATCTAACAATAGAGAACAGTGGGGAACTTTTGGCGAACTGTATCTATGGGTATTACATCTATGGTTTCAGCGATGATCCTTTTGTACTGGATTTTATACTGAATAAGATTAGTAAGTTAGTTATTAAGTACATCTTTTATCAGTGCACTCGACCGTAATCTACATCAACATCCGGTGAAAGGAAAAACGTGTTTTGTACAGCGATTGACTGCTTGAGATTGACTTATATATTCATTGTAAAGGTTTGCATTTATATTTTATGTATTACATTTATCTATTTATATATATGTAACACTCATAAACGTGTCCTTCCCCCCAAACGTGTCCGATTCCCCAAAACGTGTCCACATCGACGTCACTGAACTGCAAAACATATATGGGCGCCCAAACGTGTCCATTTTTCAACTTACCCCTAAACGTGTCCAATCTCCCAAATGTGTCCATATCAAGCGTTATTTGGCTATTGCTATTTCATTAATGATAATAATTTTACCATTTCATTAAAAAATAAAGATAAAGTCGTAAGGTCTTTTTTAAACCGGCAGTACAAGCTGGGTAAAAGTGAGGCCCCTCATGGGGGTCCTAGTAATCACATAATCACCATTTTTTTGCCAATATAATCACATAATCATTAAATATTTGCTTATCTTTAGTAATCAAATAATCATAAACTAAAAATACAGTCCTAGGTAATCAAATAATCATGAAATATTTGGCTTAATAATCAAATAATCATTAAAAAAACGGCCAAGTAATCACATAATCAAAAACCCCATGAGGGCCCTCAAAAGTGGGGGCGTCATTTCGTCTATGTCGTATGTAAATTATAAGCAAACATGTTTATATTAACTGTACATATACCTGGTCAAAATGTCCCTTTCTCTGCGCATTAGAACATTTATTTTCTCTCTAAATATGCATGAAACAATTGGACAATACGCAATCACCAGTTTAAAGTTAATTTATACACTAGAAATGTAAAATCATTAAAACTTGTATGTTCTCTCTAAATATGCATGACATACTTGCAACTGGACAATACGCAATCAATAGTTTAAAGTTAATTTATACACTACAACTGTAAAAACATTAAAACATTAAAACTTGTATGTGCTCTCTAAATATGCATGAAATACTTGCAACCGTTAAAATACGCAATCAACAGTCTAAAGTTAATAGATACAGTACAAATTTAATTTGCAATTAGTAAAAATACATTTTTATTGTGCCATTCTCATCTAGTGTCTGTTTATTTGAAAACAGAAGTCTGTTATATCATCTTATAAAATGTGCCTCGTCTAGGACACTTATCTATTTGTAACTACTCCTCTTCGCTAGAAACCGCAACTAAAACAGCAGTCCCTTTGTTCATAGCAGGATTGTTTCTGTAATCAACGATATCTTCTTTATTGTAATATTTGTAGCTGGTCATATCGTCCAGGGAGTTTTACTAAACAATTCCGCAGAATACATTTGTTCACTATCAAAGTACTGCGAGATACCAGTGTTGACAAATGAAGACTGGTTCCCGGTATGATAATACAGTTGTAAAACCTATCTAAATTTTTAACATGATGTCATTCAAGTAATGCATGAAATATTTGGCACTGGACGTTATGTTTAATCGTGTGTCTAAAGTGATGCTCGAAACCTAAAATTTATTAAAAATAACTGAATAACAGTTTATGATTTTATGAGCTTTTAAAATATCAGAAATGTTGAATAATTGGAAGTAAATAATGCTGAACGATCGCCGTCGGATTGATATAAAAGACATCACCGGAGTTTATAATAAACAAATAATTTACACAGTAAACACTTAATTCAACTACCTTTAATTATTTGTATGTTCGGTATTAATGAGCATGAAATACTTGCAACTGGACAATAAGCAATTTCAGTCAAAATTTAATTCATATGATACAGATTAAATTTGCAATTATGATAATCATTAACAACCGGCATTGAACAAACTAATACTAATAAATGGCTACCTCATCAATTGCTTCCCTCTTAATAGAATTGCCGTAAACGTTATCGATTTCATTTAGGACATACATGTATTAGCGCTAAAAGACGTGTGACTGAATTAAAGTATATAACTATGCGCAAGCCTTATTTTAGTATTATTTTTTTATCTGATAAAGTCATGCCGATAATAAGATACACAGTTTTCTCTGCTTTCAAATCTTTCTGTTTGAACCCGTCGAACTGGAACTTATCAATTATTGGTAATATTGATTATTTGGATAACAAAAGGTCCTGGAATGGAGTAATTTTTAATCAACAGCATTGTCCTATGTTAGTTATAAATAAAGTTGAATTATTTGATTCACTGTTTTATGTGTAATATTAATTATTTGGATAACAAAAGGTCCTGGAATGGAGTAATTTTTAATCAACAGCATTGTCCTATGTTAGTTATAAATAAAGTTGAATTATTTGATTCACTGTTTTATGTCATGCCCGATAACAAATTGAAAACGGTTCCTATATACACCTTATTTTTAGTCCAGATTTTTAGTATTCGTATTGTTATCTTAGAAAGTCTTACTGATTAAAATACTACGATAGGTAACAATTTGACAATGATTGAATTTAGTAGTGTCAACCCTGTGATTATGATCCGTGTATATAGCATAATCCTAAATGCACCGTTTGGTGGTGCACCTGTTAGATGCGGAACGTACAGATAAGGTTATAGGTAACAGGTGAATATACTATTGGTATCGGTATTGGACTCGACCCGGAACTTCTTAATTATTGGCAATATTAATTACGTGGAAAACAAAAGGGCCTGGAGTGGTGTAATTTTTAATCTACACCTTTGTACTATATTAGTTATATATAAAGCTGAATTCTTTGATTCGTCGTTTTTACGTGATGACGGCTGACAAATTGGACCTCGTAATTTTAGAATTATAGATGTTCATGATGTTTGTGTAACACCGCTTGAAGTTGTGGTTGCTATTAATGTAAAATAACATAGAAATTTTGAGAAAACAATAGCGATTGGGAC
The DNA here is from genome assembly GCF_965363235.1 of Mytilus galloprovincialis. Taxonomy (NCBI): domain Eukaryota; kingdom Metazoa; phylum Mollusca; class Bivalvia; order Mytilida; family Mytilidae; genus Mytilus; species Mytilus galloprovincialis. The sequence continues at coordinate 3,036,153 of NC_134846.1, read as the reverse complement.
AAATTTTGTGCATTAGAATAAGTGCTTTGTTAAACAAGTAAACCACGTCGTTATTATTTGAAAAATATTAAGATTAGTATCGTGTTGAGTTTTAACATTTGATTGAAATTTTGTGATTATTTAACACGCTTTGTGACACTTGTAAACTTAGTCTCGGATAAAGTTTGTACATTAGTATCACACCCTTCATACCCGACCCCATCCACAGACACACCCAAGGTCAAGGCCATCTTCGACTGGAACCGGATGTCCAATTTAAGAAAAACATTTTTTTGTTTTTTGTTTAAAAAGTAGTTTTGATTTATATATATATATTTTTACAAACTTTGAATTTACAGTAAAACTTTGTGAATTTGCATTGCGATTTATAGGGTAAGATACCCAACTGACATTTGGTTTAGGTGTCTGATTTTTTTTTTGTAAACAGGATTAGTTCGATTTAGTTTCACCGATACACATTGAACTTGTGTACACATATATACACATACGCACAGACACTTGCACTTATACCGCATTGAATATAGTGCTATATTGGTGTTTATATATATATGTATAAATATTGTGTGTTGTTTGTTGATACTTGGTAGACATATTGTATTATATACATGTTATACGTTGTATTGTAGTATATTGAATATTGTGTTGTTTTGTGTATGTTTACGAAAAGTACAAAAGGATCATCGCCCCGGGGGGGGGGGGGGTCCGGGGGTTGGAACCCCCCTTTTTTTGACCGATCAATGCATTTGAATGGGAGCATATAAATGGACCCCCCCCCTTTACTCTGGGTTGGGACCCCACCTTTTTAAAATGGCTGGATCCGCCACTGGTTTATACATGTTATATGTTGTGATGATTTATGCTTAAACTTTTGTTATTGTTGTCTCTTGAGTTTATACACATTTAAATATAGTCCGAGATTATGGGCATGGGAATGAATTTATGATGATTTTTTGGGATATTTCAAAATAGTTTTAGGGATATGGGATGTTTGTAAAAAATATTTATTGGGATATTAGGGGTAAACATTATAGGGATACGGGATATTGTGATAAAAACTTAATGGGATATTGATACCCCCCTAAACAAGCCTCAGACATGTTTGTTAGCGCTCCGCATACCCCTCCCCACTTCTACCCAACCAACCCTCCTCATTTCCTCCTTCATTGTTACAGTGGTGTACCAACACAACAATTTATCACATAAAATAATAACACAAAGACACACATTATATTGAACAACGAATGCTCGCAGGTACTGAAAGCTAGTTCAAAGCCGCATTTTCAACTAATAGATAAACCATGTTCTCATATAGTTCAGTCAATCTAGCTAAAAAAATCGGCCAACCTCAAACTAATTGCAACAAAAGGTTCCTTGGTGAAAATCGATCTATTGGCATATGCTATTGATCATATAAAAAATCGACAGAAATCGAAGGGCTAATTTTCGCTAATTTTGGGGTCAAAATATGGGTTTTTGCACAAAAATACAAAAATTACAATCGTGTCGATTAAAAAAGTCTCAAAACTTAAGTTCCCGTTTTAATGTTTGATGAAGCAGAACTTTAAAAGTGTGCAGTGAAGCTTGTACTAACAACAGTTATTGTCATAATTATGTTTACATAAGACTTATAAAGGAATTAAGAAGGTACCAAGAAATATTTTACAGTTCAATTTAATGATCATGAATGGAAGGAAATGGTACGGAAGTTTACATAGGACAAAAAGAAATTGATAGTATTTTTTTGGCGAAAGACTTAAACGCTTCTTTGCATTATATAGAGCTCTTCTATAAAAGCATGCAAAAAAAAAACTTTGATTGACTTGCTTGCTATGTTTGCTTGGATGTTTTCAAACAATAGGTAGGCGGAGTTTCAATACATAGTGGGATTTGATTGGACAAATACAAACTGACAGGAATTGAAGTTAATGTTTATTGTCCAAACAAATTCTAGTGTATAGTAAACAGACTACTTACCTGTCGTTTACAAACATCCAAACAATCATAGCAAGCAATTTGATCAATGGTTTGCTTTGCATATATTTATAGAAGAGCTGTAAATTCTAAAAAAAAATTCTTGTTGTCGTAGATGGTTAAATCCTCAACAAAATCTCTATAACTTTGTTGGAACGAATAAAGGCTTTAAATCAAATTTTCGTGGACTTTTTAGCTTCCAGCCTGACGAGGCATGTTAGCTGTTCGTATGCTGTTGCACCTGACGCACGAAAAATTTCACATTTCCATCTTCTTTTCTGAAATATTTTTCCCAGCTCATACTTGACAGGATTGTTATCCTAGTAAAAGGTGTAACCAATGAATTGAACACCAGTTAAAAATTCCACAATACTATATAATTCATTTTATGTGTCAATTTGTTCGAAAAAAGTCGAAAAGAAGAGTATTTTTTAATGTCATGATTATCTGTCGCTTTCCAGATCTATGCTTAGCATTTATTTCAGATGACATGGACTCCTCACCCTGGTGACCCTGCTGCCTTTCATAGCTTTATCCGTATACATATATTAATAGATAAACAAAAGGCTGCAACTGGTATTTTTGTATTTAAAATGATTCGTTGTAACGAGGATATTTGTGGTGAATGGAAACTGTGAGGGTCAAAATCTTAAATTGCTTATAAATGTTGCTGGACCCAGTTTTGTTATCTGATCTGAATTTTCTGAAATGTGCAAGATAGATAGACATTGGCCTTTTGATTTTTTTACTCGGTAGGTTTTGCCCTAATTGCTTGAACTTTTGCAATATTAAAGCCGATTTCAATGACTGTGTAGACAAAGGGAATATCTTTGGTTATCTTGCTTGCTGAACAGAAAAGTCATTGTTTGGTTATGCAAACTTTAGGAGTGATAACCAGTTGAAAGTAAGCCAGTTTTTTTTTGTGTGTGTAGATTTGTATTGTTTTAAACTGTTATGACCTTTTAAAATTAAATGTAGGTGTTTAATCTAAGAATTTCTTTTTTAAACTTATATACTTGTTTTATACTCAATTTGTAGTATGAAGCTACGAGATATTTTACATATTTGAAATTGAAGGCACAATCATTTAACAAAGCAAACGGTAGTTTCACATACTTTTAAATAGATCTTTAAGGATAATGTACCCTTGTGTTGATCCCATGCTAAACATAACAAAAATCTCTAGACAAAGGTTATCTCGTCTCCTTCTCGGACATATTCTAGTCTGCCCTTTCATAAAATAATGATTTTTTTTAGTGTTCTATCGAACTTTCGAAAAAAAAATACCTGATAACCGTTCAGACAAAAAAAATATGTTGAAAAAATCTTACAGATACAGCAAGTGATTCTTAATAGCTATAAGATACATTTTTCTTTTAAAATACAACTTTTAAATCTTACGAGAAACTATTCCTCGCTCTAGGTTATCCCCCATCCCCCCCAAAAAAAAACCAAACAAACAAACCCGCAATACTATTGTCATTCTTATAGTCAGCACTAAATTGTTAACAAACAAATGTGTTTTAAGCTGCTAAAGACATATGATTCAAACGCTCAAAAAGTCCTTTGTTTTATATTTTTGCTCTCCATTTTTATGCAAAACCTTTTACATTTTTATTTTATGGGTTATTGTTGAAGGTCGTACGATGACGTATGGTTGTTAACACATACTTCCTTTGGTTTCCATTGACAACAAACATACCACATCATCTACTTTATTTAAGTATTGTATAAATTACAACGTATTTTGGTGATCTTGCAAAATGATCGTAATCCCGAATATCGTAAACATGTTCTTATCTTAAAAGGGGACAAGAAGGGTTCCATTAACAGGTCAATAAATAAGATTACAGTTAATTTTTAAAAAATAATTTAAAAATAGGGGTATTTTTTCTCTCATAATAACAGTAAACAGATTCACAACAATGTAAATTTCAAGAAAGCAGACAGCAGTTAATTAGTTAATAACAGTATCAATGATCTTGAATATATGCCACTTTTAACTAAAATATAAAGGCACAGAACCAGGACATAGGAGCACAGAACCAGGACCGTTTTTCTTATCACAAGCACAGCGTCAGGACATATCTCCGTTTAAGGAACTTGCACGACTTTTGCAATATAATATTGTTGTAATATACTTTGCATGGTACTTATGACGCATCAGAGAAAAATTAAGCAACAAAACAGTCGTTTTATTGCCGTCCTGATACAATGTAAACAAACCCACCAGCACAGAATCAGGACCCACCAGCACATGACAGGACCAAATCACTAGCACAGAACGTTCTCTCGCAAACAACCATACCCACCGTGTCAATGCTTATCATTTTGTTTGCTTATGCTTATTTTTAATTGCTTTGCTTTTGCTAAACATTAGCTATTTAGTTTCGTGTAGCATCTAGTTTTGCATGTAATTGTATTTTTAAGACATTATTATATAATTGAATAGTTTGTAAAATCAATAAGCGATTTAATTCAATTAGATTACATTGATATTTTGTTAGAATAACAAAATAAGAGAAAGTATTAACAGCTTGTAAAATTTATTTTAATTGGAAATTCATTGAGTTCTTATTGTTCTCATGCTATTATTCTTGAACCGTTGTTTATAATTTTATATTTAATTACAGGGTCTTTTGTTTACAACTTTTCGATATCGTAATAAATTAGAATTCAAAACCTGAGAAGTGTTTTAGAATGAAATTCAAAACAGTGTAGATGTGGCCATTGATTGACACATTAAATTCATCCATTGACGGGGACAATTTACGTGAACGTTTGTCTGTAACGACCACTGTTCACGACGTACCTACGATAGCCATTTAAACTGTGGGGTCACCAAAGATTTCTTAACGCCTTTAATTATAAAATAATTCGAAAAATTAATCAGGAATAACCTTTATGTTTTGATTTATATAATATATATATATCAAAACATCGTGTTATTTCTGATTAATTTTTCGAATTACTTTATTTGTGCGTTGAGAACCTTTGGTGACCCCATAGTTTAAGTGTCTTCAAAAAGTACATAGTGAGCAGTGGTCGTTACATACAAACGTTCACCTAAATTGTCCCAGTCAATGGATGAATTTAATGTGTCAATCAATGGCCACAGCTACACTGTTTTGAATTTCATTCTATTTGTGTCTACTAAAGCCAAGAAAACCACTCGACTACAAATGGCGCCCAGCGTGATTATTGTGATTATCGGAAATATTGGAAACTAGCCCGGGATCAGTATACATCTTAAAAATTTCTAACCACAATTTACACATTGAAAAAGGCAGATATAATAATACGCCTTTGGATCAAAGAATATGTAAACACTGTATTGATAGTAAAATTGAAGATGCAGATTGACAATCAAGACAATAGAAAACTGACAATTAAAACCTACTTAGCAATTAAACAGGCTAAAAAATCAGAAAGAAACAAATTTAAAATATATATTTTATGCTGACTTGATTAGGGAGCTACCATTTGATTTTTAGGGGGGGGGGGCTAGGATGAAATTTGAAAAAAATAGGCAGGACAGGAGTTTTGAGTAAAAAAAAAAGGCAGGATGAGACACTTGCAAAAAAAAAAAGTCAGGACGACAAGTTAGGTAAAAAAAAGTCTGGATAAACTAAAAAAAAAAGGCAGGACCGAACAGAGTGAAAAATAAAAAGGCAGGACAGAGATTACCGCTAAAAAAAAATGCAGGACAAAATTTTTCATCCTAGCCCCCCCCCCCCCCATAAAAATCAAATGGTAGCTACCTTATAAAAAAAAAATTTGTTTAGATAAAACAATATTACAAATTATTCCCGAAAAGAAACTAATAAATGTGAATATTTTTTCTTTTTTAGGAAGAACTTCATTTTTCATCATATCTAAGTTTTAAGATTTAATATCAATTTAACTTTATCTTAAAAATGTATGCCTACTATTATAAACATATTTATGAAAAATATAATTGTTAGAAAACATTGAACAAGCATATCAAAGAAAAGGTGTATTTTAAAAGTTCAACAACGTGCTATTCCCATTTTCAGGAACTAACAGGAACACAATTTTTATAAAATATAAAGATACGAGCCTAAAAAATACATTTTTCAATTTAGTTCAATATTTCACTTGTAAAATGCGCCATTTTTGATCGATTTCATTCATTTTTTGACCATTTTATTTGTCTGTCCAGTGCGCTAAAAATAGACATCATTTAACAACAGAAGGGACATAACTCGAGAAGACATTTAAGAAAATCTATTACACTGGTCAATGAGATCAACATATAAGAGATGTGGCTACAGTTACTTGATTGAGTACAACACACATGAAACATCAAAGACAGTCAATTTGGTCATGGTTCTTTTTATCTAACAATAGAGAACAGTGGGGAACTTTTGGCGAACTGTATCTATGGGTATTACATCTATGGTTTCAGCGATGATCCTTTTGTACTGGATTTTATACTGAATAAGATTAGTAAGTTAGTTATTAAGTACATCTTTTATCAGTGCACTCGACCGTAATCTACATCAACATCCGGTGAAAGGAAAAACGTGTTTTGTACAGCGATTGACTGCTTGAGATTGACTTATATATTCATTGTAAAGGTTTGCATTTATATTTTATGTATTACATTTATCTATTTATATATATGTAACACTCATAAACGTGTCCTTCCCCCCAAACGTGTCCGATTCCCCAAAACGTGTCCACATCGACGTCACTGAACTGCAAAACATATATGGGCGCCCAAACGTGTCCATTTTTCAACTTACCCCTAAACGTGTCCAATCTCCCAAATGTGTCCATATCAAGCGTTATTTGGCTATTGCTATTTCATTAATGATAATAATTTTACCATTTCATTAAAAAATAAAGATAAAGTCGTAAGGTCTTTTTTAAACCGGCAGTACAAGCTGGGTAAAAGTGAGGCCCCTCATGGGGGTCCTAGTAATCACATAATCACCATTTTTTTGCCAATATAATCACATAATCATTAAATATTTGCTTATCTTTAGTAATCAAATAATCATAAACTAAAAATACAGTCCTAGGTAATCAAATAATCATGAAATATTTGGCTTAATAATCAAATAATCATTAAAAAAACGGCCAAGTAATCACATAATCAAAAACCCCATGAGGGCCCTCAAAAGTGGGGGCGTCATTTCGTCTATGTCGTATGTAAATTATAAGCAAACATGTTTATATTAACTGTACATATACCTGGTCAAAATGTCCCTTTCTCTGCGCATTAGAACATTTATTTTCTCTCTAAATATGCATGAAACAATTGGACAATACGCAATCACCAGTTTAAAGTTAATTTATACACTAGAAATGTAAAATCATTAAAACTTGTATGTTCTCTCTAAATATGCATGACATACTTGCAACTGGACAATACGCAATCAATAGTTTAAAGTTAATTTATACACTACAACTGTAAAAACATTAAAACATTAAAACTTGTATGTGCTCTCTAAATATGCATGAAATACTTGCAACCGTTAAAATACGCAATCAACAGTCTAAAGTTAATAGATACAGTACAAATTTAATTTGCAATTAGTAAAAATACATTTTTATTGTGCCATTCTCATCTAGTGTCTGTTTATTTGAAAACAGAAGTCTGTTATATCATCTTATAAAATGTGCCTCGTCTAGGACACTTATCTATTTGTAACTACTCCTCTTCGCTAGAAACCGCAACTAAAACAGCAGTCCCTTTGTTCATAGCAGGATTGTTTCTGTAATCAACGATATCTTCTTTATTGTAATATTTGTAGCTGGTCATATCGTCCAGGGAGTTTTACTAAACAATTCCGCAGAATACATTTGTTCACTATCAAAGTACTGCGAGATACCAGTGTTGACAAATGAAGACTGGTTCCCGGTATGATAATACAGTTGTAAAACCTATCTAAATTTTTAACATGATGTCATTCAAGTAATGCATGAAATATTTGGCACTGGACGTTATGTTTAATCGTGTGTCTAAAGTGATGCTCGAAACCTAAAATTTATTAAAAATAACTGAATAACAGTTTATGATTTTATGAGCTTTTAAAATATCAGAAATGTTGAATAATTGGAAGTAAATAATGCTGAACGATCGCCGTCGGATTGATATAAAAGACATCACCGGAGTTTATAATAAACAAATAATTTACACAGTAAACACTTAATTCAACTACCTTTAATTATTTGTATGTTCGGTATTAATGAGCATGAAATACTTGCAACTGGACAATAAGCAATTTCAGTCAAAATTTAATTCATATGATACAGATTAAATTTGCAATTATGATAATCATTAACAACCGGCATTGAACAAACTAATACTAATAAATGGCTACCTCATCAATTGCTTCCCTCTTAATAGAATTGCCGTAAACGTTATCGATTTCATTTAGGACATACATGTATTAGCGCTAAAAGACGTGTGACTGAATTAAAGTATATAACTATGCGCAAGCCTTATTTTAGTATTATTTTTTTATCTGATAAAGTCATGCCGATAATAAGATACACAGTTTTCTCTGCTTTCAAATCTTTCTGTTTGAACCCGTCGAACTGGAACTTATCAATTATTGGTAATATTGATTATTTGGATAACAAAAGGTCCTGGAATGGAGTAATTTTTAATCAACAGCATTGTCCTATGTTAGTTATAAATAAAGTTGAATTATTTGATTCACTGTTTTATGTGTAATATTAATTATTTGGATAACAAAAGGTCCTGGAATGGAGTAATTTTTAATCAACAGCATTGTCCTATGTTAGTTATAAATAAAGTTGAATTATTTGATTCACTGTTTTATGTCATGCCCGATAACAAATTGAAAACGGTTCCTATATACACCTTATTTTTAGTCCAGATTTTTAGTATTCGTATTGTTATCTTAGAAAGTCTTACTGATTAAAATACTACGATAGGTAACAATTTGACAATGATTGAATTTAGTAGTGTCAACCCTGTGATTATGATCCGTGTATATAGCATAATCCTAAATGCACCGTTTGGTGGTGCACCTGTTAGATGCGGAACGTACAGATAAGGTTATAGGTAACAGGTGAATATACTATTGGTATCGGTATTGGACTCGACCCGGAACTTCTTAATTATTGGCAATATTAATTACGTGGAAAACAAAAGGGCCTGGAGTGGTGTAATTTTTAATCTACACCTTTGTACTATATTAGTTATATATAAAGCTGAATTCTTTGATTCGTCGTTTTTACGTGATGACGGCTGACAAATTGGACCTCGTAATTTTAGAATTATAGATGTTCATGATGTTTGTGTAACACCGCTTGAAGTTGTGGTTGCTATTAATGTAAAATAACATAGAAATTTTGAGAAAACAATAGCGATTGGGACAAATTTTGTGCATTAGAATAAGTGCTTTGTTAAACAAGTAAACCACGTCGTTATTATTTGAAAAATATTAAGATTAGTATCGTGTTGAGTTTTAACATTTGATTGAAATTTTGTGATTATTTAACACGCTTTGTGACACTTGTAAACTTAGTCTCGGATAAAGTTTGTACATTAGTATCACACCCTTCATACCCGACCCCATCCACAGACACACCCAAGGTCAAGGCCATCTTCGACTGGAACCGGATGTCCAATTTAAGAAAAACATTTTTTTGTTTTTTGTTTAAAAAGTAGTTTTGATTTATATATATATATTTTTACAAACTTTGAATTTACAGTAAAACTTTGTGAATTTGCATTGCGATTTATAGGGTAAGATACCCAACTGACATTTGGTTTAGGTGTCTGATTTTTTTTTTGTAAACAGGATTAGTTCGATTTAGTTTCACCGATACACATTGAACTTGTGTACACATATATACACATACGCACAGACACTTGCACTTATACCGCATTGAATATAGTGCTATATTGGTGTTTATATATATATGTATAAATATTGTGTGTTGTTTGTTGATACTTGGTAGACATATTGTATTATATACATGTTATACGTTGTATTGTAGTATATTGAATATTGTGTTGTTTTGTGTATGTTTACGAAAAGTACAAAAGGATCATCGCCCCGGGGGGGGGGGGGGGTCCGGGGGTTGGAACCCCCCTTTTTTTGACCGATCAATGCATTTGAATGGGAGCATATAAATGGACCCCCCCCCTTTACTCTGGGTTGGGACCCCACCTTTTTAAAATGGCTGGATCCGCCACTGGTTTATACATGTTATATGTTGTGATGATTTATGCTTAAACTTTTGTTATTGTTGTCTCTTGAGTTTATACACATTTAAATATAGTCCGAGATTACTCTGACGTCCAACGGCTGTTTTGCCAGACAAGCTGGGGCCGTGGGACGCCCCAGCTTGTCTGGCAAAACAGCCGTTGGACGTCAGAGTAATCTCGGACTAATTTAAATAATAATAATTTAAAAGGTTAAATTACTTTAACTTTATTTTAAATTAGAGTTTAAAATTTGATTTGAGTATTTAAAAGGGTTTTTTGAGAAGTTAAACATTAAATTACTTAATAATTGATACAAAATGACTTGACTGGTTTGAAGTTGAATAAAACCGTGCACTTGCATGTATCCTTATACTAACATCATAATTACCTAGTACCTTACACACCCTGCATACCTGATTGAAACTTTGAATTTCAGCTGATACTTATACGTCTACAGGTTCAGTTAGTTGTTTTCTTTTCGTGTGAAGGCTAGGTACAGGTTACATTGAGTGAAGTTAGGGTCCAGTCTATATTTTTTTGTACGTTTTACTAGATTCAGTACTTGTTACTTACGTGGATATTGAGAGCGTAGACCGTTTAGTCAGATTATATCGGTTATCGCGTTGCAGACTAATTTATTAAAGTTATAGATTTAGAGGTAAGTATACAGTGCTGATAATTCAGTTCATACATAGTTGCATTTTATTTTTAGACTTGTTGATCATTTGATTATTTGTACATATTTGATATTTGGTATAAGACATCGTCATGGCTAGTGGAGGCATGTCATCTACGTTGATATTTGGTATAAGACATCGTCATGGCTAGTGGAGGCAGTTCACCTACGAAACCAACCAGCCCAGGACTACCAGTCAGTCCTTCGTTGAAGGAATTATTACAATTCAAGATGATGATTGATACATTTGAAACTATGGGTCTCAAACCCAAAGGCAGTAACGCTAAAGAACTGAATGAATGGGTAAGTTATTTCAACGCAGAGAAGTTTTCTGAGAAGGAAATGAAACCAAGTAAGATGAGTTTGACACTACCATCAAAAGAAACAGTTCCGAAGTTGAAACCAGAGGAGAAACCAATACTAGTACAAGAAAAATCAACTACAGTATTTTCTCATCCGCCGAAAGTTCGATGCTTTTCGGGTGGAGACAACAAAGGAGATCTTCAATATGACATCTGGCGTTATGATGTTATAAGGATGATGCTCATGGACCCATCTTATAGAAAACAGCAAAAGGAATTTGCTATTCGACGATCACTTACAGGATCAGCAGCTAGATTAGTTATGCATCAGGGAATGGAGAAACCTATTGACCAACTAATGGAAGTATTATATCTAGATAGCGTATATGGAACCATAGACAACAAGGAACAATGCTAGTAGTACCTGATAGTAGATATAGCCAACATGTACCAGCTTTAATTTAAACTAGCATATTAGACACCATGATGTTTTACTTGAAAGAGGAACAGGGAGCAAGATTCTTGCAGAATGCCGCTTTAACAACACCATGGAATATGACATTTAGATGTTTAACTATGAGGGAAAGGGAGTTAACAAAGAGCAACAACAGAGTAGCTGTAATAAGAACATGTAAAAGAATAACCCTTCTTCCGAATACCACCACTGAAGTTTTTGGCTATTATGACAAAGAGATACCGTACAAAACAACACCATCTATTATTCAATCGACTATTTTGGCGGAAGATTACAAAGAAATTGACACAGAACCAACTGTTAGGAATTATCAGTATAAGAAAATGGAACACTTACAGTCAGATTATCTAATGTCACAACAAGAACCATAACCATACCACCAAAGGCCATTATTTGTAAAGTTCAACCAGTTACTATAGAAGCACAACCAACCGATACAAAGTAAAAAGATATGAAGTTACTTGAAGAAGTTGATATAACCCGAGTGACCTCACAAATGAACAACTAGAGGAAGGAACACAACTCATATTGAGATACACAGATATTTTTAGTAGAGGATATGATTTAGGACACACGAACAGAGTTAAACATCGAATAGATCTGCTTGATGAGACTACATTTAAACACCGATACAGAAGAATTCCACCGGTCAATGTATGATGAAGTTAGATCTCATTTAAGACAATTTTTGGACATGGGAGTTATTAGACCATCACTTTCACCATTTGCATAAGCCATTGTCATTGTTAGAAAGAAGAATGGACAGCTAAGAATGTGTATGGACTAGTAAACATGATAGTGACGAACTAAGGACAGAAGAGCTATTACTTAGATTGCTGTGCAGGCAATAAATTCTTCTCTGTCGTCGATATGAAGTCCGGTTATCATCAGGTGGAGATTTTGGAAGACCATAAGGAGCGTACTGCATTCTTAATGGGACCGCTTGGCTTTTACGAGTTTAACAGGATGCCTTTTGGACTTACGAACTCTCCAGTAACATACCAGAGACTGATGGAGGATTGCATTGCATATTACAACCTGAAAAATATGTTGCATCTTTATTGTTGATATCATCATTTATGGTAGGACGTATGAAGAGCACTTGCAGAATTTACACTTGGTATTCGAGAGGATAAGATAGGCCAATCTGAAGCTTTCACCCAGGGGTCTAAATACAACACAAACAACATTTTCCAAAAGACCAAGAGGAGTAAAAAGTATATTTTAACAAAACACATTTGACAAACAGGTCGAACAACGGATGTCCTTAAACCTGCTGACTGCCATTGACGATTGCCAAATAAATTGATCACGAGATGTAACATGGATCTTAACTATTATTTCAATGCCAAACAGAAAACAATTAACTTGCGGAGAAGAAGGTATACCAAAAAAATGAGGTGCAAAGATTTGTACACCATATCTGCATTTCGATAATAACTTACCTCAACAATGCTCAATTCAGGATAGACCCTCTAAATTTAAAGAGTCGAAATAGGATGAACGGATCATATATTGATATATATACTAATTTTGAATATGAATCAAAACAAATAGATAAAATTGTAGATAGTGTCTGAGAATAAGGTTATTTGATAGTGCATTTCTTTTAGACAATAAATGAAAATAAAAAAATAAAAAGTTAACCACCTGAGCTTTATGCCGTGTGGTGTTCTACTTTTAGATAAAGGCAACAGTAGTATACCGCTGTTCAAAACTCATAAATCCATGGACAAAAAACAAAAACGGGGTAACAAACTAAAACCGATGGAAACGCATTAAATATAAGAGGAGAACAACGACATAACACTAAAATGTAACACACATAGACAAAATTCCACGAGAATAACAAATATAACATATATATATAACATCAAAACCAAATACCTGAATTTGGGATAGACAAGTACAGTGACACGTCTTATCGCAATGTGAATTTACACTCAAAAATAAGAGAAAACAAACGACACAACGTTATAATGTAATACACACAGAAACGAACTATAATATAACAATGGCCATATTCCTGACTTGGTACAGGGCATTTTTAAAGGAAAAAATGGTGGGTTGAACCTGGTTTTGTGGCATGCCAAACCTCGCACTTATATGGCGAACATATTATATTAAAAAGATAGAAAACGTCCTCAGCTCTAACTCTAACGATGAACAATTTTATGTAAAGCTAAATTACTTAAGTTAACTATTACGTTGTGTATTATGACAGGTCTAAATACACTTTAAAGACCGAAGAAAGTGTTTGAATAATTCAAATACAACGTGAAATATCATTCGCGTTATGCAATCAATCTGTTTAACAATGTGCCGTAGTTTTCATGTAATTCTTAAATAGATAAAATATAGTTGTTTCATTGGCAATCATATAATATCTATAATTATTTTAAATCGCAGAAAAAGATCTGGTCATGCTTTCCAGTGACTACCATCTTGTCAGTTATTTCATAAGAACGTTTTTGGTGGGTTTGTTTTTTTGGCACAAAACAAGATATCCCTCATAACGAAGACACGTCGTAAAATAAAGTATAATCTAAAAGTTACTGTTGAATGATATTCATAGATTTATTATGTGCGGTTGTTGGACTTTGATCTTATCATATAACTGTATAATTAATTCAATTGTTTTTTTTATCAAACTTTACTATTGATTTTTGACAGATTAATTGAATTTCATCTATAGCACTACCACTTCAGTGAAATGGCTAGTGCAGCTAAATCGTCATTTACCAATTATGCTCGTCTTGGGTGTGCAGCACAAAGTGAACTACCAAACGTTCTTCAGAAGCTACTTACCATTAAAGAGCCACCTCACTTGTTGTCTATGCATGTTAATGCAAACAAATCTTTATCACGGTATTTAAGAGCACATGAATGGAAACAGATCACTGGTGTACAGTTAAATGGCTATAGAAATCTAGATATATCATTATGCTACAAGTTAATTCGAAATCTAAATTTGGTTCCTCCTCCAACTCAAGGGTGGGATTTCCCAGCAGACCCGACACCATTGGAGCTAACTGTTGGCGACGATATTGAGCGTATTCGAAGGAAACGTAATGAAGTTCTTCACCGGGGCAATATACTGGTAACAGACCAGGAATTAACGGATTACTTCACAATCTTCAAATCCATATCCGGAAGGCTAGAAATATACCTCGGAACAGCAAAGAATGAGTTTGTGTCGACATTTGAGCATTTAGAATCATGTTGCATGGACATAGAAACAGAAAAGATGTATTTGGAAAATCTGGAAATCCTTATGAAAAATGAAAATACATTTAAAGAACAAATTTCCCTGGTGAAAAATACAGTTCAGATGATCGAAGAACAAGGTACGCATAATTTTTACTTTGTATGATGCTACGACTCTTTTACATTGAGCATGCTTCATTGTAAATATAAATAATGTGACTGAATGTTCTTGTGCTTCTTCGTTACATTTGTTGTTTGTATAGTGATTTAGATGATAACACAATGTTGACTGCTGTACCCCTATTTTTTTACCTTTTTACCTATTGTGTCTGTTTGTTTTGTTCACGCATCGGTGACAATATAATGGAATTTGATGCGACTGTCATACAAGTGAGAGGTTTAGCTAGATATAAAACCAGGTTCAATCCACTATTTTCTACATTTGAAAATGCCTGTACCAAGTCAGGAATATGACAGTTCTTGTCCATTCGTTTTTGATGCGTTTTGTTATTTGATTTTGCCATGTGATTATAGACTTTCACCTTGATTTTCCTCTGAGTTCAGTATTTTTGCGATTTTACTTTTTTCTTTCATACTGAACTCGTCTTAAAATATTTATCACACCATTTATATTTATTTTTTTTAAAAGTGAAAGCTTAAAATTGAGTGACATTAGAAAAAAAAAATGTAATAAGAATAAGTTCGTTTTACGTGATTTTCATGGTTAGTCTGAAATACATTTGGATTTTATGGTCTTATGCATATGTCAGATTTTTTATGGTTGTAAAATTTAATTCACTTTTGCTACGTGATGACTTCATCAAGATTCTGTTTATTGATCACAGTACATTTTGAGATAAAATTTTCCCTTTAATGATCAAAAACTCATTGAAAATATACGAAGACAACCTGCAAGCTAGTTTTCGTTACTTGAATAATACGAATAGTTTTCTTTTTTAGAACAAGATTTAAAAATTACACTGAATGAACATAAGGTAAGTATTCAGTCACTTGACAACGACATAAAGAATACAGCAAGTAAATGCAAAAGTGGAACAGAGACATTGGAAAAGGTTACAGAACAACATCAGCAGAACATTAAGACTTTAGAACAGAGTACCTGTTCACAAATCTTGAGGATCAAAGCACTAGAAGATGTCACTGAAAAAAATGATTACAAGACTGAGAATTTAAATGCTAAAACTGACGACCATGAAGTCAAAATAGAAAATTTAGAAGTTTCAGTTGATGAGCATGAAATAAAAATAGAAAACTTGGAAGACACAACAGACGAACATCAAAATATGATCGGATCATTAGAAGATCTCACAGACCAACACCAGGGTAAGATCGGTACATTGGAAGAACAGACAAATCAACACAGGGATCGAATAGTGGAGTTAGAAGAACATACGACTGTACACACAGAACAGATAGGAACACTGAAAGAAATTACAGACACTTCACATGAAAATATAAAAACATTGAACAAAAGAACAGACGTACATCAGGACAAGATAGAAACATTAGAAATGGACAATTTAACACAGGAAGAAAAAGGTAAAATTAATAGTTGATATTTAAGCTGTTATATTTTCTAACGAAGATGAATTGTGATTCATTATTTGTAGGTCACTGTCAACTGTATTTTTCTTGAATAATAAACATTATTTGACTTAAATGATAATGAAAACAGATTGTCAACAAGTTTAGATACTGCCTTTGTCCTTTAAATATGCTGTCTATGCATTTTTCACATAACATGTAATTGCATGTAAAAAAAAACCATCATTAGAGAAGTTAACTAATCACATTCTCACATCTTTTTAACCTGTGTGCAAGATTTAGTAACCATGTAACCTCCAGTTTCCAAAATATTTTATAGAACCCCCAAAACATAATGGTGCTTTGAAATACCAAAGATATATGTTTATGACTAAAACAAATTGACTGCAATAAATGTAGAATTAATTACCTACAAATGTCAAATTCAAGGAAATATTTCATTTCGACCTATTTTAGGATTTAGTGGTATTACACTTTAATAACTCACTATGTGGTATATGTTTTGCTCATTGTTGAGGGCCGTATAGTTGTATATTTTTGCGTCATTTGGTCTCTTGAGGAGACTTGTCTCATAGGCAATTATACCCCATCTTAATTTTATATATTAATCTTAATATCATTTACTATAGTATAAACTGATATTCAGTAGGAAGAACGACAACTCTTAATATTTTAACTTATCAAATTAATCCTGAGCTAAGTTTTGAGATATGATGTGTACTGTTTTGACGATTGTAAGGTAAAAGGTCTGTTGTTGTAATGTTGTTCTGAGAGGTCAGAGGAAATATCATTATTAAAAATAGGGATTTACATTAGCAATGCACTCATAATACATTTTGTAATTGACAATGTAACATATACATTATTCTAATACCAAACACATCGATATTTATTGAAACTTGCGTGACGGTAATTAATCAAATATATTTATATCAGCACGCCATATTTAAAGGTCAATATCTCAAGTTTTAAGATAATACTTTTACGTCATCCGGATAACAACGTTTAACAAAATGCAGTATAGTTACGTCTGTTGTCTGATAGGTAAAAATAACTTAGTTCGTTTGAAATACATTCCCAGACTGAGTACTACATTTTATTAAACATTTAAACATAATTTAAATTTTCCGTTATTTTCAATTTATTTCCAAACCATGGGAGACTCTCTATTACTTATTTTACTATGTCTTGAACTTTAAAACTGCTCTTCAATGTATTTTAGAGCAGTACAAAATAAATCAGGAATATCATAAGAAGAAAAAGATGGAGTCAATATATACTGCGATTGATTTGGCACAGGAACAATATAAAAACGAGTTGGCGCTTTTTCAACAAACTACTACTGAAAAGGCAACTTCAAATGCAAATAAAATAGATGCATTGTCAGATCAAATAAAGGCTGCATTAGAAGACATGAATTTAGTTGAATCTCTTTCTGCGGAATTTAACGCATTTGTTGAAAATATGACAAGAGAAACACAAGAAGCTTCAGAGATGGCGCTGCAACGATCCCAACAGCATCAAACTCATATGTCAAATTTAAGTCGTGAACTTCGAGAGACAATGTTAGACCAACCAGTTTTGTCAGACGATCATATAGCGTTGAAAACAACGGACAGTCCCAAAGGTAACTATATATGAAATAGTTATATATCATATGTATATGGGTTTTATATCTATGATTCATACGTAAGATTTCGAAGGTATCAGATAAGGGGGTGAATAAAGTTTCCCATAACTCAGGAACAGTCTCCCTAATTGTCATCACACAAAACTTGTTAAACCCCGCTGTATTTTTGCGCCTATCCCAAATAGGGAAGCCAGCCTCCGGGTTTGTCATTATCTGGCTGCATTTAAGACTCGTTGGTAGCCTTGGAAAGTTTTCTGCTTTTCGTTTAGATTGTTGTCTCCTCGACACATTATCCGTTTCCATTCTTTGTTCTATCTAACAGACACAGTAGGTGAAAATTGATTTCACCTGAAACAATATGTTTTTATAAAATTATCCCGGTAAAATTTTTGACCAAAATTATGATTTAATGAACTAACTTCTTTCCAGTAGTGTGTCGTTGTATTACTATATAAAATTGTATAGATCCCATTTCAATTTTTCGCGATAAAACGAAATGTTTGGTACACGTATAGTGTTGATTATATGCTGGTGGTGTTCCATGTTTAACAATGGTTGTGTCTATTTCTTCTATTTTTTTATTTGTTTCTGTAGTGTTTCAGAATCAAACAGACCTAAATGCCGTCTTAATGGGTATAGTATTTATTTCAACTGGCCCATAACAGAACCCAATTTGAAAGTTTCATGACGTATTTCACTGTTAAACAGCCCTTTAACCAATACGCTCATTTGTAATGTTTTTGTTTTGTTTTTTTTATCTTTGCAGGTGTTAACAATGATGCAGCATAAACTTTGTATCTAGAAAAGAAATTATGTTTGTAAATATGGAGATGTATTTAAATTAATGCTCGGAAACATACCATATGACTTTAAATGCTGCTATTTTCATTGATGGTACTGATTTCTAATTGGTAACATATTACACTTTTCTAACCCATAAAAACATAACTCTAACCTCATACTCCAAACGTGTTATGTATGCGCTTAAACGACTTGGCACACAGTGAATACATGGAATAGTTATCTTTGAAACGATTCCCAAAGTTTGTAAGCTGTTAGCAGTTTTATTTTTAATTAAAGTTCAAAGAAAGTTGACAATACTGCCGTTACAAGAAAAAAAGGGGTCAATGGTAGTTTATTTTGCTATCGCTGTGCGCATTTGTAACCTTATTATTCTGTATGTTATGTGTAAATGCTACATGTTTACCTTACAAAAACATTAATGGTGCTAATTTTACTTATTTTCTCAATTCACTCTGTTCAACCGAAAATAAATTATTTATATACTCTAGGCTCCTTATTAATTTCCTAACGACAACCTAATACCAACCACGAAAAATAATACGTATGGATACAGCATAGCGATATCTGTAGGGCTGAATCTGTAGAACACCCAATTGCAGGATAAAATGAATTAAAAGAAGTATGCCAAATACAACTTTTTTTTATTTTGAACAAACAACGCAGTATAATTCAAGTTTGTCATGATAAGGTGGGCAAGGAAGTGCGCCACATTTGGTACCAACCATATAAAGGAGATGGCCGTTGTCGTTGCGCTCTCCACTCGGAATGTATTCCGGTTGCACGTCAACGCAGATAAATGAAGATGCTTTGCACGAAGAACATCCGGAAGCTAAATATCCATAATACTCATTTTGCCATCCAGCGTAACAAGTTTTACGTCCAGGGATCATTAATGAGGAAGAACTGTTCGGATTGCGACAAACAGCGCATGGCACATCCTCGTCGAGAGATTTCGTTCCAAAGGAATTTTCTTGGTATTCTGTACCGTATATGAATGAACTTCCAGGGGTAGTTCGATTACTTAGTTCAGGATCGTTTGGGAGACACAGTGTATTAGACGGTCCTCCATAGTAGGAACCTTGGTTGTATACGTTCCCAGCAGCATAACCTTAACCATAATGAAAAAATGAGAAGTTTAACAAGAAACCAAAATGACACAGAAATTAGCAATATATATGTCACCGCCGTACGCCTTCAACAATGAGCAAAGCCCATACCGCATAGTCAGCTATAACTAGCCCCAAAATGACAATGTAAAACAATTCTAACGAGAAAACTAACGGCCTTCATTTATTTTTAAAAAATGAACAGTTCCTTTACAAAACAAATCTGATAATCACCAAATAATGTTGAAAGTCTAATCTAAATATTGACAGGTTTAACCTTTCAAAAAAGGTATGAAGTGTTTAGCAGTACCATAAAATTAAGTCGTATTTGTTATTTGGTGTGACTTTACGAAAAAAACAAGTAAATTTGTATTAATTTTTTTTCTTCAAATTTTCAATTTGTTTTAAGTGTTTCGGTTTCACTTTTATTTGTTGTATACTACAAAATATGACCTACATAAAGGGAAATTTTCCAACATACAAGCCTTTTTATCACGGTGTGTTAGTTGTATCATTTTGAATCATATCACATTTCCTATATTTCCTTCTTTTCTTCACATAGTTGGATAAATAAATGTATTAACGTCCAGCGGCATATACTACATTCACATCATGACAACAACATGCTATTGTTGATTAACATTATACGGCACTCGTTCTATTTGAGCAGTCAAAATACGTTGACTGTATATTTCTATGTCATATACAGTCACTGACCCGATATCACTTTTCCTCATGAATATTTAAATAGAAGTTGCCGAAATAATATTTAATTATTCATACGACCTCTGCAACCTGTTCTTGTTTCCAATGCATACAACGATGCGTGGAACGACGCAGCCTTGTTCAAGTTTTGCAATTATTTGAAAAAAACTATATCATTTCAAGTTAATATTTTTTGTTTGCATGCAACCTTTAAATATTATGTTTTATGCTTATGGCTGATATTTAAGTCCATACTCAAGCAATTTCGTTCATCATCGAGTGTGGGGTTCAACAGGTAATGTACATTTCATTGTGTTGTATATTTTTCCGCGAGCATGATATGAGGCCTTTTTAAATGGGATTTCACCAATATTTAAATCAAATATATAACCTTAACGCATTAAACAACAATTGGAATTTTTTTTTTTATATTGCAGTATAAAGACAATAATAGTGCATTGACTTGACATATCAACGATATAAAGATCGGCCCGAAACGGGGAATTAGCTCGGCATTTCCCTGTCTCTAAGCCTCATCCTTATATCGTTGATATGTCAAGTCAATGCACTATTATCTAAGCCTCATCCTTATATCGTTGATATGTCAAGTCAATGCACTATTATTGTCTATATAATAGTGCATTGACTTGACATATCAACGATATAAGGATGAGGCTTAGAAACAAGGACATTTTCAATTTATTATTTGATTTAAATATTGGGAAACTTCCCCTTTCATAAGAAGGCCTTATATCATACAGGCTGAGAAATATACAATACGGAGAAATATACAACACGATGAAATGTACATTACCTGTTAAAATTCGCAGTCGATGGTGAACGAAGTTGTTTGAGAATGAACTAAAATATCATCAAGAAGCACAAAATGTGGTGATTTGTAGTTTGCAAACCAAAATTATTAACAAGTGAAATATGTTTTTTTCTTCTAAAAATTGCAGAAGAAATAAGTTAAAGTCGTTGTATACATTGGAAACAAGAACAGGTAGAATAGGTCGTATGACTTATTAATTATGATTTCTGCAATTTCTATTTAAATATTCATGATGAAAAGTGATATCAGGTCAGTGACTGTATATGACATAGAAATATACGGTCAACGCATTTTGACTGCTAAAATAGAGTGAGTGCAGTATAAGAGAAATAACATTGCTTTACCGTCAAAAAAATGTTCCCGTGTCACACTCAAAATCATATTTATTTTATCAAGAAATTTTAAATATCAATTATATCGAAATATCACCAAAGAAATATAACAAAAGCATCAGAGATTTTACATGAAAAATTTAATTAAATCAAGAAGATTTTTCTATACAAATCCTTGATTTGATGCAACATTTCCATATATACATCATCCGCCATTTTTAAAAATCCCAAAATATTCACTTTTTTAAATCGATTTTTGACAGAAATTAAACTGTTTTGAATAGTATTTTCGCCAGATAAGGCAGATATATGTTTTAATATACTCAATTGATATGCAAAGTTTTAATTTTATTAACGGAATTACTGTATTTGCTGTGCAAGTGACATTGGTATCGGTACATTTAGCATTGAGTCAACGGAGAAAAATGAGAAAAAGTACATGTTTTTACGAGGCTAAAATGACCAGATTTTAATCAAAAATTAAACTGTTAAGACCGATATTGTTTGATAGAAATATGTTTGAATATCAATGATTGATTTGCAAACGTTAGAAAACTGGTCAGGTTAATGAGAAAAATGATCTTTATTGAAGCACCTGTGCATTTTATATGGGGCAATATAATACAAAATGGCGGCTTGTACACGTCACAAAAGTCACGTGATGTCTGACTTGGTTGGATATGACTAGATTGGTATTAAAAGTAGGCTATAACATATAAGTTCACAAAGAGACAGGTTTTGTTATACCCCATTTATTGGCATTATGTTTTCTAGTTACACATGTTCCCTATGATAATTATGATCTTTCTAATTTTAATGCCTTATTAGAGTTTTATCCCATTCCACGGTCCACTGAACATAGAAAATGATAGTACGAAAACACATTATTGTTTATTAATTTAAATTTTTCATATTTTCTTCTCTTTTGTTAATTCAATTTACTTACATACCTGAGTACACTATTTCTGCATTTGAAGGACATCTACTTCTTCCCCATCGAACATACGTTGAACCATGGGCTATAAAATGCAGTAATTTAATCTGACCACATAGTTTATTATATTCTATTTATTTCCCGAGCAACCACCACCCTCTCCACGCACACTTTTTTGTTTTTTATTTTATTTTTAGCTCACCTGGCCTAAAAGGCCAAGTGAGCTTTTCTCATCACTTGGCGTCCGGCGTCCGTCGTCGTCCGTCGTCGTCCGTCGTCGTCCTCCGTCGTCCGTCGTCGTCCGTCGTCCGTCGTCGTCGTTAACTTTTACAAAAATCTTCTCCTCTGAAACTACTGGGCCAAATTAAACCAAACTTGGCCACAATCATCATTGGGGTATCTAGTTTAAAAAATGTGTCCGGTGACCCGGCCAACCATCCAAGATGGCCGCCATGGCTAAAAATAGAACATAGGGGTAAAATGCAGTTTTTGGCTTATAACTCAAAAACCAAAGCATTTAGAGCAAATCTGACATGGGGTAGAATTATTAAACAGGTGAAGATCTATCTGCCCTGAAATTTTCAGATGAATCGGATAACCCGTTGTTGGGTTGCTGCCCCTGAATTAGTAATTTTAAGGAAATTTTGCTGTTTTTGGTTATTATCTTGAATATTATTATAGATAGAGAAAAACAGTAAACAGCAATAATGTTCAGCAAAGTAAGATTTACAAATAAGTCAACATGACTGAAATGGTCAGTTGACCCCTTTAGGAGTTATTGCCCTTTATAGTCAATTTTTAACCATTTTTCGTAAATCTTAGTAATATTTTACAAAAATCTTCTCCTCTGAAACTACTGGGCCAAATTAATCCAAACTTGGCCACAATCATCTTTTGGGTTAGTAGTTTGAAAAATATGTCCGGTGACCAGGCCATCAAACCAAGATGGCCGCCATGGCTAAAAATAGAACATGGAGTAAAATGCAGTTTTTGGCTTATAACTCAAAACCCAAAGCATTTAGAGCAAATCTGACATGGGCTAAAATTGTTTATCAGTTCAAGATCTATCTGCCCTGAAATTTTCAGATGAATCGGACAACCCGTTGTTGGGTTGCTGGCCCTGAATTAGTAATTTTAAGGAAATTTTGCTGTTTTTGGTTATTATCTTGAATATTATTATAGATAGAGATAAACTATAAACAGCAATAATGTTCAGCAAAGTAAGATTTACAAATAAGTCAACATGACTGAAATGGTCAGTTGACCCCTTTAGGAGTTATTGCCCTTTATAGTCAATTTTTAACCATTTTTCGTAAATCTTAGTAATCTTTTACAAAAATCTTCTCCTCTGAAACTACTTAGCCAAATTAATCCAAACTTGGCCACAATCATCTTTTGGGTTAGTAGTTTGAAAAATGTGTCCGGTGACCCAGGCATCCAACCAAGACGGCCGCCATGGCTAAAAATAGAACATGGGGTAAAATGCAGTTTTTGGCTTTATAACTCAAAACCAAAAGCATTTAGAGCAAATCTGACATGGGGTAAAATTGTTTATCAGGTCAACATTTATCTGCTCTGAAATTTTTAGATGAATCGGACAACCCGTTGTTGGGTTGCTGACCCTGAATTAGTAGTTTTAAGGAAATTTTGCTGTTTTTGGTCATTATCTTGAATATTATTATTGATAGAGATAAACTGTAAACAACAATAATGTTCAGCAAAGTAAGATTTACAAATAAGTCAACATGACCGAAATGGTCAATTGACCCCCTTAGGAGTTATTGTTCTTTATAGTCAATTTTTAACAATTTTAATAAAATTTGTAAATTTTTACTAACATTTTCCACTGAAACTAATGGGCCAAGTTCATTATAGATAGAGATAATTTTAAGCAGCAAGAATGTTCAGTAAAGTAAGATGTACAAACACATCACCATCACCAAAACACAGTTTTGTCATGAATCCATCTGCTTCCTTTAATATTCACATAGACCAAGGTGAGCGACACAGGCTCTTTAGAGCCTCTAGTTTTATTTAGGTGTGGTTTGTGCTCCACAAACGTGTTCCTGTGTACTGTTTGGAAATAATTTGTTTGTCTTTTTCTTATTGTGTTGTTCTCATTCGATTTACACTATTCGGTAATGCATCATACAAATAGCTATTATTAAAATGAATTAATAACTTGTTTCGAGACAATTTAGATCAATGACAATCAGGAAATAACAAGAATGACCCCAGTCATATGGCAAGCCAAAGTGGACAAAAAGAGCTATTTTCTAATATTAGAAAATCATTTTCTAATATTAAAAAAGAAAAACACTATTTATTAATATTAAAAAATGATTTTCTAATATTAAAAAATGATTTCTTAATATTAAAAAATGAATTTCTAATATTAAAAAATCATTTATTAATATTAGAAATTCATTTTTTAATATTAGAAAATCGAAAGTAATTTCTTATATTAGAAATTCATTTTCTAATATTAATAAATGATTTTTTAATATTAGAAATTCATTTTTTAATATTAAGAAATCATTTTTTAATATTAGAAAATCATTTTTTAATATTAGAAAATGATTTTTTAATATTAGAAAATGATTTCTTAATATTAGAAAATGATTTTTTGTCCACTTTGGCTTGCCATACAGTCTACTTTTACTGACATTTCACAAAAAATTCAAGAGTAAGATTTGCAGTAATATCTAAATGTAAAAGTAATGATTTCCTTCTGTTAACATATCTTATCTGTTATCATGTTTCTGTGTTTCGATGAAAGTTGGACTCAATTATGTTAACAAAAGACAACTGACTGAAATCTTACATTCTGAGTTCAGAATGTATCTAATATGAATTGTCTAGTACATAAAAATTGAACGGTGGTAAAATTTAGTTTGTGAATATATATAAACTGTACGTAGGCAGACTGAGGTTTTCATCACGTGATCTAAACGACAGTGTGCTCTTTCTTTGTGACGTAATCAATCAGGATCGATTTTTACATATAGATTATTCTTTAAGGTATTCGACCCATAATAAAGATTTATGGAAAATTTTCCGGAGTTTACCGAGGTGTCAATTTTTACAACACCACCTCGGTATTTTCCGCCTAGTAAGCGAAAGTATAGTTATTATTTTTAAAATGATGATTAAAATATGAATACAAACGTTTAAAGAAAACAGACACTTCTTCTATTTTTACTACATGTAATTCAAACTTTAAATGTTCAGTGTTTCAGTCAGGAAGATTAAATTAAAGATAAAGCTCGCCTTCGCGTCGGGGTGTTGTCTATTTGGCACATTCCCCGTTTCCATTCTCAATTTTATTAAATGCAATTGACTTAGAGTGATAGCTATATTGAGAATGCATTCTAAGAAGTAGACGAAATATTTGATATTTTTTCAACAATTAATAGACACAAGTAGAAAGTAGATAGAAGATAGAAGTTAAAGAAATATAAGTAATTATAATAGTTTTTGGTGTAGCGGTTTGTGTTTTTGTCCTTTCGAATTTTCCCCATTTTTCGAATATTTTCATCCTTTTTTATTGTATCTTACTTGTTTGTGCCGTCCTCATCTTTTCGGCAGCTAGATCAGCGTTCACAGTTTGCAAGGTACCATTTACAGTTGTTACCAGATGTGTCAGGCCTTGAACAGTCGGATGTAAGTTTCTGTATGGATTTCTCCATTTTAAGTAGTCTGGCTGCTGAAACATCCGGATCATTCAGCAATAGTCTTTTATTGTCAATTTCTTCCCCATTCGCAAATTGAACACACAATGTTAAAACAAAGACTAGGATTTGGTTTGCCATTTTACTGATAGTAATGTTTATCTTTACTGTGATATCTGACATGTGCATAGTTCAAGGCACTATATGTAGATAAGAAATTCACTATAGATCTAGATTGGCATATCAATGTTTTACATGTTTTTACAATGAAATTAAACATGCAAGTAACGTTCTAATTCTCCCATGGGCTGGTCCAGGGCTTAATATTAGAAAACAGAATGAATACCTCCGTGTGGTTCTTGTTGAAAACAAATTTGGATGGTTTTACGCGTCTGGCCTTCTAAATTATAATCCTGGTACCTTTGATAACTAATTATACTAAAAAATGATAAATAAATACAAACTTGTGTGTCTATTAATTCCATAAATACCATCACAAGTAGACAATAACCCATTTCAACATGATACAGATTGACCTGTATAAGGAGCATCAAAAAGGAAGATGGTGGGATACTGAAAGAAACAAAAATGGAAATGTCAGAATAAAAGAAATTTGTCTTTCCTGTGTATGACCTGTCGAGTAAGGCGTTACAGAAAATTTGAAAAAAGAAGACAATTAGAAAGCAAACAGGATTCAGAGACAAATGCGCATTAGAAATATAACCAATTTAATGACGAGAGCACAAACAAAAGAAAATAACAAAGACAAGATAATTGAAAACAATTTCATGATCCTTTACTCAAAATAATAACTTTTAATAATAAAAGTACATCAGGTGAAACAACAGTAGTCCTTGAAAAAGAAAAGTGGAGTAATGAATGGTGACTATAATTTTGTGGACCTGGCGATATAAAGGTAGCCTTACCAGTTGACTTAAGGAAGATCTTCTTTGACTCAATTCGTTAGAGCGCTGCATTTAGATCCCAAGATTGGGGGTTATAATCCCGCTGTTACCATCCAATGATTTTACAACATCTCATATTGGTATATACGAGTGTATATAAGTACCTGGCAGTTTAATATGGTCATGAGGGTTGACCGGTTCATAGGATGACCAGGTTGGCGTGCAGGGAACTGGCCAAATGATTTCCGTGTTGATGTCTCGGGGATGTACAGTAGTGGACCTGTGAGTTGCTCGGATGGATAGTACACAGCCGAAAAAAGTGTTATTGGCTTGTCTCGCATTAAGAGAGGAATGCACTCGAAGTAGAGGCTGAGTGTACACAACTGTTACTCTTGTGTCGTGTGTTCCTGCCGATCCCTCATTGCTGTACCAGTACACTCAAGACAGACAGGGGAATCCCCTTGTACATTAACAAAAGCCAAAAGATATTATGGCAGTGACTTCAAAAATACAACATCTCCATTATAATTCCTGGTATTCAATTCTAGAAGTACTAAATGTTAGACAGTTGAAAATAGCAGCAACATACACGATGTAGAAGTTCACGAGTCATTTGGATCCAAAAGATCAAATACATACAGATTACAATAATTTTAGCTCTGCTGTATTTTCGTCGTAAACTGCATAGGAGTTCTCGTGATAGCATTCTCTCCTGGAGTTTGATGGTCGTTGGTTCGATCCCCAGTCGAGTCAATTAAAAACTTGGTATTTGTTGCTTCTCCACTAAACACATGCGACATTTAGGAGAAGGAGTAAAGACACAGTGGTCTTATTCAGATTATTATGGATAAGTAGGCGTATATACATAACGGTGTGTGGTAAGATGCAGTCAGTTGACATGTCTTGTGGATTGTTATGCTGTGAACTATAGCACTTTTAAAATGAACATATTTTCTCTATCAATAGACAGGTGTCCATACCGCAAGCGTTGAATCGCTCCATGACATGTAAAACAAATATAGAGGGAAAAGATACCAAAGCTACATGAGGCTGTGACTATACCATTTATACATTATCACAAACCGCGTGCACCATCATTTCGCGTGCGTAAGTTATATAAACTGTATAGATTATTAGTACTAGTATGTCGGTTGCAGTTGTAATCTCACACCTCGTCTTGTGATCTATGTGCTGTTCAATTGTTTTCTGAGAGTTTTAACTTCAACCTCAATTAGTTTACTTAGTAACATCCGCTGAGTATAGTTTATTTCTTAGTGATTCGAGTTCTAATTTAAATTTGTTTTGAGTGATCTGAGATCTTGTGTGATACCTTCCCAGTTGGCATTGTATTGTAGGGTACTTATCTACTTTGATGTTTAATCATTTTCGGTGTGACATTAGTTAAAACTAATGGGATGTCGTGGTACTAGTAACTCTTTTTTTCCTATAGGTGGACATATAGTAGGTTCATGAAATGAGTGTTGAACGTGATCTAATATTCTATCATTTTGTGTGGGTAGGTTGTTGATTTGTTCGAAGTAAAAGTTGTTCAGCATGTTTATCAAGATTTTGCTTTGCGATATTTTTCTCCCTCAAATGATCAATTTTCTTCTGTCTCCCAGTTGGTTTCATCAAAGTTGAAGTCGCCTCCTGAGAATATTTTGGGATTTTTGTTTCTTTTATCACTTTGTATTTTTTAAAATGAGATTTCTAAATAGTGTTGACTTTTTTTTTTTAAAGTCAAAAAGACTCCTAATTTTTGTCGAACAGTTCTTTCCTGTCTTTCCTGTATATTTTTGAAGGAAGGAAAGGACATTCCAATGCATTGCGAGTCTGAAATACGTACTCTGGTGAAGGTTACGGGGTTTCAAAGAAAAGAAATCAAGACGCAACAAGAGATAGTATTTCAAAATAGTTACATTAGATGTATGTTTCATTATAATACGTTATTCTGATTGGGTAACTAGCAATCTCGTGATATTCCTTGATCAATTGCATTACACATTGCAACTTTTCATTCATGATGACACGAGGTCCCACAATAAAGTGAACAGGTAAATGAAATAAAAACTTGATAAAAGGCGTGTTTTCGTGATCCTATAGGTAAAAATGTAATTATAAGTATTGAATGTTTTTTTTTTGTAACTTTAAAGGGTTGTAAAAGCGTTAACCGTGCGCACATTTTTAGTATGAAGCGCGTTCCGCGCTTCATACAAAATGTACTTAGGTCAACGCTTTAATAAAACACCCCAAAAAATTTACAAAAAAGAGCATTCAATTCTTAAATACATCAAGATTTTGGCTTTATTTTGACTGCTAATCAAGTGATTTGATAATATATTTTTATAATTTTACTACTTTACATGCCTTACAAAAGGTGAATTTATTGACGGCATTTCAGATTTTCATGAGATTTTGCATCCATTTGAATTCTTTGAACTACATCTGAAACTAGGATAAGGATAATTGCTTTATTCATCCTTACACTAATTTTAAATGTGTTTTTTTTCCATTTAAATTTTACGCCATCATATCGGAAATGTTCATTATGATATGCAGGAAATAACATATTACTTTTAGATAACGCAACGCTACAATTTCTTTCCCGTATCATCTCGTTCTGACCTCATAAATAAGTGTGTAACTAGTTGTATTCTTATTAGATCCTCAATAATGATATATTAAAGCGTTCTATTTATAATTTTAAAGAGTTAACATGAATTACATCCTTATTTGTGTGTCAATTTAAAAGGGAAACATTTGAATATCCGAAAAAGTTATGTATATACATATCACCTAAAAGATGACCCAGTATGGATACTAAAATGCCTTAGGATGCTGTCTTTGAAAATTGTAGCCGTTGGAGATAGGTAATTTGTTACATAATATTTAATTCAGATGCGTATGCTATAATTTTGCCATCGCTTTGTTTTATAACTTTATTTTATGATAGTTGTAAATTTTTAAATGGTATTATATATATGTTAGTTGTATGTCAAGGAAGATTTATTATGTATATATTAATATACCTATTATAAAAAAGTGCCTAGAAAATCAACCTAACGATGTTTGAGTAGATCTGATTCTTTACTTCCTCCTCGAGCGGAGCTGGACCCTGTATTTTTTATTTCTCACTTCTACGACAAAACTGCCTAGCATTGCACAACCTCTCACATTGTTCGGTTGATTTTCTAGGCACTTTATACATATTCTAACGACTGGTATTTCTTAATCACGAGAAATCCGATGGACAAGGTATAATTTACAGTTGTTACTACATAAAGGCAGATATACCTATTATATTATATATATTATGTACATAAAAGGTTTGTTCAGCTCACCTATTATAAATTGTTTCGTATCGTAGTTCTTTTCTTTTCGTTTATGGAAACTATGATAAGTCGTCTGAATTAAATTATTTCCTTTGCCAAAAAACATTTTCATTCATAAAAAGCCTCTGTCTATTTAAATCAATCTTTAATGCATTCAATAATTGCATACTAGACATATGGTCCGAGACCACAATTATTTCGTAGTGCATTTCTTTTAGAACATAAATGAAAATAAAAAAAAAACCAACCTGCGCTTTCTCAAAGAAACTTTTACAGTGTGTTAACTTGTACTACTTTTGGGACAAATTATATCAAAATTATACAAAACTTCATCGTCTCTAACTCCAAATATGGACAATTTTATGTTTAGGGCGTCTTGAAATCTTTTGACAGCTTCCGAAGTGCTAATTTTTCAGCTGGACCAAATCACTACTTTCCTTTAAAATTCTGGACCCAAATTTTTTTACAGTGTAATTTCCCCCCCCCCCCCTACTTGCAATTTGAGGCATTAAACATGGAGAAATAAATTTGGAAGGGGTATAAAAATTATTGGCAAGTAACCCACTGTCAACACTAGGGACTAATCAAGGGACGACAATTGTGGTCTCGGACCATATGTATTATGCATGTGTATATAACATTAGATAAGAAGATGTGATAGGAGTGCAAATGAGACAACTCTCCATCCA
Organism: Mytilus galloprovincialis; assembly: GCF_965363235.1. NCBI lineage: Eukaryota > Metazoa > Mollusca > Bivalvia > Mytilida > Mytilidae > Mytilus > Mytilus galloprovincialis. The sequence continues at coordinate 3,004,801 of NC_134846.1, read as the reverse complement.
AGTCACAGTATTTTAAAAATAAATTCTACTACATTCTAGTTAATTTTATCAAATTGTATGAATAAATAGCTTAGTTTTACTCAATTTTTTTTTTTTTTGCCTACGTCCCGCGACAAATGTTTCGTTTTTTATTTTGCCAAATTCATGTCATGTGACGGCCTTTTTTTATTCATGAACTAGCTGAAATGTTGGCATATAAATTAATTGACCGAAAAAGAAGAAAAAATCAACCTACTTTACCACTCTTTCGAATGGTGGTCCTTTTTGCTGAGCGAAATTATACGCTTTTCACATCCATGCATCCCTGCAAAAGACATGAACTCCAAACAACATAAATAGAATATCGAGATTCATTCATCTTTTACATTAGATAATACTATGCTTGTTGCAGGAATGTTGGTAAAAGGTGTCTACTTAGATCATATGTTGAAGGACAGTTTCCGAATGATGACGTTAAAAATGTGTCGTAAGTATAAACAGTATTGACTATAATAAAATTGAGAATGGAAATGGGGAATGTGTCAAAGAGACAACAACCCGCCCAAATAAAAAACAACAGCAGAGGGTCGCCAACAGGTCTTCAATGTAGCGAGAAATTCCCGCACCCGGAGGCGTCCTTCAGCTGGCCCCTAAACAAATATATACTAGTCCAGTGATAATGAACGCCATACTAATTTCCAAATTGTACACAAGAAACTAAAATTAAAATAATACAAGACTAACAAAGGCCAGAGGCTCCAGACTTCAACTAAACTGACTGAAAGATTATGATTTCATCATATGAACATAAGGCACAATCCTTCCCGTTAGGGGTTTAGTATCATACCATCATAACATATATGAGAAGAATATAAACCCGTGTCATGCCAACAACTGTTTTTAGAATAAATGTGTTTAGTTCCGATGCAAAGACCTTATCAGTGACTCAATATTAACGCCAAAATATGCAATCTTTAATGACTTGACAACAGTATCGTAATTATATCCCTTCTTAATAAGTCTATTCAAAGGTTTTTTAAGTTTCTGAGGTGAATACTGACACCTTTGTGCTTTATAAAGAATATTACCATAAAAAATTGGATGTGAAATACCTGAACGTATTAGAAGTCTGCATGTTGAGCTATATTTACGAATGATGTCTTTATACCGATGATAAAATTTAGTAAATGTTTTGACTAGTTTGTGATATCGAAAACCCTGGTGTAATAATTTTTCAGTAATACATAAATTTCTCTCGTTAAAATCTAAAACATTGTTACATACACGAGCAATCTAATTAAAAACCGATCTCTCATCGCTCTTGTTTCTGATATGTCGCGTGGGAGATCTAACGAAACCGGCTTTGAGGTCACATGTGAGTGAACTAAAAGTTATGAATTTATGAAGATATGCAAATGAGTTGACGACCTATTAATAAGCCAATCAAAAAAGTTTATGAATTATTTTGACTGACGATTTCGTCGTAAATAAAATGAGTTACATCCCTTTGCCTTACGTTAAACTTCCAAGATCGTGGAAGACTCAATTTCATTGGTCGAAAAAGACACACCTACGAGGTCACTCACATGTGACCTCAAAGCGGGTTTCGTTAGATCTCCCACGCGACATATCAGAAACAGGAGCGATGAGAGATCGGTTTTTAATTAGATTGATACACGAGCGAATCGTACAAGTTGAGATATATAAACACCGTAAGATGGTGACAAGGGAACGTCACCATCTAAAAACGGATAATTAACGATAGGAAATGCAAAATCATCCCTTTTATCATAAATTTTAATATTCAGCTTTCCATTAGTGATATAGATATCAAGATCGAGAAAAGGGCAGTGGTCATTGTTAGTATTAGCTTTATTTAAAGTAAGTTCAACAGGATAAATTTCATTAATATACATACTGAAGTCGTCATTATTGAGAGCCAAAATATCATCCAAATATCTAAAAGTATTGTTAAATTTGTTTATCAGATGTTGTTTCGATGGGTCTTTGCTTATTTTTGTCATAAATTGTAACTCATAACAATACAAAAACAGGTCCGCAATAAGTGGTGCACAGTTGTACTTCCTCGACAATGTGTACCTATTACAGTAAGAGGATTTTCTTGTTGACTTCAACTTAAAATTTATCACTACCTTAATATCCCATAAAAATATATCTTATGATCAGAAGTAGATTTTTTTAGTTTAACCTTCATAACGATTCAGTTCCTTGAACCAATGAGTATTCAACTTTTCTTCATGACCTTATTTTTCTATTATGGAGACATTTTTCCAACAAATATGAATAGAATCTAGAATGTGAATGGCTATATAAAGTGTAGTCCATTATCATATACTGCTGATTGTTTGACACCGAATGAATGTGTACGATCAATGTACCCTATGATTGAAGGTATACGATTTGAGTGAACGCTTTGATTTTTAAAAGACTATACAGTATGAGTGTAAAAGAGGGGCAAAAGATACCAGAGGAACAGTCAAACTCATAGATCGCAAATGAACTGACAACGCCATGGATAAAAAAAAAAGACAAACAGACACATAATAGTACACAAGACACAACATAGAAAATTAAAGACTAAGTAACACTAACCCCACCAAAAACTGGAGTTATTTCAGGTGCTACGGAAGAGTAAGCGGAATCTGCTCCTCATGTGGCAACAACGTGTTGCTAATTTTATTACAAACCCTGTAAATAGTCTAATTTGGTAGGTCACATTCGTGAAAAAGAGAAGGGGGTAGTAGTTACGACATAAGGAACATATCCGATATATTCTGTGAAACGGTTATTCCATAACTGTCAACCAACTCGTGATGGCGTCCGTAAAATTTACGAAGGAATGATTTCAACTTCACCATTTGGAATTCTTGGTTGAATAGCTTCCTTGTGAGCTGCAACGTTTTACCCTCTATCAAGGAAAATTTAATCATGATAGGAAATACAAGCCCTGGAATATCGTATCAATTGGGAAATATTAACTCCGTATGCAGGCGCTGTTAGAATGTTGCTACAGAGAAATGGAAAGTTCACAACTGGGAAGCTGAAATCATCTCTTTTGTCATAAAAGGTTTTTTTCAACCGAATATCATTGTCAATTTCTAGATTTAAGCCAAGATATGAGTCTGACTTAAGATGGTACCCAACACTTTCACTTAAATAATTTGGCTCGTTTAAATTTCATAAAATTTTGTCAAAGTAAATTTAACAAAAATAAAAAAAAAAAAAAAAAGATTTTGAACCAACCGTTTTGTCAGAAAAATTACACAAGTTATATAGCAGTTTGACAAACACCAATTTTGATCAATGAGAAGCTTATTATTCCTTTTACAACACAAAGTAATTAAAACATTTACAAGACTTTACAGAGTTATCTCCCTGTAGTGTTAGGTACCACCTTAACTGTATCTTTTGTATCCGTTCTCTTGAGTTCGATGGGATAGATGTGTCACATACTAGTACTCACCAAGTTTTGAATTATTAAGGGAGAGAACATCATCTATATAGTGGAAAGTAAAGTTAAAGGATATCGCTAACTTCTTATCTTTTTTCCTAAGAAGTTTCCTGTATAAAGTCAGCCGTACAATAATAGAGGAACAAGTCGGCAAGAAGAGGGGCACAAATTGTTCCCTTTGGAATGCCGACAGTCTGTTAAAAACACGTCCTCCAAACGTAACAATATGTTGTCACGGCAATCAAGACTTCAAGCATCTTGCTAATGTCAGTTTCAGAGAATTTATTGTTTGAATAATAGTGATTCTTTACAAAGTAGGATTTAATCCCCTCCAAGACAAGATAATTGTATTTACGTTGACCATTCTTTTTTTATGAAATAAAGAAATACCAAATAAGAAATGACTAAAGGCTGTTTACAGAATGAGTACATATGCTATATACAGTATGAGTGTATATTTAAATTGAAGGTTAAACAATATGAGTGTAAGCTATGATTTAAGGTTATACAGTATGAGTGTAAGCTATGATTTAAGGCTATACAATATGAATGTACACTTTGATTTAAGGCTATACAGTATGAATGTACACTTTGATTTAAGGCTATACAGTATGAATGTACACTTTGATTTAAGGCTACACAGTATGAAATGGTTGAAGCTATACAGTATAAGTGTACGCTGTAATGGACTGATATGTAGAATATGAGTGTACGCTATGTTCAATCAAAGGTTATCCACAGTATGAGTGAACGCTAGAATTGAAGACTATAAACTATGAGTGTACGCTATGGTTGAAGGCTTTATACAACATGCATATGAAAGTAAGCTCTCGAATGCTATATACAAAATGATTGTAAGATATGATTTAACTCCAAGAGTATACGCTTACGATTGAAGTATGTGTGGTATCAGTGTACGCATCTGTTTATAAATTACACAGTGCAGTATTTTTATCCATTATTTACCCATATTTGAGAGGGTTTTTTTTATAGTTATAACTCTTAATCGTATAATTTTAGACTGATTAAGATTGATAAAAAGGGGTGTTGCCCTAGATTTAATAGGATTAACATAATTTGAGGTATACCCTGTCGATCTTTCGTTGTGGAAATTGTTGAAATATATACGTTGAAATCGAGAATAGAAATGGGGAATGTTATCTGTTTCCGTTATACATGCTATATAAGAGAGCTGTAAAACGTGGCCTTTTATATCAATCTTCTTTATCTTTATTCAAAATTAGGAAACATCTATTTAGGATAAATATTTTATTATTTAAGAGGAAATAATTAATGTAAATAACGTATTCATTTTCAATGTCCTCCTTATAGTTGGTTATCACTCGATAAAACGATATTTCGAAATGATTTGAAAATTGTAGAAGTATGGGAACGACCATTTATCCAAAACTTTGATAAAACAAAAATAAGTAAAAAATCTTACCATGCAGATGACAAAAAAACTTTATTTTGAATCCAGATTTTTTGCCTACCTTATAGTACTAATTTTGAAGGGAAAAAATGATTTGATTGATAGTGTCAAAAACTAGATAAAATTTTTGCAACAATAACCCTCTCTTGAAGTTAAAGACTTGCTCCTCGTTTTGCTTCCAAGCTTAAAAAATCTTAAACCTATTGTTCATTTGGCTATATACCATATTGAAAACTACTATTTTTGTATTGAATGATGTAAAAATTTGAAAAAAAACTATAGCGATGACAGCAATTTTGACAACCGATACAGTAATTAGCAATGTTATAAGAAGTACCTTTTCGTTAAGTTCGCGTGCTTTATTACTGTTTGTGCAAGTTTTGGGTTCATTGTATTTACATTAAGGTACTTTGTGTTGCGGTTCTGACAGTTGGAAATGCAACACACAAACACTTTGTTTTTTATATAAAATATTTTTAACACGGACGGATTTATATACATTATGTATCTTTTCTTCCAAGGAATGGCTATAAGAAGGACATAGAGTTCCTGGGTAAATCTATACGGCTTGTGTTATGGGACATCAATGTTGACGAAGAGAACGCCAGATTACGTCATTTGACATATCCTCTAACGGTACGGTTTGATGTATATAAGAAGATGTGGTATGAGTGACAATTAGACAACTCTCCATCCAAGTCACAATATGTAAAAGTGAACCATTTTAGGCCAAAGTACGGTCTTCAAAACGGAGCCTTGGCTCACACTTAACAGCAAGCTATAAAGAGCCCGAAAAATTACTAGTGTAAAATCATTCAAATGGAAAAACCAACGGTCTAATCTATATATAAATAAAAACGAGAAACGAGAAAAACTTATGAATCACATCAACAATTCAAATGACAACCACTGAACCTCAAGTTCCGGACTTAATACAGGTGCAAACAAATGCTGCGGGTTTTAACGTTGTAATAGGTTCCAACCTTCACCATTAGCTGAAACAATAGTGTAACATCACAGCATAGAAATTAACTCTATCAAAAGACATATCAACACAAGTGAACATACACTGAACGAATGAAGTATATAAAAGGTTATACATGTACCTATCACTCAAAAACACCCGGGAAAAGACTATTTTAAGCTGGACATATTTGGCGTTTCAAAGAATCACACAGCAAGCTAGTTGCATGCAAGTCTTTTTGACAGACATCACAAATTTAAAATGAAGATTTTCATGGATATAAATATAGAACGAGGTTACGTAACGACAGAGACGGCAACCAACCAAAACATTCAAACATAATACTAGTAATATAATGATTACTGACGATAGAGTATAGGAGAATGTAGTTTCATGCATTTTTTTTTCTCACAAAAACTAATTTGAGTGACATAATAATGTCGTATAACCGTCGATGACTGTAATAGACTATTGTAAATATACCACGTGTCAAGCTCTGCATCACGCTTGGAAATAAAGCAAGTGCAAATAGGTTCTGTACGGAATCACACTAAATAGAAGATAAGACAAAAGCCTCTAACAACATATTTACATATGCCAATTGTTTTGTGGTACTCGAAATTAGGAGATCCGGAAGTATCAATAGTCACCGACAAAAACACTTAAAATGGTTAAGCAAAAACGACGAATAGTCAAACGATTTGACATAAAAATGCTACGACAGAAACCAGTAATTGAACAACTCGATCCTACCAAAAACGAGTATGGTAAAACGTTTCTGCTCCACCAGTGGAACCCTTCGTACTGCGCATGAAAAGTAAACATTTTATGATGAATCGAATTCAATGGTGTTAGATAAATATATGCATACATGTAATAGATAAAATTAAAGTTGCAAAAAGATGTAAATTAAATCCTCCCCATTTCTATCTTTGTATTTATAGGATTTGTTCCTCTTGTGTTTCTCACTTGTTGATCAAAATAGTATGGAAAACATAGAGAAGATTGTAAGTATTTGCTATTTTTTTTTCGTTTTTGTTGAGTTGTGCCCGTATTATAATGAAACTTAGTACTATATAAAAAAAGAAGATGTGGTATAATTGCCAATGAGACAACTGTCCAACTATAGGTCACCGTCCGCCATTAAAAAATGTCTTCTATACAGGTTGAGATAGTATAAATAAGATAGATATTGATAAACTTATTTTATATGAATACCTTAGTCTTCTTAGAATTACAAAATTAGTTTTCATCACACATGTGTATGTCGTCTGCTTTCTAGAAACTTACGATTTTTAAACTGTTGTCTTATTGACATCAATAATAACTCAATTAATGGACAGAATATTTATAAACAGAAACTAATCTTAAAATCCTTTTATTTTTTCAGTGGCATCGTGAAATAACTCGACATTGTCCTCACACACCTTTTATCCTGGTCGGCACAAAAGGTGACCTGCTCGATAGTAACATGTTAAGCAGCCATGGCCGATGTTCTGGGTGTGTTCGAACTAAAGCTGAAGAATTGTGTAAACGAATACACGCTTTTAAATATGTGGAATGTTCTTCATTACTTAGAGATGGTCTTGACAATGTGTTCAGCGTTGGTTTGCATTCTATATGTTCTGCTCAGACACCTAATGGCGATGAAAACGAAGAAGAACAGAAAGAAGTGAAGAACTGTGTTCTAATGTAATTGCAGTATATTTGAACTTATTTTACTTGTACAACGTATAGGCTTACAGGTAACCTACCAAAATTGTTTGAAAAATCAACTTGATTTAGGAATATTTGTTTATATGTACAAATGTAGCTATGCTTACACATTAGTCAATATCGCCCATTTTCATATGTTGTTCTACATACTAAACTAGTCTATACCCTGCATATTATGTAATTTCTCCAGGTCACAGTGGCACCCATAACAACTATGTTTTGTCAATAACTTGGTTTATATCAGGTTAATTAGTGTAAATGTGTATTCATGTGGTTTTTTGTTTAAATGTACTTTAATCATTCTAATCATTTTCTGTGCTTTATTTTGTAATTCATTTGATTGTATAGCTCAAATTTTGGGCACCATGATTGGTTAATAAAATTATCTATCTATATATCTATCAATCCTTATTTTATTGATTTTGTATTTACATTGTGTCATAGATCAAATTTATTCGTTCTGTGTATGATCACTTGTTTTTGTTTTAAAATGTCTTTTGATTGAGTTATGCAATTTTAATTGATATCTCATGTCTTTCTATGTTGTGATGTTACACTCTTGTTTCAAGTTAAGGTGAAGGTTGGTACCTATAAAAATGTTTATCCCCGCTGCATTTGTTTGCACCTGTCCTAAGTCACGAACTTAATGTTCAGTGGTTGTTGTTTGTTTATGTGGTTCATAAGTGCTTCTCGTTTCTCGTTTTTTTTATATAGATTGGATCGTTGGTTTTCTTCTTTAAATGGTTATACAAATGTACACTTGTCATTTTTGAGACCCTTTATGGCTTGCTGTTCGGTGTGAGCCAAGGCTCCGTGTTGAATACCGTACTTTGACCTATATGGTTCACTTTCACAAATTGTGACTTGGATGGAGAGTTGTCTCAATGGCCCTCATACCACATCTTCTTATATCTATGTTTAAAACTAAAGGGTCTTATCACAATATACATGTACAATCTCGCTCATCTATTTTACTATTCAAACGAAAGAAGGATAATAAACATGTGAATAGTGAATAGAAAAATTAATAATTTATGTGTGAGTATTGGACAGAAGATTTAAACTTGTTTGTATTTATAGGTTATGCTTGTATGGCTTCATGTTTATGTTTTTAAAAGATATTAATATAAATCATTATCCATGCAACCATCTTTTAAAACTATTTATTTACTATTATTGTTTATATCATATGTAGCCCTTTTGTGATTTCAGTTGAATTGATTGTATTGTATTTCTTTTTTAATTTAGATTTTTTAGAATTAAATTATTGTTGGACATATTTGAATAGCTTATATAGAAATAAAAATAAAGTGTTTTTTATAAGTACATCAAAAAATTTGTCAAATAAGGAGAAATTCAATAATTAAAAAAATATAACTTTGTAATAGACAAAAAGAACAATGTCAAAAGATAAAAAAAAAGAGAGGATGTGGTATGATTAACATTGAGACAACTCTTCACAAGAAACCAAATGACACAGAAATTAACAACTAAAGGTCAACGTACGGTCTTCGACAAAGAGCAAGCTCATACTGCATAGTCATCTATAAAAGACCCCAAAATGACAAATGTAAATTAATTCAAACGAGAAAAACTAACGGCCTCGTATATGTTAAAATGGATGAACGAAAAACATATAATTTTGTAACACAGCAACAAACAACAACCACGGAATTACAGGCTTTTTACTTGGGACAGGCACATATTGTGTGTGGCGGGATTAAACATGTTAGCGGGTGCCAAACCCTCGATCCCTAACCTGGGACAGTGGTACATAAGTACAACATAAGATCGATTTATGGAAATCAGTTGAAAAAAAGGCTTAACTCATCCCATGGATACAAATGGAAATACACCTTATAAGGACACAGAGTGGACGTGGGCAGGTACTTGTACATCCCTATTGTTGTTTTTGAAGTGTATTGCTTATATGTTACCCTATTGTTGTTTTTGAAGTGTATTGCTTATATGTTACCCTATTGTTGTTTTTGAAGTGTATTGCTTATATGTTACCCTATTGTTGTTTTTGAAGTGTATTGCTTATATGTTACCCTATTGTTGTTTTTGAAGTGTATTGCTTATATGTTACCCTAATGTTGTTTTTGAAGTGTGCTTATATGTTACCCTATTGTTGTTTTTGAAGTGTGCTTATATGTTTAAAATTGATGTTAGTCCAATGTTTGGACCTTAGTGTCAATAAAAATATTTGATTTTGATTTTGTGTATCGCCTAGAAGCTAGTCAGTAAGTGTCCTCTGTTCCTGCTATTTTTTATTTTCAATATTTATTTATTTCCTCAAGAAAAAACTATTATGTTCAGGCGGTGTACCTTTATGACACAGCTGATACAACGCTATATTACACATTTTTTCTAAATTTTACTGAGCAAGCTGTGCTTTTTAACGATAGGGTTGGACTTTCGGTTTATAGCATCTTGAATTACCAGTTAATATATACCGGCAAGTTAAGGGGGATAAGTAAGTTCAAAATTGTATAAGAAAAGGCGCTACGCAGAAAACTGGTAACAGGAAAACATACCCAACTGTCCGCATTTTGGGACTCTTTATTTGACTTGTAAGAAGTTGTTGATTCAAACAGAATGTATCTTTTTGTAGAACAGAAATTGTACAGCCGGTCAAAGGGAAATAACTCAACTCTGAAAAAAACACCCAAAAAAAACTGTAATTAATGGCAATATCTTTTATATCTTCGTGGATTGAAATTAAAACTGTGTCATACCAAGCTGCTGTTTATCGATGAAAAATCTGCAGAGAATGCACAACTGTGTCATTATTTGTTTTAAGAGCCGATAAATATCGAAAAATATGACGAAAAATTGAAGTCATATTTCGAGTTCGATTGTTCGATATCTAAAAAACCACAAAAAGGATTATAAAAATGCAGGTCTCTACACGATGAGTAACACCTTTTTACAGCAAGCTATATAGAGTAAAGAGTACAAAAAATATGAAACGATTCAAAAGAAAAAAATCGCCATTATTGAACTTGACCTTCGTATAGTTGTCAGTAATAACATATTAAAATTTTAAAAGCTTTGGTTGAACGGTTCATGAGTTAATGCACGGACAACATTTGATTGCCGCCCGCCGTACATCCCAAAATCAATAACCAACATTTTAGTCACAAAAATCCGGTTAAAAACGAAAGCGACAGCTATTTGAACGCTAAATTGATAAAAACCCATGATGAATGCGGCGAAGTTTTAGTTGAGCCATTACCAACTCTTCGTTACAGTTACACCACTGTCCCAATTTACGGAAGGGTAGCGCGCCCACAAATATGTTCAACCTAGCAACATAATATTACGTGCCTGTCACAAGCAAGGAGCCTGTCATTCAGTGTGTGTCTCTATGGCTGTCTATCACATTTGTTTTTTCTTAAAACGCCTTCATTTCTAATCATGTTTGATGGTTGTCGTTGTCTCATAACACCACGACTTATGGTCCGAGACCATAGTTATTTAGTAGTGCATTTCTTTTAGACAATAAATGAAAGTTAAAAAATCCCACCTGCGCTTCCTTAATAATACTTTTACAGTTTGGTGTACTACTTTTGGGACAAACTAAATCAAAATTATAGAAAACTTCATCAGCTCCAACTCAAAATATGGATAATTTTGTGTTAAGGAGGAATTGCTTGGAATCTTTTGACAGCTTCCGAAGTGCAAATTTTTAACCTTTTTCAGTTGGACTTAATCACTACTTTACTATAAAATGCATGACCAAATTTTGTTTAGTGTCATTTCACCCACTTACTTGCTTTGTGAGGCATAAAACATAGAGAAATAAATTTGGAAAGGGTATAAAAAAAAATTGGCAAGCAACAGACTGTCCACACTATAGGGACTGAAATCAAATGACGATAACTGTGGCCTCGGACCTAATATAACACTCATTATTAGTTAAAGTTCAAGTTAAACTATCAGTAGGAGTTCGACTCGGAGCTTAGCTAGACAAGAGTGCGATGTAAACTTCTAGTTAAAATTTCGAGATGAGGTGCATGGTGCATTTTGAATTACAGGTCTAGTTAAAGTTTTTTAAGTATCAAAGTTCGAGTACAACATAAAATGTTATCATAGACGAAAATAAGTAACAGAAAAAAAAGTATTGTGTTTTGCGCATAGCAGCTAATAGTTTATCATTCTCAAAATATTGAAATTCCTTGTCCGTAGATTTTACACAAATGATCTGATATCTATATAAGATGCCGCAAAGTCATCTTTAAAAGGCAACAATTCAAACGAAAAAGCTAACAGCCTGATTTATGAACAAAACTATGAAGGGAGACAAATATGATAAACAGAAACAAAAGACAACCATTGCGTTACAGGCTCTTGAGTCAGGTATCTTTGTTCAATAGTCTTTTGTCGTGATTTCTCTTTAAACTTCCATGTGCTACGGTGCTCTCATCCTATTCCTTCAGCACGTATAAATCTATAACATTCAAGTAGCTGCTAGAAAAAAATGAGTTTTAATACCGCAAAGAGTAAAACGTGGCGTGTAAACACTGTCAAATTTGTCATTTTATACTAGAACCTTCAGGGGATATGATACAGTTTTTGATTCCAAGGTGATATTTTGAAGAAAATTTGCATACAATTTTTATTCTATGAGCTAGTCAACTAAAATATGTAAATACAAAATACACCCTAGTGTGCTTACTTTGGAGATTAATTGGGTCGAAATCTTAAACATTTACTCAAAGTGTCGATTTATTGACATTAAATCAATTTTATTTCAAAAGATAAAATCATGCAGATTTTTGTAAACATATTTGGAAAATCTTCTTTACAAAAGTATGAACAAAATTTGTGTAACAATTCTATGAAAAAAAAATGATTTTTATTCCTTCTTTGTTATAATTTTAGAAAACTGAAAACCGAAGTATTTATCTCAGTCACGGATGCTGTACAGTATATTCCTCTAATTTAAAAACACAAAAGTTGGTACAAATAATATTCAAACATAGTCAAGCCAACTTTCATTTTAAATTGGGGTCCATATGCTCATTTTTTAGAGGGCGAAAGATTCCAGATGGACATTCAAACTCATATATCGAAAATAAACGGCAATGCCATGGCTAATAAAAAACAGACAAACAATAGCACATAAAACACAATACAGAAAACTTAAGACCAAGCAACTCGAACCCCACCAACAACTGGGGTGATTTCAGGTTCTCCGGAAGAGTAAGCAGGTCCTGCACCACATGTGGCATCCGTCGTGTTGTTGATGTTATTAAAAATCCGGTAAATGTCTAATTCAGAAGTTCACATTCGTGAAAAGGGAACGGGATTGTAGGTATGACAATAGGAACATATCCGATACCATCTGTGAAACGACTATGTACCGTAACTCGTGGTGGCGTCCGAATTTTTTTCGAAGGGATGATAACAACCATTTGGAACTCTTGGTTTACAATTAATATTTTTCTTGTGAGCTTCAATTAATACTCTATCAAGGAAATCATGATAGTAAATACAAGCCAAGGGATATCGTATCAATTGGGATCGAGATATATACTCCGTATGCAAGTGCTCTTGCATGGAAGGCGACTACATAGAAATGGAAAGCTCGCAATTGGGAAGCTGAAATCATCTCTTTTGTAGTAAGGTTTTGTTTTTTACCGACCCTCATTGTCAATTTCTAGATGTAAGTCAAGATATGAGGCAGACTTAACTGTATCTGTTGTATCATTTATCTATATTTCGATGGGATAGATACGTTTAACATAGTCACCAAATTTTGAATTATTTAGGAACAGAACATCATCTATATAGCGAAAAGGAAAGTTATTTATATATAGGATATTGCCAACTTCTTTTCTTTCGTCCTAAGAAATTCTTGTATGAAGTCAGCCCCGTAAGATTAAAGGAAAAAGTCGGCAAGAAGAGGGGCACAGTTGGTTCCCATGGGAATACCGATTGTTTGTTGAAAAACACGTCTTCAAATGTAACAAATATGTTCTCAATAAATAAATTAATCATCTATATCGATAATGTCAGTTTCAGAGATTTTTTTGTTTGAATTAGAGAAATTTTTTTTATAAAGTAAGATTTATCCCTCCCCAAACCTGACAAGATACTTGTATTTGCGTTGGCCATTCTTTTCATTTTTTATGAAACACAGCAATGCCAACTCTTTTAATTTATCTTATAGTTTGGAACTGGGAATACTTATATAAAATGTAGAAAAGTCTAATGTTTTAATACCATTGCAAGATGAAAGAGTCCGAAGTTAGATTGTATATGTAATCAGGCTAAACTGAGATCTTTTGAATTTTTTTAGTATCCACATCTGATTCACGTCACCTCTAGAATATGCAGTTTCACAATAACTGTGAAGCCCGGTTTTGATTGCTGATAAAATTAATGTTAATAATTTAGAAGGAGGTTCCAAGCTTGTGAGAAAATCAGTCAATAGATCCATATAGATGCATCTTTTTCAGATATGCCATTCAATGGTAAGTACTATTAAAGTTATTATCATCAGATGTCATGTAGTTTTCTCAGTTTCTGTATCAATTTTCATTTGATGACACATTAAAGAAAAAAAGGGATAGAACAATCTTCAATTGGGGCACAATTTGTTCCCATCGGAACGTCAGGCATCTGTTTAATAAGCTCAGTCGGTTGAAAAGAACAAAACAAATGCAATCAAGCCGAAATGATTAACCATTGTTTCATTGCTTATACATGTTTGTTTTGATTCGGTGAAAATTGTACACTCATATCTGAAAGTGTGTGAATTTATCTATCTTCCAGAATTTCAGAATCAAACCAAAACGCAACTTGTGAATATTTTACAAGTTCAAATGTATACACACTCTCGAGTGAGCAATTTGCCAAACTACAGCACTTCTTTTAGACATTGTTTGCATTGTTAACATTAAAATTGGAAGCAATACATGTATTTATATATGTGTTCTTATTTGATCATATTTATAACTTTTGGTAAAATTATTTATAAAGTTTTCGTAATTATTTGTTCAGAGCTTAAGCGGTAGGGTTGCTCTCATCCGGGTTTCTGAGACTATTTTTGGATGTTCTAAAAATAGCGGAAGTGAGTCGGTATATAAAACTTTCGACGGCCATTTTTTGGCAGTGTTTATGAAGAAGAGGTGGAGTGAAATTCATAGTGTTTAGAGAATTATATGAACAATTAGACATTATAGTATATAAAAATGCAGGCTATAAAATGTGTAGTGGTTGGTGATGGGTGAGTAATACATAAAACTTGATTCAGGAAACTTTTAAGAGTTTGATCAATGCGGAAATGACCGTCCCAGTTTACGAACAACAGGTAAACAAGAATTTGAAATAAACCATCGCTCATATTCCGATTCTTGCTTGGTTTAATACATAGATAGAATATGAAAGAAGTTTCTTATACCGACCTGTCAATTTAAAGGGGATATTGTCGACATTCCTGAGGTGGCATACATTGAAAATGTAAACAAGGGCAGATAACTCGAAAATGTCAGTTATATTTATGAAACCACATTTTTACCTCAATAAATCAGGGCTGAGGCTGTTTCTTCAGTTCCAGTAATAAAAAATCTTACTCAGTGGTCCAATTTTGTTCCTTGGGCAGTACATGTATGGAGTTTAAACTAGAATGGGTACGTTGGGGGCCTCGGTTGGTCAAAGTTGTGTCCTACTTTGACCTGGAGATCAATCTTCTGATATCTCTCTGGTATGTCTTTTTCCACCGAGTGGCCCGGTGGTTCTCTCCGAGTACTTCGGCTTCCTCCACTATAATAACAGGCTTCCCAGTGTCTTAGCACTTCCTTTATGTTGGGTGGGGATTGATTGTCCTTGTAAAAATAATTGTTGTATAAATATACGTTAGTGACACATCTCCATAAATCCCGTTAGGGAGTGTACATGGATGCCACTGTACCCTCGCAGCTTTCGAGGGGTTCTTCGGATATTTGGGATCATAATCATCGATATACAAATGTAGATGACCTATTGTTTCACTACAATCTTTCTCTCAGACATGTTCCAGTCTTCTCAGAGAATATTTTTGTTCCTACTGCAGTTCAATATTATCATCTCCATATTATAGATACTAGTACTACTACTACATGTAGTTGGAAACTTCAAGAATAATATTCAGGTGCTTTACATTTTTATCTTTGAAATTTAAAAAAAAATAGTTCTCAATTTATTTGTTTCCTTATTGACATTGTATTTCTTGATGCCTTGTGTATAACCATGATAATTCTGATAGATTAACATTGTTAAAATACAAACAACTTTTTATCTGTCATTTTAAGGAAATTTGTGTTCCCTTTTGAAAAAAATTGAAGTGAAATTTTCATTCTTCTACCCCCAACAATATATGTTTTACTATCTATTAAGTCGTTTAAATCTTTGATTAATGTGAAATTATTTTTCCTCGAAACATTAGCACCGTAGGTAGACGTGTAAGTGTATCTTTGATTTTCGAATAAAGTGTTGATTCAGATGTACATGTTCATACATTCTTGTACATTGTAAGGGCTATACCTAATTAGGGTATTATGACATCATTGAATGAAATGTTTGTAATATTTGACATAAATGTAGTAATTTGTTGACATACTTATTGACTCATTGTCACCTGGGGGAAGGTTGTCATTCCTGTCACAACCTTGTCCTTAACTAGATACCTTTTACCTCATTGTAATTTGTATTGTCAAATGTGTAATGATTGACATGATTACACATCAAAATCTTAAAAATTCAGAGTAAAATAAATAAAATCACTGACCATGAAAGCAACGTTAACTTTATTCTGAACTAAAAAAAAATCCTGTGGTAATTTTGAATTTTCGTTTTTTCATTTTTTATTTGATAATTGGTTCATTTTACATATAATATATATTTTAATTTATCATTTTGTAATTATAAAGAATCATAAATTTTGCTCTATAGCAGTCTTCACGACGAAGTTTTAAATCTACAGCCCCTGATCTCAATTTTTGAAATTTTTTAGTTAGATTCTGTTGGCCTGTAGCTTTGATTTTTACAGGCCCGAAAGCAATTTTACAAGATTGGGCTGCCACTCAGCGTGAAGACTGCTATAGAGGGTTTGCTTTATTTGTTTTCTGATTAAACCTGGTAGTATGTAATTGCATAGATACTCTGATTTTATGTTAACTCTAGTACTATTGCAAATTGAAAATACATCTTTCCTCTGAGGCTCTGACTACTCTTTCAATAATATAATACATTGTACATCTTAGGCAATATAGGAAAGGTGTACTGACATAAGAAGTCTCTAAACACATTAACTCCAAATGGAGCTTTCGTTAGTAGAAGCCATATTAACTATGTGTATCAGTGAGAGAAGTGTGAAAGCATAAAAATATAGTGTATATACCAATACACATAATTAACAGCACCAGGCGCTGTTAAGGTAGATAGGGTGTCTTCCTCCATCTTGGATTTAAAAATACTAGAAAACAAGGTCTAGATCTTTGATGAAATGTGCAAATTTTTATAGTAGTAGGTAATTCATATGTAAGAATTTTCGTTATAATATAGAAAATGCCATGTTTGATCATATTTATGATTGTATTTGACAAAAAAAAGAATTCTTTTGTTTGATTCATTTTTTTCCAACTTTGTCAAATAAGGGGAGGCAACTCAAATGCAAGGGCAGATAATTCAGATAGCGTTACTTTTACAATAGAATGTGTTAGGAATTTACCCATTTTTACATGTAGCAAGAAAACGAGTCCGGTGACCCCATTTTTTCTTTTTCTTATCTGAAAGCATAATATTGAAGCTATCTTCTCATATTTTATCTCAAAATTCTATGGTGTGGTTTGCGTTTTATGGCTGAAAAATGGGTTTTCCATGCATAAACTATACAAAATCTTGACAATTTTGAACAACCTGTAGCCTGAAAATAAGTCCGGTGACCCATTCTTTTTATTTATGTTTTTAAACAAGCAGGATATAAACTACATTTTGGCAAATTATTAAAAGATTCTATGGATTATAATTTAGACACCCCATCTACCTTAATTATGTGTATTGGTATATATACTATATTTTTATGCTTTTACATTGTACATCTTAGTTAAATCGACAAAATAATGTAAATGGTGGAAAATGAGTTCTTGTTTATCATGTGTTTATAGTGTAGAAAAATTTCCATTTTAAACCCCCAATAACATGAATAAAAACAAACTAGTTCTACAATTTAATAAACAACAATGCAATAGAAATCTGAAGACAAAAAATGAAAGATGACAAGATCTAAATGGACACAACTTTAAATGTGCATTGATTGATAGTTATACATGTTATAGTTGTTAACTTCTACATGAAGCTCGGTCTCTGGTGCCAGGATAGTTGTCTCATTGCAATGATATACCCCATCTTCTTATTTTTATAAAACAGCAAAGCTAAATAGAGAAATGAATTCATTTACTGCAAAACCTGTTGCAAATTTCATGAATTTAAACTCTTAAAATCAAACCATAGACATTATACATGTAAATGTAAAGGCATGTTCATATTAAACAGTTGGATTTAGAAATGTGCAAGTGGCTTCCATTATTATAATCAAAGCACGATGATGAGTTATATAGAGAATTGTTATGCCAGTCATGATTTATTAATTTATTATAGTTTTAATAATCTACTATATGAACATGATGAAGGGTAGATAAGGCCATACCAAATTAATTATAAATAATAAAATGAGTAAAACATTTTATACTTTAAACATGTTTAATGAAATAATGCAGGTTAAACAACATCACAAGTTTTCTCTTAATTGCCAAACTCTTATATTTATATTATACATGAACATTGTTTTTTTTAAGAAATGACCATCTTACATGGTCACATCATTAAAATATAAATAAGAACGTTAACGGTCAGATTAACTTACATGACTTAGGTTATACTAAATTAAATTATATGTTGCTTTTTGATATATTTTTCCGTGATGAAAAAGCTCAAGCAGGGTTCTCACTAAGGCGAGTCCATGAGTCCTGGACTCATCAAAATCTGTTTGGACTCACCATATTCAAAACTGGTGAGTCCACGGATGCATCAAGATTGAAATATTTTGTATAAACTGAACATAGTTAAACACAAATATCATCATTTAAGAGCAAAAGTTTAAAAGTGATCTGAATTTAATCTCATTTCATTGCTCTGTTAGGATTTGGAGACTAAAATATTACATTATATTGCAATAAAATATTTTCTTCTTGCTATTGGACTCATCGTGGCTAAAAATGACAAGTCCCTGGACTCGCCTTCAAAAATTCTTAGCAAGAACCCTGTCAAGTAGCTGCCTTTTCATTAATGAGAAGTCTAAAACATGCAGTACAACTTCAAGTACTAGTAATACTTGCAACTGATTACTGCTGATTGTATTCCATGTTTATATAACCTGAAGAATTGAAATGGGGAATATGTTGAAAAGAAAACAATCTGGCAACAGACCAGAAAACAACCAGAGGCAAACAGTAGGTCTTCAACCCTGCCAGACAATCCTGCATCTTGAAGGCAGGCTTCAGCTTGACCCTAAACAAAATTATATATATATATAAAATATAGTTATACTAGTTCAGCAAAATGGGAAACGACACAAAAGTTGTACACATACAGTATGATACTAAATGAACCAAAATTAGAAAAATACAACGACTCATAAACATGATAAATATGATAAAGGCTTGAGGTTCTGGACATTGGACAGATTCAGGGGAGTGGAACCCGTCATTTGAGATTTTTTTTATAGAATTATTCAATACATATAGTTTTGATAGCAAAATGCTAGCAATCATAAAAGAGATGATAAAGCAAATATACTTACATTTGTACTTTAAAAAATAAGGTTTTCAAACATAAGCAGGTTCAAATTAGTATGTGTTCTATATATATATGTAAAATGTAATGTGGAACATAATTATGTACATTTATATTACTATCCCTTAGATCCCACTAAACAAATTGTCTTAAAATGTTTTTATTTGTATATTTCAGTGCTGTTGGTAAGACATGTTTACTGATCAGTTACACAACAAATGCCTTCCCTGGAGAATATATACCTACAGTGTAAGTATTTTTACTATAGTGTTACCTGTGTTATCAGAATTTTTTGAGGGAGCAGAATAAAATTTTGCATAAAACAGGGTGTCAAATACTCAATTTTTTTCTGCAAGGATAGGCATATTTAATTTTGGGACCATGAAAATGTGATTGTTTAAGTAGGATGTCGGATTAAGCAGGTTGTACTGTATCTACATTTGTGACTTCATTTTAAAAGATTAATGTTATGATTTCTGAAAGTTAGGATAACAGGTAAACTACTCGAGTGTTTATTAATTATGTAATTATATAAGTGCACTAAATGGACTATATCCTGTAACAATCTTCTTTGACATCTGCTTAATATCATCTAGCTGTCATTATTTTTTGGAATTTTTAAAATACTCAGTGTAATATATTTTGATCAGGGGTATAGATATATTTTTAATCAGGGGTATAAATATATTTTTAATCAGGGGTATAGATATATTTTTAATCAGGGGTATAGATATACATTGTATTTGAAGGTACTAGTCTAGTACTGTTCTGTGGGGATCCAGAACTTTTTATAAGGGGGTATAACATTGGTTATGATCGATGTGACTATAGCTATAGACTGTGTCCAAGGTGTTGTCACAAACGGCCATATAAACCCATAACTTACTAGTAAAATTGGTCTTAAGCTAGTGACATTTTCACAAAAATGATTGGACATGCACCATTTTACACATGTAGAAATATTTATAGACTAGTTTGTGTAAAAGATTTTGGCACAGACTGTTACAATATATACATGATATAAGAAAATAACAAATTATGAAAGAAAAGAAATTGTATGTCCACTATAAAGATGGAGCCCTACAGACCATCTATAGTTTTGTCTTCTGTACTTACATTTGTAAATGCCACGTATTCTGTTTGAGGGTTGTAAATGCCACGTATTGAACTATTCTGTTTGAGGGTATCATCATCTCATTTGACTGGGGGGGGGGGGGGTTACTGATTATCTTTTCGAGTATAACTGTGTCAACAGCACTTGCCTAACCATACCCTGTTCTAACCAGAAAACATTTAAAAACATACCCTGTTCTAAACAGAAATAATGAAAAACATGCCCTGTTCTAGACACATACAAAATAGATGCTGTTCAAGACCTGGGCTCTAGACTGTTTCTTAAACAGTTTAATAACTTAAATAAGCGATCCTGTTCTAGACAAATACCTTGAGTAAATAAGACCCTGTTCACACCAGTAGGGCTTGAAAAAATGAACCTGTTCTAACCAGCAGGACATGAAAAAGGGACCCTGTTTTGCAGCTCACTCTGACTCATACCACTAAAATTACAGGGTAACAATGAACAATCCTTTCTTGAATTTTCCTTTGACCTTAAACTAAAAATGCAAAGTTCAACTGTGCAGTGGTGGATCCAGGGGGTTGGAATCCCCTTTTTTTGAGACAATCAAATGATGCATTTTAATGGGGACATGTAGTTAGAACACCCACCCCCACCCCTTTTGTCCTTGGTTAGGAACCCCCCTTTTTAAAATGGCTGGATCCGCCCCTGCTGCGTCAGGCAAAGTTAACGTCAGCTACTTATATTATGTTATAAATGTGAAAATGGCTGTATCCGCCCCTGCTGTGTCAGGCAAAGTTACTTAGCTACTTATATTATGCTATAAATGTGAAAATGGCTGGATCTGCCCCTGCTGTGTCAGGCAAAGTTACTTAGCTACTTATATTATGCTATAAATGTGAAAATGGCTGGATCCGCCCCTGCTGTGTCAGGCAAAGTTACTTAGCAACTTATATTATGCTATAAATGTGAAAATGAAAACTGATTGTATTGTTAGAGAGATTGATTTTTGTACTTCGTGTGTTTTTTTGGTTTTTTTTTTTTTTAGAGGTGTATTTTTTGGCCCCTAGAACACCCCTCAAATGTAGAACTTTCCTTTCAGCCACCACTGAATTAAAAAGCAAGAAAGTAAAAATTAACCCATTGACAATTTGAAAAATGTGCGATATATTGTATTTGCATAGTTAAAGGAGATAAACAGCGAACAGGCATGGTTATAATAAGTCTAATAATAGCATATTATATAATAGTACTAACTAATTGACCTCAAATTAAATTTTTTGAAAATTTTGAATTAGTTCATTCAACATATTATAGTACCATTGTGCATGTTGTTTCAGTCATGACAGTAGTCAAGTCCAACCAGGAACAATTTGTTTAGTCACAAATATTTTTAAAATGATTTAAAAGTAGGTTATTAAGTCCAGGAAGTTATCATAAACACTTATTTACTAAATCGGTGACACAATTGATATGAAATACAATAACTTTGAAGTTATATGAAACAAAAGCAACTTTATTTAGGGAATTTCCTTGTTTTTATCATGTTTTTTGTTTCATAAATTTTAAATAACTTCTTATTATGACATGTTTAAAAATACTTTTCATCACGTTTAAAGGCATACTAATTTATTGATTGAATCTTGTGTTTTATAATGATGCTTTCAACTTTGTACATTGAAACAGTAGGCAACTCACAAGTATACAATATTACTTTCTTTTTTTTTTTTACAATAAACAGGATCCAAATGGTGTGAAAATCATAAACAAATATATTTCATTTATCATGTTTATTAAAAAAAGAAATTGACATTTATTTAAAAGTACTTATACATGATAATTACCCCTGAAATTTATTAAACAAAAAAGACTTATGGAATATATTAACAAGTACTATAAATATAAGCCCTGTGTTTTTATTAAAAAAATTTAGATTTTTGAGATTGTATTTATCATGTTTATAAAACAATTCTTTTGGCATTTAACAAGTACTTTAATTTAAACATGTTAAATATGAGTCTTGCATTTATTAAAAAAGAAGATTAAACAGTACTTTTAATATTACACCTGCATACATATTTATGAAATATTTCGAATTTCCTTTACAATATGATTATGACATGGTTGAGGAGGTGTACATTTACCATGATTACACACATAATTTAATTACATGATTAAGTTTGAAGAGGATTGCTGATACACAGGAAGTGACAATATAAAATGATGTCAATTTGGGAAGTTGTCATAAACTACTTACATGTAGGCAAATATAATTTATGTAAATTAAATTCAGCCAAACAAAATTTAAAGGGATTGTAATTATTATAATGGTGTGAAGTTTACTAGAACTAAAAGTACAATGATATATATATGTACACATATTTTATCATACATATTGATCAGTGTTTATTGATATACATTTGTGTAAATTACATAATGTTTATGTTGTAGTTAATACAAAAATACATTTGTGTAAAAAACTATATTGATATGCATTATATGTGGAGGTAGCAACTTCAGGTCACCGTACCTTGTACCTTCAACTATGAGAAAAAATCTAAACATCATAGCAAGCTATAATGTATAGGTAAACGGACAGAGAGTCACAGGACAAAATTTAAGTCACAGGACATAAAGTCACAAATTTGGTAGGACAAAAAGTCACAGGACTTTTTGTCCTATATTCAATGTATGAATAGCCCCACACTTACAAATGTAAAACAATTCAAACATATAGCTTAATTGGTTTATGTACAAAAAAAATATGAGTTTTGGGCTCTGGACAAGGGATGTTTCATAAAGAATGTGTGCCAAACTTATTACTGTATGTGTCTGTCCCGAGTCATAATCAGAATTAAGTCTGTAATTTGAAGATGATATTTTTACCAAAAATGAGGGCAGGAGTGGGTTGTTTTAAAAAAGTGGTTGAACATTATATTATTACAAGTCAAATACCCCTGAAGTTTACTACAGATTTATATAATTCCATGAAGGAAGTTATTCTCTTAAGGACCTATATACTATTTAGGTCATATTATATATACATGTAGCTACATGTATCAAATGCAAGCATCTGATACTCTCTACAATTAGTCTCAACTACTCTACAATTTCAGGAAGACATTTTTTCTGAAGATTATGTGAACTAAAGGAAAGTTATACATATATGTTATATACTGTATATAAGGAAATATTTGATTAATGCAATTAACTGTGGTATTTCTATTTACCCTACACAAATATTTTACTGTCATGACTGTTGAAGGTTATAAAATACAAACAATAAACACATCAAAGTTTGATTTGTCATTTTCTAATAAGAACCTAAACTGCAATAAAAAAACAGATGCTCAAATAACATATTTTACGTTTTTATTATTTAAAGTTTTATTACTAAAAGGCCAGGTCAACAAAAGAGTGTCTTTAAACATTGTTAAGGATAGTATTCCATATTCTAATTAGTTATCAAAAGTACCAGGATTATAATTTTATAAGCCAGACGCGCGTTTCGTCTACATAAGACTCATCAGTGACGCTCAGGTCAAAATAGTTAAAAAGCCAAACAAATACAAAGTTGAAGAGCATTGAGGACCCAAAATTCCAAAAAGTTGTGCCAAATACGGCTAAGGTAATCTACTCCTGGTCTAACTGATTGATTTAAAGTTTTATTACTAAAAGGCCAGGTCAACAAAGAGTGTCTTTAAACATTGATAAAGGATAGTATTCCATATTCTAACTGATTGATAATTACTTTTTTCAGATTTGATAATTATTCTGCAAATGTTATGGTAGATGGTAAGCCGATTAATTTAGGATTATGGGATACTGCTGGACAAGAAGATTACGACAGGTTACGTCCCTTGTCATATCCACAAACTGTAAGTCTGACCATCTTCCAAAAAATGCTAGTTTGGAAATAGTTGTGTTTCATTATTGTGTGAACAAATAAGGAAAAATTAATTAAGTACAGTTTTATTGTCTGTTGGGACATAATTGACACGGTTCATTCCCTCTATTCCCACTTTTTATAAAACTGAAACTAAATAAAAAAGAAATATATATTTCAAATTTATCTACACTAACTAAGATGTAAATACATTTGAACAAGTTACAACACCAAATTTCTCAATAAAAAAAAATGATTAAGATTTTAACAAAGTCTGCAACAATTGAGAATTTGAGATACTAAAAAGTAAAATCAAAAAAATATACTGAACTCTGAGGAAAATTCAATTGGAAAGTCCCTAATCTCATGGCAAAATCAAATGACAAAACACATCAAAAAAGAATGAACAATAGCTGTCATTTTCCTGACTTAGTACAGACATTTTCATGATTTTCAAATGTATAAAATGGTGGATTGAACCTGGTTCTATAGCGCTAAACTTCTCACTTGTACAACAGTGGTATCGATCAAATTCCATTATATTTACAACGATGCATGTGTCATAGGTGTTCTTTTAGGTAAAAGTTTTTAAAATGAATTTTATTGAGAAAATATATTATTTTAGAAAATATGAAATTATGAAATAATTGTTTGACAAATTTTTAATTTAATTACTCAGGTAAATTTTGTGAAACAATATGTCGCTTCTTAATAATTGCTCTGAGCAACACTTTGGTATCTTGTCAATTGTCATTAATTAATCTGTCACCAAGAGCCAATGCACGTCGAGTTTAAGGGGGACTATCGAACATGCACAGCCCAAGGCACAGGGGTCAGTCTTTTGCAAGACTTAAGCAATGTCAGGCAAAACTATAAAGCAAGCAGCAAGTTGTAACAGTTTTATATAGTAACAGGTCCAAATACTAATAATGATGCCAAAACAATTTACAAATAAATAAAGTCCAAATGTTCCAATTAATAAAGTCACTAATTTCACTAATCCAATTCACAGTTTAAAGTTAAAGTCCAAAATGTTCGAAATATTCCAAGTTAAAGTTGTGTTGAGCTGTCTTTTGAGTTAGCGTTTCTCCTGAGTAGCTGAGCCAGGTTGGCTTTGGAAGCACTCCTATCTGGATCACACCAACGAGACTACACTGACGAATAACTGTTCGACTCCAATATTTAAGCCGAATCCTGAAAACTACTCATAAAATGACAGACATTGATAATTTTGATAATTGAGATAATTTGAGTATTAATAATATTGTTTACAATGTCCAAAGGTGAAATATGAATAATGTCAATTAGAGAGATACAAGTTAATTACATTTATAATCCTAATTAAAACATAATATTGCTCAGATTAATTAATGACAATTGACAAGATACCAAAGTGTTGCTCAGAGCAATTATTAAGAAGCGACATATTGTTTCACAAAATTTACCTGAGTAATTAAATTAAAAATTTGTCAAACAATTATTTCATAATTTCATATTTTCTAAAATAATATATTTTCTCAATAAAATTCATTTTAAAAACTTTTACCTAAAAGAACACCTATGACAAATTAGTTCCTGATATTGGTGACTTTCATAGCGTAATCGTTTTTCTAATGATTTTACGAATAAAATCATGACCCCGTAACCACGCCCTTCGGTTACACATGAACAAAACAGACATAATAAATAAAATAGTCACAAACACAATAATACATTCATTTACATTGTATCAATGTATGGTTCCCATTTCCATGATTTCCATTCTCAATTTTATTCAGTGGTAACTTCTTGTTTAATGAGTTGTCAACTGTCATTCTTTTTATATTGTCAACTAAACAGACATCAATATTGAAGAATTCCAGGGAGACAAGGATATCTTTGACCATTTAAGTGAAAATATGTCACCTCATTGCTACAAATACTTTTTAAACTTATAATGGTATTTTTTTTTAACAATATATGATTTAAACTTATTTTGTTTTCTTAAAGGGAAACTTCGCAAAAAAATCAAAAATTGATATTATGTTCATTCTGTATAAAAATGCTCAAATTCATAGATATTAAAGTTTTATTCCGCTAGATAAGCGATCACCATCGATTTTAAATTTAGAGTATTAATTCTCTGATTTCCGCCATTTTGTCCTTCTTTCCCGATTAATGAAACGATATGTCTATAAACCACAAAGAAACAAAACTACAGTAACCGATGTAGTCGTAATTGCGTGTCGATATCTTGTCAATCGTACGGTTGTTTTATCCGACTAACTAACCATGGTCTGTTGTTTTTAAACTTGATATTGGAATTAGGTGAAAAGTCAAAGTTGAAATCATAAATAAGTGTTCCGTGAAAATTGTTTTCGAAAATCTAATTGTTCATAATTCTTTAAAGTAATAAACCGTTTTCAAATAAATTTGTATCTTCCCTCTTCTGATTACCAGCATGGCTAAAGGTATTACTTCCAAAGGTATTGTGAGGGGTGTGAGGTGACACGTCCAGGTATTCAAGCGATTTCCTGTCGGGCTTGCAAGTTCACGCATCGTTTCACTTCTGCAGGTATTGATCAGTGTACACGGCTGATAACATTTAACTTTCCATTTTGAACTATCAGATGTATAATATACAACTCTGTCTTACTTGTCATTACCAAACTCATACGCTTGTTTATAAATAACATTTCTGGTGTAAAGAATATTATTCATAAAAATATAAATAATACCCAAAAAATAAGATTTGATGAAATTAAAATCTATTTAAATATTTTTTCCCAGGGTGAATTTGGGAAAATGTAATATATACTCATTGTCAAAAGTGAAGGACAGATTGGAACATACCAGAAATATTGATTTAAAAATATGTACGCACTTGCCGACGATTCGTTTATACGACTGGATAGAAAGTTACGGAACTATAGCGCAATTTAAAATATATACATGTATACATTGAACATAAGAAAAAAACATATATTTTGAATAAATAGGGGTAAAAGTGCTGTAAATAGACTAGTCCACGTATGCCAACAGTATGTAATCATCGAATGTCGATAGACTATTGTATACCAGAAGAACAAGAAGAGAACCAATTTGTTTAAATACAGGTCGATGTATAACTTTTGCTTTGGTACATTGCAGTTGTGGACATAGTAAAATCACAGATTTATATTTCAATAAGATTGTTCTCGAACAAAGGAAGGAATTCGTCATCACAATTGTTATATATGCAACTGGACGAACACTAATTATCCCGAAGGGATGTGAATATTTTGCTGGGAAACTTTTGAGTATCAAAGTTTCAAATTAATTTCGGGATTTATTTTTTTTCTTGGTATTCAATAACAGAAAAAAGAAAAAATTACTTGTCCGCTAAATAGGGGTATTCTTGTCAGATGAAAGACTTTTAGTTATATTTAAAAAAAAATAGGGAAATATGACATTAAATTGGTTCTGTCTTTTTTTTAAACATCGTTAAAAAGATGTGTGTCTAAGGTGAACGCCACAAGAACCCTGTAATACTAGTACGAGAGTATAGCATGTAAACATTCCTTCTCAATAATATGGTTGTATTGGAAATCTTTTCATACAGATTGACAACTCATTGTCCGATATGCATGTAATATTTGCCACATGACGCCCATAGTTCTTTCTACCATCATCATCTTATTCTTTGATATTGCTGTCAACATCGATGGTTCACACCCAAACAAAATGGGAGTAATGGACCTTCAGAGCTTCTCCGTGTTATACACTTGTGAAATATATAGACGAAATTTCTGTATTGAAATGAATATACATCTCACAAACAGGATTTTCAAATAACGATTTTGAGTAATCACCTTACAAACCAATATAAACGTATGGCAAGATATAACCATGAAGGAATTTAGTTTTTGTCAGACACAAGAACTCATCACTATCATAAACGTATACGTATATATGCATACAATTTCAACTATCAAGAACAAGCGGTCGATGTCGATAGTCCGTTTTCTAACTGTTCGAGTTAGACATGTCACTTGTTCATTCTTGAAAGCCTTCATATTCCCCGTCTAACGATGGGAACTGTTTCTGATTGTGTTGACTATAAATGCTTGTATGGTAATTCTGTTGTTTATCTGTACAAGCTGTTGCATTTCCTCTCCTTTCCCAACAAACAAACGAACGAAACGCTACTAGTCTGCTTTCTCTGGAGCTCATCCTCAATGGCTCTTATACGTCAGGAAACTTACATGTATACTAATAATGATTGTTTTAAGAACAACGATGTATGGATGAACTATTCTAAATTCGTCAATATCAGTTATGCACGACTAAAATATAACTTTTATTACAACTACTGTATTACTTATTTGGATTAATGACGGCTATCATGTTCAACATTGCACAACTATTATCATAGAATTAAAAAAAAAATCCTCAAAAATCCTTAAAAACAAATAATGCCTTAGCTTAGATAATTGGTATTTTTTTCACAAAAAGTTCGTGTAAATGATTGTCAAATGAATTTAATTATGTAAGAATAAAATGTTAAAAAGAAACTAAAAAAAAACCCATGTATGTTGTATTTTTTTGTCAATTAAAAACTTTAAAATTGCAATAGTTTCATTAGCATTTAAACACAGCCAGATTTTGAATACAAGTTAAGAAATTCCGGTAAAGTCAATGATATCAAACAGATGTACAATGGTATATCAAATTGGGTAATATTGCATTTAGTTTTTATTAAAGATTAAAACTACTATTTTTTACTTCATATTTGAATCTTTACGCCAATTGCCGCTAAGAAAGTAATCAAAAATTGTTTCCTTTTATTTTTATACATTTTCGGATTTACGAATCTGAATTTTATTTTCAATTAATTTACACAATTTAATTATTGAATCTTTATTCTCATCGTGTATTAAATCTTAGTGTATTAACATCGTGACATCATACTCTTTCTAATCCTTTCTGTATATCCTTTCCAAATAACAACATTTATACCTGTGTACGCTTGAACTCACACCTGCGGCTAAATAGCTACAAGGTAAACGAATTGACCTCAAGCCGAGAAATATACAGTGACCTTTACAAAATAATATACACACTCTGCTCACACATTAGTTGCATTGAAATGATTATCAAAACAATAACGGTAAATAGACAAGTAAATAGTAAAAATGTTCAATAAATATTTTATGAATAAAATCTCAACAATAATTAATTAAATTTATTCAAAAACATTTACTAGAGACAGAGACATATAATTTTATAGGAGTTTAATTCAATGAATACAAAACGGTATATGCATATTCATTTTCGTTCATTATTATATTGTGGTTAATAACTACGACCATTCGTCAGCTGTGCGCTTTTAATTACGTATATTGTCGATAAGCTATAAGAGTTAAACAGATTTTATTTTTTCCCAGAATTCAATAAATCGGGCTAATACGTCACGACCCACTCGAGAATTCAACCAAAAAAGTTACAAATACTTGATTTTCTCCGTTATTAGAAGGAATATAAATTTAAAACTTTGCAAATGTGTTTTTTATGTTAAGATGAACATAATTAGATGATAAGTAAAAAATCGCGGAATTTCCCTTTAACAAGATATGATTAATAAAATTATTTAATTTTTCAGGATGTGTTCCTTATATGTTTCTCTTTGATAAGTCCAGCCAGTTTTGAAAACGTTAGAGCAAAGGTAAGGATTTGTCCTGTCGTGTATCAGTGTGACGTTTTACTACATAATAGTACTGTGGATTCATTTATTTTCGTGGATTAAGTAAAATTTGCATGTTCGTGGATATTTATTTTCATGGTTTACCGTTTTGCCGAAGTCTGCCTTCACTTCTATAAAAAAAATTATTATTCGTTGTACCCACAAAAGTCACGAAAATTGGTATCCAACTAATGATAATGAATCCACAGTAGTCTATGGATTACATGGTTGTATAGATAAGAGAAACCGTATCAAACCGCATCACACCGTTTTTTTTTTTTGATCAACACAAAATTATGATCCCTTTGAAAAAAAACTTCCTCCCATCACTTCAAGCATGTATAGTTTGACTTATAAAATTCATACAGCTCTTGACATTTTTGTCAATCTTTGACAAGGAATAACCAATGTTTTAGTCATTTTAAATGTCATCTAAGGCCAAATATAAAATCTGAATTGTTCGAGGTTGACTTCAAATACATGTATCTGCCCATCAATTATTTAAAAAAGATGCCTCCCCGAGACAATTCATTTCAGCAAAATAATCTGCGAAAATGATATGTTTACAACTACTTCATGTACCACCTTAAGTACCTTTGTAAAACTTAATGTTAAGTTTATTTGTAATCAACTACCCTACTAGAGGGGGAGGACAGGGGGGTACCCTTCTCCCTTCTCCCACCCCTCTTCTCCTTTCTCCTACCCCCATTCTCCTTTCTCCCATTAGAATAAAACATCTCCTTTTGAGATATTTTTTCCTGAAATATTAGAAAATTTTTTAAAAGGAGAGATATTTTATTTTTTCTCCTTTCTCCCAGCCTTCTTCTCCTTTCTCCTACCCCCTTTCTCCTTTCTCCCACCCCCTTTCTCCCTGTCTCCCTTACCCCTGTCCTCCCCCTCCTACTAGATAAACCAATATAACATTTGTAAGGTTATCTGCATTTCATCATTAAAAGCTTGAGCGGCTCTATTGTCAAATATTGTGTGCATTTCCATGTATTTTAAATTGAAGTTTAATGTGCTATTTAAATGAAACAGTATAATTTGTCTGAATTAATACAAGCAGCTAATTTCTGAGAATAAAAACGGGAATAAGCATGATATCTTTCCTGGAATTTAGCGAATCGTGTCATTTGAAACGAAAAATCTCAAAGAATTCATATAAAAAGGTAATTTTTTTATTTCAAACTCTTGCCAAAACATATTGCCTAATTTTGGGAAAGATTTGCTTTCTGCTTATTCACAGAAAAATCATCTAAAACACATTTTAAAATGCTTGAATTAACATGCAAATGCTTCAATTTTGATATGAAAATAACATTTAAGAGATGATTTAAAAGTAAGGTTATGATTTCATTGCACAAGGAAAATGGTAATCAGGTGTGCACAAAACCAAACTGTAGGAGAAAAAAAATACAAGTGAATGCAGGATACAGAACATCAAAAGCTTTAAGGGTTGTAAATAGTTCAAGATAAACTTTGCATTATCATGATGATGGAGTTAAAAAGTTATATCCATACTGAAAGTATATCAGGTTTATAAGAACATGAAATCTTTACCATGTTTAACATTTAGCTACCAACTTTCAAAAACCTTTAATAGGAGTTTTGTTCAATTTTTCACAAGCTTTTGTTTATTATTTGAATTAACATTAACCATCAATCATACAGCTAACTATAAAATTTATGCTGAAAATCATCCAGAGTTATGCCCATTTACAAATTATTGAAAAATTGCTGATATTTTCGTTTCTGTTCTTTGACTTCAGTTTTTGTCAACCACCTGGTATGAAACTCATTCACAATATATTTCCACAAAACTCAGATCAAGTACAAATTTGGGTAGCATGACTTTTACCGTTTTCTTCAGTTATGTCCCTTTATAACTTTAAATGAAATGCAATCCGGGGCTTCATGTGTATCCCTTGGACATATTCCCCATTTATTACTGAATGTATGGACACAGGTTATTCTAACAGTAACATTTAAAACAGATATCATTTAAATATATAAAACGTTTTAGAAAATCACAAAAACTTAACTTACTGCTATTTAATCAGATATAAGATAAAATTAATATCACTAATTATGCTAATGATTTGTTGATCTATTTGTTTTAATCATAAACATGATAAATACAAAAAATATCATTTATCATGCTAATATAGAAAATGCTGCTTTCAGAAAATCCTGCAATGATGTCGTCTAAAACAAATAAGTAATTTAGTCATAAATGTGTTGTCTGTATCATAAAGTTTTTTGGGAGAGATTACGTATTGGTGTGTAGTAAACTCTAGTGTACTGACTGTATAGATTTAAGAAGATGTGGTATGAGTGTCAATGCAATGACAAATAAATGAGATGACTCTCCCTTCAAGTCACACTGTATAAAAGTAAACAACAATATGTCAAAGTACAGCCTTCAACAAAGATCCTTGGCTCAAACCAAACAGCAAGCTATAAAGGACCTCAAAAATGACCAGTGTAAACCATTCAAATAAGATAACCAACAGTCATGACAGTAATCTATTTTAATTAGAGAAACATTTATGAACCACATCAACAAACAAAAACCACTGAACATGTATAACAGGTTATATTCCTGGTAAACATTTTATTGAAAAATTCCACGAAAGCACAAGTTGCTGTGCACAAGGTTACAAAACACAGTAAAGATTCTAATTGCAAACAAACCATGGTGCAATAATTACTATGACTCAAAACATTCAACATTGTCATAAAGCTTATATCCTTCTTTGGGATCACTTAAGGTGGTACCTAACACTACAGGGAGATAACTCTGTAAAATCAGCTGAACGTTTTTATTACGTTGTGTTGTTAAGAGAATATTAAGCTTTTCAATGATCAAAATTAGTGTTTGTCAAACTGCTATATATAACCAGTGTAATTTTTCTGATAAAACTATTGGTTAAAATTTTTGGAAATTTTTATATTTTTATCAAAGGGTCAAAGTAAATACTACATTGTATGTCAAAATTTTATGAAAATTAAACAAGCCAAATTAATTTTAGTTAAAGTGTTGGGTACCACCTTAAGACAATATTTTTGTTGTTTGTGTCAGTCAGTTGCTGTTTCATCATGCTCATTGCTGTCTATCCCACATACATGTAGGTGTAAACATGCAATAGAAAAAGCAACTTGCACAGAATTTATGAGAAGCACATGAAATTGACTTTCATCCTCATGTGAATGACTAAGACATTCTTGCAGGGTTTTCTGTTTTTCTTTTGTGTGACTAGTGTAGAACTTAATCATCACCTTTCGCCAAAACAATCACAGCACAAAACTTTTTAAACGTACAGCTAGAAATAGAAAACTTTCTATTATTTTGAAATAATGTACTGTACATGGATTCATAATCAAGTGATTATCTTTGGTTTGGAACAAATTTTTGTGGACTTTATTAGAATAAATTAAAGTAATCAACAATTTTAATGTTTAACAAAATTAAAATTTTCCTTTTGGATTGTATGCAAAATCAAATACGAAAAAGACAAGATCCATTTAATCATATTTAGAAAATACAATTTTTATTCAATCCACAAAAATTGATAAATCAACAGCACAACATGTACAAGTTAAATTAATAGGAATGGAAAGCTTTTGTTGATTTTTGTTCCAAAGCAAATCTGGAAACACATCACCAGTGTATTTCTAACAATTTTTTCAACTGAATGTAACCAAAAATTGTTATTTCTGATATATGTAAAATAGACAAAATTCTTTAATATCAAAATTATTAATTGTGCTACAATTGTTGTAATTAGCACAAAGTCTTATATAGCTCTCATGAACATATTTAATTGCTTAGTTTATATTCAATTCTTTTATCTTTTACAGTGGTATCCAGAAGTTAGTCATCATTGTCCAAACACACCAATTATATTGGTAGGAACAAAACTAGATCTGAGGGAAGATAAAGAAACAGTAGAGAAACTGAGAGAGAAGAAACTGTCGCCAATCACATACCCACAGGGACTGGCCATGGCTAAGGAAATTAATGCCGTCAAATATTTAGAATGTTCAGCTTTGACACAGAAGGGTCTGAAAACAGTGTTTGATGAAGCTATCCGAGCAGTGCTGTGCCCTAAACCCAAACCAAAGAAAAAGAAGTGCAAAGTCCTATAATATGAGAACTTAATAGAATTTTATGTGTTTTTTGGGGAGGATGTTTTTGTTATTAAATATAGTACAGTTATGTAAACTCTCATTTATTAATAGACATAATATGTGATATTGAAGAAAGTATTACACATGGTGTGTGACATGGTTTGTAGGCTGAACACGAAATATGTTTGTTTTTACACAAGAAATTTGTGTCATAAGACTACATTAGATTTGTTGAATAATGTGTTTTATTTCACTCTGATCAATATCAAAAAGAAAAAAGCTTTTGATAAAATTTTATTTGTTGACTGATAGAAAAGCAGAAGAACAAGACATTTCGTAGAAAATATTGTTGAATAACACTGTTTGGCTTCATAAATTTTTAAGTACAGTTAACTCTCGTTGTCTCGAACTCGGTTGACTCGAAATTTCGGATGAGTCGAAGTTTTCACGTGGTCCCGAACTTTGTTCCATACAAAAGTATGTAATTCGAATCCTGATGAGTCGAAATTGGATGAGTCGAAATTTCGGTTGAGTCGAACTAAATTTACGGTCCCAAGGTTAACAAAAGCATTCAAAAATCATTTTTTATCTCGAACTAATACACATATGTCAAAACATGACCTCCGGGATTTAAATGGATTGAAGAGTTAATCTGACAATACATGTGTGATTAAATTTCCGGTCACTGACCACTGTATTGATTTATGACATGCTATTTCCATGAGTGTTTTCCTAAGATTTATAATAATTTTGTAGAATTTTTATAAATAATTAGTGATAAATTGTTAATGTTCATGAAAAAGTATTTTAATTGTTTACAAAACAATTAATTTGTGATTTACACTAATGAGCTTGGGTGTGTATAAAGTGAGGATTATGGCTTCCGTGGATGATCACCTAAAAACTACTCAAACGGCGTCTTTAATCTTATTATATGTTCTTTTGAAAACAAAGAGTGAGATAAAACAAAATGAATAGAAATCATTTTTTTTTTTTAATTGAAACAATTGAATAAGTAAAAATAACAGTCATTATAATAATAAAAGACTGTGACATACAAATACATCGATCTGATACTAGAATATCGATCCCCTTGTCATATTCACCCGGATTTATTTTAGCTTTACCAAGCTAAGCAAGAGTTGTGTCCCTTAGATTGTCGAACTTCCGGTGTTCGTTTGAGTTGAACTACGTGTATCTCGAAATATTTCTCTGGTCCGGCTGACTTCGACATAACGAGAGTCGACTGTATGTTTAAAAGTAAAATAAAAATGAAATTTTTATTCAGAATTGAAAAAGCAAATCAATGTTGAACACGGAAGTTCTTAGTTTTGTCTACAAAATATTTGGAGGGGATTTGAACAAGTAATCTGTATTTTATTATATATTGTAAACACTATACATATTGTAATGAAAACAAACATATTTGCATGTGTATGCCTTTTAATACCAGGGAGCCTTTTAATTTGATACAAGAAATCAAGAAGTATTTCATAAATTAATGCAGTTTCAATACTGAAACACTTCTATAGGATATTTTGAGGCAATGCTTTTGTAGTAGATAAAATAATAAGTAATGTTGCACAATGAACGTCATGATTCACATTGCACAATTTAATATTTCAATTTTATTTTTATATTTTCTAGATTATAAGGGATATCTACCCATTTCTGGTACATTACATGGTAGTTGCAAAAATACTGTTAATATTTTGATTATTGATTTGTAATTCATGTTTTATGTCTAGATCTAAAGAATTTTAGGGCATTTAGTGCTATTTTGTTTGATAGAACTTTTTTTATATGATTAAAATTCATTTCATTTTGTAAACATTTTTTAGCATTCTGAAACTTCATTGAGTTGAAATAAAATATTTTCTTATTTTAGCAAATATCTTTTATGAAAAAAAGTTTTCTTCATTATATGTTCATATTTCAAACAGTGTGAAAACGTTATAGTTATAATTTATGGCAATTTCATAATATTCAGTTTCATATCTGATCTTATGCCAAACTTATGAGATGTGTTTATATCTGAAATTTGATACAAATAGTCATAAAATGCTCTATCATTTGCTGTTTTAATAGAAATGCTCTGTTGACAACTGTCTTTTCTTTGTAAGATTTTATCTGCTTTGTTGGCTTCTGTGTTGCTTCTTATTAAAGCTAGAAAATTTTATTTTTAATTTTTCTCAAAGGATAATTTGTGAATTTGTTATATTTTTATCATAGAAGTTTATTGTTCTGTTTTTGAAGATGGTCCTTTGTATGTACAGTGTACATTTACCATACCAAATGTAATGTACATTGTACATGATTATTATATAGATAATGTACATAGGCTGAACATATGTTATATATCTATAGAATTGTACAGATATTTTTTCTTAACTGTTTCATTTCACAGACTGTAGAAATGTGATGTTTGTTTCATAATTTGTGTCTGACAGCAAAACGTTTAATTGTTTGAGTAAAGTCTATAAATACGCACATAATTGATTAATTGGTATATTTGAGTTAGTTTTAGAAATTCAGTTGTCTTTCATTTATATAGTGGGAAATATATTAAAAGTATTTATATATTTTTCTCACTTTGAAGTTGAAAGACTTTAAATCCTTTAAGAACCTTTGCAGTAGCATATTGTAAATTCAAGTTGTCTCCTCCTAGATATCTAAATAAAGGGAGGTAATAAACTCAATTATTGTTCATTTCACCTAGACTTCTTTGCAGTTATATGTGCATTTTATTAAACTAAATAAAACAACTATTACTTATCTTGCACTTTTTTTTTAAATTTTGTTACATATGTAATATTATAGGGTTATTGCATGAATATTGTGGAATATTGTCCCGAGTAGAATTTTATATTGCACGAGCTTGCGAGTGCAATATATGTTCTACGAGGGACAATATTCCCCAATATTCATGCAATAACCCTTTTATTGTATAGCAATATAATATTTGAAAGTAAAAATTGGTTTAAACTAAGATTTTGTCGTTGATGACGTCATGAATTTTGAAGATTTATTGCACTAGTGCAATAATAGAATTTATTGCACACTAACTTTTGGTTACTTTCTGTTGTTAATATTATATTGCTATACAGTATTAGGAGATATTGAATCTTTAACATTCTAGTATTGTTTTGTTCTGAATAACTTTACGAGTGTTTGAACATTTCTATTTCCTCTTTGTAACATAATTGTAATGCTAATATAATGATAGATTTGTTCTTAGACAATTAAATTCACTTGTTGATTTTTCAAAGCTTGCTGAACAATACATTTGTAGTTAATATTTTCCTGTTTTCATTATGTGTAATCATTGTATGGGTTCTCAGATGTACTGCTGTCAATCTTCATTTAGTTTTTCATCCACCCTTCTTTCATTCCAAAAAAGGTCACTAGGGTCAAAAACGAATAAAGTGATAGATTTGAATTGTGATACAAAATGTTTAGCTGATAATTTTAACAACTTAAGGAGGTAGACCTAGGTTAAGGGAAATAACTCTTTAAATCATCAGTACGTTTGTGTCAACCATTTTCAAAAATATATTCTAAGCTTCTAGGTTACATAGATTATTTTCAATCTGTTTCAGGTAAATGCTTAAAATACATTGATGAACTTGACTTTTACAAACGCTTAACTGATTTAAAGAGTTATCTCCCTGAACCAAGGTCTACTACCTTAAAAAGATACTAAAAAGTTTGATTTTATTTTGTAAATGTTTATTTTTCTGTCTGCATTCTCAAAAGAAGACTGAAAGATAAAGTACCACTTGGAATATCTGATATAATGCTTCTTTTTTTGCAACAAGGAGTTTTAAGGGATTTGAGAAATTATTTGAAATGGAGTAGAGATATATTTGAGATTCTGAGAATGGAGAAACCTAAATTAAATAAATAATGGTAGAAATCGTAGAGTTTAGATAGGAAAAAGTCAATGACTTTGTTTGAAATGTGTTCTTTTTGTTGCATTAAATTAAGATTATGGTGCCAAGTTTTTATCTAGCTATGCATGAGATATGGTAACATATTAATTATTTTGTCAGTATCGGACTTATGTTATCATGCTACCACATTTTTCTGTTGATTTTCTTAGGATTTATAACATTCTTTTTATAATAGGATATTTATACAGGATATTGCTGTTATTTTCTTAACCTAATCATGTTACTTTGAATGAAGAAAATTCGTCTTAACAATAGCTTGTAAATTAAGGCATGGAAGGAATTGATTTATCATTTACTTTTTACTGTTGTTCATCATAGCCAGAGACCAGTGCTTTTTTGCTTTGAGGGGAAACAGTTTAAATTTTAGTTTTAAAGTCAATTCTGTTTTGATGGCATTACTGTTCGGTTAAAGCTCCAGATTTTATCTTTGTCGATCTGTTTTCATAACATGACAGTTTGGAAAAAGCTCTTAGATTTGATCTTTAATTTGTAAGGCCAGTGTATCAGTAACTATTAACTTTGTAATTGTTATAATAGAATCTGTGTAGGTTAATCTGTAACTGAAGTTTACACACCTAAACAAAGTAATCATGTTCACTTCATGTATTTGAATGTTTTCATTTGGTGTGAATATATATAACAAATGTATATGTTCATATAGGCTTCATTTAATGATCAATAAAATATTAATATAATTTATTTTTGTTTTGTTGTATTTTTAGATGATCATAAAAAATTGTGTGGACTTAAGGTGTTGACGACATTGCTGTCCTCTGGGAAGACATTTGGTTTCCAACTTTCCAGACAATATCTTGAGAATTAGTGTCCATAGATACCTGGATTGAAATTTTGTATTTGTGTCAGACACACGTTTCGTCTACAAAAGACTCATTAGTGATGTTCTAATAAATAAGAAAGTGTCCCTAGTACATGGATGCCCAATCCACTTTATCATTTTCTATGTCAGTGGACTGTGAAAATGGGGGAAAATCTCTAATTGACATTAAAATTAGAAAGATCATATCATAAGGAACATGTGTACTAAGTTTCAAGTTGATTGGACTTCAACTTCATCAAAAACTACCTCGACCAAAAACTTTAACCTGAAGCGGGACAGACAACGCACGCAGGAACAAACACATAGACCAGAAAACAAAATGCCCATAAGGGAGCTACCATTTGATTTTTATGGGGGGGCTAGGATGAAAAATTTTGTCCTGCATTTTTTTTTAGTTGTAATCTCTGTCCTGCCTTTTTATTTTTCACTCTATTCGGTCCTTTTTTTTATTAGTTTATCCTGACTTTTTTACCTAAATTGTCATCCTGCCTTTTTTTTTTGCAAAGTGTCTCATCCTGCCTTTTTTTTTTACTTAAAACTCCTGTCCTGCCTATTTTTTTCAAATTTCATCCTAGCCCCCCAATAAAAATCAAATGGTAGCTCCCTAAATGGGGCATAAAAAAGTCAAAAAGGCCAAATAAATTACAAATTTGCAAGAGCATTGAGAACCAAAAATTTCTAAAAGTTATGCCAATACATTGCAATATATACAGAT
This sequence comes from Mytilus galloprovincialis, assembly GCF_965363235.1. Taxonomy (NCBI): domain Eukaryota; kingdom Metazoa; phylum Mollusca; class Bivalvia; order Mytilida; family Mytilidae; genus Mytilus; species Mytilus galloprovincialis. Next base: position 2,965,098 of record NC_134846.1, on the reverse strand, counting down.
GAAACAATATAAATAATATTGACACAATTATGTGCACACTACGAAACACAATATTAATAATACATGATCATGGTATTTTTGAAACCTTTGAAAATAAATGTCAATCTAAAATTACCAGTGATTGTATATCGGTTGGCAATCAAATTTGGGGCCGTCTAACCTATACAGAAAGGAACTGACCATTCTTCTAATGTTGATGTGGTTCATAAGTGTTTCTCGTTTCTCGAATTATAAATAGATTAGACTGTTGGTTTTCCTGTTTTAATGGTTTTACACTATTAATTTTTGGGGCCCTTTATAGCTTGTTGTTCGGTGTGAGCCAAGACTCTTTTTTGAAGACCGTTCTTTGACCTATAATGGTTTAATCTCTTTCTCTCCCTCTCTGGTGTTTTGTTTACCCGTCCTTTGACCTATAATGGTTTACTCTCTTTCTATCCCTCTCTTTGGTGTTTTGTTTTATCATAACAAGTTACTGGTGAAGTTCAATTTCACGATTTTAGCTTATCTCCTTGTTCAATAATAAGCTCTTTCCATAGAATTAAATTTTTGATAAAATTCTTAATAACTACTAGATTTTTGTTCAAAGGGAAATAATTCATTAGATTTTTAACAGACATTGTATCAATGATAATTGCATTTTGGATTTTTTTCCTTTTCTTTAGCAAATTGATTGAAGAATTTAGTGGAAGGTTTGTTTGTTATTTTATGTAGTTTACACCATGACAAGTTAATATAGATCAAGTATGAATTTTGTTGCATTACAATGTATTTCAACCGGTAGGGGACTATGTAATGCCATGTAATACTCACAGAATGCTTGTTAAATTTCTTGAAAGCGGCTGGATTGTTTGCTGGTTGCTCAGCGCCCAGTGACAAATGTTTTTTTTTAGAAAATAAACTGGTTTAAGAGAGAATTAAAAAAATAGTTGCGTTCTCTGTTAAAATTTGATATTCAAAAAAACAAATAAGACATTGTTCTTGATTTAAAGATGAAAAGCCATCAGACTATCAAGAACAATACACCATATGATGATTAATAGAGGGTGGTTCCACTCCACATTAATTTTGTTTTTGTTCCAGTGGTATCCAGAAATCGTTCACCACTGTCCAGATACACCAATTATTCTTATTGGCACAAAGTTGGACTTGCGAGATGACAAAGAAATGTTGGAGTCGCTCAAATCTAAGCATCTGTCGCCGATAACACCACCACAAGGCATGGCGCTGGCTAAGGATATTAAAGCAGTTAAGTATATGGAATGTTCTGCGATGACGATGAAGGGACTGAAACCTATATTCGATGAGTCTATTCGAGCTGCTTTAAACCCACCACCTGCTCGTCTAAGGAAGAAAAAGAATTGCATACTTATATGAAACTATTTGTGTTTTATTACTGTTTATTTACAAACTTTTTTAGTTTAGTGGTCATGTATTCATGACAATTTCCTTTTCAAATGTTCATTGTTTCCTCAAAATTATTTAATGTACTATTACATATTATTTAATATATACTTGATAGAATTTAATAATTTATAACTGACTGTATAAAACAGCTCTTGCTAATCTTTTTTAAATTTTGAAAATGAGTTTGGCAGATGTTCCATGATTTTTTTTACGGAGATAAATGTGCGATTTTAAAAATTAAACAAACGTAATAATTCAAATATCGTTGGGGTTGAGCAACGGTGAATCCAGTATTTAAAATGTATTGTTTGGAAGCAAAATTTATGACATATTTCAGTTGAAAATTTTTCCAACTTGTTCACATATTAAAATCCAAACAAATGTTGATAATCAAGAGAATTGAATTACCTCCCCTAGACCAAGTTTTTAAGGGGGGATTAATATTTTACCACAAAAAAAGCATTTTTTCAGCCTCATTTTTAAGAATACTTGCTGGAAACTTCAAAATGTGTGCTTCTGTTGTAGATACACACAAAGCATCTATGCATGTCTTTTTAAACAAGAGTCTCAAGAGTTATTCGGCTACATTGTCACTCCACATGACTGAAAAAACATATGGTCCAGTAGCTCAAAATGGAGTATAATTTTAAAGATAAAAAAGATTTAGTATGATTGCCAATGAGATAACTCTCCACAAGAGACCAAATTACACAGAATAGTTCCCCTTTGTTTCTGTACTATATTTGTCTATAAAAATAATGTGCTTAACTATACAGAGTGAAAGAAAGATTATCAGAAAAGGTATGGAATTTTCTTTGATCTTTCAGACCTTCAAAACTTCTATCTCGTATGTCAAAACAATCATTATAATAATGTTGATTATTTATTTAATTTATTTCACAATATATCTCTTATAATTTTTTGAGTCATATATCATCATGTACTGTAATTTAAACACTAACATAAATGTTTTCATGTAAACATTAATAGCAGCCTGTATAATTAATTGTACCCCTTATGTCAAATTGGAGAAGAAAAAAGTTCTTTTTACTATTTTTTTGTACTTTTTGTTTTGAATATAAATGTATTATATTATAATTATGACTAAAGGTTGTTCTGCGTATGCATAGTTGATGACAATCCATTTTTTTTTTTTTTTTTAAATTGTATATCAATAAAATCTTTGACTTTGACTTCGTTTTTCTTTTTGATGATGATATTGTGAATTTTGCATCAACTTATGGATTTTGGAAATCCAATGGTATTTCCTACTTCTCTAATCAATTGTTGAAGTATGAATAATACTGTCTCCAACCAGCAGTCTGAACATTGATGGTTTTGGCTATTCTCTATAGATGTTTTAATACTTAAAGTTGACCGAAGATGAATTTGGCTCTTCTTTAGGTCATATAACTTATCAACTGTTCATATTTTTATACATCCCTGACAAAGACTGTTTTCAGCAGTGAATTCCTGATAATGTTGAATCCAGAAAAGAGCTTCTTATTCACACTAGGCATAACAGATTTTTAGGAAATTAAGGTATATCTCAGCCACTTTTTACTCTTCGTTCGATAGTTGAATATCTTAAGCTTTTAACTATCATATTTTCCTTTTGAATCAGGTTTATGAGCATTAGACATTAGAACTTGTCGACTTCTGATAGATTAACATCAAGTGGCAAGTATAACACACATTTTAAAACAGGCTATTGACTCTAAAGTTTATTTTTTTTGACTGGTTACAAACACTGGTTTGACATCCTGGTACCAAGTCAAGTAAGAGCAATGTAAAAGAGTTAAATCAGGCTTTCAATAGGTACATTTTGAGGGGGAAATTTTAAAACTGCTAAATTTCTTTACACCACTAAATCATTGGAAATAAGTAGACCTTCCCCTCAAATTACAGGGATTATATGTTTGATTTTACTAATATTGGTTGCTCTTACTTGACGAAGTACCAGGAAGTTTTGAACACTTGTAGTTGAAGTAGGTGTTTGAAATATTTACTAACTAGAGGCTATCAAGAGCTCTTCAGGCCAGGTGAGCTAAAAAGACCTTAAACAATAAAATTCATCAGTCAAACTGCTGACCAAATATGAAGTTTCTCTGTTCAAAAGTATGGGAGAAATGTTAACGAAAATTTTAAAGTTTATTCAATATTCGAAAAATTGAATAATATACATGTATTAGCAAACTTGATGCAACTGTCTGAAGGATCCAAAAAGTACACACCATGACTGTTGACTTAGTATAAAAATATTCTTTTCATAAGTAGTGATAAAACTTCAATTGAAATATTTGTTAACCAAACAGAATTCAATAAACTTAATAAAGCCATCAATCCTAAAGTTGGTGTTTCACAAAATGACCTATTGTGGTCTGTCTTTCGATTTTTATGTTAATCGATTTTGTGTCTCTTTCTGATCTTTTGAGTTTATTCAATTGTAACTGATTTTTACAGTTTGTACATATGAAGTGCTGTTACACAATCACCACATTCTTTATGTGGTTGTTCCACATGAGGAGCCTGTAGTACAGTGGATTTCTTAAGTTTATGTCAATCATAGTTTTTTTGTAAATTGTTATGTTGTTATGTTATAAATTAGTCAGTTAGTTTTCTCGTTTAAATTGTTTCACAATTTTTCATATCGTAGGCTTTTAAAGCTGACATTACAGTATTGTTTTTTTCACATTGTTGAAGGCCATACAGTGGCATATGAGGCTATGATTGCTTACTATCTCTTCATTTGAACTTGGGTGGATAGTTGTCTCATTAGGAATCAAACCACAACTCCTAGGATATTATTTGAAGTATATGTCTTGAACAATGAGGTTACTATGTTTAAGAAGAACATATAAAAAAAAAAAAATAACAAAAATATTGAACTCCAAGGAAACTGAAAGTCTTTTATACAAATGTTGACAATGGCAAAATCAAAAGCTCAAACAAATCTAGCGAAAAGAAAACAACTCATATTCTTGACTTGGTACCGACATTTCCTTAAATGTAGAAAATGGTGGATTTAACCTGGTTATATTGCTAGCTAAACCTCTCACTTCTATGAAAGTCACACAGAATTCTATTATAATGACAACGTGTGAGCAAAACGAACAGACATAATGGGTAAAGACTTCAAAAATTGTGGTACAGCTGTCAAATGCTTTAGAATTAAGAATAAGTGATGTCAAGAGCTCTTGGTATCTCCTGTATCAGAAAAACAATTAATCAGCAGATTAAGGAGATATTTAATTTTACTGCAATCTGTGAGTGCTCAATAAAATAAAAATAAAAGAAACCATATTGTAAAATTTACTGAATAAACAAATATTGACAATTTCACACACTGAATTGGAACATAATTGATGTAACACAATGCTTTAAGTCGTAATGTTAGTTCTCATCTTCAAATATATTCCTTCTCTTTCTATCTGCAAAAGATAAACATTTTTTTATATTACTTACATTTGTTTAATTGATCGAAATAATGTCTTTCAAACTATTATAAGTAAATCAGTTATACAGAGCGAACTTTTAATGAGCTGTCTGACATTTCTATAATGCTTGTTTATATTGTTTATTCTCATTTTGTTATGTTGTGTCACATGCTATAAATATATGGTGTAATGGCAACAAAGATTTGAATTGAAATTGAATTGTAAGTTTTTCAAAACACTGTGAAAATACATTTTATACTTTTATCTCTACAGAAGTCTTATACACAGAATTGAAAGGACCAATATCAACAAAGCTGTAGTTAATCATAATGAATTCTTACCTGCATGACATTAAGAGGCAGTCAAATTCTTATATTTTCTACCTTAAAATAGCATGTAAACCTCGCAAATGTTTCTTTCTATCTTTTTTTACAGTGACTTGACTGTTAGTGTTGCTCTATGAATATAGAATACTTTTAGAAAGAAAAACTATATGAAAGCTTAGTTTAGACATGTTTATAGCAATTCAAAATAATAACAGTTCCTTCAGCATGGAAATGACTATAATATACCTATACAAACTGATAGAATAATTTTGTCACATCATCATTAAAGTGGAGTTAAAGTCTTATAGGATTGTAAGTATGTTTTATTTTATCACCTTGCACTTTCACATTTTGGCTGAACAGTTTGTCAATATTCTGACCAGTTGAACAATTTGATTTAATAAAACAAATTGCAATTTGGTCAAAATTTTGAATGGGTTGCAATTGGTGGACAACAACACTAACAGTCAAGACACTGTAATTTCAATGAAAATCAATGAAATTCTTTATGTTTCATAATATTTAAGATGAAGAAGAAAATGAGGAACCTTTCTGACCTATATCTAATTTGACCTTTCTGACCTATATTTAATTTGACCTTTCTTACCTATATTTGAATATAGCATCATTCTATTACGTCTTCTTTATCACATATATACTGAACAATATCTCTTGGTTTCATTAATCTGTCAGCATCAGAATCAGGTATTTCAAAAGCTAAAATAAAACAAAGAGTCAACAAAATGTATCTAGTACTTTTCAAAAACAAGCTTTTTAATCCTTCAAATTTTCAGACTCCAGTATTCGTAATCATTTTTGTATGCACATTGGTAGAACCTTTTGTATGCACATTGGTACAAACTATATTTGCTCCAGTGTAAAGGGGACAAGAAACACACATAAAACCTATTCAACACTTCTACATGTATATAATGTGCATGCCACAAACCAGATGGCAGTAATTTACTGTTGTCTTGGGCTGTCTTAAGTAACCTTTAGTTTACTGTTACTGTTAATAAGTATAAATGAGGTTGTTTGTTTTCTCCTTTGGTGTGTTGTTCGGTTTACCCTCACATGCCTTTTATAACTATTGACTATACAATTTGGGTTTTACTCATTGTTTATGTAGTCACAGTGAACTGTATTTGTTCACAAATTTGTTCTTTGGTAAACAGTTATTTCATTGACAATCATACCACATCATTAGCATTTTAATACAGTTCAAATACAAATAAGACAATTTGTATTTATGGAAACTAAACTGATACCTACATAGATATGGTATATATATATAACATGTATTACATCAACTTATTTACTAATCGGTGTACTTACAAAACTCATCTTCAATGGCCATAATTATTTCCACTTGATCTAAGCTGTCTAAACCCATATCATTCATAAAATGAGACTCCTCAGTAAGCTGAAAGACATATATATTCAAAATTAGATTCTATCTAAAGACGGACACAGCTAGCACCCAAAAACCTCAAAATTTCATTAAATTCCTTATGTTCCTCTAACATGGGAGTTAATTAAAGATGGTTTTCACTTATCGATTCATTGCTTTTTACTCCAAAGAAATGTAATTTTGTATGTTCCGTGGAAGAAAAAGAAACATAAGTAATTTCAAATTTAATGTAATATTATAATGTGACAGGGGAAGTTATTTGAAAATTGTAGGAGGACCAAGGTCTCAGCTACCTTAAAAGTGTATGTGTGCTGTGAGAAGTTTCAAGAGGAGTTGTGAGTGGTAAACATGGTAAATGGCACTCACTCAGTTGCATATATGTAGCAATGGCTGTATAAAAACTCCAGTTGAAATGCATGACGTATTAATTACTTTTATTTCTTAAAGATTTCACCAACTCCTATATATGACATCTTGAGATCTGAGAACATCAAATACCACATGGGGAGACTCTGTCAAGTGTTAATCTAGAATGTTCTGTTTATAATTTGCGATTTAGTTGATTGCAATCAGGACTTGGTAGTAATTTGTTTGTGAAAAGGACATGCTTTATTAACTATGTTAACAGGGTTTATTTTACAAATGTAAAGTGGAACAGAATATTTCAAGTCTTTTCTTACCTTTTCTGGGTTGATTTTGTCATACAATCTTAGAACAAGCATGACCCTCTGTGTAATAGCATCAAAGGTCATTGGAACGGCTGCACCATATGATCTTGTTAGGTTTAAATTTGGTGTCTGGAAATAAAGAGAATTATTTATATAATATCATACCTTTTCTGCTGTTATTTTGTCATAAGCTTTCAACACTTTCATGACACGTTCTGTAATTTCTTCTGGTTGCAGCGATTTTGCTTTTCCATAAAATCGCACTCCAGAGTTCAAATTGGAAGGTGAAATCTGAAGCAGAAAAATATTAGTAATCTTGTACTTATTATCATGATTATGCAAGAGGGTTCAAATGGTGGACTTCATTTCTGTATTTTTTCATCAACATGATCAAGTAGACCATTTTTCTCTATTCATTAAATTCTACTGATTGTTTTTTTTTTGTCTTCAATTAGCCAATTTATTAAGCTGCAACACAGCAAAAATCAGCTGGCCCCTAAGCAAAACGTATCCACATTCAATGAAAATTGATGTCACACTAAAGTTGTGACCTAACTAAAATAACATACTGTACAAGAATAATTGTAACAAAGACCAGAGGCTGTGTACATTCATATATATATTTTGTTGCCCTATAAAAAGAAATGTCACATGTACATAAAACATGGCTAAAACTTGATTGACAGAAAAAATACTATGTATTCAAAAATTGTTTATTATAGGACTGAATATATATACATTGTAGTTTTATATTCATGATATTCTGGGTTGCTACATATCAACATCTTATTTTAATAGATTGTCTAGCAGATTTACCATGTTTACAAAAAGTTTTTAAACAATTATCTCTCTAATTTTACCAATTAATTTTTTTTCTAATTATAAGCATGTGCTGTTTTCCTTCTTTTCTTCTTTTTTAAACATTTGCACATGCATGCTGTAACTTTAAAATCACTTTTTCTTGAAATAATTATAAAACAAATTTTCAGGCTTTCAGCTGTTATGTTTGATTTGCTGACTATAAACTTTAAATCAACTAAATCTAAAACTTGCAGAGTGTCATGTTTCTGATGTAATCAGCCACAGATAACTGGCTGATGTAATCAAGGAAAAAAGTTTTTTTCTGATGTTATCACATTTGAACTAAACATGTCTGGTTATCATGGTTATTAATTTAATAAATATATAACTTTTTTAACATCCTAATGAAAGTTATAAGATAACCCATGTAATATTAATTTGACTACACAAAGAGTGGTTTATGTTTATCATGCTTATGGTTTTCAGTACATCGATTTTGTAGTATTTAGACGGTTCGTCCTTTCCCCAACATATTGTAAGTTCAAGAAATATCCTGGACATTTTTATGTTGCATTGTTGATCATTTTTGGAATTAGAAAAAAATTACACTGATGATAAAATGCAATGCCAATGGTTGTTATACCATGTAGCAGGATTTGATTTGATATTCGTGTTCTAACACCACTTTTGGGCTATTTCGTGATAACTAGTTTTAAATTTTAATGGTGGAAGAAGCCAGAGTGCCAGAAGAAAACCAAGACCTTCGAAAAACTGACAATTGTAGTCGATTAAGATTGGATCTGAGTGTATCCTCACGAGCGGGGTTTGTGCTCACAACCTCAGTGTTGATTGGCTAGTGATAATTTATAGAAGTAACTATTTTGACCACTCAGCCACTGAATAGGAATCTGCATGGAATGATAGATAAAAGTTTGAAAAATTTAAAAACGTTGACAGTACAAAACACCTTGCATGTTGTGATCCAAATTCTTTTAATCCTCAGTTATTGTGTTAAGGAATACTGGATAATATATTTGCAGGGGGTGTTTTGCTACTTTTTTCATTGTCCTTTTGAAAATGTTTGACATGTTTGAAGGATTATTTGATTATATCAATATTCATATTTGCAAACTATGATAATGAAATGGTCTTTTGTTGGTGATCCTTACATGTTATTTGCAGAATAGTTTTTGTACAAAAAGAAACAATAATATTTAGCTGAAGTACTCAAAAACACATGATTTTTCTACAGATCATGCTTGTGTCCTTCAAAAAAAGTGTAGGCCGAAAACTCAGATATCTACCTTGGATAGAAGTTTGTGAGAATTCAAGCAACTTAGTTCATTTGTTTGATGTCTATTATGTACATATGACACTGCACTAAATCTACAAATCGATCGTCTAAGAACTGTTGGGTGAAATTTAAACAGAGCTCGCACGTTCCTCACAACAGTTGCCATTTTTAGTGACCTTCACCTTATTTAAATGGAAAAACATAGATGGTGCACGCTTGTGTAATTTCCGGAAAAGAGATAGTTGATAACCGTACTAAATTTGAAGTTGACAACGCACAATAACGTAATTAAAATAAAATTATTAAGATCGTTGATGACATTTCCAGTTATAAAATCGAATATTGATTTCTTATATATTTTTTTTTATAAACATGATTTATTTTTAATGAGAATTTGATAATGATTAGGCAGAAAGTTAAGACAAAGTGTCAGACAAGTTAAGACAAAATATCAGACAAAAATAAAATACTAACTGATGCCAGAGACATATAATACAATGTATTATATGTCTCTGCTGATGCACAACACGGATTCCGCAAAAGACGATCATGCGAATCCCAACTAATCGTAACCATCAACGACATTGCATCAAAATGAAAAAGCTGCGGCCAAGTAGACATCATCCTGCTAGACTTTGCTAAAGCATTTGACAAGGTACCACTTATGGGTCCTCAATGCTCTTCAACTTTGTACTTTTTTGTTTGGCTTTATAACTATTTTGATCTGAGCGTTACTGATGAGTCTTATGTAGACGAAACGCGCGTCTGGCGTATTTAATTATAATCCTGGAACCCTGGTACTTTTGATAACTATTAAGTCAGAGTTTTTTTTTTACTTTTGAATAGTTTTTATGACAGCAATTTTCTTTTCTTATCAATCGTTAAAAGCAAAAGTCGAAACATGAATATAATGCTTAAAACACGTGCGTTGGTAAGACAATTTGAATGTACCAATTTCAAAACAGTTATGTATATCAAAGTTAATCGATGAAGTTTAAAATCAGAGATATTTATTTACTATTGAACATTTTTCGTTAAAACAGCAGTTTTCTTTTCCAGGACCATCGTTAAAAAAAAGAGAAGACGCAAAAGTATTCCTCAAGCCGTTGTATGTTATTTTCAAATTTTGTTCATTTAAATGTTTTGGAGTTTAGTACGTTCATTTTCACTGAAATAGTACACATTTTTTTTGAGGGGTCAGCTGAGGTCCACCTCCGGTTGTGGGATTTTCTCACGGCGTTGAAGACCCATAAGTGGCATTGAGCTGTTTTCTGCTCTTTGGTCCAGGGTTGTTATCTCTTTGACATATTTTCCATTTTCATTCAGTCAATTTTATTTTTCATTGTTGAATGTCGTATAGTATTCTATTGCTGCCTACATTCACGACATTTGATATCTGCATGGTGGATAGCTTAGGGTCATCCTTATTTTGTTAAATACAATACAACGCAGAGGATAACGCACAAAGCGAAAGATAAAACTATTTAGTATTCATCGACAAAATTTTGTTATTTGTTATATAATGTATATAAAATGGTGTGCCAGATATACCAGCCCATTGGAAATAACACTAATATTTTATTAATTAAATGATAATTTAAAAAGTTATATAAATACATTATTAATGTATAGTGGGACTGATGAGATTAAAAAAAAGTTTAACCCCGCCGCATTTTTGCGCCTATCTTAAGTTTCTACATGGCCTTTGTTAGTCTTGTATGAATTTTAATTAAAGTTCATTTATATATTTCGGAGTTTAGTATGACGTTCTTTATCATTAAACTAGTACACATTTTTGTTTAGGGACCAACTGAAGCAACTTTTCTCCCTGTAGACCCATTGGTGGACTTCTGCTGTTTTCTGCTCTTTGGTCGGGTGGTCGTCTCTTTGGCATATTCCACATTTCCATCCTCAATTTTATTACACAAGAAATTTGGACACACATATTACAATCATCAAGTATAGATACTATCGATCTCTATTATGCACTAAAGGGACGAGAGAAGAATCTAAGAAAGTGTACAGTATCCATGGATTTGCTATAAGCCCATATTAAAAGACTACTATACATTTTTTTCTATTTTTCAATGTCTGTATTGTTTATAATTGTAACATTTTTGTCTAATTTTTACATGCGACTAAGTTTCAGGATTAGAACCATTTACTTGACCGATTGTATATGAATTTGGTGATGTCTAAGGGTTAAATGCATAAGAGTCAACTACCATTCCACTATTGCGTGATGCCTATGATCACCTGATATGACTTATCAACGTTTTTCCCAAGAGTAACACGACAGGTGTCTCTTGTGCTCACCCTTCCGGAGCACATGGGATTCCCCCCACCGATTTTTGATCGGGATCATGTTGCCCAATCTATCCATTTGTCTTTTTCCTTTAAGCTATGGATTTGTCAGTTTGTTATCGACTTATGAGTTTGAATGCCCCTTTGGTATCTATTTCAAAATCTATTTTGTATTGTGATCTATTGTTTATACTGTTGTTTATGATTTGATCGTTTTGTATTTTTTTTGCCATGATGTCATTGTATTTGTTTTCGATTGATGAGTATGAATGCATCTTTATTATCTTAATTAGTTTGACTCAGTGTGACACACATTCTAAAGGAACATAGTTTGAAAGTTATATTATGCACCATATACAGGTGACACTTTACCTTTCCAATATTTTAATTGCTATGAAACAGCGAGTCGATCCATTCTTAAACGCTTGTGGATTAGATTCTTAACATGTAACATGTGTAAGAGAACAATGAATAAACTAATTTAAATTAATAAACTTAGTAAAAAGTAAACAAAAGAGAGGCAAAATATACCCAAGGGACATTCAAACTCATAAGCCGATAACAAACAACGCCATTGATGAAAAGAAAAAGACAAACAATAGAACAAAAAACTCAACATAGAAAACTAAAAACTGAGCAACACACACCCCACCAAAAACTGGGATGATATATATCAGGTGATCCGGAAGTGTAAGCCGATCCTGCTATACATCTGGCACCCGGGTTGCTGTTATGTTATTACAACACCGATAATAAGTCTAATTCGATAAGTAACATGTGGGTAAAAGGGGAAAGGATTGTAGTTACGACTTTTAGAAAATATCCGTTGGGTGACTGTCTCATTGACAAATATCGCAGATGATTTATAAATCATTATACAGTAATTGAAAAATGATCGTCAAAAAATATTTTAAGAATTGTATATATCCAAAAATTAACGATACGGACAACCACTGAATTCTGAAGTGGAATAAAAAATGTCAATTTCGGATTGAGAAATGTATAAAAACATATGTCACCCTCGGTCTTTTGTACAGATATGCATGAACATTACTAGTATATTGTAACTTATAATTCAATATCTAGTGTAATTTCTATAACACCCTTTTGAGACGTACGACAGAACACTAGCAAAAACATGAGTTTATTTAAAGACACAGAAGGGGGTACAAGAAATCATCTTGAAAATAACTAATTAGATGAACTAGAAACCTGATAGTGAGGTTGAACACTATCATGCCTACATGCATACGATGTTTTTAGGATTAACTTATGGGTCATTTTAATAGCCATATTTTTGACATATTTTATCACACAACAAATATATCAAGAACAAAAAAGTTTTATTGCAATTTCAAAAATAATGAGCTGCATAATATACATATAATATAGTTTGTAAACAAAAACAAAATAATATAATAACATTAAAAGACAACACAAGATACACAAAGATGTCACGCATATGACCAACACTTACACATGGAAATAAGTTATTCAAATAAATTAAAAATTTTCAAAAAGAATAATGTTATTTCATCATGTTCATAGCATGTTCGAAATTCAGTTTCACCGGTATTTTGACATCAAATTTTCCAGTAGACCATCCGACACTTGCCAATAACCAATAATACTTAATTATATTGAATTCACTGTCTTAAAGATCACAGACAGATAAACAATCGCTTGTTGTAATACAATTGCATTCGAAGAGATTCTAAAGTATAAAAATACGGAAAGCAAAAAGTAAAACGTTCTACTCCACCATACTTTGCGAATAACACCCCCCCCCCCCCCCCGCCATATCAACTGGTTTGCCACTTTTGCCTGTAAGTTCAAGACAATCTCTATGATCTTCTTTGAAAAATTGATTGGATAAAGATAGTCTGCAGGAACTTGGATTGGGTACAATTGAGTTCAGAATAGTTATTACATCACAGGTTTAGAACTCTTCCATGTCTGTTGAAATGCTGGACGACTTTTCAGTCTTTCTAAGTAGGACAGTAATTCTGGGTACTTCTGTATTAGAATTCCTTCTTTCATTTCCGATGCCCACCACATATTATAGCCCAATACACAGTCTGCCACTGAAAATCTAAAAAGAAAAAAAAGAAAACACATACAATCTAGAAGCTAATTTAAACAAATCATTTGATAGATCAATTCGTAAGAAAAAAAATCTCTCGAATAAGCATACCCCCTTTTATATATGTCCTTTCGAATACAACTGAAGTAAGTAAATAGTACAAATATGTATCAACCTTATAAAGAAAGGATCTACACCAACAGTTAAAGCCGCCAGATACATTTACCGTAAGTCGAACCGAAATTATAAAAGAGCAATTATTTATTACAATCATATGGTTTATATATGAATCCGAATTTCAGTTATATGAGCAGACTGGACAGCTCTCAGCTGCAGTCTTATAGTTTATACCATTTTTTAAAAATTATAATCCAACCATGTTACAATGTAAGAATTTTTCTAGTACACGGAATTTTAATTTTATAGTTTTCTACAACATTAACGTTTGTTTTTAAACAAAATTCTTACGACCTTTGTATGATAAATGTACAAACTTGTCTTTTTACCAGTTTCTAACAATGTTCAAAGCCCCATTTACCTATTTACCTATTTACCTATCCCGAGTTCAAAATTAGGAATACATCTATGTTCTATCTTTGTGATGAAAACACGTGTATTTGTTCTCAGAATGAAAAAAAAAATGACACAAGAATATAATACATTGTCCGATAGTTGCTCAGATTGTTGACCGATTGAAACTATTTTACCCTAAGATATAAACCCTACAGTGGTCATTCAATTCGACCGGTTGAAATGATTTTATACTATGATATTCTTACAATGGTCATTCAATTCGGACGATTTAATCCCTATACATATAAAAAAAAATATGGTAAGATTGCTAATGAGATAACTATCCACACGAGACCAAATGACACAGAAATTAACAGCTATAGGTCACAATGACCAAAGCCCAGACCGCATAGACAACTATGAAAAGGCCCGAGACGGCCTAATTAATGTACAAAAAATGAACGAAAAACAAGTATGTAACACAACAACAACAACTGAATTACAGGCTACTGACTTCGGATAGGCACAAACATACATAATGTGACGGGGTTAAACATGTTAGCGGGATCCCAACCCGACCCTTAACCTGGGACAGTGTTGTTACAGTACAACATACGAACGAACTATAAAAATGGGTTGAAAAAGACTAAACTCAACATGTTCATATGTCTACCCAAAATCTGGACACTAGTCAGAGCGTCTCTTTTCTAATATCTTACGGATTACTAGATTGTGATAATTTAGCGTAGATAGACGGTACCTGTTAGAATAATTCTCAAGGAGAAGCGAAAGATACCAAAAAGATAGTCAACTTATTCACCCTTTTTAGTTTTAATAAAATCTGGGATTTAGAGGAGTTTTTAGTTTATATCTTTATTTGAATACCTTTTAGACATGGTCTAGAGTCAAAGGATGTAGGCACGGGTAACTAACTTGCGAGGACTAGTTTGTTAGAGAAATTTTCCCGATTTGTTGTTTAATTGTTGTATGTGTTATCTCAAATAGTAGCTCCCTTAAGAGTAAGAAATTAATTTTAATACACTTACTTGTCGCCACAGATATATTCCTTTCCACGCAGACGTGTAACTAGATATTTAGCACATGCATTAAATTTTTGTGTTGCATGTTCAATTTCATTTTTGTCCTCAGTTCCATTTTTTTCGTTGAAGAAAAATTGAACAAACAATTTTTCCTGCACCTCATCCAGTGTAGCGCAGACATAAAACATAATACTGAAAACAAATAATATTATATAAATTGTACTCGTTCATTGAATCCACAAGCTAGATCGATCAATATCAGAATGTTTTGAAATAAGTATCTGGTAAAATTTTTATAACTTTTTTTATTAGGAAAGTAGACATAGGTTAAGAATAAGATTCGAATAGCGGAAACGAAAATTCCTTATAACAGATTTCAATTAGTTTTACTCCTTTATTTTCTAAATACATTTAGTAAGGTGGCACGCCCAAATTCGATTGTCAATTAACATTTATGAAATATAGCTCACAATAAAAAATTTAAGAGCGGCATGTCCTTAGTGGGGAAAAAAGAAAACTGATATTTATAAATCAGTATTTAATACATACTTGTATAGGTCACCTAAGTCTGTTGGTATCAAACTGTGGTATTTTTCGGCCAAATGCATACAAATAGCTCCAGATTCAAGTAGAGTTAAGTCATCATATTGTAAAGCAGGCACTGTTGTGTGTGGATGAACTGTTTCAGTGTAACTCTTGCTTTCATTCGAAGTTTTATCCCAAACATCGACATCAATCAGTTCATAGTCTTCTACAGCATTCAATTCTGAAAAAAATATCTACTAGTCAACAAAAGAAACGATACACGACTTTTTTTTCGAATAAAAGATGAAGTTTTCCGTTTAAAGGACCAATATTGAACGTAGTAATAGTTAATGACCACGGAAATATAAATCCGTTTACAAAAAAAAAAATATTTCTTTCGTAAGAAATCGTTAAAATATATACTAGTCAACAAGAGAAACGATACACGACTTTTTTTTCGAATAAAAGATGAAGTTTTCCGTTTACAGGACTAATATTAAACGTAGTAATATTTAATGACCAAGGAAATATAAATCCGTTTAAAAAACATTTTTTTGCTTTCATGACGTCATTTGGCGAAATTCATTTTTTTTTTACAAAATTTACATTAAACGACAATTTCAAAAACAGAAGTTCCAACTAATGATGCCAACCTCTAATTTTAAGGTTAAGACAATGTTTGCAATCAATTTTTTTTAAATCGTCCAGTTTCTTTGTTTATTTGTATTTAGCAAAGTTCGGCCCCACAAGAAATCGTCAAAATGTATACATTATCCATTGATTTACCATTATGATAGACAGTATGTTTAAAGTGCAATTAAAAAAACGGAAACAATCTTAAAACTAGTCCGAAAGGTTCCAAATTTACAGTGTGTTGTTCTCATATCTAAAGCATGATTTGAGACGAAAACATTTTTTCCTTTTTTTGCATTTTTTTGAGATTTAAAAAAAAACTTTTTATGACCAAACATTTAAAAAAAAACAATATTTCAACCCATTATTTACAACATGAACCTAACTTTATTAGCATATCGAATATTACTAAACACATTTGAAAATTCATTTTGTACTTTTGCGTCGATTATTTATCCAACTTTTCACAAAAATAATTTGCACCCTATGATCGTTTACACTGAATTTAGTTACTTTCCGACAGGTTTTGATTTTCATTATCATGTGTGCATACATTGCCAATGAAAGAGTTTTTTTTTTTTTTTTTTTTTTTTTTTAAAGTATTGCATTTTGTTTTATATTTAATACCTTTTGATGAATTATATTCCAAAGTCGTGATCGTTTTTTTGTGTACTAGTATATAATAATTTTGTTTAAAATAAAAAAAAAAAAAAAAAAACGGATACAAGACGTCGAAAGTAATTGATTCTGAAAATGTTTCTAAGAATTAAAAAAAAATGTTCATATCCAAGTCGTCGTAATCATTTGATTCGAAAAATAAACTATTTTTTTGGTAAGAAATTAAAAAAAGACTCATTTAATTATAGGCATAATGCATTTGATTCTGAAAACCAAAAAATGTTGAATGATTTTTTTAAGGAAGCAAGCATAAAAACTATTTTTCGTTTCCTTTTCAATCATCGGACTCACAAAATTTATAAAAGGTTATTTTCCTTTAATTAAGTAATACAAACTTGTATTTTTATCTATATTTGATGCTCAACATACAACTCATACTTTATCTGATCATGTATAATTTATTTACCCTTTTCAGAACAATTCGTGGGAATTTGGTATTGCAGAAAATATTTTATCCGGACGTCATAGAACAAAAGGGAAAATACATACCTCTTAGAAGCCATATACATCTATTAGACCGAAAAACTGAATGAAAGTATAATTTTCCTTTCTTTTGAGAATTGTTTCCCTTCTTATTTCGCAAAATTGTAAAAGCAGTGAGTGCACTTATGCCACCAAAACATAAAGTTAAAGTAAATTTGTTCGACACAAATTTTTGCAACTGTTCCATGTTCCGTTTCAAAATGATAACCTTATTCTTTGATTATATGTGTTGGTTTATATATGTATAGACAGTCCCAAATATCTACTAGGTCACTGACATCTCTTGTATGTTGATTACTAATAGATTAGTACTGATATATATATCTTATCAAAAGTAAATAAAGTCATTCAGTATGGCTACAAACGGTGGCGTTTAC
This sequence comes from Mytilus galloprovincialis, assembly GCF_965363235.1. Classification (NCBI taxonomy): domain Eukaryota; kingdom Metazoa; phylum Mollusca; class Bivalvia; order Mytilida; family Mytilidae; genus Mytilus; species Mytilus galloprovincialis. The sequence continues at coordinate 2,947,121 of NC_134846.1, read as the reverse complement.
ATTAATGTTGTATGACTTCCAATTTTTCTGGTAAAATAAAAAATTAAGCGCGTTAAATAAATTGAGATTTTAAGACAAAACAACTTATTTGGTTTGGAGTTTCAGAATTAGAGTGCACCTATTTTATAAAGCTTGTTCACTTAACTGATTTCTATTAGAAATATTTCAGCCAATAACATTCCCTTTTCTTTCGTCGGGGATATTGTTGAAATCCATTCCCACCATCTACAGTTAAACTTTAAACTAAAAAAATTCTGATGTCTTACATAAATATGTATTTTATGATGGTAAAATACTAAACTCCTAATGGGAAGGATTGTACTTGATATTCAAATGATTAAGACATAATCTTTGCACAAATCAGTTTAATTTAGGTCTGGAGCTGACATGTCAGTAACTGCTAGTAGTCCTTTGTTAATTTATGTATCATTATCATTTTGTTTGTTTTCTTTTGTTACTGGTTCTGACATCGGACTCAGACTTCTTTTGAACTGAGTTTTACTGTTCGTATTGTGTGTGTTTGTTTTTCTACATTGGCTAGAGGTATCTGGGAGGGTTTAAATTTACAAAAAAACATGTTTTACCCCGCCGCATTTTTGCGTCTGTCCCAAGTCAGGAGCCTCTGGCCTTTTTAAGTCTAAATGATTTTTAATTTTAGTTTGTTGTGTACATTTAGGAGTTTAATATAACATCCTTTATCACTGAACTGGTATACATATTCAATTTTATTTACAGTTTTGTTATCAAGATTGTGTCATGTCTTAAACTAATTCAGGTGCACATAGTTGTCTGTACTGTTGTGGTACACACAGGTAAAGTATATATGTATATTTTATAAATTAATAAATTTTATACGACTGTCATATAAGTTAAAGGTTTAGCTAGCTATAACACTAGGTTTAATCCTGTTAGAAAATGCCTGTACCAAGTCAGGAATATGACAGATGTTGTCCATTCGTTTGGTGGGTTTGGGTTTTGGTTTTTGATTTTTCCCTTTGATTATGGACGTTTTGAATTTTCCTCTGAGTCAGCTTTTTGTGATTTTACTTTTTTCCTTCTGTTGAACCTTAATCTTTCCTTGAATTATTTTGATGCTCTTTTCTTGAAAACACAAAGCATATGTATCATAATCAGGCACTGGTAATTGTATCACATTACATGTATTCGTTTCTATGTATGTTGGCGTGTGTTTTTTCCTGAACTTCAGTGCTTCTGCTGTTTTGTTGTTTTGTTCTTATAGTTGATGTGTTTCACTGGGTTTAGTTTGTAACCGGGATTTGTTTTCTCTCATTCGATATATGACTTTTGAACAGCGGTATTCCACTGTAGCCTTTACGATTCCTGCCTTGATACGGATATTTTGAAAATGTCAGATTAAACCTGGCTTTAAAACTGTCACTGGTGAGTCTTTTGTAGCCGAAACGCGCGTCTGGTGCAAATATAAAATTCCAATCCTATGATGAGTTTATTTTATACTTGTTTCCAAGTTTGTCACACTGGATCTTTTTATTGCTTACTATAATATAAATGTTTTGAACATTGTCGAAAGCATAACGGACATATTTTTTGTGCTATTTTCACTTCTTGTCCTTAAATCTATTATATTTCAGCCTGGCAATCAAACTACATCTTTTTATTCTACTACTGTCTTTTTCAAATCCTTCAAAGTCAAAAGGACGCCCCATAGAAATAATAGATAACATTGCCTCGATGTGTCTAGAGTGCCTGCACATATACATTACTTTCATACATTGTGTACATCCATATAAGTAAACATTTCTAAACTTCTTAAGTCCGTTCGAATGTGGGTGAGGTACTTTTTTCAGATTTCGATTTAGAACAATGAAAGCTATATAGTCCTATGTAATAATATGGTAGTGTTAAAAAGTAAAACAATCTTGGAAATATATATATATATCTTAACACATTTATTGCAATAAAAGGAACACAATAGAAGAACTATGCAACACATTTGACTGAAACACGAAAAATTACAATAATTTACATTTAACATAAATAACCTGCCTCAATGTGCATCATTGTAAAGAGACTGATTGTATATAAAACGTTACTATTGTGTCGTCACCTTTAAGAGCAAAAACACAACCTAACGGATTACAATACCTTAAACACAGCGAATATTACAAAGTAAAGACATATCGGATACAACACATATTAATCACTTTAGGAAAACACACATACTCATACTCGTGCAATGAACATGCACGCTAAACTATTAAGAAATTACTGTTCTAGAGTTAAAGGCTATCATACATTTGCGCTAATAACGCTCATATTTATAAATTTAAATTCAAATATTTATTGTCATGAAAACTCTAAACATTAAGTTTGGTACAAATACAAAAAAAAGTATTCAATATATAACTAAAATTCACACACACATATATATATATATATATATACAAAATACTGCGATTACAGTAAATAGTCAAATGTCCCTTCAGTTCTAATGATTTTTTGATGTAGAACATCAATTCATTCACTTGTGACGGTGTTGATGAATTCAATTATATAAAAATCTCCATTTTTTGTCATACGAATCAATAAAAACAGAAATAGACTATTTACCGGGTTTGTAATAATATGAGCAACACGACGGGTGCCACATGTTGAACAGTATCTGTTCACCATTCTGGAACACCTCACATCACCCCAGTTGTTGATGGGGTTCATGTTGCTCGGTTTTTAGCTTTCATTGTAGTGTCTTGAGTACTACTTTTTGACTGTTTAAAATTGAGAATGGAAATGGGGAATGTGTCAAAGAGACAACAACTCGACCACAGAACAGACAGCAGCAGAAGGTCACCAACAGGTCTTCAATGCAGCGAGAGTTCCTGCACCGGGAGGCGTCCTTCAATTGGCCCCTAAACAAATATATATACTAGTTCAGTGAAAATGAACGCCATACTAAACTCCAAACTGTACACAAGAAACTAAAATTAAAAAAAACTACAAAGATTAACAAAGGCCAGAGGCTTCTGACTTGGGACAGGTGCACAAATGCGGCGGGGTTAAACATGTTTATGAGATCTCAACCCTCCAGCCAATGTAGAAAAGTAAATGCATATCAATACGCACATTAAAATTCTGTTCAAGATAAGTCCGAGTATGATGTCAGATGATAAAAGACTACTAGCAGTTAACTTACAAGCTCCAGACTTCAATTAAACTGATTGAAAGATTATGTTTTCATCATATGAATATGAATATAATTTTTGAATAATAAAAGTAACAGTAGTATACCGCTGTTCAAAACTCGTAAATCTATGGACAAAAAAAACAAAATAAATGTGTTAGTTCCGATGCAAAGACCCTACAAGTGAATTAATATCAACGGCAAAGTATACAATCTTTAATGACCTGACAACAGTATCGTAATTATATCACTTCTTAATAAGTCTATTTAAAGGTTTTGTTAGCTTCTGAGGTGAATGCTGACACTTTTGTGCTTTATAAAGAATATATCCATAACAAAAAATGGATGTGAAATACCTGAACGTATAAGAAGTCTGCATGTTGAGCTATATTTACCGAATGATGTCCTTATACCGATGATAAAATTTTGTAAATGCTTTGACTAGTTTGTGATATCGAAAACCCTGGTGTAATAATTTTTCAGTAATACATAAATTTCTCTCGTTAAAATCTAAAACATTATTACATACACGAGCGAATCGTACAAGTTGAGATACATAAACTCCGTAAGATGGTGACAAGAGAACATCACTATCTAAAATTGGACAATTAACGATAGGAAATGAAAAATCATCTCTTTTATCATTAATTTTAAATATTAAGCTTTCCGTTAATGATATAGATATCAAGGTCTAGGAAAGGGCAGTGGTCATTGTTAGTATAAGCTTTATTTACAGTAAGTTCAATAGGATAAATTTCTTTAGTATACATGCATACTGAAGTCGTCATTATTGAGCGCCAAAATATCATCCAAATATCTAAAAGTATTATCAAATCTGTGTATCAGATGTTGCTTCGATGGGTCTTTGCTGATTTTTGTCATAAATTGTAACTCATAGCAATACAAAAACAGGTCCAAAATAAGTGGTGCACAGTTAGTCCCCGTTGGAATTTCCTATAACTTGACGATATACGAAATTTCCAAAGCGAACAAAAATGTTATCTAGTAAAAATTCAAGGGCAGATTTAGTATCAAAGCATGTCCAATTGACATAGTTTTTTTGTTTATTGCTACTAAAAATGACCTAAAAGAGTTTAAAATGCCCGTTTCATTCGGTGTGTTTGTTTTATTTTTTGGCACATTTGACATATGTTGTATAGAAAAATATGTGCGCAAACGTACCATTGGCGGGAATGAGTCATTGCTGTACTCTGATCAAAACAGTTTACCTTTATACAAAAATGACAAACACATTTTACGCAAAACACAACACTAGCTAAAAAATATAACGGGAATGAATGTATAATATCATATGTTTTGTCTCAGCTTGAGGTTTAAGGTTGTAACTTATTTTTGAAACAGTTTGCGGTTTAAGGTATAGTTTTTGTAATATTGTAAATGGAAATCATGTGTGGAATTTAAGTGTTTGAGGTTTAAGATGGAATATCCGTAACGTTTAACAGTTTGTTGTTTGAAAAGAGGTATGCGTAGCTTATATCAGTTTGCGATTTATAATGAAGGATGAGTTGTGATTAACTTTAAATGGTGTAATGGAAAGCAATGATTTGTACAGTCCTTGGGGAAAGTATGCGTAACTTTAAACAGATTGGTGTATTACTATACAAACCTTTGCTGTCAGTTATATTTTTTTCCCAGAAATTTTGAATCAAACAATGTGCAATGTATCTAAGAAAACATACCCTCACAAATATAAATTGTAGGCTCCTTTTTTCTTTTTTACTATACAAATCCTTGCTTTGTCATAAATAAATATTCGTTAATTACCATTTATAAGCACTCATGCAACATCTTCCTATATCTATTTAGAATATTTCATATTAGTTTCAAAAAATCTTAATTTACTTTATCACCTATTCATGTATAACTTTTGTTGTTATTTCATTGTTACAGTAGTAAAAGAAATATTCTTGAATTGTAGTACACTAGTTTAAAAGGATATTGTAGTACACTAGTTTAAAAGGATATATGTTTTAAGTCAATTTATGTAGTTGCTAACACATTTCTTACAATTACGTTGTTTTCTTATCACATTCACCATACATACAAAGTGCACAATGTGTGACTGTCTCGAATATCCTTTCAACAACGTATGCTGTTTTGAAGAAGTTGTCTAAACTTCTGCACTCTGAAGATGTAAATTATTGGATTGATAATAGACGTCAAGGCAGACAAGAAAAAGGCTGAATTCCTAATGAATCGCGATGGCCATTCAATTAATATTCCGTAAATCGTTGTTATATTCCAAGGGATGTGCAGAAACGTACACACAGATGTAACTATGCCAATTGTAATGCACAGACGTACATCATCTCTACCTACTTTACGTACCGTAAGTGTTTGCATTTTACGATGATGTCGAATAAGATATATCACTAACCACGAGATATTAATTAATGTTCCAACCTCGAGTAATATAAATATAAAAGGAAGAAGAGGAAAATCGTCTGGAAATATACGACTTAATGAACATTCGTCCCCGCCGTTGTCCTGGGATCTAAACAATGTCAAAAGAACAATCAGTATAAACGAAAATGTCCACGATAATACAACACTCAACACGGTACAAATATTCCTGTTCTTGATGAAAAATCTCACTTTGAAACAAATTGTACAAACTCGGTCCAGTGAAATGATGAACACTTGTGTGTTTGAAACCAAGAATGAAATTGATGCAATACCGGTTCTCATCAAACATTCTCTATATGAAATCTTATTCTTAGTAACGTTGGTATCAATGACAACGGCCCAACACATACCAAATAACATATCTGTTATACTCAAACTCAAGAGCATTTGACAATTCTTCAGATCAACGTTCTTAAAGAGTGATACAAATACAATGATAACTGATGGTAGATTCATCACAATGATCATAGTGCAAAGGAAATACAGAAAGGCTATTAGATAAGTAGAATAGACGTCATTCGTTTGAAGGACAATATCAGTCACATTGTTTAACTTTATCATATAGGTAATATTCTCTACTGCTTCGGTAATCGCAAGTGTGGTTACTTGGATTGAAGTAATGTTATCAACCATATCAGAGAACATCATGACGATAGTGTTTTCGTCAATAGCTAAATTGCGCAAAACATTATCAATCTCTATCAAATCGACATAAGTGTCTGGCGTAAATAATTTTATTCTTGTATATATGATGAGTGTTTATGGAACACAGCACTGACATTGTCAGTCGGAGCTATAGGAACGCCATACTCGTTAACAGCTATATTACAACATCGCTTACGTTTTAAAAGACACCAACTCTTTACAGTATACATCAATTTTCTATTTCTGTACGGACGTAATCCAGTAACTGCTTTGAAATGAACCAAAATGTACAAGTAAATACGCAGCAACAGTTTTCAAGGAATATGTACCAGATAAAATACGAATAATAAATGCATATCCTTTAAATGACACTTATTTGTCATAGACAACTCCCTTCTAGGTTATGAAAATGTTATCATAGATAAGAGAATTCAAATTGTGTATGTATCAACCAAATTGGTATTGGCGGACAAAGAGCGAACCAACTCCATAATATATATACCAACATTTAACGAACCAATCAGAAATGAGAAACCTACTAGTATATTGCTAATACCTAAGGAATTTTATAATTATGTGTTGTTTCATTTCATCTCATCTTTATGTTGCTTTTTACAAAACAGAGTAAAATATTGGACATCCTCCATTCGTTTCGGAAGTAATTATGGTTAACAGCTTCGTTACAGCCATTTGTGTATAGATGGCATTTCCGTAGGCTACAACATTATTGGTATTTTTCATTTTCTCTTTGTTTGACTGAATATATATTTTCCACATTTTTAAAGAAAAAACTTTTATGACGTAAAACCCTTTTGATACATCAATAATAACGTATAATTTTTATACGAATTTGCAGTAAAAATGAGTCGTTTATCTATAGTAATTACCGATAGCCTTTTTTTCACATATGGTCTTTTATATTTGGCTCATTCTTAATCATATTCGATGACCTTCATTTATTTTTGTTATTCATATGTACACAATTACAATCAAACTACTGAAGTACGAATAAAAGTTTTTTTCTTAAGGATGGTCACAAGTACCTGTCTTACAAAAAGAAATCATATCTGTATATATACCTGAAAGTAAGGTTAATGTACAGAGATATCATATTTCTTTCTGATACAAGTTCATATGTGGATAAATAATAAATGACAGGGAATTCAACCTCAACGTAATTAATATTATATTGTAGTGAAACAAATCAGTATACCTTGTTTTGTTGATATATTGTTTAAATTTGTAATATTTAAGTTCAGTCTGGCCTGCAAAAAAGCTGATTGATAGTGAAGACGCGCTCTTACTACAAGATTCATCATTAATCATAAAAATTCATGACACTCAAGAATTATGACATACCAATGATAGGCATTTCTGATGCAAAATGTTCAATAGGCATTTATCCGATTTATATTCGTTTCACATCCATTCATCATCCGTTTTATCCGTTATACATCCGGTAGAAGTCCGTTGGTGAATTAGTATAAAGCCTCGATCACACCTTTCGGGATAGCACGAACGGACGGCTAACGGATGAAAATGGTTGTCCATTGACAAAATTGTTATCCGTTGAAAGTCCGTTGATGTGCTGACCAAATAAAACGGACGCGTAACGAATGCATACCGGACACAGACCGGATATGCAACGTACGAGAAACGGAAACGTACCGGACAGAACGGATGTCGAACGTACACCCAATGAACGAGTACCGCATAAAACGGGTAAACAAGATATACGGAAAAATTAAATTTGACAATAATAATACATGTAAATAGCATAAATATCCAAAACGTTTTTCTGTGTAACTGGTTTTGGTTTGTTCTTCAAAATGCCATAAAAGGGCAGTGTCTGGCCCGAATAAGAGATGTTTGATGGTGAAGACGTGCCTTTACTATAAGATCGGTTATGAATAATAAGAATTCATGAACCTCAAGAAATCTGACATACCAATAATTGGCATTTTTGACGCGAAATATTAAATTGGCATTTATCCGTTTAAGATTCGTTCATCATCCGTTTTATCCGTTATACGTCCGGTAGAAGTCTGTTGGTGAATTTGTCTGCCAGACCTCCAACAGATGTATAACGGACAAGTAACGGATACAAAACGGACGAGTACCGTACAAAACGGACGCCTACCGGACGTCCAACGGATGAAGTGTTCAAAGTTTTGAACATGCTCAAAATTTTACAGACCTGACGTCAACGGAAAAAACGTACGCTAAACGGACATGAAACGAATATGGACGTAGTCTAACGGATAAGAGCGGATGTCTTACGGACACGAACGGACTGAGAAAAAGTTATTCGTTAGGCATCCGTTCGAGCTATTCTTTAAGGTGTGACCGAGGCTTACGGAGCGATCAACGGATGTATTACGGACACGCAACGGATATAAAACGGAAACGGAAACGGAACGGAGATGTACCGTGCAAAACGGACTCCAACTGGACGTTCAACGGACAACTCATCTGTTGAACGTCCGTTCAAAGTTTTGAACATGCTAAAATTTTCCAACGGACAGAACGCACATCAGCTGATAAAACGGACACTGAACGGACATGAAACGGATATGGACGTACGTTAAACGAATACGAATGGACGATTAACGTGTCACGGAATATAAGTTCCATCATTATGTAAGTTCCAAATTGAAGACATATCATTGGATATTATTTCCACCGGAACAAATATTACAGTAATTGTTCCTAATGGAATAAAGGTTATGGAATATTTGTTCCATTTGGAACAGGTATTATGGCATTGTTTATATCTAAGTTACCAGTGGAACTTTTGTTAGGCGGAACAAACATACGTTGACAAACGGACATGAACGGATTGAATAAAAGTTATCCGTTCGGCGTCCGTTAGCGTTATCCGATAATGTGTGACCGGCAGACTTGGGGCAATTTTAATTGTAATCGTTTATCAGCTGTAATTGATTACAATTTTTCAAGTAATCATTGTAATCATTAATCAGCAAAAATTCTGATTACATGTAATTCAATTTAATCAATTACTTTTCAAAATGCCCTGTAATCCTGATTACATTTTGATAACATTCTGATTACAATGAAAAAATCTTGAACTGTGTGTATGGTCAATAAATGAACCTTTTTGTTATTCTTATTCATTGACTTATAGTAATGGTATTTTTTTTACAATCTGTTTAAACAATTCTAATAAATTTTTATATAATTTTATCTGGTAACTTTATTTCATCCATATTTTAACTTCCAAAATCTGCACCTTGAAATACATATAAAGTCTGGAAGAGGTCAGAAGACAAACAGCAAACTCTTTATAAAGCTATATTCAATTGAAGTCAAAATAATTCAGAGATCAATGATGATAATTTGTAATGGGTGACACAATGTTCATGTATGTTTGTAGTGAACTTTTGTGGTTTATTAAATAGATCAAGTTTGAAGTTATCATTTTAAAATATGTAAAACAAAACCTTTCTAGAAAGAACTATAGTTATATTAAACGTTAATTCATTCACATCATTCAAAATGTGTTTGTTTTTTTAATTCATTGTAATCAGATGTAATCATGATTACTTTGCCAATGTAATCATTAATTTAATCAGACACTTTCAGAAATGATGTAATCATTAATTTAATTTAATCGTACAAATGACAAAGTAATTGTAATTTTATCAATTACATTGAAAGTAATCAGACCCATCTCTTGTGACCGGGTCATGTTAGAATTACTGGCTTTTTTTTTTCTAAAAAGACATTTGAACTAAGGGTGGAGGTCTCATTGTAACATGGCTATTTAATATTGTAATACTTACGTTTCTATTTTTTTTAAAGAAAATATATACTGCCAATTTTGTATAGAACTGTTCTTTTAAAGCACAAAAATGTCAGTATTCACCTCAGAAGCTAACAAAACCTTTAAATAGACTTAATAAGAAGGGATATAGTTACGATACTGTTGTCAGGTCATTAAACATTGCATATTTTGGCGTTAATATTGATTCACTTATAGGGTCTTTGCATCGGAACTAAACACATTTATTAAAAAAAAACAATTGTTGGCATGACACGGGTTATGTTCTTCTCATATATGTTATGATGGTATGATACTAAACCCCTAACGGGAAGGATTGTGTCTGATATTCATATGATGAAGACATAATCTTTCAATCAGTTTAATTGAAGTCCGGAGCTGGCATGTCAGTTAACTGCTAGTAGTCTGTTGTTATTTATGTATTATTTATTATTGTCTTTTTGTCTATTTTCTTTTGTTTCATCCTCTGACAACAGACTCGGATTTGAACTGAACTGAACTGAACTGAATTTTAATGTGCGTATTGTAATGCGTTTACTTTTTTACATTGGCTAGAGGTATAGGTGGAGGGTTGAGATCTCATAAACATGTTTACCCCTTCTGCAGTTGTCTGTTCTATGGTCGGGTTTTAGTCTCTTTGACACATTCCCCATTTCCATTCTCAATTTTATGCTTTGTTCTTTTGCTGTTTTTTATTGTTTGTTTATGTTTGAGTTGCAACACATACTGTTAATATTTAATGACAATTACAATTACAAAAATATTTTGTATCTGTCTAACTTCTACCACTAGTTGGGGTTAATGAAAGTTATTATCCTCTATCATTAATCAGCTTAATTCGTCTATTTTATATTAAACAACACAACTTTTCTCCAACCCTCCACCCATACAAAGTAAAAGTTAATGTACTTATACCCATTAGATAAATGTCATTAATGTCTCCGGAATCGAAAATATTTAACAGTACAAATATAACTTTAACCTCTTGTGAAAATAAGACATCGTTTGATATCAGAGTAAGTTATTTTTCAATATACGCCTTTTTTTTTAAAGGAGTAGGTCCGGTAAGGACCGATTTTGGCCTCAAATTTCAAGTTCATCTGACGAAAGATTTTGACCACTTTTTAAATACTTAAGTGGCTATTTTATTTGAATTAATTAGTTGATGGGAAAGATTTTATCTGATGGAGTCATTAAAAACGATCCGATTCAAGCTCAAATATGAAAAATCTACCAAATATGCAGAAAAATGTCACTTTTCATATGGTTTTTGGAAAAAAGTGGAAGTGGCCGCATCCGCGTTCATCCTCAACCTTCATATATGCACACTAGAACACACCCGTGATATCACGGGTCCGTGACTGAATTAAAGTATATAACTATGCGCAAGCCTTATTTTAGTATTAGTATTGTCATCTGATAAAGTCATGCCGATTATAAGATACACAGTTTTTCTCTGCTTTCAAGTCTTTCTGTTAGAACCCGTCGAACTGAAACAATAGTATTAATTATTTGGAAAACAAAAGGTCCTGGAATGGAGTATTTTTAAATCAACAGCATTGTCCTATATAAGTTATAAATAAAGTTGAATTATTTGCTTCGCTGTTTTACGTCATGCCCACTAACAAATTGAAAACTGTACCTATACGCCTTATTTTTAGTCCAGATTTTTAGTATTCATATTGTTATCTTAGAAAGTGTTACTGATTAAAATACTACAATAGGTAACAATTTGACAGTTTAGTAGTGTCAATCCTGTGGTTATGACCCGTGTATATAGCATATTAATCCTGAATACAACGTTTGGTGGTGCGCCTGTCAGATGCGGAACGTACAGATAAGGTAATAGGTAACAGGTAACTATACTATTGGTATCGGTAGCGTACTCGACCCGGAACTTCTTAATTATTGGCAATATTAATTACGTGGAAAACAAAAGGGCCTGGAGTGGTGTAATTTTTAATCTACACCTTTGTACTATATTAGTTATATATAAAGTTGAATTCTGTGATTCGTCGTTTTTACGTGATGACGGCTGACAAATTGGACCTCGTAATTTTAGTATTATAGATGGAAAAAAGTATTGCAACACCAAATTAAAATTAAAATTAAAAAAACACCCTTTAGTTTTTTGTGATATAATTTGGTAAAATAGAACTATTTAAACATTATTTAAGTATCACCTGAGTTAAATCAATAAATATCGACTCGATAAGTTGTTATCTGCACATACAGCTACTGTACCCGTACACAGCAAAACAGATGTTTTTATCCTCATTGTTTTCAACACTTTAAATACCCAAGTTTTTAAAGTTATATGATTGACACCTTGTAATGGGTCCTTGACAACTCTTAACTGCAGCAAGATGGCAGATTATCAGCATGAGAGAAGCAGGGATGTCGCTGTAACAACTGAGCGTATTGTTCGTCATCACCATTCCACTCAAAGTTGTTTTGAGAATAAAAATCAGGCAATGAACGATGTTAAAGACCTTCCGAGATAATGAAGACCCCTATACCATTTGCTAGGGAAAATCAAGCATAATGAAGATTGGTCAGAAGGAAACCCATTGCATACAAGACAATCCTAAAAAGAGAGTGGTGGGCATACAAGAGCCTTTTAACAAGAACTGTTCGGGATCGACACATTGCTACTGGTTATCGTGCGATAAGACCATTTCGGAGACCCTTGCTTACGAACAGACACACAGTTTTCCGTATCGAATGTAGTGCAGAGCTCGCCAAAGTTGGAAATTAGCATCGTGGAGGAAGATCCATTGTTTCAATGGAATTCGTTTCATCTTCCTTGGCCCGATCGTAGCCCGGATTTGAACCATATCGAACGTATATGGGACACTATTGGGCGGAAAGTGCGCGAAAGGACACCCCAGTTCAAACACATCATGAAATAAACAATGCCCTTCATTAGAAATGGTTGCTGCTACCTTAGCAACAAATTAGTCGATTTCTGGCAGGAATCAGAAGACGTTTATACGCGGTTATCCGTTTGAATAGAGGCTGCGCACAAAGTACTAATTCTTTGGCGTATAACGATCAACCATGATGTGAACAGTCATCTGAAGATTAATTTTGAAATGTCTGACATTGTAAAGTTCGACTACAGTAAAAGTTGTAAAATGCAGTTTTTTGTACAAAAAACACTTCATTTTGTTATTAAAATTGTGGTTATATAAATCATTTTTTTTCAAACATTTTTTGTTCGTTTGAATGCCAATGTTATCATAAACTATGTTTCAATGATATTATACAAATATTTTGTTATATTTCATCCACAAAAAGAGGCTGATTTTTCAAATTTTAAAAAATCAAGGTGTTGCAATACTTTTTTCCATGTGTATATGTTATGTATTATCATCAAATACAACTTACATTTCAATATTAAGGATGAACACGAATGCGGCCACTTTCGTTTTACATGAAAACAGTCTAAAATTTAACTAAAATGCTAGAATTGTGAAGATTTCAGTAATTTAGCATGACTTAATTGTGCTAGTACCGGATATATGTGCATTGTATTGTCAAAAACAGCCCATATTTATGTAGCAGAAGCATTCTACTGTCCAATAAATAACTAAAAGTTTACATTTTAACAATAATGTAAAACTGCTATATTTTGGGGCCAAAAAGGGGTCTTACTGAACCTTCTCCTTTAATAACTAAGTTGACGTCAAGCAATGTACATTTTTCTCTCATTTTTAAATTTGAATATATTAAAATGTAATGTCTGTATAGTATGGCTGTCTGGCACGATATTTTAACAGTAAACATAATATACCACAGCGGTTCCGGTATTTGTTAGCTCTTTAAAAAGCACAAATACTTGATGTACTTCCTTTTGTCTCTAGTGATAATTGTAATATTAAACATCATACACCATCTCTCTTTTTCGAATATTTTTGTTGGTTAAATGTCAGGACGAATTCAAAGATTGTTCTAAAATTCTTTAATACAATTTTAAGTGTTTCATATTATTGATCTTACTTTTAATTCATACACTATGTTTGTTGAATTTTACTTCTGTTCCCCCAGTTGTTCTCAATTTTATGAAAAAATTCCAGAGTAATTCAATCCATTGTTCTTAAGATTACAAAATTTTGATATTTTGAAATACTAAGGCTTTTCTACCTCAGGAATAAATTACCTTAGCTGTAATTGGCAAAACTTTTGGTCACCAATTCAGCTTCGTACTTAATTTGACCTTTTTGGATTCGAGCGTCACTGATGAGACTTTTTTAGACGAAAAGCGCGTCTGGCGTTAATACAAAATTTGATTTAATCCTGGTATGTATGATGAGTTTATTTCACCAATATTTATTCTTATTCTTTTGGAATAATTTTTAATTCCTCAGTGGCTTTTCCATTGGTTAAGATTGTATCTTATTCAATACTGGTTCTAACGATTGTTCAAACTATTAATAGGTTGATTTCCAATTCTATTCCAGAATGGATCCTTACATATTCATTGAATGTAGGTCAAATTAGAGAGTTGTTTCAGTGTTATTTTCTTATTATAAATTATGTACGGGAATGATTTGATGAGTTACAAGTACTTGAAAAAAAGTAGAATTCCATTGGTTTCACTACGTTCAAGTTTTCCATTTCAGATTCAAATTCCATTACGTCTACAATTCTCTCGCAATGGCCGTATTGATATGATGCAGAACATGGCGTCAAATATGAACGTAAGGAAGTTAAATAAAATGAAAATATCACCCAAACTGTTTATTGCCACAGAATCCTGTCTAATGGACCATATTATGACAATCTGTGTCAAATATGTCACCGCATGCGTTACAACAACAAACAACACCACAACTAGAGCATGACGTTTATTTTTCATTTTTTCTTGAAAAGAAGGCGTTGCGAACAAGTTAATACTTCTTTGGCATATTATTGTTGGATTTGACCTAACAGTGAACATCATTATACCGACTGAATGATATTTCTTTCTGATATTACGAAATGTTAATATACAAAACATGATATCAACAGAAAGGGTAACAATAAGGAATATAGAACCGAACATACTAGCTTCCGGATCGGTATGTGATGATTGCAAGGCATAACAGTCTCCATCGCCAATCTTTACGGCTGAAATAAATACAAAACTGAGAAATAATGATGACCAAACTATAGTAGAAATATACCCAAGAATCTTCCTCCTTCTAAGGATAACCGATAACGATAGGTAATGGTAATAATGCTTGATAACGGTCGAAAGACACGACGACGGTTTGCATTGTTGATAATACCGTCATGTAAATTCCAGCTAGCAAACTTATAAAACATATATTCTTTATTCTTTCTGAATATGTAATGATAACAATGTTATATCCAAACTAACATGTTGATCCTATAAAATGAACTGCAATTATCGGTGTAAGAAGTCTGTTAAATGGATTTTTTAAAAAGTGTTTTGTTTGTTATAAATCACCACGAAATTAAGAACTATCGATAACAACCCTATACCGGAATTTATTTGTGCAAATATCAAATTATGAAGAAGGCTCATCTGCTGTTCTTCACTGGTAAGATTCATATTACAGCTTACCAGTCTGTGTTATCGCTCACACTGCTAAAGTTAAGTCTAACTCTATAATTTCCATGTATTTAATGTATAATCAACAAATACGACTTAATTGGTCAAATTGGCCTATAATTTGTATAAAATATAGGATTTTGCAAAAACCTTCTCATATAATTCAATGCTTCTTCAATTTTATAGCTACTTGTATTACTGTATTACATAATTTTACTAAAATGTTCAGGTGCCATGGTTACAAATTGTATATTAAGAAAACCCAATCTGCTTTTACAATCATCCTTACCGCAACTATTGTGAAGATATGAAATGACAATAATCTTCGACTTATGAATATAATTCAGCTCAGTATAAATGTATAATTATGTTGCAAATAAGTATTGGGTGTCGTTTGAAATCAACTCGATTCTGAATTTCAACAAGCCTTTTGCAAAGTTATTATAACCATTCAAAAACGATAACGAATCAGTATTTCTCTAAATCTTAATTCATTTATCCTTTCCCCGACCTATTAACTATTTTTATTTATTAAATTTTTAGCTTATTTATCCTTTTCCTGTCATGTTGATTGATTTTATAATATCAACTTTGATCACAAGTTTCACTGGCCAATCCTCTAAATTTCCTATTGTGACGTCACGAAAGAAGGTGAACGGCGTTGTATAGAATAAACAAATCGTTTTAATTAAAGCATATTGAAAGAGATGGATCATCTGTTTTGGCATATCGACGTAATACCATTAAAGAAACAGATTCTGCCATACAATCTCGTGCACTGATCTATCTTAACTTTGAACAGTTTAACTGGAAATATGTAAACCGCTGTGCGAGTTTGGAGTTTTAAATTTGAAAATTTAGCTATCTTAAGTGCAAAATATCGTAGCAAACTCGATGCAGTGGTAAAATCGATATTAATCAGCGTGTAGTTTATGTCAACTTTATTGAAATACAATTATGACGTGTAATTTTCTTGTAGTCATCAGAATTGTTATTGTGACGTCACAACAAAAGGCGGCAATGTATGATGAGGTTACGTTAAAAGAACTTGTTGCTTTTTTTTAAATAAGAATTCAATTTGTTTGCATGAAGTCTAAATATCATTACAGAAATATATTGTACAACCATGTATCGTGCAATACGATATTTCTCCGCTCTCGACTATTAAAATTCAAATATTTAAAAAACAAACCATATAATGATGTGGTTACGTCTTGACAAAATAATATTTTTACAGTCATAGGCAGCATTTATCGTATTAGTCGTATGTTGATTATTATGCATTGATCTCTTTCATTTCTTTAGTGTGTTTAAACTTTTGATTTTACCATTTGATAAAGAACTTTCCGTTTTGATTTTTCCTTGGATTTCAGTACAATGGTAATAGTTTTTTTCTAAGAACAGAATAAGACTTAAATCAAGAAATGTCTTCTCTTTTTCAATATCCGACTTTTTTTAACGAGGATTGTTAAGGATAACTAGTTTTCCAACAATATGAAAACGACTGTTTTAATTCGAGCAGTATTGGCTAGACCATATCTTCATAAGCATTGTACACCGATGAACCAGCTTGCCGCTTCTTGTTAATTAGGGTTTCACAGAGGATAAAGAATATATTTGTTGTAACTACAATCCCATTTTCTGTTCCTGATTTTAATTAGACGCATTACCATAAACAACCCGACATGTGTCATTTAGAACTCTATGTTTTCTTACTGCTACAGAAGTACGTGTCTTACCAATTCACGAAAGAGATTAATTAACTTTGCATCTAAGATAACAATGTTTAAGGAATGGGTAATGTTAGCTGTTAGAGATTAATTTTACGCCTAAGGGAACAAAGATGATTAAGGAATTGGCACTGAGAGTTATAAGATTCACGAAATATATTTCTTTTCTTCAATAAAAAAAATAATAGTTATTAAGACAAATATGAATTCAAAATCTTACAATAATTACGTGATTATCTTTATACCAAAATCTATGAGAAAAGTAAAATCCCATAAAATACTGAACTCCGAGCAATTTCAAAAAGGAATGTCCTTTATCAAATGGCTCGAACCAACGAATGAATAACTACGGTCATATTCGGTCATATTCCTGACTTGGAATTTGTACTAAATGTTCAAACGTATTGTTCAACTCCATTGATGTGAGTGAACATTTATCGGTTAGTACTATTCTTAAGTGCTTGCGTAATGTGAAATCTCTGATATCAGTCAAAAATATACTAAAACCCCTGAAATACGGCAGTGATATAGACAAAATACACTTTGAAACTTTTTATTCAAATGTTATATATACTAGGTATAGATATTTATAATGAAAGTGTGATTTGATATTCAAGCAAATTGCAATATTATTCATCTTTTTACTAAAAAGTAAAATAACCAAATTACTGAACTCCGAGGAAAACTAAAAATTGAAAGTCCGTAATCAAATGGCCAAAATCAAAAGCCAACATCAAACAAATAAATATCAACTACATATACATATTGATGACTTGGTACAGACTTGATTTTATAGTTAGCTAAACTGTATGGCAGTCGCATAAAATTCCATTAAATTGAAATGATGTGTGAAGAAAACAAATCTAAACAGACACAGTAGGTAAAAATGTCAAATAAAGGCAACAGTAGTATACCGCTGTTCAAACTCATAAATCCATGGACAAAAAAAATCGGGGTAACAAACTAAAACTGAGGGAAACGCATAAATATAAGAGGAGAACAACGACACAACACTACAATGTAACACACACAGAAACGGACCAAGCATCAGACAAAATCCCACGAGAATAACAAATATAACATCAAATAGGGGCACAGTAGACAACAATATACAATTATTGACTTTTGATAAGGTTGATACAATGATTTATCAACCCCAGAGATGTGATATTCACCAAGGCCAACGGCCGAGGTGAATATCACATCTGGGGTTGATAAATCATTGTATCAACTGATATCAAAAGTCAACAATTGCTTTATTATATCACTCTTTAGTTCTCAGTGTCATTTTCATATTTTTAGATTGTGAAATATATCCTTGGTTAGATGGTATTTTGCCTAGACTGTTTTTATTTTATGCTTGGGTTTGATTTTTAGGCATATTTAATTCTGCATAATTAAAACTAGAAGAATATTGTATGATTTCAATTTTTAAAGAACAAAACATGAACAATATTGAATACAACAGAATAAAAAAGCTAGAATCTGTTGATCGGCGAGTATTTTTAGAATCCTTTTCTATCAAAATCTTCTTAATTTCCTCATTATTTAACGATGGAAAGCGTTTTTCAGTAGCTACTTCTGCTGCTCCAGCCATACTTTGTTGCCGGAAACATGTAACTGTCGTCTGTTAGATCAAAACGATTTTATGTCGAGAGCGCTGATTGGTTGATATTTATTCGGTCGTCCAGTTAAAAACCATTTTATTTATACATCCCTTAAATAGCTAACAAGAATTCCCCATTTCTATATTTAGGTACACGGACGCTGTTCCAAATCTTATATTAACATCTCGTGATTTTTGACGCGGTGAATATAATGTTTTATCAAAGAGGATTTCCTATGCTTTTAGCCAATGAGAAAACAGAAAATTTATAGTCATATAATAATATATTATAATATTAATCACTATAATACAAGCAAATATGAAACAAGGAAACACAAAATTGCATCAAGACAAAGCACATTATCAAGAATGAAAGACAATAATACAAAATGGATTACAATAGAACAATAACACAATGACGGAATTTATAAGTAGATAGCCGTGTCATGTAGCAAAGTAACACAAAAAAAGCATACATACAAAGCACATTAGCAAACATTGAAGACTTGAATACAACACGTCTTACGATAAAACAATTATACATTGACGGGATATTTAAGTTCGAAGCCATGTCAAATTGATTTCACAAAGACAAGACTAAACAGTAAAGGTAATAATCATAAAGACAAGTAAACGAATTTTATAACAAGTTATTAAGATAAAAAAAAAATCAACCTCAATATCTAGAGTCTAATTGGATGGAAAGTTGGCACTAACACCACATCTTCCTATATCTATCTATACATGTACATGTACTTTAAGAACGTCCTGTATTATTTGTGATTTTAATACGGAATATTCATCAACAAGGTCTTGGTATCTTCGGTTGATTTTTTTTTAAGGAAAAGGACTGTGTGACGTAATTTGGCATACCCCTGGATTATCAACTTTCTACTTAGAGACTGGTAAGTTTTAGTCAGAGAAGTAACTGAAAAATGTAAAATCGTAAAAATACTGAACTCTGATGAAAATTCACACCGGAAAGTCCCTTATCAAATGGCAAAATCAAAAGCCCAAACAAATGAATAACCAATGTCATATTCCTGACTTGGTACAGCCATTTTCCTATGTAGAAATTGTGGATTGAAACCGGTGTTATAACTATATAAACCTCTCACTTGGCAGTCGCATCAAATTTCAAGCTCTTGAATACCGAATAAGTTGAACAACATATATCCCATAGTTTGTTCCTATAGGAATGCCAAAAACTTGTTGAAAAATTGTACCTCAGAATTCAACAAATGTCTTGTCAATTAGAAACTCAAGCATACTGATCACTATTGTAAAATTGACAAGAAAGCAATTGCATTAAATCTTATAGAATTACTCGTCTTTCTAATTGGAACGATTAAAAAAAAAAAGAATCCGTAGAAATAACAGGATGATCATCGTTAGCAAATGATTGAAGCTGTTGTATTTCAATTCTGATTTGTGAAAAACGATAGAATATTTTGCAACTTAATGTATATACATATTTTTTAAGGGGCCAGCTGAAGGACACCTACGGATGCGGGAGTTTCTCGCTACATTGAAGACCCATTTGTGGCCTTCGGCTGTTGTCTGCTCTATGGTCGGGTTGTCGTCGCTTTGACACATTCCCTATTTCCTTTCTCAATTTTATAACTAAATGCTACAGTCGTATACCGGTGTTCAAACGTCATACATCGATTGAGAGAAAACAAATCCGGGTTACAAAGTAAAACCGAAGGAAACAAATGAACTATTAAGAATACAAGAAAGGAACAACAAGAACACTGAAGTGAAACAAAACAAACGCCAACGTACATAGAAACGAACTATTTGATAACAACTGTCATATTCCTGACTTGGTACAGAACATTTTAAGAAACACGGGGGATTCAACCTGGTTTTATGGCTAGACAAACTTTCCGCTTTATGAAAATGTTAAAACATATCGCTAAAAGGACAATACTACGTGACAGAAATGCAGCACAAACACACACAAAAACATTCATCACAGAGAAAGGCACAAATAAATCATATCATAGCCGACACAACATGTGAACCTTGGAACAACAACAAACATATTCCATCAACGATAAACACCACAGGATATCACGACAGTGACGCGCTTACGTAGTATAATTGGCGTTCGAAACATGGTTTTGATAGTTGGAAGGCTCCGAATTCCAGTGTATGCAAAGATTACAGACGAATGTGTTGTTCCATTACAGCTACATAAAAATAAGCATCTTAGTAAAATAGATGCAATAGAAGTTTGCTGATATTCGAACTTCAGAAATTATAACGTAAAAAACACAATTCGAGACAAAAATAAAAGCGTGATAGATTTACATATGTACTGACAAGATGAACATGTCCTGCTTTGAATGGACCATATTTCATGCTTTGTATGCTCAATTCAATGACAAAGTCGATAACAAACATGATAGAACACTAAATATTAGAGCCGAACATAGAACACCGATCAGACTATTATTCCTGCATTTCAAAAAAGTAAGTCATATTGCGATTGATTTGAGCCAAGGTATAGGTTAAGCAAGTCGTGATAGTGACCGTTAAACTTAAAAAGTGTCGATTGCAGTAGTTGAACCTGATTAACCTGATAAACTGGTATGATCTAGTTTAGCTTGTAAAATTAGGTATGAATATGAGGTCAAAATATTTAAAAGTCAATGTAAGTTTAAGGTCATTAAGTCAACATTTTATGTTCCCAACATTATTTCAATTGGAAGACATTTTCATAGTTGCTGGTCAGCATTTTCTCTCTTTAATATACATGCACAGTCAAAAGTCATTCATCTAAAATAAACATAACGGTTCATTGATTAGTATATAAATCAAGTCGTTAGTTTTCTCGAGCGCGTGGAATTGTTTTACATTTGTCATTTCTAGGACTTTTATAGCTGAATATGCACTATGGTTTTTGTGTATTGTTGAAGACCGACCGGTGACTTTCGAGTTGTTAAAATGCACCATTATCAATGTCTATTCTTGTCACATGCCTCTCCTACTGGTCAGTGACATGAGCTACTGTAAACCAACTTATTCTCGCGAGTGATATATTTTCCCGACTTTCCCGAGAAGAAAAATAACGCGAATATAAATCGTTGCGAATATGTAAAACTTGGATCTGTCCTTAGTAAACTTCATCGAGTAAATCTGAAAATCGCGAAATTAAATAGCTGCGGAGTGTTCAAGAAAGGGTAAAGAAATAAAGTATCCGTGAAAATAAGTTGGTTTATAGTATTTTGAAAACGGAAAGACTAACGGTCTGATTTGTGACAAAATAATAAACGAAAAGCAGATTAAAAGACAGCAACCAACCATAACCAAAGAACAATAACGGCTTGGCTTCTAGCAGGCTTATGTAGACTGTGGAGGGATTACATATGTTTTTGAGAAATCAATCCTTCTTTAACCTGGAAATGATGTAACAGCACAACACAAGAACAAACTGTCAAATCAGTTGGCAATATATATGTACAACAATTATGTTCTTATATCCTTTCGATACTGTTTACTTATAATTTGACATCCATTAGATCGTACTTTTCTAATACGGTTTACGACGATTTTTTACTAAACTCGTTGGATGTGTTACTGATTGATCATTTAGTCTGAGACAACATGACGTATTTCTTAGTTGTAATTTGGTTTAGATTAACTTATACCAATTTCTTATGTTTTGCTTTATACCACACACATGCATGATGCTTATAAGTACACTCACGTCCGGTCAAATTGGGGACGTTAAATCAGATGATTCGTTGCCACGCTGTCTGCACTTTAGGAACTCTAACAACAACTCTTGGAACAATCCGTTGATGGTCTGTTGCAAGGCAAAATTTCAGTCTATATCCAATATACCCTCATTTTTCAGTTGCAGTCGAACTTTTCCCGACCTTATTCCTACCGGCCTGTTTTACAGGACCTATCAATTGCATTTATTGATTTAAGTGTTCTTGTCCTGAACATGAACGTAATATTTGTCACTGGACGTTAAGCAATCGACAATCAATCTGAAGCAATTAAAATGGATAAACGGGATTTGCACACCAGTAAATTATTGCTGACTATAATTTGGAAATAAAATTGATATTTAATATTTTTGTATTTGTGATTGCAAGTTAGGTTAAAATTTAGAGTTAGATAAATTGAAATGACTATTGTAACAATTTATAATCAATGTCAATGATTTCTCGTAAAATTTTGTTCTTCATTGCAAATGAACAACTACTTCTGCAGATTTTCCATTACTTTCAATAAATTAAGTATAATAATGTATAAGAAAAAAATATCGAATTTTCCACAATGATCGTTATAAAGTTATGTAAACAAACAAAATTTTCAGACTTAATGTTATATTATATTTCTTTATTTAGAACGTACAACGCATGATTTAGACTAATTTCAAATTTTACTAAAACTCGATTTCGAAATAAACAAAATTATTTGAATCGCAAGTACGTAACATGGTAAAATAGGATATACGTTTATGTATATCTCTTTTAATCCATTTGAAACATAATGAAAAGATATTACAGCTATCATAGCTTTAGGTATTTTCCTTATTTGATTACAAATGGAATTCTAATGAAGTAATTGCATCAACACCAACAACATAAAATAAAGGCAACAGTAGTATACTGCTGTTCAAGATTTTTCTTCATCTTCGTTTGAAGTAGTTCCATGTTAAACTTCAAACTTAAATTTAGTTTTATGTAATTTAAGAAGAGACATGTAATTTACAGTGACAAGTTAGATCACCAACATCTTCCATAATTCAGGGGCATTGATAAATTCCAAAATATCTTATCACATGTCAACAATGTCAAACGTATACATTTAATACATATCAGGGACATTGATGTTTTGATTCGGTTATTTGTTGCAGATTTACTGTTCATAAAAAGTAAAATATCAACATGTTTCTAATCATAAGCAAGTGGCATTTTGAAATAAAATGCTTGCGTGAGGATTATCTAGTTTTGTTTTTATAATCATCGTACCATGCGTATGATATCAACATCAAACATTTATCATATCTTACGGTCAGCTGTGGTCATTTCTAGTTCAAGTGGATTAGATAAATGGGTCATACTCATCTGCATATAACCCGGTTAAATGGGTACACAAATAGGGTTATCGGAGAATTTAACGTTACCAATTGGTGTTTGTAGGACAATGTCATTTTTGTTTTTCATTTACACTGATCTCAGTAGCAAGTATTTTTAGGCTAATCCACCGCTAGACTTAACTGATATTCTCGCTAATAAAATGCGTATCAAAACAATAAAATGACAGTTTTCTTTAATCGAAATTTGCCTGAACAGCCCAGAAGATGAAATTACATGAAAAAAGGCAACAAAAAATTATCAATATTCAAATATCGACTAGGATAAGACTGACCAAGGTAACAAACAGAAAGTTATGAAATCGCCTTTACTCCAAAAGGGGTGAGACCGGATATATCGATAGAAGTGTGTCCTGCTACGTATATACCAGACCCTCCATGAGAACTTACACTGAGTTAAAAATGTTACAGTCTGAAAAACGACACACTCCATACAATTAAGCATAAGACGATTGTTCTGGTATCTGATGATAAAATACCGCAGACACATTTCGCTAGTAATTTGAGACACCGACACATAGAATCGGTCAACCAATTATTAATGGTGACCGTAAAACGTATGCTGTGTCGATTACCGTAGTGCTTCATCATGATAGTTCTTTTAATCAAGTCTGTATAGAGTAAAAGATACACGAGCGAAACATATCATTGAGGTATGTAAAGTCCATACGACATGATGAAAGGGTTGCCGCTGAGAAATTGGAAGTTGACAATTTGAAAATTGAAATTAACACGTCTATCTGTGTCAATTTTGAAGAAAAGAACAAAATATGATGTCAACTTTACTTTTGGAAGAATTTTAGGTTCTCTGGGATATATAAAATGTAAGCATTCATTGAAATATGTATTACTGATTGACAAAAAGTAAAATAAAAATAATACCGAACTCCGTGGAACATCCAAAACGGAAAGTCCGTTATTATCAATATATCGGAAACTTAAATTAAAGAACTTTGCAATTACCTTTTTTTAAGTTTTTGACAAGTTTCAGATTGAATTCTGCTTCATATGGTTACAGAAGCTACTCTTCCAGTAATGATACATAAATAGCACCCATTTGAATATCAACTCTCCACTGAAATCTCATTCAAACAAACTCATATGATATCGATCAAAACGTCTTGCTTTCAGTTATGAAATAGTTAATTGTTGCATTGATATACGACTTATATGTTTAATATCACGATGAAAGGAAAATTCTATACAAATTAGCCTTAATAGAAAAAAGAATATGGAGTATCCATCCATCACATAAAAATCCAAACTCCATACAGCGTTATCGTTCGGGTCATACTTCCCTTTCTCTACATCTTGTGATTTTGAAAAGGGCTGATGGCAGTGGTGTAAAGAAGCGTAGCCAGATGTCACCACTGTTTCGGAGTTTGATAAAAATCATTACATGCCCAGTAAGTACACAAGTACATAACATGCATAAGGAACAGCACTTTTTTTTATGATAAATACATTTTGTGTGTGTGTATTTCGAAGAGGCACATTGCAATTTTGTATCAAACATTTGACACTAGTTTGTCATTTTTAGAAAAAAACGCAGAAATATTTTAAAAAACGTTGTAATGCTGCTTGCTGTTTCGTTCATTTAAATGCCAATGGTAGCTTTGAGTTCAATAGTCGGCTCCACACATTCGTAAGTATTCATGATATACAGTTTAGTTAATCATAGATTAGTTTGAATGTTATATGTGTTAAATCATGCTTGTTTTAATGTATTTGTGTAATTAGTTTTGTTATTTGACATCCGAATTCGTCGAGGAATAAGTGTGCAAACAGTCCCTAAAATGTCATGTGCTTATCATTCTTCCCTTTTAATGATTTTAAATCTACCATAGTGATGTATCCTGGATAATATAAGTCATTTTAAAAATTGAACTTTAAGACGCCATAAAAGAAAGTCGAAATTAGCATATCTAAACAAAAGTGGCAAAAGAGAAACGAAAGATATCAAAAAGGACAGTCAAACACAAAGTAGAATATAGACTGACAACCCCATGGCAAAAAAAAAGAAGACCAAAAGACAAACAACAGTATTCAGAACACAACATAGAAAACAAATAAACTCATCATAGATACCGGGATTAAAATTTGATATTTACGCCAGACGCGCGTTACGTCTACAAAAGACTCATCAGTGACACTCAAATAAAAAAAAGTTATAAAAGGCCAAATATAGTACGAAGTTGAAGAGCATTGAGGACCAAAAATACCTAAAAGTTTTGCCAAATACAGCTAAGGTAATCTATTCCTGAGGTAGAAAAGCCTTAGTTTTTCAAAAAATTCAAAGATTTGTTAATGGACTGAGCAACACGAATCTACTCAAAATATTACATGTACTGGATATCATTGACAAACTTGAATAAGACACATTTCGAAAGACATCTACTGATTGTTAATAAAATGTTGACAGATTCAAAACAATGTAGTTGTTTATCCATATAGATTGACTTAGTTGTTTATGGAATATAAGATGGAGAATGGAAATGTTGAATGTGCCAAAGAGATAAAACCAAATCAAAGAGCCGAAAACAGCTGAAGCCCACCAATTGGTCTTCAACACAGAGAGATAATCCCGAACCCGGAGGCGGGCTACTGAAGTCGCCTTACCAAAAATATGTTCTAGTTCGATGAAACTGGACGTCATACTTAACTCCAAAATATATAATGAACTAAAATCATAAAAACTAAATACAAGACTAACACAGTTCAGAGGCTTTTGACTTGACACAAGCGCAACATGGATTAATTCAAAGATATCATGTTAGATATCATACAATCAAAGTATTTCTTTTGTAATATAGTATTGACATACTTTGGCTTTTTTACACTGTATACAAGTATTCCCTTTTCTAAACTTAAAGACAAATTTAGAGAATTTGCCCTGCTTTGTTTCATACAAAAATAATGAGCAGCGTACACAAAGTGTCTGGTCTAACGTAGAGATACATCATACTTTGTTAAAACGTACACAAAGTGTCTGGTCTAACGTAGAGATACATCATACTTTGTTAAAACGTACACAAAGTGTCTGGTCTAACGTAGAGATACATCATACTTTGTTAAAACGTACACAAAGTGTCTGGTCTAACGTAGAGATACATCATACTTTGTTAAAACGTACACAAAGTGTCTGGTCTAACGTAGAGATACATCATACTTTGTTAAAACGTACACAAAGTGTCTGGTCTAACGTAAAGATACATCATACTTTGTTAAAACGTACACAAAGTGTCTGGTCTAACGTAGAGATACATCATACTTTGTTAAAACGTACACAAAGTGTCTGGTCTAACGTAGAGATACATCATACTTTGTTAAAACGTACACAAAGTGTCTGGTCTAACGTAGAGATACATCATACTTCGTTAAAACGTACACAAAGTGTCTGGTCTAACGTAGAGATACATCATACTTTGTTAAAACGTACACAAAGTGTCTGGTCTAACGTAGAGATACATCATACTTTGTTAAAACGTACACAAAGTGTCTGGTCTAACGTAGAGATACATCATACTTTGTTAAAAAAAAATCATTTCTACTCGTGCGTATCATCAACTCAAGTGTTAGTACTCTTTGTACTGACATGTATTCGAACAAATCTAAAATTGTTTCATCTTCTAATCTGACATGAAATATTTCAAATAGCAAAACACCAATGCTTTACTTTAGGTTACTCATTACCAGACAGTAATGGTAACCTTCTGTGTTTATTCTAAATTTCATCGTCCTTATTATAATCATTAATGTAAAAAAGTTTCCTTTAGATGTTTTATAGTTCTAAGAAATGACATTTCTTAAAGCTTTTGAGCTTAGCTGTCATACTTCGATTACATATCAATTGCTTTTGTACAATGCTGCATGGAGAAACGAGTCTAAATATCTTTTTTCTTATTATATTTGTCACATCCTGTATTTTGTGCTGATAAATGATGTACACTTTGACGAAGTATTTTTAATTATGATGAAAAGCAATCCAAGGTCACACAATATTTGTTGACTGTCGTAAAAGATCAATATTCTTTTCGGTCATGGCAATACACTCAGATAAAAATTCATATTTAAATGTGACTGTTATAAATATATGACACTGCTCTGATAAAGTTAATAATATTATCATAAGTATATAAACATACCTGATAACATGCTTCTGAATCGTCCTAATATATTTCTTTTTCTATTATAATCTTTTAACAGTTTATGTAATCTAAATTATTTAAATATTCAAGTTAACAAATTGTCACAACTGAAGATCAATTAGAAGAAATTCAAACGCTTTATTAATGCAAATTAAAGATGATATATAAAAACATATTGGATACATATCATGTAATATGTCTATACATTGAAAACCTGATTTTTATCACTTCAGTGTTGAAATGAAATATAACGTTGATTCCCTTAAAATTTTAAATGTTGAATAATTCGAAGGTTCTTCTACCCCAGATACTTTATACCTAATTTCAACAATTTTACAGATTTGTTTGTTTTCAATGAACCGCAATTTCGAATTTGATTTGCCCTTCAAACTGTTTGGATTTGACTGTCAATGATTAGTCATGTATAGATGAAACGCACATTAAGTTTGATGAGTTTGTACCCAGCATATTAGAAGTGGATGTGCATGGCAGGGTGCATTCACAAAAGGAGACCTTTACCCAGTCTACGAACCGGTGTCTATCTCTAGCTTTGGTGTTTAAATGTGATTCCCTTAGTTTTTTGTTTGGTTGCTATGTTTACCTTCATTTTTAACTTCTTCATGGTTTAATGAGATTTGATCATTGATAAACTACTGTCGTCTACCTATCCCTAATACATTCTTGTATTATGTGGGTCAATATAAGAGAGGTGAAAGATACCAAAAGGACAAGCAAACTGATTAGTCGAACATAAACAGTACTCGACACAACATAGAAAAATAAAGACTGTGCAGCAAGAATACCTTAAAAAAAAATGGGTGAGATTTTAGGTGCTCCAATAAAATAAAATTTTACGTGTTTTATTCGTGTATCACAAACTAAGTATTGATAAATACAGTTTAATACGCCTTGGTTGTCCATAGCTTATAAAAACAAAAAATGTTGTCATACATGTAAAATTGTCGTATGTATGAAAAATAAGGAGATATGACAATTATCAATCATAGATAAAATGAGTTAGTATTTAACAAAAAAAGTATAACAAAAATACTAAACTCCAAGGCAAATTCGATGATAATTTTAAAAGGGGAAGTAACTGTTCATAAACACTGACCGAATCAAACGCTAGCAATCAACGAAACATAACTGCCATATTCCTGACTCGGTACCTGCATTTTCTGAAGAAAATGACAGGTAAAACAACATAATGTCACTGTACGGCATTCAACAATGAGAAAAACAGCTACCGCATATTAAGTTTGTTTCAAAATTAAGATAAGGAGTGTGGTATGATTGCCAATTTCAGGATAGATAAACTGGATCACATATCACTTCTATAAAAATCGTTCGGAGTAATTTTGAGACACAAAAGATAAAGGTAGTAGTGATTTATAAACAGGAATAGCTTAGATTTTAGAAACAAATATAAAAAAAAAACTATCGCTAGGGTTGACAGATTTAAAACAATCATTTATACTTGACCTTTATTCTAAAACTGAATTTAAAATTAAATTCATAGTAAAATTCTGCTTGATATGAAAATTACTGATCAGGACGAATTGGAATTTCTAAAACAGGTACCCGCCAGATATTTTTTGTCATTTAGATATATTTCAATAGTCTGCTATTATCTAATTTTCCTTCACCCAATGTTGCATACTTTTAGAACTCATACTTGACCGAATACAAAATATACAGTTCTAAAGAACGAAGTATATAAGTATGGCTGAAACAAGAGGGAAAAGTTGACCTAGGATAGTTTTTCTGTTCTTTTTAAAAATCTTTAGTGATACAGTTTCTATATCATAAATCCCTTTTAAGTCGGTATTTTCTGTTCTCGTTCACTTCTTCCCGTAGTGAAGATAGATATTAATATGCTCAGTCAGGAAACTCTACCCAATAGCTAGACAATACATCAAAGTACTTATAACGCAATGTTCACACATTGTTCTCAATATAATGGAATGTTATTCGACTGTAGCAATACAAGTGAGAGGTTTAGCTGGCTATTAAATCAGGTTTAAACCACCATGTTCTACATAAGGAATTGCCTGTATTATCCTGAATTGTCAGGATTATAACAATTGGTTGCCATTCGTTTGAGCTTTTGATTTTTATATTTGACAAGGTAATTCCGTTTTGAATTTTCCTTGGAGTTCAGTATTTTTGTTTTTATTTACCTGTTTAATAAAGTATTTTCGCTACATTCAAATGAATTTGAACGGCAGTTTGATACTGTTCGTTTCGTAGATTCGTGTAACTCATTCCATGTCCTTTCTTAGCATTGCGCTATGTTTAACTCAAAGATAAAGTTTGAAAATGTAGCTTTCTCAGAAAATACTGAAATCAACATGAGTGGTGTGATGTTATTTTCATTTAACCTTTAAACCTGTTTAGCGTCACCGATGTGTCTTTTGAATATATAGACAAAAAGTGAAATAATAAAAATACCGAACTCTGAGGAAAATCTGAACGGAAGGTTAAAACGCAAATGGCAAAATCAAAAGTTCAAACACATCGATCGAATTGATAACAACTGTCACAATCCTGACTTGGTATAGGCATTTTCTTATGTAGCAAATGTCGGATTAAACCTGGTTTTAAAGCTAGCTAAACCTCTCATTTGAAACTCTCAAAAAGCAGGTCATGCATACAACATGTTTATCCTGGTTTCTGTGGTGAGTTTGGTATGTATTTTTCATGCATTTGATGTATGGTGTCCATGGACAGTTGAATATTGTTAATTATCAACGCTTTCTTACCTTGATTTCAGTTCTAAATTTGTAAAAACTCAATTATGATATGTTCCTGTTTTTTTTTTTTTTTTTTTGTGAAAATCATTAAAGTTTGCCTTCAGATTATTTTACAAAATAAGAGAAAGTAGTTCCATCTTAATGCCTCATGCAAAACGATAATTTTCCATAATGTAAAAAGAAGCTGTGGTATGATTCTAGAAAGCAAATGACACAGAAATTAACAAATATAGGTCACCGTACGGCCTTCAATAATGTAACTGTACTGATAAGAGAAATATCACAGGTACTCGATTAGCAGATTAAAATTTTGTTTTTCAATGTTTTTCAAATATCTTTTCGTATTTCCAGTCTACTTGTATTACATTATTAATGTTTTTAACGTTGGAATCAATATATCTTTGTTTTGATAAAATTTTTGTTTTCGAGCAATCTGCAGTTTAGAGTTTTTCAGTATACTGATATGGATAGTAAACTGCACACTAGGATTTTTCAGTATTCAGATATGCATAGTAAACTGCACATTGCTAGAAAACAAGGATATATTGATGCCAACGTTAAAACATTTATAATGTAAGACAAATAAACAGAAAATACCAAAAAAAGATTTGAAAAACATTGATAAACAACATTTTAATCTGCTAATCGTGTACCTGTGAGCAATATCATACCATACTCACTGCATTGGTAGAATAAAAATCAAAACCAATGTCCATTAGTTCTAGAGCGAATAATTGCAATACTTGTTATAGAATGACGAGTTGTAAATAGATGATTCTGCCATGGGTTGATTTGACAGATATTGTTTCATTTTTTTCATTTATTTTCGGAGATTATTGTTTTGTTGTTTATATATTTTTATTTCTAACGTTGTTCTCCTCTTAGCTAATCCAGAAACATCTTCTGTGGGTTTAATTGACTTTAAAAAAGATAACATTTATCATCAGTATAGAAATTATGTTGTATGTCGTGAAATGATTATTCAATTTATCAAGGCCAGGGTTGTATAAATGTAAAAATTTAAAAATAGTTTCTGGTTCAAATGTGTATAGTCTTAATCAATGTCAGATATGACCTACGATTATTGCATGGTTTTATTCGAGATAAACGGGCGCATTGCATTTGCGCCAATTTTTGAAAAATTCAATCTTTCATTTTCGCCACAAGGTTATATTTCATTTTCGCCAATAAATAAAAACTAAACTTGCGCCATTTCACAAGTAATACAGGTAGTATAGAACGAACATTTTTATCAAGTTAAATATTAAATGCGCTATCGTGAATAAGATTTGTTTCTTCAGTATTTCCACTGGATAATTGATTGAGTTCGTACTCATTTCTAAAACAAAACTGAGGTTTAGAATTATATTTCGTTCTAACACAAACATGACAAACGATGCACACGACTAAGCGCGCACATGTTTTGATCATTTGTTTCTAACATACGTTTTCAAAGTTTACATAAACTTGTAAAGTCTTGAGATTTATTACTTTGTTGGTTGAAGGAACCGCATTTAATTATAACCGCGTAATAAGTTTGCATTATTGAAATTCAAACAGGGTCAGTAAACACTTGTATTTGTTTTTACTTTTGTAACATTTAGCAAACGCCACATAACGTTTACACAATTAAGGTAAGAAAGAAATACACCCATAGTTTTATCAAGGTTTTAACATTACTTGTATGGCTTTATGATGACTTATTTCTGATTTATATGTTTTATTACGCAAACAAAAACTCTCTGTTCTGAAAAATCTATCTTTTAAACTATTTACTAATATCATTGGCGCAAATGAGTTTTTGTTTTAGCACGAAAGCAAAGCACTGAATAAACTATATATTTATCTTAATGACCACTCATGGTCTTCCTTGTCTATAAATAATCATTTGATAACATTCTAGGTGTGAATGAACGTAGCATCATACATATGACGAGTCTTCATTGAACGCCATACTAATTTCCAGATTGTACACAAGAAACTAAAATTAAAATAATACAAGACTAACAAAGGCCAGAGGCTCCTGACTTGGGACAGGCGCAAAAATGCGTCGGGGTTAAACATGTTTATGAGATCTCAATCCTCCCCCTATACCTCTAGCCAATGTAGAAAAGTAAACGCACAACAATAAGCACATTTAAAATTCAGTTCAAGAGAAGTCCGATTCTAATTTCAGAAGATGTAACCAAAGAAAATAAACAAAATGACAATAATACATAAACATGATAAATAACAACAGACTACTAGCAGTTGACTGACATGCCAGCTCCAGACTTCAAATAAACTGATTGAAAGATTATGATTTCATCATATGAATATCAGGCACAATCCTTCCCGTTAAAAATTCAGTATACTGAAAAACTCTAAACTGCAGATTTCTCGAAAACGAAAATTATATCAAAGCAAAGATATATTGATTCCAACGTTAAAAACATTAATGATGTAATACAAGTAGACTAGAAATACGAAAAAAGATTTGAAAAAACATTGATAATGGAGATTAAGATTACAGGGATACAATTTCAAAGTACAGTATTAACCAGGAAAGGTGAACGCGGCCGATTATTTATCAAGACATCCGACCACGAATACATCTATTGCATGTAAACATTCGCAATTACCTGAAGAACTTATATGTCCGATACTTAACTGACAACGCTGTGCCGACGGCAATGACCCTTAATATTTCTTAATTAGATAGCTGAAAGTACACAAAAGAATAATGATCTACAAAAGAGGAACGAAAGATACCAAAGGGACAGTCATACTTATAAATCTAAAACAAACTACAAACTTATTACTGCATTAAAATAAACAGGTGGGACAAGTATGAGATTAATACGCTAGATACATTCTCAATTACGATACGAATTAACAGTCGTTCCCGTTATAATGATATGGAGATCATACTGCATGATAATAGAATCGTTATTCCGAAAGATTTACAGATGCGTCTAATTGGCATTGCACATGAAGGGCACCAGGGCATAGTACGAACAAAGTAGTTGTTACGTAAAAAGGTATACTTCCCTGGAATAAACAAACTTGTAGAACAAACGTGTAAATCATGTATACCATGTTTAGAGTCAACACCAAAAAATGTTTTGAGCCGTTACAAATGTCCAAGATACCGAATAATCTCAGCATGGATTTTTGTGGAGCGTTTTCAAATGGCTATTACGTTATGGTAGTCATTGATGAACACTCAAACTATCCTGTAATAGAAACCTTCTATTTTTGGAATACTGAAAGAACTGGAAACAGACAACGGACCGCCGTTTAATTCTGGAGAGTTCCAAAATTTTGCAGATAACATGGGTTTTAAGCATCGTAAAATAACTCTGTTATGGCCTCGCGCTAATGCGGAAAGTGAAAGATTCATGAGAACTATAGGGGAAGCATTTCGAGGAGCTCAAACGGAACATCGTAATTGGAAGCAAGAAATACACTTCGCAATATACTTCGCAATTATAGAGCAACACAACACTCAACAACTAACGTGTCCCCGGCAAAACTTTTATTTGGAAGGAAGATTAATACAAAAATGCCAAACATTTCAATAAATGACCAAGCCGACAGTGAAGTTCGAAAAGAAGACCACAAGAACAAAATTAAAATGATATAATACTTCGAGAAAAAAACATTCAGTAACAGTACCTGATTTTACGGTAGGAGATACCGTACTAGTTAAACAGGGAAAGAAAGATAAACTATCTACCACGTACAATCCTCAACCATTAACAGTCAAGAATAAAAAGGGTAGTATGATTACGGCAACGAACGAACAACAAAAAGATATAACTCGAAATTCGTCACATTTCAAAAAGATTTGGAAATCTAAGATAATGACTGATGAGGAGATAGAAGAAATCATTGATGATGACATTATACCAAACACATCATTGAGAAGATCATCACGAGAAAAACAAACACCGAAACATCTCGATGATTATGTGCGTTAAAGAGCTGTGTTACAGGCATAATAATCCTGTGCTCTTTCTGATGTGTCTTGATTTATATGTTTGTTAATTTATGATACAAATCAATTTTATGGAATTTCCTATTCACACTCGTAATGATAGCCTTATCAGATTGATCAGACGATCTACTAATTATATTGAAATTATAGTACGCGTACCGAATAATTTACATTTATCATGTTTATCATGTTTATCACAGACCATAAAGTTTTAATTTTCTATTGATAAAATTTTTTCGCATTTTATCACTTAATTTGTTCACATAGACAGTTAAAGATTTTATGACTACACATACAGTAATATAATTAATTAAAGTAGAACTTTAATCTGAGAAAGGCAGAAATGTAATATTGTAACTTTCATTCATTCATAAATACTTTTACAGTTCAGAGTTCACGCACGAACATAGCAGATAAGGGCGCGTCGTATTGCTTTATGTAACTGTGTTGATTACTTAGCTCTAGCATTATAGTATGTTAATCAGTACACATGGCTTGTCTCTTAGTTAATATATATAGGCTACCAACGTTACATCTCTCCTCTCACTTACTCTCTCCTCTCTCATCTCACATATTCTCGCCTCTCTCACCACTCTCACATACTCTGTCCTCTCCTCTCTCACCAATTACTCTCTTCTCTCTCATACACTCTCACTTACTCTCTCCTCTCTTCTCTCTCACCTCTCCTCTCTCACCAATTACTCTCTTCTCTCATACTCTCTCCTCTCTCACCAATTACTCTCTTCACTCTCACCTCTCTCACACATTCCCTCCTCTCTCGCTTACTCTCTCCATTCTCACATACTCCCCTGTCTCACATACTCTCTCTTATCCTCTCTCACCACTTACTCTCTCCTCTCCTCTCTCACATACTGTCTCCTCTCTCACTTACTCTCTCCTCTCTCATTTACTCTCTCCTCCCTCACATATTTTCTCCTCTCTCGCTAACTCTCTCCTCTCTTACCTCTCTCACATACTCTCTCCTCTCTCGCTTACTCTCTTCTCTCTCGCTTACTCTCTTCTCTCTCGCTTACTTTCTTCTCTCTCACATACAGTCACATACTCTGCTCACTCACTCACTCACTTTCCTCTCTCACAAACTGTCTGCTCTCTCACTTACTCTCTCCCAGTCACAGTCGCACAGTCTCGACCTTTAGTCAAACTGTCAACTCTAGCCCAATCTTTAACTTCAACCCGACACTGAACTTTAGCCCTACCCTTAACACCGTTCGAGCTTAACCAACTTCATCATCATCGGTTTCCCCTTTCCCAATCTTTTCATATACTTACCCTTTAATACACCTTACTAATGCTTACCCCTAACTATGCTTAACCATAACAATTCTTACCCCTATATATACCTACACGTAACCATACCTAGCCGTAACTACCTAACCCATAACACATAATCCTAGCTATCATTTCCCCTATCCTACACGACACTTAACCCTTACTCCCCAACATGACCCCATCTCCTCTCCCAGTCAATGCTCTATAATTACGATTATTTCCCATCCGCATGAGAAATATCAATATGACAGAGATTGAAAATGGCTATGACAGTACAGAGTTCTACTCCTTCTGGGCTGTGGACACCACAGTCCATCGGGGAAGACGCCACTGTCTACCATTGTCTGGGAAAGGTTGGTACTCTCCCCTTCAGTTAACTTTTTTTTTTATCTTTATTAACCCCTTCAGTTAACCTTCATTAGGTAAGAGTACAACACCAAATAATAGAAAAATATATGCTTTTTATTGCAATGAAAATGTCATACTACACCGGTCTTTTAACATTTTACAATTTGCAATATAGACTTGTATGAAGAACCAACTTTTTTGTTTACATTTGCATATTACTTTTTTTAATATTCTTGACCCTTTTTATGTTTAGTTAGTTATAAAACTTCTTACATTTTGTATGCACAAAAAATATAAATTGAGATGAAATAAAGGGTGCTAACTGTGGCAATCCTTAAGTCATTGTTCATATATAACGTAACTAATATACGCTAATTAACAGATTACACATTGTATGTCAAAATCAGTTCACTTGTAATCATAGTAATTACTGAACTGTACAAAAATCAACTGAACATTAATATCTTTTATTCTAATTTATATCATAAGGATGTTTCTAATGAATTAAAAGTGGTTATATAACATTTTTTATCTGACTCTCAAAAACTCTGTTGAATAATATCAGCTCCTGTTGTTTCTTATTATCTTTGGTTGGCCCATTTTTTCATCATATTTGTGATGCTTCAGTCATCTCTTGATTTACATTTTTTTTATTGTTGATTTCAACTGCACATGGTTGTATTCTTTCTTCTTGTCATGTCTTTTTATAGCCTTTTAATTCAGCATTATTCGTTGAATACCAACTTTCTTTGATTTCGCGGTTTCATGTGAACCAAAAATTTGATGTTCAACACATTATCTATAAATAAATGAATTCACATTTGTCAGGTTTGTGATTTTATCTGGTAAGTCGTTGATTTCCGCTTAATGTATTTCGCACATTGGTTATTTTCCACAAAATATTTCAATCATTAATAAAAATAATAATTTAATTGTTACTTAATTATGATTTTTATTAATAATTTTACGATATTTTGAGAACAGTATCCTGGTTTAAATTCGCTGAAAAATTATAATATAAACTAATAAACGTCGTTTACTCGGACTAAACCTATAATGACACAGAACAATATTGAAAGCAAATGGCAAATGGCACGCAATAAATCGGACTTTGTTTATACATGTATACTAGTAGTTCGGAATCAAACAACGCACAAGTGACCCACGACTGTTGTGCGTCAGTCGTACGATAGTAACATGACAGTAACATGCGCATCCCATGACATGAAAACCTGAAAAAAGCCCAAAACAACGCACGACCGACTTGCGACAACCCCACGACAGTACAATTACTTTTTTTTTATGTCGTGTACCCATCGTGTAACCATCGTGGACATATCGTAGCTTTATTTCATGTGACCACTGGACGTTTTGCACGACAGTGCCACGACAACTATTTTATAGATCTTCCACGACAAAAAAAAATCGTACGATCTGTTGTGACCGGGGCTTTAAACCTATACTTAGGCTATGGATGGGTTACGCATAGATTTATACTTTCAGCTATCAACATTGAAAGTGAAACAAAGAGAAATCATATGGTAGACTGGTTCAATCCAAAAAAAAAAAACTACGCTCTATTCATATTTACTGGAACATAATTATGTATATTACCCAGATCTATGTTTGCAAATATAGATATAGGAAGATGTGGTGTGAGTGCCAATGAGACAACCCTCCATCCAAATAACAATTTTAAAAAAGTAAACCATTATAGGACAAAGTACGGCCTTCAACACGGAGCCTTGGCTCACACCGAACAACAAGCTATAAAGGGCCCCAAAATTACTGTTTATATAAAAATAAAGCTGAAATCTTGAATCATTAATTATACATTTAGTTTTAACTTGTCATTTTTTACTAGACTAGTGCAAGTTTTCTCCGTGCTCCAGCTATTGATTAAGTGACCATTTATTAGCATTGGTTTGTTCAAAGTCAGTTGTTCATATTTAGCCTAATAATTAGCAACACATACATTAACTCTTGTTGGTTGATTGTTTGTTGTACAGTCGCAAATATTTCATGCATATTTAGAGCAAATATAAAGATGTAAATATTTAATTTTGTTCAGTTAAATTTATTGTTTACAAAGTAAATTTTATTTTCACTAATAAATTGTAGTGATTACTATATATTTTAATGATAATCTCTATTGCAAAACATGAAACCCTGGCGGGTTAAAATGCAAACATAGTACATCACCCTGTATATAGCAAATTTACCTGACGATATCTGTATATGGGTATTTAGTCGGATCTTAACACGTAATTTGTTTAAAACCGGTTTTAACGAAGAAATGTCGAAATGTTCAGAACTTAATTAAATCTGTTTTTGGGTAAGATGGTGCAAGCATACGATTTTTATTGCGTCTTACACTTTGAGAAGCGAATAATCTTTAGCTACTTTATTTAAATATTGTGTAAAAACGTTAATTATGAGCTATGAAAGTCAAGTGGCTCGAACATTTTACTGAGGAAGTTTTAAAAAAATGCAAAGAAATATTTTAACAGTGGGTTAGATTTCATTAGTCTTCACTATCTATAGATTAACAACTTTTGGTTATATTTATAATTTAGAATCATCATTGAAGGTGGAGCGCGATTGCACAGTTAATTAATTATATTGATGTGCCATTTGTATGCAAGAGTGACATTCCGTTATATTATATGCCAATTCGAAAAAGTTATGCGAGTATTGTCTCCCTTTAACATGTTCATTATTTTATAATTAAGTTTAGGTTTCTGATATAAATTTGAATAGTTAAAAAATGTATCAATAACTCAATATATTTCAGTTTTTGTGATTGTTGTATCAAAAACATTGATGTACGAATATAATTTCCTAAATTTGAAACGTTTAAAAGATTACATACCAATATAAAGAACCGTTCATTATTTTTGAAAAAGACTATGATTGAACTATGTATTATTTATCTTCCCTTCATGATAGATTGATTGGAAAATGAACCAGATTTATCTAAAGGTAATCACAGAGAATGACCAGCAAGCAATTTTTAATTTTAGCTTATTTAACGTTAAAACAACTTTCCACTATAAACAAATGTTACTTTATACAAATGTAAGGACCTTGTTAGCTAAATCTACAAATTTTATTAGATACTATGAATTTTTATTACTATAGTATTAATGAATGGGTGTTTTTATAATGGCCCTGTTATAGACAAGACAAGACAAGACAAATACTTTATTAAAGTCTCACCACTTGTTACATATAAAATATACAGCTTTTTAAAACACAAATTAACAACAAGAGCCACTCTATAAAGAGTTATGAGAGACTATAAAACAATTTTTCTTAAATTATAATACAAATACAACTTAAGTCAACTATCATGAATATAAAATACATTTTCGCTTTATTAAAATTTCATAGCAGATTTTGGCAGTATAAAATACCAT
Organism: Mytilus galloprovincialis; assembly: GCF_965363235.1. Classification (NCBI taxonomy): domain Eukaryota; kingdom Metazoa; phylum Mollusca; class Bivalvia; order Mytilida; family Mytilidae; genus Mytilus; species Mytilus galloprovincialis. Next base: position 2,907,138 of record NC_134846.1, on the reverse strand, counting down.
ATTTTCATTTGTAAAAAGAAAGATAAATTTCTCATTATCAGACATATGTAAAAAAATCTCATCAACAATACTAGCATGGTTAAAAATAACATTACGAATATCTGAATATACAGGACAGTTTAACAAAACATGTTTTTTATCTTCAACGTCATCAGTACAGTTAAAACATAATCTATTTTCAATATCAATATTCTCATAACGACCAGTTTCAATTCTGATGGGTGCTACACCACATCTAAATTTTGCTAAGGCACTCTTGTATCTACCTGGTATATTAAAAATTAAATAATTTTCTACGCCATATACATTTTTGAACATTCTATATGTACGTTATTTATTTTTATCATCTGACATAATGTCCAAGGTCTGTAATAATGGTCGAGGAAGTCTGTAATTGCCCGAGGCAACGCCGAGGGCCATTACAGACATCCGAGGCCATTATTACTGACCGAGGACATATAACAGGGCCATTATAAAAACACCCATTTCTTAATACATTTATTAACCAACTGAACAAAAGTGTATGTGTTGCTGCCAACTTGATGTACTCTCTTACTCTTTTGATGACAGTTTAGTTGGAAAAAAATAATTTGTACTTCACCATGATAAAGCTTTAAATATACCAAATATCCAAAATGTTAAGTTGAAAGAAGTTATGTGTTGAAAAACAGGATGAACAGTGATCCCTTCATATGGTTCTTTAATGTTGGTTGCTGGTTACTAAATTAAATAAAATACAAAAAGGTATTATACTCTTTACAACTTGATTCTATTATCTTTATTAAAAACCCTAACTGGGCTTAATACAGACAAACTGGGCATTAATACAGGGCCATTACAGAAAGACAGGGCCATTACAGAAAAAACAGGGCCATTACGGGAAAAAAACAGGGCCATTACAGAAAATATGTTATTTTTAATAAACAGTCATTTTTGGCAATAATGTATTTAGTTGGTTAATAAAATAGATTAATATGCTACTGTATAACCCCGATACAGATGAAACCGGACGTTGACGCGTTCGAATCGAACACACCATATAACACTAAGTTCAGACAGTAAAAAATAATACTTTTAAAGAAACTCCAATTTCTATTCTTCGGATATTTTGCTCCAATATATTCTTTGCCATAATACTCATTAGTTACTAAAAGGTTTTTCAAATATGTGACATTTTTATATACAAACATTAAAAAACGCACGACGATATCAATGAAAAAACATGCTTGTTATTTTTAGATACTCAAAAATTAATATTTCTCGTACCTCATAGCTTTTAAAACATACATTTTTGAAAATTTCATAGTTTAAATTAACAAACCTATTAAGATCGTATCTTTATGTTGTGTCTAGAAACAGAAAAGTACACGTTTTAAAGTGTCTTTATTTTCATGTTGTGTACGCTTCGTTGTCATTAAACCTTTTTATACTGTACTCTTCGTTGACACAATATTGGGTTTGTCAATGAATTTTGCATGTATTAAATTATAATTTGATATGATTATAACCAATATGCATGTTAGAAAAAAATAATTTATCAACATTACATGCAGACAGCAACCCATAATATCCGTTGTATTGTTGGAACACTCTTAGAGGTATTTTGTAAATGTAAAAAATTCTTCTGTATACGAAAGTGTAAATTGGTAGGAAAAGTAAAATCACAAATTTACTGAACTCAGAGGAAAATCGAATCGGAAAGTCCCTAATCACATGGCAAAATCAAATGACGAAACACATAAAAAAAAACGAATGGCAAACAACTGTCATATTCCTGACTTGGTACAGCCTTATTCAAATGTAAAAAATGGTGGATTAAACCAGGTTTTATAGCGCTAAACCTCACACTTTGTACGACAGTCTCATCAAATTCCGTTATATTTACAAAAATGTGTGAACTGAACAGACATAATGAATAAAATAGTCTAAATATGGGTACGGCAGTCATCATCGTGTTACAATTTTAAAAGAAACAATTTAACAGAACACAAAAGCATCTATCAAATTAAAAACACATTTAAAATTGAAAATACAATAACTCGACAGATGCATATATGTCTAAGCAGAAAGATACACACGTCCGATTTCTTGATACATTTTTTTAAAGTGTTTACCTGACAGTCAATGTACGGTTAGGGGTAGGGTTGGGTGCCCCGCTAACATGTTTAATCCCGCCATATTATGTATGTGCCAGTCTAAAACCCGGAGCGTGTAATTCAGTAGTTATATATATTTTTTATTTACTATTTTGTGCATAAATTAGGCCGTTAGTTTTCTCGTATGAATTGTATTTTATATTTGGTCTTTTGCGAAGAGTTGTTTCAATACCACATCTTCTTTTTATATATACAGCAATCAAAAACAATCAATGGATTATAGGCTTTTGGTCTGAATCTCAGAGGCGAGTGCTGGGGGTCATAGATTACAATAGAGTTACATTAAGGCTTCAGAATATGTGTATACAATATACATGTAACTTATAGCCACCCATAGTAATACAGTTTCTTTAATGTGAAGATGTAAAGATTAAGATATTTTTTTTAATTTTCAACTGGTTTGCTTTCTTCAATTATGTTTTTTTGTTTGTTTAATTTTCAAGGTATAAAGATTCTGCTTAACTTCCTCGAACATTACCGTCTTTCTACTGGGATGGCAAAATCTAAATGATTTGTATTCTGGTTACTATAAGCACCTTAATGTCTACCCACCCTTAAGCATTTCATTCAAATTTTGACTTATTTCGGAGAAGACCAAAGGGGCCATATTTATATTCCACAGTTACCCTTAGCGTCATCGGTAAATTATGCGGTTGAGCAAAGCGTCAATCATCAACCTAGCCCTAGTCATTTGCTTTGTTTCTTCTTTCACGTTTTAAAAGTTACCAATAAAATATGAAACAGTTGGTACTGACCAATTTCTGCACCCCATTTTTCGTTAATGACACGCGTACGTAATGGCTGATTGATGGTTGCTTAACGTTCACTTAGAAATATGGCATGCGTGTTCAGTATACAGTATAATCATAACTTGAGTAGCAACACATACTACTGTCTACATGTAGGTCCTGGAAGGAGGCCCTCCAGAATTACGTCAGAGAAGTTTGGATTGCCACTGGATAAAATGAGGTATATTGAAAAAGGACACAAATGTTGCCTTTCAACAGGCCATTTATGGACCTCTCATAAAGTATGCAGGGTTCACACAGTGTATTAGCGTGGTGTTCTCTCTACACGAGACGTTGAATCTTATATTCCCATTCAGACTGGACGCGACTGCGTACTTTTACATCCCACACAACTAAACGGGTGGCCAACTTCGGTCAGGTTTTACTGCCGTTCGGAAATAAGACCAAAGTGACCATATCTAATAGTATATTTCCCGGTCACCCTTTACCAAATTCTTTCATATAATGAAATAAAAAGAAATCGGCTACAATGTAGAAAGTTATGCTGTACCTGTTATATTAAAACATCACTTAACATAATTACAATATATGCATACTTATGAAAACTCATAAGATCGTACATTCTCTTGATACTGTTTACTTATAATTATTTGGCATTGCACAAGTTCATGCGTTTTATTACGTCTTTACCTAAAACCGTTGGATATATACTGACTAATACTTTAGATAGTATTACATGATTTACCTCCTAGTTGTAATTCGCTTTGATATAACTATCAGTTACTTCAATTACTCCTTTGTCGATATTTTATGTATATGGTTTTTGTGCCTTGTACGGTGACATTTTGAGTTCAGCTAATTGCAACTGTATGGAATTTTTTTTATCATGTTGTGTTGTTACGCAAATGTCCCATGTTAAGGAGAGGGTTTGGGGCTTACTTGTTTAATCCTGTCGCATTTTTTTGTGTCGGTCCAATGGCAGTAGTACATTGGTTATATAGATCTGTCATTTTTTTTCTTTAATACATCATTCTCAAGTTATCAATATATAACCGTTAGTTTCCTCGTTATAATTATTTCACATTTTTTTTATATCGGGGCCTATTTTAGCAGACTTTACATGGTATAGGTTTTCCTCATTGTGAAATGTTGTACATTGGACTATAATTATTGTTTTATAAATGCACCCACTTCATTTAAACTTAGGTGGAAAGTTGTCTCACTGGCCATCACACCACATCTACAATGCTTTATATGTAAAAAAAAAAAAGCAATTTGAATGCCATGTAAGCTTAAGTCATTCGGCAAACTAAGTCCGACGATCTTCTATGTCTGTTTTCGTCTAGACGAATTTGGACCAACACCGGCATGTGGAAGACACGTAGTAACTCAACGTATAGTTATTTATTATTGCTTACGACATTAATACGTAAATGTGTATGCACGAAAAGATATTCAGCATTGTTTATCTCACTAAACGTATGAAATTGCACCGCGTGTCTGTGCGTTTTGCATTTAGCAGTTTTATCAAAAGTTCTATGCAATATCTAAAACTTACAACAACTGTATAATTGAATAAATAAACTAACATGCACATTGACATATTTGTATATAGTCAAATAAGTTCTAGAAAGGCATTCGAAATTGTTGTCATCCCAAATGTTGTCCTGATTATCGCTTCGAACGCGTCAACGTCCGGATTTATTTGTCACACTATCGGGTTTATACGGGGTGATATTGTAAAATTCTATAATGTATGTTACTATTGGAATACAAACCAAGGTAAATTTAACAAAAATGATTTTGCCGACTTTGATCCTTGTAATATTACGCGTATGTGAGAATTAGGTAGGAAGTAGTTGCTTGTTCACCGATTTGACTCAAATTCTCATATTTCATTTATAACCATGTAAAACATTTATCCAAATTATAAAAGGTCTAAAATAAACAATTTACAGGACATGGGCTCGATAATATATAGCTTCGTTTCGAGTGTATTTTAGTCTTGAAGCCATCTAATTAACTATCGAGTTGAGCTCCGAAGAAATCCGATGTTCACTGGCATAAGCAATATAAACATACATTTAATATGAAAAAAAAAGAGCACTCGTACGTGCAATTAGATTTTTCTAGGTCTGTTTAATGCTTTCTTATAGATTAAAAATATATGTTAATCATCGTTGTTGACTGTAAAAGAACGATATTTTTGTGGATCGAATCAGTCTATCAAATGATTTATCTTTGTTTCACTTTCAATGTTGACATTCTTTTCCTTTAAATAACTGAACACGCACGATTCATGTGTTATCCATCTCTAGCTAATTTAATTAGATTGAAGTTCACATGAATGCGGATTCGATGAGGTCGAATTATTCACTTTCAATTGAAAAAATCATCATCAATGTTTCTAAGCTTAAATTGACAAACTTGAACCATGCATACTGGCTGCTAACAGCGAATTATTTTTTTTCACTATTTCACTGTCGTTAATGATTGAACATAAATAAATGGCAGTGGCTATTTGACCGGCACCGGCAAAATAGCAAATTTGCTATTTGACAAGCACAAAATACAGGGAGACACAAATTATGTTACGGCAAATGGCAAGTCTTGCATCCGAAGCTACTGGTGGCGAATATCAACAGAGATTAGATGTAATTCAGAGCATTACAAATTTTTGAAGTCATGGGAAGAAGTGTATGTTTCTTGAAGTTCTAGAATCTGATTCTGTGGAAAATACAAGTTCAATTGGCAATGAACACGAACAAACAGACGTGCATGTTATTGAGGATATTGAAGACATCAATGATGATATAAATGTAAAGAAAATAATACTGATAATGTTCATATATTCGAAAATTCACGAAAACTAGTTCGTAAGAAGAAGAACGAAAAAAAAAAGAAGAAGAAGAACGAGATACAGCTCAATAAGAAGAACATCTACTGGATTCCAATATTGTTGTGGATCGCATGTTTCGCATATATATTACTTCCACCAAATATCAAGAAACGTGGAAAGCCAAAAGGTTTGACCCAAACTGTCATCGGTCTTCCAAAAAAGCGTAACCGTAAAAGCAATTGTGTACCATTTCATAAGAAAAGTTCCAAAGAAATCGGATTCCTTATATTAGACTGGTTTGTTGGAAGCGATTTAGCAAACTGCTGTTAATAACAACATGTAAATAACCGAAGAACAAGTTGAAGCAAGACCTGAACTTTTAACTACCTCTTGTTTGGACTCAATTGTAAACATTGATTTAATCAAAAAGTATTGTCAAAATGATGCATGATAAGCTATTGAGAGCGTATTTAAAGAGAAGAAAATTGATATTACAAAGGTATTAATAAATTATTTATTTATGAACATCTTCAATATTTTATTTTTGATTGTACTGTATTTTCAATGCTTGATATTGTGATAAAATGATTTGAAATTATTATTAAACTTTTTTATTCTCTACTAATCACATCAATGAACAGTTTTATTCAGTGCCGGCTAAATAGCAAATCATACTTTTAAATTAGATTTGTTATATGTCTCGTTGCTAGTGCCCCTATAATTATAATAATAGTATAATAGCTTAACTTTATATATTAAGTATTAAATTATTGAGTTTATAACATATTTGTTGTTATTAATTCTTCTTTGGACATCGTAACTTCAAGTTCAGACCTGTATCCTAAGACACCTATGTATATATCCTAACTTTAGAACATTTTTATTTTATGAGACTTTCGTTAACCTGACTTAGGACTAAGATGTGACGTATTGCGGTCTACGGGATCCCTTCTTCCGCTTACCGACTAAGATGTGTCCTAGAACTTTAATTGGTTTTGTGTTTAATAACTTTGTAATCAATTTTGGCAAGTGTATTCTTATAACATGTATAAGTGTAATTGTTGTTATTGTCTCAAAATAAAGTGAGACAGCATTTTTTTTTGTATTGAATAAATCTTAATCATGTTTCGAAAAGTGTATTTAAAAAAAAAATCCTTTCTAAATAAAGTCATGAGTGGGATTCTGTCAAAAGTTTTATTATGTGTTGAATAACTCTTAATCATGTTTTGGTTAGTGTATTGCTATAACTTTATTTCACTGACTTGTTTCAAAATAAAGTGAGATTCTGACTACGTTTTTTTTTTTGTGTGTTGAATAAATTTTATCATGTTTTGGTTATAATTCGTGTATTGCTATATTTTATTGTTTCATTGTTTCAGATCAAAGGGACCAAGCTGTTAAAAACAATTATCTTTTGTGTTTTTCATTTAAAATCTTCAATGTTTTACTCATACCAAGCTATGAATACATTCAGTATTTCAAAGCAATTTAAAACAACTATCATGATTTTTCAATTATTCAACAGGAATTTGAATTAAAATTGGGCGCGAATGTGTAGGGTGCGAAAGTGTATTGGGCGCGAACGGACCTGATACCAACTTCCTAGTAATTTGTTCTAGGACTCCTATGTTGACATGGCCCTTGGTTTTTATTTAGTTCAGTTGAAAGAAGTTAGAGTTATTCCTCTTTCTACAATTGGTTTCGTGTTTCCTGTGTTGGTTTTATAAAAATTCATCGATATAAAGAATGTTCAAAAGGTTAAAAATTCATCATTAAAAATGTCCGAAAGATTTTATGTTTTATTTTGTTTTTTCTTATTACATTATCACTGTTGTTTATGTGGTTCATATTAATTGAAATGCTCTGTACGGACCCTATACTGTAATTTGGAATATAACTTGACTTTGACATCGATCTTCAAATCGGTCTTTTAACCCGGCAAATATAATTGGACATGAACAACACGACTGGTGTCACTATAATGAAACAAACATCTGTTTTATACCCTTCTACAGCACCTGCGTTCAATCCGGGCATTGGTGTTGTAGTTTCATTGTTTTTATTTTCGTCTTCAATTGTCATGATTGTGTTTTGGTGTTTTACTCGAGTGAAAGTTTTGTGTTGTCTCTATAAAGCTTCTTTACATTCTTTTTTATTTCTAAAAAGAAAGCTCAAAGTACTGTATCTGTTGACATGCAATCATGTCGTTAGATACATTCTTATCATGGTCATACTGCTGTATACTTCATACCGCTACAGTAAAGATATATAGATACAATCTTGTGTAATATCTAGAAAAAAAACTAAGCAGAATTTCAACATAGGTACTAGTACTAGGGGACAGGACAAATCACCAACAGCTATGACATATGTGTTTCTTTTGAATATGTCTTTTGATTGAGTTAAGTAATTTCAATTGATATTTTATAGTAACCATGTCTTTCTATATTTTGTGATGTTACAGTATTGCTTCGGGTAAGGAAGAAGGTTGGTACCCGTATTAAAATGTTCAATTTTACGTATATTTTTTTTTACAAAAGCGCGGCATTTTTCAGTTGACGTCGCCAACGCAAAATAATCCAATTTTCGACGTAGGACTGCTAAATAAATAAATAAATAAATAAATAAATAAATAAATAAATAAATAAATAAATAAATAAATAAATAAATAAATAAATAAATAAATAAATAAATAAATAAATAATCTTTATTTCAAGAGGATGTTCCCATTAGTTAAAACTAATCTGCCTGAGAGTCCTCAAAATAATAATAACATATTTATAAATACATAGATCTAAGAAGTGCAATCTGGAAAAAAAAATAATGTACCATAACAGATTTATTAAAAACAAAAGTGATGCCAACTGGGAGTTGTACAGAAAACAGAGAAATACTGTGACAAAAAAAAAAAAAAAGAGCTCAATTAAAACATATTTTTCGTGAAAGAACTGCTGGTGGTCCAAAATCAACAACATTTATTCCACTATTAAACCATTTTTATCAAATCAAAATATTAAATCAAACAATAACATAATTTTATATGAAAATGATAAAATTCTCAGTGATCCTAAAGAAGTACAGAAATTTTCAATAATTTTTTCACAAATGTGGCTAAAGATATAGGAGATAAAAACATTAAAATAGACAGAAATTACCCAAGTATAATAAAAATTGAAGAAAATAAAAATGATTATAATGAGTTGAATTTTAAACCTGTAACAGAAGAGTTTGTGAGTAAACAAATACATAGGTTAAGGTAGCACAATACAAAGATTTTTCATCCCCAATTAGACATCTTTAAACTGTTGTAATTCCACTCATCTTTCTTTAAATTTTATAAATGAGGTACCAAAAGAAAGAAGAAGGATTAATCTTTCAAATTGTGATAATTTCATTATAACATAATTATTACATAATTAATTGATATGTAATTAGTTGCCATATTGTGATGTCCATACTTGAATGAATTTAGCTTCTTTGTTATTCATAGCATCCCAAAATATTTTATAGATTCTTGCACAATACAGTTTGACCTCCAAAACTGTGTCTCAGACTTTTCCTATTGTATTTCATTCTCTCATAAATCTTCAATGAAGTTTGCAACATCAATTCATAAGAGACCACGAAATTCAATTGGGTATAAAATTTGTTCTATTGATGTTTTTAGTAATCTGAGACACAGTTTTGGAGGTCAAGCTGTGTTGTACAAAAATCTATAAAATATTTTGGAATGCTATGAAAAACAAACACGCTAAATTCATTCAAGTGTGGACATCACAATATGGCAACTAATTACAAAATAATTAATTACGTAATAATTATATCTTAATGAAATTATCACAATTTGAAAGATCAATCTTTCTTCTTTCTTTTGGTACCTCATTTATAAAATATAAAGAAGGATGAAATGAACTACATCAGTTTAAAGTTGTCTGATTGGGAGTGAAAAAATCTTTGTATTGTGCTACCTTAAATCTTAGAAAAGCCACTGGATATGACAATATTTCACCAACAATTATAAAATTGGCACAGCCAGTAATATCAAATCCTATTAAAATTTTAGTTAATAAATCATTTGAAAGCTCAATTTTTCCTGATAATCTTAAAGCTGCTCAGGTTTCCCCACTTTTAAAAAGAATAACTCTAGCTCTTGATAAAGAAAACTGTAGACCTGTAAGTGTGTTACCATGTATTTCTAAAATTTATGAAAGAGCTATACATGACCAACTAATGGAATTCTGTAATAAACATTTTCATCCTCTTCTTTCGGCATTTAGGCAGGTTTTGGTTGCCAAACTGCACTTATAAAAATAATAGAAGACTGGAAAACAGCTCTGGACGAGAACAAATTTATTGCTGCAATTTTGATGGATCTAACTAAAGCATTTGATTGTCTACCGCACGATTTACTTTTACTTAAATTGGTAGCATACGGTCCGTCTAAAAATTCTCTAAAATTATTAAAAAGTTATTTAGAAAACAGAAATGGAAACAAAATTTCTTGTGAAGAAAATGTTAAATTTCTTGGAATAACTATAGATTCGGACTTAAATTTTAACAATCATATATTTGAAATATGTAAAAAGGCATCAAGACAATTAAATATTCTAAAACTTATAGGTAAATATCTAAACAGGCTAGGTAGGTTAACAGCATACCACTCATTCATACTTTCGAATTCTAACTATTGTCCAGTAATTTGGCACTACTGTAGTGAAAAAAATCTTTTAAAATGGAAAAAATTCAAGAAAGAGCTCTAAGATTCATTTATGAAGATTATGATATTCCTTACGAAAAACTGCCAGAAAAATCTAAATTACCATCTGTATTAGGTAATCCCTCTTTCAAAGGAGCACTTCATAATGAATATATATGTCTATACACACTTAGTTTGAAAATATAAAAAATTAAAAAATATAAATGTACGCCCCGTGGGGTGTCTTTAAAAATAAGAAGAATAAAAACAATTGCAATTGAAACATTTAAAATAATTCACAAAAAAAGTCCGAGCTACCTTCATGATTTGATTGATATAAAAATTAACAACTTACGTATGATTTAAGATCACAAGAAACAGCAGTACTCCCAAGAGTTCGAACTACTAAGTATGGCTTAAGATCGTTTCGCTATAATGCTGCACTAATCTGAAATGAGCTACCGAACCATTGCCGAATGGAAACATCTTTTGACCAATTCAAAAAATTGGTACAAACATGGGATCCAAGTGACAGCTCATGCATGCCAGTGCAGTGCATGCATATAGTGTATATGCCTGTCATTTATTTTACTTTTTTTTTGTGTGTGACTATATGATTTCATTTTGTGCAATCTTATTATTAACTTGTGATATGTTTTAAGTGTACTATATGCTTTTAACTTATATGGTATCTTACTATGCATTATGTTTAAAATTGTGTTGTTTTCGTGACTTTAGTATGTGTGTATTGTATTGTGTGTGTGTATTGTATTTTGTTATTAAGTCGAATTGAAAAGCTCACTAGAGCTTGTGTTTATGTAGTTTATTGAATATCGACTCTAAATAAAACTTTGGATGTGGTGCACCCTTATTAAAAATAGGCACTGGCTACGGTTACATGGAAATGTAACAATAATAAAAATATTATTGTTACATTGGAGACTAAATGCCGGAATGCATGGTTGGGTATGGACCTGTTTAATAACGAATGTAACAATAATTATTGAGGCTACGGTTACATTGCGTTATTGTTACATGAAAAAAAGCAATGTACGATGGGACTAGTAATATGTACTAAATAATAAAAGTTGAGGACAATTATTACATACATTTATAACATACAATTTATTTACTGTAATTTTTTATTTACAATGACAATTTCTACAAATGCAGTAAGTTGTTTTTAAAGTCAGACACATTTTTGATGAACGAAATTACGTCCTCCACGGATACGTGTACATACAGAATTTCTTAGTATTTAAGTTACAGTTAGCAAACTTTGCTTTTGATTATCAATTTGCGTCAAGTTATAAAGCTGTATGAAATGTATGTCTTGATATTGTTTCAGTTTCGTTTAAAACGCATCCCAAGTTTTATTTTTTTCACCATAAACGGAAATTGGTCCAAAGTAATGACAGTAATACGAGTAGGTGTGCAGTTAAATACTTTATAAAAATGAAACCATTGAACTATATTTTTCGCCTTTGACAGTCACACTCCTAATCTTGAGTAGTATCTTTAAGAACATCAAAACCATTAATATAGTGTTATTTACTGGCTGTTTCTGTATTGGCACTGGTATAGATTCAAGGTTTGCTGTATTGGCCTCGAGACCCGTTGGGTCGAGGGCCAATACAGCTGACCGAGAATCTATACCAGTGCCAATACAGAAACAGCCAGTTCATAACACCTTTATTAAATGATTATAAGAGAATTAAAAACCGGAAGTGAACGTCCCGTATTAGCCCATGGGCCAATACAGCTTTTTTCCCGCTTTTTTCCGTATTGGCCCTCGTTTTTTCCGTTTCAAAACTTTAAGACATTACAAAACATTGCACATCATTTAACCTGTTTATTTTATGACTTTAATTTAAAAAATATTATACAAATGTTTTTATGCATAACGATACTTCCAGAGTTAAGTAATGGCGTAATAAAATTGAAAACCGGAAGTGAACGTCCTGTATTAGCCTAGGGCTAATACGGCTTTTTTCCCGCTTTTTTCTGTATTGGCCCTGTTTTTTTCCGTATTGGCCCTGTTCGAAGAGCAATATTAAATCTTGATTTATATCGACAGTGAAACGTTTTAAGTATTGCACATGCTGATTTATCCGTATTAGGGCTTATTTGCTCATATCATTTAATAATACGTAGTAAAACTATTCAAGTTGTACACCATTTGTTGAATAATAATATTTTATTATTTATCAGTATTAAATTACAAGTATTGTTTAGTTCATATGAAAGAATGAAGCAATACAACTATAGAAGATTTAAGTTTAATCAATCTAGCGTACATTGCTGTTTTTCATGTAACAATAACGTAATGTAACCGTAGCCTCAGTAATTATTGTTACATTTGTAATTAATCGGTTCCTCACCCAACTTTGTATTCCGGCAATTAGTCTCCAATGTAACAATAATATTTTTATTATTGTTACATTTCCATGTAACCGTAGCCAGTGCCTTAAAAATAACGTCCTACGCGGGTTATTCAGTGTGCACCACATTTTTTATGTTATTTCTTCATAGACAGAAACAATTATAGCAATCAATTTACCTTTATTAAATAGACAACATGTTACAGTAGAGTCTCTAACGGTAAGTATGTCTCTTTTTTTGTTGATTTTACTACTCAGTATTAAATGTTTGGCAGTGGCTATTTGACCGGCACCGGCTAAATAGCAAATTTGCTATTTGACCGGCACCGGCAAAATAGCAAATTTGCTATTTAGCCGGCACTGAATAAAACTGTTCATTGATGTGATTAGTAGAGAATAAAAAAAAACTTCATAATAATTTAAAATTATTTTATCACATATTGAGCATTAAAAATACAGTAACGTTACAATCAAAAATAAAATATTGAAGGGTACGCTTTTCTGGAAGACCGATGACAGTTTGGATCAGACATTTTGGCCTTCCACGTTTCTTCCTATTTGGTGGAAGTAATATATGCGAAACACACTCAACACTTCATGGTTTTGATGGTATGTGCATATCCCGGCCTTTTCCACAGCTGAACAAAATGTGTGGGTATATGAGTAACAGTAACAAAAGTTTTTATATATAATTACATTCGATTATGTTTCATTATAATACGTTATTCTGATTGGCCAACTGCACATCTCGTGCTATTCCTGAAACAATTGTATTAGACAATAACATTTATCATTCATGATGACACGAGGTCCCACAATAAAGTACACAGGTAAATTAAATGAAAACTTGATAAAAATCGTGTTTTCATGATTCTAGCTAAAAAAATGTAATTATAAGTATTGAATGCTTCTTTTTGTAATTTTATAGGGTTGTAAAAGCGTTGACTGTGCGCACATTTTTAGTATGAAGCGCGGAAATTGTACTTCGGTCAACGCTTATACACCCCAATAAATTTACAAAAAGCAGCATTCAATTCTTAAATAAAATTTTGATATTTAATCATTATTCTTACATTTAAAATCCAGTGATGATAAGATAAGATAATTTTATTAACCAATCATGGTGCCCAAAATTTGAGCTATACAATCAAATGAATTACAAAATAAAGCACAGAAAATGCTCGGGGGGGCCACTTCAAATTTTTTTTGGTAGGGGTGAGCAGCTGAGACATCAAGTACCCCACCCTTTTCATATATTTTGTTTATCAAAAATATATACCTTGTCATAAATCAATTAACAAAAAACAGACCTATAGATATATTTAAATATTTTTCATCTTCTGGTACATTATTTTAGATTTTTTTCCCGCTCATCATCACGTTCTTGTTAAGAAGCAAAGTAGTCGCAATAATATCACCTTCTTTTCCAATAAATTCGTCACATCTTAAAAACCTTCTTCTTATTGCCCATTTTATATCTTTCATTATGAAGATATTTCAATTCGAAAATACAATACATATAAAAGACGTTTGGTCTGATCATACAAACACCTTCACTGATTTAAATATTAATTAAAAACTGATAAAAAGTTTCATTGCCGTTCCCTCTTAAAGGACGCTGTCACAATGGAATTTCTTTCAATAGTTGTTATCATGTTTTATGTATACAAACCCTTGAATGTTAATTAGGTGCAAATGTCAATTCGGTCGGATTTATTGCATCTATCACTGGCATCAGTGGAAATACCACATCAGAATAAATAGAGTTTAATTGGTTTGACAAATAACTGATGCATTTACGACTGTGGTTTAACAGCATCAAAAATAAATACGGACATCTGATTAGTTTCAGATACTTATGATATAATCAAGCAAGTGATAATATCAACCTATTGATATATTTAATCTGAATTTCTCACCCTTTTCATATATCATAGAGCATGAAAAAGTGACCTATTCCAGCGGCTCATCCCTACCACTAATTATATAGTAAGTGGCCCCCCCGAGAGAAAATGATTAGAATGATTAAAGTACATTTAAACAAAAAACCACATGAATACACATTTACACTAATTAACCTGATATAAATCAAGTTATTGACAAAACATAGTTATGGGTGCCACTGTGACCTGGAGAAATTACATAAATCTGTGTTATAATTTAATCAGAGCCGGCTAAATAGCAAATTTGCTATTTTGCCGGTGCCGGTCAAATAGCAAATTTGCTATTTAGCCGGTGCCGGTCAAATAGCCACTGCCTAAATGTTTAGACAGAGACAATATGTATTTATATAATACACATGTCTCATCATGCGGTTCAGATATTGTACCACCATTTGATAAGTTTTTCGATGATATTTAAAGTTATGGATGTGATCAATTATATAGATCTAGCTTAATCTTTTAAAATCCAATAGTAGAACTGTAGATCTACCCGTCCCGCAAATTCCCCATTACTTAGATTCACGATTGCTTTTCTTTTTTATTAAGGAAAGCCAGCATCATTTGCACATTACTCTCCCCTTGTTTGTTGTTTCCACGAAATGAGGAAGATATTTGCATAAATATAATGCGGCAATGGGAAAAAAAACAGGAGTGAAGATCTTGTAATGTAAGTCGAAGGCGGTTTAAGACGTTTCAGTTCGAATAATAATGAAAACTTAAAAGGGGGCGATCTATGAAATTGAAATCGAAAACACATTGAAACGATTATATATATTATATTCTGACACAGTCACTGAAATCAACACAACAGACGATTTGTCTGGACAGTTTCAGTGTTACCTTCCATAATTTATTCAACGAACAAAAATTGAATGAAACCCAGTAGCAGATCAAGCCATTATGTATTCCAGCTACAGCCTCACTGGACACAACTACGAACGATTTTTGAACATAGATTAATATTTTTTTTATGTAGACTACTTTTCTTGAATTGTTTATACCATAGAATTTAAGATGTATCAAGGAATTGTGTATTTTAAAAGGAATGGAAACGCGGCTCGAGATCAATCAGGATACCTGCAGAGCACCCGCAGAGCTATAACCCATGTCTGGCTCAGGCGGAAGTATGATGAATAATATAAAAAAATCATGACGGTGGTCCATTTCCTGTCATATAGATCGGTCTTTAAATTCACGGGGTCATCTTGCTTGAGACGATGTAAATGAGAGATAAAACCGAAATCAAGAATAAACTTTTATTCCTTGAAAAAGGAAAGGCCTTAGGTATCATTTTAATGCCTCATTAAGGGCATCCGATACAGTTTCTCGATATAATGTCATTTTTATAATTTTGAAATATGTTGTAGGCCTTGGCGAGTTATAAAATAAAACACAAAATAAAACATAGGTCACCGTGCTTGTTTTCGAGAAAATTGAGGCTGAAAATTGGGGATTTGTGCAATTTTGTAAAAAAATTAGGCAATGTTATAAAATTTTTGGAGCAGATATTCTTCGTCGTAAATTATTAAGATCGGGTTCAATCTGAAGCTGTGATAAGTGGCAATAAGGAAAAAAATAAATCACTATATGAATAACTATAAAATTATTCAAGTCTTGCTTGATATTGCGGACCAGATGCTCAAAGTGGTATTTTTCTAAACCTAAAAAAATGGAAAAAAACTGTTTCTGAAAATGCCATTTTTATCATTTTTCTGCATAAACTGCATTTTGTCATGCTTTCTCCAAATCGCAAATAAAAAATATAGGTCACCGTGCTGGATTCCATGATAATCACGATTTATCCTTAAAAATTGCGTCACTCCTTTGTAACCTCAATGTTAGCGCTAAAGTGCACGACGTCGCTGGCAGACAATTTCGACGTTATCGCTTCAAATTACCGGCGACATTTTTCAGATGTATAAATATTACTTGTAAAGTACTATCTATAAATTGGTAACATTGTTTTCGGAAGTAAAATCATGTGAATAACAAATACATTTGTGTACCTCTCTGTGTTTGTGGTCTAAGTGAGAAACTTCTCAAGAAAAGTTATTACGGACTGTTGATAATTTTTACGGCTTTCAAAAATTTAAGATTCGGCAATTTAGAACATGACATACAGGTACATTTACTGTACACACTCGTATATTATTTCATACTGTATGATGACCTCTAGATGTTGTTCTTTGTTTTGTTTTGTTTGGTTGGCTGCTGTTTCATTAAACATACTCCTTAATATCCTTTAATTCACGTTTTTATCACTGAGAAAATCCGTTTTTGTTGATACGAAGTTAGCGTCATTTGGACAGTAATCAAATTTGCCGTTACTTTTCTCGTTTGAGTTGTTTTACCTTGTCATTTCGAGACCTTTTATAGCTGACTATGCGGTATGGGCTTTGCTCATTGTTGAAGACCTATAGTTGTTAATTTCTGTGTCATGTTTGTCTCTTGATGAAAGTTGTCTAATTGGCAATTATACCACATCTTCTGTTTTATGTGGTCAGAAAACAGAAGCAAAATGTTACAAAGGAGAATCTTCAATTTGCTAATGGATGCTTTTGTCCAGACAGAGAAACTATAATTTTGAAATTTTTGATTTGGCAAAAAAATGATTGAATTAATAGCGAGAGGACTGGATATATTACGATTAGTTGCAATTAAAATCATTCTCTCATAGCGTAATTTTATTGGTAAATAACTATATATTTTTTTCACCACAGCGCGTACATAAAATACTGCATGTCCATTCCCCTGTCTGTCCTTCTGGACTTCTGGTTAATTAGATTTTTCAAGTGTACAATTCTTGCCAACTTATATAACTTGATAAGTAATGAGCCAGTTAAAGCGATGGGGTGTAATTAACACCCTGTCAAAGCAAGAGATGCATCATAATATTTTCTTTAAAGTCGACCCCGTTTACATTCCTTTTAAATATACAATTCCTTGGATGTATGAAGGCTTTCCATTTTGCATCATATCCCACATAATTTTTTATTCACGTTAGGATACTTTTAGTACATGTAGTAAGATTTGCGTGACCTCTTTTTACGGGTCAAGAGAGCCACATATGGACGCAATATCGAAACAGCACTATATTGATATATCTTGCAGAAGAAATCAATGAGGGTGGTAAAGAGGGGCCCTCAACACGGAAACACGTGAAATAAAAATGGCCAAAACGTTGTACGGAAAATTAAAATCGGAAAAAACGAAGCACGAGAAATAAAATAGTAAATATTAATGTAAAAAGTAAAATAATTTATTAATCAGCCGTTCTTGGAGATCATTTAACCATTATATATGATGGACATGATGACCCTACAGTCACATTTTAGCGTCTGCTAGTTGCAACTGATTTGAAAGAAAAATATTATTCATAATAGATCATAATAATTAATTTTATAGCAATTTTAAATATTCTGCATGGGAACACATAATTCAAAAGAAAAAATCTCCTGACTGACCAGGGCTTTGAATTTAATTCCGGCCTTACTCTTAATCAAATGCAGGACAAGCACAAGAAATTAAGAGTACCGACACGAAACACGGAAAATAAATAAAGGAGAACACGAGGCACGCACATTGAGCCAAACACCAGAAAACGAGAAATAAAACTTCAAAACACGACAACACGTGAATTAAAAAGGCGGAAAACGTTGCACGAAAATAACCCTTTACCACCCTCATCAATGACAACAGTCTAGATTGATAAAGAATACATTGTACATTAATCTTTATCTCTAACACGTTTTCATAGGAAAATAAGATGCACAAGTTTGTTTTTGGGGAAAGACGGCTTGGGGAGCCGTCAATCCCCTATGGGGTTGACCAGAGTGATATTCCCTCACATCATTCATTTTGTTTTTATAGCACTTGTGGAACACCCCCCAACAAATCTTACTGAGATTGATGAGATGGGGAGACACAAATGAATAAATTGACTCTACATGCTCTAAACACTTTTTTACACATTTCCCTTCTGTTTCTCTCGAAATTATCGTATATTGAGCTCTCCTTTACACTATTTACGTTTCTTTTACAATCCGGAAAAATCAGTATGACGAGATATTCTAAATATATCCAACCTACATTATATTTTATAGTGACGTCATTGTTGGAATGCCACACTACGTATACGCAGAAGCAGGGATATCCTTCACTGGTTATTTAAATCATTCTCATACACTAATTAAAAAATAGTATTTGTTAAATTTAATCATGATTATGTTTGCTGTAGATTTTTTTCATTTTTTTCTGTAAAACTTTGTTTTGAGAATCTTCCTCCAATTCAGGAGCACCTCAATTTATGAGTAATTATCCACTAAAATAAACACTTAAAATGTTACATATATATGTATATGATAAGTAGTCTTCCATTAAAACTAAATTTTGTGTACCAACATAATCATTGTAATGGTAACAAAAAAAATTAAATTACAAATGTTGCATTTTGTTGTTTAAACCTATTTATTCATGAAATTTTACAAATATTTCAAAATGTAGGATTTGGAAACAAGCTTCACACAGTTTACATTAATCATATTGTTTTTTCATTAGTACCTGTACCCCTGTGATGAGAGTTTTAACTGGGAACTTTATCAATGGAAATTTGAAACTGATTTTTCAGTCCTAACTTTCTTAAGAAAAGAAATAAAAATCTTAAGAGTGCTGTCACAAAAAATGGAAAATGGCCCTAGCCTGCAGTTCAGTCGTACACTATTAAGATTTCAAAAAATATTGTAGTTGTTGTTAAATGACTGAATTCAACTAGTTGAATTTTAGATAATTAACTATCAACTTTAATTGAATGTTTAGATTTAGAAGATGCAGATCTCATCCATTGGTCTAAATTGAATCCTAAACTAAAGAAACGAAATTACATTAAACAACAATTGATTTCAATATTGTCAACCTTTCTACATGTTCTAGCAGTTCTTTTTTCATTCTTTATATGTAAACTATCAAAAGATCCCCCCCCCCCCCCCCCTCCAGAAAAAATGAAATAGAAACAAGGGCCGTCTTTCCCCTCAGAGCTATTCAGCTCTTTGATTTACTTCAATTACTTCAGCAGTGGTTGCTGTCGAAATGTCGGTCATGTGTAAAAGAAAGATTTCTGATTTTTTTTGTTTTTGTGAAAGTTCCTCCTTTAAAGGAGCACTAAATTCAAGTTTATCCATTTCGATGGTGTAATTATCATTCATCTATGATTTTTTTTTATATAGGTCAACATTTCTTTCGGAGTTCTCTGGAATTTTCAATAAAATTAACATATTTTCTTTTGACCGTAAATAGGGTCACAAGAGTCTAAAAAACGTCAATTGTGGGGTTATTTGGGCAAGATAAAAAGCTTCACGCAAATGAACAGAATCAGGAGACATTTTTCTTTCTATTTATGAACAAAAGAAGGCAATATGCACTTACTTCTATTTTTTTTTTTTTTTTTATAACTTGCAGGCCAGATTGCCGTTCTTATAATATTTTCCGAATGATTTTGTCATCGTCATCAACATTCACCAAGTGCACATAAATTGTATTATCATGAAAACAAAGGAATTTTAATAGGGTTTTTATACGACCGCAAAATTTGAAAAATTTTTCGTCGTATATTGCTATCACGTTGGCGTCTGCGTCGTCGTCGTCGTCCGGCTTCCGAATACTTTTAGTTTTCGCACTCTAACTTTAGTAAAAGTGAATGGAAATCTATGAAATTTTAACACAAGGTTTATGACCACAAAAGGAAGGTTGGTATTGATTTTGGGAGTTTTGGTCCCAACATTTTAGGAATTAGGGGCCAAAAAGGGCCCAAATAAGCATTTTCTTGGTTTTCGCACTATAACTTTAGTTTAAGTTAATAGAAATCTATGAAATTTTGACACAAGGTTTATGACCACAAAAGAACGGTTGGGATTGATTTTGGGAGTTTAGGTTTCAACAGTTTAGGAATTAGGGGCCAAAAAAGGGCCCAAATAAGCATTATTCTTGGTTTTCGCACAATAACTTTAGTTTAAGTAAATAGAAATCAATGAAATTTAAACACAATGTTAATGACTACAAAAGGAAGGTTGGTATTGATTTTGGGAGTTTAGGTCCCAACAGTTTAGGAATTAGGGGCCAAAAAGGGACCCAAATAAGCATTTTTCTTGGTTTTCGCACCATAACGTTAGTATAAGTAAATAGAAATCTATGAAATTTAAACACAAGGTTTATGACCATAAAAGGAAGGTTGGTATTGATTTTGGGAGTTTTGGTCCCAACAGAATAAGGGGCCCAAAGGGTCCAAAATTAAACTTTGTTTGATTTCATCAAAATTGAATAATTGGGGTTTTTTGATATGTCGAATCTAACTGTCATGACTGTGTATGTAGATTCTTAACTTTTGGTCCCGTTTTCAAATTGGTCTACATTAAGGTCCAAAGGGTCCAAAATTAAACTTAGTTTGATTTTGACAAAAAATGAATCAGTTAGGTTCTTTGATATGCTGAATCTAAAAATGTACTTAGATTCTTGATTATTGGCCCAGTTTTCAAGTTGGTCCAAATCGGGGTCCAAAATTAAACTTTGTTTGATTTCATCAAAAATTGAATAAATGGGGTTCTTTGATATACCAAATCTAACTGTGTATGTAGATTCTTCATTTTTGGTCCTGTTTTCAAATTGGTCTACACTAAAGTCCAAAGGGTCCAAAATTAAACTTAGTCTGATTTCAACAAAAATTGAAATCTTGGGGTTCTTTGATATGCTGAATCCAAAAATGTACTTAGATTTTTTATTATGGGCCCAGTTTTCAAGTTGGTCCAAATCAGGATCTAAAATTATTATATTAAGTGTTGTGCAATAGCAAGTCTTTTCAATTGCACAGTATTGCGCAATGGCAAGCAATATCTAATTGCACAATATTGTGAAATAGCAAATTTTTTTTTAATTAGAGTTATCTTTCTTTGTCCAGAATAGTAAGCAAGAAATATCTAATTGCAAAATATTGTGCAATAGCAAGATTTTTTTTTTAATTGGAGTTATCTTTCTTTGTCCAGAATCAACTTAAATCTTTGTTATATACAATATACAATGTATATTCACTTTTTACTACCAACTGATAAATTATAATAAATAACATTCAGTGATAACAAGCAGTTTTTTTTACATCTTAATATTTTATGATGTATTTAAATGAGTAGTTATTGTTGCAAACTCCATTAGAAATTTTAATTGAGATTAGTTTTGGAATAAGGGAAAGGGGGATGTGATTAAAAAAATTGGGTTCAATTTTTCTCATTTGAAATTTCATAAATAAAAAAGAAAATTTCTTCAAACATTTTTATGCCCCACCTACGATAGTAGAGGGGCATTATGTTTTCTGGTCTGTGCATCCGTCCGTCCGTCCGTCTGTCCGTTCGTTCGTTCGTCCGTCCGTTCATCCGTCCGTCTGTCCCGCTTCAGGTTAAAGTTTTTGGTCAAGGTAGTTTTTGATGAAGTTTAAGTCCAATCGACTTCAAACTTAGTACACATGTCCTCTATGATATGATCTTTCTAATTTTAATGCCAAATTAGAGTTTTTACCCCAATTTTACGGTCCACTGAACATGGAAAATGATAGTGCGAGTAGGGCATTCGTGTACTGAGGACACATTCTTGTTTTGAGAGGATTAATATTCAACAGCATAGTGAATTGCTCTAAGAGAAAACAAAAATTTTAAGTTCATTAGAACACATTCATTCTGTGTCAGAAACCTATGCTGTGTCAACTATTTAATCACAATCCAAATTTAGAGCTGAATCCAGCTTGAATGTTGTGTCCATACTTGCCCCAACCGTTCAGGGTTCAACCTCTGCGGTCGTATAAAGGTACGCCCTGCGGAGCATCTGGTTATTTATAAAAACATTTATTGATAAGTATAAATAAATATGATCTCAAAGGCAAACATTGGAAATCGTTTGTAATTGTGTCCAGTCATAATTGCTTCCTGTGGGGCCATGTATATGTCCCCTATACTCTATTCAAATACACCTTATCGCTAATGCTGGCTGACCCGGCCACTTGAACTTTTGACGCATACAACAATCACTTTTCCATTGTGGCGTCAGATATTTTTTTTTATGACGTCAAACTTTTACGGGAACCTGTGTGATTTCCAGTAATGGCGGACAAATAGCGATAAGGTGTATGCATTGATCAGATCGTAAAAAAAAAAAATCATTTTTGTTTAAATTATTTTTGGACTTGTTAAGTTTGCAAGCGCACACCAAACAGTGACAGGATAATCAACCTAATGACGGTGGTCACTTAGTGGTGGAAGTAGAAGTAGAAGGGGTTCTATTCTACCGGAACCCTCCCTGTCCCTGTTTCATGAGATGTTAAAGGCACCCTTCCACTTTCTTTGTTAAAAAACAAGAGGAGCCTTAAGTCTCATAAAACATAAAATTTTAAGGATTTCTTGATTTTACTTAAATTAATCCATATATACTACAGAAAAACTTGGTTTTAAAGAATATCTTATTTATGAAGTTCCATGAATACATACTTTATATAGTCCAAGAAAATTAAATATAATCTTAACCCAATTTATATGTTCAGTATCCTCCTTGAATTGTGACTTGTTTAGAGCTAACATTATATACACTGTATCTGATCCAACATGTTAATGTAATTTGGATATTTAAGGACATGCACCATTTTTTCTTTTATTGTCATTTCTATCTAAATGTAAGGGCTATTCTGTTTAGTATTCTCAGCTGGCTTAAAACTATCTTTTTTTTGGAAAAGAAATGCTTTCTTATGATCAAAATGTAACAAGTTTTCAATTTTAAAAAGACATCAAAACGATTCCTCTTTATAAGTAGTATCAACATCATGAACATAGGTAAAATGCACATCATCATCATTATCATCATCATCATCCTAATCTCTGTTGTTCTTTCTTCTTTTCTTCTCCTTATTAGTCCCCTACCGACGAAGTTGAAGGGGACTTTAAGTTTGCACTCCATCTGTCTGTCTGTCTGTCTGTCTGTCTGTCTGTCTGTCTGTCTGTCTGTCTGTCTGTCTGTCTGTCCGTAAGTCCGGCAAATCAGCTTTCCACACTTTTTTTCTTTGTTCTTAAGATATTATTTTAATATTTGGTAGATATAGTTTTATCATGACAAGCTATTAAAGATCAAGTTCGAATTTTGTTCCAGTCTGATGATTTAGTGCCCAGAGTTATGGTCCATAAAAAAATCCATATCTAAATTAAGAGTACTAGATGTTAAACCACATTTCTGTACAATGGCAGATAACTCATTTTTAGGCAGTTAAGCTGCCTTATGCGAGCACCCTAGATTTGTGTTCTTCACAATAAATGCTGAAATACGTGCCATTGTCATTATCTAGCTGAATATTATGCTATTTATAACTAATTGGACAGTTGTTTCATACTTTTAATCCTGGATTGCAATAAATATGACCAGAAAAACCTTAAATGATCGTCGAATCACCCAAAAGTTTTGAAGGCGCACATAGGAAGTAGAGCACATTAGGAATCCTTATGTAAAATTGAGAAAGGAAATGGGGAATATAATGTCAAAGCGACAACAACCCGACCATAGATCAGACAACAGCCTAAGGCCACCAATGAGTCTTCAATGTAGCGAGAATTCCTGCACCCGTAGGTGTCCTTCAGCTGGCCCCTAAAATATGTATACTAGTACAGTGATAATGGACGTAGTTTATTATCCCCTGAGCTTTTGGCTAAGATGTCAAAGAACAAATGTATGAAATATTTAATCGCCTAACATCTCTTAAGACAAGTAGTTTAGATTTCCCAAATGGCAAAATTCGTAGGAATATCGTTTGTCGTCAATAGGTAGTCAACTACGTCAGTAGTCTATTAAAATAATTTCAACTGTTCATGCTGTTTTTTATGCAATTTTAAATTAGAGGTCAAAATTTTCATATTTTCAATTTGGAGGCTGGGGTTCAAATTAGCTGTGGTACGAGGTCTGCGACCTTCCACTTCAGCAGTTGGACTTTCCACTTGGTTACTAACCATGCTAACTACGTCCGACATGCTACAGGAGTTTGAAATCCTATCAATAAGGGGGTAAAAATATACCAAAGTCGACTATCACAGTCATACAGTAGAGCTTCTCTTCTCTCTTCGAAAAACATTGTTTCGTCAGATGTTGACAGTGTGGTAAGCACAGCGGGAGATGCTTTCATTCCTAAGGAGCCTTCTTTCGGCAATTCTTCTGATTGCCTTAGGAGTCTGATCTGTTCTATTTGTAGGATATATATGTAAGATATGCCCATGTCGTCTATATCTAGGGTTTCTTCTACTCCTTCGGATTTTATGGCTTGCTCAGGTCTAGTCAAGCCAGATTCTAAGGATCATATTTTCCCAGAGTCAGGTCATTTTACAACCGCTTTGTCTTTTGTAAAGTCTTCACTGGCTCAGAATCTTGCTAACACTAGCAAAACTGGTGGTAGCTATAATTGCTAAATGATTTTAGCCATAACCCCCATAACCATTCCTTTGTAGTAGGGAAACTTGTGGTATAATTTCTGAGAGATTTATACACTTAAAGGTGTAATACCACCAAATCATGGTACGTCACATCCGGTTGTATACGAAAGTAGGTCGAAAAAAATATTCCCTTGAATTTGACAGTTGTAGGTAAATATAATTAATCCTACATTTTATTGCAGTAAACACAATTTGCTGTGTCATAAACATATGTCTTGAGTATTTCTAAACACCATTATTTTTTATTTGGGATTTCTATAGAAAAATTTTGTAATCTTGAGGTTACATGGTGACTAAACCTTGTACACAGATAAAATAAGGGGAGAAATTTGATTGGTTACCTTCCAATGATGGTTATTTTCTAATATGCAATGAAATGTTATGTGAATTTTTTTCTATAGTACTGGACAGGATAAATCTTAACTCATGCCAAGTATTTCTTTATTTGAAACAAAGATAAATTCTGTACATTTTTTTGAAAAGTGCAAATTTAACAAAGACTAATAGGGGGAAATCAATGGTGGTATTACACCTATTATGGGAAGCTGAACATGCACTTTTGACCTTGTGAGTAATATCATATGTTAAAATTTCTTGCTCTTTAAGTGAAATATTAAAAATATGAAATATTCTGAGTGGATTGAGTCTCCAAAACACATTTTATGAGAAAATTGTCTTGAAATAGCACTCTACCATGATTATTCAGTTGACAGAACAAGCCATACTAAGTGCACTTTTTTTTTGGGGGGGGGGGTCTCCTTATTTCTTATATTCTGCTATGATAGAACATTTTCAAAGGAAATACTTAAATAAATATATATATAGTTATAAGTAGATGAAATTATTTTTAATGCTGTAATAAAAAATTATTTACTATAAGAGAAGCCTTTTATGTCCCTCTCTGGAATGCGGCGTAAATTTAATTTTTACGTAAGGACTTATTGAAACCTCCTTGGAGACAGTAAACTTTTATATTGATTGTTCATTCTGCTAAAATTCTTTAATTACTCATTTCTTATACATTTCTACCATAAATGAATGAAAGTTACCCCGTAATTTTTATTTATTGGCCTGGAAAGGTATAAATTGACCAAAAGAGACCTTATAAAGAAGACAAAGAGGTCCATTAGTGGTATTTATCTTCCTAAAATCATCTTGTGTATCATATTCAACTGTTTGTAGGCAGATAAGATAGATATTTGATCATTTATTGGTACAGACTCTATTCTATCTTGATGTGGCTTGGTTTGGATTTGTCGAAGAAATTGTGCTCGAATTGCTGTAGATGTTGTCTTTTATTATACTAGATTTTTCTCAAACTATTGAACTGATTATGACAAAACTTGGCAGAAATGCTTGAAATAACCACTATTACAAAGGAAAAATGTTACATTCAGTTTATTGAACAATAATGTCTTCTTTAGGTGTAATACCACCAAATCATGGTACGTCACATCCGGTTGTAAAATGTATATGAAAGTAGGTCGAAAAAAATATTCCCTTGAATTTGACAGTTGTAGGTAATTAATCC
Source organism: Mytilus galloprovincialis (assembly GCF_965363235.1). NCBI lineage: Eukaryota > Metazoa > Mollusca > Bivalvia > Mytilida > Mytilidae > Mytilus > Mytilus galloprovincialis. The sequence continues at coordinate 2,880,347 of NC_134846.1, read as the reverse complement.
TACATTTTATTGCAGTAAACACATTGCTGTGTCATAAACATATGTCTTGCGTATTTCAAAACACCATTATTTTTTATTTGGGATTTCTATAGAAAAATTTTGTAATCTTGAGGTTACATGGCATGGTGACTAAACCTTGTACACAGATAAAATAAGGGGAGAACTTTAATTGGTTACCTTCCAATGATGGTTATTTTCTAATATGCAATGAAATGTTATATAATGTGAATTTTTTTCTATAATACTGGACAGGATAAATCTTTACTCATGCCAAATATTTCTTAATTGAAACAAAGATAAATTCTGCACTTTTTTTTTTGAAAAATGCAATTTAACAAAGACTAATAGGGGAAAATCAATGGTGGTATTACACCTAAACACAAATTATTGACTGGAAAGTGGAAACTACAAAAATGCTTATTTGGGCCCCTTTTTTGGCCTCCCCAACTAATTGAAACCCCCCATCTAGAGCTGTGTTTCTTTCTCTCCGTCAGTTTCAGGCTGTGATTCAGGTTCAGTCACTACTGGTTGCCACGGACAACTCCAAAGTAGTGACTTATCTTCAGATTCGTCTACGAAAGACTCAGTCTGATCCTTTTTGCTTTGAGCAAATAAAATATGTTTAAACAAAGTAACTTAATCATGAATACCTGAACATATTCTCAAAATAAACAATTTATCTAAAAGATATGTAGATATAAAGCGATGCCAAGATTAAAATGTTGTACACCAGACGATAGTTCAGTCTACAAAGAATCATCAGTGACTCGAATAAAAAAACTTAAAAAAGCCAAGTTAAGTAATCTGTTCCTTGGGTATAAAATCGGGGGCCTTTCGAAATTGAAAGACAGTGACTCAAAAAAGAAAACAAAAGAGAAATAGCTGGAGGTCAGAATACTGTAAGTTACATAATGACTGCGCTTGAAGTCACTTTTCAATCTCTTACTACCGTGTTTTAAATTCAAAAAAGAAAAAAATGATAATTTAATTCACAAGCGAAATTAATATATATGCATGCATGTTGTATATATTTGTCCAAGAAATAGTAAATAGAAAGCATACGCACTGATACTATGGATAAGAATATGCATTTGCGTCATCACATTATATAAATATAATACTTGAAATCGGATGTCAAACTACTTATCTCAAGTGGTCTGACTCCATATTCATTGACATTTTATACAGAATTTTTGTGATAGTGGGCGTGTGAACAGGATGACGTATAATGTGAATGAATCAAGGTGTGTATGATAGCTGGTCAACACAACAAATACAATTTTCAAAACTGTACCATAGTACAAATATTTAGATGCTGTAAAGTTGAACTATTTAATCAAACAGACAAAAAAAGAATTGAAATTGTATGATAAACATACATTCATGACATTCCTGCTAGTGAACTATTTCCGAAATTTTAGAATGTATAAATATCAATCAACACAAAAGTCAAGTATTTACGGATGGACATTTTATTTATCAAATGAATCTCGTTAAAGTGTAACTATATGAATTCAATATGTTGCTATACAAAATATAAGCAGAGACTTATAGATCCATTCTAAACTGACAGTACAAAATCATTAACATTATGATACTTACAGACATGACAGATAGTAATTAATTACATGTTCAAATATATGAGACATGATGCATGTACATGTATATCATTAATATCAGGGGACTTACTGAAATAAGTGATTTTTAAATCACTTATTTGATTAGCAAATTCAAGGTTTTGTCACAAATTGGGATTTTGTAGTTATTTCAAAATTTTAAACACATAGGTTTAAATAACATCTTTTAATTAGTAAAATTAAACTAGAGGCTCTAAAGAGCCTGTGTCGCTCACCTTGGTCTATGTGAATATTCAACAAAGGACACAGATGGATTCATGACAAAATTGTGTTTTGGTGATGGTGATGTGTTTGTAGATCTTACTTTACTGAACATTCTTTCTGCGTACAATTATCCCTATCTACAAGGATTGGCCCAGTAGTTTCAGTGGAAAATGTTAGTAAAAATTTACAAATTTTATGAAAATTGTTAAAAATTTACCATAAAGGGCAATAACTCCTTAGGGGGTCAATTGACCATTTTGGTCATGTTGACTGATTTTTAGGTCTTTCTTTGCTGTAAGTTATTGCTGTTTACAGTTTATCTCTATCTATTATAATAATATTCAAGATAATAACAAAAAATGTAAAATTTCCTTAAAATTACCAATTCAGGGGCAGCAACCTACTAACCAGTTGTCCAATTCATCTGAAAATTTTAGAGCAGATAGATCTTGACCTGATAAACATTATCAACCCCTATCAGATTTGCTCTAAATGCTTTGGTTTTTGAGTTATAAGTCAAAATCTACATTTTACCCCTATGTTATATTTTTAGCCATGGCGGCCATCTTGGTTGATTGGTCGGGTCACCGGACACAATTTTTAAACTAGATACCCCAATGATGATTGTGGCCAAGTTTGATTTTATTTGGCCCAGTAGTTTCAGAGGAGAAGATTTTTGTAAAAGATTACATAGATTTACGAAAAATGGTTAAAAATTGACTATATAAAAAGGCAATAACTCTTAAAGGGGTCAACAGACCATTTTGGTCCTGTTAACTTATTTGTAAATCTTACTTTGCTGAACATTTTTGTATTTTACAGTTTATCTCTATCTATAATAATATTCAAGATAATAACTAAAAACAGCAAAATTTCCTTAAAATTACAAATTCAGGGGCAGCAACCCAACAACCAGTTGTCCAATTCATCTGAAAATTTCAGGGCAGGTAGATCTTGACTAGCTGATAAACAATTTAATCCCTGTCAGATTTACTCTAAATGCGTTTGTTTTTGAGTTATAAGCCAAAAACTGCATTTTACCCCTATGTTCTATTTTTAGCCATGGCAGCCTTCTTGGTTGATTGGTCAGGTCATTGGACACAATTTTTAAACTAGATACCCCAATGATGATTGTGGCCAAGTTTGATTTTATTTGGCCCAGTAGTTTCAGAGGATAACATTTTTGTAAAAATTAACGATGGACGACAGACGCCGGACGCCAAGTGATGGGAAAAGCTCACTTGGCCCTGTGGGCCAGGTGAGCTAAAAATATGAACTTTTTGCTTTTAAGTAGCAAGGTTTATGCCTTTGATGCTATCATTTACCTGAAAATTCTATTTTAGTTGAAAAAAAGCTGTAATAATGGCTTTACATAATGAACTGATACTTTCTTAAAAGATTTTTCACAGCAGTGGGAGTATTTTTCCTGTGAAGTTCAAGGTTTCATCTTTCAGATTATGTAATAAAATTCTACCGTTCGCGATAAAAATTTCACTGTTCGGGGGTGTTGAAATTAGTGGGGGTTATTAAAAGAATGATACTTTGATTTTTTTTTTGATTTTTGGGAAGGAAATTGATGTCTGATACTTAAACAAGTGATTTTCATGTCATTATCCTAGATTCAGTACAAGGTCATCACCTGAAATGACCTGGTCATCCTAGACAACACAGATGTTGGTTCTGATAAGTTTAGAAACATAATAGTCCCTGGATCATTAGTATTCTATATTTAAAGCTACACTAATATCAAATCACTTCTTCTAGTGATTAATTTGTACTACTTAAATAGGTGATTATTAAAGATAGACAACTCTAACTTTCAACCTTTATGGAAATAATGTTACTTGAATCAGTGATTTAGAAAATCACTTGTTTAAGTAAGTCCCCTGACTGTATCATGCTGTATATATAACAATTTTAAATATATCCTATTAAGAGTTAATTCAGTCTCAGTTTTAACTAAACAATGAATATACTCTTAGTCTGGTAATATCTATTATCATATACTTAGACTAAATAACATATGATTTTAACGTATGATAAAAGCATTAAATTACGTATATTCCATATTTTTGGAATTGGTGCTTAGCGGGCTGATATAAAAAGTTTATCACATGCTTCGATTGTTATCGCATGCCTTTCCGTAACATTATCGTATGGAATTCCGGTGATACTCGGCAAATTCTGGAAAATACACATCAATGCTACGTTTTCAGTTAAAATCATTACAAAGTAGTGTACTAAACAATTATTTGGATACTGGAAAGTCTGTTGTGTACAATAATAAAAAAAAGGAAAATAAAAAAAACCAAACAAATTATTAAATAAATGCATTTTTTAAAAGTTTCAAACATAAGTTAGAAAGTTTCTTTAAAAAAAGTTGACTTTTCCAAACAATGTTCATTATGTATATTGTTAAATTATTTTTTTATAATGCCATGCGGCTCTTGGGCTGATATTGAAAACACCCATACAGAAAAAATGATCACTAGGCCAACTGCATTGCTTGTTATGTTTATCTTTTTAATACTGGTTAATGAAATCATTACAGTGTGTACTGGCTGGTCATTATCGCGTATGATACGATTTTGACACGCCTACATAGCTAATAAATATTCATGACTTTATAGATAGGAACAGCACGTGTAGCCTAAACTGGGAGAGTTGTAGATTTGTAGGATAACTGTACATATGTAGTTTTGAAAATATAGAATAGATACAAAAATATGTGTTTTTATACGACCGCAAAATTTGAAAAATTTTTCGTCGTATATTGCTATCACGTTGGCGTCGGCGTCGTCGTCGTCGTCGTCCGGCGTCCGAATACTTTTAGTTTTCGCACTCTAACTTTAGTAAAAGTGAATGGAAATCTATGAAATTTTAACACAAGGTTTATGACCACAAAAGGAAGGTTGGTATTGATTTTGGGAGTTTTGGTCCCAACATTTTAGGAATTAGGGGCCAAAAAGGGCCCAAATAAGCATTTTCTTGGTTTTCGCACTATAACTTTAGTTTAAGTTAATAGAAATCTATGAAATTTTGACACAAGGTTTATGACCACAAAAGAACGGTTGGGATTGATTTTGGGAGTTTAGGTTTCAACAGTTTAGGAATTAGGGGCCAAAAAAGGGCCCAAATAAGCATTATTCTTGGTTTTCGCACAATAACTTTAGTTTAAGTAAATAGAAATCAATGAAATTTAAACACAATGTTAATGACTACAAAAGGAAGGTTGGTATTGATTTTGGGAGTTTAGGTCCCAACAGTTTAGGAATTAGGGGCCAAAAAGGGACCCAAATAAGCATTTTTCTTGGTTTTCGCACCATAACGTTAGTATAAGTAAATAGAAATCTATGAAATTTAAACACAAGGTTTATGACCATAAAAGGAAGGTTGGTATTGATTTTGGGAGTTTTGGTCCCAACAGAATAAGGGGCCCAAAGGGTCCAAAATTAAACTTTGTTTGATTTCATCAAAATTGAATAATTGGGGTTCTTTGATATGCCGAATCTAACTGTCATGACTGTGTATGTAGATTCTTAACTTTTGGTCCCGTTTTCAAATTGGTCTACATTAAGGTCCAAAGGGTCCAAAATTAAACTTAGTTTGATTTTGACAAAAAATGAATCAGTTAGGTTCTTTGATATGCTGAATCTAAAAATGTACGTAGATTCTTGATTATTGGCCCAGTTTTCAAGTTGGTCCAAATCGGGGTCCAAAATTAATATTTGTTTGATTTCATCAAAAATTGAATAAATGGGGTTCTTTGATATACCAAATCTAACTGTGTATGTAGATTCTTCATTTTTGGTCCTGTTTTCAAATTGGTCTACACTAAAGTCCAAAGGGTCCAAAATTAAACTTAGTCTGATTTCAACAAAAATTGAAATCTTGGGGTTCTTTGATATGCTGAATCCAAAAATGTACTTAGATTTTTTATTATGGGCACAGTTTTCAAGTTGGTCCAAATCAGGATCTAAAATTATTATATTAAGTGTTGTGCAATAGCAAGTCTTTTCAATTGCACAGTATTGCGCAATGGCAAGAAATATCTAATTGCACAATATTGTGAAATAGCAAATTTTTTTTTAATTAGAGTTATCTTTCTTTGTCCAGAATAGTAAGCAAGAAATATATAATTGCAAAATATTGTGCAATAGCAAGATTTTCTTTTAATTGGAGTTATCTTTCTTTGTCCAGAATCAACTTCAATCTTTGTTATATACAATATACAATGTATATTCACTTTTTACTACCAACTGATAAATTATAATAAATAACATTCAGTGATAACAAGCAGTTTTTTTTACATCTTAATATTTTATGATGTATTTAAATGAGTAGTTATTGTTGCAAACTCCATTAGAAATTTTAATTGAGATTAGTTTTAGAATAAGGGAAAGGGGGATGTCATTAAAAAAATTGGGTTCAATTTTTCTCATTTGAAATTTCATAAATAAAAAAGAAAATTTCTTCAAACATTTTTATGCCCCACCTACGATAGTAGAGGGGCATTATGTTTTCTGGTCTGTGCGTCCGTCCGTTCGTCCGTCCGTCTGTCCCGCTTCAGGTTAAAGTTTTTGGTCAAGGTAGTTTTTGATGAAGTTTAAGTCCAATCGACTTCAAACTTAGTACACATGTCCCCTATGATATGATCTTTCTAATTTTAATGCCAAATTAGAGTTTTTACCCCAATTTCACGGTCCACTGAACATGGAAAATGATAGTGCGAGTGGGGCATTCGTGTACTGAGGACACATTCTTGTTTTGAGAGGATTAATATTCAACAGCATAGTGAATTGCTCTAAGAGAAAACAAAAATTTTAAGTTCATTAGAACACATTCATTCTGTGTCAGAAACCTATGCTGTGTCAACTATTTAATCACAATCCAAATTTAGAGCTGAATCCAGCTTGAATGTTGTGTCCATACTTGCCCCAACCGTTCAGGGTTCAACCTCTGCGGTCGTATAAAGCTACGCCCTGCGGAGCATCTGGTTAATATTAGTTTCCGAGCAAGTAAAACACGGATCTATCAGATCATAGATTATAATAATAATTGTGTGAGTGTGTGAGAATAAACTAGTTATTATTATTTGAAATAAATTAAGAGTCGCGGGTCTCTGCTAGTGTCATCACTTTGAACATGTATGTTTATTTTTAAAGCTACAATTTTATGCATCGCAAGTGTTCACTTGAGCAAAGTTGACAGTTGTAATCTGTCGTGCTCTTGGAAGTATCCGTAAAATAAACAAGTAAGAGTTTAATGGTCAAGATTTTACGACCTATGGTATCGAACATCTGTGTCTGGGATTTCACAGAGAGATATTAATGTTGTTGTGGTTTTTACAAAATGAGTTTTAATGAGATTTAGTGGTTAGATTAGTTGATTTGTAACTATAACATTTCTGCACACTTGTCATTTTGACAGATCAGATTTAAACAGATTTCCGTTTCAAGACTCAATTTAATTACACTGGCTCTAAGTTTAAACCATGATCATTGATTTTAATTGATACAAATGTTTAATTTTTTAGTTTTTTATGCAGTTAAGCTGCATTATGCGAGCACCCTAGATTTGTGTTCTACCCAATAAATGCTGAAATACTTGCCATTGTTATTATCTAGCTCGCTACTATGTTATATATAACTAATTGAACACTTTTTTAATACTTTTTATTCTGGATTACAAAAAATATGACCAGAAAAACCTTAAATGATCGTCGATTTATCCAAAAGTTTTGCAGTTACACATAGGAAGTAGTGCTTATTAAGAATCCTTGTGTAGTTCATTATGACTTGTGCTTTTAGCTAAGATGTCAAGGAACAATTGTATGAAATATTTAATTGACGAAAATCTCTTAAGACAAGTAGTTTAGATTTCCCAAATGGCAAAAGTCGTAGGGATATTGTTTGTCATCAATACGTAGTACAATTACGTCAGTAGTCTATTATATAATAAGTTCAACTGTTCATGCTGTTGGCGGCAATTTCAAATTAGAAAAAAGAAATGTTCGTAGCTTTTCAATTTGGAGGCAGGTGTGCAAATTAGCGGTGGTCCGAGGTCCGCGACCTTCCACTTTTGCAAGCGAAATTTCGACTAGGATAGTGCTGACTACAAACATCTGATAAAACAGGTTTTACAAGACCAATATATACAAAAATGGCATCAAGATGTCCAATTATCTTCCCGAGGTGTATTTTATTCTAGTTATAAAAACTGTTTTGGATTTGAAAATTATTTAATAAAAATACCGGAAAATGCAAGAATCTGGATGACAAAATTAAGAACGTCTAATATAAAAATTCCTATTGAAACTGGGCGTTGGCACAATATTCCGGCGGAGGACAGAAAATGTCACATATGTAAAGAAAGTGTAGGAGACGAATTTCACTATCTTTTTATATGCAAGTCTCCTCAACTGGTTACTTTTAGAGAACAACATATCCCTAGTTATTATACGAAGCACCCAAGTAAACAGAAATTATCTGTAATGTTATCTTACTGTAATGTCAATTTATATAGACAGGTGGCATCTTTTATCAAAAAGCTGAATAACCTATTGTGATATGTATATTAATTTGTCTTATTTTTTTTATTTTTTTTTATTGTTGTTTTTTTTTTTGTTTTTTTTTTTAAATTATATTGTTTTTTATTATTTTTTTTTTAATGTTACCTTTGTATTATAAATCATGTTTACCATTGTATATATGTACCTCATGTTACACATTTATGTGTCTGAGCGTTGCTTTACAATAAAATCTTGAAAATCTTGAATCTTGATAGTTGGTTTTCTAGCTACGCCCGACGTAGTTACCTTCCACTTGAAAGAAAATAAGAAATTACTTTGCGAACCTTCCATGCAAGTCACCAAAGTCTCCAATTAAACGAGCTAAAAACTTATTTTTATCATTATTATTCATGACATCGATGTTCATTTTGTTCAACCGCTAGCTTTATACAGAAAATCGCCGACAAATATTGTATAAATTCGAGTAAAATCGTATCTGATTCACAAAAACAACATTGTAAACACTTAACAATGGCGGCCGTGAAGACAAAATTTTACAATATCGGATCCGATTCCGGAAGCGGATAAGGATAATTCCGGGTTTGGCGATCAATTACAAAATAAATCTAAGCAGGTGAAAAAATAAATCTAGGCATGGTAAATGAATATAAACACTAGAATTGTAAACCAAAAGATATATGTAAAAGAGAGAAAAAGCAGAAAAATATTTTATACAGAAACTCAAAATTACTTTTTGACAAATTTCAATTTAAAAATCCAATACAAAGTGACAGCTGGGAACAGTATATCTAACAATATACATGTTCATGGTCACAGTTTAAATTTTCTTTATCAGTGATAAATGATGATAATGCATGTGAGATGCTTTTAAAGTGTAACATATTACTGCAATTTCGAAGGGTTATTTGTTTTTCTCAATTTTGAAGGGTCAATTAAAGTAGCTGAAAGTTTCTTTATTTTCACAAATAATGCAACTATATTATGTATACCTAAATGTAAGTAAATCATATGATATATAGGTGGCATTCTTTGGGCCACTCTACCCCTCCTGTTTGATAACTTGGAAACGGTCGAGCTACCCACCCCTAAACCATATGAGGGGCAGATCCAGGATTTTAGGTTAAGAGGGCACTAACTTAAATTTTCGCCGAGCAGAGCGAGGCTAAAAAAAATTTGAGGTAAAATTATCGGAATATTCTTTATTAAGCTGAGAACAACCCATGCTTTGCAAATTTAAGGAGGGTGCAAGCCCGCAACACCCCCCCCCTGAATCCGCCCCTGCATATATTCAAGTATAGGACAATATAATAAATAAAATAAAATATAGGGGGAGTCCCTGGAGTTACCCCACCCCCTCCTGTTTGAGAACTTTGAAACGGTCGAGATCCACACCCCTTAACCATATATATTCATGTTTGTGACAATATGAAAAATCAAATGAAATATAGGAAGAGTCGATGGGGTCACCCCACCCTTCCTGTTTTAGAATTTAAAAATGGTCCAGATCCCCACCCCTAAACCATATATATATTCATGTATGGGACAATATAACAAATCCTAACCCCCCTCATATATGCAGTGCTTTTGAAACCTTGATAACATATAAATTATTTGCCTTTTTAAAATAAATAAATCATTAGATAAACATGAATGTACTATATATGAATGTTTAATGTTGAGGCAACATTGCCAGTTTTCATAATTACGGTTGCCTTGGTTTTTGGTTAACTGCCTTCAGCGCTTACAGCGCTTTGATTTTTTCATATTTAATATTTCATCATTATATTTTTTTTTTACTGCATATTTTAGCGATGAAAAGGAAACCTTTTATTCTAGATATTTTAAAATTTTCTGTTTTTATTTTTATAGACTACAAATTTTGAAGTTATTTAATTTGAAACATAGTTTTATTATTTAATGAGGACCTATGATATTATTTTTTTTACTGTGTGTATATTAAAGTACAATTGGTATTTGCTTCAAGATATTGTTTCAGATTTTTTTTTTTCTTTTATTATTCATAATTTTTATATTTAAAGATTTCATTTACCAGTAAGAAATTTTTAGAAATTTCTAATTTGTGGGCGGGGATGTTATGTTTATCTTTTTAATACTGGTTAATGAAATCATTACAGTGTGTACTGGCTGGTCATTATCGCGTATGATACGATTTTGACACGCCTACATAGCTAATAAATATTCATGACTTTATAGATAGGAACAGCACGTGTAGCCTAAACTGGGAGAGTTGTAGATTTGTAGGATAACTGTACATATGTAGTTTTGAAAATATAGAATAGATACAAAAATATGTGTTTTTAATATTAGTATCCGAGCAAGTAAAACACGGATCTATCATGCTCAACTGGCCGCCAGTTGAGCTAACAATTGAGGGACAGTTGAGGGCTAGCTGGCCATCAGTTGAGCAAATAGTTGAGGGCCAGTTGAGGGCTAGCTGGATTTTTGCCATGCAAATTAGGTAGCCCTCAACTTTCAATGCTCAACTTTATGCAAATTAGTTGAGCAACGTTGAGAAAATATCATAGTTGAGGGCTAGGTGTCCAACAGTTGAGCAAATAGAGTTGAGGGCTACCTGGCCAACAGTTGAGGACCAGGTCATTAAAAGTTGAGGGCTAGGTGGCCAATAGATGAGGGCCAGGTCATTAAAAGTTGAGGGCTAGGTCTTTAAAAGTTGAGCATTGTGTGGTAATTGCACACTGATGACTACACATTGTAGAAAAAATTTAAATTGTGTATTTTTATAGCCAAAATACTGCTGAAAGATCTTAACTCACAACAGACTACATGAATGCTTTATCTTTGCCTTTTAGAAGTTATCTAGCAAATAAGAATAGATCTCTAGTTTTATACCAAATTGATTATATTAGAATATTCTTATTTTATTAGTAATACTTTCTAAAACAAATTGTCTTAATAATGAAATAAACATGTCTCCTGTCTTACACATTTTGACAATATATAAATTAATGCATAAATATATTGTCTAACTTTTTTCTTCACTCTTTAAAGTTTATAAAGAAAACACTTTAAATATCACTGTTTTGACCTAAAAGAGCATAATTATACACTTATTCAAAATGGTGGAAATCAAATCTAATCCAATGTACTTACCAACAGATGTTTCCAGAAATATGTGTTAAAACATCAGTCTAAATCCAAGAGTCATGTCATCAGAAGAATACACTGCACTTTTCAATGTCAATACAGTTATTTGTAACTTTTTTTATCTACATTCATTGTAAAACTCATATTTTATTCATGATAGCTCAGAAGACATCTTTGCTTGCCATGTGCATGCTCAAACCCAGTTCAAATTTTAAATGTTTGAGGTTCTTTTGGGTATTGTGACAGTGTGATCACTTTGAGATTTGCCCCTAATAATAACTGTTTATTACCTAAATCTTGAATATTTGATATATCTTATAATAAAAGAAATACTGTTTGTTTTTTTATCTTTATGTCAAAGATTTAGTTAAGTTAAAATACAGAAAAATGAATAAATTTGAAAACATGTGCTTCCCTTAATTTTGCCTCAAACTTTGTGTACATTTATAAATAATACTTCCTGTCCATTTGCACTAAAGACAGATAAAACAGATGGGACATAACATTTATATCACCAGGTCATATTTCTAATTGCTCAACTTTTGCTCAACTATTAAAAAAAAATCAAAGTATGAACGCTCAACTTTTCCTCAACTACAAAAATTTCAAAGTCTGAATGCTCAACTTTTCCTCAACTACAAAAATTTCAAAGTCTGAATGCTCAACTTTAGCTCAACTACAAAAATTTCAAAGTCTGAAAGCTCAACTTTTGCTCAACTATATAAAAACCAAAGATCAATTGCTCAACTTTTCCTCAACTTAATGGCCAGCTTCAGTTGAGGGCCAGTTGAGCGACATCTATCCAACATACAGTTGAGCTAAGATGCTCAACACCTAGCCCTCAACTATTTTGCTTAAAACAGCTAGCCCTTAACTGTCCGCCACATGGCCATCACCTGGCCCTCAACTTTTTTTTCTGTAGGGGTAGGGCTGATAATACATGCGATATGAAAAATGCCATGTAATAATCTGATATTATCACGATTATTGAAATTAGACATTTTTACAGACAAATCTTTTGTTTGATTATCTTTCTGCTTTTCAACCACTGTGTTTCGAGCTTAGAAAAAAAAATAACAGAAATGTCATCTCTTAACATGCTTAATTTCATTTCTTTATTTCCTTCAAGTGTTCATGCTATCTGACATCTTCTCATGTCAAAAAGCATGTTATGATTGAAATACAAAATATCAAATATTAAACGTTCAGAATAAATCAGTTTTTTTAGCTCACCTGGCCGAAAGGCCAAGTGAGCTTTTCTCATCACTTGGCGTCCGGCGTCCGTCGTCGTCCGTCGTCGTCGTCGTCGTCGTCCTGCGTTAACTTTTACAAAAATCTTCTCTGAAACTACTGGGCCAAATTTAACCAAACTTGGCCACAATCATCATTGGGGTATCTAGTTTAAAAAATGTGTCCAGTGACCCGGCCAACCAACCAAGATGGCCGCCATGGCTAAAAATAGAACATAGGGGTAAAATGCAGTTTTTGGCTTATAACTCAAAAACCAAAGCATTTAGAGCAAATTTGACATGGGGTATTATTGTTCATCAGGTCAAGATCTATCTGCTCTGAAATTTTCAGATGAATCGGATATTTCGTTGTTGGGTTGCTGCCCCTGAAATGGTAGTTTTAAGGAAATTTTGCTGTTTTTTTGTTATTATCTTAAATATTATTATAGAAAGAGATAAACTGTAAACAGCAATAATGTTAAGCAAAGTAAGATCTACAAATAAGTCAACATGACCAAAATGGTCAGTTGACTACTTTAGGAGTTATTGCCCTTTATAGTCAATTTTTAACCATTTTTTCGTAAATCTTAGTAATCTTTTAGAAAAATCTTCTCCTCTGAAACTACTGGGCCAAATTTAACCAAACTTGGCCATAATCATCATTGGGGTATCTAGTTAAAAAAATGTGTCCGATGCCCCGCCCAACCAACCAAGATGGCCGCCATGGCTAAAAATAGAACATAGGGGTAAAATGCAGTTTTTGGCTTATAACTCAAAAACCAAAGCATTTAGAGCAAATCTGACTAAGGGGTAAAATTGTTCATCAGGTCAAGATCTATCTGCCCTGAAATTTTCAGATGAATCGGACATTCCATTGTTGGGTTGCTGCCCCTGAAATGGTAATTTTAAAGAAATTTTGCTGTTTTTGGTTATTATCTTGAATATTATTATAGATAGAGATAAACTGTAAACAGCAATAATGTTCAGCAAAGTAAGATCTACAAATAAGACAACATGACCAAAATGGTCAGTTGACCACTTTAGGAGTTATTGCCCTTTATAGTCAATTTTTAACCATTTTTCGTAAATCTTAGTAATCTTTTAGAAAAATCTTCTACTCTGAAACTACTGGGCCAAATTTAACCAAACTTAGCCATAATCATCATTGGGGTATCTAGTTAAAAAAATGTGTCCGGTAACTCGGCCAACAAACCAAGATGGCCGCCATGGCTAAAAATAGAACATGGGGGTAAAATGCAGTTTTTGGCTTATAACTCAAAAACCAAAGCATTTAGAGCAAATCTGAGAGGAAGTAAAATTGTTGATTAGGTCATGATCTATCTGCCCTGGAATTTTCAGATGAATCGGATAATCGGTTGTTAGGTTGCTGCCCCTGAATTGGTAATTTTGAGGACATTTTGCTGTTTTTTTGTTATTATCTTGAATATTATTATAGATAGAGATAAACTGTAAACAGCAATAATGTACAGCAAAGTAAGAACTATAAAAAGTCAGTATGACCAAAATAGTCAATTGACCCACTAAGGAGTTATTGCCCTTCATAGTCAATTTTTAACAATTTTCTTAAAATTTGAAGATTTTCAATAACATTTTCCACAGAAAGTACTGTTATAGATAGAGATAATTGTAAGCAGCAAGAATGTTTAGTAAAGTAAGATCTACAAACACATCACCATCACCAAAACACAATTTTGTCATGAATCCATCTGTGTCCATTGTTTAATATTCACATAGACCAAGGTGAGCGACACAGGCTCTTTAGAGCCTCTAGTCTTGGTCATTATACATGTTATATTTATATATCAGTAAATTAATCCCAGGTAAATAATGACAATGCACGACAGCACACTGTATTAGATGCTAAATACAAAATGCATAAGAGGGACTGTCTCAATGCATGAGTTATATAATTGTGTTATCATTATACTTGATATTTCATAAACATTCACATTATTAAAAACACTTATGTTTTGTCAATAGGCAAATAGGTTCTAACATAAAAATAATTTTTTAAATGCAACCTAGTCTTTATTGTTTTCCTTGCCAATCTACAAATGAACTTTGATTGTTGAAATATACAATGTCACAGGTTAGCCTATCCATAGAGGGACATTATCAAAGACATTATGAGAATCTTTGTTCTGAGGATATCGAAAATTTGCAGATTTTTGTCGAGCCTGCAACTTTTGTTGCAGAAAGCTCGACATAGGGATAGTGATCCGGCGGCGGCATTAGCTTACTTCTTAAAGCTTTATATTTTAGAAGGTAAAAGACCTGGATGATTCATACTTTGCAAATAGATTCCTCATGTTACGAACTTTCCGTCAGTCACATGTCCAATGTCCTTGACCTCATTTTCATGGTTCAGTGACTACTTGAAAAAAAAGTTAATATTTTTTGTAATGTTAAATTCTCTCTTATTATAAGTAATTGGATAACTATATTTCATATGTGCGTACCTTGCAAGGTCCTCATGTCTGTCAGACAGTTTTCACTTGACCTTGACCTCATTTCATGGATCAGTGAACAAGGTTAAGTTTTGGTGGTCAAGTCCATACCTCAGATACTATAAGCAATAGGTCTAGTATATTCAGTGTATAGAAGGACTGTAAGGTGTACATGTCCAACTGGCAGGTGTCATCTGACCTTGACCTCATTTTCATGGTTCAGTGGTTATAGTTAAGTTTTTATGTTTTGGTCTGTTTTTCTTATACTACATGTATATGCAATAAGTCTACTATATTTGGTATATGGAATGTTTGTAAAGTGCACATGTCTAGCTGACAGGTGTCATCTGACCTTGACCTCATTTTCATGGTTCAGTGGTCAAAGTTAAGTTTTTGAGTTTTGGTCTATTTTTCTAATACGTTATGCATTAGGTCAACTATATTTGGTGTATGGAAATATTTTATGATCTATATGTCTGTTACCCAGGTTTTATTTGACCTTGACCTCATTTTCACAGTCCATTGCTAAGTGTTAAGTGTTTGTGTTTTGGTCTGTTTTTCTTAATTTATAAGCAATAAGTCAACTATATTTGTTGTATTGAAGAATTGTTAGCTGTACATGTCTGCCTGGCATGGTTCATCTGACCTTGACCTCATTTTCATGGTTCATTGATCCATGTTTCGTTTTCTTGGTTAATGTTGAGTTTATGTGACAGTTGTAATAAAGCTTTATAGTTAGGTCTATCAACATAATATCAATGATTAGTAAAGAAGGCAAGACATTTCAGCGTGTGCACTCTTGTTGTTATTGTCTTAGATATCATTATAATATCTAACATCTAATACTATTAATTATGATTTTAACCTCATTTTACATGATTACCAAAGCATCAGTAAATATATATTATAATAATATCTAAGACAATAACAAAAAACTGCAAAATTTCGACATCCTTTTGCAAATCCCAGTTTCTAAAAACTGGATTGCCTAATGCAAATTGCACAAACCAATCGAATTAAATTTAAGCACTCAGTCTACGATGGGTGCATTTATTTTGTTTATCATATCTTAAATGTTTTATTCCTGCATGGATGCCTTTATTTATTCTTAACTCGTTTTTGAAGCTGTCTGTACTCATGGTAGATGTTGACATGTCGAAATGTACTATATTGTATTATTTATAATTTATGTATTTCTCTGTCCAGAGTATTCTTGCATTTATTTGTACTGTATTCCTGTCATGTAATGTAATTTTAGCAGTGTAATTAACATTGCCATAAAGCGTGGTTTTACTTGCAACAAAACCAAGTTCAAATCACCTCTTAAAATGTCATGAAAATTCTAAATCTAAACCAAGCTAAAATATCAAGAATTTTCATGGCTAAACAAACATGTTGGTTTCATTTTATTTTTTTTGATTTGTTTTAGCACTGATTTTTCACACTTAACATTATGATTTCAACAGTTTATATTGAGGCCTTAAGTGCTTTAGCAGAAGGAGTTTATGATACAAGATGCCCGATTCTTATATTCTCTATATCTGGTGATAACTATATATATATTAAGTCATATTAGAAATTCTGTATACAATAATCGTAATCATTATTACTTATGACAAATGAACATTGAAATTTCAGATAAAGAAGTTACAATGAATTGCCTTAGCTGTTACACTGCTGTTGAAGGATTTATAGGAAAGAAATTTCAAAGTTATGGTGGATTAGTCGCATCTCATCCTTGGAAATTTATCATTGGGTATATTCTTGTAATGGGATTGTTTAGTTTAGGGCTTCTTAACTTACAGAAGAATGATGATCTAGAACAAACATTTACACCATTAAATAGTCAAGCAATTCAAGATAGAAGAACATTGTTAGGTTTATACAAAGATCACTCTCGGTCACACTTCAATTCATACAACAAACTTACATATGGACTCTATGGAGATGTAATATTTAAATCCAAAGATGGGGAGAATATTTTAAACACTACATATTTAAGGGAAATAAAATCAGTTTATCGCACAGTTCTCAACATCACTTGCAACAACACTCACGGATCTGTCTCAACATATGACGAACTCTGTGCAATGAGCAATGGCACATGCAATATTGAGGGAAACATTGTGTTGACCCAAGAGTTCAAAACAGCTATGTCAACAGGAAATATTCCCTATCCCATATTTCAAGGAAGAACTATGAACACATATTTTGGTAATGTAGAGTACACAAATGGAATATTGCAGTATGCATCCTCAATTAAGCTGAGATTTAACCTGCGAACAGATACTCAAAGTTACTTTGATACTAGCAAACTCTGGATAAAAGAGTTCCAAGAAGTAATGAAAAAACTTGAACATTCATCAATTGAAATAGCATTTGCACACACATATTCATTGGAAGAAGGATTGAACACCAATATTGGCGGAGATGTTTTATACTTTTCAATTACTGTTACTCTTATGTGTTTTTATGCTGGTTTTGCAACAAGCAACAAAGACTGCTTATCAGACAGACAGAATTTAGCTAGAGCTGCTGTTTTAGGCATGGGTTTGGCCATTGTTGGAGCTCTTGGATTTGTTAGTGCTTGTGGAGTTGAGTTTGTTGCCTTAGTTGGAGTAATGCCATTTCTGATAATAGGTATGATTGTTTTGTCATTACATGCATCAAACAAAAAAGGCATTATTTTTATGGAATAGAAGATATTGGGCATCAATGAAACAGAAAACAAATATCATTTAGATAAAAGAAATCTATAGATCAACACTATCATGAAATAACTACTATTTTGACTTGCATTTATTAAATATTAAGTTATAGGAATAATTTAATTTATTAAAAGGAACTTGAATTAAAGTATATATAAAAATAAGGATATGTTATGTGTATCATGTCGTATGGTTTCCATTGAGACAACTATCCACCAAAGATTAAATGAAGTGGAATAGTTACATCTGCTTCATTTGAACTTTGGTGGACAGATAGCAATTATAGGCAACCATAAGGCCTTCAAATCACAAGCTTTCATCCTGCTTCTCTTTTATAATCACCTAGTTATTGGCAGTAGCACTAAGATGTCTTTTTTAATGTCACCAATTGTGAACTTTATACATGACTGTTTTCAGGAATTGGCTTAGATGACATGTTCTTGCTGCTGACTGGGTTAGCCAGTACATATGATAAAGGTGGATCTGTAGAACCTAAGAAGAAAGTCATGATGACCATGAGAACAAGTGGAGTTGCAATAACTCTAACATCAATAACAGATTTAGTTGCTTTTTTTATTGGCATGACTTCTCCCTTTCTTGCAGTGAGAAATTTTTGTGTCTATACAGGTAATTCACTGACATAAGAACATAATTTGTATCTTTTAAGATTAGCATTTATATTTTACATTAATAATGTGATGATAAATGAACAATAACATGACAGCGGTAGTAGTATTGTCGAGCCTGCAACTTTTGTTGCAGAAAGCTCGACATAGGGATAGTGATCCGGCGGCGGCTACGGCGGCGGCGGCGGCGGTGTTAGCTAACTTCTTAAAAGCTTTATATTTTAGAAGGTGGAAGACCTGGATGCTTCATACTTTGTATATAGATGCCTCATGTTATGAAGTTTCCGTCAGTCACATGTCCAATGTCCTTGACCTCATTTTCATGGTTCAGTGACCACTTGAAAAAAAAGTTCAAATTTTTTGTAATGTTCTATTCTCTCTTATTATAAATAATAGGATAACTATATTTCATATGTGCGTACCTTGCAAGGTCCTCATGTCTGTCAGACAGTTTTCACTTGACCTCGACCTCATTTCATGGATCAGTGAACAAGGTTAAGTTTTGGTGGTCAAGTCCATATCTCAGATACTATAAGCAATAGGGCTAGTATATTCGGTGTATGGAAGGACTGTAAGGTG
Organism: Mytilus galloprovincialis; assembly: GCF_965363235.1. NCBI lineage: Eukaryota > Metazoa > Mollusca > Bivalvia > Mytilida > Mytilidae > Mytilus > Mytilus galloprovincialis. Next base: position 2,861,238 of record NC_134846.1, on the reverse strand, counting down.
TACATGTCCAACTGGCAGGTGTCATCTGACCTTGACCTCATTTTCATGGTTCAGTGGTTATAGTTAAATTTTTGTGTTTTGGTCTGTTTTTCTCATACTATATGCAATAGGTCTACTATATTTGTTGTATGGAATGATTGTAAGGTGTACATGTCTAGCGGGCAGATGTCATGTGACCTTGACCTCATTTTCATGGTTCAGTGGTCAATGTTAAGTTTTTGAGTTTTAGTCTTTTTATCTAATACTCTATGCTATAGGTCAACTATATTTGGTGTATGGAAATATTTTATGATCTTTAGATCAGTCGCGCAGGTTTTATTTGACCGTGACCTCATTTTCACGGTTCATGGCACAATGTTAAGTTTTTGTGTTTTGGTCTATTTTTCTTAAACTATTAGTAATAGGTCAACTATATATGTTGTATAGAAGCATTGTTAGCTGTACATGTCTGCCTGGCATGGTTCAACTGACCTTGACCTCATTTTCAAGGTTCATTGGTCTTTGTTTAGTTATCTTGGTTAATGTTGAGTTTATATGACAGTTGTTATAATGCTTAACTTTATACTTAGGACTATCAACATAATATCAATGATTAATATATAAGGCGAGACATTTCAGCGTGTGCATTCTTGTATAAATTAATACTGGTATTGTGAAATGTTTTAAGAGTGTATATTACAGTGGGAGTTAAATAGAATCCTATTAAAACTTGTCGCTCAGATTGATATTTCTTATTTTGTTGACTTTCTTTAACCGACACAGTCAGAGGTCTTATTGCATGTTTTGAAATAAGTGATTTTTAAATCACTTATTTTAAGTAGCAAATTCAAGGTTTTTTCACAAATTGTGATTTTGTAGTTTTACAAAAATTTTAAACATAGGTTTAGATGATATCTTTTCATTAGTAAAATTGAAAAAAAAAGAACTTTATGCTTCTTTTAAGTAGAAAGGTTTCTGCCTTTGATGCAATCATTTAGCTTCAAATTCTATTTTAGTTGAAAAACAGTGCTATAATAACAGCGTTAATTAACAGACTTTCCCCAGCAGTGGGAGTATTTTTCCTGTTAAATTCAAGGTTTCATCTTACAGATTATGTATTAAATTCTACTGTTTTGCGATCAAAATTTCACTTTTCAGGGGTGTTGTAATTAATGGGGGTTATTGAAATAATGATACTTAAAGAAGTGATTTTTTGGAAAGAAACTGAGGTATGATACATGTACTTAAACAAGTGATTTTTATGTCATTATCCTAGATTCAGTACAAGGTCATCCATCACCTGACATGACCCAGTCATCCTATCAACACATGCTTGTTCTGATAATTTTAGCAACATAATTAGTTCCTGGATCATTAGTATTCAAAGCTACAATAACATTAAATAACTTAATCTACATGGTCTAGTGATTTATTTGTACTACTATACTAGGCGATGATTATTAAAGAAAGACAACTCTTACTTCCAACCTTTATGGACATTACTGTTACTTGAATAATCAGTTATTCAGAAAATCATTCATTTAAGTAAGTCCCCTGACTAAAGGCTAAATTTAACTTAAACTGATTTCTATATGCTTGTTTATAGGACACAAATTGGTATACTTTTCTCCATATGTCCTTGTGTCTGCCCATCTGCCTTTTGTCAACACTACAGACATGTCAGAGAATAATTCTAAAAAATAGTTTCACTAATTTTCAAGGAACTTTATATTATATAACTCAAAAATATGCTTTGAGCAATTTTAATATTTTGGTGAATTGTTTATATATATATTGACACAAGTTCTCTTCCAATATTTAAACATTTCTAATTTTTATATTACTGCATATATTGGTATCACTAGGTCGTCTTTGTTGTCCGGGTCAACATTTTGTTATTTGTCTCGCTTGACAGAGTCAAAAAGCGAGACATAGGTATGCCGTTTCCGCAATGGGCGGTGGCAACAATGTATTAGTTTGCAGGGCCGTAACTTCCTATGAGGCAGGGGAGTCAACTGCCTCCCCTGAATTTTCTACACCATTTTTAGCTCACCTGGCCCGAAGGGCCAAGTGAGCTTTTCTCATCACTTGGCGTCCGTCGTCCGTCGTCCGTCGTCGTCGTCGTCCGTCGTTAACTTTTACAAAAATCTTCTCCTCTGAAACTACTGGACCAAATTAAACCAAACTTGGCCACAATCATCATTGGGGTATCTAGTTTAAAAATTGTGTCCGGTGACCCGCCCAACCAACCAAGATGGCCGCCATGGCTAAAAATAGAACATAGGGGTAAAATGCAGTTTTTGGCTTATAACTCAAAAACCAAAGCATTTAGAGCAAATCTGACATGGGTAAAATTGTTTATCAGGTTAAGATGTATCTGCCCTGAAATTTTCAGATGAATCGGACAACCCGTTGATAGGTTGCTGCCCCTGAATTGGTAATTTTGAGAAAATTTTGCTGTTTTTGGTTATTATCCTGAATATTATTATAGATAGAGATAAACTGTGAACAGCAAAAATGTTCAACAAAGTAAGATCTACAAATAAGTCAACATGACCAAAATGGTCTGTTGACCCCTTTAGAAGTTATTGCCCTTTATAGTCAATTTTTAACCATTTTTCGTAAATCTTAATTATCTTTTACAAAAATCTTCTCCTCTGAAACTACTGGACCAAATTAAACCAAACTAGGCCACAATCATCATTGGGGTATCTAGTTTAAAAATTGTGTCCGGTGACCCGCCCGCCCAACCAAGATGGCCGCCATGGCTAAAAATAGAACATAGGGGTAAAATGCAGTTTTTGGCTTATCACTCAAAAACGGAAGCATTTAGAGCAAATCTGACATGTAGTAAAATTGTTTATCAGGTCAAGATCTATCTGCCCTGAAATTTTGAGATGAATCGGACAATTCGTTGATAGGTTGCTGCCCCTGAATTGGTAATTTTAAGGAAATTTTGCTGTTTTTGGTTATTATCTTGAATATTATTATAGATAGAGATAAACTGTAAACAGCAAAAATGTTCAGCTAAATAAGATCTACAAATAAGTCAACATGACGAAAATGGTCTGTTGACCCCTTTAGGAGTTATTGCCCTTTATAGTCAATTTTTAACCATTTTTCGTAAATCTTAGATATCTTTTACAAAAATCTTCTCCTCTGAAACTACTGGACCAAATTAAACCAAACTTGGCCACAATCATCATTGGGGTATCTACTTTAAAAATTGTGTACGGTGACCCGGCCAACCAATCAAGATGGCCGCCATGGCTAAAAATAGAACATAGGGGTAAAATGCAGTTTTTGGCTTATCACTCAAAAACCAAAGCATTTAGAGCAAATCTGACATGTGGTAAAATTGCTTATCAGGTCAAGATCTATCTGCAACAACAAAAGAAAGAGAATTTTTAACGACCTCAGCTGGCTATACAACCCTTGCACAATCAACTGAATTTTGCAGAAATCATGAATAGGATAGATTGCCCTTATATGATAATTTTTTATTACCTTTTTGCTTTTTTTGGCAAAGTGGGGGGGGGGGGGGGGGGTTGCGCAACAACAAAACTACTTCACACCTTTCTCATTACTTTGCATTTCTTGTTAGATAAATTTTACAAAAATTCTCCCCTGAAACAACTGTTGAATTTAAACAAACTTGGTTTAAATCACCACTAGGATATCCAGGGACAACTGTGTATGATGACCGTGCCTGCCCACATGGCTGAAATAAAACATAGGTTTCAAATGCACTTTTTAGTATTATATCTCTGAAACTAAATGACAGTACAACAGTTGCATTTATCATGCAACAATTGTAAATAAAAATATCAGGTGAGCGACACAGGGTCCTTGGACCCTCTAGTTTTTTGAAGTAATAAAATGATATATTGACAATATGTACACGAAGAACTCAAGTTGAATTTATATTATGAACAACACAAGTTTACAGTTGGAACGGTGTTATCATGATACGTGATATATATCTGTCATTTTCCGCATTTTTCATCGACAGTGAACCGTTTCAGTATTTGTTTTACTTTTTTTCCGTGTAGCCGTCCGTAGACCTGTTATTCAGTATTCGAACGAGAACGCATATGAAACTTTGCCCTCGATAGTTTTGAATAAAACTTAACTATTCATAATTATTTAGGGGCTCAATTAAGCAGAGGAAGTTTCCTTTGTATTATGAATCTTTTATTATATCGGAAATTCGTTACCGGCTGAATGAGCTGTTGGATCGTTTTCTTTACCGTCTCCCTATCGTACGAGAACATTATGGTCAATGGCATTATGCCTAAGTAGTTAAACACGCCCATTCGTTGTAGCAGAGACTTTCTATACTAAGTATATACTAGTATAGAAAGTCCCTTGTAGTTATATACATGTCTGTTCAGCTTTCAACAATGGCATACAAACAATATTGAAATTCACGGTCCTCGATAAAAAAAATATCTTGCTTTATATGTTTTTTTTTAAACTAACCAGTTTGATTTCTAACAAAAATATCTTTAAATACAGATATTAATTGTTTGTATAATTTAAAAATTGCTTCAAGGATCCAGCAATACTGATGTTTCTTAAAGTAAGGAAAACAGGTCATTTTTAGCCATATTGAGAAAAAAATCTGCGGTCACAATGTATTTATAAATGTTAATAATTATAGGTCAAAGTACAGCCTTCATGACGGAGCCTTGGCTCACCCCGAACAGTAATCTCAGCTTGTTTTTGCATAAAAATTGCTTCCAGGTTCAAGCAATACTGATGTTTCTTAAAGTAAGGAAAACGGGTCATTTTTATACGACCGCAAAATTTGAAAAATTTTTCGTCGTATATTGCTATCACGTTGGCGTCGTCGTCGTCGTCGTCGTCGTCGTCGTCCGAATACTTTTAGTTTATGCACTCTAACTTTAGTAAAAGTGAATAGAAATCTATGAAATTTTAACATAAGGTTTATGACCACAAAAGGAAGGTTGGGATTGATTTTGGGAGTTTTGGTCCCAACATTTTAGGAATAAGGGGCCAAAAAGGGCCCAAATAAGCATTTTCTTGGTTTTCGCACTATAACTTTAGTTTAAGTTGATAGAAATCTATGAAATTTTGACACAAGGTTTATGACCACAAAAGAAAGGTTGGGATTGATTTTGGGAGTTTTGGTTCCAACAGTTTAGGAATTAGGGGCAAAAAAAGGGCCGAAATAAGCATTATTCTTGGTTTTCGCACAATAACTTTAGTTTAAGTAAATAGAAATCTATGAAATTTAAACACAAGGTTTATGACCATAAAAGGAAGGTTGGTATTGATTTTGGGAGTTTTGGTCCCAACAGGTTAGGAATAACGGGCCCAAAGGGTCCAAATTAAATTTTGTTTGATTTCATCAAAAATTGAATAATTGGGGTTCTTTGGTATTCCGAATCTAACTGTGTATGCAGATTCTTAATTTTTGGTCCCGTTTTCAAATTGGTCTACATTAAGGTCCAAAGGGTCCAAAATTAAACTTAGTTTGATTTTAACAAAAATTGAATCCTGGGGGTTGTTTGATATGCTGAATTTAGAAATGTACTTAGATTTTTAATTATTGGCCTAGTTTTCAAGTTGGTCCAAATGGGGGTCCAAAATTAAACTTTGTTCATCAAAAATTGAATAAATGGGTTCTTTGATATGCCAAATCTAACTGTGTATGTAGATTCTTAATTTTTGGTCCAGTTTTCAAATGGTCTACATTAAGGTCCAAAGGGTCCAAAATTAAACTAAGTTTGATTTTAACAAAAATTAAATTCTTGGGCTTATTTGATATGCTTTATCTAAATATGTACTTTGATTTTTGATTATGGGCCCAGTTTTCAAGTTGGTCCAAATCAGGATTCCATATCAAGTATTGTGCAATAGCAAGAAATTTTCAATTGCACAGTATTGCACAATAGCAAGAAATATCTAATTGCACAATATTGTGCAATAGCAATTAATTTTCAATTGGACTTATCTTTCTTTGTATAGAATAGAAGTTGATAATATATGTTGGAAATTTGCCAGACATGACTATGATGTCATTTTCTATTTTTATTTGCCAATAACTTTATGTAAATAACTTCATTGGAAATTTGCCAATATAAAATGTTGCTGATGAAGCTTTTTTTCCTTATCTTATCTAAAATGTTTTTAGATAATGTATGTTGGACATTTGCCAGACATGACTATGATGTCATTTTCTATTTTTATTTGCCAATAACTTTATGTAAATAACTTCATTGGAAATTTGCCAATATAAAATGTTGCTGATGAAGTTTTTTTGATTGTTTTATACAATAAACAATGTATATTCACTTTTACTACCAACCAATCTTTACCATTCAGTGATAACAAGCACTTTATTTTACATTTTAATATTTTATGATGTATTTAAAAGAGTAGTTATTGTTGCAAACTCCATTAGAAATTTGAATTGATATCAGTTTTGGAAAAAGGGAAACGGGGATGTCAAAAAAAAAGGGGGGGGGTTTAAATTTTTCTCATTTCAGATTTCATAAATAAAAAGAAAATTTCTTCAAACATTTTTTTGAAAGGATTAATATTCAACAGCATAGTGAATTGCTCAAAGGCAAAAAAAAATATTTTAAGTTCATTAGACCACATTCATTCTGTGTCAGAAACCTATGCTGTGTCAACTATTTAATTTTAGCTTTAAAAAGTTTGAAGAAGAAATCTTTAATTGATTTGTAAAATCTTGACATTTGTTTTGTGTAAAAAAAAACATGTAATGTCAAAAATTTGATCACAATCCAAATTCAGAGCTGTATCACGCTTGAATGTTTTGTCCATACTTGCCCCAACTGTTCAGGGTTCGACCTCTGCGGTCGTATAAAGCTGCGCCCTGCGGAGCACCTGGTTAGCCATTGACTGAGAGAAAAAAAAATCGGCTTGTGGCTGCGCCCCCATCCCCCCGGGGCCTCAATTAGTGGACCCCAAACCCCTGCCTCCCCTGAATTCGAGCCCTATTTACGGCTCTGGTTTGTGATTAGATCTAGTTTATGGTGAACCACTAGTGGTAAGTCAAAGATATTTGGTATGCAGTTGTATAAGTATTGGCACATTTCATTACCATGGAGATTATTGGGCCCCACCCCCTCAGTTATGGTTTAATTGACTTTGAAATTTTGCTTAGTTTTTATTTATTAGTTTGTGATTAGGTCAGTTTATGAAGAACCACTAGTGGCAAGTTCATGATAATTGGTATGCAATTGTATAAGCATTGGCACATCTCATTTCCGTGAAGATTATTTTACCCCAACTCTCATTTATGGTTTATTGACTTAGAAATTTTGCTTAGTTGACATGTATTAGTTTGTGTTTATGTTTGTTTAAAGGGAACTACTTATGATAAGTCAATGGTATTTGGTATGCAGTTGTATTAGCATCAGCACATCTCATTTCCGTAGGAGGTTGTTTAGTCATGTACCTACAGTCATGGTTCATTGACTTAGAATATTTGCAAAACTTGCATGTTATAGTGTTGCTGTTTTAATTTCATTTAACACATTTGCATTATCAAACTTACAAAAAAGCGAGTCATATATATAGTAAACACAAGATTTATGACCACAAAAGGAAAGTTGTGATTGATTTGGGGGGGGGGGGAATTAATTGATAAAAAATGGGGAAAACAAGGATGTCCTGGTTAATGGACAATTACTTAAGTACAAAATATAAGTACCGGTAAACGCAATGTAAGGGAGGAAATTAAAACACAACATTGACAATTACCTCCATTATACTGCTTTTAAATTATGTATAAAAAAATGTTGTATTGTCTTGAGATGATAAGCTGTCAATTTATTTTTAGAAGTTACATTTTTAAAAATGCTGATGAAGGTAAATTTAGCCATGATTATGTAGGTCATTTTCTATTTTTATGATGTATTTAAATGGGTTATTATGGTTTTAAACTTCATGAACTCCATTGGAAATTTGAATTGAGACTATCGCCATATCTTGAGGGAAAGATATTTTTTGGGGAAAAAGGTGGGTGTTGATAAAACATTAAGAGGGTGGGGACAATTTGTTCTCTAGATTTCAGAAATTAAAAACAAAATTTCTTCTAAGAATTTTTTTCTTCCAAAACACAGGTTAAAATGTGTGTGAGGGCGGGGTACCAAAAAAAATATGGGCTAATAACCAATTCAAGTTCTTTGACTACAGTCTACAGTTATTCTGTGTCAGAAACCTATTATGTGTCAAATACTTAATTACAATCCAAATTCAGACCTGTATCCAGTGCGAATATTGTGCATTTTGGTCCGAAACTGTTCAGGGTTTGATTTCTGCGGACATAACATGCTGCTCATGGCAAAGTAATTTATTACTATTTGGAGTTTTGTACATTGTTATAAAATAAATTGGGGTATTTTCCAGCTTTAAAACTCAAAAACACTTTGAGCAGTTTTCATAAAACTGTGGTGACTTGTTTAAATCTATTGAAACAGGTCCCTTATGATGTATTTTTTTCTTTTTCAATATTTGATTTGACAATTAAGAGTTATGGAACTTTATTTGTTGAAGAATTGCTGAAAACTGTCAATTTTTCACATTCTCATGCAACTGTTATCAAATTTAATTGTTAAAAAGTTAAGGCCACTTATTTTTCAACTTGAGGTAGTCTTAATAGTGCCAATAATTCATGTTTTGTGTTAGTTGATGCCACTCTTTGCATATCTGTTTTTAGATCTATTGTTTCATTTCCCTCATTCTTTTGACAATGTTTGAAGGAGTGCAAATTATTCACGGGAAAATATAAATTTGTGAAAAAGATTTTAGTGACTCACCTCATCTGTATTAACTGATGCTTTGGAAATCATGTAAAATAAGGTTAAATCATAATTAATAATATTAGATAAAATGATATCAAAGATAATAACAAAAAACTGCAAAATTTCCGTAAAATTGCATATTCAGGGGCAGCAACCCAACAACGGGTTGTGGAATTTGTCTGAATATCTCAAGATAGATAAATCTAAATCTGATGAACATTTTTGCCACCTGTCAGATTTTCTCTAAATGCTTTAATTTCAGAGATATAAACCAAAAAACTGAATTTTACTCGTATGTTCTATTTTTAGCCATGTCGACCATGTTTGTTGGAAGGTGGTGTCATAGGACACATTTTTTGTCGAGCCTTCGACTTGAGTCGAAAAAGCAAGACATAGCTATCCTACATTCCGTCGGCTTCGTAGTCGGCGGCGGTGGCGTCCACAAATATTCACTCTGTGGCTAAAGTTTTTGAAATTAAAATAACTTTCTTAAACTATTCTGGATTTGTACCAAACATGGACAGGAGCTTGTTTATGATCATAAGATGGTATCCTGAAGTAAATTTTGTAAAAATAAAATTCCATTTTTCCGTATTTTACTTATAAATAGACTTCGTTTTTCTGCCCGGAAACATTACATTCACTCTGGTTAAAGTTTTTAAAATTTTAATAACTTTCTTCAACTATCCTGGATTTGTACCAAACTTGGACAGAAGCTTTTTGTGATCACAAGATAGTATCCAGAAGTAAATTCTGTAAAAATAAAATTCCATTTTTTCCGTATTTTACTTATAAATGGACTTCGTTTTTCTACCGGGAAACATAACGTTCACTCTGTGGTTAAATTTTTAAAAATTTTAATAACTTTCTTAATTTTTCCTGGATTTGTACCAAACTTGGACAGAAGCTTGTTTATGATTAAAAGCTAATATCTTGAAGGAAATCTTGTTAAAATTGTGTACCTGTTTATCTGTATTTTACTAATAAATGGACTTCTTCCAGTTGAAATTACACACAGTCTGCAGTTAAAGTTTTTAAAACATTTTTAAGATTCATAATCTCTAATGGACAAAAGCTTCTTAATTACAATCAAAAGATAGTATCAAGAGGAATATTTTTATTATTTTTTTTCCTCATTTTGTTGAGTCTGCAATTAACAGCAATGTAGGCGAGACACTGGGTTGGGCGGAACCCTTACAAATTTTTACCCTAGTGATGATTGTGGCCAAGTTTGGTTAAATTTGCCCCAGTAGTTTCAGAGGAGAAGATTTTTGTAAAAGTTAACACACTACGACAATAGACAACGGAGGCCAAGTGATGAGAAAAGCTCACACTGAAATTTCATGTCAGGTGAGCTAAAAAAATATTGGTTTCCATTCTGTAACTTTATTTTGCCTTGACCAAATGAAATACACAATACTTATTACCACAAAACACGATCCTTAGTTCTACTGCCCATCTTCTCACTAGTCATTCCATCACAGGTTGAATATTTGGTTAAAAGTAGTCAACCATGAAGTTGTTGTCACAGCAACTAGAGACTCTGGGCACATGTTCATTATGATATGAACTTTTAAAAATATACGGACCAATGGGATTTGAATGCAAGCGAGTCATGGTATACTCTTGTTTTATTTTAAAAATTAATATCTATTTTTAGGTGTGGCAGTGCTGTTTGGCTACCTTAGTTATATCACATTTTACTTGGCCTGTATAACACTTAATGAAAAACGTGTACAGAAAGGTTTACATATCCACACATGTAAACCCCTTCCCACTCCTGGAGAACTTGAAGAGAAAGGGCAGCCATATAAGTGTTTGTGTACTGGAAAGGCTCCAAGCAAGAGGACTGATGTTCAAGGCTCACTAGAAAAATGCCCACCAAAAATACTTTCTAAAATAGTTCTTATGAAACCAGTGCAGGTTATAGTAATTATAATATTTGTAGCTTATTTGGGAATATCTGTATGGGGAGTCACTAATTTCAAAGAGGGGCTTGATGTTAAAAATCTTGTTAGTGAAGATTCATATTATTTCAAGTATCTCAGTTTTGATGAAAGTTTTACATCCAGGGGTATAATTGTTACACAGTTTAGCGTTGCTGGCAATGTTAGATACTCAGATCCAGAAACAATAAGGAAGATAGAAAATCTTCAGACCCATGCTGAAAGGGATGTGGATACATGTAGTAATTGCTCTATCAATTGGTTAAATGCGTACAGACAGACATCTTATTTTGATGGTTCGACTGAGTCAGCTTTTATAAATAGTCTTCAAACACAGTTCCTTCCTGCTTTCCCTATGTTTACCAATGATATAAGTTTCAGTGATGACAATACATCTATCAAAGCCTCAAGATTTTATGTATTTGCTTATGATATTATCGAATCTAAAGATGAGGGAAATTTTATGCTAAGAATGAGAGAGGTTGCAGCATCTTCCAATCTTCCAGGTGTTATAGCTTATTCTCCACCCTTTATTTTTACAGAACAATTTGTTGCCATATTACCAAACACTTTACAGACTTTGGGTATATCAGTAGCTGCCATCTTTGTTATTACTGCCATTTTTCTTCCCCATCCTTTGTTAGTTTTCCTTGTGACTGTAACACTCGTAATGATCCTAGTTGGACTCATAGGATTCATGTATTTTTGGGATCTGACCTTGAGCTCTATAACCATGATTCACATTGTTATGAGTGTAGGTTTCTCAGTTGACTTTAGTGCCCATGTATGTCATGGATTTATGGAAACAGCATCAGAAGATCGTAAATTGGGTGCTTGTGGAGCTCTTATAAGATCTGGTGGCCCAATTTTCAATGGAGCTATGTCGTCTTTAATTGGAATCATTATGTTGGCGTTTTCAAAGTCATATGTTTTTTTGTCTTTTTTCAAGGTTATGATATTGATCATCCTTCTTGGTGCTGCTCATTCTTTGTTTTTCTTGCCAGTTGTCTTGTCACTTGTTGGTCCACAATTTAAACATAGGGTTGAGGGAGCAGAATTAATGCCTATGAATAGAAACGCAAATGGGAACTGAGCAATTGACAGTAGTTTTTGTGACCCTTGCAACGAGGCGGTATGCGAGACGTATGTTTTACTATCTGGCAGTAGCAGCTCTAACTATTTGTTTAAAGCTTAATATTTCAGGAGGTATAGGACCCGGATGCATTATATCTTGTACATGTTGTATTCAGATACCTTATGTTACGAAATTTCTGTCTTTCAAAATTTGAGTTTTTTGCCATGTGAAGTATTTCACTGATTATAAGTGAAAGAATACCCATATTTGGTATGGCGTATGGGTTCCTTGCAAGGTCTACGTGTCCTGACTTGACCTCATTTCATGAATCAATGATCAAGGTTGAAGATATGCATTAAGGTCCATTTCTTAAATACCATATCTGATGTATGGAATGACTGTCAGTCTGACAGGTTTCATCTGACCTAGACCTCCTTTGAATGGTCATTGGTTAAGGTTCATCATAACAAATGGACAAAAAAAGCTGTATTTCCACCCCAAAAACTAATATGAGAACAGACTTACCTTACTAGTAAAAAACGTTTTAAGTCCTGGTATCCACTAGATTTTTGTCCTTTTATTATGATGAACCTGAATGTTAAGTTTTTGTGTTTTGGTCTGTTTGACAAGTGTACCTGTCTGTCTGGCAGTTATCATATGACCTGGACCTACTTGTCATGGTTCATTTATCAATATTAAATTTTTGTGTTTTGGTTTGTTTTCCAAGCAATAGATGAACTATATTTTGTGTATGGAAAGACTTTTATAGTTGCATGTCAGTATCATCAGACCTTGACCTCATTTTTTCTGGTTCATTGGTCAATGTCAATTATGTTTTGTATTTTAAAAGAAATGTAAGGTGTACATATGTCTGTTTGAAGGCGTTTATCTGACCTGAGTTTCTGTGATGTTTTAGTCATACCTTTTAATATATCTTGTGACTTATTAAACATAAAATGAATTGTCAATAAAGCATGCAAGACATTTCAGCGTGTGAACTCTTGCCTTAAAAAAAAGGTTATAATATATCCAAACAAGAATCCTGTGTAAACAGGAATATTTTCTGCTATCTAAGATTAATAACATTTTTATAATCACACATCTTTGGGCCATGTGTGCTATTGCCATCACTTGGCATTTGTGGTTGTGGTTGTTGTTGGAAGTAATTGTCTTTCAGTGTTGTTGGACTTTATTGTTTATTTTTAAAATATCTTTTCCTCCTTGACCTATGAACCAATTTAAACCAATACGTCAACTTCAGGTGGTATGTTTCGGACAATATGAGTATAAGGACCATATATGTATATATTCATACAAGATTGGAGTCGAAGGCACCTATCACATGTTGGAGTTGAACACACAGTCTCAGTGATGATGGCTAGTGATACAGTAGTTCTACTATTAAGGCCACTTGGCCACAGCACTCAATCTGCTATTGCTTTAATTAATGATTCAATCAAATACATACATTATAAATTCATATAAAGAATGACATTGTTTTGCTTTTTGTTCAAATTACACGTATAATCAAAATACATATATGCAATACTTATACAATGCAATTGAAAATACAGTTGAAAGTATCAACATATAGCTAACGTGTTTGCATAGAAAATTGGATGGATTAAAAGTTTATGTCATCTGTTATTGATTCTTTATGTGCCTGTCCCAAGCCAGGAGCCTGTAGTTCAGGGGTTGTTGTTGATTCTTTTCTGTCCAATTTGTTTTTCATTTATTATTTTGTTAAGACTTAGGTCAATAGTTCTTCTCAATTGAATAGTTACATATTTTTATGTCTGGGTCTTTTATAGCCTACCATAAAGTATGGGTTTTTCTTATTGTGGAAGGGTGTACAGTTGTCTATAATTGCTTCTTACTTCATTAGAACTTTGGTGGATATTTGTCTCATTGGCAATCATACCATATATTCTTATTTTTATATTGTTTGTTTAATCAATTTAGACAGTAGGAACTCATTCACATTATCATTATGACAAAAGGTACAAACTGCAAGCACTGATCTTCCATCAGTGGTATTTTGAAAGAATGTGTTAGTGTTAATACAGACTATTCATGGCAAGTTTCTTTTACTTGTTCATATATACTTTTGGGCTATAAACAATGTTTTATTGAATATGTAATTGCTGATGAATATATGTGTCTGATTTATAAATTCATTGGTTCTATTTTATTTTTATTTTATACAGTTTATTGATATTATGAATTTGAACTAAGGATGATACATTTGTATATATGATTGTCTGAATATTTTTAAAAAAGTAATAAATGACAGTTTGATACTTTTGGTAGATCTGAGTGTTATTAAATGATGTAAGTAATTCTGCCCTTTTACGGATAAATCAGCATGTGCAATACTTATGACGTTTCCCAGATGATATAAATCAAGAGTTAATATTTCTTTTCAGACAGGGCCAATATGGAAAAAGCAGTATTGGCTAATGGATTGATACGTAACATTCTATTCCAGTTTCAATTTTCTTACGCCTAAGCTTATGGACGTATGATTACGCATAAAATACATTTGTATCATATTTTTAACTAAATATGATAAAAAAAATTGCTTTGAAACGTCTTGAAACTGAAATATTTCACAGCCTTTTTAAGTACGACTTTCGATTACCATCACTGTTTCATTTCTGTTGATCAATCATCAGAACGCAGACATTTTAAGAGTTAAAATAGTCAATCTGTCTGATTTATTCTCCCCAGCTACTTTTATATTTGCCATAAAAAATGAATTGTAATAGCATAAGATTAAAGATCTGGACGAGAATTCAGAAATTACATCTGACATGTTGACAAAAAATCCTTTGTAAATTTCTGTATCTTCTTCATGGTAAACCTCTTTGTTTAATTGAAGGATCATTTAATAAAAGTGTTATCAACTGGTTGTTTCTGTATTGGCCCTTTTACAGATTTTCGATCAGCTGTATTGGTCCTCAACTCTTCGAGTCCCGGGTCCAATACAGTTAACCTCACATCTATCAGAGTGCCAAATTTCCAATACAGTAACAGCCAGTAAATAATATCAGATTATGACATGGCATTTTTCATATAATGAGATGTATTATCAGCCTGAGGTTCAATATCAGCCCAATAGCCGAAGGCGAAAGCGTTGATATTGACGGCAAGCTGATAATACATCTGATATGAAAAACTACATGTTATAATCTTTTTATCATATGCTTCAAAATGGAGAAATAAAACAGTTAAATATATTGGTCCATTTAAGTCGTTCTGAAGTAGAAGTTCAAAAAGTAAAAAGGTTTACGTCGGAAGATAATTGTCATAAATCCAATGTGAAAAACAGAGGAGATAAACAATTAATAATATAATATATTTTTATATTGACGATAAAAAAAGTATTCTACAAAATATAAAGAACACTGTTTTGAAAGGTCAACAACAATTTTGTAAAGTAGCTTTTTAAATTAGGCTTTGAAAATGCATTTATTGTATCATTTGATTTTTTTGGCATTTCACAGAATATATTTTCCTGTTTTCTAATAATTGTTTTGTATCCTACTTATTATGTTTTTAACCCAACCATACAATTGATTTTGTTTTTGGGAATTTGCTGATTAACTCCGGAATGCCATGCGATAAAGTTACAGAAAGGCATGTGATAAAAGCTGAAGCATGTGATCATTTTTTCATATTAGTGCGCTAAACAACAATTCAAAAAATATTGAATTTAAGTAAATTAAATGCAAGTATCATACTGTAAATAAGACCAGTTATTTACTCTAAAGATATGATAATACTATAGTATTGCTTACATTCATCAGCAGGTGCTTGTTCTAAGTTGTTTTAATCAACACCATCAACTGTTAATGTTCACTTGTTTATGTTATGAATACTGTTACAATTGTGCCATAAATATTCATGCTTATAGTTTTGATGTTTAATATATTTTTAGTCAGTATTGTATATAGCCTTTTTCACAGAATAAGATATATTGTATGTTATTTTTGTCGAGCCTGCAACTTTTGTTGCAGAAAGCTCGACATAGGGATAGTGATCCGGCGGCGGCGTTAGCTAACAAAAAAGCTTTATATTTTAGAAGGTGGAAGACCTGGATGCTTCATACTTTGTATATAGATGCCTCATGTTACGAAGTTTCCGTCAGTCACATGTCAAATGTCCTTGACCTCATTTTCATGGTTCAGTGACCACTGTTAAGTTTTTGTGTTTTGGTCTATTTTTCTTAAACTATAAGTAATAGGTCAACTATATTTGTTGTATGGAAGCATTGTTAGCTGTACATGTCTGCCTGGCATGGTTCATCTGACCTTGACTTCATTTTCATGGTTCATTGGTCTTTGTTTAGTTATCGTGGTTAATGTTAAGTTTATGTGACAGTTTTTAATAAAGCTTTATACTTAGGACTATCAACATAATATCAATGATTAGTAAAGAAGGCGAGACATTTCAGCGTGTGCACTCTTGTTTTAAACATGTATTAATTTTTTTAAATTTAGGGTAAGACTTATTTTGCATGGAGAATAAAAAAGCAAGTTAAGGTTTATTATATCAATTATCAGAAAACAATTTGAGAAATAAAGGGTTTATGAAAAAAATTGCAAAAACTGTTATTTCAGTGTAAACTTTATTTGTTTGTATTTTAGCAGTTTTATAAAAATCAGTTGTAATACACATATGTTTTTAATTAAAAATGTGACAAAGTTTAAGCATAAAATTTATGTCATCTTATTTTTTATGATACATGTTTATATTGAAAAGACTAAATTTGTTATATGCATTTTCTGAAATAGAAGAAGTTGCTAAGTTAAAGGATTTGTGACCTAAAGATAAAGACCAATTAAAAAAGGTTATGCCACTTTTATGAACTTTTACATTGATAATCTCATTTTATTATAACTGATTTGAACTTAAAGTTTTTTAAAACTCCAATTAAAGAAACAAGTAGAGTTATTTTATTTATACTTGAAGGGCTAAGCTTTCCAAGTGCTCTGTGTCATTTCTTTAATGTTAAGATGCAGTAAACTTTGGCAACCAACTCGAAAGTTAATTCCCTTGCAATAAACAATCAATGAATGAAATAATTTGTGAATAATAGATTATAGATTGGTAATGAACGATTTAAAAAGTGCATACAGGACTTAGTTCAGTATATATGCATGCATTGGTCCAATATTTTTAATAACATTAAAAATTACAAGAAACTCTTATCAAATGACTTTAACTTCATTTATATGGGGGAATATCATTCAAGGACAGTTTAAGTAATTTTACAAACTGTTGGTAAAAGCCTTATAGAAACATCTGTTGTCCCGCATTTGTGTGTCAATCTTTTTTTGTATGCATTATCAAGTCTTCATTTTCTGTCAGATTTAATGAACTTTTAAATGAGAGGTTTTTATACATTTGTTTTATTCTCTTGCTTTAACAATATACAGGGCATATGTTGCCCATCCATTGATCCATCAATCTCTCGGGTCTTTGGAGTTCTCTCAGGTCTACATTTCTAACAGATTTAATGACATTTAGAGCAACCCCAAGTGTTATTAATACCAGGAAAAAAAATTATTCTGAAAATTGTATAATATTTCAATCCTACATTTGTTGTTAGATTTTCATGAATTATTGGAAATGATATATGAGGTTTATATGACTTATTTTTTTGGAAAACTAAATGATATTTGCACTTTGACTTTATTTTTGAACAAATTAATTATGAAATGTGTTGGTGACATAAGGACAATGTTCCCTTATGAATTCAAACTTAAACAATGTAAAACACATTTTAATTATTATTTTAAAATGGTGTAATGTTAGACACACATTTATTTAAAAAATACTCGTTTACAAAATGTTATATTGGTTTTTATTGCTTTGTTTTGCTTAAGCTTTAAACAGTAATAAAGATTAAGCCTGATTATTCTGTGTCCTTTTTCTATTTAGTCAGATGTTGTTATTCAGAATATTTTTACTGTTTTCAATAGAGTACTAGTTATCAAGACGTACTTTTGTGCAGGTCTTATCCATCTCAATGGGAATTATTTCAGATTCACTATATTGGTTGGTATTCAAAATACATAGAGGAGAAAATAACAGTTTATAAATTTGAAGGGTTTGCCTGTAGTTTATTAATCTTCATCAGGAACTCTCAACCTGACAATTCGAAAGTAAAAAATGAAAAATGAAAACAACACTTCATACGCTTAACCCATTTCTCTGACGTCAGTCTATTGTTCTAACAGTGGATTATTTTTCAAGAATCCACTGACCACCATGTTAACTTAAGATAACTTTTATTATAACTTTAAACTTTTAACTTACGATATGGTATCCTCTCAAAAACGAGTGACTAATGAAAGGTTCGAACACGCACGTATTTTCGACATTAAAGTCTGTAGTCTATGCATGATACCACTAGACCACGAGTACTGATATAAATTATTTTTTAAATATCACTCTTATAGCGTTTATCTGTCAATGCATGTCAATAAACTGTATTTCTTTCTTTTTGTTATCTAATAAAATTTATAAACACTATAAAATCAAGTATTGTAAATAGTACTTATTAGTACAATAACTTGATAAAATAAACATCCATGTACACATTACCACGCTTTAAATGTACAAGGCCTTTGCTTTTCATCATAACAAATCCTTACTTTTTTTTTTACTGGTTTTAGGATTATAATAATATCATATTATGATCACTTAGTTTTTCTTTGTTTGATTTAAATACAAACATGCATCAACATTTATCTGACTCTTGTGTGAACAAAGTGTGATAAGCTACGACTGTAAAACTACTTCTTTGAAGGTAAAACCAGAAACAAAATCGTCAACTTTATAGAAAAAATGAAATATAGATACTTCTAAGATTAAAAACAATATTTTGGTAGAGAAAAACATTACAAAAAAAATTCATTCTGGGCACTAGGCTTGAACTTGGCAATGTTAATATCAGAGTTATTTCTTTCGGTATCAGCCACTACTGATCACGACTATGAACAGCTTCCATGATACATTGACAAATTGACATAATTATATATTGTACATTTGTAGCAAAAGCAATTCTGCTTGGGTTTCAGAATGCGTACCACAAATAATACTTGTTCATTAACTGATTGACGATGGATGTCAAATGTAATAATGTTAAAATAATCAAAAAACATTGAAAGGGAACCGGTTTACACAAAATTTATATAGAATTTTTCAATTAAGACCAATCATTATATTTATTTTATCATTAACTGGTGTCTAGTGAAGTTTACATGTGTTTTAGGGCTATTGGTACTTAACGGAACGGAACGGAACGGAACGGAATTTCATTTAAGGTATCCAAAGGGGGCATTTATCAAAATTTCGAAAAATCTTTAAAACAAAACAAACTTTAAAATTTCTGTGTTTTACGGTTTTCCATATACAAATAACACAAATGTATACTTAATCTCATCTTCACAGGTGAAATGTGTAATAATGTATAACATCGGGAAATATTCTGTAGATGAATATGTCGGATTGTCGTGATAAATTATCATGAAATTAACGCATTTGCAAGTCATGCATTATGATATCTAGACTGACCTCACGTCGTCCTTGATTAGAGACAGTGATCAAGTTGAATCTGATTTAAACTTTTTAATTTATTTTTCCGTTCCGTTCCGTTCCGCAAAGTACCAATTGCTCTGAGGAATTGGTATTTAACGGAAAAAACGGAAACAGACATCTTCAATGTAATAAAAGCAGTATGATAACAAAAATTGTCTGACACCTCTTTTTGCATGAGTGGTATGTGTTTTAGATAGCATTTTCGACTTGATCAATAATAAAAAAGTTAACACAAAGGCAGGTTACACAAAAAGTCTTTCTCCTTCCATCGGTAATTATATTTTAAAAAAGAGGCCTTCAACAGCCCGTTCCGACGATGATTAGAGACAGTGATTAAGTTGAATCTGAATAAACTTTTTAATTTATTTTTCCGTTCCGTTCCGTTCCGCAAAGTACCAATTGCTCTGAGGAATTGGTATTTAACGGAAAAAACGGAAACAGACATCTTTAATGTAATTAAAGCAGTATGATAACAAAAATTGTCTGACACCTCTTTTTGCATGAGTGGTATGTGTTTGAGATAGCATTTTCGACTTGATCAATAATAAAAAATTTAACACAAAGGCAGGTTACACAAAAAGTCTTTCTCCTTCTATCGGTAATTATATTTAAAAAAAAAGGCCTTCAACAGCCCGTTCCGACGATGATTAGAGACAGTGATCAAGTTGAATCTGATTTAAACTTTTTAATTTATTTTTCCGTTCCGTTCCGTTCCGCAAAGTACCAATTGCTCTGAGGAATTGGTATTTAACGGAAAAAACGGAAACAGACATCTTTAATGTAATTAAAGCAGTATGATAACAAAAATTGTCTGACACCTCTTTTTGCATGAGTGGTATGTGTTTTAGATAGCATTTTCGACTTGATCAATAATAATAAATTTAACACAAAGGCAGGTTACACAAAAAGTCTTTCTCCTTCCATCGGTAATTATATTTTAAAAAAGAGGCCTTCAACAGCCCGTTCCGACGATGATTAGAGACAGTGATCAAGTTGAATCTGATTTAAACTTTTTAATTTATTTTTCCGTTCCGTTCCGTTCCGCAAAGTACCAATTGCTCTGAGGAATTGGTATTTAACGGAAAAAACGGAAACAGACATCTTTAATGTAATTAAAGCAGTATGATAACAAAAATTGTCTGACACCTCTTTTTGCATGAGTGGTATGTGTTTTAGATAGCATGTTCGACTTGATCAATAATAAAAAATTTAACACAAAGGCAGGTTACACAAAAAGTCTTTCTCCTTCCATCGGTAATTATATTTTAAAAAAGAGGCCTTAAACAGCCCGTTCCGACGATGATTAGAGACAGTGATCAAGTTGAATCTGATTTAAACTTTTTAATTTATTTTTCCGTTCCGTTCCGTTCCGCAAAGTACCAATTGCTCTGAGGAATTGGTATTTAACGGAAAAAACGGAAACAGACATCTTTAATGTAATTAAAGCAGTATGATAACAAAAATTGTCTGACACCTCTTTTTGTATGAGTGGTATGTGTTTAAGATAGCATTTTCGACTTGATCAATAATAAAAAATTTAACACAAAGGCAGGTTACACAAAAAGTCTTTTTCCTTCCATCGGTAATTATATTTTAAAAAAGAGGCCTTCAACAGCCCGTTCCGACGATGATTAGAGACAGTGATCAAGTTGAATCTGATTTAAACTTTTTAATTTATTTTTCCGTTCCGTTCCGTTCCGCAAAGTACCAATTGTTCTGAGGAATTGGTATTTAACGGAATCAACGGAAACAGACATCTATAATGTAATAAAAGCAGTATGATAAAAACAAGTCAGACCCTTCTTTTTCTTGGTTTTCGCACAATAACTTTAGTATAAGTAAATAGAAATCAATGAAATTTAAACACAAGGTTTATGACCACAAAAGAAAGGTTGGGATTGATTTTTGGAGTTGAGGTCACAACAGTTTATGAATTAGGGGCCAAAAAGGGGCCCAAATAAGCATTATTTTTGGTTTTTGCACCATAACTTAAGTATAAGTAAATAGAAATCTATGAAATTTAAACACAAGGTTTATGACCATAAAAGGAAGGTTGGGTTTGATTTTGGGAGTTTTGGTCCCAACAGTTTAGGAATAAGGGGCCCAAAGGGTCCAAAATTGAACTTTGTGTGATTTCATCAAAAATTGAATAATTGGGGTTCTTTGATATGCCGAATCTAACTATGTATGTATATTCTTAATTTTTGGTCCCGTTTTCAAATAACTATACATTAAGGTCCAAAGGGTCCAAAATTAAACTTAGTTTGATTTTAACAAAAATTGAATCTTTGAGGTTCTTTGATATGCTGAATTTAAAAATGTACTTAGATTTTTAATTATTGGCCTAGTTTTCAAGTTGGTCCAAATGGGGGTCCAAAATTAAACTTTGTTTGATTTCATCAAAAATTGAATAAATGGGTTCTTTGATATGCCAAATCTAACTGTGTATGTAGATTCTTAATTTTTGGTCCAGTTTTCAAATTGGTCTACATTAAGGTCCAAAGGGTCCAAAATTAAACTAAGTTTGATTTTAACAAAAATTAAATTCTTGGGCTAATTTGATATGCTTTATCTAAACATGTACTTTGATTTTTGATTATGGGTCCAGTTTTCAAGTTGGTCCAAATCAGGATTCCATATCAAGTATTGTGCAATAGCAAGAAATTTTCAATTGCACAGTATTGCACAATAACAAGAAATATCTAATTGCACAATATTGTGCAATAGCAATTAATTTTCAATTGGAGTTATCTTTCTTTGTATAGAATAGTAGTTGATAATATATGTTGTAAATTTGCCAGACATGACTATGATGTCATTTTCTATTTTTATTTGCCAATAACTTTATATAAATAACTTCATTGGAAATTTGCCAATATAAAATGTTGCTGATGAAGCTTTTTTTTCCTTATCTTATCTAAAATGTTTTTAGATAATGTATGTTGTACATTTGCCAGACATGACTACAATGTCATTTTCTATTTTTATTTGCCAATAACTTTATGTAAATAACTTCATTGGAAATTTGCCAATATTAAATGTTGCTGATGAAGTTTTTTTTATTGTTTTATACAATAAACAATGTATATTCACTTTTACTACCAACCAATCTTTTATACCATTCAGTGATAACAAGCACTTTATTTTACATTTTAATATTTGATGATGTATTTAAAAGAGTAGTTATTGTTGCAAACTCCATTAGAAATTTGAATTGATATCAGTTTTGGAAAAAGGGAAACGGTGATGTGAAAAATAAAATGGGGGGGGGGAGGGGGGTTAAATTTTTTCTCATTTCAGATTTCATAAATAAAAAGAAAATTTCTTCAAACATTTTTTTTAGAGGATTAATATTCAACAGCATAGTGAATTGCTCAAAGGCAAAAAAATTTTTTTAAGTTCATTAGACCACATTCATTCTGTGTCAGAAACCTATGCTGTGTCAACTATTTAATTTTAGATTTAAAAAGTTTGAAGAAGAAATCTTTAATTGATTTGTAAAATCTTGACATTTGTTTTGTGTAAAAAAAAACCATGTAATGTCAAAAATTTGATCACAATGAATCCAAATTCAGAGCTGTATCACGCTTGAATGTTTTGTCCATACTTGCCCCAACTGTTCAGGGTTCGACCTCTGCGGTCGTATAAAGCTGCGCCCTGCGGAGCACCTGATTTAAATTTTGATAATATTCTTAAATTAAACTGGATTTCTACTAAACTTGGACAGAAGCTTGTTTATGATAAAAAAGCTTATATCCAGATGTAAATTTTGTACCTAGATTTTTTGGCGTATTTTACTTATAAATGAACTTAGTTTTTCTTCCAGTTAACATTACATACAGTCTGCTGTTAAAGTTTTTAAAACATTTTTTAGATTCATGAACTTGGACAGAAGCTTCTTATAATCAAAAGATAATATCGAGAGGAATATTTTTATTAATTTGTTTCCTCGTTTTTGTTGAGCCTGAGATTAACAGCAAAAGTAAGCGAGACACTGCAGCGTTCCACGGAACCCGTACACATTATTTTTAGTCATGACGTTGTCAGTTAATTTTCGTCTTATGATTTTAAATAAGACGAATTTTCAACAAGGAATTTTAGAAAAGTTGTAATAACTTTTGCAAAATCAATGGCTTCTGAGCTGATAATACATTTTGCATCTAATAGTCAACCCAGTGATGGTGAATGAAAATAATACTTTAGGTTAAATATGCATAAATTTCCTGAATTTTGAATTTATTAATATAACTCAAGGAGGTTATATTAGAAGGAGAGAGGACGAAAGACGATAATTACACATAAAATGTTACCGACTTTTCTGTAAGTGGGTGTTAATTAGTTGAGATCGACTCTGTCACAGAGGGAGATTTTGTCCTAATAACATACCCGAGTAAGAACGGAAACACCCGAGGTGTCATAAACAGACTGGATATACAATTATTGAAATGTTAATCAGTTTTTTGTGATATTTTTTATTAAGTAATTAAAAATTAAAATGTTATGTTAAAAGTAAACTTATTACCAATAGAAATAAAACGAATACCCGTCTCATTGCCGTCAATGTTAATATCAACAGTCATAACAGAAAGTCACTTTTATGAGCACTTTTACGTTGTTTCCGATAAATTTCTCTATGTTTCAATTGCAAATATTCCTTCCGGTCGTTACCGGTCACCGTAACTAAAGTACTTTGCATATTCGTATATTTTCTATGATTATTACCTGCCAATTCTCATAAGCAGGAATTGACCGGTGAAGCGAAAATCTTTGTTTAAAGCAATGTAGTGTTGAATAAAAATTGCTCACTAACTTTCCTTTAAACCCTCATAACTTTGTCATATCTTAATCTTTTTTCACCGTAGACAGACGGTTGATTTTGAAATTGCCCGTCAAATCTTTTTCCAAATCATAAACACCTATCCACTGCACTGTAACAAAAATACACCTGAACTTTAATGACCCTGTCACTGATAACAATCACGTGACACATGCGATTTATCTAATAGCCCGGTACATCAGAGGGCCATGTCAAGTGGGTGATAAACATGTCGGTTTCTTTATAATTTTATCATTTTTCTCTGATCGAACTGCTATCCTGGGGATGCTAATTTTGTATCAAGCAGAGTGTTCACTCTCCTTCTAATATAACCTCCTTGTATAACTTCACCAGGAATGCTCAAATCTTAACAAAGGAAATCCAGGGATGTATATTAAAATATGTAGGAACTCATGTGTATACCTATACATACTAGAGTACTTGGAGGACCAAAATTACTATTTTCAAATTTAGTGCATCTGAAGCACTTTTCTGGAACGCTCAAACCCCGAAAACAAAAGATGCATAGAAAATATGAATACTAAGGAGCTAAAGGACAAAAAGAGACTGAAAATGAATTAGTGTAGCAAACTCCACCTCAACTTATGCTGAGGGAGTTGGAACCTTATCAATTTCTAAATTTAGCCCCCCCCCTTTTTCCCCATAAAAAGTATTACAAAAGTATCTGCAAGGGAAATTTAAAAAGAAGAATTCTATTAAAAGGGCATCGGCTGTCAAATTCATATTTATCGATTTGACTCAAATTCTCATATTTATAACATACTAAAACGTATTTCAAAATTACATTAAGCCTGAAACAATGCAAGTAATCGATAATATATATATCAATGTTGTGAGGGACCTCGGTGGCCGAGTGGTCCAAATAATTACTACTGTAATCACTATCCAGTTAACACAGGTTGTGAGTTCGAACCCCGCTCGTATAGGAATGTTTTCCTATCGAAGGTCGGTGATTTTCTCCAGGCACTCAGGCTTCCTCCACCAATAAAAACTGGCAGCCACGAAATAGCCTGAATGCGGTGCTTAAAAGTGGCGTTAAAAACCAAAAGTCAAATCTAATCAGAATGTTGTGTGTATTTTAATCTATAAACACCATATAATTAATTATCGGGAAGACTGTCGACGGTCGCATAACCCGATATAAACATAAATATAAATAGCGACCTCGTGCAAATTGATTTTTCTAGGTCCGTTTGATTTCATGTTATACAATTATATGGTCATTTTTATAAATTTCCTTTTACAAAACTTTTAATTTTTCGAAAAAACTAAGGATTTTCTTATCCGAGGGAATGGATTACCTAAGCCGTATTTGGCACAACGATCTGGAATTTTTTGTCCTCAGTGCTCTGCAACTTTGTACTTGTTTGGCTTTATAACTTTTTTTATCTGAGCCAATGAGACAACTCTCAATCCTAGTCGCAATTTGGAAGGAGAGATGTCAGCATAGATCAAAGTTTAAATAGATCACAGATAGCATACTCAATTTTATAATATTATAAATAATATATAATATATTCATAATTAAAAAAAATGAATTCAAATGAAACGTTTAGATTACCTTTATTACATCTAATTTAATTTTGATCAAATCACAGGAACATGAACCTCGTCCTTTAATATTATAGGGGTAAACTGCCACCATTGTCAAATCCTCGATAACCATCGAATGGACCGATTTAATATATTGCAGTTTGTTGTAACATTCTCACAACCATAACCGTATAATGTTATTGTGATATTGTGCACCTTTTATTTTTCTCAAATATTTTTGAGTTTTGCCCTGACCAAAGACTGGACTTGAAAGGAGAGGTGTTACAATTTTTTGAGCTTTATGCCCAGTACCATCTGTTTTTGTCTCGCCTTGACGGAGTCAAAAAGCGAGATATAGGTATGCTGTTTCCGGCGTCGGCGACGGCGGCGTCGGCGACGGCGGCGACGGCGTCCATAATGTATTACTTTGTGATTAGGTCTAGTTAATGGTGAACCACAAGTAGTAGGTCAATGATATTTGGTATGCAGTTGTATAAGCATTGGCATATCTCATTTCCATGGAGGATAATTAATTTGGATCTGTTTGTAAATTTTGCTTATTTTACATGTATAAGTTTGTGAATAGGTCAGTTTGTGGAAAACCACAAGTGGTAGGTCAATGATATTTGGTATGCAGTTGTATAAACATTGGCATATCTTATTTCTATGGAGGCAGATAATTTGGCTCTGTCCCCTTAGTCATGGTCTATTGACTTTGAACATTTTTCTAAGTTATCATGCATAATTTAGTTTGTGATTAGGTCAGTTCAACGGGAACCATTAGTGGTAGGCCAATGGTAATTGGTATTCAGTTGTATAAGAATTGGCACATCTCATTTCCATGGAGAATATTTGGCCTCGCCCCTCAGTCACAGTCTAATGACTTTGAAACTTATCATAGTTTACATGTATTAGTTTGTGATTAGATCAATTTAAGATGAACAGTTAATATTGTTAAGTCAATGTTATGTGGTATGCAAATTTATTGGCATTTGCAAGTATCGTTTACATAGAGATTATATAGCCCCACCCCCTCTTCATGGTTCATTGACTTTGAAACTTTTACATAGTTTACAAGTTAATGTTTGTATTTAGGTTTGGGAGCGACTTATAATAAGTCAATATTATTTGATATGAAGTTGTATTAGCATTGGCACATCTCATTTACATGGAGATTGTTTAGCCCGGTTACTCAGTCATGGTTCGTTGACTTTGAATATTTTCATAACTTGTGTAAGATGTTAAAGTATTGCTATTTTGATTTCAACATTTGCATAATCAAATATAAAAAGGCGAGACATATCTCTGTGATAACAGTTTATGTAAGGTGGTTATGCAATAAATAAAGTATTAAAATCCATATGAATAAAAGGATATGTTATGGAAAAGTCAAAAATACAATCTAACCACACAAAACAGAACACCCAGTTGTAAACCTGCATGTTTATGCAATATGTAAAAATCTTAATCATCCCCAAATATAGGAGACGAATAATAGGTGGTACAAAGTTCTATCTGGTAGAATGATAGGTTTTAAAATAAAACAGCTATTCTTTCCCTGCATAGACGGAAAATGAACATCAATTAGGATTAGGAATTGTTCTTTCTATGTGTACCTTTTGGTTTTAAAAACTTGTTTTTTCCTTTTGGATTTAAAAACTTGTTTTTCCCATTTGGATTTAAAAACTTGTTTTTCCCATTTGGATTTAAAAACTTGTTTTTCCCATTTGGATTTAAAAACTTGTTTTTCCCATTTGGATTTAAAAACTTGTTTTTCCCATTTGGATTTAAAAACGTTTTTTTTTCTTTTGGATTTAAAATCTTGTTTATAAAGTGTTAAATTATACATATTGTTGAGGTTCATTCACAAGAAGTTCTAAGATAACTTTGGGTTCATCATCCTGGTCCGGCATCAACTTTAAATCTTCTTTCTAAGTAAACAAAAGTAAAATAACAAAAAACTGAAAGGAATATTCAAAATATAGAGTTCCTTATCAAATGGCAAAATCAAACGCTCAAAAAACATCAAATAAATGATAAACAGTTGTCATATCCAGGCCAGTAAAGAATGCAAATGAACTGTCATCCCTATCGTAAAATTGGTGTACACGGGAGATATCTGACAAATTGTTATCTTATTTTATTTTAGTAAATGTCTGAATTTTGTAGATATTCGTATACTTAGTATCACATTGCCATAAATGGTATTTCTTGGATTGAAAACAAATTTAACAACTCGCAAAGCATTTTGTGTTCGTACCAAAGCCGACAGCCGTATATGCAAACAGTCCTCACATACACAGCCAAATTAAAAGGACATATTTCTGTGTCATTTTGGTCTCATATAGAAAGACGTTTCATTGGCAATCATACCACATCTTTTTTTATATTTAATATATGTAAAAAAGAAGATGTAGTATGATTGCCAATGAGACAACTATCCACAAAAGACCAAAATGACACGGACACCAACAACTATAGGTCACCGTACGGCCTTCAACAATGAGCAAAGCCCATATCGCACAGTCACCTATAATAGGCCCCGATAAGACAATGTAAAACAATTCAAACGAGAAAACTAACGTCCCTATTTATGTAAAAGAAATGAACGAAAAACAAATATGTAACACATAAACAAACGACAACCACTGAATTACAGGCTCCTGACTTGGGACAGGCGCATACATAAATAATCTGGCGGGGTTAAACATGTTAGCGGGATCCCAACCCTCCCCTAACCTGTGACAGTGGTATAACAGTACAACATAAGAACGAACTATAAAAATCAGTTGAAATAGGCTTAACTCATCAGATGGACAAAAATATGTGTATTTTATCTCGCCATTTAATGAATGAACACTCATAGATTAGTATGTGATGACGTTATTTATTTTTCAGTAAGCAAAACATTAATGATAAGTAGCATTATATCCAGATCAATTTGAAGGGAAAGATCGAAACTCAGTATTCATTAAGTACGCGTTTCCTCGTATCAAGATGATGAGTAGGCACACCTCCTCTCTATAAATAAGTATTTGTAAATGCTTACATGATTAAAGCTTAATAAATTCGGAGAAAATGTTGTTTTGTAACATTTCAAGTACTTAATGGAAGACTTGCAAGGAGGAAGACATAAAGAGGAATTTATCGTTTGATCCTATTTGCTTGAAACTGACCTTAATTTGCACTGAGAACTGACTTCCTAATAAAATGTGAATATTGATGAATGATGAAATTATTGAAAGGGAAATAATGGAAAAAAGGAATATGATACTGTTTGTAGTCATGGTAGTACGGCTAATTACTTAGCTACAAACTAATCAATAAATTTATTGATAGCGACGGAAGATTTGTACTTATCAATATGCAAATAAATAATTCAACTTGTACATTTATCAATATATATGCACCTAACTGTAAAACATCAAGAAACTCTTTTTCCAAAAAAAGTCTGATGATTTGAAAGAACATGGTCAACCTGTCAGATGTTTGGAGAAACTTTAATAAATGTAAACAGCAATTCACATGGAGAAGACGAGATCAATCACAAGCTAGTAGGTTAGAATTTTATGGGGTCAGATTTTTACCTCTTGTAGAATTTTGCCAAATCAAATCGGTCAACTGATCATCAAAGTGTATTTCTTAAATTTAAACCAGGGGTAGCAGAAAGGGGCAATGTGTATTGAAATATAAATAATTCTGTTTTGCAAGATAAAGATTACCAAGAACTGATCAATAAATTGATAGATAAATATGTTTTCGAAAAGGAAACACTAGATTGTAGATTATTATAGGATTGTTTTAAAATCACGGTAAGGGAAGTAACCACAAATTATTTAAAGGAGTAGGTCCAGTAAGACCCCTTTTTGGCCCCAAAATATAGCAGTTTTACAAAATTGTTAAAATGTAAACTTTTAGTTATATATTGGACAGTAGAATGCTTCTTCTAGATAAATATGGGCTGTTTTTGACAATACAATGCACATAATTATATCGGGTACTAGCACCATTAAGTCATGCTAAATCACTGAAATCTTCACAATTCTAGCATTTTAGGTAAATTTTAGACGGTTTTCGTGTAAAACGAAAGTGGCCGCATTCGTGTTCATCCTTAATATTAAAATGTAAGTTGTATTTGATGATAATACATAACATATATAAAGGTTGAGGATGAACACGGATGCGGCCACTTTCATTTTCGACAAAAACCATCCGAAAAGTGACATTTTTCGGCATATTTGGTAGATTTTTCATATTTCAGCTTGAATTGGATCGTTTTTAATGACAAAATCAGTTAAAATCTTTCACATAAACTAATAGAATCAAATAAAATAGACAGTTAAGTGTTTAAAAAGTGGTCAAAATCTTTCGTTAGATGAACCTGTAATTTGAGGCCAAAATCGGTCCTTACCGGACCTACTCCTTTAAAGCAAAGTGAACCAAGGGGCGAAGACGTACGTTGGAAAAAGACTTGGAAAAAGAAATATTATCGCTGTTTTGTGTATTTTTCCTTTGATCTTTGTTGTGATAATTTTTCATATCATGCTTCTCGCTTGAGATGGAAAATTATCGCCAGAAACTAAACTATCATTGGTCATCTCAACTCGATTGCCTTCTCGCTTGAGCCGGGATCAATCTCGTTGAGATGATCAACGATAATCTATAAATAAAAGAGACGAAACGCACATAGATGATAATGAAAAAGAAAAAGAAATAAATTATATTGAAGAATAGCTAGATAAATTATACGAAGAAAAGGCGAAAAGAGCTCAAATGAGATCTAGAGTAAAATGAGTAGAGTTTGGTGAAAAAAAAATTCTAATGTTCTTGGGTTAGAAAAAAGAAGACAATTTAAAAAAAAACCACAAACATAAGTAAGCTAAAAGGATGACAATGATGAACTTATCTGTGATGGGAAAGTTACATTGGATGAATGCACACATGGTTTCTATAAAATGAAATTAAATACATCTCCAGGTCTTAATGGTCTATACAGTAGAATGTTATAGAATGTTTTGGAATAAACTTAAATTACTACTGGTAAATGTCTTATATCCAGTATATGATAGAAAAAAGTCTTTCATATTCACAACGTTCTAGTATATTAACTTTGATATTCAAAAAAAAGGGGGGGGGGCATTACTTTTGAAAAACTTTCGTCCAATAATTCTTCTTTATATAGATTTAAAAATTTTGTCCTTTTTTCTTGCTCAACGTTAAAAAAAAGTACTGCCGAAAATTCGACGAGGACCAAACTGGTTATATTAGTTATATATTTTTTTTTTGTTTAATCTGAGACAAATCAAGATGTTTTAGACTACGCAGAAAACTACAAAATTGAGGGGGCAATTGTTTTTATAGATTTACGAAATCATTTAATTCCTTAGAATAGTATTTTATGCTTGGAACTTTGATACATTTTGGTTTTAATGAATCATTTATTAAGTGGGTGAAACCATGTATACAGACTTTCAAACATGTGTCATGAATAATGGGTGGGTATAGACAGTTATAAAAATTCACGGGGTATCCGACAAGGCTGAACTTTATTGTTTTCGCGCTTGAAATTATGGCTCTAAAATTGTGAAATAGCAACGAAGTAAAGGGAATCACTGTTAAATTAGATGGGAGAAGCCATAGTATTAAGATATCGCAAGTAGCACATGACACAACCTGATTTTGTAAAAATAGACACGATGTAGTATCTGCAATGAATGTAATAGCAATGTTTCGCCCGTTTTCATGTTTATTGATAAATCGAAATAAAACAGAAGGATTAAGGATTGGGAAAATGAAATCGTGTATAAAGATAAAATAGCCGAGATAATTTGGGGAGATAAACCAATTAAAGCTTTAGTGGTGTTCTTTTTTTGACATGATAAAGAGGTATGCCAAACATTAAATTGGGATTGTAAAATAGAAACAAGAGGGGGCTGTCAGAGCGACAGGAAACCGGATTTATTAACAGTAAACATTTTATTTGTGTCTTGGCACTTTTCAATATCACAAGAACCTTATCTCCTGAACGGGGAAAATGAAAATCGTCAATATCTAACTTTACCTCCATTTTGTTATCAGTTGCAGTAACGACATATTAAAATTTGAAAATATTTAGTTAAACGGTTCATGAGTAAAAGCACGGACATAAAATGAAAAGACAGTTTTTCAATCTTTCAAGAACCATAACTTCTGTACGGTGAAAGTGAAAATTGCAATATCGAACTTGACCCCCATTTTGTCATTAGTAACAAAATACTATAATTCGAAAAAGCTTTGTTGAATAGTTCATGAGTAAATGCAACGACATGACTGGAAACACATCAAATTTTTAAGAACCAGAATTCCTGCACGGTGAAAGTTAAAGTAGTCTATATCAAATTTGACCTCCGTTTTGTCATCAGTAACAACATATTAAAATTTGAAAAAGCTTTTGTTGAATGGTGCATCTGTATCTGTATCTGTATATGTATGTATACGTTGGAGATACCAATTCTGGCTTTTACTCAACGGGAGAGAGAGACACCTATTGGCGGTGTTGGAGAGCAGCCTTGAAGCTCTCAACTGTATCTGCGCATACAATACGGTCTTCCAGTTGGTTCCAGTGTAGGATACTCTTGACGAAGAAAGAGTTCTTATATGGATCGGTGTTGCTAGGAATAGTTTCTAGTGCCTTAGAATTGTTCTTCACTGAATTTGTCACTATATTGGCACTTACAAAATTGTCAAATGTTTTGGGTTTGATTTTCCTCTTAGGTTTACTTTTAACAAGAAAATCGTCGGGATTAATAGCTGGGACCAACCCCTCAACCACTTTGTACAGAATTACCAGCCGTTGACTTGTTCTTCTCGTTTGTAGATTGTCTAGTTCTAACTCGGCTAGCATTTTGGTGACTGACCCCTCTTCTCTAGACCTATAGTCGCCTGTAATGAATCTAGCTGCTCTGCGTTGTATTCTTTCTAATTGATTTATATCATGTTGTGTATATGGGTCCCATATTATGGCACCATATTCCATAGTTGATCGTACTAATGATATATATGCGGTCTTTTTGCAATCTTTTGGGCAGAAGCGTAGATTTCTCCTCAAAAAGCCGAGTGTAGAATTGGCTTTCTTGGCTACATTTGAGATGTGCGTGGTCCATTTTAGGTCTTCTGATATTTGTAATCCTAGATATGGGTTGTGTTGGACTTGTTGTAGTACATGTCCGTCTAGGCTGTACACCTTCTGGCTTTTGTTCTTGATACTAAGTATATAGCACTCCTTTGCATTGAAGCGCATGCCCCAGTTTTTGGCCCATACTTCTAGGTTTTGGAGGTCTCTCTGTAGGAGTGTGTTGTCATGTTGACTATTTATGTTCCTATACAGGAGGCAGTCATCTGCGTAAAGTCTGACAGATGATTGTACTGAATCTGGAAGGTCGTTAATGTGGCAGAGGAAGAGAAGGGGTCCTAGTACTGTACCTTGTGGTACACCGGAGTCAACTGAAGCTTCTTCTGATTCCTCCCCATCTACGACGGCTTTCATTTTCCTTTGGGTTAGGAACATCTCCAACTATTTGTTTAGTGGTCCTCTTATACCGTATTCATTCATTTTGTGCAGTAGTTTGTTGTGTGGCACAGTGTCGAATGCTTTGGAGAAGTCCAGGATAGCTACATCAATTTGTTTTCCTGCGTCAATGGCTTTCATGAAGTCATGTAGTGTGACTAGCAGTTGGGTTTCACAGGAATAGCCTGACCTGAAGCCATGGTTTAGTGATGTAAGTACTATGTGCTTCTCTAGATGTTCAAGTATATGTCTACAGATAATATGTTCCAGTAGCTTGCACGGTACAGATGCTAGTGATACTGGTCTGTAGTTTTCTGGTGCATGTTTATCTCCCTTTTTGAAGACACTTGATATATTTGCATTTAGCCAGTCTCTTGGTAATGTACCAGTGTTGATGGATTTCTGGAATATCATTGTAAGTCCAGGTGCTAGTTGTTTTGAGCATTCTTTCAATATACGGTTTGGTATGCCGTCTGAACCTGATGCCTTGGATGTATTCAATTTTTTCAGCAGCTTTTCGACTCCATCTGTTTTTATGTCTAAAGGAGGTATTGTGCTTTTTATATGCTTTGATGTTGTTGGCAGAGTTTTGTCTTTATCTCTTGTGAATACTGAACTGAATTGTTTAATCAGTAATTCTGCTTTCCCTTTGCTGTCATTGATTAGGTGTCCATTGCTTTTAAGGGGTGCTATTCCTATGTTGTCCTGTTTTCTTGATTTTACATATTTCCAGATGGGTTTTGAGTTGTTGTTTTCAAGCCCTTCTAGGATTGTGGTGTTGATGTAGTTGTACTCAGCTTTTCTGATTTGCCTCTTACATTCTTTTTTAAAATGCCTATAGTTGGTCCAGTTGTTGGTTTTCTTTGCCTGTTGATATAGCCTTTTTTTTCTTTTTAAACATTTTTCTGATTTTGTGGTTGATCCAGGGAAGACTGGTTTTAGATCGGATGAGTTTTGATGGTATATGGTTGTCAAGGTTCGAATAAAGATCTGTCTTGAACTTGTCCCATAATTCCTGTACTGTGGCGCCTGTATAGTACATTTCAATGATGTTGGTTGAAAGTATGGTCAGGTCTTTGTGTAGATCTTCCCATTTTGCTTTGGAGTATATGTAGCATTTGCGTGGCTTCTTACTCTGATAATGTGGTTTTGTGTCGCAGTCTGTTACAATCATATCGTGGTCAGATATTCCTGGAGCATTAGAGGATGTTTTGATAAGTGACGGGTTTGAAGTCAGCACTATGTCCAGTAAGTTATTGCCTCTTGTTGGTGTTTCGTGTATCTGTGTTAGTGAGTGTGATATGATAACTTCCATTAGAGCTCTTTGGATTTCCTTGTCTTGTGCATTTTGATTTACGGACATGGTGTTCCAGTTTATGTCTGGGCAGTTGAAATCTCCAGTTAGTATGATGGTTTGATTTTTGTTGGAAATATGGTCTAATGATTTATCTAATTCCTTTATGTGTTCCACGTTCCTGTGTGGCATATAGAATGAGCCTATTGTGAGATCTTTTTTTTCTTTCATTTGTATCTTTACCCATTCTATCTCACATTTTGTTACAAACTCTGGTTTTTCAATTGCAATGATGTCGTTTTGTACAAGGATGAAAACACCGCCTCCCAGTGTACCTCGATCATTTCTGTAGGCTGTGTAGTTTTCTGGGAAAACTTCACTAGATTTAATTGCATCTTTAGTTGGTTTTTTTCCAGGATGTTCTCCTTTCACCTCTTATTGACTTTGAAACTTTTCTAAAGTTTACTAGTTCATGTTTGAATTTAGATTTGGGAATGACTTATGATAAGTCAATGGTCATGATGGTATTTGGTATGCAGTTGTATAAGCATTGGCACATCTCATTTATATGGAGATTGTTTAGCCATGTAACTCAGTCATGGTTCATTGACTTTGAATATTTTCATAACTTGTGTAAGATGTAAAAGTATTGCTATTTTGATTTCAACATTTGCATAAACAAAATTACAAAAAGGCGAGACATATCTCTGTGATAACAGTTTATCTTATACTGTATGCAATAGGTCTACTATATTTGGTGTATATAATGATTGTAAGGTGTACATGTCTTGCTGGCAGGTGTTACCTGACCTTGACATCGTTTTCATGGTTCAGTGGTCAAAGTTAAGTTTTTGAGTTTTGGTTTTTTTCTAATA
Organism: Mytilus galloprovincialis; assembly: GCF_965363235.1. NCBI lineage: Eukaryota > Metazoa > Mollusca > Bivalvia > Mytilida > Mytilidae > Mytilus > Mytilus galloprovincialis. The sequence goes on along the minus strand of NC_134846.1, from coordinate 2,825,744 downwards.
TTATACACAATAGGTCAACTTTATTTGGTGTATGGAAATATTTTATTATCTATATGTCAGTCGTGCAGGTTTTATTTGACCTTCACCTCATTTTCATGGTTCAGTGGTTATAGTTAAGTGTTTGTGTTTTGGTCTGTTTTTAACTATAAGCAATAGCTTTTGTTGTAATGAAGAATTGTTAGCTGTAGATGCCTGCCTGGCATGGTTCATATGACCTCGACTTCATTTTCATTGTTCAAAGGTCAATGTTTATTTTTATTGGTTTATGTTAACGAAGTTCGCTACTCAGTTTCAAAATAACAAACTTGTCATAACACTAGTATATATTGATAGGGGTTAAATAAAGGAACCAAAAAAGCAAAACATAAATATAGGTCAATGTGCTTGTTTTCGAGGTATTAGCCTTTGAAAATTTGGCGGGAAAATGATCTCTTTTGACTTTTCATTGCTTTATCATTGACACGTTAAAGCTCTCAAAAACTTATAAAAAATAAAAACGATTTTATAAGACTTTTACAGATGGTTTATAATCATACATATAAAAGATTTACAAAAAGAAAAATTGGGGGTCAATGGGCAAAATTTGTTAAGGCATTCAAATGGATAAAACCAGAGGATTCCGAAAATCTGACAAAAATCCCAAAACATGACAAGCGAACATCCTTAAGTTTATGTGACAGTTGTAATAAATATTTATATTTAGGACTATCAACAAAATATCAATGATTAGTAAAGAAGGCGAGACAATTTAGTGTGTGCACGCTTGTTATATATGTTGTGTACAAGATGTAAGTTTGTACAAATTATAATTTGTACAGGGTTTTTGTACAAGTTATAAGTTTTTTGACACCTACCTTCTTGCAACAGGTGGTACAGGTTTAACTTATAAAATGTACCAGTGTAATGTTTTAAATTCAAATAAATATACGTCAACCTAACATTTAGTGCTATTCTCCTTGCCTTCAAACTGGAAATGAGGATACCTGAATGGTTTAAATGCTATTTTTTTTTTCCTTATACCATATTCATATCTATACAAAATCTATGTGAGGTCTTATAATGTTTCAATGCTCAGTATTAGACTGTATCATGAAGTTGTGAAAAATTGACAGACATGTGCGGAGCAAAAGACTGTGTGCTTGCATCATCCATTTTTGTTCAGCAGGTCATAAAACACTGATAACTTGTACAAAAATTCTGTACAAATTATAATTTGTACAACATTACAACTTGTACACAACATATATATAACATTGCGAAAGCAAATTAACAGATCTAACATTGTTGGGTTGATGTTTAGACGAGTTGTATATATATATATATATATATATAAATTCTATACAAATTATATATATTATAAACCATTATAATTTGTATAGAATTTATTATATATATATAACTCGTCTAAACATCAACCCAACAATGTTAGATCTGTAAATTTGCTTGAGACATACTATGTTTCTGAACAGAAAACAAAGAAATATAGATGTCTATAGAATTTTTGTGAATGAATATACTAAGAGAGTCGACACACATAACCATACGATAATAAGTTCAATGTTATAAAAAATTAAAAGAAACATCATAAATGAATAATGTATAGTATTTTCATTCTAATGTTAACTAAAAAATATGTATAATAGATCAACAAATCTAATCATCTGATTATTTCCTTGGAGTCAGTGGAGTGTAACATGGTATATCAAGAGAAGCTAGGAATCTTAAGAAAAATATTAATTAAAAATAGAATTATATCTAGATCAATTTAGTGGAAAAGATTCAAACACTGTATTCATTAAGCATGTTAAGTATACGCGTTTCCTCTTATCAAGAGGATGTGTAGGCACACCTCTTATCTTTAAATAAGTATTCATAAACATTTACTTGGTAAAAGCTTTATATGTTCGATAAAAATGTTGTTTTGTAATGTTTAAAGCACTTAGATGGAAAGACATGAAATGAGGAAGACAAAAGGGGAATTTATCGTTTGATCCCTTTTGCTTAAAACAGAACTTAATTTGCACTGAGAACTGACTTCCTAATAAAATGTGAATAACCTTTAACTAGAATTATGGCCCAGACATTTATTTATATTTTGTATTTAGGAAAGAAGAAAAAATATAAGATAATATGCTAAAAGGCCCTTGTATCTTCCTCTGATTTTTTTTTTTTTTTAGAAAATTGACGAGACGTTCTTCTACATAACCCTGCTATATAAGCGTATATTCAATATTGTAAAAAATAAAATGCTTTAATATTTTGGTTTAAATTATTTCATGTATATGTTACAGTAAATAGGTGAAATTAGGAATTAAATGTAATTACTAAAATTTAGGAATTACATGTAATCCCCGATGTACTTAGTAAATACAAGTAATTCCTGAAACGGCCCAGTTATTACCAGTAATTACTAATTTTAAAATGAATTTTTACACCTATTTACTAACTGTTAAAACAATGTTGTAATATGGTAAGCTGATCAAAAGTTATGGGAATTCTAGCTATAGAATATTCACTCTGTGGTTAAAGTTTTTGAAATTTTAATACCTTTCTTAAACTATACTGGATTTCTACGAAACTTGGACAGAAGCTTGTTTATGATCATAAGTATCCAGAAGTAAATTTTTAAAAAATAAAATTCCATTTTTTCCGTATTTTACTTATAAAGGGACTTAGTTATTCTGCGAGGAAACATTACATTCACTCTGTGGTTAAAGTTTTTAAAATTTTAATAACTTTCATATAAACTATCCATGATTTGTACCAAACTTGGACAGAAGCTTGTTTATGATCATAAGATAGTATCAAGAAGATAATTTTGTAAAAATAAATTTCCACTTTTCCGTATTTTACTTATAAATGGACTTAGTTTTTTTGCCAGAAACAAAACATTCATTCTGTGGTTTAAGTTTTTAAAATTTTTATAATGTTCTTAAACTATCCTGGATTTCTACCAAACTTGGACAAAAGCTTGTTTCTGATCATAAGATATTATTCAGAAGTAAATTTTGTAAAAAAAAATCCACTTTTTCCGTATTTTACTTATAAATGGACTTAGGTTTTCTTCCAGTTAACATTACATACCGTCTGCAGTTAAAGTTTATAAAACATTTATTAGATTCATAAACTATCCTGGATTTTTACCAAATTTGGAAGCTCTTTCAATAAAAAAAACAGTATCGAGAGGGAAATTTTTATTGATGTTTTTCCTCATTTTTGTTGAGTCTGCAATTAACAGCAAACTGAGTAGGCGAGACACTGGGTTCCGCGTAACCCTTACGAATTTTTTTGTTTGTTAAATCATTAATGAAAATTATATAGGGAAATTATAATTCACTTTTAGCAGTCAATCTGGTTCTATTTTACTAAAATAAGCAGAGAAACATGGTTGATGATTTTTGCACTTGCAAGTGAATAATTGGACCTCATGTGAACTTCAATTCAACACCTAGCTGAAGATAGGTTACCGATGTATTCAGATTTAAAATTGTAAGGGTTTCGCAGAACCCAGTATCTCGCCTACTTTAGCTGTTAGTCGCAGGCTCAACAAAAATGGGGGGAAAATATCAAATATTTTGACAAGTGCTGTAAGAAGCTTCCGTCTTAATTTGGTTAAAATCCAGGATGGTTTATGAAATCTAATAAATGTTTAAAAAAAGCTTTAATCGCAGACTGTATGTAATGTTAAGTGGGGGAAAAAAGTCCTTTTATAAGGAATATACCAAAAGGGATTTTTTACTTCTGTATATTATCTTATGATCATAAACAAGCTTCTGTCCAAGTTTGGATATTCTGAGAAAGTTATAAAAAAATTTAAAACTTTAACCACAATGTGAATGTAATGTTAACTGGCATATATAAGTCCATTTATAAGTAAAATACGGAAAAACTTAATGTTATTTTCACAAAATTTACTTCTTGAAAATTATCTCATAATTACAGTCAAGCTTCTGTTCACGTTTGGTAGAAATCCAGGATAATTTAAGAAAGTTATCAAAATTTGAAGACCTTTAACCACATAGTGAATACTTGTGGATGTTACTGACGACAGAATAGTTTGCTGTGTCTCGCTTTTGCGACAAAGGTAGCAGGCTCGATAAAAAGAAACATAATCATAATGACAACATTGAAAGAAAATCAAAAGGAATGGCTTATTCAATCCACAAAAGATTTTTCTTATACAGGTAAAAACGGTAATAAAATTTTGTTGCAGGTATATAAGCTGGAGTTTTGAGTTCTTGAAAAACTCATAAAAAAGAGAAACACAAAAATATGAAATGTGACCCTTAACACCATCAAATTGTATAAATTTGTTTGTGAAGAATGTCAGCTTTATCACGACAGTCTGACAAAAGAAGTCGTAAATAAAACTATTTTATAAAAGGAATTTGACTTATGTCATTGGGCAAGTTTATATGCAACAACAACAACAAACAACAAATATTTTATTTGCCAATCACGGCGCCCAAAATGAGCAGAACAATTACAATGTTATTTTCAAACATAATGTAAAGTAAATTAAAAATAGGTTAAAAAGGACATAATATGATTGATTTTGATTTAATTGATCAATATAAAATATTAAAGCAAATGAAGTAAGCAGAGTATGCCTGATGAAGATTGCAATATAAAGAAATTATGAGATTTTAAGAATTATTCAACCAAAATTGGCATTATCAAATGTTTATCATCAAAAAGAGCTGGCAAAGTTGACTATAAACTTCTCACAAATGTATATCTCAATTTTGGATTGATATCATTGTCTTGCATGCTGCAAATGATATTAAGGGAGTTTCAATACTTTAAAAACAACCATTTTTCAGTTTCAATTCACAACCACTAAAGGTGTGCCTTATATTCATTAATCCTTAATTAAGTCAGCCCTAAAATACCTACCCTTTTACTTTCTTATTTGGTATCTTGGATTATATCTTTAATTTTAAAACAAAAATATCAAGTTAGTAAATAGCTGTAAAAATGACAAAAAAAATCAGTGAATACCAGTAATCACTGAAACAACTAGTAAATACATGTAATTACTAAATTGGCTAGTAATTACAGGTATTTACTGAAATGTTTAGTAATTACGTGTAATTCCTAATTTCACCTATTTACTGTAACATATACACCTTTTGAGCTTTGTGTACTGTAGTTCTGTCTCTATTTATTTATATTAAGGAAAGACGAAAAAATCGTCAAAAACATTTTTATTTTACCAAGACATCTACATGAAATATTTTACATCATATTATTAAAGCATATAATTTTAACAACATAGTGTTTACGTGTATATAGCAAAATACGAGAATATTTCACCAATGTATGAGCAGAACGTTGATAGACCAGGGTAATGTTAAAGAACCTCTAGTTATCTTTTATGTTTGTTTGTTTTGCCCACATTGTTCTCAATTTAATAGAATTTTATATAAGACTTTCATACATTTTTTTTTTACATTTTATATATTGGAAGATTTTTTTCTTCAAACAATCGATCATAAATAATTCTTTACAAAATTTTTACAATATCATGAAATTCATTACATGACGTCACAAAGTATATCGGTTTTTAGATATTCTAAATATAACCGTGCAATATGCTTTTTGCTGTGAAATAAGCTTTTGTTGTGCGAAATGCTTTTTGCTATTCGCCGTTTTCTATCTATCTTCGAAAATAAAGATGAACATGTGACTTAGTCAGCAAAAACATGTCATAAAATTAGTACAATATCTATAAATTTTGTGTGGACGAATCAAAATTAAGTAGTCTCTTCCTCTTATCATGATGATGAATAGGCACACATCCTACCTTCAAAGAAGTTCAATGGTTAAGAATGAAAAGATATAAAAAGGGGAATTTATTGTTTGATCTTAAATGCTTGAAAATGAAACTTAATTTGCACATGAGCATAATGACTTCGTAAAAAAACATGATTTCGAAATGAATTGTGTTTTGTACTGTGGTATGCATATGGACAGACATTTGCTTCAACGTGATATTGCCATGTAGATCGAAGAAAAGTGTATCATACCATTGACAAAGTAAACGTAAAATCATGTTTTCTACATGTTTATTACGGACAATCATTCAAATTAAATATTACTACTTCAACGCTCCAAATATTATTTTGTTAACGTTTACAGAAATCATATATTGGGTTTTTAAGTCTACCTTTTAAATTTGGACAAATAGTTGTTTGGGAAATTTCTGAAAATACACACACCCATTTCATGGACCATGATATCTGACTTTTTATATATCACTTAGAATTTTTATTCACCACTTCGGTGTTGACATGAATATCAATGTTATAGTCATTTTAATAAATTTCCTGTTACAAAACTTTTTCAAATAACTAAGGATTTTCTTTTTCCAGGAATTGATTACCTTAGCCGTATTTAGCACAACTTTTGGGGAATTTTAGGTCCTCAATGCTCTTCAACTTTGTACTTGTTTGGCTTTACTACTTTTTTTTATCTGAGCGTCACTGATGAGTCTTATGCAGACGAAACGCGCGTCTGGCGTATTAAATTATAATCCTGGTACCTTTCATAACCATTTGTGGTGTCCTGTGCTGTTGTCAATGGTAATGTACTTATATTCTATTAATTTATGCATTTTTCTTTGTTGAGTGTTCTTGAGCTTGTGTGTAATGTATTCCTGTCTCCATTTATTTATATTTAGGAAAGACGATTTGTGGTTTAAAGTTTCATTAGATAAGTAAGTTGCTGAAAAAATATAATAAACAGATATAAACAATACCAAATTTTCTTATTATTTTTTCAAAATGGTTACAAAACTTCAAATTTGCAATTTCTTTAATGAAAAATGCATGAAAAAAATAAAACTAGCCATAACACTTCGGTTGTTTACATTTCAAGAGCAGGATTTTATATAATTTAGTCAAATACAAACTTATAACCCCATCAAAGTATCAATACTTTACATAAATTTCAAGAAAATCAACCCAAAACTGACCAAAAAAGACTCATTTTTGCAAGAGTTATCTCCCTTTCCAATGTTAATTTCCATAGGAAATAAAAAATGGTGATTTTGAGTTTTCCTCAAGTTAGATTTTATGGGACTTTTTTCTGTGTATATAAAGGGCTTAATGCTATAGATTAGAACTAAAACATTTTCTGTTGCAATTAGTTTGAGGTTAAATCTTAGTTTGACTGGACTAATATAATGGAATTTTTTAAGACTTTCATACAAGGGAGATTTTTGGCTAGCTATTAAACCAAGTTTAATTCACAATTGTCAACATTAGAAATTTCTATACCAAGTCAGGAATATGACAGTTGTTTTCATGCATTCTTTTGATATGTTCGAAAAACTAAGGATTTTCTTATCCCAGGAAGAGATAACCTTAGCCGTATTGGCACAACTTTTTGGAATTTAGGGTCCTAAATGCTCTTCAATTTTGTACTTGTTTGGCTTTATAACTATTTTGATATGAGCGTCACTAGTGAGTTCTATGTAGACGAAAAGCACGCCTGGCGTCCTGAATTATAATCATGGTATCTCCGATAACTATTTGAGCTTCAGATTTTGGCGTTTTGTTCCGGTTTCAATTGCCTTGGAGTTCGATATTATTTATGTTTTACTTTTTATATACGCATTTTTATTCCATAAAAGAGTTGAATGGCCACTCATAGATCGGTATGTGGTTGTCCCATGTTTATTTTAAATCCCACAAAGAATAGCAGAAATGATAAGTCAGCAAAAAACATGTCATAAAATTAGTACAACATCTATGAAAAATTTTGTGCAGACGAATCACCACTTATGATTAAGAATTAATTTCCTCTTAAAAATTAAAATCAAGATGTTGAATAGGCACACATCCTACAATCGAAGAAATTCAATGGGTTAAATTAAAAAGATATAAAAAGGGGAATATATATGTTGATCTTATTTCCTTCAAAATGAAACGTAATTTGCACATGAGCACAATGACTTCATAAAAACAAGGTTTTGGAATGAACTGGGGTTTTTTTTTTGTCTCGCCTTTACGGAGTCAAAAAGCGAGACATAGGTATGCAGTTTCCGGCGACGACGACGGCGTCAACAATGTATTAGTTTGTGATTAGGTCTAGTTTAGGGTAAACCACAAGTGGTAGGTCAATCATATTTATTTAGTATGCAGTTGTATAAGCATTGGCACATCTCATTTCCATGGAGATTATTTGGCCCTGCCCCCTCAGTCATCGTCTATTGACCTCGAAACTGTTGCTTATTTTACATGTATTAGTTTGTGATTAGGTTAGTTTTTGGAGAACCACAAGTTGTAGGTTAACGATATTTGGTATGCAGTTGTATAAGCATTAGTATATCTCATTTCCATGGAGATTATGTGGCCCTGCCCCCTTAGTCATGGACTATTGACTTTGAAATTTGTTCTAAGTTATCATGTATTAGTTTGTGATTAGGTCAGTTCAATGGTATCAATTAGTGTTGGGCCAATGTTAAATGGTATTCAGTTGTATAAGCATGGGCACATCTCATTTCCGTGGAGAATATTTGGCTTCGCCCCTCAGTCACAGTCCAATGACTTTGAAACTTATCTTAGTTTAGATGTATAAGTTTGTGATTAGATCAGTTTAAGATGAACTGCTAATGTTAAGTCAGTTATATTCGGTATGCAAGTATTGTGTCCATGGAGATTATATAGCCTCACCCCTCTTCATGGTTCATTGACTTTGAAAGTTTACAAGTTAATGTTTGTATTTAGGTTTGGGAACAACTTATGATAAGTCAATGGTATTTGGAATGCAGTTATATTAGCATTGGCACATCTCATTTACATGGAGATTGTTTAGCCCTGTAACTCAGTCATGTTTCATTGACTTTGAATATTTGCATAACTTGTGTAAGAGGCTAAAGTATTGCTATTTTTATTTCAACATTTGCATAATCAAAATTACAAAAAGGCGAGACATATCTCTGTGATAACTTTTTATTTGCATATGGACATACATTTGCTTTAACGTGATATTGCTAAATAGATCGAAGAAAAATATATATCATACCATAGACAAAGTAAACCTAAAATCATTGAAAAAAAATTGATGGTAATACAGGTTATGATACTTCACTGATATTAAATGGTATAAAACACAGACACATGCAAAGTAAAGTAAGTATTCTGTTTGAATTGTGCCGGATATATTCATATACGCAATCTAAATATGCATTTTACAAAATAATGACGTGTAAATAGACAGCAGATACTTATGTACTGGATCCCCTTCATATTTCATATTTATAAAAAATATTATCCGTCAATTTCTAATACGTTTTATAGGCGCAGAACGTTTACGCCTTTTTTTGTTTTCTGTAACACGAAAGGACATTTGCCCTTAAACATTATGAACAGGGTCGATTAAAAACAAAACTTTACGACAAACGAGATTATTTCAGCTTCCCAATTGTGAACTTAACATTTCTAAGTAGTAACATTCCAGCGGCGCCCGCGTGCTGGTAGAGATTTATTTCCCCGAGGGTATCACAAGCCCAGTATTCAACACTTATCATTGATATGTTCATAATTATAAATCACTATCGCTCGGGCAAAAATAATCACGAATATAATGCCTACCCATGTTAAAACTACAATAAAGTATAGCTTGCATCAATTATGTCTTAATTAGAACTGGAAACCCAAACAGTCGGTGAACTAAGGAGCTCTTTCCCACCTGGGTCGAGTATAACCGGGTTCAAAGTGGTTTTACAATTATAAACTGTATTAATATATTATAAAACATGACGAACAGTATACAAAGTTATTATCTGTTATCAATCTATACAGCCGTTGGTAAATGAATATATAGTTGATACACACTTATACATGTTAGATGAGTTTTCCTGTAGGGAGTTTTCACATCGATAAGAGACTAAAGTAGAACTTAAAAACAATATGAAACATATATTACTTATCCATAGTTAACATAACACTTTATGATGAAATATTTTCAAACAAAAATAATTAATTTATTCCATATTAATTAGTGTCACATAACCTAATGGTTACAACGAAAGTATCCTCACTGGGTATCATCATGGGCATTTGTCTTGCTTATCTTGATAAAATCAAAGATCGTTAGTGAATGTCTCTGTCAATACTAAGTCCACAGCTATAATGTTATGTTAGGTTTTATAGGCTTAACGGCCCAATATTGAACTAGATTAATCTTAGTTTTATGAAAACTGCTGTCTTGCAAAATTGTAATTATCTGTATCAGTATGATTTTCTACCATTTATAATAGGGTTATTTTTGTCTATTTAAATGGTTTGTCACCTGTGTTTCAGCAACATTTATAAAATGTTTTGAAAATTTCGTTTACCTCGTTATGATTGTTATAAATGTTATTTAATATAAAATGAAGATATTGCTTTATTTAATTATAGAAGGTCATAGAACTATGTAAGGAAATTAGCTTAATTCGGAGAAAAGATTTTCATTGATTAAATATTTTGATAATAAATCTAATTATTACGTAAAATATACATTCAGTCGAATTCGAAGAATAAAGAAGTAAAGACGCTTCATAAGAATTCCACTTTACACTTAGCCCAATTCGGAGAATGAAGAAGTGAAGACGCTTAAAAAGAAAACCACTTAACATTTATCAATTTACTTTACTTTTCACAGAAAAAGGTGCGACTATATAGTTATACAGGATTTTCATTGGCTTATAATTCATATTTAACGGTAGGTTATTTCTACAAATCCCAGCAGTTCAATCATTCACAAAAATCAGTTTTTTTTATTACCGTTATAAACATATCAGATATCAAACTTGGTGGAAAACTCTGACGTCTGAGCACGTGTATAGGGTAAGTTCAAACTTTCATCTAGAGTTATTTATTTATTTGTACACAAAATAATTCAAACCGCAGAAAAGAGAGATACTCGGTTATTTTTGTAACAACTGTGTTTGGTTTTATTTTGAAAAAGAAAACATCTGTATTAAAACATGTTTAAGAATAAAGGATAACTACTTTGATGATTAACTTTTAAAAGTTGTCTTGGCAATTTAAAATTGCACGTTCTCTTAAAATATTTAAGAAGAATTATTAAGTTTTGTTTTCAACATCTACTTCCATTATATAGTTGAAATTGAACAATTCCTAAAAGGTTCTAAAAGTTTAGAAGCGTCTGTTTACTTTATCAATTATGACATACTTCAAAGCAAAGTCTTAATTTAAACATGTCAAATAAACTCAGATATATGTCTAACATATAGTCCTCATAAAATTTCGCAAAGGAGTAGGTTCAGTAAGACCCTTTTTTGGCTCCAAAATATAGCAGTTTTACAAAATTGTTAAAATGTAAACCTTTAGTTATTTATTGGACAGTAGAATGCTCCTGCTACATAAATATGGGCTGTTTTTGACATTACAATGCACATATATCCGGTACTAGCACCATTAAGTCATGTTAAATTACTGAAATCCTCATAATTCTAGCATTTTAGTTAAATTTTAGACGGTTTTCGTGTAAAACGAAAGTGGCCGCATTCGTGTTCAATGTTAATATTGAAATGTAAGTTGTATTTTATGATAATACATAACATATATAAAGGTTGAGGATGAACACGGATGCGGCAACTTTCATTTTTACCAAAAACCATCTGAAAAGTGACATTTTCCGGCATATTAGGTAGATTTTTCATATTTGAGCTTTAATCGGATCGTTTTTAATCATTAAATCTGTTAAAATCTTTCACATAAACTAATTAATTCAAATGAAATAGACACTTAAGTGTTTAAAAAGTGGTCAAAATCTTTCGTCAGATGAACCTGAAATCTGAGGCCAAAATCGGTCCTTACCGGACCTACTCCTTTTAAGTTTATACCATAACAAAAAAATAAGAATGGAAAATTTTGAAAGATATTTTATCTAACGTTTCTTTAACAGCATTACAAAGCCCTGAAAACGTTTTCAATTTTATGAAACATACATCATTAGTAATTAAAACATTCAGGTACATTATACAGATTCTTTACCTATCAAATTCTAGAAGGTATTTACAAATTCTTAACTTTGACCCTATAAATTAAATAGAAGAAAAGTCAATTAGGTCCTGCTTTTTGTCGAGCCTTCGACTTTTGTTGAAAAAGCGAGACGTAGCGATCCTACAATCCGTCGTTGGCGTCGTCGGTGTCGTTCATAGATATTCATTTTGTGGTAAAAGTGTTTGAAATTTTAAGAACTTCCTTAATCTATCCTTGATTTCTACCAAGCTTGGACAGAAGCTTGTTTATAATAATGATCAGAAGATAGTATCCAAATATAAATTTTGTAAACAAAAATCCTGTTTTCCCGTATTTTACTTATAAATTGACCTAGTTTTTCTGCCAGTTAACCTTACAATCACTCTGTGGTTAAAGTTTTTAAAATTTTATAACTTTCCTAAACTATCCTGGATTTTTACCAAACTTGGACAAAAGCTTGTTTTTGATTAGAAGATGGTATTCAGAAGAAGAAAAAATGTGTAAAAACAAATTCTTTTTGTATATTCATATTTCACCTCTAGTTGGACTTTGGAGTTTTTCTGCTAGTTAACATTACCTTTACTCTGTTGTTTTTTTTTTTAATTTTAATATCTTACATTAACTATCCTGGATTTCTATCAAACTTGGATAGAAGCTTGTCTATGATCACAAGCTAGTATCTAGAAGTAACTTTTGTAAAGATATATTTCCAATATAAGTATTGATATGTTAAGTTGCGTCAAGGCATAAAAAGGAGTTTCGTTTTTCTGTTACAAACCGGGTAAAAATCATTCATAGTATACAATGAATTTAATTTCCGTATTGACAGAATATAATTAAACGGACGTCTAAATCCTGCTTGAAATACCACTTCCACCTCCTTGTTTGTGAGTAGGGGACTTAGACTAACGGAAGAGAAACTTGAACTTGTAAATATTTGAATAAATTAATTATTAAAAAAGTATTATTACATGTATTTACCTTAGTTTACCTGTCAAATAAATGCCCGCAAATGTAATGCTAATGCGCGCAGACGTAATGCACCGGTTAAATATATATGGACTTAGTTTTTCTTCCACTTAACATTACATACAGACTGCAGTTTAGGTTCTTGGAAAACATTTATTAGGTTCATTAAGTAGGCGAGACACTGGGTTCCGTGGAACCCTTACGAATCTTTAAACACATTCGTTCCTATGCATAGCTTTATCTTTGCCAATAGGTGAAATATTTGGCTTGTTTTGATATCGGTTTCTTTCAAACCCGTCCTGGATAAGTGGTTCTATACCACGAGCAAACTTTGTACAAAAAAAAATCCAATTTAAGAAATTTTGGGATATCAAAAGCAGATACAAACAAAATATTCTGATTGCAGATTTTGCCCATATCTCATAGTGTAAAACTTTGAAAAAAAATGATCGAAAGCGTCGAAAAACTAATTAAGTTTGTTCGCAAAATATTTCTAACTCAGAAAAAAACTCATACCCCTCCCCCTTTTTTTTGGGAGTTAAATGGTTGCTTCCTTAGATGGCGTCTAGACTAAAATAGCACAAAAAGAAGCCATATATTATCGAGCCCATGCCTTTAAATTGTTTATTTTATACTTTGTATAATTTGTATAATTGTTTTACATTGTTATAAATCAAATATGAGAATTTTAGTCAAATAGGTGAACATGAATTTGACAGCTAGTGCCCCTTTTCAGAATTTTCTCGTCATTAATTTTGGACACATTGGGTCTTATAAATAGATGTATAGCTCTTAGAAATAAACATCCGTGTTGAAGACCGTACTTTGACCTATAATGGTTTTTCTTTTACAAATTGAAACTTGGATTGAGAGTTGTCTCATTGTCATTCATACCACATCTGCATACATCTATCGTATACGCTTTAGATTCAGCTATTTGTTATCGTCTTTTCAACTTTCAAGCTTGAAATTTAAGCGTAAAAACTGTTAGCACTCTATGACCTTTGACCTCGGACGAAATGAAAAGACATATAAACTTAAGATTACTGGTGAAGGTCCCATGTCTTTTCGATTTTCGGGTCTAGAAATATAGTTTTTGTCGAGCCTGCAACTTTTGTTGCAGAAAGCTCGACATAGGGATAGTGATCCGGCGGCGGCGGCGGCGGCGTTAGCTAACTTCTTTAAAGCTATATATTTTAGAAGGTGGAAGACCTGGATGCTTCATACTTTGTATATAGATGCCTCATGTTACGAAGTTTCCGTCAGTCACATGTCCAATGTCCTTGACCTACCTCATTTTCATGGTTCAGTGACCACTTGAAAAAAAAATTCAGATTTTTTGTAATGTTAAATTCTCTCCTATTATAAGTAATAGGATAACTATATTTGATATGTGCGTACCTTGCAAGGTCCTCATGCCCGTCAGACAGTTTTCACTTAACCTCAATCTCATTTCATGGATCAGTGAACAAGGTTAAGTTTTGGTGGTCAAGTCCATATCTGAGATACTATAAGCAATAGGTCTAGTATATTCGGTGTATGGAAGGACTGTAAGGTGTACATGTCCAACTAGCAGGTGTCATCTGACCTTGACTTAATTTTCATGGTTCAGTGGTCAAAGTAAAGTTTTTGTGATTTGGTGTTTTTATCTAATACTATATGCCATAAATCAACTATATTTGGTGTATGGAAATATTTTATGATCTATATGTCAGTAGCGCAGGTTTTATTTGACCTTGACCTCATTTTTGACGGTTCATTGCTCATTGTTGACTTTTTGTGTTTTGGTTTGTTTTTCTTAATCTATAAGCAATAGGTCAACTATATTTGTTGTATGGAAGAATTGTTAGCTGTACATGTCTGCCTGGCATGGTTCATCTGACCTTGACCTCATTTTCATGGTTCATTGGTCAATGTTCAGTTATCTTGGTTAATGTAAAGTTTATTTGACAGTTTTAATAAAGCTTTATATTTAGGACTATCAACATAATATCAATGATTAATAAAGAAGGCGAGACATTTCAGCGTGTGCACTCTTGTTAAAGTATTGTTTTTAATATTTCAAGGGAAATACAACCCAATGGTTTATAACAAAATTACTGTTTATGTGTATCAACATTGCCATCTATAAATGACATATATAAGTTAAAAGCATATAGTACACTTAAAACATAGCACAAGTTAATAATAAGATTGCACAAATCATATAGTCACACAAAAAATAAAAGTAAAATAAAACAGGCATAAACACTATATGCATGCACTGCACTGGCATGAGCTGTTACTTGGATCCCATATTTGTTCCAATTTTTTGAATTGGTCAAAAGATGTTTCCATTCGACAATGGTTCGGTAGCTCATTCCAGATTTGTGCAGCATTATAGCGAAACGATCTTAAGCCATACTTAGTAGTTCGAACTCTTGGGAGTACTGCTGTTTCCTGTGATCTTAAATCATACTTGTTAATTTTTATATCAATCAAATCATGAAGGTAGCTCGGACTTTTTTTGTGAATTATTTTAAATGTTTCTATTGCAATTGTTTTTATTCTTCTTATTTTTAAAGATGGTAATTTAGATTTTTCTTGCAGTTTTTCGTAAGGAATATCATGATCTTCATAAATGAATCTAAGAGCTCTTTCTTGATTTTTTTCCATTTTAATTTTTTCACTACAGTAGTGCCAAATTACTGGACAATAGTTAAAATTCGAAAGAATGAATGAGTAGTATGCTGTTAACCTACCTAGCCTGTTTAAATATTTACCAATACGTTTTAGAATATTTAATTGTATTGATGCCTTTTTACATATTTCAGATATATGATTGTTAAAATTTAAGACCGAATGATCAATCTATAGTTATTCCAAGAAGTTTAACATTTTCTTTCAAGAAATTTTGTTTCCATTTAAACTAAATATCAAATTATGTTTTATTTGTTTTTTTCCAATGGCTATAGCCTGGAATTTGTCACCTAATGTAATAATGCTGTATTTTGATTGGATGAGAAACATGATATTTTTCACCAATTTCTATATATTGAGATTTTCTTTTCTCTGCCGGGGTATTTGCCATAAGGGAATTCCATGTACCGGGGTATTTGCTAGCAAATACCATGGCAGATGGGAAATACCCTAGCAAATACCATGGCAGATGGGGAATACCATGTCTAAAAATAACCCAAATGAATTATTTTTATTCTAATATGACAAATTCATGGCCATTCTAAATATATGGTTCCAGATGAAATATTAAGAATAAAAAGCA
The DNA here is from genome assembly GCF_965363235.1 of Mytilus galloprovincialis. Lineage (NCBI taxonomy): Eukaryota > Metazoa > Mollusca > Bivalvia > Mytilida > Mytilidae > Mytilus > Mytilus galloprovincialis. The sequence goes on along the minus strand of NC_134846.1, from coordinate 2,809,514 downwards.
TCATTATTGAATTTGGACCGAATGACGTAAAAATTCCGGGAATGGCGTCATAATTAAAACTCAGCGAAAACGAATTGTCAACCGGTCACATAAAACTGGAATCCACTTGTATTACGCTTCACTGAAACTGATGAACAAAGTGTAGTAGTCAGCATCTTCGCTAGCCAAGGGTTACGATCTACTCACGTTCTCTTCACAGTGACTGTACATAAAAAAATGATAAAAAAAGATTATACAGTCAATGCAATTTGACTGCGCAAATAGCACAGCTGCAGTGTATACAAAAATTATACATTCAAGTCAAAATTTCATGATAACACACTTACAGGTCTATAGTTTTCTTTATCAAGAGAGTTATTCTTTTTTAAAAAGTGGGGAAACCTGAGCAGCTTTAAGATTATCAGGAAAAATTGAGCTTGAAATTAATTTATTAACTAAACTTTTAATAGGATTTGATATTACTGGCTGTGCCAATTTTATAATTTTTGGTGTTAAAATTGTGTTGTTTTCATGACTTTTGTATGTGTGTATTGTATTTTGTTATTAAGTCGAATTGAAAAGCTCACTAGAGCTTGTGTTTATGTAGTTTATTGAATATCGACTTTGAGATCGATTATATATGTAACAATTTTAAAGATATATGCAAGCAAAAGATATTGTATCAATGGGATACAACTATAAAAGGGGATGATAAAATCCTACGTTGCCTCAAATGGTAACACATCATAATGAAATCTACCTATAATGTGTCCAATTAAAGTCCTGATATCTTCAAAAGCAACGACAGAAAAGTAGGAGGGGATGGGGAAAACCCTTAATAATGGAGTACCAAACATTAATTCGCTCGAATGTATCTCGATGTACGTATCATCATCTATATCTAACATTGTAGGTTAAGCATATGCATTAAAGTCAAACTCAAAAAGAGTTCATTCTAAATTTTATTATAATAGCACTGCCACAGGTTAATTTAAATGAATTTGGCCGTTGTTAGTCTTGTATGTCTTTTAAATTCCAGCTCATCAATATGTTTGGAGTTTGACATTACGTCCATTTGTTCTGTTATTCAACAATACGTCTGTTTTAAGCAAAAAGGATCATAACACTACGGGACCTTAAACATACGGTTCATTGGTCAATGTATATCATATATGATCATGTATTGTCTACAACACCTTTGAACTCTTTTGTGTCAGCAACATTTTGTCTTATTTTAAATACATGTATTCAGTATCATAGTTAGCTTTTAGAGTGTATACAGGAAGTGGCTCGGCATATTAAAGAGACAAAAGATACCAAAGATATATTCAAACTAAAGTAAAAAATAAACTGACAACGCCATGGCTAAAAAATGAAAAGGACAGAAAAACAACAGTACACATAAAACAACATAGAAAACTAAAGACTGAGCAACACAAAGTCCACCAAAATAGGGGTGATCTCAGGTGCTCCTGAAGGGATAGATCATGCTCCAAATGGTGCACTCGTCGTATTGATCGAATTATTACAAACCCGTCAAAATTCTTTATTCAGTACGTCACAGTCGGGGAAAAGGGACGGGGTTATACTTGCAACAATTGAAACATATGCATTGTCATCTGTAAAACAAATATTCCATAATTGTCAACAAACTCGTGATATCCTCCATAAAATTTACGAATAAATGGTTTCATCTTCACCACTTGAAATTTTTGGTTTAATAGCTGCTTTGTGAGTTGCAACTCTCTATCAAGGAAATCATGATACGAAATAAAAAACCCTGTTACATCGTATCAACTAGAAGATATATACTCCGTAAGCAAAATCTGCTAAAATGTTGCAACATAAAAAGAGAAAGTTCACAATTGAGAAGCTGAAATCGACTCATTTGTCTTAAAATTTACTTCAACTGTTCCTCGTTATCAATTTCTAGTTGTAAGGCAAGATAAAAAAAATAATGTCCTTAAAAGAAAATTGTTTAGACGACAGTTGGTGCAGTTTCCCTTTGAGGTAGCATTTTAAATTCCAAACAAGCTTCGATGTTATGGTATTACCTTTTACCAAAGTTAAGATGTTACACTCTAAAGCTTTGGTCACACCTCTCCGGGTAGCTCGAACGGACGCCAAATGGATGAAAAAAGTTTTCCGTTGACAAAATTTGTATCCGTTAGGAGTCCGTTGGTGTACTGACCAAGTAAAACGGACGTGTAACAAATGTCTAACGGACACATACAGGGCATACAACGTACGAAAAACGGAAACGTGCCGGACGGAACGGATGTCAAACGTACATACAACGGACAAGTACCTTATAAAACGGACACATAACGGAAGTGTACCGGATACAACGGATGAATCAAGCAGAAAATTAAACGCGGCAATAATTATTAATGTAAATACAAAATATCTTGCCTTTCAATAATAAAAAAGTTTCCGTGTAACTGGTTTAATTCTTCAATATGCCGCCAAATGGTAGGGATAGAAAAGGAAAAGTAAAAAATGTCAGAAAAAAAACAATAACGTTGACAGACCATGATTCAGAAGTTGAGCCAAAAATATTCATGATACTAAGGTAATGCCAACAATTGCTTTTTCTGACGCGAAATTTTTCAATTGGTATGTATCCGTTTTATCCGTTATCCTTCAGTTAATGTCCGTTTCACATCCGTTCATCATCCGTTTTACGTCCGGTAGTAGAAGTCCATTAGTGAACCTGTCTACCGGATCTCTAACGGATTAATAATGGACAAGTAACCGATACAAAACGGACATAGAACGGAAAGTACCGTTTAATACGGACGACTACCAGACGTTCAATGGACACTTCATCTGTTGGACGTCCGTTCAAAGTTTTGAACATGCTCAAAATTTTCCACCGGACCGAACGAACGTCGACGGATAAAAAGGACATTTAACGGACATGAAACGGATATGGACGGACGGATATGGAGGGACGTATAACGGATAACAACGGAGTTCTAACGGTATGAATGGATTGGAAAAAAATTATCCGTTCGGCGTCCGTTCGCACTATCCGGTTAGGTTTGGCCGGGGCTTTAGTAGAACATTTATAATTATAGATCGAGAGATAAATCTTAACAAAGGGAACGCAATGTGTCAGTGATAATATTTTGTAACTTGAAGATATTCAGTTAACCTTTTTTTCTATTACAGAGTGTCATATTGAGGTTTGCATATTATGAAGTATTTGGTATAAGTGACAATGGACGGGGATGAGGCTGTAGCAATTGTTGGAATAGGATGCCGCTTTCCTGGGGCCGATAGCATTGATGAATTTTGGAGGATACTTATAAATGGCGAGGACCACATTAAAGAGGTCCCAAACGAACGGTGGAATGTGGATGAAATAGACTACACAGAAACTGATGAAAGCTGGAAAAATAGCGTAAAATATGCTGGACTTATTGATGAGTAAGCTACTTTTGGAGAAAATATCTGGCAATACGACTTTAGTTTAATTTCCAGCCAATAAACATTTAGCGTTACATCATGTTATCTAAAAGATACAAAAAATTTAAGAATATCAAAATTGACCCACTCTTATTGACCTAAAAAGAAAGACTAGTGTCAACATTTTTGCATATTATCTTTAAAAATGATGCTAGCAAATCAAGCAATACATATTCCAATTGGTGTATTAGACGGCGGACTGCAAATGTCAAATCACACAAAAACCTACTTGTAACAGAACTTTAGTCTTAGGAAAGCCATCAACACCTCATTTCTAAAAGGACCAAACATTTAGATAAAACAAAATTTGTTATATTAGCTAAATGCTCTGTTAGTAAATAGGTTAGCATAATGATCAAGCAAATTATACGGTGCAAGGTAGACACATATTTCCTACATAGATATTACAGCGACGTATAATTAATATTTACTTTTTTTATCAGATTTGACAAGTGGGACAACAAGTTTTTTGGAATTGGCGACAACGAAGCAGGATGGATAAATCCTCAAACTTGCTTAACACTAGAAGTTACCCATTCGGCTTTGGAAAATGGAGGATTTACAATGCAGAACATGAAAGGGTCAAATACTGGAGTGTATATTGGTAAGGATATTATTTACAAATACGTTACCTGCTGAATTCAAATCTTAGTATGTGAAACTGTTTTGAAAAACCAAATTGCCTGCAGAACAAGACAGAGGCTAAAAGATTCAAACACGAATATCTAGCAATTTTTGGTTGTATTTTTATAAATTTAATATATATGTTCATCAGCATCTAGACTTTAAAAGTTATATCACCAAAGGATTAAATATCCCTGTTACATATACGGCAATAACAAACTGAAAGATCTGATAATATTAAAACTTTGAGACAACTCACCATCGACTTTATACTATTTCTATATATAAAGGAAGGTTTTTCTAAAAGAGGGACGAAAGATACCAGAGGGACAGTCAAACTCATAAATCGACAATAAAATGACAACGCTATGGCTAAAAATTAAAAGGACAAACAGACAAACAAAAGTACACATAACACAACATAGAAAACTAAAGAATAAACAAGACGAACCCCACCAAAAACTAGGGATGATCTATTATTATTATAGTTTTAAATTATCATAGTGCAATTTTATTGATTAAATAACAAAGCATTTCGTATCTTCATTGAGGTTCGGTTCAAAATACTTTATAATCAGAAATATTCTACAAACGTCGAAAAGCTAGATATATATTTTTGTGAAACACTCATCCCAGCCCAGACTGATTTTTTATTATTTTTTTATAATCTATTGATTATCACAATTTAGATTTATTCCTGTGGTAAGCACAGTGGCGAATCCAGAAAGGGGGTGGGGCGTTCCGGGGTTGGAACCCCCTTTTTTTAGGACGATCAAAGCATTTGAATAGTGACATATGGTTGGAACCCCCTTTTATCCAGGTTTGTGACCTCCCTTTTTTTAGAGGGCTTGATCCGCTCCTAACGCATCAACAAGTTCATTCAATTTTCTATTTGAAGGAGTTACCAATAATGACATGATGTGTGGAGCTGCAAGTTGCCGTAGTGAGTCCAATAGCACAATGGTGACTGGTATCAATTCTTCTCTTACCGCAAACAGAATTTCAAATCATTATGACCTGCGTGGACCTTCATTGGCGGTGGACACGGCATGTTCGTCATCAATGACAGCTGTTTATATGGGATGTCAAGCAATTCGTTCAGGTTTTTATAACTATTACTTCTTTCATGTTACAGCAGAAATATTCAGCTGAATTACAAACTTTAGAAGAATATGAAAGTGCTGAACAATATATTGATCTGTTTTGTTCGTATTCTCCTGAAGTTTTATTTATTGTGCATATATTACAATGAAAATGTCACTTTCACAATGTTTTTTGTCCTTACTAATGCTTATTTTCATTATCATCTTACTTGAACTTTTGGTAGGTATTTGCGTTCTTCATCAATTTTACAAAATAGTTATTGATTCACAACAACAGATTTATTTTAGACAAATATTTCTTTTAAGATTATAATATATCAAATTACTTGATTTTTATTGTTGTAACAGACAGTCGACAGTCAACATAGTAAAATAAACAAACTCTGTTATCCTTCCTGCTAAAATAAGTTTATCTATTTCATGCAGGGTAAACCCTTGCATTTGTTCTGCTATATAACTGCAGCCAATTCACTAAAGAATTGAATGCTTTTTTCTTCTTCACCGAAGTACATTTTGTATAAAGCGCTTCCGCGCTTCATTCTTAAAATTAGCGCACGGTCAACGCTTTTACAACCCTGTGAAATTACTAAAAAGAAGCATTCAATACTTATAATAACATTTGTTCCCTATGATCATGAAAAATCGATTTGTATACTTTTTTTCTCTACAGCATAACCTGTGCACTTTTTTGTGATAGCACGTGTCATCATGACTGTTAAACTTTTTACGTATGACTCACAAGCGTTGTTTTCAATAAAAATAATGGATTCTTCTGAAACATACATGTAATGTATTTATTAAATAATATAAACTATGGCGTAAACGGATTCTTCTGAGGTTTGAAAATTATAACATTAACAATGATTAATACTTCACTCCAAGGCAAATTAAAAAAAGGGAAGTCGTTTAGAACTGACGTGAGGTAAACATGGTAAAAGGGTAAATTCAACGAAAAAATTAAACACAACTGTCATAGAATACAAAAGTATACAGATAGCTTTGAGTAACAGCGAATACTCTGAGTTCTGTACCTTTTAAGCAAATTAAATGTCCATTTTATCATACAGATCTTGTTATTAGAATACTAAGTACATTGTGTGTCTACATTATTATGTAAATTTTAGTTATACTGTCTACTTATTTTGTATTTGTCACAAACTTAATATTGATAAAGTTTATATGGCAAAAAATATTTGAATTTTAATTGAATTATATAACATAAATCACATTTGATTATAACAAAAATATACTATACTTTTAGGCGAATGCGACATGGCAATCTGTGGCGGCGTAAACAGCATTTTATCTCCAGGTATCTTCATAGTATTGGCTAAAGCTAAGATGACATCCCCTTCTGGAAAAAGTCATCCATTTGCAGACGACGTAGAAGGCTATGTTAGGGGAGAAGGTTGTGGAGTTATAGTTTTGAAAAAACTCAATCAGGTTCGTTTTGTTTAATAGCATTTTGGTTATAATAAAATCATCATACAATTGAAAGTAAGTATATTTTAGCGGCAATAAACTATACATTTATCTTACATACCTAATCAATAGACGTACGCTTTTGCAATGTCTTAATTTAAATGAGAATAAAATATAAAATACGTTTAATACATTTGGTACATACTAACATGAGAATATCTGTTAAATGAATGTACATTAACATTTAGAATTATTAAATTTCCCAATCTCAAGAATATTTCACCGAATGTACACATCAACTAAACCATGTAAACGTATTACCTAGGATTTATGGTTAATGCCTAATATAAGTTATATTCTATCGATGAGTTTCAAAGACCCTTTGGTATCTTTCGCCCCTCTGTTATTGCCGCTGACACAGCAATAAACATCATATGTAAACATTCAAATATAAGTAAAGCTGTTACTCATTTATAAATATTTATTATGTGATCTCAAAAAGTGGCTATTTTTGCCGGTTTTTATATGTTGTTTTGTGGGACAGTTTGTTGCAGCCTTGTGCAATCTGTTAGACAAGCTCAAAATATAAATACTGATGTCCGACATACTATGGCATATGAAAATCTGATGGAGCATATTTGGTAGTAAGATTGATAATACTTTTTGAATTCAAGAAACCAAGAGAGAGACTTATTCATACCGTCTCCTTTTATTAGATTGATCATTCGTTGGGGGAAATCTTATAAATATTTATCATACACATAACATCTGCATAACAGTTAAGTTTGAAAACTTCATTTTTAGGCACTAACAGATAAAGATAAGATATGGGGCACTATAGCATGCGGATGTAATCAAAATGGAAAAACAAGTACTCCTATAATCGCACCATCTTCAAAACAGCAACGAGTCCTTCTTGAAGATGTATATAGACGATATAAAGTGGATCCTTCCATTATACAGTATGTCGAAGCTCACGGTATGTTTTAATTTCTTTCGGTAATACTTCAAACTTGGGAAATATTCTCTTTGATCAAATTCTATAATATGTGATCCATATAAAATTAGTCTAATATGGGTTTCAGATCAGCATGTTCAGAGAGATCCAGTAGTGTTCTCCTGCTGAATTGACTATTTATTCTTTTGATACTACGCATGTCTATTTTATCTGCGGCAATGATAAAATGATTCAGAGTAAAATAAATGTACATTTCATGCCAAGAATGTGGTATGTTGTATGAATTCACATCTAACAATTACAACTTGATCTTCCATAAATATTTCCTAGCATATCCAATGACTGACCCCGTAATGCCAGTCATCAGAATTCAACTTGTTATAACTATAAACATTGAAGCGCTTGAATGGTGTTTTTCAAATGTAATCATAATCATATAGAAGGAAATAAAATATTTTCATTCGCAGATTTAATGGAATAGCTTGACATTTAAATTGAGTTAAAAATTGTTTAAAGAAATTTATTATGTAAATTTCATAGTAAATTTCGAGTTTTTGAATTATGTTGATATATTTAAACCAAGATTGCATCCCCGCCTAGAAAGTGAATGTTTAGTCTCTCTTGGCTGTTCTGAAATTCGGACTTGATGCTCACTTGATGGTATCATTCGCTTAAAATAAATTCAATTCTCGAGATCATGAATACAAATTGATAATAGATAAACTAAATTCACATAAATCGACTTAAAATATTATATTAATTTGCTGGAGGCAGATTTAGTTTGCCTGTCTAAAACTTAAAAGAAATGGTCAACATAGAGTTAACTGAAGTTGAAATTCTTCTGTTAAAATATAATTTAATTTTTTACTCAATATCTTTATAATGCAATTGATTAATCTATTTCACACTCTAAAATTAGGGCTAAATAGATATTACATTTGTCAGAATTAAGCTTCCTATTTTTTTTATATTTTAAATATTACATTATTGGTCACATATTGCTCCAGTACTTTCAAACAGAATGAAGTTATATTTGATAATAGTTTGACAATGATTAGACCATCAGTCATAACATGTGAACGTTTCTGATAGTTTGGCTGCTTACTTCTTATTTTCTGATAATTTAAATTGCAAGTGGTTGTATATTTAGTCCGGACAACACGTGCATTCTTTAAATTTTACCTCATAATTTCTCTCTATTTTTAAGGAGCCGGAACCCCAGTTGGTGACCCAATAGAAATGAGAGCATTGTCTGAATTCTTTGGGCCGTATTTCAACAATGAGCCGACTATTGCTATGGGATCTGTGAAATCCAATATAGGACATCTAGAATCCGCCGCTGCCATTGCCGGTTTGATCAAAACCCTCTTAATGATAAATCATGGTAGAATAGTTCAATCTTTGCATTACACTGAAAAGAGCGGGAATTCAAACATCGATTTTAAAAACACCGCCTTAAAAGTTGCAACTTCAACAATACCATGGCCAGCTAGACCAGACGGAGCTAGGTATGGCAGTATAAATTCATTTGGTTTTGGTGGGTCGAATGGTCATGCCATTGTGAAAAAATTTCCAACTAAATATTTTAATGAACGCTTGGATCCTGTCTTTGATTATTGTATGATAGCAATATCAGGAACAAGTATTCCAGCTGTTATGAAGACTTTAGAGCATATGAAATTAAAGCTGGGAACAGACTCTTACAACGTCCAGGATCTTTCCTACACGTCATTGTTGAAAAGAGAACATTTTAATTACAGAGTTGCTATTATTGGCAAAACAATACACGATATTAGCAAAGAAATATTAAATAAAGAAAGTAAGCTACAAAACATTCTCCCAATAAGGTCAAACGAACTGAATATGATCTTTTTTTTCGGCGGTGTTGGAACAGTTTGGACTGGAACATGTCAGCAAATGCTCAATAAAGATACATTTTTTCGAAGAACATTTATAAGAATCGACGAGGAACTTCAACAATATACCAAAATTTCAATCATCGATGAAATTAAAAATCCTACGAATTCGTTTTTAACAGATTCGTTCAAAGGTCCATTGATCATATTTGCATGTCAGGTTTCACTGTTTCACTTGTGGCGATCACTCGGTATTCTTCCAAATGTAATAGTAGGACAGTCCGTTGGAGAAGTGGCAGCGGCTCATGCCGCAGGAGTGTTAAATTTGAAAGATGCGGTCAAAATAATTTTTTATCGTTCTTCTTTATCCAGCAAAGCTAAAGGTGGTCGAATGATGGTTGTTGGCAAATGCGACATAGATGAAATTGAGAGGAAATGTGAAACCTATAAAGGCAAACTCTGTATTGCAGTGTATAGCAGTAAAGAAGCCTGTGTCATCTCAGGAGACAAAGAAGCGATTGAAGATATGCAGGAAGACCTTAAGAGGACAATGCCAAATACACTGATGAAAATTCTAGATGTTAACTGTGCATATCACAGCTATCACATGGATGATGCTAGTGCAGAACTACCAAAGTATCTTGACAGCTTAAATGCAATGAAACAAGAATACGAAATAATATCAACCGTTACTGGGGAAAAAATAGAAAGTTCTTCCATGACAACGCCTATGTATTGGGCAAAGAATTTACGACAACCGGTTCTCTTGTCCAAGGCAGTATCGAATTCCATGGTAGAGAATAAGAAAAACATTGTACTAGAACTAGGACCAAAGCCAGTTGTTAAAGCGCATCTTCGAAGTATAACAAATTTGGAAGCTGTATCCATCCCTTCCTTGAATCAGCCAGATGAGATTCGCACGTTTGTATCTGCACTGTCCAGTCTCTTTGAATGCGGTTACGACATACAGTTTGAGCAAATGTTTCACGGAGATGAATGCCTCACAGATATTCCACAATACAAGTTTAACCGCTGTAAAGTATTGATGTCATCTGAAGCATTAAAAAACAACCTCAAGGGAATAAAGGAGAATACAAAAAAACATCTCTTCGTTATGCAAAACGTACTCTCAAAGGATTTCACAATTCAATTTACACCCTTAACAACGCCTTATATTTACCAGCATATAGTAGAACAAGTACACATTGCCCCTGGAGCTGTTCATGCAGAAATTGCCCTAGAAATTGCACGATGTCTTTTACATTTACCTACATCGGAGCTAGAAATATCATTACGCTTTGTAAATCGATTACGAGTGGACAAAAATCACACTGAAAAATTGACAACACAGGCGGATCAGTTGAACCAGACGATCGATATAAAATCGAATGAAAAAACTATATGTAAATTTGAAATTAAAAGAGCCACACGTCCAACACCTTGTCCTATAAACATTACTCGGCTAAAAACCAAATTAGAAATGTATGCTACAGGAGAGACATTTTATTCCAAACTTAACGATTTCGGATTCCATTATGGTGAGGACCTTTCGGTGATCAAAGACTGTAGGCGCTTAGAAAATCAATATCTTGTGGCCATGGAAGTATCTGCAAAAGTTTTTGACTCGGAGTTCAGAAGCAACTTAATTCCTGTTATTTTAGATGGAGCATTTCAAACAACTATTTTATCATTTGATCTTAATGTGTTAGAGAAAACAAAGGACTTTTCTGTACCTGTGAGTATACAATCCCTTATAGTCCATAAACAACCAGGGCAACGATTGTACGTTCTTGGACAGTTAGTGAAAACCAATATTTTTGGATCAACTATGAATATGCTGGTAATCAACGAAAATGGAGACGTGGCAATAGAAATGATAGGATGTGAACTTCAGAATGTGTCACCTAATATACCAGATAATCCACTGAAAAACAAATTTTATGAAATGCGATGGCAACCAGTAAGCTTTGATCGGAAATTCGAGAATGATAGCTTTGATTCAAACGCGCTTATAGTTACAGTTGAAGCCAAAGCACAGCAAATGTTGGAAAAGTATTTACCAGATTCAAAAGGCATTACAGTTTCGTCGCATAGTGATGAAATATATAACAATGTTATGCAGGATTTATATGATTACGTAATGACAACATTTGGAAACTTCCAGAACATTTCGGAAATCGTTTATTGCCCAAGATGCAGTGATTTTTTAGGCAAAAATATGTCACCCGAAGATATATTCAATACGGTAAAGACTTCGTGTGTCATATTAACAAAATTGTGTCAAAAGTTGATAGACGAAAAAGTAGATGTTGTTATGTATGTTCTTACCAAACAAACCCAACCAAAAGTAAACCTACAAGACAATGGCCATGTCAATATACTAGGATCAGAGTTATGGGGTATGGCCAGATGTTTAATGAGAGAAGAAGTATTTCCAAAGCTGTTTCTTATTGATTTTGAAGAGGAATCTGACCTGATCTGTCTTCAGGAAGTAATAAACAATGAGCACAATAAACAGTCACTACCTTCAGAATTGAAGTTTGAGAAACAATGCATTTATTCAAGTACGCTCATGAGAAGCACCATTGATGAACCAAATTTCAGAATGAACAAATACAATGCAAATGATGCATTGGAACTAAAATCAGAGAAATACAATAAGATAACTCGGCCTTTTTTCAGACACGCACACTTGTCAAAAAATTATGAAGGCTCAGTAGAATTAGAAGTAATGTCTACCTATACAGACGAGTTATGGTTTCCAGTAAGTTTGACAGAAATCGTGGGTGGAGATGATCCTTGGAAGTTGTATTGTACAAATGGACATCAGTTACTTTCGGCAGAAACTTGCGGTAAATCAATTCATAGGTCGACCACTAATTTAAAGACTTTAGAGGTGCCACACAGTGTACACTTGCATGAAGAATATGTCACATGCTACCCAGTACATGCATCCAATTTTGTAGTCGTGCCTGAAGACTGTATTTTAGAAAAAAATCCGATTTCCGAACTATCAACCTGGAATTCTTCTTCAAATTGCAATGTTTTTCTCAATTGCAGATGAAGTATCAAAACTAAATCCAATAGCCATATTATATGATGAGACTGTAGCCACCATTCATGTTGTTCATCTTCTAGAGTGCATCCTTGATTACACAGGTAGACCCCAGGATTCCACTGTGAACATTTTCAACTTAGCAGAACTCGAGTCTTTTAGGATTACACCAGCTTTGCAAATTATCTTTTTGTCAACAAATGTTGACAAATTGGAAACAATATTGATTGAAAATAACCATTCATCAGTTGAAATATTTTCTTTCACAAATCTCATAAGCAGAACAAATGAAAGACCACTACGCTATGTTTGTCCATCTTTAAGGCTAAAGCTCGTCAACAACGAGGAAGTTTTACAAAGACACAATTTGTCTAAATTAATCTGTCTAATTAAACAATGGTTAGTCACAGATACTGCAGTTGGTATGCTGCAAAAGATTCCAATAGCATGTGGGAATAGTAGAACATTTTGTTTCGATACCAAAGACAAAAACGACATTAAAGACACTGTTCGAATGCTTGGTGTTGCATCAAAACGAAATGATCTATTTGGTAAACATTCGTCGTACATTGTCGTAGGGGGTTTAACCGGTCTCGGACAAGAGATTGTGAAATTAATTTGCGAACTAGGCGGTGGTGCTGTATTTATATTTGGACGTAGAAATCCTAGTGATGAACAAACTGCATGGATGCGGACACTAATGGATACATTTATCTGCAAGATTGAATTTGTAGAAACTGACATAACAGATATCTTATCTTTGAAGAAAGCTTTTGACAAGATTAAGATGAAGTATTCAAATCAACCTATAAAAGGGGTCTTTCAAGGAGCTGCAGTTCTTGACGATGGCACTATTTTGAATATGACAGAATTGAAGCTTGATAAAGTTCTACGACCAAAAGTGTTAGGTACATGGAATCTACACATGGTAACAAAAGACATGGATTTAGATTATTTTGTACTGCATTCGTCAACAGCATCTGCATTTGGGAATGTTGGGCAACTCAATTATGGAGCAGGGAATTCATTTATGGATGCTGTTTCCTTTTACAGACAGAGCACAGGGCTTTCGGGGCAAACTATAAATTGGGGTCCACTTCAGCTTGGACTTATGAAAGTTAAGGATGGTCTTGAACAATTTTTTGAATCCCAAGGCTACAATTCATTAACAAGGACTGACATAAGAGAATGTTTTTTATATATACTAATGAAAAACTCAACACAAGTAATATGTGGAACCATTGACTGGAAAACTGTGAATCGACAAACGGCAGACATATCAATTATGTCCAGAGTAGTCCCTATTTTAAGAGAGCTCCGAATATTAGATATTTTTGCAGAAATTTCCCAGTTTACAAATACTTTGATGGATACGGATGATTTATTGAAATTGTCAACAAAAAAGCAAATTCAAGAAACAATCAGGATAACTTCGGTTATAGCAGCAGATGTTTTTGCTGTTGAAATGTCCATCTTGACGCCAAGTACAAATCTAGTTTCCATTGGAATGGATTCAATGAAAGGGTTGGAATTTGTTAACTCTATCAACAAACGTATTCATGTACGACTCCCTGTTGTTTCTGTTATCGCTGAATCTGCAACTATAGAGTCCATTTCAAATTTGTTACTTGAACATCTGCAATCTGTAAACAGTAAACCTGGACAAGTTCCTGTACAGAAATTACGTGAATTGCGAAATGTACTTGAAAATTTTAGGACACCTTTGACAGATATCGAAAAAAGCTATGTAGATCCAATTACAGATATGAAAAATGCAGACAGTTTTGTTGATATACAATTGTGTGTGGAAAAGAATTTACATGAGACAAATCTCCTGATAACGTGCCTAGAACAAATCGGAAAGCTGCATCCATTCGTGTTATCCGAATACTATATAGATAGTGGAGAAACATATCGAATCCTGCAAAACGAGACAATGTTGAAATTGTTAGAAAATATTGAAGCTAAGCATCGCGAGCTGAATTTAGAATTCTACCGCCAACCACGCAACCTTGACCTTTTATCAGGTGAAAAGTTTGATTTTAAGATTCTTATAGACCATGATCTGGGACTCAATAACACTAGAACTAACAACATGAAGAAAACCGAAAAGCTGATGGAAACAAGACTCCTTTTTGCCTCCATGTCAGTACGAGAGGACGACACACAACTTTTGAATTTGCGCTTTCGTCGGTTTTACTTTGACTTCAGAAGTATTGAAATATTTGTGAATGATTTGTTTGCCATTTTAAGCAATGATGTGTTGAAAGAAAGCAATAAGCTACAGCAAAACAAATACTCAAAAACCGATGTTATTGAAAGAATGCTTTGTAGCACAGACACCAAAATGGAATATTGGAGATCAAAACTTGGCAACAACTATCAACCCATGTGTCTGCCTAATTTTGACCAGGCAAAGTCATCCGACCAGACCATGATTATCAGAAGACTTGAAATAAAAGGTAAAATAATTGAACACATAACCAAATGGACATTGATTCACAATTCGTCGATTAAAGACCTATTTCTTACAGCATACCAGTTACTGTTACATTTTATGTCAACGTCAGAAACTCCTTCTGTCGTTACAAATGTGGATCTACGAGAGGAGGATGGTAGCAAACAGTATGAAGGACCACTTGAAACTTTGATTCCAATCATCGCAAATGTTGATAAGAAAGACAAATCAGTACAAGAATTTGTTCTTGAAAATTTAAAGGAAATCAAACTAGTAACTTCTAAATTCTTGATATCTCACAGTGTTATTGAGTCCTTATCAAAAGACAGAGGATCTCTCATATCAGTATTTAAGCATGCTGTCCTTTGTGACAAAGATATAAGTCAAGAACTAACATCTTCAAAACTTGGAATACGTCCAGTTCAAGTAGTCTCTGTGGATTCACGATTTAGCACCTCAATTCATGTCATTACTGACTGCACACAGAGTAGAAACTGGTTGGAACTCCAATGTCATCCAAGATTTGCAGATGAAGTGACAGCCGCAGCCATCTTAGATAACCTTTTAGATGTGGCATATACAATTGTAATGGACCAGAGCATATCCCTGCAACAACTCCATGAGATGTTTATCATTAAAATCAAAACTGACGATAAATTCAAGAATGTACATTTCGGAACAGAAAAGGCACAGCTCCATGAAAACAATGTACACAGGATTCGAAGGACATTTGAATCTGAAGGTAATTATATATATATATATATATAAAAGTTGAGAATTAAAAAGGCTGACAAAATTTTGGTGATCGGTTGGTAAGATATTTCTAATTATCAAAAGGTCATGTTTTAACTTATCTTATCTCCTATATATTTATATGGTCATGATTGGTTAAAGGACTGCACGTGGTGACTATGTACATTTGATATATGGTATTCACAAAAATATAGGGTTAGTAACCATACATGGTTAGTTACCATATGGGTTTAGTAAGGAGTTACTTCCCTTTTAAAACAAAAAAGATGGCACTTCCCTTTATATAAACAACACGATGTTGAGGGGAAATCTTAAAGGTTTCAACAGACAAAAACATTGGTGATGAAAGATTGAAATAAATTCATAAAACACATTCAAAGCTAACAAGTTGTTGTCGTTCGCATTAGGGAGGTACTTCCCTTTCAAAAACAAAAAAGAAATCTGAAAGGTTTTCAACAGACGAAGAAATTGAAACATGTAATGAACGATTGAAATAAATTTCATAAATCAAATTTAAAGCTTACCAGTTGTTATTGTTGACATTTTGTTTGTATATGTACAAATAGAAGTAGGTCGTTTATATTAAGTATTGAAGACTTAGTCTCTTTGGTAGACCGCTAGTCAAAATACCATAAATGAAGAGAGTCGGTAAGATAAATTCGTTACACGGTGTTCGAGTGACCTAATACGATATATATTTGGGTTTGATCTCACCCCAAATGGATTTTACTTACCCCATATCGTATTACCGTGTTTCTAAAAATATAAACACTTTCTAACAGGGATATTAAAAATAGAATGTGTACACAATTTAGTCTACAACCTAATATGTAATAAAACATGATATATACTTTCTACAATTAAACCAATGGCAAATCCTCCGATGTTAATGTGTATAAAGTCATTTCCTTAGACGTTTATAACATTTCAATCAATAGAAGGTTTGATACAGTTTTTTGTTTTTGACAATTTTTTAATTTTTATATAGAATCTTGCTGTGTATTATACATTGTTCTCATTATTTGCTAAATGTTTATTATTAGTATGATAATGTTATTAAAACACTTTCAGAAATTCATGATGACAGTTGCTGAAATTATGGATCAACCAACAGATTACATCAACGACAAGGTATTACAATATTTAAATTTTTATTTTTATTTGAAACTTTTCTTGTCTTTTTTGTATCATACAAAAAGACATCTTAAACATTTTTGTTTTAAAAGATAAACAAATGCAGATTTTTGTATATCTTCTTTATAAAGGTTTCAACTTAATTTGTGTAACAATTCTTTGGAAATAATTCATTTTCATTAAATTTTCAGGATTTCAGGGAAAAACAGGCTTTTTTGCCTTATATTTATCTACAAAAGAATTCATTGATGATCTCTTCATAAAAAATGAAAATAAACATTGATTTTTGTGTGTTGACAGCCACTGTAAATGTTTAATGAATATTTGTACAGGGTAACATTCATATAGCATGAAGGTAAATGCTGAACAACTAATATCTGAACTTTTGAAAGATTTCAAAACTGCAAGTTATTTTTGTATTCAAATTAACCACAAAAATTGCCATGCCCCGCCTTCTTCTCTGAAAATATTGTTATGTTTTATTACAGGTATTTTCAGCTAGGAATATGTAACAGTTACAGAGAAAGACAAAAAACGAGGAATGCTGTATATTAAGACTAGTATGCCTAAAAACTACATTGTATAACTTGTGTAAATAACATTATACTTTTTTTAAGTTTAAACTATTTTTTTACCTTTTAAAAGTGTTTTGTAACGTGTGTCCCATTACTATTGTACATATTTAATACACAATTGCGTGTCAATGAACTTGTATTTAGTTTTTAGAGAATAAAGTATAAATCTATCTATCTACTAAACCAAATGTTTAAAAAAAAAACACTTTGTTTATCCGCTGCGTCGGAACTTGGGAACAAAACATAAACATATATGTAAATATTTGTTTCTGGTCAGTTACTTTTTCATTTATTTTTCTTTTAAACATTGATCTTTTATAATATTATCCAACTATATCTCATGTAAATATCTTTTTCAATAATAGTTACGATACACAAATTCAAATTAAAATGTATGACAAACTGTTATATAAACAATGAAATATTTCCATTTCCAAAGCGAGTGCATATAATTCAGAAAATCTCAGTATTCCGGAATGTGAAAGAATACCGTGTTTACTTATTAAACAAAGGTGGCATATGTATTCTTTTAGGAAACGATGTATTAAAATCGGCAACAAAGTTATAGAATGGAAATAAACTCATCATAGATACCAGGACTAAATTTTGTATATACGCCAGACGCGCGTTTCGTCTACAAAAGACTCATCAGTGACGCTCGAATCCAAAAAAGGCCAAACTTAACAAAGTACGAAGTTGAAGAGCATTGAAGACCAAAATTTCTAAAAGTTTTGTCAAATCCAGCTAAGGTAATCTATGCCTGAGGTAGAAAAGCCTTAGTATTTCAAAAATCTAAAATTTATTATTAAAATTCAAAATATACAGTATTCAAAACATTTTTATGTTGAAATTTGGTTTTTGATTTTTAAATGTGTGTTTTTTTTTTAAATTAATCAATTGAGAAATAAACATTTTGTTATCTTGTTACCTTTTAAAAAAAAGAATTGCTATTACAGAAACAACATTCGGTAAATTTTACGGAAACAGGACAACTTTATAGCTTGGCACTGTATATCCATTATTATTCTTGAAAATTGATACATTTTGTTGACTAGTACAGTGAGTAACCACTGGTCTATGAACACAAATTGTTTTTAACATATTTTTAGGAAACATGTAGTTAGCTTTCATATTTTTTACAAAATTTTAAAATATTAAAAATTGATAATCTTGTAGTGGATATGAATTCTGATTTAAAACTGCAGATTTCTTAAATTTTGACTAAAATGAATCATGAGTACTTAAGCATTGTTAAGTGCTTTTGTTTAGTATTGCGTTAATTCAATATTATTAGGAACAGTCTTTTACTCCAGTATTTAACTGAAGGGTGATATGCCTGGCTTATAAAAATAAACTCGCATGCTTAAAGCCTTTTGTTGTTTTTAAAAGCAATCGCAAATAAATCTAACAATAAAAAAAAACATATTTTTTATAATTTGTTGGTTTATTTTTTAGATGAAAACACTGTTTCTTAACTAGATAACCATAGAGACTTTATAAACTAACTTAGTACAAAAAGTCCCTAATGACCACTAGCTAAATTCGCAATTCGCAATTCAAAATCTTATGCATTCCGGGAAATATTTTCAAAAACGTTGTGATTAGTTTAAAACGTTTTAAACAATGGAAATTCAACCAATGGCGTAACGTTATTTTCATTTTGGTGTACAAACAATGAAATTACCCATAGTCCTTTAAATACTGAATATCATCTAGCTACTATAAAAATATTAATGTTTGAAAATCAAATATTTTTGAAAAAAAATAAAACTCAAGTTTTCAATAGTTTTGGAATAATGATAAGTATTGGTCCTATGCTTATAATTGAAATATCCTAGATAGTGTTCTGCTTTCTGAGTCATTTTTATGTATATATAACTAGTATATTATACATAATTCGTAACTGCTTAAATTTTGCTGACTTTTACAAGTTTTAGTTGATACTGTATCACTGCTTACTGTAGTTTTTGCTGATTAATAAATTATAAGGTGTAGCCTATGCGTTCTTCTTCCTTATCATAACATATATATATATATAGTCAGCTGAAGGAAGTCTCCGGTTGCGGGCATTTCTCGCTACATTGAAGACCTATTGGTGACCTTCTGCTGTTGTTATTTCTATGGTCGGGTTGTTGTCTATTTGACACATTCCCCATTTCCATTCTCAATTTTATATATATACTTAAATGAACCAAATTTATATTTTAGGTGCACATTTAGTATTGGGGGTCAAGTCTAATTAGTTATCAAAGGTACCAGGATTATAATTTAATACGCCAGACGCGCGTTTCGTCAAGATAAGACTCATCAGTGACGCTCAGATCAAAACAGTTAAAAAGCCAAACAAATACAAAGTTTAAATGCATTGAGGACCCAAAATTCCAAAAAGTTATGCCAAATACGGCTAAGGTAATCTACTCCTGGGGGTAAGAAAATCCTTAGTTTTTCGAAAAATTCAAAGTTTTGTAAACAGGAAATTTATAAAAATGACCATATAAATAGAAGTGCTGACTACTGGGCTGGTGGTACCCTCGAGGACGAAACGTCCACCAGCAGTGGCATCGACCCAGTAAGGCTATTTTCATATTACAGACTTTTTACTCCGGTTTATATTATGTTTCGACAGGTTACCGATGACATCCCGGTACTCGATCAATTAAGAGCAGTCATAATAAGTCAAATCAAATATTCAATCGGCGTAATTTGAGGGGAAATTTTACTATGTTCCGATGAGATTGTCATGTAAAGCAAATATGAAGCAGTAACAGGCGAGGATCCAAAGGGGGGGGGGGGGTTCCGGGGGTTGGAACCCCCCTTTTTTTGGACGATCAATGCATTTGAATGGGGACATGTAATTGGAACCCCCCCCCCCTTTGTCCTGGGTTAGGAACCCCCCTTTTTAAAATGGCTGGATCCGCCCCTGAGTATAGTTTCCCCAAGAATTGTACAGATTAAAAGCTTAGTGTTACTTCTTTGCGTTGCTTTAACTTGACTTGGTACCAGGACGTCCTAGGTAACCTGTTGAAATAATATCAAATTCGGAGTCAAAAGACGATATCAAATATGGACCCTGCTGTCAAAAAATGTACTTTTTATGCTTTAAATAGGCTAAGAACTTAAATAAGAAAACGATATGAAGAACAACTTTTAATTCGTAATTCAAAGAAAATAGCATAATTTCATGCATACAGAGTATTTGATTGTCACAACCTCTCTTTCCTTTCTTTCATTATAACATCAACGAATAAGACCATTCGTCACAACTCGGCCGATTCCGTACCTTCATCTCACGAATACTAGGAGAGGATTGGATTCACCCGAGGATAGCCGATTGCAATAATATAACATCAACCAATGAGACTTGTCATCAAATATCCGTGAAAATACGGAGATATGTTATGCTTGCCAATGAGACAACTATTCACCCGATTTAAAATGAAGTAGTAGGTTTTGCTACATGTACTCACGAAAAGAGATGCGTGCCATTAGTTGTGCGAGAACGAATACGATTTAGATAGAGCCGCTGTGTTCACACCCACCCCCTTTTCCGATTTGTTAGCTTAGGGTTAGCGTAGGTAATATATGTGAAGATATGCCATGATGCCAATGAGACAACTCTCCATCCAAGTCATAATTTGTAAAAGTAAACCATAATAGGTTAAAATACGGTCTTTATCACGGAGCCTTGACTCTCACCGAACAGCAAGCAATAAAGGGCCCAAAAAAATGCATGAAAAGTGTACAACCATTCAAACGGAAAAACCAACGGTCTAATTTATATAAAAAAAAACGAGAAACAATTATGAACCACATCAACAAACGACAACCACTTAAAATCAGGTTCCTGACTAACGACAGGTGCAAACAAATGCAGAGGGTATAAACGTTTTAATAGGTACCAACCTTCACCTTTACCTGAAACAATAGTGTTGCATCACAACATAAAAAGACACACTGTAAAATATCAATTGAAAGGCTTAACTCAATCAAAAGATATATGAAAACAATCAAGTAAATATACACTGAACGAATAAATTTGATCTATGATAAAACTTAATGTAAATACAGAATCAATAAAAATCAAGACCGTACCTTTCAATATATATACAACTATTATAAACGGACGAAAAAAGTTGCTGAAATGCCGACCAAATTATCTCTTTGGTTGGGGTTTGGCTTGTGGACAAAATGATCATATTCGCCAGTTAAAGGCTGAATTATTTATCATTGTCCAAAAAATCAAAAGTCGTACCTGTATGGCAAGTTCCTTTTATATGCATCCTTTTTTAAAGATAATATTTAAAACTAAATGAGATATTTCATCAACCAATTGAGATATCTTTTAAACTAAACATGCTAAATGAGACGCCTTATATATTAAAAAGATATCTTATCAAACAGTCTATAAATATATCTTATTAAGTTTATTAGATATTTTATTCATGTTATAACATATCTGGACGTTAAGCAACCAACAATCAATCAATCAATCAATCAATATAAGATATCTTATTTAGCAAACATGATATCTTTAATACACAGGATGTGGTATGAGTGCCAATAAGACAACTCATCCATAGAAAGTGACACAGAAATTAACAACTTAAGGTCACTATACGGCCTTGAAAGATGAGTAATCACCATACCGCATAGTCATCCATAAAGGCCTCGAAATGACATGCAAAACAATTCAAACGAGAAAACTAACGGCTTGATTTTTTACAGACTAATGAGAACGATAATCAAATATGAAATACAGCAAATAATAACAACCAATGAATTACTGCAGACGACTCCTGACTTAAGACAGGCATTTTATAAAATGTGACTTGGGTGGAGAGTTGTCTCATTGGCACTCATACCACATCTTCTATATCTATATATACAGAGTGTGGCGTCTTCTTCATTTCAAGAGCTAGATATCTTGTAAACCATATATAAGATGTCTCATATAAACTTTATTTTTAAGTATCTTGTAAATAAAGGAAATAACTTTTAAAATGTATAATAATCATTTCTTAATGAAAAAAAAAACCAAGATATCTTATAATGTAAATAAGATATTTCATAAACTTAATAAGTTGTCTTAGAAATTATAAAATCTATCTTATATTTTGAATATCAAAAATACATATATCCTATTAATTTTTTTTTTTTAAATAACTGTCTGCTTCTCCTAACTATGTAATATCTTGAAACTAACGTAAGCAAATTAGTTTTCCTTTGGGGGATTCGAATCCCTGTTTTAGTGACATCGAGATTCCATCGCCTGATAAGCTGAATCTCGGCTGACTACTACACTTTTGTTCATGTTTGAGTGTAGCGTAATACAAGCGGAAACCAGATTAATCGCCTGACAACTCCAATAAGGGGACGACCATTTGGTATTCGGGGGGGGGGGGGGGGGGGGGGGTCACAGGAGGATTTTGAAAATAAATAACTCAGCCTTGATAATCACGAAAATAAATGGTTTGTTCTGTGGTAGTTTAAAAATAAATTGTGTGGCTTGTAATGTACTGGAAAAAAAACTCAGATGGTCTAATCGAAAGTTACTGGTCCAAATAATTATGACGTCTTGGAAGGCTACTTGAAATGTTTGCTTTGACGCCTTCCTGCGCGTCAAAGAAAAAAAATATAATAGGCTTTCAAGATGTCATAGTTATTTGGACTAATTGAAAGTACTGTATGAGATGGCACCAGATTCTTCATAAATTCATCTATTTTTTTAAAATAATCGGGAAACACTTCCAAAATCTTTAAATAATAAAAGTATAAATATTATTTAAACATACATGTACTTGAAATGTCTGAAAATTGGTTTCATTTAACTTGAGGTATATTGTTTCAGGAATACTTACCTCACTTTTACTACAGGGCCGTAACTACATTGAGGCACATGCCTTATCTTATGCATTATCTGACTTATATACCGTAAAAAAAATATTATTTTTTATAAAGATTTGCAAAATTCAGTATCCTATTTTACCGACAACACTACAGTGGGATATTCCTTTCTAATGCGTTCATGTTACAATACGATTTAGAATGTGAAATAAAACTCGCAAATGAATCTAGATATAAACCTTTTAAAAAATATTATCCATACACAATAAAAATGTTACTGTAACTGCATGAAGTAAGACACAAATGTATTGTTACCATCCGATAACTGTGTATGGCAAATACAAGACACATTGTAAGTAATGTATTGTACCACTTAGTTTATGGAAAAGGGGGAGGGGTATGGGTTTTTTTTCTATTTGTAATGTCATTTCTATCGTGGAAACGTGGTTATTTTTTAACAATTTTAATTGAATCGAATGAAAAATTCAGAAATATTGTCTTTTGAAAAGCAATACATTTAATTAACAGATAATCGGGATATAATTATATAACCTCCGCACCCGACCCTTTTCTGAGTTACGTTAATGTTATTCAATAGAATATAAGATTATCTTATTAGTTGATCATTTGATAGAGTAAAAGGTATGCATAAATTTAAAAAAGTTAAGAACTGACACGAAGACGAATATAAATACACGTAGGTCACAGTATGATTTCCTATTCAGCATTTATCGTCATGAACATGCATGAAATATTTGCCACTGGACGTAAAGCAAGCAACCAAAAAGCAATCAACCTATTCAGTGTGACTCAATAAGATTTTCAAAATCTAACACACGAATATGTTAAATCGGGCTTTTTATTTATTAAAGTCTATATCAAAATTCATCTCACATATATGATAATGTTTTTTATTGTAGCGATAAATTAACAAAACTTCACGTTATTTGTTTCTAAAATTAAAATGCGGGTAATGAAGGTTTCTTTTACATCTATCATCGAATGAACTTTAAAAAATAAATTTCCAAATCGGCAACAAAAAACTATCAGACGAATAAAATTTTGAAGTAAATTATAGATTGCATTTTTATCAAGGAAAATAATGACCTCACACAGGTCATTATTTTATGCCTTTGAGCATATTTCATTGAAACATGGTATCGTCCGGGTTGATTCTGAAAAAGAATGACCTGTCATTAACAGTCATTCTGAAAGAAAGTAACTCCATATAGGTATATAAGAAAATATAAACCAATACAACAATAAAAACGACATATATCAACGTTTTCTTTAGAATAGTGGGGCTCCGAGTAATTCGATCAAAACTGTCACGGAGCAGCATTCAAAAATGTTAAATAAACATCGAAAAAAACATCGTTACTACCAGAATTTTCACATGTACCTTTTCTGATTTATAGTCTTACCTGTCTGAAAGTTTAAAAGTCATTGTCCCAGTAGACACCAACATATAATATTCATTCTCTCAGTCGTATTTTTTTATTTAATGTACAATCGCTTGCAAGCTTACTGTACAATCGCTCGGAGCTCCCCTTTACAATCACTTGGAGCTTTCCTAAGCCTAATTCATTAAATACATTACATATGCGTTTCGTTAGTTGTTCATTATACGAAGCATGATTTGTGTTCTTCCCTCGCCGGGATTTGAACCTATGCTCAGGCGAAGATGATATATCAATTGTTTGCACCTGTCCTAAGTCAGGAATCTGATGTTCAGTGGTTGTCGTCTGTTTATGGTATACATTAGCAAAATTTAATGTCAATATTTGAGTCAATAGCATGTGTAACAACCTCTCTTCATTACAATGAGACAACTCTCCATCCAAGTCACAATTTATAAAAGTAAATAATTATAGGTCAAGGTACGGACACCATGCATCACGGAGCCTAAGCTCACACCGAACAGCAAGCGGGAAAACCAACGGTCTAATCTATATCATGTTTGGTCAATTGTGAAGGTTCTATGCATGAAAACTTTTCGTTCATAGAAATAGTGTAAATTACACAATTCAGAAACGAAATTTAAGTTTCACTGTAATTTTATTTTTGTACATGATAAGATTGTTTTCACATAATGATAATATGTTTTTAAATTTGTTGAAAAAAAATTCGATGCAATACAAATAGGTGGTGCTTAACTTTTGAATGATTTTACACTAGTAATTTTTGGGGCCCTTTATGAACGGGATTAAACGTTTTAATGGTACCAAACATTCTCCCTTTCTGAACAGTAGTACATGTATAACATCATAACATAGAAAGACACACTGTAAAATATCAATTGGAATGACTTAAAAGTGTCCGAGTTTATGGTAGACGTTTATATAATATGAATGTATTCAACTTTTACGAAACCAGAACGATGAGTTGGATGTAAACGTTTACTTAATTTGAGCTTTTTAATTTTATTTGACTTTTATATTTGGCCTTTAATTTTAACTTTAAATTATTTGATTCGAGCGTATTGATGAGTCTTTCGTAGGTGAAACGCGGGTCTGGTGCAAATACAAAATGTTCATCCTGGTATCTATGATGAGTTTATTTAGATACCGTATAACAGGATCATAGCCCCAAGCTACTAACAGTTGATCTTACTCTTAAATTCAGCGTGTATAGCGGGTAGCAAAGCAAAAAAGATATCAACATCTCCCACATTCGAGGCTAGCACAACGTTCATTGCGACACCACGAATTCGGTACTACTCCTACCGTACCAATAATTAGAACTAAGTTCCGCTTTTATTCCGTTTCGCAGTTTACAGGTACCCCACTCTTTTCGCCCCTTTTTTGTTTTTGTTAATTTAATTAAAAAATTACTTTCAAAAATCGAAAAAATCAAAACTGCACGTAAAGTTTAATACTTTTAAAGTTTAATCAAATATCTAGACTATCAAATAAAAAACGATATTTAGAATTTTTGAATTATAATTATTTGGTGAAAATTTGGAACTTTGATACTTTAAAACTTAGATAAAAATTCCATATTCCTAAAATTTGAAAACTTCATTAAAACATTGAATTGATAAGTCCAGGGGCGGATCCAGCCATTTTAAAAAAGGGGGGTCCCAACCGAGGACAAAAGGGGGGGGGTCCAACTATGTATCCCAATTCAAATGCATTGATCGTCCAAAAAAAAAGGGGGGTTCCAACCCCCGGAACCCCCCCCCCCCCTTGCCGGATCCGCCACTGTAAGAGTTACACGGACAACAAACAAAACACCTTATCGCTAATCCCGGCTGACCCGGCCGCTTGAACTTTTGACGCATACAACAATCACTTTTCCATTGTGGTGTCAGATATTTTGTTTTTCGGGAACCTGTGTGATATCCAGTAATGGCGGACAAATAGCGATAAGGTGTATTCAATGGATTCAATAAAATTATTTTATAACCTGGATCACTAGAGATATCAAAATCATTCTTTATTTTGTTAATAAATATTTGTTTAATTATTTCTCGCTATTAAATCTGATGGTGCTATATATTTCCTTAGCTTTTAGGTTACTAGACACAGGCACTTGTTTCTATCCATACGAAGGTCGACTATCCATATAAATATATGGATAGTCGACCTTCGTATGGATATCGACTATCCATATAAATATATGGATAGTCGACCTTCGTATGGATAGAAACAAGTGCCTGTGTTACTAGACATATTGTCATTAGTGCAACCCATATTGTAAACCATTAGGAACATCTCATGTGTCTCCGATATCTTGAGGATCGAACCCGAAAGTCAAAGGTCATAGATCTACTTTCGTTTTCAAGATCTGGAATAAAATGACAGTCGATGTAGATGTTTTGATTGTTGGAGGTGGAATTTCGGGTTTGACAGCTGCATATACTATTTCTAAAAGAGACCCAAGTTTGACATGTGTTGTGTTAGAAGCTAAAGGTGTTTTCCGTTAATATTACATAGATGTTATGAAAGGAGGAGTTGTACTGTGGAATTCACTTCCACAAAACGTCATCAGTGTTAACTCCCTGGATCAGTATATTTAGATATCCAACCTGTTTGTAAAAATGTGTTAATTTTTGTTTTGTTTCTGCACAAAATTATTTTTGAATTATTGCACTGATTAGTTATTATATTTTATTAAGTGTCTGTTTGCGATGCGCCGACGTATAGTCACCAATGTGCTGATGGATCATCTTATGATGTAGATGTAGATGTAGAGGACGACAAGGATTTGTATAGTACTATACAATTTACAAATCCTTGTGGACGATTATTTCATCGTGTGATGTTTTTTTGTACTAGTTTGACGGTTTTCACTGTTGAGTTTTTATTCAGGTGTTTACTCAAATTTAAAAAGCATGTCCTGTAGATTGATTTTAGGTATTTAGTTTTTTGTCAAGGTTTACTACGATTTTCTACTGTTTCCGATTACTTTGGGTTTTTTGTATGTCAAAAAAATGTGTCATATGTTTTCGTTAAACTGGAGTCCACTTGTATTTGCTTCACTTAAACAACTGGTTCGCCCCAATTTTATAGGGCACTGCCCTGGAGATTTAAACGAATTGGACGATACTTTGTTGCATTACATAAACATGATAAAATCAGAACATGTAAACAAACAGAACAATTTGTTTCCATATGCAAATAATTAATTAATAATTAATGCGTAAAATAATTTCCTATACTTAATTGAAATAATCTTTTGCATTACATAAAGGAAAAAGTATCGAAAACAATATCAATTAGACATAAAAATAAAATTCCACTAATCTTCATGAATGATTTTGGCACATGAACGTGACGGACGTCATACAAAATGTAAATTTTGAACTCAAGGCTATGGTTTAAAATACATTTTAACCTTTGTAAAAAAAATTTCCATAAATTTGCTGGAAGGAAAAAAGAACTTCTTATTAACGATAAAATTTCATGGATTGTAGCATTAAATAAAACTTCATGTTGACAATGTAAAATGCGGTTTAATACACGTAATTTAATTGGACAACTTGAACTAATCAGATTCTACTATAGATCGGGCTGTCTATGAACAAAGTGTAGTAGTCAGCCGAGAAACAGCTTAATGTTTTCGTATGAAATAAAAATAGACAACTTTCGAGTTCGATGCATTTCCGTCAAAAACTCGTGTGTTTAGGTGCGTCATGACTTCCGTTTCAATGTTGAGCGAGTGGTTGAAAAATCATAAAGCTATATTGCACGATAATTCGGCAAATTAAATTCTCAAAATTGACAATCTTCACCGCTGTCATTAGGGAATTGTGATTAAGTACCTACTGAACAAAGTTTATTTCTAGTTTATCCTGCACAATGACGATCACTAAGACACTTGATGAACGTTAATAGGACAGGGATACAGGCGAGCCCCTCTATCTGGTAAATGATGTCACAAAGGCGCGTATAATTGACAAGTTTTTTCCGGTGAGGGATGAACTTGAAAGTGGTCTATTGGATCAGTACACAGACCGAAAATGACTATAAAATCCGGAAATCAGTATTTTCTATTTAAATGTTGTTGTTCTGGTGATTGTTGAATCATAAAAAAAAAGTTATTTAATACTTCTGTACTAAAAATTACTAGTAAATAATTTTAGCATAGACATATAATACAATTGTATTATATGTCTCTGGTTTTAGGTTGGTGTTTCATGTGCTGAAAATTTAGATTTTGATGAATTTCAGATAGGCACCTGGTTTGTACAAAATATATTTTATTTTTTTTAAATAAAATGCAGTTTTCAAAATTAAGGATTAAATATATAAAGTTAAAATTGTTTTCATCTTCATGTATCAAGGATGTATAAAAAGAATTGTCAATAAACATGATAAAATATTAAATAAATAGATTTTGAACAGCCATTTTATATAAGAACCATGATAACTTAAACTTGCTGGTTTGTAATAAACATGACCAAAAAACCATATGACAGTCACATGTCTTGAAAATCTGATGTCAGACAGGCAGATGATATGGCTATACTTCATGTTACCCCTCAGAATTTTTCTCAACAACTAGTGATGCGTATTTTTGATATTAAATAAAAATAGCTGAACAGGCAAATTAAATCTAATTAGTTATTACATTTTTAAAAGCTTAGTACTTTGAATATGTCACACATTTGTCACATTGAAGTGTTGTTGTTGTTCCAAATATATATAGATACAGAAAAACACACCCCAATGTACGCGTATACCGTCGAAACCAAAGAAATGTGGTTTATATGAAAACATATAACACGACAATATAACTATTATTTATCATTTTTATACTTGAAAAATAAATTAAACTAAGGGAGCTACCATTTGATTTTTATGGGGGGGGGGGGGGGGGGGTGAAAAAAAGTCAGGATAAACTAATAAAAAAAAAAGGCAGGACTGAATAGAGTGAAAAATAAAAAGGCAGGACAGAGATTACAACTAAAAAAAAATGCAGGACAAAATTTTTCATCCTAGCCCCCCCATAAAAATCAAATGGTAGCTTCCCTAATAAATTCACTCACATTTCAAAAATCAACTTTCATTTTTCAAAAGGCAATTAGCTACTGAGTGCTCACATTATATTAGCTTATATAAAGAACAATCAGTAATTACGATAAATCATCCAAAGGACAAGGTATGATAAGGGGTATTTTTGACCCCCTCTTCAATTGACTTCATATTCAATCCATCATTAGTCTATGCATATTGACATAAAAAAATGTTGAACATTTTGTGTTTATATGATTGTTTGGTGCCTAGCAATGGGTTTTATAAAATGAACTATAGTATCCATCCTTAATGCATTTGTGTCACCAAGGTCCACTCCAGAGCACAGTTAGATAAGGGGGAGCTAACTTGTATGTGATGGAACGAAGGGACATGGGGTCAGTCTATCACTAGACTTAATGTTCTGATAGGCATAGCTAAAATGCAAGGTAGGTTTTCATAATTTAATTAACGATAATAATTTAGACGGATGATGATAACAAATCAATTAGTAAACAATTCTAAATAATAATAATAATCTAATTAAAGAACAAAGTATCAAATCTAAATATCAATTCCAAAGTAAAACAATTACTCCTTAAAATGTAAAATATAAAATAAATGCCAAAACTACTAAATCATAAAATGTACTTAATCTCAAATTTAAAATGTAAAGTCTCAAACTAATAAAATCTCAAAGTATTTTCTAAAGTGAAATAATGAGCCATGCAGAGATAAATTTTGTCTCAAGTCCTCTCAACACTACACAGCAAACTGGTAGACTGGTAGACAGTCTTAAACAAATGTTAAAGGTCCAGTATAATGACATCAGTAGTGTGAGGTTACACTTCCAAAACACTGACTGCTTTCTAAAAAATTCTTAAAATAAAAGGTGAGTCAAAAATACATTTGACACTACAAAGTCAACTGGTAGACTGACCGACATTCCTACAGATCCAGTATAATAGACTTTGGCAGTGCAAGTTGAGGTTTCCGAAAAAGGTGACTGCTTTTCCAAAATTTCACAACGTTATTTATACTAAAACAAAAAATAAATAAACATATTCATGTACTCGTACTGATCACAGCTTAACACTACTCACTTTTTGGACAAATCATTATGGATATCCCTGATATTTTGAACGCTTTGTTAGCAGCCATGAAGTTGTCTGGTAAAGAACCTGCCTGGAAGTTCTCGGCAAGTACTGACCAGGTGACAGTACAGTTGTACAGTTGACGTGGACCAAGGCTAAGGAACAAGAGGCATTCTCCAGTAAACCCAAGCCAGCCCTGGAAACGAGTAAACCACAATCCACCAGGAGAAGGGACCCAAGCGTTACGACCAGTGGATGGCAAACAAAACAGCCGTTGTACCTGCTACCCAAATCCAACAAACCACCATCACGCAAACCGAGGCAAGAGACAGCGTAGTTGGACATGTACTTACACCAACTAAGTACAAAGGGGAACCAGTTGGGGTTGTAGTCAATAGGGATATTGTCACCAGTCCCTACAACCCCAAAAAGGCCTGCCATTGCCTGGTATTCTACACCTCCACAAATGACAGAGGCAAGCGCAGTAGGATCGACTTCGATGAAGGATTTGACATCGATGACCCAGACCTAATGTGCACACCACCACACACATCGCCCGTCATCAATGAAGATTCCAAAGAGGCAATACAAACAGCCATGCTAGCAGCACGACCTGATACTCTGTACCAGCAACACCAACGCAGTCGGAGTAAAATGAAGGCCAAAAGACAAACAGACACCGGTGTGTAATATAGGTTATTCCAGTCTGCAATATCCAGACAGGATAGCCGGAACATATCATCAAATAAACATGTCTCAACATGTTAATGATACTCTCATTAGCAAAAATATACTTGAATTAACAAAGCCTAATCCTATAATGTTTTAATAAAATCTTAAACTTTCAAAGTGACATATGCTAATTACAATTAATATTTCAAAATAAAGTGCTTTGAGCAGACTGTGACATTCATGCTAACGCCACAGCATAGGTTAAATTAAATAAACAAATTAATTAAAATTTTACTTTAATACAAACATGAAATTTTCTTTTTTAAAATAAAACATATTTTTTTATCCCAAATTACAATAACACAAATATAAGCCAAATAACACACCATGACATTTGACCTAGGAAAAGACTTATGAATCCCTTAAAATGAAAGGTTAAGTGTTACCAAACACTTAAATAGCTATTATTGTTGGATCTTTCATTTAAAGAATTTCCAAATAGAAACTTAGCAAAAGTGTAGCAACCGACACTGTTGCCTACTGAACACACAAAAGGAAATTTTTATCCAATGTTATCCATAAAAAAAAATTAAAATTAAAATATTTGTATACAACTCATTTTAAGTCGACTCCTATATTGATATATATTTGTATTTAGTAACCATGTTTGCATTAAAGGACAATTTGATTTTGTATCCATATAACCCATCATATCAACCCAATTTTCCTAAGCAACGCTTAGTTTAGTTTCAAGTTAATAGTTGAAGAACATTTCAAAAGGTGTTTTAGTATCACCGAGTGTAATCTTTAAGCTTGAAACATGGAACTAAAGGATATTTATAAGTAGCTTTAGTGCAAATGAGCAATTTAAGTATAATTCTTAATTCAATGTTTCCATGGTAACACAGGAATGTTATAATCCATGATATGATATTTTGCTAAGCAACCATCACAAATCAGATATCTTTATATTAATATATATATCTGAGTATGTATTTTTATATAAAAGAGAGACAGCAGATACCTATTTTTTAGTTTTTCATACTGTATAATAATTTAAGATTCTTTGCTGCTAACAATAGCCTTATGACAAAATGTATGACATGTTTTTAACATGCAAAAAAAAGCAACTACTTGCATGACTATAAAAGTATAGTAAAATAAGGACTTGCATTCTTGAATGTACTTAGATTTTTATGCAGCATCCAAAAATCACAATTATTAAACTTACAGAGAGAGTTTTTTTGTAATATTTCTTTCCTTTTTTCTAGATCGAGTTGGCGGCAGAACTTTTTCTGTTCCCCTAAAGACTGGTACAGGTACAGATATATTTGACCTTGGAGGACAATGGGTTGGCACGTAAGTTGAAAAATTAAAATCACAAAAAAAAAATTAGAAATAGATAAAAATTTGGTGTTAAAATACACATAATAGAGAAAAATTTATAAAAATAAAAGAATACAGAAATGAGGAACCCTTCCCACTCATCCAGGCCCTCCTTTATAGGAATTTAAGGGGAATTACAGATAATGAGAATGTGGAGGATAAATGAAAAGTTCTGCAGAAAAATTGACAAGTTTGTCTTTAGAATAATGACCATTGTCTTTGAGGTATATATATAGGTCCCATCGATAGGATCTGCACCAGGTTGTAATGAAAAATTCTACATTCACCAAATTTTTTTATTCCTCCATTGAATCTGCAAGTATATATCGTCTTCACCTTGTCTGTCAATCTCTGTCATACAATTATTTTCTTTCTCAAGAACTTCGGAACAGAATGATTTTGTTTTTCAGGTCATCAGAAAAACAATGATGAGTTGTAAATGGATATTTCAGAATTCAACTTCCCATTTGCCAAAACATCATGTTCATTGAATTTATTGATATATGTTCAACAAACTAATACAAATTTTCTTAGGGAGCAACCATTTAACTTTTAAGGTTATGGATTGTTGTTTGAGTCAGATTTTTTTTCATGCAAAGAGTGAACATTTTTATTTAATTTTTTTATACTGTCATTCAAATAAATTTGTTCAAAATTTAACACTATAAGTCGTGTATGTAATGTTGAAAATGTTGATTCAAAATATTTTTTTGCCATTGTCTGCTTGAACAGAATTTTCAATTAGGGAATCGGAAATTTTTTTTCTTCTGAAAAACCATTATCCCCCCTTCCCTAAACTTAAAATGTTGTTCCCTTACTAATTTTCTCATATAATAAAGTGGGGCCTGAAAAGAATTTTTATGTCAACTATGCATGATACTTAATTAAATTCTCGAATTCAGGGCGTTTTTATAATTATGCAAATATTTATATGCATTGTTTTCTTGAATGGTATTATTAATTTCACATTTTTGTCAATTGATCAACAAGAAGCACAGAAAACAAGTATTAAAAAAAATACTGAACTAAGTAAATTTTAAAAAGCGAAAAGTTGTTGAAACTTCAGAATTATTGTATACAATTTTTCTATTTTCAGTTCTCAAGTAGATGTAATGGACCTACTGAAAGAATTAGGTATAGATACCTACAGTCAGTATATACAAGGAAGAAAGTTTATGCAGGTTGACGGACATAAAATATCCAGTTATACATCTTCTATACCCTCACTGTCTTTCTTCTCACTGATTGATTTAGATAGGTCAATTAAGAAGGTAGGTCACTGGTTATAATGCCCTAACATTTTGTTAATACTAAAAATACTAAATTGCCTATACTGATATTCTTAGATTGAAGAACAATGCATTTTTATTATGGGTACTTGTTTTAATCATTGGCAATGCAGTAAATAAGTCTGTAGTTAATTTCTATTTCTTTATGCAATTCAATTTATGGCCTCAACATGAAAAATATTTTTGAGAAAACAAACTTTGAACTATCTCTTCTCTTGTGTCAGGTTGCTTGCCTTGAGTGTAAAAAAGTGTTCCAAACCTAGCATAAGGCCAATTTAAGACTTGGAAAGTGTTGTGTGCTGTTTCTTCACCAAGGATCATATATTGTGACATGTCTTCCTGCCAACCATTATCTTCTGAAGTAGTAAATTAAAATGTAATTTGAATCATAGTAGCAAGATATTTCTCCATGTAAATGCACACCAACAAAACATCTGATGAAAAACTCTGTAGCCCTGTTTAGTGAATATATATACAAGTTTTAAATCAATTAAATGAGTTGTAACATGTCATCTGAATATGTTTGTTTTTTTATGTTTCTAAGTTATTTATATAGGAAGTAAGATTCTGAAACAACTCTCTAACTGCTATTGTTTTCAATTTTTTTTAACTTCCTGTTTTCTCTTGTCATTAATTTTTCAATAGGTAAGTTTTAATTTCAGATGGACAAAATGGCCAAACTTGTAAATATTCTGGATCCTTATAAAAGTCCACAGGCTAAAAAATGGGATGCTATGACAGTAGAAACTTTTGTCAGTCAGAATGTGTGGACCCAAGGTTTGTACAATATTGTACAAATATAATAGTCCCTTTTCCAATTACCAGTTTGCATGGTTTGACTCTGTTATTATACCTATTCACACAATTTGTTTTCTTTGCTAATTGTAGACTGGTTCTAAACTTGCTGCTGACCATGCAAATCATGATAATGATTAAATGTATTAAAAATATTTTAAAAAACATTTAAAGATTGCATACATTTAGGTTCCTCTATAGTCCTAATGGAAACAAGACATACAAGTGGATCTGGTTGATTTCATAATTTGGAAATAGGCTATTTAAATTGCCTTTTGAATGATGAGTTATTGGGATTTAGGTTTCACTTATCTTATAACAGTAACAATACAAAAAGTCATGGTTAACAATGTTGCATGTGAAAGCTGAATACATAGAATTAGTACTTTTGGCTACTACGTTTTAACCCCGTTTATGTTATTGAAGGAAGCTGGAGTGCAAAAAGAGAACCACTGCATGAAAGATTGGTATTGACTGCGACAAAATAGAAGAAAAACAATTTAAGTGTCAACAAATAGTTTTCAACAGTCTTAAATGCTTTCTTTTAGCTTCAATTTTGGACTGTACAAAGTAATTGCTAATTAATGAGAGATTATTATTGTTACATTCCTGGCCATATCATCCTTAGACTTACACTATTTGTTATATCAGAATTTTATGATTTTAGCTGCAAAAGACTGCCTTGTGTCTGCGACTAGGTGCATGATGGGTGTTGAATTGTCACAGATTTCAGTCTTGTATTTTTTATCATATGTAAATGCAGCTGGTTCTTTACAAAAACTGATTGAAGCTACTGAAAATTGTGGTCAGGAATTCAAAATTAAGGTAAAGAAGACAAATAAATGTTTTGTATTATATTGGTTCAAAGAGAAAAAAATGGTTCACATAACATTTCATATTTTCTGTATTCAACTGATTCAACATTTACCTTAGAATTAAAAGCATCTTTCTGTACATAGTTTTACTGGGTTGTTAAATCTCAGAAGTACTTTATGAATATGACATGTGCATGATCAACACTTTTACATCTATATGAAATTACATGAATATGCATTGAATTCTGATAATTACATTTTAATGCTATATTCCATGAAATTATGATTTTATCAAATATTTAGTTTGTTTTCAATTGAAAATATTCTGTCCAGGAATGTTAAAATTTATTGGGAAATAAAATCTAATTTGTGACTTCCCTCAATTGTTGTTAGCAAATCAAAAGGAAGGATTCATAAGAAACATACAATGTTATGTATTATGATTATTTATCTTTAAAATACACAACTGTCCAGAATACAATTTAAATCAGGAAAAGACATCAAACCTTTATTTAATAGAAATTTAGTCTTGTCAAATCACTCTCTTGTCCCACTGTAAGTGATACCTATCCATTCAATCCTCTGTGAAGGTGAATTCTCTTAAAAGGTCAGATTTTCTTTGGTTAGGAGGTTGATTTGTATAGACAGGTTCTACTGTTAGTATGAACATATGTTGTCGGTATGTCAACCCATAAATATAAATTAAAAGACACTCCGTTCAAAATTAACCTTTTTATATTCAATCATGCAATAAACATTCTGATATCTCTATGGAGAAAATCAGATGATTTATATATGAATCTGGTTAGTTCAAATAATAATAATGCCTGGTAGGAAGACGTTACAGATTAAAACAACATCTAGTATCTGGTACAAATTTATTCTACATTTTTTTTGTTTTAGGGAGGAGCACAACAGATATCTAAACAACTAGTCAGTAAACTTGCCAAAGATACCGTTAAACTTAGTCATCCAGTACTAAGTATTGAACAAGTAAGTGTCGTTGAGTCAGTAAACTTGCCAAATTTTCTTTGTGGCATAAGACATTTTCTATTTTAAGGGCATCCGATACAGTTTCAAAGGAGTTAACTCTTGGCACGAAGTTAAGCGCTTGAATTCCCGCAAAACGGTCACTTTTTGCGGGACGTAATGCGTGTCATTTTCCGTAATAAGAAACGTAATGTGGAATTTCCATGCTCCAATTTCTGTTTCTCCCGCATGCTAATTTCTACGCCATTAATATTAGTCAACTTGCATTTGATTCTACCAGGATAACAGTCTAATAACATAATAAGAAATAAAACACAAATATCGTATAGTGAGCAATCTCAAGACGACTGACCCTTTTGGTGTTACTAATATCATGCATGTCAATTAAAATTTATTATCATTCATCATCCACGATTTGGTCCGGGTCTGATTTTTTATTACAGCACAGAAAACCAATGATATTTTAAAACTAATACCGAAAATGTATGTACACGAAGAAGTCAATTTCCTTTCTGAACAATTTATTCAATTTATTTATGTAAAAAAAATAATGGTATGCCGCTAATACAAACAATGATACAACTTTTATAAAAGAACAAAGTTTCTATTTCCTCCACGTTGCACGTAGTTTATCTAAGAAAAGGCAATAGCAAACAATATGTTTATACACCCGTAAAAATTTTGACGGGACGCAAGATGGTATAAAAATGCCAGCGTCCGTCTGTCCGTCGTAAATATGGTACAGCATATTATCATGAAACTGAACATGGTTGTTTTTTCAGTCATGATGGTCAAACGATCTGTATCATTTTTGGTGAACTTTATGAGTTACAGGACTTTGAAACTAGAACAGTTTTTTTTACAGTTCGCGCTGTATCTAGAAAGCATTTTATGACTATTGCTCAAAACTTTACACACTTCTTAGTTATATAATTCTGAAGAATTTGTATATACTTTTGAGAATGATTCTGAATTTGATTTTAGAATTATTGAGTTTATGACAAAAAGGGGGTGGGGGTTCACATGTCGCGTTGATCTCAGAAACTATCTATAATTATTGCATAAAACTTCACATACTTTTTAGCTAAATTATTCTTAAGATCTGTATACTTTTTCGTGATGATTCTTTAATTCATTTTTGAGTTCTTGAATTTTCATTGAGCTTCAATTTGGGGATCATATAAAACATGTTGTGATATATAAACTTCCTATTGAGCAAGAATAATGAATGAGTCAGGATATACCTAGCATGACTTACCGTACAACCCCTGTGTTATTTATTTAAAAACATATATTATGTTGGTTTTTTAGCTCACCTGGCCCGAAGGGCCAAGTGAGCTTTTCCCATCACTTTGCGTCCGGCGTCCGTCGTCGTCCGTCGTCCGTCGTCCGTCGTCCGTCGTCCGTCGTCGTTGTTAACTTTTACAAAAATCTTCTCCTCTGAAACTACTGGGCCAAATCAAACCAAACTTGGCCACTATCATTATTGGGGTATCTAGTTTAAAAAATGTGTCCGGTGACCCGGCCAACTAACCAAGATGGCCGCCATGGTTAAAAATAGAACATAGGGGTAAAATGCAGTTTTTGGCTTATAACTCAAAAACCAAAGCATTTAGAGCAAATCTGACATGGGGTAAAATTGTTAATCAGGTCAAGATCTATCTGCCCTGAAATTTTCAGATGAATCGGTCAATCGGTTGTTGGGTTGCTGCCCCTGAATTGGTAATTTTGAGGAAATTTTGCTGTTTTTGGTTATTATCTTGAATATTATTATAGATAGAGATAAACTGTGAACAGCAATAATGTTCAGCAAAGTAAGATCTACAAATAAGTCAACATGACCAAAATGGTCAGTTGACCCGTTTAGGAGTTATTGCCCTTTATAGTCAATTTTTAACCATTTTTCGTTAATTAAAGTAATCTTTTACAAAAATCTTCTCCTCTGAAACTACTGGGCCAAATTAATCCAAACTTGGCCATAATCATCTTTGGGGTATCTAGTTTAAAAAATGTGTGGCGTGACCTGGTCAACCAACCAAGATGGCCGCCACGGCTAAAAATAGAACAAAGGGGTAAAATGCAGTTTTTGGCTTATAACTAAAAAACCAAAGCATTTTGAGGAAATCTGACAGAATAAAAATGTTTATTAGGTCAAGATCTATATGCCCTGAAATTTTCAGATGAATCGGTCAATCGGTTGTTGGGTTGCTGCCCCTGAATTGGTAATTTTGAGGAAATTTTGCTGTTTTTGGTTATTATCTTGAATATTATTATAGATAGAGATAAACTGTAAACAGCAATAATGTTCAGCAAAGTAAGATCTACAAATAAGTCAACATGACCAAAATGGTCAGTTGACCCGTTTAGGAGTTATTGCCCTTTATAGTCAATTTTTAACCATTTTTCGTAAATTAAAGTAATCTTTTACAAAAATCTTCTCCTCTGAAACTACTGGGCCAAATTAATCCAAACTTGGCCACAATCATCTTTGGGGTATCTAGTTTAAAAAATGTGTGGCGTGACCTGGTCAACCAACCAAGATGGCCGCCACCGCTAAAAATAGAACATAGGGGTAAAATGCAGTTTTTGGCTTATAACTCAAAAACCAAAGCATTTTGAGGAAATCTGACATGGGATAAAAATGTTTATCAGGTCAAGATCTATCTGCCCTGAAATTTTCAGATGAATCGGTCAATCGGTTGTTGGGTTGCTGTCCCTGAATTGGTAATTTTGAGGAAATTTTGCTGTTTTTGGTTATTATCTTGAATATTATTATAGATAGAGATAAACTGTAAACAGCAATAATGTTCAGCAAAGTAAGATCTACAAATAAGTCAGCATGACCAAAATGGTCAGTTGACCCGTTTAGGAGTTATTGCCCTTTATAGTCAATTTTAACCATTTTTCATAAATTAAATTAATCTTTTACAAAAATCTTCTCCTCTGAAACTACTGGGCCAAATTAATCCAAACTTGGCCACAATCATCTTTGGGGTATCTAGTTTAAAAAATGTGTGGCGTGACCTGGTCAACCAACCAAGATGGCCGCCACCGCTAAAAATAGAACATAGGGGTAAAATGCAGTTTTTGGCTTATAACTCAAAAACCAAAGCATTTTGAGGAAATCTGACATGGGATAAAAATGTTTATCAGGTCAAGATCTATCTGCCCTGAAATTTTCAGATGAATCGGTCAATCGGTTGTTGGGTTGCTGCCCCTGAATTGGTAATTTTGAGGAAATTTTGCTGTTTTTGGTTATTATCTTGAATATTATTATAGATAGAGATAAATTGTAAACAGCAATAATGTTCAGCAAAGTAAGATCTACAAATAAGTCAGCATGACCAAAATGGTCAGTTGACCCCTTTAGGAGTTATTGCCCTTTATAGTCAATCTTTAACCATTTTTCATAAATCTAAGTAATCTTTTACAAAATCTCCACTGAAACTACTAGGCCACAATCATCTTTGGGGTATCTAGTTTGAAAAATGTGTCCGATGACCTGGCCATTCAACCAAGATGGCCGCCACGGCTAAAAATAGAACATAGGGGTAAAATGCAGTTTTTGGCTTATAACTATGAACTCAAAGCATCTAGAGCAAATCTGACAAGAAGTTAAATTGTTAATCAAGTCAATATCTATCTGCCCTGAATTTTTCAGATGAATTGGACAACTGGTTGTTGGGTTGCTGCCCTCCAATTGGTAATTTTTAAAGAAATTTTGTCGTTTTTGGTTATCTTGAATACTATTATAGATAGCGATAAACTGTAAACAGCAATAATGTTCAGCAAAGTAAGATCTACAAATAAGTCAACATGACCTAAATGGTCAATTGACCCCTTAAGGAGTTATTGCCCTTTATAGTCAATTTTTAACAATTTTCATTAATTTGGTAAATATATGTAAATTTTTACCAAATATAGTTCTCTGTTACTAATGGGCAAAGTTCATTATAGATATAATTGTAAGAAGCAAAATCGTTCAGTAAAGTAAGAACTTCAAACACATCACCATCACCAAAATACAATTTTGTCATGAATCCATTTGTGTCCTTTGTTAAATATGCACATAGACCAAGGTGAGCGACACAGGCTCTTTAGAGCCTCTAGTTTTTTCATAAGACGAAGGGCGTATCATGCGCTCGAAGCGCAGCTGTTTATTTTTTTCTTTATTTTTTTTTATAGATATATTGGAGAAATGACGGAATGACAGAAAATACAATGCATTTTTTAATATAATTAATATTTCCAAATAGCATAACTCTTTTAAAGAATAGTTGATATGCACTGATTTTCGAACGTGTCCATACGATATCAGTTTTATAGAAAGTTGGCAAGAATTGTACACTTGAAAAATCTAATTAACCAGAAGTCCGGAAGGACAGACAGGGGACTTGACATGCGTTAATTCATGTACGCGATGTGGTGAAAAAAAATATATAGTTATTTACCAATAAAATTACGCTATGAGAGAATGGTTTTAATCGCATTTAATCGTAATATATCCAGTCCTCTCGCTATTAATTCAATCGTTTTTTTGCCAAATCAAAAATTTCAAAATTATAGTTTCTCTATCTGGACAAAAGCATCCATTAGCAAATTGAAGATTCTCCTTTGTAAGATTTTGCTTCTGTTTTCTGACCACATAAAACAGAAGATGTGGTATAATTGCCAATTATACAACTCTCAACAAGAGACAAACATGACACATAAATTAACAACTATAGGTCACCGTATGGTCTTCAACAATGAGCAAAGCCCATACCGCATAGTCAGCTTTAAAAGGTCCCGAAACGACAAGGTAAAACAACTTAAACGAGAAAAGTAACGGCATAATTTATGTGCTGCAATTTATGTACAAAAAAAGAAGTTCCGTTTGCAGGATAATGCTGAGTTCACACGTAATTCGAATTAGTTTAATTCGCATTCGAAATGTTTTACATCCTAACGTAAATTCTAATTCAAATTGCAATGCGCGTCAAATTTGATTACTGTCCAAACAACGCTAACTTTTTTAAAATTCGTATCAACAAAAACGGATTTTGTCAGTGATAAAAACGTGAATTAAAGG
The DNA here is from genome assembly GCF_965363235.1 of Mytilus galloprovincialis. NCBI lineage: Eukaryota > Metazoa > Mollusca > Bivalvia > Mytilida > Mytilidae > Mytilus > Mytilus galloprovincialis. The sequence continues at coordinate 2,767,712 of NC_134846.1, read as the reverse complement.
ATATTAAGGAGTACCGGTATGTGTAATGAAACAGCAGCCAACCAAACAAAACAATCAAAGAACAACATCTTGAGGTCATCATACAGTATGAAATAATATACGAGTGTGTACAGTAAATGTACCTGTATGTCATGTTCTAAATTGCAGAGTCTTTAATTTTTGAAAGCCGTAAAAATTACCAACAGTCCGTAATAACTTTTCTTGAGATGTTTCTCACTTAGACCACAAACACAGAGAGATATTTGTTATTCACATGATTTTACTTCCGAAAACAATGTTACCAATTTATAGATAGTACTTTACAAGCAATATTTATACATCTGAAAATCGCCGGTAATTTGAAGCGATTAAACGTCAAAATTGTCTGCCAGCGACGTCGTGCACTTTAGCGCTAACTTTGAGGTTACCAAGGGGTGACGCAATTTTTTAGGATAAATCGCGATTATCATGGAATCCAGCACGGTGACCTATATTTTTTATTTGAGATTTGGAGAAAGCATGACAAAATGCAGTTTATGCAGAAAAATGATAAAAATGACATTTTCAGAAATAGTTTTTTTTCCATTTTTTTAGGTTTAGAAAAAGACCACTTTGAGCATCTGGTCCGCAATGTCAAGCAGGACTTGAATAGTTTTATAGTTATTCGTGTAAAGATTTATTTTTGTCCTTATTGCCACTTATCACAGCTTCAGATTGAACCCCATCTTAATAATTTATGACAAAGAATATCTGCTCCAAAAATTTTATAACATTGCCTAATTTTTTTACAAAATTGCACAAATCCCCAATTTTCAGCCTCAATTTTCTCGAAAACAAGCATGGTGACCTATGTTTTATTTTGTGTTTTATTTTATAACTGGCCAAGGCCTACAACATATTTCAAAATCATAAAAATGACATTATATCGAGAAACTGTATCGGATGCCCTTAACATTCAAATCTTGCGGAAACCTTTGTGATGTCCAGTAATGGCGGACAAATAGGAATAAGATGTATTGTTGAATGTGACATAGCATGTTTTTATTGCATGTTTTCTGCATGGCATTGAGGACCCATTAATCAGTCATAAAATTCTAAAATATGACTGCAATGTATGAAATATGTGAAAGACTCTTTGTCGACAACAAATAGGTACCTGGAGTACTCCCTTTGTTATAATTTCCATAAAGAATACTGTAAATTCAGAAATCGTTGCCATGTTTTTATTGCGAAAAATGCAAGAGGGTTATAATGATTATTGCAATAATTTATACTTGCATTTTGAAATTTTTTATATTAATTAAACTGGATCTTTCTCATTATCGCAATCATCAAAATGGCATTGTAGTCTAAAATGACAAAATTGGGGAAAAAAAATAATATGATTTAATATCTGAATTTACAGTAATCAGGCAAGCAATGATGTTAAACTAAAATTTCAATCATTGTTGAACTCTTACTAAAATTTCAATCATTGTTGAACTTTTTATTTATGGTTATAGCTGACATATTCATATTTTTTTGTAGACCAAAGATTGTGTTATTGTTAAAACTCTTAATGGAACTGAATTTAAATGTAAATCTGTGATAATGGCCACACCACCAAATATGACAAGTAAGTATTATGGTAATAACCATGCCTCAAACATGAAATGAATAAGTTAGTACCTGTAAGATAAGTTATGCCCCACCTAGGATAGTAGAGGGGCATTATGTTTTCTGGTCTGTGCACCTGTTGGTTCTTCCATCTGTCCCGCTTCAGGTTAAAGCATTTGGTCTAGGTAGATTTTGATGAAGTCCAATCAACTTGAAACTTGGTACACATGTTCCCTATGATATGATCTTTCTAGTTTTAATGCCAAACTAGAGATTTTACCCCAATTTCACTGTCCATTGAACATAGAAAATGATAGTGTGAGTGGGGCATCTGTGTACTGGGGACTCATTCTTGTTTTTAATTTAAATTAATCATGAAATTGATAGTTATGGGAAAATCAATTGTTTTCATGTTTTCATGATTTTGGATTCACGATTAAATCATTTCTATAGGTCGCAGTCCACTTTTAAAATGCCTTTGAGATGATCACGTGTAAATACAGAAAATGTAAATAAACAATTGTCACATGCTGATTGTGCAACAAATCTTTACCCCCAAAATATAGGACAATATTTAGTAACAATATTTGAGGTTCTAAATAAACAAATTGAAGTTCCTGCTTCACAAAATTTGTAAACACTAGACACAACCATTTTACTCCTCCAAATTGAAGAGAGTTCAAGTGATGTCTTTGGTCAAGAATAATGTAGTCGGAATGGGCATAATTTGTTTAACTTGTAGATAGCGCAGCATTTTTATCCTAAATGATGGCTTCACCTGCCAAGGGTGGAGAGGATGAGCTTTCATAAACCCTTGGCTAGAGGAAATGGTCAGAAGTTGTAAAAAAAGGCATTTGAAACATTATAATAAAACCTAATATGAAAATAAGAAGATGTGGTATGATTGCCAATGAGACAACTCTCCACAAGAGACCAAATGACATGGAAATTAACAACTATAGGTCACTGTTCAGCACAGCCATCAAGAATGAGTAAAATTCTAATGCATGTATATTTTTATTGCAGATAAAATAAATTTCAAGCCTACTCTTCCAGCACCCAAAAAGGAAATAATGAACAGAATGCCAGTGGGTTTATTAAATAAAGTCATTATTACTTATGAAAAAGTAAGTTTATTATTCAATAGAACAGAGTGTATTTATTCATGACATATAATCCTTTCATGCCCTTACCAAAATCAAAAGCATAGAAACAGTGTTTTTTATTAATTTTCTCCGTCCAAAGTCACAAGGCTTCAAGGCAGCACTCGCACCCACAAAAGTGGAAAGAGATTAATATAAGTTGCAATAACTTGTTTCCCAATCCACTATAAATAAATATGTTTAATCTAAACTAGGCCTTTTATACAGGGCAAAAAAGCTCACATATTACTACAACTTCAAGTCTACCCTAATACAAGTTTAAGCAGAATTCTTTGCTAGATGTCATAAATGCATCACCTTCTGACTGACAAAGGTGTATAGTAATAACAAACAACAGGAATGTACAGATATTTCACAAGTACAATCATCCTCAAACATTCATTCAGTTATCAAGAGTTATTATACTTTTTTTTCTGAAACTCGAAGATTGTTTTTGTTGAAAGTTTTAAGTGAATTTTGTCACATACTGAGAATTCATCTCTTTTCATGGGTACCATTTTTTGTTGAGTAAGAAAATATGACATGTTCATGGATAATTATTTTTTTGTGGTTTTATCAAAGTTTGAATACAAGCATATAGAAAATTTGTCGTACAATAATTCGTGATTAACCTGTACTTGTGAAATCCACAAAAAAATGGTTTCCATCAAATAATAATGAATCAAAAATATTAAGCAATCAATTTATCTAAATTGAAAATATTAGAAATAAAAGCCTCTTTGGTCAGAATCAAAAATATAAATCCAGGTAGAATACTGTAAACCATCTTATTTTTGCAGATACTTTATTTCGCATTTCATCCTTTATAGTCCACTTTGTGGCTATTTAGATTAGTGATTTCCTAATTTACTTGATGTAGTTTAATAAGGAAAGATACAAATCTAAAATATTTGCAATATTTTTCTTAACGTGAAAATCACGAAAATAAATCGCTCTTGAAAATAAGTTGGTTTACAATAGTCCTTATTTTAATACTGTTGTTTTGTAGTCCTTTTGGAGAGAAGCTGGATGTTCTGGTGAGATTGTAACTATTGGTGGACCATCCACTGCTGAGGGCTGTGATGAAGGACCATTGTGTATCGTATATGATGCTACATCATCAAATAACAATGCTGCTTTAGTGGCATTTATTGGTGGCAAACAAGCCGTTCAGTGGCAACTGCAATTGGTAAGTTTCTTAGGTAATTTCCAGGTTGATTAGGTTTTAGTGAATGCAAATATATTTTTTTTAAAGAATTATCAAATCATATATTGACCAGCTACATCATTGTATGTATTCTCTGGCAAAAACTGTTTGATTTCATGGATTTGCCAGAGACATATACAATTATCATGAAGATGTAGAAAAATTTATACATTGTTGAAAACTTTAATTTAGGGATTATTTATACCCACTATATTCACTACAAATAGTACCCAATGAATAGGAAGAATCAATAGTAATTATTACATGTACAATGTATATACTAAAACACAATTAAATACAAAACTTAAACTTAGAAATATATATCAGTAGGTTTTCAGCAGAAAACTTACAGATGATCTTCATTTTGACTGTAACCAACAAAAGCTATATAACAAAACCCTTTAACTGAAATAGATTAATGACATTAATGGTAAGTTCTTTTGTACCTAAATAAATTGAGATAGAGGGAAGACATTATTGAGAAATCTGATTAATACTTACATCTTTGTTTTTTAACAGGAAGCAGACAGACAGTCAGCTGTTTTAAAAAGCTTGTCTTCATTTTTTGGTGATGATGTATGGAACTATAAAGATTACAGGGAACAAGATTGGGGACTGGAGCCCTACAGTGAAGGTAGTCCTGTATGTTGTGCAGCACCTGGTGCTATGCCATACTTCGTTAGTGGATTACGTCATTCTTTTGACAGGTAACTAAAAAAGGAATTCATTTATTGTTAGTAGAGTGACTGGACTGGAACCGTATCATTATACCAACTTGAACAGTTTTGGAATGTAATACCCCACTCTTGGAATTAGTGGTTAACAACAATGACATTGTCAATAGATATAAGTAGATGTGGTATAAGTGCCAATGAGACAAGTTCACACAACACTTGATCCAAGTCACAATGCGTAAAAAGTTTACAATTATAGGTACAGCCTTCAACATGGAGCTTTTGATCACACATAACAACAAACTATAAAGTTACCCAAAATGACTAATGTAAAACAATTCAAACAGGAAAACCAAGGGTCTAATCTATATAAAAAATGAGAAACGAGAATCGCTTATTCATGAACCACATAAACAAATTTTAACTACTGAACAACAGGTTCCTGACTTCTTTCCATTTGTTTATCTGCTTTTCCTATTTATCTGTGGTTCATTTATCCAAATGCAATGAATGAATTTATATTTTTTTTACTTTATAATAATGAGTGACAAATGTGGGTTATTTTCATATATGCCAGGCATTTACTCTCTGACGAATAGCATAAGACCATATTGAATGATAAATACATGAGGAATTTCTGATAATTAACATAAATATTGTATTTTTATTATTTTAGAATATATTTTGCTGGAACAGAATCTGCCACTAGGTGGTGTGGATTTATGAATGGAGCAGTGCAAGCTGGGAAAAGGGCGGCATTTGAAGTTATTTATAGATTCCATCCTCAAGCAATAACAAGGGAGGAGGTGAATGAAGCTTTTGTTATTTCTAGGACGGATCTTAAATTAAAACAGAAATCATCTCACTTACAATTTTATGTATTTGGTATTGGAACTGTTATAGGAGCAGGTTTATTATTTACTATCTACTTTCGACGAAAATCGTGATATTTAATCTAAGCTTTATACTATACACAATTGCTCTAGTTTTTTAATGAGGTAAGTATGGTTAAGTAGGTATCTAGCTTTTTTTTTAACAGTTTTGTTTGTTTAAGGTGTTGATTTTTTTGGTCTATTACTATTTTTTAAAATTTTGATTGGTCTAGAACTACTAAATTTGTCCATAAAAAAGGGTCATTCACTGTGAGAAAGACTGAATGGGTCTGAACCTTCCTGAGCAAACTTCCCCATTGCAGCACTCACTTTTCCAATACCTTTTTACACATATGTCATATATTGTAAAGTAGAATGACATTATAAATGTTTAGTTGTCAGTGGGAAGGGCCTGAATTTGTAAGAATATTTGTAAAAAATAACTGTCAGATAAGGTTGATGGATAAATACCTTTATTGTGTTATGATATACTGGAAAGAGATAGTCATTGTGGTTTTTTTTTTAAATATTTATATAAAAAGGGGGAAAAAATGACATGATTCTGCATATTTAACTTACATGATATGTTAATGCTTTGTATTCTATAATGATAAATGTGATAAGAGGTCATGATTTTAATTTTGAATATTCTTAACCATTGGGTTCATACAAATAGAAATATATTTTCCATAACTTCAATTGAAGGTTTTAATTTTACTGTTATATAGTGTGAACTGTTTTTGATATATTTAAAAGATGTTCTTAATGTTTTATATCTTATTGAGAATATTTTGTTATTGTTTGAAATAAAAGTGCCAAATGAAAAAGATTATTTATTGTCTATTACCATTACTAGATAAGAACTAGCTTTCCAAGTGTAGGAGTACCATACTGTACAAACTACTTTCATACATTCATCAACACACTACCATATTTTGAAAAACTAGCTTTCCTACTGGATACATAAGTGTTATAACCACACTAATTGCCCTCATTAATGAATATAAAAAAACCTGAGCATATTAGCTTTCCCTTTGAATACACAATATTAGTGGGACCACAATGGATGCACTCATTCATCAATACACTAGCCTCATTGTTTATATTAGCTTGCCTTTTGCACACTATATTGGTATGCCCACACTGATTGCCCTCATTCATCAATATAATAGCCTCGATTGCATCGTTGAGCACCTAAGCTCTCCCTTTAAATACATTATTATTATTATCACACAGAATGTCTACATTCATCGTAAACTAGCATCATTTTCCTCCTTGAGTACACTATCTTTCCCTTTAACTACATAATTAGTGTGACAACAATGAATTACCCCATCCATAAATAGTTCCAATACATTAGCCAACTAGGTTATTCTAGCTTGCTCTTTGAACACTATATTGGTATTACCACACTGATTGCCCTTATTCATCAGTACACTAGCCTTGATTTCATCGATGAGGACACAAGATTTCCCTAATACTACACAATTATTATTATCACACTAAATGTCTACATGCATCGGTACACTAGCCTCCTTGGCATCGTTGAGTACACTAGCTTCCCTTTAATTACACAATTATTATTATTACACTGAATGCCTACATTCATCGGCACACTAGCCTCCTTTGTCTGGTTGAGTACACTAGCTTTCTCTTTAACTACATAATAAATATTATCATACAGAATACCTAAATTCATGGGTTAACTAGCATCGTAGGCATCGGTGAGTACACTAGCTTTCCCTTTAACTACATAAATATTATTATCATCACACTAAATTACCGCCACATTTATCAGTACACTAGCTTCCTTGGTATCGCTGAGTACGCGACCATTCCATATTTGAATATGCAATTATTATGAGCACACTGATTGCCTACATGCATCGGTAAACTAGCATCGTGAGCCTTGCTGAATCGTTACTTTTCCCTTTTAATACATGTACGTACAAAATTAGTTTGACCACATTGAATGCCTACTTTCTTCAGTACACTAGCCTCGTCTGTATTGCTGAGTACATTATCGTTCCCTTTGAACACGCTTATTGTGACCACACTGAATGTGCAATCTAGTTTCCCTTTAAATACACAATTATTATTACCGAACTGAATAGATATAGGAAGATGTGGTATCAGTGCCAATGAGAAAATTCTCAATCCAAGTCACAAATATAAAGGTAAACCATTATAGGTCGATGAATGCCTACATTCAACATTATACTACCCTCCTTGACATCGTTGATTACACTAGCTTTCCCTTTGAATACACTGAATGTTAATGTCCATCAATACACTTTCCTTATTCGATGGGTACACTAGCTTGTCTTAACTTTTTGTTTGTCCACACTGAATTCCCTCGCCCATCAATATACAAGCCTCATTCGATACACTAGCTTTTCTTCAGCATGCAATTTTGGTATGACCACAATGAATGCCCTCGTAAATGAATACACTAGCCTCATTGGATACACTATCTTTTTATCTGAATGCAATTTTGGTATGACCACAATGAATGCCCTCGTCTATTAATACACTAGCTTTTTTCAGGATACAATTTTGGTATGACCACATTGAATGCCCTCGCCTATCAATATACTAGCCTCATTGGATACACTAGCTTTTCTTTAGCATGCAATTTTGGTATGACCACACTGAATGCTCTCGTAAATCGGTACACTAGCCTCATTGGATACACTAGATTTTTATCTGACTTCACGTTTGGTATGACCATTATGAATGCCCTCGTCTATTAATACACTATAGCCTTATGGACATACTAGATTTTCCAAACATGCAATTTTTGATGACCACAATGAATGCCCTCGTAATTAAATACACTAGCCTCATTGGATATACTATCTTTTTATCTGAATGCAATTTTGGTATGACCACAATGAATGCCCTCGTCTATTAATACAATTGCCTCATTGTATACACTAGCTTTTCTTCAGGATACAATTTTGGTATGACCACATTGAATGCCCTCGCCTATCAATATACTAGCCTCATTGGATACACTAGCTTTTCTTCAGCATGCAATTTTGGTATGACCACAATGAATGCCCTTGTAAATGAATACACTAGCCTCATTGGATACACTATCTTTTTATCTGAATGCAATTTTGGTATGACCACAATGAATGCCCTCGTCTATTAATACACTAGCCTCATTGTATACACTAGCTTTTCTTCAGGATACAATTTTGGTATGACCACATTGGATGCCCTCGTAAACCATTACACTAACCTCATTGGATACAATAGCTTTTTATCTGAATGCAATTTTGGTATGACCACACTGAATGCCCTCGTAAATCAATACAATAGCCTCATTTGCTACAATAACTCTTTTTCTGAATGCACTTTTGGTATGACCACAATGAATGCCCTCGTAAATCATTAGACTAGCCTCATTGAATGCAATAGCTTTTCTTTAGCATGAATTTTGGTATGGTCATAATGAATGCCCTCGTAAATCAATACACTAGCCTCATTGGATACACTATCTTTTTATCTGAATGCAATTTTGGTATGACCACAATGAATGCCCTCGTCTATTAATACACTAGCTTTTTTCAGGATACAATTTTGGTATGACCACATTGAATGCCCTCGCCTATCAATATACTAGCCTCATTGGATACACTAGCTTTTCTTTAGCATGCAATTTTGGTATGACCACACTGAATGCTCTCGTAAATCGGTACACTAGCCTCATTGGATACACTAGATTTTTATCTGACTTCACTTTTGGTATGACCATTATGAATGCCCTCGTCTATTAATACACTATAGCTTTATGGACATACTAGATTTTCCAAACATGCAATTTTTGATGACCACAATGAATGCCCTCGTAATTAAATACACTAGCCTCATTGGATATACTATCTTTTTATCTGAATGCAATTTTGGTATGACCACAATGAATGCCCTCGTCTATTAATACAATTGCCTCATTGTATACACTAGCTTTTCTTCAGGATACAATTTTGGTATGACCACATTGAATGCCCTCGCCTATCAATATACTAGCCTCATTGGATACACTAGCTTTTCTTCAGCATGCAATTTTGGTATGACCACAATGAATGCCCTTGTAAATGAATACACTAGCCTCATTGGATACACTATCTTTTTATCTGAATGCAATTTTGGTATGACCACAATGAATGCCCTCGTCTATTAATACACTAGCCTCATTGTATACACTAGCTTTTCTTCAGGATACAATTTTGGTATGACCACATTGGATGCCCTCGTAAACCATTACACTAACCTCATTGGATACAATAGCTTTTTATCTGAATGCAATTTTGGTATGACCACACTGAATGCCCTCGTAAATCAATACAATAGCCTCATTTGCTACAATAACTCTTTTTCTGAATGCACTTTTGGTATGACCACAATGAATGCCCTCGTAAATCATTAGACTAGCCTCATTGAATGCAATAGCTTTTCTTTAGCATGAATTTTGGTATGGTCATAATGAATGCCCTCGTAAATCAATACACTAGCATCATTGAATACACTAGCGTTTGATATGAATGCAATTTTGTTATGACCACAATGAATGCCCGCCTAAATCAATGCAATAGCCTTAATTGATACAATAGCTTTTTATCTGAATGTAATTTTGTTATGACCACAATGAATGCCCTCCTTAATCAATACACTAGCCTCATTTGATACAATTGCTTTTTATCTGAATGCAATTTTGGTATGACAACACTAAATGTCCTCGTCTATCAATTCACAAGACTCATTGGATACAATAGCTTTGTGTCTGAATGCAATTTTGGTATGACCACACTGAATGCCCTCATTAATCAATACACTAGTTTTATTGAATATAATAGCTTTTTATCTGAATGTAATTTTGGTATGACCACACTGAATGCCCTCGTCTATTAATACACAAGACTCATTTGATACAATATCTTTTTATCTGAATGCAATTTTGGTATGACCACACTGAATGCCCTCGTAAATAAATACACTAGCCTCATTGGATACATTATCTTTTTATCTGAATGCAATTTTGGTATGACCACACTGAATGTCCTCGTAAATAAATACACTAGCCTCATTGGAAATAGTATCTTTTTATCTGAATGCAATCTTGGTATGACCACAATGAATGCCATAAAAATGAATTCCCTCCTAAATCAATACACTAGCCTTATTTGATACAATAGCTTTTTATCTGAATGCAATTTTGGTATCAACACACTGAATGTCCTCGTCAAATCAATTCACTAGCCTCATTTGATACACTAGCTTCTTCAGCATGCAATTTTGGTATGACCACATGGATGCCCTCGTAAACCATTACACTAACCTCATTGGATACAATAGCTTTTTATCTGAATGCAATTTTGGTATGACCACACTGAATGCCCTCGTAAAGCAATACAATAGCCTCATTTGCTACAATATCTCATTTTCTGAATGCACTTTTGGTATGACCACACTGAATGCCCTCGTAAATCATTAGACTAGCCTCATTGAATGCAATAGCTTTTCTTTAGCATGAATTTTGGTATGGTCATAATGAATGCCCTCGTAAATCAATACACTAGCATCATTGAATACACTAGCTTTTGATCTGAATGCAATTTTGTTATGACCACAATGAATGCCCGCCTTAATCAATACACTAGCCTCATTTGATACAAGTTCTTTTTATCTGAATGCAATTTTGTTATGACAACACTAAATGTCCTCGTCTATCAATTAACAAGAATCATTGGATACAATAGCTTTGTGTCTGAATGCAATTTTGGTATGACCACACTGAATGCCCTCATTAATCAATACACTAGTTTTATTGGATATAATAGCTTTTTATCTGAATGTAATTTTGGTATGACCACACTGAATGCCCTCGTCTATTAATACACAAGGCTCATTTGATACAATATCTTTCTATCTGAATGAAATTTTTGTATGACCACACTGAATGCCCTCGTAAATAAATACACTAGCCTCATTGGACACATTATCTTTTTATCTGAATGCAATCTTGGTATGACCACAATGAATGCCCTTAAAATGAATTCCCTCCTAAAGCAATACACTAGCATTATTTGATACAATAGCTTTTTATCTGAATGCAATTTTGGTATCAACACACTGAATGTCCTCGTCAAATCAATTCACTAGCCTCATTTGATACACTAGCTTTTCTTCAGCATGCAATTTTGATATGACCACATGGATGCCCTCGTAAACCATTACATTAACCTTATTGGATACAACAGCTTTTTATCTGAATGCAATTTTGATATGACCACACTGAATGCCCTCGTAAATCAAAACAATAGCCTCATTTAATACAATAGCTTTGTATCTGAATGCAATTGTGGTATGACCACACTGAATGCCCTCGTAAATCAATACACTAGCCTCATTGAATACAATAGCTTTTCTTTAGCATGCATTTTGGTATGGTCACAATGAATGTCCTAGTAAATCAATACACTAGCATCATTGAATACACTAGCTTTTTATATGAATGAAATTTTGTTATGACCACAATGAATGCCCTCCTTAATCAATACACTAGCCTCATTTGATACAATAGCTTTTTATCTGAATGCAATTTTGTTATGACCACTCAGAATGCCCTCGTCTATCAATATACTAACCTTATTTGATACACTAGCTTTTCTTCAGCATGCAATTTTTGTATGACCACACTGAATGTCCTCGTAAATCAATACACTAGCCTCATTGGATACAAGAGCTTTTTATCTGAATGCAATTTTGGTATGACCACACTGAATGCCCTCGTAAATCAATACACTAGCCTCATTGGATACAATAGCTTTTTATCTGTATGCAATTTTGGTATGAACACAATGAATGCCCTCGTAAATCAATACACTAGTCTCATTTGATACAATAACTTTTTATCTGAATGCAATTTTGTTATGACCACTCAGAATGCCCTCGTCTATCAATATACTAGCCTAATTTGATACACTAGCTTTTCTTCAGCATGCAATTTTTGTATGACCACACTGCATTCCCTGGTCTATCAATACACTAGCCTAATTGGATACAATAGTTTTTTATCTGAATGCGATTTTGGTATGACCACACTAAATGCCCTCGTAAATCAATACACTAGCCTCATTTGATACAAGAGCTTTTTATCTGAATGCAATTTTGGTATGACCACACTGAATGCCCTCGTAAATCAATACACTAGCCTCATTGGATACAAAAGCTTTTTATCTGTATGCAATTTTGGTATTAACACAATGAATGCCCTTGTAAATCAATACACTAGTCTCATTTGATACAATAACTTTTTATCTGAATGTAATTTTGGTATGACCACTCCGAATGCCCTCGTCTATCAATACACTAGCCTCGTTTGATACACTAGCTTTTCTTCAGCATGCAATTTTGGTATGACCACACTGAATGCCCTCGTAAATCATTACACTAGCCTCATTGGATATAATAGCTTTTTATCTGAATGTAATTTTTGTATGTCCACAATGAATGCCCTTGTAAATCAATACACTAGCCTGATTGGATACAATAGCTTTTCTTTTTCTTTAAACAATGATTATGTCGTAATTACGAGATAGTTTTCTCGCAATTACGTGATGATTATCTCGTGATTACAAGATAACAATATTACGCATCGGTGACAATATAATAGAGTTTGATGCGACTGTCATACAATTGAGAGGTTAAGCTAGCTATAAAACCAGGTTCAATCCACCATTTTCTACATAAGAAAATGCCTGTATCAAGTCAGGAATATGGCAGTTGTTATCGATTTGTTTGATGCGTTTGAACTTTTAATTTTGCCATTTGATTTGGGACTTTCCTTTTTGAATTTTCCTTGGAGTTCAGTATTTTTGTGATTTTACTTTTTATCTCGTAATTACGCAATAATTATCGCGTAATTACGAGATAATTCTCGCGTAATAACGAGATGATTCTCGCGTAATTATGCGATAGTTTTCTCGTAATTACGAGATAAATAAAACAATTTGTGACCCTAATAGGCTTTCGTAATAAAGGCATCAAAATGCATTAATATAAAACAATTAAAACTTGAATACTAACAGTCTGGAGTTGCGGCTAATTCTAAGTGTCATACCAGAGTTGCATGTTCCCTCCATAGAAGCACAACTCCTTGAAACATATTTGTTATCTTTTTTGAAACTTAGTTTCTTGATACGTATTTATTTTATACAGTTGCAAGTTCATAAAAAAACAAGGACAAAATGAAAGGTCTTGTAATATTTTCAGATGAATTTCGAACAGATTCCCTCAAGCTAGGAAAAAGAGAAAGAATATATGTTATTGGCCAATTGTGTTGAGTGGACGATACAAACAGGCCTTCGACACTACTACATTATCTAAATAAAATGTAAACATATATATATATATATATATACAGGAGCACTTTGCTATGGTTAAAAAAATAAAATGTAAACATATATATATATATATATATATATATACAGGAGCACTTTGCTATGGTTAAAAAAATAAAATGTAAACATATATATATATATATATATATATATATACAGGAGCACTTTGCTATGGTTAAAAAAACTTTGTCTCGGATATCAATGTGATTATAAATATTAAATAAAGAATTAAACACAGCAACCTCCAACTGTTGATTTTAATTATAATTATTTATGTATTCAAATTTTACATCTAGTATTGAATATAATTATCATCTTCGCTAGCCATGGGTTCCGATCCACTTCCCTCCTCTCCATGGTGGGAAGTGGATCGTAACCCTTGGCTAGCGAAGATGAAAATATATAGACACGCTTGTATATGTTACAGTAAATAGGTGAAATTAGGAATTACATGTAATTACTAAAATTTAGGAATTACATGTAATCCCCGATGTACTTAGTAAATACAAGTAATTCCTGAAACGGCCCAGTTATTACCAGTAATTACTAAGAAGATAATTTTGTAAAAATAAATTTCCACTTTTCCGTATTTTACTTATAAATGGACTTAGTTTTTTTGCCAGAAACAAAACATTCATTCTGTGGTTTAAGTTTTTAAAATTTTTATAATGTTCTTAAACTATCCTGGATTTCTACCAAACTTGGACAAAAGCTTGTTTCTGATCATAAGATATTATTCAGAAGTAAATTTTGTAAAAAAAAATCCACTTTTTCCGTATTTTACTTATAAATGGACTTAGGTTTTCTTCCAGTTAACATTACATACCGTCTGCAGTTAAAGTTTATAAAACATTTATTAGATTCATAAACTATCCTGGATTTTTACCAAATTTGGAAGCTCTTTCAATAAAAAAAACAGTATCGAGAGGGAAATTTTTATTGATGTTTTTCCTCATTTTTGTTGAGTCTGCAATTAACAGCAAACTGAGTAGGCGAGACACTGGGTTCCGCGGAACCCTTACGAATTTTTTTGTTTGTTAAATCATTAATGAAAATTATATAGGGAAATTATAATTCACTTTTAGCAGTCAATCTGGTTCTATTTTACTAAAATAAGCAGAGAAACATGGTTGATGATTTTTGCACTTGCAAGTGAATAATTGGACCTCATGTGAACTTCAATTCAACACCTAGCTGAAGATAGGTTACCGATGTATTCAGATTTAAAATTGTAAGGGTTTCGCAGAACCCAGTATCTCGCCTACTTTAGCTGTTAGTCGCAGGCTCAACAAAAATGGGGGGAAAATATCAAATATTTTGACTAGTGCTGTAAGAAGCTTCTGTCTTAATTTGGTTAAAATCCAGGATGGTTTATGAAATCTAATAAATGTTTAAAAAAAGCTTTAATCGCAGACTGTATGTAATGTTAAGTGGGGGAAAAAAGTCCATTTATAAGGAATATACCAAAAGGGATTTTTTACTTCTGTATATTATCTTATGATCATAAACAAGCTTCTGTCCAAGTTTGGATATTCTGAGAAAGTTATAAAAAAATTTAAAACTTTAACCACAATGTGAATGTAATGTTAACTGGCATATATAAGTCCATTTATAAGTAAAATACGGAAAAACTTAATGTTATTTTCACAAAATTTACTTCTTGAAAATTATCTCATAATTACAGTCAAGCTTCTGTTCACGTTTGGTAGAAATCCAGGATAATTTAAGAAAGTTATCAAAATTTGAAGACCTTTAACCACATAGTGAATACTTGTGGATGTTACTGACGACAGAATAGTTTGCTGTGTCTCGCTTTTGCGACAAAGGTCGCAGGCTCGACAAAAAGAAACATAATCACAATGACAACATTGAAAGAAAATCAAAAGGAATGGCTTATTCAATCCACAAAAGATTTTTCTTATACAGATAAAAACGGTAATAAAATTTTGTTGCAGGTATATAAGCTGGAGTTTTGAGTTCTTGAAAAACTCATAAAAAAGAGAAACACAAAAATATGAAATGTGACCCTTAACACCATCAAATTGTATAAATTTGTTTGTGAAGAATGTCAGCTTTATCACAACAGTTTGACAAAAGAAGTTGTAAATAAAACTATTTTATAAAAGGAATTTGACTTATGTCATTGGGCAAGTTTATATGCAACAACAACAACAAACAACAAATATTTTATTTGCCAATCACGGCGCCCAAAATGAGCAGAACAATTACAATGTTATTTTCAAACATAATGTAAAGTAAATTAAAAATAGGTTAAAAAGGACATAATATGATTGATTTTGATTTAATTGATCAATATAAAATATTAAAGCAAATGAAGTAAGCAGAGTATGCCTGATGAAGATTGCAATATAAAGAAATTATGAGATTTTAAGAATTATTCAACCAAAATTGGCATTATCAAATGTTTATCATCAAAAAGAGCTGGCAAAGTTGACTATAAACTTCTCACAAATGTATATCTCAATTTTGGATTGATATCATTGTCTTGCATGCTGCAAATGATATTAAGGGAGTTTCAATACTTTAAAAACAACCATTTTTCAGTTTCAATTCACAACCACTAAAGGTGTGCCTTATATTCATTAATCCTTAATTAAGTCAGCCCTAAAATACCTACCCTTTTACTTTCTTATTTTGTATCTTGGATTATATCTTTAATTTTAAAACAAAAATATCAAGTTAGTAAATAGCTGTAAAAATGACAAAAAAAATCAGTGAATACCAGTAATCACTGAAACAACTAGTAAATACATGTAATTACTAAATTGGCTAGTAATTACAGGTATTTACTGAAATGTTTAGTAATTACGTGTAATTCCTAATTTCACCTATTTACTGTAACATATATAATACAAAAGTTCAAATATCAAAGTTTCACACCCATGCTAAAACGTTATTTATTGGTATAATGTGTATCGGCAAGTAATATCTAAATTCCATGTTTCTGTAATTATCAAGATCTTTTAATGAATTCTTCCTAATGTGACCTCGAAGTGTTAGATTATGACCGCGGACGTTTTTAAAGTCAATAACGCCGAATTCAATATTTAAGATAAACGCAGTCAAGAAGGAAGTAAAGTTATAATAAAAGTAGTTAAATTTCAATTGAATTGATAGCTTAAAGAATTATTCACCAAGACATGTACCATCTACTTTTAAAACATATGACAAAGTCGGTGTGAATCGATTAAACGGTTACGGTCATTGGAGTTTGAGATACTCTCAAGTAAAGAGGGTGTTGCATAAAAAAGTTACTTCATTGTACTGAAGTCATTGTCGCTTTCAAAACTATAGTTCTGTGTATACTTCTTTTGGTAGCGTACTTTTGTAGTTTTATAACTACAATCTTAGTACTTCATTAATGAGTGCTTATCTTGTGTTAAAGATTATGAGATTTGTTTTGCTTTACCTACACCAATAAATTGCACACTGATTTAAAATAAAAAGGACACGACCTATTCTTGACAGGTGCATTATTTTAGCGTACATAACTATAAAAAAGGATAAAAATTAGTCTTTCAAAGATTGAAAGGAATTCACTCTTTGAATTTATGAGGCACGCCAACACCATCCATAAATGTATTTTGACGCGTGAGCCCATCGGAAAAATGTTTGCCCAATTTATTTAATGGCGGTAAAGTCATTTCGCTCAAGTTGGTCGACGCGGAAGATTTTGACGTAGATTTACGACCGTCGTGTCCATCAAGCCGATTATCAATCTTCTCGGCTACAGAATTTAGCTTTGCCGTGGCTGTCTCCAGTTTGTCGGTGGCTTCAGCAAGCTTTTTTTCTTGTATTACATTCTTCTGTGATAATTCTTGAACGATGTTCAGTAACTGTTGTTGACCTTTCGCCATTTCCTTCATCAATTTGTTTTCAAAATTTTCTTGGGATTTCTTTAAATCAAGAAAGGTACTGTCAGAATGTTTAACGGATGAATCAACCTCGTCCTGTCCATAACTTGACCTACTCCTGGCTGTTTTTATAAATTCATCACGTGCATTAAGTTGAATCTTCAGTTCGTCTACTTTTGCTTTTAGTTCATTGTTGTTTCTTGTTAGTTCTCTGTATTCCTTTTCCAATTGTTTGTATCTTTTTCGCTCTGTCCTTCTTACCTTCTCCATTTCATGTTCTAGTTGTTTTATCCTAGCCTCGTTTTGACGTTTTATTTCTAACAGACTTTTATATTCATCATGTGACTTTCTCTCTATCATGTTTTCTTTCTGTTGCCACAAAGATGTGTGCTCCCGGTGGAAAGGCGCGTAGGAAGCTATCTTCGGTGTTAGCAAGGATATCTGAAAAAGATGATGAGAAATCGTATATACGAAATTAAGATCTTATTTGGTTTTAGTAACTTTGTATTTCTTTGTGTGTTCATTTTATCGCCTACTTTAATTAATGATTTAACAAACTTTACTACAATTGTCCGTTTATAAATTTTGAAATTATAATGAAACTAAGGTTTCAACTCCCTCTGGCAAAGTTGGCTTTAGATGAATTTGGCTATTTATTTTAGGTATTTTTGACATATAACTCTTCAACGATTTTCCGTACTGATACATCTTCTGTTTTCAAATGTTTGGCATTGAGCGTTCCTGATAAAGATAAATCAATAAAACCGCTTCGGACGCAATAAATTTTTAAACGTGTTGTTTTCCACTTTTTATAGTATTTTATTAATTTCATCGCCTATTCATATATATTCAATTTTTTATTCTTATATAGTTGTTTTTTTTTTACTAAACATGACAGTGTCACCATAATCGTCGTGTCATGAGTTTCACCAACAAACTGTGTTATGCTCACTATACACTAAACAAGACACAAGTTATATTTCGATGTTTTCAATTCAATTGTATTCACACCCTTTTACCATACCGTGATGAGTTTTTGTATGGCATGCAATAGAACTTCAAATAAATACAACTTACCGTGTGAGGTTTTGGTTCTTTAATTTGAGCTGGAAACAATAACATATTTCTCATAATAAATGATTTGATTCTTATATGAAGAAATATGTAAAAAGAAATCTTGAATAGACTTGATTTCTCTTGAGTAGTAAAAAGCGTTGTTCGGATTATTATATATTCATTATACTTGATTTAAGAAATTGACCTCATAGAAGGGTCGATCTTATAAAAATTCTGATACCTCACGTCGAATGAGGATAATAAAATCTCTCAGAAGAATAAAGATTAAAAAAATAAGATTGTGGACGAGTTAACTATACATATATCAACTAACTGCAGGAAGAGTTTTAGACGTTATGCAATTGAACGAACAGTTATTGCTGTCATGCTGTGACCTTACTATTTCGCCGTGCTGTATACAGTTTCATATGTCTGATTTTGTTTTAGGAAATGCCTACTATTATCACTTCGATTATTGTTGAATTCATGTCTTGTTGATTAATTTGATTATGATTAAATATATAGTGTATAATTTAACAAAAACTTACCGAGTTCTCTTTGTGTGTTTAAGATTCTATCTACGATCAGCGTCTGTCCGGTTCTTTTTAAAGCATCAATAAAGATATGTTGTGCTCTTCTCTTTAGAACAATGTCGATCATATGATGAACCCGTTCCCCGGGCATCTTAGCTACAACATCTTCCCTCTCGTGCATCTGTATAACATCCCCCTCCAGTAAAATATCTAACAGTCTATCTACAGACGCTATGTTTTCTTTAATGAAAACAATGTTCTTAGTTATACAGTCTTTACTGTATTTCGTTGTCATTTTTCCTGAAAATTTGATAATAAAATCAATTATAAACAAATTATCTGGTTGTCCTGAATATGTCTGAAATATTCACCACTAGATACAATGTATCCAACAACCAATCATACTCTTAAATATCTGAAAAATTTCCAACAAAAACTTCCGTTGGACTTGTATATAGTTTTTAAAGTTTGCTACCACTTTGAAAACCATAGATGACAAATTAACAAGGTGAATGTTCAATTTCCCCCTTTCATCAACAGAACTATTGACAAATGTTACATGCATATAAGGACGAGAAAATGTAAATGTGATTTGATAATCCTGCTTTGTACAGAAATGACACCCTCAGTTAATTTGAACAATATTGCCATTGCTGGTCAGTGGTGGAACCAGGAGGAGGGTTCCGGGGGTTGGACCCCCCTTTTTTTGAACGATCATTACATTTGAATGGGGACATATAGTTGGAACCCTCCTCCTTTTGTCCTTCGTTGGGACCCCCCTCCCTTTTTTAATGGCTGGATCCGCCCCTGTTGGTCTTGTACAGTTTTATATGAAGTAAAAATCTTTTTGTGATAGTTCACGCAAGTACGGTACTATATGTATTCAATATAAAGTAAAATATGTTTTAATAAATTGTTGATCTGAAACGTGTTTCGTTTTTAAAACTTTTGGTCTCGAATCCTCGACCTCACGCGATACCACCGAAAACGTTAATAAGACTATATTGCTATTAAATTCCCGATGACAACAAAAAAATATCACTTATCTAGATTTTACTTTTCTTAAAAGTACATAAAAACTAAAACTTAAGATTATTTTAATATATGATTTACACACTTGTGTACTTACTTTATTGCATTTTTCTTTTTCTTGATAAAAATATTTTATGTTTGTCACAAAACTTATATAAGCAGAAAATTATTGAATATATTACGAGCTCCAAACAAAAATTGTTGACCTGAGAAATTAAGAGTGTATACATCAGTAAATTTGAATACATAAAACAAAAGATTTCTTGCCATTCAAACAAAGAAGACTGTTACTTTAATCACATGATCTTTTTTTAAATAGAAATATAATATCCTTTTTAGATTATAGTTATATAGTTAAAAACTGTTTAACTATCGTTTAGGCATGATATCACTCACTAAAATAAAATCGAATATTGGTCCGTATTACAGTATTACTTATTTTACGCCTATTGTCACCATGTTATTACAAATCTTGTTGTACAGTCATCAAGTTAAAAAAACTATATGCTAGCAGTAGGTTCAAACAACGGTAAATTCATTTTAGTTTGTTTGAAAAGTTTTAATGATAACATTGGACTTCATTAATTTTTTCCCAAATCAACATTACAAATCAGCATTAAAGGTGTACTGTAACAGATAATAGTAATAGCTTTGCTGTTGCGTTAGATAGTAGACTGAAACGTATGGCGAGCTGGCAAACTTTCTGTGAGAGTAGAATGAAACGTGTGGCGAGCTGGCACACTTTCTGTGAGAGTAGACTGAATAGTGGGGTGGGGTGGCAAACTTCTGTGAGAGTAGACTGAATAGTGGGGTGGGGTGGCAAACTTTTGTGAGAGTAGACAAATGAAAATAACCATGATCCAAATGTAGTGCCAAATCATTTTAATATAATTATTTACTAATGTGGCTGCCTCTCTTGTTTTAAAATTTCAATCAGGTCCAAAGGTTTCTGATTTTATGTATAGTAAACACATATATTCAAGATTTTTTTTTATAAAAAGTTTGTTTAAATGATACTTCCTCCGAATTAACGTCGCAGGTACTCCGGAAGGGTAAGCAGATCCTGCTCACGTGTCGTGTTGCTCATGAAAGTACAAACCCGGTAATTAATTTATTTTAATTCGGGAGGTCACATTCGTGAAAAATGAATGATATTGTAGTTACTATACATAAGGAACGTATCCCCTATCACAGGTGAAACGGATATTCCTTAACGTTCAACCAACTCGTGATGGCGTCAGTAAAATTTTCGAAAGGAATGATTTCAACTTCATCATATTGATCTCATGGTTTAATAGCATCCTTGCGATCAGTCATTCTCTATCAAAGAAATCATGATAGGAAATACAAGCACGGGAATATTATCGTATCAATTGGGAGAAAGCAGATCCTTCTCCACACGTGGCACCCGTCGTGTTGATCATGTTAGTACGAACTTATAACTATTTCTTGATAATCCCATGGTTATGAAGAAATTTAGATAGACAATTTTCTGTTATCTGTTTTGATTTAAATATTAACAGCGTCCTCTAATTAGTGTGCCGTCTCTACAAAAGAATTGTTTTGCGGAGGACAAACATACAACTGTACCATTCATGAACGGATTAATTATGCCCTCTTAATAAATAAAAGTGCAATTATTTTTTTACTAAATCATGTCAAAAGTATTGAAGTACAAGCTCTTGTGTTACTTCTTTACTTTAACCTTGGGTACGCACCAGTCTTTAGATGATATATAACTATAGATAGTGTGATGTGAACTTGTGACGCACAAGTCTTTAGATGATATATAACTAAAGATAGTGTGATGTGAACCTGTGACGCACCAGTCTTTAGATGATATATAACTAAAGATAGTGTGATGTGAACTTGTGACGCACCAGTCTTTAGATGATATATAAGTAAAGATAGTGTGATGTGAACTTGTGACGCACCAGTCTTTAGATGATATATAACTAAAGATAGTGTGATGTGAACTTGTGACGCACCAGTCTTTAGATGATATATAACTAAAGATAGTGTGATGTGAACTTGTGACGCACCAGTCTTTAGATGATATATAAGTAAAGATAGTGTGATGTGAACTTGTGACGCACCAGTCTTTAGATGATATATAACTAAAGATAGTGTGATGTGAACTTGTGACGCACCAGTATTTAGATGATATATAACTAAAGATAGTGTGATGTGAACTTGTGACGCACAAGTCTCTAGATTATATATAACTAAAGATAGTGTGATGTGATCTTGTGACGCACCAGTCTTTAGATGATATATAAGTAAAGATAGTGTGATGTGAACTTGTGACGCACCAGTCTTTAATGATATATAACTAAAGATAGTGTGATGTGAACTTGTGACGCACCAGTCTTTAGATGATATATAACTAAAGATATTGTGATGTGAACTTGTGACGCACCAGTCTTTAGATGATATATAACTAAAGATAGTGTGATGTGAACTTGTGACGCACCAGTCTTTAGATGATATATAAGTAAAGATAGTGTGATGTGAACTTGTGACGCACAAGTCTTTAGATGATATATAACTAAAGATAGTGTGATGTGAACTTGTGACGCACCAGTCTTTAGATGATATATAACTAAAGATAGTGTGATGTGAACTTGTGACGCAACAGTCTTTAGATGATATATAACTAAAGATAGTGTGATGTGAACTTGTGACGCACCAGTCTTTAGATGATATATAACTAAAGATAGTGTGATGTGAGCTTGTGACGCCAACATGAATATACATGAAAAACAGTATAAATCTTTATTGAGTTATTTTCTTTATACTAGAAAAAATCTACCAAGTTTCAGGACTTTGCCAATAAATTCAAATTTAAATTTCTAATGTTTTTTCTAATTACAGGGCCCTTTTGGGCAGTACAAAATTTGACCCGATCATTCACACTTTCTTACCAACCTTTCCCACGCTGCTTACTCTGGTAATGTTGGTTAGATACAATACAGTTAAAACATATATTAAAGTCACAATATAAAATATATAAGTCAAGTTTGGGTATAAAGAGAGATAACTTCGATTATTTTATTGACTTTTTTACCATGTAGACAATCTTGTAACGGAAGACAATAGATCTATAAATGGAAGATGACATTTTAAGAATCACCATAATTTTTGATAAATTTGTTTATGATGATTTTATAGATTTTTTTCCATTTCAGTGATTACACATGAGGTGTTTTAAATTGCATTGTTGCGTCGGTCGGGTTACCGTAGTGACACATATTTCTTTACTTGGGCCATCTTGTGTCTGAATTTAACTGTAAAAAAAATGTATGATAGGTATGTATTTTTGATATCAAAATACAAGATAGATTATAAAATTTCTAAGACAACTTATTAAGTTTACAAAAATATCTTATTTACATTAAAAGATATCTTGGTTTTTTTTAAGTAAAAAATTATTATAATATATTTTAATTTATACCACATATTCCTATATATTATTTACAAGATACAAGAGATCTAGCTCTCGAAATAAACAAGACGCCACATGTTGTATGTGTCTGTCCAAAGTCCGGAGTAGTCAACAGTAATTCAGTGGTTGTTATTTTTTTCTGTATTTCATATTTGATTTTCGTTCTCATTAGTTTGGACATAAATCACGCAGTTAGTTTTTCTCGTTTGAATTTTTTGTACATATATGGAAGTGTTTAACGACCTTGACTGGCTTTGCAGCCCTCGCACGGTCGGTTTTTGTACATTGTCATTTCGAGGCCTTTATAGCGGGCTATGCGATATGGTGTTTACTCATCGTTGAAGGCCGTATGGTGCCCTTAATTTGTTAATTTCTGTGTCACTTGGTCTCTTGTATTGAATTATCTCATTCCGAATCATATCACATCCTATATATCTTGTTTGATAAAAAAGATATGTTATAATGATCGATTGATTGTCGGTTGCGTAACCTTCAGTGGCAAATATTTCATGCATGTTCAGATATCTTATAACGGAATGAAATATCTAAAAAAAACTTATTGAGATATATTTATAGACTGTTTAGATATCTTATTAATATATGAGATCTTTTATTTTATAGTTAAAAAGTTATCTTAATTGGTTTATAAAATATTTTATTTGGTTTTAAAAATATCTTTAAAAAGTGATACATATAAAAGAAAATTGTCATACAAGTATGACTAAATAATGATAAATAATCAAGCCTTTAATTGATGAATATGATCATTTTGTCCACATGCCAAACCCCAACCAAAGAGATAAATTGGTCGGCATTTCGGCAACTTTTTTCGTTCTTGTATATTGAAAGATACGGTCTCGATTTTTTATTGAATTTGTATTTACATTGTGTCATAGATCATGTGGCCCTTTATAGCTTGCTGGTCAGTGTGAGCCAAGGCTCCGTGCTAAAGACCATACTTTGACCTATTATGGTTTACTTTAACACATTATGACTTGGATGGAGAGTTGTCCCATTGGCACTCATATCACATCTTTTTATATATCTATTGAAATACCATTTAGTTTGGTCTCTTGTGGAGAGTTGTCTCATCAGCATTCATATGCCATTTTCACATTTTTCCCTACGCTAAACCTTAGCTAACAAATAGGAAAAGGGGAGGGTGTGAACACATCTCCTTCATAAGGGTATTCGTTCTTGTGCAACTAATAGCGCGCATCTCTTTTCTTATGAGTAGTAAATCACTTCTATAAAAAAGAAGATGTGGTATGATTGCCAATGACACAACTCTCCACAAGAGACCAAAATGATATACAAATTAACAACTATAGGTCACCGTACGACCTTCAACAATGAGCAAAGTCCATACCGCACAGTCCGCTATAAAAGGTCCCGAAATGACAATGTAAAACAATTCAAACGAGTAAAACTAACAACCTAATGTTTGTAGAAAAAATGAACGAAAAACAAATATGTAACACACAAACAAACGATAACCACTGAATTATAGGCTCCTGACTTGGGACAGGAACATACATACAGAATGTGGCGAGTTTACTTTATTTCAAATCTGGTGAATAGTTGCCTCATTTGCAAGCATCTTCATATTTGATATTTGATGACAAGTCTCATTGCAATCGGCCATCGACGTGACGAATGGTCTCATTCGTTGATGTTATAATGACAGGAAGGAAAGGGATGAATTACAAATCATATTTTTCTAGTTATACTTCATATCGTTTTCTTATTAAAGTATCAGCCTATTTAAAGCCTAAAAAGTTACAGTTTTTGACAGCAGGGTCCGTATTTGATATCCAATTAGAATTAATGAATTCGAATAGAATAATGATAATTTTTACGAAACTTTATCATGTTTGCTTCAATAGTTCGGTATCTTTGGGTTTCTTTAAACGGCGTACGCTTAAGTACGTAATTCGTCTAAACATCAACCCAACAATGTTAGATATGCCCACCGGGATTCGAACTCATGCTACTGAGATATCGTGACACCACATCTCATTCCACAATGCCCGACACGCTAGACCACTCGACCACCTAGGCTCTATAAGGTATGATAATAGGGAAGAAGAACGCATAGTATGATACACCTTTTATTTTATTAATCAGAAAAAGCTACAGTAATCAGTAATACAGTATCAACTAAAAGTCAGTAAAATTTAAGCAGTTACGAATTAAGCACATTATGATAGTTACATATATTTATATATAAAGACTCAGAAAGCAGAACACAATCGAGAATATTTCAGTTATTAGCATATGACCAAATAATTACAGACTTATCATTATTCCAAAAATATTGAAAAAGAATTTGAGGAAGTAGTATTGTAATTTTTTTCAAAGATATTTGTTTTTCAAAAATTATTTTCGTAGTAGTAGTAAGATATATTGCAATTGAGGTAGTGGTCATCAAGTGAAGAAACAGTGTTTTTATTAAAAACAAATTATATATGATAAAATATGAATGAATAATTTTTTGATTGATAAATTTATTTGTGAATGCATAAAAAACAACAAAAAGCTTATATAGCACTTGTTAGTTATAAGCATGCAAGTTAATTTTATAAGCCAGGCAAAACGCCCATCAGTGTATCGAAACTATTATTACTATACTATATATAAAAATATTAATTTTCGCGAACCATTTAGGTCACGGAAATTCCAAAATATGGCATCAGTAAGGAGAGTTGTACAAACAATGTAAATACACAGAACCCCATCCAAACTTGCTTTAACAAATAGTATTCATCTTTTTCTATTTTATATGTACTAACAACATTCCATTTTTCTATAATTTCGATTAAAAAATTCCAAAATCTGAGTTAAAACAGGTCGAATGCCCCAAATAAACGTTGTCTGCTTGGTTGAAGTACTGTGGCGTCGATGATAAGCATAGAAAACCTCGATGTAAAGCACAAGCCTCGATGTAAAGCACACGCTTCACATGAATAAGGAGAGTTTTACAAATAATGTGAATACACAGATCCTCCATCCTATTTATGTTTTGCTGAAAATGTTGCAGTGTTCATCATTTCTGTTTTGATTCTGCTAACAACATTCCATTTTTTCTATAATTCCGATTTAAAGATGTGGAAACCCGTAATAAAAATAGATGGCCTCAATGATTTATTAAAAAGCAACGCAAAAAAAATCCGTTAATATAAACATGTTGAACTTCGACCCTGAGTTAATAAACCGATTCACAATAAAGATCTCCTTGCGCTCAAATGCAATTCTTAGTGAAGTATACGGGTAAATTCGTTTACAGAAATTTATACACACTTTTATCATTAATATATTACCAGGCTTTTGCATATTCACGTTTTTTATGTTCAACTTTAGTCAAATTCAATTCTATACATTTTTTTTACGTAAAGCAATAGGAGTAAGAATATTATTTCGCGCCAATTTAACCAGCATCACCGCCACCATCATAATTATTTACCGTTATCTTTGTGAAATTTCAGTTATATAGTTTATTAATTAGAGAAATTTTGGTAATTATTACTTATTAATGTTAAGGTTCTACTGATGTGCTTCTCGAGACCTTTTTGACGGTCAGTTTTATCCCATTTATCTCAATATTATCCCCGATGACAGAAATGTCAACCCGACCTATTCGTGTCAAAAGTGAAAATCGATCTATTTGATGAACTAATTTCTTCATAAACTGTGCATGCATTATTTCTGTATTATTTGATAACCAATCACATTCACGTTGCATGTTTGCATGATAATGGGTTATGTATCAGTGGATTGTAAGGGCGATGCAACATGTGAGGTCTGCGCGATCACGTGACATTATTATTTGTAAACAAACATGCTCCCCGTGTAACACGTGTCTGAATTATCCTTTCAAAGTGTTATGAATCTTTCAATCACTATTTTATGATATATTTTTCTGTTTTTAGGTTTGCATATCAGTAGTCAAAGTGAATTAGACATAGTTCTGTGGGTTTTTTTTTTTTTTTTTTAAATTAGTGGTATATAAATCTACATTATTTAACTGAAGTCTAATAAGATGACTCAACTTTTCCTCTTATTCTCCCTCTATTTTTGAAACCTGCATATCAAATGAAAGGGCATTTGCTCCCCTTGAACAATATTTGGCCCCTTCCCTGTCATTTCCCTTTAAATTAGTTCGAGATTACTGTGACGTCCAACGGCAAAATGCCGAAATCGATGGGTCACTGTGAAAACTGTTAAAATATGGAAAAATAAAGGTTGGCAGGTAGGTGAAACTTACATAAATGAAGAGATAAATGAAAAATGAACAGATTGGTGCCCGATTTATATAAGTTATAACTCCATGGCCGTCAGTCGGCATCAGAAGCGGCGAAGCAGCGCATCTATTTTGGGTGGGCAAATATCCACTTTTTGATATGGGACGAGCTCTGACGTCCCACGGCCCCAGCTTGTCTGGCAAAACAGCCGTTGGACGTCAGAGTAATCTCGGACTACTTTTAAATTTGCTCAAAAGTCATAGTCCATTTACAGAAACGGCTGATTTGTGATTTTACCATCTTAACTGCAATTTTCATATTGAACACATTTGACCATTCAGTGTGAGTTCCCATGTATTTTTGTCTTATATGAAGGAGGTTTTAGTTCATGTTTTCCTAAACACCTTATTGCTATTTGTCTGTCTGGATTGTTAAAACCACAAAATCAAATATCGATGAATATGCAAGTTTTCAACAATCCAGGAGAATTGACATCCACGAAAAATATAGGAATCCACAGTAAGATTTAGGTTTTGATAAATTTTGGAAATGACATTAGGAAGTTATAAAACTTTATTCTTTGAATGAGGGGGAGGACAGGGGGTACCCTTCTCCCTTCTCCCACCCCTCTTCTCCTTTCTCCTACCCCCGTTCTCCTTTCTCCCATTAGAATAAAACATCTCCTTTTGAGATATTTTTTCTTGAAATATTAGAAATTTTTTTAAAAGTAGAGATATTTTATTTTTTCTCCTTTCTCCAACTTTTTCTCCTTTCTCCCAGTCTTCCTCTCCTTTCTCCTACCTACTTTCTCCTTTCTCCCACCCCCTTTCTCCTTTTCCTACCCCCTTTCTCCCTTACCCCTGTCCTCCCCCTCTTGAATATGTTTCAAGCATATTACATGCATGCTCAGCACCGCTTTTTATCAGGAATTTTATAATTTATGTCTTAAAATTCGGGTTTTTTCTATTATAAAAATAGGTGGATTTTCAAGTTAATGAGAAAAATGCTTTGTTCACTAATTCAGCAATGCTTTAACTGTTGTGAATGTGAGCTCCCTTCGGCTATTATTAGAATCTAGATTTACATCATTCATTTTCAATGTAAGAGTTTTTCATTCAAAAGGTAAATTTCCATGTTTGCTGGTCACTTGACTAGAAACTGCATTCAGTGATATTGTTTGTCTCAATTTACGCCTGAATTTCAGATTTTTCCGAATTACCAATCACTAAAATAAATGTTATTTAATACGTATTAAATACATGTAGCATTGTATGTAACTATCATATTCATGTTTTTATTTGACATTATGAAAGTACTATTGAGATCCAGGATTCTGACTTGAATAAACAGTGTTTGTAACACACATGGTTTTATCCGTTTCTTTCCCTTCCCTTAAAAGTATCTTTCAGTTTGAAACTACCTGACAATCATACTGAGTTCACACCTAATTTGAATTGGATTGACATTAACTAATTTGAGTTAGTTTAATTCACATTTGAAACGGTTTACATTAACAAACACATAGTTCAAATGCGAATCGAATGCAAGTGAATTGTTTGTCTATCTATGGTCAACATGTTGGGGTATGACTATACCGCTTTTACCAATTTTAAGAAACACTGTTGAATTTTATTTATGGAAGCTTACTTTTCATTTATATAAATTTAAGATTAATATTTCTGAGGTTATGGATTGTCTCTACTTATAAAAGGGGAGGATTCCAAGTTATTTAATATATTTAATTAAATTGTATTCAGGCGCATAGCTCCCTATATGCCAACACGCAACTGCGTGCATATCAATTCAGCATGCAAAAAAAATGTCAAAATAAAAATTTATAGCATTCGGCATGCAAAAAAAAATGTCAAAATAAAAATTTATAGCATTCAGTATGCAAAAAAAAAAATATCAAAATAAAAATTTAAAGGAAACACAAATATGTTGTTTATAATAAAAAAATCATTTGAAAATTGTATGTTTTTCGAATATCATAAAACCAGTTGTGAAAATGAATAATCAGTCCCTTGCTTTAATGAAAAATCTTGCTTCACTAGTGCAGAAAATGAATAATTTGTCCTCTTAGGCCACGGTTTTTTAATTTGTTGGTTTACGGATTTTTCGCATAAAAAAGTCGGGTCGGTCGGTCGGAAAAAAAAAGAAAAAAAATATCTTTCAAAACAGAAAAAATACGCAAAATAAAATATATATTTCACCTTACTAACAAAATGTTGGTCTTATATGCTGTTTTTGTCATCATTTCTTAACATTAAGTTCGTTCAAATATTATTGATCAGTGATCATGAACATCGCATGACATCGTTTAATAATTTCCTGTAAAAAAGGGGGGTTGCACGGACAAAGACGAAATTAAATCGTCATTTCACAAACAAGAAAAACAGATTCGCGTAGCTCTCAATCAATTCCAGAAAACTTGGTGAATAATGATCTTCAAGCACAAAAACTGATAAAGAAAAAAATATAAAAACGTCGTACAAAAATAAGTTTCAACACACGTGTCGAAAAACGTAATAGACTCGTCCACTGGAAAAACGACAATATCGGGTTAATCAGTTGTCATGCAATCCGGTTTTTATCCCAATGATCGATATTTTTTGTTATCTATGAAACATGAAAATTTCAAATGATTTGTTAATATTCAGTACTTTAATTGATGTATTCCACCTGTCCACATTTGGACAAGTCTATTTCTCTGAGATGATGCATCTTACGGACTGATGACAAAAAAGGGAAACGAACTTATTTTGTAAGTGGTTTTAAACACAGGTTTCGTTCCACAAAATTATTTGCGCAAAAGACATTTCAAGGTCAGTTATAATTGATTTGTCTATTTTTAGAAACGTAAATTATTTTTCACAACAGAAAGTGTTACAGTCAACTTTGTTAATGATTAATGCATTTCATTTCATAATAAAGAAAAATTTAAATATTTTTCAGAGATAATGCATTTAAAAGGGTCGGCGGGAATAAAAAAGCATGAAAAGTCAATTTTATTTTTATTCTGAAAATCGGCAAAATCGGGTCGGCGGATCCGTAAACCAACAAATAAAAAAACCGTGGCCTTAGATTACAAAAATAAATAACCGATCAAAAACAAATCCACCTGCCCCTCCCCCAGAATATCAAATGGTCGACCCCTAAGTCTATAGGATTTTTTTCTGCGACAAGTGCCTCAAACCATGTATTAAGATTTTTGGATAAAGGACCACAATAGGTAAAAGTCCAATTTAATATTAAATGTTTTAAGTTCTTAGACTACATTCATTCTGTGTCAGAAACCTATTCTGTTTTGACTATTTGATCACAATCCAAATTCAGAGCTGTATCAGGCTTTAATGTTGTGTCCATACTTGCCCCAACTGTTCAGGGTTCGGCCTCTGCTGTAGTATCAAGCTGCGCCCTGTGGAGCATCTGGTTTATTTGAAGGGAAGATGTTCCCGACCTGTTTATTAGTAGAATTGTGAATCAGGCCATTTCTCTTCTCAATTGTATTAATGTATACTTTTCATGTTGGGACAGTTTCCCTCATTTTTGAAGGCTGTATGGTTGCCTATAATTGCTTTGTCGTTTGAACATTTGTGGGTAGTTGTCTTATTGGCAATCTTATTACATATTTTAATTTTTATACGTATCCATCCTTCAGAAAAGTTGTTCCAAATGTAATGAATCCCCTCCAGGCTTGCCTTTATCTTCATTGGAACAATTTTTGGGATACGATTGCTTTCAAGCAATCTGTAGACTTATACTGGTGGCTCAGAGCATTGCCCTCACGTCAATCGTTTTATTCTAAACATTAAGGAACATCTCAGATTCTTATGATTGTCTTGCTTTAAAGGTAAA
The DNA here is from genome assembly GCF_965363235.1 of Mytilus galloprovincialis. NCBI lineage: Eukaryota > Metazoa > Mollusca > Bivalvia > Mytilida > Mytilidae > Mytilus > Mytilus galloprovincialis. The sequence goes on along the minus strand of NC_134846.1, from coordinate 2,735,794 downwards.
AACAAACAAAGGGATTGAACTTTAACAACTTTCCTATAATGTTCTTTTCATAATCTTCATGTTTGATAATTCCCTTGACTTATATGCATGTTTTTAACAACACGGAAAATCAGAATTACGCAGTATTTATATTTAGTGTTTTTCTAAATTTAGAAACACGTTAGAGGAAATTCCCAGTTTGATAAAATGCGAGAGTTCTCTGAATTCCGATAAATCTATTTCTGTCATATAAGAACTGAAGTGGAGTTTTTCTTATATTTTACCTTTATGAAACTGATATTTGAGATTGTACTTCCATAAAGAAATAGAGAACTATCTAGGTCGTTTAATAAACATTTAATATACGTTCTTGCTCCAGGTTTTTTTTTGGAAATTATGCGCATGCGTATAGTTTTCTTGACTTTGAGGGGTTTTCGATTGAATGGTTGCTCTGGATTCCCCACTCAATTAATTAATTTTAAACTCATGGGATCTTTTCTATGTATGTCTGCTATTGAAGGTTATTATTGTTGCATAATTTTAAATCATATGCATCATTTAAATGAAAATAAATATAGTCCACATCGTAGAACACCCCTTCAGGCAAAATGGAGTCTTCCATATTATTGTTTCCAATTGTCTCCCTTCTGGAAGTAACTTCCGTGAATTCTGAATTAAAACAATACGTCGAGTATTAGCTCGTTCTGTCAATAAAGTGTATTATATTAAAAATGATCAAAATTTAAACCGATAAATGTGTACGGAAAGCAGTCATGATCACTGACCGAAAGGAAATTAAATATTTAAAGAGTTAGGAATAGGGTTCCTCCTAGAATTAACATAGGAAAATAGGTGATAAGATACGAAGTGAAATACCTTCTCTCACTCTGAGTCTCAGTGACTGCTGTGGAAAGTAAACTTGGAATTGATAGTACAAAAATAAAACACAATAGGCCTAATCGCATTGTTCATACACTTTTATCCGGGATTGGCTATTTTGTAACTATTTTACATGTGCAGTTGAATTAGTTTTGAAAATAATATTATCCAGCTACATGTATACATGTACATGTGTCAACGAAACAATGGCAATCGTATTCGTCAGAGCAATCTGCTCTTTGATTTTTTTGGGGGGAGGGTTCCAAACCTGTTGTTTATAAGTTGCAAATCAGGCCATTACATTAATTGTTGCTTACTTAACATGTCTAGACTGTTTTTTTTTCTCACTTATTAAGGCTGTATGGTTGCCTATAATTACTTTGTTATTTTAACCTCTGGAAAGCTGTCTCATTGGAAATTATACCACATATATACAGATTTTTATATGGATTGTAGACCTGAAAAAGATTTTCAAAGTTGAATATGCTGCAAACTTCAAACAACCTACTACTTATTTACCATGCATGTCTATCATGAAACTTTTGATCAGAACTATATATAAGTGATTTCACCATTTCTTCATATGTGTACCACTATCAATCAACAGAACAAATGCAAATTATTTTTTTAATATTTGCATATGGTTTCCTTTAATTTCTCACATCTATTTTATTTGAATTTAGGGAAATAAGTTTTATGTATATAAACAAATCTCATGTCGATATATAACATGTACAACAATCAAACATCAACCCACACCAAACTGGCTGTAGTTGAAAAACATCAAAAGGGAAAATACAGTGAAATCTGGAGAATTTATATTATCACATATACATGCATTTGAAATATATTTAAAATATTTTTTTCAAATTTTTTAGTTTTAGGTTCCACCTAGCTACCATATTAGAAAACTGGGATTTAAATGCTAGTCTATTAGAGGGATATTTCCAGTGGCGAATCCAGAAATTTTCATAAGTGTGGGCCCACTGACTGCCTAAGAGAGGGCCCACTCTGATCATGCTCCAGTGGTCCTCTAAATAATCAACCATATTTTTCCAGACAGGGGGGGCCTCTTAATTCGCCTTTGATTTCATTGGTTGTAATTTTATTTTATCATGAATTAGATTTGAACAGGACTTGGGGAATGAAGGTAAAGACTGAATGTCAGTTTTAGTCTTATATATGTACTTTAATTTTAGTCTTACATGTATTTATGTGTACATATATCACTGATTCAGTGGCGATGGTGAATAGCTATATATAGACACTGACAAGTCTTGGATAACATTTTATAGTTTTGAATGTTTCTTCATCAGTTTACTAAAATTAGGTGGAGGTATGTTTTTATTTCCAACAGAGGGCACTCATGCTCAACCTACTAGTATATCAGTTTGTGCATGAAGCGATTGATAGTTGCCAGACACTGAATGATTATACCTCAAATTTGTGAAAGTTTTAACCTATGCATATATACTTTAAATACGATAAAAAAAAATCATGTCTTTTTCAGGACTTCTGATCCAACCATGTAGAATGGCATGTTATTGAGATATGGTTCTGGTTGATGGATGTTCACGAAGGACCTGTAGTACAAAGTATATCACTGGATTTAGCTCTCTGTCTAAGTGTATTATTAAAGTGCTTTGCTTTGAGCTCGGTTCATTGTTATGCAATTCATTCTTTGTGAAGTAAAGATTTTACAGACAACTCTCATGTACAAGGATGTCTCCATGTATTATCATTTCTATGTACAATGTAAGTAACAGGGAGATAAAAGCATTTTATTTTTTGTTTGAACCAAACATTATTTGTCCATTGACCAAATTTGTTTTGCTTTCACCAGCTTTGAAGGAGATATTATCAAAGAATTGATAGAAAACAGCACAGAAGCTTACTTTCTTCTAATCTGAGGATCAATTCAACATTTTAAAGTGTTTTACTAATGATACTGACAAGCCACCACAAAGATATACTGAGTGCCAATGAAAACGCAACACTTTTGTTTTTCAAAAAAGTCTGATAACTTTTATTTATTTTATATTAGAACTTTGTAAAGTTGGTTGAAAATGACTTTAAAGACAATTGTTGACAACTTTACGGTTGGGTGATTTTTGGAACAAATGCGAAGTAAGGGTTATTTTGAACGGACATAAACCGAGTTCACCGCTTTTCAATATACGCACAATTTTCACGATTTTGTCATTTAAAGCTTGGCTAATGTCATGAATTTTCCCGCCCTTATTGTAAGGAAACTGCAATAAACATCTGAGTAAATGCCAGGACTTTCTGACAACCAGCGACATGCAGTTTCCGGCATGATCCAATGAAGCCTTTCACAGCATACAATTTCGAGAAGACTGTAGCCTCTACAATAACCCAAATCATCCACAAATTCAACAAAAATGGATCAGTTAATGATAAGCCACATCCCGGGGTTCAAAAAGCAAGAAACGCTCAGCAAAACCGATACATTTGGTCTTTAACATATCCGATATCGACTCTGATGGATGTCCAAAGGTCACGAGAGTTCAATGGTAGTCAAGGTAGATCCTCTGAAGCAATTTCAGTAAAGCACCATTTGCGCAGAAATTCAACAGTTAAAGAACACCTCAGCCGACATCTTAATGGCCGTCTGGCGTAAACATCGAATTCTGTAGACCAAAAATCATTCATTATGTACCAAAAATCGTCAGTGGTGGTTACATAGACGTTTGGCACTCGCCTTGGCCAAAAGTCATGCGTTTCGCCAGATTTAGGTCCGATAGAGCAAATTTTGCATCAGATTTGACATGGTTTAGATGATGAAAACCACCACCAATATCAAAAAGTCAGCTTGAGTTTGCTTTGCGGGACAAGTGGAATAACATTCCTCGAGATCACATTAAACGTCCGGGATGATCAATTCCGCGGCGCTGTCGAGATTGCGCTGCACAACAGGGTTGTAACATTTTTTGTTAGGACTGTGATTTGATGATTCGACATTGGATGTTTCGTTTATCTATTGCGCCCGAAAGATGACAATGAAACATTTTTGTTTGATATTGATCTATTGTTAGAATTGTTAATTTTCAAGAACAATTCATTTTGAAAGATCATGATTTCTAATATAAATTTTATTTTTGAAAAACCAAGTGTTGCGTTTTCATTGGCACTCAGTATATATAAATAGAACCATACAAATAGTTAGCAAATACATATAAAAAAAGATGTGATATGATTGCCAATGAGACAATTCTCCACAACAGACCAAAATGACATAGAAATTAACAATTACAGGTCGCCACACACCCTTCAACAATGAGCAAAGCTAATGCAGCATAGTCGGCTATAAAAGGTCTCAAAATGACAATGTGAAACAATTCAAAGGAGAAAAATAACGCTTATTTATGTACAAAAAATAAAGAAAAAACGAATATGTAACGCATAAACAAACGACAACCACTGAATTACAGGCTCCTTATATCATGTTCTCAGATATCATCTCCCAATTTAAAAAAATCACGAAAAATTGAACCTATTATGTGTTGCTCTCCTAGCTATAAAATGTATCCAAAATCAAAGATGTGGAACATATTCTATCATAATCATTTGGTAACTAATGCAATTAGTGTCTCTTCCATGCCTGTCTTGAACATAAAAACTAAACTACATATAAAATAAACAATACTCCTAATGCTCCGGTTGGTTGTCATCGTGCAACACAGTTAATAACACATATAGGAAAATCATAGAATTACATTTATCATAAAACACTGTCAAACATTCAAACATACTATCCACACTCATCTGTGTCCACACTTGTTAAGAATAAAAATACTTACATGAGATATAATTGGATAGTTATACATTATACAGTTGTTAAAAAAAAGGTCAATGTTAAAAAAATAAATGAAAAACTAACTGATCATAAACAAATATTTACAGGTTAATGTTTTGTCCACATATTCCGACACAGCGGGTAAAAAATGTTTGTATTTAGTAGATAGATAGAGAACATACTGTATTCTCTAAAAACTAAATACAAGTTCATTGACACACACTTTTGTATTATTAAACATGTACAATAGGTATGCAACACATATTACAAAACACTTTTAAAAGGTAAAAAAATATTGTAAACATTAACTTAAAACAAGAATGTGTCAATAGAACACGGATGCCCCACTCGCTGTATAATTTTCTATGTTTAGTGGACCGTGAAATTTTAATAAAAACTATTAAGATCATATCATAGGGAACATGTGCACTAAGTTTCAAGTTGTTCGGACTTCAACTTCATTAAAAACTACCTTGACCAAAAACTTTTACCTGAATCGGGACGGACAGACGAACGAACGGACGAACATACCAGAAAACATAATGCCCCTCTACTATCGTAGGTGGGGCATAACAAGTATAATGTTATTTACACAAGTTAAACAATGTAGTGTTTATGCATAGTCTAAATATACAGCATCATTCCTCGTTTTTGTATTTCTCTGTTACTGTGACATATTCCTAGCTGTAAATACCTGTAATATATTAATATAACAATATTTTAAGAGAAGGCGTGGTAATTTGAGTGGTCAATTTGTATACAAAAAAAATAGAATGTATAAAATCCTTCCATTGTTCAGATATTAGTTTTGCTTAACATTTACCTTCATGCTATATGAATGTTACTGTTATCGTGTTTTTTTTACTCTTTGGGCATGTTGTTATCTCTTCGGCACATTCCCCATTTTCATTCTCTATTTAATATATTATACTTTATTTACAACATTTAATCCTGGTATCTATGATGAGTTTATTCACATGCTTTTACATTGGACTGTTTTAATTTTACACGTTTTTTTTATAACTTTCATAACAATATGTGGATTGATTGATGGATCTAATGCTAGTCTAAATATCCTTTCAATGAACCCCCTGTGACGATGTCGAGGCCAAAAAAAATTTAAAATAAAAATTAAATTCTAAATATTGTAATACCTTTTCGTTGATGTAATCTGTTGGTTGATTCATTATTTCAGCAATTGTCATCATGATTTTCTGAAAGTGTTGTTATAACATTATCATTCTAATAATAAACATTAAGAATACATTCAGACCTATGTACAATACACAGCAAAATTCTATATCAAAATCAAAAAAAAATGTCAAACAAAAAAAAATTATCAATTCAATTCAATTCAATTCAATTCAATATTTTATTTACGTCTCACCTTATGTATAAAATTACACAATACATTTATAAAAGATACATTTTGTATACATAAGCCAATCTGTACAGATTTATGAGAGACATTTTGTTGTTGATCGAAATATTCTAAGTAAATGACATTACGCTCATTAACATCGGAAGACCAGTCATTGGTTTTATTTGTAGAAAGCATATATCCTGTTTTATTACATATTACGTTGCAGGCTTAATTGTCAACACATCGTTCTTTAATATCCCTGTTAAAAAACACGCTCATATCTTAAAGTATGACCTTTTGATGTTGTGTCTTGTGTGTTCTTTTATTTGTCTGTTTGTCTTTGTATATTTTAGCCATGGTGTTCTCAGTTTATTTTCGATCTATGAGTTTGACTGTCCCTCCAACATCTTTCGCCCCTCTTTTATCAACCGATCACAATAATTTTCAGCATTCCGAGTTTCAGCCTTTTTAATTATCAACTATTATATATACATATAAATACCTTCAGATTCAGTTTTCCTTCTAATTCTGTGTTCGTTGTTTTCATGGAACTGAGCCTTTTCTGTACCGAAATGTACATTCTTGAATTTATCGTCTGTTTTAATTTTGATAATAAACATCGCATGGAGTTGGTGCAGGGATATGCTCTGGTCCATTACAATTGTATGTGCCAAGTCTAAAAGGTTATCTAAGATGGCCGAAGCTGTCGCTTCATCGGCAAATCTTGGATGACATTGGAATTCCAGCCAGTTTCTTCTCTGCGTGCAGTCAGTAATAACATGAATTGAGGTGCTAAATCGTGAATCCATAGAGACTACTTGAACTGGACGTATTCCAAGTTTTGAAGATGTAAGTTCTTGACTTATATCTTTGTCATAAAGGACAGCATGCTTAAATATTGACATGAGAGATCTTCTGTCTTTTGATAAAGACTCAATAACACTATGAGAAATCAACAATTTAGAAGTTACAAGCTCGATTTCCTTCAAATTTTCAAGAACAAATTCTTGTACTGATTTGTCCTTCGTGTCAACATTTGCAATGATTGGAATTAAAGTTTCAAGTGGTCCTTCATTCTGTTCGCAATCATCCTCCTCTCTTAGATCCACATTTGTGACGACAGAAGGAGTACCTGACTTTGATATGAAATGCAACAGTAACTGGTATGCTGTTAGAAATAGGTCTTTAATCGATGAATTGTTGAGCAATGTCCATTTGGTTATGTTTTCAATTATTTTGCCTTTCATTTCAAGTCTTCTGATAATCATGGTCTGGTCGGATGACTTTGCCTGGTCAAAATTAGGCAGACACATGGGTTGATAATTGTTGCCAAGTTTTGATCTCCAATATTCCATTTTGGTGTCTGTGCTACAAAGCATTCTTTCAATAACATCGGTTTTTGTGTATTTGTTTTGTTGTAGCTTATTGTTTTCTTTCGACACACCATTGCTTATAATGGTAAATAAATCATTCACAAATATCTCAATATTTTTGAAGTCAAAGTAAAACCGACGAAAGCGCAAATTCAAAAGTTGTGTGTTGTCCTTTCGTACTGACTTGGAGGCAAAAAGAAGTTTTGTTTCGATCAGCTTTTCTGTTTTCTTCATGTTGTTAGTTCTAATTTTATTAATTCCCAGCTCATGGTCTGTAAGAATCTTCAAATCAAATTTGTCACCTGATAAAAGATCAAGGTCGCGTGGTTGGCGGTAAAATTCTAAATTCAGATCGCGATGTTTAGCTTCAATGTTTTCTAACAATTTCAACATTGTCTCGTTTTGCAGGATTCGATATGTTTCGCCACTGTCTATATAGTATTCGGATAACACGAATGGATGTAGCTTTCCGAGTTGTTCTAGACACGTTATCAAGAGATTTGTCTTATGTAAATTCTTCTCCACAGACAATTGTATATCAACAAAACTGTCTGCATTTTTCATATCTGTTATTGGATCTACAAAGCTTTTTTCGATATCTGTCAAAGGTGTCCTAAAATTTTCAAGTAAGCCTCGTAATTCACGTAGTTTCTGTACAGGAACTTGCCCAGGTTTACTGTTCATAGATATCAGATGTTCAAGTATCAAATTTGAAATAGACTCTATACTTGCATATTCAGCTAAAACAGAAACAACAGGCAGTCGGACATGAACACGTTTGTTGATAGAGTTTACAAATTCTAACCCTTTCATTGAATCCATTCCAATGGAAACTAAATTTGTACTTGGCGTCAAGATGGACATTTCAACAGCAAAAACATCTGCTGCTATAACCGAAGTTATCCTGATCGTTTCTTGAATTTGCTTTTGTGTTGACAATTTCAATAAATCATCCGTATCCATCAAAATATTTGTAATCTGGGAATTTTCTATAAAAATATCTAATATACGGAGCTCTCTTAAAATAGGGACTACTCTGGACATAATTGATACGTCTGCCGTTTGTCGAATCACAGTTTTCCAGTCAATAGTTGCACATATTACTTGTATTGAGTTTTTTATTAGTAGATATAAAAAACATTCTCTTATGTCAGTTCTTGTTAATGAATTGTAGCCTTGAGAGTCAAAAAATTGTTCAAGACCGTCCTTAACTTTCATCAGTCCAAGCTGAAGTGGACCCCAGTTTATTGTTTGCCCCGAAAGCCCTGTGCTCTGTCTGTAGAAGGAAACAGCATCCATAAATGAATTCCCCGCTCCATAATTGAGTTGCCCAACATTCCCAAAAGCAGATGCTGTTGACGAATGCAGTACAAAATAATCTAAATCCATGTCTTTTGTTACCATGTGTAGATTCCATGTACCTAACACTTTTGGACGAAGAACTTTATCAAGCTTTAATTCTGTCATATTCAAAATAATGCCATCGTCAAGAACTGCAGCTCCTTGAAAGACTCCTTTTATAGGTTGACTTGAATACTTCATCCGAATCATTTCAAAAGCGTTCTTCAAAGATAAAATATCTGTGATGTCAGTTTCTACAAATTCAATTTTGCAGGTAAATGTATCCATAAGTGTCTGCATCCATGCGATGTGTTCGTCAGTAGGATTTCTACGTCCAAATATAAATACAGCACCACCGCCTAATTCGCAAATTAATTTCACAATCTCTTGTCCGAGACCAGTTAAACCCCCTACGACAACGTACGACGAATGTTTACCAAACAGATCATTTCGTGTTGATGCAACATCAAGCCTTCGAACAGTGTCTACAATGTCATCTTTGTCTTTGGTATCGAAACAAAATGTTCTACCATTCCCACATGCTATTGGAATCTTTTGCAGTATGCCAACTGCAGTATTTGTGACTAACCATTGTTTGATTAGACAGAGTGATTTAGACAAATTGTGTCTTTGTAAAACTTCCTCGTTGTTGACGAGCTTTAACCTTAAAGATGGACAAACATAGCGCAAAAGTCTTTCATTTGTTTTGCTGATAAGATTTGTGAAAGAAAATATTTCAACTGATAAATGGTTATTTTCAGTCAATATTGTTTCCAATTTGTCAACATTTGTTGACAAAAAGATAATTTGCAAAGCTGGTGTAATCCTAAAAGACTCTAGTTCAGCTAAGTTGAAAATGTTCACACTGGATTCCTTGTGTCTACCTGTGTATTCAAGGATACACTCTAGAAGATGAACAACATGAATGGTGGCTACAGTCTCATCATATAATATGGATATTGGATTTAGTTTTGATATTTCATCTGCAATTGAGAAAAACATTGCAATTTGAAGAAGAATTCCAGGTTGATAGTTCGGAAATCGGATTTTTTCTAAAATGCAGTCTTCAGGCACGACTACAAAATTGGATGCATTAACTGGGTAACATGTGACATATTCTTCATGCAACTGTACTCTGTGTGGCTTCTCTAAAGACTTTAAATCAGTGGTCGACCTATGAATTGCTTTACCGCAAGTTTCTGCAGAAATTAACTGATGTCCATTTGTACAATACAACTTCCAAGGATCATCTCCACCCACGATTTCTGTCAAACTTGCTGGAAACCATAATTGGTCTGTATAGGAAGACATTACTTCTAATTCTACTGAGCCTTCATATACTTTTGACAAGTGTGTGTGTCTGAAAAAAGGCCGAGTTATCTTATTGTATTTCTCTGATTTGAGTTCCAATGCATCATTTGCATTGTATGTGTTCATTCTGAAAGTTGGTTCATCAATGGTACTTCTCATGAGCGTGCTTGAATAAATGCATTGTTTCTCAAACTTCAATTCTGAAGGTAGTAACTGTTCATTGTGTTCATTGTTCATAACTTCCTGAAGACAGATCAGGTCAGATTCCTCTTCAAAATCGATAAGAAACAGCTTTGTAAATACTTCTTCTCTCATTAAACATCTGACCATGCCCCATAACTCAGACCCTAGTATATTGACATGGCCATTGTCTTGTAGGCTTACTTTTGGTTGGGTTTGTTTGGTTAGAACATACATAACAACATCTACTTTTTCGTGTATCAACTTTTGACACAATTTTGTTAATATGACACACGAAGTCTTTACCGTATTGAATATATCTTCGGGTGACATATTTTCGCCTGAACAATCACTGCATCTTGGGCAATAAACGATTTCCGAAATGTTCTGGAAGTTTCCAAATGTTGTCATTACGTAATCATATAAATCCTGGATAACATTGTTACATATTTCGTCAATATGCGACGAAACTGTAATGCCTTTTGAATCTGGTAAATACTTTTCCATCATTTGCTGTGCTTTGGCTTCAACTGTAACTATAAGCGCGTTTGATACAAAGATATCGTTCTCAAATTTCCGATCAAAGCTAACCGGTTGCCATCGTATTTCATAAAATTTGTTTTTGAGTGGATTGTCTGGAACAGTAGGTGACACATTCTGAAGCTCACATCCTATCATTTCTATTGCCACGTCTCCATTTTCGTTGATTACCAGCATATTCATAGTTGATCTAAAAATATTGGTTTTCACTAACTGTCCAAGAACGTACAATCGTTGCCCTGGTTGTTTATGGACTATAAGGGATTGTATACTCACAGGTACAGAGATGTCTCTTGTTTTCTCTAACTCATTAGGATCAAATGATAAAATAGTTGTTTGAAATGCTCCATCTAAAATAACAGGAATTAAGTTGCTTCTGAACTCCGAGTCAAAAACTTTTGCTGATACTTCCATGGAAACAAGATATTGATTTTTTAACCGCCTACAGTCTTTGATCACCGAAAGGTCCTCCCCATAATGGAATCCGAAATCGTTAAGTTTGGAATAAAATGTCTTTCCCGTAGCATACATTTCTAATTTAGTTTTCAGTCGAGTAATGTTTATAGGACAAGGCGTTGGGCGGGTGGCTCTTTTCATTTCAAATTTGCATATAATTTTTTCATTCGATTTAATATCGATCGTCTGGTTTAAATGATCCGCCTGTGTTGTCAATTTTTCAGTGTGACTTTTGTCTATTCGTAATCGATTTACAAAGCGTAATGATATTTCTAGCTCCGATGTAGGTAAATGTAAAAGACATCGTGCTATTTCTAGGGCAATTTCAGCATGAACAGCTCCTGGGGCAATGTGTACTTGTTCTACTATATGCTGGTAAATATAAGGCGTTGTTAAGGGTGTGAATTGAATTGTGAAATCCTTTGACAGTACTTTTTGCATAACGAAGAGATGTTTTTTTGTATTCTCCTTTATTCCCTTGAGGTTGTTTTTTAATGTTTCTGATGACATCAATACTTTACAGCGGTTAAACTTGTATTGTGGTATATCTGTGAGGCATTCATCTCCGTGAAACATTTGTTCAAACTGTATGTCGTAACCGCATTCAAAGAGTCTGGACAGTGCAGAAACAAACGTGCGAATCTCATCTGGCTGATTCAAGGAAGGGATGGATACAGCTTCCAAATTTGTTATGCTTCGTAGATGCGCTTTGGCAACTGGCTTTGGTCCTAGTTCTAGTACAATGTTTTTCCTATTCTCTACCATCGAATTCGATACTGCCTTGGACAAGTGAACCGGTTGTCGTAAATTCTTTGCCCAATACATAGGCGTTGCCATGAAACTGCTATCTATTTTTTCTCCAGTAACGGTTGAAATAATTTCATATTCTGGTGTCATGGGTTTCAGGTCGTCAAGATACTTTGGTAGTTCTGCACTTGCATCATCCATGTGATAGCTGTGATATGCACAGTTAACATCTAGAATTTTCATCAGTGTATTTGGCATTGTCCTCTTAAGGTCTTCCTGTATATCTTCAATCGCTTCTTTATCTCCAGAGATGACGCATGCCTCTTTACTACTGTACACTCCTATGCTAAGCTTTCCATCGTATTTTAAACATTTCTCCTCAATTTCACTTATGTCACATTTGCCAACAACCATCATTCGACCGCCGTTCGCTTTGCTGGATAAAGAAGAACGATAAAAAATTATTTTGACCGCATCTTTCAAATTAAACACTCCTGCGGCATGAGCCGCTGCTACTTCTCCAACGGACTGTCCTACAATTATATTTGGGTGAATACCGAGAGATCGCCATAAGTGGAACAGTGAAACCTGCCATGCAAATATGATCAATGGACCTTTGAACGAATTCGTTAAAAACGAATTTGTAGGATTTTTAATTTCGTCGACGATTGAAATTTTGGTATATTGTTGAAGTTCCTCGTCGATTCTTATAAATGTTCTTCGAAAAGCTGTATCTCTATCGAGCATTTGCTGGCATGTTCCAGTCCAAACTGTTCCAACACCGCCGAACAAAAAGATCATATTCAGTTCGTTTGACCTTATTGGAAAAATGTTTTGTAGCTTACTTTCTTTATCTAATATTTCTTTGCTAATATCGTGTATTGTTTTGCCAATAAAAGCAACTCTGTAATTAAAATGTTCTCTTTTCAACAATGACGTGTAGGAGATATCCTGGACGTTGTACGAGTCTGTTCCTAGCTTTGATTTCATATGCTCTAAAGTCTTCATAACAGCTGGAATACTTGTTCCTGATATTGCTATCATACAATAATCAAAGACAGGATCTAAGCGTTTATTATTAGATTTAGTTGGAACTTTTTTCACAATGGCATGACCATTCGACCCACCAAAGCCAAATGAATTTATACTGCCGTACCTAGCTCCGTCTGGTCTAACTGGCCATGGTATTGTTGAAGTTGCAACTTTTAAGGCGGAGTTTTTAAAATCGATGTTTGAATTCCCTCTCTCTTCAGTATAATGCAAAGATTGAACTATTCTACCATGATTTATCATTAAGAGTGTTTTGATCAAACCGGCAATGGCAGCGGCGGATTCTAAATGTCCTATATTTGATTTCACAGATCCCATAGCAATAGTCGGCTCATTGTTAAAATACGGTCCAAAGAATTCAGACAATGCTCTCATTTCTATTGGGTCACCAACTGGGGTTCCGGCTCCTTAAAAGTAGAAAGAAACTATGAGGCAAAATTTAAAGAATGCACATGTTGTCCGGACTAAGCTTGCAATTCAAATTATCATAAAACAAGAAGTAAGCAGTAAAATATGAGCGAACGAACGGACGGACAATGTCATATATATTATGTCAGTTAACTGCTAGTAGTCTGTTGTTATTTATGTATTATTGTCATTTTATTTATTTTCTTTTGTTACATCTTTTGACATCAGACTCGGACTTCTCTTGAACTGAATTTTAATGTGCGTATTGTTATTCTTTTACTTTTCTACATTGGCTAGAGGTATAGGGGGAGGGTTGAGATCTCATAAACATGTTTAACCCCGCCGCAATTTTGCGCCTGTCCCAAGTCAGGAGCCTCTGGCCTTTGTTAGTCTTGTATGATTTTAAATTTTAGTTTCTTGTGTATAATTCGGAGTTTAGTATGACGTCCATTATCACTGTACTATTATGCATATTTTAGGGGCCAGCTGAAGGACACCTACGGGTGCGGGAATTCTCGCTACATTGAAGACCCATTGGTTGCCTTCGGCTGTTGTTTGCTCTATGGTCGGGTGGTTGTCGCTTTGACATATTCACCATTTCCTTTCTCAATTTTATTAGCCCTACTTTTAGAGTGTGAAATAATTTTATTAATTTTATTATAAAGATATTGAGTGAAAACAATAATAAAATTTAACAGAAGAATTTCACCAGCAATTAACTCTTATGTTGACCATTTATTTTTACCACCGTATAGCAGGTGATTTTCCCATATTTTCGCGGATAAAACAAAATTGCCAAACCAAATTCCGCCAATTTAAAACGGGTACATGGAAATCTATTGGTAAAAGTTTTGAATCCGCCAAAATAATAACCGCCTAATTATTCCGTATACCTTATTCATAGAAAATCGCGAAATTTAACATCCGCGAAAATAATCTGCTATACGGTATTAGACAGGCAAAATAAATCTGCCCTCCAGCAAATTTATGTAACATCTAAAGTTGATTGGTGTGAATTTAGTTTATATATCACCTATTATTAACTTATATTCATGATCTCGAGAATTCAATTTCCTATAAGCGAATGATACCATCAAGTGAGCATCAAGTCCAAATATCAGGACAGCTAAGCGAGACTAAACTTTCACTTTCTTGGCGGAGATGTAATCTTGGTTTAAATATATCATCTCGAAATTAACATTTCAAATGTTCTTTAAACTATTTTTAACTCAATTTAGATTTCAAGCTATTCCATTAACTCCTTCTATATGATTATGATTACATTGAGAGAAAAAACACCTTAGCACTACACGGTGTATAGTTATAACAAGTTGAATTTCCATGACTGGCATCAGGGGGTCACTTATTGGATATGCTAGGAAATAATTATGGAAGATCAAGTTTTAATTTTTAAATGTGAATTCATACAACATACCACATTGATGGCATGGAAACTGAATAAGATGATGTACATGTCTTTTACTCCTAATAATTTTATCATTACCGCAAATAAAAGAGACATGCATAGTAACAGAAATATAACTATTGAATTTAGCAGTACACCACTGGATCTCGTTAATCATGCTGATCTGAAAACCATATTGAGCCAATTTTATATGGCTCACGAATTATAGAATTTCATCAAAGAGAATACTATATGTAACTAACTTTGAAGTATTACAGAAAGCATTTAATCATACCATGAGCTTCAACGTGCTGGATAAAGGATGGATCCACTTTATATCGTCTAAATACATCTTCAAGAAGGACTCGTTGCTGTTTTGAAGATGGTGCGATTATAGGAGTACTTGTTTTTCCATTTTGATTACATCCGCATGCTATAGTGCCCCATATCTTATCTTTATCTTTCAGTGCCTAAAATGAAGTTTTCAAACTTAAAATTGAGAATGGAACTATTATGCAGATGTTATGTGTATGATAGATATTTATACGATTTCTCCCAACAGATTGGCACAAGGGCAGCAACAAACTTTCACGCCAAACATTAACAAACAAATAAACGTCAACAATAACCATATTTTGAGATCACGTAATAAATTTTTAGATATGAGTAACAGCTTTATCAAAACAATATTTTGCTACAAAATGTATTTGTATAAGATCACACTCATGAAAATGTGGGGGCCTTGGCGGCCGAGTGGTCTTAGTAGTTACTACCAGTAATCACTAGCCAGTTAACACTGAGGTTGTAAGTTCGAACCTTGGTCGTGCGGGTGCACTCGACTCAAATCTTTATTGACTAGGATTGTCAGCTTTCCCATCGAAAGTCGATGTTTTTCTCCGACTTCCTCCACCAATAAAAACTGGCCGCCATGAAATAGGCTTATTGTGGTGCTTAAAAGTGACAAATAACTGTATGGGAAATGACCAATTTAGGTCAAACATGTACATTTTGACATGTGTATAAGCTCATACATATGTAATGATATCGAGCAACACCTATTCGAATCTTATGTATTAGCAGCTATGCTTCTATATGAGTCATACTAACCAGGCGGAAACCCAGTTGAAATAGAACAAAAGAATCGAAGCTCTTTGTTAGAGAAGGCGATAAATGCTCACTGCTATGTTTACTATAGTAACAAAAATTTTAAAAGTTAATAGAAACAAATAAAACGATAATTTTCTCCTCAATTACGAAGTGCTTTATTTTAAAACACCATTTGCATAAGTTTTCAATTAATCTATTACATAGTAATGCAGAACAATAGACCACTTTCGAGTTCATCCGTCACCGGAGAAAACTCGTCAATTATGCGCGCCTTTATGACGTTATTTACCAGATAGAGGGGATCGCCTGTATCCCTGCACTATTAACTAAATGCATAACCTCCGATTAAAAAAAAAATAACACGGATGGAGAACATATCAATCAATTAGTTCAGTAATTTTCGTGTCTGCCCTTATGTGACTCAAGAACACATTCCAAAAAATGGGTTACAATTGTATAGAAAAGAGAAAATCGAGTGCACCTTTTTATATTAGGGCGTGTTTGAGGTGTATATTTTGTCTTTAAAATGTACAAAGCAAGAGTATTTGATATATCATCTCGCTTTAGATTCTATCATTTTTATATATCAAAGCTACAGGTTGACTTTATAACATAAAAAAAGATAAAATATATGGATCAAATGAAATACCTATCTTATGAATCACAGACACAGAGTAGGTGTGTTCGAATAGCTATTTTTTTACTAAAAGTACTTGACGACAGTCTTTAAAGTTGGATCATGAAAATGCATATCTTCGAGAGAAAAAAATGTGTGTGTGATAACTAGGGTTTATAATCTTCAACCAATGAAAATTTTTAGTCTGCCCTTCCACGAAATATTAAATAAGTCTTTTTTTAAATGTTTAAGAATTTTTGAAAACCAATCAGACAATAGTTTTTAGTTGAATCAATGCAGACAAGATCATTAACTGATGCTCATTAGCTAGTAGATACATTTGTCTTTTAAAATACAACTGACATACAGGATCGTAATGGTGCTATGTGGATAATTTATCGGTTTTCAAGAGCAAAACTGGCAGCGCGTCATCCCTACAATGGCTACCATTTCTACGATTGTAAAAATGAACTGGTGTAATGGGGAGATAATTTTGACGAAGAAGAATCCTGACTTTTAACATGATGAATAAAATTAATATATCTGGAGAAAGTTTTGTCTTTTAAGAATTGTCATTCTTTATTGTGGTCAACTAGAGATGACCTAACTCGCACAGCTTACATCTATTGATTAGGGATTTAAGCTAAATGTCTAATTTATTGTCGCTCAAATATACATTACTTTCAATTGTATGATGATTTTATTATAATAAAATGTTATTAAACAAACCGTACCTGACTGAGTTTTTTCAAAACTATAACACCACAACCTTCTCCCCTAACATAGCCTTCTGCGTCGTCTGCAAATGGATTACTTTTCCCAGAAGGAGATGTCATCTTAGCTTTAGCTAATACTATGAAGATACTAGGAGATAAAATGCTATTCACGCCTCCACAGATCGCCATCTCGCATTCACCTGCAAATATAGTTTTTTTTTTTGTTACAATCTAATGTTACAATATTATGTTACAATCTTATTTTCAATCTAATGTTACAATTTAATGTTACAATTTAATGTTATTTATGTTATATAATTCAAATTCAAATATTTATTGCCATATAAACTTTATCAATATTAAGTTTGGGTGACAAATACAAAATAAGTAGACAATATAACTAAAACTCACATTATAATATATATACACAATCATGCACATACTATTCTAATAACCAGATCTGTATGATAAATGGACATTTAATCTGCTTAAACGGTACAGAAATCAAGAGTATTTCGCTGTTACTCAAAGCTATCTGTATACTATTGTATTGTATGACAGTTGTGTTTCACTTGTTCCGTTGATGTTTACCCTTTAATCTTACGTCAGTTCTTATTGACTTCCCCTTTTGTAAATTTGCTTTGGAGTTTAGTATTAATGTGATACTTTTCAAAGCCCAGAAGAATTTGTTTACGCCAGAGTTTAAACATGTATTATTTAGTGAAATGGCAGCATTTATATAGCGGGGAAGTTGCAAACAAAACTTTACGACAAAAGAGATGATTTCAGCTTTCCAATTGTGAACTTTCGTTTCTAAGTAGCAGCATTCCAACTGCACCTGTATACGGGGTATATATCGTCGATTTGATACTATATTCCCGTGCTTGTATTTCCTATAATGATTTTGATAGATGGTTGCTGCTTACCAGGAAACTATTAAACCAAGAGTTCCAAATGGTGAAGTTGAAATCATCCCTTCGTAAATTTTACGGACGCCATCACGAGATGGTTAACCGTTATGAAATAACCGTTTCACAGATGATATCGGATAATTATGCTCCTTACGTCGCAAATACAATCCCCTTCCCTTTCATGAATGTGATCTACCGAATTCGACTATTTACCGGATTTGTTATAACATGAGCAACACGAAGGGTGCCACATGTAGAGCAGGATCTGCTTACCCTTCCGGATCACCTGAGATTACCCTCAGTTTTAGTTGGTGTTCGTGTTGATTATCCTTTAGTTTTCTATGTTGTGTCTTGTGTACTATTGTTTGTCTGTTTGTCTTTTTCATTTTTAGCCATGGCGTTGTCAGTTTATTTTCGATTTATGAGTTTGACTATCCCTCTGGTATCTTTCGCCCCTCTTTTGAAAGGTTTTACCCTGCATTAAATGGATACAATTTTAGCTAGCAGGATAACAGGGTTTGTACATTTTACTATGTTGACTGTTTGTTACAACAATAAAAATCATAAAGTGTTTAGCAAACAAGCAAATCAAATAATTTGATATATTGTAATCTCATAAGAAATATTTGTCTAAATTTAAAGCTGTTGTGAATCTATAATTAATTACCAACTTGATGAAGAACGCAAATACCTACAAAAAGTTTCAGTATGGTGATAATGAAAATATGCATTAGTAAGACAAAAACATTGTGAAAGTGACATTTTCATTCTATTCTATGCAGTATAAATAAAACTTCAAGAGAATACTACACAATGTATCCAAACAAAACATATCATTTTAGCACTTTCATATTCTTCTTAATAAGTTGAAAATTCAGTTGAATATTTCTGCTGTAACATGAAAGATGTAATAGTTATAAAAACCTGTACGAATTGCTTGACATCCCATATAAACAGCTGTCATTGATGACGAGCATGCCGTGTCCACCGCCATTGAAGGTCCGCGCAGGTCATAGTGATTTGAAATTCTGTTTGCGGTAAGAGATGAATTGATACCAGTCACCATTGTGTTATTGGACTCATTACGGCAATTTGCAGCTCCACACATCATGTCATTATTGGTAACTCCTAAAAATGGAAGAATGAATGAATTTGTGCTTCTTTGTTATATATCTATATGTTTTTTTTAGTGATTAAGATCATAACACAATGTTGACTGCTGTATTTTTGACATTTTTACCTTATATGTCTGTTTGTTTTGTTCACGCATCATTGTCAATATAATGGAATTTGATATGACTGTTATACAAGTAACAGGTTTATCTAGCTATAAAACCAGGTTCAATCCACCATTTTCTACATAAGAAAATGCCTGTACTTAGTCAGGAGTTGCTAGATTTTCGTACTTGAATTTTATTGCCTTTGCCATGTTCTGCAGACAATTTAGTTTTTCAAAACAGTTTCACATACTAAGATTTGAATTCAGCTGATCCATAAACATGTAATGCATTTGTAATTAATATACTTACCAATATACACTCCAGTATTTGATCCTTTCATGTTTTGCATTGTAAATCCTCCATTTTCTAAAGCCGAATGGGTAACTTCTAGTGTTAAGCAAGTTTGAGGATTTATCCATCCTGCTTCGTTGTCGCCAATTCCAAAAAACTTGTTGTCCCACTTGTCAAATCTGAGGAAAAGAAGTAAATATTTATTATACCTCGCGGTAAATATCCATGAAGAAAATATGTGTCTACCTTGCACCGAACATTTTGCTTGACAATTATGCTAACCTATTTACTAACAGAGCATTTAGCAAATATAACACATATTGTAATATATGAATGTTTTGTCCTATTGGGAATGTGGTGTTGATGGTTTTCCTAAGTTCTGTTGCACGTAGGTTTTGTGTGATTTAACATTGTACATTTGCAGTCCGTTTGTCTATAAGACCAATCGGAATATGAATTGCTAAACTTGCTAGCATAATTTTTAAAGATAATACGCAAAATTGTTGACATTTGTCTTCTTTTTCGGTCAATTTTGATATTCTGAATATTTTGCTATAGGAAGATGTGGTGTGAGTGCCAATGAGACAACTCTCAGTCCAAATAACAATTTATAAAAGTAAACCATTATAGGTCAATGTACGGCCTTCAACACGGAGCCTTGGCTCACACCGAACAACAAGCTTTAAAGGGCCCCAAAATTACTAGTGTAAAACCATTCAAACGGGGAAACCAACGGTCTAATCTATATAAAAAACGAGAAACGAGAAACACGTATCAATAACATAAACAGACGACAACTACTGTACATCAGATTCCTGATACCAAATACTTCATAATATGCAACCCTCAATATGACACTCTGTAATAGAAAAATAAAAAGGTGAACTGAATATCTTCAAGTTACAAAATATTATCACTGAAGGTTGCACTTTGTAAATACAGCTGTTTCTCAAAACACGCCTCTTTTGGGGAGTAATTGAATATTCATAGAAAATTGATTTTGTTTACATACTGGTTCCCAGTTATGCTCTCTGTGTTCCATATCGCAGAGACAGAACTTGGGAATGTTACCAGTAAATAAACACGTGCATATTGTTTACATTGAAATCTGTGGTAACCTTTCATTCGAGGTAGGGGTAGTTAAGAAAATTAGTGTAAGTTTAAACTCTGAGAAGTTTAGGGCATATAAACGTTGAAAATATGCCGCACAGCCCTATATTTTGACCTTTGAAAAAAAATGTGGTGCATATGAACTTTCAATTCTAGGATAAGATTTTTTTCAAAACTTCATAGTAAAAGTGGTACAGTTTTAGCCGTAAAAGGAGTTCCTATGGGAAATTGCATTGTCAATATTTACAGAAATGCAACCTGAAAAGTTGCGTTCCGTTTGTTAAGGATGATTGCTTGCCATGGTTTGGATTTTTTGTCAGATTTTCGAAATCCTCTGGTTTTATCCATTCGAATGCTTTAAAAAAATTTGCCCATGGACCCTCATTTTTCTTTTTATAAATCTTTTACATGTATAATTATAAGCCATTTGTAAAAGTCTTATAAAATCATATTTATCTGAGTAGCGAATTTCCTTAAGATTGATCTCTCCGTAACTTATTTGCTAATAAGAGTGTAACATCTAAACTTGGGTAGAAGATAATACCATAACATAGAAGCTCGTTTGGAGTTGAAAATGCTGCCCCGAAGGGAATCTGCACAAATGCATCTAAACATTTAGCTTTTTTAATGATATAATTTTTATGTTGCAACATTCCAGCAACGTCTGCTTACGAAGTATATATCTTCTAGTTGATACGATATTCCAGGGCTTTTATTTCCTATCATGATTTCCTTGATAGAGTGTTCCAACTCACAAAGCAGCTAGTAAACCAAAAATTCCCATTGATGAAGATGATCAAATCGTCCCTTCGTAAATTTTATGGACGCTATCCCGAGTTGGTTGACCGTTATGGAATATCTGCTTTACATATTACAACGCATATGTTCCAATTGTCACAAGTACAACCCCGTTTCCTCTTCCCCGACTGTGACGTACCGAATAAGACTTTTTACGGGTTTTTAATAATTCGATTAATACGAGTGCAACTTGTAAAGTAGGATCTGCTATCCCTTCAGGAGCATATATAAGATCACCCCCAATTTTTGGTGGACTTTGTGTCTTTAGTTTTCTATGAATTTTATGATTTATGTGTACTGTTGTTTGTATTATAATAAGAAAATAGGTTGATATTCGCGTAATGTAACATGGTCTGCTTACTTGTCTCTTCCCTCAGACTCTAAACAGAAGAACTACATCTGTGAGAGCTGGGTTTTAACATGTTCAGGGAACTACAATGTAGCTGTAACAATGCCTCGGATGATGTATGACATTGCTGTCGATGTAAAGGCAAGCCGGGCGCTGTGTTGCCGATGTTGAGACAGGCCGGATTCAACTGACACCTGCTGTATAAGTTTCAAAATTCAAACTTTTTAATAAAATAAATAAAAACAAAACGTATACCGGTATACAACGGTTACAAACAACCATTAATCAAATATTTTAGATTATTTCCTAATAGAAAACAATAAATAATTTGATATAAATTTATTTATGATTACCACTAAACAATTTAATTCCGGATGTAACGCGTCTTCTGATTGGCTGACAGCGTTTTGTCTATCAGCTCATAGACTTAATTTTGTCATGTGACTGTGACGTCATCAACGTTTGTTCGTGATTTACACCGGCTTTAAATGAAATTTCTTGTTAAATTATAAGGAATGACTGTAATATTTTTTTCTGTCTATTCGAAATAATATAAACAAAATGTGGTGGACACTTTAAAATTCAGTGTGCACCACATTTTTGATGTTATTTCTTTAAAGACAGCAAAAAATATACACCAATTCTTATTTATCTTCATTTCAATTTTAAATTATTTAGAAATCATTTTACTTTAAATCTATATAATTTTTAAATCATGACGTACCAATAAGTTACACAATTCAAACTTTGACGACTTAAAGCAGAATGTTCTTTAATATTATAGATAATATAGCAATCATTTATTTGATGGTATGCCAACATACCTTTCTTTGTCAAAATTTAATTAGAAATTACCAAATATGGTTATTGTCCGAAAAAAGGTCAAAATTTTGTATGAGTAAATGTCTTATATAAAACTGAGAGGTCGATAATAGATAAAGATTACTTGACCGGAAAACAATTTGAAGTATGATATCCCATGGTATAAAGTGTAAACAAAATATTTAACATGAAAAATTGATAATTGTAACGTCACCTATGTCCAAAATCTATGTCAAATATCTGTCACAATATTTGGCTGTCCTTTTCTTTTTTTTTTAGCCATGGCATTGTCAGTATATTTTTTACTTAAGTTTGAATATCTCTATGGTATCTTTTGTCTCTTTTTTAGGTATTTAATATACCGAATCAATTCCTGTCAACACTTTAATATCTAACTAAGATTCCGAATACATGTTTTTAAAAGAAGGGCGAAAGATACCAAAGAGACAGTCAAACTCATAGATCGAAAATAAACCTGATAACGCCAAGGCCTAAAAACAAAAAGACACAGACAAATAATAGTACATAAGACACAACATAGAAATCTAAAGATTAAGCAACACGGTCACCACCAAAAACTGGGGGGGGGGCTCAGGTGCTCCGGAAGGGTAAGCAGATCCTGCTCTACGTGGGGCACCCGTCGTGTTGCTTATGTTATTACGAATCCAGTAAATAGTCTAATTCGGTAGGTCATATTCGTGAAAAGGGAAGGGATTTGTAGTTATTCGAAATCATCTGTGAAACGGTTATTCCATAACGGTCAACCAACTCAAGATGGCATCCGTAAAATTAACGAAGGGATGATTTCAACTTCACCATTTGGAACTCTTGTTTTAATAGCTTCATTGTAAGCAGTAACCCTCTAAAATAAGACAACATGTTGCTGCAAAAAATAGTTCAAAGGTATTGTACACCATATATGATCATATATGATATACCTTGACAAATAAACCGTAGTTTTATGGTCCTTTCTGCTTAATACAGATGCATTGTTGAATAACAGATAAAATTGACAATGGAATTGGGGAATATGTTTTAAAAAAGACAACAACCCGACAACAGTAGAAAGCACACCTATGCGTCTTCAAGAGAATATCCCGCACCCGGAGGTGGACCTCAGCTGGCCCTTAAATAAAAATGTGTACTAGTTCAGTGAAAATGGATGTCATACTAAACTCTAAAACAAATAAATGAACTTAAATTTAAAAAAAAACATACAAGACTAACAAAGGCCAGAGGTTCCTGACTTGGGATGGTTTTTTTTAACCTGTGCTATTATAATAAAATTGAGAATGAATATTTTTTTAAGTTCCAGTTTTAATGTACATATTCTTAATGTACAATGTGAGATATGGATGATGATACGTCAACGAATGTTTGAAGTCTTTGGTACTGCATTATCAAGGTCTTTCCGCTACCCCTCCCACTTTTCCGTCGATGCTTTTGAAGATATCATGACTTAAATTGTACAATAGGTAGATTTCATCATGATTTATTACCATATGAGGCTGTGTAGGATTTTATTATCCCCTTTTAGAGTTGTATCCCCTTGATACACTATCTTATATTTGCATATATATCTTTAAAATTTTACAAATATAATCGTCTCAAAATTGTAGCAAGCACAGGTACAGATGTCAATGTTGATGTACATAAACAGTCATTTTGTTAACTAGACCGAAGCTAGTGAAAATTAGAAATACGCGCCAAACTGATCTCGCCTTAAAACCGATGACTTGCAATAACACCAAACGTCCTTTGAAATTTAATGACAATCATTTCCAGTAGGAAGACGAAATTCAATACCATTTGAATAACAAACGAATATAAATGTTATCAACCCTTGGACGATGTATTTCCCTTGAAATGTTAAAAACAATATTTAAAAGATTATATTTCTAGACCCGGCAGTCAAAGAGACATGGAACCTTCACTTATCTAAGTTTATTTGTCTTTTCATTTCGTCCGAGGTCAAAGGTCATAGAGACTACGTGCTAAAACTTTTTACGCTTAAATTTCAAGCTTGAATGTTGAGAAGACGATACTAAATAGCTGCATCTAAACAGTGTATAAGATAGATATATAAGGACATGGTATGCGAGCCAATGAGACAACTCTCAATCCCAGTTACAATTTGTAAAGAAAAACCATTATAGGTCAAAGTACGGTCTGAATCAACACGGATGTTCATTTCTGCTGGTGGACTGTTAGTCCACGAGGGTATCACCAGCCCAGTTTTGTGAGTATTTTATAGTCCAGACGCCATCTAAGGGAGCAACCATTTCGACGCTATCAGTCAAATTTTTTTCCCAAAGTTTTCCACTGTAAGGTATGGGGGAAATCTGCAATCAGAATATTTTTTTTGTTATCTGCTTGACCAGAATATTTATTTTTATCAACTTGGGGATCATAATATTTTTTAAGATAAAAAAAAAAAAAAACCATAACCAACCCCTCAACTCCAACCCCATGTCAAATGGTCATTTCGTAGTTGTCTATCGAGTTCATCTTAAGGAATATACTGAAAATTTGCCGCGTAGTTTATTGTTTCTTTATAATCATGTTTTAATACAGTTTGTTTCTTTTAAAATTGAATCAAAGACAGTCGTGACAAAAAACCGCATATCGTCATTTCCGCGGTTTGAATTTATTATTTTGTGTACAAATCAATACATAACTCTAGATGAAAGTTTGAACTTACCCTCTACACCAAACTCCCCGGCAGTTCCTGCTCCGATGGAGTATAGGAAAATAGTTCCGGAACGGAAACGATCACTGTACGGAGTTTTGCTCTATACGTGCTCAGAAGTAAAAGTTTTCCACCAAGTTTGATATCTGATATGTGTCATACGGTTTACGGTACTAAAAAAAAATGATTTTTATAAATGATTGATCTGATGGTATTTGTAGAAATAACCTAGCGTTAAATACGAATTATAAGCCAATGAAAAGAAAGCATGTAACTGTATAGTCACACCTTTTTCTGGGAATAGTAAAATCATGTGATAAATTTTATGTGGATTTCTTATTAACCGTCTTCACTTCTTTTAATTCAATTCGGCTAAATGTATAGTATACGTCAGAAGTAGATTTATTATCAAGATACTTAATCAATGAAACTCCTTTTTCAAAATGTAGCTAATTTCTTTGCTTGTTTCTTTAAGTAAATCAAGCAATATCTTCATTTTATATAAAATGATAACATTTATAATTATCAAGAGTTTTATTTTTTATTAATTTTATAAATGCTTAAAACACAGGTGACACAGTCGGAAATCATACCCCGGTTTGACCCCATTTCTTAAAGCAACAATTGAAGTCACGTGACTACCATATTTGATCTTTTTTTTTTGTCATTTTTTTCTTCAACTGAAACGAATCTGTTTCCTCCAAAAAGTCATATCAAATGACATCAAAGCATGCTGTTCGTTACAAATGCAAATTGTATATACTTTTGACAAACCATATATGCATTTAAATAGACAAAAATAACCCGATTATAAATGGTAGAAAATCATACAGATACAGATCATTACAATTTGCAAGACAGCAGTTTTCATAAAACAAAGACTAGTCTAGTTAAATATGGGGAAGTTTAGTCTATAAAACCTAACATTATAGATAAATATTTATTTTATTATAGTGTCACATATTGATTGACAAATATTTACAAATCACAGTATTCAATAAAACAATCAATACCCAGTCATAACTTTGACTGATATGCTAATATGCAATACCACAGTAAACCTGTACCAGTCAACAGATTGGTTGTAGGTGTTAGACCACCAATGCACCCAAAGTAAAAGTAGTTCTCCCCTGCTAAAAATAGCACGTTCGATTTCATTTTTTAAGCAAACTAACAAAAACTTCCATAGCTTCTAGAGAAAAATAATGAGGTGTGTCACGGAATCAGACTATATACATGTAGGTCTCGTAATGGAGAAACAGGCGCATCTTTTGTGCAAGATTTCGAATGGCGCTATGTTCAAAAATCTAAAACAAGGGCTCAAAATTTGAAAACGAAAAATGAAATACACAGGGGGTTTTGTCCTATTCAATAGCTTAGAGAGAAAAATAATAAGGAATGTCACGGGATCAGACTATGTAAATTTTGTAGATGAGAAACAGGCGCATCTTTTGTGCAAGGTTTCGAATGGCGCTATGTTCAAAAATTAATTCGTATCTAGACAACTTTTTTTTATAAATAATGCCCTGCGCAAACTTTCACAAAACAAAATGTCACTGTATGCGTCGTAAACAATATTTATTAGCAATAAACAGAATTATAAGGGTTATGAAATCAAGACTTAAAGATTGGACGTTTTGTTAATCATTTTTTGTTAATGTTCTGATACAAGTTATAAGAAACATGTTAATAATTTCACTTATTAAAGTAAACACATATCATTGTTATAGTTAACTCTAAATTTTGTTTCTGAAATGACTAATTATAATATGTTGACCTAGCTTAATCTTATTAAATCATTTTCCGTCCAACAATTGGGTATGGTATGATATTCAAGTACGGTCACTCTTATCAATTATGTCAAGAAGATTTGACACGCAGTTTTAAGTTCTTCGTATGATAAATGATGGGCGCTATTCCATAAACTGCGATAATAATTCTGATTAAAAGGTCATTTGAATTGGGAATTGGAAATTCATGTTTTCTAATTCGTCACTTAGTTTAATGCTTCAAAATTAGTTCAAATAGCATGTTTATATATTATATTGTCATAAAAGCCTTAATATCTAATAAAATTAGTATATTTAGCTTACAAAGTCCTTATGTGTACAATAAAGTAGTATTCAGTTTTAGTGGAAAATTGTTTTAGCGTTAATTAAGCTATAATAATTAAAAATTGTTTGCAAGATCCTCTCTGTGATTAATGTGAGATAACTCTGGTTAATCTTCCAAACGTGGGGAGATAATATAATTCGGTTTTAAAACAAACTCAGTTGGAAAAAGTGAAAGTCCAAATCATGATATGTAGTTGGAAAGCATCGGAAACCAAAAGTTCTAATAAGGGATCACTTAACCCAGATTTATGTAAATTGAATAAAACAAAAACATTCAAGTATAGTTAGAGTTTATATACTATTTTTTTTTCATTTTACGGTTAATGAGTGATAAAAAATTCTGAGATGAGTGCCTGTGAAAACACATATCCATTTTTTACAGTTTATATAAGTTGTGAGAAAATACAAAACTAGCAGAAGGTTTGAAACTGGACACAAATTAAACCTACAATTGCTCTTCAGTGAATAAACCAAATAAAATAGCTAGCACGTATACAAAGAAAGAAACATATTTAAGATGGAAAAACATCTGGGGTTGATATTACCTAAATATTCAATATTGTGTTGATGTAAAAACCCAATACACTAAGGAGCTTGGTGGTGAAAAACCCAATTTGATATTAACTTGAGGGGTGAATTTGAATTGATAATGCAATAAAAAACTTAATCACCCAATTACATAATAAAATGGTGGGTAAAAACCCCAATTCGTGAATTCTTATCTGGAGCTCTGTCTTAACATGTCTAGACTGTTTTTTTTCTCACTTTTTAAGGCTGTATGGTTGCCTATAATTACTTTGTTATTTTAACCTCTGGAAAGCTGTCTCATTGGAAATTATACCACATATATACAGATTTTTATATGGATTGTAGACCTGAAAAAGATGATCAAAGTTGAATATGCTGCAAACTTCAAACAACCTACTACTTATTTACCATGCCTGTTTATCATGAAACTTTTGATCAGAACTATATATAAGTGATTTCATCATTTCTTCATATGTGTACCACTATCAATCAACAGAACAAATGCGAATTATTTTTTTAATATTTGCATATGGTTTCCTTTAATTTCTCACATCTATTTTATTTGAATTTAGGGAAATAAGTATTATTTATATTAACAAATCTCATGTCGATATATAACATGTACAACAATCAAACATCAACCCACACCAAACTGGCTGTAGTTGAAAAACATCAAAAGGGAAAATACAGTGAAATTTGGAGAATTTACATTATCACATGTACATGCATTTGATATATTTAAAATATTTTTTTCAAATTTTTAGTTTTAGGTTCCACCTACATGTAACTACCATATTAGAAAACTGGGATTTAAACGCTAGTCTATTAGAGGGATATTTCCAGTGGTGAATCCAGAAATTTTCATAAGTGGGGGCCCACTGACTGCCTAAGAGAGGGCCCACTCCGGTCATGCTCCAGTGGTTCTCTAAATAATCAACCATTTTTTCCCAGACAAGGGGGGGGGGGGGGGCTCTTAATTCGCCTTTGATTTCATTGGTTGTAGTTTTGGAATTTTATTTTATCATGAATCAGATTTGAACAGGACTTGGGGAATGAAGGTAAAGACCGAATGTCAGTTTTAGTCTTATAATTTATATACATGTACTTTAATTTTAGTCTTATAATTTATGTACGTGTACATATATCACTGATTCAGTGGTGATGGTGAATAGCTATATATAGACACTGACAAGTCTTAACATTTTATAGTTTTGAATGTTTCTTCATCAGTTGACTAACATTAGGTGGATGTATGTTTTTATTTCCAACAGAGGGGCACTCATGCTCAACCTATATCAATTTGTGCATGAAGCGATTGATAGTTGCCAGACACTGAATGATTATACCACAAATTTGCATATATACTTTAAATACCATAAAAAAAAATCATGTCTTTTTCAGGACTTCTGATCCAACCATGTAGTATGGCATGTTATTGAGATATGGTTCTGGTTGGTGGATGTTCATGAAGGACCTGTAGTACAAAGTATATCACTGGATTAAGCTCTCTGTCTAAGTGTATTATTAAAGTGCTTTGCTTTGAGCTCGGTTCATTGTTATGCAATTCATTCTTTGTGAAATAAAGATTTTACAGACAACTCTCATGTACTAGGATGTCTCAAAGTATTATCATTTCTATGTACAATGTAAGTAACATGGAGATAAAATCATTTTATTTTTTGTTTGAACCAAACATTATTTGTCCATTGACCAAATTTGTTTTGCTTTCACCAGCTTTGAAGAAGATATTATCAAAGAATTGATAAAAAACAGCACAGAAGCTTACTTTCTAGCTCATCAGGCCCAAGCATCATGTTAGGCATTGTCATTACTAAAAACCAATAAATGTCTTCTTATCTGAGGATCAATTCAACATTTTAAAGTGTTTTACTAATGATACTGACAAGCCACCACAAAGATATATAAATAGAACCATACAAATAGTTAGCAAATACATATAAAAAAAGATGTGATATGATTGCCTATGATACACTTCTCCACAACAGACCAAAATGACATAGAAATTAACAATTACAGGTCACCTCACAACCTTCAACAATGAGCAAAGCTAATACAGCATAGTCAGCTATAAAAGGTCTCGAAATGACAATGTAAAACAATTCAAAGGAGAAAAATAACAGGCTTATTTATGTACAAAAAATAAAGAAAAAACGAATATGTAACACATAAACAAACGACAACCACTGAATTACATGCTCCTTATATCATGTTCTCAGATATCATCTCCCAATTTAAAAAATCATGAAAAATTGAACCTATTATGTGTTGCTCTCCTAGCTATAAAATGTATCCAATATCAAAGATGTGGAACATATTCTATCATAATCATTTGGTAACTAATGCAATTAGTGTCTCTTCCATGCCCGTTTTGAACATAAAAACTAAACTAAATATAACATAAACAACACTCCTAATGCTCAGGTTGGTTGTCATTGTGCAACACAGTTAATAACACATATAGGAAAATCATAGAACTACATTTATCATAAAACACTGTCAAACATCCAAACATACTATCCACACTCATCTGTGTCCACACTTGTTCGGTTTTATAAAATGTTTTATGTAAGTTCCAATTATAATAATTTTCGCTGAAGCATTTGGTATAAATTTGAAATTTCTGGAATAAAGTGGTGTTCTGTTTTTGTGCGTGTGTGTGTTTGTGTATTTGTGTTAAGGGGTGTTGCACTTCTTTCTTGTATTTGTCTTTAAGAATCGAGTAACGCAGATTAATAAAGACAGCATGTCTGCTTCATTTGAGTTCTGACATAATTGAATACACCATATTAAAGCTACAGCTGCTTTAACAAGCAGGAGGATCAATGCTATTGGAAATTATATGATACATATCAGAACTTGAAACAGTGTATTCTTGACAGCAGAATAAAATTTGTGTTATTCACCTGCTTATTCAATTTATACCTCAAATTAAAGTATACATATTTATTTTTATTATCATTACAAGAATACGGCTTTAAAAGAGAACATTTTCATGATTACTTGGGAGACGATGCTCTCTACATGATTTTAGGGTAATTTGTCTCATCAAACTAAGAAACTTAATGATGATGAATGCGGCGGAGGACATTTTAGCGCATTGATAGGACATATAAGCGAAAAAAGTCGGACGTTTTAGCGCCAAAGTAGAACCCATTTTAGTGCCAGGTTTTTAACCAATTTTAGCGAAAATTAAAATTTTAAAAGACCGTTTTAGCGAAATATGTTTAACCCTTTATAATAGATAATATATATGATAAGTAATAAAAAAAACTCAAATAAACTCAAGACAGCACAATATAAAACATATCATGTCCATCAAAAAACAGCACTTAAAGTCTAAAAGATTAAATCTAATGTAAAAAGTCCATTCTAGTCTGGAATTTATTTCCTAGATAAAATACAGCGCTATAAGATTGCTCATTATAATGGGCATGGAACGACTCTGGACCATTATTTGTTCACTTTGATTTGCACAGAACTTCTGTCCAAAGCTTAGGTGGGAACATCAATCTTCAGACGCATAGTATTCGGTCAGATAAACTCTTCCAAGGTCTTCCAATACTGTGTCTATCCTATACCGATATCCATCACACATTACACTTTTCTTTCCTCTGTTCGTTTCAACAACTTCTGTGTATTTCCATGAAATTATAAACAACTTAAACATTAAACCAGTATAAATTACTGTTCATGGTATAGTAAGGTTAGCATTATTCAACCAGTTGAGTTTTCGCTTAATTGGGCTCTGGAAAATACAAGTGAACAGATTAATCCTACGCTAAAATGGGCTCTAATGTCTGCGCTTAGATGTTCCCATGTAGTTTAAATTTCGCTAAAATGTCCTGCGCCCGGTGAGAGCAGATAAACTTCCATCATATGACAGTTGATACGGTGCTTTTTGTCCGCAAGTTGCTTTTTGTCCGCTTTTGCTTTTTGTCCGATAATTTTGCTTTTTGTCCGACACTTTTGTTCTTTATCCGTTGCTTTTTGTCCGTTTTGCTTTTTGTCCGAGAATTTTGCTTTTTGTCCGACACTTTTGCTTTTTGTCCGTTGCTTTTTGTCCGTTTCGCTTTTTGTCCGATAATTTTGCTTTTTGTCCGTTGCTCTTTGTCCGTTTTGCTTTTTGTCCGCTGATTTTGCTTTATGTCCGATATAAAAATGTGTATATTTTTTGCAGGTTTCATTTTGAACATCAAAGCACCATGCCATTTTTTATTTTTACAAAAGTAAACATACATAAGTGATTGCGCATAATTATTGTCAACAGAGGCAGAAATTTTTAGTGGTATCGTGCATATTTATGATTTTTTGCGTTTTGTGTTTAATAGTGTGTAAGAAGTATTCCATAGCTCAAATTTCAAATTATGCATATAAGTAACATTATTTATAACATATACTGAATGCAATAAAACATGCAATGCTTTTATTTTTTTTTTTCATAAAAAAACATACTGATTTATTTTTAGCCCATCTGGCTCTATTGACCAAAAAGGCTTTTCTAATCACTTGGCGTCCGGCGTCCGTCGTCGTCGTCGTTATTGACCGTTAACTTTTACCCAAAAAATCCTCTAAAGTTACTGGGCCAAATTTAAACAAACTTGGCAACACTTATCATTAGGGTATCTCATTAAAAAAATATGTCTAATTAACTCGCCTACCAACCAAGATGAACAACACGCCGGAATTAGAATATATAGGGTAAAATTTAAGTTTTGTCTATTATTTTAAAAACCACTAAAAATGAAGAAATCTGACAACAGCAGGATGTTAAGCTCTACCGATTGCCCATACATGTCAAAACGGTCAGATGATGTCCCAAAATTGGTTTCCAGTCTCTAACTATAGTTTGCTTCAAACCAATGTTATTAAACTTGAACACAATGCTTATTACCACATAACCCAGAACAATTTTGATTTTGGTGGCGTCACTTTTACTGTTCCAGAGTTATGTCCCTTTGCAAAAACTGTTGATTTTTTTATTTCCGTTCTTTTACTTAAAAAAATGGTATGAAATGTGCAATGTATATTACTACAAACCACAGGTCAAATTGGTGGCCTCACTTTTCCAGTTATGCCTCTTAATAAATAGGGAAAATGCTGACTTTATCGTTTTTGTTTTCTAACTTAAGTTCGTCTCAAGCAAATGTTATGAAACTTATGTATACACAATGCTTATAATAACAGAAGTTCGATCAAGTACAAATTTGGGTAGTGTCACTTTTGTCGTTCTTAAGTTATATCCCTTTCTAAAGGTAAATGCAAGCGGAGTCATTATCTGTGTCCAAAAGACTCATTTCCTATTTGATATAGGATTTATTGTCCTTAAACATGGTTTTTACCATTTATTTTCGTGTTTGCCTACTATTTTGAAAATTATGATAGAGACCATGGAGACAGAAAAACTTTATGATGATCAGTAAGATCAGTTCTATACAAGTGAGACAACATGGTCGAAATCATTAATAGACTCCTTATTACAGTAAATGTCCTTTGATGATGATTTTGACCATTTTTTTGGTTTGCGTATTTTGCCTCATATCTTAAATCTACAATAAAGACAATATGAAGGCGATTTCTTATTGAAGTTATTGCCCTTTAATGTAGTTTCTTTCCGCATTTTTGGATTGTAAATAACAGAGAACCCAAGGACAAATTTGTTATTAAGGTAGCACCATTTGATTTTGTTTGATTGATTAGTAATGTTTTTAAATTGGTATTTTTAGGGGAGAGAACTATAAAATAGCGCATTTTCTGAAAGAATCTACATGAACTTTTGCTATTTTACATTTGAACACGGTGACCCTTTCTTGTCTATTAATATTTTCAAAGCATTTTCTTTTCTAAAAGCTATCTCCTACATGTATCATTTGTTTTCAATTTTATCATTAAGTTTAGCTTCTGATCACATAATGCTGTTTTTTCCCTGTATAATCCATACAAAATGTGTCATTTTGTCACAACCTGTATCTTGAGAAAATGTTCGTTTACCTATCATACTTATAATTATGTTTTTGAACATTTCACAATATTACTAAGTTTTGGCAAAATCATTTTTAATCTATACTCCCATACCACCTTAAAGACGATTTTCACCACCTATTTTGCGTTTTGTCATATATCAAAGAAAATTATAATAGATAAAGATACACCTTAAATCACTAAAATGATCAGCAAGTCAAGATATACTAACAAGTCAAATTTTGCTGACATAGTTAAGTAGTAGACTGTGACTCTGTATAGGCGTTATTGCCCTTAAATAAGGACTTCTTTTATCCCCTAATGTGTTTTGAGCAAAGATAGAAGGAAAACAAACAGCAAATCACTGAGCAATACAAGGTCAAAAAAACAGATTTTGACATGAATTCTATTCTTGTTTACAATGTTGGAGAGTATCCTTTGTTTGTTGAATATGCACATAGACCCAGGTGATCACTAAGGCTCATTAGAGCCTCTAGTTTATTATCATTAGAATTATGTATAGTTGGTTAAAAATAACTTTTAATACCAATGTCGAATACTTTTCGCTTGATGAATTTTTGGAACAGATGTGAAGTTCATCGGGTTATTTGAACGGATGCAATTCGAGTTCGAACGTTTTCTAACTCATGTATGACTTTTTTGTTTTACTTTCGGCATATAATTACATTAGATGTATGTTTCATTATAATATTTTATTCTGATTGGCTAACTGCACATCACGTGTTATTCCGTAAGCAGTTGCATTGCTCAATACAACTTTTCACTCATGATAACACGTGCTCCAACAATAAAGTGTACAGGTGAATTAAATAATAAAATATATAAAATTCGTGTTTTCATGATCATAGCTAAAAAATGTAATTATAAGTATTGAATGCTTCTTTTTGTAACTTTATAGGGTTGTAAAAGCGTTGACTGTGCGTACATTTTTAGAATGAAGCGCTTCCGCGCTTCATACAAAATGTACTTCGGTCAACGCTTTTACACCCCAATAAATTTACAAAAAGAAGCATTCAATTCTTAAGTAAATTTAAGATTATGTCATGAATTTCACGCCCTTATTGTAAAGAAACTTCAATAAACAGCAGAATTATATGCCAGGTTTTCTAACAACCAGTGACAAACAATTAGGTGCATAATTTAAATATGATTTTTCCAGGAAGCATTTGCTCGTAGACTGTATATTTACCCTCTACATTAGACCAAATAATCCACAAAATCCGCAAAGGGATCTTTTAATGAAAGGCCATGTCTAGGGAGACATTAAGCAACAAACGCCCAGCCGGACCTATGTATTTGTCTTAAACAACTCCGATATTGTTTCCGCGTTAGCTTTCTTATTGACACGAGTATCCATTAATGTTCATGGTAAAACCTTTGGAGTTATATCAGTTTGCGTGGAAATTTAAAAATAAAAGCACGGCGATCTTTCCTTGGTGATGTTTTAATGGCCGTCCGGCTTTAAAAAAATCGGATAACCAACAACTATTATATATATGTGTACCAAAAGCCGTCAGCGATTGGTCACAGACAAATTGCTTCATTGTGGACCAAAGTCATGCTTTTCGCGGGACCCTATTAAACATCTATAGTGTTATCACTACCATGTGTTGTAGAGATTTCGTTGCACAAAATGACAGAAACATTCTCTGTTGGAGCTCTATATTGATAATTCGATCTTGTATGTTTTATATACCCATTGTAGCCGAAAATGAAAATGAAACATTCTTATTTGATATCGATCTATTGTTTGAATGGTAAATTTTCCTAACCATTTTTTGTTTTAAAAAATGATCATTTTGAATATAGATTTTAATTTTGAAAAAAGCAAGTGTTGGACTTGTGCTTTTATTTGCACTCAGTTCATGTAAGATGTCATATTTTTAAATGTGCTTATCCGAGTCTTGGACTGCATCCCAACGGCTTTCATTCGTTTATTTTAAATTTGTAGTACATTTTATACAGACACTGTTTTCAATTGTTTTTACCAATATTTTAGATGCAAGTTACATCTTGAACACTCAGAACAGCGTTACAAAAGTTAGATTTCAGGAATGAATAGCCTTTAGCCATCAACGATGACTTTTCAAGAGTTGTTTTAGTTAAAGGATGATTCCTTTATTTTTGTGCAATTTTTGCTCTTCACGACAAACAAGACAAACAGAACATTACGTTAAGCATTAAGTATCACCTAAAGTATTTTACAACCTTCATTGGTGGAAGTTCATATATAATTCTGTTGTTTTGTTGTTTGATTGTTTGGGGTTTTTTTTGTTTGTTTGGTTTTTTTTTGGGGGGAGGGGGGTTAATATATAAGTAATTATTGTCCTGAATAAACATCGCTATGCGTTTGTGCGTTTTTGCATTTCAGTTTGTATTGTGAAATTTCTTCTATCAGCCAAAACAAACTTTAAATTCGTCCGTTATAAATGTGTTTGCCAGAAATCCATGTATTTTTTATCTAATAGTTACAAACTTAAACATTTTCTAGTTGCCTTAGATGAGATTTTCCGTGACGCTGGGTTTGTAATGTGGTACCCCGTTTTATTTTTACAATACTTGAAATCTTTAAAAGATGCAGATGGGAATTGTCGGTTCTTATGAATGTATTCGCAAGGAATTAAGTTATGACACCGTGTAAGATCATCAAAGATGAATATTTAGGACCCCTTGGATTAAAGATCTTTCAGGACAACGGATTTGAAAGTTCACTTTAATATACATTGTATATCTTTAAACATAAGATTAATGAACATGGCACAAAGAAGTCTTGTCGAAAATATGATTATAATACGACACAAACGGAGCAGGATTTGCTAACCCTTCCAGAAAACCATAAATCATCACGTTTTTTACAGGGTCAATGTTGCTCAGATTTTATTTTTCAATGTTGTGTTTGTTGTGTTTTGTGGACTATTGAGTGTCTTGTTGATTTTCATTTTAGCTGTGGCTTTGTTGGTTTGTTTCTACCCGGTGTCCCTTTGGTATCTTTCGCCTCTTTCTTATATATATGATATCACAACTATTATATATATGTAAGCGTTCAGATACATTTATATGGATACACTGTTGAATTAAAATGGACCTAATAATTAGATGAGTGAAAAAAAGTATGAAGAAATAGAAAAAAGGGGACATACTAGTAAATAGGAGAAGTAAAAGGCAAGATATAAGGATGTGTGTACGTGTGTGGAATTGGCATTCTTAAGTGTTTTACACAACAAGGAATATTTAAGATTGTTATATAGAAGAACGCTTATTCATTCTGGTCGAAAGTTAGTCTGTCATACTTAAACGTGTTAGCAATGGTGTACCTTCTCCAATTTTTAGAATGCATGGGATATCTAAAGATAAAGACGAATATGTTCGAAAATTTATAATAGTTAGGAATTGATAAAATAAAATAATCCATGTGTGATGGTTTTGTTTTTGAAATTCTAAATATGTTTTACCGCGCTAAATATTATAAACGAAAATCGTACAAATAAGTCAGGAACAGAGGTTCAACCTGTAACTTAGTACCGTAGTTGTTGTTTGTTTTTGTATATCATATTTGTTTGTCGTATACAGTTTTATAAATCAATCAAGCCGTTGTTTTTTTCTCGTATGAATTGTTAAAATACCATTATTAGTACGGTGACAAATAAGGTAAATTTGAAAATTAAATGGACCGAAATACCTCACGGCTAATTTTGGTCATATTTTGTAGATAAATATAATATCCTTTGATTAAGGCATGTCGTAGAGTGCCAAAGTGGTGCAGATTTTTGAAAACTGCATTCAAAAGTCAAAAGGGGGGGTTTTCAAAAATCGAAAATTTGAGACATTTTGGACAATTTCTCGCTAGTCTCTCATGTTAACTGAGATTTTTTTTCGATGGAAGCATGCGCTAAGAATGCTCCACAAATACAACTAGTGATTTTTGTGTCTGATTGCCAGATATTAGTGATACGTACCCTCGCTTGCAACATGTAAGAAAATGAAACAAATATTTTTATCTACGGAAATAATCGACAAAAAATATTCAAAATTAAGATTTAGCTATGCAATAATATATGGCCTCATATAAAGATATTTCTGGGAAAGTTTTGTTAAAATGCAATAAAGAACAGAGGGAAAATAAGAACTGTAAAGTTAACACTCTGTCCATGATGTTATAAAAAAAAATGGTGAAATTCTTTTCTGATTATTTAAACTGTTAAAAGGATGTTAGAACTATAAAAATGAGTCTTCATGTTCATGGCACTATAGTTTATGAGGTTTGTTTTTATTTCGATAAATAAATCAGTACTAGACCAATTGCACATTGAGAAGATGTGCCCCCCCCCCCCTTTTCTTTTTATAAAACAGCGACAGACATGGTTGTCGTTTGTTGATGCGGTTCATAAATGTTTCTCGTTTCAAGTTTGTATATAGGTTTTACCGTTGCAATGGTTTTAGACTAGTCATTGTTTTGAGCCCTTAACTGTTCGGTGTGAGCCAAGACTCCGTTTTGAAATTTATTCTCGTTTCTAGTTTTTATATAGGTTAGACCGTTGCACTGGTTTTACACTAGTCATTTTTTGGAGCCCTTACTGTTCGGTGTGAGCCAAGACTCCGTTTTGAAGACTGTACTTTGACCTATAATGGTTAACTTTTACAAATTATGACCTGGATGTCTCATTGGAACTCATACCACATCTTCTTATATCTATAAACAAAGAAATATATAACAGACTTGAAAGCCCGACATATATGTGAACAAAGATTCACAGTAAATATTACGCTTCAAAAGTTGTTGTCTATGTATTATTATAATACACTATCACTAGACAGTAATATGCACATCAATTTGGAAAGGTAATGGAATACTAAAAAAAAGTGGATTTCATTGTATGGCGCCGACAATACTCATGAGTTTATTCAGATTATCATATGTACTGATTGACCATGTAATTGCTTCTGAGGTCATTTTGATCCGCGGTGAAGTGATTTTCACTGCAAAATATGTGTCAATATAAGAACGGTCAACCAGCTAGAATGACATATTTTGATACATGCATGTTTTCCAGACCCCTTGTAATTGTCTACCTTTGCCAATTTCGATTATAGAAGACGTGTCGCATCATGTAAGAGCGCGAGTTTCTGTTGGTATGCCGGACATCAGCGGTCCAATAACTCTTTTAAAAAAGTTGCATATTTCGTGAGTACGTAAAAACTGTCTTGTGGCTTTGGTTGAAGAAACGCCTCCAGTCTGAAATCACAATTCATCTTGTTTGACATCTGAGGAAAAGACCTTATTAGAAATAAAACATAACTGTCATGATTTTAGTCGGATGCAACCTCTGGAATAACTTTTCAATATCTGTTTACTGGCAAAA
The DNA here is from genome assembly GCF_965363235.1 of Mytilus galloprovincialis. NCBI lineage: Eukaryota > Metazoa > Mollusca > Bivalvia > Mytilida > Mytilidae > Mytilus > Mytilus galloprovincialis. Next base: position 2,696,314 of record NC_134846.1, on the reverse strand, counting down.
AAAGGCGACAGAATAATTCTTATATCTGTCACTTCAGCCACTTACAAATCCTACACAAAATTGCTTCACAGTCTATAGATTTTGAAAAGATCCCGATGAAAATAGTCCGTCATGTTCTTGCAAATCAAAATCATTGAAGTGCGATAGTACATAGTTACAGTGTACCTACACATCTTGTCCATCCATGTTTATTTTCAGATGCAAAGACATTTCTTACAATCTCTAATTGATCTGCATTCAATGACTTGAAGAACAATTTGGACCTACCACCATTTGAATTAAACCTTATTGTCTCTTTGACGCCTTTAATGATAGCTGACTTTGTGATATGGGATTTGCTCATTGTGAAGGTCGTTCGGTAACCTAAAGTTGTAAATATCTGTGTCATTTTGTTTCTTGTGAAGAGTTATTCCATTGGCAATCCTACCACATCTTCTCTTCATAAACACCAATGTCTGATGTAATGGGAAGGTTGGGCGCCCGCTGACATGTTTAACCTCGCCACATTCTGTATGTGGCTGTCCCAAGTCAGGACCTGTTATTCAGTGGTTGTCATTTGTTGTTGTTACATTTTTGTTGTTCGTTTATTATTTTGTACATTAATTAGGCCGTTTTTTCACGTTTGAATTGTTTTACATTTGTCAATTCGGCCCTTTTATTGCTTACTACCGGTATGCGGTAAGGGCTTTGCCTATTGTTGAAGGCCGTACGGTGACCTATAGTTGTAAGTGTATGTGTAATTTATGGTCTTTTGTGGCGATTTGTCTAATTGGCAATCATACCATTGATATGAAGCATCAGAAGCATTTTTTTTTAATTTCATCAAATAGTTGACAATGCATGCTGAATGTTGAAGCGCCTTGTCCTTGGAGTTATTTGTAACGAGTTAACTCACCACTAGATGGCTACCTGGTAATTTGCGTCATTTAAAACAATATCGGCACGCTCAAATGACTCGATATGCCTTAATTGCTTACCTTGTTGTATGACTTTTGTCTCCAGAATAGGCATTGTATACCAGTCATGGTATTAAATGCCATGAAGCGTGTTTTAAGGAAAGTTGATTCATCGTTACACGCATGTTGTTTTCTCTCTCACTCATTCAAATGCATGATCATGTTTTCTTCTTGGACATGTACAGGCTTAATTACACGATCTAAGCTACTTTACTCGTTCTTATTTAATGGAATTAGCACTGACAATAATTTTCCGAAATTTTTCGGATGTGTTCCAATGTGGTTTAAAATTAATTAGTATTTTCGAAAAACAAGAATAAAAGCACCTCAAAAGTTATCAAACCTTAGCATCTGTACGTATTCAAGCACATATACACAACTATTGATACAATTATATATTCTTTTTTATATAACTTAAGAAAGTGCATAAAAACATTGCATTTCATATAACAGGGGAAAATAAGAAAAGGGAACGTTACATGACTTATTGAGGTGAAAATTGAGTAGTTATACTACTATGTGATGAGTTTTATAAATTTGCTCGTAAAAGTTGATTTGTATGTTCTATCAAACTTTTCTATATAAAAACTTCTTAAGTATTGGTAGTTCCACTATTTTTGTTAAAATTCACCATTGGTGATATATATTAAAAATGTAAAATACTTTGATAGACGGTAAGATTGAAAAAAATGTCAAATACATTTGAAAATCGTTCAATTCACTCAATTTATATGTTTATATGATATTAAAGTTTGATGTCAAATAAAAGCTGATACATTACTCTTTCATCTGATACCAATTTTATGATGTTATCTTCATTCGGGAATTAATTATAAGCGTTACCGTGCTTGAAAATGAAAAAGAAAAAAAAATCAGAAAATCTCACTTTTACGCGATTTTACAAAAAACTGCACCGTAGGAAAACTCTACGACACGGATAAAATGTAAGTATAATGTTTACTCTATCTTCATGTGAATTTTCAGCCGTGAGGTATTTCGGTCCATTAAACTCCTTAAATAAGCGACTTTTCTCGATTTGTCACTCCACTATATGGTAAATGGTGTCAGAGTTTGCTGCATATGGATGTGCGTACATTTACGACATTATATAGGTTATATGCACAGTGTTTTCTTCCCGCAAGTGATATTTAGTCACCATTTGCACTGGTATAGGAACGGCCGTCTGTCCGTCGCTCCAAAAAAAATTGCAACATTTTAGTTTAAAAATAAAACTTTTTTAAAGTCCAGTAATAATTTCGTCATTTTTTCAACAACTTCAGTTTTTTCTAAACATTACAAACATTACAAATATAACAAACAATGCTGTATCTTTTGGAACACTATCTCAAAATTTAAGGAATACATGTGTAGCTATTTATTTAGATAAACTGTATCAATGTTTAAATTTTGGAAATTTCTAGCAACTATTTCCAAATGGCGTACCGTTAAGACGTTCGAGGCTGTTCAAGGAATAAGGAAACTTTGATTAACACAACAGCATTGTCAGCCAAGTATTTAATTGTTGCTTGTCAAACTCGAAAAGAGATGGGAAAGTAAAAAAAAAGGCTACTTAGCATTTACTTAATGTTTATAACGAAATAGACGTGCACAATATCTCATGTACACATAGTGCATTTCTAAATATAAAACACTTTTTTAATAGAAATATTTGAAATAAATACATCAACAATGTTTATTATACGCCCGTCAAAATTTTGACGGGACGTATTATGGTATACAAATGTCCGGTGTCCGTCCGTCCGTCCCTCCGTCCGTCTGTCTGTCCGTCTGTCCGTCGTACCGTCTGTCCGTCGTACCGTCTGTCCGTCGTACCGTCTGTCCGTCTGTCCGGCGTAAACATGTCGCACCGTAACTCGAGAACGACTTATCCAAATTTCATGAACTTAATATAGTTGTTTCTTATGATGGTCAAATGATCTGTATACTTTTTGGTGAAAATAAGATTTAAACTTTTTGAGTTCCGGCACTTTATGACTAATACAGGGGTGTGTTTTTTTCACATGTCGCACTGTATCTCAAAAACGATTCTTGATTATGACTTAAAACTTTAAACACTTCTTAGTTATATTAATCTCAATATCTTTTTGGTGATGATTCAAAATTTCATTTTTGAGTTATTGAGTATTTTGTAAAAAAGGGGGAGTTTTTTTTTTACATGTCGCGCCATATCTCAAAAACGATTTATGATTATTGCTTAAAACTTTACACATGTTTTTGTTATATTAATCTACAGATCTGTATACTTTTTGGTGATGATTCAAAATTTCATTTTTGAGTTATTAGTATTTTGAAAAAAAGGAGGAGTTTTTTTTTACATGTGCCGTATCTCAAAAACGATTTATGATTATTGCTTAAAACTTTACACACTTCTTTGTTATATTAATCTAATCTAAAGATCTTTATACTTTTTGGTGATGATTCAAAATTTTATTTTTGAGTTATTGAGTATTTTGTAAAACAGGGGAGGGTTTTTTTACATGTCTCGCCGTATCTCAAAAATAATTTATGATTATTGCTTTAAACTTTACACACTTCTTTGTTATATTAATCAAAAGATCTGTATACTTTTTGGTTTTGATTTAAAATTTGATTTTAGTAATATTTAGTTTTTTGTTAAAAAAAAAAAGACAGGGTGGGGGTTTCACATGTCCCGCCGTGTCTCAAAAACAATATATGGTTATTGCTTAAAACTTTCTCAGAAACTATTTATGATTATTGCATAAGATTTCCACCCAAGATGTCGGACGTATCATGCGCTCATGGTGCAGCTGTTTATTTTTAAAATTGGTCAAGTCTGTAGGGCGTTAAAAGTAAAAGTTATTGTTATTTTTTTCCTCTTCACTGAAATGCGATACTTATAAAATCCGTAAATGTTATTAAGTTTTCGGATATTTCTTATATTTTCTTATATATTTCATCGGAATATGCATGTACCAAAGATAGATGACTGTATCCCCAGTTATTAGTCCCGAAAAAGAGGAGAAATAAAATCAAATCTGAAACAGGCCTCGACTGTTCATGAATGTAAAATCACAAAAAATCTGAATCTGAGGAAAATTCAAAACGGCAAGTACATAAAGCGATTTGTATAAAGATTTTGACGTCGCGTACGGTGTTGGTGATAATACGGGTTTTGCTTTCCAATTCGCCTTTCTTTCATTTGTTAGAAGTTTCGGAATTGATAACTATATAAATGTATATATCAAAATGTGCGTAATTAAAAGTAGAAATGGAATATGCCTTAAAATCAATACTTTAATTCATTTTGTTACTCGAATGATCCCTCATAACACTGATTTTGAGCGTGTAGACAGGTAACACCGCGACATATGATCAGCGTTGCTTTGAAGTTATTCTTGTCATTTTTTATACTTATTAAAAAAAAAGTTGTACTCCTAGCAAGAGTAGTCTTTGGTGTTAATGGTGTATGTTTTATTTGTGACGTCATCGTTAACTGGACGCGTCTGACAAGGACGAAAAGTTCACTTTGTTTTGTGGTAAAGCCGAAAATAGAAAAAAAAATATGGATAGGGGTGAAGTTAAGAGTGATTTTAAAAGGTAATTCAAATAGATTATTCCGAAAATGATATATCTTTTTATTCCGTATATAATAAGGAAAAAAAATAAAAAGTTTTGTTACAATATTTCAAAAGATCGTGTCAGAATTCATAATGTTTTGAAATTTGCATTTCTGTCACAAAACCCAAATCTCGCATATTTTTTGGAGCTCTTCAAAATTCGAACGAATGCTGCAGATCCAAACCACAATTTACATATCCACCCTTCATGTGTCAAAATTATACAATAAATATACAACTTTCTATGTTTTCAATTAGTAAGTATTGTTAAAATTATGTCCTAAATTGTTCATTTTATTAAATCCGTTGAAATGTCACACTCGCCGTTTTCTGACGTTTTGGCGTATTTGTTAAGTGTCTTATGAAAAGTAATAGGCAGTTGCAGTCTTTTCTACGATATGAAATTGTATTCAAACGTGAAAACATTTTTTGTAAGTGTATGAAAAAAAATTGTGTCGAAGTTTTAAGAGAAAATATTGAAAAAAAAATAAACGCGATCTATTTGTTTTTGTCTAGTCAAAATGTCACAAAACGCCGTTTTTTACATTTTTGTTACAAGTATGATAAGTCATATTATACAGTTTTGGAGGGGGAAGATTTGAAATTATAATAACACAAATAATACTAGATAACCTTAAAATCTACTGTTCAGGGATTTTTTTGAACCCATTTTCGATCACATGTCGGAAGTATTAACGACATAGTCAGCGACTACTTTTGTCTAGTCATAATGTCACACCATGCTTTTTTACTTGTTTTGACGTTACGTTCTGTAAAACTTGACATGTAGTGCCTAACGTCGCAAATTACGGAAGCCTTTACGTGCCATGCTAATTAACTTTTCCAATTCTATATAACGGATTATGAATTTGATATAACAGATTATCAATTTGATATCACAAATTATCAATTTGATATAACAGATTATCAATTTGGTATAACAAATTATGAATTCGATATAACAGATTATCAATTTGATATAACAAATTATCAATTAGAAATAACAAATTGTCAATTTGATATAACAAACTGTGAATTTCTCTACCAACAGTATGATTTAATCATAATAATGAGATTGGTTGAAACATTGCGTAACCCAAATTGGCGCATTTATTTGTGTATTCATTCATTGTTTATCTGACGTCCAGCGACAAATATGTAAATGAATGCTTATTCAAAACTTTCTCAACAGGTTTAATGTTTCTGAAACCCTCTCCCTCCCCTTTAATCTATTATTTGAGGCAGTCTTTGAGGGACTAGTTTGAACGTTCTCTATTCAGTACATGGGACCTGGTGTCTTAGAACGAACGATTATAATAGAAAAAGGATCAACTTATATTGCACATTTTCAAATCAGAAAGAATGGATAGTGTGCTTCTCGGGACATAGGAACATACAAGGATAACAAATGCTTCCCCTTCCTCAAAATCCTAGCATGCTTCTTTATCAATTTCGATGGGCACATACAAGGATTTATGAAACATCCTTAAGTTCACCCTTGCATTTTTCTTTATATATTTGTTTCAACATTTATTTTGTTTGCACACTTTTTATTAAAAACAAAGACCCATGCGCGAGATCTAGAAGAGAAAATTAATGCACAATCAGTGCAAAAGGGATCTGATATATCAAATTTATTAATTTTTATTTCAAATTATCATAATTTGTTATATCAAATTGATAATCTGTTACATTACAATTTATTTGTTATATCAAATTGAAAAAAAAGTAAATTTGCATGGCCCTCAAAGACTTCTGTAGCAAATATCTTATCATGCAAAACCATAACTTTTTTATAATTTTTTTTTTTTATACAATATCTTAACAGATTCTAAACGAATCTAATTAAAATTAATATCTATATCTGTTTCGGCGGAGGACATTTTAGCGCATTGGTAGGACATTTTAGAGAAAAAATCTAACGTTTTATCGCCAAAGTAAAGCCCATTTTAGCCCAAGATTTTTAACCCATTCGAGCGAAAATGGAAATTATCAATGCCCATTTTAGAGTAATGCTTTAATCCATTTTATGAATAATGATTAATGATCAATATTTTTTTTAAATAGAAGCAAGACAGCACAATTTTAAAAATATCATGTCCATTTAAATATAACACTGAGATTTTAAAATCAAATTTTAAAACGGTCCGTTCTAGCCTGGAACCCCCTGTACAATACTGTTCATTAAGTTGCAGTAGGAACTGATTTTTCTCTTTATCATGTCTTTAGATTGTGGTGCACATTCGTCTATACATTGTATTTTTATATTAGTTGTTGTTTGCAATTTGATGATAGTATCAAGACAAACGTAAATAGCTGAGTGACAACTATAGAATTACTTTTATTTCCACGATGAACCAAAGTGAACATATATATATATATACATACAACTTTTAATATTAAGCCAGCATAAATTAATGCTCATGGTTCAACTAGGAAAGTTGTCGCTGAAATTGGCTATCGAAAATACAGCTGAACGGATTAATCCTGCGCTAAAATGTCCCCTAGTAGTTTTTGTTTATGAAATTGGCAAATTTTATTAAATTAATTTTATTGTGGTTAATTTTGCATTTGCTTTCAACTGTTGATTCTTTTAACATTTATTAAATAGCGCCGGATGAAACAAACGATTCAACTAATATAATTTTTATTCGGAAATTATCAAAAGCGGGTAAAAGAATAAGCCCTTGACACCATTTGCGAGTATGATGGTCTGTGAAATGATAGTCCGTCGGAAGGGGGCGATAAATAATTATGACTGACCCGTGTTAAGAGAGAGCAATATCTCTTGCAAGTAAAAGTCATCCTTTTAGATTTCGAAAAGAGCAGGCTAAGGCTACAAGGAAGCACTCGCACCCTAAAAGTGGAAACGGATTAATATAAGTTGTAATAACTTGTTTCCCAATCCACAATAAATAAATATGTTTAAACTAAAAGAAAAAGCAACAGAAAAGACAGTGGTTTAAACTTTTTTTTAAATATCCTGTTTTAATCAAAAGAATGAGAAAATATCTTTGCTCCAAGGGGATACTAATTTAAATGAATATTATTTTTCTGTTTTAATATAACTGTACTTAAAAAATATGTGCCGCTTTTGTATTTCGGTTCTATACGTAGCAAGTCAAGCGAACCGCTTATATAAATTATGCTGTATGATTGAGCTGCACGAAATGAAAAAAAGTACGACGTTATGTATACAATGCATGAAAGACAACGTCAAACTAACGTTACCAAAACTAACACCAACACCGTACGCGACGTCTTTGCAAAATGGTTCTACCATCTTACCTGAACGCTAATATTATATAAATGTTGATATGAATAAGAAAATCCAACTGAAGGGCCCGTTTCCGAGCATATACATATATATAAAGTTATATTCTTATATATTATAAAAAATAAAACCAGATTTTTCTTATTCACTTTTAAACTGTAAATCAATAATTTTACAAATTTCAGAACGTTCTGCCGTTTCCCATCGGTCGTCTAAATAAACTACAAAAGGAATACTTATAACTCTCCAATATTTTACTATTACTCTGATCGTTTTAGTAAAAATGTGACCTGTTGATGATAAACCGAAAGGCAAAACTGTAAAAGTGAAAAATCAGATTTTTATAGCCAAATTTCCTTGAAAAACCTTAATGATCTAAATTCTCATTTATGCTTCCAATCAAATTTATACATACTTTCATGTGAATTATGTGTAAAAGGTAAAGCTTCATTAATACTCCAAATTTAAACTTTTTTTTCTAAATGTTTGTTTAGATATACTTATCTTAAATCTACTACAAGTCTTTCTTTACCCGAACTTTGTCCTGAAACAGTTATCGGATTTACTGCAATACTAGGAAGTTCAACTTCAATATTGACTTTTCAACTAAAGATGTATGCTTAAGAGCTGATTTGTTGTTAGGTATATGTATAAACATGGTTCAGTAATTTAATGGAATTATAAAGCCAAGTTCTGTTGTACTTAAAATAAATTCACTTGGCTGTAAAATAGGTTTCCAAAAGTATACAATATTTTTTAAATTCTCTTTAACGTTAATAATTTGATCTCCAGACTTGATTTCATAATTGTAAATAAAGTCAAAATTATACTCAAATCCATTCGTTGTACTTTGATCTAATATTTTTCATCTTCAGTATCGTTTCATTTTCCTCTGTTGCCGGATCCAGGGGGGGAGGGCGGTTCCGGGTTCCGGGGGTTGGAAATCCCCCCTTTTTTTTGGCCGATCAATGCATTTGAATGGGAGCATATAGTTGGAACCCTCCCTTTACTCTGGGTTGGGAACCCCCCCCCTTTTTTAAAATGGCTGGATCCGCCACTGTGTTTATTTTTGAATTTAAGAAATTAATATGTGATACAAGTAGAAAATATAAATGAATTAAAAAAAAGTATTATAATAAAATAAAAAAAAAAAGAAAAAAGAAAGCTTAGTCGTTATGACGACATAAAAATAAAACTTCATTCAAATAAAAACCAAAATCTGCTAATTTTTTTTATATTACCAATAGAGGGGCAACAACCCCAAAAATTGTTATCCGATGTGTCGAAAAAAAAATCAGCATATAGATCTTAATTTGATGAACATTTTTACTCCTTGTCAGATTTGCTCTGAATGCTTTGGTTATAGAGATCTACATTTTACCCCTAAGTTCTATTTTTAGACATGGTGGTCATCTTGATTATTGGGCGGGGTCATCGGATTTTTTTTTTTTTTTTTTTTGAAACTAGATACCTTAAGGATGATTGTGCCAGTAGTTTCAGAGGAGAATATATTTGTAAAATTGTCGTCGACGACGGATGCCTAGTGATGAGCAAATCTCAGTTAGTTCTCTGGGCCAGGTGTGCTAAAACAGAAAAACGGACAAAAAGCAACAGACAAAAAGCAAAAGTGTCGGACAAAAAGCAAAATTATCGGACAAAAAGCGAAACGGACAAAGAGCAAAAGTGTCGGACAAAAAGCAAAATTGTCGGACAAATAGCAAAAGCGGACAAAAAGCAAATTGCGGACAAAAAGCACTGTATCAGACGGTCTTATACGATCGGTATAAATTAAAATGATAAAATAATGTTTATAAGATAATAAAATAATTCCTTATGTTGTAACAAATTAATTTTAATTTCAAAACAAATAAATGAAATTATAGATATACACAATTAACTTTAATACACAAATACAAATACTAAGATCTAGTACATTTTGAGATTTTGTATCGATTAAAAATTCAATAAAACAACTATACGTAAAGATGAAATTATGACCCTGTTCAAGGTAGACACAACATTCAATTCGACTCTTTTGGAATGAACATAGTGCAAAGGAAAGGTAACTTTTTCATACAAATGATACACCTTAGCTGTATTTGGCAAAACTGTTAGGAATTTTTGATCTTCAATGCTCTTCAACTTCGTACTTTATTTGGCCCTTTAAACATTTTTTGATTCGAGCGTCACTGATGAGTCTTTTGTCTGGTAACTTTTTTAACAAAAACATATAAAAATACATACAAATATATTTCCTTAAAATGTTTACATTGGCATGAAAAGGTCACATTAAGTATCCTCAGCCCAATGCAGCTGAATTCAAACACATTTAAATGTCCAAAATTATTATAATAACAAAAGAATTATTCCCAATATTTTCCTACTTAAAAACTTGATGTAAATTTTAATAAACTTATCTTACAAAGAAAAACTTATGACTTCAGGTGTGGTTTAGTAACTTGATTTTCATTGGTTAATTATTCATACTTATATATGTTCATGGCCCCTTTCAAGAAAAAAAATTCACATTCCTATTTCATGGTAAGTAAAATTTTATTTAAAGACATATTGGTTGTAGTTATTATAATGAGTTAATAAATACATTTTGTTTTCATGGTCTTCTAATATCAAAGTTATATCAATATCTAATGGTAATAACAGTTATATCATTCATTTATTATTGTTTTAAAAGGTAGATTGGGTGTATTTTTCTGAACTTACCTTCCGTGTATGTTGCAAACATATTTTGTTTGGTTTGAAATATGGCCATTGTTATATTATAGTTCGTTTCTGTGTGTGTTACATTTTAACGTTGCGTCGTTTGTTTTACTCTTATTTTTGAGTGTAAATTCACTTTGCGATAAGACGTGTCACGGTACTTGTCTATCCCTAATTCATGTATTTGGTTTTGATGTTATATTTGTTATTCTCGTGGGATTTTGTCTGTTGCTTGGTCCGTTTCTGTGTGTGTTACATTGTAGTGTTGTTTCGTTGTTCTCCTCTTATATTTAATGCGTTTTCCTCAGTTTTAGTTTGTTACCCCGATTTTGTTTTTTGTCCATGGATTTATGAGTTTGAACAGCGGTATACTACTATTGCCTTTATTGAAAATAATTTACCAAATATCAGACGATATACAAAAGAAAGATCTAAATATTTTGAGATTTAACTTTAAAAAGTTTAATTTCGTTAAGTGTATTTGAAGTTTTCAGAATTTCTTTGTTAACATCAATGAAATTTAATTGTATTTCATTTTTAAAGCTCAATTTAAAGATATCAATTTCGCTAATTTCACTGTCTTTTTACGAAAAAATTAGGTCCGTCGTCCTAGTCTTTATATTGAATTTGAAAGAACATTGAACCAGAAGTCTCTTACAGAAGTTTTTAAAAAAAATCTTGTACAAATTATAACTTTTATTCAAGTTATCAGTGTTTTATGAATCGTTTATCACCAATTAGTGATGCATTCACACAGTCTTTTGTAATGCATATTTCTGTCATATTTTCACAACAACATGATACAGTCTAAATAGTTATCAAAGGTACCAGGATTATAATTTAGTACGCCAGACGCGCGTTTCGTCTACATAAGACTTATCAGTGACGCTCAGATCAAAATAGGTATAAAGCCAAACAAGTATAAAGTTGAAGAACATTGAGGACCCAAAAAGTTGTGAAGCTGAGCACTGATACAAAAATCATTATAAGAACACAAGACATTTTATGGATATGTCTTTGGTATAAGGAGAAAAATGAAATTAGAATTTAAACCATTCAGGTGTTCTCGTTTCCAGTTTTAGGACAAGGAGAATAGAACTAAATGTTAGGTTTAAGCATATAAATACTGAATTAAAACATTAAACTGATAGAGGATAAACCTTTATCACCTAGTGTAAAAAGGTATGTGTAAAAAAACATAACTTTTACAAAAACCCTGTACAAATTACAACCTTACATCTTGAACACAAACGTAACAATATGCATTGTTGATTGTCATTGCTCATAAATGGAACTCGTATAATTCTTATTTTATAGCTTTATTATATAAAGTAATATAGAGTTGCTGTTTCCTTTTGACGATGGATTAATGAGTTTAAGAAACTCAATCGGTTTTAAGTTTTATTTCCATTAGAGAATATTACTAATAATAATATTTGTCATCGTTTAAAAATTGGGTCATTCTTATACACAACTATGTATATATGCTTCATTGTTCTGTATTGCGTTTGATAAATAAAGGCAACAGTAGTATACCGCTGTTCGAAATTCATAAATCGACTGAGAAAAAAACAAATCCGGGTTACAAACTAATTAGTTATCAAAGGTACCAGGGTTATAATTTAGTACGCCAGACGCGCGTTTCGTCTACATAAGACTAATCAGTGACACTCATATCAAAATATTTATAAAGCCAAACAAGTTCAATGTTGAAGAGCATGAACTGAGGGAAACGCATCAAATACAAGTGGAGAACTACGACACAACAGAAACACAACATTAAAATGTAACACACACATACACGAACTATAATATAACAATGACCATTTTCCAGACTTGCACCAGAAATCCAAATAAGTAGGGGAATGATTTAGATTTTAATGTGCGGTATTGTTTTTTGAGAAGTTTGTAGATATGTCTTGTATGACTGTGGTAGTCATATCTTATTTTTGGGTCTAATTCAAAATCACATGTACTCACACAGAATCACACAAATACTAGTTGTTTAAATATCATTTGGCAATCCTCGGTAGAATCCGCTACTCTCCCTTTATCCCTCGGCTGTAATACGGTATGTGATATGAGGGTACGGAATCGGCCGAGTTGAGACAAATGGTTCAAATGTATGCGAGACAACTAATCGGCTATCTTCGGGTGAATCCGCCACTCTTCTTTAGATGAAGGTACGGAATCGGCCGAGTTATGACGAATGGTGAGACAATTTGTGAGAAGAAGCTTTGTATGTGTAATTCTAATATTGTATGCTTAACTATGTTCAGTGGTGATGGGCCATTGGCCATTTTGAATTTGGATTGGCAACATACGGTATGTTGCCAATCCAAATTCAAAATGGCCAATGGCCCATCACCACTGAACATAGTTAAGCATACTATGATACGTATACACTCAAATTGGTTTAAGACTATCCATTGATCATGTCTGCAATGTTGTAAATAGATAGGCATAAACATTCCTAAGAATATCATTGTAATTTAAGGTAATCAGAATACATTTTGACCCTTGCATCCATTATCAATTTCAGATCCACTCTAAAATATAATTGTGATAAAGTTCATTCAAATGATATTTCCTATAGTTTTATTTTGTGTCTGGAAATATTTATATAATAAGGACTGTTTGAAATACAATAAAATATAATACTGCTCATATCAAAATAAGATTTTAATTTTTTTTGTTCATGAATATAGAGTTCAAAGTAAAATCACAAAAATTCTGAATCTGAGGAAAATTCAAAACGGCAAGTACATAAAGCGATTTGTATAAAGATTTTACAAAATGTTTCTACCATCTTACCTAAACGCTAATATCATATAAATGTTGATATGAATAAGAAAATCCAATTGAAGGGCTCGTTTCCGAGCATATACATATATATAAAGTTATATTCTTATATATTATAAAAAATAAAACCAGATTTTTCTTATTCACTTTTAAACTGTAAATCAATAATTTTACAAATTTCAGAACGTTCTGCCGTTTCCCATCGGTCGTCTAAATAAACTACAAAAGGAATACTTATAAGTCTCCAATATTTTACTATTACTCTGATCGTTTTAGTAAAAATGTGACCTGCTGATGATAAACCGAAAGGCAAAACTGTAAAAGTGAAAAATCAGATTTTTATACCCAAATTTCCTTGAAAAACCTTAATGATCTAAATTCTCATTTATGCTTCCAATCAAATTTATACATACTTTCATGTGAATTATGTGTAAAAGGTAATGCTTCATTAATACTCCAAATTTAAACTTTTTTTTCTAAATGTTTGTTTAGATATACTTATCTTAAATCTAGTACAAGTCTTTCTTTACCCGAACTTTGTCCTGAAACAGTTATCGGATTTACTGCAATACTAGGAAGTTCGACTTCAATATTGACTTTTCAACTAAAGATGTATGCTTAAGAGCTGATTTGTTGTTAGGTAAATGTATAAACATGGTTCAGTAATTTAATGGAATTATATAGCCAAGTTCTGTCGTACTTAAAATAAATTCACTTGGCTGTAAAATAGGTTTCCAAAAGTACACATTATTTTTTAAATTCTCTTTAACGTTAATAATTTGATCTCCAGACTTGATTTCATAATTGTAAATAAAGTCAAAATTATACTCAAATCCATTCGTTGTACTTTGATCTAATATTGTTCATCTTCAGTATCGTTTCATTTTCCTCTGTTGCAGTGCCGGATCTGGGGGGGGGGGGGGGTGTTCCGGAACCCACCCTTTTTTTTTGGCCGATCAATGCATTTGAATGGGAGCATATAGTTGGAACCCTCCCTTTACTCTGGGTTGGGAACCCCCCCCCCCCTTTTTTTAAAATGGCTGGATCCGCCACTGTGTTTATACCTCCAACGTCTGTTCGCACAACAAAGTTGTTATCAAAGGTACCAGGATTATAATTTAGTAACATAGCAGCAACTGTATATATACTAATGTGACCAACTTTAATTCAACGTAACTGCGAGCACCTCCGATACGAAAACATAAAAATGCCAAACTTTATTTAGTACCATTAAATCTCAACCGTAGAAACCGCCAAAACTATCCTCGTGTCTTATGCACCTAACATCAAACTTTATAAATAGTACATAATGTTGCAGAACCATCAGTACTAGTTATACTAGTTCCCTTCTATGTATTGGAAACTCATTTTGTTGATTTATGCATGCCTTCAACTCCATTGGGGTATACATGTGTATTTTTCAATAAACTTAGATATAATTACTTAAAATAGCAATCGGGAAAAACCCAATTTCAAACGAAAATGAAATATATTTATTTAATTGATAAAAATATGTATAAATTAAAATAACATATATTTTATTGAATTTCATTAGATATGTAAAGGGGGAGGTTGCATCTTTTATGAAGAAAAAATATATACCGCAAAATACGTTTTTAACGTAATACTAATAGATACGTTTTTATAGACTGTAAACATGATTATAAATGCATTTCATACAACAAAACTAAATAGTCACAACACTTTGTAAGAGGCGATATGCGTGCTGCAATTTTATTTATATAAACAAATGAATCCGGAATATCTCAATGTATTTAAATATGTGCACCATGTAAGTCCTAACACACCCAGACAAAGTTCTTGTTATATGCATATTATTCCAAAAACTCAAATTGAATACTAGAAACGCTTTTTATTGATACATGTATCTGGAAGTTTTTGATGGACCAAATCTGTCTACAAATTTAAAACAACGAAACACAATTGAAGATTTAACATAAATTGAGGAATATTTTATCTAATTAGTTTACTTCTAATAACAGTATTATAATAGTTTAGTATTGTATAAATATTTTTATTATTTACTTTATGCCATACAAGTTGTTTTTATTTCGACTAAGGACATTGTATCTTTTAGGACTATCAGAAGACCACCTATGACACCTATTTATATAACCAAACTTTAGGACCATTGTTGACTTATCCCATCGAACTTGAGATAAAAGATACGACAGAAACTAATTATCAGTCTATGTTTCAGCATTGTTATCGTGGAATATAAAATGTTTCAAAATGCCAAAATTATGAAATAAATCGTCGCGATAATAGCATTCTGATGGATAATTGTTCCTGGAAAATAACTGCACATTTTCATATTTTATATATTCTGATTGAAAGTTAGTGTAAAAGGAAAAGTAATAAAAAAATGCCACAGTCTCTACTTTGTTCGTATATGATTAGTACAAGTGGTTCTAATATGTATTTGCATGAAATAAAGGTGCACAAAAAGTCCACATTCTAATATACTATATATTTGAACGGAAACAACATATTCATTAGTGGTCATTAGTAGCTGTGTTCGGCCGGTTGTCTTGATCAGTGTGGAGCTGTTTGAAAAAGCCTTGAGTGGTACCGAAGCAAAATTAAACATCGATCATCGGTGCCTTCCGTAATCATATAAACACAAACACTTGCGACTTCTTTTAGTCTATTTGGTTCATTTTGTGTCACACTGTCTGGAAACAAAACGCGATAAGTCCGTTGCCGAACCCGATAAGTGCAGAAACGCCGAAAAAAAACCGATAAGCTCGTTACCATTCTACACCGAGATAACATAATTTCTGGCGACTCTCGGAATTTAAGTACAATCAAAACTACTTTATACTCACATTGGGAATAGCCAAATTGACGATTAAAATATTTCTGATATAGTCCTGAAAAATTGAAAGTAAACTCCTCAAAGATACCAGGATTAAATTTTGTATTTACGCCAGACGCGAGTTTCGTCTACAAAAGACTCATCAGCGAAGATGCTTTTGTCACTTGGTAATTTTAAGCTTACATATTGTTCTATTGTTTTACAGATGACACATTTATTCTACCTGCTATGCTAGATTTTAGTACAAATAACAATGGAAGGTGACGACGCTGTAGCAGTTGTTTTGTTTTACAGACGACAAATTTATTCTACCTGCTATGCTAGATTTTAGTACAAATAACAATGGAAGGTGACGAGGCTGTAGCAGTTGTTGGCATAGGTTGCCGCTTTCCGGGAGCCGATAATATTGATGAATTTTGGAATCTTCTGGAGAAAGGCGAGAACCACATTAAAGAGGTTCCTAAACATCGGTGGAATGTCGACGAAATTGACTACACCGGCACTGATGACAGCTGGAAAAATAGCGCTAAATATGCAGGACTCATTGATGAGTAAGTTTTTTATGAAAAAAATCTTAATATAATTCTTTCCTTTTTAGATGATAAATGGAGTAAAATTATATACAGATAGCATTTATATACTATGTTTATGTTTCCCCGACAAAATGTCGAGAGGCATATTAGTCTACACTATGTTTTGCTATCTCATACAGTTTTTGGGCTAAAACTTTCACATTTTGTAGGTTGTTTATAAACATAATGGTTTTGATTTTGATTTTTTTTTTCAAATATTCTCGATAAACAAGGTATTTAGACATCTTTTGTACTTAAAATTAGAAAGAAAGGAAATAGTAAAAATAGCAAAAAGTAAAATCACAAAAAATACTGAACTCCGAGGAAAATTCAATCGGAAAGTCCTTAATCAAATGGCAAAATCAAACGTCATATTCCTGATTTGCAACAGGCATTTTCAAATGCAGAAAATTGTGGATTGAACCTGGTTTTATAGCGCCAAACCTCTCACTTGTACGACAGTCGCATCAAATTTAATATTATTGATAATGATGTGTGAACAAAACAAACACACATAATATGTAAAAATCACACAAATAAAAATTTACGAAGTGATGATTTCAGCTTCCTAACGCTTTACTATAGGGAAGCTGAAATCATCTCTTTTGTCGTAAAGCTTTGTTTTCAACCAACCCTCATAGTCAATTGCAAGATACAAATCCTAATTAAGTGGCAAAACCAAGAGCTTAAACACATCAAACGAAGGGATAACAACTGTCAAAATCTGACTTGGTACAGGCATTTCCTATATAGAAAACGGTGGATTGAACCTGGTTTTATAGCGCTAAACCTCTCACTTGTATGACAGTCGCATCAAATTCCGTAAACGAGTCACAGAAGTCAGAGGAATGTTTACGAGTTATATTTGATGCTTTCCTTGACTTCCAATTGATTGAGGCAGCGATATAACGACTTAAAAGGTGTGCTTTATTCAAATTTTTTAGCAAAAAATATACTAGTTTGTGTAAAATATACCATAGTTCACCAAATATGTCAAAGGAAAGTAAAATAACCAATTATTTTTTGTCAGCTTTGACAAGTGGGACAACAAATTCTTTGGGATAGGTGACACTGAAGCAGGATGGATAAATCCTCAAACTGCATTGACACTAGAGGTTACACATTCAGCTTTAGAAAATGGAGGACTTACCTTGCAAAACCTGAAGGGATCAAACACCGGAGTATATATTGGTATGAACTCTATAGCCAAAATATATAAAAATTTGAACAAAATGAACGAAAAACAAATATGTCACACAAAAACAAACGACAACCACTGAATTACAGGCTCCTGACTTGGAACATACACATACATACAGAATATGGTGGGGTCCCAACCATCCCCTAACCTGGGATAGTGGTGTAACAGTACAAGAAAAGAACGAATTATAAAAATCACTTGAAAAAGGCTTAACCCATCAGATCGATGATAATACAAATACTACAAATGCAAGTGGACCTGGTAGGATACATATACACCCCAACAACAAAAGGACACTAAGTACAGATCTAAGAGTACTCGCAGTTACTGACAGCTAGTTCAAAGCCACTAACAACTAATAAAAAATCATGCATCTAGGATTAAATTATCAATCAGTACACATCCAACATCCAATATATTTAGTGTAAAGACGTCATTAACAGTCAGAGAAAAACATGACCTTGTGCATTAACTTTAGTAGGCAAACTAATTGAAAACTCTTCAAGCAAAATACCGTATTTAATATTAAACTATCAAGTTTTATAGCTGTTTGTCCAGATATTTTGGTTGGTTTGACAATTTCGTTTGAACCAAAGTCATGGTCAAACTTCTTCGCATTGTAACTCGGCATGCTGCAAACAAGTGCAACTTTAACAGACGGATTATTAACAAAATATGCCTTACAGCCAAAAAAGATTCAGAAAATGGCTAATTTAAAACAATATAGAGTCATTATCATTAACTTGCTCGAAAACATAGTACAGTTGGTACCGTTGATGTTTTTATAAGTATCCACTCTTACAGTAATATTTTTATGAAATGTAACGAAGACGATCACTGAGCAATGGTGTTTATGACCGTATTCATTACAGCACTTCATAACAATAATAAAACAGCGATATTTTGAATCATAAAATTGAGAATGGAAATGGGGAATTATACACAACAAACTAAAATTAAAAATTATACAAGACTAACAAAGGCCAGAGGCTTCTGACTTGTGACAGGCGCAAAATTGCGGCGTATTTATTGATTGCCATTTTCAATAAAAATATATATATATATATATATATGATAAGTAATTCAAAAAATAAACAATATTGAAGAGTCACTTCAAGTATCCATTCGTGCATTTACAGGGGTTACAAATAATGACATGATGTGTGGTGCATCAAGATGCCGAGAGGAATCTAACATCTCTATGCTGACTGGTATCGCCTCTTCACTAACTGCAAATAGAATTTCACATTTTTACGACCTACGTGGACCATCAATGGTAGTAGACACAGCATGTTCATCATCTCTTACAGCTGTTCATATGGCCTGTCAAGCAATTCGTACAGGTTTGTCTGTCATGATCATTATTTCCATCATGATGCTTTTAACTTGCATCGTGATGTTTTTGTCAATTTAATTATATCATAATTCTTTTATAAATTCAATTTCATCGTGATGCTTCTGAGAAGTATCATGATACATGTCAAAAACATCGTGATACTTGTTTAAACCATCTTGATGGAAACACTAACATGATGAAAGTATCGTTATCTTGACATAAACGGCCTCTCATACATTACTTTACTGCAGATAAAGACAATTAGAAATTAAGATGATAATAATTTTGAAAGTGTCAATCAATACAAATGATATGTCACGTGTTTTATATGACTTATTCAATATGTTTTTCCATTTATTTCGTATAACATCTTTCACTCTCTAAATATTAGTGTCACTATTATTGTTTATTTGGCATTATGTTAAAGATTTTGAAAAGCTAATTTGAAGACATTTAGACTAGCCAAAGTTAACTTGCGATTATATGTTCCGACGGACCTAGAATGAAGTAAACGTTATCTAGGACATAGTTGAAAACAGACTTCGTCGTAGGACTGTTTTAATGCGGATTCAAGTTAAATAGCAAAAAATCCTATATATACATACTACCTTTGTTTTTGCAGGCGAGTGTTCCATGGCAATTTGTGGAGGCGTTAATAGCATTCTTTCTCCTGGTATCTTTATTGTACTGGGCCAAGCTAAAATGATATCTCATTCTGGGAAAAGTCATCCATTTGCAGACGATGCTGAAGGTTATGTTAGAGGAGAAGGTTGTGGTGTAGCCATTTTAAAAAATTACAATCAGGTTTTTATACACTTTTTAACCTTTTCTAGACAAGGATTTGTATAGTAAGAAGAATTGGAATCTCGTGGTTTGTCGTTTTCCCTACGCGGCAAGACTTAACTACTCGCCACTATTACTTGTCAATTACGATGTATTCGGTAATTTTTTGTACACATGTGTCGAGTTATTTTCTTACTATACAAATCCTTTATCTAATGTTATGTGCATATGTGTGGAAAATTGTTAAATAACACAAAGACCGAATTTTAAGGAAAATTCAAAACGGAAAGTCCCTTTTTAAATGGCAGAATAAAAAATTCAAACACATCAAACGAATGTTAAAACTGTTATATTACTAAATTGGTACAGGCATTACCTTATGTAAAAACTGGGGATTAAACCTGGCTTTACAGCTAAGTAAACCCCTCACTTGTATGAAATTTCTGAATATTGATATTCTCTTCTTTAATCTGGTTTATTTGGACAAATTGATTCCTTTTAATGTGAAACAATAAATTGCTCCCAAATGACACTTAGTATTTCATATGCGAAAAAAATTGTGATTTTACTCCAGTGACATCATATAACAAGAAGACATATTTAAATTCTATACCCGCATCATCTTCATCAGTTTGGTCACAGCATACATTTACACAAAAATTGTTTTGATTTTTAGGCAAAAAGAGATGGAGACAACATATGGGGTACTATAGTGTGTGGATGTAATCAGAATGGAAAGACAAGTTCTCCTATTACTGCCCCGTCTTCAACACAACAACGAGTCCTCCTTGATGATGTATACCGGCGATTTAAAGTAGACCCTTCCATTATACAGTATGTCGAAGCTCATGGTATGATTTGATTTCTTTGTTTTACTATTTGAACTTTTGATAGTGCGTGTGCTTCATATGAGGCGGCCCTAGTATTTATTCACGCACCAAGTATTTTGATAAAGATTTTTTATTGTCCATTAAACTGATCAATTACAACAAACAAATAACAAAAATCTGGAAAAAGATTACAGTTCTAACAGATGTGAAATTTTGAGTTTTAAAATCTCTCGTTTCGGATTGTACTTCATTAAGCAGCTTTTGTACAATAGTTTAATATAATCAAAAAATTAAACAAATGTACCAAACTCGGATTAAAATTAAAATTAAAACCTATTTTCAGGTACAGGAACTCCAGTTGGCGATCCAATAGAAATGACAGCATTGTCTGAATTTTATGGACAATATATCAGCAAAACTCAAACTGTTTCTATGGGATCTGTGAAATCAAATATAGGACATCTAGAATCAGCTGCTGGAATTGCTGGTTTAATCAAAACTCTCTTAATGATGCGCCATGGAAAAATAGTTCCATCTTTGCATTACATAGAAGGGAAAGGCAATTCAAGTATTGATTTTGAAAATAACGCTTTGAAGGTGGCTACTTCAACTATTCCATGGCCAGTGAGACCAGACGGAACAAGGTATGGCAGTATCAATTCATTCGGATTTGGTGGTTCAAATGCGCATGCCATTGTGAAAACTGTTTTAAGTCAACCTGATGTTCAACGACCAGACCCTGTCATTGATTTTGATCATTTTCTGATAGCAATATCAGGTACTAGTATTCCAGCTGTAATGAAAACATTCGAACATATGCAGTCAAAGATAGCAACAACATCTTACAACGTACGAGATCTTTCCTACACGTCATTGTTGAAAAGAGAACATTTCACTCACAGGATTGCTTTTATTTCCAAAACAGAAGATGATCTACGGAGAGAAATCTTGGAAAAAGAAAGTAACTTACTAAACATTCTTCCAAGTAAGTCCAACGAGCTGAATATGATCTTTTTCTTTGGTGGTGTGGGAACAGTATGGAATGGAACATGCCAAAAAATGTTAGATAAAGATACACCTTTTCGCAGAACATTCATAAGAATCGACGAAGAACTTCATAAATATACTAATTTTTCAATCATCGATCATATAAGAAACCCTACAGAGAATTTTCAAATGGATTCATTCAAAGGTCCTTTGGTCATATTTGCAAGTCAAGTTTCACTTTTCCACTTATGGCGTTCATTAGGTATAACTCCAAATATAATCGTAGGACAGTCCGTTGGAGAAGTAGCCGCAGCTCATGCAGCAGGTGTTTTCAGTCTGAGAGATGCCGTAAAAGTTATTTTTCATCGTTCAGCTTTATCCAGCAAAGCAAACGGCGGTCAAATGATGGTTGTAGGCAAGTGTGACATAAGTGAAATTGAGGAAAAATGTTTAAAATACAATGGAAAGCTTAGCATAGCAGTGTATAGTAGTAAAGAGGCATGCGTCATCTCTGGAGATAAAGAAGCGATTGAAGATATACAGGAAGACCTGAAGAGGACAATGCCAAATATACTGATGAAAATTCTAGATGTTAACTGTGCATATCACAGCTATCACATGGATGATGCAAGTGCAGAACTACCAAAGTATCTCGACGGTTTGAAACCCATGACACCAAAATATGAAATTATATCAACCGTTACTGGGGAAAAAATAGATAGCAGTTCCATGGCAAATCCAATGTATTGGGCAAAAAATTTACGACAACCGGTTTACCTGTCCAAGGCAGTATCAAATTCGACGAAGGAGAATAAACTTAACATTGTGCTAGAACTAGGACCAAAGCCCGTTGTTAAAGCGCATATTCGAAGTATTACAAAATCAAAAGCAGTATGTATCCCTTCCCTGAATCAACCGGATGAGCTACGCACGTTTGTTGAGGCACTAGCCAGACTCTTTGAATACGGTTCTGATATACAATTTGAACAATTTTTTCACGGATATGAAAGCCTAACAGATATACCTCAATATAATTTCAACCGTTGCGATGTTTTATTGTCGTCTGAAACATTAAAATCAAAGCTCAGGGCGCTTAAAGAGCACACAGATAGGCATCCCTTTGTTACGCATAACAGAACAACAAATAATTTTATAATTCAATTGTCGCCCTCGATTACTCCTTACGTTTACCAGCATGCAGTTGAAAAAACATACATTGCCCCTGGATCTGTTCATACTGAAATTGGCTTAGAAATTGCCCGACGCCTATTGCATTTACAAACTTCGGAAATTGAAATATCTTTGCGTTTTGTAAATCGATTACGAATGGACAAGAATCGCACTGAGGAATTAACAACACAGGCAGATGAGTTTGACAGCAGCACATTCAAAATAAGATCAAACGAGAAAACCGTCTGTAAGTTTGAGATGAAAAGGGCCACACGATCATCACCTTGTACAATAAATATTAATCAAATGAAAGCTAAATTAGACATGTTTATGACGGGCAAAGAATTTTATTCTAATCTCAAAGAATTTGGATTCGAATATGGTGAGGACCTCTCAATGATCAAAGATTGTTGGCGTTTTGAAAATCAATATCTTGTTACCATGGAAGTTCCAGCAAGATATATTGATCCTCAATTTATTAGCAGTTTGGTTCCTGTTGTATTAGACGGCGCATTTCAAACGACAATTCTATCATTTGATCCGAACACATTAGATAAAACAAGAGACATTTCAATGCCTGTGAGGATACAATCTCTAATTGTTCACAAGCAACCAGGTAAACGAGTATACGTTCTTGGGCAGTTAGAGAAAACCAATAAATTTGGATCGACCATGAATATGCTTGTCATCAATGAAAATGGAGAGGTTGCAATAGAACTCATAGGATGTGAACTACAAAATACTGCACCTACTCTTCCAGATAATCCACTGAAAAACAAATTTTATGAAATACGATGGCAACCTGTAATTGTTGATAGAGAGTACATGCATGACAACGTTTCAAATACTCTTTCTATCACATTTGAAGCCAATGTACAACGTTTTGTTGAAAAATATTTACCCGAATCAAAACACATTATAATTTCGTCATCTTTTCATTGCGACATAGTCTGGAAAGAACTTCATGATTACGTAATCGCAACATTCGGAAGCTTCAAAAACATTTCGGAAATCGTTTATTGCCCGGTACGCACAGATGTTTCCCCCAACAATATTTCATCTAGAGATATATTCGAAAAGGTAAAGTTTTCCTGCGTCATGCTCACAAAGTTGTGTCAAAAACTGATACATGATAGACTAGACATTCCTATGTATATTCTTACCAAACGAACTCAACCAAAGGCAAGCATGCTGGACAATCAAACTTTTGATATAATCGGATCTGAATTATGGGGCATGGTGAGATGTTTGATTCTAGAAAAGGTATTAACGAAGCTTTGTCTCGTCGATTTTGAAGAGGAATGTGACTTGGTTTGCCTTTTGGAAGTTATTAAAAATCAGCACAAAGAACAAATATCGATATCCCAAGAACTGAAGTTTGTAGGCAAATGTATTTATTCAAATACGCTCATGAGAAGCACTATTGATGAGCCACCTCTCAGAATGAACACCTACAATAAATTTGATGTACTCGAGCTAAAATCAGAGAAATGCAATTGTATTCATCGGCCTTTTTTTGCACACAGCCACTTATCTCAATTACCTGAAGGGTTTATAGATTTAAAAGTTGTGTCTACATATTCAGAACCTATATGGTTCCCGACAATTTTGACCGAAATTATAGGTGACGACGATCCTTGGAAAACACATCGTCGAGATGGTCATTACATACTTGCTGCAGAGATTTGTGGTAATAAAGTTCATACTAGGTCAACCAGGGAACAATTGCATTTAAATGAACCTCGCAATGCAAATCCACATGAAGAATTTGTCACATGTTACCCAGGACATGCTTCAAATTTTGCAGTTGTGCCAGAAGATTGTATTTTAGAGAAGTGCTTACTTCCAAATTATCAACCAGGACTTCTTCTTCATATATCCTTGTTCTTTGCCCTTTCAGAGGAAATATCTAAACAAAAACCAATAGCAATATTTCACGACGAAAATGTATCTAACAGTCCTCTCCTTGAGTATATCCTTGGTTACAAAGGAATTGGATCCGTTTCAAGCATTTCAATATCAAATTTATCAGAACCAAGACTTTCAAAGGTTACACCAGCTTTGCAAATTATCTTTTTGTCATCTAATGTTGATAAATTGAAAACAGTCTTAACTGAAAATATCCTAGTACCCGTCCAATTGTTTTCTTTTACAAACCTCGTCAGCAGATCAAATGAAAGGCTTTTACGTCATATTTGCCCATCTTTAAGTTTGAAGCTTATCAACAATGAGGAAGTTTTACAAAGAAGAAATCTATCTAAAACTATCTGTGAAATCAAAAGCTGGTTATGTTCAGATAATGCAGCTGCACTGCAAAATATTCCAATGTCATTTGAGAACGGTAGAACATTTTTCTTCGACGACAAAGCTACTTATGATGTTAACTCAGTCAGTCACCTTCAGATTGCAGCAACCACAAATACTATGTTTGGTAAACATTCCTCTTACATAGTTGTGGGCGGTTTAACCGGTCTTGGAGAAGAGATTGTAAAATTGATTTGCGAATTAGGCGGTGGTGTCATAATTATATTTGGACGAAGACTTCCCACTGATGAACATAATGCAGAAATGCAGAAACTCACGAACAAATGGGACTGCAAGATTGAATTTTTGCAAACAGACATCACAGATATGTTATCGTTGAAGAAAGGATTTGACACCATAAGAATAACGTATCCAAATCACCCTATAAAAGGGGTGTTCCATGGAGCTGCAGTTCTTGATGATAGCACCATTTTGAATATGACAGAAGGGAAATTTGAAAAGGTTCTTCTACCAAAGGTGTTAGGTACATGGAACTTACACTTGTTAACGAAAGATATTGATTTAGACTATTTTGTACTTCATTCATCTACAGCATCTGTTTTAGGGGGAGTTGGTCAAAGTAATTATGGAGCGGGAAATTCATTTATGGATACTCTTTCCTACTACAGACGGAGCACAGGATTAGCAGGGCAAACAATTAACTGGGGTCCTCTTCAACTTGGGCTGATGAAATTAAATAACGATCTTGAACGTGTGTTGGGCTCTCAAGGCGTCAACTCCTTAACAAAGCACGAAATAAGAGAATGTTTCAAGCATATACTAGTAAAAAACACAAAACAAGCTATATGTACAGACATTGACTGGAAAACTGTTGTTCAAAAGACGGGAGATAAAGCAACTACGTCCAGAATACTGCCTATTTTAAGAGAGCTCCGACTTTTAGATATCTTCGCAGACACTTCCCAGTTAAAAACAATTTTGGTGGATACGGATGATTTATTGAAACTGCCACCTATCAAACAATTTCAAGAAATAATAAGGCTAACTTCTGTTATAGCAGCAGATGTTTTTGCTGTTGATTTGTCCGTCTTGACGCCAAACACAATGCTAGGTTCCATAGGTATGGATTCAATGAAAGGTTTGGAATTTTCAAATTCTATAAACAGTCGCATTCATATACGACTACCTTTTGTGTCTGTTATTGCTCAATCTGCAACTATTCAGTCAATTTCAAATTCAATACTTGAACATTTGCAAATGGATAATAAGGCTCACCAAATTCCTGTGGACAAAATGCTTGAATTACGAGCTGAAATTGAAAAACTTAGGACGCCTTTGACGGAGATCGAGAAAATGTACCTAGATCCAATTACCGATATCAAGCATTTAGACGCTTTTATTGAAATTAAATTTCAATTGGAAAAGAATTTAATGCCGACGAATGTCTTAATAGCTGGTCTAGAACAACTAGAAAAGGTGTGCCCATCCTTGTTATCAGAATACTTCATAGATAGTGGAGAAACATATCGAATCATTCACAAAGAGAAAATGCTGCAAATATTGGAAAGTCATGAAGCTAAATATTCTGAGCTCAATTTAGAATTTTATCGCCAACAAAGAGATTTTGAACTTTTTTCATGTGGAAAATTTGATTTAAAAGGTAATGACGAAGGAAATCATAAAAAGGGACAGATAGAAAAGATGTATGAAACAACACTTCTATTTGCCTATATGTCAGTTCAAAAAGACGAGAAATTTCTGAATTTGCGCTTTCGTCGTTTTTATTTTGACTTCACAAGTATCGGAATAGTTGTAAACGAGTATTTTACCATCATGAAAAATAATATATTGAAAGAAAGCAATGAATTTCGGCCACTACAATACACACAACCTGGTGTTATAGACAGACGTCTTTGTAAAACAGATTGCAAAATGAAATATTGGAGATCAAAATTGGGCATCAATTATAGACCTATTAGTCTGTCCAATTTTGATCAAGCACAGTCTAATGGCAAGTCCATGATTATAAGAAGATTTGAATTGAAGGGCGACATTATTCAACACTTTAAAAAATGGACATTGAAGAACAATGCATCTATAAGAGACCTATTTCTTACAGCATACCAGTTATTGTTAAATTTCAT
Organism: Mytilus galloprovincialis; assembly: GCF_965363235.1. Classification (NCBI taxonomy): domain Eukaryota; kingdom Metazoa; phylum Mollusca; class Bivalvia; order Mytilida; family Mytilidae; genus Mytilus; species Mytilus galloprovincialis. Next base: position 2,668,838 of record NC_134846.1, on the reverse strand, counting down.
ATCAAAGTCAGGTACTCCTTCTGTCGTTACAAATGTGGATCTAAGAGAGGAAGATGATTGCGAGCAGTATGTAGGACCACTTGAAACTTTGATTCCAATCATCGCAAATGTTGATAAGAAAGACAAATCAGTACAAGAATTTGTTCTTGAAAATTTAAAAGAAATCAAACTAGTAACTACTAAAAATCTGATTTCTCATAATGTCTTCAAGTCTTTGACAAAAGACAGAAAATCTCTCACATCACTTTTTGAGCATGCGGTCTTGTTTGACAAAGATTTAAGTCAAGAACTGACATCTTCAAAACTTGGTATAAGTCCGGTTCAGGTAGTTTCTATGGACACACGATTTGGAACTGCAATTCATATCATCTCTGACTGCAAACATAAAAGAAACTGGCTGGAAATCCAAGTTCACCCAGGATTTGCAGATAAAGCGGCAGCATTAGCCATTCTAAATAATCTTTTAGAATTGGCAAATACAATTGTTAACAACCAAAGCCTTTCTCTGCTTCAACTTTACGAGATATTTTCCATGAAAATTGAAAAAGACCAACACCTCCAGAACCTTCGTATGTCTACAAAAACCGACCAACTACAGGACATCGATGTAGACAGAAAACAAAAGTCCGTACATAAAGGTATTTATACTTGTAAAATAATTCAATTTACTGACAACGATATGGGGGTCGGTTTATAGGAAATGTTCTGTCATAAAGAGACAAAACTACGCTGAGATAATTGTGGCATATCAACAGCAAAGTTTACTTCCTATTTCTTCTTTTAAGGAAGAAAATAATCATTTAACATATAATTTAATCCATGGCATCAGTAAAAATGTTAGGTTTTTGTATAAATTGCATCAAAATTATAATGCTTATTCATTAACACACTACAAAAAGGGAGATTAAAAACAGACCTCGAGACAAATCGTTTTTAACTTCTTACTCACGCAACGAAATATGTTTCATACTGTATTTTGTTAATACCAGGAGTTGGTGTCACTAAAAAACTTACGACTAAGAATGAGTGTAAGTCATGAACAATTCAGTGTACTTACAATCAATCTTACTTGTAAGTTTTATTTTTGTGAAACCGACTCCTGGTCGTTATCGCTGCGGAAGACTGTCATTCATCATTTATATTGTATTTTTTTATTAAACAAAACAAGACCAAATGATTATTTGCTACACAAACTAAACTATAATGCTAGTAATTGTATGTACACACCTTGAATCGTATACTTTTTATCATATCAAAAAAAGGATTACAAATGATAACCGGCATAAGGAAGGGGATAACGCTTTGAGTAAGGTTCTTTGGTAGTTCCCTTACAATTTCAATGATGGTTGATGGATAAATGGTTGTGTATAATAAATGTCTAGTGACAAATAAAACTTGCATACTGTGGATTAAACAATACTCGTTGGATACCAAGTTTCGTGGATTTCGTTGGTACAGGGGAACAACGAATTCAAATATTCAACGAATTGCAATTTTCTAAAGGAATGTATGCAGACATTGCCAAAACCACAAAATAAAATATCCACGAATATGCAAGTTTTCCTCAAACATCGAAAATTGGTACCAAAGAAAATAAATGAATGCACATTATTAAGGACGACAACGGGCTATTTTAGACATGAATGATCCCTGCTTTAGTTAGAAACGCTGAGTCATTTTACAGTCGCTGTAAGCTAACACGGTGGTAGTTTGCTGCAGAGCACTCTAAATGTTTATTCTTAGTTGTTTGTGCTTGGCAGAGGAGCCCATATTCAAATTTTAAAGTCTTTGGTTGGATCAAGACTAATTCTTATATAGATTAGACCGTTGGTTTTCCCGTTTGAATGGCTTTACACTAGTAATTTGTGGGGCCCTTTGTAGCTTGCTGTTCGGTTTGAGCCAAAACTCCTTGTTGAGGTTCGTATCTTGACCTATAAAGGTTTACTTTCATAAATTGTTACTTAGATGGAGAGCTGTATCATTGGCACTCATACCACATCTTCCTATATCTATTAACATCAAACAATTAATCTCCCGAACTCGAAAGAAGCACACTACATTGAGGTAATTCCTTGTTGAAGCGAAAATCTTGACCAGGTACAAAGTGTAGAAGTGAACAATTTATCATACGAAACAACTTAATCATTCAGATCTCAAATTTTTATCCGATGTATCCTTTTCCTAACCTGTTGATTATTTTTATTTAATCTGCGTGTGGTTTGTTTAATCTTAGTTCTTCATTGGTCAAAATTTGATTATGATGTCAAACTTTCTTACCATCCGTTAAATTTCCTATTGTGGCGTCATGGAAAAATGAAACCGTGCTTGATGACTTTACATAGAAAGCACACATCATTTTGCAGATCATTATAAATGGAGATATAAAATTGTTTGTGTATCGTCTATCAATCATTAGAGAAACAGATTCCAACACCAATGTTCGTCCAATACGATATTTATCCACTGTCGATAATTAAATTTAAAATATTAAAAACGCTCGGACAGCCTCGCCATTTAAATTTGAAAATTTAACTGTCTGACGTAGATAAATATCGTATCACACCTGATTCAATGGAATAAACTTAAAATTAATGTAAAACAGAAATTCATTACATTATATCAGCTGAAATAAAACAGATTGAAGGTTTTAAGATTCTATACTCAGTCAAATGCAAATATTTTACCTTAACGTTCAGAACATTTCCCCATGGCAGATGAGGACGCTCGTTTAGTTGCTTAGTCGAATAAAATGTTATGTTGTGTATTATACATATATTTCTTTGTTCATTATGTGAAAGGAATATAGAGTTCTTAAAATGTATTCCAACTATTTCAGAGGACCACGACAACAACTGATTAACTACTGTATCTACACACAGATGGAATTCTAAAGGTATTTCATTTTTTTCAACAGACAAAGCAGCAGCCACTACAGGTCAACGTTTGTCCTTCAACAATGAGCAAAATGCATACCTTTTCATACGCTCTAAAAAGGCTTCGAAATTATAAAATACAAAACATTATAAACAAAACCATTACCCTGATTTTAGTAGAAAATACAGTAAACGGAAAACTAAAATAATCTACAACGACCAACAAAAATCAATGATAACAGTGTCTTAACTTGGTGCAGGCATATTTTTGTGAAGGGTGTCTGTAGAAAACTAATTACAGAAGGGATTTCACATCATCATATCTTTTATTTGTCACTAGACATCATAATATCGTAAATGTAGATATTTTGATACTTTAAATAATATTAAACCTGCGTAGCTAGATATAGGAAGATGTGGTGTGAGTGCCAATGAGACAACTCTCCATACAAATAACAATTTAAAAAGTAAACCATTATAGGTTAAAGTACGGCCTTCAACACGGAGCCTTGGCTCACACCGAACAACAAGCTATAAAGGGCCCCAAAATTACTAGTGTAAAACCATTCAAACGGGAAAACCAACGGTCTAATCTATATAAACAAAACGAGAAACGAGAAACACGTAGCTGCTTATTTTAAAGTGTGCACCATATTTTATGTTATTTCGAATAAGCCGGAGTAAATCAAGAAAAAAACGTTGATGACGTCACCGTCACATGACAAAATTATGTCTATGAGCTGATAGACAAAACACTGTCAGACAATCAACAGACGTGTTACATCCAAAATAAAATTATACTAAAATGTTACATCCAAAATAAAATTATACTAAAATGTTACATCCAAAATAAAATTAACTAAAATGTTACTTATTTAACACGGTAAATAGAAATTTGAATAATGTTAAAATTGTTAGTCTCAACATTATTATTTTCAACAACAACAAAAAATAATTAATATATTATTGATATACACATATGTACATTCACAGCCCTACATTCTGTCGTTATCTATTATTACAGTCATATTACCACCGCGTTGTTGGCTGCGTTATCGGTCAGTTCGAACGCAACCCCATATGTGAGTACTGAAATATGTTTCTAATTCACAGGCAATATTAAGTGGAATGAAGGTCAGAGATGAGAAAATACTAATTTGTGCTAGCTATTTTACTTTCAAAATGAATCCGAATATCACACTTAGCAATTTGTATATAGATAATTAAGTACAGACGATTGCTATACAACATTACTCAGGTCAATTATTAGTAAAACGTTGGTAAGTTAGGGGCTTAGTTAAAAATGTTATACACTGCGGAATGCATCCTTATAATAATTTATACTATTGCAGTTCGCTTTGTTTAAACAAAGAGGCGTGAAGTAAATACGTTATATACGTTATATTTACAAATAAAGATCATTATTTACTCTATAATAAGTTTATACTGACACTTAAATTCGGTAAATTGTTATATTTGTATTCTGGTCATCCTAAGGGTTGATTATGTTTTGCTATATCTAAAGTCATTTAAGTAGTTTTGACAAAAATGTTGCCTTGTCAATCCATCTTTAAAGTATTTTTTCGTATTTTACAGGTATCTACAGTAAAAGAATTAGCACTATCAAAGTCAAAGATGAGAACGATAAAAGATGAATATTTAAATCAGATAAAAATACAGACAGTATATTTATGCGGTATGGGCTTTGCTCATTGTTGAAGGCCGTACGATGACCTGTAGTTGTTAATTTCTATTTTAATGTAAAATAATTTGTATATATGTTGATGTAAAATATATTGTATATATGTTTATGTAAAATAATTTGTATATATGTTTAGGTATAATATGTTGTGTATATTTCCTCTTGTTAACCGGATTTTCGAAAGAAAAATAGGTTATTGATTTGAGGATTTACAGCGCCAATTATTGTCCGTTCATTAACATGAAAACGCTTTGATGATTTTTTTCAAATTTAAATATGTTGTTTCATGTGACTAAATGAACTAGATTGTTTTAGGAAGAAAAAAGGAATATATAATTTGATAAATTTAATTGGAAAGACAAACATTTGAAAATTATATATTTTAATCCAAAATAATCCACTTTTAATTTGTACTGAATAACACTAAACTTCAATAGCAGTTTTAAGTTCGGTATATTTACTTTTCTGTGAAGCAACATTGAACTTGAATATTTGTTTTATAAATGTAATTGTCTAATTATTAATCATTTAAGACATTTTAAAATTATATAATCATATATAATAAATTACATTTATTTTGTATTTCACAATTTGTTTTAAACAGGTACTTGTCTAAATATTGTGCATTCACTGTAGTAAAACTTTTTTGGTATTAAACATGTTAATGAACGATGCCATGTTGAAATATTGTGTTTTAAACTTTTGTTTCATGAATGATTAATAAGATATGAATGTTTCTCAATATTATAATATATAAAAGTCAAAAACTCAATGTTTTATAAATCATCGTCTTTACCTCTATAAAAGCTATTCTACCCACCAAAAAATAACTCTTATACAAGAGTGCACACACTGAAATGTCTCGCCTTTACTAACCATTAATATTATGTTGATAGTCCTAAATAGAAAGCTTTACTTCAACTATTAAATATCCTAGAAAATGAGATCAAGATCATATAAACTAAACGAGAAATACGCGTACACCTAACAATCATTCAATACACTAAATATAGTTGACCTATTGCTTATATTCTCTTAGAAACAGACTTAAATGAGAAAACTAACCATTGACCAATAATCAATGAAAATGAGGTCCAGGTCAGATAAACCATGCCAGGCAGACATGTACAGCTTTAAATCCTTCCATATACAACAAATAAAGTTGACCTATTGCTTATGGTTTAAGAAAAACAGATCGAAACACATAAACTTAACACTAAGCAATGAACCGTGAAAATAAGGTCAGGGTCAAATAAAACCTGCGAGACTGACATGTACATCATAAAACTTTTCCATACACTTAATATTATAGTTGACCTATTGCACAAAGTATTACGAAAAAAAAAGATCAAAACTAAAAAAACTTTACTTTGACCTCTGAACCATGAAGATGATGTCAAGGTCAGATGACGCCAGTCCTGTCAGTTAGACATGTACAACTTACAATCATTCAATACACCATAAATAGTAAACCTATTGCATACAGTTAAGAAAAAAAAACCAAAACCCAAAAACTTAACTACACTCACTGATCCTTGAAAATGAGGTTAAGGTCAAGGTCAGATGACACGTGTCAGATGGAAATGTACACCTTACAATCCTTCCATACACCAATTATACTAGACATATTGCTTATAGTATCTGAGATATGGACTTGACCACCAAAACTTAAACTTGTTCATTGATCCTTGAAATGAGGTCTAGGTCAAGTGCAAATGTGTGACAGGCAGTAGGTCAAGGGAGCTTTTCTCATCACTTGGCGTCCGTTGTCGGTCGTCGTCCGTTAATTTTCACAAAATATTCTCCTCTGCAACTACTTTGCCAAATTGAACCTGAAATGGTAATTTTAACAGAATTTCGCAGTTTTGGGTTATTATCCGCCGTACACAGCGGAGGGACATTAAGTTTTAGTATTGTCCGTCTGTACGAACGTACGTTCCAAAGTTGGTTTCCGTTCTCTGACTTCAGTTTGCCTCAACCAAACGTTATGAAACTCAGTTATACACAATGCTTATTACCACAACACACAGATCAAGTTTGATTTTTGGTGGCGTCACTTTAACAGTTCTACAGTATACAACAAAATAAAATTATCACTTAATGATTCTCATTTTTGATGTATCAATTAGTTAGCAAAGCGCTAAAACGTCTGAAATTAATCTTCGCATTTAAAAAGCGAATAACTTTACAGACGTATCAACCGGCGGACGAGCGCTTATCGAACCACCAATTGCTCTTAACGACAACAAAGGAAACATTACTAATTATGAAGGAAGGTAAAAGCAGATTCGAAATATGAATTATTCTGATTATCAAAATATAAAACCTTTACAACACTTTTAATATATATATATATTTGAATATATAATGTATGATGCGTCAAGAATTCCCAACACAGTTGTGCAAAAAACAATTCAATTCAGATAATATAAAAAAGAAGATGTGGTATGATTGCCAATGAGACAACTGTCCACAAGAGACCAAAATGACACAGAAATTAACAACTATAAATAGGTCATCGTACGGCCTTCAACAATGAGCAAAGCCCATACCGCATAGTCAGCTTTAAAAAATTTCAGTATATAATAAAATTGAGAATGGAAATGGGGAATGCGTCATGGAGACAACAACCCGACCATAGAACAGACAACAACAGAAGGTCACCAACAGGTCTTCAATGCAGCGAGAAATTCCCGCAGCCGGAGGAGTTTTGATATTTTTGCTGATAACAAAAAGAAATAGAAAGTATTGTGTTCTTTGTCAAAGTTAGTGCCTCTAGCATGTCTAGGATACAGTTCTTATAAATTTGTCTTTTTGTTTGTTTTTATTGTAAATATTTTAATTCGGAATGCACAAATATGAAGATAGAAAACTTTTTGGAAATGGCCTTTTTGGAAAGTATGAAATAAGTTTAATGAAATCTTACCCCACGTCTTTTCACCCTTAAATATAAGAGTTTCACGTGCATTCGCAAAGTCTTTCAAACAATATTCTAATAACTTTACTCGGACAATAACAATATATACTACATTGACTCATTGTAGGTCCAAATAGAGCCATCGGAAATAAATCATTTATTGGTAGTTACATGTATGCTTTCAGTTAGTAAATAGGTACGGTCAATAATTTCCTAATCCTGATCTTTATTTCTACAAAGGTATATTTTCTTTATTTTTGCAAAGAAAACGCTTTCTGAAATTTGTTTATAAATCCGGATATGTTTTAAAAATAAATTTGCTTAGTACTCCAAAATTATGATGACCTTAATCAGCTGCAGGTTATTCTATTTGATTTTTTGTTAAAATTTATATTTCAAACAAAAATAGATTTTAAATCGATCCAAAACGTAAACAAGTTGCTAAATCCTGCTAGGGCCAAAGTGCTGAAACATACGAGGGCTTTTAGTAGATAGTGATATAATGTTTATATGTAAGAGGTTAAAAAAACTATCAAACTAGGCTTAGGTCAGGCTTTAAACAATTTAAATAGATGCACAAATATTGGGATTTGTAATTTTTCGCTTCTTTTAATTCAATATACACAAGTGTCATCGAGGTTAGTCGAGTTCGGGCTATGTCAACAGGGTTGTCGTTTGTTGATGTGTTACATATTTGTTTTTCGTTCATTGTTTGTACATAAGTAAGGCCATTTTACATTGTCATATCGAATTTTATATTCTATCACCTGTGTATAAACCATTATCACTTGTCAATTATCCGACGGCTTGGTCAAAATGTCAACTTGTTCTCGCATTTTAATTTTAATTTCCGATTCCTTCGATACACTCGGGCTTTTACCCCGTTAACGTACGTACATATAGTAAAAGTAGAGCGAGAAAGTGTTCATTCATGAAATATTCATGAATGAAAACGCATTCTCTCGTAGATTTCTTGTTATTTTCTCTTCAGCGCATGACAGATCCGCGAAGTAGTGTTTGTGATACTCATTTTCAAAATGAGTTTAAATTCATCTTTAATCGTCGGTGAACATTCATTTCTTTTTTATTCAAGCTGTTATCTTTTCAGTCAAAAGAGTAGTTACTCAAAATTTCAACAGAATCTTCCCAGAATCAGAATTCAAACACTAGTACTACATTATCTAAGAGCAGAATAATTGCGATAGTCTGTCACCGGAAGTTTGAGGCCGACGCCTAAGGAAAGTGGCAATAGCAAGCTATAGCAAACTTTCCAAAAATCTCCGATACAATTTCATTAAATCTGACAAGAAATGTAGAATACATTCAAGGCCATTGAACGTTACAATAAAGGCAGTAATAAGAGTAGGTGTGCAGTTAAACGTAAACCTATTTAAACACCATTTGTTGAATAGTAATATTTATCATTTATCATTATTACAAGTGTTATTTAGTACATGTGAAAGAATTAAGCAACACAACTGTAGAAGATTTAAATTTAATAAATCTAGCGTACATTGCTGTTTTTCATGTAACAATAGCACAATGTAACCGTAGCCTCAATAGTTATTGTTACATTCGTAATTAATCGGTTCCTTATCCAACTTTGCATTCCTGCAATTAGTACTAGTCTCCGATGTAACAATAACATTTTTATTATTGTTACATTTCCATGTAACCGTAGCCAGTTGTTAAATAAATTGTTCTACGAAAAGATTAAGCTTTAACGTGTGAGCATACTTCTTTGAAGACAGGATGTGTGCCTGTTCGTCATCTTAATATGAGGTTTATTGAAAGTTTCGCAGAAATTCATTTGTTTTCTGATTCATAATCATACAATTGGTCCTGAAGTACGGAAATCCCAATCACTATATATGACCTGACTACTTTAACGAGGGATATAAAATCTCTGATCTGTTGAAAGTGGAAGTTTCCGACAGATGACATTATAACATTCTCATTTTCGAATCCTTTAGCTGCTGATGAATTTTTAGTCCATAAGGTTTTAAACTATCTGTAGTCGGTCCTGCTCTGCAACTAGTAATATTCATTTTAAATTCTACATTTTAAACTATCTGTAGTCGGTCCTGCTCTGCAACTAGTAATATTCATTTTAAATTCTACATATAAAGTCAGTTGTTTTTCTTTTTTCCGTTGATATTGTCAGTTTTAATAGACTTCTTCTTTTTGAATTTGTCTAGGTGTGATGTATTTTTGAATTAGTCTAGGTGTGATGTATTTTTGAATTAGTCTAGGTGTGATGTATTTTTGAATTAGTCTAGGTGTGATGTATTTTTGTTATACTTTTTGTTGTTGATAATTTAGAAATCATTAAGGTTCCAAATCCCTCATCAATGTTGACTCATTTGTTAGGTTAAATAGCTCCTTTAGTATTGGTTCAATTAATATTCATGCATCCATAAAAATATCAAGTCAAAATATTCAAGCATGACGAAAACAACTGTTGAAAACTAATTATCAAAGTGTTCAAAGACCGGTGGAACAAAATCTGCACAAAATCATCAAACCAGAACAAAAATCGCTCACACTCAGAATAAAATTTATTATTGTCGAGTTAACTTTTACTTATGTTTGTTTTGTCTATGAATTTGTTATGACCAAATAAAGAATAGTACAAAATCAATAATATAAACTTCTATTCCATCCAATTTTCTGTGCAAACGCGGTATTGGCTTTGATCATTGGTGAAGGCCGTACGGTGACCTATAGGCGCATTCGACTCCAATCTTAATTGACTAGATATAGGAAGATGTGGTATACAACACTATTTGTGTAAAATATTATTACATGTTTTTTATTCGAAGAAAATTATTTTCATAACAAATATATTTTAATCAGAATTTACAACTGTTCTTTAACGTAAATATTTCTACCAGTAGAAAATTTTAATACAGGCAATAATTTTTAAGCTTTATATTACATTGTATACGTCAATTTTAACCATAGTCAAGAAATTATTATAGATTCAGATTTTTATTTTGTTTTTAAAATCTAATTGATATAAGAAAATTTTACAAGTATAAGAACTACGATATAGGAAAATTTTATAAGTATAAGAAACAATTTTAATGAGTAACGTTTAGTTGTTTTAACTATTGATCATTAATTGTATAAAGTTTTATACTGTTAGTGTCTCATAAGTCAGTATTTATGGCTGGATATTGATTGTTTTATGTGTAAATATTATAATTGTTGTATATGTTTTATGGCAATCAATATGTGACACTTTAATAAACAAATTTATATATGAGTGCCAATGAGAAAATTCTCAATACAAGTCACAATTTATAAAAGTAAACCATCATGTCAAGGTACGGTCTTCAACACGGAGCCTAGGCTCAAACCAAACAGCAAGCTTAAATGCCCCAAGAAATTACTGGTGTAAAACAATTCAATCGGGGAAACCAACGGTCTAATCCATATATGAGTGCTCACCCTGAAATGTCTCGCCTTCTTTACTAATCATTGATATTATGTTGCTAGTCCTAAATAGAAAGCTTTACTACAAACTATTACATAAACTTAACATGATCCAAGAAAATGAGGTCAAGGTCATATAAACCAAACAAGAAATACATATACACCTTACAATCATGCAATACACTAAATATATCTGACCTATTATTTATAGTTTCTAAGAAACCGACTTACCAAGAAAACTAAACATTGACCAATGAACCATGAAAATAAGGTCAAGGTAAGATGAACAATGCCAAGTAGACATGTACAGCTTACAATTCTTCCATACAACACAGTTGACCTACTGCTAATATTTTTGAAGAAAAACAGACCAATACACAACCAGGTGCTCCGCAGGGCGCAGCTTTATACGACCGCAGAGGTCGAACCCTGAACAGTTGGGGCAAGTATGGACAAAACATTCAAGCGTGATACAGCTTTGAATTCGGATTGTGATCAAACTTTTGACATTACATGGGTTTTTTCACACAAAACAAATGTCAAGATTTTACAAATCAATCAAAGATTTCTTCTTCAAACTTATTTAAATCTAAAATTGGTTGACACAGCATAGGTTTCTGACACAGAATGAATGTGGTCTAATGAACTTAAAAATTTTTTTTTGCCTTTAAGCAATTCACTATGCTGTTGAATATTAATCCTCTCAAAAAAATGTTTGAAGAAATTTCTTTTTATTTATGAAATCTGAAATGAGAAAAATTTAACCCCCCCCCCCCCCCCATTTTTTTTTTCACATCCCCGTTTCCCTTTTTCCAAAACTGATATCAATTCAAATTTCTAATGGAGTTTGCAACAATAACTACTCTTTTAAATACATCATAAAATATTAAAATGTAAAGTAAAGTGCTTGTTATCACTGAATGGTAAAGATTGGTTGGTAGTAAAAGTGAATATACATTGTTTATTGTATAAAACAATAAAAAAAACTTCATCAGCAACATTCTATATTGGCAAATTTCCAATGAAGTTATTAACATAAAGTTATTGGCAAATAAAAATAGAAAATGACATCATAGTCATGTCTGGCAAATGTCCAACATACATTATCTAAAAACATTTTAGATAAGATAAGGAAAAAAAGCTTCATCAGCAACATTTTATATTGGCAAATTTCCAATGAAGTTATTTACATAAAGTTATTGGCAAATAAAAATAGAAATAAAAATAGAAAATGACATCATAGTCATGTCTGGCAAATTTCCAACATATATTATCAACTACTATTCTATACAAAGAAAGATAACTCCAATTGAAAATTAATTGCTATTGCACAATATTGTGCAATTAGATATTTCTTGCTATTGTGCAATACTGTGCAATTGAAAATTTCTTGCTATTGCACAATACTTGATATGGAATCCTGATTTGGACCAACTTGAAAACTGGGCCCATAATCAAAAATCAAAGTACATGTTTAGATAAAGCATATCAAATAAGCCCAAGAATTTAATTTTTGTTAAAATCAAACTTAGTTTAATTTTGGACCCTTTGGACCTTAATGTAGACCAATTTGAAAACTGGACCAAAAATTAAGAATCTACATACACAGTTAGATTTGGCATATCAAAGAACCCATTTATTCAATTTTTGATGAAATCAAACAAAGTTTAATTTTGGACCCCCATTTGGACCAACTTGAAAACTAGGCCAATAATTAAAAATCTAAGTACATTTTTAAATTCAGCATATCAAAGAACCCCAAGGATTCAATTTTTGTTAAAATCAAACTAAGTTTAATTTTGGACCCTTTGGACCTTAATGTAGACCAATTTAAAAATGGGACCAAAAATTAAGAATCTACATACATAGTTAGATTCGGCATATCAAAGAACCCCAATTATTCAATTTTTGATGAAATCACACAAAGTTCAATTTTGGACCCTTTGGGCCGCTTATTCCTAAACTGTTGGGATTAAAACTCCCAAATCAAACCCAACCTTCCTTTTATGGTCATAAACCTTGTGTTTAAATTTCATAGATTTCTATTTACTTATACTAAAGTTATGGTGCAAAAACCAAGAATAATGCTTATTTGGGCCCCTTTTTGGTCCCTAATTCATAAACTGTTAAGACCAAAACTCCAAAAATCTATCCCAACCTTCCTTTTGTGGTCATAAACCTTGTGTTTAAATTTCATTGATTTCTATTTACTTATACTAAAGTTATTGTGCGAAAACCAAGAATAATGCTTATTTGGGCCCTTTTTTGGCCCTTAATTCCTAAACTGTTGGAACCAAAACTCCCAAAATCAATCCCAACCGTCCTTTTGTGGTCATAAACCTTGTGTCAAAATTTCATAGATTTCTATTCACTTAAACTAAAGTTATAGTGCGAAAACCAAGAAAATGCTTATTTGGGCCCTTTTTAGCCCCTAATTCCTAAAATGTTGGGACCAAAACTCCCAAAATCAATCCCAACCTTCCTTTTGTGGTCATAAACCTTGTGTTAAAATTTCATTGATTTCTATTCACTTTTACTAAAGTTAGAGTGCGAAAACTAAAAGTATTCGGACGACGACGACGACGCAAGACGCAAGACGAAGCAGGACGACGACGCCAACATGATAGCAATATACGACCAAAAAATTAAAATTTTTGCTGTCGTATAAAAACTTATCACTGAGCAATGAACTGTGTAAAATGAGGTCAAGGTCAAATAAAACCTGCGAGACTGACATGCACATCATGAAATATTTCCATACACCACATATATTTGACCTATTGCATATAGTGTTAGAAAAAAAGACCATATCTCAAAAACTTAACTTTAACCACTGAACCATGAAAATGAGGTCAATGTCAGATGACACCTGCCAGTTGGACATGTACATCTTACAATCATTCCATACACCGAATATAATCGATCTATTGCTTATAGTATCTGAGATATGGACTTGACCACCAAAACTTAACCTTGTCCACTGATCCATGTAAATAGGTCGAGGTCAAATTAAAACTGTCTGATAAGCACAAGGACCTTGCAAGGTAGGCACATACCAAATATACTTATCCTATTACTCATTATAAGAGAGAAATTAACTTTACAAAAAATTACAACTTTTTTTTCAAGTAGTCACTGAACCATAAAAAAAAGGTCAAGGACAATGGATATGTGACAGACAGAAACTTGATAACATGAGGCATCTATATACAAATTATGATGCATCCAGGTCTTCCACCTTCTTAAATATTAAGCTTTTAAGAAGTTAGCTGAAGCCACAGCGGCCACCACATCACTATTCCTATGTCGAGCTTTCTGCGACAAAAGTAGCAGGCTCGAAAGAAAAAAAAAGAAACAAGAAAACTTATGAACCACATCAACAAACAACAACTAATGAACATCAGATTACTGTATTAGGACAGGTGCAAACAATTGCAGCGGGTTTAAACGTTTTAATGGTGCCAAACCTTCACCCTTATCTGAAACAAAAGTGTAACATCACAACATGACACAAGTTTTCCTAACGAAGGGTATGGTTCACTCCAGGCACTAGTTACAACTTACACTTCTTCTGTCCATCAAATATGTGTTTACAATTTGAGAAACAGACATGATCACATGATCACATGATCACAAAAACTTAACATTGATCAATGAACAATGAAAATAAGGTCAAAATCAGATGAATTCTGTCAGCCAGACAAGTATATCATACAACCTAAGGCAGCAACCATTTTATTTTCTGGGGGGGGGGGGTATGTTTTTTTTTGGAAAAAAAAAGTTTGTTCCCATTTTTTGGAGAAAAAAATAATTTGTTTTTGATTCTGAGAAAAAAAAAATGTTTGTTTCACCCTCAGCTGCCACTATATGTAATGCTAAAATTGAAAGAAAAAAATTGTTTTCTACTTGTCACGAAAAAAGTAAAAATTTGTCCAGAAAAAAAAACCATAGCCCCCACCCCAGAAAATCAAATGGTTGCTGCCTAAAAAAAAACTTGTTCAGGACCATATGATAGTTTCATCCATACGTAAAATTACAGGTGTTTACAGGTAATTCCCTGGCGTTTAGATTATTTTTTTTTATTTCTTCTTATTTCCACTTATTTTCATTTAACTGGGTTGTCATTCTCTTGTTCATAGATAAGACAACATAAGATAAGATAAGATAAGATAAGATAAGATAAGATAAGATAAGATAAGATATTTTATTGTTTGACAATCCAAAATTAAAGGATTGATACTAAGACAATAAACATTGGTTATACACAAAAATACAGACAAATATATATATATATATATCTGTCCACATTTATAAAAATTGTATATATATATATATATAAAAGAAATATTATTACAATAATAAATGTATATACTTTGTAACCTGCCTAATCTGATACCTGAGTATTCCAGCATCCTGCTTTAACTGACACATTTTCATGGTCCAAAAATATGCCTATCCTTGCAGAAAAAACCTGAGTATTCCAACACCCTGCTTAATCTGACATTATTTTCTGGTCCCCCAGTGAGTCGGATTAGGCAAGTTACACTGTATATATCCCTGAGAGGAGGTGGTACCACAAAGTTATTTAGTACTCAATATATAAAGCATTTCTAGAATTGTACATGTCACTTATGAATTTTACAATAATTCTTATTATATCAGTCTCACCACACATTTACAAAAATTTAAATCTTGCTTCATTAGTCATATTTAAAAAAAGAGGGTCCTGAACTATTTCATTAATTTTGGAAACCAATTGTTATCTAATTGTATTTAGGTTTGTACATTTTATAGTGAAATGAAATTCATTTTCTACTTCTAAAAGACACAAAGGATAAATTCTTTGTTCTACAGGAGTTTTAGTGTGACGATCCTGTTCAATTCTGAGAACACTATTCATGCTATTATTTACTAATGAGAATTTTGGCAAAATGTCCTATTAATTCATCTTATCTAACAATAACAGTGGTTTCTATAAAAGAATAGAGGGGCAATACTTATAAAATATGGTAATTGTAAATGGTATAAAGTGGAACATGAACAAATCAAATATTTATTACTAAAAATAATGTCATGAATGTAAAATGTTCATGAAATTCTAATTAACAAATAAAATGCTTTGCTGAGTGCAGCCTGATACGACCGTAGAGGTAGAACTATGGTATAAAATGGGACATGAACAAATCAAATAACTACAAATAATGTAAAATGTTTATGAAATTCTAATATACAAATAAAATGCTTTGCTGAGTGCAGCCTGATACGACTGTAGAGGTAGAAATATGATATAAAGTGGAACATGAACAAATCAAATAACTACAAATAATATTTACACACAAGTTATTGTCCAGAAACTACAAATATGCTTGTTTTGGGCCCTTTTGGTCCCTTATTCCTAAACTGTTGGTAAAATAACCCTCAAAATCAATCCCAATCTTGTAAAATTTCATTGAGATTCATTATCTTGCTAATACCAAAACATACATAGGAAGCACTAATACAGAAATAATTCTAAAAATTTATAGCTAAAAAAAATTAAATAATTTATAAAGTTAAACTTCAACTATTGTAATTATCAAAACGTAAAAACAAAATTTCAGTTGCAACGCAAGCTGTTAATGCAGCATAAAAAGCATAAATATTGTAACACAAATTACCTACAGACAGAGCAAAAACAGTCTGTTCCTCTCCAAGAATGAACAAGACTTCTAAAATGTGAGAAGCTGATTACAGTCCTGAAATGGTTTTTGTAAGCTATTCCATAAAGAAGCAGCAGCAAAGCTTAAAAAAATATTTCTATATGAGGTAGTTCTTACCTGTGGTATTTCCAAAATGTTACTGTATCTAAAAGAATATTTAGTGTGTTTAATTCGAAGTAAATTTTGTAAACATAAAGGAGCCAAATTATTTTATATTTTACAAGTCTCAAGTGCCATTGTCCTTATGCCTCTTACTTGTAGGGTTGGAACCATTTGTATTATCAAGAAGAGTTTCAGAGGACAATAAATAGTCGTTATATACAAATCTTAATGCTCTCTCTTGGACTATATGTCTCCATTCAAATGCATTGATCGTCCAAAAAAAGGGGGGTTCAAACCCTAAAAAAAACCTCTGAATCTGCCAGTGTGTTTAAATAGGGTTCCTATTTGGACAGGTTATAATGAATTTTTTTCAAAGAAATCCACTATCAATTTCTCATTTTCCATTTGCATTTTTATTCTTCATGATCATCTCTTCTTCCTCAAGTTCAACAATAATTTTCTTAGGCTTAAATTGTGGACCAACAAGTGACAAGACAACTGGCAAGAAAAACAACGAATGAGCAGCCCCAAGAAGGATGATCAATATCATAACCTTGAAAAAAGACAAAAAAACATATGACTTTGAAAACGCCAACATAATGATTCCAATTAAGGATGACATAGCTCCATTGAAAATTGGGCCACCAGATCTTATAAGAGCTCCACATGCACCCAATTTACGATCTTCTGATGCCGTTTCCATAAATCCATGACATACATGGGCACTAAAGTCAACTGAGAAACCTACACTCATAACAATGTGAATCATGGTTATAGAGCTCAAGGTCAGATCCCAAAAATACATGAATCCTATAAGTCCAACTAGGATCATTACAAGTGTTACAGTCACAAGGAAAACTAACAAAGGATGGGGAAGAAAAATGGCAGTTATAACAAAGATGGCAGCTACTGATATCCCCAATGTCTGTAAAGTGTTGGGTAATATTGCAACAAATTGTTCTGTAAAAATAAAGGGGGGAGAATAAGCTATAACACATGGAAGATTGGAAGATGCTGCAACCTCTCTCATTCTTAGCATAAAATTTCCCTCATCTTTAGATTCTATAATATCATAAGCAAATACATAAAATCTTGAGGCTTTGATAGATGTATTGTCATCACTGAAACTTATATCATTGGTAAACATAGGGAAAGCAGGAAGGAACTGTGTTTGAAGACTATTTATAAAAGCTGACTCAGTCGAATCATCAAAATAAGATGTCTGTCTGTATGCATTTAACCAACTGATAGAGCAATTACTACATGTATCCACATCCCTTTCAGCAAGGGTCTGAAGATTTTGTATCTTCCTTATTGTTTCTGGATCTGAGTATCTAACATTGCCAGCAACACTAAACTGTGTTACAATTATACCCCTGGATGTAAAACTTTCATCAAAACTGAGATACTTGAAATAATATGAATCTTCACTTACAAGATTTTTAATATCAAGCCCCTCTTTAAAATTAGTGGCTCCCCATATAGATATTCCCAAATAAGCTGCAAATATTATAAGAACTATAACCTGCACTGGTTTCAAAAGCACTATTTTAGAAAGTATTTTTGGTGGGTATTTTTCTAGTGAGCCTTGAACATCAGTCCTCTTGCTTGGAGCCTTTCCAGTACACAAGCACTTATACAGCTGCCCTTTCTCTTCAAGTTCTCCAGGAGTGGGAAGGGGTTTACATGTGTGGATATGTAAACCTTTCTGTACACGTTTTTCATTCAGTGTTATACAAGCCAAGTAAAAAGTGATATAACTAAGGTAGCCAAACAGCACTGCCACACCTAAAAATAGATACATGTACATATATTTTTCAAATAAAACAAAAGTATACACCATGACTTGCTTGCAGGTTCATATTTCAATGTTTAGTAATCTAAGAAATCTACATTTAAATTCCATTTGGCAATATATTTTTTAAAGTTTGCATCATAATGAACTTGCATTAATTGCACTTAGTTTCTAGTTGTTGTGACAACAACTTCATGGTTGACTACAGATTATATTTGTAAAGGGCATAACTCTAGAAAAAAGTGACACCACTCATATTCAAACTTGATCCGTGTTTTGTGATTATAAGCATTGTATATAAGTTTCATTACATTTGGTCAAGGCAAACTAAATTTAAAGAATGAAAACCTGTTTTTTATTTATCTTTTACACAAAATAATATTTTCCCATGAATAATCTGCACTCCTTCAAATGAATGAATGAAATGAGACAAGAGATCTAAAAAAGACATGCACACAGTGTTACCAACTGACACAAAACATGAATAATTGGTTCTATTCTAAAGGCTACCTCAAGTTGATAAATTTGTGGCTTCGACTTTTGAACAATTAAATTTTATAGTCAAGAGTGTGAAAAAGGTGAAATATTGATAATTAAAAACAAAAAGGAGCTTATTTCAATAGATTTAAACAAGTCACCAAAATTTCATGAAAACTGCTCGAAACATTTTGAAGTGTTTGTCCTAAAACTGGAAGTCCCCATTACTATATGTACCCTACATGTAACTCCAAAAAGTAAAATCAGAATTTTTTAAATGTTGATAGTTAATGTGTGTCAATATATATACACACCATTAATTCATCAATTTTTTTTCAAAAAACATTTTTTGAAAGTGTTTTGAGTCTGTTTTTAGTAAAAAATCTGGAAATCTAATTTTCCCAAATTAGTTAAAAATGTAAATATAAAATTAATTAAAACAACAATTCACCTAAGTGTCATGAAAATATGTGAAATGATTTTTAGATTATTCTCTGAAATGTTGACTACAGACATGACAGAGGAACAGATGGACAGACGGACAGATATAAGGACAGACGGATAGATATAAGGACAGACGGATAGATATAAGGACAGACGGATAGATATAAGGACAGACGGATAGATATAAGGACAGACGGATAGATAAAAGGACAGATGGATAGATATAAGGAGACAGACGGACAGATATAAGGACAGACGGACAGATATAAGGATAGATATAAGGACAGACGGATAGATATAAGGACAGACAGACAGATATAAGGATAGATATAAGGACAGATATAAGGACAGACGGACATATATAAGGACAGACAGATAGATATAAGGACAGACGGAAAGATATAAGGACAGACGGATAGATATATAAGGACAGACGGACAGATATAAGGACAGACGGATAGATATAAGGACAGACGGATAGATATAAGGACAGACGGATAGATATAAGGAGACAGACGGACAGATATAAGGATAGATAAAAGGACAGAAGGACAGATATAAGGACAGAAGGACAGATATAAGGACAGGCGGACAGATATAAGGACAGATGGATAGATATAAGGACAGACGGACAGATATAAGGACAGATGGATAGATATAAGGACAGACGGATAGATATAAGGAGACAGACGGACAGATATAAGGAGACAGACGGACAGATATAAGGACAGACAGATAGATTTAAGGATAGACGGACAGATATAAGGAGACAGACGGACAGATATAAGGACAGACGGACAGATATAAGGACAGACGGACAGATATAAGGCCATATGGACAGATATAAGGACAGACTGACAGATATAGGATCAGATTGACAGATATAGGACAGACAGACAGATATAAGGACAGACTGATAGATATAAGGAGACAGACGGACAGATATAAGGAGACAGAGGGACAGATATAAGGACAGACAGATAGATTTAAGGATAGACGGACAGATATAAGGAGACAGACGGACAGATATAAGGACAGACGAACAGATATAAGGACAGACGGACAGATATAAGGCCATATGGACAGATATAAGGACAGACGGACAGATATAAGAACAGATTGACAGATATAATGACAGACGGACAGATATATGAACAGATTGACAGATATAATGACAGACGGACAGATATAAGGACAGACGGACAGATTAAAGAACAGATTGACAGGTATGAGGACAGACAGACAGATATAAGAACAGATTGACGAATATAATGACAGACGGACAGATATATGAACAGATTGACAGATATAATGACAGACAGACAGATTAAAGAACAGATTGACAGATATGAGGACAGACGGACAGATATAAGGACAGATGGATAGATATGAGGAGACAGATGGACAGATATAAGGACAGACGGACAGATATAAGGACAGACAGACAGATATAAGAACAGATTGACAGATACTAGGAAAGACAGACAGAAATAAGAACAGATTGACAGATATAAGGACAGACGGACTGAAATAAGAACAGATTGACAAATATAAGGACAGACGAATGACAGTATACAGGGGACCATAAACGGGCATATAGAATTCAATCTAAGTAAACTTTAGCCTTAAACATTGGCAGATCCAGGGTTGGAACCCCCCCTTTTTTTTTTGGACAATCAATGAATTTGAATGGGGACATAATATAGTTGGAACCCCCCTTTGTCCTTGGTTGGGAACCCCCCTTATTAAAATGGCTTGATCCGCCCCTATTAAAGAATTTCAAAGATATAAATCAGAGTGTCAAGTTTTAGTAGGATTCTTTTATATTCTTCGATAATACATTCTTAAAACATAACACAATATTATTAGGTCTTCCCACTTTTCGTGTTTTTCTTCTGATTATTTTTTTTTTTTTTTCTTCTGCCGTCGGAGATGCTTTTTAGTCTTACAACATATCGAATGGATTTTTGGCCAATGATGTTGTACAGTAATGAAGGTTTCAAAACTCACCCTGTGTGACCGAACACTTATTCTTATAGGAGTTATCTCCCCGCGTCCCCTTTTTCTTGTTATCGCTATATCTCTAAAACCGTAAAAGATTTTTACAAACTATTTTCACTAAATAATTTTGACTTGAGTGATCGGAAGACATCTTATGGGAGTTATTTCCCTTTGCAAATTTTAGATAGGCGATTTGTTGGATAAATTCATATGTTATAAGTCGTAGAGGCCTACAGTCTTTTGATATGAAGTCCTTGGTCCATTTGAAGGAAATTGATGTCAAGGTCAAAGGTCAAGGTCATGAAATAAATTTTGAATTTTGCTTGTTATCGTTATTCCAAAGAATCTGTGACAGTAAATGATAAGATGTGTTTGCCAAATAACTGTTTACAAAAAGGCGCAACTTCAACCTATTTAAATCGAAGAGTTTTGGTTAACCCTTATAGGAGTTTTCTCCCCTTTTGTATTTGAAATCTGTATTTCTCCACAACCATACAAGTGATTGACCTCGGGCCTTCCGATTTGAGATCACTGACCTATGACCTTGAAATTGAGGTCAAGGTCAAAGGTCAAGGTCATGTTATAAATTTTGAATTTTGCTTGTTATCGTTATTCAAAAGAAACTGTTACAGTTAATGATATGATGTGTTTGCCAAACTACTGTTTACAATAAGGCGCAACTTCAACCTATTTAAGTCGAAGAGTTTTGGTTATTCCTTATAGTTTTCTCCCCTTATGTATTTGAAATGAGTATTTCTCCACAACCATACTAGTGATTGACCTGAGGTCTTTTGATTTGAGATCACTGACCTATGACCTCAAACTTGAGGTCAAGGTCAAAGGTCAATTTGACGTTCTAGATTTTGACCGTTGCTAAAAATTCTTTCTAGTTCATTATAAAACAATTAGGTAAACTTATTAATCTTATTTTTTTATATCAGTTTGATTTACCACATTACATCAACACGGAGTGACATTTTCTAACATCGTTTTTTAAATTCCATTCTTATTATCGAGGTGGAAAGACCTTCAATTGTTCTCTAAAGAATTGGTTTTTAATATTATATATGACTACTGCTGCCATGTTATTGTTCATTTATTATCACATTATTAATGTAAGATGTTAATCTTAAAAGATGTAAATTATCATGATTATGTTGATAATAATCAGCTGCGCCATGAGTGCATGATACCCCTATCTCGTTTTCAAAGAATGTCACATCAGAAATTTATAAAGAAAAGCTGTCAATAAATAAAAACAATTCACCAAAGTTAAATGAGAACTGCTGAAAGTGTTTTTGAGTTTGTGCATGAAAACTGTAAAATCCTCCTTTTTCTATGTAAAATGTAAAACTTAAAATTTATAAAAATTAAAAGGGAGTATTAATACGTCAATAGATATAAACTATTCACCAAAAATTAGACCTCATGAGAACTGCTGAAAGCATTTTTGAGTTAGTATATGTACAATAAGTGGAAAATCTGATTTTTAATGACTAAAACCATAATCTGATAATGTAACTAGGAAACATAAAATTTAATATTTATAAATTTAAAAAGGGAGTTCATGCCACTAGATCATGTAGATATAAACAGTTCACCAAAATTTCTTGCAAATTGGTGAAAGCATTTTTGAATTGTTGTCCAAAAACTGGATAGTTCCCCCTTTTTTTTCAATGAATAAAACCTAATAACTCATTTGTAACTTGGAAACTTAAAATCTAAAATTCATAAAAAACGAAAGGCAGCTCATGTCAATAGATATAAACAAGTCCCCAAAGTTTTATGCAAATTGGTTAAAAGTGTTTTGTTAATATCCGACATGTTGATGACAGACGGACCGACTGACAGACAACGGTTTACCATAATAAATAAAAACATATACCATGGTCATTCAGTGAATTACCTGTATAAGCACAAAAATTTCTCACTGCAAGAAAGGGAGAAGTCATTCCAACAAAAAATGCAACTAAATCTGTTATTGATGTTAGAGTTATTGCAACTCCACTTGTTCTCATGGTCATCATGACTTTCTTCTTAGGTTCTACAGATCCACCTTCTTCATATGTACTGGCTAACCCAGTCAGCAGTAAGAACATGTCATCTAAGCCAATTCCTGAAAACAGTCATGTATAAAGTTCACAATTGGTGACATGAAAAAAACTATCTTAGTGCTACTGCCAATGGCTAAGTGATTAAACTTTGGTGGATAGTTGTCTCATTGGCAACCATACAAAATCTCCTTATCTTAATATATACTTTAATTCAACGCCCTTTTGACATGTTAAATTATTTCTATCAGTTATAATTTAATAAATGCATGTCATGATAGTGTAAATCTAAAGATATCTTTTATCTAACATGTCTAAATGAAATTTGTTTTCCGTTTCATAATTTTTTCATCGATGCACAATATCTTAATTATATTCCAAAAAATATAAATGCATTTTTTTGTTTGTTAAAGCTGAGTTTTAATGACCTATAAATCATACCTATTATCAGAAATGGCATTACCCCAACTATGGCAACAAACTCAACTCCACAAGCACTAACAAATCCAAGAGCTCCAACAATGGCCAAACCCATGCCTAAAACAGCAGCTCTAGCTAAATTCTGTCTGTCTGATAAACAGTCTTTGTTGCTTATTGCAAAACCAGCATAAAACAACATAAGAGTAACAGTAATTGAAAAGTATAAAACATCTCCGCCAATATTGGTGTTCAATCCTTCTTCCAGTGAATATGTGTGTGCAAATGCTATTTCAATTGATGAATGTTTAAGTTTTTTCATTACTTCTTGGAACTCTTTTATCCAGAGTTTGCTAGTATCAAAGTAACTTGGAGTATCTGTTCGCAGGTTAAATCTCAGCTTAATTGAGGATGCATACTGCAATATTCCATTTGTGTACTCTACATTACCAAAATATGTGTTTATAGTTCTTCCTTGAAATATGGGATAGGGAATATTTCCTGTTGACATAGCTGTTTTGAACTCTTGTGTTAACAAAAGGTTTCCCTCAATATTGCATGTGCCATTGCTCATAGCACAGAGTTCATCATATGTTGAGACAGATCCGTGAGTGTTGTTGCAAGTGATGTTGAGAACTGTACGATAAACTGATTCTATTTCACTTAAATATGTAGTGTTTAAAATATTTTCTCCATCTTTGGATTTGAATATTACATCTCCATACAGTCCATACGCAAGTTTGTTGTAGGAATTGAAGTGTGAACGCGAGTAGTCCTTGTATAAACCTAATAATGTACTTCTATCTTGAATTGCTTGACTATTTAATGGTGTAAATGTTTGTTCTAGATCATCATTCTTCCGTAAGTTAAGAAGCCCTAAACTAAACAATCCCATTACAAGAATATACCCAATGATAAATTTCCAAGGATGTGATGCGACTAATCCACCATAACTTTGAAATTTCTTTCCTATAAATCCTTCAACAGCAGTGTAGCAGCTAAGGCAATTCATCGTAACTTAGTTATCTGAAATTTGAATGTTCATTTGTAATTATCAAAAGAAATCATGTTTACCATTATTACAAACAGAATTATTTCTGACTTTTATGTAATGTATCACCAGCTATAGAGAATACAAGAATCCAGTATCATAAACTCCTTTTGCTGAAGCACTATAGGCCTCAATATAAACTCTTAAAATCATAACCCTTAATCATGTTAATGTAAAGTGTGAAAAAATCAGAGCTAAGAAAAACCCACAGGTAATCATTTATACCTTTGATAGTGTCCCTCTATGGATAGGCTACCACGTAACATTGTATATTTCAACAATCAAAATTCATTTGTAGATTGGAAAGTAAAGCAATAAAGACTATCTAGGTTGCATTCAAAAAATCATTTTTATGTTAGAACCTATTTGTCTATTGACAAAACATAAGTGTTTTTAATAATGTGAATGTTTATTAAATATCAAGTATAATGATAACACAATTATATAACTCATGCATTGGAACAGTCCCTCTTAGGCAGCAACCATTTGATTTTCTGGGGGGGGCTATGGTTTTTTTTTCTGTGCAAACTTTTTTTTTCGCCTTCGGCGAAGAACAATCTATTTTTTTAGCGACAAACCGAAAACAATTTTTTTCTTTCAATTTTAGCATTACATATAGTGGCAACTGAGGGTGAAACAAACAATTTTTTTTTCTCAGGGTCCAAAACAAATTATTTTTTTCACCAAAACCTGGAAACAAACTTTTTTTTCCAAAAAAAACCATAGCCCCCCCCAGAAAATCAAATGGTTGCTGCCTTATGCATTTTGTGTTTAGCACCTAATACAGTGTGCTGTCGTGCATTGTCATTATTTAACCTGGGATTAGTTTTACTGATATATAAAATGTATAATGTCAGACCCAGAATAAACTGATTATTTCTGAATGTTTATTATTTGATTTCTGTATTTCAATCATAGAATGGGGAAATGTGGGAAAGCATGAACACATGAAGGAAATTAAGAAAGGAAATTAAGGTGGTACCTAACACTACAGGGAGATAACTCTGTAAAATCAGCTAAACGTTTTAATTACATTGTGTTGTTAAGGGAATAGTAAGCTTCTTAATGATCAAAATTAGTGTTTGTCAAACTGCTATATAACCAGTGTAATTTTTCTGATAAAATGGTTGGTTCAAATTTTTTGATTTTTTGATATTTTTGTCAAAGGGTCAAAGTAAACACTTTGTCAAAATTTCATGAAAATTAAACGAGCCAAATTAATTTTGGCGAAAGTGTTGGGTACCACCTTAAGAAACAACATTTCTGTTAAAAAATATTTATCTAAGCTGAGAAACGCAGTTCTCAGAAAGCAGAAAGATAATCAAACAAAAGAATTTTTCAGTAAAAATGTCTAATTTCAATAATAGATACTACCAGACTAAGAGAATATTCATTGTTAAGTTAAAACTAAGAGTCAGACTGAATTAATTCTTAATAAAATATAATTAAAATTGTAATATATAAATGCATTACGTCTCTCATGTTTGAACATGCAGTTATTTATTTACATTTATGAAAATTAACTGTAAAGTATGAGCACCAATGAGCAGGGATGCGTACCCAAAGTTTGCTAAATATCTAAATTTTCATTTTAAACTGTTGTGAATGAAAAAATACTTCTGCATGATTTCAATTCACAAGGAATTTAAATCCTTGCATCTTACAAAAAAATGTAATAAATATTTCACAATAATTTAATTTTGGATGTAACGCATCTTCTGATTTAATTACTATCTGCGAGTATCATAAAGTTAATTATTTTCAGTGATTTTATACTGTCAGTTTAGTGTGGATTTATAAGTCTCTGCTTATATTTTCTATAGCAATATATTCAGACCATAAAAAAGAATAGGTTTGTTTGCCCTTACCCTACCTACATGACCTACCGAGAAAATAGCTGCCTACTCAAAATCTTTTATTGACCTGATGTGAAAATATTTTTTTTTATTCCAATAGGCATGATTGAAGACTAATAGACATCTGATACTTAAATTTCTCTTTTCCAAAAAAAAAAAGAAAAGAAAATGCCTACCTACCTACCAACTGTCTCAATGTTTGGTAGGGTTTGGGCAAACCAAAATATTTTTTAGTGTGGCCTCATAAAGTGGAATGTTAGACTTTAAAGAGATGAAATTCATTTGATAAATAAAATGTCCATCTGTAAATACTTGACATTTGTGTTGATTGATATTATATTCTAAAATTTTGGTCAAAAGCTTAGGCAGGAACCATTTGATTTTCTGGGGGGGGGAGGGGCTATGGTTTTTTTTGGAAAAAAAAAGTTTGGTTCCAGTTTTTGGAGAGAAAAAAATAATATGTTTTTAATTCTGAGAAAAAAAAATTGTTTGTTTCACCCTCAGCTGCCACTATATCATTGTATATGTAATGCTAAAATTGAAAGAAAAAAATTTTTTTCGACTTGTCGCGAAAAAAAAAGATTGTTTTTCGCCGCAGGGGGAAAAAAAATTGTCTAGAAAAAAAACCCATAGCCCCCCCCTAGAAAATCAAATGGTTGCTGCCTTACTGACAACAATATATACATTTATTGTAAAATTTCAATTCTGTATTTGTTTGTTTTTATTAAAGTTCAACCTTTAATATAGCATCTAAATATTTGCACTATGAAATTGTATTCATTGTGTTAACCATCTATCCTACACGTCTTAATCATTCCATGTCGTTCTTTCTGACACCAATAATGGTTTACTTTTACCATATTTACAAACTGTGACTTGGATGGAAAGTTGTCTCATTGGCACTCATATCACATCTTCTTATATTTATATATATATTATGCATCACCCTGTCACACTTACAGTATCAGCGCTAACATTTTAATCCTGGTATCTTTCAGGCCATTCATTAGGAGGCGGTACCCGGTACTTTTACCCTCCTATGCTATTGACAAATGACAAGTACCGCCTAAATGTAGGAATTTTTATGTAAGATATTCATGGAATAAATTGAAAAGTACCACCTAGAAGCGTGGAAAGTACCAGTCAACATGAAAGATAATGAAACCCCTGATCTTTTAACATTTGTTTTATGTTTACATATCTTTTTTTATATAAATTTGTTCTTTTGGAAGTATGTCTAGGTATTTATTAAACTTCCAAAAACACGATATTATTCATAAACAATTTAGTATGTAGAATATTCGGATTGATTTAGGTAAAATCAGGAAATTATAATGCAAACTAAATTTCAGTAACGATATGTTAGTGAATTTAGCCCCCCCCCCCCCCACCCCCCCCCCCCCCCCCCCCCCCGAGGAATTTAGTCAGCGATCTCACGTTCACGTATTCATGGTATTGCTTTTCTTTTTATAAAGAAAGCAACTTTGTTTCAACAATCCCTAAAATTCCCATTTTCTGAGATATAAAAACATGCCTTTAACAATTTTTCTCCGGTTAGCTCATTATTTTAGTTTCGAATTCAACATGTTCAATGTTTCATCTCATTAATTAAACTACTTCTGCAAAAAAATTATCTACGGTAGTATATAATTTGTGCAAAGCCTTGTGAGCTTGTAAATGAGTAATACAAATGAGACCTTCAATCGTTTTCAATGTGATTTCGATTTTGATTTTATAGATCGCCCCCTTGTAAGATTTCATTATTATGCGAACTTACACCGCCCCTGACTTACATTACAAGATCTTCATTCCTTCCATTCCCGCATTATGTTATGTAACAATCAAGGGGAGAGTAACGTGCAAATTATGATAGCTTTCTTAAAAAAAAGAAAAGCAATCGTGAAATCTCAGTAACGGTGAATTTGCGGTATTCTGATTTCAGTACTTATATTGGATTTCAAAAGAATAAACTGTATTATTAAACACATCCATTACGTTAAATATCATCGAAAAACGAATCAAATGATGGTACACAATCTTAACCTGAGACATATAGTATACGGTAGTCTCTGTTTAAACATTAGCAGCATAATCGCTCAAACAAAAAAGACATAGTGACTCTACATTTTGTCTATTTAATAAAGGTAAATTTGAACATCATCAGTTCAACAAAATTGAAGTGGCCAAGTTGATGATTACTGTAGGCAGCTGGGTCTTTTTTCACCGGACAGGCGCGTAGCTACGTTTACGTCAAAACGCCCGGGCGTACACTTGAAGTTTGGTAAAATAAAATATTTTTAATCTGAATAAATTTAAAAAATCTTGTTTAAAACACATCAGTCTTTTAAATCATTCCTAAATTCCTTGTAGTTGTTAATAAAAGCGACATTTTTTTCTATCCATCAAATGGTGCCATATATTTGTTCATGTTTCTGTCTGTCGAAGTCTGAATCTTCTTGGAACATTTCTTACTTTCCTTTCGTTTAAAGCATTTCATAATCAGCTGGGATTCGTTATATGCTTTGAATTTCAGTCGAGCCTACATTTATGACGCGAAAACAAGAAATATAAGAGAACCTAGATTTTATTTGAGGCGACAACATTTAGGTTCAATATGGTGTAAAAGTGTTTTTTTTTTTTTAATATAAATGATTTTGTCAAACCTTAATGAAATTTTACGAAAGTTGGAGAGAAGCTTTTTATTCTCAAAAGATTATCCAGACCATATAAATGATGAATTTATATTTTTAATTTTCCCGTATTCTACTGATAAAAGGAATTTCTGTTTGCATATACAGTCTGTGGTTGAAGTTTGTTACACTTCAATTACTTTGTTAACCCTTCATTGAATTTTATGAAACTTTTGCAGAAGTTTTTTTTGTGATTAATGTCTAAAGCAAAATTTTGAAAATATTTTTTTTCATTTTTCAATTGACCTACGGACTTATCTTTTAGCAGTTAGCAGACGCTCTGTGATTATTATTTTTTACATGATGATTTTGAAAACCTTCAGATGTTGTCATGAGACTAGGGTAGAAGTTAATATACCAGATCAAGAAAAAAAATCTATCCCACAGTTCCTTTAAACATATTTTAAAGTAACCGGTTTGGATATTTACCCCAACACCAATGACCATTAGATTTCAAATCAACACAATGAATAGATAAAAAAAGGTAGTCTATAAGCTATGTTCAACTTGCTATTGATTAGTTTTTTATAAAAGAAATGCCCCCTTTTCGAAACCCACTGCTATAGAAGGTGTTATTACCTGGGTCCGATGTGGCTCTCAAACCCTTCGCCGTGGTTGGGGCGTACACTTAAAAATAGCCTAGCTACGCCACTGCCGGAGATGTTGCCTTGGGATTGGACTGCATTATTTGGGGAATTACTCTTATATTTTTTCTGTCTATGAAGAAATAACTTCAAAAATGTTGTGTACACTGAATAAGTTAACCCGCGTATATAACATTCATGCCTTAAAATTCTAAATTCTATTCTTTCTTCATCTTGGATTGTAAAACACAGAGAATCTAAGGTCCAGATTTTTAATCAAGTTAGCAAAATTTGATGCAGGAATACAGATAACTAATGTGAATCTACATTAAAAAGAACAAATGCATAAGATTATAACTTATAAATATTAAATATTTTTACATGTATAGATTATTTTTGCTTGATTTTTAATGCTTTATCTTTTCTTTTGATATTCTCAGAGCATTTTCTAAATTAAAGCTATCTTCTCTCGCATTTTATTTTACAAATCTATCATATAGTGTAGCTTCTAATCTTTGTACATACTCATAAAATGAGTATGTACAAAGATGTTTTATTGATGATTTTTTTTTAAAGTTCATTTATATAAAATAAAAATTTATAAAGCCAAACAGGAAGTATAAAGAGGAATAACTCTAGTTTCTTTCTTCTGATCAAAGTGTTTAACCCCTTAGCTAGAGATGGATAATGTGTGAATCGTGCGTGTTTGGTTATTTAAAGGAAAACAATGTCAACATTGAAAGTGAAACAAAGCTGAATCATTTGATGGACTATAATTCGTTCCACAAAAAAATCATTTTTATACAGGTAAAAATGATGATTAATATACATTTTTAATCTATATTATAAATAAAACAGACCTATAGCTGGTAAAATTTAATTGCACGAGTTCTCTTTCTACCCGTATCAATAGTAGTAAGTTATGTTCGTATTGCTTATATGACAAACGGATGACTTCGGAGGTCAATTTGATAGTTATTTAGACATCGTCAAAACTAAAATACACACAGAACTACATATTATCGAGCCCATGTTCTGTAAATTATTTATTTTAGACCTTTTATAATTTAACTAAATGTTTTACATGGTTATAAATATGAGAATTTGTATCAAATAGGTGAACATGAATTTGACAGCTAGTGCCCCTTTAAACTATAGTTCAACAAAATATTCTTCAACATGAGTTAAAGATTCAATTGTGTTACATTATTTTAAATTTGTAGGCATTTGGTGAATTTGTGATTAATATAGATCTTAAGCTGCTTTTCTATATATGCAAAATCATATGAAATGGACTCTAAAGTATGTTTGACGATGCCATATTCATTTCAATTCATTCACGCTGCCTTTTTCTTTTTTTGGCTTAAACAAGAGTGCACACACTGAAATGTCTCGCCGTCTTTACTAATCATTGATATTATGTTGATACTCCTAAATATAATATAAAAAAGAAGATGTGGTATGATTACCAATGAGACAAGTGTCCACAAGAGACCAAAATGACACAGACATTAACAACTATAGGTCACCGCACGGCCTTCAACAATGAGCAAAGCCCATACCGCATAGTCAGCTAAAAAAGGCCCCGATATGACAATGTAAAACAATTCAAACGAGAAAACTAACGGTCTTATTTAAAATATAAAAGAATGAACGAAAAACAAATATGTCACACATAAACAAACGACAACCACTGAATTAGGCAGCAACCATTTGATTTTCTGGGGGGGGGGGGGGGGCTATGTTTTTTTTTTTGGGAAAAAAAGTTTGTTTCCAGTTTTTGGAGAAAAAATTATTTGTTTTTGATTCTGAGAAAAAAAATTGTTTGTTTCACCCTCAGCTGCCACTATATGTAATGCTAAAATTGAAAGAAAAAAATTGTTTTCGACTTGTCGCGAAAAAAAATAGATTGTTTTTCGCCGAAGGCGAAAAACAAAGTTTGTACAGAAAAACCATAGCCCCCCCCCCCCCCAGAAAATCAAATGGTTGCTGCCTTACAGGCTCCTGACTTGGGACAGGCACATACATAAATAATGTGGCAGTGTCAAACATGTTAGTGGGATCCAAACCCTCCCCCTAACCTGGGACAGTGGTATAACAGTACAACATAAGAACGAACTATAAAAATCAGTTGAAATAAGCTTAACTCATCAGATGGACAAAAATTCAAGTAGACGTGGCCGTTACTTATACATCCCACTAACAAAAAGACAGTTTATTACAACTGTCACATAAACTCAACAATAACCAAGAAAACTAAATATTGACCAATGAACCATGAAAATGAGGTCAAGGGCAGATGAACCATGCCAGGTAGACATGTACAGTTAACAATTCTTGCATACAACAAAAATAGTTGACCTATTGCTTATAGTTTAAGAAAAACAGACCAAAACACAAAAACTTAACACTGAGCAATGAACCGTGAAATGAGGTCAAGGTCAAATAAAACCTAAGCGACTGAAATTTAGATCATAAAATATTTCCATACACCAAAGATAGTAGACCTATTTCATACAGTAAAAGAAAAAACAGACCAAAACACAAAAACTTATCTGAAACCACTGAACCATGAAAATGAGGTTAAGGTCAGATGACACCTGCTAGTTGGACATGTACACCTTACAGTGCTTCCATACACCGAATATACTAGACCTATTGCTTATAATATCTGAGATATAATATATAACCTTGTTAACTGATCCATGAAATGAGGTCAAATTAGTGAAAACTGTATGACAGGCATGAGGACCTTGCAAGGTACGCACATATCAAATATAGTTATCCTATAATTACTTAAGATAAGAGATAAAATTGAGATTGGAAATGGGGAATGTGTCAAAGAGACAACAACCCGACCAAATAAAAACCACAGCAGAGGGTCACCAACAGGTCTTCAATGTAGCGAGAAATTCCCGCACCCGGAGGCGTCCTTCAGCTGGCCCCTAAAATATATACTAGTCCAGTGATAATGAACGCCATACTAATTTCCAAATTGTACACAAGAAACTAAAATTAAAATAATACAAGACTAACAAAGGCCAGAGGCTCCTGACTTGGGACAGGCGCAAAAATGACAACCCTCCCCCTATACCTCTAACCAATGTAGAAAAGTAAACGCATAACAATACGCACATTAAAATTCAGTTCAAGAGAAGTCCGAGTCTGATGTCAGAAGATGTAACCAAAGAAAATAAACAAAATGACAATAATACATAAATAACAACAGACTACTAGCAGTTAACTGACATGCCAGCTCCAGACTTCAATTAAACTGACTGAAAGATTATGATTTCATCATATGAACATCAGGCACAATCCTTCCCGTTAGGGGTTTAGTATCATACCATCATAACATATATGAGAAGAACATAACCCGTGTCATGCCAACAACTGTTTTTAGAATAAATGTGTTTAGTTCCGATGCAAAGACCTTATCAGTGACTCAATATTAACGCCAAAATATGCAATCTTTAATGACTTGACAACAGTATCGTAATTATATCCCTTCTTAATAAGTCTATTCAAAGGTTTTGTAAGTTTCTGAGGTGAATACTGACACCTTTGGGCTTTATAAAGAATATTTCCATAAAAAATTGGATGTGAAATACCTGAACGTATTAGAAGTCTGCATGTAGAGCTATATTTACGAATGAGAATTTAACATTACAAAAAATCTTAACTTTTTATCAAGTAGTCACTGAACCATGAAAATGATGTCAAGGACATTAGACATGTGACTGACGGAAACTTCGTAACATGAGGAATCTATATACAAAGTATGAAGCATCCAGGACTTCCACCCTCCAAAATATAAAGCTTCTAAGAAGTTAGCTAACGCCGCCGCCGCCGGATCACTATACATCCCTATTTCGAACTTTCTGCGACAAAAGACGCAGGCTCAATAAAAATCATTTTGAATTTATCATTAGTAGATTTTGTTTGCAGCTAACAAAAAGGTGCAATAGTAATTGAAATGTGGGGAACGTTTGAGTATCGGTTTTTAGAAAAAAAATGACTTTTTTTTTAACTAAGGCTGATTCGTTCTTGTAATGAAATAGAGTAAAATAGGCCTAATGTCAAAACTAATTCGTATAGCTAAAATTGCAGCACGCGTATCACCTCTCGCAAAGTTTTGTGACAATCAGTTTTGTTGCTGTATGAAATTATTTTTTTTATTTTTTATAATATATATAGTAGCATATATTTATTAGTATAACTTTAAACTTTTATTTTGCGTTAATTTTTTTCCCATAAAAGATGCAACCTACATCCCTTTACATATAAACTGAAATACTATAAATTATGTCATTGAATTCTCTAAATATTTTTTATCAGTTAGAATGGTCCTAGAACAATTGTAGTTAGGATTGCTCTAAGATAGATTTGTTTTACATCCTAAGACATGTCTCAGACACGTCCTAATACCATCATAAATAAGAATATCTTTCCTGCTACAGCATGAAAGGGGCTTTTTACCGACCGTGCAGGGGCTGTATAGCCAGTCAAGGTCGTTAAAAACTTCCATATATATAAAGGGGCATTTGAACATATTAAGATGGATGTAGTCTTCTGCAACCTTCTTCACCTCTTGGGAGTATCAGCTGCTTTCCAGATTTATCAGACTCGTTCGTTTCTCCAAGGCCCAGTTTCTTGACATTCATTTCCGTGGTCATCTGTGACATGGCTATTCCGCACTGTCATGTAAACCATAATGCTGTCCTTGCAAAAGAAGAGGGGGCGAAAGAGACAAGAGGTGCAGTCAACCTTCAATGGGATGAATTGACCTCTACCAGAAGAAAATTCAATTAGTTTATTAGTTTCATTAATTAAGAACAGCAATGTCTACCAAAGAAATAATGATGGGAAACATATGACCTTGAATATCTTATCAACTGCAAGAGTATCATATGCTTAAAATAACAAAAAGGGAAAGGGATATAGAATGGAGATGGGGGATGCGTCAAAGAGACAACAACAGTAAAACTAAAGGCTGAGCAACATGAACCCAACAAAAATATTGTATCGACTGGGACAGATATATATTCCATATGCAAGTGCTGCTGAAATGTTGCTGCATAGAAATAGAAAGTTCACAATTGAGAAGCTGTTATATTATCTTGTAATAAAGTTTTGTTCTAAATAGACCTTCTTTGTAGATTTCTAGATGCTATTCAAGATATGTTGCATACTTCACTACTGTATCTGTTGTATCCTTTATTTCAAAGTTTAATGGGAAAGATGTGTTTAACATAGTAACCAAACTTATTCATCTAGAGGGCACCATTTTTATAGAGGAAAGCTAAGCAAAATATCCCAATATAATTGAGAATGGAAATGGGGAATGTGTCAAAGAGACAACAACCCGACCAAATAAAAAACAACAGCAGAGGGTCACCAACAGGTCTTCAATGTAGCGAGAAATTCCAGCACCCGGAGGCGTCCTTCAGCTGGCCCCTAAACAAATATATACTAGTCCAGTGATAATGAACGCCATACTAATTTCCAAATTGTACACAAGAAACTAAAATTAAAATAATACAAGACTAACAAAGGCCAGAGGCTCCTGACTTGGGACAGGCGCAAAAATGCGGCGGGGTTAAACATGTTTGTGAGATCTCAACCCTCCCCCTATACCTCTAACCAATGTAGAAAAGTAAACGCCCTTATTTACTTCACATGGTTAAATTGTATTGTAAAAAAAATCTGTATTAGAGACACTTATTAGCTAACATAATCAACATAAAGAGTGTCCACCCATCGTTAATCATGTAAAACTTAAGAGCATATATTGCCTTGCAGTTTCAGAGGGGAAGATTCTTGAATTGGCTAATCAGGTTTTAACTTTACAGCATCAGTGATTGACACACCCTGCATGTATGATTCTTATGTAATGTTGATCCAATTGCCAATAAGAACCCAAGATTGTTACTGGCTATTGTGGTTTTTCATCTGATCAGAACAAAATGGAGACCTTCCATAAATCCTACAAAGTTTAATAAACAAGAGTGCACACACTGAAATGTCTCGCCTTCTTTACTAATCATTGATATTATGTTGAGTCTCAAATATGAAGGTTTATTACAACTGTCACATAAACTTAACATTATAAACCAAGAAAACTAAACATTGACCAATGAACCATAAAAATGAGGTCAAGGTCAGATGAACCCTGCCAGGCAGGCATTTACAGCTAACAATTCTTCCATATACATGTAACAAATATAGAACTTGACCTTTTGCTTATAGTTTTAAGAAAAACCGAGACCAAAACACAACCAGATGCTCCGCAGGGCGAAGCTTTATACGACCGCAGAGGTTGAACCCTGAACGGTTGGGGCAAGTATGGACACAACATTCAAGCTGGATTCAGCTCTAAATTTGGATTGTGATTAAATAGTTGACACAGCATAGGTTTCTGACACAGAATGAATGTGTTCTAATGAACTTAAATTTTTTGTTTTCTCTTAGAGCAATTCACTATGCTGTTGAATAGTAATCCTCTCAAAAAAATGTTTGAAGAAATTTTCTTTTTATTTATGAAATTTCAAATGAGAAAAATTGAACCCAATTTTTTTAATCACATCCCCCTTTCCATTATTCCAAAACTAATCTCAATTAAAATATTCTAATGGAGTTTGCACAATAACTACTCATTTAAATACATCATAAAATATTAAGATGTAAAAAAACTGCTTGTTATCCCTGAATGGTAAAGATCATTTTAATTTATCAGTTGGTAGTAAAAAGTGAATATACATTGTATATTGTATATAACAAAGATTAAAGTTGATTCTGGACAAAGAAAGATAACTCCAATTAAAAAAATTCTTGCTATTGCACAATATTGTGCAATAAGATATTTCTTGCTTACTATTCTGGACAAAGAAAGATAACTCTAATTAAATTTTTTTTTCTATTTCACAATATTGTGCAATTAGATATTTCTTGCCATTGCGCAATACTGTGCAATTGAAAAGACTTGCTATTGCACAATATTTAATATAATAATTTTAGATCCTGATTTGGACCAACTTGAAAACTGGGCCCATAATCAAAAATCTAAGTACATGTTTAGATTGAGCATATCAAAGAGGCCCAAGAATTCAATTTTTGTTAAAATCAAACTTAGTTTAATATTGGACCCTTTGGACTTTAATGCGCGTAGACCAATTTGAAAACAGGACCAACAATGTACAATCTACATACACAGTTAGATTTGGCATATCAAAGAACTCCATTTATTCAATTTTTGATGAAATCAAACAAAGTTTAATTTTGGACCCCGATTTGGACCAACTTGAAAACTGGGCCAATAATCAAGAATCTAAGTACATTTTTAGATTCAACATATCAAAGAACCCAACCGATTCATTTTTTGTCAAAATCAAACTAAGTTTAATTTTGGACCCTTTGGACCTTAATGTAGACCAATTTGAAAACGGTACCAAAAGTTAAGAATCTACATACACAGTTAGATTCGGTATATCAAAGAACCCCAATTATTCAATTTTGATGAAATCAAACAAAGTTTAATTTTGGACCCTTTGGGCCCCTTATTCCTAAACTGTTGGGACCTAAACTCTCAAAAACAATACCAACCTTCCTTTTATGGTCATAAACCTTGTGTTTAAATTTCATAGATTTCTATTTACTTATACTAACGTTATGGTGCGAAAACCAAGATAAATGCATATTTGGGTCCCTTTTTGGCCCCTAATTCCTAAACTGTTGGGACCTAAACTCCCAAAATCAATACCAACCTTCCTTTTGTGGTCATAAACATTGTGTTTAAATTTCATTGATTTCTATTTACTTAAACTAAAGTTATTGTGTGAAAACCAAGAATTATGCTTATTTGGGCCCTTTTTTGGCCCCTAATTCCTAAACTGTTGAAACCAAAACTCCCAAAATCAATCCCAGCCTTTCTTTTGTGGTCATAAACCTTGTGTCAAAATTTCATAGATTTCTATTAACTTAAACTAAAGTTATAGTGCGAAAACCAAGAAAATGCTTATTTGGGCCCTTTTTGGCCCCTAATTTCTAAAATGTTGGGACCAAAACTCCCATAATCAATACCAACCTTCCTTTTATGGTCATAAACCTTGTGTTAAAATTTCATAGATTTCTATGCACTTTTACTAAAGTTAGAGTGCGAAAACTAAAAGTATTCGGACGACGACGACGACGACGACGCCAACGTGATAGCAATATACGACGAAAATTTTTTCAAAATTTGCGGTCGTATAAAAACATTCAAGATAATAACCATAAACTGCAAAATTTCCTTAAAAATTACAGGTTGTCCAATTTTTCTGAAAATTTCAGGGCAGATAGATCTTAACCTGATAAACAATTTTACCCCCTTCAGATTTGCTCTAAATGCTTTGGTTTCTGAGATATAAGCCAAAGTCTACATTTTACCCCTATGTACTATTTTTAGCCACGGCAGCCATCTTGGTTGGTTTGCCGGGTCATCGGCCACATTTTTAAAACTAGATACCCAATGAAAACATTTGGCCCAGTAGTTTCAGAGAAGATTTTTTAAAAGATCATTAAAATTTTAGAAAAATGGTTAAAAATTGACTATAAAGGGCAATAACTTCTTAAGGGGTCAATTGACAATTTTGGTCATGTTGACTTATTTGTAGATCTTACTTTGCTGAACATTATTGCTGTTCACAGTTTATCTCGATCTATAAAAATATTCATTGAAGATAATAACCAAAAACTGCAAAATTTCCTTAAAATTACTTATTCAGTGGCAGTAACCCAACAACAGGTTGTCCAATTTGTCTGACAATTTCAGGGCAGACAGATCTTAACCTTATAAACAATTTTACAACATGTCAGATTTGATCTAAATGCTTTGGTTTCTGAGATATAAGCCAAAGTCTACATTTTACCCCTATGTACTATTTTTAGCCATGGCAGCCATCTTGTTTGGTTGGCCGGGTCACGCTACACATTTCTTAAACTAGATACCCCAATGATGATTGTGGCCAAGTTTGGTTAAATTTGGCCCAGTAGTTTCAGAGGAGAAGATTTTGGTAAAAGTTTACGGACGAATGACGGACGCCAAGTGATTAGAAAAACTCACTTGACGTTTCAGGTCAGGTGAGCTAAAAATTAAAGTCAATTGGTGTCATAATGAAATTGAGTCTAAATACAGAAAGGATAATTTAGTTTGAACATTTGTCCATCCTTTAGAACAATTCATGTTGACTGTCCTATGAAAGATATCTATTGTTTATTTCAGATAGTTGGGTTGTCCATTTAATTTTTGCCCTATGTCACTTCTTTTTGGTTATCTATTCTTTGTTCTTTTTCGACAGAAACATGTAAAATTGAGAACGGAAATGGGGAATGTGTCAAAGCGACAACAACCCGACCATAAAGCAGACAACATCTGAAGGCCACCAATGGGTCTTCAATGTAGCGAGAAACTCCTGCACCGGAAGGCGTCCTTCAGCTTCAAATTTTGATATATGTAGAATGCTTTCAGAATAGCAGTTTTTAGTTAATGTGTAATCTGGAAATATGGAATAGAGTATTGTTGCAATTAGCATGACAGGAAATGCATTAACATGCACTGAGGTCAAAGGAAGGTCATTTCCTACTCATTATTTATGAAGACCATGCAATAATTCCTAACATTCTGAAAGTAATAATTTGGATCATAAAATATTAGAGAAAAAAGATATTTGGCTTATAGATAAGATGTCCAGATAATTGGTAATTAACTGACAGTAACACCTGTCAGTCACAAGGTTGTATGGTCATAACTGCTGATACAAACACTCTCAGCAACCTGCTAAACCAAGAATAGTACTTTGTTAATCATTGAAGTGATTCATAGTGTTTTAATCCCCATTATAACCAAGATTGTCAGTCCAAAATATACTGGGGTTAAGGTAAAAAATAGATTTTATAGTTAACAAGATTATTTGGTTTCTTTGATAAAACAAATTTTAATATATATTTGTAACTAAATCTACCAATAAAACAAGTTGTTATTCTTGAAAAATATAAACAAGAGTGCACACGCTGAAATGTCTCGCCTTCTATACTAATCATTGATATCATGTTGATAGTCCTAGGTATAAAGCTAAGCTTTATTACAACTGTCACATAAACTTAACATTAACCAAGATAACTAAACAAAGACCAATGAACCTTGAAAATGAGGTCAAGGTCAGATGAAACATGCCAGGCCGACATGTACAGCTAACAATGCTTCTATACAACATATATAGTTGACCCATTACTTAAAGTTTAAGAAAAATAGACCAAAACACAAAAACTTAACACTGTGCAATGAACCGTGAAAATGAGGTCAGGGTTAAATAAAACCTGCGTGACTGACATAAAGATCATAATATATTTCCATACACCAAATATAGTTGACCTACGGCATATAGTATTAGATAAAAAGCCCAAAACTCAAAAACTTAACTTTGACCACTGAACCATGAAAATGAGGTCAGGGTCACATGACATCTGCCCGCTAGATATGTACACCTTACAATCATTCCATACAACAAATATAGTAGACCTATTGCATATAGTATGAGAAAAACAGACCAAAACACAAAAAAATAACTATAATCACTGAACCATGAAAATGAGGTCAAGGTCAGATGACACCTGCCAGTTAGACATGTACACCTTACAGTCCTTCCATACACCGAATATACTAGCCCTATTGCTTATAGTATCTGAGATATGGACTTGACCACCAAAACTTAACCTTGTTCACTGAAACATGAAATGAGGTCGAGGTCAAGTGAAAACTGTCTGACAGACATGAGGACCTTGCAAGGTACGCACATATCAAATATAGTTATCCTATTACTTATAATAAGAGAGAATTCAACATTACAAAAAATTTGAACTTTTTTTTCAAGTGGTCACTGAACCATGAAAATGAGGTCAAGGACATTGGACATGTGACTAACGGAAACTTCGTAACATGAAGCATCTATATACAAAGTATGAAGTATCCAGGTCTTCTACCTTCTAAAATATAAAGCTTTTAAGAAGTGAGCTAACGCCGCCGCCGCCGCCGTAGCCGCCGCCGGATCACTATCCCTATGTCGAGCTTTCTGCAACAAAAGTTGCAGGCTCGACAAAAATCTGTCTAATCTTCTTTTCTAAATTTAAATATATATATTACATTAAACATTAAGATAATAATTTGACTGATAAATCAGACAGCAACAACAGCATCATTTCTGTTAGGTTCATAGAGAGTTTGCACATGCAATTTTGTACACA
This sequence comes from Mytilus galloprovincialis, assembly GCF_965363235.1. Lineage (NCBI taxonomy): Eukaryota > Metazoa > Mollusca > Bivalvia > Mytilida > Mytilidae > Mytilus > Mytilus galloprovincialis. Next base: position 2,627,464 of record NC_134846.1, on the reverse strand, counting down.
AATTTATATTTATTATCAGAATAAAACGGATTTATTTGCTGTAAATCAAAGACATCTACAAGCTGAATGTTTAACATCTTCAGTGTAATATAAAATAAATAAGGGACTGCAAACTCAATGAAAAACTTTACCAGTTACTTAGGTCATAACTTTTTGAAATGATGGTTTGATGAAAGACAATTACTATTAGAAATAATGAATCTTAGTCATGTTTTTCTTATTGAAATGTTAGCAAGATAAAAGGACATAAGTCATAAATAATAAGCCTTTCAGTTTGATATTTTAACAATTCTCATAATGAATGAGTTTATTCAAATGCCATCCAAACCACCAATGTTATAATAGTAGATACAAATATTCTTTTCTACTATTCTCTCACATACACACCCCTAGATGACAATTTGTTTCAATTTAAATAATGAATGTTTCAAAACATTTAAATTATATTTCAGTACAAGTAGTTTTCATAATACATCTATAAAACTTAATATTGATAAAATGCATCTAAAACTTTATCGACTATTCTTGTTGCAACAGGTACAAAGAAAAGAAAAATCCTCTTTGCTGAGCCAAGTGATTAAAAATGTCTAATCAGAGTAAATGATCTTGGCACTTATAAACACATAATGTGATACGAATACTTCATCATGATAATGTATATGTAAGTTGATTACAGCTGCATAATCAAGAACTATTTTTCAAAATATATCGTCATCACAATAATGCATTTGATTTAAAGTAAGATATGTAATAAATTTGGTTTGCCAAATGTGATTTTAACCTGTTCTATGAAAAAGATATATATAAAAGATCTACAGGTTGCTTTACCTAATAAACAGGGTTACATGTTCATTAACATTGCATTTAGAAAAGTTTCTCTTTCAAATTTAAACAGCTTTCAATCGCAATCACTTATCTTTCAAGCCAAAATTTACCAATCTGAAGGTTCTCTTTTTCATATTTTGAACCCTCTATAGAATAATCTGAATATTTGTTTCACCTACAAATGATATGCAATTTAAACATTAATACCCATGACTGACTGAAGCTTATTGTAATATTGCAAGGTTTCTTCATTATAACAGCGACCTTGTAAAGAACTGAACATGCAGTTAGTACATATTGATGTGCATAGCAGGTTCAGAGTCTATCTTTCTGGCATGATAACAATGCAACAATGTCTGAAAAATGACATCTGAAACAATTTATCAGTTAATAGCTCATTGCACACTTTCATTTATACTCAAAGTTAAATAAACATCAAAGTTATGTAGCATAATGCTATTTTTAGATTGATAGATTTATCTTGATTTCCCAATGAAAAGTGGCCTTTCTGACAAAAATATGTTTTAACCCTGCTTCCATCAAAGGTTGCATCAGTTCACTGAAGTTTGAATGTTTTCCTGAATCAGCAATTTGTACATGTTCCCCTTGCCAAATTCCTTTCTTTCGAAAGTTCTTTTAAACTCTTTTTTCCTAAGGCAGTGTTATCAACAGTCTTTTCACATTAAAGAAAGGTAGCTCTGATCAAAGGTATATTCATACTTAGATTAAGTATATACTGATTTCTTAAATCTTGATGTAAGAGAAGTTTAGCAATGGAATATTATTTCCAACAGAAAAATAATGATAAAAATATTCAACTAGAGGCTCTAAAGAGCCTGTGTCGCTCACCTTGGTCTTTGTGAATATTAAACAATGGACACAGATGGATTCATGACAAAATTGTGTTTTGGTGTGGTGATGTGTTTGTAGATCTTACTTTACTAAACATTCTTGCTGCTTACAATTATCTCTATCTATAACAGTACTTTCTGTGGAAAATGTTATTGAAAATCTTCAAATTTTAAGAAAATTGTTAAAAATTTACTATGAAGGGCAATAACTCCTTAGGGGGTCAATCGACTATTTTGGTCGTAGTGACTTATTTTTAGTTCTTACTTTGCTGTTCATTATTGCTGTTTACAGTTTATCTCTATCTATAATAATATTCAAGATAACAAAAAAAACAGCAAAATTTCCTCAAAATTACCAATTCAGGGGCAGCAACCTAACAACCGATTATCCGATTCATCTGAAAATTTCAGGGCAGATAGATCGTGACCTGATCAACAATTTTACTTCCTGTCAGATTTGCTCTTAATGCTTTGGTTTTTGAGTTATAAGCCAAAAACTGCATTTTACCCCCATGTTCTATTTTTAGCCATGGCCGCCATCTTGGTTGGTTGGCCGAGTTACCTGACACATTTTTTTAACTACATACCCCAATGATGATTGTGGCCAAGTTTGGATTAATTTGGCCCAGTAGTTTCAGAGGAGAAGATTTTTGTAAAGGATAACTAAGATTTACGAAAAATGGTAAAAAATGGACTAAAAAGGGCAATAACTCCTAAAGGGGTCAACTGACCATTTCGGTCACGTTGACTTATTTGTAAATCTTACTTTGCTGAACATTATTGCTGTTTACAGATTATCTCTATCTATAATAATATTCAAGATAATAACCAAAAACAGCAAAATTTCCTTAAATTTATCAATTCAGGGGCAGCAACCCAACAACGGGTTGTTCGATTCATCTGAAAATTTCAGGGCAGATAGATCTTGACCTGATGAACAATTTTACAACATGTCAGATTTGCTCTTAATGCTTTGGTTTTTGAGTTATAAGCTAAAAACTGCATTTTACCCCCTATGTTCTATTTTTAGCCATGGCGGCCATCTTGGTTGGTTGGCCGGGTCACGCCACACATGTTTTAAACTAGATACCCCAATGATGATTGTGGCCAAGTTTGGATTAATTTGTCCAAGTAGTTTCAGAGGAGAAGATTTTTGTAAAGGATAACTAAGATTTACGAAAAATGGTAAAAAATGGACTAAAAAGGGCAATAACTCCTAAAGGGGTCAACTGACCATTTCGGTCACGTTGACTTATTTGTAAATCTTACTTTGCTGAACATTATTGCTGTTTACAGTTTCTTTCTATCTATAATAATATTCAAGATAATAACCAATAAAAACAGCAAAATTTCCTTAAAATTATCAATTCAGGGGCAGCAACCCAACAACAGGTTGTCTGATTCATCTGAAAATTTCAGGGCAGATAGATCTTGACCTGATAAACAATTTTACCCGATGTCAGATTTGCTCTAAATGCTTTGGTTTTTGAGTAATAAGCCCAAAACTGCATTTTACCCCTATTTTCTATTTTTAGCCATGGCGGCCATCTTGGTTGGTTGGCCGGGTCACGCCACACATTTTTTAAACTAGATACCCCAATGATGATTGTGGCCAAGTTTGGTTTAATTTGGCCCAGTAGTTTCAGAGGAGAAGATTTTTGTAAAAGTTAATGACGACGGACAACGACGACGACGACGGACGACGGACGCAAAGTGATGGGAAAAGCTCACTTGGCCCTATGCTCCGCAGGGCGTAGCTTTATACGACCGCAGAGGTTGAACCCTGAACGGTTGGGGCAAGTATGGACACAACATTCAAGCTGGATTCAGCTCTAAATTTGGATTGTGATTAAATAGTTGACACAGCATAGGTTTCTGACACAGAATGAATGTGTTCTAATGAACTTAAAATTTTTGTTTTCTCTTAGAGCAATTCACTATGCTGTTGAATATTAATCCTCTCAAAACAAGAATGTGTCCTCAGTACACGAATGCCCCACTCGCACTATCATTTTCCATGTTCAGTGGACCGTGAAATTGGGGTAAAAACTCTAATTTGGCATTAAAATTAGAAAGATCATATCATAGGGGACATGTGTACTAAGTTTGAAGTCGATTGGACTTAAACTTCATCAAAAACTACCTTGACCAAAAACTTTAACCTGAAGCGGGACAGACGGACGAACGGACGGACGAACGAACGGACAAACGGACGGACGGACGCACAGACCAGAAAACAGAATGCCCCTCTACTATCGTAGGTGGGGCATAAAAATGTTTGAAGAAATTTTCTTTTTTATTTATGAAATTTCAAATGAGAAAAATTGAACCCAATTTTTTTAATCACATCCCCCTTTCCCTTATTCCAAAACTAATCTCAATTAAAATTTCTAATGGAGTTTGCAACAATAACTACTCATTTAAATACATCATAAAATATTAAGATGTAAAAAAAACTGCTTGTTATCACTGAATGTTATTTATTATAATTTATCAGTTGGTAGTAAAAAGTGAATATACATTGTATATTGTATATAACAAAGATTTAAGTTGATTCTGGACAAAGAAAGATAACTCCAATTAAAAAAAAATCTTGCTATTGCACAATATTTTGCAATTAGATATTTCTTGCTTACTATTCTGGACAAAGAAAGATAACTCTAATTAAAAAAAATTTGCTATTTCACAATATTGTGCAATTAGATATTTCTTGCCATTGCGCAATACTGTGCAATTGAAAAGACTTGCTATTGCACAATACTTAATATAATAATTTTAGATCCTGATTTGGACCAACTTGAAAACTGGGCCCATAATAAAAAATCTAAGTACATTTTTGGATTCAGCATATCAAAGAACCCCAAGATTTCAATTTTTGTTGAAATCAGACTAAGTTTAATTTTGGACCCTTTGGACTTTAGTGTAGACCAATTTGAAAACAGGACCAAAAATGAAGAATCTACATACACAGTTAGATTTGGTATATCAAAGAACCCCATTTATTCAATTTTTGATGAAATCAAACAAAGTTTAATTTTGGACCCCGATTTGGACCAACTTGAAAACTGGGCCAATAATCAAGAATCTAAGTACATTTTTAGATTCAGCATATCAAAGAACCTAACTGATTCATTTTTTGTCAAAATCAACCTAAGTTTAATTTTGGACCCTTTGGACCTTAATGTAGACCAATTTGAAAACGGGACCAAAAGTTAAGAATCTACATACACAGTCATGACAGTTAGATTCGGCATATCAAAGAACCCCAATTATTCAATTTTGATGAAATCAAACAAAGTTTAATTTTGGACCCTTTGGGCCCCTTATTCAGTTGGGACCAAAACTCCCAAAATCAATACCAACCTTCCTTTTATGGTCATAAACCTTGTGTTTAAATTTCATAGATTTCTATTTACTTATACTAACGTTATGGTGCGAAAACCAAGAAAAATGCTTATTTGGGTCCCTTTTTGGCCCCTAATTCCTAAACTGTTGGGACCTAAACTCCCAAAATCAATACCAACCTTCCTTTTGTAGTCATTAACATTGTGTTTAAATTTCATTGATTTCTATTTACTTAAACTAAAGTTATTGTGCGAAAACCAAGAATAATGCTTATTTGGGCCCTTTTTTGGCCCTTAATTTCTAAACTGTTGAAACCTAAACTCCCAAAATCAATCCCAACCGTTCTTTTGTGGTCATAAACCTTGTGTCAAAATTTCATAGATTTCTATTAACTTAAACTAAAGTTATAGTGCGAAAACCAAGAAAATGCTTATTTGGGCCCTTTTTGGCCCCTAATTCCTAAAATGTTGGGACCAAAACTCCCAAAATCAATACCAACCTTCCTTTTGTGGTCATAAACCTTGTGTTAAAATTTCATAGATTTCCATTCACTTTTACTAAAGTTAGAGTGCGAAAACTAAAAGTATTCGGACGCCAGACGACGACGCCAACGTGATAGCAATATACGACGAAAAATTTTTCAAATTTTGCGGTCGTATAAAAACTTAACACTGAGCAATGAACCGTGAAAATGAGGTCAAGGTCAAATAAAACCTGCGCGACTGACATATATATCATAAAATATTTCCATACACTAAACATAGTTGACATAATGCATATAGTCTTAGAAAAAAAGACCAAAACTCAAAAACTTAACTTTGACCACTGAAACATGAAAATGAGAACAAGGTCAGATGACAACTGCATGCTAGACATGTACACCTTACAATCATTCCATACACCAAATATAGTTGACCTATTGCATATAGTATTAGAAAAAAACACAAAAACACAAACACGTAACTATAACCACTGAACCATGAAAATGAGGTCAATGTCAGAAGACACCTGCCAGTTGGACATGTACACCTTACAGTGCTTCAATACACCGAATATACTAGACCTATTGCTTATAGTATCTGAGATATGAACTTGACCATCAAAACTTAACCTTGTTCACTGATCCATGAAATGAGGTCGAGGTCAAGGGAAAACTGTCTGATGGGCATGAGGACATTGCAAGGTACGCACATACCAAATATAGTTATCCTATTACTTATAATAAGAAAGAATTTAACATTACAAAAAATATTAACATTTTTTTCAAGAGTTCACTGAACCATGAAAATGAGGTCAAGGACATTGGACATGTGACTGATGGAAACTTCATAACATGAGGCATCCATAAAAAAAGAAGAAAGCATCCAGGTCTACCACCTTCTAAAATATTGAGCTTTTAAGAAGTTTGCTAAAGCTGCCGTCGCCACTCCTGCCGGCTCACTATCCCTATGTCGAGCTTTCTGCAACAAAGTTGCAGACTCAAAAAAATTTAGCAGATTAATTTCAGATAAGAAGGTAGAAAATATTATTTTCCATACAGTTTCAATTTGTGCCACTTTTTTTGCCACTTGATCAAGATTAATCAGGATTCAATCATTAATCCTATAATGTTAGTAATTTTTAATAACATTTATATAGATATAAGAAGATGTGGTATGAGTGCCAATAAGACAACTCTCCATCCAAGTCACAATTTATAAAAGTAAACCGTTTAAGTCTAATTACGGTCTTCAACACAGAGCTATGACATCAATCCTATAATGTTAGTAATTTTACATTTTTGTAATAACATTTATATAGATATAAGAAGATGTGGTATGAGTGCCAATAAGACAACTCTCCATCCAAGTCACAATTTATAAAAGTAAACCGTTTAAGTCAAATTACGGAGCTATGACTCATACGGAATAGCAAGCTATAAAGGGTCCCAAAATGATGTCGCAAAAACAATATTATACTCTGAAAATTGATGTGCCTTGATCATATATGGCAATAAATCAAGAACATTTAACAAGCGAAAACAAATATTTATTCATGGCACACTGAGTATTACAAATCTTCTATTGATTTATTTTCTTTGAAATTTGTTATAATTTGCATATCTTAGTATAAAGGCAACAGAACAAAAAAATGTAAATCTTTTTTATGCAATTTTTTGCAAATAGAAAAATAATGAAAAAAATAATCATTGCGAATATTTCATAAAAACATCAAGCTTGAAAATTCCATAAATAAATTATGATGTCAGCTAAATAAGATTAAATGCAAAAAATTACCAGCCAAACTAATCTGGATATATATATTACAGTATTTGCAAAAAATATGAACTTCATTCTGTTTACCCAAGCTCTAGCAAACCTTTTATGTTTTAAATATAATTATATAATTTGGGTAATATAGTAATGGTTTACTGATATTTCCCCTGCTGAAAATCACCAGGCTCTGTTAAATATGTATTTTGGCATATTTTGTAATTATATAATTTGATTTTTATAAATAATCAGCATATTAGCACCACTACAATTATACTACTTTCTTAAGCTGCTCCAAATGATAAGTTGCAAATTCCCAAAGCCTAATACTCTTTACACAGCTACAGGTAATTAATCTACGTAGAATATATTGCATCCAAATGACCTTAAAAAAGGTCATAGTAATAATATGTAAAGTTTAGAGGAGCTTCTTGTAAGTTATTCTGATATCAAAATCAATTCTGCACTGAAAAAATAAACTAATTAGATCATTTAATAATGAAATCAAGATTACATCATCTGTGAACCTATTAATTTGTGCTTAAATCAAATCATAATTTGACTTTGAAATCACATTATGCTACTATAAACTTGACCAAAATCTTAACCTTATTTTGTGTATAAACATAAGTCGGTAATTTTCATCAGATTTTAGAAATTGTATCAAATCAATCTTAATAATAGAAGAGGGCTGTACATTTTATAATAACTCTTAAAAAGACAGAAAAAACAAAAATGTAGAATCTTACATACATCTTTCAAACATATAAAAAATTATTATACAAAACTCGAAAAAAAAATTGTCATCTTGGAAAAACAACAAAGCCTGGCAAGAATAATAGTACAAAATTTACAAACAAACAAAAATATATGAAAAAATACAGTGTGATTTCATTTAATTGTAGTAAATTTGGATATTGTTACAAAATCAAATTGAAAAAACATTCCTATTTTTAGAGGTGGTAAGGGACGAAAACTCTTGAAGTCCAGTAAAACGTTTGTGCCAACTAAACATCTCATACTTTTAAGTTCTGTAAATTCAGAAATTGTTGCGAGGTTTTTATTATTGCAAAAAATGCAACAGAGTTGTAAACCCAATAATTTAAACTCTCATTTTGAAATGTTTTATATGAATTAAACAGTATTTTTCTCAAAATCGTAAAAATTAAAATCGCATTTAAGTCTAAAATGACAAAATCACAATAAATCCACGCAAAAATTTCTTAATTTACAGTAACATTGATTATGTATTGGTTACTTCATAGTTGAAAACTTTACTATTGATTTGAGATGTTAAGAAAACAAAGGCATATGCATGTTAATTGGCACACAAACCTATATTATAATTTTAGAAAAGTTGTGTATAAATAGTGATTTTTTAAAACTCTTTTTATTGTTATAAAAAAACAACACTTATAATTGGGTGGCAATTTTTATTTATTTTTCAACTTCTTCCGAGAAAGACTTTAGAAGTCGAAATATTGGTCTTTCAATTGCAATATTTAGCTTTTATTGTTTTATCTATTTAAGTTTTTGTATTTTATCTTTTATTTGTTCTTAAAAAAAGCTTCTCTTACAACTTAAAAATCTAACTAAAACTAATCACTTGCAAGATAGAAAAGGGTTATTAAACACAATAATGATTTATGTTGTGAAACTAATGATCAAAACTCTGAATCATACATGAAAATAATATAAACTACTGCAGCAGGTATAAAATGAACAATAAATAAGTGAAACCTCTCTTACATTCATTAACATATAATCATTATAAATTGGGACAAAAATACATAGAAAAAACAAAATATCATTTATATGGATAAATAACGTATATAAAACTTAACAAAATCTAACAATTCAATTATGAAGCACACATAACACCATTCAAATACTGATACACATATATGTATGAGGTTCTTTGTTTCTTTATTTGTTTATTTTGAATGGCTGTTTTTTCTTTATTTTTTATATTTCAGCACCAAATTTTTTTTGGGCCTCATTTTCCCCTATTTTTTATTTTTACTAATTCTCTATTTTCAAAACCCTTTCCAGATCCTAGTATAGTGCTCCTAAATTAATACTGCTACTGATAAAAGTAAAAAGGCAATGATCATCAAAATTTGTTCTGGTACTAGATTTGAACTGATGGAATTTTCAGTTTGATTTTAAAAATCAAGGGAATAAAAAAGTTTTCTATTCATACATTTTTCTTTAATAATACCAAGTACTACTGTGGATTCATTTACTTCCGTGGGTATCAATTTTCGTGGATTGAGGAAAACTTGCATGTTCATGGATATTTGATTTCGTGGTTTTGCTAAAATCTGCATACAAGCTTATAGAAAATTTGAAATTCGTTGAACATTTGAATTCGTGGTTCACCTGTATCAAGGAAATCCACGAAAATTGGTATCCCATGAATAAAAGTGAATCCACAGTATGCCAAACAATAGAAGTCTAAACATATAATGGAATAAATACTTGTTGAATGACCCTGATATATTACCTCTAAGATGGCATGATTAAAGAATTTATATATAAGCAGAAGCGCAGAAGCGGGTGAAGAGGGTGTATGCTACTTTTTAATGCAAAAATATCTCAATTTCTAAAGATTTATGTGAATTTTTTAGCTTAAATCTTCTAATTTTGTTTATGGAAAAAAATCAGTAATAAGAACCCACTCCCCTTCTATTTTCAAAAATCCTTGATCCCCACTGACAAGTTCTCTTTTGTTATAAAATGTAAGGCACTCAAAATTTGAAAAGAAACTGATTGGGAAATAAAAACAGAAATTTTTATGACATTATATTGTATATTTACATTTGGCACAAGAAAGCATTTTGCAATTATTGCTTGAAATTATTGATTAGCAATATGAAGGAAAACATTGAATTCAAGTAAGGGCACAAAACAATAACATCAAAATATATATAAAATTTACAAGGTACTTGTTTCAGATATCTGTAGATTTTAATTATGTAGTAAAACATTTTAACCACTTTTAGGCTTGTTAAATATAGATTCTACCACTGCATTGAGTGTAATACAATATTTATCCACTCGAGACAGTTAAATTTTCAAATTTAAAACGCGAGGCTTGCCCGACGGACATCATAATCAGATTTTAATTAAAGAAGTACTGAGATCAAACAAACCACACATTGATTAAATGTTTTTTATACACTGGGTGAGAAAGGGATAAATTGACGAAGAATTAGAGTAAATAGTATAATATGAAATATCAGATAGCAGTAAAAGTTCTGATTACAAAAAATAAGACTTGACATTTTAATGGCTTTTAAAGAACCAATATTGGACTTATTTTGTCAGGTTAGAACATATTTTCTAAACCATATTATACTTTTATAGTATACACTAACGTGTATACACTTATTTACTGGCTATGATTACAAGTTTATTTTCCCAATAGACAATAACTATCTCCCAAAGCAATGTACAGGTAAATAGTTACAGCAGATTTCAGTCAGTATGTAGCTAATGGTAATATCTTTGGTTAGCTTGCTTGTTAGCTGAACCATGAAGTCATTGTTAGGTAAGGTATACTACCCTCCTTTTAAAGTAGCTTAGTCCTACAGAGAGATAGATTTTTTATCTGTTGGGCCAGTCTACTATTAAAGGAGGGAAGTTTACCTTACATTACAATGACTTCACTGTTCAGCTAACAAGCAAGCTAACCAAAGATATTACCATTAGCTACATACTGACTGAAATCTGCTGTAATGGTATATACTAAACATGTTTAAAGACCTTGACTACCCAGGAGGATCACACATTTTTTTTAAGATAATTTCGTAAAAATAGTTAGTGCACATGTATGTATCTATAATCTTATTTGGAAAATACAAATTAATACTGAGGTATAATAATTAAAGCTAAGTTCATATACAGTATGTTCAAGGCCACACCAAATCAACATTTCATGCTTTTAGATTTTTGGAAGACAAAAAGCGCTTAAATAATAAATGCTTAAAAATTCAAAATTATAACAATAAGATGGCTTTAAGATTTCATACAACAATAGTTGTTCAAGAGTTTAATTTTTCAATTTGATTTAAAAAATATATACTTGGATATTTTTGTTAATTTCTAATTTCCAAAATAAAAATAAAAAAGACATTTATTCTGCCTGCAATATGTAACAGATAAACTCATCATATATACCAGGATTTAATTTTGTATTTACGACAGATGCGTGTTTCGTCTACAAAAGACTCATCAGTGACGCTCAAATTGAAAAAAGTTAAAAAGGCAAAATAATGTACGAAGTTGTAGAGCCTTGATGAACAAAATTCCTAAAAGTTTTGCCAAATACAGCTAAGGTAATATCTATTCTTGGTGTAGAAAAGTCTTAGTATTTCAGTGAAATTTCAGAAAACCTTACACATTTCACTTCGAAACACGATGAAATAGGTGCAAATAATTTGTTCATCATCACAAGGTTAGTGTGTGTCTATGCATTAATTTTACTTTTAAATTTTTGTAAACAGTTGATTTATAAATATTACCATATCAATGACAGATAAGTTTTTATTTGAAAGTTGAAAATAAATTAAGTGTAACCATATATGATATTATCTTACCTCCTATACATTTCCAGGAATATGATTGGTTAAAAGCGTCCGCGTGCAAACCGTGTATATTTGATATTAGGTTAGTAGGGAGGCGGGGCTTATCTCATACACAGTTAGTAGTGGAGTTACATCCCTTTATATTCCTTATTAGGTAAGAAGGGGGCGGGGCTTCTTTCATACACGGTTAGTAATGGTGTAATGTCCCTTTATAAAAAACAAAACGGTACTGAGAAAAAATCTTAAAAGTTCGAACAGACGAAGCAATTGATGATTAAGATTGAAACAAATTCATAAAACACATTTAAACCTTACAAGTCGTTATTGTTGGCATCTGTTTTTGTAGGATCAATGGAAGTATTTTCTTAGTGCTAACAGTATTGAAGACTTGCTCATTTTGAGAATCACTAGTCTTACTTTCACACGTTAAGATAGTCGGTAAGATAAATTCGTTACATAGTGTGCTAGTGACGTAATACGGTATATATGGGGTCAGTAAATTCCATATGGGGATTCGAGCTTCGCTCTCACCCCATATATACCGTATTAGGTCACTAGCACACTATGTAACTAATAATATCTATTCCCTACAGAGGTGTAAATGTTGATATAAACAGCCATTTAAACCTACCCAGCAGTTTATGCATGGAGGTACTATAATACTTCTATGTTAAATGCTGATGTCATTTTGTTAACATTGATTAATTATGTACATGAAGTTTTTTTTTAAAGTTGTATATAAGTTTTATAGAATACACAAAGAACACAACATCTAACCATCAATATACATGATATATGTTATTAAGTTTAAGAAAAAATATATTATACTAATATTTCTATGATGAAATAAAAACCTTTTTTTTTTTTTGGGGGGGGGGGGGATCCAAATAAGAAACTAAAATTTCATTCAATTATACTGTTAAAGTTTGTTTAAATACAATTTATGAAAATAAATAATGATATCTTACATGTCTACAAAAAAGTGTATTTTTTTCAATACGTTTTCAAAGTGTTGACAATTGCATGAACAGGAAGAAATTAATTGAGATCAAATTAATATATACACGAAATATTAGTATAATCATGTTACATAATGACACATTTTTTTCTTTAAATCTAGGGTTTGAACAATTATTTACATTTTTTTATTATGCATCATGTATTATTTCAAAAAAGGTCTATAAAATATTGTGTATCAAGCTTTGTATCAAGTACAATACAGAAAAAAAACCTGAAATTGTATATTTTAAATATGTCACAGTTTCTGGACTAATTGATATCTCTTAATAATATTTAACTATTTTTTTTCACTTTTATGAATTGTTCTTGTATCAAAAAGATGGTACCCAAACTATCTGTAAACTTAGTTCAGTTTTGACTTTTAACTTTTTGTCTGTACCTATTATGCACCAAACTGTTCTGTCAAACATACTTTTGTCATGTTATAATATAATTACCAAAACATCCCCATTAAATACAATTCATTATTCTAAAACAAAAATCATGAAAAATCGACACTACACACTTAAGCTACCTACATAAGAAATATATCAAATATACAAAAGTTTGGGACTTAGAATAAATGGAATTGTCTAGAAATGGTGAACACTAGTTTGACTTCAATTTCTTGACTCTTCCCTGTATCAATGATTTGATGGCATTTCCCAGTCTTCCAAAATATTTCTGTAGTATTCCATTCCTTCTGATACCAGGTACAAGCATGATTAAATTCACTAAAATTAGACATTTTCAATATATGATAAGATACAAAACTGACCAATCAAATTTCTGCTTCAGAATATTTGATGATGTGTATTATTACAATCATATCAAGTGTTCCAGAAAATATGCAAACAATTGACACTTAAGGGAGTAGATAACTCTTTAAATCAGTTAAGCGTTTGTAAAAGTCAAGTTCATCAATGTATTTTAAGCATTTACCTGAAACAGATTGAAAATAATCTATGTAACTTAGAAGCTTAGAATATATTTTAAAAATGGTTGACACAAACGTATTGATGATTTTAAGAGTTATTTCCCTTAACCTAGGTCTACCTCCTTAAATATAGTTTTTGTGTACTGTTTATTCTGTCTGGTTTGTTTTATAAATAAATATTAATACTGCATGTACTGTGGTACATATAGATTCAGATATTAAATGCTTGGTATGTTTTCTGCAATTAATAATCAGCCTGACATTGATAGTTACTGAATCTGATGAATCCAATAGTTATGTCAGGTCCCTCCAACATTAATTTACTGAGTTTCCATTGTATACTGTATAAACATTAATTTTCGTGGGGTTAAAATTTCGTGGTTTTGTATCCAAAAGTAAGTTCGTTGGGATTAATTTTCGTGGTTTTTAAGTTTAGAAAAAAAATATACAAATGTCACTTTATAATTGACAATACTCGTAAAACTGATGTGAACTTTGCTGTTGGGAAAAATCAATAATTGCATTTCATAGTAACAGTGAGCACTAATCAAGTGTTGTAACCTGCACACGCTAATTGGCTGTTACACACCTTTGATGTTTTATCCAAGGACAATGATTGTGTAATAAATGTATTACAACTTGAGGGCATTACAGACGCAATAGACTGTTAAATGACATTGATTGACAGTTGTTGATGATTATTAATTACTGTACAAACAAAGGATTAGGATTACCATCTGACTTAAAGAAAACCTTTGAATATCAATGTCTAATCAATTAACCTATTTATTTCATTGTCTGCATTTATGTTCATCAATTATATAATGTCAATAAGATTTAGTCAGATCATAAAATAATGTAAATCTACAGTTAAATTTTCGTTGGGGTTTTAATTTCGTGGATAATTCTTATCCACGAAATAAACGAAATTAAATCTCCCACGAAAATTTGTGCTTTTACAGTATTTAAGAAATGATTCATGGAAGCCATAAATTTGGTGTATATTTACACATGGCGTTTTATTAACAAATAATACAGCCAAGGCCATGTGTAAATTTACAACCAATCTATGGCTTCTATGAATTATTTCAATTCTAATAAAACATATAAAATTAAAGTGATTTAAAAACTTAATCCAGGGTTGGTATGCTGTGTATGTGGCTGTTGTATTTTACCCACTATTAGATAAAGGTAAAAAAATCTTATTTTATTAATCTGTAGCTTGCATGAAGCATTTCTTAAATTATCGCTAGAAAAAATGTGATTGATTCTTTTAATACTCAAACTCAATATTTGCCACTTTAAATTGACATTTCTTCTTGTTAGCTACCATCAAATTCACTGTTGAAATTTGGTAACCTATGAACCGCCATGTTGAAACGGAGTTGTTTACAAAGCAAAAGAAGCATGTCATATTAGAATGTATTCTAAAGCAGCCCTGATATACAAATTAAGAAATAATTCCTTCATGTCATGCTCTATGCTCATTTTAACATGGGTAGGCATTATACAGTCGACTCTCGTTATGTCGAAGTCAGCCGGACCAGAGAAATATTTCGAGATACACGTAGTTCGACTCAAACAAACACCGGAAGTTCGACAATCTAAGGGACACAACTCTTGCTAAGCTTGGTAAAGCTAAAATAAATCCGGGTGAATATGGCAAGGGGATCGATATTCTAGTATCAGATCGATGTGTTTGTATGTCACAGTCTTTTATTATTATAATGATATTATTTTTACTTATTCAATTGTTTCAATTAAAAAAAAATCCTATGGCTTTTCCAAGAGTGTAAATTCCAATCAATAGTTTCGTTATTCAGGTCGGTTATAGCTGACAAAATTGTTTATTCTTGGATACAAAAGATTTAAGAAAATTTTGATTTCTATTCATTTTGTTTTATCTCACTCTTTCTTTTCAAAAGAAAATATAACAAGATCAAAGATGCCGTTTGAGTAGTTTTTAGGTGATCATCAACGGAAGCCATAATCCTCACTTTATACACACCCAAGCTCATTAGTGTAAATCACAAATTAAGTGTTTTGTAAACATTTTAAATACTTTTTCATGAACATTAACAATGTATCACTAATTATTTATCAAAATTCTATAAAAGATAATCTTAGGTAAACACTCATGGAAATAGCATGTCATAAATCAATACAGTGGTCAATGACCGGAAATTTAATTACACGTGTGTTGTCAGATTAACTCTTCAATCAATTTAAATCCCGGAGGTCATGTTTTGACATATGTGTATTAGTTCGAGATAAAAAATGAATTTTGAATGCTTTTGTTAACCTTGGGACCGTAGATTTAGTTCGACTCATCCAATTTCGACTCATCAGGAGTCAAATTACATACTTTTGTATAGAATAAAGTTCGGGACCACGTGAAAACTTCGACTCATCCGAAATTTCGAGTCAACCGAGTTCGAGACAACGAGAGTTAACTGTATTTGTTGATATTTTACACTGAGCGTTAGCGAGGTGTAAAATGTTGTCAAATATAATGCCTACCCATGTTAAAATGAGCATAGAGCATGACATGAAGGAATTATTTCCATTCTAGTAGGACAAATACAGTATTTTTATAGGTCGAAGCGTACGAAAATACAGTAAAAATGTTTAGCTGTTCCCGTTTCCTCCCCGAGGAGTCTGTACATTACATTTCATATTTGATAAGTTTAAATAAATACAAGCAGGGTAAATATATGTTGTTCGTAAAACATATATTATAAAAGTTTATGTAAGCTACTTGAAAGTATATATTTTATAGGATAACGATGGAAATAACTTTAATATAAACAGTAAATTTGTGCGCATGTGTCAAACATATTTTGTCCTCATTAGAACACGGCTTTGTTTACAAAGCGTAATAAGGACGTCATATTAGAATGTCAAACACTTAAATATACTGTCTATATACTCATCTGTTATTAATTGGATCACAAATGCATTTAAAAGTCTTTAAGTTATAACCATGGTAATACCCTGATAAATTGTAAATTTCCACAAAATTAGAACATTTTTATTCAAATAGTAGATTAAATTCTGTTGTTTGGTTGTTTTTTGTTTATTGTCATGGTGTTGTTAGTTTGTCATGGATTCTTTAGTTTGAATGTCCTTACCCACTCGTTTTAACATATACTTACACAGAAAGTAGGTCATTAACAAATTATCCATTTTACATCCAATCCAAGCAAATGAGATTAGGGTTCCCATAATTATAATGAAATACTAAAAAAAAAGCAAAACAATATATTAAACATACATGTACATAGTTATTCTTTCAGTTGATTTTAACTGTTAAAATAATTTTTAAGAGAGTAATAAAATACCATTTCCCACTGAATAATGTAATGCTAATCTAGAGACAAAATATTCTCAAACCTGAAAAAAAACATTGTCTACATAGAGGCAACAGTAGTTTGTTGTTATTTTTATTTCCTGCTATAAAATAGTTTATTTCTGAACATTTCAACCATCGTTACAACAACTATTAAATGTTTTGTGCTTTTAACAATTCCATGTTTGATCAATGGACAAAGGAAATTAAGGGAACACTAGTACTGTGATGTACATAGCTTACCATTTTAGGCCTGTTGGTTTTCAGATCTACCATTGCTTCATAGAAATTACTGAAATGAGTTTTGGCATTCAACATACGAATACAAACATCTTCATACTGCCTTTCTTCTCTTCCAGTCCTGTTGGCAATTTTAATAATAAAAAAATATGGTTAATCTTATATTTTAAGGAAGACTGAAATTAATTCGTTATTGGCCATTGGGTCTGTTATATCTTACTATGAGGTAAGGGTTTTGTTTATTGTTGAAGACTCTGCAGTCTCTTATATATGTTAACTTTTTCGTCATTTGGTCTCTGTTGGATAACTATCTCATTGGAAGAGGGACGAAAGATACCAAAGGGACAGTCAAGCTCATAAATCTAAAACAAACTGACAACGCCATGTCTAAAAATGAAAAAGACAAACAGAAAAACAATAGCACACATGACACAACATAGAAAACTAAAGAATAAACAACATGAACCCCACCAAAAACTAGGGGTGATCTCAGGTGCTCCGGAAGGGTAAGCAGATCCTGCTCCACATGTGGCACCCGTCGTGTTGCTTATGTGATTACAAATCCGGTAAATAGTCTAATAGTCCATAACGGTCAACCAACTCGTGATGGCGTCCGTAAAATTTACGAAGGGATGATTTCAACTTCACCATTTGGAACTCTTGGTTTAATAGCTTCCTTGTGAGCAGTAACCCTCTATCAAGAAAATCATGATAGGAAATGCAAGCACGGGAATATCGTATCAATTGGAAATCAGACCACATCTTCTGAAAAAACACATTCTTCTTATTTTTCAATTATTTAATTTTAATAATCAGCTCTTCATAGTTTGTATTAGAAATTGCATATTTAAACATTTTGGCCTCCAGCATCACTAAAAAGAATTTTCATAATGTAAATCTGGTACAGTTAAGTTGGTCCATACCATTATTTCCAAATGCATAAATTCTTTGGCGGATAAATGAAATTGTAAGTAAATTTTGCAAATTTTAAAACTCCTTAAAAAATTTGACACTTATAGATAAATGTTTACTATTCTTTAAGTTACAGATCTGTAGCTTTCTACAATTTTTTCTTCTTCTTTATATTTTGAACATAATATACACAGTACACACATGGTGATTCAGTCTAAAATCACTAGAAATGGTGTTCATTGATTTAGGATATTGCTTGTGGCTGTAGGTGGAAACACTCTGATTCAGGGTTATGTCAATTAAAAGTTTATTAATCTAAAGTATAATAAGATATGTTGTATACTCTGAATTCAGTACCATGTATACAGATATTTTACATTGC
The DNA here is from genome assembly GCF_965363235.1 of Mytilus galloprovincialis. Lineage (NCBI taxonomy): Eukaryota > Metazoa > Mollusca > Bivalvia > Mytilida > Mytilidae > Mytilus > Mytilus galloprovincialis. The sequence continues at coordinate 2,608,783 of NC_134846.1, read as the reverse complement.
ATTGAATCACCAACAATCACCAAAATTCACTTTGAATAATCATCATTGAGGGTGACTATCATAAACTTACCTTGCTAGTATAGTAGTGTACTTACCATCTAGATGACATCAACGTTGGACCAACCATAGGAACAAGGAAGTCAATCAGGATTATAGCCAAGCCAATCAATGAAAAGGTTGTCAAAATGGAGGGTTGAAAATACCAAATCAGGCTGAAATTACGAATAAAGTGTCAATGCATTATACATGTAAAATAACAGATAAAAATACATTTGTACCCAGATCAAGGTTAAATGTTATTGAATAGATTTGAATTAACTTCGCCACCAGAAAGAAAATATTACAACCAATCCGATTTAGATTCACACAACTTAAAAAAGCAGGAAAGGGGAAAAAATTCAATTAACTATATTTTTTTTTTAATTTCAAAAAGAATTGTGTGATGGTTTCTGGGCATTGTAATGTGATGAACCCCAAAATTAGATGTTGTAAGATCTTCTTTCTAGTAGCTTGTAATTAACAGCAAACTAATTGCTATGATGCCAATCTAATAATAAAAATAATTGTGGAACACTTGTACAAATGTCACAACGAATAAAACTATTGTATGAAAAAAAAATGAAATTACTGATAAGTTAAAATTTGAATTTTGAATTTTCAATATATATATAAAAAATTCAAAAAAATTCAAAGTACCCAATTATGGAATTAGAAATATCTCACTGATGACTAATTATACATGTTATATACAGATATATATAATATATGATGCAATTATGCCATAGTCAATAAGTCATACCCCCATTCATAGATAGGGGTTGTATTGCAATAAATTTATCTGACCATTTAATTCATTTGTCATATAAAAATTATATGACATTTCCTTCAGAAACTATTTTACAGAATGACTTCATATTTGTTCAAAAGCTTGTTTACAGTGACAACTTACACAATAATTTAATGTGAGCACAAGTTACAGTTCTGTCATCTATGCACATACTTTCCTTTTGCCAATACTTCATGTACTTTAACTTTTTCAAAAACAAAACTGAATAACTTCATATTTGTTAACGACCTCAACATTGATAAGTTGTACATTTTATATATCAGTCATTTTTTTCCTAATCACATGAATATGGTTAATGTTTCATGTGCAGGTCAACTCATTTTCTTGTTACTGACAAGAAGTGGAAATGACACTATGATATGCCAAAGTACAAAACCAAGTCAAACTGAATTACAAACTTACAAGAAGACAAATGTACTGAGACCAACAATAATTGGTGGATGGTATGGCTTTTCCCAGTTAATTAATCCATTTAGAGGCAACAACACTTCTTTCCATCCTTCCAAATCTTTTTTTATTCTTTCCAATCGAGCACTATTATTCTGCTCCTGAAATAGCAACAAACAAGTTAAATGAGAACCATTAATATAATTGTTGTTTTAACAACCCCTAATTTAATATTTTCAAGTATTTGCAAGTCAAAAGCTTGAATATATATTTGTTTGCCTGTCCCAAGTCAGGAGCCTGTAATTAATTTGTTGTCTTTTGTTGATGTACATATCATACTATATATACGTATATAAATCAGGAAGTCAGTTTTCTCATTTGAATCTTTTTTCATTTGTAATTTCTGGACCTTTAATATGGGGACAAAGTCCCCTATTACAGTAGAAAATTCAATAAAAAAAAAAATCGGGAAAATTTCCCGAATTTTTCATTGTACTAATGAACTCAAAATCGTTCAATTTTTTTTTGTCGCGTTTTTTAATTTCCGGATCTGCGCAGAACACATAACTTTACTTCCTTCTTCCGGTCTTGTTGTCGTGAGACTTTGATTAGTCTAGTAAAATATAGGAACTCAAGGAACACAATACCAATATATTTCATTTTTAATCATTCTTTGTCTTTGGACGGGTATGAATGAATGTTACATGATGCATTGCGTTTCTTTGTTTACATTGAACATGACGTCATAACTTAAATAACGTCACAAGTAAAATCCCTAACAACAGAACCAAAATCGGAAACGTTACGGTATTTCCGTTTCTTTTTTTAACAAATATTTTAAAAGTTACAAAAATTAATTTAAATAAACTTCGTCCCCATTCACAGGTAATGCCTGCCTCATATTAGCTGGCTATGTGATATGTGTTTTGCTCATTATCATAGTCCATACAGTGACCTACCAAGTCATTTGGTCTCTGGTGGAAGTTGTGTCATTGCCAATTATACCACATTTTTTTTATTTTTATATAATTTGCAATAATAAATGAGTTAACACATTTTTCATGTTTACAGTAAGGTTAAAAATTGTATCTATTGAAAGACCCTAGAGGCTTGTGAATACATGTAGGCAGTATTTGAATATTAATATAAGATCCAATTGAAATTTCTCTTGTCCATTAAATTGTACTTTAATGAATAGAGACTATTATATAAAGACTTACTAAAAAGACAAACATTTTTACTTTAATTACAATAAGTAGGTTTTTTATATTAAATATATATTTTTTACAGTAAACAAAGAGGTACACGAAAAATCTTTTTATTTAAGAATTGAATGCTTCTTTTTGTAACTTCATTGGGGTGTAATATAGTCCTATAATATATGCCTTCGCATTATATATTCACTATTTAACGTTTTCATGCTGATATTTTCATTTTCTATTTTTGGTGTAAAAGTGTTGACAGAAGAACATTTTGTATGAAGCGCGGAAGCCTACAGATTGCACGAGAGCAATAGTACATGTACATGTATCCCAAAAATCACCCCTCTTGTGAAATATGAAAAGTGGGGCGTTTAGGTTGGGGGGGGGGGGGGCTTAGTCATGGATTCTAATGGTCCTTGTTTATCTTTGTCTAAAAATAGACATGAAGACAGTTACCTATACATTATGGACAAAAAGTACCCATTCAGTTATTTTAAACATGCTGAAAGGCAATGAACAATTTTGAAGATTGTACTGCAAAAATGAAAGTGGTATAAAAACAGCAATAATCTGAAGTTAGTTTTCTGCAACCAGTCACAGAGCATTATGCAAATCTTATATAATATTGATTTAACTGTGCTCCCTATTTTTTATCAGTGTTTCCTATAACAATTAGCATGGTAAGTGCACTTCTTTACCATTTCGTTTCCCATATCATTAAATTCCGCCATCTCAGATTTGTTTATAATGAGCATTGCATTCGGAGGACGTTGACTCACAAGGTGTTCCGTATAAAACTTTTTGTTCTCTAGACTTATCCATCTCAAATTTTTAATAATAATTTTTCTGTTTTTTAAATAAGAAGATGATATTTCATTAAGCAACAATATTGTCTTTATTTCTGTCTGTTTTGTTATTATTTTATCGTACCACTAATTTTCTCAAAATTTGAATTAAATTCAAACTACATCTCGTGTAAACGAGACTTCATATTTTAATTCGAAATTGGGTCAAGCAAAATTCTGACGTTTTGAATTATTCTGAAAGGATATTCGTATTATACAGAAATATTTTAACTTATTTTGGACAGAATAACTCAAAAATAATGTCGAACGTAAGTGGTATATGCTGCAATCCAATTTTCTCACAGTTTAATTCAAGGAATTCGACATATTTTTACAAGAATGGATTTGTTTTCATCCAAACTGATTCACAAAAAAAAAAATACACAGATTTTTCGTTGATCTTCCAAGAAATAATTTTTATCTTATTCTGAACTCATTATCTAGGTTTCAAGTTAAAAGAGAGGAAATAATACCATGACAAGAGTAAAAACGTAATATTGCGTAATTGCAAGTAAAAGGGGAAGCGACAGTGAAACAAATGTACCACCCCCCTTTTAAGTTACAAACATAGCCTAGGGCATGTAGAAACAAAAAGCTTGAATAGTTCACAATTCAAAAATTTATAAATAAAAAGACCAGGTATTAAGGGACAGCTGCTAATTAATGCACTGCAGGAATTAAGAAAAATATTATTAAGGGGCTGCAGGACCACAGCGTCATATCGGCTTGAGGAGAACACTATAAGTATACCCTGTGTTGAAGGCCCTACCTTGACCTACATTTGTATAATGGTTTACTTTTATAAATTGTTACTTGGATGGAGAGTTGTCTCATTTGCACTCATACCACATCTTCCTATATCTATAAATATATATAATGTTTAGTAGTCCATACAGTAGTTTTGAATATTTGATAAATAGCCTGCTGTCCTGCTGTTTAATCCATATCGCACAACTTTGATGCGCACCCTTTATCGCATACCCTTTATCAATGTTTATCACACCCCTACCCTTTATCGCATACCCTTTATCACACCCCTACTTTTTTTTCTTTTTTTTCCTACATAGTCAGTTTTTATTTTTGTAAGCTTAAGAAAAAAATTTCCTCAAAATAGGTACGGTCATTCGGGCGTGACAATTTATTGAATGACGTCATTGTTCGGTATGTACATGTGACGTCACGAACGTCAAGTTTTCATACTTTTTGTCACACTAAATGCAACTATAAAAAATACAATAATAAACAAAATATTTTTAAATTATAAGGTAACCTAGGTGCTTTGGATAAGTAATTGAGCAGTTCTTTTAAGGCTTCTCCATCCAAGTAACATAGAGAATAATACATGGAAAAATCCGTATCATATGTTATATCATCTCGAGACACCAATATCAGCCCAAGGGCCTTTAGGCTTCCTTCAGTTCTACTTTTGTCTTGTTTTAAAAGCCTTGCTCGTAAAATCATGAGGCCTTCCCTCCTCAATTATTAAAACCAGCAGTAACTATTTACAGTAATTATTATTTACAAATTAAAACTATAAACATCTGGGATCTACAGAGTTCTAGGTGTGAGAAGCTCCTGTCACGTTCCTCTGGCAGGATGGTAAGGCTGGCCTTGAACTCTTCTAATGTAGTGTGTTCCATTCCCTGGTTGGTGTTGGGAAGAAGGAGTACATGTGTACCTGTACTGGTGTTTTAGAGTACATGTATGCTGTTGGTTTATGCGGTGGCCTCCTCTGATCTGTAAATCTCCGGGTTTGTATAAGTTTGAGGGGTCAATATCTACCAATCTATTGGTGATTTTGTAGGCCATGGTGAGGCGGTCTTCCCCTGAGACACCCCTGAGGGGGTTGGATTTATGACCTTCAAGTAATACGGATTGTGTTTTCTTGCTTAGGAAAAGTTAGGAGGTCTTGTATCCACCTGAGTGTTACTCTACGTATTCTGTAGTAGTCAATTTTTTGGAGGAGTCTCTTGTGGGGCATTGTGTCATTGGCTTTGGAGAAATCAAGCAGGATGATTGGGAGTAGAATTAATGAACATGTTCATTGTACATGTAGCCCAAACATACTTTTGTGTATAATGAAATTTTGATGATATTTTCCCTTAATAGGACAATGTAGGAATGTTCAAGTTGTCAATTTTAAAATTCTTAATTATATAAATGTACATTGGGTGTGCTCATTGTTGAAGGCTGTACAGTTACATACAGTTGTTAATTTCTGTGTTATTTGGTCTCTTTTGGAAAGTTGTCTCATTCATGATCATACCACATCTTCTTTTTTATATTTACATAGTACAACCATAAAAGGGTATTGAAGCACTCAAACAATACATTGGTAGAATAAGAAAACATATGAAATTATAAGAGGAGCATAAGGTCCACTTGCATATTCACCCATGGAGATTTTGAAAAGTTTGACAGTCATGACAGTCACAACAGTGTGCATTAATTGTTCTACATGTATAAATCTGAAACTGAAAAAAATATAAATTGCCTGCTGAAAAGTGATCATCAAATGCACGACTTTGTGCAATGCCAATGAAAATTTATAAAATTTTTAATGAGAGAATGGCTACTTGGCCAAAATGGCAAAATTTTGAATCCTAAAATTGAGAATGGAAATGGGGAATGTGTCAAAGAGACAACAAACCGACCATAGAAAAAACAACAGCAGAAGGTCACCAACAGGTCTTCAATGTAGCAAGAAATCCGGAGGCGTCTTTCAGCTGACCCCTAAACAAATATATATGTATATACTAGTTCAGTGATAATGAACGCCATACTAAACTCCAAATTGTACACACGAAACTAAAATTAAAATAATTCAAGACTAACAAAAGGCCGGAGGCTCCTGACTTGAGACAATCGCAAAAATGCGGTGGGGTTAAACATGTTTATGAGATCTCAACCCTCCCCCTGTACATGTACCTCTAGCCAATGTAGAAAAGTAAACGCATTACAATACGCACATTAAAATTCAGTTCAAAAGAAGTCCGAGTCTGATGTCAGAAGATGTAACCAAAGAAAATAAACAAAATGACAATAATACATAAATAACAACAGACTACTAACAGTTAACTGACATGATAGCTCCAGACTTCAATTAAACTGATTGAAAGATTATGATTTCATCATATGAATATCAGACACAATCCTTCCCCTTAGGGGTTTAGTATCATACCATCATATTCATAACATGTATGAGAAGAACATAACCTGTGTCATGCCAACAACTGGTTTTTAATAAATGTGTTTAGTTCCGATGCAAAGACCCTATAAGTGAATCAGAAACAATATTAACTCCAAAATATGCAATCTTTAATGACCTGACAACAGTATCGTAACTATATCCCTTCTTAATAAGTCTATTCAAAGGTTTTGTTAGTTTCCGAGGTGAATACTGACATTTGTGTGCTTTATAAAGAATATTTTCATAAAAAAATGGATGTGAAATACCAGAACGTATTAGAAGTCTGCATGTTGAGCTATATTTACGAATGATATCCTTTATATACCGATGATAAAATTTAGTAAATGTTTTGACTAGTTTGTGATATCGAAAACCCTGGTGTAATAATTTTTCAGTAATACATAAATTTCTAGCCATTTACATTGTTACATAGATTCCTTTGGTTACATGTACCAATATAATTTGTGAAAAACTACATGTTACTAAGATATAACAATATATTTATGGTTTGATAGCCACAGGTATACAATCACAATGTTGGTGCAATTTTCCAAATTTACCAAATTACATACAGTTTGTATTACATTATATGTAAACATGTACAAGTTTTTATACGACCGCAAATTTTGAAAAAATTTTCGTCGTATATTGCTATCACGTTGGCGTCTGCGTCGTCGTCGTCGTCGTCCGAATACTTTTAGTTTTCGCACTCTAACTTTAGTAAAAGTGAATAGAAATCTATGAAATTTTAACACAAGGTTTATGACCATAAAAGGAAGGTTGGTATTGATTTTGGGAGTTTTGGTCCCAACATTTTAGGAATAAGGGGTCAAAAAGGGCCCAAATAAGCATTTTCTTGGTTTTCGCACCATAACTTTAGTTTAAGTTAATAGAAATCTATGAAATTTTGACGCAAGGTTTATGACCACAAAAGAAAGATTGGGATTGATTTTGGGAGTTTTGGTTTCAATAGTTTAGGAATAAGGGGCCAATAAAGGGCCCAAATAAGCATTTTTCTTGGTTTTTGCACAATAACCTTAGGTTAAGTAAATGGAAATCTATGAAATTTAAACACAATGTTTATGACCACAAAAGGAAGGTTGGTATTTATTTTGGGAGTTTAGGACCCAACAGATTAGGAATTAGGGGCCAAAAAGGGACCCAAATAAGCATTTTTCTTGGTTTTCGCACTATAATGTTAGTATAAGTAAATACAAATCTATGAAATTTAAACACAAGGCTTATGACCATAAAAGGAAGGTTGGTATTGATTTTGGGAGTTTTGGTCCCAACAGTTTAGGAAAAAGGGGCCCAAAGGGTCCAAAATTAAACTTTGTTTGATTTCATCAAAATTGAATAATTGGGGTTCTTTGATATGCCGAATCTAACTGTATATGTAGATTCTCAACTTTTGGTCCCGTTTTCAAATTGGTCTACATTAAGGTCCAAAGGGTCCAAAATTAAACTTAGTTTGATTTTGACAAAAAATGAATCGGTTGGGTTCTTTGATATGTTGAATCTAAAAATGTACTTAGATTCTTGATTATTGAAGTTTTTTTGGTCCAGTTTTCAAATTGGTCTACATTAAGGTCCAAAGGGTCCAAAATTAAACTTTGTTTGATTTCATCAAAAATTGAATCCTTGGGGTTCTTTGATATGCCAAATCTAACTGTGTATGTAGATTCTTCATTTTTGGTCCTGTTTTCAAATTTCAAATTCTACATTAAAGTCCAAAGGGTCCAAAATTAAACTAAGTTTGATTTTAACAAAAATTGAATTCTTGGGCCTCTTTGATATGCTGAATCTAAACATGTACTTAGATTTTTGATTATGGGCCCAGTTTTCAAGTTGGTCCAAATCAGGATCTAAAATTATTATATTAAGTATTGTGCAATAGCAAGTCTTTTCAATTGCACAGTATTGTGCAATGGCAAGAAATATCTAATTGCACAATATTGTGAAATAGCAAATTTTTTTTAATTAGAGTTATCTTTCTTTGTCCAGAATAGTAAGCAAGAAATATCCTATTTGTGCAATAGCAAGAATTTTTTTTAATTGGAGTTATCTTTCTTTGTCCAGAATCAACTTAAATCTTTGTTATATACAATATACAATGTATATACACTTTTTACTACCAACTGATAAATTTAAATAATCTTTACCATTCAGTGATAACAAGCAGTTTTTTTACATCTTAATATTTTATGATGTATTTAAATGAGTAGTTATTGTTGCAAACTCCATTAGAAATTTGAATTGATATCAGTTTTGAAAAAGGGAAACGGGGATGTGAAAAAAAAGGGGGGGGGTTAAATTTTTCTCATTTCAGATTTCATAAATAAAAAGAAAATTTCTTCAAACATTTTTTTGAGAGGATTAATATTCAACAGCATAGTGATTTGCTCAAAGGCAAAAAAAACCTTTTAAGTTCATTAGACCACATTCATTCTGTGTCAGAAACCTATGCTGTGTCAACTATTTAATTTTAGATTTAAAAAGTTTGAAGAAGAAATCTTTAATTGATTTGTAAAATCTTGGCATTTGTTTTGTGTAAAAAAAAACCATGTAATGTCAAAAATTTGATCACAATCCAAATTCAGAGCTGTATCATGCTTGAATGTTTTGTCCATACTTGCCCCAACTGTTCAGGGTTCGACCTCTGCGGTCGTATAAAGCTGCGCCCTGCGGAGCACCTGGTTCTTTGTGTATTGCTCTAATCCAGTGTGTTTAAAAATTCTACCGAACAGAACTACCATGACCAGTCTATATAATGATACATGGACATACAAACAGTATATCTCTGTAAATATGTTATTAGATTTACATGTTTTATCCGATTTATACCATGTATAAAATGTAAAATGTTATCTTTGCTGGCTTTGCATATTTAATAGAGGAACTACATGAACATGATGAATCATTTGATCACAGGATAGGCATGACAGGATAGATATTAATCCTAGAAATTCTCGAAAGAACTGTGGAATTTTAAGAATGTTACATATGTACATGATGTATTTCCATATTGCCCAAAATCAATCAAGATCTAATAAATTTTAAACCATGATAACAAATCCAGAAAATTGAAACCGTTACGAATACTTTAAATTATATTAACATTATTAAGGCAGGTGCTACCTGTTGAACTTTTTTTTTTTTTTAAAGTCAATTGCTTTTTGCTGACTTTGCCATGATGAGACTTCCGTATTTGTGACCAGGTGACCTAGATTCATGCCAAACTGGTCGAAATAGATTATTCTATGATAAATGGAAATCAAGCTGTTAAGTTGTCAACCTTCATTTAATACTCATCAAAATCCATGTGATTATTTGCAAATTTTTAAGAAAAGTTTTTGATGTCTATTTATTTGCAGGTTTCAAATGTTGAAAATTTATCACCACAAGTAATCAGAAGTCTTGCTAAAGAAATAGCCGATTTATGTAACGACCCTCCTGAAGGCATCAAGATTTTTCCTAATGATGAAGACATTACAGATATACAAGCACACATTGAAGGCCCAGGTAAGATCAATAGTAAGGACAAAATAAAACAAAAAAACTTGTGTTTATAGGGTTTCCCTATACATGCTATAGCCTCATTTGTACCTACCTTATTACTGGTACCTCAAAATGCTTTTTCTTAGGCTTTGTTTCCACAATTTTTTGGTAGTGATTATGTTAAGAATGTAGACCTCACTTGTGCTATACACATTGTACTCGGGTTAAAAAATTGAAAAAAATGATATAAAAGGAATTGCACTTTTAGCATTATTGAGTGGCTAAAGTGAAACAAAACCAGATAGTGAAAACAATCACTCTCTCGTTCCATAAAGTGAACAATTGTAAAAGCAACTTTTTTGTAAAACTGATAAAAGGTCATTCATACACTTAAATACACTCATACATTAATTGTACATGTAATAATGCAAATGTCTTAATAAAAAAAAATTATTGCAGAGGAGCTAAAAGTTTGGACAATTCAAATGGAAATAAAAATGTTTGGAAGCTTAAACAAAATTAACATGATTAACAAAGGTTAATTCCAGAACTACAAAAAAAAAAGAATATATCTAAATACTGCTGATGATTGTGTGTTCATTCACTCTGAATACCAATGGTTTATGGTTTAAAAGATATAATTTTATGACAGTATCGTAAATCAGGGTATGATCAATCCCCCTTTCCATTCTGATTCACTCAACACTTGGTCTTGTGATTTATGACGTTTTATTGTGTACGGTAAATTTACTTGACATTAATTTGACTGAAAACTTTTCTTGTTTCAGCGGGAACACCATATGCAGGAGGATCATTTAGAATGAAACTAGTACTTGGTAAAAATTTCCCATCAGAACCACCAAAAGGATTTTTTTTAACAAGAATATTTCACCCAAATGTTGCAAGTAATGGTGAAATTTGTGTTAATACATTGAAAAAAGACTGGAAAGCTGAATTAGGAATTAAACATATATTACTAGTAAGTTCATTTTATGCAAAGAAGGCTTTCTGTTGAAAAAAGTGGACATCTTACAATGTAATTTCTGTTGACTTTTGGTGTTGCAAAAACAAGCAAACATTTTTTGTTACATCAGTAAAACAGAAAACCAACAATAACAATGAATAAAAACATCCAAAAGCATTAACATTTATGACTGAATGGCCTTTAGCAATGACAGAAGTTGTCTGTAAAAATTATAAATAAATTAAAAGTTCTAAAGTTCCATACATGTATTGAGCTGGTCATCATAACAGATGAAAAATATCAATCATACATGTACCAGTGGTGTTAAAACATGGAATCAAAAATCACAATCTGAAAGACAACATATGAAAACCTTGATTCAAGAAGAAGGGGATGGGATTGTGAAAAAACTAGAAATCGTGTCCACAAGATTAAAATGATATTTACTTTTTGAAAGAAAATGAGCTAACACATGAACAGTCATGAATATTATATTTTGTTTCATTTCAGACCATTAAATGTTTACTAATAGTACCAAACCCAGAATCTGCATTAAATGAAGAGGCAGGAAAATTACTTTTAGAACAATATGAAGATTATTCCACGAGGGCAAAACTTTATACAGAAATACACGCCAAACCTATGAAGTAAGTGTATAGTTATAAAAAAGAGGATGTGGTATGATTGAAAATGATACAACTCTTCAAAAGACACAGGAAATTATATATATAGATTTGTACTTCAGCTCAGGCATGACATATCGATTCGGTGTGAGAACATATGATAAAAATTCTTAATGGTTCCCTGTGTTGAACCTACGGAAAGAACATATCTTTTTATTTATATATATATTTTTACAACTTGTTTATTCAATATTTTTTGGCAAAACAGACATGACAGAGTTTACATCTGAGTGGGAATGATTGAAATGACAAAACCAATGTAAAGGAAGTACACCACTAATTAATGGCCCCTTTGCTTTCTATGTTAAATTCCTCAATTTCGAGTGGTCACAGCTCTTTTATCTTAAGTTCAAATAAAGTGACAATCATTGCATGTCAAAGCAACACCTTCTGGTGTCCTGTACTGAAAAAATCAACATACCTTACATGGCATATAAGAAAGAACTGGTTCCCCGAACTTCGGATGTACCAAACCAGGTACTTCCGATCTGACAAAACGGCAAAATGTACCCTCCTTTTTAAATTTCATGCCATTTTTTTATTATTCAAATTTATCAGTCAAAAATTGCTCTGCAATGATCACCAGTCATGCAGCTTTCATTTAATACCAGAATTAGTAAAATATTTTAAATATTTTGAAAGTTATGTCCATGCGTAGGAACTATTTTGTGTTAAATATGTACTACTTTCTGGTATGTGCTTTCTGGCTGGGCCTAAATTAGTGGTGTTACACCTAAAAAGTATTAAGGCTGAACTAAACTATCCAAAGGGAATCACTAAGCTGTTGGAATCCATTGACCGTGCTGATGGCTCTTTTCATAATTTTTGCCAACAACGATCATAATTAGTCATCGTGCAGAATTGATTATATCATCAATACCGGGTAGTTGTATGTACTTGATTCTAAAATGATTTTGCAAGGAAAAATCAATTATGAGTTAATATAGTATGTAAAATTGTAATTCTGTTGTTAATTTTTTAGATGTATGGAGGAAAAAGAAATCCCATCACTGAGTAAAAATTGTTTAGAAGGACCATTGGCAAAAAAACATGCAGGAGACAAAAAAGTGATAGACAAAAAGAAAAAAGAGAAGAAAAAAGTGTTAAAAAGATTGTGATATAATGTATTTGTGTATGTTAATCATGTATTTATTCATACAATGATAGTATTTATGCGTGAAGAGAAGTGGACGCAATTGGCCTTCTTGGTTTATATGATGAGTGTGTAAATGCGATTTGTGTGTGTATGATTTTATGAACCAGGAATTTTATATGAAATTGACAACCTTCTTGTATAAAAGGAAATCATGAAGTACCATTATATTCATTCATAGCTCGACAAAACAATTCGGTGACATTTGTTGTACGTCCAGCGATATTTTTGTAATGTATTAATTACCAGCTGCAATATAATTGTAACGGTGAAATGTGTACACAACGATCTGGTCGTTTTTATTTGTTTATTTATTTAATTAATTTTTTGTTTATAAAAATTTTATTTCTTAGAAAATCTACTCATTTACATTTTCTAAGTTTTTTTTTTTAATTTTATGACCTGAAGTCTGTGAATGCTTCATGTTCCATTTTTCATTTGTATCATAAAATTCTTAATTATATATATTATATGTGTCTAATAATAAATTTGAAATGAAAATGAAAATCAAAGGATCTTAATTACTCTATAATGTTATGCATACTAAGTAGATGTGGTACACTGCCAATGAGAAGCAATGAGACAACTATGAACAAGAATCTTTGACTTCCTGTAAATTCATTATTTTTTGTTGGGTAACAACTTATTGTGGAGTTTGTTGGATCAGGGAAACGAATTACAAATATGCTTTATGAACAAATGTGCAAACTTTTGTAAAACCACAAAATGAAATACAATAAAAAATGTGAGTTCACCTCAATCCAAAAAAAACAACTGAATCAACAAAAACAAATTAATTCACAGTAAATGCTAGCAACTGTGGTGACGGTACGATTGTCAACAATGAGCAAAACCTGTAACAAATAGCAAGCAATAAAAGGTTTGACATGACAAAATGTAAAAAAAAGTGTCAAACAAATGAACAAGACAAAATGCCTGATTTATTTACAAATAATGTATATTTGCCTCTTTTCAAGGTCATTCAGGTGTCCGACATGAGAGCACCATGTAAAAATACAACTTTCAATACTGAGTTGATGTCACTAAGAATAGTTCAACACACAAATAGTTCTTTCTTAAGGGTTGGGGAGGGGGGGGGGGAATTCAAAGATGTTTCAGCATCATCTCTGAAGACATCAGTAATGTTTGCAATGTAAAACAATGTAATTTTCAAACAGTTATTTAAAGATCGATTTCTGTACTGTGATGTAGCAACACTATCATAACTAATTGAAGCACACACACATACTTTTAGGAATCATGATTTATCAACACAAGTTCAGTTGAATTTTATAAATATTCTTATACCTTTCCCTAAAAAGGGGATATAAGGTGATACAAATATTTGTCTGCCACAAGCAAAAGTTTCCATGTAATAAGAAAAATAAACAAAGTAATATACTTTAAACATGTTAAATCACTAATAGAGTAAAATCAAGTTTAATCTTGGTTCTGATATGTACAGTTTCTGCAACTTACTGACCTTAAAAGTTGGGGTTTCTTAGGTGTTGGAATGATCATATGGAAATAACCCTGGAGTCTTGACCAAATCTCTTGAAACTTAGAACACAATTACATGAACCAGAAAAATAGTCAATATAAATAAGAAGACGTGGTATGAGACAACTCTCCATCCAAGTCACAATATATACAAAGTAAACATTCATAGGTCAAAGTACAGCCTTCAACAGGGAGCCTTGGCAAGCTATAAAGGGCCCCAAAATAACTAGTGTATAACAATTGCAACAGGAAAACCAACATACTAATCAAGTTCTATTTTGACATTTTAATTTCACAAGTCAAGTTTCCTTAAAATTGAAATTGTTTAGTTTCAAGATGAAATAGTCACTTGACCATTTGCTGTGAAAATTATGCACAATGTCGTGCATCATAATATGCCGATCTTATTCAATTTTTAGGGCCTCATTATCACTTGATGTTATGTTTGAGGTTGTTAATTTAAACAACCTTCGATAGTAGAGGGGCATTATGTTTTCTGGTCTGTGTGTCTGTCTGTTCATTTAATCTGTCCTGCTTCAGGTTAAAGTTTTTGGTCAAGGTAGTTTTTGATGAAGTTGAAGTCCAATCAACTTGAAACTTAGTACACATGTTCCCTATGATATGATATTTATAATTTAAATGACAAATTAGAGTTTTTACCCTAATTTCATGGTCCACTGAACTTAGAAAATGAAAGTGCGAGTGGGGCATCTGTGTACAGGGGACACATTCTTGTTACTCCAATTTTAATTGACTAGGATTGTAAGTTATCCTATCAAAAGCCTGTGGTTCTCTCCAGTCACTGGCTTCATCCATCATAAAAACAAGGCCAACAAACAAATAGCACAGTAGTACTGACATTTGTGTTAAACACCAATCAATCAAAAGTTATTTCCCTTAGTATACTTTCAGCCTTAGATTTAATTTCAAGATAAACGTTAGAGTTCTACATTACCATATTATATAAAATTTGAACACAATGTCAAAAATGTAAACCTACAGATCAAACAAAATTTTTAATAGGAGTAAAATGCGAGTTTGATCTGAGCGTCACTGATGAGTCTTATGTAGACGAAACATGTATAAAATTATAATCCTGGTACTTTTGAAAACTATTTACACAACTGGGTCGATGCCACTGCTAGTGGACGTTTCGTCCCCGAGGGTATCACCAGCCCAGTAGTCAGCACTTCGGGGTTGACATGAATATCAATTATATGGTCATTTTATAAATTTTCTGTTTACAAAACTTTTTTCGAAAAAACTAAGGATTTTCTTACCCCAGGAGAAGATTACCTTAGCTGTATTTGGCACAACTTTTTGAAATTTTGGGTCCTCAATGCTCTTCAACTTTGTATTTGTTTGGCTTTTTAACTATTTTGATCTGAGCGTCACTGATGAGTCTTATGTAGACGAAACGCGCGTCTGGCGTATAAAATTATAATCCTGGTACTTTTGAAAACTATTGTCTATAAACTAAAAAAAAGCTATACAATGTATATAGAGATTACATGTATAGATCTGTATCTGATATGCCATCCATTCCCAGTTGATACTATTGGAAAACTTATAGTTTTTTGTATGTGAATGACCATTGTTTTACCATTCTTTTCTTTGTCTATTATCATGAAAGCTATAAAAGATAGAGATTGAATTTAAATTGCAAGAAAAGATCAGCATTGAGTCAACATCTCCAAAATTGTGTCTCTGATACCATCATCATTACCAAACCAGGGAAATAAAACTGCTCCTCAAGTATTTCAGATACCAAAAAGTGTCTAATTAGATACATGTACCAAAATCATCCCCAAACCACCATAGAAATAAAAAAAACTCTCCCTCAAGTGTCTCAGATACGATAATCATCATCAAACCAGAGAAATTGAGCTGTTCTTTAGGTTTCTCAGATTTGAGATCATCACCAATCCCGAAAAATATAACTATTCCTCAAGTGTTTCAGATCCCATAATCATCACAAAATCAGAGAAATAAAACAACCCTTTATACCATAATCATCCCCAAAGCAGAGAAATAAAACTGACGCAAGTATCTCAGTTACCATAATCATCACCAAACCAGAGAAATAAAACTGCCTCAAGTATATCAGATATCACAATCATCACCGAACCAGAGAAATAAAACTCCATTAAGTACTAGTACCTCAGATACCATTATCATCACTAAACCAGAGAAATAAAACTGTCTCTCGAGTATCTCAGTTACCATTATCATCACTAAACCAGAAAAATAAGACTGTTCCTCAAGTATCTCAGATACCAAAACCGGGAAATAAAACTGTCCCTGGAGTGTCTCATGTACAATAATCATCATCAAACAGAGAGAAATGAAACTGTTTTTCAAGTATATCAGACACCATAATCATCACCAAATCAGATGGAATAAAACTGTCTCTTAAGTATATCGGATTCCATAATCATTACCAAACCAGAGAAATAAAACGGTTCATCAAGAATCTGGGATACCATAATCATCACCAAACAGGAGAAAAAACACTGTCCTTTAAGTATCTCAGATATCATAATCATTACGAGACAAGAGAAATAAAACAGTTCTTCAAGTGTCTCATATACCATTATCATCACCAAAGCAGAAAAAAAATAAAACTCAATAAAGTGTCTCGGATACCATAAGATCCCATAGCCAGCACAAAAATCAAAGAAATAAAGTTTAAACTGTTCCTCAAGTGCCTCAGATATCATAACAATCACCAAACCAGAGAAATTAAAGGTAAACTATCCATCAAGTACAAAAAGTTAATGTATCTCAGATACCATAATTATCACCGGCAAACAAGAGAAATATAACTGTTCCTCAAGTATCGCATATGCCATAATAATAAACAAACCAGAGAAATGAAATTGTCCCTCAAGTCTCTCAGATACCATTATTATCTCAAAACCAGATAAATAAAGCTGTCCGTCATGTGTCTTAGATACCATAATCACCACCAAACCAGAGAAATATAACTGTTTCTCGAGAATCTGTGATTCAATCATCATCATGCACCAAACCAGAGAAATACAACTATCCCTCAAATAATTCAAATAGCATAATCATCTCCAAACCAGAGATATAGAGTTGTCTTGTATCTCAGATACGAAAATCCTCACCAATCCAGAATACTTAAACTGTCCCTCAATTGTCTCAGATACCATTATCATTACCAAAACATAGAAATAAAATCCCCCCAAGTGTCTCAGATACCATATTCATCGCCAAACCAGAGAAATAAAACTGCACCTCAATTATCTCAGATACCAAGATCATCACGTAAATCAAGAATAAAACAGTTCCTCAAGGATCTCAAATACCATAATCATCACCAAACAGAGAAATAAAATTGTATCTCAAGTGTCTCGGATACCATTATCATCACAAAACCAGAGAAACTGAAAACTTGCTCTTTTATGAATTGTATACCATAACCAACAGGTTAACTTATATTTGGTATATTGAATGATCGTAAATTGTAGTATCTGACTGGTAGTGGTAGATCTTATCTGCCCTTGCCCTCAATATCATTGGTCAATGTTAAGTTTTTTCGGTTTGGTTTATTTTACAGATACTATATAAAGCAATTGATAAGCTGAATTTGTTGTAATTATGATATTAAGACGAACATGTTTGTCTGGCAGGTGTCAGTTGACCATGACCTGTTATCTCACCTTGTCTGAAAGAACCAAGTTAGCTGTTCTCATCTGTTCGTCTTTTTTGTGCTTTGTAGAGAATATTAACATAAAAGATTGGATGTGAAATACATGAACGTATAAGATGTCTACATGTTAATTTATATTAACCAATGATGTCCTAGCTTGTACCGATGATAAAATTTAGTAAATGTTTTGAATAGTTTGTGATAACTAAAACCCTGGTGCAATATTGCAGAGATTTATTTCTTTAAAATAAAATACGTTGTTACATACACTAGCGAATCGAACAAGTTGAAATATATAAACACCATGAGATGGTGACTAAGAAACGTCACATCTAAAAGTAGATATTAACAATAGGAAATGAAAAATCATCTCCTTTATCATAAATTTTGGTATTAAAGACATTATATGTTAAGACCCAAGAAAGGGCAGTGTTCATTGTTAGTATTGGCTTTGTTTCAATTCAGTTTGGCAGGATTAATATCTTTGGTGTACATACTGAAGTCGTTTTTTTTGAAAGCCAATACATCATCCAAAAATATAAAAAGTGTTTTTTCAATTTTTGCATCAAATGTTGTTTCATTGGGTCTTTGCTGATTTTAGTCATAAATTGTAACTCATAACAATTAATACAGAAACAGGTCCGCAATGAGTGGTGCATATTTATTCCCCATTGTAATTCCGATAATTATATACATAATCTTCATAACGAACAAAAATGTTATCTAGTAAAAATTCAAGGGCAGTTAAAGTATCAAAGCAAATCCAATTGACATAGTTATTTTGTTTGTTGTTACTAAAAAAAAAACCACAACAGCATCGACATATCTAGTGTGGGAATTTATCGCTACATTAAAGACCTGTTGGTGACCTTCTGCTGTTGTTTTTTTTCTATGGTCGGGTTGTTGTCTCTTTGGCACATTCCCTATTTCCATTCTCAATTTTAGTTATTAAATTTTGCATAAGATGTTAATTCGATGATGGGTCTTTGCTGCTTTCAGTGATAAATTGTAACTTATAACAATACAGAAACAGGTCGATGCTGTATTGTCTCTCAATATGCTCAATAATGACGACTTCAGTATGGGCATTTAAAGTCAGAATGCGAACATATATTTCAAACTGTTGTGTTTTTTTTAGTAACAACAAACAAAATAACTATGTCAATTGGATTTGCTTTGATACTTTAACTGCCTTTGAATTTTTACTAGATAACATTTTTGTTCGTTATGAAGATTATGTCTATAATTATCGGAATTACAATGGGGAATAAATATGCACCACTCATTGCGGACCTGTTTCTGTATTAATTGTTATGAGTTACAATTTATGACTAAAATCAGCAAAGACCCAATGAAACAACATTTGATGCAAAAATTGAAAAACACTTTTAGATATTTCGATGCTGTATTGTCTATCAATATGCTCAATAATGACGACTTCAGTATGGGCATTTAAAGTCAGAATGCGAACATATATTTCAAACTGTTTTAGGTCATTTCTAAGTAACAACAAAGAAATGAACTATGTCAATTAGATTTGCTTTGATACTTTAACTGAGGCCCCCACAGGATACCCCCTCAGGTCGTAAGGTCGCTTTTAAATTCGTCGAGAGGTCATTTCTAAGGGAAATGTATAGGTCGCAGGTCGTTTTTCCCGACAGAGAGGACGGAAGTCGATCGGAGGTCGTTTTTTCCAAATTTTACAGGTCGCAGGTCGTTTTTAGAAGGCCCTCAGGTCGGAAGTCGCCTCTAAAAAGCCCAGAGGTCGCAGGTCGTTTTTGACCCTGTGGGAGCCTCTTAACTGCCTTTGAATTTTTACTAGTTAACATTTTTGTTCGCTCTGAAGATTCTGTATATGATTATCATAATTGGAGGTATGTACGGACAATTAAAATAAAACAATATGCCCAACGTTCAGTTGCGCTGGCACAAAAATTTTGAGAAACTAAGGATTTTCTTATCCCACGCATAGATTACCTTAGCCGTATTTGACACAACACATTGGCGGATCCAGAACCCCCTTTCTTTTGCCGATCAATGCATTTGAATGGGGACATATAGTTGGACCCCCCCCCCCCTTGTCCTGGGTTGGGAACCCCCCTTTTTAAAATGGCTGGATCCGCCCCTGCAACATTTTAGAATTTTAGGTCCTAAATGCTCTTCAACTTTGTACTTGTTTGGCTTTATAACTGTTTTGATCTGAGCATCACTGATAAGTCTTGTGTAGACGAAATGCGCGTCTGGCGTTTTTTTACACGACTGGGTCGATGACATTGCTGGTGGACGTTTCGACCCCGAAGGTATCACCAGCCCAGTAGTCAGCACTTAGATGTTGACATGAATATCAATTATATGGTCATTTTAATAAAAAAAATTAACAAAACTTTGAACTTTTTCGAAAAAAATTTGATTTGTCACAGGCATATACTACCTTAGCAGTACATATTTGCCGTTCTACTATTTTGATCCGAGTCACTGATGAGCCTGATGTAGATGAAACACACATCTGGTACATTTGGTAACTATTACCAGTACATACAACTTAAGCCCTTCACATACTTTTTCTCATGATATATCTCTGGTGAACTACTGGATTGGATTACTATTGTATCATAAATCCAGCACTTGGTTTTCTTGTTTAAAAACTGTCAATACAGAGCAAGTTTTGCTCATGGTTGAAGGCTGTATGGTGTCCTTCAGTAGCTTAAATCTACTTTATTTGGACTGTGGTAGATAGGTGTCTTATTGGCAAGTATACCACATCTTCTTATTTTTAACAAATGCAAAATCACTGCAATTTTTTATTTTCATCTCGATATGAAGTAAGGCCTTCACCACTCAGCTCACCTAAGGCATCTTGTTAAATTCATCTAACTCCTCCATAATAAACATGACAACTATAGCTTACAAAATCAAATCAAATCTGTATTAGGCAATGACTAGTTCAGACCATTTTAAAAACAAGAATGCACACCCTGAAATGTCTCGCCTTGTATACTAATCATTGATATTATGTTGATAGTCCTAGGTATAAAGCTAAGCTTTATTACAACTGTCACATAAACTTAACATTAACCAAGATAACTAAACAAAGACCAATGAACCTTGAAAATGAGGTCAAGGTCAGATGAAACATGCCAGGCAGACATGTACAGCTAACAATGCTTCTATACAACATATATAGTTGACCCATTACTTATAGTTTAAGAAAAATAGACCAAAACACAAAAACTTAACACTGTGAAATGAACCGTGAAAATGAGGTCAGGGTCAAATAAATCTGCGTGACTGACATAAAGATCATAAAATATTTCCATACACCAAATATAGTTGACCTATGGCATATAGTATTAGATAAAAAGCCCAAAACTCAAAAACTTAACTTTGACCACTGAACCATGAAAATGAGGTCAGGGTCACATGACATTTGCCCGCTAGATATGTACACCTTACAATCATTCCATACAACACATATAGTAGACCTATTGCATATAGTATGAGAAAAACAGACCAAAACACAAAAATTTAATTATAACCACTGAACCATGAAAATGAGGTCAAGGTCAGATGACACCTGCCAGTTGGACATGTACACCTTACAGTCCTTCCATACACCGAATATACCAGCCCTATTGCTTATAGTATCTGAGACCAAAACTTAACCTTGTTCACTGATCCATGAAATGAGGTCGAGGTCAAGTGAAAACTGTCTGACAGACATGAGGACCTTGCAAGGTACGCACATATCAAATATAGTTATCCTATTACTTATAATAAGAGTTTTTTTCAAGTGGTCACTGAACCATGAAAATGAGGTCAAGGACATTGGACATTTGACTGACGGAAACTTCGTAACATGAAGCATCTGTATACAAAGTATGAAGTATCCAGGTCTTCTACCTTCTAAAATATAAAGCTTTTAAGAAGTGAGCTAACGCCGCCGCCGCCGGATCACTATCCCTATGTCGAGCTTTCTGCAACAAAAGTTGCAGGCTGGAAAACCAGATGCTCCGCAGGGCACAGCTTTATACCACCGCAGAGGTCGAACCCTGAACAGTTGGGGCAAGTATGGACACAACATTTAAGCTTGATACAGCTCTGAATTTGGATTGTGATTAAATAGTTGACACAGCATAGGTTTCTGACACAGAATGAATGTGGTCTAAGAACTTAAACTTAAAAACTTCAAAATTTTAAATTGGACATTTAACTTGAAAACTGAGCCAATAATAAAAAATCCAAGTACATGTTTAGTTTCAGCATATCAAAGAACCACAAAAATTCAATTTAAAAAAAAATCAAACTACATGTAAGTTTAATTTTGGACCCTTTGAACCTTAGTGTAGACCAATTTGAAAACGAGACCAAAAATTAAGAAACTAAATACACAATTAGATTTGGCATATCAAAGAACCCCCAAGTATTCATTTTTTTATGAAATCAAACGAAGTTTAATTTTGGACCCTTTTGTCCCCTAATTCCTAAACTGTTGGGACCAAAATTCTCCAAATCAATCCCAACCTTCCTATTATGGTCATAAACTTTATTTTAAATTTCATAGATTTCTGTTTACTTATACTAAAGTTATTGAGCGAAAACCAAGAAAAATGCTTATTTGGGCCCTTTTTGGCCCCTCATTCCTTAACTGTTGGGAAAAAAACTCCCAAAATCAATTCCAACCTTCCTTTTATGGTCATAAACCTTGTGTTTAAATGTCATAGATTTCTATTTAATTTTACTATAAAAGTTATAGTGCGAAAACCAAATGTCTTCGGACGACGCCAACATCATACCAATATACGACCAAAACATTTTCAATTCTTGCGGTCGTATAACAGGAATGTGTCCATAGTACATGGATGCCTCACTCACATTTTTTTTTCTATGCTAACTGGACCTTGAAATTAGGGTCAAAGCCCTAATTTGGTGTTAAAATTAGAAAGATCATAACATAGGAACATGTTTACTAAGTTTCAATTTGATTGTTCTTCAACTTCATCAAAAACTACCTGGACTAAAAACTTTAACCTGAAGCAGGACAGACGGGACAGACAAACTAACAGATCAAAAACATGGCATTTAATAGTGGGCATAAAAAATTTAATTTTCAAAATACTTTTTCCACCACTAGTTCTGCTTTTACAGCGTGTTTCATTGCGGTCATATAAGGGTCTAGAGGCAATCCCATATCTTCAATAGATATGTTCTTATTCCATATAATAATCACATAAAAATCTACAACCAGTTACATCTATATATTTATTTAATTAAAAACAGTTCATGTATAATATTTAGTTTTCTTATGCATGTTATGCTTGGTATAGTTTCAGTTCATACATAGTTTTTAAGTATCTGATAATGAACTGACCACATTATGAACACCTTTATTTTCTACAGTCTGCGAAATAATAGTTATAATGGTTTTTATATGTTTGGAAAGATGCAAGTGATAAAAATCTAAAAATATGAAACATAATGATAATGAAAAAAAATGTTACTTGACCGTTAATTCTATCAGATAACCTTTAATTCTACCAAGGTTACTTGATATTTTAAATTTATTCCTTGTGTGAACAGACTTTGGCTTTCGCAGAAATACAGAAATTTGCGATTCATTTCAAGTAAAAAAACAACAACATAAAGGAATCCAAATACATCTTGTGTACAACAAAACACAATATTTCAGTATGTCAAGCTTAAAATTAGCCTAAGAATAAATTCAAAAAATATTTCTACTTCATCCAGATATTTCTGTCAATTAAGAGCTATTCCATTTATACATGTGTGGTAGAAAAGGAAGGGATTTTTTTTACATGCATCAAGAGTCATTATGATTGAATGTTGATTTTATGTATACAAAATCACCCAAAGGCTAATGGTTGAGGCTGGAGTTTTTGGAAGTCCCTTCATATTCTCACACATTCATTTTAATGAAATAGGTTTCAATTTGGAAAGCCTTCTAACCACCCTATTCTTTTTGAAATATATACTAATTATCTATTACTTGTCTTATGCTTTAAACAGAAGTAATCATTTTCCATCTAGAATAGCACAATGTTGAAGGTAAAATGAATAAAAAGTATGAAAACATAAATCAATGGAATATTTTGAATTTTCCACATAATAAACATATTTCTACAAAATATTTATTATTTGATCCAATGTTTAGTATAAATAATTATGGTATCAAATGACATACAATCATAAACAGTCAACACTGTTCCACATATATACACACAATACACATAAACATTAGTGAGATGAATCAGAACTTGATCTGCTGTATCTTCTACGTCTTGCTGGTGACCTTGACCGTGATCGTCTTCTTGGCGGGGAACGTCTACGAGGAGGTGATCTGAAAAAAAATGAAGTTATTTTTAAGCAATTTTTTTATTCTCAAGACTCTTGACAGTAAAAAGTAACATTTAAATATGGAAGTGATTAATCCATTGTAGTAAATTTTATGTTAAACAATTGAAACTGCTAACTACTGCTCACTGATACCCCCTCAAAAATACTTGACGGCAAACAGGAAATTATTGAGTGATGAATCTGAAAACAATCACATGTTATAGCCGACTTATATAGACCTGGAAAAGAAATTTCACATATCCTTGTAGTTTGTGAGAAAAATGTGATGAAAATTTCAAGTTGAATGTAATGTGTAAAATTTTGTTAGTATTAGGTAAATGTATTTTATTTCGTTTGAAATAGTGGTTTTCCCGTTTGCTATTTGTAGTAATTATTATAGATGGGAATTAGTATAACTAGTTCGGATACTGGTTTTGTAACAGTTTGTACTATTTATAAATTTTATTTTAGGTGCATAAGGCACGAGGAAAGTTTTGGCAGTTTTTACAGGTGGGGTTAAATGGTACGATATAAAGTTTGGCATTTAAATGTATTAGTATCGAAGGTGCTCGCAGTTACGTCGAATTGAAGTTGGTCACATAGGTATATATGCAGTTGCTGCTGTGTTTATTGTACGTACAGGCGTTGGAGGTATTAGCCAAGGAAAAAGAAACGATGCCAAAGAGGAACAATGTTATATATCATGTATTTATATATTGTTTCAATCGAAGAAAAATGTACAATAAAGTATAGTAAAATATTGTATTGCAATAGAAAATAAGATGTTACTGCGAGCAACTAATCCTATATCTGTGTTTGTCTTGTTTATAGCCTATTGAATTTAGAGATTAAATACTTTAAATTCGGACGAGCAGGGCGAGGGAGAATTTAAACAGGAAATTGTTGAGTATTGAATCTGAAAACACATCAAATGACTTATATAGACCCAGAAAACAAATTTCACATATCCTTGTAGTTCGTGACAAAAATGTGATGAAAATTTCATGTTGAATGTAAAGTGTAAAATTATGTTAGTATTCGGTAAACAGGAAATTGTTGAGTGATGAATCTGAAAGCAAATCACATGGTGTAGCCAACTTATATAAACCTTCAATGAAACAAAATTTTCTGAAATCCTTATAATGTAGATCCTGAGAAAAATGCAACAAAAAATTTCAATGGGACAGATAGATGGACGTACAGACTGAGTTCAAACAGTATACCCCCCCCCCCCTTTTTTTTAAGCAGGAGTATCAAGAATTAAACCATGACTGACAAAATTCAAAAACGTTATATGGTTATGCTTTAAGATAATCATGTCTTTAGTAATAAGGGTAGAGAGAAAATGAAACTTATCTACATAATAAACTGTCTATTTGCCATGTTTCCTATTTCTTTATTTTCCAAGGGAGAAAAATAATGGCCAATTACTAATGAAGAAAAGTTTCTCTTTTAATGCTTATTCTTTGAATTTTTCATTTATTTAGGACTTTTTTTTTTAATTAGTTGGTTTACGGATCCGCCGACCCGATTTTGTTTAAAAGTGAAATAAAATTAAAATTTTGATTTCGTGTTGTTTTTTATTCCGCCGACCCGATTTTTCGAGTGCTGTGAATAAAAAAATCCGAGGCGTTCCAAAACGTTTTGTCTGTGTCAATAAAGCGTTTGTAGTGAACGGCGTATTTTGAAAAGCTTCGAAATGACGCAGACGAATTCAAAAACCCAACGAGGGAGGACCATGGAGTCTGACGGCTTCATCTACTTTCAGTTGAATATTAACTTTGATGGTCAACGTACTGAGAGCACTTTTATCAAATGCAAACCTAAGCAAACAATCGGCGATGCCATATTCGACAATATGGCTGATGAAAATGTTGCCATTGTCAAGGTACAAACAGTTTCGCCACCAAACAAAACTAGGGCAGACACCCCTACCAGTACACCCGTAGAAGTGCTTGCGTCCTTTGGGGCAAAAATTATATTTGTTGATGTAAATGAAGGAGCACCTCCAGAAAAAAGTGCAAAGCTGAACAAAATATGTGTTTTAGTCAAACTTTGGTACATTGCTATTTCTTCATCAGCATGATAGGATCATGAACACAGTTGATTATCAAACATTTCATAAATCAAAGAAATTTGTTTATGTCAAGTATATTGTCCTCAAAAGATTTTTGGGTCAAACATGCACATATATTCATACGTGAAGACCACGTGCACCTTAAATGTGATGGTATTGTGTTCACCTGGAGAGTGAGAGATCTTGGGTTTGAACCTTGACCCGGTCAAATCAAAGACTTAAAAATTGGTATCTGCTGCTTCTTCGCCAAGCACGCTGCAATTGCAATTATTAAAGGAGTCAGAATAATGTGTTTGGGTAAGGTAACATATCTTTGGGGGAACTGTTACCTTGTGAGCTACCACATTTAAATTCTGGCTCAGTGTGTCAGTTTAGCATTTCATTTCTCATTATCATATTCTCATCCTAATTATGCATCTGATTAGCCACTAGACATTAAACAACAATTGACCATCCATCCATCAAATGCAAAGCATATCAAGATAAGAGCTAAACTATTTCTCCTCCTCAACCCCTGTAATGTCATGAATGAACAGCATTTTTTTTTTTTTTTCCCTCCAACTCAAATTTTTCAGAACAGTTATACGTGAACAAAAAAAAAATCTAAGATTGCTATTTTATTTTTATTTTTTTTACCTCCTCCGACCCTAACCTTTGACACTAGTTGTCCGTAAACCAACTAATTAAAAAAAAAAGGCCTTAAGTATATTTGTGTACCTCCTGCGATCTCTGTATGATCCTCTGGGAGGGGAACCTCCTCCTCCTCCTCTCCTATTTTCCCTATTCTCCCACCTGGGTGGCGGTCTATGAGGAGGACTGCGACGAGGTCTGGACACCACTCTAGGTGGCAGTACTGCAGCAGCTGTCACTTCCTGTCCATCAATCTGACCTGAAAATAAAGCTTTTCTATGAATACTTTCAATTATAAATGCAAATTACTTAGTAAAGTAAATGTTTCATCAACTAGTTCCCAAGGGAAGTAGAATACCATCAATTCAAAGACTGAACAAAAATGTTGAAATTTTAAAATGTGACTGAACATTCCCACATTTACTGAGGGATTTCATGTTTATAAAACTTTTGAAGAATTTATAGTGTAATCTAGAATTTATACATTTGTAAAATCATATGTAAATTAGATCAATAAATAAATTCATGCATAGATCTAATAAATGGAATAGCTCTGAAAATTAGAATACCTCCATTCATGTATTTAATAGCTTTCTCTGCATCATCTGGTTTTTCATATTCTATGTAAGCATATCCTTTGATAAAGTTTGGATGAACTCTCTCTACTGGAACATCTAGATTCTTCAGAGTACCATAGACAGTAAATATCTCCTGAATGTGCTCTTTGTTGACATTTCTAGTCAGCTGTCCGATGTGAACTTTGGTTGGTCGAGGTGTTGGGCTTCTCTTCCTCCTTTTTGGAGATCTATAAGAAATATAATCATGATGATTAATACCAATGAATGAATTCCGACTTCATCATGAAACAAATAACAAAATATCAATGTACATATACCTTTTTGTTTTTTTCAAAATTACATCATTTTCTTTTAATACACGATAAAGATATACGTTCACAGGAATTCAATACACACTGATTATCGTGTGATTAATGATTTTCCCTTCTAGTTTTTTTTAAAACAAGTAAGTCAACTGTTAAATGACTTATCTTAAAATTTTCATAATTGGGTGCTTACTTTTAAGTTGTAATATTATGCAAATACTTCATGTGAATCAACAAAATCAAAACTTGAATATGATCTAATAAACAGCTGCGCCATGAGCGCATGATATGCCCGACGTCTTATGCAATTATCATAAATAGTTTATGAGAAAGTTTTAAGCAATAACCATATATTGTTTTAGAAACACGGCGGGACATGTGAAACCCCCACCCTGTTTTTTTTTACAAAAACTAAATATTACCAAAATTAAATTTTGAATCAAAACCAAAAAGTATACAGATCTTTAGATTAATATATCAAAGAAGTATGTAAAGTTTTAAGCAATAATCATAACTTATTTTTGAGATACGGCGCATCATGTAAAAAACCCTCCCGATTTACAAAATACTCAATAACTCAAAAATAAAATTTTGAATAATCACCAAAAAGTATACAGATCTTTAGATTAATAGAACAAAGAAGTGTGTAAAGTTTTAAGCAATAATCATAAATCGTTTTTGAGATACGGCACAACATGTAAAATAAACCCTCCCCCTTTTTTACAAAATACTAATAACTCAAAAATGAAATTTTGAATCATCACCAAAAAGTATACAGATATTGATATTAATATAACTAAGAAGTGTTTAAAGTTTTAAGTCATAATCAAGAAGCGTTTTTGTGATACAGTGCAACATGTGAAAAAAACACACCCCTGTTTTAGTTATAAAGTGCCGTAACTCAAAAAGTTTAAATCTTATTTTCACCAAAAAGTATACAGATCATTTGACCATCATAAGAAACAACTATATCAAGTTTCATGAAATTTGGATAAGTTGTTCTCAAGTTACGGTGCGACATGTTTACGCCGGACAGACGGACGGACAGAAGGACACTTGTATACCATAATACGTCCCGTCAAAATTTTGACGGGCGTATAAAAACATCTGAAAAATACATCCCAATCTAAATTGAACATGTTTAAAACTATTTCACCAATTAGTTACAAAATAAAACAGAACTCTCAGTATAAAATACCTACTCTGATGCCTTTCGCTTTGCCTCTTTAGTCTTCTTTGTGGGTCTGTCACTGTCTGATGATCCACTAGAGCTTGAACTCCCGGACCGTGAGGACGAACTACTCCCAGAACTACTACTTCCACTGCTAGAACTACTGTCTGACGAGGAGGATCTGGATCTACCTCTTCCCTTTGAGCTTCCTGATGAACTGCAATTATCAATCAAATAATGAAATACATTTTAAGGTAAATTTATGCTCTTTCTCTATGCTCAAGTCTAGCAAAAATTTTCTTTTGACACATTTCTTCAAATATAATTCATATACTGTAGTCATGACATTTTGCTAAATGTAGTTTTCTGTATCTTTTATAAGACAATCGATGCATCTTACCTATACAATCTATTTTTAGTCATGGTGGCCATGTTGGTAGATTGGCAGGAACTTAAAACATAAACACTTTACTATATACCCTAAGGATCATTTAGTTTAACTTTGGTTGAAATAAATCAGGTGATTTTAGATAATATTTTTGACAAAAACAGGTGCTAATTAATGGCTTATAATATCAAAGTTCTTAGATCCTTTCAAAATTATGCAAATGCTATTGATAGATCTATATAAGAAGATGTGGTATGAGAGCCAATGAGGCAACTCTCCATCCAAGTCACAATTTGTCAAAGTAAACCGTTATAGGTCAGAGTACAGTCTTCAACAGAGAGCCTAGGCTCACACTGAAGAGCAAGCTGTAAAGGGTCCATTCAAACGGGAAAACTAAAGGTCTAATCTATATACAAAACAAGAAACACTTACATTGTATGAACCACATCAACAAACGACAACTACTGAACATCAGATTCCGGAGTACAGATATTCTGTTCACATACATAGCTTGTTTAAATTAATTATGAGTCATGCCATCTCTCAAAAAGATATTTGACCTACATTTACATCTTGCAGCAAATTATCTTACGGGGTTAGGGTTCAAGTGGCTCATACATGTAGCTACAACTCAATGGCAAGATTTGTTAATGAAACAGCATTGCAGTCTTTAAATGAAGGCTTTTTTAGCCTTACTAACAATCCAGTAATAAAAATATTGATACCTAAGACTTATGGTTTTGTGAACATCGGCAGCATACATGTGTTTTGATACATCATGTACATTTTGTAGGTAATCAAAGATAAAAATTTTGTGTATAAGTTTTATATCATTTGGTTGAGGCAAACAAATGTTAGTGAATAGAAACCAACTTGGGAAGCAGGTTGTATGCAAGTTTGAACAAGGGTAAAATTTAACGCCCCCTGGCCAGCCCTCCACTTCAGCAGGGGGCATAATGAGTAAGTTGTTAAATTAGCAAAACTTTTCTCAAGTTAATCAACTAGATCAGTCTTCATTTTGTTTTCACAAATCTCAATGAATTTTCCTGCCAATGTTTCTCCTACAAGGACAACTCAACATGACAGCCTTACACATCATTAAGTCTCTTGTCTAAATAACTTCTCTCTTGGCCTCTTGAGACATTGATTTACCCACATTACCATACCTGAAAAAGACAGTTTCAATTATTACTAATCATGTTTCAATATAAAGATACATACATGTATCATCTTATTATAATCATTGATAATATTGCTAAAGTAATTTCTTTCCCTAAAATTACAGTGTTTTAAAAACAAATCATATACATACATTTCTTTGTGCCCCTAATGTTTAATGGAACCAATCTTTTTTTCTGTACTTCCCTGTCTTCAACAAATATAGAAATTTTGAATAAATTTGGAATAAAAAAACATGCCCCTCCCACAGCTATGTAGATGAATGTCTATTAAACAATTTTAAGCATGTCAAGTCTGCTAGTGCTAAGTAAAAGGCCAAAAAAAAAAATAGAACCATTTTATTGGGAAAAAAACATATCTTGTTATAAATTTATACAATTATTTTCTGTTTATAACACAACAGAGCTTAACCATGTTAACAGAATAGGTAAATACCATTATTTAGCTGACAAGATTAGTTATTCCTAATATAATGCTCATATTTCATTTTTTATTGTCATTTTCTGCCAATGATTCAATGATACAAACTGTTTGTAGTTGTATATTAATTTAATCAATGATGCTATTATATTTGTATGTGTAAATGCTATAAGCTGTATTGCTTTTGAATAAAAGACTATTATTACTAGTACCTGCTGCTGTCTGAATCTGAACCACTACTAGATGCTGACTTTGTCCTTTTCTTTTTTTCTTTGTTTTTTTCTGATCCACTTTTCTTTCTTTCTCTGCTTTTACTCTCACTTCTAACCCTGTAATATCATAAATATAAAAGCGTAATAGTACTGGAAAAAGCATATTTGCCATATATACATGTATCTAACAGAAGAAAAAAAAATCAAAATCTACATCGTTTCATTTAACATGTTTAAAATGTTTCCATACGAAATACTGGTTATCGTAAACCAGTCCGCTAATGCTTTATCTCAATATTACAAACTACCACATGAAGATAAATGATTTGTTGCAGATTGGCAAACACACTCAGATTTACCAATACGACACTTCGGGCCAGGTGAGCTAAAAATATTACCTGTTTGGGTACAGGTAAAACTATCAATATTAAGTTATCAGAGAGAGGTGAATTTCTTGAATCACTGCATTCTAATATAAGGCCAAATAAAAAAGTATGTGTGGTTCCAGTTACATCTGAAAAAAAAGGTTAGGGTAGGGCCAAAATAAAGATTGTATGTTTGCCCAAACGCGACCGACCCAAAATAAACCCGCCGACTCAAATTCTTTTTTTGACGTTTTTTGGAAGAATTTTTTTTTTCGGATTTATTTTGGGTCCGCTCCGTCATCGTACGAAACTTAATATTTGTCATCTTTGCGTTTGAAAGTAACTGTGAATAAGATTAAAAGAAAGCGTATAAGAGACGCAGTTAATTGATATTCGATGTTCTCTGTTTTTATCTTCTGATTTAACGAACGTAAAGAAGTAAAACATGTGAAGTGGCACAGTTTTTTTACGCTGTAGTTGTTTGTACTACCAAACCCTTACCTATATGCTCAATGTTAATTTCATCGTGTTATCGAATATCTGATAAGAATATTCAGGTAGATTTGTTCAAAACCATGTGCAATCGAATATTTTCAAAGTTATTCTGACAGGAAATGGATCCGGAAGTTGCGAATTTACAATCATGCAAGAAGATTTTGTTTTTACTGAATAAAAAGGAATTATTTCTTGATAAATTGTTGTCTTTAATTATAATCTTCCTTTATCATGTAAATTAGATGCCCTTTTATTCAAATAGTTCAAATTTACAAGTCTCATTAGACAGTCAGCACGTTGCTGTTTGGGAGAATTTGATAAAACTATAATTGCTCACAGAATCAGAAAAAATATAATCTTAACTGAATGTAGATCCTTCTGAATAATTTATTGCAATATAAATATAAATCCCTTTTGACAAGAGAAATCTGACTTTTGTCAGAAATATTTTTTCACATGTGCAAAAGTAAAAACATGTTATGGACGCCATATTGGATTTTTATACAACTTGTGAGGAAGCCTCTAGAACCATGACCTAAAAATAAAGTCTTCTGAAAACGTTAACTTTATGCAATTAAATTTTATCAATAATGATTATTTTCAAAAATTTAAACTTGATTATTTAAAGAAAATAAAATTATAACAAATTCGTTTTTAGTTTGGAGATTCTACAGAACATGCTTTGGTCTATTTTTAGCCAAATTAGTTTACCTGTGTGATAATGTAAAATATAAATTTGTTTTCAAAACATAAAAAAGACACAAACTAAGGATGGTAGATAATAATTCATATAAATATTTTAGGACATTTAATCTATTTTAATAGAAATAGGATTTAAAAACTGCAAACAAATTTAATCATTACATAATCAGCTGATATTTTTTTTACACAAACATCGTGTTGATGGAACTGTTGAAAATCACTTCACAAATCCAACAGCCCTTTCACACAGTTAGCAATTGTCAGGGTTATAAACATATCAGGATACAAATCATATAGTAGACTAATTTATTTATAGAGGTTTTAAATTCATGGCTTTTGGTTGTCTCTACAAAGGTTTGACAGAGAAAAAAAAAGATATACTGTTTTAAGATCTTTTAATATTTTCATGCAAATTCGGATAAAAAAAAAAAAAAAAAGAATTTGCCTACCTACCTACCCACACCCAGTCAACATGGGTCGGGTTTGGGCAAACTGAAATATTTTTAATTGTGGCCTAGGTAGGTAGGGATTTTTTTTTATTTTATGTGTTTTTTTTTTACATTGAGTCTATGGGAGCAACGTTCTGACTTTAACAGTGCTTAATGAAAAAAGACAATAAAATCTTTAGGGTAGGCTATTTTTGAGGTGAAAAAGTAGGGTTACTGGAACCAGGGGTTGACTTAAGAAAAAAGTTGTACCAAATTTTTTGATCAACTGGCCCACTCAAAATCTTACTGGCCTGAGAAATGTCGGTCCGATGCGGTAGGGGGGGCAGGTTTGGGAGGGTTTGCCCCCCCATGATAATTTTAGTATTATTGGCACAAAATCCTGCAATCTGAGAGCTTTTGGAATCCGGGTTTGTTCGTGCCCATTCCGTTCGCACCCACTCATGTTTGCCCCCTTTCACTTTCGCACCCTACATGTTCGCGCCCAATCTTAATTGGTTTTGTGTTTGATAACTTTGTAACCTTTTTGGCAAGTGTATTCTAATAAGTATAATTGTTGTCATCGTCTCAAAATCAAATGAGACAGCATATATTTTTTTTGTGTTGAACAAATCTTCATCATGTTTTGGATAGTGTATTGTTAAAAAAATTAATAATCCTTTCTAAATAAAGTGGGATTCTGTCAACGTTTTATTTTGTGTTGAATAACCCTTAATCATGTTTTGATTAGTGTATTGCTATAACTTTGTTCAGGGGTTTATCTGGGTATTTTGGGAAAAAGGACCCTGGCCAGTTTTGGGAATTTTTTAGCGCAATATTACGGATTGCAAATGTGTCGAGGTTTGTGATTGTGATTGAGGGGGGGGGGGGGGGTTTGGGTCAGTGAAAAAACTATGTGAATTAAGTTTTTTATCCTTCATTGAACTTTTGATGTCGTCCCTAATGAGTTCTAACTTTTTAAAGGATTGTTATTTTTTTTTATTTTGACAACATTTGTGAACTAAAATATTTTGAGTTCTGTATAAAATATATCCTGTTTCTATTTTCTTTTATATATATCTTTTACTTTTCAATTTTAGTGTTGCTATGATATGTCACATGTTTGGTTCTTTTCATTTTTTATTAACTGTATTTGATTGACAAACCCGGAATTATATACTTGTCCGTTTCCGGATTTGATCTGCTTTTAGTATTTTCCCACACTTCCTGTTTATTTATGGCAGCCATTGTTTGTCAAATGTTGTTTGTTATTCAATATGTTTCAACTTGGATTTACACATTACTTGTTGACGATTTTTGACATAAAGCTAGCTGTTGAATAAAATAAACATCTCTGTCATGAATAATAAAGATGAAAATAAATTTTGTGATCATTTGGGAATTTTACTCCCAAAATTGGGAAAAATGTAGGGTTTTTGCCGTTGGGAATGGGTCCGAAAACCGGACTCTGTGGAATGCTAGAAAAATCCATGTTGTTTCATTGACTTGTTTTAAAATGAAAGGAGATTCTGACTACATTTTCTTCTTCTGTGTTGAATAAATGTTAACATGTTTTGATTATAATAGTGTATTGCTATATTTAATTGTGTTATTGTTTCAGGTCAAAGGGACCAAGCTGTTAAAAACAATAATCTTCAAAGTTTTACTCAAACCAAGCTATAAATACATTCAGTATTTACACCAAAGCAACTTTAAACAACAATCATAATTTTCCAATTATTCTACTGGAATGTGAATTTAAATTGGGTGCGAACGTGTAGAGTGCGAATGGACCTTGGGTGCGAACGTGCGAAAGTGTTTTGGGCGCGAACAGACCTGATACCGAGCTTTTGATGCAAAATTTGGAGAGAAATATTGTCTTAAAACATGCCATTTTTATACTGAGAATTTACTACCTTTTTCTTTTTGATTTTTCATATTCTTTTCCTTTTTGGTTGCTATCGGTTTCAGCTTTCTTTTTTTTGGGGGTAGTTCTTTAGGAAACGTTCCATATCATCAATTTATTTAATTTAACTGGGGCTGCCATTTTTCACTCGACAAATCCAGAATAACGAATCTCGCACGTTTCCGAGGAACCTCGGAATTGTTGATTTTTACCGAGTAATTTGATTGGCCGGCTATTATTACCAGGTGATTTCAATAACACGGAAGTATGTGCAATCTTCCGCGTGGTAGAAAATGAAAGTTGCTGGCCCAAGAATATTCTTTGTTAAGTTTGACTGGCCCGACAGTAAATTTACTAGCCACGGCCAGCGGTTACGTCGACCCGTGGAACCACACATATATTTTTATTTGGCCTAATGAAGTATGTTGAGTAACCTTTAGGGGATCAAAATTTCTTTGGAAAAGGGTTGACTATTAAACTTTCTATCAAATATTGCATTTAAGGAATGCAGTGTATGACTTATCGGGAAAGATTCAGTTTTCGACTGATTTTATCATTCAAACTTATTTCACTTGAAAACGAGTTCATGAACCCCTCTTTTTCAAAATGCCATTTGGTTTGATTACGCAAGATTATTTTTGCCAATTTTCATGAAAACGTAAATAGTGCAATTTTTTTAAATTTGATAAATAAACAGCAAAAAATGATGTTTTTTCTACAATTATTTCTGAATTAAAAATGAATAAATTTTTAGGATACTTATAAAATACAGAAATTACAAATTATTTAACAAAAAACAATTTGTGATCTTTTAAAACAAAAAAGTTATGTCTTTCTTTCAAAAAGGAAAATACGGCCACAAATCCGAATTTTGAGCAAATATACAAAATTTTGACCTCATTTAACTCAAAAAGTAGCACCTGAAGGCATATTTTTTATTACATATTTTATTTAATCAGGTAAAAATAGTTTATATGGAAATTTTTATCAAAATGTAAATACAGGACCAAAACTGTATTGTATACCCTTAAAGTTGTTAAATGCAGTCTTCACGCTTAACCGTAAGTCCTACGGCATTGGCATGTAAAATTGCTTTCAGACTCTCCTCTACAAGCCGACTTGTAAGATTCTCCTCTACAAGCCAACAGAATCCTACTAAAATTTTCCAAAAATTGGGCTTCTGGCTTGTGGACTCAAAAGTTAAGCATGAAGACTGTAAATGTCTTGTCATTTGGGCTCTGGTGGAGAATGGTCTCATTTGTAAATAGTGGTACAAAATGTACATTTTGTATATATGGATTCTTCATTTCTATATCTAATGACAACAAAAATCAAAAGATGTTAACAGGTCAGGAATAACCACCAATTGGTGGATTATACCTCAATTGACGTAATAAAATGCTAGTGTGCGATAGGAGCATGATTTTGCAACTTGCAACCTATTTTATGACCCTAATTTAGTCCTCTGAAAGTTTCAGTTTTGTCAAAGCCTGCTGCATCTCTTGAGAATGCATGTGTACAGCAATTCTTTTGTTGAAACATTTGTACTATTGACCATGATTGACTTTTAATAATGAAAGTCAAGTATTAACAAAGAGCTCCATTCACCTGTGGAGTTGTACTCATGATCGCATGACTGCAAACAGTAATGATGTCCATTGACAGATGATTACAGGTAAATTTGCCAATCAAGAATTGACAAGATAACAATAGAAGAAACTGCAAATACAATTATTGATTAAATGCAATATGTTATGTCACTATACTAAACTAGGAATGTTTGACAAGTTTTCATACCATAATATGGTTTAAAGAAAACAATGCTCTATTTTGATAGAATAATTTCTTTTGAAAAACAAAGAATTATACACCAATTGGTCTATACCATTATACGTCAATTGGTGGATTATACGTCAATTGAGGTATAATCCACCAATTGGTGGTTATTCCTGACCTGGTTAACTCTGTTGTTGGACCAGTATAGAATAGTGAACTGATATTAATCAATATTGATCTTTTCATTCATCATGATATACCAACAAGTATAAACTATACCATGTATACACCTTATCACTAATCCCGGCTGCTTGAACTTTTGACGAAGACAACTATCACTTCTTTATTGGGGCGTCAGATATTTTGTTTTACGACGTCAAAATTTTACGGGAACCTGTGTGATATCCAGTAATGGCAGACAAATAGCAATAAGGTGTATTCATTCTTTCAATCAATTTATCAATAATATAGCTAGCTGCTACGTCTTAACCTTTAATTGCATTAAAATGAGTTTGCGCAATTAAATATTTGCATAGGACTTCTAATTGGTTCTGTTACTGCATACTACAACCACGAAATGTAACAGGAAACAAGAGAAATTATTTTAACAACAGATACAGAAAAGGGGGGTCAATGCTTAGAAAAAAAAACATTCCCAATTTTTCTTAAATTCTAACGAAAAAGGGTAATTTTAATTATTGAACGTTTCAACAATCGATGTTGACATTTAACTGCAGGTAAAGTAGATGGATGGCTACGATATTAATGGATTAGAAATATTAATTCTTACATCTTTGAGGTAGAGGTTCTGACGCCGTTACACTCTGAAAGCTCGTTTCTGATTGGACGAAATATGAAGTCTTTAAATTGCCTGCCAATGAGAATTTCTTTTACTTTAAGGAATAAAAATGGCAGCCTCCATGAGCTCAATTGATACTAAAGTTATTTTGCATGAAATTTCATGTCAATTTTTTGAAATGGTGCCGATAAGGCGAATAAAATGGAGAGTTAGTAGTCATATTATGTTTGTTTTCCGTCAATATACTTATATTTATCCAAATGTTGAATTTTCTGCGCAGGGCTTGCTATACACATCCCTACTTACTTAGATATAGATGACATCGACTGGATGAGCCTATTTACTTTAGCACCATCTAATAATACTAGAGGTCACTCATTAAAACTTTTTAAAAAACAGTGTAAGACCACACATAGACTAAATACTTTTTCAATTAGAGTAGTGGATCAGTGGAATAACCTGTCAGATTTAACAGTGACGGCAAAGACTCTGAATAATTTTAAGTCTGCATTAAATGGCGAAAATTGGAACCTATATAAATTCATATGTTCGTGTTAAGTGTTTCAGCTGCGCACACCTAAATAAGTATTTTTTGATAAGTTTAATATATTATATATAAATATATTATTATGAGATGAGAAATCATATACGACAATCCAAGATGAGGGGTCAGTAGAAGCCTTTGGCTTTTGTAACGACCCGAAGATAAAGGTATAAAGATACTTAAAGATGTTTTCGGTATAGGATCCTCACGGCTCCTCTTCACCAGACTCATATATTTGGTCGTAATTATTGCTGTTACTGCTGCTTCCGGTTATAACTGCACGGTTATCAGAATAATATAGTTCCTCATTTTTCCAATGATTGTCAAGTCTGTTTTTAAAGGCATTAACAGATGGTGCCTTAACCACTTTTTCTGGTAGTTTGTTCCAGGTTTTTGCTATTCTCACCGTAATTTAATAAATAATAAATCAAATAATCCTTGGTCTATATCTATATAGACAGAAGACTTCTTCTTTAGCATGTTTAGTAAAAGAACATTAAAAAAAACAGTCAGGGGTATGACTCAAACAAGTAATTTCATTATCACCTAGTTCAAATTTCAGTAATTACCTAATTATTGTTTTTTGGTGTCTCCTTTGATCTTCAAATGTAAATCCATAAACTTTCCACAAAATATAATATGAGGAAGGCATTACCTGTAAATGGGTACAAAAAAATATGGCCACCTTATGTTTGTGGTAATATCTTAGTCACAAGTTTATTGTTTTCTGTTTAGTATTAAATTTATATTAAGATCCATTTATTATTTATGTTTACAAAATGTACATCGCTTATATGGTCATCTGAGGTTAAATCGATAGGTAATTAGATGGCGTCTGGACTAAAGTACACACGAAACGAACCTATATATTATCTATCCCATGCTCTGTAAACTGTTTGTTTTAGACTATTGATAAATGTATTACATTGCTATAAATCAAATATGAGAATATGAGTCAAATCGGTGACCATGAATTTGACAGCTAGTGCCCCTTTAACATAAGTTTAATACTATATGATAAACAAAAATTACCATTTGGACATTGAGCATACAGTAACACCAATCAATAAATCATTAAAAATTGAAATAGTATTATAATAGCATCTGTTTTATTTTTTACTCTTTTTTCCAGACGGAGCTTATTACAAGTGCACAGATTGGTCCGGAGGAACAGAAGGCTGTCCTCAATGCCACAGTTTTAAATGAACTTTGCAAAAAATATCCTCCATCAGTAGCCTACCAAAAAGCTTTCATGAAGACCCTACTTCACAAGGTTTGATTAACAATCAGAATTGTATTTAGTTATTGTTAGAATACATGACATATTGGTTTGAGTTGTCATGTCAAGCAAAACTAAATGTTGTTAACCGTGCCCGGAAATTTAGAAATGATCCATGTAAACTTGTCGCTCCTTTAAATAAACTTATTCTAAAAGGTTACCTATTCAATACTGTAATAAGATCATTGAATATTGTTTTTATTGGTATGAATATTGATTTTGTTATCAGTAAATGAAAAGCTAACTAAATATACATATTCATGGAACTACAATCTATCGATACTTCTTATTTGAATCTTAATCAAACTCTCTCATAACTTTCATGATTATGCCAAATAAAAAAAGTATGTTTGGTTCCAGTTACATCTGAAAAAAAGTTAGGGTAGGTACATGTAGGTAGGAATTTTTTTTATATTTTATTATTTTTTTTTATATTGAGTCTATGGGAGCAACATTCTGACTTTAACAGTGCTTAATGAAAATTCAAAAATGACAATAAAATCTTTAGGGTAGGCTATTTTTAAGCCGAAAAAGTATGGACAGTAGGGTTACTGGAACCACACATATATTTTTAATTGACCTTATTAGAAATGCGAGAAATCATTACTGAGAGGGATCAACTAAATAATTTGTGTCCACTGAAATGCATGTTGTATATTGGTTTTTTTCGTGCAAAGATTTTTGGTATATTGTAAGAGTTATCTCCCATTTCAATAAATGATGTGAATAAATGTGGATGTCAGATATATGTGACAGTGAATGAGACAGCAACCCTACATGTATGACACATAAAATCATCAATACAAATTTTAAAAAATCATATAGGGTATACTTGTATAAACATACATACATGTTTTCTTAATTACTCATTAGATCATAAAATATTTAAAATTTTTAACTGAACATCACATGAAATATGATTAAAGATAGCTCATGGCATGACTTCAAGTGTAGGAGGTTGCCAGGACCAAAATAGAGTATCTACAAATATACCTGTAGCTGGGCATGAATCATTTAGGAATAATTGCAAATACTTGTAGAGTTTTGATATGTAACTTGTCAATTTCAGTTAGAGGAAAGTGAGGTTGAAATGTGTGATGAAATCTACGAGGTTTACACAGACCTTTTACAACAGACTGAAGACGAAGATGACATCCTTTGTTACAAAACATATCATCTGGTAAAATCAGGTTTCTACAAGGTTCCCTTGTTTTTGTTTTAATTATAATACCCATGATGTCACATTGTAGACATGTTTTGATTTACATTTCTGACACAAACAGATACCTACATGTACATGTACTTTCTATTCAGGGATTCCCCTGCAAATCCCATTTGAAACTGAGGTTAAACAAACAACTACAACTGCTACTTGTAACAGCATCTCATTATGATGACATAATTTTTTGCCAGAAAAAGTGTAGGGTTTTCATGAAGTAAACACCAAATATCATTCAGATAAGGCTACTGTGGAGTGTACTTTTTGGTGCTTCAGTACTAATCTAATGAGTCAACATTCTTTATTCATCATTATGAAATTATGTTGATCATCTTATCAGAATAGTAAATACATGTATTGACTGTTTTTATATCTCATAATAATATCTTTTAAACCAGAATATGTAAGCTTGCAATTGATGATTTCAAAATTAAAGAATCATAAGGATTATAGCATTTAATCAGATACCAAAAGCAGTCTTCAACATTTGATTCGAGGTAAAAATAAAAAATTTCAGAAAATTCTTTGTGATTTTATCTTTGTTCTGCCAGTTTCATTTTTTATTTATTCTTTTTCTAATTGCAGCCTAATGGTGAAACAGTTAGCTTACAGGAATCAATTCACCTCATATCCCAAGGAACAACTGGACTGAACACATGGCAGGTAAGTCAGAGAGAGAGGCATTATGGGAAATGTAGTTACTTGATGGAGAATATGAGTATCACCTTTATGAACAAATACTAACATGAACCAAGAGAGCTTTTGTCACAACTGTAAACAAACTTTTAATTGTTTTACATTGTCTTATCAGGGCCTATTATAGCTGACTATGCGGTATGGGCTTTGCTCATTGTTGAAGGCCGTACGGTTACCTATAGTTGTTAATGTCTGTGTCATTTTGGTCTTTTGTGGATAGTTGTCTCATTGGCAATCATACCACATCTTCTTTTTTATATTTTATCCTGATGTAACAACTCACACATTTAGCCTTCTAATACTGGTATATATATGTCTAAGGATAAAATAGAAGAGAAACCAAATTCTTCAAATAAAAAAAAATTAAGATGTGACATAACTATATGATGACTCTTTAAAAGTTCCTGACTTTGAACAGGTAAATATTTTATGCACTTTCAGAATGAGATCGAACCAATATACATTTAAGGGGTTGACTCTGTAAAGTGGGTCACGACCCACAATGAAAACAGAAAATTTTGACTGTTCATTGAAAATGAGGCCATGTTTGGTAGAGGCAGATATTTTGCCTGGTGAAAATTTGGCAATACCCTTCATGTGGCATTGGTTGAACATATCCATTGTGACAGTAGTAGTAGTAAATATACACAGCCAAACAGTTCTCTCTTGTGAAGAAGTTGAACCAGGCAGATAAAGAAACTCTAATCAATTTCTATACCCTGAGGAATCTGTAGGTTTTCAAGCAGTGATTAACTCAACAAAAGCAATATTGATTTTAACTGAATGACCTTGTGTGAACTATACATGTATAAAAAATTTTGATTCTTATAGGCTGCCTTACACCTAGCAGAATGGGCATTTGAGAACAGCGGCTTGCTAGAAAATAGGTAAGGATTCCACTGATTTTGTATAGAAGTTTAACACATACATAAAATTCTTGATTACTTGTGAGGTACTCATTGTGTGTAGGTGAACCACAATTTAAACATTTTCGATGAGATGAGATTTTTCTATAGGCCAGTATGCAGAATTTGACAAACTCACAGAATCAATTATTTAAACAACTATTGTTCTAACTTAATCCATGAAAAATTGATAGTCACGACAATGAACATGATGAAAGAAAGTTATTAATTTCTATTCAATATTAATTAATGAAATGAAGTGATAAAATTTGAAAATGACTTCCTATGATCATGATGATATCATTTGTTGATACCTAACAGTTGTACTACAAAAAATATACACCATCAGACATACTCTAATTACATGTACATTTGTAGTTTGTAGTTAAAAAAGTACCAATTTGGGTAGGGGCACTTTTACCTTTCTTAAGTGATGTCCCTTTATAGGGGTTATGTTATATGTGCAAGCAGGGGCATCATTTGTATCCCATGGATACTTTCTCCCTTGATCAAAGTTCAACTTTTTACATTCTGTAAAGTATTGCATTCAAGTAGCTTGTATATATATTCTCTAATATATTTCAACCGACCGTGCAAGAGCTGTATAGCCAGTCAAGGTCGTTAAAAACTTCCATTTGTTGTAATATATTTCATGATAAAATTGAAAAAAAAGTTCCATATTCCCTTGATATTTGTTGATGATGTAAAGTTTAATATTTGAAAATGTGCATTTATCCTGTTTATTGTAGGAAGGTTTTAGAGCTTGGAAGTGGACTGGGACTTACAGGAATAGCTATCTGTAAACAGTGTAAATTAAGATCGCTGACATTTTCAGACTGTCATCCACAAGTCTTATATCTTTTAATGGTAAATCTAGAGATAAATTTTAATTCTGATCCCAATTCTTGTGCTATTAAAGCCATCTTACCAGAAAATCAGACTGTCACATTAAAAAGACGGAAAATGATTCGTAGCATCAGACGTCAACTCAGTGTGAAACAAGATATAGGTATGGAACAGTCATCAGACATTATGGAAATAAGTTGTACGTCCTCTGCCTCGGCAGACGACTTAGAGGAAGAATCTGACGATGAATTAGACATTGGTATTTTTACACCAGATGAAGAATTCTGGGAAGAAGGAGATTATGTAGAAAGTTATAAACTTTGTTGTGACAATAGAATTAGTCTTCTACAATTAGACTGGAGTAAAGGCAGTCATGATTTTCTAGACAAACTAGCGCCAGATATAATATTAGCAGCAGGTATATATAAATATCTAATTTTGATTACAGTTCTGAGCTTTTCTCCTGTGTTTAAGGGTGTATAAATTAGTTTTATATTTTACTGCATTGTTTTTATCTTGCAATTTAAAGTCATATGAAACCTCAAATTAAAAAAAAATATGCATATGTTTTTTATAACTAAATGGATAGTTTTCATTATACAACTTATGTACATATACTTTTTTCTGAGGAAAATTCTTTAATTTGTCCACATTTAGAAGAAGTTTACTTATTTTTAATTGCTTGCTTCCAGGAAGCAATTCGCCGACATATTTTCCGTATGCATACTGACCCGAGCGTAACCCTCCTCGTAAAAATCCGGTGATCGCAATACGCATGGATCTGTCATTGAAATAAACAAATATCTAATTATACATGTTAAACACGTGCTCAATACCCATGCTTTTTGTGATTTGTTTACTATAAGGTGACAATCGGTAAAACTCGGCTTCAAAACACGGCATTTAATGAGCAGCCATATTTGTTAAATCAAAACAAACAGAGAGAAAAAAAATTGACGATTATATGATATATTTGCGAAAATAATGATAAAATCGTGCACAGAGGACTTAGTTTATGATATATACATGCATTGGTTCAAGAATTGGATAAACATTATTTTTCACCACTCACTCGTTTCATATGACTTTAACATTTCAATTGAAATGTTTTAAATTCCAAGTTGTTAAGTGAAAGAATCTTTAAAATTGAATTTTCAGGGTCAGGGACTTCTTTTCATGTACAAAGTATTTGTTCAAATGTTAATGTTCAATTTATAACAAAAAAAAACTAACCACAGAATGCAGAGAGTTTTGATTATTGATTGTTAGGTTTCTATAAGACAGTGCCTATATGTTAAGAAAAAAAAGCAAAGCTGTTTTTTTTGTGTATTCCCATGATCAAATGCTGTTTATTGATGTTTTTTCAAATGTTTTGTTTTTTAATAATTTTATAACCAGTCAAAAGACTGGTTATAAAAACAAGTAATATTTTAAAAAA
Source organism: Mytilus galloprovincialis (assembly GCF_965363235.1). Lineage (NCBI taxonomy): Eukaryota > Metazoa > Mollusca > Bivalvia > Mytilida > Mytilidae > Mytilus > Mytilus galloprovincialis. The sequence goes on along the minus strand of NC_134846.1, from coordinate 2,564,132 downwards.
AATATCTTAAACCTCTTGCAATTTAAAGTCATATGAAACCTCAAATTAAAAAAAAATATGCATATGTTGTTTTATAACTCAATGGATAGTTTTCATTATAAAACTTATGTACATATACTTTTTTCTGAAAAAAATTCTTTAATTTATTCATATTTAGAAGAAGTTTACTTTCTTTCCAGGAAGCAATTCCCCCGACATATTTTCCGTATGCAAAGTGACCTCAGTGTGACCCATCTCGTAAAAATCTGGTGATCGCAATATGCATGGATGTCCTTAAAATAAACTATTATCTGAATTTACATGTTAAACACGTGCTCAATTTCCATGCTTTTTTGTTTATTTTTTGTTTATTTTTTGTTGATTGTTGACAAACAGGTGACAATCGTTAAACTTCGGCTTCAAAACATGAGTTTTAATTACCTGCCATATTTTCACAACACTGACCGATTGAAAAAAAAATTGACGATTATACGAAATTTATGCGGAAAAAATGAAAAATTCTTGAACAGAAGACTAAGTTTATGATGTTTGTATGCATTGGTTCAAGAATTGGAAAATATTATTTTTCACCGGTCACTCGTTTCTTATGACTTTAATTTTAGATCCTTTTTTGTAATTTCAGATGTGGTTTATATGTGATTTTTCAGATGTTGTTTATTCATATATTTTCAGAAGTTGTTTATTTGTGTATTTTCAGAAGTTGTTTATTTGTGTATTTCAGATGTTGTGTATGATAAGGAAGTGATTCCATCTTTAGTCAGAATATTGCTCAAAGTTCTGAAACCAAAGAAAAATAATGTACCTATAGCTTATATAGCGTCTACAGTAAGAAATGAAGACACAAGAGATTTCTTTCTTATAAATCTTGGTAAGAAGTACATATGTACTAAATATATTGTAGTTTATAACTTTATAGCATTTGAACTCTTATAAAACCCTGAAAAATAAATTATGATTGAAACTTCCACACATCAGACTACATGGTCTTAATCAGAAAGGCCAGTGATCACATTGCAGCATGATTGCAAATCTCCAGGGAATGCCAAAGACTTAAAATTGCTGCTGTAAGCTTCAAAGCAGTTAAATCAAATTGAGAATGGAAATGAGGAATGTGTCAAAGAGACAACAACCTGACCAAATGGAAGAAAACAGTCGTAGTCGACCAATGTGTCTTCATCAAAGCGAGAAAATCCTGCACTTAGAGGCAGGTAATAAAAAGAAAGTTATCGTCCCACAACATCATATATCCAGGAGACTTCAAGGGTTTGTTTTGCACTCATTTTAGTTATTGAGAAACATTATTCTCTCACTTTATACTTGGATATATATATCTGAAGTATTTTTTACTCACCAATTCAAAAGCACTTGCCCTGTCAGATAAAATGTATTGTCAAAAGAAAATGTTCTAAAATAACACGCATGTTCTAGAATAACAAAATGTTCTAAAATAACACAAGAAAAAAACATTTTTTTATTATATTTTAAACTGATATTTTTGATAGTGTATTTTACAAGTTTTATTTATATTTATGACAGCCAATGAAGGATTAGCCTATGAGATGGTAGAGCCACCGAAAGAGAAGACATTCCACTATGATGATATCATTCCAATAGAAATACTCAGAATTCATTATTCAGGAACATAGAAATAAGTAAAGGAAACCAGTAAAAGCTTGGGCTATTTTCATTTCAATGCGTTTTACATTAGATCGATTTTCCAAAGGCTAATGGGCTGCTTATAAATGATTCATGGTCAATGGAGTAAAATATCATGCTTTCTAGTTGAAAGTATATATTTACCAAATAAAATTTTGAAGTGGTGGACCAGAGAATATGTTATTCATACTTTTTGTTCGCAAGTTAAAAAAAAGTGCCTTGCAACCTCTTATTTATAAGTTCAACTACTTGTCCCATTAGACAGTTTTACGCTTGATTAAAGCCAGGTTTAAAATTCACATTCTGACATTGCCAATAATATCTTCTCAGACATGGTTAGGATGCTCATAATGCCTGCTCATATCTTTAATCCATGATACAAGAATTACTGTACAAGTTTTTATAAAGGATACTCACTGACTCCTTATGCCTCTAATTTAACACCAAAGTTTCACATAAAAAAAGGAGGTGCAAAAGCATCACAAATTTTTCCATGGTATTGACGTGGAAATAACTTAAGTCATATAAGCTATTCATATCCCTTTATAGCGTTATATGCCCAAGGGGATCATTTGTAACATGGAAACATTCTTCATTTATTGTAAAGTGTTATAATCTGTTTGACTGTTTAAGGCATAAAAAGGATTTTGTTATGTAATATTGTAAACATAATTTCTTCCCAGCGTAACCCGTTTGGGGGGCCTTGAAAATAACGGGTTTCCGTCCATGCGTCTGTCCAACTGTCCGGTCTGGTTAGCACTCTCACAGGTACAATTCTTGCCAGATTTTTATAATGAAAATAATGAAATTTTGATATAAATCATTGAGAAATATAAAAAGCAAATAGATATTTTATACTTGATGGAAAATGATGTGCAGTTCAAAATTGTGCTGTTCTTAGTAAAACGTTCTGTGAAAAATTGAAAAAATATTCCATGGAGCATGCTGGGAACACTTTTTGTAACATTTTAACAATAAAAAATATAATGTAATCAAAGACTTTATGAAACATTTACAAACAAGAATGTGTCCTCAGTACACGAATGCCCCACTCGCACTATCATTTTTGTCGAGCCTGCAACTTTTGTTGCAGAAAGCTCGACATAGGGATAGTGATCCGGCGGCGGCTACGGCGGCGGCGTTAGCTAACTTCTTAAAAGCTTTATATTTTAGAAGGTGGAAGACCTGGATGCTTCATACTTTGTATATAGATGCCTCATGTTACGAAGTTTCCGTCAGTCACATGTCCAATGTCCTTGACCTCATTTTCATGGTTCAGTGACCACTTGAAAAAAAAGTTCAAATTTTTTGTAATGTTGAATTCTCTCTTATTATAAGTAATATGATAACTATATTTGATATGTGCGTACCTTGCAAGGTCCTCATGTCTGTCAGACAGTTTTCACTTGACCTCGACCTCATTTCATGGATCAGTGAACAAGGTTAAGTTTTGGTGGTCAAGTCCATATCTCAGATACTATAAGCAATAGGGCTAGTATATTCAGTGTATGGAAGGACTGTAAGGTGTACATGTCCAACTGGCAGTTGTCATCTGACCTTGACCTCATTTTCATGGTTCAGTGGTTATAGTTAAGTTTTTGTGTTTTGGTCTGTTTTTCTCATACTATATGCAATAGGTTTACTATATTTGTTGTATGGAATGATTGTAAGGTGTACATGTCTAGCGGGCAGATGTCATCTGAACTTGACCTCATTTTCATGGTTCAGTGGTTATAGTTAAATTTTTGTGTTTTGGTCTGTTTTTCTCATACTTTATGCAATAGGTTTACTATATTTGTTGTATGGAATGATTGTAAGGTGTACATGTCTAGCGGGCAGATGTCATCTGACCTTGACCTCATTTTCATGGTTCAGTGGTTATAGTTAAGTTTTTGTGTTTTGGTCTGTTTTTCTCATACTTTATGCAATAGGTTTACTATATTTGTTGTATGGAATGATTGTAAGGTGTACATGTCTAGCGGGGAGATGTCATCTGACCTTGACCTCATTTTCATGGTTCAGTGGTTAAAGTAAAGTTTTTGAGTTTTGGTCTTTTTATATCTAATACTATATGTCATAGGTCAACTATATTTGGTGTATGGAAATATTTTATGATCTATATGTCAGTCATGCAGGTTTTATTTGACCTTGACCTGGTTTTCACGGTTCATTGCTCAGTGTTAAGTTTTTGTGTTTTGGTCTATTTTCTTAAACTATAAGCAATAGGTCAACTATATTTGTTGTATGGAAGCATTGTTAGCTGTACATGTCTGCGTGGCAAATGGTTCAACTGACCTTGACCTCATTTTCATGGTTCATGTTAAGTTTATGTAACAGTCGTAATAAAGCTTTATATTTAGGAGTATCAACATAATATCAATGATTAGTAAAGAAGGCGAGACATTTCAGTGTGTGCACTCTTGTCTATGTTCAGTGGACCGTGAAATTGGGGTAAAATCTCTAATTTGGCATTAAAATTAGAAAGATCATATCATAGGGAACATGTGTACCAAGTTTGAAGTCGATTGGACTTCAACTTCATCAAAAACTACCTCGACCAAAAACTTTAACCTGAAGCGGGACAGACGGACGAACGGACGAACGAACGAACGAACGGACGGACGGACGCACAGACCAGAAAACATAATGCCCCTCTACTATCGTAGGTGGGGCATAAAAAAAAATCAAATCAAAAAACGAAAAATCTAATATGTTCCTTATCTCAATGAAAGTAAGCTAGGCCTGCTTCTGACAGAACTACTGCTCCACTGGTACTAGGTTCAAATTCTAAACAAAATTCAGAAAAGACCTGCTCATTGTTGAAGGCCATAGGATGACCTATAGTTGTTAATTTCTTTGTCATTTGGTCTCTTGTGCAGAGTTGTCTCAGTGGCAATCATACCACATCTTCTGTTAATGCCCCACCTAGGGGTATTATATTTTTTGGGCTTTGCTTCTGTTTGTTTGTTTGTCCTTTCGTCTGTCAATCTCTCCCGCTTCCGATTTAAGTTTTTGGTCAAGGTAGTTTTAAATGAAGTTGACGTCTTGATATGATCTTTCTAATTTTAATGCCAAATCAAGAGTTTTGACCCCAATTTCACTGTCCACTGAACCTCAAAAATAATAGTTTTGATGTGGCATCTGTGTACTATGGACACATTTTTGTTTTTATTGAATGTTGAAGAAAAATAAGACTTAATAAATTTTGATATTGATAGTCAAACAGATTATTTTATCATTATTATCTAGAGAGAATTTATAGATTATTTATATGGCTTCTAATTAGAAAAAATTTTAATGCAATATTAAGTTTATATATATTTATTTATAAAGAATTGTTATTTAGCTCATTTAATTTTAGCATAATGATGTATTTTAATTGAAAAGCAGATTGTGTCTCACAAAATGTAATTAATTTTAGACTTTTAGTGGGATTTATATTAGCAATGATGGCTAGTGAGACGGCAAATTTAAAAGAAAAAAACCTAAATACATCCAGACTCTTAAAGGTCACATGTGTCTATTCAACATGTCAAGCTAGAAGTCATCCTGACTCTATAAAAGTTGTGAATAATTTAAACAAGAGTAATCTTAGATCAAACATTAACACCCTAAAACAGTAAGATATGATGTATAACAACTACTGTCCACATCAACTACTACTACTATGAGGCATACTATAAACCAATGTTGCAGTTTGATAAATATTAGAACATCATTAAAATATGGTACCATTATCCTGTACACATGTGGTGTTGGGCATATTATTCCTGCTTGAATATATATATTTTTTTGAGGTTGTGCAATTTTTATACTTATTACTTTTAGTTTAGAATTGATATGTTTATTAATTGAAAAAATAATGCAATACAAAAATATGTACTTTGTCAGCAAGATAAGTTTATTTGATCCAAATTTTCGGGTTTTTTTGTAGACACTTTTTTATAACATGATTGAAACAGATTGAAGCACAATTTTTCATGCCAACTTATATTTAAGGATGTAGTCATGTTAAATTAAAAAAAAATGGAATTTAAAATTAATGCTATAATTCAGAAGCACAAAAGTTACAGAAAAAATAAGCTATAAATATTGAGATTTTTGGTAAAAAGAAAATGGCGGGAAAAGACTCGCTCAGATTTTTACTTTGTAATTATTTTGTTCTCAAATTGTAAAGTAAAGAAATCTAAAATCTGCTTAAATTTTGCTAATGGCCTTGTATGAGCTATTGAAGTCTTCAATGAAAAGAAAAGAGGGTGATCCAGGAGAGATGTTTTACCCTGTATTATAGGTAAAAATCCTAGGAGTCTGACAAAAATTCTTTAACCTGAAATGACTACATCCTTAAAAGAGATTTAGGTCTGTGGAACATAGAAGTTATGATGGGTTATGGTTGTTTTTGAGATTCTGTTTTTTTATATTATTGTTACAGATATTGTTTTGTACTATTGTTGTATTTATACTTATTTGGTGCTTTACAAATAAAAACATCATTTGTATTTAGACTTATGTCTGATTATTTGATTGATTGTTGCTTATACCAGTGACAAAAATGTTCATTCATGTTCTGTACAAGAACTAACTTCTGTAGACTCCTTTCTAAGTTACATGATTATCTAAGGGGATTTCCATCTTATATTTCAGGAGTGAGTAGGAACATTTTAAATATATAGAAATAAATAACATGCATGATTGCAATTGCCAAACATGAAAAATCTATACAAAAAAAGGTTAAAAATTAATATCCAAATCCACACAATGTTGTGATATTTTTTTTTTTTAGAAAAATGAAATCAATACAGAAAAAAATCATAAAGGATATCATTATAAATTTTATATTTGGGCCTGATGCTCGTTTGGTCTAAAAAAAAAACCTCTTCAGTGATACTTGAATAAAGAAAATGTTAAAAAGGCGGCCAATAAATGCGAAATTGAAGAGCATGGAGGACTAACAATTTCTAAAGGTTTTGCCAAATACAGCTAAGGTAATCTATGGTTGCTCCCTTGCTGTCTTAAAGATTTGCCAGAGTAAAGTTCACTTGAAATGAACTATGCTACAAGGACTAGAGATAGAAAGTGTCATTTCATTTATAGGGATTATTAAGAGTGCATTTCTTTCTAACACAAACGATGTAAACGGCTAAGAGTGCACATGTTTTGATCATTTGTTTCTTACATACACTTTGACAAACTATGCACTTGGTAAAAATGCGTCTACAGCTGTTAGTACAAACGCTAAATTTGTTTCTAACTTCAACCTTGAATTTTAGTAGAATTGGAAACATTGGAACAATCTGCAAAAAGACAAACAATGCTGTGAAATGTTTATCCTAGTGTCCATCATAGCGTATTAGCGTAACAAAAATATATACAGAATGACTTGCAAAATCAATGCAATATTTTGAAGACTTTTGAAAAGGGACCCATGCTCTAACAGTATAAGCAAACAAATCCCGAAACACTAAGTAATAATCCTAATAATAGCCAACAAACCTTCATACATATGAAATAGAAAAAAAACGGTGCAAAGTCTTGAGATTTATTACGTATGTTGGTTGAAGGAACCACATTTAATTATAACCGCGTAATAAGTCTGTTTACCAACACCATGTGCATGCATTATTGGAAGTTCAAACAGGGTGAAAAAAACACTGATTAACCGATGTATTTGTTTCTAATTTTGTAGCGTGTAGCAAATGACAACAAACACCACACCAGGTTTACAAAATTTAGGTTAAGAAGAAATGCACTAATAGAAATGAACAAAGATAGATTATGTCTTGATGTGTTACTTCAGTAATTCTTTTAAGCAACTTTCCAATACTAGACAAATAATCTTATTCCACTTCCTAAAGCCACAATGTTTATGCATCATTTGTAAATTGGACCAAAGTCAGCGTATTTCTTGATACGATGTGCTCTCTTACTTCAAAACCTACTGAAAAAGAATTATTAGAAAAACAATTCAACTTATTTACAAGCAATACAGTCGGGTAAAGATCCAGGAGTTGTCAAAAGGGTCTCATTCTCTCTCCCCCCTTTACCCCTGTACCCCTATTTATGACATTTTTACCTATAATGTATTTTTTGTTTTGTTCAAACATTGTTGTCAATGTAATTTGACGCGACTGTAATACAAGTGAGAGGTTTAGCTAGTTAAAAATGGTTTAATCCACCATTTTCTACATAAGAAAATGCCTGTACCAAGTCAGGAATATGACAGTTGTTAACCATTCGTTTGATGGGTTTGAGCTTTTGATTTCGCCATTTGCTTAGGGACTTTCCTTTTTTGAATTTTCCTCGGTGTTCAGTGTTTTTGTGAATTTACTTTTCCCTTGAGTGAAGAGTGGGTTTGTTTCAGTACATTTGTTTGATTTGTACAGCCTATCTTCTCTTTGTCGTCTTAATTTGAATTCTGTTTCGGACACTGCTACTAGTGATTGCTGTGTATATGCCTCCACTCCATTTCAAAACATAAACTCTAGCATAACATGTCCATGAACCAATCTAAATGTATTGCAGATTTTGATCTAATTTGGATCTTGATACTGCTGGAAAGGAAACTTGCATTGCATACCCAGTGATAAATAAATAGTTGGAGTTTGCATTTGAATGTGGTCACACTTCATTTTGTGATGTCTATCTGCGCTTGAACATGCAAATAAATTATTTCGTTTACAATATATAATACGTTTTATTTTTTTTGCTCAATGAACACCATGAACCATGTCAGCTATAATTGACATCACTTCTCGTTCGTCTTTATAACTCTTAAAAAAAGATTTTCTCTTTAAAACCATGACCAACTTAAAATGATTGAAACTTGTTTTTTTTCCTTTTCTTCGTAATATATCGAAAACCATGAGTGGAAAAGAAAATCTGACAATAACAAAAACGTCCAAATCATCTAGAACATTATCAGATGTCTAAATGATCTTCATAACATATAAAGGCAACTGTAGTATACTGCTTTTCGAAACTCATAAATCGATAGAAAAAACAAATCTGGGAAACAAACTAAAACTGAGAGAAACACATCAAATATAAGAGGAGAACTACGACACAACAGAAACAAAACAATTAAATGTAACACACACAGAAACGAACTATAAAATAACAATGGCCATTTTCCTTATTTATACAATTATTGAATTTTGATGACGTTAATACAAAGTTTTATCACTCCAAGAGCTTGATACACCATTTTCATTAGTACTTTTTTATCCATCTCAAATTTCTAACATTTGCTACTCTTTTGTTATGTATCTGTATTGTATGGTCGTATGTGTTTTGTAGTTAAGTCGTGAGAGTTGCGTCCCTTTGTATGATAATGATGCATATTTGTCATGTGATGTTATCTGTCTCTTTGAAATAAACGTGCTATGGAAATAGATGTGCTTTTATTGCTCTTAAGCAAATGTAACTTTAGCGGCATGGGGAGGCAAGTATATGTCCCCCCATGTACGTAATATGGTGGAGGACTTCAAAACGACCCCTTTTTAAGTGTTTATTATGTGAGCTGTCCCCAAGATGAAGAACAAACTTTTTTAAAGTCTAGACCACGAGGTTGGCGGTGCCATTATTAAATTTTGACCACGTTGAAACCTTGGAATTTTCGTTTAGTGGAGTATAGCAGTATCATGCGGTTGACACTAGAAACAATTTTCGGATTTTGTGTGAAATTTGGATGTTTTTTTTTGGATTTAGCCAATATTCAGAATTTACAAATTTATGGGAGTTTTCGTCAACAAAAGAAAACGGTAAAATTCAAGGAACTGTTTTTAAACAACATTGTATACATGCATATTAATATCGAAAGTATTTCGCAATTGTTTATTATCCTTTGAACTTTGATTTTCATTTGGACTGTTGGACGCGATTGAAATTTCTACACAAACAATTAAATTTTAACCGCAATTTGGCGTTGGTCAGTCTGACATCAAGAAATACAGCTGTGTATGTTTATGTGTGCAGAAAACTGTAGCATGTGTCATGTGACGTCCCGGCCTATCATCTTAACAGTACTTCGAAAATAATTGCTTAGTAATTGGCTTTATCTTTACTAACTAATCAGCTTGACCTATATGTGTATTTAGGATTTAGCAGGGAAAATGTGTTGCAGTTTTGAACTATTTAAATTCTACTACAGACGGTACGTGTGAGATTTATCTCGTCGTACGCTACCCAGTTACAAGGAAAACACCGACTTTAATTATGAATTCATTTCAATTTTTGTCTGAAGGATTTTTTTATTATTATTAATACATATATATCTGTTAACAGTTGGACTGATTTGATAGCGGATTGTCAGTAGCGGTGAGATAATAGTCATAAATAAAACCTAGGTTGATATTGACATTTCTGGAGCTATTCATTTGTTTCATCTTTATTTTATTTTGTGAGTGTGATGTATGAGAGATTGAACACGTTAGAGAGGGAGAATAAGTCGTATTTTCTTTTGACTGCATATGTAACTTATGAAGTGTTTCTTTGATGTTATATTTACCATTTTTAAGAGTTAAAGGTCTCTGATGATTATCTATCAATTTGATGTATACAGCTACATTTATGACAATATTCTAGTATTTTCCATTTAGTAGATTGAGTAAATGTATCAAATGCATATTTTTTTTTTTATGTTGAATGAACGTAATGCGTGCATAAGGTCCTAAGGGGGAGATCGAGATGCCAGACGTTCGGATTTTTCTGCATTGTTTATACTGGTGTGTATGGATGCTAGATGTGAGAACTGGTCAGCCACGAATATTTCAGTTATTATAAATGTATTTACATGAATATTTGGAAACTGATTTTAGTCTTATACGGAAGTGATTATGAAGTTTGAATTTATATTATATTTTCTCTTTTTCTGTAAATTGTATATGGAAAAAACACATACACCATTTTATAAAATTTGGGAAATTTTCTTTTTGGGGCGGGATGTTATGTATCTGTATTGTATGGTCGTATGTGTTTTGTAGTTAAGTCGTGAGAGTTGCGTCCCTTTGTATGATAATGATGCATATTTGTCATGTGATGTTATCTGTCTCTTTGAAATAAACGTGCTATGGAAATAGATGTGTTTTTATTGCTCTTAAGCAAATGTAACTTTAGCGGCATGGGGAGGCAAGTATATGTCCCCCCCATGTACGTAATACTTTTTGTACTTGATTTATTATCTGTATTGGAAGTAGCTGAACTCAGAAAGATGGCTACAGTGCTGAAGGTCCCGAGTTCGATTCTGACTCGGAGTGCTGGAAATGTCAGTACATTACAAGGGTGATTTTTACAACACACTTCTATGGTACCCGGAGTTTTAACTAGAATGGGTAATTTGGAGGCCTCGGTTGGCTAAAGTTGTCCCCTACTTTGACCTGGAGATGAATCTTCTGATATCTCTCCGGTTTGTCTGTTTCCGCCGATTGGCCCGGTGGTTTTCTCCGAGTACTTAGGCTTCCTCCACCATAATAACAGACTTCTCGGTATCCTATAGCTAGGACTCCTTTTATGTTGGGTGGGGAGTGATTGTTCTTGTAAAAATAATTGTAAATCGTTAGTAACACATCTCCATTAATCCCGACATGGATGCCACTGTTCCCTCGCAGCTTTCGAGGGTTCTTCGGATAACGGAGGAATTTTACAGTACATACATACATAAATAAGATTTAATGAATTAACGGTTTGACTCTAAAAGAATGTTGCAATATATCTGAAGCATTTCTGAACACCAAACAAAAGTTTTTATGAATTATTGTTGCAACCTTTTGTAGGATGCCAGATATAGGCATCTGTTAACAAGATTATATTTATCATATTGCATAAAACTTATTATCGAGGCGAACTTTAAAAAAATAATTCTATAAAGCCGACAATATATTTTTTTTCGATCAAAAAGGGACATGGTGGATGTCTTCTACGCCCTCCCCTGAATCTGACAATGTCCGATCCTAACCAGACTGTTGAAATTGGTATTTGCTAAATTGGTACATAATTGTAAAAGGTGACTTGAAAAACTTAGTCTTCTCTTCGGAAAGTTCCGCTTGTTTTGTCTAAGGCCTATGGCATCAGTGAATATCAACAGTCAATAATACCACTTTTTTACACAATCAATTATATTATTATTCGATTGTTTCTTTGTCCAATATTTTCTCCTATTTATTTGTTTTGTAGTCCTGTTATGTTATGTTGTGTTGCCATTTTAATGTTATATTTATACATTGCCATTAAAGCGGGCGGTTTGGCATGCCACAAAACCAAGTTCAACCAACCATTTTTTTCTTTAAAAACATGTCCTGTACAAAGTCAGGAGCAACGGCCATTGTTATATTAAAGTTCGTTTCTGTGTGTGTTACATTTGAACGTTGTGTTTCTGTTGTGTCGTTTGTTTCCTCTTATATTGGAGTGCAAATTCACATTACTATAAGACGTGGGACGGTACTTTTCTATCCCAAATTCATGTATTTAGTTTTGATGATATATCTGTTATTCTCATCGGATTTTGTCTAATGCTTAGTTCGTTTCTGTGTATGTTAAATTTTAATGTTGTGTCGTTGTTCTCCTCTTATATTTAATGCGTTTCCGTCAGTTTTAGTTTGTAACCCGGATTTATTTTTTTCTATCGATTTATGAGCTTCGAACAGCGGTATACTACTGTTGCCTTTATTGATACAATAATTGTATAATGCTCATCTTATATCATATAAATTACGTAGATTTATAACCTACAACATAGTGACCTTGGTTAAGAACTGTCTTATCTAAAATTTGATCGGGATTTATAGTTGAACATTAAGAGTCACTGTGTTAGCCATTTTATTTAACTGAAGAAACTTATTATGATAAAAGACGTACTTGTTTTGTATTTTTGTACTCTAAATTTGTCTTTTATATTTGTTGGCTGCAATGATACAGAGGAACAAACAAAACGCCTACTTCTGAACGACCCAGACGTTATAGGCGCGAGACTGACAGCTATGGATAAAAAGATCTCACAGCTACAAGCGGAACTTTCCGAAGAGAAGACTAAAAATGCAAACATGCGTCAAACTGTTACAACTATTGACCGTATATATATGTTTTAATTAGAACAAACTAAGATAATACTACAACAACGTCTACACTACAAAGGTATAATGACACTTAAAAGACGTGATAATATGAGGGCCTAAATGGGAACTTTGTTTCAATATAATACATTTTAGACATTTAATAATATATTCACCATTCTTTATATTTTATTTCTTCACTATTCCTTATTCTTTATTTTTAAGGTTCATTTTATGTATTCTTTATTTTTAGCTCTTATTTCCTGTTCTAGGACTGTTTGCCCCATCCACATCCTCCAAACTTGTCCTTTATTATACGCCATACAAGGGAATTTTATCAAATCACTGCAAAGAGCTCAGAAATTGGCATTCTTGTTCCATATCCATACAGTCTGAAGTCGTCTATGGTTTTGAATAAGAACTGCTTACTTTCAAAAGTTCAAATGTATATTGCAGAAATAGTCATTGTAATGTGTATAACATTCAGAGCGGTCTGCGATGTCATATAAACTTAATCATAACCATAAATCGGAATTATTTTTTACAATTTTATGGTATTAAAATAGCATTAAAAAAATGGTTACAATCTATGGGAATCAACACTGAAAGGGAAAAACAACAACAAGCTCTGCTACCTTTTAATATTAAAATTTTTTTCAAGTCAAACAAAGGTTCAAAAGACATGTATAATATATTAAATCGAGGTGCGATACCAGATGAGCGAAAATGGGAGGGTATATTGAATAACGTTGTAGGGGATTGGAAAAAAATTCATAACTGTGTCACTAAAATTTGAAAAAATACAAACTCTGTTGGTTTCAATACCGAATTATTCACCGTATTTTAGGTACTAATACTTTACTTTTAAAGATTAAACGTGTACAGTGTAATGTATGTACATTTTGCAAGGAAGAACCAGAAAGCATAGAACACTTTCCTTTCCTGAATTTGACCTACCGAATTAGACTATTTACCGGATTTGTTATCACATAAGCAAAACGACGGGTGCCGCATGTGGAGCAGGATCTGCCTACCCTTCCGGAGCACCTGAAATCACCCCTAGTTTTTGGTGGGGTTCGTGTTGTTTATTCTTTAGTTTTCTATGTTGTCTCATGTGTACTATTGTTTTTCTGTTTGTCTTTTTCATTTTTAGCCATGGCGTTGTCAGTTTGTTTTAGATTTATGAGTTTGACTGTCCCTTTGGTATCTTTCGTCCCTCTTTTATTGTGGGGCTGTCATATTGTAGCAGACATTTGGCACCATCGGAATGCCTGGATTTTTGAAACAACACATATTGAAATTCCATTAAATGTAGGCATAGTCATGTTTGGTCTTTATGATAACTATAAATTAAATTTTATTAAAAACAAATTCATTTTACTAGTAAAGTATTTTATATACAGATCAAAGATGCAAGGGGAAAACCCTCATATAGAGGGACTTAAATACTATATTAAAGAAATTTAATTTTAGAAAAACATATTTCCTCCCAAAATATGAGTGTGAAAGATTATAACATGTACTGGAACCCCTGGGATAAAGTCATTAATTAATTTAATAGTGAAAAATTATGTATAGATGTGCTTGAAATGTAATTTCCATTATCACTATATATTTTTTGATGAAAATGTTATACTTCATCCATATTCCGCTATATCATATCGTATTATTAGTATTATTTTTGGTTACCCCCTTTTTTGCTTAATTATGCTTATTTTTCTTGCTTGCTTTATCATGTGCCACTATAGATAATTTATGTAAATGCCTGTTAATCCATGATGAATACAAAAAAAATATAAAAAAAAAATAAAATCGGAATTATCAAGTTAACTATTGATTTCCTCTATTCTCCGTATTCCAATGAATTTTAAAGTGGTAGCAGTAGAGAGAGAATTTGCGAGTGTGAAATTCGGTGTTGTGGAAAGGTACACATTCATCATAGTTAGCCAACAAAATACATTTATAACCTATATAATATATCAGTGACCTCTGTGGATAGTAAAACGAATAGATAGTTTTGAAAGCAAACACTAGGTATTTGTATTCAAAGGATACATTTAAACTAGAAAATAATTAAAGTTAATTAAAAAAACAGAATAAATAACGGATTTTAAAAACAAACAGAAGAGGACTTAAAAATTTCCTTTCCCCAAATATGAATTTTAGTGCTTAATAGTAAAATAATATAGACTTTTTTAAAGGAATTGGTTCTACTTACGTTCGATGGGGAAGAACTACATGTCCTGGAAACAATAGCGATGTCGTATATGCAGGTATGATTATTATTACCATTTTGTGATGAAAACATTTTGAAATAGCTGGGTGTTACTAATATTAACCAATTTTATAGTCGCAACACCACTTACTGATTTAAAAGAACAATTCCCATCAACACGAATTTAAAACCTGCAATGTATTTTGCTCACCCAGACATTCAGTACTATTTTACACAAAAAGTAATTCACTGTGATCACCACAATAGCTAATCCGTAATTGAACCAAAAAGGGATATGCATACACTTTTTATATTTATATTTTTAGAATTTTATACACATAAGTAGTTTACCTAAAACGACAAGGTTATTTTTCATTTATCTGTAAACATTATTAAAACCGTTTTTTCCCCTCCAAAAGTGATTATTTTCGAAGGGTTAAATATTTCGCGGTGGTGTCTTAAGTTGCCATGGCTTTGTTTGGACTTGTTTGTTTGCTTTTTGGCCTTGAATGTTTGTCCCTAATAATTTTTTAACTGTGCATTTGCATTCAGATATCGCAGATCAAATTTATTCGTTCATAGTGTGTTAATTTACGTTTTTTGATTGAGTTAAGCCTGCCAATTGATATTTTATCGTGTGTTTTTCTATGTTGTGATGTTATGCTATTGTTTTAGTAAAAGGGAGAAGGTTTCATGGTACCATTAAAACGTTTAATCCCGTTGCAAATGTTTTCTCCTGTCCTTAGTCAGGAATCTGATGAACAATAGTTGTCGTTTTTTTTATGTAATTTATACGTGTTTCTCTTTTCTCGTTTTTTTATATAGATTAGACCGTTGGTTTTCCCGTTTGAATGGTTTTACACTAGTATTTTTGGGGCCCTTTATAGCTTGATGTTTGGTGTGAGCCAAGGCTCCATGTTGAAGGCCGTACATTGACCTATAATGGTTTACTTTTATAAATTGTTATTTGGATGGAGAGTTGTCTCATTGGCACTCACATCACATCTTCCTATATCTACTTTAATGCTGCAATAAAGATTTTCAACGGAAAAACTGTTTATATTGTTAACATTTTATTTCAGGATCTGATTTCCCTTATGACAGATAAGCTACACGTCCTCACATATGTATAAAAGAAACAAGATGATCAACTTTGATGTAAACAATTTTAGTCAACCTTTATGGATTTACAAATCTCACAGTCATTAAACAAATTTCAACAATGAGCTGACCTTAGGTTTAACTTCGGTATATAATTCAATGGAGACAGATTTGTTCTTTTAAATCAGAAAAAGAGAAATCTAACAAATAACTTCTCTTATATATAACAGGTGAAGTTATTCATTACAGGCATGTAACAGATATATATTCTATTGGTAGGTTATGCTGCTGGATCGAATTATTACCATACTGAAGCAAAAAGTTATTATGGAGGTGCATCTAACACACTCTGTTTACCAAATGACCCCGAGATTTCAAACGAAACATATTCTGGTACAGCTAGCTTCCTTTACGGCTCAGAATACGAACAAAACTATTTTGCTTCTAACTCAGATGACGAAGACATGCCTTGCGTTGTATGCAGAATGAGGACCGCAGCGACAACTCTTATGATTCCAGGCAGAAAATCGTGTTACAGTGGATGGAACATGGAATATACCGGACTATTAGCTTCTGGTAACCAAGCTTACAGTCCATCGACTTATTTATGCGTAGATGGTCAACCGGAATACATACCTTCAGGTCAAGAAGACAAAAAACGGCCACATTTTTTACGTTGTCGGTTACAAATGTGGATCTCTTCCCTGTCCGCCGTATCACAACAACAGAATAGTCTACTGTGTCGTTTGTTCTAAATAAAATAAAACAAAGATTTAATATTGTTTGTAATGATTTGACTTCAACGAAACAGCAAATGAACAACACAAGCAAACCTTTGAAGATGAAACTAGGGGGTTTGGGGTGAATATTAAAGGCAAACTTTAAATATAAAAAAAAACCCCAAAAATATCAGAAAACAAAACAAAAATATTGCTAAAAGATTAATTGTTACAATATCCTTTAACTCTACTTTCCGCTATATAGATGATGTTCTTTCACTAAACAATTCAAAATTTGGTGACTATGTGGAACGCATCTATCCAATCGAACTAGAGATAAAGGATACTACAGATACAGTTAAGTCGGCTTCATATCTTGACTTACATCTAGAAATTGACAATGAGGGTCGGTTGAAAACAAAACTTTACGACAAAAGAGATGATTTCAGCTTTCCAATTGTGAACTTTCCATTTCTAAGTAGCAACATTCCAGCAGCACCTGCATACGGGGTATATATCTCTCAATTGATACGATATTCCCGTGCTTGCATTTCCTATCATGATTTTCTTGATAGAGGTTTGCTGCTCACAAGGAAGCTATTAAACCAAGAGTTCCAAATGGTGAAGTTAAAATCATCCCTTCGTAAATTTTACGGACGCCATCACGAGTTGGTTGACCGTTATGGAATAACCGTTTCACAAATGATATCGGATATGTTCCTTACGTCGTAACTACAATCCCCTTCCCTTTCATGAATATGACCTACCGAATTAGACTATTTACCGGATTTGTAATCAGATAAGCAACACGACGGGTGCCACATGTGGAGCAGGATCTGCTTACCCTTCCGGAGCACCTGAGATCACCCCTAGTTTTTGGTGGGGTTCGTGTTGTTTATTCTTTAGTTTTCTATGTTGTGTCGTGTGTACTATTGTTTTTCTGTTTGTCTTTTTCATTTTTAGCCATGGCGTTGTCAGTTTGTTTTTGATTTATGAGTTTGACTGTCCCTTTGGTATCTTTCGTCCCTCTTTTACAATATGTTAAGAGAAGATAATTTTGTAATGAACATTTATAGATTGTTTAAACACGTGTAATGAATTCAAGTTTCTTTGTTTTTCCGTTTTCGTATATTTTAAGACCTAAGACTCAGTCAGATGCACTAACAACTATATTTAGTAAGGGTAAGTTGAAAACCAAAACATAGGACCAGAAAAGTGTAATTCAGTAACACAGTGTCGAATAATGAATATAAACTATTGCAAAAAAGCAGAGACAGTAAAATAATACCGTGGTCAGCTGGATTATTTACGATTAGGGAGCTTGTACAATTTAAAAGCAAAAACCGTTCAGTTAAACCAACGACAAACCAGTATTCGACTCTATAAATGAAATATCAATTGTTACTAAAGCAATTTGACAACTAAACCAACATTATTCTGGTTCAATTTGTAAATAAATCAGATTCTATGAAATAAAACCATGCCATATGAAATAATGCTGTTGTGTGTATGCTTTCTGAATGTATTTGTAATACAATTGAGTTATTAAAATGTAGTTTCTCACTCAGATGTAACAAATAGGTTTAAGTCGTCCAGGACCAGACCTGACCCTTATAAAGAGAATGTTTAGGCCAGTAACCACAATTAAAATCCTCTATTAGTTCTTTATAACCTTTTGTCTCATTAAAAAATGCCCCAAATCTTTTTGTCAAATAATTTGTGTGTGTAAAGAACATGTACTAGTCCATAAATATATACAAACATTCAGAAAGATTGAACCAATGACTCTTACAAATTTGGCTAATAGTTATCAAAGGTACCAGGATTATAATTCAGTACGCCAGACGCGCGTTTCTTCTTCATTAGACTCATCAGTGACGCTCATATCAAAATATTTATAAGGCCAAACAAGTACTAAGTTGAAGAGCATTGAGGATTCAAACTTCCAAAAAGTTGTGCCAAATACGGCTAAGGTAATCTATTCCTGGGATAAGAAAATCCTTAGTTTTTCGAAAATTTCAAAGTTTTGTAAACAGGAAATTAAAAAAAATGACCACATAATTGATATTCATGTCAACACCGACGTGCTGACTAATGGGCTGGTGATACCCTCGGGGACAAAACGTCCACCAGCAGTGGCATCGACCCAGTGGTGTAAATAGTTATCAAAGGTACCAGGATTATAATTAAGTACGCCAGACGCGCGTTTCGTCTACATAAGACTCATCAGTGACGCTCATATCAACATATTTATAAAGCCAATACACATCCATACCCCTATAGACAAATCACGAGATATTTACGTAAATATAACGTTTTTGCACCTGGCCTGATACTTCTTTCCATATCAAAATCAATTAAAACAACATCCAGAATGAATTTAACATATCATCTTTCATTTATTTGGTCTATTGAAAGAAAAAAAGAAGGGCATTTTAAAGTCAAAACTATTTTGCAACCAAGGACGACTGATAAATTGCAAAGGAGAAAACACTGATCAATTCAAGCCTTATTATCTGGCACATCGAACGCGCGTTCCCTCTACATAACAGTCAACACTGGCACTCGAAAAATAAAGTTTGAAAGCCAAATCAAATACAAAGTTGGATAGCATAAATTTTATAACCAACAAGTCGAAATAATTTAGTCAATTACAGCTGGAGCAATTTATATCTGTAATAGAACATCCTAAGTGTTTGAATATTTCACATTTTATAAACAGCAAATTTAAAGAAAATGAACCTATTGGTGATATATAACTACTGGGATGCATGTAACGGTGTGAAACGTCGACAGCAGTCACACCGATCCTTTGACTATGAAATCACCAGGCTTATTATTTGGCGTTCGTCTTCATAAACACTGTTATTTTTCTTATCTTCGGTCCTTTAGAAAGCAAAAACATGTAAAACAATACAAAGCAAAACCAGTTATAATAACAATTATGGACGGTTACCTCATATTCTAATAATTGTGAGTTTGATATTGTTTTTTTTAAACATCCATTAAGCGTTAATACCAAAGTATTATCTATTTATATATCATTTAAGGTGTAACATCTTCAGAGAAAGATTGGCTTTGTTAATTGTATCCGCTTTAAAAAAAATTTATTGGGGTTTAGATTTCACAAAAAAAAAAAGACATAAATAGTCGAAATACGGAACGGTGCATACACATTGGTATTTTATTTTGTCGTCTGTTGTTTATGACAGTATATTGAGACCCAAAAGTACACGCACCTTAAATCAATAGGTCATGTTATTATTAAAGGAGTAACTTCTTTTCAAAGTTTAAAATCGCACAACCTTCATGTGAATCTTTTTTGTGTTTGTTATATGTTTGTATTTGACTTTGTGTCGACATATATAGCTAGCTTCAAAACCAGGTTTAAACAGCTATTTTGATCGAAAAAAGAGTGTACCAATGTAGGAATATGAAAACTGTTTTTCACTCGTTACGTTGAATGACAACGTTTGAATATGTCAACCCCTTTTTGAATTTACCTTGGAGTTGTGTATTTTTTCCATCTTTATTTTAGAAATAACAAACAAAAATAGTTATATCCTGTGCATCACTAAATGTTTTGAAAAGGTAGAGCTCCAATTCAGTAATGACTTTATATTATCTAATCATCGTACACTTGAAAGTGCTTACAACACAGTGGCCTTGATCGAAATGTATGTTATCTGTAAATTTTTCGTTAAAGTTATAAAGGACGACTGTAAGACACTTTGTTTTTACAAAGTATATCGAAATGTTGATACATTTTTCTGCCTTTTGTTTCTGGATCTTTCATATCTCAGTAGTTACTGTTGACTGCAATGGTACAGAAGAACAAACGAAACGTCTTCTGCTGAACGATCCAGATGTTATTAATGGTAGAATGACAGCCTTGGAAAACAAGTTTATTCAGTCACAGACAGCCTTTGAAAAGTCACAGGCAGCGTTGGAAAATAAAATCTCACTGTTACAAACAGAACTTTCTGAAGAGAAGACTAAAAATGCTAACCTACGTCAAACTGTTTCTAATATTGACAGTATGTATACTTTGTAATTTGACTTTTTAATTGAACCATCTGTACCAAAATCATTCAACGTGTCTTGAAAAATAAGTGTACTATCATTAGTTTTTACGAGTTCAAAATCGATGTATATATATTACAGTGAATTTGTATAATCAGTGATTATGTAGAATCACTGGTTCGTTTAGGGATTATATATAATCACTAAAATTTTCAGGGATTATGTTTAATCACTAGAAAAAACGTCAGGGATTCTACTTAATAACTGAAATGAAGAAATAGTTTTATTTATAAAGAAAATGGATAAAAGTCAAATCATTTATTATATAAAATCACGTAAAATCATCATTATAAAGTAACATAAATTGTAAAATGTTAAGCACAATATATCAAAATGATAACCCCAATTTCTTTTAAATGTTAGGCACAATATATGTATTAAAATGTGAAACACAGTATATTAAAATGATATGCTTCACATCAGTTTTTACTACAATATTCCTATTTTAAAAAACCTTTTCCTGCACATATCGAATCAGATTTTAACGACAGGCTGAATAGAAATTAAGTGTTTTGTAAAAACATCAGAAGGTACCCGTCCCCCCAAAAATAAATAAAACAAAATTGGAATTTGCAACCTTGAACTCGTTCGAGCAAGAAAGATACCATGTTTTGTGGCCAGGCGATATCCCTTTTCCTTTTTTTTTTTAACAATCACCATCATGTTTTTTTGGTTTCTCTTTCCTTTTACCCTGTGAAATTGCTATGAGAATATTACATCAAATGCAAGCTTCCTCTAAAATTTTGTTCTATTTGTCAATCCTAAGTTCTGCCTGTTTTTCTATACATTTAGATGCCTAAGTTCTTACAGTTTGAATTTCTTGTTCATTTGAAGAAAAAAAATAACACAAAACAGATGTTCCATGATCTTCACCATTTGCTCTATATGTATCACAAATAACATGCTTTGTAGATTAACAAATACAGCACGAATACCCATTTGACGCTGGCTTTTAATAAACAAACAATACATGTAAAACTATCGTTATAAAGGGAATGTTGATATTATTAATTTTGAAGTCTTCAAGTTTATCTCAAAACCCTGTGTTGGTTTTATCTTTTAGATCACCCTCTGTGTTTAAAAGCAGAATTATTTCATCTGCCAAGGAATATGAAAAAAAAAAATCTATCTTTATTAATTTCTTTGATCAAACAAAGGATCATTAAATTATTCATAATCCCTGAAATCATATTAGGGAATGTGTAGAATAGTTATTAAAATGTTCAGTGATTATATAAAATCACTGGTCATTTTCAGGGATTATATATAATTACTAATGATTTAAGTGATTCTACATATTCCCTGAGAAATCAGGGATTCTACATAATCCCTGATTATACAAATTCACTGTAACATATATACTGACCGACTTTAGAAACGCAACACTAGATATTTTTTTTATTCCAATTTTCAAATATTGAATTTTTTGTAAACAAACTTATGAACAGAAAGTTCTTTCATTACTTCAATGTTTAAAACAAAATGCCACTTCGAAAGTTGAATTTCAAATAAGTTCAAATATCATGGTATACACTGAAACCCTGGTTTCCCCTTACCAATGCACGTGTCACCGTCAAAAGCAATGACTGACTGTAACAAACGCCAAAATTATTGTCAGATAGGTCAACCAATTCTGTTCGGCATGTTTTGGATTCTGTTTTGCACCTTCTGATTTTGCCGTTGTTCCACCCATCACAATAGGTTTTGGCAATTATGCGGTTGAAACTTTAAGGCTTTAAATTGCAATCGATTCTTTGGCAGTTAAGTTAATGGGAAACAATAATGGCATAAATCTGTGCAAAATGGCATTCAGCAATTTGATTAGCAGTTGACGTTGCGGCTATCGACCTGTCTCGCAAATTACGTTTCGTGATCAAATGCTATTGACGTTGCATTGTCACTACATGTTGATTTGGTCATTGATGGTCTTCAACAAATCCCTTCTACCGGTATCATTGTCGGAAGGACAGTAAGACAGGTTTTTGACGTCAAATTGTCAGGTTGTAGCACGTTCACGTTTTCCGGTTTGCAATATTCTAATGAGTTGATTCAGTTTTTTATTTCTCAGTCTTGGCAATAAGGATATACAACATTTTTTAACTGATTTAAGTGTGGCCAAGGATTGAATCAACTGTTTCACAACAAAAATGAAAAAATATTTTATTGGTTCGAAATTTCGCGCGATCTCAATAATCCGGTATGTTTAATAATCACAGGTAAGTCAGAGGTTGATTTTTTCGAAAGAAAAAGAAGTATGATAAGCATGAATAGTAGTTGTATGAGGATTAAACATGGTTGGGTAAAAAAAAATCTACAAAATGAGTGTTGCGTTTATAAAGTCAGTCAGTATATGTATGTTATATCGTATTGTTTATGTTCTCTGGAGACTTCGGTTTTAATGACAGCTTTTTCAATCTTTCTGTAGATTGTATTCATCACTTATAAGGACTTGCCGGACGTCTTTGTGAAAAACAATTATATGGCTGCATTTTCTCATAAAATGACATGAAACTATGAAAACTGACACATTGTATTGTTGTCGTTTAACCCCGCCACATTATTTATGTATGTGCCTGTCCCAAGTCAGGAGCCTGTAATTAAGTGGTTGTCGTTTGGTTATGTGTTACATATTTGTTTTTCTTTCATTTTTTTAAATGAATAAGGCCGTTAGTTTTCTCGTTTGGATTGTTTAATATTGTCTTATTGGGGACTTTTATAGCTGACTATGCGGTATGGGCTTTGCTCATTGTTGAAGGCCATACGGTGACATATAGTTGTTAATGTCTGTGTCATTTTGGTCTCTTGTAGACAGTTGTCTCATTGGCAATCATACCACATCTTCTTTTTTATATGTTATTTGAAGAATTACATTTTGATGGAAAATCTTTGATTGTTTCTGTGAAATATATTCACAACAGTTAAACTTATATAGACAGTTTTGGGGTTTCTATTTCTTTTTCTGGATCTGTTTTTTGTCGAGCCTGAGACTTTTGTTGCAGAAAGCTCGACATAGGGATGGTGATCCAGCAGAGGCGGCGTTAGCTAACTTTTTAAAAGCTATATATTTTAAAAGGTGGAAGACCTGGATGTTTCATACTTTGTATATAGAAGCCTCATGTGAAGGAGTTTCCGTCATTCGCATGTCAAATATCTTTGAACTAATTTTCATGGTTCGGTGTCTACTTGAAAAAAACAGTTAATGTTTTTTGTAATGTTAAATTTTCTCTTATTTTAAGTATTATGATAACGCTATTTGATCCCCATGCCTGTCAGACAGTTTTCACTTGACCTCGACCTCATTTAACGGACCAGTGAACAAGGTTAAGTTTTGGTGGTCAAGTCCATATCTCAGATACTATAAGCAATAGGTCTAGTATATTCAGTGTATGGAAGGACTGTCAGGTGTATATGTTCAACTGGCAGGTGTGATCTGATCTTGACCTCATTTTCATGGGTCATTGGTTATAGTTAAGTTTTTTGTGTTTTGGGCTGTATTTCTCATACTGTATGCAATAGGGTCTACTATAGTTGGTGAATGGAAGAATTGTTAGCTGTACATGTCTGCCTGACATGGCTCATCTGACCTTGACTTCATTTTCATGGTTCATTAGTCAATGTTTAGTTTTCTTGGTTAATGTTAAGTTTATGTCACAGTTGTAATAGAACTTTATATTTAGGACAATCCACATAATTTAATGATTAGTAAAGAAGGCGAGACATTTCAGTCTGTGCACTCTTGTTGTTAAATGTATACGTTTATTGATTCGGAACGATTAAAAGGTTTCCAAATGACCGTTATATATGTTCCGGATCATACGAGTATTTGGAACATACATGGTACTTACAAATAGTGAGTAAAATTAACTGTGTGAAACTTCTTAGTTTTGTTTAAGATTGTCTTTTCTATTATTAAAATATAATAAAATGACCTTTTAAACGACGTGACAACTAGAAGGGTCATCATACCTTAAGAAGAGTTTAAATGTATCTAAAGTAAACCTATTAATTACCCCGACCATACGCGTATGGTCAAAATACTTATATGGTCCAGAACATATACACTTATGTTAAAGAAAATAGAGAAAGGAAATGGGGAATGTGTCAAAGCGACAACAACCCGACCATAGAACAGACAACAGCCGAAGGCCACCAATGGGTCTTCAATGTAGCGAGAAAATCCCGCACCCGTATGCGTTCTTCAGCTGGCCCCTTAAAAAACTTGATGTCTGTTGGTTGTTGCTGACGACTTGGATAATTGTAACATCGACGTATGCGCATGTACTCTCATTTTACTCACACTTTTACAATACTTTTGAAACATTTACTTATATAAAGCATAATAACTTTCAAAGTTTTGTGAGTTCAGTGGAACAGTGGATAAATTGAACTATTTTGTAACATAAGTATTCTTTATTCGAAGGAACTGGTTCCACTTACGTACGCTGGGGAAGAACTACATGTCCTGGATCCAATATCGATAAAGTTTATTCAGGTATGATAATAATTGACACTGAAATTTGGCCCAACACTACTAAGTGTTGCGTCTATTTTTCTGAATTGATCTGAACATACTTTTAGGAGCCAGATGCAACTTGTCCACAGTTGCGGGATTGGTTTGCTGCGTTTGGACCCCATTGGTCGCCTTGGACTTTTTTGGCTTTTCGGCCGGGTTGTTATCTCTTTGTCATATTCTCCGTTTCTCTTCTATATTATATAAAGCAACCAACAATCAATCAATCTGTTCTATATTGTATTTGGCCAAGTTGTGTGTAATCTACAATGCCATTGAAATGTTTTATCTCTTTTTAGCTCACCGGACCAGCAAGGTCAAATGAGCTGTTCTCGTCGCCGTCGTCGGTTATCTTTTACAAACATGTTTTCCTCTCACAGTTCGCTGCCATTTGGAACCAAAATCATTCACAAACATAAACTAGGGTATAAAGTTTGTCGAGCCTGAGACTTTTGTGGCAAAAAGCTCGACCTACGGATAGTGATACGGCGGCGGCTGCGTTAGCTTACTTTTTAAAAGCATTACATTTTAGAAGGTGGAAGACCTGGATGCTTCAAACTTTGTATATAGATGCCTCATGTTAAGAAGTTTCCGTCAGTCACATGTCCAATGTCCTTGACATCATTTTCATGGTTCAGTTTCTACTTGAACAAACAGTTAAGATTTTTTGTAATGTTAAATTCTCTCTTATTATAAGTAATAGGATAACTATATTTAGTATGTGCGTACCTTACAAGGTCCTCATGACCGTCAGACAGTTTTCACTTGACCTCGACCTCATTTCATGGATCAGTGAACTAGTTAAGTTAAGTTTTGGTTGTCAAAACTATATCTCAGATACTATGAGCAATAGGTGTAGTGTATTCGGTGTATGGAAAGACTGTAGAATGTACATGTCAAAATGGCAGGTGTCATCTGACCTTGACATCATTTTCATGGTTCAGTGGCCAAAGTTAAGTTTTTGAGTTTTGGTCTTTTTTTCTAAAACTATATGCAACAGATCAGCTATATTTGGTGTATGGAAATATTTTATGATCTATATGTCAGTCGCGCAGGTTTTATTTGACCTTGCTCAGTGTTAAGTTTTTGTGTTTTGGTCTGGTTTTTTTAAACTATAAGCAATAAATGGACTATATTTGTTTTATGGAAGAATTGTTAGCTGTACATGTCTGCTTGGCATGGTTCATCTGACCTAGAGCTCATTTTTCATGGTTCATTAGTCAATGTTTAGTTTTCTTGGTTTATGTTAAGTTTATGTCACAGTTGTAATAAAGCTTTATAGTTAGGACTATCAACATATTATCAATGATTTGTAAAGAAGGCAAGACCTTTCAGCATGTGCACTCTTGTTTTCAAATGTGTTTTGTGATACCGCATCAATTAATTTCACAAACCGATATATTGTTGCCCTGAAGTTTATCATCTAAATTGCGTGTTATACTGTTCTTTAAGGTTCATGTGGACCTTTGGCGTAAATGGCTGCATTTTCACTTCAAAATTTACTCTAAGTACAGACAAACCTGTGCATCTCGAAAAGTTTTAAGACATGGCATGCCCTAGATAACTAGAATTCAAATGCATTGTATGAATCAGAAAACTCATAACTTATCTGGATTTTTCAGTGCACTTTTTTTCGTCCCTGCAGAAGATGATAAAATTAACGCACAGTTGAGTTTTGCTTGATATGGTCCACTCCGGTACACAGTTTAAATAAAGGCAACAGTAGTATACCGCTGTTCAAAACTCATAAATCCATGGACAAAAAACAAAATCGGGGTAACAAACCAAAACCGAGCGAAACGCATTAAATATAAGAGGAGAACAACGACACAACATCGAAACGCAACACACACAGAAACAGACCAATCATCAGACAAAACACCACGAGAATAACAAATGTAACATGAAAACCAAATACATGAATTTGGGATAGACAAGTACCGTGCCACGTCTTATCTCAATATCTCAAAAATAAGAGAAAACACAAACGACTCAACGTTAAAATGCAACACAAAGAGAAACGAACAATATATAACAATGACCATCTTCCTGACTTGGTACAGGACACTTTTAAAGGGGAATAAAAGTGGTGGGTTGAACCTGGTTTTAAGGCATGCCAAACCTCGCACTTTAATGGCAAAGTTAAATATAACATTGAAATGACAACATAATATTACAGGACTACAATACAAATAAATAGGAGAACATATTAGACACAGAAAAACATGATTAATAGATAACAAAAAGCATCAGGTTTAAAATTCAATACGCCAAAAACGCGCCTTGCCCACACAAGACTCACCAGTGACGCCCAGATATAAAAGATCGAAAGTGAAAAAAGTACAAAGTTGTACAGCACTGAAGATCAAAAGTTGAAAAGGTTTCGCAAAATACGGCATTGTTTTTATGCCCGGGATAAGAACATTCTTATTATATAGAACAATTCATGCTATTGCAAACAGTAAATTTTATCAAATGAATATGAAAGAGATATACACAAAGAAACTAAAGTATTAACTAATTACAGAAAACTAAACCTGAATACATAACGCCTAGATATAAAAGATCGAACGTGAAAAAGGTACAAAGTTGTACAGCACTGAAGATTAAAAGTTGAAAAGGTTTTGACAAATACGGCATTGTTTTTATGCACGGGATAAGAACATCCTTATTATATAGAATACTTAATGCTATTGCAAACAGTAAATGTTAACAAATGAATATGAAAGAGAAATACATAATGAAACTGAAATATTAACTAATTACAGAAAACTAAACCCAAGTTTATCACAAAATAGACACACATCCGAATCAGTCCAAGCGTCAACGTAATTAAAAAAATTGTGACGTCACATACGATGGCGAAAAGGCAGAAACGTTATGCCACATTTGAATTTATGAAATTTAGAAACAGCATGACGTCACATATGAAAAACTATCATTCAAAAATGAGATAGAATTAGGATTGATTTAGAACTAAATACTGATAATTCATTTAAACAAAATGCATATTGCAATACTTATTAATAGCAATTAACTGTAATATATATATATGTCCAGTTTGTTATGAATCCAACTTCAAACGTAAATAATCGTACAAAATTTAATATAATTAATAAAGAGGAGGTGGTTAATTTTTCTATACGTCATACCTAAATATATAATAAATTAAATAAATTAAATCACCATTTATTGTCAGGTATCTATCTATTGTCAAAATATATCGTCCATGTCAAACGAAACAGCTCACTTCAATAATTGCCTGTGGGGAAGATCTCAAACCTCTTTCTCAACTTAGTTTATTTTGGTACCTTCTGGAGGAATGAAAAAAAAGTGCACTGCAAAATCCTGTAAGTTAAATTTTTATTTTTCTAAAACATAAAACATTTTTGAAATTTATTTATCTAGGGCATGCTATGCCTTAAAACTTTTCCAGATGAACAGGTTTATTGTCTGCACTCAGAGTAAATG
This sequence comes from Mytilus galloprovincialis, assembly GCF_965363235.1. Lineage (NCBI taxonomy): Eukaryota > Metazoa > Mollusca > Bivalvia > Mytilida > Mytilidae > Mytilus > Mytilus galloprovincialis. The sequence goes on along the minus strand of NC_134846.1, from coordinate 2,535,332 downwards.
TTAAGGTGAAAATACGGCCATTTTAGCCAAAGGGTTCACACGAACGTTAATTAGTCTTTTTATATTCTTACTTTTACTGTTTGGTATATTTTTGGTAATATCTATTTGGCGGAGCATGGATTTATTTATTGTACTATGTTAAATCTTTGTATTTTGTCTGTCTTTTGTTTTTGCTAATATGTTTGTATATATCCCTTTTATAATTGATAAGTATATAACACAAAGTTGAAAAAGAAAGAAACACATTAACTATGAGATGGAAACAACGAAACAACAGAAACTCTGAAGCGCACCCCCCAAAAAAAGTCACGTGTCGTTCACGTGAAAAATAGTAGTGAATGTATATTTTTTATCACGAAAATAAAATCAGAAATACTTCCAGCGGTCATTATACGGTCTTCAAGACTATACAAGTCCCATACCGCATAGTCAGCTATAATAGGCCCCGATAAAACAATGTAAAACAATTCAAACGAGAAAACTAACGGCCCTATTTATGTAAAAAAATGAACGAAAAACAAATATGTAACACATAAACAAACGACAACCACTTAAGTACAGGCTCCTGACTTGGGACAGGCACATACATAAATAATGTGGCGGGGTTAAACATGTTAGCGGGATCCCAACCCTCCCCTAACCTGGGACAGTGGTATAATAGTACAACATAAGAACGAACTATAAAAATCAGTTGAAAAGGCTTAACTCATCAGATGGACAAAAATACAAGTAGACGTGGCCGGGTACTTATATATCCCGACACAAAAAGACGCCATGAACAGATCTGAGAGTACTCGCAGTTATCTGACAGCTAGTTCATAGCCACTAACAACTAATAAAAAAATCATGCATCTAAGACTAAACTATCAATCCGTACACATCCAACATCCAATGGATTTAGTGTAAAGACGTCATAAACAGCCAGAGAAAAACATGACCTTGTGCAATACCAAGTTACAGGTATCGACAGATTGTGGATCCATGAATATGTATATGTATATAGCATACTAGTAATATTTAGTTAGCTTTGTTTGTATTTTATTTTCAGGCTATGCAGCTGGATCGAATTATTACCATACAGAAAGCAAATCTTATTTTGGAGGTCCAACTAACACACTTTGTTTACCAGCTGACCCAGAACTTTCCAACGATACATTTTCTGCTACAGACAGCTTGCTTTACGGATCGGAATACGAACGCAATACATTTGCATCTAATGCAATTGATGAAGACATGCCTTGTGTTGTTTGCAGAGTGAGAACTGCAACAACAACGCTTATGATTCCAGGTAGAAAATCGTGTTACAGTGGATGGAACATTGAATATACCGGACTATTAGCTTCAGGTTTTCAAAATTTCAGTCCATCATCTTATATATGTGTGGATATTCATCCTGAATTTATACCTTCAGGTCAAGATAACAAAAACGGCCATCTGTTTTACGTTGTCGGTTACAAATGTGGATCGCTTCCTTGTCCTCCGTATCACGACAACAGGGTCGCCTACTGTGTCGTTTGTTCTAAATAAAACAGAACAAAAATGATTTTTTTTTCAATTTGATCATGCAGCCATTAGTTTAAACAATTTTTTATTCAAATAAGTTGAATTAGATTGGGCAACAGGCCTATCCTATGTAAGCCCTCTCCACAAAACAAGGTACAATATATTACATTTAAACAAAGCATTACATACACAAACTTAAAGAATTAATTTTTCAAAAATACGTTTTAGCTGACTAGAATAATGCTTCAAATAGTTAACTCAGATCAAAAGTATGACTATTCAACCATGTAGCTATGGCACGAATACAATTGGTCGTAATATGTCATTCAATAATGTGGGAATGGGTTGGATGGGTGTCTTAATTTCTGAATTTGTTTAGTTTTATTTTCACTCTGAATATTGTTTATGCTGTAAATATTTTCATACAAGGGAAATTTAAACTCATAAGTGAAATTAAACTGACAACGACACGACCAAAAACAAAAAAGGCAAACAACACTTCTAAGCCACAACATAGAAAGACTGAACAAAACGAACCCAAACTAAAACCTGTGGTGATGTCACAAGTTCCATAAGGGTAAACAGAACCTGCTCTGCAAATGGTACCTGTCGTGCTCATGTAAGTACAAACTAAGTGGTACTTTGAATTCAGTAGGGCATCTTCTGGAAAATGAGGACGTGCTATACGATTGATTGATTGATTTTGGGTTTTAAAGGCTACCCCATGTAATATTGGCTATATCATGGTGTTCAACTTTTATTGATGTAGAAAGCTATAGTGACCGGATAGGACCGCCGATCTTTCACGGTGTCTGTAAAGGAACATTAGCTGTCAAATGCACGATCATCGATTGACTCAAACTTTAATATTCGACTTCTTATATATACTGAAACGTATATCTAAATTGAAAAGAAGTCATAAACAAAACAATTACAATGCATAAACTGGAACGTATGTATCTGCACTTCGTGTGTACTTAAGTCTACACTCAATATAATTAACCATCGAGGTGACCTTCCTAAAACTGTTTACCGATAGAACATAGACATACCAGTAGATATAAATCGATAGCGAACTAATGCATTTGGATTTTTCAAGGTTTGTTTGCTTTCATACTATAAGTTAAAACAGTATGTTGATAATCGGGTTATAAAATAGCGATAGTTGAATATCTTGTGCATGTTGAATGCAATCTATCTATTTGATCTATTATTGCATCAATGATCTGTTAAATATCCATGCAATATTTCTTCAGAAAGTAAACATAGCAGCACGAACATTAATAAAACCTGTACATCTTTGATCGATTGAAAGAACAATGTTCCTAGCTTTCTGGAAATGAAATCGGGTTTGGTTATATATCTCAATAACAAATTCTACATATTGACTAAAATGGTAGAGACAACTTGTTTAAAATATACATTGTACTTAAATACAGTATATGTCATTCAACAAACTTCTGTCTTAAATACAGACTTCCTAAAAATGTGTTTGTAAATTTCAAAATAAATAAACATACAATAGAATTGAGAAAAGAAAGGCGGAATGTGACATAGAAAGCCTATATCTTGTAAAGGTTGATGATTCCATTCACTTGTGGAAGAATGTTCATATTATTTTTTATTTATTACCAAGGTTTAACCGATGAATACTCCTTGTTCCTTAATTGCGCCCCACCCCCAATTTACCTTCCACCAGTATCTATCAAATTCCACAGATGAATTACTTTATAAACAATTTAATAATGTCCGAAGATAAATGTTACCACGAAGTAATAGCACAGAATCATATTTTAAATTGGAGTGAAATCTATTTTTTATGATCTAGTATACTTATTGAAAGACAAAAAAGGGATTGTTAGAATGCTGAATTCAAATAATCTTGACAGAACGGCCTGTATGAATAATAGAAATGGTGTTAATAAGATTATTTAAAAAAAACGGAGAATACAAATAACGAAACTAACTTTATAATTACATACATCCGAATAAGTGATTTAAAGAATCCAAATGTTCTATATTAATATAAACTCTTTCAACAGGAATTGGTAAATAAAGTCAACAGTAGTATACCGCTGTTCGAGAGTTATAAATCGATTTGGAGAAAATAAATCAGCGTTCCAAACTAAAACCGAAGGAAACACATCAACTATAAGAAGAAAACAACGAAACAACAGGAACACTAAAGTAAAGTGCAACAAAAAATCAAACGACAATGTAACACACCAAGAAACGAACCATAACTAAACACATTTATTTAAAAACCAGTTGTTGGCATGAAACGGGTTATGTTCTTCTCATATATGTTATATTGGTTATTCTCATAGGATTTTGTCTAATGCTTAGTCCGATGCTGTGTGTGTTACATTTTAATGTTGTGTCGTTGTTCTCCTCTTATATTTAATGCGTTTCCCTCAGTTTTAGTTTGTTACCCCGATTTTGTTTTTTGTCCATAGATTTATGAGTTTTGAACAGCGGTATACTACTGTTGCCTTTATTTATGATGGTATGATACTAAACCCCTAACGGGAAGGATTGTGCCTGATATTCATATGATGAAGACATAATCTTTCAATCAGTTTAATTGAAGTCTGGAGCTGGCATGTCAGTTAACTGCTAGTAATCTGATGTTATTTATGTATTATTGTCATTTTGTTTATTTTCCTTTGGTTACATCTTCTGACATCAGACTCGAACTTCTCTTGAACTGAATTTTAATGTGCGTATTGTTATTCGTTTACTTTTCTGCATTGGCTAGAGGTATAGGGGAAGGGTTGAGATCTCATAAACGTGTTTAACACAACCGCATTTTTGCGCCTATCCCAAGTCAGGGGCCTCTGGTCTTTGTTAGTCTTGTATTTTTTTAAATTTTAGTTTCTTGTCTACAATTTGGAGTTTAGTATGGCGTTCATCATCACTGAACTAGTATATATATTTGTTTAGGGGGCAGCTGCAAGACGCCTCTGGGTGCGGGAATTTCTCGCTGCATTGAAGACCTGTTGGTAACCTTCTGCTGTTGTCTTCTCTGTGGTCGGGTTGTTGTCTCTTTGACACATTCCCCATTTCCATTCTCAATTTTATAAGATAACAACTGTAATTTACCGGACTTGCTACAGGATATTTTATGGAAAAATGGTGGGTTGAACCTGGTTTTGCGGCTAGCCAAACCTCGCGCTTTTATGGCAATGTTAAATATAACACTATTACAAACAACATTACATGACAGGACTACATTACAAATAAGTATAAGAACATTTATGACTGAGAAATACACAAATAAACAATCAAATAATACATTTCGACATGCTAATAGTTATAAAAGGTTCCAGGCTTCTAATGTAATAAGCCAGACGAGCGTTTCATCTACACAGGACTCATAAATGACACTCAAAATAGTCAGAGAGCCAAACAAGTATAAAGTTAAAGAGCGTTGATGACCTAAAATTCCAAAAAGTTTGCCAAATACTGCTAAGTTTATCTTTGCCTTGGATAAATAATCTTTAGTATTAGAATAATTCATACTTTTGCAATAAATTAATAAAAAAAATACCATATAATTGATATTCAGGTCAACAACGATAGGCTGACTAACCATAGAAAAAGCGGGGAACTAAGTGACTTATGTCACATACTTGAATATCGATTGAGCACGATCAATTGAACTTTAAACAATGTGAAAACATAATGAATCTAAACTTATAATAGAAACAGCTGTTCTATATATATGAGCCAAGGCTCCGCATTGAAGGCCGTACTTTGACCTTAAATAGTTGACTTTCACAGATTGTAACTTGGGTAGAGAGTTGTCTCATTGGCTCAAACCACATATTCTTATATATATATATATATATAGAACAAAATGATAGTATAATTTTCAAAACAAAATTTAAAGAATCAATTTCGGACTATTTTTGTACCAAGTCAGGAAAATGACCATTGTTACATTATAGTTAGTTTCTGTGTGTGTTACGTTTCGGTGTTGTGTCTCTGTTGTGTCGTAGTTCTCTTATATTTGATACGTTTCCCTCAGTTTTAGTTTGTAACCCGGATTTGTTTTTTCTCTATCGATTTATGAATTTCGAACAGCGGTATACTACTGTTGCCTTTATTTCCAAAAACAACCCCTTCTCGAACTAAAAAAGTAAATACATAGAATTGATATGACAAGCCATTTAAACTATCAAGTTTCAATCACTAGTATCTATTTCAGAGTTCTGCTTAATCATGATGTTTAAAAAAACTTGACAAAGATACCAACCTCATAATTTGGTACTCAGACTTGCATTTCGTCTACAAAACACTCCATTAGTGATTGGCTAAAAATGTCAATAATACGATGTCCAAGAGCATCCATAACATAAATTCAAAAAGTTTTTATAAAAACACAGCTATGGTTATTTTTCATGGTCTAGAAAATCCTTAGTATTTCGAAAAGTTCAAAGTTTTCTATTCAGTTTCTTTTTCCATTGACCACACACCCATGGTGATCATAGGTTGTAAAAATAGCTAGTTTATTTTTATATTCAAAATTTGAAAGTTCGACTCGGGGCATTTGGCTTTTATTAGTCTTGAAGACTAAAGTCACTAACAAGTTGAAACAAAAGCTGATTCAATGATATAGTGATGTAAAGTTATTGATTGATTGATAGTGTTCAGAGGCATGCACTCAGATTGAGAATTTATTGGAAGACGAGCTACAAGTTTTATAAAAGATTATAAACACTGGCTAAATTTTCTCGTGAATTATGGGCCAGTGACAGTTTTGTTCTTAACTATCATAATACCTTATTTCGTTCATTGTACAAGTATGCCATAAACTATAAACAATGCCCTTCTACATGTATGGTCTCTTCAGTTATGCTCGTGAAAACCCTAAAATACAATAAAAACCTGTAACAAACAATTATGTTGCCAGGTAATGTGATGACCTTAACAACTAATACTTAGATGTATATAATTGATTTTTTTATTATCTATTACTGTGTGTGGTACATTTTAATGTTGTGTCGTTGTTCTCCTCTTATGTTTAATGCGTTTCCCTCAGTTTTAGTTTGTTACCCCGATTTTTTTTTTTGTCCATGGATTTATGAGTTTTGAACAGCGGTATACTACTGTTTTATGGTAATGATGATCAGGATAATTACATTAATACAGTAACGTATTGACAGGGTAAGGACGAATATGCATCTACATTGTACATTCAAGACCGTACGCTTCACAGAGTCATATAGTTAATACGTATGTCACTACTACAGATAGTATGAGGCCTCCTCTGAACATCTGAAGATCCCCACTATGTATTGGTTACACAAACTACAAAAAAACCCGTTCAATATTGTTTCATCTCGGTCCTTATGATTGTTTTACTCCTAATCTTACGGTGCTTTTATTAAGTTCCATAAATACTATCAAAGAACGTATCGATGTATTTTATTAAAACTTATGAACACAGTGGAACTAGCCATTTTATAAGTGTAAACAATTCAATTGATGTTTTTTGACAAATCACATGCTTTGGTTGTTCTTTTGACTTTCTACTCTTTTCACCACACTTTCACCCAATTAAGACGATAACACGTTAGTTAAATATGAGTATTCACCCTGCTTTGTGCTAGACCAACACTCAGAGCCGGACTTTCAACGTGCTATTATGCAATGTGACGGTCCACAAGATGACATGTCACCTTACTCTGACACATGATTCTGACTCCGAACAGACCAACATTTGCTCTTACTCCTTAATGCTTTATGATAAGCAGAGAAGCAGCAAATGCCAAAGCTTGGACCCGGCAGGAGTTCGAAACCACGACTCGAGCACTCAAGGCGTACACGCTAACACGAGACAACAGAGGCGAACAATCACGTTTCATGTACACAATCATGAATAAGTTAAAGGACTAGCACACTTAACAATGGACAAAGAACATCGTATTCAGTGTAGCAATCGCACCTCTGGGTCATAAAACATCTAACAAAGACTTTATCAAAAAGTTGTTGCAGTTGATATATAAAACAGCACTAGCATATAAAATACATGTTCTCAATAAAGTACAAATTAATGACAATATACTGATAAGGGCGAACAACACTGCTACTGCATTTGTTTTCTACATAAATTGAACCTGTAACACGTGTTCACACACATTGATCATCCTTTTAACGGACAATGACTTTTATATATCAGCTATTGTACTCATGTACGGCACATGCAACCTGTTTGAGCAAGATGTCTGTTGAAAAGTTATCATGTATATTGAAAGATATTTGTTTTCAAATGGAGGAACCACTGAAACACTTCATACTATTCATAACTGTGTGAAAGATATATCCCTACATATTTTAGTGACATATTACAAATCGCTATAAAACAAATTTCGTAATTAATCAGAGACAACAAAGGTTAACAAAGAGAAAAAGACGGGCAAAAGATACCAAAGGGACATTTAAACTCATAGATAAAAACAAAAACTGACAACGCCATGTCTAAAAAAGAAACAGACAAGCAGACAAATGAAATTACGCAAGACACGACAAAATACCAAAAGACTCAGCAACAAGCACCCCACCAAAAACAGAGGGTGATCTCAGATGCTCCAGAAGGGTAAGCAGATCATGTTCTATATGTGGTATCATTCGTGTTGCCAATATTATAATACAAATCCGGAAAATAGTCTTATTCGATAGTCACATTTGGAGGCAGATCCAGGTAAATTATAATATAATTTTAACCTCAATCGTACTAGATTACGTATATTTTAGACGGGTTCTTTGCATTGTAGTGCTAATTGTGTCATATGTTTTTGTTATTGTTTTGTAACCTGATTGTCAATTGAACATCTTTAACTAGCATCTTGTTTTACAAATACGATCTGCGTTATAGCACATGCTTTCCATTTTTCAACATGGTGATTGAGTTATTTACAATTTTAATTTACGAACAAAACTTTTGTCAAGAAAATTGTATTATGTTTGGATATTGAGAAATGGACCTTGACTTGTACTTTATTAAAAAAGAGCTTACGCATTATTAATATTTTATTTTATGCGTAGGAAGGCTTTCATTGTCACATTGTCGTTAATTGAGAGAATTGCGAGAGATGTTGTATGGGAGAGACAAAAATCGCAGACAAATTATGATTTATTTGGAATTCTTCTTTTTTTACAATGTCTGCAGGTAAGATTTGTTTTATATTTGATAATAATAGAATGATTCATTTGTATGTAGAATACAACCACATAATGCAACATGTTGTTTATCTTACTATTTTGAAACTTTGAAAAATGTTTAAATGATATAAACTAAACATAGAAAGATACTTAGTCAAATGGCATCACAAATGTTGCACCCGTGGTGTTAAATGATCCACCTAATCGCTACGAAATAACGAATTGTTAACATGGTTTAATACGCGCACTTTGTTCGTTTACAATCAAGGATTATCAATCTTTATTTCTACTTCGGTACTGTAATGAGCTAATGGGCTTATAGATATTTTTTGATTGAAACTGTGTGTTATACCTTTTTGAAAGCATTAACATTCAGAAATATATCTCACTTATGCAAAAAAATCTGCTTTTGTGCCGGATTTAGTTATTTTTTAAGGTCCTTTTTTTCATCAGCCCTGTCCACGTTTAATCAATTTCGGATTTTCAAATATTTCGGCCCCTAGCATAACTTGTCGGCATGCATATCTGGTGCATGCACATTGATTCTGTAAATGTTATTATGTCTTTTTTTTTAATTGAAAATAACGTTCTACAGCGAGGGTGTCTTTCAACTGGATAGAAGTGACGGTGTGACTGTTTCCCTTTCAAAACGATCAATGCTCTGTAACATTGTACTTTACTTGCCTGTTTAAATTTGGATTCGAGCGTCCCTGATGACTGTAGACGCAACGAAACGTGATATATTGGTAGCAAAGCTATAAATTTATTACGTTTGGATACCATACGGCATATTTGTTTTGATAGTGATAAAGAGGTAAAACATGCTACAAAGAGAAACAAGTAATCATCTAGCATTCTGGAGATCTTATTGCCAACATATATTTTGAGATGAACGTAGATTCGACAGTTATTCCATCAATTCAACAATAATTTCTACTTCTACAATTATTTCAAATTAAAAAAATATTCCTAATTTGACAATAGTCCTACTTGGACAATTATTCGTTATTCGACAATATAATTCTAATTCGACAGTTATTTCTAAATTCACAATAATTTCTAATTCTACAATTATTTCAAATTCAAAACTTATTGCTAAGTTGATAATTATTCATAATTGGACAATTATTCCTAATTCGACAGTTATTTCTTATTCGCCAAAATTTCTAACTCAACAAGTATTTCAAATTCAACAATTATTCCCCATTCGACAATATTCGTCTATATAGATGACGTTTATTCACTAAATAATTCAAAATTTGGTGACTTTGTTGAACGCATCTATCTCATCGAACTAGAAATAAAGGATCCAACAGATACAGTTAAGTCGGCCTCATAGCTTGACTTACATCTAGAAATTAACAATGATAATCGGTTACAAACAAAACTTTACGACAAAAATGATGATTTCAGCTTTCCAATTGTGCACCAAGAGTTCCAAATAGTGTAGTTGAAATCATCCCTTTGTTAATTTTACGGACGCCATCACGAGTTGGTTGGCCGTTATGGAATAACCGTTTCACAAATGATATAGGATATGTTCCTTTCATCGTACCTATAATTCCCTTCCCTTTCATAAATGACTATTTACCGGATTTGTTATAACATAAGCAACACGACGGGTGTCACAATTTGAGCAGGATATGCTTACCATTTCGGAGCACCTGAGAACACCCTTAGTTTTTGGTGGGGTTCGTGTTGCTTATTCTTTAGGTTTCTATGTTGTGTCATGTGTTTTATTGTTAAACTTCGTACTCTATTTAACCTTTTAAACATTTTTTGATTCGAGCGTCACTGCTGAGTCTTCTGTAGACGAAACGCGAGTCAGTGGTAAATATAAAATTTTGGTCCTAGTATCTATGATGAGTTTATTTGTTTGTTTGTCTTTTTCCTTTTTAGCTAGGCGTTTTCAGTTTATTTTCGATTTATGAGTTTGACTGTCCCTCTGGTATCTTTCGTCCCTCTTTTATTCCTAATTTGACAATTATTCCTAATCCGACAATTTATTAGGTTTACCTATATTTTCAACATTTACACGAGATCCTGTTATAGGCGTTTTTTTATTGGTTGCAGCCAGTTATAATTGCAACCAATGAAAATCATTACGTCGTGTATCAGAAATTCTCCCCTGAGCCACCAAGGGTGAAACGGAGGGTAATGGATTGTAACCCTTGGATAGCGTTAATGCTTGCATAATTATGAACCTAATTAATTGTCGGATTAGGAATAATTGGTCTACATAAGACTCACCAGTGAAGCTTATATCATAGTATTTATACAGCCAAACAAGTACAAAATTGAAGAGCATTGAGAATCCAAAATTCTAAAAAAATTGCATTTCAGTTTTATTATACAAACAACATCTTCTCTTCACCAAAAGATATGGGTCTTTACATTATATCAGTTACGTCTTAAATTAATACATTTAAATGATCTACATTATATTCTCAGATAATAAAACAAAACATAAGAAAATTCAACTATCATGTCCATAAAATGGTTTAAATGCACGGGGTCTGTCAATATGACACATGATATCTACCAAAATTGCACATTAACTCATAGAATAGTATAGCACCAAATCTTTAGGATTACGTAAAAATACTAAGTGATGAAGATATGATTCATACCATTACCAAGTAAAATAATGTCAAACTATTAATATGATATATGTAAAAGATTTTTTTTTCACTTCATAGATCAAACGAAAATATTCACGTTTGCTTGCTGATAGGATATTTCATATTTTTAGAGCATACAGATCAAATTGTTTAGTCTATTAAAATAAATCAAACACATGGAGAGTTGTCTCATTAGCAATCAAACCACATTCTTGTACCCACATATTTAAAACAAACTTGCATTTAAAGCTGTAGTGAACGAACAATAACTCATGCATTGTCAATTTTGTCTGAAATAATTGTCCTTGTGTGTAGAAGGTCCTATTGTTTAGTTTAAACATATTTTATTGTTCCAAAAAGAGACAAATGGATTAGACACAAGTTTTTCAACTTAGTAACGTCTTCTCCTATTGTGCTTGAGGTGTATGTTTTCCTGTATTTTTTTTAAAGTTACGGTGTGTTAAGTTTTTTAGATAACTTCTTTAATATGTGCCACATCATTATCTCAGTTTTGGACATTTTGTGTTCTAAAATTAAAATAAGATATGCACCATCCATTACTGGTTCCTAATTCTTTTCACGTTAAATTTTTCACTTTCAAACATGTATAGGATTTTTAAACATCAGACCGTATCGGCTCTCGAAACTGTGGATTTCCCAAACTATGCAGTTCATACTGAGAAACAGACAATACACAACAAAATTAAAAAAAACCCGAAACATTTTGTAGTATTTAAAATGTGTTTAACAAGGACTTCACCTTTTATTAGATAGCTGTCCTATTAAAATACGTTCTACATAGTCTGATATTTACGCTGGGTCTTCAAAATGTTCGACTAAACATCTTTCTAAAGTATTGACTACTATTCTTTCTACAGTTAAAGATGGGCTTCAAAAATATTGTGAGGAGATATATTCTACCAGTGGTGTTAACCAGATGTGGATTCTCAAAAATTCGAAAGATCTACTGCTTAACCTTCGATCACAATCTTTGCAATTTTGCAGCAACATAAAAACTTTTGATTTTTCTACGCTATATACTACTATTCCCCATGCTCAGTTGAAAGATCGACTTCACCAACTCATAAAACAGAGCTTTTTCTATAAAAATGGGAATCGTAGATACAAATTTCTTGTTTTGGGATACAATACTTCATATTTTGTGAAGAATCACACTGAATCTCCCAGAAAATATACTGAAGATGATATTATTAAAATGCTGGACTTTTTGATCGACAATATATTTGTTGAGTTTGGAGGATTTATATTTCAACAGACAGTCGGTATTCCAATGGGTACTAATTGTGCACCCCTGCTGGCTGATTTGTTTTTGTATTCGTATGAAGCAGAATTTATTCAGAACCTTCTAAAAGACAAAAAGAAAAAGCACCTTGCGAAATTCTTTAATTTTACTTTTCGATATATTGATGATGTTTTATCGTTGAACAACCCATACTTCAGCCAATACTTACATCTCATATATCCCAGTGAACTTGAAATTAAGGATACTACTGATACTAGAAGGACTGCTTCATACCTTGACCTTTTCCTCAATATTGACGTAGATGGACGACTTCACACAAAAATCTATGATAAACGGGACGATTTCAACTTCCCAATTATCAATTTCCCATTTCTCAGCAGTAACATACCCTCTGCCCCTTCGTATGGTGTTTACATATCACAATTGATACGTTATTCACGTGCTTGTTCACACTATACGGACTTCATATACAGGAGTGTGCTCCTTACGCAGAAACTGCTCCAACAAAGTTATGAGGAGGACAGATTAAAATTGACACTCCGTAAATTTTATGGACACCATCACGAATTGGTTGATCCATATAATGTCTCTTTAACCAAACTAGCTAAGGACATTTTTACCACATGGTAGATTGTGGTTTGTCATTATGTCGTCTAATCTTTTAATTACCAAACGTGACTTATTCCCGATTGTGACCGTTTTGCTGAATGTGAATTCGCATTACTATAAGACGTGTTTCTGTACTTGTTTATCCCAAATTCATGTATTTAGTTTACATGTTTAATGTTATATTTGTAATTCTCATCAGATTTTGTCAAATGTGTTGACGTCTTCTTATTATATATTTAGGTATGACGTATAGAAAAATTAACCACCTCCTCTTTATTAATTATATTAAATTTTGTACGATTATTTACGTTTGAAGTTGGATTCATAACAAACTGGACATATATATATTACAGTTAATTGCTATTAATAAGTATTGCAATATGCATTTTGTTTAAATGAATTATCAGTATTTAGTTCTAAATCAATCCTAATTCTATCTCATTTTTGAATGATAGTTTTTCATATGTGACGTCATGCTGTTTCTAAATTTCATAAATTCAAATGTGGCATAACGTTTCTGCCTTTTCGCCATCGTATGTGACGTCACAATTTTTTTAATTACGTTGACGCTTGGACTGATTCGGATGTGTGTCTATTTTGTGATAAACTTGGGTTTAGTTTTCTGTAATTAGTTAATATTTCAGTTTCATTATGTATATCTCTTTCATATTCATTTGTTAACATTTAATGTTTGCAATAGCATTAAGTATTCTATATAATAAGGATGTTCTTATCCCGTGCATAAAAACAATGCCGTATTTGTCAAAACCTTTTCAACTTTTAATCTTCAGTGCTGTACAACTTTGTACCTTTTTCACGTTCGATCTTTTATATCTAGGCGTTATGTATTCAGGTTTAGTTTTCTGTAATTAGTTAATACTTTAGTTTCTTTGTGTATATCTCTTTCATATTCATTTGATAAAATTTACTGTTTGCAATAGCATGAATTGTTCTATATAGTAAGAATGTTCTTATCCCGGGCATAAAAACAATGCCGTATTTTGCGAAACCTTTTCAACTTTTGATCTTCAGTGCTGTACAACTTTGTACTTTTTTCACTTTCGATCTTTTATATCTGGGCGTCACTGGTGAGTCTTGTGTGGGCAAGGCGCGTTTTTGGCGTATTGAATTTTAAACCTGATACTTTTTGTTATCTATTAATCATGTTTTTCTGTGTCTAATATGTTCTCCTATTTATTTGTATTGTAGTCCTGTAATATTATGTTGTCATTTCAATGTTATATTTAACTTTGCCATTAAAGTGCGAGGTTTGGCATGCCTTAAAACCAGGTTCAACCCACCACTTTTATTCCCCTTTAAAAGTGTCCTGTACCAAGTCAGGAAGATGGTCATTGTTATATATTGTTCGTTTCTCTTTGTGTTGCATTTTAACGTTGAGTCGTTTGTGTTTTCTCTTATTTTTGAGATATTGAGATAAGACGTGGCACGGTACTTGTCTATCCCAAATTCATGTATTTGGTTTTCATGTTACATTTGTTATTCTCGTGGTGTTTTGTCTGATGATTGGTCTGTTTCTGTGTGTGTTGCGTTTCGATGTTGTGTCGTTGTTCTCCTCTTATATTTAATGCGTTTCGCTCGGTTTTGGTTTGTTACCCCGATTTTGTTTTTTGTCCATGGATTTATGAGTTTTGAACAGCGGTATACTACTGTTGCCTTTATTTTTCAAAGGAAATATTTTGTTTTGAATATTTACTTGTTTCCAGTATGTTCTTGTTAAATGTGCCTGATTGGGTAGTATAATTTAACAATTACGGTCAAATCAGTGCTTGGGGCAGAGAGATGAGAGTTTGTTTTGATATATGAAGTACAGAAACAAAAGATCTGTTCCTTTGCGTTTTGTGAGTTTTTTTTGTCAGTGGATGTAATGATTTTTTTACTTGGATAGATATCCTCTATTAAATTAGAAATCAGTAAATGAACCTTTCAAATAAAGAGCAATAGGATACAACAATGATTTGAAACTACAAGAATAAACGTTTTCAAGAGCGGATAGTGCCTTATATTAGAATATTAGGTCTGCAGCATCTATAAGTAGCCATTCTGCCAATGGCTATAAACAGTCAAGAAGTAAATTCTCCCTTCTGGCATGAGCTAACCGGAAGTTTTGTTAAACATCAAGTCATACCTATTTGAAACAATGCATGATATCTACCCTGAACTAGCTATGATATTCGTTTTGAGAGCAATTGAAACTTTGAAGATGATATAAATGCATATTTTACTTCGTAACAAAACTTTCATTATCGTTTAGTGCCTAAAACGTTTGCCCAGAGTTAACAGAGATATGTGAGATTTGTAAAAAGTCAACTTCCACTTGGATAGCTGAAGGTAGGGACAGTATTTACACATTTTCTAATTTAAAAACTGCTCGTTCTCTGAAGTAAACTGCAACCTTTGTATATTAAAGTTACTTTTGCTTTAAAAAAACCACTGAAGATCAGAAATCATGATATATCAATCGAAGTAACACCTGTTACGTCTGAACACACTTTTATGTATCAATGTTCGTTTGATAAAACTTTTAAATACACCTTTATTTCAAATTGAATTCATAATTTGAAAATAAACTGCCATCACCCTGGATAAAATAAATAAAGACAAACAGACAACCAAAAGTACTCGAAATACAACAACAAACATAATAAAACTGAGCAAAACGAACAACGCCAAAAACTGGTTAGGATTTCAGATGCTCCGGAAGGGTAAGTAGGTGTGACACCCGTCGTGTTGCCCATGTATAAGTGCAAACCTGGTAATCAATCTAATTCTGCAGGACAGATTCGGGGGAAGTGAACGTGATTTATTGCTACATAAACAGTCTTCAATTAAAACATGTATCTCAAAAGGTTTTGGGATTTTAAAGTATTGGTGGTTTGTTCCTTTTGTTAAGCAGATTCTTAAGATGCAGCAGTTATATTTCTAATACAACATCATTATGAGTTTTCCTCAAGTTAGATTTGATGGGACTCTTTTTCTGTGTATATTTGGGGTATAATGCTAAAGATTAAAACATAAATTTCTTCAGTTGCAATCACTTTAAGGTTAGGGTAAAAGTTATGATAAATTGACTGGACTATAACACAGACTTATCATGTGAATGATAATCCTGGTATCTTTGTATAATGTAAATGGTTTTACTTTGTAGTACTGAGATCCCCTGGTAAGTATATGCATTAACGTTTTAAGTCATTAATTCAGACAACCATACATCTGCAACTGAACTGTCACTCCACCTGTTAACTCTTTTCTGTTTCTTATATCAAAATTCAACTATTCTCTACGAAACAAAGTCGACAACCATAATGTAGCGACAGTTGTTGAAGTAGCATTTAACACTACCCAACAAAACCAACAACATATTGGTGAATACAAGTTTTGTAAATGTGACAGGCGATGTAAGCGAAGGAAACGTTCCCTATAATGTCATCTAGTTCTTATCCTGCTTTGCCTAAATTATAATGATAACACTACAATAAACAAATTTATATATCAAACGCATTAAAATATTATATCATTTTTGGATTGCAAATGGTTCAAGTGTGTGATGACACTACAAATGAATTATCTTGTGAAGGGTGAAACTTTACACACATTACGATCACCAATGCTACGTATGGCCAAAATGAAGTAACGACATGCCCACATTCGTCTGTTGGTCCGTCATTTTCATCTCCATGCTCTGTGCATGTACATAAAAATATCGAACTATTGTGTCAAAACCAAACGACTTGTTCAGTAACTCCTTCCAACGTTACATATGGCGGCGACCCATGTCCAGGCATATATAAATATCTGACGGTTTACTACATATGCTCAGGTAACCCACCTTCTCTCATGACATTATACTATCAATCTTAATTGTTAGAGTAGACTCATATTTTAGTCTTGGAACGTCAAAAGATCTGCCTTTTACTAGTAGTAATGGCTTTACCAGAACCGCTTGAAACCAAACTGTCAGTGTCAAGTATGCATAAATGCTTTAGAAATAAAGTTACTGCTCGTTTTTTTAACATGCACGAAGGAGAAATATCTGCTCATGCAACTGAAGTACGTGTAGGTAACAATCAAACATAAACAAACAATGATAAAAATTTAAAATATTTTGTTTTAGAACGCAAACTTCATGGATATACAATTAAATACATGTATTTAGTTCAAAACTAATAAAATAAAACATAGTATATATGTTACAGGGAATGTGTGAAATCAGGGATTTTGTAAAATCACTGAAATTTCAGGGAATTTGTAAAATCACTGAACTGATTAGTGATTTTATAAAATCCCTGATTTTGCCTAGTGATTTTACAAAATCCCTGAAATAATAAAGATCTTTTTTTTACAGATTCACTGATTAAATTCAGGGGATTTGTAAATAAACTCATTCGTTTTATTAAGAATTTGTGTGAAAAAAAGACTACAACATTAACATTCGATAAGTTAAAGGTTAATCTAGCCTTTATTTTATATATAAAAAGAAAATAAGTATTATTAATTTGCTGCCTTCAAAAAAAACATTTATATTCACAAAATATTAATAAAAAATAAGAACAAAAGAAAATATAGGTAAGAATACTTTGTTTTGTACTTGCATGTTTATGAATAGGTTCTAACCAAGCAAAAATAAAAAAAAGTTTTACCTACTTTGGTCATATATCAGATACATGCATTGTATCACAAAGTGATAAACATTTTGAGAAGTTTCTAAACTTTCTCAACTCAATTCAAATAAAGTTAATTTTTGTTTATAAATGTAGGTATGAAGTTCTTCAATGTGAAGATTTGAAAAAAATTGTTAAAAACGGTATTCATCAGATGAAGATGTTTTTAAAATGTTTTGTATGTCTTGAAGACATGGACAGCATAGTTAAGAAAATTCACATATCAATAGCTTATTGTGGTAGGGACAAAATGGTATTAAAAGTACGCGAATAGAAAGTGTGCAAATGTTTCATACAAAGCTTTAGAACTTTACAAGGAACTTTGAGAAGAATGTCATCTAAAAAACGTAGAGCTGCTACAGCTAAGTATTGTCGTTAAGTCTTTAAAAAGCAAAGATATCAATTTTCCGAGGACATGTTCAAACATGCATCAAAAAGCAGGGCAATAATGTAACAGTAGATGTCACACAAACTTGCCATGCAAAAATTAGAAAATTCACAGTGGTCTTAATATCCTTTTATAATGCCTTTTAGTCATTATCATTATACCCTGTTGTTTATTAAACAAATATGTTTCCAAATCATTAGTGATTATTGGTCTATTTTTATATTAGGAAAAACATATTTCTAATAGCATGTTATACTTTATTGTAATCAGGGATTTTACAAAATCCCTAGCTCTATTTTCAGTGATTTTGTGAAATCCCTAACAATTTCAGGGATTTAACAAAACCACTAAAGCTGTTACTGATTTTATAAAATCACTGATTAGTACAGTGATTTTACAAAATCCCTGATTTTACAAATTCACTGTAACATATATACTGAACACGTGTATTGTCGAACCAATTACTTGTGGCTAAAAAGTATTCAATAACATTACAGAAGTTACAAATAATTAATATATTATGTTTTCAGGATCTGGCATGCTGCCTCTTTACTGTGATAAACCTTCAATGTGCACCTCACCTGGTGTAGCATGTGCTTCGTCTAACATCATCCAGAAAGGTTCAGGATGTCCAACAACAACTACTCCTGAACCAATGGTAGCGACTCCTGGTCCTCACCGCCATTGCAGGAAGAGACATCAACTACATACTTAGTCCCGGTTTTTAGTGGAGTTCTTTTAGTGGAGTGGTTTTTGGTGGAGTTCTTTTATTTAAGGCATATAAACGTCTTATTAAAACAAATATACAAGAATAAACGCTAATTACATGCAGTAAAGTGACATTTACTTATTATTTATAACTGTCTTTAGGTTTTATGAGTCTTCGTTTACTCCTTGGTTTTGATTGTTATTGTCTTTCTTCATATAAGAACCTGGTCGATAATTTGTTTAAATGAAAGTACCACATCATTGATTGGCTGTGTCTAAAGAGGTCCTTTACAAAAGTAAAAAATCGATTGAAAAAAAAACCAAATCCGGGTTACAAAATTAAACAAAGAAAACACAGCGACTATAAGAGGAAAACAACGAAACAATAGAAACACTGAAGTGCATCAAAAACAAAGCGAATGCAACATACATAAAAACGAAGCATTAGAAAAAAACTGTACCAATTGAAAATAAAAAAATGTATGAAACATGACATATTGTTTAAAGCGAGCGTAATTCAGTAAAAACTAATGGGAAACATCATGTTTAGCTCTGTGTGGCAATTTTGATTTTATATCTGATTTAATTCCTCTTGTTTTGTTCGTTGTACGTTCCTTCGAGAGGCATCTACCCTGAACATTAACCATGAAATAATTATGCAAATGATATGGATTCATTTTAATAAATTTAAGCCATGTGAATGGTTTAATGGAAATTAACAAATTACCAAATAGATTAAATCCAAGCAATGAATGATTAAATATGAGAAAAAGATGTGGCATGAATACCAAATGAGACAACTTTTTACAAGAGACCAAACGACGCAGAAATTAACAAATTTATAAAATGAAAACCTATATGAAAGCTAGAAGATGACGTATAGGTGTTAATGATTAAACTATCTATCAGGGACCAAATTATACAGAAGAGAAGATGTGTAAATTATTGTATTGCGACTATGTTGTATAAATTTAGAAGCCTAATATCACTGGTATATTTTTTCATTAGATATTGAACCAGTAGTCTTTGTTATTTTCAGGGGCAAGGATGACCGAGTGGTTCAAGTACTGTTCCCCTAGCAAGTCAAAACATTGACTTATGGGTAATATGTCGAGGATTGTAAGTTGTTATGATGAAGGTCAATCAACCTCATCGTGCATTCAACTTTTCTTCGACAATAATCAACAGAGCTAAAATTGGCGTTGAATATTAATCAATCAATTAATTTTGTTCAGAATTATTCAAAAGGGAAAAACTTCTTTATATATTTGTGATATAATAGAATATCATAACATGGCATGACCTTGACCTGAGGTGTCGAAATGATTGATAGTCACAAAGAAATCAATATAATTGGGAGATATCCCCACAATGATGATAACCATAAAGATATCAATAGACTTGGGAAAAAACCCATAATGATGATAACCACTAAGAAATATATAGATTATGGAAATCACCAGATCGAAACTGAACAGTAAAAAAATAACGGAATACCAAAAGACACAAAGTTCCGAAAAGGATTAATAATTACTGAAAGCCAACAACATAAAAATGAGTCACATAAAGTTTCTGTTATGTTAATATTCCCTTCTTTAATTTCACCGTTCAAAACAATTATAATGTATGTGGCATTTTTGTTTTAACACACACTAAACCCTTAAATTTACAGTTGCCCTCTTTGTGTTTACGCTATACCTTAGTATTGGATAAGTCTATCGTTAGTTCAGGACTTGGGCGCCACAACCTAGTGTTGAACCATTCTGCCTTCAAACCTGAACACGTGACGCAAAACCATTAAAAGTTGACGGCACACCTTCGCAAACGTACGCGAACCCTTGAAGGAGGACGGTGCACCCTTGAAAACGTACGCGGATTATTCTGAGATAAATCTAATCTTTGAAGGCCAACCCCTGAATCATAAGTATGCAGTAATTCTAAAAAGGAATAATGTGTACATCAATATTGCGAGTTTCCATATACTAGTATCACTGTCTTCGCCTTTAGTTACAGAGTGCCTTCCTCCCACGCCTAGCAAGGACACATTTTGATCATCAGTAGACTTCAATGAAAGTTGTACCATTTAAAAATTAAATTCTAAGACATGCTTATAACAACCGTAAGAATATTCAACGATAAAATTCATCTTATAAGTAAATCATATAAAAGAGGGACGAAAGATACCAAAGGGACAGTCAAACTCATAAATTTAAAACAAACTGACAACGCCATTGCTAAAAATGAAAAGGACAAACAAACAAGAGCACATATAAACTGTCACTTTTGCTATTCACCATTTTTCTCTGTTCTTTATAATTTTGCACCCATATTTCTCTGTTGTCTATATCGTTCGCCTCCCATATTTCTGTATTTTTTTATTTAAGCACCCTATATTTCTGTATTCTCTTTATTTTTGCATCCCATATTTCTCTATTATTCCTATATGTGCACCCCATATTTCTCTTTTCTTTATGTTTTGCACTCCATATTCCTCTATTCCTATATTTATCACCCCATATTGCTCTATTCTTACAATGTTTGCCTCTCTGATTTATTTTCTGTTTATATTGTTGCTTCCAATGTTTCCGTATTCATTATATTTTAGCACCACCAATTTCGCTGTTCTTTATATTTTAGCACCCCATATATCTGCATTCTTTATAATTGGCAACCCATATTTTGTTATTCCTTATATTTTTGCGTCCCTTATTTTTTTATTCTTAATAATTGTTGCCGTCTCAAATTTCTCTTATCTTTAAATTTTGCATCTCATACATTGGTAATTGTCTATTCTTTATATTTTTGCATCCCAAATTTCTCTTTTCTTTATATTTTAGCTCCCCATATTTCTCTATTCTTAATGTTTGAGCACCCATATTTCGGTTTTCTTCATACTCTGGTATCTCATATTTCTCTTTTCATTTTATTTGTGGCCATTATTCTGTATTCTTTGTGTTTTCCCAATTATTCGGTATTCTCGCTGTAAACCTCATCCATATCCCCCTATAAAGTATAGATGGACCAAATTCATACTTCATGTTTTTTTAAAGATAAAAAACAATTACGACCAGAGATAAATAGTGAACATCTAAATACATGTTCTTTATAAAGACATCGTTTTTTAATCACCAGATGTGCTATCTCTAAGGTTTTCAAGAATCTGATGTTCAGCAGTTGTCGTTTGTTGATGAGGTTCATATTTTTTTCTCGTTTTTATACAGATTATACCGTTGGTTTTCCCGTTTGAATGTTTGTAAGTAAATATTTGGTGGTCTTTATAGCTTGCTGTTCGGTATGAGCCAAGATTCCATGTTGAAGACCGTACCTTGATCTATAATGGTTTACTTTTTTAAATTGTGACTTTGATGGAGTGTTGTCTCATTGGCATTCATACCATGTCTTCCTATATCTATGTATCCGTTTAGCTAATTATTTTGGAGTGTCATTTTAATTATGTATATGACCATATGACTAAATCGAAAAGCTATAATGTGGCCAGAATGTGTACAGATAATGATAAATCAAAATATTTGAAACGCTTCAAAGGCATATAATTGATACAACGTTTTAGAAAAAAATTATCAAGACTAATAAATTTTAACATACGTATTTAATGATAATTAATTGGAGAAGAGTTGATTTATAATGCCATTATACATTGTTATATTTATTGAAACCAGCGCATGTGCATGTAAATCATTATTGTATAGAGACATTCGGAAATATAATAAAGGTTTTGAATGACTACTGAATCAAATATATCTAATATGTACTGTATTAGTTTAGGTTTCATTTTACAACAGATTTAAGTATATAACTGTTCATTGACCTTATCAAAATATTACTTGGGAATTTCCAACTAAACTTCCACTGACCCAAATTGTTTAATGATATAGACGTCGATCATATTAAAATGCTGTTAACAAGACACTTTGAAAGGTTGTGCTAAGGATTAGACTATTCATTTACAGGTAGAATATATTTTTATCTAAACTTTACCTGTCAAAATCAAAAAATACTGATGCTTTTACAATTTAAATCAGATCATAATGACAAAGTAGTTGTATCTTCATCGGTTTCTTACATAACACATTACATAACTGTGTTTAATTTGTTAAAACCTTTAAAAGTATGCACGCTTAAACTCAAAATAAATTTTCTATAGCAGATACAACAATTGTATCATCCGATTGGAATGTTGTTACCTAAATAGAAAACCAAAAAAACCGAAATTTATGTATATCGGTTATTTATTAATTATATTCTGTCTTTAAACGCGGTTAGTAATTTAAAATTGATCATATTTTATTCTGTCTAAGCGCATTTCCTAGTCATTAAACAGTTCGGAGTAATTTTGACAAATACAACAGGTATAAAGAAGAAAAATGAAACAAGCATCTAAGTTTATAAAAACTACATTAAGAGTTTATTCAATAAAACTTGATAAAATGATTTAACCGATTCAAATATTTGTTACAAGTAAGGTTCTTTAATAAAACAAGACAAAAGTTTTATAAGGTCAATTAATGACTCGAAAATTTTGACAATACAATATTATCACTGAAAACGTTTTTGACGCATATGGAGATTCTTTTAAAGAGGCATTAAAAAACAATGCAATATATTAAATATGAATCGTTATATACAATGGGAATATATTCTCTTGATGGTTGATATACATATAATCATTTATTTCAAAATAAATAAATACGAAACAATTAAAGTAAAGTACAAATATCTGATTATTTAGAAAAATGCTATGTTAATTGGAGTGGTTTAATGACTTAAATAGCATAACGAATCCACTCTCGTCAGTGTTATGGGCTTTTAAAACAACTTGAGAAAAACATTGCATAAATTCATATGTTAATACATTGTTTGTATGTTTAGGAAGCTGAAATTCACAATGCTTAATTTTTTCATTGTCCAATATATGCAGTGTACATGAGGCATTTGCTGTCATGTCATCCTTTATCAATGTTATGATTTAACTTTATTTCAATTGATTGGCAGTAAAGACATTAAATAACATATTATCAATTTGAAATCGAAATACCAACTAAAGACATGTTCTTAATTTCATGTTTTTGCATTTATTGTAAAAAAACTTCAATTTTAATTCTATCGTTACTGACTGATTATTGTTTTACATGACACGTGCGTTTGTCCTACACAATTGTAGGCTTGGGATCTATGATGAGTTTATTGTATATACATTTGAGTAATTAGGTTCTAATCTATATTTTTTCTGTATCGTTTTTTTTCTAGGTACAATATTACAATTTGTAACTTTTGTTTATTCATGCAATATATGCATCATTCCATTACTTCACTCCTGTGCATAGGTAGATAAAATGATTTTTCTTTTTCTACATGTGAAATAAAATATGTGCGCTAGCATGAAAGAAATTATATTCTGATCAATAAAAATTCGCAACCCCTTACAAATAAAAATAGTTCTTTATTTTTTAATAAAGTGGTTTAAGTCATATTTTTTTTTATGTAAATACTCTGGAAATTGCTAACTTTTATTAAAATGATTTACAATAATTATCAATTCAAATGCTTGATTAAAAAAGCTACATTTTATAGTAGCAAATTGTAAATACCAATTGTTACAAGGCCAGTGGAAGTTTTCTAAAATAAAGAACAACCTTCCTTATTTAAGATTGAAAATTTTCAGAGCTGAAGCCGTTTTTAAATAGATAATTGCTATCTGGCAAAATCAGTAAAATAATAATAATGGAAAACTAAATCATGTTTCTTTCTTAATAATGGTCGATTAACTGTTTTCAATTTCATGATGTCTTAATTTTCAATTGTTTTAGGAAATTGCTGTTGGCCATACCCTTCTTACTTAAACATACAAACAAAACCACTATATATTTATGAGAAAAAACGAAAATTTAACATAATTATTATCAATATAAGATATTTATACATTAAGCATTAAATTAATGGGAAATCTCTTGGAAATGGTTTTAGAAAGGATATATAATTGATATGTATCTGTATTTACAGAAAAATATTCATTATTTTCATATTTTTACAACATTTTATTTTAAGTAATACTCGTTGTTTCGACTGGTTGTAAACAGTTTTACATTGATATGTTGTCTCTTGATTGATTTACGAGAAGTGATCATCGGTTAACTAATGACAGCTATATTTATGTACAGCAGTCTTCTTTGTTCTGAATTAATCGCAAACTGTATTGTTTTTTATAGGCAGAATCTTAAATAATTTGCCTTGTTTGTTTTGACCACTAGCAAACAATTTTTCGAGTTATGTGGAGTTTCGGAAAGAGGGACGAAAGGGACAGTCAAACTCATTACTAAAAAATAAACTGACAATGCCATGTCTAAATAAGAAAAAGACAAACTGACAAATAATAGTACACAAGACACAACATAGAAAACTAAAGACTTAGCATAAGAATATACGTCCCTTTTTTTATCTGAATGCTGTAAACTATATTTCAAAAAGACGGACAAAAGACTCCAGAGGGACAGTCAAACTCACAGATTGAAAATAAACTAACAACGCCATGGCTAAAAACAAAAGACAAACAGACAAACAATAGCGAAGACAACATAACATAGAACTGCAACAGTGTAGATTCAGTGGCCTTCTCTGTTTTGACTAATTGTAAAGTCCTGGCAAGTTATCTCCAGACTTTTATATAGAATTGTTAGTCTTTGTATGTGGTATCCATTGTGTTGATTCTATCAAGAACTTGGAAAGTTATATCCCTGGTGCATATATGTAACACGACATTACACAAATAGAATACTGATATCTTTGGAATATAGTTTTCGTATTGACAATAGTTCCATGTCTTCTTATTTCATTATCTATTATACTCCTTATCAATATGATGTTTTAATGATATTTTTAATTAACGGAAAAAGGACTTTTTTTAGTTTCCAGATATTTGTCTCTCTAAACTTAGCAGCAGATGTAATATGAAATGTTCAAACACACATGAAATCGACACTTTTAAATCTAACTAATAAGAATAATAATAATAACAATAAAGTAATAATAATCATAATAAAATTAATAAAAAAACCACATACAAAAATAAAAAACAACTACATCTATTTTTTTTTATTGGTTAAGTATTTAAGTATTGGTAATTTTGTATTTGATAATAAATGGTATTTTACTATCTTTTTGCTTCAGATATCATCATTTTCATTGATTCATATTTTAGGGTTTTTTTGTCATTTTTTCCAATAGAATAGTAGGGAATTTAAAAATACACTGTTGTCACTGCGACTATTACATTTGAAATTCAAAAAAAAAAATACTTAAAATATTAATTAAAATGTTGTCTCAAAATAAGTGCAGAAATAGTAACGAACAATTTATTACAGAATTCATTCTTCCAAAGAGAACCAAATCAACATAATGATAAAATTACTTCAAAGCACAAAATAAGCGAAAGATAACAAAAGAGACATACATATCGAATTGCAAACGCGATAAAATTAATAAGAGAGGTACACAACAAACTGAAAATAATCTAAAATAGGGTATAGTTGAAACAATCACTTGTCCACATTTTTAACACTATATTATTATCATAGTTAGCTCTATTTTATATTTAATGATATTTTGGTCATTGATTAGGGTCAGTAATTTAAGAAGTTTCTTAGAAATAATACTTGTTAGACGATAAATCACAAAGTTGTAGGCGTAACATCCATCGAGACACACTACTTGTTAAATTTGGGAAACCCGTCTATGAATAAGTCAATAGATTATTCAGTACAAGTTTAATTTACCATATACTATCTATTTTAACACTGGAAAATCCCAATTTATTTTTGTCTTGCTTACATAGCAAATTTAAAGTGCTTGCGTTGCTATTTATTCAAGCGATCATTGTTTCTTTTAAATAATATTCAAGTGATGAAACCTTTGAAGGTAACTTACATGCTTTGTCAAAATAGACACACTAAGAATGTAGTGAATAAATACCTCTTGGATATTTACGTACATAATATGTTTTATGAACTTAATGTAGATATTACATATATTCAACAAGTACACGTTGTAAAAAATAAAGTTTAATAAGAGTTAATGGTAACAAATTTAGTTGAAAATTTAGGATTTCAGAGTCCACTAGCGTTTGCATTCGGTCAATTAGGCAATTCATAGCCAATCATTCAACTCAACCAGCAATATTTTAGCCATCGTAAGATAGTACAACTACATAGTGAAACTTTTAAAAAACCAACTCTTTCATAATATGTATTCTACTGTTGTTAAAATTTTAAGTCGATGGTTCTGCTTTAAACTTAAATCTGTTTAAATTCAATGATGATTTGTTTTGTCTGTCTGCAGCTTTGAACTTTAAACAAGTGGATTAACATTCTTTGGGGTATTTATGGACTTTCAATGTTAAGGATATATCTTAAATACTTTAAATAAAGTTTTATTTTCCCCTCGCAAGTTTACATTAGCTAATGATATCGTGAACGTTCTTTGAACAGTCCTTTTTTATCGATTAGTTAGTAGATATATATAGGAAGATGTGGTGTGAGTGCCAATGAGACAACTCTCCATCCAAATATCAATTTAACAAAAAAGTAAACTATTATAGGTCAATGTACGGCCTTCAACACAGAGCCTTGGCTTACACCGAACAACAAGCCATGAAGGGTCCCAAAATTACTAGTGTAAAACCATTCAAATGGGAAAACCAACGGTCTAATCTATATAAAATAAAAAAACGAGAAACGAGAAACACGTATAAATTACATAAACAAACGACAACTACTTTTTATATCGATTAGACCTTTATTTTTTACGTTTCAATGGTTTTACACTAGTAACTTGTTAAGAGTACTTTATAGCTTGCTGTTCGGTGTGAGCCAATGTTCCGTGTTGAAAACCATACTTGAACTATCATGGTTTACTTTTATAATTTGTGACTTGGATGGAGAGATGTCTCATTGGCACTCATGTCACATCTTCCTTTATCTATTTTATATATAGAAAACCCGCTTATATTTAAACGGAAAGTTCGTTATGAAATGTCAAAATCAAAAGCTCACACTAATCAAAGGAATAGAAAAATAACTGTCATATTCCATTATCTTATCTCACTTGTGTGACATTCACATAAAATTCTTTAATTGACAACGATGTTTTAACAAATCAAGCAGACATAATAGATATAATTATCAAACAAGTACAGGTGTTAACTTGCCATCCAACAATGCCAAAATGACATAATGTATAAGTACCGAGCCATATCAAATGAATTTTACCAAAAATAGACTAAACTGTAAAAGTTGTAATCATAAAGATAAATAATAAATATTATAACACGTTATGAAGATGATAAATTAACGTCAGTATGTATGATCTATACTTCACGACCTTCATCTATTATTCGTTACAGCCCTTGGATGGTGTAAACTTCCGAATCAACGTCTATGGTGAAATGGTGTATGGCATATATGGCAATGGTAGAAGGTGTAAGAAGAATGGTGTAATGGTGTATGAGGAATGGTTTGATTGTGTAACGTGTATATAAAGTGTGGTTATCAAAGTTTAAAACTATGCAACATATTGATAAAAACTGATCTCTAATTTTATACGTTAACTTACAATATTGTGATCAAAATTCGTTTTTTAAAATAAATAAATACTTTTGTAGTAGCACGCTTTCTTTGAAATTCAATTGTATTATGGGTAGTTTCGGATGGTGATGATAGAATGTGTAAGGTGTATGGTGGAAAAGTGTCACGTATATGGTGTAATGGCATAGGGTGTTTGGTGTAATGGTTTATGGTGAATTGGCTCATGGTGTATGGTGTTATTGGGAAGTTTACACTATCGCAGGACTGTAAGTTGATACGGAATATTTATCAATAAGTTGTTAGTATCTTCCGATTAACTGTTTTAAGAAAAGGACAAGACGTTCTTTGACATACCACTGTTTCATTAACTTTCTACTCAGAAATAAATGACGTTTAACAAAGTCAGCAAAGCAGCTGCAAGCTCTTGAAAACCGAATACGTTGGGTTATGTATATCTTATATGCTGGTGAAGTTGGTATATTGCTACTAAGGTGGAGGAAATTGATAATTTCAAAATTTAAATCTTCTGGTTCTTCATAGATTCTGGTACATAGATGACTGCTTATGTCCAATTCGAGATATAATAAAATTGAGAATGGAAATGGGGAATGTGTAAAAGAGACAACAACCCGACCAAATAAAAAACAACAGCAGAGGGTCACCAACAGGTCTTCAATGTAGCGAGAAATTCCCGCACCCGGAGGCGTCCTTCAGCTGGCCCCTAAACAAATATATACTAGTCCAGTGATAATGAACGCCATACTAATTTCCAAATTGTACACAAGAAACTAAAATTAAAATAATACAAGACTAACAAAGGCCAGAGGCTCCTGACTTGGGACAGGCGCAAAAATGCGGCGGGGTTAAACATGTTTGTGAGATCTCAACCCTCCCCCTATACCTCTAACCAATGTAGAAAAGTAAACGCATAACAATACGCACATTAAAATTCAGTTCAAGAGAAGTCCAAGTCTGATGTCAGAAGATGTAACCAAAGAAAATAAACAAAATGACAATAATACATAAATAACAACAGACTACTAGCAGTTAACTGACATGCCAGCTCCAGACTTCAATTAAACTGACTGAAAGATTATGATTTCATCATATGAACATCAGGCACAATCCTTCCCGTTAGGGGTTTAGTATCATACCATCATAACATATATGAGAAGAACATAATCCGTGTCATGCCAACAACTGTTTTTAGAATAAATGTGTTTAGTTCCGATGCAAAGACCTTATCAGTGACTCAATATTAACGCCAAAATATGCAATCTTTAATGACTTGACAACAGTATCGTAATTATATAGTCCATACTTAGTAAGCCGTGTCTCTTGTTTCTTTCATTTCTAGTTCTGGAGGATATATTAATTGAAGCCAATCAGCTG
Source organism: Mytilus galloprovincialis (assembly GCF_965363235.1). Lineage (NCBI taxonomy): Eukaryota > Metazoa > Mollusca > Bivalvia > Mytilida > Mytilidae > Mytilus > Mytilus galloprovincialis. The sequence continues at coordinate 2,505,405 of NC_134846.1, read as the reverse complement.
AGGAGTTAAAATTGTTAATAGAAAGAACATCATCAATACAACTGAATGTGAAATAAAGTTATCTGGCTTCTTTTTATCTTTTTGTTTTTGACAACTATTTGAAAGAACACTATGAAAATAAGAAGATGTTGTAAATAAGAAACTCCAGCATACTGAAAATATATTCCTTTGTGTAGCATGCTTTCCTTTTTGTTCACTGCTATCAATATATGCCGTATGGTATCCTGAAGTAATAAATTGACAGCGCATGCTACAATTTTATGTTGAAAAGCATTGTAAATTGTTTCTTTTAGACGATTTTAAAATTTCACAAGGAGATGGTGGTATACAGGGTTGAAAAATAAAGAAAAAGTTTTGATGGAACTAATTTGAGAAAATAATCAAAATTTAAATGATCCAGAAGTTCTTCAAAATGTTTTTTTTTTTAAATACCACTTAATTTCAGAGTATTTCTGAGGACCCTATTTCACTGCGGAACGAATGTTTGTCAATGTAATGGACAATTCAATTGAACATGCATGTGAGCCGGCAAAGTACCGTTTTTGTTTTGAATTGTGTAACGCTGAGGTGTCCAATACAAGCAAGGTAAGTCCTCCGATTTGTTGTTCGATGTAGTGTTCAGTGAAGCCATGAATGACTTATCATTTTCCAAAATCTCACTCTTGTCAAATGATATGTTTTGTATGTGGAATTACCTGAGTGCCAATTTATTCGTATTTCTTTTACAAGAAATTCGTAGTGTTACAATTTAAATAAAAAAAAAACAATATTATTTAAAGCTTTGTCCACAGAAACAACAATATATTTATCGTGAAGAGACGGTTTACATTTCACAGCATATTTGTCTCTTAAAATAGACGCTGGTCGATCATTCACATTTTTTTTCAAGTGATGAATGCAACGTTTTATCAGAAACCCGATTGTTATAACTCATTTTGACAAATTGTCTAGTTCAACTTCTCGTTTAGCCAATGTTCTAGCGTAGTCTTCAATGGAATCCATATGTATTCATAGTTATGGTTCCAATTGATGTTTTGTGCTCTCTTGGAGATGTTCACATCGAAATATGTTAAGTATGTGTTAGCTATCACTCGTGTGTTTCTCAGTCCTATATTTTCTCCCATTTATTTGTACTGTAGTCCTGTCATGTAATGTTGTCAATTTAATGTTGTATTTAACATTGTCATAAAAGCGGGAGGTTTGGTATGCCACAAAACCAGGTTCAACCCACTATTTATTTCTTAAAATGTTATGTACCAGGTCAGGGAAATGGCCATTGTTTTATTATAGTTCGTTTCTGTGTGTGTTACATTTTAATGCTGTGTGTCTGTTGTGTCGTAGTTCTCCTCTTATATTTGATGTGTTTTCCTCAGTTATAGTTTTTTACCCGGATTTGTTTTTTTCTCAATCGATTTATGAATTTCGAACACCGGTATACCACAGTTGCCTTTATTTAGATCCTCAGTAATAACAAGACAATAGGGGCTGTTATTGTAAGGCGAGTTGGAACAGCCCCATGTCAAAGTTTTTTTTAGGTATTGTTTTAAATAAAGTCATGAAATTCGGAGTCATAGGTGACTATGCAGTATGGACTTTGTTCATTGTTGACGGTCGTATGCTGATCTATAGTTGTTAGTTTCTGTGTCATTTGCTCTCTTTAGCTTGTGGAGAGTTTTCTCATTGGTGATCATACCACATCGTCTTTTTTTACATATATGCAATGCTTGCTTATGGTTAAAATCTTTGGGTGCAATGGTTTTGGTGTAACTGTAGGATACAATCAGTTAGATAATGCTGTGGAATTTTAGATGTTACCTCCTCGTGATGTAGGACGTGGCTGATGTTGATTTTATCATTTCATCTATTGGTAAACTGCACAGGAGAGATTTTTCCTCCTTTACTCGTGTAAAGGTTCCAATCTTACTGGTTAAGGTGTAATACCACCAAATCATGGTACGTCACATCCGGTTGCATACGAAAGTAGGCCTAAAAAAATATTCCCTTGAATTTGACAGTTGTAGAAAATTAACCATGCATTTCAGTGCACTTAAATTTTTCTGAGTCGTAAATATGTATGTTGGATGTCTGAAAGCAGCATTCTTTTTTTATTTGATGGTCTTATAGAATATTTTGGAGCGTTAAGGTTACATAGTTACCAAAGCAGGTAACCAGTAAATAACAGTGTAAAAATTTGGTTGTTCACTTCCGGTGCTGGTTACTTTATTATATGCAATGAAATGTAGTGTGAAATTTTCACTGTATCACTGGAAAGGATTAAACTTTATACATGCAAAGTATTTCTTTGGTTGAAATAAAGGTAAATACTATACAATTTTTTTAAAAGTGTCAATTTAACAAAGACTAATAGGGAAAAATCAATGGTGGTATTACACCTTAAACAACTACAAATTATACTGTATATTGGAAAAAATATATTTATGCATCCTTTGTCAAGTTCGAAATCTGTCAAATATTTTAGAAAATTAAGATACTATATATGCCTAAAAATTCAAAATTTGTTTTAATTTGCCTGACCAGTTATTGTTACCGGATAGATAATTAATCTACAAGCACCCCAGAAAAAAGAAGATGGGATATCAGGGTTTCCATGAGGGTAACACATTTGATAAGTTGTACCCGTCTTGATGCTCATAATATGCCTTGCAATCTTTCTTGAACATTAAATGAAATTTACAAAAATACAAATAATTCAATTCATCTTAGTATCCAGGTCGTGGCTTTGCTCATTGTTGAAGACAGTTCAGTGACCTATAGTTGTTTATTTCTGTCTCATTTCGTCTCTTGTGGAGAGTTGTCTAATTAGAAATCATTCTTCATCTTTTTTTATACACAAAACTTAATTAATTAATTTAATATTTAAGACGTATACACCGCATCTGTGTAGCGAAGCAATATTGAAGGAAAAGTTTAGGCGTTGGAAAGTACAGTTTAAATATAGATTAGGGTTTTCCAAACATTGTGGAAATTTACATAAGTTGAGATTTGTAACATATAAGCTGTTCACTTGTATACACATGCAAGCGATTATTTAGTGATTTAGTAAATATATAAGGTAAGCAATTTGAGTATTTTCTTTGCAGTGTTGTCTATTTTTTTTGTTGGTCATTGATACTATTAACCTACAGTTAACTGTACACAACTGATGCTTCATTTGGTGAAACTTGAAAGTTGTGTCATTGAAAACAAAAATCTTGATAGATAGTAGTATTGCTGTAATATGTATTAGACATAAAAAGCGAATATGTTCTTACTCAATATCTATATGTGAATTTGTCTTCCATAACACGTACTATGAATCTTAAGCAAAACCATCGATTAAAATGTTCTCGAGAAGTGTAACAATTTCAACCTCCGATAGTGGCACCAGTCGTGCTAGCCTCGTCAAGTATAAATATACAGAAGGAAATGCCAAGTGAGAATATGACAGTTGTAATCTATTCGTTTGATGTAGTTCTGCTTTTGATTTTGTTATTTGATAAGGGACATTCCTTTTTAAATTTTCTCGTAGTTCAGCATTTTTGTGATTCTACTTTTTATTTTTTTCACACACACAACAAAATGAACGATACAAGAGAACAGATGTGAAACAAAGATCAGTTATGCATATCAATGGTGACATTATAATGCCCTGAAAAAATGTCAACATACGTTTTCAAAAACTGCAGTAATCTGTGAATATTCAATCTCTACAGTTATGCCAATAAAGGCAAATAAAGACATTGGAATCAAACGGAAATACAGCGTCCTACGTTTATTAATGGATAATATCCTAAAGACTAAGCCAAAAGATACAATTTGTATAAAAAGCGATGTGGGTATTTATATGTAATCGAGGCAGCAACTCATTTATCTTTCAATACCAGAAGAGACATTTGATATTTGTGGGAGCAACAATTTATAATGCATGTTTATGAGTTATTTCAAAACAATTACAACGTTTGAAAACCAACCAAAGACAAACATTAATAATAAATAACAATATTGACATTAAGAAAAAAATTAAAACCTAAAATCTTGATTAACCTATGTTGACTTGAAATTATATATAGTATATAGAATATGGCCGTTGTTGTAAAATAGTCCGTTTCTATGTATGTTTGCGTCTGGTTGTGTTGCACTTCAGTGTTTCTGTTGTTTTGTTATTTTCCTCTGATGCGTTTCCTTTGGTCTTAGTTTGTAACCGGGACATGTTATATTTCAATCGATTTATGACTTTTGAACAGCGGCATACAATTTTTGCCTTTATTTATGTAATTGTCTTCGGCAAGAGACATAACAGTATATGTATTAAGTGTATTGATATAATAATTATCTGAGTATACATTATGGCAATATCAATTGGCTGGACATTGACCTCATCTTTTAAAGGGTGAATCCTTGCTAAGTCAGACTGAAAGTAATGTATGTTTTATTCTGATCTTTTATTTTTGAGATTTTTAAGCCACTTCTTTTCACCGCATTCGTGGTTGCTAGTTTTATTGGTGGAGGAGATTAATGTTTAATGGCAATAAAAAGAAATGTATCTAACAAAACCACTTAGTGGACGTGGCAGGGTACTAATACATCCACACAACAGAAAGACACTAAAGACAGTTCTTAGAGTACTCGCAATAACTGACATGACAAGCCGTTAACAACTAATGAAACCAATTTTAAAAGAATCTAAGACTAAAATATCATTCTGTTCACATCAATATCCAATAAATTTAGTACAAAAAATTACCTTTAGCAATATCAAGATACAGGTATCGACATATTATAGATCAATGAATGTGCTTATGTAAGGTTCTACTTGTTTTAAAAGCTTTTAATCTTTTCCGATTCTTTCCATTTCGATGAGATATTCCTATTTTCCATTTTCCATTTTATTACACATCCATTGCTTTCAAATACTAGGTTTTTGAGTGTCCTTCAAACCCAGAAAACACTTCGGACATATGAAATTATAAATTATTGGTTTTGACCTATTAAGCATGAATTGTTTTTGCCTCTTATTGAAATTTCAAAACGCTTATTAATAAGTATAACCGAGTAGATATCTCTAATAAATAAGGATTTTGTTTTATTAGCAATATTAGTTAAGTGTCAACCCTTTAATTTTTTTTTGAAGTATTTCAAAATGAACGACAATTTAAAATTAAAAAAAAAGAAAACAACACAATATATTAATTTAACGTTTTTGATAGAATTATGCCGATTTTTCTGGGTCTATATTGTTTTCAATATACTTATATTAACCAATTATGACATGAACTGAAATAAATTATATGATTTAGTCTTAGATTTCTTAATTAACTATATTATTTAATGAATAAAGAAGAAAACTAAACAAATAAAATTACACTATAAGTTGACATAAAATAATGTAATATTGTAGTTTGAGCGATAATTTGTAAATCATTTCCCTGATATTCCATTAGTGAATTATAAAAAATAATAAAAATGATAATAATTATGATAATAATATGGTACGTCATTTCGTATCTGGAGAAAAGTTATCTCATATTGGAAATCATGTCGTATCTTCTTATATTCAAATTTTTTGTAAACCAAAGTTGTTTATTTTATATATCTCACACAATGAATTCATGTTGTCTTCTATAGAATGATTTATTGTGGATCACATCATAGTATACGCACACTAGAAAGGACAAGGTGGATATCTAAAACCGTAATGCTAGATATTGTTTTTGTTCAATCATATATATTTTGGCAAACAGTAGTTTACCGATTTAAGGTAGCACAATACTAATATGTTTTTACTTCCAATTTCCAACCTTTAAAATTACTTTCTAAAGATTGCATATACATTAATAAAATAGGTATATATAGATAGATAAAAGATTAATCTTTTAAATAAATGCAATATTTTTGTTACGCACTCAATATGTAATCAATTATTATGCAATTAATCGCAAAATATTGGTCACAAGGGTGTCGCAAATTATCGCTATTGTATCTTCTCTCATAAATCTGTAATTAGTGTAAAAATCCTTACCACATAAAAGTAGAAATGTTAGGTGTAAAATTTGATCTATACATTCTATTCTAAATATGAAACACTATTTTGTAGATAATGACTCTAGGAACAACATATAATAAAATCAACCCTCTATGAGTATCCAGAAAGAAGCTAATTTCAATTGAAAGTTGACAATTTTTTTTTAAATTTTGTAGACACAGTATAGTTATCATTATATTTGATTACATGAATGTTGTATAATACTAATATTGCATTAATTTGAAAGAGTAACCAATTTTATAAATTTTCAAGCATTATAAAGAAAGTAACATCTTTTTAAAACTGGTTTATTGGAGATAAAAATCTTTGTATTGTACTACCTTAAGCAAACAAAATAAGATCCGCCCCTATTAAACCAAGAGTTCCAAATGGTGAAGTTGAAATTATCCCTTCGTAAATTTTACGGACGCCATCACGAGTTGGTTGACTGTTATGGAATAACTGTTTCACAAATGATATCGGTTATGTTCCTTACGTCGTAACTACAATCCCCTTCCTTTTCATGAATGTGATCTACCGAATTAGACTATTTACCGGATTTGTTATCACATAAGCAACACGACGGGTGCCACATTTGGAGCAGGATCTGCTTACCCTTCCGGAGCACCTGAGATCACCCTTAGTTTTTGGTGGGGTTCGTGATGCTTAGTCTGTAGTTTTTTATGTTGTGTCATGTATACTATTGTTTGTTTTTTTTCATTTTTAGCCATGGCGTTGTCAGTTTAATTTCGATTTATGAGTTTGACTGTCCCTTTGGTATCTTTCGTCCCTCTTTTACAGTTTAAGTTTTTGAGTATGCACTTCAAAAAGATAGGTGTGCGTGAGGTTTTGGTTGTTTTGAAATCTTATCAGCTATTGTCAGTTATGTAAAAGATAAACCAGACTGGTCCATAAATTTTTTAAGTCAAAAAATTGATACAATTTAATATTCCTCAAGTTAAGCTTCAGCTTAGAAATCAGGTCTGACATGATTGTTGTCCATAAAGAATACGTCCAGTCTTTTAAACGTTCGTTCTCTACTGTACAATACTTGCCAGATTTCTATGTAATTTATATCAAATATTTGCATCAGCAATATTTTGGACAAAAAGAAAAATAATTGACAATAAAATCGTGAAAAAAATTCTCAAGGAAGTAAAAATTACATGAAAAATATCATTGTGTAATCGCTCAATTTTTGTTTGTCCAGAAGCACTTCCATGGAGATGTAAATTCCATATAACAAACAACATAGCAAGCGGTAGTAAAAGTACAATTATTTCAACATCGTCACGAGAAATTTTGTATTTGCGCCAGACGCGCGTATCATTTACTAACGACACATCAGTGACGCTCAAATGAAAGGAGAAATTGTATAGGCCAAAAACCATCAAATAGGAAAAACCAACGGTTTAATCTGTATAAAAAAAATGAGAAACAAGAAACACTTATGAACCACATCAACAAAGGACGACTGTGGAACAACAGATTCCTGACAGGTGCAAACAAATGCAGCGAATTTAACGTTTATACAGGTGCCTATTCTCACCCATATCCCAAATAAAGCGTAGCACCACAACAAAGAAAGACACACTATTAATAAGGTTTTCAAAGAGTGTGCCATCAAACATTGTTAGTATAAGATTTAATTATTATTGTCGATCGCATAGATTAATTCTCATAGTATAATTATTAACAAAAGATAAATAAAATAAGAGTAATTGCTTTTGGAAAGATAAAATATTAACAGCGAATGAGACAATGAGTCGCTGTTATCATACAAAACAGCTTTCTTTAACTGTCCAATAATTTAAATTCAAAATATTTATGAAACTAAAGTTGTCCTTTTTTGTTCTCATGTATTCACGAATGAATTTGAATGTCCCTTTGGTATAGCATATTAATCTATTGCAATGAAAAATCATAATATCTAATAAAATTTGTAGATTTAGCTAACAAAGTCCTTATATATGTATAAAGTAACATTCGTTTATAGTGGAAAATTGTTTTAACGTTGATTAAGCTACAAGTATTAATTGCTTGCTGGTCCCTCTCTGTGATTACCATTAGATTACGCTGGTTCATTTCCAAATCAATCTATCACCAAGGGAAGATAAATAATTCGATTTTCGTTCATAGTCTTTTTCAAAAATGATGAACGGTTCTTTATATTGGTATGTAATCATTTTAAACGTTTCAAATTGATGAAATTATATTCGTACATCAATGTTTTTGATACACTTTTAACAAAAACTGAAATATATTGAATTGATACATTTTGTAATTATTCAAAATTATATCAGAAACCTAAACTTAATTATAAAATAATGAACCTGTTAAGGGGAGAGAAAACTCGTATAACTTTTTCGAATTGGCACATAATACAACGGAATGTCACTCTTGCATACAAATGGCACATCAATATAATTAATTATCTGTGCAATCGTCCCCCACCTTCAATGATGATTCTAAATTATAAATATAACCAAAAGTTGTTAATCTATAGATAGTTAAGACTAATGAAAGCTAACCCACTGTAAAAATATTTCTTTGCAATTTTTTAAAACTTCCTCAGAAAAATGCTTGAGCCACTTCACTTTCATAGCTCAAAATTAACGTTTTTACACAATATTTGAATAAAGTAGTTGAAGATTATTCGCTTCTCAAAGTGTAAGACGCAATAAAAATCGTATGCTTGCACCATCCTACCGAAATACGGATTTAATTAAGTCCTGAACATTTCGACATTTCTTCGTATATTTTGATCAAAACCGGTTTTAACCAAATCACAAGTACGTGTTAAGATCCGACTAAATACCTATTTTCCGATATGGTCAGGTAAAGTTGCTATTTGGTATCTTTCGCCTCTCTTGTGCAATCAAATACTATTTGATAACTATTAAGAATGGAATAATTGTAATGCAATTGAAATGGTAGTGGAATTAGTTTCTCAAAAGATTTTCAGACAATATATTTGCAAATTTAATTTTTTGTTTTTAATGATTTGCAGAAAGATTCGACATGTTTCCATAAAACGCATTTTTCTTGACGTCACAAAAACAACAACATCAACATTAAATTGAGAATGGCAATGGGGATTTATTTTGATAAATAATTAATTGAAATTAAGGGACCTGCAAGTTATATCAACCGTTTAAAGAAATTTTGTTTCGAAAAGAATTAAACTAGAAGAATGCAAACAGATTATTTTAAAAGTATACCTATTGCAAAATTTATTGTTACCTTCTTCAAAGTATGATCTTAAAATTCCCATTGAACTAAAATTAACTCTTTGAAATATTTTAAAACTAGCAGTTACGAAATAAAATCAATTAACGAATGTTTAACATTTTATTTTATAACAATAGACAAATTCAGTAGCAGACGAATGGTTTTTATGTTTGCTAAGATTACAAATTCTGCCTTACAAATAAATTAACGGTACCAATTTTCTTGCACCAGATGCGCATTTCGACAATACATGATGTAAGTTAAGTGTAAAATAACAATACTATCGATTTCTTCGATTATCATGTATCATAAGACTAAATGATTAGTACAGAAATATGTCAAGTAATTTAATTGTTCAGCTCATTAATTATGTTTTTGTTTTGAAGTTGATCATAGACTGTCCCCATGATGGTTTGTCTAATCTTTAACTTTTTATTTATGAACCTCTCAAAGCATTGCTTTAAACGCACCTGTAAAAAGTAAATAAAAAATCATTTTAACTTAATGTAGTAATATTTTGTGATTTTTAAAAGACTTATATAAAAATATTTTGTTTTCCAGATGAAAATTACAAAACACATTGAAGAAATTAAAGAACCTAAAAGTATTGATGAAGATGACGAGAAAATGGTTAACGCAATACAACAATGTCTCGAAGACGAGAGTTGTCTCCCTTTGATAAAGGAAGAAATCAAATTAAAAATTCAGTGTAAGAGGGTTATATCAGGAGAGGAAGAATTAATAGTGGAACATCAACGACCTGTCAAATATTTAGTAAGTTTACTAGTAACAAGGGCCATTTAAGATATTCATACATCGATTATAAGTGTATAACTTGTCCATGAAAGAGAGGCGAAGGATATCAAAGGGACAATTTAACTTATAAGTAAAAAATAATGACATCGCAAGGGCTAGAAAGGATGTCTACCAACTGAAAAATAGACAAAAGTCAGTACGAAAAAAACACAATATTAAATAGACCTAAAACTGAGCAGCCCGATTCTCACCATAGGTCAGCCCTGAAATACATGATGCCTTAGACATGTAAGAAGATAACTTAAATATATCACACGGATATTCGAAATCATAAGAATTGAAAATGAAAACTGCATTGCAATATGGAAAAACGACCAAAAACGTCAGACATCAGTATACATAACTAAAAACGTAGCAATACAAATTCCAACAAAACATGAATCTAAAATCTGAATAAGTATTAATAAAACAAAGTCCATGCGTTTGTTCTTCGTAAAAACAAAGGATTTTATTTCTTTTAAAAAGGAAGGGCCCGCCATTTTGAATTATTTGGATCAATAAATGTTCGATTACTATAATATTATCGAAAATAAAACAACACTTACCTAGAATTGGACGATTTAATGTGAAAGTGTGCGAATTTGAATCGTAGGTTACGTAATAACCTCCAGTGTGTTAGTTTTAAATTGTATGACGTCACGTTGAGGAGCCATGACGTCTTTGTGTAAAAGTTATTCATGAAGTTTCGCGGATTTTTTTTATTTGTCAAATTTATAATTAAAACTTGTAGTTAGACGGAATAAAACAGAAATTTTGTATAAAAAAAATTTACTATATACTAAAAGGGTTATTGCATTTATATTGGTTGATATTGACTTCGCAGTATATCATGTTGCACTCGTTCAATATGATATACTGCTCGGGCAATATCCACCAATATTAATTCAATAACCCTATAGTACAATATAGTCTTTGTTTGAGGTCGATACAAGGATATATTGAAGTGAAAGAAGTATATTGACTGAGAACGAAGTTTGAGGTCGGTATTCTTCGTGGGGTCGATATATCCTAAAGTGACCTCATACAAAGACTTTAATTGTTATATTACAATGTATTAATTTCCGACGGTATTATATTCTCTTTTTCGATCGTCTAATTTTATTGAAATGTTGAAATGTTTTAATATTATATTGTCACTTTGACAATTACAACATATAAGTTGTTACTTCAATTATTTTCTATAATTTTTGTGTTCATCTTATGTATTTGAGGATATTTTTTTTCAAATAATCGATCATAGATATAAACTTTTAACAGTATCATGAAATTCATTAGACATGTTAGATGACGCCACAAAGTATATCGGTGTTTAGATTCTACAACCGTGCAATATCACTTTAATTTGCTATCCTCTGTTTTCTAACTACCTTCGAAAATATAGTTTAACATGTGACTTTTCCTGAACGAATCAATTACTTAAAATATAATGATTAAATATTAATATTATTAACTTTAAATAGTTAACAGAAGAAGAAGTATTTAAACGTAACAGACGGAAAGAACAGAACAGACGATCAGCTGTCCGTACAAGAACCAGACAGAAAGCACGAATAGCAGAACTGGAAAAAGTACAAGTGATTGAGCATATCAGTTTCTTTTAGGTTGCGCTTTCTAAATACAGCTATTTCGTGGAGATATATAATATTCAAAGATATTTTATTTTGTTTACAGTCTGTTTTCCAGATATAATCTCTAAGTTTTATCTCATAGAGACATAACTGGGGAATGTTACCAGTATATATTCTCATGGTTGCTGCGAATTATGAATTCTAAAGAATACCCAAAGTGAAGGGAAATGTAGTACATAATTAAGTATACGTTTAAACTTAGACGTGTGGGTCATATACATGTTAAAAATATGCCCCACAGTCCTATGTACGATGTCTTCACATTTAAAGATTTCGTTTCTTTGTTTTCTCAATCTCTTGCAAATGACATCACGCAATGCGACTTGACACCAAATAGTTACATACCACAAGCAACACGATATTTCCAAATGATGGAAAACGACTGCTTAAACATTATGGAGTACCAGGGTTCATTTTTGTTTTTTTTTTGTAAGTTCGTTTTTCTCAATCTTACGTTTCAAGTCTTGAACAATGAAAAACTGGTTGACCAATGTGTCTACCTATAAAACGTGTGAGATTGCCAAAAAAACCCACAAAAAAACCCAACCAAACACCGTATACATTTAACATTTTTTTCTTATAAATGCATCAGTCATGCTGTTGGCTGGGAACAATGGTCCTTAACACAATGACGTTAATGCATCTCCCTGTGTTATTACATGTATTAATTGCTAATGAAACCAGGGGATTCGAACAGCAAAACATATCATATATTTATATTATGTGTAAATCATGTTAATTGCATTTTACAAGAACCTCGTTAATATATCATTTAAGACAAAACTGACATTTTCCTATACCGTTATTTCCACAAATACTATCCTAGTTTTCATATAGTAACATATTGTATCAAAAACTGTTCTGATCATAATGAGAAACGGTATATAACATAAGTTTTATTTTGACAGGAAGTGAATTCATTGGAGGACGACCATCGTTCCCTGCATCAAACAATTGACACGTTGAGAACAGAGTTACAAATGTTGGACGGCATGTTACAAATTCACAAGTGTTCAAATGTAAAATCAAACTCTGCTTGTCGTTCAGCGAGATCCCTTTTACCTACAGGGAATAAATTAGTGATAGTTGGAGGGAACTAAACAAAGGCTTATTCTTTACGATCAAACTTGCGTTGTACATTGTACTCAGATAACATGAAATAGCATGTCAAACGCAATGTTTCAAAACAATTGAAAACATTAAATTAAATAGAAAAAGTTATATGTGTAGACAAAAGATGTACTTCAATGTATGGTTTTGAGGTTTGAAACAAGATTGTTATATACCGAACATTTACCATTAAAATGATATCATAAGATAAAGACTTTATTCATTGAGGAAAATTGTTTTAATGTAGATGTATAATCTCTTAGTATTCCGGAAAATAGAAAAAAAGTACTTTGTTAACAAGTAAAATTCTTTGCGTACCTCTATTCACGAAATCCCTGAACATATGTACTTCAAGAATAATAACAAACATAATATGGCTTGTTTTGTATCTACTGTCTTTTACTGATTTGCTACTTTCAAATATTTATTACTGGATGACCAAGACTGGTTTTCATATAATAAAGTTTGTACTCAGGACAATCAGGTATTTTTTTCTTTGCGGTTTTTCATTAGTTAAACTTTTGATGAAATTAGTTTCAGGATTAATTTGAAAATAAAGTAAAAGAGGGACGAAAGATACCAAAGGGATAGTCAAACTAATAAATCTAAAATAAACTGACAACGCCATGGCTAAAAATGAAAAAAGACAAACAGACACATTAGTACACATGACACAACATAGAAAACTAAAGAATAAACAACACGAACCCCACCAAAAACTAGGGGTGATGATATCATACCAGTGAAACAACTATCCACCAGAGTTCAAATGAAGTGGATATTAGAAATTGTAGCCAATAGTACAGCGTTCAACAATGAGAAAAAAATCATACCATATACTAGTATGATAGTCATTTATAAAAAGACCCGCATACAACTATTGACAAAATTCTAACGAGAAAATCAACAGTCAGGTAAATAGTAAGATAATTTACGAAAAACCATTCGATATTCAAACGCAGTAATTTAAGACATAATAGACAACTTTCGAGTTCGATGCATTTCCGTCAAAAACCCTGGTTTTAGTGAACATCATTTGTGCGTTTAGGGGCATCGTCACTTCCGTTCCAATGTTGAGTGAATGGTTGGAAAACTATAATGCTATATCACAAAAATTATTCGGCAAACTAGATTTTCATAATTGACAATCAGCACTGCTGTCAATAGGAAATTGTAACTAAGTACTTACAAAACAAATATTATTTCTAGTTTATCCTGCACAATGACGATCACTAAGACGCTTGATGAACGTTAATAGTGCAGGGATACAGACAATCCCCTCTATCTGGTAAATGACGTCATAAAGGCGTTTATAATTGACGAGTTTTTTTCCGGTGATGGATGACCTCGAAAGTAGTCTATTAACTAGGTATTATACAAAACCATGTATTGCGCTAGTTTGCGCGATTGAATTGATAAAGATAAAGAATGAATTTATAGCTTGAAACGCAGGTTTAATCCCACTATTTTCTAATCCTGCACCAGAAGGCGGGTTTAGATGTAACATAAACAATAATGTGTACTTATTCAATGCAAATGAACTTCATACTAAAAACTGAAAAATTATTGATCTGAAAGAGAATAATAAAAACCCCACCCAAGACCTAGCAAAAACTAGACACTCCTGACTTAGGACAGGTGTGATAATGTGTCGGGTTAAAACATTTGATTTCATATGCTGCCAAAGATAATTTGTTCAGAAACAAAGATTTTCTATTGCATATCCTTATACATAAATATGTCACGTTTTCAGTGTAAAGTGACCCTACATTTGCTTATCTTTATAACCAGCGAATTAAAAAATTATCGAAGAACGAAATTTACTTGATGAATGTAACAATGAAATTTGTTATTTGTATGGCATGCTTATGAACCCTCTGTTTGACATGTAATACTGCGGAACACGCAGTCACGAATGAGAAAAGCAAACGTCTTTTATTAAACGATCCAGATGCCATTCTTTCCAGACTAACACACATGGAGAATGAAATATCACAGTTAAAGGTAGAAAATCAAAATCTACGTACGACAAATAATGTGAATGGTAAGTAAAATACATATGAGCAAGAGTAAGTCTTATTTACTTGGTGTTCATTATATTTTTTTTATGAAATTCAGAATAATTTGGAACTTACTGATTTGGAAAATTGATATGTGTAGTATGTATACTCTAAGAGTCCAACAAAAAAAGTAAATAAAAAAAAAGAGTTACAATTTAATGTTCGAATTTAAAGGTTTATTTAAACTTTTTAATATTCCGATAGCAGATAAAACTAGAAATTGTAATTCAAAAGTTTGTAAAAAGTAAGATAATAATAATAATAATAATAATAATAATAATAATAATAATAATAATAATAATAATAATAATAATAATAATAATAATAATAATATGTTCTACAAGGGACAATATTCCCCAATATTCATGCAATAACCCTTTTATTGTATAGCAATATAATATTTGAAAGTAAAAATTGGTTTAAACTAATTGACATTGATGACGTCATTAATTTTGAAGATTTATTGCACTATTGCAATATTGGAATTTATTTCACGCTAACTTTTGGTTACTTTCTGTGGGAAATATTATATTGCTATACAAAAAAAAAAAAAAATATAATAATAATAAAGTAATAATAATCATACTAAAATAAAAAAAAAAACCAAACACACATACAAAAATAAAAAATAAACAACAACTACAACTGTTATTTTTTATGATTATTGGTAATCTTGTATTTGATAATAAATAGTATTTTAAATATTTATTTGCTTTAGATATTATCATTTTCTTTGGGTTTTTTTACATTTTTTCCAATAGAATAGTAGTGAATTTAAAAACTTGAAAACTATACTGCTGTCACTACGACAATTATATTTGAAATTACAAAAAAAAAAAAATACTTAAATTGTGAATAAAAGTGGTGTCGCAAACTAATGCAAAAATTGTAACAAACAATTTCTTACAGAATTCATTCTTTCCAAAGAGCACTAAATCATCTTAATGATAAATAAAGGCAACAGTAGTATACCGCTGTTCAAAACTCATGAATCCATGGACAAAAAACAATATCGGGGTAACAAACTAAAACCGAGGGAAACGCATTAAATATAAGAGGAGAACAACGACATAACACTAAAATGTAACACACATAGACAAAATCCCACGAGAATAACAAATATAACATATATATATAACATCAAAACCAAATACATGAATTTGGGAAAGACAAGTACCGTGAGACGTCTTATCGCAATGTGAATTTACACTTAAAAATAAGAGAAAACAAACGACACGACATTATAATGTAATACACACAGACACGAACTATAATATAACAATGGCCATATTCCTGACTTGGTACAGGGCATTTTTAAAGGAAAAAATGGTGGGTTGAACCTGGTTTTGTGGCATGCCAAACCTCGCACTTTTATGGCCATGTGAAATATAACATCAAAATGACAACACAGGACTACAATATAAATAAATTGGAGAACACAATTGACAAAGAATCACACGAACAACAGCCAACAAAAGGCAACAAGTTCAAAATTTTAATACGCCAGAAGTGTATTTTGTCCACACAAGACCTACGTGTGATGCCCAGATACAAAAGTTTGAAAGCCGAAACGAGTACAAAGTTGAACAGCATCGAGGACCAAAAGATCAAAAAGGTTGTGCCAAAAACGGCAAGGGTTTTCTGTTAGTTACCAGAAAATCCCTATAATTTAGAATAATTTATACTTTTGGAAACAGTAAATGTTATAAAATGAATATTCAAAAGATGTACATGATAAAACTGAAGTATTAACTAATTACAGGAAACAACTGAAATACATTTACATAACCAGACATTTAAAACACAAAAGTAGACACATCCGAATAAGTTTAAACCTCTACGCCAAGTGACGTCCTATTTGAAACTGAAAAATGACGAAAAAATGACGTCATTTGAATTTGTAAAACAGATCATCAAAAAATGAAAAATGACGTCACATAAGAATGAATAAGATAAGAATTAGGATTGATTTAAGATTATATATTTGAACTAAATACTGATATTGCATTTAATAACAAAGCACATCTTAATACTTATTAATATCAAACTAAGGTAGCAATTAACTATATTATAAAACTATGTCCGGTTTGTTTTGAATTTAACTTCAAACGTAAAATATCGTACTGATTACGTTGAACGAAATCAAATCTGATAAATGAAGGCGGTGATTAATTTTCTTTACCATAACACATAAATATAATAGAAAAGACGTCAACACATTTGACAAAATCCGATGAGAAGTACAAATATAACATTAAACATTTAAACTAAATACATGAATTTGGGATGGACAAGTACCGTACCACGTCTTATAGTAATGCGAGTTCACACTCGGCAAAACAGTCACAATCGGGAATAAGTCACGTTTGGTAATTAAAAGATTAGACGACATTATGACAAAACACAATCTACCATGTGGTAAAAATGTCCTTAGCTAGTTTGGTCAACGACACATCGTATGGATCCACCAAATCGTGATGGTGTCCATAAAATTTACGGAGTGTCAATTTTAATCTGTCCTCCTCATAACTTTGTTGGAGCAGTTTCTGCGTAAGGAGCACACTCCTGTATATGAAGTCCGTATAGTGTGAACAAGCACGAGAATAACGTATCAATTGTGATATGTAAACACCATACAAAGGGGCAGAGGGTATGTTACTGCTGAGAAATGGGAAATTGATAATTGGGAAGTTGAAATCGTCCCGTTTATCATAGATTTTCGTGTGAAGTCGTCCATCTACGTCAATATTGAGGAAAAGATCAAGGTATGAAGCAGTCCTTCTAGTATCAGTGGTATCCTTAATTTCAAGTTCACTTGGATATATGAGATGTAAGTATTGGCTGAAATATGGGTTATTCAATGATAGAACATCATCAATATATCGGAAAGTAAAATTAAAGAATTTCGCAAGGTACTTTTTCTTTTTGTCTTTTAGAAGGTTCTGAATGAATTCTGCTTCATACGAGTACAAAAACAAATCAGCCAGCAGGGGTGCACAATTAGTACCAATTGGAATACCGACTGTCTGTTGAAATATAAATCCTCCAAACTCAACAAATATATTGTCGATCAAAAAGTCCAGCATTTTGATAATATCATCTTCAGTATATTTTCTGGGAGATTCAGTGTGATTTTTCACAAAATATGAATTATTGTAACCCAAAACAAGAAATTTGTATCTACGATTTCCATTTTTATAGAAAAAGCTCTGTTTTATGAGATGGTGTAGTCGATCTTTCAACTGAGCATAGGGAATAGTAGTATATAGCGTAGAAAAATCAAAAGTTTTTATGTTGCTGCAAAATTGCAAAGATTGTGATTGAAGGTTAAGCAGTAGATCTTTCGAATTTTTGAGAATCCACATCTGGTTAACACCACTGGTAGAATATATCTCCTCAATATTTTTGAAGCCCATCTTTAACTGTCGAAAGAATAGTAGTCAGTACTTTAGAAAGATGTTTGGTCGAACATTTTGAAGACCCAGCTATGTATCGTTTCTTCAAATCTAAAGAGAAGCAAAAGATAACAAAAGAGACAACATACATATAGAATTTCAAAGAGAGGTATGCATCAAACTGAAAATAACCTACCAAAGGGTACAGTTGAATCAACCACTTTTCCACATTTTGTAAACACTATATTATTATCATAGTTAGGTCCGTTTTATATTAAATGACATTTTGGTCGTTGATAAGGGTCAGTAATTTAAGACGATTCTTAGAAATTATACTTGTTAGACGATAAACATCTTCACAAAGTTGTTGGCGTAACATCCACCGAGATTGTAAAATTTGGGAAACCCGTCTATAAATAAGTCAATAGATTATACAGTACAAGCTTAAGGCTAATTTAGCATATACAGTCTATTTTAACACTGGAAAATCCAAATCTATTTTTGTTTTGCTAACATATCAGATTTAAAGTGCTTGCATTGCATTTTATTCAAACCATCATTGTCCCTTTTATATAACAATCAAGTGTTGACACCTTTGAAGGTAGCTTACATGCCTTGTCAAAATAGACACACTAAGAATGTAGTGAATAAATACCTCTTGAAAATCTACGTACAAAATATATTTTATGAAATTAATGTAGATATTACAAAGATTCAACAAGTACACGTTAAAAAAATTAAATAAGAATTAATGTTAACCAATTCAGTTGACTATTTAAGTACCTGTCTTTGTAAGAATCATGCAGGTTTCCGTTGATGAGAGATTCATTAACCCTTTCAAATATCTTTATATGATGTTTTTGAAGAACGCATGGTATGAAAAAAAGTTTCATCAATATTGTTTTTTCTTTGAAACCTTTCTTAAATGTTTTTGCCTAAATCCGTACGAAGGTAGTCTTTGCGTAGTCAGTTTATTTTTGACTTTTGAGAAAATTTTGTTCAAATGAGTTTGACATAGATACATTTTCCTAACATGATGACTTTTTATGAGCAATCCGATTTCAGATTCTACATTTAACGTATTAGATTCCATCAATTTTTGTATTCGGTCAGTAAGGAATTAATAGCTAATGAATCAATTTAACCAGCAATGTTTAAGCCCTTGAAAAATACAATAACAAAGATAAACTTTCATCTCATTCATAATATGTATTCACTTGTTGTTAAAATTTGGAGTCGATGGTTGCGCTTTAAACTTAAATTTCCAAAATCTATTTTCATTCAATGATTATTTATTTTGTCTGTTTGCAGTGTTGAACTTTAAAGAAAAGCTTTCAGCTGCTTTGCAGACTTTGTTAAAAAGTCATTAATGTCTGAGCAGAAAGTTAATGAATCAGTGGTATGTCAAAGAACGTTTTGTCCTTTTCTTAAAAATAATTCATGGGAAGATACTAAGAACTTGTTGATAAATATCCCGTATCAACTTACAATCCTTTGGTGTAAACTTCCCAATCACACCATACATCTTTACACCAAACACCCTGTGTCATTACACAATACACGTTACACCTTTGCACCATACACCTTACACTTCTATCTTCACCATCCGAAACTACCCATAAAGCAATTCAATATAAAAAAAAAAAGCGTTCGACTACAAAATTATTTATTTATTCTAAAAAACGAATTTTGATCACAATATTGTAAACTAATATATAAAATTAAAATCAGTTCTCTTAAATTTTGATAACCACAATTTATATACACGTTACACAATCACACAATTCCTCATATACCAAAACACCATTCTTCTTACACCTTCTACCATTGCCCCTTATATCATACACCATTTCACCAAACACGTTGATTCGGAAGTTTACACCATCCAAGGGCTGAATCGAATAATAGATGAAGGTCGTGAAGTATAGAATATATATACATGTACTGACGTTGTCAGTTTTGATTTTGACATTTGATAATGAACTTTCCGTTTGAATATAAGTGGGTTTGTTTTTATATTTAAAATAGATAAAGGAAGATGAGTACCAATGAGACATCTCTCCATCCAAGTCACAACTTATAAACTGCCCATTCTAGAGGGGGCGTGAATCAGATGTGGATACTTAAAAATTCCAAAGATCTTTTAAAATACATACAATCTAACTCTCTTTCATCTTGTAAAAGTATTAAAACATTTGACTTTTCTACTCTGTACACTAGTATTCCACATTCCAAACTAAAAGACAAATTGAAAGAGTTGGTATTGCTTTGCTTCGTAAAAAAGAATGGCCAACGTAGATACAAGTATCTTGTCTTAGGGAAGGATAAATCCTACTTTGTAAAGGATCACTCTGATCCGAACAAAAAATTCTCTGAAACTGATATTATCAAGATGCTTGATTTCTTGATTGACAACATATTTGTTACGTTCGGAGGACGTGTTTTTCAACAGACTGTCGGCATTCCAATGGGAACAAACTGTGCCCCTCTACTTGCCGACTTGTTTCTTTATTATTATGAGGCTGACTTCATGCAGGAACTTCTTAGGAAGAAAGATAAGAAGTTAGCACTATCCTTTAACTCTACGTTTCGCTATAAAGATGATGTTCTTTCACTAAATCATTCAAAATTTGGTGACTATGTGGAACGCATCTATCAAATCGAGCTAGATATAAAGCATACTACAGATACAGTTAAGTCGGCCTCATATTTTGACTTACATCAAGAAATTGACAATGAGGGTCGGTTGAAAACAAAACTTTACGACAAAAGAGATGATTTCAGCTTTTCAATTGTGAACTTTCCATTTCTAAGTAGCAACATTCCAGCAGCACCTGCATACGGGGTATATATCTCCCAATTGATACGATATTCCCGTGCTTGCATTTCCTATCATGATTTTCTTGATAGAGGGTTGCTGCTCACAAGGAAGCTATTAAACCTAGAGTTCCAAATGGTGAAGTTGAAATCATCCCTTCGTAAATTTTACGGACGCCATCACGAGTTGGTTGACCGTTATGGCATAACCGTATCACAAATGATATCGGATATGTTCCTTACGTCGTAACTACAATCCCCTTCCCTTTCCTGAATGTGACCTACCGAATTAGACTATTTACCGGATTTGTTATCACATAAGCAACACGACGGGTGCCGCATGTGGAGCAGGATCTGCTTACCCTTCCGGAGCACCTGAGATCACCCCTAGTTTTTGGTGGGGTTCGTGTTGTTTATTCTTTAGTTTTCTATGTTGTGTCATGTGAACTATTGTTTTTCTGTTTGTCTTTTTCATTTTTAACCATGGAGTTGTCAGTTTGTTTTAGATTTATGAGTTTGACTGTCCCTTTGGTATCTTTCGTCCCTCTTTTATAAAAGTAAACCGTTATAGGTAAAATACGATTTTCAATACGGAACCTTGGAACAAAGTCTGCAAAGCAACTGCAAGCTTTTGAAAAACCGTAAGTTGGGTAATGCATATCGTATATGCCGGTGAAGTTGGTATATTGCTTCTAAGGTGTGCGGAAATGGATAATCTAAAAATTAAATGTCTCGTTTGTCATGGATTCTGGTACAGAGATGACTGCTTATGTCCAATTTTAGATATAAGTCCAAACCTAGTAAGCCTTGTCTATTGTTTCTTTAATTTTATAGTTCTGGAGGATATATTAATTAAAACCAATCAGCTGAGGAGTTAAAATTGTTAATCGAAAGAACATCATCAATTCATCTGAATGTGAAATAAAGGGATCTTGCTTCTTTTCTTTTTGTTTTGTTTTTGACAAGTGTTTGAAAGAACTCAGACTCATATGAAAATAAGAAGATGTTGACACTCCAGCATACTGATAATATATTCCTTTGTGGAGCATGCTTTCCCTTTTGTTCACTGCTATCAATATATGCCGTATGGTAATAAATTGACAGCGCATGCTACAATTTTATGTTGAAAAGCATTGTAAATTGTTTCTTTTAGACGATTTTTAAAATTTCACAAGGAGATGGTGGTATACAGGGTTGAAAAATAAAAAAAAAAGTTTTGAAGGAACGAATTTGAGAGAATGATCAAAATTTAAATGATCCAGAAGTTCTTCAAAATGTTTTTTTTAAATACCACTTAGTTTCGGAGTATTTCTGAGGACCCTATTTCACTGCGGAACGAATGTTTGTCAATGTAATGGCCAATTCAATTGAACATGCATATGAGTTTTTGTTTTGAAATGTGTAACGCTGAGGTGTCCAATACAAGCAAGGTAAGTCCTCCGATTTGTTGTTCGATGTAGAGTTCAGTGAAGCCATGAATGACTTATCATTTTCCAAAATCTCACTCTTGTCAAATGATATGTTTTGTATGTGGAATTACCTGAGTGCCAATTTATTCGTAATTCTTCAATAAGAAATTTGTAATTTAAATTAAAAAAACAATATTATTTAAAGCTTTGTCCACAGAAACAACAACAAATTTATAGTAAAGAGATGGTTTACATTTCACAGCATACGTGTCTCTTAAAATAGACGCTGGTCGATCATTCACATTTTTTTCAAGTGATGAATGCAACGTTTTATCAGAAACCCGATTGTTATAACCCATTTTGACAAATTTTCTAGTTCAACTTCTCGTTTAGCCAATGTTCTAGTGTAGTCTTTAATGGAATCCATATGTATTCATAGTTATGGTTCAAATTGATGTGTTGTGTTCTCTTGGAGATGTTCACATCGAAATATGTTAAGTATGTGTTAGCTATCACTCGTGTGTTTCTCAGTTCTCCCATTTATTTGTACTGTAGTCCTGTCATGTAATGTTGTCAATTTAATGTTGTATTTAACATTGTCATAAAAGCGGGAGGTTTTGTATGCCACAAAACCAGGTTCAACCCACCATTTATTTCTTAAAATGTTATGTACCAGGTCAGGGAAATGGCCATTGTTTTATTATAGTTTGTTTCTGTGTGTGTTACATTTAAATGTTGTGTTTATGTTGTATCGTAGTTCTCCTCTTATATTTGATGTGTTTTCCTCAGTTATAGTTTGTAATCCGGATTTGTTTTTTTCTCAATCGATTTATGAATTTCGAACAGCGGTATACCACAGTTGCCTTTATTTAGATCCTCGGTAATAACAAGACAATAGGGGCTTTTATTGTAAGGCGAGTTGGAACAGCCCCATGTCAGAGTTTTTTTTAGGTATTGTTCTAAATAAAGTCATGAAATTCGGAGCCTTGCATAGGTGACTATGCGGTATGGACTTTTTTCATTGTTGATGGCCGTATGCTGATCTATAGTTGTTAGTTTCTGTGTTATTTGCTCTCTTGTGGAGAGTTTTCTCATTGGTGATCGTTCCACATTGTCTTTTTTTACATATATGCAACGCTTACTTATGGTTAAAATCTTTGGGTACAATTGTTTTGGTGTAACTGTCGGATACAATCAGTTTGATAATGTAGTAGAATTTTAGATGTTACCTCTTCGTGATGTAGTACGTGGCTGATGTTGATTTTATCATTTCATCTACTGGTAAACTGCACATGAGAGATTTTTCCTCCTTTGCTCGTGTAAAGGTTCCGATCTTACTGGTTAAAAAATTACAAATTATGCTGTACATTGGAAAAAATATATTTATGCATCCTTTGTCAAATTCGAAATCTGTCAAATATTTTAGAAAATTAAGATACTATATATGCCTTAAAATTCAAAATTTGTTTTAATTTGCCTGACCAATTGTTATTACCGGATAGATAATTAATCTACAAGCACCCCAGAAAAAAGAAGATGGGATATCAGGGTCTCCATGAGGGTAACACATTTTGTAAGTTGTACCCGTCTTGATGCTCATAATATGCTTTGCAATCTTTCTTGAACATTTAATGAAATTTACAAATATTATAAATAATTTAATTCATACTAGTATCCAAGTCGTGGCTATGCTCATTGTTGAAGGTCGTACGGTGACCTATAGTTGTTAATTTCTGTCTCGTTTAGCCTCTTGTGGAGAGTTGTCTAATTAGAAATCATACTACATCTTCTTCTTTATACACACAACTGAACTAATTTCATATTTAAGACGTATACACCATCTTTGTAGTGAAGCAATATTGAGTGAATAGTTTAGCCGTTGGAAAGTTTATGTTTAAATATAGATTAGGGTTTTCCAAAAAATTCTGGAAATTTACACAAGTTGAGCTATATATCATATAAGCTGTTAACTTGTGTACACATGCAAGCGATTATTTAGTGATTAAGTAAATATATAAGGTAAGCCAATTTGAGTTATTTTCTTTGCTGTGTTGTTTACACTTTTTGTTGATCATTGCTACTATTAACCTACATTAAACTCTACGCAACTGATACTTCATTTGGTGAAACCCGAAAGTTGTGTAATTATAGATAGATATCATTATATTGCTGTAATATGTATTATTTAGATTTATGCCATAGACATAAGGAAGCGAAAATGGATATACTGTATATGTGAATTTGTCTTCCATAACTCTATTCTATTAGGGACATTCCCTTTAAAATTTTATACTAGTTCAGTATTTTTGTGATATTATTTTTAAGTTTTTACACACACAAAACAAAATAAACGATAAAAGAGAACAGTTGGGCATATCAATTGTGACATTATAATGCATGAAAATAAAAACGTCAACACACTTTTTAAAACTTGCAGTAATCTGTGAATATTCAATCTTTCCAGTTATGCCAATAAATGCAAACTAAGACATTGGAATTAAACGCAAAAAAGCGTCCTAATTTTATTAATAGATAATATCTTAAAGACAACGCCAAAAAGTTACAAATTGTATAAAAAGCGATGTGGGTAGTTATATGTATTCGTGGTAGCAACCCATGTTTTTCTGTGTCTAATATGTTCTCCTATTTATTTGTATTGTAGTCCTGTAATATTATGTTGTCATTTCAATGTTATATTTAACTTTGCCATTAAAGTGCGAGGTTTGGCATGCCTTAAAACCAGGTTCAACCCACCACTTTTATTCCCCTTTAAAAGTGTCCTGTACCAAGTCAGGAAGATGGTCATTGTTATATATTGTTCGTTTCTCTTTGTGTTGCATTTTAACGTTGAGTCGTTTGTGTTTTCTCTTATTTTTGAGATATTGAGATAAGACGTGGCACGGTACTTGTCTATCCCAAATTCATGTATTTGGTTTTCATGTTACATTTGTTATTCTCGTAGTGTTTTGTCTGATGATTGGTCTGTTTCTGTGTGTGTTGCGTTTCGATGTTGTGTCGTTGTTCTCCTCTTATATTTAATGCGTTTCGCTCGGTTTTGGTTTGTTACCCCGATTTTGTTTTTTGTCCATGGATTTATGAGTTTTGAACAGCGGTATACTACTGTTGCCTTTATTTACTATTAAGTACAAGAAGAGACATGTGATATTGACGGGACCACCAATTGGTTATGCATGTTTATGAGTTATTATAAAACAATTGCAACGGTTGAAAACCAAAGACAAATATTAATAATGTTAATGATGACAGTAATAATATTAATATCAAAAATAAATTTGAACCTAAAATCTTTATGAGTTTCATAAATTCAAACAACTTCAAACAATGTGTGTATACATTATTGAACCTATATGTACTTGAAATTATATATAGTATATGGAATATGCAAGCTGTTTTCGAATAGTCCGTTTCTATGTATGTTGGCGTCTGTGTATGTTGCACTTTAGTGTTTATGTTGTTTCGTTGTTTTCCTCTTAAAGTTGATGCGTTTTCCTTGGTCTTATTATGTAACCTGGATTTGTTTTCTCTCAATCTATTTATGACATTTGAACAGCTATACACTATTGTTGCCTTTATATATGTAGGTTTTTGTAAAAGACATAGTAGTATATGCATAAAGTTTATAATAACAATAATTATCTGAATATATATTTTGGCAATCGATTGGCTGAACACTAAACTCATCTTTTCAAGGGTTAATTCTTAGTACGTCGGACTGAAAGTAATGTATGTGATATATTCTGATAGTTTAAATTAATGTTTGAAATCATATAAAAATATTACAGCATGCTGAATGAGTACAATTTACAATCTGGAAGATTGATATAACATAATCGGCATTTGAGTTTTTTCAACATGAATAGAATAGAAACTTGTTTGAAAGCGCTAACCCTCCTTTAACCTTGAACAGTGGTGTAACAATTACACATAACAAATTGAAAGCTAAAAAAGAATTTACTTGTGATGGCTATAAAAAGAAATGTATCTAACAAGAACAGAGTGGACGTGGAAGAATATTAATACATCCACACAACAGAAAGACACTATGCACAGATCTGAGAGTTCTCGCCGTTACTGACAGCTAGTCAAAAACAATAACAACTAATGAAAAACAAGAAGCATCTAAGTCTAAAATATCAATCAAATCGCCATAAACAGACAGAAAAAAAAATTAATATTTTACAATGCCACGATACAGGTATCGAAAGACAATAACAATCAAAACCAAGGAGTAATCAAAGACTCACAAAACCAAAGGACATTTACATCAACAGTTATAAATAATAATTAAGAAACAACACGAACTCCTCTAAAGACCGGGAGTGAAATCAGGTGCTCCGGAAGGATAAGCATTTTCTGCACCGTACACGGCACCCGTCGTGTTATTTCTTTGTTCAGTCCGGTAATGATGGAAGGTTATTATGACTGAGGAAGAATATCAGATATGATTTCTGACACACTTTTGTCATAATGGCCAATCAGCTCATGATGGCGACCGTAAAATTTCTTGAGTGATGACCTTAATTTGATTGATTCATAGCCCTGTCTAAGCAACTTTTGAGAAAGCAGTATTCCTCGTTCAACAAAATCAACGTACTTTGAGCTAGCTCTAGAGTAACGTATCAATTTAGACACATATACTCCATATGCTGGTGCCGCTGGGATGTTGCTACACAAAAATGGAAAGTTGACTATAGGAAAATTAATATCATCGCGTTTGTCATAAATTTTGATATTCAACCTACCATCAGTAGTCATTTCGAGAAAAAGGTCTAAATATGAAGCAGATTTATCTGTGTCGGTAGTATCTTTAATTTCAAGTTCACTTGGATATATTAAATGTAAGTGATCACTGAATCTATTATTATTAGGAAACAGTACATCATCAATATACCGAAAGGTGAAATTAAAAGACTGTAGAAACATGAAATGAAAAGATTGTAGAACCATGTATGTAAGGTCCTACTTAGCCTTAAAAATTTTTTTTTTTTTAAATTTTCTATCTTGTTCGATTTTTACACATCCTTGGTTTTCAAATATTAAGCTTCTGGGTATCTCTAATTAAGGTAAACCCGGAAACCGGTTCAAGTGTTGTTTTAGATTTTTGTTAAACATACATTGTTTTTGTCTCTTGTTAAAACTTCAAAACGATTTTAGATAAATATAACCAAGATGACAACTTTATTAAATAGAACTTTGATTTATTAGCAATATTTGTTTAGTGGCAACTCTTTGAAATTTTTAAATATTTCATCATGAACGACAATCTAAAAAAAAAAAAAAAACGATTGATCAATGGAAATTTTTGAAGAAAATTTTCAACATTCCTGTGTATACAGCTGATCTAAAACACACATTTTCGTTATTGATGGCTATTCAAACGAAATATGTAATACCTATCTGATTACATGAATGGCATATTCTAAAATGTTATTTTGTTAGTAAACTAGCTTATTGTGTTACCTTTAGCCCCGTCAACCTTATCAAATACCACAACTATTTCAAAAAGTTTGACAACGATACAAAGCTATTTATACGAAAATTCCCTATATGTTTTAAATATTCATAATAGTCGTATACATTAACTGAACCTTCCTTGTATATTCAATCAGATTTGGCTATATTGATTAGGATTATGCTTATTTCCTCTTGTTGTATATCGTTTTCAATAAACTTATATTAACCAATTAGGGTATGAAATAATATACATTATATGAATCGAACAGGTCTTACATTTACATCAATAGATTAATTAATGAATAAGGTAGAAATGATATTGCATTATCAGTTGATATAAAATAAAGAAATATGGTAAATAATCTAATGTGTAAAATGTTGGTTAGATTTTTTTCGTTTAGTGAACTTTAAGCAATTGTAATAGTAATAATAAAATAATAATAATAATAATGATGATAATAGTATTTTGTTTTATTAATATTTATTAATAATAATTATTATTATAAAAATAATAATAATGATAATAGATAATAATGATAATACTAATACAGTACTGTAAATTCAGAAATTATCGCGTGCATTTATTATTGCAATTTTGCCATTTTAGACTGAAATGAGATTTTAATGTTTGCGATATTGAGAAAAATTCTGTTCAATTCATATACAAAAAATTAAAATGCGAGTTCAAACTATTGCGATTATAACCCTGCTACGATTACGCAATAATAAAAACATCGCAATAATTTCTGAAATTACAGTAGTAATATTATTATAATGATGATAATAATATTTATCATATATTTAGTACAAAATACAGCTATTTTGTATATCTAATAAAGGTTGTTTTTCCAGTCTGTATCACCTACCCTGTATCGCATACCCCGTATTGCATAGCTAAACCCGTATCGCATACCCCGTATCGCATGGTAAAACCCGTATCGCATACTTTTTTTTTTTTTTTTTCTTTTTTTACATAAAGTTTTTTGTTTATTTTTGCTTAAGAAAAAATTTCCTCAAAATAGGTCATTTTTTTAATGACGTCATTGTTTGGTATGTAACGTCACGAACGTCAAGTTTTCATATTGTATGTGACGTCACGAACATCAAGTTTGCATATTTTTTGGCACACTAAATGCAACTATAAAAAATACAAAACACTCAAATAAATACAATAATAAACAAAATATTTTTAAAACAGCAGCAGGCAAATGGTAAGGTAACCCAGGTGCTTTGTATAAGCAGTTATTTTAAGGCTTTGAACCAAGACAAAAGCAGAACTGAAGGTAACCCAGTGCTAATCTATCGGGATCAGAAAACAGTTCATATAATATAATACTCTTCTGTTGAAATATATGATAAAGCGTATAATACATGGCAAAATCCGTATCACATGCCGTATCACCCTCGACCAATATCATCCCTCGGGCCTAAAGGCCCTTGGGCTGATATTGATGTCTCGGGATGATACGACATATGATACGGATTTTGCCATGTATTATTCTCTATGTATTTTATTTGGTATCTGGAGAAAAATGGTCTCATTGGAATTCGTGTTTTAACACTAATTGTATTTTTGCCACGTCTTAGATAGTGATTTAAAATCTATGTCATATGTTTGCTAAGTACCAAACGTGACTCACTCCCGAATGACTGTTATACCGAATGTTAATTTGCACTGCTACTTTGTACGACATGTCTCCGTATTTTGTACATGTATACAACATTCGTGTATTTATGTTTGATGTTTCTGTTATAGCATCGGTTGGATAATGTGTTATGTCTTATCGTTTGTAGTCCAAATAATTATAAAAATGCCTTTCAATACCATCAGTGTCATAAACATTGTTTTGACTGGTACTGTGAAAATAATTGTATCAAGTTCGAGACTGCATGCTCGTTACGTAAGTACATGACGGTTTGTGTTATCTGTCGTTGATGAAATATGTTCGTTGTTGTTTGCATGTTGTGTCGACTATTATATTATTTGTTTGGGCGTTTCTCTGTGAAAAGTCTTCTTGCGTGTGTTTGTGTTGTATTCCTTTCACATACTGTTTGTAATCTAGTGATAATTTTTAGCATTGTCATATAAGCGGGAGATTCGGCTAGCCATAAAACAAACCACCATTTCTTCTTAATATGTTCGGTACCAAATAAGGCAACAGTAGTTTACCGCTGTTCGAAAGTCATAAATCGATTGAGACAAAAACAAATCCGGGTTACAAACTAAAATCGAGGGAAACACATCAACTATTTGAGGGAAACAACGAAAAAAACTGAAGTGCTCCCCCCCCCCCCCCCGAAAAAAAAAAGAAAATGATTTCAACATTGTCGCGGAAATCCCCAATCAAATAACAAAATCAAAAGCTCCATCACATCAAACGAAACGAAAAAAAGTGTCAGTTTCCTGTTTTGATACCCACATTTTGTTATGTACAAAATAGTGGACTGAAGCTATATTTATAGCTAGTTAAACCTCTTATAATAGTCGAAATTCATTTACGTCGTCAAATTTTCCTATTTTCTTCTGAATTGTCTATTGTGTCCTCATGAAAAATTACGACCATATATGATGACGTCACATATAAAGAACACACATATTTGGAAAGGAAGGATAAACTTTGTTCAAATAACGTAAATAAAGCATTAGAGAAACAGATGCCACCACTTTGTCTAGTATACAACGATATTCTCCACTTTCACAAGCGTACAGCTTTTAATCTTAAAATGTCTCCAGAGTAGAAATATCGTTACCCACTTAATTCAGTGGTTGAACCTATATTTCTCCTCTCCAGTAAATCAAATTGAAAAAAAGGATTAAAATACGAGGCTTGTAACTATTGGGAATGGAGTAATGTATTGCAATTGAAACGGTAACTTAGTTTTTCAAAAGATTTAAAGACAATATGTTCGCAAACTTTATTGTTTGTTTTAAATAATTTGCAGAGAGATTCGACATGTTTCTATAAAACATTATTTTCTTAACGTCACAAAAGCAAAATAAAAAAGATCAAAAAGATGACGTCATCATTGAATTTTGATGAATGTATAATTGAAATTAAGGAACCTGCAAGTTATTATCAGCCGTTTGGAGAAAAAAAAGCCCGAAAAACAAAACTAGAGGAATGCATACAGATTACATATTGCAAAAAAATCAATCATCATTACCTTCTTCAAAATATAATCTTACACTTCCCAATGAACTTAAATGAACTCTTTGTTACACTTTAAGCAGTTACGTAATAAAATAGATTAAGGATTGTTTTACCGTATATTTTATAACAATAGACGAATTCATAGGCAGATGAGTGATTTTTATTTTTATGCCTGACAAGTACAGGTTCGTTTTCGTTACAATAACAATAATATCGAGTTCCTTATATTATCATGTATCATAAAGCTAAATGCTTGGTACATCAAGTAATTCAAGTAATTATGTTTTGTTTTGATGTTCTTCAAAGACCGTTTTATTCCTTAGATGGTTTTGTATGATCTTAAACTTTTGATTTATGAAACTCTCATATAGCCTTTTCATCTAAATTTGGGTTTTTAATGTAAAACTAGAATAGAAGGTGAAAAAGCCTTTGTGAGACCTCGAAATTGAAAATATTATCCTTTTCCTTTATCAAAATAATCTATCTAAATAAAACAATATATATTTTTTTCCTTTATCAAAATATTGTTAATCAATTAAAAATCATCAAACAAATAATCTTGCTTTGGAACTGGTTGTTATCAAAGGGAAACAATTCAATCTCAATCTCAATGTGTTTAAATCCCAGGAGAGATAAATCTTGTTACACGAAGGGGTAGCTCATCCACTATAGTCTATTTTTAAAACATCTTTTAAATATTTATTTTGCTTTACCAAATTGTTTTATAATTAATTCCTCACTTTGTGCTCGCAAAGTAAACTTTATTAAAAACCCTGAGAATGTATTTGCTATGCAATTTTTGTGGTTTTGTGAAAAGATAGAATTATGTGCATTGATGCCATATAGTTGATAGTAACAAATACGCATGGGAGTTCAAAAATGAGATGTGTGAAAAAACCGGCCATTTATATTAAAGCAAAAAAAACCTGACTCGTAATTTTTGCATATAGGAGACAAATCAGGTTCTTTAATATAATTTGTCGAATGATGGGTTGTTAATGGGTACGAGTCATTGTGACACTTTAAAGGGGTTGGACAGAATTATGGGAACTATGGAACAAGAGGACTAGAAATGAGAATTTGATGGATGAAAGCTTGAGGCAGAGTGGTCTTAATCGTGAGAAAAGTTTGATAAAACAGGGATAATTCTTGTTGATGAATGGAGTATAGGAGAAGTTTGGGGAGGAAACTGGGAATCAATCCCTGTGTTCACCAAATAACTGAAAGCCATTAAAGAAATAAAGGAGTGGGGTCTGACTTGTATGTAAAAGGATCAATTATGCAGGGGATGCAGACCACAGATTGGTTTAATTTGACAACTGATAAATAAAAATACGATGGATGCCGAATGTGATAGCGCTATCTAAATAAAATAAATGAAAACAATATATATTTTTTTTCAATAAGTACAAATTTTATTATGTAGACCTAAAGTAGAGAAATGTAGCATTGAATGACTCCAATAATTGAGTAAGCATCCGGCAGAGCACAGCTTCCCATGGTCGGACTGAATGTCAGTTCACAAACATCTCAATCATTCAATGTTGTCACCAACCATATACAGTATTAGCTTTGGCAGCCCTTGAAAAGCGCCATTGATTGCTTTCAATCAAACAACAGATAAAAGTTTGTAACCACCAATATTTTCAAACAACTTATCTAAAATGATTAAGTCTTTCAACAAAGGTTATAAATGATAAGCAACGATGCAAATATTGAATTTTAGAACATATATAATTCTCTTTAACAATGAATTCAAAACAGCAATATCTATATTATTTAACCATTGTTAACAAATATGTACTAAATAGTGTCATGTAAATCGTTAAATATAGAAACACGCAATTTCTATTTTTAAACAAGGGAAATAACAATTACATGACAATCCTGTCTTCCAAATGAATTTAAAAACATTTTGTTTTTATAAACAATCATAACTAATTAGAAAGAAAGAAAAAACACACATACACACTGAAAATAACATGTGTTTATGTTGCAACAACTTTATTGTTGATAAACAACTGCCAACCTGTACCAGAAACAAACATTGGTTTGGAACAAACTATACACTACGAACGACAACTCGACCTAGAATGTTACTCACATTTGTTGATAATGTAAACAAACATCGATTTACAAACAAAGCGGTAATATGTAGCAATTAATAACAATCAGAATGCTGTAGTAAATATCATCAGGAAATTAATCTGGCTTGCCGTCCGGAGATGCCAATAAGTGATATTTTACAAAATCATGTTTGCAGGGGACGTGATGAATTGTCCTTGCCAAAATTACAAATAATTCAGGTATCTAACATTTCTAACATATATTGATACCACGATAATACATAGATAATACTGCCTTGTTAAATATACCTTATTGTCAAAGAATGCAGCAATAATTCTGTTGTCAACGGCCAAAGAAAAAATCGGGATGATCAAGCATGGAATTCCGGAAATTGACCGTCTCCAAAAATATTAAATTCTAAAATTGAGTTATCGTCCTTTTCGCGCCAGACGACTATTGAAAAGGCTATCTCATAGCTTTTGTTCAAATGCTAAATAAAGGATTAAATCAAAATTCTAATTTTAGTGGGGTTCGTGTTTCTTGGTCATAAGTTTTCTATTTTGGTTTTGTAAACTGTTAATTGTGTTTTGGTCGTTTTTCTTTTCTGGTCATTAGACTGATTGTTTTTATGTCGATTTATGATCTGTATACAACTTCGGTATCGTTTGCTTCTCAGTTACGTGTCCTACGTTATAGTGACAGAACCAAAAAAATGGATTAAGATACATTATCAAAACATGCATTTTATTTGAATAGATGTAAACGAAATTTAAAAAAAAAGATTAAAACATGCTATATGCCCTTGAATTTTTACTAGATAACATTTTTGTTCGCTTTTGGAATTCCGTATATCGTCAGATTATCGGAATTCCAATGGGGACTAACTGTGCACCACTTATTGCGGACCTGTTTTTGTATTGTTATGAGTTACAATTTATGACAAAAATAAGCAAAGACCCATCGAAACAACATCTGATAAACAAATTTAATAATAATTTTAGATATTTGGATGATATTTTGGCTCTCAATAATGACGACTTCAGTATGTATATTAAAGAAATTTATCCTGTTGAACTTACTTTAAATAAAGCTAATACTAACAATGACCACTGCCCTTTCCTCGATCTTGATATCTTTATCATTAACGGAAAGCTGAATACTAAAATTTATGATAAAAGAGATGATTTATCATTTCCTATCGTTAATTATCCATTTTTAAATGGTGACGTTCCCTTGTCACCATCTTACGGAGTTTATATATCTCAACTTGTACGATTCGCTCGTGTATGTAACAATGTTTTAGATTTTAACGAGAGAAATTTATGTATTACTGAAAAATTATTACACCAGGGTTTTCGATATCACAAACTAGTCAAAACATTTACTAAATTTTATTTTGGCGTTAATATTGATTCACTTATAGGGTCTTTGCATCGGAACTAAACACTTTTATTCAAAAAACAGTTGTTAGCATGACACGGGTTATGTTCTTCTCGTATATGTTATGATGGTATGATACTAAACCCCTAACGGGAAGGATTGTGCCTGATGTTCATATGATGAAATCATAATCTTTAAGTCAGTTTAATTGAAGTCTGGAGCTGGCATGTCAGTTAACTGCTAGTAGTCTGTTGTTATTTATGTATTATTGTCATTTTGTTTATTTTCTTTGGTTACATCTTCTGACATCAGACTCGGACTTCTCTTGAACTGAATTTAAATGTGCGTATTGTTATGCGTTCACTTTTCTACATTGGCTAGAGGTATAGGGGGAGGGTTGAAATCTCACAAACATGTTTAGCCCCGCCGCATTTTTGCGCATGTCCCAAGTCAGGGGCCTCTGGACTTTGTTAGTCTTGTATTATTTTAATTTTTTTTTCTTGTGTACTATTTGGAAATAAGTATGTTGTTCTTTATCACTGAACTAGTATATATTTGTTTAGGGGCCAGCTGAAGGACGCCTCCGGGTGCGGGAATTTCTCGCTTCATTGAAGACCTGTTGGTGACCTTCTGACTTTGTTGTTTACTTTGGTCGGGTTGTTGTCTCTTTGGCACATTCCCCATTTCCATTCTCAACTTTAAAGTATTAGATACAAAATATATAAAAAATGAAATCAATAAGTTAGATAAATTCCATGCGTCCGCAGTGCTTTTCTGGATTCACCTCCATGAGGAACACTCATTGCTGAATATTTGCAAGCCAAGGATTTATAAAAACAGAAACAATGAAAGAACTATATGACAAAAAATAGTCATAAAAATGGCCAAACCAATCCGAGGACAACTTTGGCTAATGGAGTTGAAACCTTAGTTTCAAAACACAAAGAACATGGAACAAATCATCATTGAACTCATACATGAATGATAAGTCAATTTACAAAATTAATTTTCATTTTGGCATAATGTAATTCCTTTTTGTGACTACGACTTTGTATAAAATTTATAGTATAATAAATTCAGTCCATAACATTTTCCAGATGAAAGTTTCCAGACCCATTGAAGGACTGGAAGAAACTAACAATAACGATGAAGAAGATGAGAAAATGGTCAACGCAATAAAACAATGTTTCGAAGAAGACAGTTGTCTTCCTTTGATAAAGGAAGAAATCAAATTAAAAATTCAGTGTAAGAGGGTCATTTCTGGAGTGGATGAATTCAAAGTGGAACATAGTCGACCTGTAAAATATTTAGTAAGTATATTTGAAACATGTATTATTCATCTAAGATAGTGTTATAATTGATCATTGAGAGAGAGACAAACGATACTAAAGGGACACTTAAACACATCAGTCGAAAATAATTCAATGGCTAAAAAAAACACAAACAGACAATCATTGATAAACAAAACACAACATAGAGACTAAAGACTGAATAACACGAACCCAACTATAAGCCATTACTGATATACATAATTGCAATAGGTTAGAGGCAAAATATATCACAGGTATATTCAAACTTAGAAGTCGAAATTAAAACAACAAATTCATGGCAATAACGAAAAAGACAAGCAATTTATACACATGATAACTTACAAAACTAAAGACTGAAAATTACAAACACCACTTAACATGCATCGAACATCTGACTTAGACTTATAAACCTATGTCATTGTGTTTGTTTTGCTGAAAAAAAAAGGATTAAAAAATAGATTGTTTTGCCTTGAAAACAAATTATATTGAAATACGTATACACTAAGGACATGTGGTATGCTAGCATATTCGACATTTATCCAGCACAATTTAAATTAAGTGGATTGCTGATACTATAGGTCACCATTATGTCCTTAGGATCAGGCAAACCCATATCGTATAAATGGTCAAGACATGGAAAAATGAGAAACATATTTATTCAAGCATGCGCATTTGGACTGACATATTTTAGTATAAGTATTTTGCATATAAATGAAACACATGTATGTAATTTTCTGTTGTTGTTTTGTTAAGTTCATACGTGCAAGTCAATGTTTAAGTTTTCTCAAATTATAGAGATAATACTGTACTAGTATTAGAAATATTTCATTCGATCACCACGATAACAAGGATGATTTCCAAATGATAAGAGTTCAGAACAGTTTAGGAAAGCACTCGTTGTACATGTCTTTTAATTTTTATTCATTGTTTCGCTTTCACTGCAAGACAATAATTAATTAAACGTTCAGTGACATGAATTTACAATAAAATATGAAAATTACTCAAACCTAAGTCATAATTTTATAAATTATTTAATTATATTATTTGAAATAGTTAACAGAAGAAGAAGTATTTAAACGTAACAGACGGAAAGAACAGAACAGAAGATCAGCTGTCCGTACAAGGATAAGACAAAAGGCTCGAATAGTAGAACTGGAAAAAGTACCAGTGATTGAGTAGCTCAGTTTCTTATAGGTTGCACTTTGTAAATACAGCTGTTTCACAAACCACGACTCTTTATGGGATATACATAATATTCATAGATATTTTGTTTTGTTTACGTATTGGCTCCCTTATATGATCGCTATGTTTAATCTCATAGATACCAGTTTATATACACATGACATACACAATATAAGTACGGATTCAAACCTTCATTTGTCGACTGTAAAGATAAAACAATTTAAATATGACTTTATTAAACCTACTCTGAAAAATCTCAATAAAACAACGAATACATTTAACTTTTTTTTTAAAACTTCAAATATTTTATTGCACTACTCATGCTGTTGGTTGGGAAAATGTCCCTTAAAGCATAAACAATGACGGTAGGGTACCTCCCTATGTTATCAAATACTAATGACAATAGGGTATACAATTAGAAAAAATATATAATACATTTATAATCTATACTAGACAACAAAAGAAACGATACAAGACTTTTTTTCAAAAACAAGATGAAGTTTTTATTATATACGATCACTGTTGAAGATTGTTATACCGAATGACCATGTTACTTTAAATCCGTTTACAAAAAACATTTTTTGCTTCCATGACGTCATTTGGGGAAGCTATTTTTTTGACAAAATTTACAAAACACGACAATTTAAAAATAAACAGTAGTTCCAACTAATGATACCAACCTTTCATTTAAAGGTAAAGTTTGCCACCAATTTTTTTTCTAAAAATCATACAGTTTCTTCGTTTATTTGTAAAGCAAAATTCGGTCCCATAAGAAATGTATACATTAGCCTTTCATTTATTTTTGACATTTTACTCTGAGTATGTTTGTTTTGTTCACGCATCGTTGACAATGTTTGAATTTGATGCGACTGTCATACAAGTGAGAGGTTTAGCTAGCTATAACACCAATTTCAATCCACCATTTTCTACATTAGAAAATGCCTGTACTAAGTCAGAAAATATGACAGTTGTTATCCATTCGTTTGATGTGTTTGGACTTTTGATTTTGCCTTTTGATTTTGGACTTTCCTTTTTGAATTTTCCTCGGAGTTCAGTGTTTTTGTGTTTTTACTTTTTACCATATACAGTATATGTGGAATGAAACTCAAATACACGGTATCAAACCTAAAATCTAATATGAAGGGTTCCAAATTTACAGTTTCGTGTTTTCATATCTACAGCATTGATTTGAGACGTAATCAAAATTTATTTTTGTTATTTTTTGAGATTTAGAAAAATACTTATTTTTACAAAAAAAATTAAAAAAATCAATATTTCAACCCAAAATTTACAACATGAACATGACTTTACTAGCCATTTGCATATTTGTAAACAAATTTGAATTTCTCATTAATACTTTGAAAATTGTGTATCGATTTTAATGCAATTTTTCTGCAAAAGTAATTTGAATCATGTGATCATTTATGCGGAATTTAGTTTCTTTCCGACATGTTTTGATTTTCATAATCATATGCACATACATGGAAAATGAAGAGTTTTTACAATAGCGTATCTCTTTTTGTTTTATATTAAACTTGTTTTTATCAATTTGATTTCAAAGTTGCGTATCGTTTCTTTTGTTGACTAGTTTATATTATTTGCATTTTAACATACACCTCGTTAATATATCAAGACAAAACTGACATTTTTCTTACATCTCTGATTGCACAAATGAAGTTGCTATCCTAGTTTTCATATAGTAACATATTTTATCCATTTTTTTATTATCATACTGAGAAACGGTAGATAACCTTAGCCGTATTTGGCACAACTCTTTTTGAATTTTGGATCCTCAATGCTCTTCAACTTTGTACTTGTTTGGCTTTATAATATTTTGGTATGAGCGTCACTGATGAGTCTTATGTAGACGAAACGCGCGTCTGGCGTACTAAATTATAATCCTGGCCCTTTTGATAACTATATATAACGTATTTTTTATTTTGACAGGAAGTGAATTCATTAGAGGAAGACCAGAATTCCCTGCATCAAACAATTGACACTTTGAGAACGGAG
The DNA here is from genome assembly GCF_965363235.1 of Mytilus galloprovincialis. Lineage (NCBI taxonomy): Eukaryota > Metazoa > Mollusca > Bivalvia > Mytilida > Mytilidae > Mytilus > Mytilus galloprovincialis. Next base: position 2,466,338 of record NC_134846.1, on the reverse strand, counting down.
TTACAAATGTTGGACGGCGTGTTACATATTCACAAGTGTTCAAATATAAAACCAACATCTGCTTGCCGTCCAGCGAAATCCCTTCTACCTACAGGGAATAAATTAGTGATCGTTTGAGGGAACTAAACAAAGCTTATTCCTCAAGATCAAATTTGCGTTATACATTCTACTCAGAAATCATGAATTATTTGCTCTAATGCTACAGAATGTCAAACGGCAATGTTATAAAACAATTGAAAACAATAAGCTTCGATGGTTCAATTTGAAACGTTTGTTAAGACAAAACATGTACGTAAATATATGGTTTTGAGGTATGAAGCAAGATTGTTATATACAAAACATTTGCCATTAATATGATATCATAAGATAAAGTTTTTATTCAATGAGGAAAATTGTATTGTTGTAGATGTATAATCTCGTAGTATTCCTGAAAATAGAAAAATGTGTACTTCGTTAACCAGTAAAATTATTTGAGTACCTCTACTCTCGAAATCAATGACAATAGGTACTCCAAGAATAATAATGAACCTTATATGGCCTGTTTTGTATCTACTGTCTGTTACTGAACGTACATGATTTTCTACTTTCGAGTACTTGTTACTGGATGACCAAGAATGGTTTTCAGATAATAAAGTTTGTACTCAGGACTATCAGGTATTTTTTTTCTTTGCAGTTTTTCATTAGTTAAACTTCTGTGATCCGTTATGTAATGATAATCAATTGTACTTTTGAAATATTCAGTTTCAGGATTAATTTGAAAATAAAGTAAGATGGTATCATACCAGTGAAACAACTATCCACCAGAGTTAAAATGAAGTGGATATTATAAATTGTAGCCAAATGTACAGCGTTCAACAATGAGAAAAAAATCATACCATATACTTGTATAGTAGTCAACTATAAAAAGACCCGCATGAAACTATTGACAAAATTCTAACGAGAAAACCAACAGCCAGGTGTATAGAAAGATAATTTACGAAAAACCATTCGATATTCAAAAATAGTAATTTAAGACATAATAGAAAACTTTCGAGTTCGATGCATTTCCGTCAAAAAACCTGGTTTTAGTGAACATCATTGGTTGGTTTAGGGGCATCGTCACTTCCGTTCCAATGTTGAGTGAGTGGTTGGAAAACTATAATGCTATAATACAAATTATTCAGCAAACTAGATTTTCATAATTGACAATCAGCGCTGCTGTCAATAGGAAATTGTAACTAAGTACTTACAAAACAAATATTATTTCTAGTTTATCCTGCACAATGACGATCACTAAGACGGTTGATGAACGTTGATAGTGCAGGGATACAGACGATCTCCTCTATCTGGTAAATGACGTCATAAAGGCATGCATAATTGTCGAGTTTTTTCCGGTGACGGATGAAGTCGAAAGTGGTCTATTAACTAGGTATTATACAAGACCATTCATTGCGCTAGTTTGCGCGATTCAATTGATAATGACAAGAATCAATTTATAGCTAAAAAACGCAGGTTAATCCCACTGTTTTCTAATCCTGCACCAGAAGGCAGGCTTAGATGGTACATAAACACTAATGTGTACTTATTCAGTGCAAATGAACGTCATACTAAACACCGAATAATTATTGATCTGAAATAGAATATAAACAAAAAACCCAACCAAAACCTAGCAAAGGCTAGACACTCCTGACTTAGGACAGGTGTGATAATGCGTCGGGGTAAAACGTTTGATTTCATATGCTGCCAAATTGTTCAGAAACAAAGATTTTCTATTGATCTCTATTGCATATCCTTATACATAAATATGTCACGTTTTCAGTGTAATGTGACCCTACATAATCTTATCTTTATAACCAGCGAATTGAAAAATTATCGAAGAACGAGATTTACTTGATGAATGTAACAATGAAATTTGTTATTTGTATGGCATGTTTCTGGACCCTCTGTTTGACATGCAATACTGCGGAACACGCAGTCACGAATGAAAAAAGCAAACGTCTTTTATTAAACGATCCAGATGCCATTCTTGCCAGACTAACACATATGGAAAACGAAATATCACAGTTAAAGATAGAAAATCAAAATCTACGTCAGACTGTAGATAATGTAAATGGTAAGTGAAATACACATGAGTAACAGTTAGTCTTATTTACTTGGTGGTAAGTAGAATTTTTATGAAATTCAGAATGCATTTGGAACTTACTGATTTGGAAAATTGATATTTGTAAAATTGAGAATGGAAATGGGGAATGTGTCAAAGAGACAACAACCCGACCAAATAAAAAACAACAGCAGAGGGTCACCAACAGGTCTTCATTGTAGCATGTATACTCTAAAAGACCAACACAAAAAGTAAATGAAAAACAATTGTAAATATGTTTGTGTGCATTTTTAAAATTGCTATTTCTCGTAATTCCTTTTTGTTTAATCCCTCTTGCTTTCCAGCTTTACAGAGACATTTTAAAATGTTTTTTCTGTAATGTTCTATATAACTTCTTGATAATAGTCAACGATCTTTCTTACGTAGGTGATGTCTTTGCATGTATAGTCCCCACAAATATCCAGATTGACAACCTGACAATCCATATCTTGTTTCTCCATTTACAAAACAGAAGCACAATAGGATTTTTGTTTGCTTCTGTTTCATAAATATACTTTAAAACATAGGATTAGGTATTGTGCAATTCAATCAAATTCGGAAGTAATAAAATTAACGGTACCAATGTTCTTGCACCAGATGCGCATTTCGACAATACATGTCTCTTCAGTGATGCTCGTGGCCAAAATATTTGAAATCCAAAGCTTATATAAAAGATGAAGAGCTATAATCCAAAAGGTCCAAAAAGTATAGCCAAATCCGTGAAAGGAATCAGAGCTTTGCATGAGGGAGATACATTCCTTAATTTATAATAATTTCTATCATTTTGTAACAGTAAACACAAAAAATCCGTATTTTCATGCCAGTACCGAAGTACTGGCTACTGGAGTAGAAGTAACATAACTTCTACTGTTGTGCTTTTCAATTTGTGCTGAAAGTGGTTTTTGAGTTTTATCTTTTGCAGGATATTGCACATTGCCATCTCTATTCTTTATTTATTTTGGCCATTATTCTTTATTCTTTGCATTTTGAGCACCCCATTTTTCTTTATTTTTTTTATTTTTTTTTGTGTTTTATTATGCAACTGCTAGTCCACTATGTTTTATTCTGAAAATCCTTTTCAGACCTTCCCATATCTTTGGAAAAAATTATACAATCAAATGATTTCCGTGTATAACAAATGTTGCTTTAAGAAGTTGTAATTATATCTTTGCAAAATCATTTCTGTAACTATATGTGATGATGTAGAATTCATTCGTGTAACACGTATAACATCGTGTATTTAGGTTTTGGGTCAACATTTGTGCGCTGGGGAAGAACTACATGTCCAGGTTCAAATACAGATTTAGTTTATTCAGGTATGGTATTATTATTCATTTCCCGTAAATAAGGGTTTTTTTTTATGAAAAGCGTTATGTTAAGCATTTAAGAAAAAAAATTACAGGGTAATTTTTTTGGTACTTTGCTAAAAAATAAAATCACCAAAACATTCCTAGGAAAATTCAAAACAGATAATTCCTAACCAAATGGCTAAAATCAAAAGCTCAAACACATCAAACGAATCGATAACAACTGTCATATTACAGACTTAGTACAGGCATTTTTTATGTAGAAAATGGTGAAATTAACATGGTTTTATAGCTAGCCAAACCTCTCAATTGTATGACAGTTGCATTCAATTCAATTCCATTATATTGAAAACGATATATGAACACACTAAACAGACATAATAGGTAAAAATGTTAAAATAGGGGTACAACAGTCAACATTGTGATATAATCTTAATCACTTTAAACACAAACAAATATGTAACACAGAAATACAACAAGGCACATAGACAAAGCTCATAAGCAAATATGAGAGTACAAGGCAGCACTCGCACCCGCAAAGTGGAAAGGAATTAATATAAGTCGCAAAAAATGTTTCCCAATCCACTAAAAATAAATATGTTTAAACTGAGAGTACAAAACATTACCTTAGCACAAAAAACACAATGACAGGATGTAAAAGTACCCTGCCACGTCAAATGGATATTAACAAACATTGACTAGACAACTCTGTGTACCGTGTTTTATCTTTTTGTTCACTTGTAACAAAATATGCGGTATGGTATTCCAAAGTAATTATTTAATAGCGTATGCTACCATTTGTATGTTGAAAAGTATCTATGATTGATCTGTTGTCTGCTCTATGGTCGGGTTGTTGTCTCTTTGACATATTCCCCATTTCCATTCTCAATTTTATTTTAAAAGATTATTGAATTTTACATGGGGAATGGTGGTATACCGGGTTGAAAAATCAAAAGAACCAATTTCGGAAAAACTAATTTGCATTGGGGCCCTACTGCTTTATCATGACGACAACCATTTCAATTAAATTATATATGCGGTTAAATAAATATGCAAACATGACATTTGCAAACATGAGAAATCCGAAGTCGTATTAATAACTGGTATTCATATAGGTGTTTTATACATGCTGTTTGTCTTCTATTCGTGTGAAAAATGAAATGTCAACTTACAAAACTTTTTTTTTCGATTAGAAATAATGCCAAGTTTTGTAAAAACACGATTATTTTATCTTTTTAATTATTCCAAGCACTTTTAGTTTCACTTTATTTTCAACACAGCTTCGAAATGAATCGAATCCTTTTAGTTTATAACGAGATAAACCTACTCTGAAGTTGTAAACTTTGTTCAAATTATTTACAAAAGTTCAAAAATTCCTATTTTTTTACTCTCTTTTCTACTTATCCTACAACCTATCTCAAAATTTGAAAAAAACACAATACAAGGTGAAATTGTATCGAATGAGAATTAGGTTATGATTTACAAACAGACATGTGCTATAACTTTAAACAAAAAAATATTTACCAAGCACTAGAATGACGCTATCACTATAAAAACGCATTACGAAAGTGCGGTGATCCAATAACACACCTTTTGTCGAAATTATTTTCGATATTTGCACAATCCAAATTGATAACAGAAATATATTGAGAAATATAAGGTCTTATTGCCTTTTGACCGTAACTTGTTAGTTTCTACAGATTGAACAATTTCATAACGATTGTGTAATGTCGCACGGCAAATCTTTTATACCTAAACAGGACAAGAACAAATAAACGTTTGAAGCATGCACTAGATGCCAAATGATATTTTGAATAAGACCTACACCGTTATTTACACACTAAAAATGTTTTGTTCTTCATTTGCAGTACATGAATGAAGTAACAACGCAACAAAAAAAATATAATTGTAATAAGTTCTTCCATGGCATCGAATTGTCTCAAGTAAACTTTCATTGTAAGGTTTTTATTGACTTAGTTTCAGTTTGAGTACCACATAGTCTTTTGCTCTATTCCAGGTTATACAGCCGGGCAGTCATATTATCACACAGGCAGCACATCATATTATGGTGGCCCATCAAACACACTATGCCTTCCAAGTAATCCAGAATTATCAAATGACACATTTTCCCAAATAGATAGCCTTTTACACGGATCAGAATACGAAAGAAACATCTTTGCATACGATTCTGCTAACGAGGACATACCTTGTGCTGTATGTAGAAGCAAAACAGCATCGACAACACTTATGATTCCAGGCAGAAAAACATGCTTTAGTGGGTGGAGTTTCGAGTATACTGGCTTATTGGCTTCAGGTAGCGTCTATCATGGTCCTTCTTCTTACATATGCATAGATAGTCATCCGGAATATTTGCAGGCTGGACAAGAAGACAAAAATGGTCATCTTTTTTATGCGGTTGGTTTCAAATGCGGATCGCTGCCTTGTCCTCCTTATCACGATAACAGAGCCGCATACTGTGTGATATGTTCAAAATAAAGTTTTTAAGGATGTACTTAGGTAAGATTTTGGAATTTCAGTCAACTATTGGAACTCCTTGGTGTTTTCTCATACGATACAAGGTAAACTATTTTGTCTAATAACGCCTAATTACCTTTTAATATAAGACTTTATAGCTCATAACAGGTCATTTGACAAAATTTAAGCAGATTTTTGATTTTCTTTCTTTTTATTTGAGACCCAAATAATATCAATTCAAGCATAAGGTAAAAGTCCGAGTCAGCCTTTTCCCGCCATATTTTATTAATCAAATATCTCGAAAAGAAGCTCCATGACCTATTAACATTTTTAGCTTATTCTGATCCTTAGCTAATACTTTTCCAGCTTAAAGTATTAATTTAAATTCTTGATTTATCTAATTCAACCTAAGAACACCTAAGTACATCCTTAATAAGTATATCAGTATTTGATATGTTTACATCATACTCCTGTCAATCTGATTATCATTATCTCTCACTTTGGACGTGTTAGAAACTATCAGCATTCTAATGGGTCCCAACTGTCTCATCTTCTTGTCGACTTTTTCATTGATTCATATGCGGCTGACTTCAGAAGTAGCTTTTTAGGCAAAAAGAAACGAAGTAAGCGTTATCCCTAAACTTTATTTTCAGTTATATAGATGATTTTCTCATAGTAAGGAATAAAAAATTTGTCGTATCGAATATGAGATAACTGATACAGTAGATACAATTAAGTCTGCCTCGCATGTCTTACATCAAGAAATGGACTATTGGAGTCCATATGGGAGTCCATGATCAAAAGCAAAACTTCGCGAAAAAAGAGATGACTTCAGATTCTAGATTGTGAACTTTCCATTTCTATATAGCACCTGCATTCACATCCAGCTGTTGGTAGTGTTCTTGCTGTTTTAAATTCCCTTTGGCATCTTTCTGCCCTCTTTTCAGAAATGTATCTTAATAAAAGAAAAGAAAATGGAAATGGAGAATGTGTCAAAGGTCAGTGAAATGGACGCCAATCAAAACACATACTAACGTGTTACTTGTATGGTAGTCGCATACAATTTCATTATAATGACAACAATATGTGAACTAAAAAAACAGACATAATAGGTAAAAGTTGAAATTTTTCAGAAGTGTCGAGTGCTCAATCAGACTTTTTAAATGGAGTCCAAGGTGAATAGAAAGGTCAAGCACAAAATATGAAGTTAAAGTCCAATCAACTTCAAACTTAGTACACATGTTCTCTATGATATGATCTGTCTAATTTTAGTGCCAAATTAGAGTATTTCCCCAATTTCACGGTCCAGTGAACATAAAAAATGATAGTGCGAGTGGGGCATTCGTGTACTTGGGACACATTCTTGTTTTATTTACATTGTATCATCAATGAAATTTATTCGTTCAGTGAATGTTTATTTGTTTGTGTTAATATGTCGTTTGATTGCGTTCAGCCATTTCAATTGATATTTTGTGTGTTTCTAGGTTGTGATGCTGCACTACTGTTTAAGGTGAAGATTGGTACTACTAAAGCCATAACGTTGCTAGTTTTTTTTTCGAACTATGATTTTGAACGTTCCTCTGGAATTTTTCGCCCCTCTTTTTGTACCTTGAAACCCGAAGCATTTGTTTGCACATGTTATAAGTTAGAAACTTAAAGTTCAGTGATTGTCGTTTGTTGCTGTGGTTCATAAGTGTTTCTGGTCTTTTGTTTTTATGCCCCACCCTCGATAGTAGAGGGGCATTATGTTTTCTGGTCTGTGCCTCCGTTCGTTCGTTCATTTGTCTTTTCGCCCGTCCGTTAAAGTTTTTGCTCAAGGTAGTTTTTGATGAAGTTGAAGTCCATTCAACTTGCAGCTTAGTACACATGCATTTTCCCCATGATATGATCTTTCTAATCTTAATGCCAAATTAAAGTTTGACCCCAATTTCACTGTCACCTGAACAAAGAAAAGGATAGTGCGAAGCTCAGGTTAAAGTTTTGGTTTAAGTTTTTGGTCAAGGTAGTTTTTGATGAAGCTGAAGTCCAATCAACTTGAAACTCAGTACACGTGTTCCTTATGATATGATCTTTCTAATTTCAATGCCAAATTAAAGTATTGACCCCAATTTCACGGTCCATTGAATATGTGATATGATAGTGCGAGTGAGTCATCCGTGTACTATGGACACATTCTTGTTTTATATATAGATTAGACCGTTGTTTTTTCTGTTTGAATGGTTTTACACTAGTCATTTTTGGGAACTTTTTAAAATTGCTGTTCGGAGTGAGCTAAGGCTTCGTGTTGAAGAACGTACGTTGACCTATAATGGTTTACTTATACAAACGGTGACTGGGATTGAGAATTGATTCATTGGCAATCATACCGTATCTTATATCTTCATACTGCTGTTTAATAGTCATATATATTAAGAGAAACTAAATCTGGGGTAGAAACTAAAGCCGAGTGAAGCTCATTAACTATAAGGGATAAACAATGGAACAACAGAAACAATGAACTGCAACAAAACCAAACGCCACCATACATAGAAACATTTAATAACAACTGCCATATTCCTGACTTAGTACTGGACATTTTAAGAAAAAAAGAGGATTGAACCTAGTTTTAGGACTAATCGAAAACCTGCTCACATGGTATATGGCAATGTAAAAAATACAGTTAAAATGACAACACAACGTGACAGGAATACAGTATGTAAATGCGCAGACAGATACATACATATGAAATATGTACTAAATAGACGAAATTGTAATTAAAGATGCAGTTTATTTCAAAACAAGATAATGCATATAGAACTTGCACATCAATATTTGAAAGAAATAATTAAAATTTCCCCAATGACAATGTCAAATTTATGATTAGTATACTTCATACCATTTGGAGTGTTAAGCGTAAATCTTAAGAAAGTTTTAGTATATAATTGCTTACTGTACAAATAAAAGTAAAATATGAAAATTACCAAACTCCGAGGAAATTCAAAACGGAAAGACCGTAATTAAATGGCAAATCGAAAGCTCAAAAAATTAAATGCTATAATATGGAAATTTAAAATTTTTTTTCACTGATTCAAATCAAATTCGGCAAGTGGTATACATATCAATAGAATAAAGGCATTAATAGTGTAAAAGGAATATTTTACGAAATTGTTAGGAATACGCAATGCAGATAATTTTACATGGAAATTGATTTCAAATGAACATTCGATACATTGTTGAAAAAAAGCAATTATTAACAAACAAAAATACAGACAAATAAGATGATGTGTGTAATATTTAGCAATTGTTAGCTTGATAATGTGTTTTATAAACCATAATAAAGGTTATATGAGAAAGACATGTTGTTTTTTTTTTGTTTTTTTTGCAAACTTGAAGTATGATAAAAAAGTATCTACCAAAGAAAATAAGCGCGTACAAAGGTTAAAAACATAGAGGGGGAATAAGAAATTAAAACCCGACATCCCGAAATTCGAAAAATGAATTCCCAGATCCCGAAAGGATCAATCCCAAAATCCCGGGCTTAAAACACCCGATCATGGAGTTCCGAAAAAGGTCCTGCCCCCCTCAATATAGGTTAAAATGATCGTATATAGTATATACTTTTTTAATGAAGTAAATATAAATATACCGGGATAAACAAATTGGAAACAGCACTGTTTAAATCCTTAGGCTTTGTATCCGAATCGCACTTTTTGGTTGTGCGTTGAAATTTTCTACATTCTTTGTATACGGATGATTACAACAAACAATATCGCAAAGGATTTAATATCTTCATAAAATATATTGTAATTGCATGTATATAAATTACCCGATTGACATATTTGAATTGGTTTTATTTCTCTTTTCACTTAATTTCTTAACGTGTAACATTATGTATAGCGACTTAAACAGTATCAAACACCACATTTAAAAAAAATTCATTCTTAAAGTTTACATACAATGTACAAATAAAATCCAAGACTTCTTTTAATAGATATAGGAAGATGTGATATAGGAAGTATGCATTAGTACAATAACAAAAAATCTTACATCATAAATATTTCATTATTTCATTAGTTCTTTATTACTTTCATTTCAATTGATCCGATTAACACTCGATTTATCTGAAAATTTATTTACTTACCTAAATAATTGCATCGGAACGACTATATATTTAAATAAATAATTAAATGAGAAGGGTAAGAAACCGATCAAATGCAGTATTCAATTTATATCGCTACTATACTAAATGTTCCCTTGATCTTACATATAATTACTGACTGATAGTTTTCTTTTTCAGCGGAGTCGAGTGATATGAAACGGAGTCGAGAAGTGATATGAAAATTTTCTCTAGAAACTAAGGGGACACGTGGCGTTGCTAATGAAATTGGCATGAAATTGACAACGCTGTCATAGGTAAAATATCGTAGAACAAATTATCATTGGTCATCTGAACTTGATGTTTTTTTTCTCATTTTCGCCGTCCCGGCTCAAGCGAGAAAATCAATCTCGTTGAGATGATCAACGATAATGTATAAAATCTCATTACCAGTGATGTGTAATAGTTTTTTTTCTTATTATAGAAAGCGACTTTATACAAATTTGGCATCTCGGCACAAGACAAATAGCACATCATGCTTTATTCGTTCCTCCTTTTACAACATGAATGGTAATAAAAATAGTAATGGAAATAAAGTTAATAATAATAATAAAAAAACCAACATAAAATAAAATCAAGATAATAATAATAGATATGGTAAAGATAAAAATGATAGTAATAATGATGCAAGTTACAGTTCAATATGTCATTTTGTTAACATATTATGCGTACATGTTTTGTAGTCAATCACTTACAGTATATAATATACAATTATATTCCAAAACATTTTACCAGTTTGATAGGATAGGAATTTTGATACTATTTACAGTTTCACGTATGTATAAACGATATGATCCAATGGTAGTATATGACAGAAAAAGGGCTTAAAACGAATAGCCAAATTTAGCTTTTGTTAACTTTGTGATAGGGATTTGAACCTATGTTGCTTCATTATTTAGTATGATCGACAATGAGGATTGGTTGTAAACAAAACTTTATGACAAAAGAGATGATTTCAGCATCCCAGATGTATAATATCCATTCTATGATGCAACATTTCGGCCACGCCTGCAAACGGAGTATATGTTTTCCAATTGATACGATATTCCCGGGCTTGTATTTGCTGCAATGATTTCCTAGATAGTGAGTTGCTGCTTACAAAGAAACAATTAAACCAAGAATTCCAAATGGTGAAGTTGAATCATTCCTTCGTCGTTATTTTTTTGTGTTATTAAAATTTGCTGTTACAAAATGTTAGAAATTATTATAAATTAAGGAATGTATCTCCCTCATGCAAAGCTCTGATTCCTTTCACGGATTCGGCTATACTTTTTGGACCTTTTGGATTATAGCTCTTCATCTTAAATACACACTTTGGATTTCATATGTTTTCCAATTGATACGATATTACCGGGCTTGTATTTGCTAAAATGATTTCCTAGATAGTGGGTTGCTGCTTACAAAGAAACAATGAAGCCAAGAATTCCAAATGGTGAAGTTGAATCATTCCTTCGTCGTTATTTTTTTGTGTTTTTAAAATTTGCTGTTACAAAATGTTAGAAATTATTATAAATTAAGGAACGTATCTCCCTCATGCTAAGCTCTGATTCCTTTCACGGATTTGGCTATACTTTTTGGACCTTTTGGATTATAGCTCTTCTTTTTTAATATACGCTTTGGATTTCATATGTTTTGGCCACGAGCATCACTGATGAGACATGTATTGTCGAAATGCGCATCTGGGGCAGGAAAATTGGTACCGTTAATGTTATTCGTACATTTTACGGACGCCATCACGAGTTTGGTTGACTGTTATGGAATAATCATTTCATAGTTAATATCGGATATGTTCCTTATGTGGAAACAACAATCCATTTCCCTTTTTCGTGACCTAACGAATAAGAGTATTTACCGGGTTTGAAAACACATGAGAAACACGATGTATGCCACATTTGGAGCAGGATCTGCTTACCCTTCCGGAGCACCTGAGATCATCCCCAGTTTTTGGTGGGATTCATGTTGTTTAGTCGTTAGTTTTCTATGGTTTGTCTTGTATACTAATATTTGTCTGTTTGTCTTTTTTTTTAGCCATGGCGTTGTCAGTTTATTTTCGATCTATGAGTTTGACTGTTCCTTTGGTATCTTTCGTCCCTTTTTTGTATAACCGACGCCATCATGAGTTGGTTGACCGTTACGGAAGACCCGTTTCATAGATGATAGCGAATATGTTTCTAACTACAATCCCGTCGCCTTTATTGATTGTGACCTACAGATTTAGACATTATCGGGTTTGGTCTAATATTAGCAATACGACGAGTGTTACCGGATCTGCTTACCCTTATGTAACACCTGAGATGAAGCCTATGTTTTGGTGAGGTTCAGTTTTCTATGTTGTATTATGTTTAGTATTGTTTGTTTTTTGTTGTTGTTGTTTTTAACAAAGACATTATCAATCTATTTTTAGTTTTTTTTTAGTTTGAATGTCTCTCTGTTATATTCGCCCACTTTTAATGCCTGAACATATGATCTTTTTTTGTTGTATTTAATTGATTAAGAATACGGACTAAAATTCATTTCTCATTTATAAATATCATTTATAGCGATTTGAAAACACTTACGATGGAGAATCCAACTCTTATAAGAGGTTATATACTTCAGTATATAAGACAATATTTAAGAAAATATTTATATTCGACAGATGATTTCCTTGTAAGATATGAAATACAGGAGATTTAGAATAGTCATGTACAACAGCTAATCAAAAGACAAAAGAACTGATAAGAAGATGTTGCCAACGAAAGAGATTTGTTTTAACAAAGATACATCAGTTACGTCATTATCATCTTTCTATAAATAAAGAGGAAATCATTAATGAGACAGAGATTGAACTTACACCAAAATTGTGACAATTGAATGTTTACATGTGATTTTTAACAATTAAGAACTCAACAAATTGTAATACTGTTATTGTAGCTAGTCTAGACATTTAAAAAAAAATTAATACACATTAAAAGAAATATCCAGGGCATTTTACATTTAACTCAAATGCATAAAATAGCAATCCTTAAATTACAACAGTGATTCACATCACTGTTATTATTACATCAATAAATCACATTTCAGACATATATGCATCTAAAGATTGCTCGTGTGAAGGACACCTCTTGTGTGCGAAGAATAATTTCATTGATCAATTATAAATAGTTCTGGATTTCCCCCTGTGGTAAATAAAGGCAACAGTAGTATATCACTGCTCGAAAGTCATAAATCGATTGAGAGAAAACAAACCCTGCTTACAAATTAAAACTGAGGAAAACACATCAACTATAAGAGGAAAAACAACGAAACAACAGAAACACTTAAGTGCAACAAAAAACCAAAAGACAATGTAAAAACACCCTAGCTATGTAATAAACAGAAAACAATTGAGCATTAGTAATATTGATGACTGTTTTATAAATGTTTATATCGTCAAGATCGCTTTCGTGTGTATAACATTTACCTTGCTGAGGGCATAGCTATTTCTGTATTGTTAAAAATCTTTTCATTTTTGTATGTTATAATTAGCTTGTATTGAACGGTTTTTCCACAATTACCACCGTTTGTTTGTCAATAGTAAGCTGAAAATAGGAAGAATTAATATGGTATGGTTCACGTTTGTTCGAAAGTTGAATTTAAGAAACCATCTCGTCATTCACACTGTGTTTGTAATATGAAATATGTTATTTGTTTCTGTTAAATTCCCTGCATCGGAAGCAGTTTTCCTGGCTTTATCTTTGCTCTTCAACTTTGTACTTGTTTGGCTTTATAAATATTTCGATTTGAGCGTCACTGATGAGTCTTATGTAGACGAAACGCGCGTCTGGCGTACCAAATTATAATCCTGGTACTTATGATAACTATTTAAACCACTGGGTCGATGACACTGCTGGTGTACGTTTCGTGCCCGAGGGTATCACCAGCCCAGTAATCAACATTTCGGTGTTGACATGAATATCAATCATGTGGTCATTTTAATAAATTTCCTGTTTCGAAAAACTAAGGATTTTCTTATTTCAGGCATAGATTACCTTAGCCGTATTTGGCACAACTTTTTGGAATTTTGAATCCTCAATGTTCTTCAACTTTGAACTTGTTTGGCATTATAAATATTTCGATTTGAGCGTCACTGATGAGTCTTATGTAGACGAAAAGCGCGTCTGGCGTACTATTTATCTTAATCGGGAATGCTCAAATCCTGGTACCTTTGATAACTATTTACACCACTGGGTCGATGCCACTGCTGGTGGACGTTTCGTCCCCGAGGGTATCACCAGCCCAGTAGTCAGCACTTCGGTGTTGACATGAATATCAATTATATGGTCATTTCTATAAATTTTCTGTTTACAAAACTTTTAATTTTTCGAAAAACTAAGGATTTTCTTACGCCCAGGAGTAGATTACCTTAGCCGTATTTGGCACAACTTTTAGGAATTTTTGGGTCCTCAATGCTCTTCAACTTTGTATTTGTTTGGCATTTTAACTGTTTTGATCTGAGCGTCACTGATGAGTCTTATGTAGACGAAACGCGCGTCTGGCGTATTAAATTATAATCCTGGTACCTTTGATAACTATTTACACCACTGGGTCGATGCCACTGCTGGTGGACGTTTCGTCCCCGAGGGTATCACCAGCCCAGTAGTCAGCACTTCGGTGTTGACATGAATATCAATTATATGGTCATTTCTATAAATTTTCTGTTTACAAAACTTTTAATTTTTCGAAAAACTAAGGATTTTCTTACGCCCAGGAGTAGATTACCTTAGCCGTATTTGGCACAACTTTTAGGAATTTTTGGGTCCTCAATGCTCTTCAACTTTGTATTTGTTTGGCATTTTAACTGTTTTGATCTGAGCGTCACTGATGAGTCTTATGTAGACGAAACGCGCGTCTGGCGTATTAAATTATAATCCTGGTACCTTTGATAACTATTTACACCACTGGGTCGATGCCACTGCTGGTGGACGTTTCGTCCCCGAGGGTATCACCAGCCCAGTAGTCAGCACTTCGGTGTTGACATGAATATCAATTATATGGTCATTTCTATAAATTTTCTGTTTACAAAACTTTTAATTTTTCGAAAAACTAAGGATTTTCTTACGCCCAGGAGTAGATTACCTTAGCCGTATTTGGCACAACTTTTAGGAATTTTTGGGTCCTCAATGCTCTTCAACTTTGTATTTGTTTGGCATTTTAACTGTTTTGATCTGAGCGTCACTGATGAGTCTTATGTAGACGAAACGCGCGTCTGGCGTATTAAATTATAATCCTGGTACCTTTGATAACTAACTACTCAAACTGAATATTTGGAAGTCACAGATGTATAAAACTAACATTTATAGAGCTATATGACAAAACAGAACATATAAGTCACAGCCTTATTTGCATGACTAAGTTGAAACCTTAGAATGTCTTTATAATTTAAAAAAAAAAAAAAATTAAGGAAGGTTTGTTATGAAAAAATACTCTGTAAATTGTATGAAGCTTTCGGATTAAAGACGTAGGATATAAAAAAAATGTAAAATAAAAAATACTGAACTCCAAGGAAAATTCAACACAGAAAGATACAAAATCAAAAGCGCAAACATATCAACGAATGAAAAAAAGTCATATTCCTGATTTGGTATTGTCATTTTATAATGTAGAAAATTGTTGATTAACACTGAATTTATAGCTATCAAAAATGCTGACTTGTATGAAATTCGCATAGAGTCAGAAATTACTTTTGATATTTTCGGTTGGAAAACAGATGCAACTGATATAAAAGGAACATTTAATCACATAAGTTAAAAAAAACCTCACAATACTTCCGTGACGGGATACTATTTGTAAATACATTGCTGCATATATGTGGACTTACTTCGAAATTTATCAAATATTCTACATATAATTATCGAGAGAATTCTTCAATAATAGTGATACATGTAACATAGGTTTAATCAGTAATGCATTCCTGTATATATTTGAAATGTTGAGACTGGCACTTAGTTTTCGACTACTGTGGTATCCACATGTATTTGCAAGTGCTTTTTACTTTCTAAATGGTTATTATTGTGCTATACATATTCTGCTAATGTGATGATAGTGGTTAACCAATTGGGAACACAGGTGTAGATTAAGTCAATTATATTAAGCACAATTTATGCAGAAAATTTATATAAATAATCATTATGCCAATAAAACCAAACACCACAATGCCTGAAACTAATCACATCGTATTTCTATATGATTATATACATCACCAAATACTAGTAACGAACTTATCATATGCAATGTCAATTTGAAGTACCATCACGTAAATTGGAATGCAGCGAAAACAAAGTGACGATAAACTTATTCTAAATATGTAACATCATAATCTTAATATGACATCCTACCTTATCTAATTAAACAATCCGAAAAGACATCATTGACTTACTGTTTCGTCATATCTAAAAATACCACTAGGAGTGTTTAAAGACGATTACATGTTGTTTATATATAGATTGCAAAATTGCTAATATTGGTTTAATAAAGATTTGAGGAATTGCAGGGAATAATACTAACTAATAAAGTATACGTTTAAAATTCAAATGAATGAATGATACATTAGATAAAATACCGTGATTGAGGCGACACCAACATGCTTAAGTATTTCACATAAATCTTAATGTAAAAAAAGAATAATTTTCCCACTTATTACTTACAGTGCATTTTTACAAAACCAATGTTACATCATGTACATGTCACTCATGTAAAACACTAATTAAAGTATACAATATAATACTAGTATAAGGCCAGAATGTCGAAAGGATTGGAGGCGAAGATTTTTAAAATCGAACATAATATTATTTAGTTAAGCTATATCGTGTTATTAAATGCGTTAGGAACATTGGCGATCGAGTAAACATGAATTGTCTTCTGAATTTCCGATACTTTTAAAAAATAATTAATGCTGAAAGGAGTTGATAACTAATAACTTGTATCAAAAATATGTCATAAATCAAACCATTTAAACACACCTCATAGTAGAGGGTTTGCTCCAAATATTTTGAATGTTATTCGTTGATCTATTGATTACTTTAGAACAAACAACAATCGCGCACTGAACTGCAGGTTCTTGCATTGGAACAGGCACATGTAGTGGGGATAAATATGTTTATGCGGACTCAATCCACCCCATATTAATAAAGTCCGTCTCTATGCCAAACTTCTTCCTAAACACAATCGTGATTGGGAAACTCATTCTTTTGAGTGTTGACAGACTAAAGTGAAATAATATAAATAAATTTATGTCACCTGATTTGACTTAAAGTTTCCTGTACAACCTGAGATGATGATGTGTCACTCGTACTTTTATTTAAGCGAAAAAAGAGACAATATTGCAAATATTTGAAAGCATTGCTGTCATATATTTCGTCTTCTAAGTATATTTCATTCATACAATATCAACACTGTGACCTTTTCGGGTCTACAAAATGATATGTATATTTGACCGTAAAACAACAAGGAGCACAAGCCTGAACATATTATATTAATCAAAGCTATATTTGTATTTGTAAATATGATTGTTATTATGGTACGGAGGTAAATTATGATAACTTTTAAAGGCAGACAGCTGTATGTATTCACCGATATATCAATAGACATGCTACGTGTAGCTTTATAAAGATTATATCATGACTTACACAAATATAAAAATAGATTGGGTTTCCCATGAACATGAAAATTTTCACAAGCTGGATATATAATTAGTTCAGTAGTTTCCTCGTGTAATTAATTATTCGCGATCAATGGAAAATACACGGTAAGATATTTGTATGATTTGGCTTTGTGCATTGATTTATGTATTTTATCAACAAGACTAATTTGTAAGTTCATGAAATTGCAAAAATATGATTATGATTACATGCATATCCTAAACAAAAATGGCGTCTTTATTAACGCAATCAAAAGTTGGCACGATAATCCTTTCCGATATCAAGCCATCTTTTCCCAAACCAAACAAACTCTCCCAAAATTATACATTTTTTTGCTTTTTATATTTATGATTTCGGTTGATAATACCTGACAACCTACTTTAGTTAAGCTACCGTCTCCTTGGCCTTATTCCATATGACTACATTTATTAATCATTGCATCTATGTACTTGTGATATCAGTCAGTACTTCTAAATTGTATTTCTCGTTATGCTTAAAAGCTCTTTATGTTTGCTCGGAAATTGTAAAGTTGTGGACGTTTGAATCAAATTGAATGGTATAATACGATAGTCACTTTGCAGGCATTTTGAGTCTATTTAAAGGTACAGTTTCCCTAAAAATCGACAAGTAAAATTTAACGAATTGATCAAACGCCTTTACCAGAAATGCCCTCAATTATGGCTAAAAATACTTGGATAGCCATACATTTTTTTCTCAACAAGATCAACAAAAAAGACACGCATTCCCCTTATAGTACAAATATATTCTTGAAACTGATTGAAATTCACAAAAAACTTAAAACAAACCTCATATTTACTGAATAAGGTTTTAATTGCAATGAGAACGGTTAGTCTTTTTATAAAATTTACTTAAGCAAGCCTGTCCATTGCAAAGAAAACCATTATTGTCGAAAGTTAACGGTAACGTTATATAACAAGAATAAGAACGCGACTAATGAATATTCTAATAACGTTTAAATATTCAAGTGCGAACTAGAAAACGTCTGATGACATTTGATAGAAAATCGAAGATATCGATCAAATGTTTATTGCTTTAATTTTTTAATTACTAATTGCAAAAAGAGGAGCGAAAGATACCAGAGGAACCGTCAAACGTATAAATCGAAACAAAACTGACAACGCAATGGCTAAAAATGAAAAAAGACAAACAGACAAATAATAATACACAAGAAACAACATAAAGAGTGAGCGTCACCAATACCCCCAAAAACTGGGGGTGATCGCAGGTGCTCCAGAATAGTAAGCAGATCCTGTTCCACAGATGGCACCCGTCGAGTTGCTCATGTTATTACAAACCTGGTAGATAGTCTAATTCGGTAGGTCACATTCATTTAAAGGTAAGGGGATTGTAAAAAAACATATCATCTATAAAATGGTTATTACAAAACGGTCAACTAACTTGTGATGGTGTCCGTACAATTGACGAAGGGATGATTTCAACTTCACCATTTGGAAATATTGCTTTGAAAGCTTCCTTGTTAGCAGCAATCCTCATGGAAATCGTGATAAGAAATACAAGCGCGGGAATATCGTATCAATTTGGAGATATAAACTTCGTAAGCAGGCGTTGCTGGAATGTTGCTACATAGAAATGGAAATATAAAAAAGAAGGTGTGGTATGATAACTATCCACAAAAGACCAAAATGACACAGACATTAACAACTATAGGTCACCGTACGGAAAGTTCACATTGGGAAGCTGAAATTATCTCGTTTGTCGTAAAGTTATGCAAGAAATGATAACGTTTCATTATTAACGAATTGGATTTTCTTAATAAGCAAACCAATGATGTGATGCAGAGTAAATATGTGGGTTTGTATGCTTGTCGTTCATTTTTGCCATGTGCTTTGTCTATATTTTGTTCTTCTTTGTTACAAATCTGTTTGGTTTTTAGTGATCAAGATTATAACACAATGTTAACTGCTGTATCCCGTTTTTGACATTTTTACCTTACATTTTTGTTTGATTTGTTCACGCAGCGTTGTCAATGCAATATAATGGAATTTGATGCGACTAACATACATGTGAGAGGTTTAGCTAGCTATAGATCTAGGTTGAAGTTCGCCATTTTCTAAAATTATAAAATGTCTGTACTAAGTAAGGAATATGACAGTTGAGTTGTTACCCATTCGTTTGATGTGTATTAGCTTTTGATTTTGATATTTGATAAAGGACTTTCCGTTTTGTATTTTCCTCGTAGTTCAGTATAAAGTCAAATCACAAAAATACTGAACTCAGTGGAAAATCCAATCGGAAAGTCCATAATCACATGGCAAAATTAAATAACAAAAAACATCAAAAACGAATGGACAAGAACTGTCATATTCCTGACTTGGTACAGGCATTTTCAAATGAAGAAAATGCTGGATTAAACCTAGTGTTATATCGCTAACCCTCTCACTTTGATGACTGTCTCATCAAATTCCGTTATATTTACAATGATGCGTGAACTAAACAGACATAATAAATAAAATAGTCAAAAAATGGGTCCAGCAGTCATCATCGTGTAACAATTTTAAAAGGAACAATTTAACAGAAAACAAAATACATCTATCTACAAACACATTCATTGATTTGCGTATCTGACGTCAGAAAACTTTTGTGATTTTACTTTTAAATCAAATAACGAATCAAACGCAATGTAAGCATTCGCAAAACATGGAATATAAGCCTGCTTTTGTTTTTTTTTTATCCAACATTTTAATCGGAAATTTGTTTTCAAATTTTGTAGATGGTGTGACGTTTTTGAGTTTCAGGTTCGCAATACAAATAAACGTACCGGAAATGCAACTGATCCCAACTTTGATTTATAAGTTAAAACATTTTCTTATTTGATATCTATGACAGTTGTTGTCTAGTCGTTCCTTTAATTGATATAGTTGAGCGTTCAATCAATCAGACTTTACGGACGTTCCCATTTTGAATATTTATTTGAGTTTAGTAAAAAAAAAATATTTTTTCAATATATTTTCAGATGAAAGTTCCAACAGACATTGAAAAGGCAAAAACTAAGAATGAAGAAGAGGAGATAATGGTTAACGCTATTCAACAATGTCTCGAAGACGAGAGTTGTCTCCCTTTGATAAAGGAAGAAATCAAATTAAAAATTCAGTGTAAGAGGGTTGAATCTGGAAAGGAAGAATTAAAAGTGGATCAACGTCGACGTGTTCAATATTCAGTAAGTTTTCCGAAAAAGGACCAAATTAATCATCTTAAGGCTAGAACATGAACAGTTGTTTCTATGTTTTTGTTAAATTAACATTAAGGAAATTGCTGGGTTTCAGTCTCATGGGCACTCATTTAAATGAAAACGTCTTCTTGTTAAAATTAAGCATAACACCATTTTGTTGATAATTGACCTTGACAGTCAGAGGAGACTGCTGACGGAAGTACTGAATAAGTATTCTGAATCTGTATGTCAAAGTGTACAAAACAAAATAAAAAATGAAAACGAAACTATATAGATTTCATGCGTCCGAAGCCTTTTCTTGATTTACCTTCAGCAGTGACGCACAAATTCAAATATAAAAAAGACAAGGATATGTAAAAACTTGAAATTTTGATGAGCTTTATCACCAAAATTGACCTAAAAAATTGAAAATAGCTTATTCTATATCAGGTCAATTTCGAGTGATTTAGATGTAAGGTGTGTTCTAAATGATGATACTACCGAATTGAAGTACTAACTACTGGACTTATGATACCCGCGGGGACTGATAACCCACGAACAGCAGTATCGACCCATTGCTAAAAAAGTAAAAAATAACAAGACTGTTGAACTCAAAGGAAAATCCAAGACGAATATTCCTTAATCAAATAGCAAAATCAAAAGATAGTGACGAAAAATCCATTCTCCTCTATTTATTTCTTATCTTCGCTAACTAAATAAAGTCGTGTATATGTTTCAAATGTAACAATGAAATAGCACCTAATATTTTCTTTTTTTAAACGATGACGAAGGATGAAAAACAAACACTTTTGATGGCATCAGCATTTCAATTTTTCCAAGAAGTATAATGCTTGTTTCTGTCATAACGTTTCTTTTTGTTTAGTTGTGTTCTTAGTTGTTTAAACATTTATTGCAGTTGTAGTGTGTGAAATATAAACATAATAAATCCTGCAAGGGTCATTGATAATTCATCTTCTATCTTTATTGATACAGTTAACAGAAGAAGAAGTATTCAAACGTAACAGACGAAAAGAACAGAATAGAGGATCAGCTGTCCGTACACGGTCAAGACAGAAAACCAGAATAGCAGAACTAGAAAAAGTACAAAATATTTTTGTCCGCTTTACATGAAATAATATTAAAATAAGATTCATTTTTAATTTGAAAAAAACTCAAATGCAAACATTTCTTTATATATATATATATATATATATATATATATCAAACTAATTTGAGACTTTCATCAACGTTGGTTGCATATAATTGTATCACCTTTTCAAAACACCAATATAAAGAAATTACTCATATTTAAATACGGGGAGAAATTAAACTTCATTCTCAACATTATAGAGATTTTGAAAGTGTCCTTTAATCGTATTTACTCCACATAAGAATATCTAACAACGCTTGAACATAAGCATAACAGTCATAAGAGGTATACAATATTTACACAAAAGAATCGTTCAATGCTTATTATTATGAATTGACGATTTTCAGAAAATAAAATGTAATCTTTAAAGGTGAACCATGACATTTTACGACACTGTTCTTCACGAAAAAAAAATTAAGAATGAAATAAGCCCCTCACAAAAAAGTTCATAACAGCGTGTTTATCTATGATTAAACTACAATCCGATTTGAATCATTCAAGATGCGCTTTAGTAATATTTTTTTTCAAATTCTGCAAATTGTTTGAAAAATGCAAAATAAGCATAAATCGCATTGTTGATATAACATATATTATCGATTTTATTTCGCCTATTATTCCTTACATCAACTTCATTTGGACTCTGAGGGACAGTTGTCTTATTAGCTATTATACAACATCTCCTAATTCTTATAAGAATTCATTTCGGTGGATACACAGAAATATCAAATTTCACATGTTTCGCAGAGAAAGTTGTTAAATGCAGTCTCAATCAAATCATATGTTAAAACCACGATCCAATCAAGATATTAAACAATAATGAACTCATTTTATTTTGGCAGGATGTTAATGCATTGGAGGAAGATCAATGTAGCTTAGAACAAACAATAGACTCTTTGAAAACAGAGTTACAAACTTTGGACAACATGTTAAAAATTCACAAGTGTTCACAGGTAAAACTACTTTCTAGTTGTGGTTCCTCGATACAACTTCTTCCGACTGGAAATAATTTAGCGATACTTGGAGGGATGTAGACCATTTAGTCTATCTGATCAATTGTAAAAACAATTATACACGTTAGTTCTGTAACATTATGTAAACCAAACGTTAATGTTAAATATTGATTGAAATATTTATGTAATATTCATACGTCTCGAGTATTTCAGATTTGTAATGGTTGATGGCACATGGTTGTTTATCGCATTGTATCGTCTATTCGTAAACGCAATTATTGTATAACTGATATGTTCTTTTGTTTTTGGTACTGTATATCTGTTTATATTAAACCTGGGATTTCCATTTAAGATAGAGAATTCCACATTTTGCAAACTTAATATAGTATATGTATCACAATTACAGTGTTGATTTTTCATCTTATTTCAACTACATGATCTATAGAAGATATTTGTTTTACGTCCATAAGATAGTCGTAAGACACAAAAACAAAACCCAACCAAAAATCAACGTAGTCAAGATATGGTCCTCACCAGTAGACAGAAGTAATGGTATGTTATTCTAGTTGACTCTTCTAGATACTAGAAATGTCCAGAATAAGTTTAACAAAGACTATACATTATCCGCCATCAACGTTAAAACCTTATAACCAAAAACTTATAAGGATATAACTGTGATGAACGTCCTGACATACACAGGCACGTGTAGAGGCCGGGTTAAAGAATGCTGTTTAATACTTTAACACTCCTAATTCACAAATTCAACATGATGTATTATTTATCCACTACAAATTGAAGTATCTTTCCAGTATATTATTTTCTGATGAGCTGTTATACGATATCATTATAAAAAAGACTACAAAACTTTGAGATAAGGAAAACAACTAATTATTTTATAATTCTTAACTCATTGAAAAAGACCTTACGGTGGACAATTATTGCTTAAATGTACGTCATTTAAACTTGGTGGATAGTTGTATCAATGCTAATCATACAATATTTCCTTATTGTAATATTCACCAGGGAATTACGTTGGTGACCGAACAACCTCAGTCCATGTAACATTTATGTATCTATAATTATACGGATCAAAATAAAAGAAATAAAAGACCCAACAATGAATATCACAATAGCAAACAAACGATATGAATACAATGTCATGTACATATTAGATTTGTTGGCTTGTGTTAACACTCCTAATTCACAAATTCAACTTGATTTATTATTTATTCACCACCAATTCACTTTCCAGTATATTATTTTTTGAAGAGCTGTTATACGATATCATTATAAAAAGGACTACAACAACTTTGAGATAAAGGAAACAACTCATTATTCTATAATTATAGAAATAATAAGTTTTTAAAAAGATAACTCATTAGAAATCTTCCAAGACAAGTCAATACTAGAAAATAGTAAGGCCGTACTGTGATAAACCGTTGATCATATCCTTGTTATTTGATATCTTGTAGATAGAAGTATTATTTACGTTCTCACTGCATCTTAGTTTTCAAAATAAATCAATTTTAAGGTTTAAATTGAAGTAAATAGACCAAAATTAATCCTTCACAGCTTCTTGACCTCAGATTAATATACCGTATTTTATGAATCTAAATAAAGGCAACAGTAGTATACCGACGGTCGAAATTCATAAATCGATTGAGAAAAAAACAAATCCGGGTTACAAACTAAAACTGAGTGAAACGCATCAAATATAAACGTAGAACTACTACACAACAGAAAAAAATGTAACACACACACAGAAATGAAATATGATATAAAAAGAGCCATCTTCCTGTCTTGGAAATATATCAAAATAATAGAATAATAATGTCTTGTTAAAGGATGACATTAAGCATATTTTTAAACTAATTATCTGATTCAAATAAAATATATGAAACTCCAATGTGTTTGATTTTCTATAAACAAAATATGTGTTACTTCTAGGTGGATGTAATTATTTTTCAACAGATTATCAGCTTTCATACAACCATGGAAGTATTAAATTGACAGGAACTACTACGACCAGACTTCAAACGTTTCATCTGCGATGCCGCGCGCAATTTAATGACATGTTAATTAGCTTGAAACATGGCACATTATTTACATACCAGCGTGTGGTGCCCTACAATATTGTCATTCTCGGTTGCTTTCGGGATTATGGAAATAAACGAAGAAATCGAAAGTTGTGATAAATTCTTAGGAAACAGCAATCGGCAAACCTCGGCAGATTCCGTTACCTTACATCTGCATATGTGTGCCGATTGAGTGATTGATGGATTAATACGAGTCATCATTAATTCTATAGAAAAACACATTGACGATGGAAATTTGTACAAAACTTATTGAATAAATGCCCCATTTTTATTGATTTATTTTTCGGTAGAAATTGGACTATATGTAATATATATCGCAAGTTGTGATTATATATTATATAATAACTACTGTTTACTCCACTGAGTGGCACACATTTCCTGCATATTTAAGACGATTGTAAATGATCGTTCTGATAAAATCAAATGATCAAAGAGATTTTAGATAAATGTAGGAATTATTAAGTTTCGCTCTAAATCCAGGGTAAGATCATTGGTTGGTATATACAAATGTTCAGCTGAACCCCGATGTGTTGAAATTTTTTTTCAGTACTGCGACTCAAGGATTTGTATAGTGACATTATACAAACTCTTGTGCGACTGTTCAATAATATTTACCAGTATCATTTGGACGGTTTTATTTGGTCGGATAGTGATAACATATTTTAGGGGACAGAAATGTATTATATAAATGGCTATATAACGTAGTTATATCTCTGTTTTCCTCTGCTGTATTTTATTGATTGGTACTTGCTCGATTTATTTTCGTACTGTAAACTGGAAATTTCTACTTTCCAGGATTATCCAGTAACTTAACCATATATATTACTCTAAACTTCACAGTTTTAATATTTATCAAATATATTTATTGTTAACCGGCGGTAACCGGAACACACCTTAATCGAGATTTAAACTTCACCCACAAACTAATAAAATAATGTCACTCACTATTTCAAATCGTTGTAGAATAATTAATTCTGGGCCGATTTTCATTTTTTATGCATCAGTCGATTAGTTTGAATAAGTTGTTCACGAATAAAGGTCTACCGACGCGATTGAAATAAGTAAAGGTGTTTTACGACAGGTAATATTGTTAAGCTGTCTCGATAAAAACCACGTGATTGATAAGAATATCTCTGATCAATTTATGACCGCGGCATCGCAGATAGTCACAAAAGAAATTAACGACAGCGTACTAATTAGACAGTTTCCATATCTTTTCTACAGAGCTACCCGAGTTATAAATAAATGCTAATTAATCGTTGTAGTTCCTGTCAATATAATACTTCAATGATACAACAGTTAACTCTTCTACGACTTACTTTTTTATTCTTATGAGGCAGATTTCATATATTGCATTTTAATTTGATTTAAAAGAAAAAGGTATTATTATTTAAATGCGTTCTTCTGTATAGACACCAATTAAGTACAACCAGGTCTGGCGTTTTTGTTGATCTAGCAATTAATTCCAATTAACAACAGATACAGTCGGCTTTTTACCTTCAATTCCATCAACAATTTGTTGGTTGAGATCTTAACTATAGAACAAAATATTTGGTATTCATTATCTCGTTGCAAACTTCAGGGCTTTTTATTTATTTTATTTTTATCAGAACGGTAAATTGGAATTCATCCCCTTCGGAATTTTTGAGAACACATCATAATAGAAACAGATGATAACGAATTTATTTCGATTGCTGTAGACTTGATTCCATCCTCTTTACTCAGATGTGTAACATCGAATGTGACATAACACCATTTTGTAACTTGCTCTAATCAAACAATGCTACTAGTAAAATTCGCTATTTTTTTTGTAAACGAACTGCTTTTGATTTATATCATTCAATCATTTTGTTATTCAAATTCATAACAGTCATTGGTCTCAAAATGTCATGTTGTCATCTGTAACTGTCACATTTAGTCAGGGTTTAGATATGAAAACCTACAAGTACCGATGGTTAACAGGAAGTTATCTTCTTAACACGGGAACGTTATTTCAAGTTTTAACCTTTTCTGGTGTCTTCAAGGTCATTTATGTTCGCGATTTTCTAATTTCCTTGAAAGATTCAAGTTTAACAAATATTCCTACCTTTAGGTTTTGGTTGCATTCTAAGTATCTTCTCTTCCTTTTTTTGCTTATTTGCTTTGTCTATATGCCCTTTTCTGTTTCTTTGTTGATATATTTCTTTGTTTCATAGTGATAAAGATTATAACACAATGGTTGACTGATGTACTCCTTTTTTATATTTTTACCTATTGAATATGTTCAATATATTTTAATTTTATGCGACTGTTGTACAAGTGGTCTTTACACTAAATCCATTGGATGTTAAATGTGAACTGATTGATTGTTTAGTCTTAGATACACGATTTTTTTGTTAGTTGTTATTGGCTTCGAACTAACTGTCAATATCTGTGCATACTCTCAAATCTGTACTCAATATCATTTTGTTGCACATTCGTTTTGTAAGGGATTAAGGATGGATGAATACCCTGAAACTTCCTGTGTCTGTGTATTTGTTTGATGTTTGTCTGCTTTGTATTGATCTGACGAATTTAGCCTTTTTTAACTGGTTTTTATACGACCGCAGCCATTTTTTGGTATGACGTTGGCGTCGTCGTCGTCGTCGTTCGAAGACACATTAGTTTTCGCACTATAACATTAGTTTAAGAAAATAGAAATCTATGAAATTTAAAACACAAGGTTTAAGACCACATAAGGAAGGTTTGGATTGATTTTTGGATTTTTGGTCCCAACAGTTTAGGGATTAGGGGCCAAAAAAGGGCCCAAATAAGAATTTTTATTGGTTTTCGCACAATAACTTTAGTATAAGTAAAATAGAAATCTATGAAATTTAAACACAAGATTTATGACCATAAAAGGAAGGTTGGGATTGATTTTGGGAGTTTTTGTCCCATCAGTTTAGGAATTAGGGGCCCAAAGGGTCCAACATTAAACTTTGTTTGATATCATCAAAAATTGAATAATTGGGGTTCTTTGATATGCCGAATCTAACTGTGTATGTAGATTCTTAATTTTTGGTCCCGTTTTCAAATTGGTCTACATTAAGGTCCAAAGGGTCCCAAATTAAACTTAGTTTGATTTTAACAAATTCTTTGATATGCTGAATCTAAACATGTATTTAGATTTTGGATTATAGGCCCAGTTTTCAAGTTGGTCCAAATCGGGGTCCAAAATAAAACTTTGTTTAGTCTGTGTCAGAAACCTATGTTGTGTCACTTATTTAATCACAATCAAAATTCAGAGCTGTATCAAGCTTAAATGTTGTTTCCATACTTGCCCCAACTGTTCAGGGTTCGAACTCTGTGGTCGTATAAAGCTGCGCCCTGCGGAGCATCTGGTTATTGTATGATCTTATTATGTACTGTAACATCAATGTCCCCAGGTAGGGAAGGTTTAATCGAATACATACATGTCTATCACTACTACATTCTTTATATGCCTATTCAAAGCCCAGAGCATGTGGTTGCGGTTAGTTCATGTCTGTCATTTTTGTTTTGTTCTTAAATTGTTTTGTTGTTTATATGTTATGAGTTACGACGCCCCACTTCAGCAAGCGTTTTACTGCCGGTCGAGAGAAGACCAAGAAACCATATTTCTATTCCCCAGTCCCACACAAACGATATGAATACAATGTCATATACATATAAGATTTGTTTGCTTGCTAAGTTTTATTTCATTTTACAATTACTTGGCAAATATCAATGCAGTAAAAACGAGATTTTAAAATCTAAGCTTAAAAGAATATTTAATGATATTTATAACACAAATCACAGTTAACTATTTCCTAATTGTTAACTTATGAAAAGTTTCTCATATCTAAATATACCGCGAGTGATGAAAGAAAGAATAGCCATGCCTTTTGTTTGATTATAAATTGAAAAATATCTTTTGATGCTGATATGATAATAAAAGGAAATACGTTATAACGCCAAAACTCAACAAAAATATATGGAAAATAATGAATTCAATATGCAAGTATAACAGTTACACAAGCCTTAAAGACAATAATTTATATTAAGAGATGACCATTTGAAATTGAGAGACTGCAGACAGCAGGAAAAGATTTAATACTAATGCTTTTTGTAAAAACTTTTAAAACACTAAAATTAATGTTCGTAATAGTTGAAATTGACAAAATTCAATGCAAAATTATGCAAAACTTGTACATGTAACTTGAGATCAGAAAATGATTTATAAAAAATAAACATGTACCCCAGACGTCTTCAAGGTCATTTATGTTCGCGATTTTCTAATTTCCTTGAAAGATTCAAGTTTAACAAATATTCCTATCTTTAGGTTTTGGTTGCATTCTAAGTATCTTCTCTTCCTTTTTTCCTTATATGCTCTGTCTATATGCTCTTTTCTGTTTCTTTGTTGATATATTTCTTTGTTTCATATTGTTGTCAATATAATTTAATTTAATGCGCCTGTTATACAAGTGGTCTTAACACTAAATCCATTGGATGTTAAATGTGAACTGATTGATTGTTTAGTTTTAGATACACGATTTTGTTGTTAGTTGTTATTGGCTTCCAACTAACTGCCAGTATCTGTGCATACTCTCCAATCTGTACTTAATGTCATTATGTTGTAAGGAATGAAGGATAGATTAATACCCTGCAACTTCCTGTGTCTGTGTATTTGTTTGATGTTTGTCTGCTTTGTATTGATCTGATGAATTTAGCCTTTTTCAACTGATTTTTATAGTATGTTCTTATTATGTACTGTTACATCAATGTCCCCAGGTTAGGAAGGAGTACATACATGTTTAACTCCGCTACATTCTTTATGAGCCTGTTCAAAGCCAAGAACATGTGGTTGTTGTTTGTTCGCGTCTGTCATATTTTTTTTTTTTAAATTGTTTTGTAGTTTAAATGTTGTGACTTAATTATAATCTCTATTATAAGTAAATATGAACACACTTTTGTTTAGAGGCCAGCTGAAGCATGCCGTCGGGTGCTGGATTTTCTCGTTGTGTTGAAGATTCGTTGGTGGCCTTATGCTGCTTTTTAATCTTTATTGTTGTCTCTTTGACACATTCCCTATTTTCATTCTCAATTTTATTATTATAAATTAGGTCGATAGTTTTCTAAACTGAATTGTTTCATATGTTTTTTATGTTGGGGCCTTTTATACCTAACAATCCGGTATGGATTTAACTCATTGAAAAAGACCTAATGGTGGCCTATTATTGCTTACATCTATTCATTTAAACTTGGAGGATAGTTGTCTCAAAGCTAATCATACAACATTTCCTTATTTTAATATTCACCCGGGAATTATATTGGTGACCGAACAACCTCAGTCCATGTAACATTTATGTATCTATAATTATACGCCTTAAAAAAAACAAATAAAAGACCAAACAAAGAATATCACAATAGCAAACAAACGATATGAATATAATTTCATATACATTTAAGATGTGTTGGCTTGCTGAGTTTTATTTCATTTTACAATTACTTAGCAAATATCAATGCAGTAAAAACGAGATTTTAAATCTTAGCTTAAAAGAATATCTAATAGTATTTATAACACAAACCACAGTTAACTATTTCCTAATTTTTAACTTATGAAAAGTTTCGTCATATCTAAATATAGCACGAGTGATGAAAGAAAGAATAGCCTTTTGTTTGAATATAAATTGAAAAATATCTTTAACTGCTGATATGATGATAAAAGGATATACGTTATATTGCCAAACCTCAACAAAAATATATGGAAAATAATAAATTCGATATGCAATGATAACAGTTACACAAGCCTTAAAGACAATAATTGATATTAAGAGATGACCATTTGAAATTGAGAGGCCGCAGACAGCAGAAACAGATTTTAAATTAATGTTTATTGTAAAAACTTTAAAACTAAATTAATTTACGTAATAGTTTTCATAGAAATTGACAAAATTCAATGCAAATTATGCAAAACTTGTACATGTACCTTGAGAACAGAACATGATTTATAAAAAATAAACATGTACCCCTTCTTATGAATATTTAGTATGACGATAAATTGTCACTGCTGTACTCGTTTACTATGAACAACAAATTTCAATTTTGTATTGCACAATCATAATATTTATTTGTGTTAAAACTATGTTTCTGTCCTGGGTGTTCTTGCGTTTATCTGCCCTGTATTCCTGTCATGATATAGGCGAGAGGTTTGGCTAGCCATTAAACCAGGTTCAGCCCAACATGTGTTCTTAAATATCCTGTACCCAGTCAGGCATAGGCAGTTGTTATCAAATAGTCCTTTTCAAGTTGATGTATTTCCTTAGTTTTAGTTTGTAAACCAGATAAAATCGATTTATGTCTATTGAACAGTGGTATACTACTATTGTACGTTGTCTTCGTTCACACCATTTTCTTTATTATTACCGTCTTTGTTATAGGGCCCAATGTTTTAAAACTTATTCGTTCAGTGTATGTTTACTTAAAAATAATGATTAAAACCATTTCAAACTATATTGTTATAGTGTAAGTTTACACTACTTGATCAGGTTAGGATGAAGGCTGGTGCCTGTTCAAACGTTTAAAACCGCCGTATATGTATGAACCTTTTGTTCAGTGATTGTCGTTTTTTGGTGTGATTCCCAATTGTTTCTGGATTTTCGTTTGTGTATAGATAACACCGTTTAATTTCCTGTTTGAAATGTTTTTGGGTCCTCAATGCTCTTCAACTTTGTACTGGTTTGGCTTTATAACTGTTTTGATTTGATCGTCACTGATGAGTCTTATGTAGACGAAACGCGCGTCTAGCGTATGAAATTATAAGCCTGGTACCTTTGACTACTATTTGCATCAATGGGTCGATGCCACTGTTGGTGGACGTTTCCTCCTCGAGGGAATCGCCAGCCAAGTCGTCAGAACTTCGGTGTTAACATGAATATCAATTATATGGTCATTTTTATAAATTTCCTGTTTAGAAAACTTTGAATTTTTCATAAAACTAAGAATTTTCTTATCCCAGGAATAGATTACCTTAACCGTATTTCGCACAACCTATTTGGAATTTTGGGTCCTCAATGGTCTTCAACTTTGTACTGGTTTGGCTTTATAATAATTTTGATTTGAGCGTCACTGATAGACGAAACGCACGTCTGGCGTATAAAATTATAAGCCTGGTACCTTTGATTACTATTTACACCACTGGGTCGATGCCACTGATGGTGGGCGTTTCGTCCCGAGGGAATCATCAGTCAAGTTGTCAGCACTACGGTTTTGACATGAACATCAATGATGTGGTCATTTTTATAAATTTTCTGTTTACAAAACTTTGAATTTTTCGAAAAAACGCAGTATTTTCTTATCCAATGAATAGATTACCTTAGCCGTATTTGGAATTTTGTGGCCTCAATGGTCTTCAACTTTGTACTGGTTTGGCTTTATTATTATTTTGATTTGAGCGTCACTGATGAGTCTTATGTAGACGAAACGTGCGTCTGACGTATGAAATTATGATCCTGGTATCTTTGATAACTAATTAAACTAGTCATTTTGTAGCCCTTCATATCTTGCAATTCGATGTGAGCTAATTAAGTCTCCGTGTTGAAGGCCGAACTTTTTATATATTGTGATTTGGATTGTGAGTTGCCTCAATGGTACTCATGCAACATCTTCTTATTTATAGGGTTATCACAGTTGAAATGGATAATCCATCTTCGAAATATGCTTCTGAACTTATTTTTATTGTCAAACAATTTTGTACATAATGGTCCGGAAGAAAGTCATTCAAAATGCTGACTGTATTTAGGAATATTTGGTCCTTAATGCTTTTCAACTTTCTACTTTATTTGGCCTTTTTAACTCTTTTGATTCGAGCGTCAATGATGAGTCTTTAGTAGACGAATCGGGCACCTGGCGCAGATACAAAACTTTATTCCTGGTATGGTAACTATGATGATAAAATTGAGAATGG
This sequence comes from Mytilus galloprovincialis, assembly GCF_965363235.1. Lineage (NCBI taxonomy): Eukaryota > Metazoa > Mollusca > Bivalvia > Mytilida > Mytilidae > Mytilus > Mytilus galloprovincialis. The sequence continues at coordinate 2,433,316 of NC_134846.1, read as the reverse complement.
AAATGGGGACAGTGTCAAAGAGACAACAACCCGACCTTAGAGCAGACAACATCAGAAGGTCATCAACAGGTCTTCAATGCAGCGACAAATTCCCGCACCCGGAGGCGTTCTTCAGCAGGCCCCTAAACAAATATATATACTAGTTCAGTGATAATGAACGCCATAGTAAACTCCAAATTGTACACAAGAAACTAAAAGTTAAAATACTAACAAAGGCCAGAGGCTCCTGACTTGGGACAGACTCAAAAATGAGTTTATTTACGCATTTGTTTGACATGTTTATCTATAATCGTAAGGACATAATCTGATTTTCGACCCGTGATTACGTAATATGTCCTCTTAGTTCAACTTTTGTCTTATCTCACTTTACATACATTGTCTGAAAGCGAACGCATCTCTACATGATCTATTGAATATGTTAAAGTTCTTTATTCTGGTTTTGGGGATATTATTCGTAAATGGAAACGATAATATCGACAAAAAATCTTCCAAACGACTACTTTTAAATGACCCTGACGTGATTGGTAACCGATTAGCACATTTAGAGTCAACCCTGCAAACTGTAACTAGATCGTTGACTGATTTAGAGACAAGGTACAGTCACCAAGAGGGTGTTATTAGTGGTTTACAAAAGGAACTGGAAGTTGAAAGGACAAAATCTCAAAGTAAGTTGTAACAGGTAATTCTTTCGAAAACTAAACTGAGTATCTGCATCACATTTTATTCGGGAGCTTCTTACTTCCTTCAAATGTTATGTGTGACTTTCTTTTTATGTTTTGTAACTAATTATCCCTTATCTAAGCAAAACAGTAGTCTCCTCATCATTGATTGTCATTGATGCTTGCATACCATGAAAAAAACATGACGGACGCCTCTGACAGAGTAAGAACAGCAAATCATAAAGCGGAATACTCCCGATTCCTGGAAGGGTTATTGTTGATCAATCTTTAATCTATATCTAAGCTGATAGGAGTCATTTGTCTGTTCATCTTTTTGTCTTTTGGTTTTAAATTATGACAGCCTGGTAGTTTAAAAAAAAACAGTTAGAAAACAAACATTAATATGTATAGATTTACAAAGGATGCTTTCTCAAACTGTCTTATAAGAACAAAAAGATGATATACAATTTATGGTGTTTAAACAATGAAATTACACATAATCCTCAAATCCTGAAGAGGCGAATGCGAAGCTTTCATAACTATCGATGTAAAATCTATGACAACTTTTCTGAACCAATTTGAAATTTGACCGCATATTCTCTAGGTTAAATAATTTTCGAAGAATTTGAAAATCTTTAAATTTGACATATTCTTTAATTGTAGTCCATGGCTCCACATATATTCGATGGGGACGTGGTGATTGTTCAGGAACAAATACAGATCTTGTTTATTCAGGTAATTTGTGTTTCATTGCTTCAAAAGCCTCTATAATTGTAGAAATGTGGAGTTTACCTGGGTGTTTTTTTTATCAGGCAAAACAAATGACACACCATTCAGAACACAAAACAAAGGTTACTAGGATAAATTTAAACGATTATGAAAATTTAGAAAAGTGAGCCCTCAACAAATTTGTATCATAGTTTCTATGTTTCCATGTTTTGAAAATTTTCACATTCATGCCTTGTCTCGTACAATACTTATGTTCTTATGTCACAGGTAGAGTTTATCGTTCAATGACGTCATTTACACCTCGGTTAGCTCATCCATCAAAAGCATACGACGCAGGAGTGAGTTTAGAACAACCCGATAAGCGTTCATTTAATTTATTCGTATTCAATACGGGTGTGAACATAAAGAGTTAGAAGACCATTTTATTAGAATTAATAGTACTGTTTAGCCCGGACTTCGACTAAGGTATTGCCGATAGAGTAACGACCTTTGTATATTTTTTCATATAATTACTATTATACATCTCCACAGGTTATGCTGTAGGAGAGAAACATTCCTACAGCAGTAGTTACAAAGGAGGTGCATCAAATATGCTCTGCCTGCCAACCGACCCAGAACTCAGCAATAATACTGCATCTTCAAGTGATAGTTATATGTATGGAACAGAATTCCAGGATAGCCATTTTGGATCAATCGTTGACGAGGACGTTACTTGTGCACTGTGTCGCAGTGCGAATACTTCATCATCGGTCATGTTCCCAAGCAGAAAAACCTGCTACCCCGGATGGAAAAAAGAGTATGGTGGCGTAATTGTATCTAGTGCTTATTCTCATAACCCGTCTCCGTATATATGCGTAGATTCACATCCTACATTTGTTACTGGAGGAGAACGAAGCAACAACGACCATATGCTTTATATTACTAAAATGCGTTGTGGATCTTTACCATGTCCACCGTACGTTGACAACGTCCAAGTATATTGTGTTGTCTGCTCGAAGTGAAATAAAACTTAATCTTTGAAACTTGTGCTTTCTCTTTTTTTTTAAATATAGTAAACGATAACTTTTTTCTTTGAAAAATGTAAGAAGATGTTACGAAGACAATAACCAATTATCCACAGAGAGACGAATGAAAATAATGGCACAATAAACACACAACCAAAACAAAACAAACAAAAGTCGGCATAACATAAACAACTTAAAAACTTAAAAATGTGAACCCTGGCTAGTAAGGTAACTTGTATTTCGGATGTAAACAATTATCCCTTCACCGTAATTCATACGTTCTCATATATGAGCAATGATAATAGTGTGTAATGTTTCTAGAGAATAATCAGTTGATGCAGATTTAATCAATAAAGAATATGAAAACCATTTTACATTCCGTTGAATCTATGATCCCCGGGTACAGGGGACCGTGTTGATAATTAAGTAAGTTGATGTATTATGTTTGATGACTGCATGTTATCTTTCCATCTTTTCTTTTTCCATGTAATGAAAATGTTCTGAGCAACAGAAAAGAAAGATTCAAAAGATATCAGAAAGAAGCAATACGCTATGATTTGTTTTATCTATAAATCGATTAACTTGCCGGGAAAGGAATTAATTCAGAATTTAACAAAAAACCTGAAAACACAAATATCCATTGTACCATGATGATACTTGTTAAATATTGATTATCTAGCCAGGTAAATCATTAATTCCAATTATCTATTACCACTGTGTCTAAACCACACCGGCAAAATTTGTTCGGACTCAATGGTATCTAACATCCGGCACAATGACGGAACATTAATAGACAGAAGAAAGCTAGGTTTCTCCTTATTTTCTTAATTTTTTTTATGATATCGAAGAATATATATACATATACAACTATTTTCTATTGTGATATGCAATATTTCCTACAACCTTTCTATATTAACGGAGAAATAAGTAAAAATGCATGTCAAAATGACGAATTGAGTGAACCTTGCCTCAAAATTGTTTAATTTCTCGTTAACTTGTTCACATTGTACGGAAAGAATGGTACGAGAAGATAGATACTGACACGGAGATTGCAAAACTTGTTTTTATGAACATCTCAATACTTGTATTTCTGAGTATGGAACGAAAGAAATGGGTCATGTCAAAATGGAACTGGCCGGTTTCGTCAATGTGTACCACCCGGTTTGGTCTTAGATTTCACAATGCATAACCCGGTTTGGTCAAATAAAAAAAATCATAATCGCATTGCATTATAATTGATAGTTTAACTTCAGTGTTAAAAAGGAGTTTTGTGACCGGGTAGTTGGAAAACAAGTTCTTTCACAGGACAACGGCTTATTATTTATATGATTAGTCTCAGATTCAAATACAAACTAAGCAAACACTAGAAGTCCTACTCTTATAGAACACAAGTAATTTTAATTTTATTTTGCATTCAAAATTTTTTAACAGCAGAATACATATAAATGAAGGTTATAACGCAAATTGAGGTTAAAGCTCTCAAATATGCGTTTTCTATATGAATTATGGAAAATATGATAAGACAAATGTATATATGCATGCATAATCGACATGGAAAATGAATGTTTAAAGAAAGAAAAGGATTACAACTACCATGCATCAAAGGTGTTATCGGGGGGAGGGGTGCAATATATACGTCTTCTAGATTCGCCACTTATATTATAAAGTGTATACCGAATTAAAATATTGTAAGAAATAAGAAAACAGGGACACCCGCGAAATCGGATTATGTGAGTCTGATTATGTTTATTATAAACATTCTCATTGATATTTTTAAACAAGCGACACTAATTGATTCGAATTCATAGCGTTTTGAACTACATGTATTTGTATAAAGCTGCATATGTCAAAAATAAGAAGGTTTGGCTGTAACATATACAAGTATGAAACACAGATCTAACGATTTTTTCCCCTATTTGTCATATGTCCATTGATCTTGCCCTTGACCTCATTTTTATATTATTTTTCCTTCGGCCACAGACCTTCACCATAAATTTAATTGCGACCATTTAAGCATTTGTGACATGTCAGTTCGTACACTTAAATATGAATAATATGTCTTATTTGTTTTATTGGAAAAAAAACGCCAGTGAAGCTATATCCGATCCGGTTCGTGAAATTGATGAAATTTTCAGCTGTTACACATTTTTTTTAAATTCAAGAACGGTGTAATTTTGTTTGAAATTCTTTAATTATTTTTTTTTCAATAATAAAATAATAGATAGAAATTATTATTTTCAAACAAATATATAAAAGTCATATAGCTTAAGAGGTTTTTTTCATTTCATTGCGTTTTTACACGCCCGTCAAAATTTTGACAGGACGTATTATTGTATATATCCGTCCGTCTGTCTGTTCTCCCTTCCATCCGTCCGTTCCTCCATCTATCAGTCATTCTGTCCGTCCGTCCGTCCGTCCGTCCGTCCGTCTATCTTTGCGATCAGCGTAAACATGTCGCACCGTAACTTGAGAACAGCTTATCTAGTTTTCATGAAACTTAACAAAGTTATTTCTTGAAATGGTCAAACGATCTATAAACCTTTTAGTGAAAATCAAATGAAATCTTATTGAGTTACAGAACTTTGTAAGTAAAACAGGAGTGTGTTTTTTTTTTTAACATGTCGCGTCATATCTCAAAACGATTTATCGTTATTGCATCAAACTTAACACACTTCTTGGTGATGTTTTAAATTTTGTTTATTAAGCGTTATTTATGGTTTTTTTTTGTAAAAAAACGGGGGGTCACATATTGCGATATATCTCAAAACCTATATAATAAATATCATAATGTTAATGTTAAAAAAATAATTAGATATCAGCTGAGACTACTATAACACATGTTATAGTAGTCTCAGATATCAGTGTTTGCTAATGAGTAATTATATTCCATTGAAAATTAGTTTGAAGATCAGTGAAATAACGGATACGTTTTTCATTAGGAAAATGTGTAGTACTATAATTACCTACGTAAATAAATGTAAACACGCCAAGTTTACTTTATAATAAAAATATATCTAAATTCTTTCGTAAGACAATGTTCAGATCCGTGTTAACGTTGCTTTTCATAAATTGTTGGTTTTAAAAAAAATATAAAAAACCGGGTGATATATATAGACGAAACCGGGTGATTGTTAGTCAACAACAATGACGAAACCGGTGTATTTTAATTTGACATGACCCATTTCCTTTGTTCCATACACAGAAATACAAGTATTGAGATGCTCATAATGACTAGTTTTTCAATCTCCGTGTCAGTATCTATCTTCCCGTATCTTTCTTTCCGTACAATGTGAACAATTTAACGAGAAATTAAACAATTTTGAGGCAAGGTTCACTCAATTCGTCATTTTGACATGCATTTTTAACTTATTTCTTCGTTAATATAGAACGGTTGTAGAAAATATTGCATATCACAATAGAAAATAGTTGTATATGTATATATATTCTTCGATATCATTAAAAAATAAGAAAATAAGGAGAAACCTATCTTTCTTCTGTCTATTGATGTTCCGTCATTGTGCCGGATGTTAGATACCATCGAGTCCGATCAAATTTTGCCGGTGTGGTTTAGACACAGTGATTACCTGGGAAGCAAAATATGACAAAAATAGAGGCGAAAGATATAAAAGGGATATTCCAAATAGAGAGTCGAGACCAAACTTACAATAACATGGCAAAATTTAAAAAACGATCAAAAGAAAACATCAATTTATAAAAACACAACATAAAAAAAACTAAATATTGATCAACTCAAAGCCCACCAATAACCGTGGTTTCAAATGGCTCTGAATAGATCATAGTCTATCATACGTTACCTTAAAATTGTAAAACGAACAATAGGAAAGTCAGGATATGATATCATGGTGAAAAATCATATCAAACAAAACCTTAAGACCAACCATAAACATACCATCACAGGAAAACTAATTAATGAACAAAAATAATGTGTGAATTCAGTTGCTTCGGAAGGGCAGGTAGGTTCCTGCACAATAAATTATACCAATTATTTCGTTCAATGAATTATTCACAACGGCAAGGATGTTGTTGTTTCAATAACTTCAATGGTTACTGGTTTGTTGATATTGATATTTTTATTGAACTTATATCAAACTGGTTCTTTTCTATCGAGTTATTAGGTATATATGTGACAGTGAATTTGTAAAATCAGTGATCATGTAGAATCACTGGACAGTTTAGGGCTAATATATTATCACTTAAATTTTCAGGGATTATGTATATTCACTAGAAAAAACGTTAGGGATCATACATAATAACTGAAATAAAGAATAAGTTTTATTTACAAAGAAAATGAACAAAAGTTAAATAACTATTTTTGTAAAATCATAATAAAACATCATTATATAAAATGTAAAATGTTAAGCATAATACATTAAAGCATTCCTATTGGAACGAACTGTGCGCCTCTCCTTTATGACCTCTTCTTATTTTTACTGCGCTGAAGTACGTCCATTATTCATAGTTCATTATTCATTATTCAATAATGAATAATGAAATAGTTCACTATTCACTATTCAATATTGAAAAATGAATAATGAATAATGAAATGGTTTATGTTTCATTATTCAAATTGAAGCGGTGAATAGTGAAGAAAATATAAAAAAAATTGACTGTGACACTATAGCTATATTTGATTCGAAATGACCATAAGACGGTTTACGGAGGACCTAAATGCCACAATATGCGTAAAAATGAGGAAAAATAAAAAAAGATGTGGTATGATTGCCAATGAGACAAATATCCAGAAAGACCACAATGACACAGACATTAACAACTATAGCTCACCGTACAGCCTTCAACAATGAGCAAAGCCCATACCGCATAGTCAGCTATTAAAGGCCCCGATAAGACATTGTAAAAAAATTCAAACGAGAAAACAAACGGCCTTATTTATGTAAAATAATGAACGAAAAACAAATATGTAACACATAAACAAACGACAACCAATAAATTACAGACTCCTGACTTGGAACAGGCACATACATAAATAATGTGACGGGGTTAAACATGTTAGCCAATTTTGAATAATGAAATGGATATTTTGAATAATGGAATGGACTGCTGTGACCCTTCAGCCCTAATTACAGATATATATTCTACCTCAATCGAAAGGTTATTAATATTAAGAGAGGAACAAAATGTATATAGTCAATATGTTCCGCAACCAATATTAGAAGACCTAAATGCCAAAATACGCGTGAAAATTAAGAAATAGCCAATTTTGAATAATGAAATGGATATTTTGAATAATGGAATGGAGTGCGGCGACTCTTTAGCCCCTAATTGTAGATAAACTTTCTACTTCATTCGAAAGCTGATTACAAGAGGAACAAAATGTATATAGTCAATATGTTCCGCAACGAATATTAGAAGACCTAAATGCCAAAATACGCGTGAAAATTAAGAAATAGCCAATTTTGAATAATGAAATGGATATTTTGAATAATGGAATTGACTGCGGCGACCCTTAAGCCCCTTATTATAGATAAACCTTATACCTCATTCGAAAGCTGATTACAAGAGGAACAACATGCTTATAATCAATATGTTCCGCAACGAATATTAGAAGACTTAAATGCCAAAATACGCGTGAAAATTAAGAAATAGCCAATTTTGAATAATGAAATGGATATTTTGAATAATGGAATTGACTGCGGCGACCCTTAAGCCCCTTATTATAGAAAAACCTTATACCTCATTCGAAAGCTGATTACAAGGGGAACAAAATGTATATAGTCAATATGTTCCGCAACGAATATTAGAAGACCTAAATGCCAAAATACGCGTGAAAATTAAGAAATAGCCAATTTTGAATAATGAAATGGATATTTTGTATACTGGAATGGACTGCGGCGACCCTTAAGACCCTTATCATAGATGAACCTTATACCTCATTCGAAAGCTGATTACAAGAGGAACAACATGCTTATAATCAATATGTTCCGCAACGAATATTAGAAGACCTAAATGCCAAAATACGCGTGAAAATTAAGAAATAGCCAATTTTGAATAAAGAAATGGATATTTTGAATAATGGAATGGACTGCGGCGACCATTAAGCCCCTATTATAGATAAACCTTATACCTCATTCGAAAGCTGATTACAAGAGGAACAAAATGTTTATAGTCAATATGTTCCGAAACGAAAATTAGAAGAGCTAAATGCTCAAATACACGTGAAAATTAAGAAATAGCCAATTTTGAATAATGAAATGGATATTTTGAATAATGGAATGGAGTGCGGCGACTCTTTAGCCCCTAATTGTAGATACACTTTCTACTTCATTCGAAAGCTGATTACAAGAGGAACAAAATGTATATAGTCAATATGTTCCGCAACGAATATTAGAAGACCTGAATGCCAAAATACGCGTGAAAATTAAGAAATAGCCAATTTTAAATAATGAAATGGATATTTTGAATAATGAAATGGACTGCTGCGAGCCTTTAGCCCCTAATTATAGACAAACCTTATACCTCATTCGAAAGCTGATTACAAGAGGAATAACATGTATATAGTCAATATGTTCCGCAACGAATATAAGAAGACCTAAATGCCGAAATACGCGTGAAAATTAAGAAATAACCAATTTTGAATACTGAAACTGATATTTTGAATTATGGAATTGACTGCGGCGACCCTTTCGCCCCTAATTATAGATAAATCTTATACCTCATTCGAAAGTTGATTACAAGAGGAACAAAATGTATATAGTCAATATGTTCCACAACGAATATTAGAAGACCTGATTGCCAAAATACGCGTGAAAATTAAGAAAAAGTCAATTTTGAATAATGAAATGGATATTTTGAATAATGAAATGGACTGCGGCGACCCTTAAGCCCCTTATTATAGATAAACCTTATACCTCATTCGAAAGCTGATTACAAGAGGAACAACATGCTTATAATCAATATGTTCTGCAACGAATATTAGAAGACTTAAATGCCAAAATACGCGTGAAAATTAAGAAATAGCCAATTTTGAATAATGAAATGGATATTTTGAATAATGGAATTGACTGCGGCGACCCTTAAGCCCCTTATCATAGATGAACCTTATACCTCATTCGAAAGCTGATTACAAGAGGAACAATATGCTTATAATCAATATGTTCCGCAACGAATATTAGAAGACCTAAATGCCAAAATACGCGTGAAAATTAAGAAATAGCCAATTTTGAATAAAGAAATGGATATTTTGAATAATGGAATGGACTGCAGCGACCATTAAGCCCCTATTATAGATAAACCTTATACCTCATTCGAAAGCTGATTACAAGAGGAACAAAATGTTTATAGTCAATATGTTCCGAAACGAAAATTAGAAGAGCTAAATGCTCAAATACACGTGAAAATTAAGAAATAGCCAATTTTGAATAATGAAATGGATATTTTGAATATTGGAATGGAGTGCGGCGACTCTTTAGCCCCTAATTGTAGATAAACTTTCTACTTCATTCGAAAGCTGATTACAAGAGGAACAAAATGTATATAGTCAATATGTTCCGCAACCAATATTAGAAGACCTAAATGCCAAAATACGCGTGAAAATTAAGAAATAGCCAATTTTAAATAATGAAATGGATATTTTGAATAATGAAATGGACTGCTGCGAGCCTTTAGCCCCTAATTATAGACAAACCTTATACCTCATTCGAAAGCTGATTACAAGAGGAATAACATGTATATAGTCAATATGTTCCGCAACGAATATAAGAAGACCTAAATGCCGAAATACGCGTGAAAATTAAGAAATAGCCAATTTTGAATACTGAAACTGATATTTTGAATTATGGAATGGACTGCGGCGACCCTTTCGCCCCTAATTATAGATAAATCTTATACCTCATTCGAAAGTTGATTACAAGAGGAACAAAATGTATAAAGTCAATATGTTCCACAACGAATATTAGAAGACCTGATTGCCAAAATACGCGTGAAAATTAAGAAAAAGTCAATTTTGAATAATGAAATGGATATTTTGAATAATGAAATGGACTGCGGCAACCTTTTAGCCCCTAATTATAAATAAGCCTTATACCTCATTCGAAAGCTGATTACAAGAGGAACAACATGTATATAGTCAATATGTTCTGCAACGAATATTAGAAGACCTAAATGCCAAAATACGCGTGAAAATTAAGAAATAGCCAATTTTGAATAATGAAATGGATATTTTGAATAATGGAATTGACTGCGGCGACCCTTAAGCCCCTTATTATAGATAAACCTTATACCTCATTCGAAAGCTGATTACAAGAGGAACAACATGCTTATAATCAATATGTTCCGCAACGAATATTAGAAGACCTAAATGCCAAAATACGCGTGAAAATTAAGAAATAGCCAATTTTAAATAATGAAATGGATATTTTGAATAATGGAATGGACTGCGGCAACCCTTTAACCCCTAATTATAAATAAACCTTATACCTCATTCGAAAGCTGATTACAAGAGGAACAACATGCTTATAATCAATATGTTCCGCAACGAATATTAGAAGACCTAAATGCCAAAATACGCGTGAAAATCAAGAAATAGCCAATTTTGAATAATGAAATGGATATTTTGAATAATGGAATGGAGTGCAGCGACCCTTTAGCCCCTAATTATAGATAAACCTTATACCTCATTCGAAAGCTGATTACAAGAGGAACAACATGCTTATAATCAATATGTTCTGCATCGAATATTAGAAGACCTAAATGCCAAAATACGCGTGAAAATTAAGAAATAGCCAATTTTGAATAATGAAATGGATATTTTGAATAATGGAATGGACTGCGGCGACCCTTTAGCCCTTAATTATAGATAAATCTTTTACCTCATTTGAAAGCTGATTACAAGAGGAACAAAATTGATATAGTCAATATCTTCCGCAACGAATATTAGAAGACTTAATTGCCAAAATACGCGTGAAAATTAAAAGAAAGTCAATTTTGAATAATGAAATGGATATTTTGAATAATGGAATAGACTTTGGCGACCCTTTAGCCCCTAGCATAGATAAACCTTATACCTCATTCGAAAGCTGTTGACAAGACGAACAAAATGTATATAGTCAATGTGTTCCGCAACGAATATTAGAAGACCTAAATGCCAAAATACGCGTGAAAATTAAGAAATAGCCAATTTTGAATAATAAAATGGATATTTTGAATAATGGAATGGAGTGCGGCGACCATTAAACCCCTATTATAGATAAACCTTATACCTCATTCGAAAGCTGATTACAAGAGGAACAAAATGTTTATAGTCAATATGTTCCGAAACGAAAATTAGAAGAGCTAAATGCTCAAATACACGTGAAAATTAAGAAATAGCCAATTTTGAATAATGAAATGGATATTTTGAATATTGGAATGGACTGGCAGGACCCTTCAACCCCTAATTACAGATATATATAATACCTCAATCGAAAGCTTATCAAGAGAGGAACAAAAGGTATATAGTCAATATGTTCCGCAACGCATATTAGAGGAGTAACGACGGACTTAAATATCGAAATACACCTGAACATTGAGAAATAGCCAATTTTAAATAATGAAATGGGTATTTTGAATAATGGAATGGACTGGCAGGACCCTTCAACCCCTAATTACAGATATATATTATACCTCAATCGAAAGCTTATTGAAAGAGGAACAAAAGGTATATAGTCAATTTGTTCCGCAACGCATATTAGAGAAGTAACAAAGGACTTAAAGATCGAATTACGCGTGAACATTGAGAAATAGGCTATTTTGAATAATGAAATGGATATTTTGAATAATGGAATGGACTGGCAGGACCCTTCAACCCCTAATTACAGATATATATTATACCTCAATCGAAAGCTTATTAAGAGAGGAACAAAAGCTATATAGTCAATTTGTTCCGCAACGCATATAAGAGGAGAAACAACGGACTTAAAGATCGAATTACGCCTGAACATTGAGAAATAGCCAATTTTGAATAATGAAATGGATATTTTGAATAATGGAATGGACTGGCAGGACCCTTCAACCCATAATTACAGATATATATTGTACCTCAATCGAAAGCTTATCAAGAGAGGAACAAAAGGTATATAGTCAATATGTTCAGCAACGCATATTAGAGGAGTATAGAAGGACTTAAATTTTGAAATACGCGTGAACATTGAGAAATAGCCAATTTTGAAAAATGAAATGGATATTTTGAATAATGGAATGGACTGCTATGACCTTTCAGTCCCTAATTACATGTATGAAGTAAACCCCAATCGAAAGCTTATCAAGAGAGGACCAAAAGGTATATAGTCAATATGTTCCGCAACGCATATTAGATCAGTAACGAAGGACTTAAATATCGAAATACACGTAGACATTGAGAAATAGCTAATTTTGAATAATGAAATGGAAATTTTGAATAATGGAATGGACTGGCAGGACCCTTCAGCACCTAATTACAGATATATATTATACCTCAATCGCAAGCTTATCGAGAGAGGAACAAAATGTATCAAGTCAATATGTTCTGCAACGCATATTAGAGGAGTAACGAAGGACTTAAATATCGAAATACGCGTGAACATTTAGAAATAGCCAATTTTGAATAATGAAATGGATATTTTGAATAATGGAATGGACTGGCAGGACCCTTCAGCCCCTAATTACAGATATATATTGTACCTCAATCGAAAGCTTATCAAGAGAGGAACAAAAGGTATATAGTCAATATGTTCAGCAACGCATATTACAGGAGTAACGAAGGACTTAAATTTCGAAATACGCGTGAACATTGAGAAATAGCCAATTTTGAATAATGAAATGGATATTTTGAATAATGGAATGCACTGCTAGTGACCTTTTAGCCCATAATTACAGATATAAAGTAAACCTCAATCGAAAGCTTATCAAGAGAGGACCAAAAGGTATACAGTCAATATGTTCCGCAACGCATATTAGATCAGTAACGAAGGACTTAAATATCGAAATACACGTAGACATTGAGAAATAGCTAATTTTGAATAATGAAATGGAAATTTTGAATAATGGAATGGACTGGCACGACCCTTCAGCCCCTAATTACAGATATATATTATACCTCGATCGAAAGCTTATTGAGAGAGAAACAAAATGTATATAGTCAATATGTCCCGCAACGGATATTACAGGAGTAACGAAGGATTTAAATATCGAAATACGCGTGAACATTGAGAAATAACTTATTTTGAAGAATGGAATGGACTGTTGCAACCCATCAGCTCCTAATTAAGGAAAATAAATATACACCAAGTTAAAGCTTATGGATGGAAGAAAAAACTCTGTATAATCTATATTTGCCGAAATGACCATTACAGCGGTTACAGAGGACATCAATGCCAAAATACGTGCGAAAATTAAGAAATAGTCTATTTTGAATAATGAAATGGATATTTTGAATAATGGAATGGACTGCTATGACCCTTCAGCCCCTAATTACAGATATATATTATACCTTGATCGAAAGCTGATTACCAGAGGAACCAAAGGTATATAGTCAATATTTTTGGCAACGCATATTAGAGGAGTAACGATGGACTTAAATGTCGAAATAATAGATGAATGAATTGAGAAAAAAATAATATGTGCCGCAATGACCATTTAAGGGGTTACGGGGACCTAAATGCCAAAATTCGTGTGAAAAATAAGAAACAGTCAATTTTAAATAATGAAATGGATATTTTGAATAATGGAATGGAATTCTCTGACCCTTCAGCCCTTTATTACAAATCTACCTTATACCTCATTTGGAAGCTTATAAAGATAGGAACAAATGGTATATAGTCAATTTATTCCGCCGAGTAACGAAGGACTTAAATATCGAATTACGCGTGAAAATTTTGAGGGGAATTTATGCTAGGACCTGACCGAAAAATCCGAAAATCTTGCACGCTCGTTGACGAGGTTAAGAAGGGAAAACGTTGGTGGTTTGGGTTGAAGGGGAAAAAGTGGGGTTGTGGTCCTGGTAAAATGTATCTTTGTGGAAGAAAGAAAACACACCAAGAAACATCCGCAGATAGTAAACACAATGGATTGTAAGATTACAAATATGTCTGATTAGAGAGAGAATATGGCGCAAGAGGTAGAAATTTTGGAAAATACTGATGAGGAAACTCTTAGAAGTAGGTCAGGACTCACCCTGGATTGTCAAAGACATTAAAGATGTTAACACGAAGTGTGGGTTTTCAAAAATTATAACCTTGTGCTGGAAAGGGGAAAATATCCGCACTTGGGGATGTGAAAGACTAAACAAACAGCTGACCACCGTCGGGGAAAAGAGAGAGACTTATGGAACTGTGCAAATCGTGAGCTATGGGATGAAAAAAAAACAGGCGCACCGGCTATGATTACCACGACTTTTATATTTTTGATAAGGACGGTATGATTGGAAGTGTTAGGATGTGTTGTTTAAGCCTGAAAATCGGGTCTAAAACCATTGAATTTGAGATGGTGGGAAAAACCTAAAAGGAACATTTTGACAGATCCTCGCTGAAATTGGACACGGGTTGCTGCAGCTAATCTTTATGGTCATAGTAGTTTTTGAGGCAGGTGACGACTTTCCCAAACTCGACATCATAGATCTGTTCATCATTAGCTAAAGCAGAGCTCAACCAAGGACTTTTTGGACTTTGGCAATCGCAAGGTATCGTGGTCTTTCTTTTTTATTATTACATTCATTACGGTGGTAGCATTCAAGCAAGCTAAAAACCCCAGAGGAATTGTGGCTATAACACCTGTACCGGTCAAAGCTGAACCCAGGGTACTGCTGGTTAACACCAAACTAACCACAGAACAAGCACCCAGTGCTACAGATACAGCTTTGTCCGAACGTTTATAGGCATTCAAGGTATTTTGATACCTTCAAATTTCTGCATCGAGTTGATTCCACACACATTGACTATAGTCTGTCGGTACCAAGAATCTAAATCGTTCATTTATTTTATAGGAGCATACCGAGGAGGGGAATGTTTTTAAAGGGACTGTAAGCATCTAAATATAAGATCAGAACGGCTCCGTCGTGGAATTGCTGACAACGCTCCAATTAGAGTCCATACCCATAGGTAATCCGGGCGTTTGAGGATTTGAGGTAGAGACCGTTGCCACTGGGATTCACTGTGCAAACGCAAGAAGATGAAAACGGATAGTGAGATGTTCACCTCTGAGATCGATGAGCCTAGCGATTGCTGGTTCGCAAGATCACTGGCACGTATACTACCAATAGGTGCTGGGGGGTTTGAATGATTTTCATACCAGGACCGTCTGCGGGAACAAAAGCTGTAGATTGAAGACTGATGTGTACCATTTACATAACTTCATGGTTGATATCACTATTCACCAGAATGCTGTTGATTCTGATGATATTTACAATGTGCTACCCTTCTGTATAACCGTTTGTGATCATACCGAACGTGTAAATCTGCCACTTGAATCCCAAGACGGTGTTGATGTTATTGACAACTTTGAAGTCTACTTGAAAGAGTTTGGCGAGGGTCAGCGTTGCTTTTAGGGTCGCCCAGTTGGCATCGATGATGATCTTCGTTTTGTGTTTGTTGAGCCGTAGCTGTTGCTGGGTTTCATTGTTGATGTCTTCGATGTCATAGGAACCTGTGCTCAGTGCGATGAAAAATCAGTTGGCACCATCATCGGGAGAGTAGCGGAAGGAATGGTTACCTGTATGCATATGAATGTTAGGGATGGAATTATTGGTTTACCAGGTTTATCAATGCCATCTCGTAGGTCTTGGATTCCTTGAGTTGCAGTGGGGGTTGAACCGGGTAAGGATTTGGCTATCATTTCCAGAAACGATGAAGGAAAACCCATGATTGGGGTTGGTGATTTTAGCAATTTGCTGCAACCATGTGTTATCCATTTATTTATGGTACACCATTGTCACATATTTTTGCTTCCACTCTTCGATACCGCCATACTTCTCAGTTGTTTAATTAACTTCACCACGATCGCGTAGACTTCGGCATGGCGGCTGGCAAAGAGGAGTAGGTGAATTTTATCCATTTTTTTACTTTTTGTACACGACGTTCATCTTCTGACCATCGGATTCAAACTGCAGGATTCTGTCGGAAATCACAAGTGCAAATGCCTCGGTGTTTGCAGGTACTTTGGGCTCGAACTCGATCAGGATCTGAATGTCAACGGTCGACTCTTTAACCACTTGGACTGGTGACTCACATCAATGACAAACAGTGGATAAAGATCGACGAAATCGGAGGGGTAAATGTTGCAGTTGCTGATGAAACGGTCCATGTTGAACTAGTTAGAACTCTGCGACATTCTTGTACACTCTGGCGATCTTGGTTTGCGTGAAACTGGCATTGAAGTCTACCGCCGGGAAGCATTCTGCGTTGAGAGTGACGAAGATAATTCGCAACCGGTAGTGGTCGAACACGGCTTCATTTTGAGTCCGATCGTACTTTTATCGGTCTGAAAGGCAACAATGATGTATCTCGGTTTCTCCCGACCGCTCTTGGCAGACAAACGCCAGTGGAACTGTAAGGTTTAGGTAACACTTGTAGAATCACACTGTTGTATTCAGAAACCACAATCGATCTTACTCTTGATGGTCTTTTACAACCGCAGTTTTTTTTTCATCGGAAGGAAGGACGTGAGGAACAAACCTAGAGGTCTTACTCAGGTTTATTTTCGCCACGTCCTCAGGTTTATTTTCGCCACGTCATTGATGGCAGCAGCAGGATGGCATTGTCGTCCGAGTCGCGTACGAGTGACAATTCGTGCTTGAATCCATACACAATCTTGTTGTAATCGTCTGCAAAGCCGAAAATATATACTAGTATCAGGGGTATGGTGAATGAAAACGATCCTTTTATTGGCGGGCTTGGTGATAATATACCCATGACGTGCTGCAAATCCTGTGTTTTCGGCCTCGGTTTCGGTAGATGAATCTTTGTACCACAGACCTTGGGATTTGGGAGAAATTGTTGGGATCAATCACATTCCCAGCATAGTGATGGCAACGACTGGGTCGTTGATATGTTTGATCAGCTGGCCTGAGAGCTTGCATTAATTGTAACTGATAGTCTTGAAGAGATACATGATTCCATTGTGAATGAGAGACACTAGATTTGCATTAGCATATGCACTACCGTGGTTCTTTTACAGTCGCCACTCTACCAAGAGATAACTTTCAGCGGGATGGAGGAACAAGTCTTGGGTTTCGATGTTGATTCGGATCTCACCTGGATTATTCAGATTGGCACCAGCTTGAGGTTCGTATTCGTGAACCTTATATTCTTGGAGACTTTCGTCGAAGGTCAACCCTTCGGTGATTATAAGGATGTTGGACATTATGTATTTATTTATAGCGCTGCACAAAGTCGTGGATGGAAGCAATGCCAGAACCGGAGATCAGATTGTTCAACTGGGTTTGCTGCGGTTTGCTGCTTTGAACATTGGACTGTTGAGTGGACATTCTGCGTTTTCGGGGGCGGGTCACTTTATTAACCACATTATAGACGGCTTTGTGGCCCCTTTTTCAACACCTCTCAAGGCTGAATTGGTGTTTGCACTCACGGCCTTACTTCCTATGGTTTTGGTGGCAGAGGAAGTAAACATGCGTCCAGCCAAACTGGCGATTGTGTCAAACAGTCCTCTACCACCGTATGCGTACTTTCAGGCGTAACCTTTCTTGATTTGCAACATTCACTTATAGGATACTATGATGAAGCGCCATATTTTCTTCGATGCTGATATATCTACCCTTTTGCATAGCATGGATAATCGACACAATTTCGTTGCGCAGACCATTATTTCCTTCTCGGTATGCTGCAGCACACAGTTCCAAGCGATCGAGAAGCTGCTTGCAGTTGAAAAAAAAACACGGTTTGCAGATCACTGCCAAACTTATACTTCTGGTAGATGTGGGACACGATTCCCTTTCACTTGTAATTCTTATTCGCCTTCGGGGTTCTTGAAAAGATGGAATTGCTTTTATACATAGCACCCTGCATAGTCGTCAAGGTCGTTGTGCTCGATTCTGGTTTCTTTTTCACAATGACTTCCCAGAGGCCAAGGGTTCCCTTGTACTTCACAATATCCATGAACAAATTATCGCCGTCAAAAGTAACTGGTGAGCTTCCGATGAAGATACCATCGTTTTCAGATCGCAATCCAAAGGTGTGGTCAGTGGAAGTAGTCAAACTGAGCTGCAAATACTGCTGTGCTCGAGCTCCAAGGACGGTTTATGCAGGTGATGCAATGAGTAGTGGGTCGGCAAACTCGGGCGGCCGAGGAGGGAGGGCTGGCACTGTTGCAGGAAGGTCTGCGATCTGTTTGGTGATCTGTGAAGCTGCCTCTCGCTAAGCCTCAATCACAGGCTTGAACACCTTGTAAAGGTCCCGGCTAAGTTCAATCTTGTCCAGGCGATGCTGCATATTACATGTATTACTGGCTTGAATCTTCCGTTTGGTGTCTTGAAACTCCCTGACAAGTGCCTCACGCTGCTTAGGGTTGACAATCTTGATAAACGTCATTTATCTAATAGGATCGAATGCTGTTGATCGCCCCTAATAGTGGAAGATATTATGGACATAATTGTGCAAATCGTGATACAAGCATGAAATTTACTATAAAGGTTGACTAAATGCTACT
Organism: Mytilus galloprovincialis; assembly: GCF_965363235.1. Taxonomy (NCBI): domain Eukaryota; kingdom Metazoa; phylum Mollusca; class Bivalvia; order Mytilida; family Mytilidae; genus Mytilus; species Mytilus galloprovincialis. Next base: position 2,414,274 of record NC_134846.1, on the reverse strand, counting down.
TAAAAAAAAATCCGCTGCTGGCCAGAAAAAAAATCATTTTTTCAAAATGTCAACCACACATTTCGGAAATGGCGTCATTACAAATTGGCACTAATTCGTTAATCCTTTGAAAGGTGTGTTATATGTAAAATCAAATGTTAGATTTGATAAAAAAGTAAATGACAGTTCCTAAATTACGACTAGACAACACATGAATGAAACTAAAGGTGACTTCCGGTTTCAAAATGCCGGCAAAAAAAGTCAAAAATTTCAATTTTTATACTTTCAAGCAACTTCACAAGGGAAGTAAACCCTTGAAAGATGTGTTATAGGTATATTCCAATGTAAGTTATGATAAAACGTTAAAAGCAGTTCCTAAGTACGACAAAACAACACATAAATGAAAACAAATAGTGACTTCCGGTTAAAAAATGGCGACAAACACGTAGATAATATTTTTATAATTTCCATCAACTTAACAACTGATAACACTCTTTGTTAAGTTTAAATGCCTAGTTTGGCTAGAAAGACAGGTTGCTTATCTTATAATTATCTGATAGTTGCCTATACAACAACCCGTACAAGGAAGGCCAGAACGGTAGCATCTACAGTTACCAACACAGCTGGATTTTCGCCTCTGCATTTCAAAATTTCCTGACACGAGGATGCAACGGCAGTCAAAGAAGTCTAATTTTGGTTTCCAAATATCATTGATTCTTTCTTTCATCCAATCCCAATGTTTATGACTTGGTACATGTAGTACATGTACCTGTCGAATACATGAATCAGACTGAGCCCAAACAACTCCTCCTTGATATACTTCTCTTTTGATGTGCTCTGGAAAAGAACCTCTTGTAGGCGGAATTGCATCACAATGCCGCTGCCTCCTGGCAAACAATTCACATTGTGCCTCGCTTCATACTTCAGCCAAAAAAAAACGTCCTTTACATCTGGAGAAAGTTCCATTAGCCAAGCTGACCTCTTCCCTTTCTCAAGACAACTCGACAAAGTGCCACATCCAGTGAATGCATGGACGAAAGTAAGAACAGCTACACAAGGACCAAACTCATTTAATATGTCACGTACAGAAAGCCATCAAAAGTCGTTATTCCTCCCATAACCTATCCACAATTTGTTCTACCTAATTTTCCGATTGCTGCAATTACTGATACTATTACATCTGTGTCAGTACTACCTAAAATTACATTTTACAACACTTTTCATAATCATGACGAACATGGACAAACATTTGTGTATGTGATTCTTCATAATTACAAGGGGATAGATAGGAAGTATCTTCATTGAAATTGCAAAGAATATTTTCACCATGAGTAACATACACATTTGTATTGGTCTCTCAAGAAGCAATTTTGTCAGCAAAAACTTGAACAATTTCGTTTTGTTGTCATCTTCACAGAGACAACTACTACAAACCATTAGTGTCTACCAGAACCAACACCTTTCAATCTGCCACAAGAACCTTTAGTAAACATCAAATACAATGTCTACTTTTGAATATTTATCGATGCAAGATTTTATATAAGGCAGTATGACATCATTAGTATAATCATCAAATATTTTTGCCCAAGCTTGTGACCTGGAATTAACCATTGCTACCCCACCGACGATAAATGCTTCCGAATTTGGATCAGCAAATCGCAGAATGTTTCAAGTAAACCCATTTGCAGCGATTCAATACCACTATGTCAAGTGACATCCTGAGATAAAGACGGAGGAGCAGTTTAGTTTTTATGGATAAGAAATATTCCAAGTAAAACTGTCTACTGTGACAAGAAATGAAAGTCTAGAAAAGATATCGCAATCACTTTAAAGGTTCTCTAGCTTTGTTTTTGACAAAAGACATTTTGCATTTACTTCAAAAGATCTTCGTATTGTTTGGACCAATATCTTGGAGTTTATTTACATATCTTACCTGTTTCCGAATCAACAATTTCCTAGATGGAGTAAGTTTTTTAAAGATCTGACGACTTTTCTAGAAAGGAATTTCCAGACTCGGTCATCACTTTACAAATCCTTTAAAGCTGTTCAAAGAAATCTTTTTGTGTTTTCGTCGAGCCTTCATTATGTCGTTCATCTGTTGTAGAATGACCCAAACCACTAGAACTTTCAAATTCATATTCTAGTATACTGACTCCTGGTCCAGCTACCATCCATTTGTCTAAAAGTGATCTTTGGTTAATCCTATGGCACCAACATCGCCCTTCACAATTGCATTATTCTGTTTTTGTGCCTGATCAATTGTGTAATAAGAAAGAAATTTGCTGGTCTTACGTACAGTGAAATTATCATTTTCAAACTCCATCGCCACCTGTGGGTGATGTTCGGGGAGGGAAGTCATATCTCGGAGACGGGTCGGTAACGATCGAGCATAATTCACACGATCAAAACCTAAAACAATATGTTATCATGCTTTATATGGACTGTTTGAAAAGTACGAAATATCACTCATAAAATGAGCATTATACCAAAATCAAAAGAAGTTCTTAATTTATAATTGAACACCAGGAATTAAACTGTGGTCGAGATGACTCTATTTCCTTACACCATGCAGTCTTTTTAAATCACTGAACGCCAAAGAGTCATGACATAATTATATATTCTGAGTTTAGCTTTCATAATATGAAATTAACAATTCAAGCAAACTACTGCGGTTGTCTGTTGGGCCTGTCTAGTTCTAGATACATTTGAGCATATACATAAAAAGAATCTGCCGTTCTTGGTGTTGCAATATTGGCTTCAGTAAGACAACATGTCCATCCCCTATCACGAAATATATCACCCAGAGTTTTATAACAAGACATTTCAATGCGCAATTCACCAAACATGACGATACACTTATCTTTTCCGTACAAATCAGGCCATTCCCACTGAATTTCAAAAAGTGGCTCATCTGCAGTTACAATTGATGTTTTTTTCGGGATGAACCACATTTTCGCCTTAACCATCGAATACCTGAGAATTGCCTGGTAGTGCATACAAATCGCTCTTGATGTCTATAAATAGTTTGCACATGCTCAAAAGTGTTAAATAAAGGTGTATAATAAACTTGAAAAATGTTATTAAACCAATTCATAATATTATTAGAAATCCAAAAACACTAAATATATGGTAAATAGTTCAAATGTTTTTGAAAGAATTTTGTTACATTTTAGCGCATGCGCAAATACTGGATATGTCAAATATTCATTTTTAATAAATATGTGATGTTAAGAAAGTATCCACCGAACCTGGTAATTGTTTTTTACTAAAAAGAAGTTCAAAGAAAAGTTTTCCAGAAAAATTAGTATTTTCAAACTAAAAAAAACAGCCATTTTAGAAAATGGCCGTGGCCATCTTGAAAAAATCATTTTTTTTAATGGCCAGCAGTTAATTCTTAAAAATTATATGATAATGATGCTTTGTGGTAATTTTCATGCTTGTATCATCATTTGCACAATTCCCTCGATTTTGCTTGCTAATATCTCACTATAAGCGTTGGTGTGAACGCCTCTAATCAATGAGTTGCGCATGAAGGTATTACACAGCTGATATGGATCCCTGTTCTTCGAAAGATTCAAGTGTCATGAGTATATGTGCACTGGTAGCCTCAAATCGTCTTGGCAGGGCATTGGGGTTGAGAAAATCGCTCCACCTTACCACAATGGTGGAGTTCCATGCGTTGAAATCACCTCCACTGCTTTAGATAGGTCGAAGGATCACGCAACTGCATTTTCAACCTGGAACCCACTCAAAATTGCATTTAAAGGGCCATTCGAACTTGCAGGGCTGGGGTTCCTCTGTGTCCAGATATTCTTCATACTTCAGTTCCCTAAAGAAATCTCCGGGCTGATCATTCTTTATCTTATACCTCAAAGAACTCATTTAATTTGCAAATTTTCCATTGCCTTGGTGCTTGTAAAATCGATGGTTATAAATCCATGGGGCTTGGACCAGCAATACTTACACAGAGCGTCAAACTGTACTGTTCCCTGGTGAGATCGTTGCAGTGATCGCGTCGGTTGTGGTCGATATTCTTAGCATTCTGCTGGAAGAGACAGGGGAAGTTGGCATTCTCCCGGATCGACTGACTGGGCAGTGTGAAGTAGTTCTGGCACAGGTAGAAACAATCGACGTTGTCTTCACACGTGTTCTGTTTTCTCAGCATCAAGTCGTCGAACACCATGAGGATCACCATGAGGTTCTTGCGGCTTGTAGGAAATATCTTCAACGTTCATTTATTAAAATAAAATAGCAATGATTCTCTGCGTGAAAATCAATGATTCTCTGCGTGAAATTCATAGAAAGACGGACACAGTTAACACAAGCGAGGTAATGACCAGCAACGGGCGACGGAGAAAGTTGGCAACTGCAAGGTGTGCGATGCCAAGAAGTCTCAGTTTTTTGCTACAACCGGTACAGGGTTCATGAACAAACTAATCAACCGATTACCGATGGAAATGCATCTATACGGACACAACTTCACTGGGCGAGGGCCTAGACTTAGCAAGCGACTACTTCCCGATGGCACCCGAAGGCTTGGTCGAAACCCATTAATCAGGTTGACCAGGCAGCATATCACCACGATCTTTGTTACTGTGAAAGTACTTTAATTCGTGGGTATCAATTTTCGTGGTTTGAGCAATATTTACATGTTCGTGGTTTTTTAAATTCGTGGATTTTAGTTTTCTTAAAAAAAATAAAATTGAAAAATTGAAGCCTTTAGAAACGAGGGTTACAAATAGTCTAGATTGAAGGAAAGTGCAAAGTAAACATTGACCCGATTTACGTAGTGATAACACTAATTAACCCATGATACAGTGATCAACAGATTAAAGACCATCAAAGGTGTTAATTAGGCCATTAACATGTCACCTAAAGAAAACAGTAACATAAACAAATGCTATGAATTGCCAAATAATTCTTATCAAAATAAAGACCAGCAAAATTTTTTTATTTCTTATATGTACGAGAACTATGAGGATATAAAATGAACACTTTATCATACTAGCATATCAATACCGGAAATCTGACTTTCATTGATCAAAAACAAAAGTTGTACATTTTAGGTTATTAAAGATTAAATGGGTATAATCCTGCATGCGGTTGTAGTTCTGTGCCTGCTATTAAAGTATTCTCATAGTTGGTGCTATTCAATATCTTCTCTTAGACTAGATCATACATGTCATATCAGTAGTCAAACCTACCGATTGGGATCTTTCCAGGTCTTGATTTAGACAATGGTTATTTTATTTCGTTGGACACTTAAATTCGTGGATAAAGTCATCAACGAAAACCACGAAAATTGGTACCCCACGAATAAAAGTACTTTCACAGTATACCCAGCACAAGGATGCAACCGCACGCAACACCATCTGTGACGAAGCTATGCTAGCCTCGCTTAACACCATTCCCAACTCTATCACACACGAATGCTTGGACTGCAGCATCGTCGGACCCATCATCGGTACCAAAGTTCGATTCGGTCTGGGTGTTAAAAAACTGTTCGCTGGACCGATGAGCTAGCTGAGTTGCACAAACCAGTTCGACGCTAGTTTCATAAATAAAGGCAACAGTAGTATACCGCTGTTCAAAACTCATAAATCTATGGACAAAAAACAAAATCGGGGTAACACACTAAAACTGAGGGAAACGCATTAATATTAGAGAAGAACAACGACAAAACATTAAAATGTAACACACACAGCAACGGACTAAGCATTAGACAAAATCCGATGGAGAATAACCAATATAACATCAAAACCAAATACATTAATTTGGGATAGAAAAGTTCCGTGACACGTCTTATAGTAATGTGAATTCACACTCAAATATAGGAGAAAACAAACGACACAACGGTCATAAACGCTGTGTAGCGGTAGGTGGTGTTGAAGAGACCTGGGCGGCCGAACTCGTTGATATGAGTGACTTCTCCAGGGACAACCAGGGAAATAAATTTATCCTGAGCATTATCCATGTCTTCTCGAAATATGGCTGGCTGATACCACTCAGGAACAAGAAGGGGTGCGGTGCGGGATGCCTTCCAAGTGGTATGGTATGGTATCGATCTCTACTCCACCGAAGAGAAGTCGAGTATTGTCAAACGTTGGAACCGCACCATGAAAGAGAAAATGTTCAAATACTTTTCAGCAAACTCCACACGCACCTATATCGATGTCCTGGACGATCTTGTTCGCCAGTGCAATACCACCAAGCACCGCTATCAAGATGGCCCCTGTTGCCGCAAGTCTTAAGGAGCATAAGTTGTATTGGAACCTTTACGGCAGTATACCTCCCATTAAACCAATGCGATTTTCCGAATCACCAAGAAGAAAGGTACATTCGAAAAGGGATATACCCCCCGCTGGACCGAGAAAGTATTTACAATTTCACTAGTTTTGTCAGAGGTCCACCAGGCAATCTTTTCTACGATCTTTTCATTTATCTCCTCAAGGCTTTCAATCAAGTCCGTGGCCGCGGTGAAAATCTAGTTTCCAGAGTGAAAGTATCTTGTTCTCATCATCCGCCTTATCTGTTGGATTAATCTTTTCAAAGGTACAGTGCATGATCACATTGGTTTGCCCTTTACAATGCCCAATCTTCTATAAGTTCCACCCGTGACACCCGAGAGACCTTAAGGGAGGTCTGCACATCCAGGCCATGATGGGGGTCATATTCCAGGTAGTGAATACATCTTTAAAGGCTTTCTTCGGCGAATGTACCTCAATTGATACCCAATGGCTTTCCTATCTTCCCAAATCTTTTCCTGTACTTTCTTTAGCAGTCGATCTATCGACAGCCTGCTAACCCCTTTCAACCCAAGTTGTTTTATCTGGGTGATAATCTCCTTCCTCGTATGAGGTTTGGGACGACGATGAAATTTAAGATTTGTCTTCGTTTCTATTACCTCTCCACCAACTGATCTTTCCTCAACCGCGAATACCCTCGAAGGTGGTTCATTTTGGCTATACCTCTCAGGGCTTTGACGTTTTCAACTACTAACTCTATGTTCACTATTGGATGCATGTCTTTGTTCTAACAATAAAAAAAAATCAATTTAGGTCACCCCAAAACCACCATCCCCAATTCACTGGTTTTCAGACCCAGTTTTCGGGCCTACAAAACATATCCTAACACTCTCGATCCTACAATCCTTATAAAAAATAAGAAAGTCGTAAAACGTACCCAGTGCATCTGGATTTTTTTAATCCCATAGCTCACAAATTGCACAGCTCCATCGGTCTCTCTATTTGCCAAGACGGTAGTAAGCTGCTTGTTTAATCTCTCACATTCCCATGTGCGAAAGTTTCCCCTTTCGAGCACAAGGTTATAATTTTGCAGACCTTTACTTCGTGTCAACATCTTTAATGTCTTTGACAATCCAGGTTGAGTCCTGTCCTACTCCTTGCCATTTGAGAATTTCCTCATCATTGCAGCGCTGTTCTCGATTGGCCTTAACAGTGTCCACTTTTTTCAGAATTTCTACCTCTTGCACCGTATTCTATCTCTGATCAGACATATTTGTAATCGTAAAATCCACTGTGTTTATTCTATCTATGAATTTTTATTGTCGAGCCTGCAAATTTGTTGCAGAAAGCTCGACATAGGGATAGTGATCCGGCGGCGGCGGTGTTAGCTTACTTCTTAAAAGCTTTATATTTTAGCAGGTAGAAGACCTGGATGCTTCGTTCTTTATATATAGATGCCTCATGTTACAAACTTTTCGTCAGTCACATGTCCAATGTCATTGACCTCATTTTAATGGTTCAGTGACTACTTGAAAAAAAGTTCAGATTTTTTGTAATGCTAAATTCTCTCTTATTATTAGTAATAAAACAACTATATTTGGTATGTGTATACCTTGCAAGGTCCTCATGCCCGTCAGACAGTTTTCACTTGACCTCGACCTCATTTTATGGATCAGTGAACAAGGTTTAGTTTTGGTGGTCAAGTCCATATCTCAGATACTATAAGCAAAAGGTCTAGTATATTTCGTGTATGGAAGGACTGTAAGGTGTACATGTCGAACTGGCAGGTGTCATCTGACCTTGACCTCATTTTCATGGTTCAGTGGTTATAGTTAAGTTTTTGTGTTTTGGTCTGTTTTTCTTATACTATATGCAATAGGTCGACTATATTTTGTGTATGGAATGATTGTAAGGTGTACATGTCTAACTGACAGGTGTCATCTGACCTTGACATCATTTTCATGGTTCAGTGGTCAAAGTTAAGTTTTTGAGTTTTAGTTTATTTTTCTAATACTATATACAATAAGTTTACTATATTTGGTTATGGAATGGTTGTAAGGTGTACATGTCTAACTGACAGGTGTCATCTGACCCTGACCTCATTTTCATGGGTCAGTGGTCAAAGTTCAGTTTTTGAGTTTTGGTCTAATACAATATGCATTAGGTCAACTATATTTGGTGTATGGAAATTATTTGCATAATTATCTATAATATGTCAGTCGCGCAGGTTTTATTTGACCTTGACCTCATATTCACGGTTCATTGCTAAGTGTTATGTGTTTGTGTTTTGGTCTGATTTTCTTAATTTATAAGCAATAGGTCAACTATATTTGATGTATTGAAGAATTGTTAGATGTACATGTCTGCCTGGCATGGTTCATCTGACATTGACCTTATTTTCATGGTTAATTGATCAATGTTTCATTATCTTGGTTTATGTTGAGTTTATGTGACAGTTGTAATAAAGCTTTATATTTGAGACTATCAACATAATATCAATGATTAGTAAAGAAGGCGAGACATTTCAGCGTTTGCACTCCTTTTTTTTTTGTTGTGTGTGTTTCTTTCTTCCACAAAGACACATTTTATCCCGACCCCAACCTAAAAATGGGGGTGTGGCAGAACTCTCATACTGTTACTCACTTAATAAGCTTTCAAATGAGGTATAAGGTATATCTGTAATTAGGGGCTTAAGGGTCACAGCATTCCATTCCAATATTCAAAATATCTTTTTTCATTATTCAAAATTGGCTATTTCTGAATTTTCACGCGTATTTTGGCATATAGGTCCTCCGTAAACCCTATAATGGTCATTGCGGTACATATCGTTTACGCTCAGTTTATTCCTCTATCAATAAGCTTCAATTTGGTGTATAAATTTTGCCTTTATTTGGACCGAAGGGTTGCAGCAGTTCATTCCATTATTCAAAATAAGCTATTTCCTAATGTTCAAGCGTATTTCGATATTTAGGTCCTTCGTTACTCCTCTAATATGCGTTGCAGAACATGTTGACCATATACCTTTTGTCCCACTTGTAAATAGCTTTCTAATGAGGTATAAGGTTTCTCTATAATTTGGGCTAAAGGGTTACAGCATTACATTCCATTATTCAAATTATCTATTTCATTATTCAAAATTGGCTATTTCTGAATGTTCACGCGTCTTTTGGCATTTAGGTCCTCCGTAAACCCTCTAATGGTCATTACAACAAATATCATTTATACTCAGTTTATTCCTCTATCAATAATCTTTAATTTGGTTTATAAATTTTGCCTTGAATATGGACTAAAGGGTTGCAGCAGTTCATTCTATTATTCAAATTAAGCTATTTCTTAATGTTCAAGCGTATTTCGATATTTAGGTCCTTCGTTACTCCTCTAATATGCGTTGCAGAACATATTGACTATATACCTTTTGTTCCTCTCTTGATAAGCTTTCGATTGAGGTATGATATATATCTGTAATTAGAGGCTGAAGGTCATAGCAGTCCATTCCATTATTCAAAATATCCATTTCATTATTTAAAATTGGCTATTTCTCAATGTTTAGGCGTATTTCGATATTTAAGTCCTTCGTTACTCCTCTAATATGCATTGCAGAACATATTGACTATATACCTTTTGTTTCTCTCTTAATAAACTTTCGATCGAGGTATAATTTATATCTGTAATTAGGGGCTGAAGGGTCCTGCCAGCCCATTCCATTATTCAAAATATCCATTTCATTATTCAAAATTAGCTATTTCTTAATTTTCAAGCGTATTTCGATATTTAAGTTCTTCCTTACTCCTGTAATATGCGTTGCAGAAAATATTGACTATATACATTTTGTTCCTCTCTTGATAAGCTTTCGATTGAGGTATGATATATATCTGTAATCAGGGGCTGAAGGGTCATAGCAGTCCATTCCATTATTCAAAATATCCATTTCATTATTCAAAATTGGCTATTTCTTAATTTTCACGCGTATTTTGGCATTTAGGTCTTCTAATATTCGTTGCGGAACATATTGACTATATACATTTTTTTCCTCTTGTAATCAACTTTCAAATGAGGTATAAGGTTTATCTATAATAGGGGCTAAAGGGTCGCCGCAGTCCATTCCATTATTCAAAATATCCATTTCATTATTCAAAATTGTCTTTTTCTTAATTTTCACGCGTATTTTGGCAATTAGGTCTTCTAATATTCGTTGCGGAACATATTGACTATATACATTTTGTTCCTCTTGTAAGCAGCTTTCTTCCATTATTCAAAATATCCATTTCATTATTCAAAATTGGCTATTTCTTAATTTTCACGCGTATTTGGCATTTAGGTCTTCTAATATTCGTTGCAGAACATATTGACTATATACATTTTTTTCCTCTTGTAATCAACTTTCGAATGAGGTATAAGGTTTATCTATAATAGGGGCTAAAGGGTCGCCGCAGTCCATTCCATTATTCAAAATATCCATTTCATTATTCAAAATTAGCTATTTCTTAATTTTCAAGCGTATTTCGATATTTAAGTTCTTCCTTACTCCTGTAATATGCGTTGCAGAAAATATTGACTATATACATTTTGTTCCTCTCTTGATAAGCTTTCGATTGAGGTATGATATATATCTGTAATCAGGGGCTGAAGGGTCATAGCAGTCCATTCCATTATTCAAAATATCCATTTCATTATTCAAAATTGGCTATTTCTTAATTTTCACGCGTATTTTGGCATTTAGGTCTTCTAATATTCGTTGCGGAACATATTGACTATATACATTTTTTTCCTCTTGTAATCAACTTTCAAATGAGGTATAAGGTTTATCTATAATAGGGGCTAAAGGGTCGCCGCAGTCCATTCCATTATTCAAAATATCCATTTCATTATTCAAAATTGTCTTTTTCTTAATTTTCACGCGTATTTTGGCAATTAGGTCTTCTAATATTCGTTGCGGAACATATTGACTATATACATTTTGTTCCTCTTGTAAGCAGCTTTCTTCCATTATTCAAAATATCCATTTCATTATTCAAAATTGGCTATTTCTTAATTTTCACGCGTATTTGGCATTTAGGTCTTCTAATATTCGTTGCAGAACATATTGACTATATACATTTTTTTCCTCTTGTAATCAACTTTCGAATGAGGTATAAGGTTTATCTATAATAGGGGCTAAAGGGTCACCGCAGTCCATTCCATTATTCAAAATATCCATTTCATTATTCAAAATTGGCTATTTCTTAATTTTCACGCTTATTTTGGCAATTAGATTTTCTAATATTCGTAGCGGAACATATTGACTATATACATTTTGTTCCTCTTGTAATCAGCTTTCGAATGAGATATAAGATTTATCTATAATTAGGGGCTAAAGGGTCGCCGCAGTCCATTCCATTATTCAAAATTGGCTATTTTTTAATTTTCACGCGTATTTTGGCATTTAAGTCTTCTAATATTCGTTGCAGAACATATTGATTATAAGCCTATTGTTCCTCTTGTAATCAGCTTTCGAATGAGGTATAAGGTTTATCTATAATAGGGGCTAAAGGGTCGCCGCAGTCCATTCCATTATTCAAAATATCCATTTCATTTTTCAAAATTGACTTTTTCTTAATTTTCACGCGTATTTTGGCAATTAGGTCTTCTAATATTCGTTGCGGAACATATTGACTATATACATTTTGTTCCTCTTGTAATCAGCTTTCGAATGAGGTATAAGATTTATCTATAATTAGGGGCTAAAGGGTCGCCGCAGTCCATTCCATTATTCACAATATCCATTTCATTATTCAAAATTGGCTATTTCTTAATTTTCACGCGTGTTTTGGCATTTAGGTCTTCTAATATTCGTTGCCGAACATATTGATTATAAGCATGTTGTTCCTCTTGTAATCAGCTTTCGAATGAGGTATAAGGTTTATCTATAATTAGGGGCTAAAGGGTCGCCGCAGTCCATTCCATTATTCAAAATATCCATTTCATTATTCAAAATTGGCTATTTCTTAATTTTCACGCGTATTTTGGCATTTAGGTCTTCTAATATTCGTTGCAGAACATATTGATTATAAGCATATTGTTCCTCTTGTAATCAGCTTTCGAATTAGGTATAAGGTTTATCTATAATTAGGGGCTAAAGGGTCGCCGCAGTCCATTCCATTATTCAAAATATCCATTTCATTATTCAAAATTGACTTTTTCTTAATTTTCACGCGTATTTTGGCAATTAGGTCTTCTAATATTCGTTGCGGAACATATTGACTATATACATTTTGTTCCTCTTGTAATCAGCTTTCGAATGAGGTATAAGGTTTTTCTATGATTAGGGGCTGAAGGGTCGCCGCAGTCCATTCCATTATTCAAAATATCCATTTCATTATTCAAAATTGGCTATTTCTTAATTTTCACGCGTATTTTGTCTAATATTCGTTACGGAACATATTGATTATAAGCATGTTGTTCCTCTTGTAATCAGCTTTCGAATGAAATAGAAGGTTTATCTATAATTAGGGGCTAAAGGGTCGCCGCACTCCATTCCATTATTCAAAATATCCATTTCATTATTCGAAATTGGCTATTTCTTAATTTTCACGCGTATTTTGGCATTTAGGTCTTCTAATATTCGTTGCGGAACATATTGACTATAAGCATAATGTTTCTCTTGTAATCAGCTTTCGAATGAGGTATAAGGTTTATCTATAATTAGGGACTAAAGGGTCGCCGCAGTCCATTCCATTATTCAAAATATCCATTTCATTAATCAAAATTGGCTATTTCTTAATTTTCACGCGTATTTCGGCATTTAGGTCTTCTAATATTCGCTGCGGAACATATTGACTATATCCATTTTGTTTCTCTTGTAATCAGCTTTCGAATGAGGTATAAGATTTATCTATAATTAGGGGCTAAAGGGTCGCCGCAGTCCATTCCATTATTCAAAATATCCATTTCATTATTCAAAATTGGCTATTTCTTAATTTTCACGCGTGTTTTGGCATTTAGGTCTTCTAATATTCGTTGCCGAACATATTGATTAGAAGCATGTTGTTCCTCTTGTAATCAGCTTTCGAATGAGGTATAAGGTTTATCTATAATTAGGGGCTAAAGGGTCGCCGCAGTCCATTCCATTATTCAAAATATCCATTTCATTATTCAAAATTGGCTATTTCTTAATTTTCACGCGTATTTTGGCATTAAGGTCTTCTAATATTCGTTGCAGAACATATTGATTATAAGCATATTGTCCCTCTTGTAATCAGCTTTCGAATTAGGTATAAGGTTTATCTATAATTAGGGGCTAAAGGGTCGCCGCAGTCCATTCCATTATTCAAAATATCCATTTCATTATTCAAAATTGACTTTTTCTTAATTTTCACGCGTATTTTGGCAATAAGGTCTTCTAATATTCGTTACGGAACATATTGACTATATACATTTTGTTCCTCTTGTAATCAGCTTTCGAATGAGGTATAAGGTTTTTCTATGATTAGGGGCTGAAGGGTCGCCGCAGTCCATTCCATTATTCAAAATATCCATTTCATTATTCAAAATTGGCTATTTCTTAATTTTCACGCGTATTTTGTCTAATATTCGTTACGTAACATATTGATTATAAGCATGTTGTTCCTCTTGTAATCAGCTTTCGAATGAAATAGAAGGTTTATCTATAATTAGGGGCTAAAGGGTCGCCGCACTCCATTCCATTATTCAAAATATCCATTTCATTATTCGAAATTGGCTATTTCTTAATTTTCACGCGTATTTTGGCATTTAGGTCTTCTAATATTCGTTGCGGAACATATTGACTATAAGCATAATGTTCCTCTTGTTATCAGCTTTTGAATGAGGTATAAGGTTTATCTATAATTAGGGGCTAAAGGGTCCCCGCACTCCATTCCATTATTCAAAATATCCATTTCATTATTCAAAATTGGCTATTTCTTAATTATCACGCGTATTTTGGCATTTAGCTCTTCTAATATTCGTTGCGGAAGATATTGACTATATACATTTTGTTCCTCTTGTAATCAGCTTTCGAATGAGGTATAAGGTTTATCTAAAATTAGGGGCTAAAGGGTCGCAGCAGTTCATTCCATTATTCAAAATATTCATTTCATTATTCAAAATTGGCTATTTCTTAATTTTCACGCGTATTTTGGCATTTAGGTCTTCTAATATTCGTTGCGGAACATATTGACTATATACATTTTGTTCCTCTTGTAATCAGCTTTCGAATGAGGTATAAGATTTATCTATAATTAGGGGCTAAAGGGCTGCCGCACTCCATTCCATTATTCAAAATATCCATTTCATTATTCAAAATTGGCTATTTCTCAATGTTCAGGCGTATTTCGATATTTAAGTCCTTCGTTATTCCTCTAAAATGCGTTGCAGAACATATTGACTATATACATTTTGTTCCTCTCTTAATAACCTTTCGATTGAGGTAGAATATATATCTGTAATTAGGGCTGAAGGGTCACAGCAGTTCATTCCATTATTCAAAATATCCATTTCATTATTCAAAATTGGCTAACATGTTTAACCCCGTCACATTATTTATGTATGTGCCTGTTCCAAGTCAGGAGTCTGTAATTTATTGGTTGTCGTTTGTTTATGTGTTACATATTTGTTTTTTGTTCATTATTTTACATAAATAAGGCCGTAAGTTTTCTCGTTTGAATTTTTTTACAATGTCTTATCGGGGCCTTAAATAGCTGATTATGCGGTATGGGCTTTGCTCATTGTTGAAGGCTATACGGTGAGCTATAGTTGTTAATGTCTGTGTCATTGTGGTCTTTCTGGATATTTGTCTCATCGGCAATCATACCACATCTTCTTTTTTATATTTCCTCATTTTTATGCATATTGTGGCATTTAGGTCCTCCGTAAACCGTCTTATGGTCTTTTCGAATCAAAATATAGCTATAGTGTCACAGTCAATTTTTTTTATATTTTTTTCACTATTCACCGCTTCAATTTGAATAATGAAACATAAACCATTTCATTATTCATTATTCATTTGTCAATATTGAATAGTGAATAGTGAACTATTTCATTATTCATTATTGAATAATGAATAATGAACTATGAATAATGGACGTACTTCAGCGCGGTCTTATTTTTATATGAAACAGAGTTCCTTCCGACACATGTCAAAAACATGAAGAACAACGAAGTCAGGTTATTGAATTTCACTTATATTAAATTCTTTACATTAACAATCCGAACTTTTTCTGATTGGTTCCATTAATATATCCCCAAGAACTAGAAATTAAAGAAACAACAGACACGGCTTCCTCCGCTTCTATATAGATTTATACCTCGAATTTGACATACACAGTCATCTCAGTACCAGAATCTATGAAAACGAAACGATTTTAATTTTGAAATTATCAATTTCCCCCACCTTAGTAGCAATATACCAACTTCACGTGCATATGAGATATACATGTCCTAACTAATTCAGTATTCAAGAGCTTGAATAGCTCCTACCCACACTTTGTAAAACGTCACCAGTGTCTGAGCAGAAAGTTGATGAACCAGGGGTTTGTCAAAGAACGTCTCGTCCTTTTTCTAAAAAAGTTCATCGTAAGGTACCAAGACCTTGTTGATAAATATCCATTATCACCTTCACAAATAATACATGAGATGGTCTTTAAGTATAAATTTCTGCGTACTGACGTTATTTATCATCTTAGAAACGTGTTATAGTGTTCTTTTCTTTGTTCTATTATTAATATTACTTTTACTGTTTGGTCTGTTTTAGTGATATCCATTTGATTGGCTCTGTATTTATACATTACGTCATTGTGTTGTTTGTGTTGTCTTTCATGTTTGCTTTTGTGCTTTGCCCGTGTGCATTTTTGTCTATATATTGATCAGCGTGACATGTTATACTCAGGTCAACGTATGAAATATGATCGACTTCTACCGGCCGCGGGTTCCAACTGGCCACTCAAAAAATGTATAACAGTTCAGTGAAAACGGACGTCACACTAAACTCCAAAACATATATATGAACCAAAGTATTCTACAATCTCATACAAGTAATAAATGAATAAGCTAAATCCTAACTTTTTCAAATTATCATAAATATAGTCCGCACATCGAATCAATTGACTATATCGACCGTCTACTTGAATTCACAAGGCTTATTAAATATTTGCAATGAAATTTCAGCAATAGTAAAATAATAAAACGCTCATCTAAAGCGACATTCATTTATTTTTTCTATTAATAGCCTTTGAAAAGTACCATTCTTCTAAGCAGTCTAAAGTAAGTGGTTGAAAGTCGAGATAAAATTTGTTTGCAAACATATGAGGTAATCCAACTAAAGTCGGTAAATCTTCAATTCCGAAGATGCAAATGTTTCTCACGATTTTTCCATGACATCTATTACTATTCGTGTGAGCTCCACTTCCCCAAGATATATATACCACGAGGAATGACAGGTCGTTAGGATCTCCTGGAAAATAAAGAGCAGGAACGATTATTTTTTGTTTTTTAAAGTTTTTAATCCTCTAAAAGGATAAGTTATGATAAGTTTACTTTTCGCCATCTTCAAGTCTAAAATGAAAAGTATTATAAATCTACCATATAATATTCTTAAGGTTTTAATAAATTTTAAGTCTGGCAGACATTACTATCGACAGCTTTGCATGTTGTCCCACATTATTCATTAGATTCAACTTCTAAAGTTGAACTTCAGCAGTTGAATGCCAAACTGTAAAACGTTTGAAGTACATGTAGACCCATTTTGAGAATGGATTCCATCATTAATATTTAGCAATGAGCAAGGCTTTACACTGAAAGACAATTTGCTACAAATCGTTTTCTGTAAACATGGTTATGTTTGTAAAATATCTAATCTCAAAATAAAAAGTCTTGATGCATTTTGATATTGAATCAATTTCACGGGTCAAATGATTTTGTGACAGATATTTGTTTTTCGATTTTGTATTGTTTCACGACAATCCAGTTCTGAATATTGAAGAAAAAAATATATGATGTTTTTATGCTCGTTTTAAATATTGACGAGAGAAAAGATACCTCGTCTTCGTGCCGATTGTGTCAGTTAGTTTAATTCTTGAGTTACCTCTCGTTGGTTATGTTACAAAAATATAACAGAAATTTTCATTACAGTTCCAATTCACCAATTATAAGTTGAAGAAAAATGTTCTTAACGTAATGAGTATATCCTTACATCGCTCTACACGAAACACACATTTTCAATCGTCTTAAAAGACAACTACTTACTATTTAATGTTTGGTCAGAAATCAGCCGGTCTGTTATTTGTTCTGTCCTGTTGGACAGGACTTTCTTAGTCGGTTAACGTAATAGTAATCTAAACGTGGTATGTAAGTATGCTTATTTCAATTCTCAATTTTACTGTTTACGATGTTGTTACAATAAATAAATGTGTGTTCTGTTTTTATTGATATTTGATCGTGGTTTTTTACTCGATTGTATTGGCTCTAAGATGTCATTTAGTTACTGAGTGTACTCTTTAATCGTTGCTTTTTTTCATCTGTATTTTTGTTGTTATGTGTATTTTTGTAGTGTGTGCCAATCTGAAAAGTCATATCATCTATATATGTGTACTGTGTTGTGCTATTTTGCTGTTTGTCTTATTTTTTTGACGTTTACTTACTGTTTTGCTATACATCAGGTCGTTTTGTCTTATCTTAATTAGACTCTAAGGTATGTGTTTTATTTATTGTTGAAGGTATTGCATAGACCTATAGTTGCTTAAATCCGCTTCATTTTTGACTGACGGTTTGTAAAGTGTTGATACTGGTCAAATCATAAATGTAGCAGAAGAGCAAGGAAAATCATAATCTACAGTTTCACTAAATAAAATACTAATGACAATCAACAACACATTACGACATACTTACCAATGTATCGTCCAGGAGCTGGAATTGCTGCATTATAGTTTAATGTTGCCCAATAATATTCATCTGGACTATAGATATCTTTCATCCAAATTAACAGTTCTCTTGCAACTTTGTTTTCCAGTACAAATCTGACAAAATTATAACTGAAAGCTCCAATGGCCAATCCTTTCACAATTGCAATGTTTTTATTATGGAATGGAGTCTTTTTACCAAAGCGATGCAAGTCGTTCCTAAATGCAAAGAATCGATGTTGGTATCTGTCTTTGATTGTTCGACTTTGGTTTAGGATTCCTTCTACAATGTTAGAGCCGTTTAATTTTGTAAGCATTTTCACAATCTCAGCGTTTGTTTTTAACGGGTACTGTTGACTTGGTATATTAAGCACGTATTTCCATGAGGTGCTTCTTTTAGCAAAATCGGACATACAATTAATTTCTGCATTAAGCCTGCTTATATGTCCATATATAATATCAACTTTTTTGGATACTACAAAAATGTTGCCATAGCAACGAGCTATAGAATCGATAGCTAGGTGAGTTTCTTTAGGTGCACTTAGGTCAACATGAATACAATAATAATTTTGCGGTCTGTATATTGCTCTTAATAATCTTACGACTTGCTCAACATCTTTATACATTAATACAATGAAGGCAATTGGAAATTTTAATTCCTCTTCTGTAATTGGGAATTTATAGTTAAACATAAAATCGTTTAAAACAGAACAATTAGTTGCTAAATACGTGAAATAATTGTCAGGCGATATGTGGTATATATATTTGTACATGTGAGTATAGGCGAGTGTTATCTCGGCACGGTCTCTTTCAATTAGCTTTTTACAGGATACTTCATTTCTCCCTCGAAATTTTGGAACTCGTGTCCAACTTTCATTGTCTGTTTTATCATTCGTAATATTAAATATAATACTGTAGATATCAAAACACTTCATAATAGTTAAGATCAATAACAAGATAGTAATAGATTTATACGATCGTCGAAGTTGTAATGTTAGTCTGTTCATCATCTACAAAAAAAAGTTAAGCAATGTAAAATGATGTGTATCATACTAAGTACATGTCAATGTGTTTATAGTGTAGTTTTCTATCATTTGCCGGTCTATATATCATGCTATTTTTCCATGAAAGCTACAATTAAATAATTTTGTCAATAAAAATTTATAACAAACAAGACTGACCTATAGATGTTAATGTCTGTGTCATTTTGGTCTCTTGTGAGGACAGTTGTCTCATTGGCACACATCTTCTTTTTTATAAGAACAGATATAGATCTTTGTTGGCTTTTGCACTTTTCTAGTGTAATGCATTCGAACAAATTTCTGCTAATTTTCAAAACTTTCCTATTCCCAGTTCTAGACACACTTACAGATTCCACATTTAATAATAATAAAAAATAAAATCAGATGATACAGTTATTGGTTTTTTTCTCTCATTTGGTTCAGTGCAGTCATCTTTTTGATAAAAAAAAATGTGCTCACTTACAGATCTAGAGTGTCAGAGTGAAATTTTCTCCTACGAAAGCCATACAGATTGAGATTAGATCAAATTAAAACATCAATGAACTTAACCTTTGCATAAAAAACCACAAAGGATCTATATATAATACCTTCAATAAATAGGATATATACATTTTGTTCATGTAGGTTTATGAAGTGATTACTCTATATATAGAACCACGTGTATGAATCTGTTAAGAATGTATCTTCGCAAATCGTTTGCTGACTAGGGGACGCGAGTATACTTCACCATGCAGTTGTTCTGTTTTTCATTTTTTGTCATTTTCTCCCATAAATAACATGTTTATTGATAACGTACTAATACAATGGTGGCTTTTTCGTTTTTGAAATCAGACCCGACATATACTGTAGCCAATGATTAGCATGGTATATGGTGATACAAAAACAATTCGGTCATGTCAAAGTGAGACTGCTTTGATCATTCTATTTACTTTTCTACATTGGCTAGAGGTATAGGGGGAGGGTTGAGATCTCATAAACATGTTTAACTCCGCCGCATTTTTGCGCCTGTCCCAAGTCAGGAGCCTCTGGCCTTTGTTAGTCTTGTATTATTTTAATTTTAGTTTCTTGTGTACAATTTGGAAATAAGTATGGCGTTCATTGTCACTGAACTGGTAATATATTTGTTTTTGGGGCCAGCTGGGGGACGCCTCCGGTGCGGGAATTTCTCGTTACATTGAAGACCTGTCGGTGACCTTCTGTTGTTGTTTTTTCTATGGTTGGGTTGTTGTCTCTTTGACACATTCCCCAATTCCATTCTCAATTTTTTTTTTTTTTTTTTATTTATGTTTGATAAATTTTGATGCCTTCCTCTCCCACTTTTGATATTTAACTGAATTTTGTCTACTAATGACCTTCAATAACAAACATAATTGTTAATGTCTGTGTCATTTTGGTCTCTTGTGGACAGTTGTCTCATTGGCAGTCATACCACATTTAGTCATCTTCTTTTTTATATTAATCTGCCTAGAATAACCATATATATGATGTCAAGAAACAATCACTTTATTTATTGTGACGTCAAATATTTTGAATTGGGATGTCAAAATTTACGGGAACCTGTTTGTTTTTACATAATGGCGAATAAATTTGCATACAAGTGTATTGTCTATTGTAACAGTGATCCAACAATGTGTAAAATGTGATAGTAGTTTGCACAGGGACGTGCTTATTGTTGAAGACCATGTAGTTGACTATTATATGTTTTTTTATGTCGATTGTTTGCTGTCACATTGAGCAATGAATCATATTTATTGATACTGATAGATTATATATTTGTGAAGTTTATAGGAATACTTTCCATTTGTTATTCTTTGTTTCTTGTTTTCCTGCCTTAATTCAAGATTAGTGATGTGGTGTACAATGTATCTTGTTGTGTCGTTCTGATTCGGTGATTTTCGTTGTATCTCTTCTTGTACAATGGAGAAAAAAAAAAACGTAAAATAAACCTAATGGGCCAATGATGTATGGACACCAATCGATAAGGAAACCAGGGAACTAGAATAGAAGCTTGAATACACTTTATTTTTATGTAAAACATGACAAAATCTATACAAAGCCTTTCTTACCCAATATAATACTGAAGAAAATTGAGAATGGAAATGGGGAATGTGTCAAAGAGACAACAACCCGACCATAGAGCAGACTACAGCGAAGTACGCAGTTTGGTATTAACGTCGGAAAGCAATATTTGTCCTAGAATTTAAAATCAAGAATACGAATTAATGTGAAACAAATGGCGGAAAATTAGTAGCCTACATGGATATACGATTTGTACTGTGCCCATACCAAGTTAGTCATTTTCATTCAATATCAAATTGTCTACACCCCTTTAAATATCATGCCGCTTAATTCTTCTCTAAAAATTCAATCCCTCTCATATAGTCGTGATTTTGAATTCATAATATTACAATTTAAAATAGTGTCACTCATTCAGTATGATGTTTTACAATATATTTTAAAACATTAAAAGATAGGAGAAAGATACCGAAACAGAACTCACAAGTCGAAAATAAACTGACAACTCCATTATTAAAAAAAAAACAAAATAAACCCCCCCCCCCCCAAAACAATACACAAACAATCGTGCACAAAACACAACGTATTTATAAACTAAAGGCTGAGCAACACGAATCCCACCAAAAACTGGGGGTGCATGATCTCAGGTGCTCCGACAGGGTAAACAGATCCAGCTTAAGATGTGACACCCGTGAACATAGGCCTGAACTTATAATTATTCACAACAAATGAAGGTTGAAATTTGAAAGTTACTTTGAGTTGTATTGATAGTTTTAAAAGATTTTGATGTTATGTCAAAACAACTGAAAACTAATACTTCTCTGTTATTTTTTTGACGGAAATACACGAAGAATTGTTCAAAATGAAATATCACCGTATTTATAGAGCTACAATGTACCAATTGATTTTTATTGCGGAAGGAGGGTTGTAGTATAGAAAATTTTGTCCTCCATTTGATTTTATGTTTGTACTTACTTTCCTGCCTTTTTATTGTTCAATCTTTTCGTTCCTGCATCTTTTATTAGTTTATACTGACTTTTTTTTTACATAAACCAACCTAACCCTCCCCCCCCCTCATAAAAATCAAATGGTAGTTTCCTTATTACAGCTAAAAGAAAACACAAAATTGAAAAACTCACATCTACAGACTAGTTCTTTTACTTCTGCATTAACTGCTGTATGCTTTGAGTAATGCCCTGGATATTATCCTTTAAATATCCAACACATGTTTAATTAACAGATATTTTTGTATCCATATGAAAAATGAAAAGACACAAGTTTTAACGTAATCAGACATAACTGTAGTGCATATTTCATATTTATACACAAAAGATGAATAAATTGATTTTATCGATAACACTATTAATTTCTGTTCTATGTAAATATAAGTGAAGGCGATATCTTTTAAAAGTACCAAGCTGTTTAAAACAAGTCGTGTTGGGTTTTATCTAAAAGGGAATATCTTTGAACAACTTGTTTGAGATAAAATGGTCAATGACATGCATTTATTGAATGTGAAGTAGCAAATAATCAATACACTGCATTGTTGCCATCAAAAATGGGACCATGCACAATCTCATTTATCTTTTTACAAGTTTTTGCATTACGATGTCAAAAGTATTGTGTTCTAGTGACCCAATATGTTAAGTACGGGGTTAGCTAATTCTATACTAGAACACACCCGCGAAATCGCGGGCATATACAGCTTGTAAACTGTTGTAGGATGATTTTTTGTAAAAAGATATTATTAATGGAGAATTTCATAAGAGGTATCAAAAGACCTCTCCCTTTTTCCAAAGTCCTATATTTGTTTCCTTTCTGTTAAAATCAATTATTTTCGTGTTTCTGGTCTCAGACCACAATTATTCTTCTTCTTTGCTACAATGCATCTTTTGTTATAAGTCAAATTAAGTTAAAAAATTTGCACCGCTTCAAACATTAAATAAATCTAACTGCTTATATATAGACCATTATTAGTCTAATAAAATATGCTTCTAGGACAATTCATCAGTGCTTTTTTTCTTTTGAGAGCCTTATTAACATGCCAATGGTAGGATATGAATCTTATATAAATGACTAAGACCGACTAAGGCTAATTTGAGGGGTGGTCGAAGGGGTCCTGATCCCGAAATCCCGGGCTAAAAAATATGAAATCCCAAGATGATATCCAAGATGCAGAATTTAAAGAAACTCGTATCCCGAAATACCGAAATCGAAAATTATATTCCCGGATCCCGTAAGGATCAATCCCCAAATCCCGAGCTTAAAAACATCCGATCCTGACGTCCCGAAAAAGGTCTTGCCTCCCTCTAATCGCTACCCTACTTTCATTTTGCCAAATCACTACTTTCACTTTCAACAATAAATTTGTATGCCCCGTTTATGGGCATTTCTAGTCTTTGCCGTTCGTTCGTTCGTTCGTCCGTCCGTCCGTCTGTCCCGCTTCAGGTTAAAGTTTTTGGTCGAGGTAGTTTTTGATGAAGTTGAAGTCCAATCAACTCGAAACTTAGTAAATATAGTGCCGATACTATGGACACATTCTTGTTTCCACATTTTTTACTTGTATGACCCCTTAAATAGTAAACATTTCAAAGAAAACAGTAGACAGAATTCAGAGTTGTATAATCGTAGTTTACATGAAAATAAACGCGAAAAATAATTGTCATCACTTAGGAGGTATATTTGTTGTGGTTCTTGCGATCTAAAAACCATGATATAGAGAACGCTCTGATTGGCTCATTTATTTTTCATTTTGGTTATCTATCATACGATTGGTTGTACTTGTGCAGGTTTTAAACCGGAAGTCTTATCTATGACTAAAATTCAGTCTGATGACGGAATCAATATCCGGACTCCTGTTTTGTCGTTTTTCTCCAAAAATAACTCAATCTGAATAATCATAAGAATGGATGACAAATGCGTCTATGCATGTTACCTATAGAACACAGAGACATGATGATTAATTTATCTTGGAAGGAAGAGAAGCGACACACAAAATGAGGTCTTCTCGTTTAATAGTATAGATAGATGGGCTGAGATCGAGCCAACGAATATCAATCGGCAAACCTCGGGTGACTCCGTTTCTCTCCGTAGTACGGAATCGACCGAGTTGTGACGAATGGACATATGTTAATCTTCTTCGATCTTTAATATTAATTCCAATAAACTTCGTTTCTTTAATAATATTCATTTCATGTACCCTTACTTCTATGACAATTGTAGTGCTAAAATATCAATAAACATGTTCTTGGATTTATTTGCACTTTGGAACCACACTTTTTTATCGGTAGAATCATCAATTTTGGCTATATTGTACCTCTGGAGGATAGGTAAATATACATATTTTATTTTAGTGTAGCTCGCCTGGTTGGGCAACTGGAGTGAAAACAATGACAAAATCCTTTAGGATATTATTTTTTCTTCCATAGGATTCTATAGCTTAAAGTCATAATCTAGTAGGTTATTTTTTCAGGATATTAAAATTCTGCGGAATTTATAATTGTTGTTAATTGACGGACATACATACATACATACATACATACATACATACATACACACAAACATACATAGACAGACATACATACATACATACATACAGACAGACAGACAGACAGCTGAACCATATTTATTGATACTGATAACGTAGTTCCGTAAGCACACGTCGCTGTCATTGATATGTGGTCCTAGATCCAGAACTCTTGTCGCTGTGAGATAGACAGACAGACAGCTGAACTATATTTATTGATACTGATAAAGTAGTTCCGTAAGCACACGTCGCTGTCATTGATATGTGGTCCTAGATGCATAGCTCTTGTCGCTGTGATATTTATTTTGGTCAAGTTGATTACAGAGATCTTTTTACCATTTGAAAAACGAAAATCTACTACATTCATTCACATCTTTTAAAAGAAAATTCAGGGTAATCAAGATCTTACAATTTTGAGTATCATTACTGATCGATGTCGTTTGTTGGTTTTGTCTTGGGGGGGGGGGGGGGGTCCAGTTAAATTTTTTTCTGACGGACGTAAAGGTTTGATCAACGCTAACTCGCAATTGATTCGTTAATTTCTTTAAATGTTACGATAAGGACTTCCGTGTGAACACCTCTTATTGACGGAATAACCATATGCATGCATACACAAAGAAGTGTTCAAAAAGAAACATATTAACCGTATTAATATAAAAAAGAAGATGTGGTATGATTGCCAATGAGACAACTATCCACAAAAGACCAAAATGACACAGACATTAACAACTATAGGTCACCGTACAATTAAAGTACAATTAAAAAACCCAGAGTAATGAAAAAAAAACATAAAATTGAAAAACTCACATTTAAGGACTAGTTCGTACACTTCTGCACCAACTGTTATATGCTTTGAGATATCCCCTGGATATTATCCTTTAAGATCCTTTAAATATCAAACATATTAAAAGATATTTTTTGTATCCATATAAAAATGAACAGACACAACTTTAAACGTAATCAGACAAACATGTAACTTGAGTCCATATTTTATATTTCTACAAAAAGCTGACCGATAACACTATTTATTTCCTTCCCTATGTAAATAAAAGCGAATGTGATATTTTTAATATTAAGCTGTTTTAAACAAGTCGTGTTGGGTTTTATCTAAAAGGGAATATTTTTTAACAACTTGTTTGAGATAAAATGGCCAATGACATGCATTTATTGAATGTGAGGTAGCAAATAATCAATGCACTGCAATGTTGTCATCAAAAATGGAACCATGCACAAGATCATTTATCTTTTTAAGTTTTTGCATTACGTTGTCAAAAGTATTGTGTTCTAGTGCCCCAATATGTTAAGTATCGGTAAGTTAATTCTACATGGGACGAGATTGAACCAACATATGACAATCGGCAAACCTCGGATGACTCCGCTTCTCTCCGTGGTACGGAATCGACCGATTTGTGACGAATGAACATATATTAATCTTCTTCGATCTATACTATTAATTCCAATAAACTTCGTTTCTTTAATACTAACCTCCCTTTGACTGAAAGAGCATGGTGAAAATTCTGCGATAAAAAGTACATTTTCCTGCAAGAAGGGACCATTGAATTGTAAGCAAAAGATGAAATTATGACGCAAAAGTGATTTGATTTATAAAAAAATGATTTATTTGACACTAGGGAGAGAAAAATACACTTTAATTTAATAAAACGTAAAAATGGGGAAAACCGGAAGTCCCGCAAGTAAAAAGGTACAACTGAAAACCGACCCCAGGCAGATAACGTTTAAGGCAAATAAATCATCAATCGCTATATGGCGAAGAATGTTTCTTCTAAAATACTTTGTAAAGCTTGGAGAGAGTGAACTTATCACGGTTTCGGGGAGTGATTTTGATATAAAATGTAAAAGAATAACCCTTGACGATGAACAGAAGCCATTTAGCTCATCACTACCATCAACCCTATATAAATCTGTTACCCAGATATTTGTGAAGGGCAAAAAAACTTATCACAATAACAATATTTTATACAACACTAAACTGCTTAGTACAGGGCAGTGTCACACAGAAATGGGTAGAGACAGAATTTAACTTACTTAGTGAAACAGTAGCAGATAGTTTTGTGCAAAACTAGGAAAATAATCCTGATGAAATAATAATCAATATGACATTAGTCCTACCCTTACAGAATGAAGCTGAACAAAATGAAAACATTCAAAACTCAGATAAGAAATCAAGAGAATCAGATGAAAATGATCATATCCCAACACCAGAAACTGATAAGGGAGGTGAAACAAAATGAAAAACAAGGAACCATGTGTGATGATGACATATTACATGCCATACACAGTATTGAATCTGATCATATTGATAAATCCATAACACTACAGATCTATCCAAATAGTTGCAAATGAAATGCTTTTAAACACTACAATGTTTATGTACAAAAGTGGAAGCTCTGGAAAAAAAGGTTAATCAAGATAACAATAATGTTGTTGATCAAAGATTGAAAAAAATAGAAGAGAAAATAAGTACAGAAAATCAAAATGAAACGAAGTCGAATGATTATAATACACATTTTATTGATACATTGGTTGAACTGACATCACAAGTATCTGGTTTGGAAAATAAAATTGATGAGATGGCAAATATTTCAAAAATAAAGCAAATAAACAAAGAAATTCAAATTGAAGATAGTATGAAAGAACCTATTACACACAGTGAAAAAATGAGGAAAAAGAACTACAAATCAATGTAGAAACATATAATAATTTTGAAATTTTACAAAATTTTAGGGAGGATAATGTAAACACAGAAAGTTAATATAATCTAGATGGACAACAATATGATAAAAACAAATCTAATCCTGCCATGATACAGAGACAGGACCATCACAAACTGTACTGGCCTGACCAGTGAGTGTAACCAAGACGACTGGGTTTAGGTAAAGATAAAACAATCAAGAGCTGACTTTTATTTCACTACCAATCCAAATGGTGAAAAACTGAAAATACAAATATAAATACAATTTTACAATGTTTTCAATGATAATTAAAGTCCATTAAAAATACGGATAAACAGTTCGTAGATATATAAAGCTATTAAAGTTCTTTATAATTATGAATAGATGAATATTCTTGCACACGTCGGGTTCTGTCTTGAATTAAATCGTGTAATCGCAGATACGAACAGTTTGAACGGTAAAATGTTCATAGTTTCTTTATAACATAGGGAAATATATTAAAACAGTTCATCGCTAATGTAAAGACATCTTTTGTAATGTTTTAAAGGTAACTCACGTTGTGGTTAGCCACGAATTGTTCTTTTGGACAACGTGTCCGCTGAATGTTCTTTGCAGTTGTGCACACGACTCGCTGAGCAGTTTACGTCATTAGAAGAGAGGGGAAAGTAACGCGGATTCCTACACTGTCCTGTATAAAACTCCTAAAACTGGCGCACATAAAGCGATGTACGCAATGAAATGTTAACAATATGAAACGATGATCAAATGAAGAATAAATGATGAATAAGTTTCAGAACACTCCCCGTCTGAGGTCTATCTGACATCACTATTCCATTATCGAAAACAAATAAAATGTTAAATATATAAAAACAGTACAAATATTCACTTAGAAGTAGTCCAACGAGAGGCTGGGTATTTCACAGCTTCTATCCTAGATATGGCGGTGTTTCCGACGAGATCGCGGCGATCTAAGATCCAACTCCATGGCTGTAGTTCTGATGGAAGAATCTCCTTTCGACATGGATATGCAATCTAACGAGGACGTCTTGCGAGACGGATGCTTTCCTTGACGTTTACGGCGTACAGTAGACCATCCGGTACCATGTTCCTTTTCTCTGTGACTTAAGTTGGAATTGGTTATTCTGCTTTCCTCTTGTCCTTGTGTATCCAAAAGCGAATTGAAGCTTTCCTTGGGAATTGAGTGTTTTCGGATGTACTTTTCTTTCTTGGCATTCACTTTTGGTGGCGTTGCTTCCGAAGTGAACTTTTCGGCTTCTGCAAATCTGACGATAGAAGTCGTTGATTTCGTTTTCGGTTGCCCATGTAAACGGGGATAAAGTTTAGACGAATCAGTTTGAATTTCATTTGACTGGGTGTTGGTTTTACACTCAGGTAATTTCTTTGTCTGTGGTTTCACAACACTGCAAGTTGGATTTGTTTCCTTTGTAGTGAGTTCAAGGTGAACATGTTGCTTATCGGAGCGTATTTCTCCAACGATAATCCAACCAAGGTTTAACTTTTGCGCAAATGGAGCCTTTGGTGGTCCTAGACGTTGATCAAGGACATGATGTGCCTCTATAAGGTCTCTTCCAATGAGCAATAGGATTTTGCATTTGCCATCGATCGGGAAGATATGTTTTTGTAGTTCTTGCAAGTGTTGATATTGCAATATATCCTCAGGTGTAGCAATTTCGTTCCGATTATTGGGAATGTTATCGCATTCAATCAGTTCAGGCAGATTGAATCTAGTATTGTCTTGTACAGACTTCACGACAAAGCCGTTTCCTCGTTTACCGGAAGTAACCTTGCTGCCGGAGCATGTGGATAACAAATAATCTTTTGTTTCTGCCTGTACGTTGAAAAGGCTGACGAATTCAGGAGCCACGAGAGACCGGTTGCTTTGGTCGTCAATAATTGCATACATGCGAATTACTTTGTCCTGATTATCTTTGTGAAAGACATTCACAGGAAGTATCTTGGCACAAGATTTACTGCTGTTGCCGTCTTTGGAGATATCTGTGCAAGTTGAACTAACAGAGGTTAGCTTGGTTTCAGCTAACTCAAGTTGCTCCCCGCCGTCGACTGATCTAGGCGGTGAAGGCGGTGCACCTTTGGTTTGGTACACTCGATTAGTGTGTAATGTAGGGACTCTGTGGGATTGCGACGTCAAAGACGTTATATCTGCCACTGGACAAAAAATGAAAAAATGAACTTTCTTTAAACTGCCGAAGTAATGTTTTGGAGGCAGAACATGTGAATAAAAGTAGATATTTAGGAAGAAAAGATTCTATTTTGTTTCAAACTGTAATATATGTGCATGAAATAAAATATTTTTTCACCTTTATTTACGTTTACAAAAGAGTTTTTTTCGCGACGTTCGGGAAAGACGGCCGTTTTTTAGCAGCACTAGACATATTTCGTCTGTTCTCGCTTCAAGCCAAGCAATCAGAAATACACCAGAGATAACTTATAGTAAAGTTTTTTAGCTCATGAAGATTTTTAGGTAGGTATAAAGCTTCTAATCAACCACTAACTACCTTAAATTTTATATTTTTACAGGATTACGAACAAAATGTTATATTCCCTTATCTTTCCGTAGCTTATACCTAGTTCATTCGATTGTGTGAAAGTTTTTCTTTTAGAAACCGGTCTTTTACAGTAATAAAATTTTAAAAGATAAAAGCGATTTTTGTTTTGAAGTACCGCATGTCACTCTAAAAAGGTGAACGTTTTCGCTATAAACGTCGTCCAGATGTAAACGTAAAAGATGGGGGGAAATGACATTATCGGACATTTCGCTTGCACAAATAGGTCTAAAAGTTGTTCAATTACAAGCACGGAAAAATAATAATGCAAACAATAAAACTTCCCGATTTAAAATTGAGATAAATTCGACAATAAAGTAAAGCATTAATAAGGTACGGCATTTATTTACATATTTTTTAAACAATCTCATCCTTTGTATTGTATGCAAAGTACTGCAAAGGCAAAGTGTCGCGCAAATCGATTTGTTTACGATAGCTTAGCAACCAATAGATAAAATAAATCTTGCTTCCCCGATCAAGACTATTTATAGACACGAAAATAATAAATTGTATTCATACATTTATATCATGAAATAAATAAAATAAAGGATATTAAAGCATGTTAAATTGTTTTACAAACATGTAACAGCTGTTTCAAAACTGTACTGGTTAGTTGTAATTAAAATCTGTTTTTTCAAGAACACGAAGAAAAAGAAAAATGTTAAATAAAAAAAGGCAAACCAGAAACTTTTTTTAATTGAAATACTTATTGAAAAAATAAGAAATTATAAAAAAAATTATATCGATCTGTACATGTACTCTATAAAAAGGTATGTTTATAGAATATGTAAATATTTATTTCAGAGAGCCGAAAATAAAATGAAAAAAAATATGGGATGCTTAAGAACATTGGATTTAATACTGAAAAACATGAAGCATTAACACTGAATGAAATAAATTTTAGCCAAATTGAAATCAACTTATTTACAAATGGGGTTTTGTTTGAACTAGATCAGTTACGCAGACAGCATGGAGCGTCACTTCGCTATCTTCTTAAATGGTCATTTCAGCTTCTGTCAATTAAAGACGACCTATGTGATAACAATATTCGAAAGCTTAACTTTGGTTTGCGTAAACTTTACAAAGTAAAATTAAACCTGTCCAAAACAAGAAACGGGACTTACCACAACAGAAAAAATGAGTTCCTCAATAAAGTTTACTGTAACTATCCAAATGAAATAATTGTTGACAGCAACGAATCAACAGAAAATAGTACTGTAAATAAGGAAACTCTTACGAAATTAGAAAATGCTTTCAATAAAGTAACAATACAGAGCAAAGTTACAAAAACAGAGAATACAAAATTAAAGATAGAAAATATCAACCGAGAAAAAATAATACAAAACCTAGAGAAAAAGTTGAAAATGTCTACCAATGCAAAAAAAAATAACTATGGATCTACTATGAAAAGAGACGCAAAAAAGAATATACACGTCCTAAAAACAAATATAAAATCCTTAGAAAAAAGGTTGCTGCTTGAAAAAATGCATATTAAAACAGTTAAAACCATATGCAGAATGGAAAAGAAAAGGCTGAATGGAAAAATAAAGTATTGGGAAGGTATTGCCAATAAAACCCGTCACGAAAAATTAACAGCAATCAGCACTCAAGAAATACAGATACAAGAACTCAGAAAAAAAGTAAAGGTTAATGAAGACGAAATTAAAAAATATTCAAAAATAGTAAATGAGCAAGCAGAGCAGATTGATTATCTTACAGATTTAAATGACCGTACAATTGATCTTACTACTGAATCCAAAAATGGTCAATATACTTTTAACTGTCAAACAGATCAGTGTGTAATGGACCTTCTTGACTGTGGACTTTCATTTGAGAAAGTTGGACCAGCAATTAAAAATGTTTTATGTATGTGCGGATTAAGATCAAAAGACGACCGATATCCTAAAAAGGATTATGTTTCTAATTGTAATATGCGGCGTTTAGCAATATCTCAAGTACAGACTGCAGAAATTTGTACAGCAGCTGCTAATCAGACATTGTACACCGACGAAACTCGAAAGTTTGGAGAAACATTTTCTTCTTTCATTACAACGGATGAGAATAAGACTCCTTTTCTACTCGGCCTAAAGCAGATGTCAAACAAAGCTGCCCAGACACAATTAGATACTTTAAAAAGTATTCTTAATGACATTGAAACCAGGATTAAGTGTCTAGTCGATCAGAACTTACAAACATCCACATCATTTAATATACTAAAAAACATTAAATATACAATGTCTGATAGAGCTGCTACAGAGATAGTTTTTAACCAGCTTTTAAAGGACTACCGAGAGAAACTTTTGAAGGAACATGTAGAAAAGTACGATGATTTGCCTGATGTTGAAAAAGATATTCTATCGCGTATGTACAACTTTTTCTGTGGTCTACATCTAACAGTTAATATTGCAGATGTTATAAACAAAGTGTTCATGCAAACCAAAAATATCGAAGATTTTGATAGCGATTTCAGTCATGAAAAAGCAGGTGAGGCCGATATTCTTAGAGCTTTAAGATGCGTTTGCAAGGCTTTCGCAGTTGGTGGTGATGAAAAATGCGGCACATCTCTTGAATTCAAAACTTATCTGAATCGTAATGATATAAAAACTGTAGATATCAAACCATTTCACGGAAATCGTTTTAATATTGTTTTTCATAATGGTGGTACAGCTTTTCATTTACGAGATTACATTCATAAATTTTTGACAGAAGTCAAGTCTGAAGGACATGTATCCAAGTTAAACGGTTTGTTGAGAGCTGTTCTGAAATCCATCAAAGTCCCAGAAATAATTACAGGATTTCGTGCACTTGGTATATTCAACAAATTTATAACTACTCCTCTATTGAAAGTTCTAGAGAACAAATCTATCCATATCTTTGATATGAACCAACGATACCAAACTTTGGTCACTTATCTTGAGAACGTATCTGTTGACCTTGAACGTACACAGGAACTATTGACAGGAGAGTATGTACCTTTCCCAGATATCGCCATAAAAAAAGATGATGTTTGGGCTTCTTTGGTGCATAGCGAAAATGATGCGCCCTGCGCAGCTCTTCTTGTTGAAATGTGCTCATCTGTTTGTAAGGCTTTGAAAGATAAGGTTGCTGACCATTTAGAAGATGGGCAATTTTCCGGAAACCACGAAACTGACCGTGAGCAATTTTCATCAGTTTTGCCCCACAATAAATTGCCAGAGAGGGTGTTTGGTCAGTTAGACTGGTTACTGAGACACCGACCTAACGCAAGTAAGATAGCAAATGAGGCACATATTATGTACAACATGAATCGGACAGCCAACTGGTTGCAACAAAAAGATGACGAAAAAGTCGAGGAACTAATTTCATGGTCCAAAAAAAATTTGAAAAGTATGAAAGAAACTGAAAAACTAAGAATACAAGAACTCGATTCAAAATTGCGACAAATCAGCATCGATAAGGAAAACAGAACCAAAGCTTTGGCAGCAAAATCAAAGGAAAGAAAAGAGTCTTTGACACAGGAAATTGTGAAACTTGGCTTTTGGGATAAAAAGGGTGTTGTAAATGCTAAGTTAAAGAAATTAAAGACACAAACAGCTAAACGTAATGCGTTAAAAACTCAAATCAATTTCAGGAACTATGTTTTGGAACAAAAAGCAGACATAAAATATTTCCGAGTCACCAAATACCAAAGACAAACTGTAACAATTAATCAGTTGAAAACAAACTTATTGACTCTGATTTCCATGACAACGAACAACTGTGAAAGTAGAGGTAAATATATATTTTGTTTTTCGTTTAAAATGTTTAAAACATTTTTTTGGAAATTCAAATTTCAAAAATAAAATCAAATCTAAACAAATACTTGTAAAAAAACATTACGACTTTAACATTGGTGTTTGCTGCTTCGCTGCCAAGTTAACGAATATTAAGAGACGGACCAATTACAGGATTAGGTGTAATTCATCTAGCACTATATAAATCAAACTTAGTGTGTCGTGTTTATCGAGTACACCGCAGGTTTCATATCCATGTTTATGTTTTTTATATATATATTTGTAATAGTTGCCACTGTTCGTTAAACATTCCATCATTTTCAGACCTGCATATATATTGGTAATCGCACTTTTAACTAGATTGTACCTGATGAATATTATGTCACAATCTCAAAGGTGTCACGAAATACAGCGATCAATGAAAAAAATATATATATTAGATAGATCTTCTACGACTTGACAAATAATTGAAAATGACGACAGAAATATGTTAATCTTAATCGAGTATTACAATTTTTTTTGTAGAAAACAGAAGTGAGGAATAAAAGTGAACGAGCGAGAAGAGGAATCTGCTAGTGATTTTAGACAAGGTGTAAACTCAAACAATATGTCATTGAGTAAATGTGATCTTAATTTTCCAGAGTCAATAAACTCATTCATTCAAATCACCTAATATTAGTTGAAGAAGTCGCTATGTTTGACCTTGGTTGTTTGTTTTTAGTTTGTTGTTAAGCCATGGCCTTGTCTTGTTTATCCATTCGTATACCCGGTACACTTATATTGAGAATTGTTCTCCATATGTTACTTAATAAAGTGAGTTTAATAGTATCTTCTCTAAGTAGATAAAGTTGTATTCTGTCTCCATAATACAAACGTAATGAAGATATTGCATCTTTTATAACCCTGCCAAATTGTTATATAAAAATATGGAGCTATCCACCAAAGTCCAAATGAAGTGGATGTAAAAATAATAGACAACCGTAAGTCCTTCAACAATGAAGAAAAACCCATAACTTATAGTCGGCTATAAAAAGCCCAACATCACAGTAATAGGAAACAGATAGATTGAAAAAAACAATCCAGATGTATAATTTACTTCATAATTTTATGTAATCAATTTCACGATTTCATGGACCATTCATGGAATTAAAATGAAAAGAGTTACTTCCCATTCAAGAAATGATTTTGGTGAAAGTTATGCACATTTGAAGTTGTCTATATATAATAATTCATATTATACACGTCTCAAAACATGAACTAATAAATATTCAAGCAATGCTGTTTATTATTATAAACATGTCTAATTATTTGCAAATGCCAGTTTTTCACATCCTTTTAGCGTTTTTGGAAAGTCAGTATTTCTTTAAAGTATATCATTTTTTTCATCGTTTCAACAAGACCATGTGTACAAGAAGTATCCTCAATAAGACTACGGTTGGTATTCCATATTCCATCGTATTTAATGCATGATCGGTAATGATGTAGTCATATAAAAATAAAGTAAAGCATATTTTTCAGAAAATAGAAATATGGCAGAAAAAAAATGCACTTGCATGAAAATCATACATATGCTTAAGGTCAAAGGTCAAACAAGAATATAAAAATGTATGCCTCATTAAATTTGTACTATGGGGTACAATCAAATAATAAATACTTTATGTGTATTTATTGCTTATGAAAAATATCCCACAGAGTCCCTATACTGTAATGCGGTGGTGTGTTGTTTACTTCCGCATTCATCGCAACTGATACTCGCGTTGCAATCACGACTTGCCGTTCAACAACCGTCTTATGGATGTTGACTTTAGAGTACGTCTGAGGTGTGAACCTTGGCGTAGCGTCTTTTGTATTTGGTGCTACCTTTGAACCAAAGATGAACCCAGGATCGTTCTTAATTTTGCTCATTTCCCTGATGAAGGCAGAGAATTCTGTAAAAGGTGGAAAGGCAACTTCATATTTAGACTTGTATCTTGAAGCTCTTGTTATCCACTTTTCTTGGAGTCCGTATGGTAGTTTTTCCACAATAGGATTTACCCCCTTTGACGAGTCGAAGTAAGCTAGCAAACATCCCAGCTTGGGATTTTCCTTGTGATATTCTATTTCTGATAGAATGTCAGACAGTTCGTAGAGACGTGCGTTGTCCTTATTCGTCAAGGTTGGGAATTTGGCAAGTTTACTCATGAGAGAGGCTTCCAACATTTCTGGAGCACCATACCGCTCGTCAAGCCTCTTCCATAATCTCTGTATACCTATGGTAGGATTATTGGCGTTCGACGCTCTTATGCTAATGGCGTGTTTAGCAGACTCTGGACCGAGCCACTTTTTCAGTAAATCGATCTGTTCGGAGTCAGAGACTTGTAACTCATCAGTCACGTTCTTGAAGCTTGCTTTCCAAGTATGGAAGGATTCTGCCCGATCATTGAAGCTTGTTAACCGGGAGAAAAGCAGGTCCTTACGTAAGAGGAATCTTGTTATCTCCGATGTAAGGTTGATTTGTTGCTGGTGTGCAATAGGGATCTCTTCTTTAACTCCCTGCTTTTGGTGTTCAGCAGGGATCTCTTCTATGACGCCTTGATTTTGCTGTGAGACAGGGATCTTTTCTGAAACGCCCTGTTTTCCTATGCCAGTTATAGTTCCCAGATCTGGGAATACATTCACATCTGGTGACTTAGTACGTGTAGGCAAGACCTCAGGTGTTTGTGATGGCAAGTTCAGTGACACAGATGGCACGAACGCTGGTGCTTCATGACTCAGCTCAATTTTAACAGCAATTTGTTTTTTCTTTTGAGGTCCTGTTACTTCCTTTACAGCGGTTGATACAGGAAGTTTATTGACGAAATCTTGCACACGCTGGAGCGGGTCTTCCTTTTCGTCAGGGAGATCGCTAAACGTTTGGCTGTCATCGTATTCCAGGATACGAGCCTCTGCTTCTGCGGCTGCAGCCTCTCTGCGTGCTTCTAGAAGGTTTAACTTGGCCTTCAGCTCGGCTTTTTCTCGGATTACACGTGCAGCCTCTTGTTTGATTTGTGATTTTCTGCGTAAAGCCTCTTGTTCTACCTCATGTTCCATTTTAGCCTTTGAACGTGCGGCTTCTTGTTCCATTTCGGCCTTTTTAAATGTGGCTTCCTGTTCAATTATAGCTCTTTTGCGTGCAGCTTCCTGGTCCATCTCAGACTTTTTGTGTGCTGCTTCTTGTTCCATTTCAGCCTTTTTGCGTGCTGCTTCCTGTTCCATTTCAGCCTTTTTGCGTGCTGCTTCCTGTTCCATTTCAGATTGTCTGAACAGGGCTTGTTCCTCTAACATTGCCTCTTGTTGTAAGATAAGTGAATGTTGTTCAACAAAGGCTATTTTTGATTTAGCCGCCTCTGCTTTGGCACGCTTCCTCCGTGCTAGACTTGACATGTCTGACACGTTAGAGCTACCACTGCGTGAGGTTTTCTTACCTTTTGACCCTGAGGTCCTTGTTTTAGTTGATTTAGCCTTAGTGAGTGTTACGGCCAGAAATCGCCTTTAAATTGTAGCCAACAAAAGACACAAATCAATGGTAAAATTTAACAATATTTATTATACAAAAGTTTACAAGAGGTATTACACAAAATTTACTGTTAACTTAACTGTCAAAATATGAGTCCAATCTGTTATCTTTATCTGTATCCGGAAATCTTTCGGAATCCAATCTGAATATTATGTTCACTACTAAGGTCACAATCCAGTATGATGTTGTTTGTAGAATAAAAGTGTCAATCCAAATGCTGTGAATACTAATGTCTATCAATGTCTATGTCCAAGTTTAATTATCAGAGTTTAACTTTAGTGTCTGTATATATAGTGTTGTCATGGAAAATTCTAGAACACTCTATAATGGAACATTGTGGAAAATCCTGGAAAGTTACAACGGAAGTTTCTAGAATAACGTAGAAGTTTAAATTACGCATCGTTTATAAGGATCATTCTAGAAAGTTCCAATCATTCTGTGAATGTTCCAGTGATTCCTAAACTGCACAGTTATAAGATTATTTGGTAAACAACTATCAGGCCATACAACACAAATTAGGCCAACATAAATAACATAATAATTACAATATCATAACACCTCCCCCCTTAAAAGAAGTTTTAGTGTAACAAAAACTTATCATGAATAATATGAACAAAAATACATACTACATACAAAGTGATTTAATAAGCTCTAGATAAAGCATCAGCTATTACATTATCTTTACCCTTAATATGTTTTACAATTACATCATATTCCTGTAACAATAAACTCCACCTAGTCAACCTCTGATTCTTGTTTCTCATTTTATGCATGAAGGTGAGAGGATTATGATCAGTATAAACAAGAATAGGATATACAGTGGGATTCAAATATACATCAAAATGTTGAAGTGCTGACAACATTGCAAAACACTCTTTTTCAATAGTTGAATAATTTTTCTGATGTTTATCCAATTTCTTAGAAAAATATGATATAGGTTTTTCAACAAGTCTGGAGTAATCAGAACTGGACTATTAATTAAAAGTGATTTGCTATTTTCAAAAGCTTTTTGACAATTTCCGCTCCAGATAAATTTAGAATCTTTCCGTAAAAGATGAGTCAATGGTTGAACAACAGTAGCAAAATTTGAACAAAATTTTCTGTAAAATCCAATCATGCCTAAATATCTCATAAGTTGTTTTCTATTTGTAGGAGGTGGGAATTTGGAAATAGCTTCCACTTTAGCCATAATAGGTTTTACTTGACCTTGGCCAACTGTATGCCCTAA
Organism: Mytilus galloprovincialis; assembly: GCF_965363235.1. NCBI lineage: Eukaryota > Metazoa > Mollusca > Bivalvia > Mytilida > Mytilidae > Mytilus > Mytilus galloprovincialis. Next base: position 2,375,802 of record NC_134846.1, on the reverse strand, counting down.
ATAATCAACAGTGGCCTGACAAAATTCACTTTTACCAAGATTAACAGTCAAATTTGATTTTGACAATCTATCAAAAGTATCATATAAATGTGTTAAATGCTGTTCCCAGCTATCACTACATACAATAAGATCATCAATATAAGCATAACAACAGTCTAAATCTTTTATAACATTATTGATCATTCTTTGAAATGTAGCTGGAGCACTTTTCATGCCAAATGGCATTACAGTATATTGAAATAAGCCATCTGGTGTAACAAAAGCTGATATTTCACGAGCTCTCTGTGTCAATGGAACTTGCCAATAACCTTTCAATAAATCAAATTTGCTCACAAATTTTGCTTGACCAATATTGTCAATACAATCGTCTATCCTTGGAATCGGATAGGAATCAGATTTTGAGACTGAATTTACTTTTCTGAAATCAGTCACGAAACGAAAAGTTTTATCTGGTTTTGGCACAAGGAGACAAGGAGAGCTCCATTCACTGTTACTCGGCTCAATAATATCATTGTCAAGCATATATTTAATTTCTTTTCTCATAACTTCAAGTTTGAGTGGATTGAGCCTGTAAGAATGTTGCTTAATTGGAGAAGCATCTCCGACATCAACATCATGACAAACAGCAGTGGTTTTGTTTGGCACATCTGGAAAAAGATTTTTAAAAGAAAATACCAAAGTTTTTATTTCTTCTCTACGATCAAAAGACAGATGTGCAAGTTTTGAATCTAAATTTGACAAAATTTCTGAATTTTTCAATCTAACTGTCTCTTCCATAGTTTTACAACTAAAAGTTGGTTCAATTACATCTGGTTTGTCATGATTGTTCTCAAAGTTAACCATGCCTAAAGTGGCAACTGGTTTACTATCACATAGTACATTAGTACGCTCAAAATATGGTTTTAACATATTAATATGACACACTCTATTTTGTTTGCGCCGACCTGGAGTTTTTACAATATAATTCAAATCATTAATTTTATTCTCTATTGTATAAGGACCACAATATTTAGCCTGTAAAGGATGTCCAGGGACAGGCAGAAATACAAGTACCTTATCACCAGGCTCAAAAACTCTGTCCCTGGCATCTTTATCATACCATATTTTCATCTTGTTCTGTACATTTTTTAAGTTTTTCTGAGCAATTTGACAAGCAGTATACAATTTTTCTTTAAATCTAGATACATAGTCTAAAAGATTCAAGTCAGTATGTTCAGTAAGCCACTTTTCCTTAATCAATTTTAACGGTCCCCTTACAGTATGACCAAATACCAACTCAAAGGGACTAAATCCAAGGGATTCTTGAACAGCCTCTCGAACCGCAAAAAGTAGAAAGTGAACTCCATCATCCCAGTCTCTGTCAAATTGAAGACAAAAAGTTCTAATCATGTTCTTCAATGTTTGATGAAAACGTTCTAAGGCACCTTGAGATTCTGGATGATAAGCACTTGATCTGTACTGAGCAATCCCTAACTGGTATACGACTTGCTGAAATAAACCTGACATGAAATTTGATCCCTGGTCGGACTGTATAGACTTAGGAAGTCCTACTAATGTGAAAAATTTGATCAAAGCTTTGACGATAGTAGGTGTCTTGATATTTCTGAGCGGAATAGCTTCAGGAAAGCAGGTAGATGTACACATGATTGTCAATAAATATGCATTTCCAGTCTTGGTCTTTGGTAAAGGTCCAACACAGTCAATTAGAACTCTGCTGAAAGGTTCGTCAAAGGCTGGAATAGGCAGAAGTGGTGCTGGTGGTATTTTCTGGTTAGGTTTACCAACAACCTGGCATATATGGCATGATTTGCAGTATTCTGCGACATCATTTCTAAGTCTGGGCCAGTAGAAATGTTGCAATATTTTTAGGCAAGTCTTCCTTATACCTAAGTGCCCAGCCAAGGGGGTGTCATGGGCAAGACCAATAATTTCTTGCCTATAAACTTTAGGCACCACCACTTGGTATAGCACTCTCCATTCCTCCTCTGGGGTGGCATCAGGAGGGCTCCACTTCCTCATTAAAATGCCGTCCTGATGGTAATAGCATTCGGCCACTTTGTCTGCTTCCTCCTGTGGTTGAGCTCTCTGGCTGAGCTGAAGAACCTCAGGGTCTTTATGTTGTTCTTCAGATAAATTCTTTCGGTCTAAAGAATGGCTGTTAACGTCTGGCCATGGCATAATAACATTCTTGTTAACACTAGGTTGTCTTGTAATGGCCTTTTCTGAGCTACCAGGACCTTCAATGTCAGCTATAAAAGTGTCAGAAAGGTCCATGTAATCAAACTTGTCTTCTTGCAAATTCTGATTTTGTTGTTTTCTAGCCATCGCCCTAGTAACAACACAAGCTGGATACAATTCAGCATCATCTTCAGGTGATTTAACATCCACCACCGGTTCACTGGTAACAATTGGTTCAGCAACCACTTTGTTCCTAGCTAGATCATTTCCTAGCAATAATGTAACACCCTCAACAGGGAGATTAGGACGAACACCTACAACAACTGGTCCAGTTATCAAATCTGACTTCAGATAAATACGATGGAGAGGAACATCTATACAACCTAACTCTACACCTTGTAACAAAACGGAGGCACCAACAGAAGTATTCTCGGACAAAGGCAACACACCTTCTAACAATAAAGTCTGAGAAGCTCCAGTGTCCCGTAAAATCTTAATAGGCTGAAGAGTGGTATCATCAACAATAGAAACAAACCCATCAGACATAAAGGGTTTGTATTCCTCCATGTAATCACAAAAACTGGACTTAAAAGCCTGACGCGCAGGGCATTCCAATGTACTGGTATTATAAGGTGTCGTACAAGCACTGGTCTTCGGCTTATTATCTCGTTCATTCTTCTTCTGGAGTCTAAAACAATCAGCCATCAGGTGACCAATCTTCTTACAATAAGCACAAGTCAGTGACTTCTTCTCAAAAGTATCAAATTTTGGACTAGACATATTATAACTGGACTGACTCTTATTCTGTGCAACAGACTTACTATCAGTACGCTCATTGCTTTGATTTTTGTAATTTCCACTGGAAGTATTGACATTTTGACCCTTGAAACTTCTTTTATGTGAAAGAGTATAATTATCTGAAATGACAGCTGCATCATGTATCGACTCAACAGTTTTGTCGTCTAAATGTGTTTTTAAGTCTAAATAAACACATAGTTTGAACTCTTCTAATAATATCAATTGTCTTAGGTTATCAAAATTGTTATCTGTTTTCTTTGACGTAAGCCATTTGTCAAATAGATCTTCTTTTTCCCGAGCAAATTCCACATATGTTTGTGAATCAAACTTTTTATAAGATCTAAATTTCTGTCTATATGCTTCTGGTACTAGCTCATAAGCTTTCAAAACTTCCTGTTTTACCGTGTCATAATCAGAACTTTTTTCTGATGGAAGTGCGGAGTATATTTCAGCGGCCTTCCCCTCAAAAACACTTTGCAGCATCGTAGTCCAATACGGCATAGGCCATTTCAAATTGTTAGCAATTTTCTCAAACTGTGGAAAATATTTATCAACTGTTTTTTCACAAAATTTTGGAACCAAACGTATGTTTTTTGCTGCATCAAAATAATCTGATTTCGAGTGAACTTTAGTGTTGCTTTCTTCTTTGACCATTTCAATTTTCAGTTTCTCCATCTCTAGCCTTTCCCTCATTTCAAGTTCTTTTAATTTCTCCCTCTCCTTCATTTCCAGTTCTTTTAATTTAAATTCATCTTCTTTTCTTATCTCCAGTTCTTTTAATTTGAGTTCATGTTCTAATTCAAGCTGTTTTAATTTAAAGGCGTCAATATTTTCGACCTTAAGTTCAAGAGCCTCTTCACCTAAAATTTCTGCGTCAACTAATTTGTCTATAACCAAATTTTTTATAATTTGTTTTCTCATAGATACTTTAAAATCTAATTTCAGATGTTTAGCAAGCAACACTAATTCCTCTTTCTTTAAATTATCAAACCCCTCCAGGTCTGGCGTTTTCAAAAATTTACCAGCATCAAATGCCATTTTGTAGAATTTTGTTGGCTAGTTATAATAAAAATATTAAACAAATTTTGAATAAAATATGTTCAGTCTCCCGGACGAGCCCCCAATTTCTGTTACGGCCAGAAATCGCCTTTAAATTGTAGCCAACAAAAGACACAAATCAATGGTAAAATTTAACAATATTTATTATACAAAAGTTTACAAGAGGTATTACACAAAATTTACTGTTAACTTAACTGTCAAAATATGAGTCCAATCTGTTATCTTTATCTGTATCCGGAAATCTTTCGGAATCCAATCTGAATATTATGTTCACTACTAAGGTCACAATCCAGTATGATGTTGTTTGTAGAATAAAAGTGTCAATCCAAATGCTGTGAATACTAATGTCTATCAATGTCTATGTCCAAGTTTAATTATCAGAGTTTAACTTTAGTGTCTGTATATATAGTGTTGTCATGGAAAATTCTAGAACACTCTATAATGGAACATTGTGGAAAATCCTGGAAAGTTACAACGGCAGTTTCTAGAATAACGTAGAAGTTTAAATTACGCATCGTTTATAAGGATCATTCTAGAAAGTTCCAATCATTCTGTGAATGTTCCAGTGATTCCTAAACTGCACAGTTATAAGATTATTTGGTAAACAACTATCAGGCCATACAACACAAATTAGGCCAACATAAATAACATAATAATTACAATATCATAACATGAGGGCAAGGCGATGCTCGTGTAAAGAGTCCATGGCCAGTTCCACTTTGGACAGACGGAGATCCAATGTAAGGTTACATGCGTCTATGTCTTTTTGACTGTCCAACGTTCTGGTCCTTTTTAGAAAGTCCAGATATTCGTCTGTGAGCCTACGATAATTTGTACAGGCTTTTACAAGATTGTCCTGAGTTGTTAAGACTTGCAGAAGTTCATTGGGAGGTGTGGTGATTTCCAATAACTGGGTTGTTATATCTGACCAAAGGGCCTCTTGTTCATCACAGAACTTGTTACGTTTTTCTGTGTAAACGCCTTTACCTTTTTCTGTGAGGTCGCGTACTCGCCTCGTCTCGGGATTTTCATCTACATATGTGGTTATAGACGGATTCTCTATAGGTTCTTCAGTGACATCTCCCTCTGGGGGCTGAACCTCTTCTTCCTGTTCCGCGTGACTGGGATCCATGATGTAAATCGGCAATGTTTGTTCAACGTTGTTGGTTTGCTGCCTAGGACGCACAAGTTGTGTTGCGTAGTGTCGATGTAACAGCTACGAACGATGCTCCGTTGTATTTCCTGATCAGGAGATGTGTAGACAAGTTGTTGTCAATTTACTAGCAAGAAACGTTGTCGTTGAAACTACGTTGTTGGTCTGTTGACTGTCGTGGAGTGGCGTACGTTATCCAAGAAAAACAACAGGCAAGTTGTAGCTTTTTCACTGTACTGGCCTGACCAGTGAGTGTAACCAAGACGACTGGGTTTAGGTAAAGATAAAACAATCAGGAGCTGACTTTTATTTCACTACCAATCCAAATGGTGAAAAACTGAAAATACAAATATAAATACAATTTTACAATGTTTTCAATGATAATTAAAGTCCATTAAAAATACAGATAAACAGTTCGTAGATATATAAAGCTGTTAAAGTTCTTTATAATTATGAATAGATGAATATTCTTGCACACGTCGGGTTCTGTCTTGAATTAAATCGTGTAATCGCAGATACGAACAGTTTGAACGGTAAAATGTTCATAGTTTCTTTATAACATAGGGAAATATATTAATGTAAAGACATAATTTGTAATGTTTTAAAGGTAACTAACTCACGTTGTGGTTAGCCATGAATTGTTCTTTTGGACAACGTGTCCGCTGAATGTTCTTTGCAGTTGTGCACACGACTCGCTGAGCAGTTTACGTCATTAGAAGAGAGGGGAAAGTAACGCGGATTCCTACACTGTCCTGTATAAAACTCCTAAAACTGGCGCACATAAAGCGATGTACGCAATGAAACGTTAACAATATAAAATGATGATCAAATGAAGAATAAATGATGAATAAGTTCCAGAACACAAACACACAAAAAATTCGTAAGGGTTCCACGGAACCCAGTGTCTCGCCTACTTTTGCTGTTAATTGCAGACTCAACAAAAATGAGGAAAAACATCAATAAAAATTTCCCTCTCGATACTGTCTTTTGATTGAAAGAAGCTTCCAAGTTTGGTAAAAAAATCAAGAATAGTTTATGAATCTAATAAATGTTTTATAAACTTTAACTGCAGACTGTATGTAATGTTAACCGAAAGAAAAACTAAGTCCATTTATAAGTAAAATACGGAAAAAGTGAATTTTTTTTCACAAAAAATACTTCTGAATAATATCTTATGATCAGAAACAAGCTTTTGTCTAAGTTTGGTAAAAAATCCAGGATAGTTTAAGAACATTATAAAAATTTTAAAAACTTAAACCACAGAGTGAATGTTTTGTTTCTGGCAAAAAAACTAAGTCCATTTATAAGTAAAATACGGAAAAGTGGAAATTTATTTTTACAAAATTTTCTTCTTGATACTATCTTATGATCATAAACAAGCTTCTGTCCAAGTTTGGTACAAATAAAGGATAGTTAATGAAAGTTATTAAAATTTTAAAAACTTTAACCACAGAGTGAATGTAATGTTTCCTCGCAGAAAAACTAAGTCCATTTATAAGTAAAATACGGAAAAGTGGAAATTTATTTTTACAAAATTTTCTTCTTGATACTATCTTAAGATCATAAACAAGCTTCTGTCCAAGTTTGGTACAAATCAAGGATAGTTTATGAAAGTTATTAAAATTTTAAAAACTTTAACCACAGAGTGAATGTAATGTTTCCTCGCAGAAAAACTAAGTCCATTTATAAGTAAACTACCGAAAAAATGGAATTTTATTTTTACAAAATTTACTTCTGGATACTTTCTTATGATCATAAACAAGCTTCTGTTCAAGTTTGGTAGAAATTCAGTATAGTTTAAGAAAGTTATTAAAATTTCAAAAACTTTAACCACAGAGTGAATATTTGTGGACGCCGCCGACGACGACGACGGAATGTAGGATCGCTTAGTCTCGCTTTTTCGACTAAAGTCGAAGGCTCGACAAAAAACGCCGATAAAAGTTTGCATGAAGAAAGTGCGTATTGCTTTGCGTTTACTTTTCTGCATTGGCTAGAGGTATAGGGGGAGGGTTGAGATCTCATAAACATGTTTAACCCCGCCGCATTTTTGCGACTGTCCCAAGTCAGGAGTCTCTGGCCTTTGTTAGTCTTGTATTATTTTTAATTTTAGTTTCTTGTGTACAATTCGGAGTTTAGTATGGCGTTCATTATCACTGAACTAGTATATATATTTGTTTAGGGGCCAGCTGAAGGACGCCTTCGGGTGTTATAAAAAGCCTGTTCTTTAAAAAATTAAATTCTTTAACAGAAAATAATAAATTATTTATCTAAAGTAAATTCAAAAAGAAATATGAAACTGAGCTGTATTTACTTAAAGAGAATAACTTTGAAGTAAGGAAAAAAAATTACTAAATTGAGGGTAAGTGACCATATTTTAGAAATTGAAAGGATACAAAAATATAAAAAGGGAAGAACGTTTATGTCAACATTGTTGTCTAAATAAAATAGATGACGAAGAACATTTTTTATTTACATGTACAAAAAATAAAGATTTGAGATTTGAATTTTTGCAGAAAGTTAGAAATATCTATTCCAATATAGATAATATGGATAATTTGGATAAATTGGTTTTATGTCTTTCGTGTCCGTCAATTAGGCAGTATGCAGCATGGAAAAGTCATGGTCACTGAGGAGGGTGGACTCATCAACTGCATGATAGATACATATATGTATATAATGTTTTGTTCTTTTGTTATTTGTTTTTGTATGATGTATTGTAAAGTTATTAATATGTTGATTTGTGTATGCCTTCAACCCATATGGGTAAAAATGTGCATTTACTCAATAACATATTAACTTTAATAATATTCATTTCATGTATCCTTTTTTCTATGACAATTGTAGAATTGTAGTGCTAAAATATCAATAAACATATATGCATGCATGTTCTTGGATTTATTTGCACTTCTCAGGAGTTTAAATTGGAACCACACTTTTTTAACGGTAGAATTATCAAATTTGACTATAGTGTACCTCTGGAGGAGGGGTAAATATACATATGCTTTTTTGAGTGTAGCTCGCCTGGTTGGACAACTGGAGTGAAAACAATGACAAAATCCTTTTGGATATCATTTTTCTCCCATAGGATTGATTATATAGCATAAAGTCATAATCCAGTAGGTTATTTTTCAGGATATTAAAGTCCTGCGGAATTTATAATTGGGATTAATTGACAAACAGACAGACAGACAGCTGAACTATATTTATTGATACTGATCAAGTAGTTCCGTAAGCACACGTCGCTGTCATCGATGTGTGGTCCTAGATGCAGAACTCTGGTCGCTGTGAGATTTCTTTCGGTCAAGTTGATTACAGAGCAATTCTTTTTACCATTTGAAAAAAGAAAATCTACTACATTCATTCACATCTTTTAAAACAAAATTCAGGGTAATCAAGATCTCACAATTTTGAGTATCATCACTGATCGATGTCGTTTGTTGGCTTTGTCTTTGGGGGGGGGGGGGGATTTTAGTTTCTTTCTGAAAGACGTAAAGATTTGGTCAACGCTAACTCACATTGATTTGTTTAATGTTACAATAATGACTCCCGTTTGAACCCAACCTATTGACGGAATAACCATATGCATTCATACACAAAGAAGTGTTCAAAAAGAACATAATAACGGTATTTAGTAAAAATAAAATAAAAAACCAGACAAATGAAAAAAACATAATTGCAAAACTCACATCTAAGGACTAGTTCCTACACTTCTTCACCAACTGTTATATGCTTTGAGTGATCCCCTTTGATATTAGTATCCTTTAAATAACCAACACATATTTAATTAAAAAATAGTTTTGTATCCATATAAAAAGGAAAAGATACAAATGTTAAAGTAATAAGACATACATGTAACTTGAGTCTATATTTTATATTTCTACAAAAAAGCTGACAAAATTGATTTTATCAAGAACACTATTTATTTCCTTCCCAACAACAGGTGATATCTTTAATGTTAAGCTGTTTTTAACGAGTCGTGTTTGATTTTATCTAAAATGGAATATCTGTGAACAACTTGTTTAAGATAAAATAATCAATGACATGCATTTATTGAATGTGAAATAGCAAATAATCAATAGTTTAAACATACTTTATTGTTCAAAAAACATTGACAATAGGATTAGACACAAGTTTTGCAACTGCACTGCATTGATGTCATTAAAAAAGGGACCATTCACAATCTCATTTATCTTTTTACAAGTTTTTGTATTACCTTTTCAAACGTATTGTGTGCTAGTGACCAAATATGTTAAGTACGGGGTTAATTAATTCTATATGGGCCGAGTGATACGATGCTTTTTGTCCGCAATTTGCTTTTTGTCCGCTTTTGCTTTTTGTCCGATAATTTTGCTTTTTGTCCGACACTTTTGCTTTTTGTCCGTTGCTTTTTGTCCGTTTTGCTTTTTGTCCGATAATTTTGCTTTTTGTCCGACACTTTTGCTTTTTGTCCGTTGCTTTTTGTCCGTTTTGCTTTTTGTCCGATAATTTTGCTTTTTGTCCGACACTTTTGCTTTTTGTCCGTTGCTTTTGGTCCGTTTTGCTTTTTGTCCGCTGATTTTGCTTTATGTCCGATATAAAAACGTGTATAGTTTTGCAGGTTTTATTTTGAACTTGGAAGAATCATCATTAGGGTATCTTATTTGAAAAGAAATATGTCTGATTACCTCACCTACCAACCAAGATGGCCAACATGACTGAAATAGAACATACGGGGTAAAATTAAAGTTTTGTCTATTATTTTGAAAACCACTAAAAAGAGAGAAAATCTGACAACAGCAGGATGTTGAGCTCAACCAATTGTCAAAACTGTCAGATGACGTCCGAAATTGGTTTCCATTCTTTAACTATAGTTCGCCCCAAACCAATGTTATGGAACTTAAACGCAATGCTTATTACCACACATTCCAGATCAAGTTTGAATTTTGATGGCGTCACTTTTACTGCTCTAGAGTTTGGAAATGGAAAAACTGCTGAACTTTTTATATCCGTTCTTTAACTGCAGTTTGCCTTAAAAAAAATGGCATGACGCTTATACGCAATGAGTATACCACAAAACACAGGTCAAGTATGAATTTGTATGGCCTCACTTTTCCTCTTATGCCCTATATAAATGGGGAAAATACTGACTTTATCGTTTGTGTTTCTTAACTTAATATAAAAAAGAAGATGAGGTATGATTGCCAATGAGACAACTCTCCACATGAGACTGAATGACACAGGAATTTACAACAATAGGTCACCGTACGGCCTTCAACAATGAGTAAAGCCCATACCGTATAGTCACCTATAAAAGGCTTCGAAATGACCATGTAAAACACAATGTAAAACAATTCAAACGAGAAAACTAACGGCCTTAAGCAAATTTTTTGAAACTTATACACAATACTTATTACAACATACGTTAGATCAAGTACAAATGTGGGTAGTGTCACTTTTGTCGTTATCAAGTTATGTCCCTTTCTAAAGTAATATGCGAGCGGGGGCATTATCTGTGTTCCATGAACTCATTTCCCATTTTAATATAGGATTAATTGCCCTAAAATGACAGATTGTTTTGCCTACTATCTTGAAAATTATAATAGATACAGAAAAACTTAATGGTGATCAGCAAGATCAGTTCTACAAATGAGACAACATGATCGAAGTCGTTAATCGACTCCTTAATACAGATAATGTCCATTGATGATGATTTTGACCATTTTTTGTTGTTTTTTTTGGGGGGGGGGGGGGTGAGGGTGGGGGTGGGGGGCTTTTTTACCTTATATCTTGGATTGTAAATAACAAGAAAACCTAAGGTCTAATTTTTAATCATTGTAACAAAATTCAACTGATAAATATTAATATTTTTACAAAGTTAACGTAGATTTTATTTGTTTCATTTTTAATGTTTTTAAATTGGCATTTTTAGGGGACATAATGCATTTTTGAAAGAATCTACATGAACTTTTGCCATCTTAAATTTTAGCAGGAAAAACGCACTTTGACCCTATTGTATCTATTGATATTCTCAAAGCATTTTCTTAAAGCTATCTTCTCGCATTTTGTTTTCAATTCTATAACTTAGATTAGCTTCTGATCACATAATGCTGTTTTTCTCCGTATAATCCATACAAATACCGCGCTGAACTTAAGTACGTCCATTATTCATTTTCCATTATTCAAATTGAAAAGTGAATAATGAAATAGAATTATATTATTTGACTGTGACACTATATCCCGTATTACAGAATTCGTTATTTTCGTATGATCTAACTAATTTTCAAATTAATATACAATTTTGTAAGAAATAAATCAAAACACTATGTGAAATAATGCCGGATCTTTTTAATTTATTTATTTTGTTTCAGGGGATAAATTAGTGGGTTTTCCTAACTATTTTTAACAGAAATTCCTTGGTTTAATATATGGACGACCTGAATACCAAAACATATATAAAAATTAAAATACTAAACATTGTCTTTTTAGCTCACCTGGCCCGAAGGGCCAAGTGAGCTTTTCCCATCACTTTGCGTCCGGCGTCCGGCGTCCGTCGTCGTCCGGCGTCCGTCGTCCGTCGTCGTCCTGCGTCGTTAACTTTTACAAAAATCTTCTCCTCTGAAACTACTGGGCCAAATTAAACCAAACTTGGCCACAATCATCATTGGGGTATCTAGTTTAAAAACTGTATCCGGTGACCCGGCCAACTAACCAAGATGGCCGCCACGTCTAAAAATAGAACATAGGGGTAAAATGCAGTTTTTGGCTTATAACTCAAAAACCAAAGCATTTAGAGCAAATCTGACAAGGTAAAATTGTTTATCAGGTCCAGATCTATCTGCCTTAAAATTTTCAGATGAATCGGACAACCTGTTGTTAGGTTGCTGCCCTTGAATTGGTAATTTTAAGGAAATTTTGCTGTTTTTGGTTATTATCTTGAACATTATTATAGATAGAGATAAACTGTAAACAACAATAATGTTCAGCAAAGTAAGATTTACAAATAAGTCAACGCGACCGAAATGGTCAGTTGACCCCTTTAGGAGTTATAGCCCTTTATAGTCAATTTTTAACCATTTTTCGTAAATCTTAGTAATCTTTTACAAAAATCTTCTCCTCTGAAACTACAGGGCCAAATTAATCCAAACTTGGCCACAATCATCTTTGGGGTATCTAGTTTAAAAAATGTGTCCGGTGACTCGGCCTTCCAACCAAGATGGCCGCCACAGCTAAAAATAGAACATAGGGGTAAAATTCAGTTTTTGGGTTATAACTCAAAAACCAAAGCATTTAGAGCAAATCTGACATGGTGTAAAATTGTTAATCAGGTCAAGATCTATCTGCCCTGAAATTTACAGACCAATCGGACAACCCTTTGTTGGGTTGCTGCCCCTGAATTGGTAATTTTAAGGAAATTTTGCTGTTTTTGGTTATTATCTTGAATATTATTATAGATAGAGATAAACTGTAAACAGCAATAATGTACAGTAAAGTAAGACCTTAAAAGAAGTCAACATGACCAAAATGGTCAATTGACCTCCTAAGGAGTTATTGCCCTTTATATAGTAATTTTTTAACAATTTTCACAAAATTTGTAAAATTTTACTAATATTTTCCACTGTAACTACTGGGCCAAGTCCATTATAGATAGAGATAATTGTAAGCAGCAAGCATGTTCAGTAAAGTAAGATCTACAAACACATCACCATCACCAAACCACAATTTTGTCTTGAATTCATCTGTGTCCTTTGTTTAATATTCACATAGACCAAGGTGAGCGACACAGGCTCTTTAGAGCCTCTAGTTTATTTTAGCTATAACATGTCGATTGTGCCGCAATGACCATTAGAGGGATTACGGAGATTGAGTTAAATGCCAAAATACGCGTGAAATTAAGAAATAGCCAATTTTGAATAATGAAATGGATATTTTGAATAATGGAATGGACTGCTGCGACCCTTCAGCCCCTAATAACAGATTATACCTTATGACTCATTCGAAAGCTAACGTATTGCTACCTTATACGTCATTCAAAAGCGAACCAACAGAGAAACAAGAGATAAACATGTATACAGCCTATAGCTATACAAAGAGGAATAAAATGGTTACAGACAGTATGTTCCGCATTAACCATTAGAGGGGTTACGGAGGACGTAAATGCCAAAATACGCGTATTTTTTTGGTAAAATACTTCGTGCGGAAAAAAGCGTTTGTAAACATTTATTTACATTAATTTCCGGACCTATATGGCCAGTCTAGCTATGAAAATACGGAGAGTCAAGCAGTAAATAGGCCATAAAACATGTAAAAATAATTTCCATGTTCTTATTTACCGTATGTGAAGGCTAAATTAGTACTCAGCTGTCTAAAATGAATTTTTCTGCACTATAACTTTCATATCCACCCGGTCCAAAATACGAAACCAAACTCCTTACTGTGTATTGCTACCTTATACGTCATTCAAAAGCGTTCCAACAGAGAAACAAGAGGTATATAGCCTATAGCTATACAAAGAGGAATAAAATTGTTATAAACAGTATGTTCCACAATGACCATTAGAGGTGCCAAAATACACGTTGTTAAAACAGTTTTTTTTACTCTATCAAGGTTTCAAATGATGTATTAAGGTTTCTTGAATTAGAGGCTGAAAGGTCGCAGCAGTCCATTCCATTATTCAAAATAAGTTATATCTTTTAAGAGTCACATGCATTTCGATATTTAGGTCATTCGTTTATCCTCTAAAAGGCGACGAGGAACACACTGACTACATACCTTTTGCTCCTCTATTAATCCTTTCGAATGAGGTATAAGGTATAAGTGTAAATAGGGGTTGAAGGGCCGCAGCAGCCATTCTATTATTCAAATTATCCGATTCATTATTAAAAATTGGCTATTTCTTAATTTTCACGCGTATTTTGGCATTTTGGTCCTCCGTAAGCCCTCTAATAGTCATTGCTGTACAATTAGCATATCATATCTATAATCAAGGGATGAGGAATAGCAAAGGTCCAGTGAAAATAATAAAAGACAACGTGAAGTTTTTGAGTTTGTTTTTTTTATATTTATGGTATTCAGGTCGTCCATACATTAAACCAAGAAACTTCTGTTAAAAATAGTTAGGGAATCCCTCTAGTTATTCCTCCGAAACTAGATAAATAAACAAAGTTAAAAATTTCAAAGAGTGTTTGATTTTTTTGTCTGATATTAATTTGAATATTTGTAAGATCAAAATTACGAATTCTGTAATACGAGATATAGTGTCACAGTCAAAAAGTATTATTCTATTTCATTATTCACTTTTCAAATTGAATACTGAAATAAAAACTAGTTCATTATTCATTATTCATCACTTAACGTATAGTGATTAATGAACTATTTCATTATTCTTTATTGAATTTTGAATAATGGAAAATGAATAATGGACGTACTTCAGCGCTGTCATACAAATTGTGTCATTTTGTCACAACCTGTAACTTGCGAAAAATGCTCGGTGACCTATCATATTTATTAAATTTTTGAACATTACACAGTTCATATATATACATTTTTGTACTACGTTTTGGCAAATTCTAGCATTTTTAATCTAAACTTCCATACCACCTTAAAGAAGATTTTCATCTATCTTTTTTTAAGTTTTGTCATATATTATAGAAAATTATAATAGATTAAGGTACACTTTAAATCACAAAAATGATCAGCAAGTTAAGATCTACTAACAAATCAAATGGTGTCGACAAAGTTAAGTAGACTGTGAAACTTTATAGAAGTAATTGCACTTACATGAGGATTTTTTTTTATCCACTTTTGTGTTTTGAGCAAAACTAAACAAGATAGAAGGAATCTAAACAGCACATGATCAGCAATACAAGATCAACAAAACAGATTTTGTCATGAATTATATTCTTGTGTACAATGTTGAAGAGTGTCCTTTGTTGAATATGCACATAGACCCAGGAGATCACAAAGGCTATTTAGAGCCTCTAGTTTATTATTATTAGAACTATGCATAGTTGGTCAAAAATGACTGTTAAGACTAATGTCGAATACTTTTCGCTTGATAGATTTTTGAAACATATGTGAGGGACAAGGGTTATTTGAACGGACGTAATTCGAGTTCGAACGTTTCTAACTCACGTATGACTTTTTTCTTGCTTTTACTTTCGACATGTTAAGTTTAGCTTATGTCATGAATGTCACGCCCTTATGTAAAAACACTTCAATAAACAGCAGACTATATGCCAGGTCTTTCTAACAACTAATGACTAACAATTTGGGGTGTAATTTAAGGAGGCTTTTCCAAGGATGCAATTGCTTGTAGACTGTATAATTATTTACCCTCTACAGTATACCAAATAGTCCACAAATCCTCAAAAGGGACCTTTTAATGATAGGCCATGTCAAGGGAGATATAAAGCAACAAACGCCCAGCAGGATCGATGCATTTGTCTTAAACATCTCCGACATTGATTCCGCGTGGCTTTCAAATTGACACGAGTATACATTGGTGTTCATGTAAAACCTTTGGGGCTATATCAGTTTCATGGAAATTAACAAAGAGCATGACAACCTTTCCTTGGTGATGTTTTAATGGCTGTCCGGCGTATTAAAAAAAATATCTGTTAACCAATAAAATAAAATATCTTATGTGTACCAAAAGCCGTCAGCGATGGTCACACAGACAATTTGCTACCTTCGTGGACCTAAGTCAGACTTTTCGCGGGATCCTATTAAACATCTAGTGTTGTCACTACATGTACCATGTGCTGTAGAGATTTCGTTGCACAACATAGCCATCAACGAATAGCTTTTCAAGAGATGTTTTCGTTAAAGTATAAATCCATTATTTTTGTGCAATTTTAAGTCTTGGCAATCATACCACATCTTCTTTTTTATATAAACGACCAAAAAAAAAAAAGATAAACAGCACATTACGTAAAGCATTAAGTATTACCTATAGTATTTTATAACCTTCATTGGTGGTAGTTCATATATATTTCTGCTGTTATTTTTGGATATAAGTTATTGTCCTGAATAAACATCTTTATGCGTTTGTGTGTTTTTCCGCATGCGTTTCAGTTTTTATCATGAAAATTTCTTCTATTAACCAAGACAAAACTTTAAATTCGGCCGTTATAAATGTTTTCGCCAGAAATCCATGCTAAACTAAAAACTAGCCAAGGAATTTGTTTTTCTCCCGGCTGATATAGACGCTAAAAATATCATTATTGTTTGACGTAAATTTTACAATGAGGTTCTGCAAAAGGAAATCACGAATTCACCAACATTCCAACTGACTTCATTTTCAGAAAACGATATCTGTAACAAACACAAATTTTTAGCTACATAACAACCAAATACAATGAAAGTCCCAACTACAAATGTATGTACTGGCTTTCAAAGCTACACAAAACACATTACAAGTATAGATTTATTTCATCTTCAAGCCATTGTTGCATTTCTAAATTGTCTATTCTACTTACAGATACACTTGGTACAATCAAAAACCTGATAATAAATTGTTCAAATAAGGCCTTTGAAAATAGTGGAATTAATTACTTTTGGAGTGTCAAAAACTCGTTGGAAGTACTTGATAAATTGCATGCATATATTGGTGATTTTGAATCTGTTCAAAGTTATGATTTTTCTACCTTATATACCACTTTGCCTCATATTCATATTAAGAAAAAAAATCACATCCCTAAATAATTGGACATTTAAAAAGTCAGAATACCAATACATATGTTCAAACTCTTTTCGGTCATGTTTTAGTAGCAACAAAAAAAAATGAACTATGTATACTATATTTGCGCTTGAATTTTTACTTGATAACATTTTTGTTCGCTTTGGAGATTCCCTAAATCGTCAAGTTATTGGAATTCCAATGGGGACTAACTGTGCACCACTTATTGCGGACCTGTTTTTGTATTGTTACGAGTTACTAACTATGACTAAAATCAGCAAATACCCATCGAAACAACATTTGATACAAAAATTTTACAATACTTTTAGATTTTTCGATGATATATTGGCTCTCAATAATGACGACTTCAGTATGTATACTAAAGAAATTTATCCTGTTGAACTTACTTTAAATATAGCTTATACTAACAATGACCAATGTCCTTTCCTCGATCGTGATATCTATATCATTAACGGGAAGCTTAATACAAAAATTTATGATAAAAGAGATGAATTTTCATTTCCTATCGTTAATTATTCATTTTTAGATGGCTACGTTCCCTTGTCACCATCTTATGGTGTTTATATATCTCAACTTGCACGATTCGCTCGTGTATGTAACGACATGTTAGATTTTAGCGAGAGAAATTTATGTATTACTGAAAAATTATTACACCAGGGTTTTCGATATCACAAACTAGTCAAAACATTTACTAAATTTATTATCGGTACAAGGAAATAATTCGTAAATATAACTCAACATACAGATATCTTATACGTTCAGGTATTTCACATCCAATGTTTTATGGTAATATTCTTTACAAAGCACAAAAATGTCAGTATTCACCCCAAAAGCTAACAAAACCTTTAAACAGACTTATTAAGGAGGGATATAGTTACGATACTGTTGTCAGGTCATTAAATATTGCATATTTTGGCTTTAATATTGATTCACTTATAGGGTCTTTGCATCGGATTTAAACACATTTATTCTAAAACCAGTTGTTGGCATGTTCTTCTCATATGTTTCATGATGGTATAATACTAAACCCCTAACAGGAGGGATTGTACCTGATATTCATATGATGAAGACATAATCTTTCAATCAGTTTAATTGAGGTCTAGAGCTGGCATGTCAGTAACTGCTAGTAGTCTGTTGTTATTTATGTATAATTGTCATTTTGTTTATATTCTTTTCTTTCATATTCTGACATCGGACTCGGACATCTTAAACTGAGTTTTACTGTGCGTATTGTTGTGCGTTTCATAGGCGGATCCAGGGGGCCCGCCCCCCCCCTTTTGTGGGAAAAATTTGGTTGATTATATAGGGAATTATTGAAGCATGACTGGAGGCCCCCCCCTTTAGGAAAAGTTCTGGATCCGCCACGGTTTGTTTTCTACATTGGATAGAGGTAAAGGGGTAGGGTTGAGATCTAAAAAAAAACATGTTTAACCCCGCCGCAATTTTGCGCCTGTCCCAAGTCAGGAGCCCCTGGCCTTTGTTAGTCTGGTATGCTTTTTAATTTTAGTTTCTTTTGTATAATTCAGAGTTTAGAATGACGTCCATTATCACTGAACTAGTATGCATATTTGTTTAGGGGCCAGCTGAAGGACGCCTCCGGGTGCCGGAGTTTCTCGCTACATGGAAGACCCATTGGTGGCCTTCGGCTGTTGTCTGCTGTATGGTCGGGTTGTTGTCGCTTTGACTCATTCCCCATTTCCATTCTCAATTTTATTTATTATCTGATAGCAACACATTTAATCATTATATTGTTATCAAACATCACATCAAAATTGTGTAGTAGTTTTTAAGTAAACAAGTTAATCAAGTGATTTAAACGAGTTAGTTAAGTCGTTAAAACAAGTTAGCTGTGTTGTTAGTTAAGTCGTTATAACAAGTAAGCCTACTCGTTATAATGATTTTAAAATAAAACTTCAATCAAATTAAAACTATAAAATGCTAATTTACCTTAAAATTAAAATATCAAGGGCAGCAACCCCAAAACGCGTTGTCTAATGTAACTGAAAAATCTCGGGCATATAGGTTATGACTTGATGAATATTTTTATCCCAGAGCTAAATGCTTTAGTTGTAGAGATATAAGCTAAAATCTACATTTTACCACAATGTTCTATTTTTAGACATGGCGATCATCTTGATTTTTTGGGCGGTGTCATCGGATACCTTTTGTAAACTACATACCCTAAGGATGATTATGGCCATATTTGCTTTAATTTTGCCATTAGTTTCAGATTTTCTGAAAGTTATCGACGACGACGGATGCCAAGGGATGAAAAAAGCTCACTTAACCCTCTGGTCCAGGTGAGCTAAAAAGGCAAAACGGACAAAAAGCAACGGACAAAAAGCAAAAGTGTCGGACAAAAAGCAAAATTATCGGACAAAAAGCGAAACGGACAAAAAGCAACGGACAAAAAGCAAAAGTGTCGGACAAAAAGCGAAAATATCGGACAAAAAGCGAAACGGACAAAAAGCAACGGACAAAAAGCAAATGTGTCGGACAAAAAGCAAAATTATCCGACAAAAAGCAAAAGCGGACAAAAAGCAAATTGCGGACAAAAAGCACCGTATCAGCCGAGATCGAGCTATCATATATAAATTGGAAAACCGCGGGTTAAACCGCTTCTCGCCGTAGTACGGAATCGGCCGAGTTGTGACGAATGAACATAAATTATATTAATTTTCTTCGATTGATACGGTGCTTTTTGTCCGCAATTCGCTTTTTGTCCGCTTTTGCTTTTTGTCCGAAACTTTTGCTTTTTGTCCGTTGCTTTTTGTCCGTTTTGCCTTTTGTCCGATTATTTTGCTTTTTGTCCGAAACTTTTGCTTTTTGTCCGTTGCTTTTTGTCCGTTTTGCCTTTTGTCCGATTATTTTGCTTTTTGTCCGAAACTTTTGCTTTTTGTCCGTTGCTTTTTGTCCGTTTTGCTTTTTGTCCGATAATTTTGCTTTATGTCCGATATAAAATGTGTATATTTTTGGCAGGTTTCATTTTGAACTTCAAAATACCATGTCCTTTTAGGAGTTAAATACAGACCATACTCACATTATAAATGATTTGTACATGAAATTTCATGTCTTTTACAATATATCGCATTACCTCTAAAATGGCTCGAAGCACTAATATCCTAGACCCGTAGGTGTTGGTCAACAGAGGGCAAGGGGAATACTCTTGTATATCCCTAAGTCTAAAAAACAACTATTGAAAGCTGGCTAAACTAAGACATACTCCAGGTAGGCCATTATACCAGAAGAAGAGGTAGTCAAACCCTTATAAATGGCTTATAGCACTTATGGGGTTCGTGTTGTTTATTTCTTTAGTTTTCTATGTTGTGTCATGTGTACTATTGTTTTTCTGTTTGTCTTTTTCATTTTTAGCCATGGCGTTGTCAGTTTGTTTTAGATTTATGAGTTTGACTGTCCCTTTGGTATCTTTCGTCCCTCTTTTATGTCCTGGATCTACACGAGTTTATCAGCAACGAATTAAAAGGGGCATGAGTTTCGCCGGTATATCACGAAGTAAAAATAAACCTCATTATTGCCAGCTCTTCAAACTAAGAGATTCTCCACGTTGGCCATTATACCAGAGGTATAGGTAGGCAGTGCCTCTTAAATGGTCCATGGGCCATGGCACTTATGTCCTCGACCCGTACGAGTTGGTCAGAAGAGGGTAAGGGGAATACTCTAGTATATCACACAGTCCACCAAAAATAGTGACGGCTGCCCAAACTAAGACATTTTTAGGTGCGCCCTTATACTAGATGTTGGAGTAGTCATTCTCTTAAAAAAATGGCTCATAGCACTTATGCTATAGACCCGAACGAGTTTGTCAACAATGAGTTAAAAGGGGGATGAATTAGCCCGGTATATAACGAAGTTGAAATAAACTGTTGCCCGCTGGCTAAACTAAGAAATTATCCACGCGGGCCATAATATGAGAGGTAGAGGAAGGGATTGCCTCTATAAAATGACCATGAGCACGTATGACCTAGACCCGTACGAGTTAGTCAGCAAAGTGTAAGGTTGGTACCCTAGTATATAATAAAGTCGAACTAAACTATTGCTGGATGGCTAAGAGATTCTCCACGTGGGCCATGATACCAGAGGTAAAGTTGTCATTGCCTCTAAAATGGCCTAAATCACTTATTCCCTAGAGAAGTACGCGGTATCATCAAAGGGTTTAAAAGGGAGTTGGAACCTCTGTTTACAAAGAAGTCGAAATAAATTATTGCCGGCTTGCTTAAGTACGAGATTCTCCAAGTTGGCCAGTAATCCTAGGTTAAATGTGTGCATTGCCTTTTAAATGGCTGATAAAACTAACGCCCTAGACCTGTACGAGTTTGTCAGCAAAAGGTTAAAGGGGGGATGCGATGCCTCTTTTTACAACGAAAATATAAATTAAGCCGACTGGTCTAACTAAGAGATTCTATACGCGGGGTATTATATCAGAGGATGAGGTAGGCATTACCTCTAACATAGCCATAACACGTATGTCCCAGACCCGTGTAAGTTAATCAGCAAAGGGTAAGGGGGTACCTAAGTATATCACAAAGTCGAAATAAACTATTGCTGGCTGGCTAAACGAAGAGATTCTCCACATGGGCCATGCAACCAGAGGTAGAAGTGGCCATAGCCTCAAAAATGGCCACTTATGCCGTAGACCCGTACCAGTGCTTCAGCAAAGTGTTAAAAGGGGGAGGTGGTATCTATGTTTACAACGAAGTCGAAATGAATTATTGCCGGCTGGCCAAACAAAGAAATTCTCAACATAGGCCATTATAACAAAGGTAGTGGTGGACATTGCATCTAAAATGGCCCATACTTCTTATTCCATTGATCTGTACGAGTTTGTCAGCAAAGGGTAAGGAGGGTACCCTGGTATATAACAAAGTCGAAATAAACTATTGCCGGATGGCCAAAAATAAAAGATGATCCACGTTTATCATGATACCAGAGGTAGAGGTGGGCCTTGCCTTTAAAATGGTTTATAGCACTTATGCCAGCAAAAGGAAAGGAGGGTATTCTAGTATATCGCAAAGTCGTTATGAAATATTGCCGGCTGTTCAAACTACGAGATTCACCACATGGGCCATGCTACCAGAGGTATAGGTGGTCATTGCCTTTAAAATAGCCTATAGCACTTATATGGCATATACCCGTACGAGTTTGTCAGTAAAGAGATAAAATGAGGAGGTGGTACCTCTGTTCACATTAAAGTCAAAATAACTGTAGCCGGTAGGCCAAACTCCGGGATTCTCTACGTGGATCATTATACCAGAGGTAGAGGTTTATTTCGACTTCGTTGTAAACAAAGGTAACACCTTTTATTTTTAACCCCTTGCAGGCAAAATCGTACAGGTCTTTGGAATTAGTGTTATATGCCATTTTAAAGGCAATTACCATATCTATCTCTGGTAAAATGGCCTACGTGGAGAACCTCTTAGTTTGGCCAGCCGGCAATACTTTATTTCGACTTTGTTGTAAACAGAGGTACCATCTCCCCCTTTTGATTCATTATTGTCAAACTCGTACGGGTCTAGGGCATACGTGCTATAAGAAATTTGTATGGCAATGCCCTCCTCTATCTCTGATAAAATGGCCTACGTGGAGAATCTTTTAGTTTGGCCAGCCGGCAATTATTAAAGTGTATTTCGACTTCGTTGCAAACAGAGGTACCACCTTACCCTTTTAATTCATTGTTGTCAAACTCGTACGGGTCTTGGGCCTAAGTGATCTGTGCCTTTTTTAAGGCAATGCCTACTTCTACCTCTGGCATCACGTGGAGAATCTCTTGGCCAGCCGGCAATTGTTTATTTCGACTTTTTTATATACCAAGGTACTTCCCTAACCCTAACTTGCTGGCTTATCCCTTATTGTAAGTAAGTAAGTTCAATAAATATAAGACTATATGCCAGGTCTTTCTGACAACCAATTACAAACAAATTGGGGTTTATCTAATGAGGCTTTTCCCAGGATGCAATTGCTCGTAGACTGTATACAGTTGACCAAATAATCCACAAATTCCGCAAAAGGATCTTTTAATTATAGGCCATGTCCATTTAGACATTAAGCAACAAAAGCCCAGCATGACCGATGCATTTGTCTTTAACATCTCCGATATTGATTCCGTGTGGCCTTCCAATTGACATGAGTGTCCATTGGTGTTCATTGTTAAACCTTTGGAGCTATATCAGTTTGTGTGGAAATTAAGAGCACGATGACTTTCCCTTGGTGATAACAACATGACCAACAACCATATCGTGTGTTACCAAAAGCCGTCAGCGATAGTCACACCGACAATTTGCTACCTTCGTGGACAAAAGCCTGGCTTTTCGCTGGATCCTAATTAACATCTAGTGTTGTCACTACCATTTGCTGTAGAGATTTAGTTGCACAACATAACAGAAACATTCTTTGTAATTACTCTATGTTGATATTTTGACATTTTGATGGTTCATATACCAATTGTAGCCGAAAAATGATATTGAAACATTTCTGTTTAATATCGATCTATTGTTGGAATTGCAAATTTTCATATTCAATTTTTGTTTGTTTAAAGATGACCATCTTAAATAAAGATTTTAATTTTCTAAAAAGCAAGTGATAGACTTGTGCTTTTATTGCCACTCAGTTCATATAACCTGTCATTTTAGTCGAGCCTGTAACTTTTGTTGCAGAAAGCTCGACATATGAATAGTGATCCGGCGGCGGCGGCGGCGGCGGCGTAAGTTAACTTCTGAAAAGCTTAATATTTTAGAAGGTGGAAAAATTGGATGCTTCATACTCTGTATATAGATGCCTCATGTTACGAAGTTTCTGTCAGTCACATGTCCAATGTCCTTGACCTCATTTTCATGGTTCAGTGATCACTTGAAAAAAAGTTCAGAATTTTTGTAATGTTGAATTCTCTCTTATTATAAGTAATAGGATAACTATATTTGGTATGTGCGTACCTTGCAAGGTACTCATGCCCGTCAGACAGTTTTCACTTGACCTCGACTTCATTTCGTGGATCAGTGAACAAAGGTTAGAATAAGTTTTGGTGGTCAAGTCCACATCTCAGATACTATAAGCAACAGGGCGCTAGTATATTCGGTGTATGGAAGGACTGTAAGGTGTACATGTCCAACTGGCAGGTGTCATCTGACCTTGACCTCATTTTCACGGTTCAGTGGTTATAGTTAATTTTTTCTGTCTTGGTCTGTTTTTCTCATACTTTATGCAATGAGTCTACAATATTTGTTGTATGGAATGATTGTAAGGTGTACATGTCTAGCGGGAAGATATCATCTGACCTTGACCTAATTTTCATGGTTCAGAGGTCTAAGTTCAGTTTTTGAGTTTTGGTCTTTTTATCTAATATTATATGCCAAAGGTCACTATATTTGGTGCATGAAAATATCTTATGATCTATATATAAGTCTCCCAGGTTTTATTTGACCATGACCTCAATTTCACGGTTCATTGCACAGTGTTAAGTTTTTGTGTTTTGGTCTGTTTTTATTAAACTATAAGTAATAGGTCAAGTATATTTGTTGTATCGAAGAATTGTTAGCTGTTCATGTCTGCCTGGTATGGTTCGTCTGATCTTTACCTCATTTTCATAATTCATTTGGTCTTTGTTTAGCTATCTTGGTTAATGTTAAGTTTATGTGGCAGTTGTAATAAATCTTTATACTTAGGGCTATCAACATAATATTAATGATGAGTAAAGTAGGCGAGACATTTCAGTGTGTGCACTCTTGTTTAAATGTGCTTATTTATCCGAGTCCTGGACTGCATTCCAGTGGCTTTCATTCGTTTACTTTTGTGTAAATTTTATACAGATCAGTATTTTTTCAAATGTTTTACCAATATTTTAGCTGCATGTAACATCTTGAACACTCAGAACAGCAAAACAAAATTTAGATTTCAGAAATAAATAGCCTTTAGTCATCGACGAATAGCCGATGATTTCAAGAGTTGTTTCCGTTAAAGGATGATTCCTTTTTTTTGTGCAATACTTGCTCTTTCGGAGGCTCGAGGGTAATTTCAGCAAAAATTTTATCATTTTTGTTTTCATTACAAATTTTATTTATTACACTATTAGTTATAACTTTATGAATTGGCTCAAAAATCAACCCAAAAAATCGAATGATTTTGGCTTCAGATTTATTTTTCAAATGTTTATATCACTGTAAAAGCTCCAAATTGTCTCCCTTTAGTGCAATAATGACATTTTGTTTTGGCATTAGAATTAAAATGTCTTTTTCAACTCATCGGTGACCTATAGATATTTTTCAAATATGCTTTACGTAAACTAAACAGTTGTAAAATTAAATCGATTTCTGTAATTTAGTTCTTTTTTTATTTCGATATATATATCTCTCTATTTCTCCTATTAGTTCAACTTAAAAAAAAGTACCTTAACAAAAATGGTTGCTTCTTTCGAGGGCAGATTGTGAGCTTAAGTGAACGATAACCCCATGTTTTTATTTGATTTTTCTATTTAGTATATGATAAAAGTTCATCTATAGAAAAACAAGCAAAATCCTACATGTATATTTAAAAAATAATGGATTAATACCCTCCAGTCCCCTTAACGACAAAAAAAATAAATAGAACATTACGTTTAAGTATCACATACAGTATTTTACAACCTCCATTGGTGATACATTATATGTATTTCTGCTGTTGTTTTATATAAGTTATTGTCCTGAATAAACATCTTTATGCGTTTTTGCGTTTTTGCGTTTCAGTTTTTATTGTGAAATTTCTTCAATCAGCCAAGACAAACTTTAAATTTCGCCTTAACGATGTTTTCGCGAGAAATCCATGTATTATTATCGAATTACTACATTTAATCATTGTCTAGTGCCCTAAAATGAGATTTTCCGAGACGCTGGGTTTGAAATGGGATACCCTATTTAATTTAAACAATATTTGCAATCTTTTCAAAAAGATGCAGATGGGAATTTTCGTTCCTTATGAAAGTGTTCGCAAGAGTTAAATTATAAACTCCTTATAGGATTATCAAAAAGCAACTATTAAGGACCCCCTTGGAATAAAGATCTTCCAAGACAACGTGTTCGAGAGTTTGAGTTTAATACATGACTTTTTAAAACTTAATGGACGGAGCAGGATTATCTTACTCTTCCAGTTAACCATACATCATCACATGCATTGGTTCTTGTTGCTCAGATTTTAAATTTCAATGATTTCGTCCGAGACCACAATTGTCGTCCCTTGATTTTTCGTTATTAGTCCCTAGTGATAACAGTGGGTTACTTGCCAATAATTTTTATACCCCTTCCAAATTTATTTCTCCTTGTTTAATGCCTCACATTGTAAGTAGGGGGGGGGGGGCGTGAAATTACACTGTAAAAAAATTTGGGTCCAGAATTTTACAGGAAAGTAGTGATTTGGTCCAGCTGAAAAAGGTTAAAAATTAGCACTTCGGAAGCTGTCAAAAGATTTCAAGACACCCTAAACACAAAATTGTCCATATTTTGAGTTAGATGCGATGAAGTTTTCTATAATTTTGATATAATTTGTCCCAAAATTAGTACAACACACTGTAAAAGTTTCATTGAGAAAGCGCAGGTGGGATTTTTTAAATTTTCATTTATGTTCTGAAAGAAATGCACTACGAATTAATTGTGTTCTCGGACCATTTGTTTTGTGGAATGTTGTGTATCTTGTTGTTTTTCATTCAGCTGCGGCTTTGTTGGTTTGTTTCAACCCTTTTTAGTGTGATTATCCTTTGGTACACTTTGCCTCTCTCTTATATATGATATCACAATAATTTTATATATGTAAGCGTTCATATACATTTATATGGATACAATATTGAATTAAAATAGATATAATAATTAGATGAGTGAAAAAAAGAAAATGAAGTAATAATTGTACGTGTGAGGAGTTGGCATTCTTATAAAAAAGAAGATGTGGTATTATTGCAAATGAGACAACTATCCACAAAAGACCAAAATGACACAGACATTAACAGCATTAGGTCACCGTACGGCCTTCAACAATGAGGAAAGCCCATACAGCATAGTCAGCTATAAAAGGCCCCGATAAGACAATGTAAAACAATTCAAACGAGAAAACTAACGGCCTTATTTATGTCAAAAAAATAAATGAAAAAACAAATATGTAACACATAAACAAACGACAACCACTGAATATACAGGCTCCTGACTTGGTACATGCACATACATAAATAATGTGGCGAGGTTAAAGTCTTTTACACTAGAAATATTTTAGATCTTGTTATATAGACTAATTCTTATTCATTCTGGTCGTAAGTTAGTCTGTCATCCTCAAATGTGTGAGCAATGGTGTACGTACACCAATTTGTAGAATACATGGGATATTCAAAGACTTAAACGAACGTTAAGTCTCAGAGGCATGACTTTTTATTAGTTGTTAGTGGCTTTGAAATAGCTGTCAGATAACTGCGAGTACTCTCAGATCTGTTCATTGTGACTTTTTGTGTCGGGATGTATAAGTACCCGGCCACGTCCACTTGTATTTGTGTCTATCTGATGAGTTAAGCATTTTTCAACTGATTTTTATAGTTCGTTCTTATGTTGTACTGTTATACCACTGTCCCAGGTTAGGGGGAGGGTTGGGATCCCGCTAATATGTTTAACTCCGGCACATTATTTAAATCTGTGCCTGTCCCAAGTCAGGAGCCTGTAATTCAGTGGTTGTCGTTTGTTTATGTGCTACATATTTGTTTTTCGTTCATTTTTTTACTTAAATAAGGCCGTTAGTTTTCTCGTTTGAATTGTTTTACATTGTCTTATCGGGGCCTTTATAGCTGACTATGCGGTATGGGCTTTGCTCATTGTTGAAGGTCGTACGGTGACCTATAGTTGTTAATGTTTGTGTCATTTTGGTCTTTTGTGGATAGTTGTCTCATTGGCAATCATACCACATCTTCTTTTTTATATGCTCGAAACTTTAGAATAGTTTAGAAATTTATCAAATCAAATAATCCTTGAGTGATGGTTTCGTTATTGAAATTCTAAATTGATGTTTAACCGCGCTAAATATTATATATGATAATCATACGAATAAGTCAGGAACGGAGTTTCGATCTGTAATTCAATAGTTGTTGTTTGTTTCTGTATTTGTTTGTCGTATAGTGTTTTGTAAATCAATGGTTTTCTCGTTTGAATAGTTTTATCATTATGTTAAATGGTGTCAGCGTTTGCTACATGTGGAAGTGCACACATTTACGACATGTTATTGCTTAAACGCACAGTTTCTTCTTCCCGCTAATAATATATAGTCACCATTTGCACTTATATGCGAATGGCCGATTGACAGTCGCTCCAAAATATTTTGCAACATTTCAGTTAAAAAAAAACTTTTTTAAGTCTGGTAATATTTTCGTCATATTTCCAACAACTTTATTTTTCTTAAACATTACAAATATTACAAATATATCAAACAAACAAACTTCATTTTTGGAACACTATCACAAAGTTTACGTAATACATGTGTAGCTATTTATTTAGATAAACTGTATTAATCCATACATTTCGGAATTATTTAGCAACTATATCCAAATGACGAGGAAGTTCGAGGTTATTCAAGTAATAAGATTAAGGAAACTTTGGTTAACACAACAGCATTTTCAACAAAGTAGTTTATTTTTGTTTGACAAACTCGAAAAGAGGGGGAAAAGTAATAAAATGGTTACTTAAGCATTTACTTAATTTCTATCACGAAATAAATGCGTTTAATATTTTAGATACAGATACAATATAGTGCATTCGTAAATGTAAAACACTTTTTGATAGAAAATTTAAAAGAGATACATCAACAGTGTTTATTTTAGAATTGCTCAAGTCTGTATGGCTTATTCCCGATTGTCCCACTTTTTTTAAAATTAAGAGCTCATATTGTCCCACATGAAAAGTTCTGACTGGTCCACATTATTTTATGAGGCGAAATGTTCTTATCCCTTGTTAGATTGTCTCTATGGTTTTGTTTCAGATATATAAGCCAAAATCTACATTTTATGCGATGCTCTTCTTTTAGATATTGCGGCCATCTTAATTATTGGGCGGGGTCATCGGATACTTTTTTGAAACTAAATACCCTAAGGATGATTTTGGCCATGTTTGCTTTAATTTTGCCAGTAGTTTCAGAAGAGAAGATTTTTGTAAAAATTAATGACGACGACGAATAATGAGAAAATGAGAAAAGCTCACTTAGTCCTATGGTCCAGGTGAGCTCAAAAGCAAAACGGACAAAAAGCAACGGACAAAAAGCAAAAGTGTCGGACAAAAAGCAAAATTATCGGACAAAAAGCAAAACGGACAAAAAGCAACGGACAAAAAGCAAAAGTATCGGACAAAATGCAAAATTATCGGACAAAAAGCAAAACGGACAAAAAGCAACGGACAAAAAGCAAAAGTATCGGACAAAAAGCAAAATAATCGGACAAAAAGCAAAAGCGGACAAAAAGCAAATCGCGGACAAAAAGCACCGTATCATTCGATCTATTATATTAAGTCCAATAAACTTCTTTTCTTTGATAATATTCATTTTATGTACCTTACTTCTATAACAATTGTAGTTCTAAAATATCATTTAACATGTTATTGGATTAATTTTCACTTCTTACGAGTTCAAATTGGAACCACACTTTTTTAACGGTAGAATCATCAAATTTGTCAATAATGTACCTCTGGCGATAGGTAAAACAATACAAAAAAACTTTTGTGTAGCTTACCTGGTTAGTAACTGCAGTGAAAGCAATGACAAAATCAGGATATTATTTTCTCCCATAGATTTTTTTTTAAATCCTGCAGGATTTTGAGAAATCCTATAGGATAAAACCATTATCCAGAAGAATATTTTCGGATATTAAAATCGCGTACGGTGTTGGTGTTAGTTTTGGTAACGTTAATTTGACGTTATTTTCATGCATTATATAAATAACGTCGTAAAACTATTTCATTTCGTGCCGATAATAAAATAAGGTTTAAAGTATGGTGCCATTTTTTTTTAGATTGCTGAGCAACTCTTTACAAAACTATTTTTTTTCGTTCCTACTTGTTTCAATGATTCACAAATATTCATACAACACATTACATTGTAACTGCTAGGAATTATGAGGAACATTTAAGAACCATGTCTCAATAGACCAGATATTGAATATTGATATTGAGTTGAGATTATTTTCAGTCTATTTTTTTACCCATAATATATATATATATATATATATATATATATATATATATATATATATATATATATATATATATATATATTTTCTGTGACTGTATCTTACATTAATTTGTAGGATCCTTTACTATAGATAATTTAGCTGATCTGTTACAATAACATCTTCATGCCTTATATATCATGTACTGCAGTACGCCGCTAGATTAAAACTGACGTGGAAAGGTAACACACGGCCAGCGAAAGCTCTTTTTTTGAGAGCCCAGGTGGTCGTGTGGTCTAGCGGGACGGCTGCAGTGCAGGCGATTTGGTGTCACTATATCACAGTAGCATGGGTTCGAATCCCGGCGAGGGAAGAACCAAAAATTTGCGAAAGCAAATTTACAGATCTAACATTGTTGGGTTGATGTTTAGACGAGTTGTATATATATATATATATATATGTTTATATTTGTCATGCAGATATATACTTTAGTCTATCTCAATCAAGACCCATTTCTAATTATTTTAGTCCATGCTAAAATATTTACATATTTACAATATTTTGACTTTTTATTCAAATAATCTATAACACATAAGTACTCATTTCAACACATTTAAGTATATTCTGGTGAATATCTTCAGGAAGTTTAACTTCACCATTACGTACACAAACATCAGTGCAAATATATGAGCATGAATTTGAAGGAACGAGCCCATACTTTCTTTCAATCATTTTGAAATGGAGTGGATTTTCACCTTGCATAAAATAGTTTCCTTTGATTACCTTAGTTCCGGGTTGATAAGACACCCCCCCCCCCCCCCCAACTATCTGTTTCACGACTCGTTAACTGATAAGTTTCAGTTTGAGCTTTTAATAGGTAATAATCAAAATCATCATCATCACAAAGAACCGCAAATATTGTGGATTTAGATATTAGTTCATTAATTGGGACTTCCATATCATTCTCGTCAGTTTGATCTTCTTCAACCGTTCCGATTTCCGGGACAATTGGTACCGGAGAAAAACTTCCTAGTATGTTTGTGTTTTCGCATTCGTTAATGTTACCTTCTAAACAATTATTGCAAGTGTAACATGATAAAGATCTTATTAAAAGATGGTCATTATTAACAACTACCTGATGAACGCTGCGAATTCCTGTTATTGGTTTATAAAACATCGGGAAATTTCTATTGATGTTTTCAGTATATTTAAATAAACGACGTTTACAATGACTTGATTTCGGAACGGATAGATTGCTTTTAGCAAATTCAAATAAATCACGAGCATTTTGTATAGTTGCTCTTCCTCGAACGATTGCTAAGTCTGTCTGATTTTTTATGAGTCCTCCTGCGGCATCTTGTGGGCCTTTCGCATGAGACGTTTCGAAAAAGTTCCGAATAAAATTAACATAACCTAGTTCATCTAATGTTTTTCGAAGATGACCTAAGCAATGTCTGCTCTTGTACTGGCAACTGTATCTATCGCAAAACTCGTGCATTGTATGCACATGACATGATATTGATGACAAATATTCAGATATATATTTTTGAACTTGAAAGGTGAAATATTGATCATGTTTTTCATCTTCTGATATTACAAAAAAGTTTTCTGTTACTATATAAGGGTCTTCAGAGGTGCTTTCGACACCGTCAACTTCTAATATAGCATGTCTGTATAACAGAGAAACGTGTAAAGACGCTTCTGTTTTTTGAAAATAGCTTGATTGTAGTTCGTCTCTCTCTTTGCATTTATAATTTTCAGAATAGTCATGCACAGATATCACGTGATTTTGCGGTAAATTTGTAACTAAATGTTTTAATGATTGTTTTGCCATTTTGCTCTAAAATTATGCGCCGGAAATGTTCCAAGTAATTTTTGTAGGTACTGAACCATTAAGCCAGGATTTGTGTTTTTTTCACAAGCATAAGTTTCTTTTTCGGTCCGTGTTTTGTATTTTGATTGATATATTCAAAACATTCCCAATTAATATTTTCACTGGAGTCATCAGTTTTTAGTTCTTCATTGGAGAAATTGAGAAGTTTTACTCCGCAATTCGGACAATTTCTATCTAGACATTTCTTGTCATGAAACCTGCTTTCATTAGGATTACATAAAGTTGCATTACACATATCAGTCACAGAAGCATAAACGGGAAATTGTCTGTCACTTGGCAGATTTTGGTTACATTTTTTACGATTGTTCATGGCAGCTTTAAAAACATGTTTCATTTCTAAATGATATCTACAACAACACGTTACACGATCTTTCGTGCTAGCAGCACGAACAAAATAAGGTTTACAGCGTTCAAACAAACTTTGACAAACTTTAACAGACGGGTATTTATTTTTAAAGTCTATATAAACTTCAGATTGAATCTTTTCTAATATTTGGACATGGTGACTCGAATATTTTTTGGGTCCAATACGCACTCTTTTCACGTCATTTTTATTTCCGGTCGGATGGGAATTTTCCGAAGAACACCAAAAGTCATGAATTAAGTTTTTATTTGCATCCGAAAGAGCATCTGTTCTTACTTTTCTTTTTGTATATATACATAAGACGATGATAAAGTTTTAGAAATTTTATTCCGGAGTGTAAATCCGGAGCTTATACGCCTTGCAGGTACACCCAATTTTTTTGCTAATGACAGTTTTGATCGTAATTGTTTTACGCAGTTACCGCTTACTGACGCGCTTAAAACATTCATGGATAATCGAGCCTGGTCTGTTCTTTTAAGTTTTGTCTCTGAAATTGCTATTTTCATATCTTCAAGAACAGCAAGACCTAGTTGATTTTCATTATTTTCCTCTGGTGAGTATATGATGTTGGAGCTTTGCAGTGTTTTTATTGTTGGTGATTTCTCATTTCTAAGATAAGCTGCTAGTGTAGAAATGCGCGTTCCTGGTGAGTCTGGAAGGCTTTGTCTTAACTTCTTTATTGCTCTGTGTTTTCTCATTTTGTTAGAGAAAGGTGGGATTTTTTCAGGTTTTCTTGTTGTAATAAAAGAGCTTGCCCTTTTTCTTCTTTGATATTCGCGCTTCTTTTCAAGGCAATTCTGCCGCTTTTCACATTCTAATTTATTTTGCTCCCTCTCAGTTCTTTTTCTGTTCTTACAATTTTCTTTTATTATAAATTCTTTCACTCTTTGTTTTCTTTTGCGAATGGTGCTAGCAGATACAGATTTTAAACCTACAAAATCGAGTAGTTTTTAATATACTATGTACCTACATGTATAAATGCATGATATCTATACTATTAAACGAGAAGACCTCATTTTTGGTGTCGCTTCTCTTCTTTCCACAATAAATTAATTAACACGCCTCTGTGTCCTATAGGTACAGTGCATAGTCGCATTTGTCATCCATTCATATGATTATTCAGATTGAGTTATTTTAGGAGAAAAACGAGAAAAAAGGCATCCGGATATTGTCCCGTCATTGTACGAAATTTTAAGTCAGATTAGACTTCCGGTTTGCGTTTTTCTGTATACTTTCAACATACATATACTACGAATAAAGTGTATTTTCAGAAATTTATCTGCTATCATTTTCAAGTTTACTATCCACGGCGGTCACAGAGTTGATAAAATAGAGAGGGTCTGTATACTATATCAATGATCACCATGGATCGATTAGTAAACTTAGAATTGAAAGTAAATACGCTTTATTTATATAGTAATGAATGTTCATAATATACAGATAAGCGCTAAAATTATTCATGTGAAGTTTTGATACAGTCATTAAATCTTTTACAAAATTCATTGATTACAAAAAAAAAAAGAAGATGTGGTATGATTGCCATGTTGAGACAACTCTCCACAAGAGACCAAAATGACACAGAAATTAACAACTATAGGTCACCGCACGGCCTTCAACAAAGAGCAAAGCCCATACCGCATACTCAGCTTCAAAAGGCCCCGAAATGACAATGTAAAACAGTGCAAACGAGAAAACTAGCGGCCTTATCTATGTACAAAAAACGAACGAAAAACAAATATGTAACACATAAACAAACGACAACCACTGAATTACAGGCTCCTTACTTAAATAAATGTTCATAACATACTAAATGTATGTTCATATTGAAATTGATAGAAAACCAAAAATTGGAAACTTTGGAAATAAAGGTGGAGGGTAAAAAAAACCCAAAAATTGGGAACTTTGGAAATAAAGGTGGAGGGTAAAAAATAAAATTTTCCTGTCCCCAATAACCTATGACTTATGATACTTTTGCTGAAATTCTCCAGTCATTCTGTATTTTACAAAATTCTTCCAACAACACTTTACATACTACTACGCTCTGAATGCCCGCGATTTCGCGGGTGTGTTCTAGTTGTTTATATATTTACACGCGATTTATAATGGAAAAGTTGTAAATTGTTTATTTGTGTATTTTCGTTCTTTGCCTATATAATATCATTGACAATAACTTATATGTAGGGATAATCGACCTAGGGTAGTGGAGCCTTTTGAAGCCAAAATGTGTTCATAAAAATAATTACTGTACGTGCACGCACTATATAATGTACTAGATATATGTATATATATATATATAAATATATTAGTAAATGGTTCTTCAACTAAATAATTATGTTAAATTTTTAAAGTTCTTTGGTTTTTGTGTGTAATAAAAAGTACCGACTTTTGAAGAGACAGATTTATTTTGTTTCATGGTGCAACATACATGTCTATGCAGGCACGCTTGCTACGTGTAGGACCAAATTAAAGGCAAAAGCGGCACATATTATTTTCGAGTGCAGTTACATTAAAAGAGAAATGACAGTATTTAAATTATATTGTATCACCTTTGAGCAAAGATCTCTTCTCTTTCTTTGATTGTAACAGTTTGTTTTTATTTTTTTCGAACCACTCTCTTTTCTGCTGTTTTCTTCTATCTGCTTTTGAAAGTTTCTGGATAACAATATCAATTGAAGCGTTTATTTCATCACCTGTATCAAAGGTTAAGTATCAATTGTTGAAAGCAAACTCAGAATTACTACTCTAAATAATTTAATATAAATTGCCAACTGCAAATAAAAGGAAATTTAATGTCAAGTATGAACACTAAAAACGGATACAAATCATAGATTTACATGAAATAAGTCGGCAAAAGAGTTGCGACGTTAAGGACTCTACATGTTATATGTAAAAGAACGTATATAACGTCAAAACAAGTAAAAAAAGCATGGTGTGACATTATGACTAGACAAAAGTATGCGCTGATTGTGTCGTTAATATATTCGACAAATAGTCGAAAATAGGTTCAAATGAATCCTTTAAAATTAATTTTTTGTTATGTTGTTTGTTGTGTGCTATACTTTCAAATTATTTTCCCCCACTAAAACAGTTATATTTGACCTATCATATTGAGTGTAGTGTTACAAAGTATTGAACGGAACGGATATGTGATCTCTGCGCCGGAGATTGAAATTCTGCAACCATCTTTTGGAATATTGTAACAAAACTTTACTGTTTTTTCCTTGTCATTATAAGGAATAAAACGATGTTTCATTTTATGGAATTATATATTTGATTTTTTTTATAATGACTCTTACATTCTCTCCTTTCCATATTTTTTTTACGTTTTCCGGCCTGCCACAAAATAGAGTGCACCTTTCGTCCCGGTCAGACGCGTCCAGTAAACGATGACGTCATAAATAAAACATACGTCATCAGCACCAAAGACTGCTCTTTCTATACATACCCCTTTTGTTTTGTTTAAGTTTTAAAAAAATGAGAAGAGCACTAAAACAAAACTGGTCATTTGTTGTGTGTTACTTGTCCACACGCTCAAAATCAGTATTATAAGGGATCAATTGACTTACAAAATGAAAAAAGTAATGATTTTAAGGTAAATTCCATTTCTACTTTTTTTTACGCACATTTTGATATATGCATTTATATAGTTATCAATTCCGAAACTTCTAACAAATGCAATAAAGGCGAACTGGAAAGCAAAACCCGTATTATCACCAACACCGTACGCGACGTCTATGGGATTTATAATCCATTAGGCCTGAGAATAAAAATATCCTACAGGATATGTTTTCTCCGTTGAGACCAAAAAAATCCTTTAGGAGAAATAAAAGCATTTTCTACAGTATATATTGTTATTCTATAGGATATTTGTTTAATATGATAATCCTGTGGGAAATTAAAAAAATCCGATAGGATTAATAAAAATCCTAAAGGATTTCAATACAGAATAACAATCCAGTGGGAGGAAGAAAGTCCAAAGG
The DNA here is from genome assembly GCF_965363235.1 of Mytilus galloprovincialis. NCBI lineage: Eukaryota > Metazoa > Mollusca > Bivalvia > Mytilida > Mytilidae > Mytilus > Mytilus galloprovincialis. The sequence continues at coordinate 2,339,537 of NC_134846.1, read as the reverse complement.
GTAAAAAATAAATCCTATTGGATAAAATAAATCCTAATGGATAAAAAAAATCCTAATGGATAAAAAAAATCCTAATGGAGAATAAAAATCCAATGGGAGAGCAAATCATTACAGATAAAAATATCCTATGGGAGAATGAAATATCTTAAGGGAGGAAAAATATGTTTGAGAATAAACGAAAGAAAAGATAATAGTTTTATATGTACTACCAAGTACAGGCATTATAGGAGGTACATGTACTAGTATATAAAATGTATGTAGCAAATTGAGGGGAATAAAAACAAGTCAGATGTCCCCTCACATAGGACCCCGCCACGGTGACGGAACATCAATAGACAGAGAAAAGATACATGTAGGTTTCTACTTATTTATTTGATATTTTTATGATATCGTAGAATATGTGCACAACGATTGTAATATTTTCTACAACTGTTTTAGATTAACGGAGAAATAAGTAAAAAAAAAAAAAAAAAATACACGTCAAAATGACGAAATGAGTGAACCTTGATTCGAATTTATTTAATTTCATATTGTACGGAACGAAAGGCACGTAAAGAAACATATTGGCATGGAAAGTGCAAAACTAGTTTTAATGAAGACACAGTGTTAAAATCGGGAGAGTTTCTTTGACATGGTACATCTGTATATTAGGAAGTGTTTTACCATGACATTTCCGGGTGTTACCCATATTTCTTGTAGATGGTCCCATCAGTTCTTACGTATATACAGTCTTTAGAGGTCACGTTAATAATGGTGCTCAACACACGTTTTGTTTAAATTAATTTTTTGTGTGTGTAAACAGCCAAATTCTTTTATAACAGTTTATTATTGGTAATGTCTTATATTATTTCCTCGTTTTAAATTAGTTGTCTGAATAAAAAATCATTTTGATTTTAATATAACTTCTTCTTTAGATTTAAAATTGAACATTATTTATTATTTTTATAACATCGGATTTATTCTTTATGTCAATGAAATACATGTTAAAAATCTTTTTTTGATAAACAACGGACCTTCCCATAAATATAATTAAATATTCCACGGCGATCAATTTGTATTTTCAACCTTCTTTAATATGTACATTTTGTACCTAGTCCAAGCGCAGAGAAGCGTACACCTATATATTGTCTTTACAGTTTCGGTTATATACTTTATTTTTTCATTATATCCGTCAAAAATGCAAATATCAGCACACCCTATGAACAAACTATAAAAATTAGTTTAGAATGGCTCAATTGACATCAACAGATCAGTACGAAAACCTCCAATGTGGAAACAATAGACACACAGCACCGATATAAGAGCACTTGTTTTATTGAAAATGTGGTATGGTGTTTATTTTTTGTTGGAGTGTTAAAATACACATCAAACATGCTACGTTTTATGTTGTCAGAATATTGTTGGTTATTTTTCTATTTTTTTAGAGAAACAGAGGGACAGTATTATGGTGATATGCTTTTTTCATTATGTGTTTATGCACTTATGTAAAACTATACGTTTTTTATCAGTCACAAACTTTAACGTATGTATACACCTTTTATTTATACAAAATCTGACCAGCAATTAAATATGTCGGGGTTACCTTTCCTTTCACAAGAATCTACTTGACGTTAAAACAGCTATCAACGAATACAGTCATGATTAGGTTTGAAGGTCGATCATCACATTATATTTCATCATAAAGAATTTTTACCATACTTTTTTCCAAGATATAATCAAAAGTATGGGCCACGAGCAATTTTTCAAGTTGCAAGTCGTACAAAACTGTACTATTTTGCATAGATTATTCTTTTTTTTTGTGAATAAAAGGAAATCTATGAGATAGAATTGTGAAATAAAAAAAGCGAAGGCAGGTTTAATTATATAGTTTGAGAAAATTAATAAAAAAAAGTGTAACCGAACATGTTTTCTTGCTACAAGTACAAGTTGAAACTTTGATCACTATTCCTTTGTAAAAAAAAATCACTTTGAGAGTTATCTTCCCTTGGTATTTGTTAATACAGACTTGATAATGCAATAAATCGCATATTGTTTTGTTAAATGAGTAAAATTCTCACACAAAATGTTTCCAATCGTCCCAAAACTTGCAGGTTTAAGTCAAGTATTAGAGCGATTGTGCACTGCTATTTTATAATCCAAGATGGCAGTACACAGTTAATCGCTCTTAATAGTACACAAAGATTGTCTCACACTAACATATATCCCTCAATATTATATCCGGATCTAATGCACTTTAAAGTTGCTTGAAATTTATAATCAGAGTTTTTGGCATTATTTGTTATTTGTGTTACTTGTCCTTGTTAATATCACAATCTGAAGGTTATTAACTTGTATGATTAAAGAATCAAACTTCGCCCAAACTAAATAAAGATGAAGTGATCAAAAATATCCTAAAGGTTATCTAAAATTGTTACTCGTGGTTAAAGGTAACAAAGATCTCAAAAGATGCAGAACGAAATTTGTAGCATCAACATTTATATCATGAATGAAGTACAAAAAATTTAGAAAAGCATAAACAAATTTAAAAAAAATAATGCACGCATTAACATACTATAGTATAATCGTTATTTCTCCATCTGTCTAATACAACCTCTCTTCTGATTTCTTATGTAAGAATTATAAGTCATTCTATTCGTTGAAGTTCTAATTTGATTGAATGTTATACTTTCGTTATTAAAAACAACTACAAAGGGTCTACCATTTGATTTTCGGCGAGAGGGGGAGAGGGAGGGGAGGGGAAGGGGAATACATATGCAAGCCGTCATACATACAAGACTCGAGTGTTTTGTTTTTAGTGTGTTTCGATTGGCGAAACGGCATTTTTCAAAACACGGAGAGGGGAAGTGCTTAAAAAAAGTAGTTTCTGTAATAAATATGATAGAGATAAAAAATAAAAAAAGCTCCAGAAGAATATGACCTTGAATCTCAACACAGATATTACTCCGTTCACCCATGTGTTTAATGTTTTTAGATACTATATATACAGTCATGTGTATCGTAATTGGTCTTCATTTATCAGTCGATTCCTTTGCGGAAGAGCCCGTTTTGATGTTCTAAAAAAATGTGCAAGAATACACAAATTTGTTAAAATACTATGTCGAAAAAGACAAGAAAAAAACCCACCAAATATACCAAAATGAAGCGCTAAGAGACAAACAAGATGCCACCTTCATTAGAGAAAATAAAAGATTTGGCAATTCTAGCATCAACCAAGAGTGAACAATAAAGTATGTTCAAGTTGATCTTATGTTATGCTGTTACATCCTGGTCTCATGTTAATATTATAGTTAGGCCCCCGAAAGAATATTCAACCCGACATCACTTGTGCCTGTCCCCTGTAGGTCACTGGATGTATTTTGTTGCTGTAGATATTTTTTTATTTCTGTTTATTGTTTGTTTTTGTTTTTTACATTAACCTGTCTTGAGTATTCCCGTTTGAAGTATTTCATGATTGTCATCTTGCTATAGGTTTTTCATATGGTTGACGGTCTTACGATGAATTTTCGAATTTTCTTACATTTTCATTTCGAAACTTTTTATAGTATACTAGGTGATATGGGTTTTCCTCGTTGTTGAAGGTCTTACGGTGACCTATAGCTGTAAACTTCTATGGCATTTAGTCTATGTTTGCATTGAGAGTTGTCTCATTGGAAATCAAACCATATCCTCATATTTCTACAATGGATATCATTTACAGGTGTCTTCTGGCTATTCCTACATTTTGTATTTTACTATTCTGGCTATTCCTACATGGGGGATTAGTAGAAGAACAATACATGTTTTTATTGCAAAATATGTTGTTTTAGTCATTAGTGTCTAATTTGGTCAAAGGTAAATTCATCTGTGGAAATTAAATAAAAATCATTATTTATATGTAAAAAATGAGACTTTTTTTGTTTGAAAACATGCATGAAGTAATAATTTTAAGTATTTTAGAACCATGGAATTTCTAAAAAATAAAACTAATTGAAAGAAAAAGGAAGTAAAAGCATTGGAAAAATAAAAATAAAATGAGAGAAAAAGTAGTAAAAGCATTTAAATGTCTGGAAAGTCTGAAAAGGCCCTGATATGACAATGTGAAACAATTCAAACGAGAAAACTAACGACCTTAATTATTCATATATAAAAAAAAATGAACCAAAAACAAATATGTAACACATAAACAAACGACAACCATTGAATTTCAGGGTCCTGACTTGGGACAGGCACAAAGAATTTCTTAATTTCATTATTTTAACAAATTATGATTTTTAAAAACGAATATAATATCAAAAGTACTTAATTATCATAGATAATAATAGAAAATAAGGTTACAGAATGATGAACTTACTCCAGTTGAGCATTGATTAAGACACTTTGAATTCTCTTATATGTTCAATCGTGTTCAATGTATTACTATGTGAGTATATATTATTGTAAATAATTGGAATTACTTGTGCATGTCATTATAGCTATAAATTTATATTGTGCATTTGAATATTATTTACATAAACTGTGCTATGAAATATTATTAAAAAAAATAATATTTTGTGATATAAATTATTCTTTTTCTTTACTTTCTACAAGAATTACCTGCATTTACCTTGATTCATTAGATCTCATTAGTTTAGTGTTGTTGCAACATAATCCTACATAATCCCATTGTTTACACAAAAATTCTGGGAACTCCTACATAAAATTTTACTATTTTACCTATAAAATTCATAATGTAGGAATAGCCAGAATGAACCCATTTACAAAGCTATAATGGTTTACTTTTATAAATTGTTATTTGGATGGAGAGTTGTCTCATTGGCACCCATACCACATCTTCCTATTATCTATACTCAGTAACGGTAATTCAAAGATTTTCTGTAATAGTTTTAGGTTAAGTTTTTACATCTGATTAAAATCATCAGCAAGTCTGCCAGTAACCAGATACAAAAAAGGAAACCTTAACTTTGTTTTCATAATTTCTGTATTAAAGCAATTGAAATAACCTTACAATATATATAGGTGAACGAATTTACTTACACATCCAATTATTTTTTTTCAATGAAGGTAATCTATTTAAATCTGACAACTCTCAATTCTTAATCATTGCTTGTCTCAAGTTTTTTGCAGAGGGATATAATCAGAAAACATTCGTAAACATGATAAACAATTGAAAATAGATGTATGTACAATAATAAACTGACAAAAATGCTAAGAACTAATGCGATGTAACTGATTATAACGGTTTCTCTCATAAATACAAGATCATCAGAGAGAAATCGAAAGACTAACAAAAGTAGTCAAGTTTTAATATTTTTTATACCCATAGTTTTAATATTTTTTATAACCCATAGTTTTAATATTTTTTATAACCCATAGTTTTAATATTTTTTATAACCCATAGTTTTAATATTTTTTATACCCATAGTTTTAATATTTTTTATACCCCATAGTTTTAATATTTTTTATACCCCATTTATGGTCATTATGTTTTCTGGTCTGTGCGTCCGTCCGTCTGTTTTACCATCTGTTCGTCTGTCTGTCCCGCTTCAGGTTAAAGTTTTGGTTACAGTTTTGTGTCGAGGTTGTTTTTGATGAAGTTGAAGTCCAATCAACTTGAAACTTAGTACACATGTTCCCTATGAAATGATCTTAGAGATTAGAGACCCCCCCCCCCCATTTTTACAATCCACTGAACATAGAAAATGATAGTGCGGATGGAGAATCCGTTTACCGGGGACACATTCTTGTTTTATTATGTGTTTATTTTCAGTTTTGTTAAGTCTACAAATAAATAAAATATCTGCATAAGAAAAGTAAGAAGATTCTTAGGGCATTTCAAATCATGAGATTAACGGAGAAACAAGAGGATAAGAAAATTGACATAAAGCCAAATAATTATATATCCAAGCTACATGACGTTAGACTATAGGAAAATCGAGAATAAATGCAGATGCTCCAGAGTCTAGCTAGAAGGCTAAGCAGTTCCCGATCCATAAACATGTTATATTACAATTTTGTCTTTGGCAATTCATAATTTTACTATACCAACTGTTGAGGAAGAGTTGTTATAGTAAAATTATGAATTTCCAAAGACAAAATTTTAATATAACAGACCAAAACTTAAGTGAAAATTATTAAATTTTTACAATTTGATTTAAAGTATTTTGAAGTTTAAATTTTTACTTTTTTTCTAAAATTTCTCCTTATGTACATGTAAGTTACATTATTTATGGAATGTGTAATTGCAATTTACCACACGAGTACTTTAATTCATACAAATCTCTTACAACATATACGTCAGGGAAGAAATATTGGCAACGATAACAGGTTAGGAGATAAACACGTAGACAACTGCGTTATTTACCATAAATAAAAGAAATCATCTTCATCATCTAATACATCTACAATAATGTCCTCTCATACCAAGACAAAAGCAATATACTCATCATTTGTTATAAAACTCGTGTTGATTAATGTCTATTCCACGTTACGATAAGGTAAAAATGTGCTGTAACAATTACGTAAATTTTCATTTTTGAAAGCAAACATTTATATCTAAAAGATCGTAAATTTTGAATACTTAACTCTATTGGCAGCTTTGCTGACATATTTAGTTTGTTAATAAAAGTACAATGTTTCTACGATTTAAAGTTATGACTGTGGAGAACTCATGCTTTCTTATATGTGTACTTGGTTGATAAAGAGCATCTAGAGCTTCGCCGTGGTTGACCATGTTTCTTTGGGGTAACAATCTGTCACCCTCTGAGCTACAAGAAAATGTTCTTTTTATATTATGTCCTTTTATACACATTGTGTTGGGCAACTGATTGATAATACAAGAAGGAAGGTATAGATAAAAAATTAAAATTAAACTATTGTAACCCCAACACATATTCATATGTCAGGAATAATTGCTTCTGAATTTTTTAGTTACTCGGATAACATAGTGTGAATGGTCGAGATATTTGTTAAATAATTTTCCAACTTATTTCTCATATTTATCATTGAAAAGTACTGAGATGTAAAAATGATGTGACTCACATAGATAGGAGTAGCTTAATGAAAAATATTTAGATGAATATATATTTCTTTTGAAATAGTATATTTCTTTTATCTTAATTCTGTACTGAGCTTTTGGCAAACCCCAGATTACAAACCATTAAATTCAATATATGCTTTGTCAAATCAGAAATTGTCGAAATTTATGGCTTGAAGAAATTAAAGTTTTAATATATGTACAATATTTACGATTATTAATGTGTATATCTTTATCTAAATGAAGACATTACGTGTCAAAGGTTATCGATTACAGTTCGACTGAGAGGAATTACATGCCAGCTTTAAATATTCTTATCTTTATTTTACAGTTTGGGATGATTAAACAATACAGTTATTATAGCAAGTAACTATTTTTCTGCATCAGATGCGCATTTGGAAAGTTTTTAATATCTCTTCATTGATGGTCGAGACCAAACTATATAAATATCCGGAACCTTGTACATAAAAAGATGACGAGCTAATATAACTGAAAACGATTAGGTTGTTTTATGTATTCGTAATTATTCTGAAGTTAGTCACCACTTCGGTGTTATCATGTATATCTATTATATATATAGTCATTTTTATAAATTTACTGTTTGCAAAAGTATTAATTATTCTAATTAAAAAGGGTGTTCTTATCCCAGACAGAAAACTTTAGCCGTATTAGGCAAAACTTTTGGGAACTTTTGGTCCTCAATGCTCTTTGAACTTGTTTTGCCTTTCAAACTTTTTTTTATCTGAGCGTCATTTGTTAGTCTTGTGTAGACGAAACGCGCGTCTGACGTATTAAGATATAAACCTGGTACCTTTTCGTAGCTAGCATTCGTGTGTTTCTCTATCCTATATATTCTCCCATTTATTTGTATTGTAGTCCTGTCATGTAATGTTATATTTAACATTGCCATAACAGCGGGAGATGTGGCTAGCCACAAAACCAGGTTCAACCCACCATTTGTTTCTTAAAATGTCATGTGCCAAGTCAGGAAAATCGACATTGTTATATTATAGTTCGTTTCTGTGTGTGTTACATTTTAGTGTTGTGTTTCTGTTTTGTCGCAATTCTCCTCTTATATTTGATGTGTTTCCATCAGTTTTAGTTTGTAACCAGGATTTGATTTTTTTCAATCGACTTATGAATTTCGAACAGCGGTATACTACTGTTGCCTTTATTAAGATGTACTGCCAAACCAGGGAAGGAATATTGTTCAAGAAATTCTGTTATTTATTGCAATATAAACAAGATAAATGTTCACTTTATAGGATACAATTTTATTACTTTCTTTTTTCTGCTCGTTTTTCTTTATTAGATATTTCTCATAGAAGCTAGGAAATCGATATCTAATGGTTTGTTTCTTGTAATTTTAATCGTCATATGCTAATTGGAACTTTCACCTGCTATTCACAAATCGCACATATTACTCTTTAGTTGGCATTCTTTAGGATGTCTGGGCAGAACATAGTTTTATTGTGGTCCTCTCCCTTGATACATACGGATATCTCATCTGTCAGAGCCAAACAGATACAGTACAGTAACTGGTCTACTATGTCGTCTGTCGTTAGTACCGAAATATGACTGTTATACCCAGTGTGCATTTGCATTGCTATACGACGTGTCTCGGTCTTTTGTACATCCAAAATTCATGTAATTATTTTTGATGTTTCTGTTATGATTTTGGATATGTTATTACTTATCGTTTCTAGTCGAAATAATCATAAAATTGCCTTTCAATATCTCATTTTCATGATAATTGTTTGGAGTTATATTAGGAAAATAATTGTATAAAAATCGAGATTGTGTGCTCGTTACGTGAGTGAGTGAGTCACTGCTTGTGATGTCCTGTTTTTCTCTGCGTTGATAGAAGATGTTCGTTGTTGCTCTGCCATTTGCATGTTGTATCGGCTTTAGTATTATTTGTTTGTACGTTGTTTCTCTGTAATGAGTTTTAGTGTGTGCTTGTGTTGTATTTTGTGTCACGTAGTATTGTTATTTTAGCGATATTTTTTAACATTGTCATATAAGCGACTGGGTTTTGCCAGCCATAAAACAAGGATCAACCGACCATTGTTGTTGTCTTAAAATGTCCTGTGACAACACAGAACTATGGCAGTTGTTATCAAATAGTTCGTTTCTATGTATAAAGTAAAATCACAAAAATGCTGAACTCCAAGGAAAATTCAAAACGGAAAGTCCCTAAGCAAATGGCAAAATCAAAAGCTAAAACACATCAAACACAATGACGGGATGTATAAGTACAGCGCCAAGTCATATGTATCAAAGAAATACAAAAAAAAAATAAAAAATACTAGTATAGATAAAGCACATTAGCAAAAATGAAAGACAACATTATAAAACGTTTCATAGAACAATAATACAACGACGGGATGTAAAAGTACAGAGTCAAGTCAAAAGGATACCACCAAAACAATAGGTAATATTCATAAAGACAAAAAAAAGAGAATACTATAACATGCTATTAAAAAGATAAACAACGTTAGTACCCAGTGTCTTTACTTCAAGACCATAGTGTATTATTTGTAAAGTTGATCGGAATATTTATGAACAAGGTCTTGGTACCTCCCGATTACATTTTTTTTTACCGAAATCCAAGGAAAATCCAAATTGGAAAGTACTTTATCCTTAGTCTTAATGTCATGTTGCCTTAAGAGAACAACCCTGTGACCTCGGTTTTTATCTTATCAATTTTACGCTAGTCGTCTGGTTATTTCATTGTCTGCAATATGTCTCGTGTCGTTATTTTGCTTTTTGGATTATTGTTCGTGTTTGGATGTCAAGCTTCTGACAAAGATCAATATCGCCGACTTCTTCTGAATGATCCTGATGTGATTGCTAACCGACTGGCACATCTCGAGTCAACGTTACTTACTATGGGCCAGAATTTACAATCCGTTACAGGTTCACTGACCGACTTACAAACAAAGTATGGAACCTTACAGAAAGATCTGGCGGCAGAAAAGGCGCAACACATACGTGATATGCTGACTGTACAGGGTAAGTTTTTATGTGTTTTCATTGAAGATGCATGACAAATACAAACGACCATGTAGATTTAATATTGATGTAACAGCAATATAAAAATCACCATGAAACGATACTTACACGACGGTTGCCACATGTGGAGCAGGATCTCTTACCCTTCCGGAGTACATGAGATCATCCCTGTTTTATTTTGGGGTTGGATGGTGTTGCTTAGTCTTTAGTTTTCTATGGTGTGTCTTCTGTTTTTTGTTTGCTTGTTTGTCTTTTCCATTTTTAGCCATGACATTGTCAGTTATTTTCAATATATGAGTTTGACTGTCCCTCTGGTATATTTTGTTTCTCTTTTGCATCTGTATGTAGTCAAAGTTGTATTGTTTTACTACAAGGCAATTTAATTAAGATATTATAAACCAGTGACCAAAGTCGGAATCGTAAAATATTAATCGTCAAAAATAGTACACGACTATATCATATATCAGTCGATTCGAATATATGTGTAGTTTAAGATTAATTTTGGGTTCAAAAGAAAATATGGTGCAGCTTTTAAGGAATTAACACCAAAGGTTTCATGTCGTTTTGAAGGAAAAGCAAAATTAAATACATGTATCTGATACCAATTTAAATACTCTTTTTGCAGTATAACGTATGAAAAATTGAACCTATTTTTATTACTTAAAAAGAGGAAACCTATCATTAAATGAGTTTTCCTAGTAAACGTATGCGACTGTACAGAAAGGGGGATGGCTTTCAGTTTACAAAGATTTATTTGTTTAAAATGTTCAGAACAAAGGCCGATGAAAATATACAAAATGTATAAATAATATGAACAAATATATATTTTTAATATAACTATCTTTTATATCTTAAGGAAAGTGGAAACTTTAGTTTTGGGCACATACATTTAATTCGGTACATGCAAAACTGGCAACAAAAATTATTTCATTACAGACTTATAATTGAGCTTATACAATATTATAACGTTTTGAATGAAATAAAATGTATTAATATGAATATAAATCATTATAAGAAAGACCAACATCTTTAAAAAAGAAAGAAGACATTTTTAATGATAAAATCGCCTTCTTCTATACGTTAAGAAATTGAAAAAGTTTCAGTTATTTAACCTAACAATGTAAGAAATCTTCTTCTCTGCAGGATAGTTTAACATCGAACAGAACATACGTAACTTTGATAATTCATTCCAGCCATAAATGATTAGTGTACTGTTGAAACCTTATTACAAGGTTCTGTTCATTGTCTGGAATATATATGTCTGTACAAGCTTAAGGTTTAGAAAATCTTGAATATCAACATTGGTCTAAGATAGTTAAATAACACGACAAAATTTTACAACCACAAATCCTATAATAATATTGCGAATATAAGTGTTAAGCTTCGGACATTAAGCCTGTTTGCATTGAAAAAGAGCTTTTATCCAGCATCATTGGACATATATATATATATATGTGTTTGGAATACACCATAAATTGTTTTCAATGGGTCCAGCGGTGTGACCTACACATTCAACTATAACGATGTATTAAAAAAGAATGATAAACAAGATATTATACATTTAGAGTGTTTCCCCTATTATCATATTCTTTAAAGGCTTTTTAGGAAAGCGTATTGTTATAAAGTACTAAATTTCTTTTCAGGTCAGAGTTCCACCTACATTCGATGGGGAAGGAGTAACTGTTCAGGAATTAACACGGAACTAGTTTATTCAGGTAGTATAAAATACTAAACGCCTTATCCAGATAAAGCAAAAATATTTACAATGTTTGATCATCAATGGTTGAATATCGTTTTTTATTTAGGCCTTCCAACTGTAATGTTTTTGGAGAAACATTCAATTCGATCGGTTTTATGAGTACTGTGAATTTCTATATACAAGAAAAATATGATGCATCTATTTGTTAACCTGCAATACCGGATACATAAAAAAGAGTAGGTAGATAAATGCCATTATTTGACTATTTCAATTGCAAAAAAAGTAAAAATCCTACGAACTTTTGTTCATAAATTAACAAGTTGATATGATATGAACATCTTAAATGCAGAAAGGTAACTTTAATTTACTTTCTCTAGGACAAAATGTCAAAGGGATATTCAGGCAGTTTTGCAGTCTTCGAAACTATTGGTACTGGCATTTGTCACACTCATGCTTTTTGGATATCAGAAAGATTTTATTTCGTATATTTATAAGTTGTTTCCATTTTCAAATATAAATGGCCAAATAAGGTCCTTATCATATATTCTACCTTACGAATCGTGTCCTATTCTACGGTGTGACAGGCTTAACTAAATCCGGATAATAATGATGATGAATGAATTTAAAATAGATGGCCATCCTATCGATGTACCCGATATTGCTTTCAAATTTTGTTACACTGGAATTGATGACCGACTTTAAAAGTTGATTTCGTTTTAAAATAATAAATGTTGACATGTTTTCGAAACAGCACACAATGCGACTTAAAACATATTTTTGTCCAGTTATGTCCAACGGGATAAATGAAGTAAGTATTTGAAATCCTGCCTGAACACTTTTTGTATCTAATATTTTGTTAGATCTATTTTTATTCGTTTAGTACCAGTTTTCGTAGTTATTGTCGGTTCATATGTAAACAGAAATTCAATGTTCAACGCAATACATATTTTCTAGTTTTTTTAAAGAAAATTTGAAAATCGACGAAAAACGCAAATTTCTCTCAATCCACAAAAGTGGTTACAATGAAAATAATTGAATCCAGTGTATACTATACAAACATAGCCTTTGTATAAGGTCAATACAATAATATATCGACCTGAAAGTAGAATATTGACTGAGGACGAAGTGCGAGGTCGAAATACTTCTTTGGGTCGATATATCCCGTATTGACCTCATACAACATGTACAAAGGGCTATATTTGTTATATAATTAATTTCAAGCCATTATGGTAACAAATTCATATGATTTTGTTGGAATTTTATAGATATCATATTGTCTCCTTGGCAATAACAAAATATTAGTTGTTATTTCATTTACTTTTTTTGTTTGTTTGACATCTTATGTATTTGATTTTTTTTTTTTCGTCAAATAATCGATTACAAATATCATTTATTTCAATGTTTAACATTATCCTGAAATTCATAACATGACGTCACAAAGTGTATCGGTTTTTAGATATTCTTAAAACAACCGTGCAATATCCTTTTTGCTGTGCAATATGCTTTTTGTTATCCGCCGTTTTTTCTCTACCTTCAAAAATATAGTTAAACATGTGACTATCCCTAAACGAATCAACTTTGTTAAAATATGCGAATTAATAATATTATTAAGTATCAGAAATGTTAAATTTAATTGATTATTCAACAGGTTATGCAGCCGGTGAAAAACACACTTGGAGTTCCAGTTACCATGGTGGTGCTTCAAATATGCTTTGTCTCCCGAATAATCCAGAGCTAAGTGATAAAGCTGGGTCAGGGAGTAGCTATATTTTTGGAACAGAATTCCAAGGTAATCAGTTTGCCGCCGATTCCTACGACGAAGACGTACCCTGTTCCTTATGTAGGAGTCGTGATACAGCATCATCAGTTATGATTCCTGGAAGGAAAACATGCTATGTTGGATGGAAAGAAGAGTACAATGGGATACTCGCTGCTAGCGCATACAGTCACACACCCTCCCCATATATCTGTGTAGATGCCAATCCAACATATATTAATGGAGGTGAACGCAACAACAATGATCACTTGTTATACGTCACAGCGATGAAATGTGGATCATTACCTTGTCCCCCTTATAAAGATAACGTCCAAGTCTACTGCGTAGTCTGTTCAAAATAAAAATAAATTTCCTGTAATTTACATTTTTGTCTTCTCATTATATCATTTAGAAATTTTAAAGTTCACCGTAAGGAACTCTTGGTTTTACAAAATCCATTTGAGCAGCTGTCCGCTATAAAAAAATTCATGACAAAATATCCAAGCCGCAGATATCGTATCCAGATGGAGATATATATACTCCATATTAGGCGCTGCTGGAATGTTGCTACATGTACATATAAATATAATGTTCACGAATGGACAGCTGAGCTCATTACTTATGTCGTAAAGTTTTGTTCTTAACCTATCCTTATTTTCAATTAATGTGTTTAATATTAAAAAAAGAAGATGTGGCGTGAATGCCAATGAAGCAACTCTTCAAAAAAGACCATATGACACTGAAATTAAAAGCTATAGGTCAACAATGCACAAAGCCCATAACGCAAAGCTAGCCTTACAAGGCCCGAAATGAAGTAAAGATATGAAACAAACATTCCTTTATCTCGTGTTTACTGGTATTACAAGTTCAATTACGAGTTTAATAGGATAGATGCGCTTGACATAGCTATAGAAATTTGAGAATTTGATATGCTTTAAGCTATATAGCAAAAAGTGAAGATAGAATATACCGAAACATTCTTTTTATTCTTCCTAAAAAGCATCTGTATAAAATCAGCCTCATATGATTAATGGAACAAGTCGACAAGAAAATGAGCAATTGGTTTATAGGAAAATGCTGATTGATTGATGAATAATATGTCCTCCAAAACGTCGTCAATCAAGAAATCAAGCATCTTCATAATTTCGGTCAAAAGAACTTCAGACTGGGAAGGCATTCTGTACATGAAATGATTTGAAGCATCAAACAAAATAACATTTTAATCACGTCAACTGAAACAGTTATTAATTTACTTTGAGAATTGCTGCTAATTATGATTTGAGTCCATAACTTTCTAAGTTGTAACGGATAAGCATTATACAGACTAAAGTTTGAACCACCCAGGTGTGTGTTTTAAGGCATGAAAATCTGACATGTAAAGTAAAATAATGCACATGAATTACTATTTGTTCCGTTTAATACCTTTTTTCAGTACAGATAACAAAAACTGACTTGATTATGGTAATTTACAGAAGAGCATTGTAGTTCAGATAGCATCTTATCATAAATTTACAAAAGAACATGAAAAAACCAAGCATGTTTTTTCAGATGTAATTGTCTATTAAAATTTGCAACTTATTATATACCGACATCATAATTTTGATCAGAAATGCGCGCAAATGTAACCAAAAGACGCGCGCAAACGTAATGATTTTGAGGGGTAATGCAGAGGAATTGTTCGCAAATGTAATGCAACGGGTCGATTGCAGTGCCTATTTACTCTAGGGTCATATGAGGCGAAGCTCCCGGTAAGCAAATCTCATTCCGTTATGTCATAATCGGAAAATAAATATGACAAAATTTCGTTAACACTGAATGTGTGCTCTTAAATGCAGAGTCGATAAATATTACCAACAAACTATAGACAGCAGCAATAGTATACAGAAAACATCTAACTTATATGGAAGTTTATTGAAAAA
Source organism: Mytilus galloprovincialis (assembly GCF_965363235.1). Lineage (NCBI taxonomy): Eukaryota > Metazoa > Mollusca > Bivalvia > Mytilida > Mytilidae > Mytilus > Mytilus galloprovincialis. The sequence goes on along the minus strand of NC_134846.1, from coordinate 2,324,136 downwards.
GAATCATTAACAATAACAACGTCATAAAACGCAAAAAACAAAAGCTTTACACTATAGAAATATGTTTTACTCTTCGGAGAATTGTTATTATATATTAAAACACTTATTCTATGGTACATGTAGAAAATTATCATTCATAGCATATAATAGTTATCAAAGGTACCAGGATTATAATTAAGTAAGCCAGACGTGCGTTTCGTCTACATAAGACTCATCAGTGACGCTCATATCAAAATATTTATAAAGCCAAACAAGTACAAAGTTGAAGAGCATTGAGGATCCAAAATTCCAAAAAGTTGAACCAAATACGGCTAAGTTAATCTATGCCTGGGATAAGAAAATCCTTAGTTTTTAAAAAAAATTGATTAAAATATAAGATATCAATTATGACATACGATTATTATTGAATTAAATGTTGTCCCTATGATGTTATTAAGGTTAGACATAAAGACAAATGTTAGTCAAATATAACACTTTCTGCTGTAATCCATTTTCTCATTTTATTAAAGGATTGTGCGATATTGCACTCAAAAAATCTAAAAAAAAAAAAAGACTATCAATAGTTACAATAGTATATGTCAATCTTTAATCAAACAAGACCACTACTTTATCATAGATTTTAACAATATAAAATATGTAGGAAAATATACATTAACAGCAATTTGTAATTATCTTTCTGATTTGGAAGTCAACAGGACAAATGAAAGGTAACAGGCTCCAACTTCATAGATTTTGTTTGTCACAAAATTCCGATTAAAATATGTTATATCTCTATACTCCAGCTTAAAAGATTTATTGTAACTAAGGAATTTGACCACATTTCTGTTTGAGATTATACCTTGCCAAGATAAAAACAAATAATGTACTATAATATTCAATTGGTGTTCCATCAAATGTTTTTAGTGCATGATCCTTAATTTTGTAATTATAAATTTTACAAATGATCTGAATTTACAATTAACTTACACATTTTAAAGTGTGTACAGTAGTCGTTTTTAAGAGTTGTTCTTCCAGTCAATTACTAATTATATTTAAATGTGCAGATATATCTATTGAATCTTATTGATAATAAAAATGGGTCGAAAGATACAAGAGGAACATACAAATTCAAATATAAAAAAAGTCAACGCCCTGGTTAAAAAAGAAACGACCAATAAACAATGAACATCATCCAAAACATAAAAAAAAACTAACGACTGAGCAACACAAAGCCCATCAAATACTGCCATCATGTGCTCTAGAAGGGTAAGCAAATCCTTCTCCACATGTGGCATTCTTCGTGCTGTTCATGTTATTACAATCCCGTTAACAAGTCTAATTCGGTAGGTCACATTATTGAAAAGGGTACGGAATTGTAGTTACGACATTAAGAGAATATCTGTAATCATCTGATCATCAACATATATTCACTAACTTGGAACTCTTATATCAATAGCTTTCTTGTGATCAGCAATCCTCTATCAAGGACATCGGGAAAGGAAACACTTGCCCTGGGATATAGTATCAACTGGGATATATATACTCCCGAATGCAGACGATTTTTGAGTGATGCTACATAGAATTGAAAAGTTCACAATTGTGAAGCGAAAACTTTAATCTGTATCGCCTTTCTTTACTCTTCCGATCCCCAATTATTTTTTTAATATGATTCGGCATAATTATTCATGTATTACAAACAAGCCATTTATGCGAAAGTGAAAATCCTATCCAAAAAAACAAAAACAAAAAACAGCTGGCTTTAATTGAAACAAGAAGGTTTAAACCAAGCTTGAAACACATTGGTTTTGACAGAAGAAAAACAAAATACTTGGCATCTTAACAAACACATTAATTTGAGTGAAATGTATAAATACGAAGTGGTCACTCCTATTGATTCAATCACCAGTGCTACATGCAACTAAATCAAGAGGAAATAATAATGTTCCGAATTTTAATTTATGGATTCACATTGGTTGTGCTGGCATCAACGACCACACCAAACTCTGAAGGGGGTGTAGAGGTTCGGTTACTGGATAATCAAAATGCACCATTAATGGCCACATTGGACATGTCGAAAGCAGACGAACGTGTTAAGCAGTTTGTAAGTGATGCAATCGAAGCAAAAATGAAAAATATAGAGCAGACGATGAGATCTAAGCAGTTTGTTATTGAAACACTTGATGCGAAAATGAAAGCTATAGAAGGGATCATGAAATCTCAAATTATTAATTTTGAAAGGAATTTGACCGATCAGCTGACTGACTACATTAACAAAATGGTTGTCAAGGTAGACCAAGAAAACGGTAAGAAAAATATATTTATTGGAAAGGTAAATTTTCTTCATAAAACATTCTATTAATTTTTTGTGTCAATTATAATTCATAATTGATTCAGAAGATCACCCAATTCCACACTTTCAGATTATATTTTATCTGAAAAAAATTCAAGAGTTGTAAGGTTAAATATCAGTGCACTAGCAACCAATCGAAATATACCCCCATCTTCAAATATTTAGCATGGACATTACACTGAAACAAACCACATAATACACGGAAGTGTTGTTTGAAATTTTGTATTGACCAACAGAAATGTAAACGTTTCCAAGACGGACCATATGAGAAGAACGGCACGAACCTGTCGAGATTTTTCAAGCCTTTAAAAGTCACGAATAAAAGTGCATGCATGATACTTAAAGTGAATTGAATATTTAATAATAGTTATCAAAGGTACCAGGATTATAATTTATTACGCCAGACGCGCGTTTTGTCTACATAAGACTCATCAGTGACGCTCATATTAAAATACTAATAAAGCCAAACAAGTACAAAGTTGAAGAGCATTGAGGACCCAAAATTCCAAAAAAGGTTTGCTAAATATTGCTAAGGTAATCTATTACTGGAATAAGAAATGCTAAGTTTTTTTTCGAAAATTCAAATAAAAGTGACCACATTATTGATATGCATGTCAACACCAAAATGTTGACTACTGGGCTGGTGATACCCTTGGGGACGAAACGTCGAAATTACAAAATGTAATCCTGGTATCTATGATGAGGAAACGGCGAAATTACAAAATGTAATCCTGGTATCTATGATGAGGAAACGGCGAAATTACAAAATGTAATCCTGGTATCTATGATGAGTTTATTTGCAACCACTGGGTCGATGCCACTGTTGGTGGAGATGCATTCCCCGAGGATATCATCTACCCAGTAAAAATCTATTATTCCTGAGGTAGAAAAAGTCTTATTATTTCAAAAATTCAAAGTTCTGCAAAGAGTTAATTGATAACTATGATCATATCGATGATAATTTAGAAGTGTTAACTGCAAGTTTAATAAATAGAATAATGCTTCACAAATTATAAAATGTATTTGTTAATAGTTAGTAAGAATTACAGATATGTCTACCGTTTACACTTTTTTCGACGGTATCTGTAATTCATATCTTAATACATCTTGTACTTTTCATTAAGTTTAATTAATACCTAACAATTGTATAGCACCTGGTTTTATTGCTGCATTTGCCCCACATAACCTTGTATTACGGATAACTATTATCAGTGTTTTACACATGTTCACATCTTGTAAATCGTTATATAGAGATTTCCCGATTTTTTACCATACTCGAACCAACCTTGAGGTTTAAAATATTTAATGTGACATATTCATTACCCTGACGTTATTTTGTGATTCTTATTCATGTTTTGGTGTGAAACTTGTATCTGCAACATGATACGTAGATAAAGTTACGTTTTAGTGTTAACAGCAAACAGTATTTGGGTTCGTGTTGCTTAGTCTATAGTTTTCTATATAGATACATGTATGTTGTGTCTGCTGTATTATTATTTGTTTGTTTGTCTATTAATTTTTAGCCATGGCGTTCTCAGTTTATTTTCAATCGATGAGTTTGACTGTCCCTCTGCATGGTATCTGTCGTCCCTCTTTTACAAGTGTGAACAACTCTTATGTACAGGTTATAGATGTGTATAGATGTGAACACCAGTGTACATAACATTAAACTAATTGTAAACATGTTTACTGTACTTTGCGTTAGGTGTGAACACGTTCTTACTTTTTCAAGCAAGATCTCAAAGGATAAGATTTCACTCATTTTTTTTTTATTATAATGTTTATTCAAACCACATGAAACATTTGCATTTTCAAGATCCATGACAAACTCAAACTAAAACCAGTAAACAACTGTTTTACCATTGTTTTACACTCAATCCATACGTTTTGAAGGAAACACACAGTTAACTCTATTTTGATACGATTTTTTTTATAATGTTTTGTATTTTAAAGTTAAAACAGTTTTTTTTTATAATGTCTCTTATTTTCAAGGTAAAAATGGTATCAAATAAGCATACTTATTATTCGTATCATATCATATTAATATTGTGTTTAGAAAATGTCACTTTATTACGTTAACTAATACCGTTACATTAATTTTAATTTCAAAATTTCTTTTCTAGGGAAGAGTTCCACCTACATTCGATGGGGAAGAAGTGACTGTTCTGGAGTTAATACAGAAGTTGTCTATTCAGGTATGATATTTGTTCAGCAACTAAAGTACAAGGTACGAAAGGCAGAATTAAATATATTGGATGTTGACAAAGTTTTGATCAAATCTAGGAACGAAGATATAAAAATGCAGTGCATAGTGAAAGTATTTTGTTCCTTCAAGTACAAATGGCCTGAACATGTGATCTATTGATTTAAATACCCCTCCAAGAACAATCTTAATCAAAAACACAAGTAACATAAGCACAAATATGGTACTAAGATAAGATGACGTTGATGATGAAGGAGGAGGAGGAGGAGGAGGATTTAATTGTCTACGTAATTTCTATAAGACAGGTTTTGTTGATTCTTTGTTTGTCGCCTTTGTTCATCAACTTCTTAACGACTATTCGTTAGGCTCTACGCATCCTCTTACTTTTTATCAAAATATGAAATATGAAATATAAAATATGTGCTATTAACCTTCAACTGCTGTCTTACATATAATACTCCGCTTTGTATCGATATTAAAATGAACATACAAACGTCTATCTTAATATACAAGCACACTCATGTCATTTTCATAATGTGACCTACCGAATTAGACTATTTACTGGATTTGTTATCACATAAGCAACACGATGGGTGCCACACGTGGAGCAGGATCTGCTTACCCTTCCGGAGCACATGAGATCACCCCTAGTTTTTGGTGGGGTTCGTGTTGTTTATTCTTTAGTTTTCTATGTTGTGTCATGTGTTCTTTTGTTTGTCTGTTTGTCTTTTTAATTTTTAGCCATGGTGTTGTCAGTTTATTTTAGATTTATGAGTTTGGTATCTTTCGTCCCTCTTTTTCACCAACACTATTTCGCATGTACTGTATTTTGTTTTCAGTAAATAAAGAAATTTGAGGTGAAGGTGATGATCTAAATTTAAAACTTTTATTGATTTCGCTTTTCATCACAAATCATAATTCAATTCAAATCAATTCGAATCAATTCTTTACTGCCATAAAACTTCATATTTATAGTATGTGACAAAACATAACAAAATTAAAAATAAACAATAACAACAAGATGATTAATATACATAATAGAAGTAAATATTTCAAGAGTCTCCTGTCCTCAGTTCAATAGACTGTTTTAAAAAAGGACCCTAGCTTATTTACCTAAATGTGTGATCTTGGGTTGAGTATATATTAACTGTATCTATGCCATTTGAATTTGTAAAGTGCACAGTCTCATTTATCAAAAAATCAAAATAAACTTTTCTATTATTGTTGATACTATAACAATACAAAGAGAAATGGATTATCTTCAAATTGTTTGCAGTTTTTGCATAATCTTTCTTCATTTGGTTTGTAGGATACATTTTGTATCTTCCCTTTTCTATTCTTAAATTGTGGTTACTTATTCTTAATTTTGTTATCAGTTTTGTAAATTAAATTTTTAGTAAGTTAAATACTTTTCTTCTGTATTATTTATTTTTACATGTTTATAAATAGTGAGTTTGCTGTTATCCTTTATATCTGATATTCTATAATTAACTAGCTTTTCATTTTTATTTGTACTCTTCTAGTTTTAGTTATCTTTTGTCATGAATATTATAGTCCTCACCAAAGATAAATAAGACTATAAGAGTACAAATTATTTCTTCAAAGTGTCCAAATCCATACCTGTTTCTTCTAATACATGTTTTACATATGAGAACCAGGAATAAATTTCAACAGAGTCTAAGTTTTGAGAGAAAATAAAGGGTTCTTTTAAAAGAGGATCAATATTTATGTTATCCGAATATAATCTAATAAGATACATCATAGATTGAAAATCAATATTTCGTTCTAGAGGAAGTATTACCCGATAAGCTCTTACACCTAAATTTGATGAAGTTTCTCTTAAACCAAGTCTATATATGTACAAAACTGTAAGTTTAAATTTTGTACAGATGTTTTGTCAATGAAATAAAAAGAATCCAATTGTTTTCCGGAATCATTCACTCTTTTTTTTTTTGGTGCTTGAATATATCCTATAGGAATTTTTCTTTTGAATTATATAAGACTATATCACTGGAGGAAAGCGGCCGTCCGTAAATTCCGTTACGGACCGCCGAATATGGCATATGGCAGTATCGGTAAGATTTTATATATCCCAAATACTTTTGATCGAAAGCATTGTCGACAGAGAAAATTAGTTATTGTCTGTGTGATATATAAAACAACACGAATATCAAGTGTTCTGGAGATAAAATAACGATAAAATGGTTTAATACGACTTTTAAAAAATCGAGAAGCCGTACGTAACTTTGAAGGTAGCTGTTCGTACGTGAGGTATTTATATAGAACGGCTGTACGGAACGTTTAAAGAAAACAAGTTTAGCACAATGCGTACATCATAATGTTTATGGCTTTATCACTTGTATTTTGGAACATACAATTTTGCAAGTTGTCATTTTACTACATCAACAAAATGTACGCATCGAATGTTGTATTGTTATGCTATATGACAGATAACAAAAAGACATTTTACTAAGTAAAAACAGAACAATATATAGATATCAAACAGATAGTACGGATGGCACTTCATAGATATATAAGACAACACCACCATTCTAATAGACGTATATATATATAGAAATGTATATAAAAATGGAAAGTATTCGTAATATTCATTGGACGCTGTATATGTCGTGTAAACTTTTTTTTAGATATGTAGTTAAGATTTGGATAAAATTTAAAAAAGATAAAATTCTAAAAATACGGAATCACAATTCATTCATTCGCTTTTTATTTCTTCTCATTAAGAAATAATTTATAGATCATTCTTCATTTGTTGTTTTTTATTCTATAAAACACCGACACGAAACAAGCAAAACATACTAAACACTGGACAAAAGAAACGTTACATTGAAAAAAAAAACTGAACATACAATGCAAGTTTGCCTTTTTGTCCAAGAATATATCCACAAAGATACTTACTCATATTTTTTTACATGCATATGAAGTCCGCAAATAACAAATCAACAAGATAATTTATCAGCATGCAATCAGTTGAAATAGTGCATTAAAAAAAACGTAATTATTTCTTCAAAAGGATTTGGGGGAAAATATCATAGAAGATTAAATCTACTCATCAGAGTTTGTTAAGATGCATTTTTTCAAATGAAGTGTCAAAAACATGGGGTAGGGGCTAGACAGTGGGTGGCCTTAATACCGGGAAATCACCCAAAAATAATAAAATATATTTTGTCACGGAATTACATTATATCAATGACTAAAAACTTACGTACATAATATGTTGTTTTTATCTGTATTCCAAGATTTTATGTATTTTGTAAACAATGCAATAATATGACCAGAAAATTGTTAAATTGAGAGAAGTTAGTGATATACATTTGACAAATCGATAAAATTAAAAGTTAGTTACGCACGGCCATAAGATCCGTTACGAACAGCTGTTCTATTTTCATTCTTAAAGTTACGTACGGCGTCTCGTTTTTTTAAAAGTCGTATATAACCATTTTAAGACAGACAGCTAGATACCAGAAACATACTATGTATACACATGCCAGAGTCTGAGCTTGATTTGCTATATGATATAAAAACTAAACTGACGAAAAAAGGTCATTTATTCAAAATCATAAAATGCAAAAAATACATTTTGCAAATAAAACATTTGACATAAAAGTTCATATTTAATATGAAATAATAATACATAATTAATACGAAATTACATCAACTAATATCATATCAATTGAATAAATGACAAAGAATAGCAAAGGTGGGGAGAAAAATCTGCCACCAATCCACTCTTAGGTTGAAAGAGTGGATCCGAAATCCACTCTAAGGCTGAAAAAGTGGATCCCCCACCCGAGGACTCTGGCGACGTGAATACAATTTATATATGACTAGATATATATGATATGTTCACCAAACACATATCATTATATTATGTAAAACGTTTCCACATTTAGCAGAAATATTAAAACTTCATAATAACATGTACCAAGATATTACTTTTCAATTTTCTCTTACTGGTAAAAAATGATTAAAGGTGTAAATTTTATTCCGGTCAGGATCACAGCAATAAAATTACAATGGAATCGTCGTTAAGTATGTTCCAGAATTCATATTTCTTCGTACATCCAGACATTTAAGAATAGAATCCTCTATATAATTTAGTACACACAACTAGTACATTAATTAATCGAAACTGTATCTTTAATCTAAAAAGTTCAAACAAAACTAAAGTACATTTTACGAAGCCCTGGATCCTTTCTAAAACGAAGTTTTGTATTTGACTATTTCTGTATGGAATCATGAGCAAATGATTCTCATACTACACTTAACATTTTTCAATCGAAATTGTATAAATATAAAAAAAAAAGAAGATGTGGTATGATTGCCAATGAGACAGTTCACCACATGAAACCAAAATGACACAGAAACTATAGGTCACCGCACGGCCTTCAACAATGAACAAAGACCATATCGCATAGTCAGCTTTAAAAGGCCCCAAGCTGACCATGTAAAACAATTTAAACGAGAAAACTAACGGCCTTATTCATATAAAAAATTAACGAAAAACAAAATGTAACACATATACCAACGAAACAACTGAACTACAGACTCCTAACTTGGGACAGTTATATTTGTTGTGATCCGAATTGATAGAGACTATAGAAATAATTTTCGTAATACATTTAAAAGGTTTATATTGTATGGAAGTAAATAAAGTTGTAAAATGAAAAATATAATATTGTTTCATATAATTAAACTGTACCTTAATTGCGATGAAAGTTAAAAGAAGTAAGTTTAACCGAGAAAATATTTATAGCTTTTGACACATACGTTAAACATTAAACCAAACATGCCAAAAGAAAAGAAAAAAAACCAATGTAGTAAAAATAACCAGTTAAGTTAAATATAAAACTTTAGTTTGTGATGGATTTACCTCTAAAGACCATAGCATTTAGTACAACAATGGAATAAACCATCAAGTCTTTTTATATATATAATTTGAATAATTAATATGAATTAGATAGGCAACATTAAAAACCATATCATGATTTACGAACAAAGCATGTATACAAACAGGCCATAAAATTAAAACACAATTTAAAGGTAGCCTATCGAATGATCGCATTGACAGTCTGAACAATGTGTAAAGTCAGCACCGGCAGGATGACGGCAATAAAGACACAATCGTATGAAATAAAGATCCTAAACGTTTTAGCAGGCAATACTGACCCAAAACAAGATACGGCGAAATTGTGTGAAATAAAGATAATTTTGAACAAATTGTTTGATAAGAATCACAAGTTAACACATCAAATGCTGATGATAAAAGGAAGTGACCATAATGCACTTACACGTGAACTCGGGCTGACCCGCAAGATCATTGACCAATAAGAAAGATGAAATCCAATCATGCATTGGTCATAAGTGAAATTTCTCTGCACGTGGAAACATGTTATCTAATTTCTACAATTTATAGTTTAACTAAGTAGGACACTCTGAACCTTTGACCAGACTAGAGACATCATACATTCAGAGTATTAATAGCTCACTCTTTTATTTAAGTCGGTTAGTAATAAAATAAACCAATTAAAACAGAATTATCTTCTCTGCTGTCTTAAATTATTTTATTCCGCTTAATTTTCAATTAGCAAATAAAATTGGTTATATCGTTATTTTATCTCCAGAACACTTGATATATGTGTTGTTCTATAAATCTCATAGACAATTACCAATTTTCTTTATCGACAATGCTTCCGATCAAAAGTATTTGAGAAATATATAAAATCTGATCGATACTGCCATCAAATATATTGATCAAATATAAAAAAAGAAGATGTGGTATGATTGCCAATGAGACAACTATCCACAAAAGACCAAAATGACACAGACATTAACAACTATAGGTCACCGTACGGCCTTCAACAATGAGCAAAGCCCATACCGCATAGTCAGCTATAAAAGGCCTTGATAAGACAATGTAAAACAATTCAAACGAGAAAACTAACGGCCTTATTTATGTAAAAAAATGAACGGAAAACAAATATGTAACATATAAACAAACGACAACCACTGAATTACAGGCAAAGTCCATATCGCATGGTCAGCTATAAAAGGCCCCGATGTGACAATGTAAAGCAATTCAAACGAGAAAACTGACGGCCTTATTTATATAATTTTTTTTTAACAAAAAACAAATATGTAACTTACACATAAACAAACGACAACCTCTGAATTACAGGCTCTTGACTACAGGCACATACATTAATATTGCGGCGGGGTTAAACATGTTAACGGGATCCCAACCCTCCCCTAACCTGGGACAGTGGTAAAACTGTACAGCATAAGAACGAACTATAAAGACCAGTTGAAAAAGGCTGAACTCATCAGATGCACAAAAATGCAAGTAGATGTGGCCGGGTTCTTGTAATCCCGACAACAAAAAGGAACTAGGAACATATCTGAGAGTACTCGCAGTTATCTGACAGCTAGTTCAAAGCCACTTATAACTAATAAAAAAAAATCATGCATCTAAAACTAAATTATCAATTCGTCCACATCCAACATCCAATGGATTTAGTGTAAAAACGTCATAAACAGTCAGATAAAAACATGACCTTGTGTTTGTTCATACTCACCCAAAACATAGTATATATTGATATATGTTCAAAAATATAATAAAAATGATAGGTCACCGCGTATTTTCTCAAGCGACAGGTTGTGAGAAATTGACACATTTTGTATGGATTATACAGGATAAAGCATCATTATGTGATAAGAAGCTAAACTAAATGATAGAACTGTGAAAAAAAATACGAAAACATAGCTTTAAGTAAATGCTTTGTGAATATAAAAAGTAGTGTTGTCAACGGTTAATCGGTTGAACGATCGAATACCGAATACCAAAAATGCTTACCGGTTAACCGGACATTTTTTCGATTTTAATATCATCTTATATATCTCCCAATTGATACGATATTCCCGTGCTTGCATTTCCTATCATGATTTTCTTGAAAGAGGGTTACTGCTCACAAGGAAGCTATTAAACCAAGAGTTCCAAATGGTTAAGTTGAAATCATCCCTTCGTAAATTTTACGGACGCCATCACGAGTTGGTTGACCGTTATGGAATAACCGTTTCACAAATGATATCGGATATGTTTCTTACGTCGTAACTACAATCCTCTTCCCTTTCATGAATGTGACCTACCGAATTAGACTATTTACCGGATTTGTAATCACATAAGCAACACGACGGGTGCCACATGTGGAGCAGGATCTGCTTACCCTTCCGGATCCGGAGCACCTGAGATCACCTGAGTTTTTGGTGGGGTTCGTGTTGTTTATTCTTTAGTTTTCTATGTTGTGTCATGTGTACTATTGTTTTTCGGTTTGTCTTTTTTCATTTTTAGCCATGGCGTTGTCAGTTTTTTTTTAGATTTATGAGTTTGACTGTCCCGTTGGATAAATTTGTATTGAAATCATTAAATAGTTATGTTTTATTTAAAAATTGTCGTCGTGGTAATTAATTTGACAGATTACTTGTCCAGTATATTGATTGCTATTGTTAATCAAAAAACATTATTAATAAGAACTTATCTATCAGCTGGGGGCAAGATATTAAGAAAACACAATTGTATACATGTTTTTTTTAACAGTAACTTTAAATCAGTAATACGATTAAATTTTACAATTTACTTCATTATTTCATATTTGGTCTAATATTGTGTAGACCTAGTAGCTACATCTGAATATGCAACCTCTGCCGTGAAAAGCTGTGTTATACTTTTGAAATACAAACCAGTGTGAATGTAATCAATGTATTATAATTGATAGTACGAGTGCTTAATCATTTCAAATTAGAACACTCAACATTTATTTTCGGAGACAACAAGAAAAAATAAAAGAATTATCGGTTTCAGACATATTCAATTTAACGTTTTTTTTAATTATTCAATCTAAAGTAACATGTAGTACAAACGCCATAGTTGATTCGGTGTATTTTATTATGAAAAGTCAAACTTCGCCAGGAATCCTCACAAACAAGCCTTATAATATCAAAGGACAAACATCGATTCATCGTATCATAAACGTAAATTTATGACTTGTATGGACGGTTGTCACATTGACACCCATACCACAACTTATATATATATATATATATGTGTGTAGAGTTCTATCAACTTAAACTACCGGTTAACCGGTTAATCGGTCGAACGATTATCCAAGTAACAGGTTAGGCACAAGTGTACGATTTGACAACACTAATAAAAAGTAAAGATAGGGTCACCATGCATTTTTTCCTGCTAAAATACAAAATAGCAAAATTCTATGTACATTCCTTCAGAAAATGCACTATTTTAGAGTTACATCCCCTTAAAATGCCAATTTTAAAACATTAAAAATCAAGCAAAAAAAAGCTATAAAGGCAACAGTAGTATACCGCTGTTCGAAACTCATAAATCGATAGATAAAAACAAATCTGGGTTAACAAATAAAACTGAGGGAAACGCATTAGATATAAGAAGAGAACAACTACACAACAGAAACACAACAATAAAATGTAACATACACAGAAGCATTAGACAAAATCCGATGAGAAAAACAAATATAATATCAAAACTAAATACATGAATTTTGGATAGAAAAGTACCGTGACACGTCTACTTGTAAAAATATTACTATTTTAAAGTCATAATCTTATGAATTAGTTCTTTTAAATGCATATTCATGTCTGCATCAAATGTTGCTAATTGGATTGATAATCCGGACCTTAGACCATACCACCTTAATAGGATTTTTCTCTTCTTGAAAGTTTGAAATAAGTCATATGAAGTTACATTTTGTAATTCATAATGATACATAGTTAAAACCCATGTTATATTAATTTGAGATCCTCCCTTCATGGGGATTAAATTGAGATCATGGTCAATGAGAATTTAACATTCCATATTTTGACATTTGCTATAATTTCATAAAGGTTCATGATAAATACAAACATTTGTTTTGGCATTAGGTTTGAAGAATTCATACCTTGAAATATGTCAACAGGAAGGGACTTTGTGTCATCCAGAAGTAGCGGTATCTTTGCCTATCCTTCAAGAAAAAATACCTAGAAACAAAATATGTTTAATTATCTCGCTTAAACCTATCATTTCAAACCGGACGTGACATTTTGTAAACCGTTAATAGTATATCAAAACCATATATAAAATTTGGAATTAATGTGAGACCGGAATGACATGTTCTTAAACAGAAATAACAAATTATCTTCCTTTTTCATTGAAAAAGTACATAAAAACCATATAATTTTGAAATCAGTGTACATAAACCTATTATGATTTAACACTATTAGTAATTTTGTGTAAACCGAATCAATGAATGTAAAATTCAATGATTGAAAGACCTCATTGTTCTCTGATATTTGTTTTGATACTCGTTTTGTTATATGTTGGTCATATTTTATTTAAGTCTTAAAACGAGTCAATTTAATAGAGTTTTTATCTTAATTCAATGAAAACATAACCTGCTGTTTATATACTCTGTAAGTTTGTTGCTAATTCCACTGTATGACTGTTGGCCATGTTCACCTTCGCCAAGAATTAATTTATGGGTTCAGATCTCACAAACATGTTAAACCCCGCCGCATTTTTGCGCCTGTCCGATCCCAAGTCAAGAGCCTCTGGCCTTTGTTAGTCTTGTATCATTTTAACTTTTAGTTTCTTGTGTACAATTTGGAGTTTAGTATGGTGTTCATTATCACTGAACCAGTATATATTTGTTTAGGGGCCAGCTAAAGGACGCCTCCGGGTGCGAGAATTTCTCGTTGCATTGAAGACCTGTTGGTGACCTTCTGCTGTTGTCTGCTCTATGTTCGGGTTGATGTCTCTTTGGCACATTCCCCAATTCCATTCTCAATAGCCTGTTGACATCAATGGGGACCAGTTTAAAAATGAGGCCGAAAATCGTAAATCTAAATACACGGTTAGATTCAGCATATCAAAGACCCCCAAGACTATAAGACTTTGAATTAAATAATATTGAAATTGATCTTGAAATTAGAAATGTATACTAAATATCAGAAAAGTTTTATTTTTGGGTCCCTTATTCCTAAACGGTTAACCCCCATACTCAATTCCAACCTTCCTTTTTTGATATGGACCCTATTGGTACAATTAACTAGAGATTTGTGAATGATACTCAAGTTATTGAAAAGTCATAACTGTCAGCCAACCTAGAAGGACCATCGAAAACACGTTCTTTTAAACTTTCTAACCTTGTTAATTCCAATATTTTACATGCTTTATTACAAGTTCTTCAAGAAATGTAAGAAAACTAGTAAAAGGCATAAACAGATTAGTAGAAGAACAAACACTTACTAAAAGCTGCAATGAAACAATATTCGCTGTTTATTTTTAATCTTTTTATAGCAAAACATTACAGGACACTTTAAAAAAGTCCACTAAAAAGTACACAATGTCATGTAAGTTTCACTATATATTTTAAAGGATATGATTATTTTTCATGTATAAAGTGATATAGGCAATTGGTATTTCACAGGTTATGCTGCCGGTGAAAAATATCTCTGGAGTTCCGATTATAGAGGCGGTGCTTCAAACATGCTCTGCCTCCCAAACAATCCTGAACTTAGTGATAAAGCTGGATCAGGGAATAGCTATATCTTCGGTACAAAATTTGCTGGAAATCAGTTTGCCACCGATTCTGCAAACAAGAATGTACCCTGTGCTTTATGTAGGAGCAGTAGCACGTCATCATCAGTAATGATCCCTGGTAGGAAATCATGTTATACGGGATGGAAAGAAGGATACAATGGCATACTTGCTGCAACCGCATACAGTCTCACTCCATCTCCATACATCTGTATAGATGCTCATCCTACGTATGTAAACGGTGCCGGAAGCGACACTGGTCACTTGCTGTATGTCACAGCGATTAAATGCGGATCACTGCCTTGTCCTCCGTACAAGGATAACGTTCAAGTTTACTGTGTAGTCTGTTCTAAATAAGGATATACGTTTCATTTACTCTTTTTTTTTACAATCATATATATATTTATCGACCGTTTAAGAGGATTTTTTTCTAGAATAAATATTATCATTTTTTTTTTAACACTTGGAAATACGTACTGTACTGATTGTATGATACTCATTCAGATGATAATAAAAGCGACTTTTAAGATTGATGGATATCCTAGGAAAACAAACAAATGACCAGATGTCTCTGTAGAAGTCTTTTTGTTATAAGGAAAATTTGGAAAGTGGAACCCTAAAAGTATGTTGCGAAAACTTTGTAAAACCTACGATCTCTGATCAAGTAGAATGTATATGAATGGCAATTCTTGTTTTAAATTTTGACGTTATAAATTGCATTTGTATAACGCCTATACGGTAGGAAAAATGAACCCGTAAGTTTTTTCTAACCTGTACTACTACTTTCCATTTCTAACTGTACAGTTTCTCATATTCATATCATTGTTTTTATATTAAGTGTCCACAAACCGAAACTAATAAACATTCGGAAAGCTTTTGGATATGAATGAGTTTTGCGTAAAAAAAATACTAATCGTGTATAGTCGTCTACACCACTGATCTGCGGTTACTATAGTTTATAACCAAGATTGCTAAAATATTTAATAAAGAGAATGGTCAAGATGGGAAGATGATTGTGAGTCTGGGTATGAACCGGCCAAAGATTTTTGTTAAGCTAAACCCTAATTTATCATATCAAAACTCTAACTTAGGTACAATTTTAACAGAGTTGTCTGCACACAATTTCGTAAACAATATTGAAAACAAAATGTTTATTAATTCCATGCGTCCGAAGCGCTTTTCTGGATTTACCTTCATTAGGAACGCTAACAGCAAAATATTTAAAATCCGAGGATGTATAAGTACCGAAATATTTGAAGAGCTACAAATGTAGCTAAAAATACCCTAAAAAACCCAAATCCATCTTAAGTTAACTTTGCCTGAGGGAGTTGAAATCTAAGTTTCATTATGATTTTAAAATTTATAAACGGACAATTGTAGAAAGATTTGTTATAAATTGTCGCGAATTACGATCAACACTATTATTGTTTAAACATATTTCTCCTTTGACATTTTGCTTTACATGAAACATGCTCCTTTAATCATATCTTTTGTCGTTAATCATCTTCTTTTATTGTTACTGTAAACCGGTAAACTGTGTTTCTCTCTTAATCATATTTGAGTATCTCCGTTAATCGTTATAGAACACTTGATATTCACTAATTTCTCGTGCTTTATGTTTCACTTTTTCCTATAAATAAGAATGGAAAAAAATATTTGATTTACGTAAGAATTGAATAGGAATATGTGAATTGTATGCATGATTTATTATAAATGATAGAATAAATGTTAAAACGTTGATGTGTTTTTCATTATAAAGTGTGGAATTATTGGTGAACCTCTCAGCCAAGACATTGTTCGTTAACAATTACCTACGCAACATAAATCATGTCAGTACAGTACTGACTACTGAGCTGATGATACCCTCGGGAACTAATTGTCCACCGGCAGAGGTATCGACCCAGTGATGTTAAAAAAATGAAAACAACACGTTTATTAATTTCATGCGTCTGAGGCACTTTTTTTTATTTACCTTCATCAGGAACGCTCAAAGCCAAATATTTAAAGTTGTGGATGTATAAGTACCGAAACATTTGGAGAGCTATATGACAAAAAATACCTTAAAAAATTCAAATCCATCGGAGGTATTGAATGCATAATGATGCTTATTTGTTTTGGGCAAGCCTTCTTTTTATTTGGTATGCATGTATATACATTGTAAGCACATCTCTTTGTCATAAAAATTATGCTGTCCTCCTCGGTCAGTTATGGTTTACTGAGATAAGTTTGTTTGATGGGGTTCGTGGTGCTCAATCTTTACCTATCTATGTTTTGTTTTGTGTATCATTTTTGTTTTTTGGTCTTTTTTCTTTGTTAGCCATGATTGCCTTGTCAGTTTATTTTAGACTTATCAGTGTGATGTATCTTTGGTATCTTTCGCCCTCTTACATGTATCAGATTGTGATTATATCAGTTTAAGGGGAACTACTTGTGGTAGGTCAATGATATTGAGTATTCAGTTGTATTAGCATTGGCACATCTCATTTTATTTTGCAACTTGATTAAGGACTTTCCATTTTCCATGATTGTTACAGATTTGTTTTTTTCGAAAATGGAGTCAGTTGGAATAATGGTGAATTCGTGATTTTTTTTTGTAGAACCTTAATGTAAAATTTACGTCATACAATAATGATATTATTATCAGCCTTATCAGACGGAACAAACACGAATACCTTGACAAGTTATTGTAGTATTGTTCTACTAAACGCTGTGTGGATGTCGTTTTCTACCGATGATGCTGAGCTAAAACTATTTTTTTTTCTATTTTCATTTTATTGTATGCTTTTTCCGGTATTCCAGTGATCGCTTTGCGTAAGGACAATATACGAAATTTGCCGAACAAAACCCCGACCAAATGACAAACAAAATTACCCATACAAAACACAATATAGGAATATAAAGACTGATCGAGACGAACCCAATCCAAACAATAGGTGATATCAGGTATTCTGGAAGGGTACGCCGATCCGCTGTCACATATAGAACTTGTCGTGTTGCATAGGGAAGAACCGGGTGATAAGTTTTTTTTTTAAAACGGAAGAGTACATTCCATAATACTACGTAAGTTTATAACTATGTGAACGTCATGGACGCAGGATTCAAAATTGATAATCTTCTAAATTTAAATCGGATTATTTTCTTTTAAAATTTTGAGCGTTTCTAATAAAAAAAAAGCACCATGGACGAACCTTAATAATAATAAGTTATTATCATTTTCTGATTAGTAACATGACTTTGCACATGTAATTTCTGAGTAAGTGAAGACTTTTGAGAATAAGAAGTTTCAAATTGTGTTATAGTATTGTGACGTGCGTACCCGAAAACTGTAACCGAGTAAGCTAGCCTAGCTTATTAACATCAGAGCCATTCTTTAGACATAAGAAGATGTGGTATGAGTGTCAATGAGACAACACTCTATCCACATTTATGAATCAAGGTGGTTACTAAATCAATATTTTCTCGTTCTCAATGTTCTCTTGTTTTATAAATACACAAACACGACATTTAGATAGATTTCAATATTGTCGTGTACTTAGTGCATTCTTATCTATCATAGGTTTAAAGTTCTATATATTGAAATGTGGAAAACTGAGATGCTTATTGTATTTATGTTGACGGTGTCAAATGTTATACTGGCAAAATGTGAGGAACCGATGTCTGAAAACTCACAGTCAAAGCGTATACTTCTCAATGACCCGGATGTTATTGGAAAACGCTTAACAAATATGGACATGTTACTTCAGGACCTACATTTGAAATATTCTCAACAACAAGGTGTTATAACGTCTTTGCGTAATGAGTTAGCAAACGGAAAGCTGATACAGGACAAATTGCAGTTACAATATTCACAACAAGAAGTTGAAATTACGTCTTTGCGCAAAGGTTTAGCCGATGAAAAATTAAAACATGAACAGAGCCTAATTAGTAAGTGGAAACAGGTATTTATCATCATGTTAATGTTACACATACACCTTGGGGCAAACACGTATTGTTTTGATCGTTTTTTCCGAAATATTTTGTTATTTATAGGCCTTCAATCGTACACTATCTAAGGGTATATGACAAGAAACGTATGCAGTTTTTACAGCAAAAAAAATCTGAATTATGTTGGTTTTTGACCAGAAGATCAAAACGAATAATGTCCGGGAATATACGTTTCTTTCCTTTGCCAAACCATGTAAGACGGAAAACGGTAGCATTTTTCTACCACTAGCACAACTTGTTGCAGTACTCACATTAAGAAAAGACTACGTTTAAATTCAAAACCAGAACAAGAAATTAAATTCGTAACGTTGTACTTTATTATTATATTTTCAAAAAGAGGGACGAAAGATACCAAAAGAACAAATAAACTCATAGATCGAAATTAAACTGACAACGCTATGACTATTACAAAGACAAACTGACGAATAACAGTACATAAGCCACAACATAGAAAACTAAAGACTAAGCAACACGAACCACACAAAAACCAAGGTTGATCTCAGGTGCTTTGAAAGGGTAGGCAGATCCTGTTCCACATGTGGTCACATGGTGGCATGACTTATTGATATAGTGAAATTAAGAAGATTTAAGCAATTAAAGGCAACCGTACGGTCGTCAACAATGTTGAACCAATATTGAATAGTCTGCTATAAAAGGCCACGACATGAAACATGGGGTGATTTCAGGTGCCAAAAACGCTACTTTTTCTATTTGAATAAAAAAATCATTGGAGTTTACTATTAATCGAAGATATGTATTCCCTGGAAAATAAATTCCTTCTTGTGATACTCTCGTGAATTAAGAATATTCTTTGGGGAACAAGCCTTCATAATGTAAATAAATGTATATTGTTGCATAAATGCACAGAATCAAAAAACAATTTCCTAAAAAGCAATTTATAAATTTTACTCCATAGGTCAAGGATCTACTTACATACGATGGGGAAGAAACGATTGTTCTGCTAAAAATACAGATATGATATATAAAGGTAATTTTAGAAGTTTGCATTTTTAATGATACAAAGCGACTTCTTCAATGCCTATAAAGTGTATAATTGTCTAATTTAATTTCCAGTCACATGTATCAACATTTAAGTTAGATCTGAATTTATTTATAAAAAACCAAGTGTGCTTATAGATTAAACAAAATCGAATAACTGTTTGTTGAGTTGAAAATACCATTGAAGCGATCCCAAAACACATATCAGACTGTGAGATAATATGTATGTGGTTTGTATATATATACAAGTCGTCTAACCATCAACCCAACAGAGTTAGATCTGTAAATTTGCTTTCGAATTTATTTTTTTTGCTCTTCCCTCGCCGGGATTTGAACCTATGCTACTAAGATATCGTGACACCAAATCGCCTGCACTGTAGCCGTCCCGCTAGACCACACAATCACCTGGGCTTCATAAAAATGAAGCTTTCGGTGGCCGGGTGTTACCTTTCCACGTCAGTTTTTAATCTAACGTCGTACTACAGTACATGATATATAAGGCAAGAACATGTTATTCTACAGATAAGCTAAATTATCTATAGAAAAGGATCCTACAAATTAATGGAAGATACAGTCACAGAAAATAATTATATTTATAAGTACGTCTGAGCCAGTGACAACTCTACAACAGATTTGTCAATCGGATCACCAGCAGTATTTTCTGTTTAGTATTAAAGTTATATTAAGATCCATTTTGTTATATCTTGTGATAAATTTTATTTAGCAATCGCCAATGGCCGTCAGCAGGGTTAAAGAACATCAGTTGTTCGACCTGTTAGTCAAATGCGTTTTGTTTAAATATACTTTTTCATGTTTTTGGTCTTTTGGAAAATGTTGTTTGTGCTGTACTTAGACCTTTCTACGATGAAATTTGTTTTACGTGCACACGTATTAAAAATGCGTGTTTTATCCTAGCCAATCATAGGTTTGAATGTAGTTTTCAATTTAGACTTGTATATATATATATATGCATTATGCCAATACAAATAGTGAAGCAATAAAAACATTCAGTCTGAAACTTTGGGATATGTGTGACCTAAAGCAAACACTATAATGAGGGTTTGATTATGGTTCCTTATTATTCAATAAATCTTAAATGTAAATTCTGCTTTATTCAGTTTATATTTAAATTTTTAAAGTTAAAACCATTTGTAAACAATATTTTGTATATGCTTTAACATGTATAAGGTACTTTTGTTGATGTTATAAATTTTTATTTTTTTTGCATTATAAAAATTATAACATGTACAAAATTACACCTTATACACAACATATACTAATTATATTCCAGTTAAATATTAACCTTAAAATAGATGTTTGATAATCCAGAAGTATTAAAATAGCACATATTTTGACTGTTGTTGAATGAGAGATGTTATATTTAGCCAGTTGCAGAACATTAAACTTAAAATAACAAATAGTTTTTTTAATAATTGACGTTATACTATTAATTAGGTTATGCTACAGGAGAAAAGTTTACATACAGTTCAAGTTATAAAGGTGGAGATTCAACAATGCTGTGCCTCCCAGATAATCCAGAAGTCAGTAATAAAACAGCTTCCGGCAGAAGTAGGATTTATGGAACAGAATTTGATACAAATGAAATCATCACCGGTTCTTATAATGAAGATGTATCATGTGTTTTGTGTAGAAGTAGAAACACTTCCTCCTCTGTGATGTTTCCCGGGCGACAAACTTGTTATCCGGGTTGGAAAAAAGAGTACAATGGTGTTCTAGCGGCCAGCGCGTACACTCACAATCCCTCACCTTATATTTGCGTAGATGCTCATCCGGCCTATGTGTATGGAGGTCAGAGAGATAACGAAAAACATTTACTGTACATCTCTGTTTTGAAGTGCGGATCCATTCAATGTCCGCCATACACCGACAATGTTCAGGTGAACTGTATTGTATGCTCTAAATAAAGAATTTGCCTAACAGAAGTTGCTTTTGTCTTATAAATCCAAAGTCATCACTGCGTAAGGTCTAAATACAACAGCAACATGATTAGTTACCTTTTAGAATTGTTTGTGTCGCATGCATACATTTGTATGTTCAACTTTTTGTTAGCCCATTACATGCTTGTACCTTTTCATCCATATTAAAATTGCATCATAGTTATTTATTTCTATATACAAGCTAGTAGACAAACATACGTTTGTATTTTTGTTGTCTTTTATTGAGATTGGTGCTATGTTAAGAGCATAAGGTATATAGAGGACTCTAGTTTGTCAATATGTTATAACACTCTTTCTGACTTCACTTTCGTTCTGAAATAAATAAAAAAATCGAAAACACCACGAAGTTGCATATGGTGATTTAACTTTTTGGTTCCTATGAAACGAACCATAATATATGAATACTGATTAACGGTGACCACCTATCATATGCATTGCAATGCAGATTTTGGGATTAATTACCTTGCCCATTGATGTTTCAAACGAACACCTAATACCGCAGTCCCACTAGGCCACGATCGCACTACGATCTATGAAATAAATGCAAATTTTGATGATCGTAGAACGATCGTGTAGATCGTAGTAATTTCGTAGTAATGTCGTATCATGGTCGTGGTGAGATCTTCAAGATCGTGATGAGCGTGGCCAACTTTGAACATGTTCAAAACAATCGTGGTGCGGTCTTGGCGAAATCAGGTCGTAGTAGAAGCGTAGTGAGAGCGCAGACCATCGTACCGAGAGCGTGACCTGACTACGTTCATACTACAACCTTCATTCTCATTATCATTTTCGCATACAATATATTAAATCTTTCCAGGTTTTGTTTGTCTGTATGTAATTATGACCTCTTGTCCGTTTTATCTAACGGCTAAACCATGCTTTTCGTTTTTATATAGATTAGACCGTTTGTTTTCCCGTTTGAATGGTTTTACATTAGTAATTTTTGGGGCCTTTTATAGCTTGTTATTGGGTGTGAGCCAAGGCTCCGTGTAGGAGGCCGTACCTTGGCCTATAAGGGTTTACTTTTATAAATCATACTTGGATGGAGAGTTGTTTCATTGGAACTCATACCACATATTCCTATATCTATTGACACATCTGTGTCATCTCTGGTATCGTTCACTAAAATATCGTCATTTGAGCTTTATGGACCAGCAATAGGTTGTAATTTAGGTTCGACTGGTCGGTCCAAAATTTCTGCTTGATTAGGACTCGTTACTACCAGAGCTTCCTCCTCCACTACATCAACCCTACCACCACGCCCACGTGTTCTAGTAGATTTTGGTGGCATGACTGTATTGTTTCCGCGAAATCCTCATTTAATAAAAAATAGAAGGAATGGAACTGTTTTGACATGGAACACGATGTTGACATTATTGCTGAGAACGTAGTAAGATCGCGGTATGAGCGTAGTATAATCGTGATAAGAACGTGCTATAATCGCAGTAGAAGCGTGGTGAGATCGTGTTGCAATCGCATAAATCGTGGTATGATCGTAGTGTGAACGTGATGAGCGTAGAAAGATCTTGATAAGCGTAGTGAGGTCTCAGAATAAGCGCGGTAAAAATGTGGTATAATAATAGTCGAAGCGAGATCGTTGTAGAAGAGTAATTAAGATGTAGTAGCATCGTGAGAACAACGGAAATCTACATTTTCATGCCGCTCATACTATGACCTCATCACGATCTGAATTTATTTAAGATCGCGGTGAGCGTGGTGCGATCTTGGTCTAGTGGGACTGGGGCTTAACGATAACGAGCGCTGATTTCCTAATGCACTTTCTTAATTCGGATATCGTACAATACAGCCTCATGGCATGCAAATGTGATGTTGTTTTTTTTTAAACTTGAGATAGTATTTTAAAGAACACCATATACAGTACTAAATTTTATCCTTGTATAAATATTATGAAACCAAAGCAGATTATTTATTAAATATTATAATGATAACAACTTTTTCAAGAATATAACAGTATATATAACAGCTTGAATTTTATTTTAAAGTGATTCAAAAGGTTTTAGTGGTAGCAATCTCAGCATCAACATGATTCAAAGGCCTCAATTCCAATAGGGAGTAGACGGTTAGTGGCAAATCAGAATAACGAAATATTTTTCAGTAATTACAAACATTTATGCCGGTTTGATTGGTTGATTTTTTTTGTTGTTGCTTGATACAAGGGTGACAAAAACTGCATGCATATTCAGGAGAAGAAACAAAAGAAAAAAGATGAATAGAGTAGGTGGACCAGGATACCATCATGAATTGCAACTGCAACTGAAAATTAAATATATAATACAGGGGCAAATATTTTGTCTTGCAACATGCCATCTATAGCTCCATGTTTATTTTATTTATACCCTTTTCTCTAAATCAGATGGTACGTCCCTTTTCCGACTAAACGTGGCTATTTAACATCCCGGACAATCAAGCGGACAGCCATAACCATTTAAACATTGGTTATACTGTTTGGTTAAGTAATATACAAGGTACAATTGGTACACCCAGCAATGTATAACGAACAACATGCACCCTCTCTTTAAAGGAAGTTTATGTGATAATACTCTTGATAAATCACAAAATTTGGAGCAAGATGTATAATTGTTATACAGTTATAAAGATTTAAAAAAAAAATACGGGTATATACAGTAAAGATTCATATTTGTAACATCGTGACCAGATAGGATTTAGAGATACTTACCATCAATTGAAATTTCACATTGTATAATTATTTTTAAAGAATAAATCAACGATAACGTTTGTACCGACACTAAAAGTCTTGTTGTTGTAGTTGTCTCCCTTTGTGACAATATCTGCATGCCAAAATCCACAAATTAGACCCCCCGAATTGACCTCTTTATACATTTTTGATTTTCATATGCTGTATATGGCAGTCATCTGATAACATTAAAGCAATAATATATTATGTTGCAATTAGTTTAACCTTTTTTCATAGATTGCCTGGACTATAATAGGTTTTCATGATGAAATGATAAATTCATGTTTTCTCCGTGAAAAAATGTGTTTCAGCATTCTATAAAAAAACAATTATTAGTATTGTTATATGTACATGTATATGTCCGTGTGTTGTTATTTCTCGTGTCGACTAGAGATAGAATCTCATGTGACTTATGGTTTCAAATGTTTTATAAAAGTGTGTCGTCTTAACAGTGAATAACGATTCCGTGAAAAATATTTGTTAAATGGGGAAATATTTTTTAAATTTATTTTATTTTAAAAAAAATATGAGTATTTAGTGTTTTCTTCGGAGTACGGATTGTATGACATAGCTATATAGGATGCAGTGTGACACAATACATTTTATGATATTTACTGTATCGTATGCCCTTAAGCTTCCTTCATGACTTATCCGTGCCTTTACAGTGATGGTGTTATGAAGTGCGGACCTTTTTTGGTTTTATTGGCAACTCCAAAGGGTGGGAATGTTTCAGATTTAGAATCCCTTAAAAAAAAAATTCAAAAATTTAACTTTGATATTTTTTTTAAGGTAGACTCGCTTGTAGCCAGCCATTTCCAAAATTATTGAGATCTGTACATTGGTTTAATCAACAATAGGCTCTAACAAATGTCATTTAAGAGCTAAACGAAATAATGATTGTATATGTAAGGTCTTCCTGAAAAATGTATACTGTTTGCATAGCTGTTTCCAAAACATAGACTATTGTTATCATTTTACATATAAAACCAATATATTCCCTCCATTCTAATGGTATCTAATATATAACACATGCACTACAGCGAATTAGATAAAAAAAAAGGACGACCATAGTTCAATTTCGTGTACTAATTCATTTTTATCTGTCCTTCGATGTATAATAGTTTACATTAATGTTTGAAATGCAGATGTGTATTATATTAATTTTGTCAATGGTGATATTGGCAACATGTGGGGAAGAGAAGTCGAAGCGCCTCCTTCTCAATGACCCTGATGTACTTGGCAATCGCTTATTGCATATTGAATCTTTGCTTCAGGATTTGCAGAAGGAACTAGCCGATGAAAAGTCGAAACACGAACAGAGCTTACAAAGTAAGTAGGAACTGAAACACATAGATATAGGAAGATGTGGTATGAGTGCCAATGAGACAACTCTCCATCCAAATAACAATTTATAAATTATAGTCAACCATTATAGGTCAAGGCAAGGTCTTCAACACGGAGCCGTGGTTCACATATGAGCTTTAGTTATTTTTCATCTTCACACTTTTTAATATGTTGTAGCTAATGTTGTTGCTGTTTCCGTTCCGTTAAATCTTTTTACAGGAAAGAGTTGTTGGCCCTATGCTGTACCCCCTATTGGAGGACAAGGGATTTTTGGTCGAGGTTTCCTTCCTTTAGATAAGTTGCCGATCAAGCCTGACGATCCATTAGCTGCACGTTTTTATTTCAGAGTTTTCTTTCTTCTAGATGAATAATCATCAATGGTTAACGATTTTCATCTAACCGGCTATTTACCCATAGCCAGGGCAAGGTTGATGAGTGTAAGGGTGTGTCAGTTTACCGGTTAAACTGGAATCCGCTCGTATTCGCTACATTCAAACTCTATGAAAAAAGAGTAGTAGTCAGCCGAGAACCAGCTTATTCACCGGTTTGCCTACACTCTGCATCTTTAGGGCCCTTACTGCTTGCTTCAAGATCACTTACAGTGAAGCTTGAGATAATATATCCAATTTACCATGCGCTGTCGCGGTTAGGCACTGTATACGTCTTCACAGTGTAGAGGCTATGTACTGACAGGAGAGGCTTAGGCCGTGTTCTCACTGATCTAAACTCTGTGTTGTGTAAAAAGTAAAATCACAAAAATACTGAACTCAAAGGAAAATCAATTCGGAAAGTCCATAATCACATGGCAAAATCAAATAACAAAACGCATCAAAAACAAATGGACAAGAACTGTCATATTCCTGATTTGGTACAGGCATTTTCAAATGTAGAATATGGTGGATTGAACCTTGTTTTATAGCTAGCTAAACCTCTCACTTGTATGACAGTCGCATCAAATTCCATTATATTGTCACCGATGCGTGAACAAAACAAACAGACACAATAGGTAAAAATGTCAAAAAATAGGGGTACAGCAGTCAACATTTTGTTATCATCTTAATCATTATAAAAAAAACAAATGTAACGAAGAAGCACAAAAAGGCATACATCAAATTTAACATCCTCATTTTGTTTATATTATACGATTTAATTTATCTATTTAAAATGTGCACCCATAAAGGATGGAGGGTATTAAGTACTGGTGTAAAATTGCGCGTTTGAAATTCGCACAGGTAGACATGAAATAATTTTGTCGTTTTTATGGTTTATGACGGAATATGGCATAAATACAGTCACGTAAAATAGATATAACAAAAACAGACTGAACAGTACATGTAATAATAATAGATAAAATAATAGTGTGGTTCAAAGTATGACGAGATACATAAGTACAGAGTCACGTCAAATGTATATCCCAAAAAATAGACATAACAGTAAAAGTAATATTAATCAGGGCCGTAAATTACACAGAGGCATGTAGGCAGTTGCCTCCTATTGCGGGCTCACTGACAAAAAAATGGAGAAAAAAAAAACACAGAAAAGAAAAAAAATGGTTAAGATCATGCATAATTTTTATAGCACTGGTTGTTGGTTAAAACAACAAGTTGGTTAATCATAATTTCATGCAGGTGTGTTCAATATTAGGATCTGAACGGTCGGTAACCAACTCAACTCCTTTGCACACATAAAATTTTCCCACCAAATACTATTGCATCTGCATACAAACAAGTGACAATGTTGGCAATATTGAATACATAGAAGTGCTAAAAAGATGGGATTTGTCCAGTCAGAAAAAAATCACCTAAGCATTTGACAAAGCCAGAATAAAACGTTTTTGGTGTATACAAACATTGTTACGTTTTAATAATTTGAACTTGATAGATAAAATTATGAGTTATTGAGTATGCATTTTCATTTTAAGGTTTGAAAATTGTATCTTTGAAACGAAGTCAAAATTAATTCGATTTGGACAGCCAAATAAGCCGGATAAACCACAAAAAAATGACCAACTTCAGGGGGCTTTCATTTTCAGTCTTTGCAAAATTTTCCCTAAACTTAAGTAAAAATATCTTGTACATAAAGAGTCATAAAGCAGAATAAAGCAAAAACAAATCTTTCTCTACCGGGACACGTAATCTTACTCTGGTTTATAACTGTTTTTAATAATATATAGTATGGAAAGAAGATGTAACCAAAGAAAATAAACAAAATGACAATAATACATAAATAACAACAGACTATACTAGCAGTTAACTGACATACCAGCTCCAGACTTCAATTAAACAGATTGAAAGATTATGATTTCATCATATGAATTACAGGCACAATCCTTTCCGTTAGGGGTTTAGTATCATACCATCATAACATATACATGTATGAGAAGAACATATGCCGTGTCATGCCAACAACTGGTTTTTTAATAAATGTGTTTAGTTCCTATGAAAAGACCCTATAAGTGAATCAATATTAACGCCAAAATATGCAATCTTTAATGAACACAAGAACACACCCGCGAAATCGCGGGCATTCAGAACGTAGTTTAAAGTATGTAAAGTATTGTTAGAAGAATTTTGTAAAATACTGAATGACTGGAGAATTATAGCAAAAGTATCATAAGGTTATTTGGGAGAGGATTTTTTTTTTTTTTTATCCCTCCACCTTTATTTTCAAAATTGCCAATTTTGGGTTTTCTATCAATTTCAATATGAACATACATTTAGTATTTTATGAACATTCAAGTAAGGAGCCTGTAATCCAGTGGTTGTCGTTTGTTTATGTGTTACATATTTGTTTTTCGTTCATTTTTTGTACATAAATAAGGCTAATTTTCTCGTTTGAATTGTTTTACATTGTTATTTCGGGGCCTTTTAAAGCTGAGTATGCGGTATGGGCTTTGCTCGTTTTTTGAAGGCCGTACGGTGACCTATAGTTGTTAATCTCTGTGTCATTTTGGTCTCTTGTGGAGAGTTGTCTCAACATGGCAATCATACCACATCTTCTTTTTTTTGTAATCAATGAATTTTGTAAAATATTTAATGACTGGAGAATTTCAGAAAAGGTATCAAAAGTTCACATGAATAATTTAAGCGCTTATCTGTATATTATGAACATTCATTACTATATAAATACAGTGTATTTACTTTCAATTCTAAGTTTACTAATCGATCCATGGTGATCATTGATATAGTATAGAGGGGGGGACAAGGGGGTCCCAATAACAGCAAAACAGCAAATTGATTTGGCTCATAACAGATAACAAGGAATTAGAATGGACAAAAACAGATAACAGTAAATGAAATATTAAAATATTTCGGTCTTTGACAAATCCACGTGGACAAATCAGTATTTCTTATTACGGATATAATCCTTTGTAATGCATTCCATTTTTTATGACTATGTTTTTAGTATTAATTTATGTATCTAGAATGTGTTTAAATTACAGTACTACTCAATATATTATAATATTTTTATCCGCTCGTTTACGGAACGTATTATGGTATACTGTTGTCAACATGTCGGACATTAACTCAAAAACTCTTGCATTAAACTTTGGGAAATTGTAAATATCTATTGACGTGAGCTCCTTTTTTTTTTTTTTTTTATAAATTTTAGATTTTAAGTTTCTGGGTAATGGGTTTTTATTCAATAAAATGGATGTTTTTTTTTCAGTTTTCTGATAATATCTCAAAAATGCTTTCACAAAGCAAGGATTTTTGGTGAATTGTTTATATCTATTAACATGAGGTAACTTTCAATTTTTATAAATTTTAGATTTTACGTTTCCAAGTTAACGGGTTTTATTAATTAAAAAGGGGTGATTTTCTAGTTTTCAGACATTAACACAAAAATGTTTTCAGCAGTTCTCATGAAACGTTGGTGTATTGTTTATATATATATATTGACTGAAGCTCCCTTTGTTGCTAATCAAAAGAGTGACCTAAAAGAGTTTAAATATTCTGACTTTTTCTAAATGACCATTTAATGAGGTGTGTGAATTTTTCTTAATAAAACTATGAGACAAAGTGGTATATAGGGTAGAAAAATCAAAAGCACCAATTATAAGCATGCAATTTATCAAGTACTTCGAACGAATTTTGACCTTCTAAAAGCAATTTATTCCACTATTTTCAAAGGCCTTATTTGAACAATTTTTTTATCAGCTGAGGTTTTTGATTGTACCAAGTGTACTAGTAAGTCGAATACATAGTTTAGTAGGGAAACAATGGCTTGAAACGAAATAAATCTTTGTTTGTAATGAGTTATGTACAGCTTCGGACCCAAGTACATGGTTGGAACTTTCATTGTACAATGCATTTGGTTCTGCTTTGAAAAGAATCACAGAGCTGAGTCTATGTACCATATTACAATGTATATAAAAGGTTAAGTGGTTGTTAGGACCTAGTCCTTAATTGAGATCGTTGTCAGATATTCCTGGCCATATGTTTTCCTTTTTGTCATATTAAGAATTGTTTTAATTTAATATGTTCGTACGGAAAACAAGGAACATTATTCTCATACAAAAAATTAAGATAATTCTTAATACACATTCATAAAAAAAAAATGGAATTTATTACAAAGGATAATCATAAGATATACTTGAATTGTCCTGGACCTGACTTCGTTGATGGGTATATGTTAATGGAATCCTTCTCTGAATACGGGACAAACGTATTAGTAGTGGTAGACCCCAATGGCCAATGATCTTCAATTAATACCGAATATTGACTGTCAAAAAAAATGCTAACATTCCAATTTTCAATAACAGCTAACAGCAAATACATTATCACAATAACAGATAACAAAAAAACTAAAAGCCCAATAACAGCTAACAAAGAATAAGACAATAACAGCTAACAGCAAATATATTTTCAAAATAACAGATAACAAAGAATTAAATTGCCCCATAACAGCATAACAGTTAAACTCCTTGCCCCCCTAAAGAAACATATGAAAATAATGCCAATAATCACATAGTGATGATTTATATATTGTCACATCTGTTTTTTTATAAGGTGCTTTAAGGTAAGAGTTTTTCTCATTGTTGAAGGTGGTACGGTAACTTATAGTTGCTAACTTGGTCAGTTGGTCACTTGTGAAGAGTTGACTTATTGGCAAGCATACCATGCAAGTCTTCTCTTGTAAAAATTATTTTCCCATTTCAATAAGACAAAGGATAGCACATTTAGTTGGAAAAAAATAATAATACAGAAAATGTACCTAATACGTTATTAATTTAGCTCTAATAATTCAACGAATGTATTTAACTGGATTTCATTTAGTTTGTCATGAGAGATACATTTGCAGTGTTTCTTTTGTTTCTTGTTGTTCCGTTGATATTCCGTTGATATTCTGATGTTATCGGAATTAAATGGGAATAAAGACGACATCATTATTACCTGCATTTTTTGTGTATAATTAAACATTTTAAAAATGACACAAGAAGTCGATGGTTCATAAAATAAAACATGACTTAGTTGAGAAGTTACCTCATTGTCAATCATACCACATCTTCATTTTTATATAATTTTTATATATAATTAATATACCTGTATGGCATCAAAATGTTTGTTTTAAGTAATGTGAACAACTTGTTATTATATACCAGATACAATTAATACGTTAACTTTAATATTAAGTAACTATGTAAAACAAAGATACACATTTTCCTATTTATCTATTCAATAGATCAAGGATCAACCTACATACGATGGGGACGAAATGATTGTGTCGCACAAAATACAGAGCTTATATATAAAGGTAATCTTAAAAACTGGTTGCTTATTGTCTTCAATCCTAAGTACAATGTATATGTTCACGGCCGACACTCGGGTAACCGAGAGATTGGTCGGTTAATCTATATTGAGTATGCGGCTATATGGGAGATTGGTCTGTTACTCGGGTTGGTTATACGTCTGTTAAGAGTAAAACGCACAATTTAATGTTAAACTGTATCAAATATACAGATTTTTGGCATATTATAAGAACCAAATCAAAAAAAGAAAAGTGTCTGACAAAATGATATCTATCATAGAACATTTTCCACTTGTAAAAACATTTCATAGTCTACGCAGTTTTCAGTAAAATTAAAAGGCGTCGCGCACGTATGTAGTATTTATGCTTATACGCATAGGAATTTTTTAATAAAAGTCGAAACAAACAATTTTAGATATCATTTAAAGGACACAAAATAGTACTTTGGGTCTAAAAAATAAATTTGCATTGGTGAATATTTCATAATTGTAATATAACGTGAATATTACCACGTTTTAGTGAAAATTATGGGAATAAAGTCTGTTAATGGGTTGGACAATTGAAATTGTGTCAGTTAAGAGTTATTTAGCCACAGTTATTTTTGCTACCTTTATATTTTCCCATAGAAAAAGTTAAGAATGAGATATTCCTAAGTAATAAAAAAAAATGATAATACGGTGCAACAGTATCCTACGGAAGCGAATAAGCGCCACACATTTTAAAAAAAATCTTTCTTCCTATATTTGCGTTATAACGCAGACCTCAAATATCTTGATTGCAATTGTTCATTAAGTTTTGTAAAAAAATGTCCGTCTGTCATTCATTTCGGTTGTGATTTACTAGTAAGAGCATTTTTATTTTGACTTTCTTTGCATTTTATTGAAGGGTGTCACTTCAATATAGCGTGATATAAATTGGCCGCTGGAATATGCATGAATTTATTATTAATGTTTTCAATCAGCCACAATTTTTGTGTCTGTTCAAAGTAGCACGTTCTCAAATCCGACTGAAATTGTCTTTCTAATACAACACAGGGTATAGGTTAAATAAATATAAACTGTACATCTGTCCAGTGCATATAACGTGTTGTCATTCTCATATGCACATGATATTTGTCACTGGACGAAAAACCCTAATTCGTAAGCATCCTCCAATTGGTTCTTTATTTCTATTACTTAATCATATGTTGTTTACAAAAAAAAGTAAAATCACAAAAATAATGAACTTAGAGGAAAATCAATTCGGAAAGTCCATAATCACATGGCAAAAGCAAATAACAAAACGTATCAAAAACGAATGGACAAGAACTGTCATATTCCTGACTTGGTACAGGCATTTTCAAATGTAGAAAATGGTGGTGGATTAAACCTGGTTCTATAGCGCTAACCCTCTCACTTTAATGACAGTCTCAAAAACTTTCGTTATATTTACATTGATGGCGTTAAATAAACAGACACAATAAATAAAATAGTCAAAATATGGGTACATCAGTCATCATCGTATAACAATTTTAAAATGAACAATTTAACAGAACACAAAAGCATCTACTATCTACGAACACATTCATTGATTTGAGTGTCTGACATCAGAAAATTTTATACGTCACATAAATTTGTCGTTCAATGTGCATACAAACGATTTTAAAATTTTCATAGGCAATGTTAGTCATTCTCAAGAAGTAAATGGAAAGGAGCGAATGCAGCTACATTTGGTCATCTTAAGTTTTAATACATTTTATTCCGTTTATTTCCTTTCTTCATAAGTGTAGAGGAGAACGGCAGTTGTCCGCATGTAAACTTCTAGCATTTGTTACCAATATGAGTACATCGCAATCCGTTACTGTTTCAACGCCCAAGGGTGTTTCATGTGTGTATTCTTAAACAATTATTATTTTTTCTCTCTTTTTTAGCAATGCATCACTCTCTACTGTCCTTATCTACTATTCTATATTCTGCTACTCCATCCAGATTATCGTGTATACCATGAGGGTTCGGATTGGGGGTGTTGTTTATTTCTGTATTCTTTAAATTGTTATGTCACGTTTCTTCCGTGACGTTTTTTCCTTTTACCTTTTATTTATCTTACTCATTATTCTTTCTCTATTCTTTATATTTTAGCATCCCAATATATTTTATTTACTGATGTTTAGTTACATCACCACGTTTATCTCTGATTTATATACTGGTTACCAATGTAGATGACAAGTTGGTGTCATGCATGACAATTAAACAGAATCCACATTACATATGAGACCATTCTTGGATGAAATTAACATTACTTTAATCTTACACTTTTTGAAACCGTTTTTATCAATTTTCTTTTTCCATTGTTTAAATTGTTCATTGTTCACAGTGGCGGATCCAGCCATTAAAAAAAGGGGGGTTTCCAACCCAGAGTAAAAGGGGGCGGGGGTTCCAACTATATGCTCCCATTCAAATGCATTGATCGGCAGAAAAAAGGGGGGGTTCCAACCCCCGGACCCCCCCCCCCCCCCCCCATGGATCCGCCACTGGTTCATGTGTTGTTTCCGTATATTTCATGTTTCATTGCTCATGTGTTGCTTCCGTATATTTCATGTTTCATTGCTCATGTGTTGCTTCCGTATATTTTAGCCGCTCGTTTTTAGCCTACCCATTTGATCCGATAACACCCCATATAGCAATAAAATTATACTTTTATTGCCATTCATAACTCTTAACAGACCAATTAACAGACCGGGTTTTATACATCCGACCCATTAACAGACCAGGTTTTTATTAAAGATTAATTTATGTCACCAAAATACAGATTTTCGTGAAGATTTTTCACACAATGATTTCAGTATGGTTAACAAACATAATGCCTGTCTTTTTTCGATGTTTAAAATATTGCATGCACGTAAATTCAACCAACGTGTCATTTTGTGTACAGTTTGTGTGTGTAAAATGTGTATAAATTTATTGATGAGTAACCCGCCTTTTCATTTTATAGATCGTGCATTGAAGCTAGAAAAATAATAATTACACCACTGGATTCAGTACATTGAATTGTTTTGTTAGATAGAATATTTTTTCTGATAAATATATATTTAAAAAGTTATACAGTGAAACATGCTGAACTTTCAATGATTTTCTCGATAACACCTGATTAACAGACTTTAGCTAACCCGATTAACAGACCAACCGCCGATATAGCCGCATACTCAATATAGATTAACCGACCAAACTCTCGGTTAGCCGAGTGTCGGCCATGATGTTGTTTCTTTTAAACGACCACAGTCGAGGTCGTCACTTGTTTACTACATGTAGTAATCTGAAACAATACATTTAAAAAAACCATGATTGAAGTTTGTTATGTGATTCAATATAAAAAAAAAGGACTTATGTATTTGTATAAATTTGTTTACTTGGTGGTTTTTTTTAATAAAAAGAACATCGAAAAGTTATTCTATTGCAAGTATTTAGTTATCCATTGTTGGCTCGTTGTTGAATGTTTCTGACTGAGAATAGCTATAAAGCGCTGTTTCTTTACTTTATCGTTATATATACCAGTCTGTAATGATACTCATCTATAATACTAAAATTACGAGGTCCAATTTGTTAGCCGTCATCACGTAAAAACGACGAATCACAGAATTCAACTTTATATATAACTAATATAGTACAAAGGTGTAGATTAAAAATTACACCACTCCAGGCCCTTTTGTTTTCCATGTAATTAATATTGCCAATAATTAAGAAGTTCCGGGTCGAGTCCGCTACCGATACCAATAGTATATTCACCTGTTACCTATTACCTTATCTGTACGTTCCGCATCTGACAGGCGCACCACCAAACGTTGTTTTCAGGATTAATATGCTATATACACGGGTCATAACCACAGGGTTGACACTACTAAATTGTCAAATTGTTACCTATTGTAGTATTTTAATTAGTAAGACTTTCTAAGATAACAATACGAATGCTAAAAATCTGGACTAAAAATAAGGCGTATAGCCGGTACAGTTTTCAATTTGTTAGTGGGCATGACGTAAAACAGCGAAGCAAAGAATTCAACTGTATTTATAACTTATATAGGACAATGCTGTTGATTAAAAAATACTCCATTCCAGGACCTTTTGTTTTCCAAATAATTAATATTATTGTTTCAGTTCGACGGGTTCAAACAGAAAGACTTGAAAGCAGAGAAAAAACTGTGTATCTTATAATCGGCATGACTTTATCAGATGACAATACTAATACTAAAATAAGGCTTGCACATAGTTATATACTATAATTCAGTCACGTACCCGTGATATCACGGGTGTGTTCTAGTAAATAATTAATTTTCAATAGTATTATAAGTAAACATTTGTTCTTTTTTATGGCAAATTAGTAGTTCAGAACAGATATTATATCATCATAATTATCTTTCTCTGCAATTTAGAGAAACAAAATATTTCTTTTTTTCAGATGTTATAAGCAACAGTTATTATAAGATTGGAAATAAATTTTTAAATGAGCTCAAGTTACTTAAAGCTGCGACAAAAATATAAGAAATATGGTATAGGGATTTTCATTTTTTTAATTTTAATAGTTTTGGATATCAACATTTGATTAAGGCCATAATTGTATTATAATACTGAACTAAATATGCAATAATTCTACTGTTGCTGCAATGCTTTGGTTTTAGAGTCTATTTGTTAATTAGTATATTCTTGTCTTGATAAGAACCACAACCGAATCTTGTGTCTGTCATAATATCGATATTTTTTCCCAGTTTAATTCTGTTAAAAAATGTAGTTTCGTATATTAAGGTTATGCTGCAGGAGAAAAGTATTTCTACAGTTCAAGTTATAGAGGTGGTGCATCAAATATGCTGTGCCTCCCAGATGACCCAGAGCTCAGTAATAGAACAGCTTCAACTAACAGCCAAATTTATGGAACTGAATTTGAAGACAATGACCTGGTAACTGGTGCATTAAATGAAGACGTTTCGTGTGCCTTATGTAGAAGTACCAACACGTCGTCAACGGTGATGTTTCCAGGACGAAAAACATGTTATTCCGGTTGGAAAGAAGAATACAATGGAGTCCTAGCGTCCAGTGCCCACAGTCACAACCCATCACCATATATATGTGTTGATGCTCACCCATCTTATGTGAATGGAGGTCAGAGAAATAACGACGAACATCGTCTGTACGTCTCAAATTTGAAATGTGGATCAATACCATGCCCTCCATACACGGATAATGTGCAGGTGAACTGTGTGGTATGTTCTAAATAAAAAAAAATTTGTATTAATGAGTTTCATGAGTTTTCATAAAAGAGGGGCGGAAGGTACCAGAGGCCGGGAATCTAAACTATAAGTTTACGTTTACTATAATTACGAAAATAAACCGACAACGCTATGAAAAAAAGAACAGACAGACAGACAGAAAGACAACCAATAGTACATAGAACACGACATAAAAAAACAAAGTCTGAGCAAGACGAGCCCTACCAAAAAAACTAAGCACTACGAAAGGTTAAGCCAATCCTGCTACACACGTTGCACCCGCCGTGCTGCTCATGTTATTACAAACCTGGTAATAAGGATAAAGTCGATATGAAAACAGTTAAAACATCCTTTTTTGCATTAATCATTAAACACTCACTAAGTTGAATATCCCAATCGGTATATACAAATTAAGATTCTAATCTGATCACCAAAGATCTAAACGAGAGTCAAAACATACTAACAGAATATGCAAACTCAGTCTAAATAAACTGACAACGCCATTGTTAAAACAGAAACAGATAAATAGCAGTATCAAAAAAACACAAAAGACAACACATAAAGCCTGATATTAAGCCCACCACGATCCCGAACATAAAACTGAGGATGATCGCAGATGCGTCGGAAGGGTAAGCAAATACTGCTCAACATTTGACAACTATAGTATTGCTCATTGTAAGTACAAATCTGGTACTACGTCTTATATATTCGGTTATTACTTGGAATAGGCGACAGGAGTATATATAGTTACGACAATTGGAACATAGCTGCTATCATCTGTGATACAGATATTCCATAATGGTCAACTCGTGATGGCGTCCGTGAAATCATCATAGGGATGGTAATTGAAATAAAAAAGGAAAACAAACAGTTTTATCTTTATAAAACACGCGGGACAGGACATGAAACACCTATGAACAACACTAACAAACGACTACCACTGAAAAACAGATGAAGCAGTTTTTGATCGAGAAATAAGCTTACCTCTGTTAATTATCTTCGTATAGTATGCATATGCACAGGCTTAACACACAATTTGAGAGTCGCTCGTCTTATTCAATATATCGACGAAAAGACTAAATGTGGACTATACCACCTTATTTTTGTACAATCATCATTGTTATTTTCACTAGGATACTAGTATATGAGATATAAGCAATATTTGAAAAAAAGTGGTAATTGAGTTTCTGACCAACATTAATATAGTCAAATTATTAACGTACTTATCTGCACGAGCTTGATTCATATTAGCAACACAACAAATCGTTCAGTAGGGTGTATACTTAGTACCAATTGGAATGCTAACTCTGTTGTCATACCAATCGTCCAAACTCAACAAATATTCATATGGTGTCGATCAAATAATCTTATTTTTTGCGTATGTGTTGTTGGGATCAGTGGGGTTCTTCGCACAGTCAGAATTTTCATAACCGAAAACATGGAATTGTTATTTACGATTCGACTGTTTCATGAGACAATGAAGTCAATCTTTCAATTACTATATGCAATTTAAGTGTAAAGCATAGAAAATCAGAAGCTTGAAATATGTACATGAATTTATATGGGGTGTTCTGTTGATCAAGTTAGCAGTTCCCTGTTGGCTTCTATGACTGTTATCATTAATACCGAGTGTGAATTTTTATTGTTATACGACGTTTCTCGGTATTTTGTACTTACAACATTCATGATTTTATTTTTGAGGTTTTTATTATGGTTTCGGTTGGATTACCTATTATGTCTTATCGTTTGTAGTCCAAAATATTATAATAACATAAACGGTACCAACTTTTCTGCACTAGATGCGCATTTTGATAATAAATGCTTCTTAGGTGATGCTCGAGGTCAAGTTATTTGAAAATTCAAAGCTTCTTAACAGATGCAGAGCTATAAACCAAAAGGAACAAAATCTTACAGCCAAAGCAGAGCATGGAATCAGAATTTAGCATTAGAGAGATACATTGCATAATTTTAGATAATTTTCAAAAACTCTGTAGTTCAGGAAATTTCAATAATACAAAACCCGTATTTTCATGCCAGTACCGACGTATAAAATTGCCTTTCAATACCATCATTGTCATGAAAATTGTTTGAACGAGTATTCTGTTAATAATTGTGTAAAGTTCGCAATTGCATGTTAGTTACGTAAGCGTGTCACTGTTTTTGATATTATGTGGTGCTTGTCGTAGATGTGATATGTTCGTTGTTGTTCAGCGGTTTGCATGTTGTGTTCACTATTTTATTATTTATTTGTGCGTTTCTCTGTGATGAATGTTTTTGCGTGTGTTTGTGCTGTATTTCTGTCAGATTGTTTTGTCATTTTAGCAATATTGTTTTCACAATGTCATAAAACGGGGGCTTTGGCCAGTCATTAAACCAGGGTCAACCCACCAGTTTTTTGTAAATATCCTGTACCAAGTCAGGAATTTGGCAGTTTTTATCAAAGATTGTTTTCTCTCAATCGATTTATGACTTTTAAACAGCAGTCTACTTCCGTTGCCTTTATCTAAAGTGCAAAGTATTGGTTTACGGCATATGGTTTTGATTGTAAAAATGTGTAGTTAATGCGACACAAAACAAACTTTAGAGCGATGTATTGTTTTTTTTCGAAAAAACACTGGATACAATATACTAATGTGTAACGAATTCCTGCGTACAGAATGATTCATACTTCCTCAATTTATCTCAAATTTGGTGGAAAACCTCAGTTTTGACCAAGAAATTTTGTTTTATCTAATATATTTTTAGCAGTCATCTTGTTCCTAATAAAAATAGTTGTTCTAATCAAATACCAAACACCCCTTCGAACAATCGCATATCGAATGACTGAAAAATTGCACTCATAGAAATTAGGAAAATTATCATTAAAAACAAACGATTTATTTAAAATAGGAAAAAACATTCCTCACGGTCCTTTTATAATGTTAATTATAACAAGACTATTTCCCTTAGAGGTCACTTTTTGGCGCGAAATGTACAAAAAATCTTTAACTTTTTCTACTCAGCGGTATCAACACATCTGTTTAACTAACATGATCTACAACAGAGTTAAAACAACAGTTATTGACTGAGTATCGAAATAGATACATATCTTCTAAGGCTGAATAATCTTTTATTTTGTCCTTCTCTCTAGGACGTTTCGTGTCTACTGTTACTGATCTTTAAAAAGTGGAATCACAAAAATACTGATCTCCGAGTAAAATTCAAAACGGAAAGTCCCTAATATCAAATGGCGAACTCAAAGCACAAACACATTGAACAATGGATAACAACTGTCATATTCCTGACTTGGTACATGCATTTTCTTATGTTGAAAATGGTGGATTGAACTTGGTATATAGCTAGCGGAACCTCTCTTTTATGAAAGTTACATCAAATTTAATTATATTGACAACGATGCGTAAACAAAACAAAACAGACATAATAGGTAAAAAGGTCAAAAATAGGGCTACAGCAGTCAACATTGTGTGATAATCTTAATCATAAAAAAAAAACAAAAACAAAAAAAACTAGATTTGCCATTGCAAGCAATAGCGGATGGCACCCTTTCCCCATTGCCAGGCCAGCGGCAGCCATTCAGAAAAATTTTGCTGTTTCCATGGCAACGGCGGCCATTTTGAAAATTCGAAACTCAAAAGTTAAGTCTACATAAGCTAGGCAACATTTGTTATAAGTTTCATTAAATTTAAAGCATTTGGAAGTTTTTCATAATTGTGCTGTTCCCATGGTAACGGCGGCCATTTTGAATATTCCAAAGTCAAACCCCCGCTGCAATTTTTGCCCTCCATAATCATATACCATTTAATGTCTCTAGAATAAATTTAACATTGATGTT
This sequence comes from Mytilus galloprovincialis, assembly GCF_965363235.1. Classification (NCBI taxonomy): domain Eukaryota; kingdom Metazoa; phylum Mollusca; class Bivalvia; order Mytilida; family Mytilidae; genus Mytilus; species Mytilus galloprovincialis. Next base: position 2,283,157 of record NC_134846.1, on the reverse strand, counting down.
CTGGAATGTTCTGTGAAAATTCAAAGTTTTGACCTTTTTGCATTGTTTCCAAGGTAACAACAGATATTTTGGAAATTCCAACGCCAAATTCCACATCTTCCAATGTTGCTCATCGTTACTGTGAAGTTTTATGAAGTTTTAGAGCATTTTGATATTTTTGAAATTTTTGGTGTAGTTTCCATGGCAACATAGTAGTTCCAATGAGTGCCAAAATCATCCAGCACCTGTATATGGCCGGCACCTACATTGTATCAAAATATAATGTTTCTGAGTTTAAGCATATCAAAACAGTTCATCAAAACAAAAAACAGGATTTTTTCACATTTGTTTCGTTTCCATGGCAACGGCAGCCATCTTGATGGTGCCATACCCCACTGCACTATAGAATGTGGTGGTCTACATTATGGTATAGTTCCATCAATATTGTTCAAGCCAATTCCGAGAAATAGAATGGACAAAAAAGTGTGGAAGAATAAAAATAATAACTAAATTTGCCATTGCAAGCAATAGCGGATGGCACCCTTTCCCCATTGCCAGGCCAGCGGCAGCCATTTAGAAAAAAATTTGCTGTTTCCATGGCAACGGCGGCCATTTTGAAAATTCGAAACTCAAAAGTTAAGTCTACATAAGCTAGGCAACATTTGTTATAAGTTTCATTAAATTTAAAGCATTCTGAAGTTTTTCATAATTTTGCTGTTCCCATGGTAACGGCGGCCATTTTGAATATTCCAAAGTCAAACCCCCGCTGCAATTTTTCCCTCCATAATTATATATACCATCATATACCATTTAATGTCTCTAGAATAAATTCAACGTTGATGTTCTGGAATGTTCTGTGAAAATTCAAAGTTTTGACCTTTTTGCATTGTTTCCATGGTAAAAACAGATATTTTGGAAATTCCAACGCCAAATTCCACATCTTCCAATGTTGCTCATCGTTACTGTGAAGTTTCATTAAGTTTTGAGCATTTTGATATTCTTGAAATTTTTGGTGCAGTTTCCATGGCAACATAGTAGTTCCAATGAGTACCAAAATCAACCAACACCTGTATATAGTGGGCACCTACATTGTATTAAAATATAATGATTCTGAGTTTAAGCATATCCAAACAGTTCACCAAAAGACAAAACTGGATTTTTTCACATTTGTTCTGTTTCCATGGAAACGGTAGCCATCTTGAACCATTCCATGCTTACTGCAACTCTGCACGTGGGGGTCCTTACTATAATAGAGTTCCATCAACATAGGTCCATTGGATTTCGAGAAATCACCTGGACAAAATTTGTTGCAAGAAAAAAAAAAATAATAAGAACTAGATTTGCCATTGCAAGCAATAGCGGATGGCACCCTTCCCCTATTGCTAGGCGAGCGGCAGCCATTTTGAAAATTCCAAAATCATACAGTGCATCTACTCATGCCAATTGTCAATTTTGTAAAGTTTCATTAAGTTTGGAGAACTTTGAAATTTTTCAAATTTTTGCTGTTCCCATGGTAACGGCGGCCATTTTGAATATTCCAAAGTCAAACCCCCGCTGCAATTTTTTCCCTCCATTATCATATATACCATCATATACCATTTAATGTCTCTAGAATACATTTAACATTGATGTTCTGGAATGTTCTGTGAAAATTAAAAGTTTTGACCTTTTTGCATTGTTTCCATGGTATCTACAGATATTTTATAAATTCCAACGCCAAATTCCACATCTTCCAATGTTGCTCATCGTGACTGTGAAGTTTCATAAAGTTTGGAGCATTTTGATATTTTGGGAAATTTTTGGTTTAGTTTCCATGGCAACATAGTAGGTCCAATGAGTGCCAAAATCATCCAACACCTGTATATAGTGGGCACCTTCATTGTATTAAAATATGATGATTCTGAGTTTAAGCATATTCAAACAGTTCACCAAAACAAAAAACAGAAATTTTTCACATTTGTTTGGTTTCCATGGCAACGGCAGCCATCTTGATGCTGCCATACCCCACTGCACTATAGAATGTGGTGGTCTACATTATGGTATAGTTCCATCAATATTGTTCAAGCCAATTCCGAGAAATAGAATGGACAAAAAAGTGTGGAAGAATAAAAATAATAATAACTAGATTTGCCATTGCGAGCAATAGCGGATGGCACCCTTCCCCATTGCCAGGCCAGCGGCAGCCATTTAGAAAAATTTCGCTGTTTCCATGGCAGCGGCGGCCATTTTGAAAATTCCAAACTCAAAAGTGAAGTCTACATAAGCTAGGCAACATTTGTTATAAGTTTCATTTAATTTAAAGCATTTTGAAAATTTGATGTTTTTTCATATTTTTGCTGTTTCAATGGTAACGGCGGCCATTTTGAATATTCCAAAGTCAAACCCCCGCTGCAATTTTTTCCCTCCATAATCATATACCATCATATACGATTTAATGTCTCTAGAATAAATTGAACATTGATGTTCTGGAATGTTCTGTGAAAATTCAAAGTTTTGACCTTTTTGCATTGTTTTCATGGTAACAACAGATATTTTGGAAATTCCAACGCCAAATTCCACATCTTCCAATGTTGCTCATCGTTACTGTGAAGTTTCATTAAGTTTTGAGCATTTTGATATTTTTGAAATTTTTGGTGTTGTTTCCATGGCAACATAGTAGTTCCAATGAGTGTCAAAATCATCCAATACCTGTATATAGTGGGCACCTACATTGTATTAAAATATAATGTTTCTAAGTTCAAGTCTATCCAAACAGTTCGAGAAAACAAAAAACTGGATTTTTTTACATTTTTTTAGTTTCCATGGTAACGGTAGCCATCATGCACATGTCAAAAGTCCACTGCACAACTTTTCATGGTCGTCCTTATTATAGTAGAGTTTAACCTACATTGGTCCATTGGATTCCGAGAAATAAGCTGGACAAAATCGGTGGAAGAAAAATAATAAGAAAAAAAAGAAACGTAGAATAACAATACGTCACCCCAACTCCGTTGAGGGTGCCATAATAATATGAAAAAAAGAAACGAACAATAACAATATGTCACCCCAACTCCGTTGAGGGTGCCATAACTAGATTTGCCATTGCAAGCAATAGCGGATGGCACCCTGCCCATATTGACACTAAACTGCAGCTATTTTTGTCAGTCAATGCACATAACGAAATAACAACACATTTGTCTGTAAAATCGAATACATTATTTACATCAAAGGTTTGTACAATGAGATCCACTGGGTACCGATCGCAGTGAAGACGTTGGAAAATAGTTTCAAAAATGATATTTACATTTCAAACCTTGATTTGGTAAAGAGAACAATTTATTTATTTATTAAAGCAGTCGTTTTAACATGGTACAATATAGCCATAAGTAAAGAACATTATTCACATCAAAGGGAAGTACGAATATATTGGTTTCGTTCAGAACATGGTGAAAACATAAAGAAATGAAAACGAAATCATTATTTACATCCCGAACCTCATTTTAGTTAAAGGAAACAATGTATTCATTGTTCCTGCAGCCGTAGAAACATGATATAAAAAGAAATCAAAACCATTATTTACATTAAAGGTTTGTACGAATAAAAAGGTTTTGTACAGAACATGGTAAAATCATTAGGAAATGAAAACAAAATCATTATTTACATCCCGAACCTCATTTTGGTGAAGGAAACAATGTGTTCACTGTGATTCCTTCCGTTATAAGATGGTGGAGTATTATATATAAAGGTCATCGAAAACAATATTTACATCAAAGGTGAGTACGATGAGATCCACTGGGTACTGAACTCAGCTGAAATGTTGGAAAATAGTTTCATAATGATATTTACATTTCAAACCTTGATTTGGTAAAGCGAATAATTCATTCATTTATTAAAGCAGTCTTTTAAACATGGTAAAATTCAGTATATAGGAAAGAACATTATTTACATCAAAGGGAAGTACGAATATATTGGTTTCGTTCAGAACAAACACGGTAAAAACATAAGGAAAAGAAAACGACATCAATATTTACATCCCGAAGCTCATTTTGGTGAAGGGAACAATGTATTCACTGTTCTTCCTCCCGTTAAAAAATGGCGAAATATATACAAAGGTCATCGAAAACAATATTTACATCAAAGGTGAGTACGATGAGATCCACTGGGTATTGAACACAGTGAAGACGATGGAAAATAGTTTCAAAAATGATATTTACATTTCAAACCTTGATTTGGTAAAGAGAATTTATTTATTTATTAAAGCAGTCGTTTTAACATGGTACAATATAGCCATAAGTAAAGAACATTATTTACATCAAAGGGAAGAACGAATATATTGGTTTCGTTCAGAACATGCTAAAAACATAAAGAAATGAAAACGAAATCATTATTTACATCCCGAACCTCATTTTAGTTAAAGGAAACAATGTATTCACTGTTCCTGCAGCCGTAGAAACATGATATAAAAAGAAATCAAAACCATTATTTACATTAAAGGTTTGTACGAATAAAAAGGTTTTGTACAGAACATGGTAAAATCATTAGGAAATGAAAACAAAATCATTATTTACATCCCGAACCTCATTTTGGTGAAGGAAACAATGTATTCACTGTTATTCCAAACGTTATAAGATGGTGAAGTATTATATATAAAGGTCATCGAAAACATTATTTACATCAAAGGTGAGTACGATGAGATCCACTTGGTATTGAACACGGCGAAGACGATGGAAAATAGTTTCAAAAATGATATTTACATTTCAAACCTTGATTTGGTACTGTAAAGAGAACAATTCATTCATTTATTAAACCAGTCTTTTAAAAATGGTAAAATACAGCATATAGGAAAGAACAATATTTACATCAAAGGTGAGTACGATGAGATCCACTGGGTACTTACTGCACGCAGCGAAGACGTTGGAAAATAGTTTCAAAAATGATATTTACATTTCAAACCTTGCTTTGGTAAAGAGAACAATTCATTCATTTATTAAACCAGTCTTTTAAAAATGGTAAAATACAGCATATAGGAAAGAACATTATTTACATCAAAGGGAAGTACGAATATATTGGTTTCGTTCAGAACAAACACGATAAAAACATAAGGAAAAGAAAACGAAATCAATATTTACATCCAAAAGCTCATTTTGGTGAAGGGAACAATGTATTCATTGTTCTTCCTGCCGTTAAAAAATGGCGAAATATATACAAAGGTCATCGAAAACAATATTTACATCAAAGGTGAGTACGATGAGATCCACTGGGTACTTACTGCACGCAGCGAAGACGTTGGAAAATAGTTTCAAAAATTATATTTACATTTCAAACCTTGCTTTGGTAAAGAGAACAATTCATTCATTTATTAAACCAGTCTTTTAAACATGGTAAAATATAGCCAGTAAGAAAAAACATTATTTACATCAAAGGGTAGTACGAATATATTGGTTTCGTTCAGAACAAACACGGTAAAAACATAAGGAAAAGAAAACGAAATCAATATTTACATCCCGAAGCTCATTTTGGTGAAGGGAACAATGTATTAACTGTTCTTCCTCCCGTTAAAACATGGCGAAATATATACAAAGGTCATCGAAAACAATATTTACATCAAAGGTGAGTACGATGAGATCCACTGGGTACTGCACGCAGCGAAGACGTTGGAAAATAGTTTCAAAAATGATCTTTACATTTCAAACCTTGCTTTGGTAAAGAGAACCATTCATTCATTTATTAAACCAGTCGTTTAAACATGGTAATAAAGACATCAGAAAAAAAAACTTTATTTACATCAGAGAAAAACGAATATTGGTTTCGTTCAGAACATGGTAAAACATAAAGAAATGAAAACGAATCATTATTTACATCCCGTACCTCATTTTGGTGAAGGGAACAATGTATTCATTGTGATTCCATTCGTAATAAGATGGTGAAGTATATACAAAGGTCATCGAAAACATTATTTACATCAAAGGTACGTACAATGAGATCCGCTGGGTATTGAACGCTGTGAAGACGTTTGGAAATAGTTTCAAAAATGATATTTACATTTCAAACCTTGATTTGGTAAAAAGAACAATTCATTCATTTATTAAACCAGTCGTTTAAACATGGTAACAAAGCCATCAGAAAAGAACAGTATTTACCTCAAAGAGAAGAACGAATATCGGTTTCGTTCAGAACATGGTAAAAACATAAGGAAATGAAAACGAATCATTATTTACATCCCGTACCTTGTTTTGGTGAAGGGAACAATGTATTCACTGTTCCTACAGCCACGAAAACATAGTGAAATATAAACAAAAGAAATTAAAAGCATCATTTACATTAAAGGTGTGTACGAATATAAAGTTTTCGTGGAGACCGTCGATTTGGGGCTTGGAACAATGTATTTACTTTTGGTTGCAGCTTTTAAAACATGTTAAAATATGTACAAAGGAATTCAAAAACACGTCAAACAGCCTTTAAAACATGATAACTACAAAGGAATACAAAAAAAAAGATTATTTACAGTTTAATAGCAGTCGTTGAAACACCAATTACAACATGGCTAAATATGGACAAGGAAATAGTAACACAATATTTACAGATTCTCATGATTTACATAGTTGGCATTTTTATATTCAGTGAAACCATATTGTGGTAACTGTAGTAGGTCTGAATTATTTCTGTAGAAATCTGTAAATTGCCATAAAGGTAGACATGGTCAATAAGGGTATCTCCGTCTGTTGTAGGACGTAAAACAACTTGTGAGAATCCTTGTTTTGCCATAAACTGTTCAATAGAGGAATCTTTCTTCAACACATCCTGGTTAAAATCCCCTAAAACTATTGTTGAAGTATTTTCATTTTCCTGTGGTAGGGAACAAAGCACTTCATATAATTCATCTAGAAACACAGATGAAGGGTACGTTTCTGTTCTATAAATAAGGACTACATTGGTATTAATCTCCTTGATGAATATCACTATACATTCCATGTTCACTGAATCAAGTGTAATTTGACAGCACTGTTGATCGTGTCCAATATAAATTCCGACCCCACCGTGTGTTTTGCGTTTCAGTTGTTTGAAAACATTTTTCTTTGATGGATATGATGAAAATCTGTTCTTATGCAAAAAGTTAAAACCCTTTAAGCATGGTACTGTTTCATTTTTCAGCCAGGTTTCTGTCAAACAAACAAAGTTTGCAGACAAAATGTCTGAATTTGATCTTATGTCATTAATATGTGGGATTAACCCTTGAATGTTGTGAAGGATTATTACCATATTATTTTGCTGTATGGGTTTGTCTTTAACTGTTAAGTATAGAGGCATTTGTTTGAGAGCCTTACATATCTGCTCGTTACAGTAGATGTTTTTTTCATCAAAATCTTTGATGGTTAGTCCTGCCATTGATGTCACACGGCTAAGAGCAACATAGGACATACCTGGAGCAAATATGTTCTTGAGAGACACAACAGCTGCATCAGTAGTTAAACCCTGTACTTTGTGAATGGTACAGGCCCAAGCCAATCGGAGTGGAAACTGAAACCTGACAGCTTTCTGAGGAAGGTTTTCCTCAAACTTGGTAATCATGATAGCCTGATGTTTAGATCTTGATGATGTTTTATCTTGGCAAATTCTCTCATTGTCAAAAAGTACCATGACTCCTTGGGGCATAGACAATCCTTGTTTTGGTGGTAAAACTTTAGTTACAGTTCCCATTGCTCCATTTACTAAACCGCATGTCACGTCAACATTTCTGATGAGCATTACCCTAGCCTGCTGCCCTACAATCAAATGCGCTGGTAGGTAATCATGTGATGTATCATATGGCTGTTCTTTTAGTGCGAGTCTTCCTGTCTGAGGATGTTTATCGTAATCCTGTGCACATATAGTTTGAGTAATTTTACAAACTGCTAAAATAAGTTGGTTATTGTGTGATTCAACCTCTTTATTAGTTCCAAAAATGTGGAGTGTTTCAGGGGGGTTAGTATGCTGTTCACATGATTTTAAGAAGGATTTGTCTTGTAGAGATATAAGCTGATCTTTTCTTTTAACGCGCAAGCGGTTCAATAAGTGGGCAAAAACCGAATCGTCTTTTTGACGCATGACCTGTTTAAGCTCTACTAAGGAAAAGTTGGAACTTTAAAGTGGAAAGGAGCTTTCAGGTCTTAAGTCATAAAGGCATTTCTGTTTTACCGGTGGCAACTGGTAAAAGTCTCCCACTGCGATTACACAAATATTCCCAAAAAGTGCATTTCCGCTCTGTTTGATTTGTCTCAATCTTTCATTTATATACAAGAGTGATCGCTGACCAACCATAGAGATTTCATCAATTATCAAAATGCTGAGATGTTGCAGCTTTGAACGAAGTTTGTTAACTGAGTCCTCTCGCAGGTAGATGTAAGGAAATGGTAGAGTTGGTGGCAGTGAAAAAGCTTGATGTAATGTAGTGCCTCCAATATTGAAGGCGGCAGTTGCTGTGGGAGCAGTTAAAAGGACAACTATATCATCAGGATTAGCGGAATAAGGGGATAATATTTTAGTCATTTCATAAAACAAGCACTTAATTAAGTGACTCTTTCCTGTTCCTGCACCTCCATTGATGAAGACTCGGAATGGTTCAGGGTTTTTGTCATTCACCTTGTCTAAACACCATTGCCTTATTCTGTAAAACACGTCTTTTTGTTCTCTATTAAGTTGCTGCATGAAAGTTCTTATTTGAGGAGCAGGAAATATGGTTTGCCTTATTTCAATATCATTGCCTTGTTGATTTTTTTTGGTTGCAATGTCTAATTCAGGAATTTCAACACTGTCTTCTTCATTTATCTGTTTTCTGTCCTGTTGTCCTTCTAATCGTTCTGCCTCTGTTTCAGGAGCAATCAGAGCCCATGCATCTTCTTGGGGTCCATCAGCTAGTAACATCTCTTCTGCTTCTTCCAAGGCTTCAGCATTTTTTTCAAACATCTGTCTGTTCGCATCAACAATGGATTTAACATTTTGCAGTTCTGTTTCTGGGGGTATTAAAACCGCTCCATTTAAATACATCTCTTCATATGTCTTAAACTGCAGTGGTTTTAATTGACCTTCTGTTCTGTGAGGTAGAAACAGCTGAAGATTGGACTGAAAAAACAATTCAGGGTATTTTTCTGATGAAAATCTTGGATATTTAATAACCGCCGAATCACTCCTGGATCGTTTTTTGATGGAACCAAAATTATTTTGTAACTTAAAAACTTGAGATTTTTCAGGGTTTTTAGGTATTTGGGATGCAGAAAGAACATAGTATTCAGAACAAAATGATGCATAACAGACTTTTTCAAAAACAATTTCAGCTGGTCTTGCTTTATACCTGTCATATAAAGACGGCATCCAAATATCGTTGTCGTCAAGTTGGTTAGCTTTCTTTTTTATAACATTCAATGGAAGACTCATTTTAATAGGATTGTCACCGATAGGAACAAACTGCACCTTCCTAGAACATTCTTTAAGATGAAGACCACCCACTCTGTAAACAGCTTCCTGTGCACTGACTTCACGTTGTCTAAAGTAGGCTCCTCCGATCTTTTGCATTGCCTGCTGCGCATCACAATTACCTTCAGCTGCTTCCTTGCTTGCATTTTGCAAAACCACTCCCATCTCCCTCTCTGCTTTGGAAATGTATGAAATGATATAAACCACACATGCATAAACATCTGTGATGAATTGTATATCCATATTCGCATTCCAACAACGCAGGAGATCAGGATTATACTGGTTTATCCACACGTCAGATGGAGAACGTTGCAAAGTGACACTGTTCCTCTTGGTGAGAATATTTGAGGCATCCTCAAACTCCTTTTGCGTGACTCCAGCAGCTTGGAACAAATTTTGAGTTGTAATATTTTCCAAATGCTCATCTTGTAAAACATTCCAAAGTTGTTTTAAAACAGATTGAGCAAACTCTTTCATTTGTTGTGGAGACTTTTTTATGGATGGATCTGCTAAGCTTTTACGTCTTGAGATAAAAGTTTTTTCTGAAGGGGGGCGAGGAAAATTGAATCTACAAGTGGTTCCTTTTTTGTGGCAAGATTTAGAGTGGTTTTTACTATGCTGCTGAACACTGCTTACTATTGAATGGAGCTCTGGGTCTACTGTTTTATCTGGTAATTGGCAACTGACATATTGATCTACAAAGTCACACACTGTCTGGTCATCATCCTGATCAACCACTGGTGCGTCCTCAATCCAAAAAAGACAGTGGGCATGAGGTGATCCACGTTGTTGAAATTCTATTCTATGGAAATGAAATTGAGAAAGGAAATGGTGAATATGTCAAAGCGACAACCACCCGACCATAGAGCAAACAACAGCCGAAGGCAACCAATGGGTCTTCAATGTAGCGAGAATTCCCGCACCCGTAGGTGTCCTTCAGCTGGCCCCTAAAATATGCATAATAGTACAGTGATAATGGACGTCATACTAAACTCCGAATTATACACAAGAAACTAAAATTTAAAATCATACAAGACTAACAAAGGCCAGAGGCTCCTGACTTGGGACAGGCGCAAAATTGCGGCGGGGTTAAACATGTTTATGAGATCTCAACCCTATATATATATATAAATGGTCTTTTACATTTCCAATTATTTTACGTTTAATGATAATATCTTTTAGGAAGGTGTGAAACCTGTGGTCAAACATGACAGCGTTCATGACGGGATTGTTCCTCAAAACCTCGGATTTACCAGTCCAATCTAGATCTTCCAACGACTGCGCACATTTTTGTTGCTCTAAAAGTAGTTGTAGAACTTCTGTCCATCTCATATCAGCAGCTGAGAATGTGGCGAACCACGTAGGAATCCCAAGCTGACGAACTGTTGCCAAGAGATCCTTTAATGCAGTCTGCCAATATGGAGGTGTTCCTCGAATGGGAGTCATAAATTTATAACCTTGATCGGTACTCAATAGACTTTTCAGCTGGTTTCTATCCGTCAACATGCTTGCTGTTATAGCATTACCTGTCGAATCCTTTCCAGTACTCTTCCGAAGCGCGATAGACACTTTGGAGATAACTTGCTCCAATTCGGAGAGGTACTGTGCATAAAAAATATATGACGAATCACTGGAAAATCTCCTGTCACCACTAAAGAGTCTAGCATGAAAGTACCTTGATCTTGTAAGGTGAACCTGTCTTTTACTATCATATGACCCAAAAGATCCCTCTGGAAACTGTGCAGGAAAAGACATCGCCTCATTGCCTTCTTCCTGCATCATGCTCACAGGTGTACTACCTTCACCTGGAGCAACACAAAAAATGTCGTCAAAGTGTTGATCTAATATCTCCTGACCTATATCTACAGGTTGAAGACATGTGTCTGATGGAAAGCCTCTATCTTTAATATTTTGATCTTCCTCATCTTGTGGATCTTCATCACTCTGTTGTGTTTTAATGTCCTGTCTTTCTAAAATATCAAGAGTACCTTCTTCATCTTTCTCGGTCCTTGTTAAATCTTCAAATTCTGGAGAAAATCCGTCAAGCCATGTCTGATTTAACACAGTGTCCTTGTAATATGGGTTGCATTCTTTTAAACACTCCAGAGCTTTGCATATCTTTTTGGTACTGATAAATGCATACTGACTGTAACCTATGTAAGATTGTTTTCTTTTAAGTTTACATCGGACAAGCTGTGTATCATCATCAGAGCGAGGAAGTATAGTGACTGTCTTCTGAATATCTGTAGGTATTGAAACACAGGGGCCAATTATGCCTCTCTGATTTCCTTTTGGCAGTTGCACAAGTTTCATGAACGGTATTCGTTGGGAAATAAGCTGTTTCTCCAATAAATTCAGAGATTTTAATTCTTCTGGAATAGGCGTAAGCTGTAAACCATTTGCACTTGCGTCTGCTGGAACTTCACTCTTGAGGAGATGACGATGGCAAGTGTAACATATCCATAGTTTGTGGTTTATGGTTTCACATTTAATTAGACAATCAGCTGTACAAGTGGATTTGAATTCAAAAGTGATACACTGATTCGCCACTGCTGCACTTTGTTTGCCCTTCTTTAAATATTTTTCCGTGTCCAATTGAACAACTTGCTTTTTGAACTTTAACTTGATACACACAGAGCAAATGTATATGGGACCATCTCGTACTTGTTGTCTAAACCATTTAGCTATATTATTTCCAGTGTTTGAACGTCTAGCTTGTACTAGAGAAATTTTCTTTTCTCTATACTGCAACTCTCGTCTGTATAGTTCAAGCTGCCTTTTCTTGCACTTCTCTCTAACTAAAACATTCTGTCTATATTTGAGAAGGTTTAATGCTCTAACTTTATGTTTAAAGTCTACGCACTAGCATACCTTTCCGCTCTGGCTTTTTTAACAGCTAATTTGAACTGATTGTTCAATCTGTATTTCTTAGTACTGTAATCCTTCTGTGATTGTTGAAATGAAATATTGGTCTTGTATTTATTTTTAATGTAATTCCTATGATATTGTTGAAATGAAATATCGGTCTTGTATCTATTCTTGATGTAGTTCTTCTGATACTGTTGAAATGAAATATCAGTCTTGTATTTATTCGTAATGTAATCCTTCTGTGCCTGTTTAAAGCGACTGTTTGATTTGTACTTATTCTTTACAACATCTTTTCGTGATTCTTTAAATTGAGTATCTAATTTATATTTTTTCTTTAAAGCTAGTTTCTTAGAAGTTTTATACGGTACATCAATGGTGTATTTGTCTCTGCTATATGCCAACTTCTTTTCTCTGTACGTGGTACTAGTTTTATATAAATTTTGATATCTGTTAGCCGAGGTTTTCTCCTGATCATCCTGCAATTTTTCTTGTTTTTTTATTGCTCTCTGCTTCCTTTTACGCTCCTTGTCTTTATTTCTTTTCAATCTAGAACTAGAGCTAGTTCGGCCTTTTTTCTTTTTAACAGGTAAATTGGTATCAGTCATCAGATAATCTGAGGGAAGATTGAAATCACGAATAACAGAGCAATGGTATCGTGTTTCGTTTAGAAGACTTGAAACAGCTTTTTGCAATTTATAATTGTCTACGTGATGTTCACGTGTATCCATGATCAAATATTTTAATCATAGAATCAATATTCACATTTGCATGAACTATTTTAGCTCAATTTATATATCTCGTTGAGAACTATTAATAACGCGGCTAACGTGTTCAATAGAATTGTATAAAATGGCTATAACTTGATCAAAAACGTAGATTAAAATGGCGGTAAATTATTGACAAAAGGCATATAAATTGTATGACATTCAAGATTTACTTCAAATTGACAGCTCTGTTGATTTACAATGTGACAAGACTGCATATAAATTGTATGACTTTCAAGATTTACTTCAAATTGACAGCTCTGTTGATTTATAATGTGACAAGACTGCATAAACAGTGTGGAACACTCTGAACAAGAGGCATCAACTATTATATGCTTTCTGTTAAAATAAAATATAAAAGGAACTTCTGATTAGACGTGGCTGGGTGTGCTCTCAACAAGGAACACAAACCGAAAAAATATGTAAATGGCAAGCGAATTACTGTGTATGGAAAACAAAAAGTTTAGAGGAATCTCTGATTGGACATCTTGCATACAGTGTAATAGGCTCTCATCATGAGCAATGTGTGAAACGACATCTGCTAGGTAAATGTAACACTGTCCTTAAACAGACGATTAGATAAAGTTCTAATCGAACGTGGCTGTCTACTTATACATTTTACACAGTATGGTATTTTCTTAAACAAAATGGATCAACTGTAATATACTCTCTGTTGAGTAAAAATAAAAAGGACTTTGATTAGACGTGGCTGTGTATTTATACATCCTGCACACAGTGCGGTCAGCTTTCAGTGTGAGGAATATGTCTTACGACTTGACAAGGGTATAACTGTCCATCAAAGCAACTTGTAATCTGACGTGGCTATATATGGTCTCATATATCCTACACAACGTAGTAAGGACATTTCCCAGGTAAGGGTAACACTGTCTATTAACAGATCAGATAAAGTTCGAATCTATTAACGTACGCGTGGCTGTGTACTACAACATATCACAGACAGTAAACATAGCAACTTATTATCTGAATTTGCTGTGCTCTTATACATCCTATACAGCATAGTAACGACATTAGCTAGGTAAGGGTAATGGTGTCCATTAACAGAAGATCAGATTAAGTTCTAATCTAACGTGGCTGTGTACTTATACATTTCACACAGTATGGTACTGTTAAAAATAGGGCATCAAATCTTCTCAAGGCTCTGTTGGTTAAAAGACATATGGAACTTCTGATTTGAGGTGGCTCTTATACATCCTATACAGCATACTCTCTTAATAATGGGACATTAAGTGTACTATATTCTCAAGGCACTGTTGAATAAAAAACGTAAGGAACTTCTGATTTGAGGTGGCTGTGTACTTAATACATTTTACACAGTGTACTTAATACATTTTACACAGTGTACTTAAACATCTCGCAGACAGTGAGCAAAGCAACTTGTAATCTGACCTGACTGCACTCTTATACGTCCTGCACAGCGTAGTAACGACATTTGTCAAGTAAGGGTAATACTGTCCATTAACAGAAGATCGATTAAGTTCTAATCTAACGTGGCTGTGTACTTATACATTTCACACAGTATGGTACTGTTAAAAATAGGGCATCAAATCTTCTCAAGGCTCTGTTGGATAAAAGACATATGGAACTTCTGATTTGAGGTGGCTCTTATACATCCTATACAGCATAGTAACGACATTTGCCAGGTAAGGGTAATAGTGTCCATTAACAGAAGATCAGATTAAGTTCTAATTTAACGTGGCTGTGTACTTATACATTTCACACAGTATGGTACTCTCTCAAAAATGGGGCATTAAGTGTACCATATTCTCAAGGTACTGTTGGATAAAAAACGTAAGGAACTGCTGATTTGAGGTGGCTGTGTACTTAATATTTAACACAGTGTACTTATACATCTCGCAGGTCTGCGAGATGTATAACTTGAAATCTGACCTGGCTGCACTCGTAAATCCTGCACAGCGTAGTAACGACATTTGTCAAGTAAGGGTAATACTGTCCATTAACAGAAGATCAGATTAAGTTCTAATTTAACGTGGCTGTGTACTTATACATTTCACACAGTATGGTACTGTCTCAAAAATGGGGCATTAAGTGTACCATATTCTCAAGGTACTGTTGGATTAAAAACGTAAGGAACTGCTGATTTGAGGTGGCTGTGTACTTAATATTTAACACAGTGTACCTATACATCTCGCAGACAGTGAGCAAAGTAACTTGAAATCTGACCTGGCTGCACTCATACATCCTGCACAGCGTAGTAACGACATTTGTCAAGTAAGGGTAATACTGTCCATTAATAGAAGATGGATTAAGTTCTAATCTAACGTGGCTGTGTACTTATACATTTCACACAGTATGGTACTGTTAAAAATAGGGCATCAAATCTTCTCAAGGCTCTGTTGGATAAAAGACATAAGGAACTTTGGATTTGAGGTAGCTGTGTATTTAATACATTTCACACAGTGTACATTAACGGAAGATCAGATTAAGTTCCAAACTGACGTGGTAGTGTACTTATACATTTCACATAGTTAGGTACTCTCTAAAACAAGGGGCATTAAATGTACTATATTACCAAGGCACTCAAATTACTGTCTGTTGGAAAAAAGACATGAGGAACTTCTGATTTGAGGTGGCTCTTATACATCCTATACAGCATAGTAACGACATTTGCCAGGTAAGGGTAATAGTGTCCATTAACAGAAGATCAGATGAAGTTATAATCTAACGTGGCTGTGTACTTATACATTTCACACAGTATGGTACTCTCTCAAAAATGGGGCATTAAGTGTACCATATTCTCAAGGTACTATTGGATAAAAAACGTAAGGAACTGCTGATTTGAGGTGGCTGTGTACTTAATATTTAACACAGTGTACTTATACATCTCGCAGACAGTGAGCAAAGTAACTTGAAATCTGACCTGGCTGCACTCATACATCCTGCACAGCGTAGTAACGACATTTGTCAAGTAAGGGTAATACTGTCCATTAACAGAAGATAGATTAAGTTCTATTCTAACGTGGCTGTGTACTATACATTTCACACAGTATGGTACTGTTAAAAATGGGGCATCAAATGTTCTCAAGACTCTGGTGGATAAAAGACATAAGGAACTTTGGATGGCTGTGTACTTAATTCATTTTACACAGTGTACATTAACGGAAGATCAGATTAACTTCCAATCAGACGTGGTAGTGTACTTATACATTTCACATAGTTGGGTACTCTCTAAAACAAGGGGCATTAAATGTACCATATTATCAAGGCACTCATATTACTGTCTGTTGGATAAAAGACATGAGGAACTTCTAATTTGAGGTGGCTGTGAACTTAATATATTTTACACAGTGTTGCACACTCATCAAGTGGCATTTGCATACTATATACTTGGTATTGAAAAAAGATAAAACGATCTTAAATTGGACGTGGCTGTGTACTTCAACATCTTGCAGGCAGTGAACATAGCAACTTGTAATCTGAATTAGCTGCGTTCTAATACATCCGACACAGCGCAGTTACGACATTTGCCAGTCAAGGATAATACTGTCAATTAACAGAAGATGAGATTAAGTTCTTATCTAACGTGGCTGTGTTCTTATACATTTCACACAGAATAGTTCTCTCTAAAACAAGAGGCATCAAATGTACTATACTCAGAAGGAATCGGTTACTGTCTCCTGTCAAAAAGATATGAGGAACTTCTGATGTGAGGTTGCCGTGTACTTAAACATGCTGCTCACAGTTTGGTAAGCTGTTATTGTGAGGAATAGGTCATACAACTTGGCAAGCGTATAACTGTCCATTAAAGCAACTTATAATCTGACTTGGCTGCGCTCTTATACATCCTACACAGCGTTGTAACAATATTTGCCAGGTAAGGATAATACTGTCAACTAACAGAAGATCAGATTAAGTTCTAATCTAACGTGGCTGTGTACTTATAAATACTTATAAAGAGGCATCAAATGTACTATATACACAAAGCACTCATATTACTGTCTGTTTGATAAAAGACGTGAGGAACTTGTTTTCAATAGCAAGGATACTAAATACATTGTACACACTGTTGCACACTCTCATCAAGCATTAGAATGTTTTATACTGGCTTTTGAAAAAAAAGATCTTTGATTGGACATGGCTGTATACTTAAACATTTCACAGGCAGTTAACATAGCAACTTGTAATCTGAGTTTACTGAGCTCTTATACATCCTTCACAGTGTAGTATACTGTCAAGACGAGGCATCAATGTTATATTAGACTTTTGATCAAATACATATCTACGTATTATTAAGATCTTTGGAGTCAACATTACATCTATTGGGTACAATAGGTTGACTGTGAGGAATCGTACACGGGGCTTCTGATTCATGTTCAATCTGTGATTAGAAGGAGCTTTGAACTCTTGCATCCTGCACAGAGCGTGTCGAGCTCTCCACACGAAAAAATGGACTGACAAAATATGCACAAGGCACCCATATTACTATATTTTAGCTACTTATACATATTACAATGTTGTACGCTCTCAACAAGCAGCATCAAATGTAATATACTTTCTGTTGATAAAACAACTTCTTATTAGACGTGGCTGAGTACTTATATATCCTATACACAGTGTGGTACGCTTTCAACACGATGTATTTGAAAATTTGAAACTCAAACATCTTATCTACAGATTGATGCAGTCCTAACCTGTAGAGCGATAATCAGTCATTTGAATTGGTTAAATTAATCCTGTGACAGGATTAAGGACTGCTCTGACCAGTCCTGGGACCAAAATCGAAAAACAGACTTGGTCCTTGAAAAGTTTTAATGTCTGCCAAAAGTTTAACTTGCAGACAGGTCCACTATTGATATAAGTTAACTTCGAACCAGTCCTACCAGAAGTTAACATAAGATTACTGCGAAACTACATTTCGACAGTTTTGAATCTTATCCAACTGCTTCAAATGACCATTACGGTGAATTTTTCATAATTTTTTGGTGGGGGTTAAGAGGGGCATTTATGAAATTTGAAAGTGGACATTCTTATTAGGGGGAGGGGGGTCTTATCTTCCTCTGCCAGTTACCAATACTGTAAATTTTCAGAAAATGTGGAGCATTTCTATCTTTTTTAAATTTTTTTATGTTTACATGGTAACGATAGCTATTCCCAAAATTCAAAAAGCAAACATCAAGACAGTTTCATTGATCTCTATGTAATATTCTTTAAAAAAAAAAAGCAGCTTTTATGTATTTTCCCATAAACTCAGTGATAAACTTTCACCCTGTTTCCATGAGAACGACAGCCATTTCATAATTATTTGTTTTTGCATGCACATCTAGGCACATCAGTTTACACTTCCATAAAGTTTCATCAACTTGGGTCTTATAATGAGGATACATTTACAATTTAGATGTTTTTGTAGTTTTCATGATTCGCATTGCCGCTTCCACACATGACAGTCAATAATATAATGAAGTTTCATTAAATTTGAAGCATTCTTACATTTTTGACCTTTTTGCATTGTTTCCATGGTGACCGCAACCATTTTAAGCATATCATAAAAGTTCACCAAAACCAAGAACTGGATTTTTTTCGGGTTTGTTTCATTTCCATGGTAACGGCAGCCATCTGGAACCATTTTATGCTTCCTGCACAACTTGACATGGGGGTCCTCACTATAGTAGAGTTCCATCAACATTGGTTCATTGGATTTCGAGAAATTGCTTGTAGTGCATCTACAGATGTCTATTTACATTTTTGCAAAGTTTCATTAAGTTTGAAGCATTTTGAAATTTTAGATATTTTTGCTGTTTCCATGGTTACGGTGGCCATTTTGAAAATTCCAAGTTCAAAATGCATCTCTGCCTATGCCAGTTACCATTTCTGTAAAGTTTTGAAGCATTTTGAAATTTTAGATATTTGCTGTTTCCATGGTAACGGCGGCCATTTTCAAAATTTTGAAAATTCCAAGCTCAAAATGCATCTCTGCCTATGCCAGTTACCATTTCTGTAAAGTTTTGAAGCATTTTGAAATTTTACATATTTGCTGTTTCCATGGTAACGGCGGCCATTTTCAAAATTTTGAAAATTCCAAGCTCAAAATGCATCTCTGCCTATGCCAGTTACCATTTCTGTAAAGTTTTGAAGCATTTTGAAATTTTACATATTTGCTGTTTCCATGGTAACGGCGGCCATTTTCAAAATTTTGAAAATTCCAAGCTCAAAATGCATCTCTGCCTATGCCAGTTACCATTTCTGTAAAGTTTTGAAGCATTTTGAAATTTTACATATTTGCTGTTTCCATGGTAACGGCGGCCATTTTAAAAATTCCAACTTCAAAAGTCAACTTTGCTTATGCCAGTGACCATTCCTGTAAAGTTTCATCCAGTTTACAGCATTTTTATTTTTTTTGAAATTTTTGACCTTTTTGCATTGTTTCCATGGTAACAACAGATATTTTGGAAATTCCAACGCCAAATTTCACATCTTCCAATGTTGCTCATCGTTACTGTGAAGTTTCATGAAGTTTGGAGCATTTTGATATTTTTGAAATTTTTGGTAGAGTTTCCATGGCAACATAGTAGTTCCAATGAGTGTCAAAATCATCCAACACCTGTATATGGCCGGCACCTACATTGTATCAAAATATAATGGTTCTGAGTTTAAGCATATCAAAACAGTTCACCAAAACAAAAAACAGGATTTTTTCACATTTGTTTCGTTTCCATGGCAACAGCAGCCATCTTGAACCATTCCATGCTTACTGCAACTCTTCACCTGTGGGTCCTCAATATAGTAGAGTACCATCAACATTTGTCCATTGGAATTCGAGAAATCGCGCGGACAAAAATGTGTGGAAGAAAAATAATAAAAATGTTTGTAATTGCTAGCAATAACGGATGGCACCCTTCCCTATTGCCAGGTGAGCGGCGGCCATTTAGAAAATTCCAAACTCAAAAGTTAAGTATACATAAGCTAGGCAACATTTGTTATAAGTTTCCTTAAATTTGAAGCATTTTGAAGTTTTTGCTGTTTCCATGGTAACGGCGGCCATTTTGAATATTCCAAAGTCAAACCCATGCTGCATTTTTTGCCCTCCATAATAATATACCATTTAATGTCTCTAGACTAAATTTAACATTGATGTTCTGGAATGTTCTGTGAAAATTCAAAGTTTTCACCTTTTTGCATTGTTTCCAAGGTAACAACAGATATTTTGGAAATTCCAACGCCAAATTCCACATCTTCCAATGTTGCTCATCGTTACTGTGAAGTTTCCTGAAGTTTGGAGCATTTTGAGAATTTCGAAATTTTTGGTGTAGTTTCCATGGCAACATAGTAGTTCCAATGATCACCAAAATCATCCAACACCTGTATATAGTGGGCACCTACATTGTATTAAAATATAATGATTCTGAGATAAAGCATATCCAAACAGTTCACCAAAACAAAAAACTGGATTTTTTCACATTTGTTCTGTTTCCATGGTAACGGTAGCCATCTTGAACCATTCCATGCTTCCTGCAACTCTGCACCTGGGGGTCCTTACTATAGTAGAGTTCCATCAACATTGGTCCATTGGATTTCGAGAAATCACCTGGACAAAATTTGTTGCAAGAAAAATAATAATAATAAGAAAAAAAAGAAACGTAGAATAACAATACGTCACCCCAACTCCGTTGAGGGTGCCATAAATCTTGAACCATTCCATGCTTCCTGCAACTCTGCACCTGGGGGTCCTTACTATAGTAGAGTTCCATCAACATTGGTCCATTGGATTTCGAGAAATCACCTGGACAAAATTTGTTGCAAGAAAAATAATAATAATAAGAAAAAAAAGAAACGTAGAATAACAATACGTCACCCCAACTCCGTTGAGGGTGCCATAATAAGAAAAAAAAGAAACGTAGAATAACAATACGTCACCCCAACTCCGTTGAGGGTGCCATAATAATAATATGAAAAAAAGAAACGAACAATAACAATATGTCACCCCAACTCCGTTGAGGGTGCCATAATAAATATTTTACAAAGAAGCACAGTCAAAATGGCACATAGACCAAGCATATTAGCAAAAATTAAAATTAAAGACAAGAATAAACAAATGTACCAGTGCACTATAACACAATGATGGAATGTACAAGTCAAAGCCACGTCTTGTATTGTATTTATTATGTATGTTATCACTTGTATCACAACTACCGATGTAAAGATATCTTTCTATGTTTTGAAGAAAAAGTGTGTTAGTCTTGCCAGTTTATTTTCGACTGATGAGTTCAAATGTCACTTTGGTATCTTTTGCCTCTCTTTTATAAAAAGAAAACAAAAGATCAAAAATAGACAGAGATGGTAATAATGACAGTCCAAAAAAAACATGTTAGTTTTATAACTTGTCTTAACGTGAACAGATGAATGTGCTATACCAGTTTAATCAAAGCGCTGTCTTAAAGTTGAACTTTACTTCCACAATAAATCTCTAATGTTTGTGAAAAAGAAATGACTCAAAGTTTGAACCAATTTATGATATTAATATCTCTGTAATTTTTTTTTGTATAAATGAGATCATGTTTAGATCAATGATACACGTCAACCTCAAATAAATTCACTCAGCAATTAGCACTCAATAAGATTAAAATTATCTATAACCTTGCAGTTTAAAAAAAAAATGTTTTCTTTCAATAAAATCTGAAACATGTGAAATAACACTGAAAACATGCTCATATAAACTTGACTCAGCTATTAGCACTCATCATGCTCGATAAGAAGCAATTTAAATTATTTATAACCTTGCAGTATTTTTTCCCCTAATAAATAATGATATTGAAACAACACTGTAAACAAGCCCATGTCTATGACACATTCCCCGTTTCCATTCTCAACTGTATCATATCAATTGAGTGAGAAATGTTCACTCAAGAAGAAGCAAAGGGTACATCGCCATCAAGAAATTCAAATTAGGAGTAAACTAGTCATCTTGTTTTTAATAAATCATACTTTGAAAATTACACGCGGTAGTTAGGATATCCATGTAAATGAATAAACATAAATTAGTCCGCGTCAGTGTTTTTTCTTTGTGCTATATTTGTTTTCTTTCTTTTTGCGAAAATTGTGTAGAGTGCACATCTTTTGATACTGTAGTAATTCACAGATCTAAAATAATCTGCTAAAGAGTCAAAGCAATTATAGCGATTGTCAAAGTAAATTCAACTATTATTATTACCATCGGTCGAATTATCTTTCATTTACCATCTACCTGTTCATTCTGAGACCCTGTAAATTTTATATCTATTGTGTTTTTCCTTTACAGATTGCATCAAACTTAATAATATGAAGATTACTGTTATCGCGTTGAAGAAAAAAGCATGCGTTTTCTATTTTTTCTTCTTTTAAAGTTCTTAAAGTACTTTGATTGCACGTGATGTAAACATGATTTTTGTGGTTTATTAGGTATTTATTTTTCCAATGCTTATAATTTAATAAAATCAATTTACAACCAATCAGACACCTTCTATAAAAGCATCATTTGTCGTGCCGCATGATATTTCCAGAGATGACGATCGTAGAAAAAGTGATCGGGTAAACCTCGATTGAATCTAGATGTTGTTGTCGAATCAACCGAAGTGGCGAGGATAACAAAATACCAATGAAAGTTAAAATCG
Source organism: Mytilus galloprovincialis (assembly GCF_965363235.1). Classification (NCBI taxonomy): domain Eukaryota; kingdom Metazoa; phylum Mollusca; class Bivalvia; order Mytilida; family Mytilidae; genus Mytilus; species Mytilus galloprovincialis. The sequence continues at coordinate 2,260,494 of NC_134846.1, read as the reverse complement.
GACGACTTTGTTGTTATTCATCTAACATGTTTCATTTTGAAAGGTTTAGTATGTAACGTACGTAGATAAATACTTTCATTACGTCTTTGTTCGTAAGTATTTCTTGAAAAACAGCAACACTATAGATTCGCTCGAGATAATCAGTTATACTGTATCCTAGTCTAAAATATAAAATGCCAGTACAAAAACAAAAAGTGCTTAAAACTAACAGACAAAGCGGAACAATTATCACAATTTTCTTCTAAAAATTCCTGTACCAATTCAGTGATATAACAGTTGTTTTCGACACATTTCGTTCTGTTTGATTTCGTCCGGTTTTATAGACTAACACTTCCCCCTTTTTTGAATTTAGCTCTAAGAATTTGGTAACTTTGTTTTACATTACTGCCGGCCTTAGAAATAAATAACCCGAAACCCCATCATTTGAGAAATATACTTTGTTAGACATCTTATTGAAATTTTATCAGCCCACTCTTTTTGCGCGTTGCAAATGAATTTGTGAACGAATCGATAATTAAAAAAGATGCATCAATCAAAATAGTTCAAATACACGGTGGGTATGGTTGTCCTGCGAGAGAACGTTCTGTGCTGGTGATTCGGTCCTGACGAGTGCTGGTGATCAATGAAAAAATGTAAACAAAGACGAAAATGATGATTTTTGACGTTTTCACTCATAAAAAATGGAAGAAAACAGTTGAGATTTTTCAATTTTGTTTCTTATGGGTTCATATGTAAACCATTAAAAAGTTGACCCTCTAAACTGTTTCAGTAAGCGTAACACAAAAATGCTCACTTTCAGAAAATCTAGAACTGAAAAAATAAAACAAAAATGCTCATAGAGTCCGCTTTCTATACCGCAATCCACACGACAAAACTATTTTGTGAAAAAACATTGCAATTTATTAAAATTTAGCATTTTCTCAATTTATTCATGTCCTGATACTGTGCTGGTGGGTCCTGTCATTGTGTTGGTGGGTCCTGATACGGTGCTGGTGATTTTGGATAAGAAGTTGGTCATATTTGAAACAAATGTTACAAAATCAATAAAATTGGGCAGATAATTGTTGTCAATAGGATCTATGACTCCTATTTTAGCTCTTGTGCATCCATTTGGCTGTTTAATATGTGTTTTCAAATGATCGTAACTTGTATTACATAATTACATAAAAGGACAACATCTTTCGTCCAATATCAGATAACAATATATAGTATCTAAAATAAGAATAGTTTTATTACTTTAGTATGATATTAAATGCCCCTTACATTGATGCTTCAACAATGATCAAAGCATATGCCGCATAGACATGTTTGTTAGCGCTCCGCATATATTTATAGAAGAGCTGTAAATTCTAAAAAAAAAATTCTTGTTGTCGTAGATGGTTAAAATGAATCCTCAACAAAATCTCAATAACTTTGTTGGAACGAATAAAGGCTTTAAATCAAATTTTCGTGGACTTTTTAGCTTCCACCCTGACGAGGCATGTTAGCTGTTCGTATGCTGTTGCACCTGACACACGGAAACTTTCACATTTCCATCTTCTTTTCTGAAATATTTTTCCCAGCTCATATATTACAGGATTGTTATCCTAGTAAAAGGTGTAACCAATAAATTGAACACAAGTTAAAAATTCCACAATACTATATAATTCATTTTATGTGTCAATTTGTTCGAAAAAAGTCGAAAAGAAGAGAGTTTTTTTAATGTCATGATTATCTGTCGCTTTCTAGATCTATGCTTAGCATTTATTTCAGATGACATGGACTCCTCACCCTGGTGACCCTGTTGCCTTTCATAGCTTTATCCGTATACATATATTAATAGATAAACAAAAGGCTGCAACTGGTATTTTTGTATTTAATTTATGTGCCGCATAGACATGTTTGTCATAAAACTATTTGTTGGAACGAATAAACCTGACACACGGATAAACGATTAGCGCTCCGAATATATTTATAGAAGAACTGTAAATTCTAAAATGATTCGTTGTAACGAGAAAATTTTTGGTGAATGGAAACTGTGAGGGTCAAAATCTTAAATTGCTTATAAATGTTGCTGGACCCAGTTTCGTTATCTGATCTGAATTTTCTGAAATGTGCAAGGTAGATAGACATTGGCCTTTTGATTTTTTTTTCTCGGTAGGTTTTGCCCTAATTGCTTGAACTTTTGCAAAATTAAAGCCGATTTCAATGAGTGTGAAGACAAAGGGAATATCTTTGGTTATCTTGCTTGCTGAACTGAAAAGTCATTGTTAGGTTATGTAAACTTTACGAGTAGACTAGTCCGACAAAGGACACATCTTTCTGTATGTAGGACTATGCTACTTCGAAAGGAGGGTAGTATACCTTACCTAACAATAATTTCATGGTTTAGCTTACAAGCAAGCTAACCAAAGATATTACCTTTGTCTACATACTCAATGGAATCGGCTGTAACTAAAAACTCGAATACATTTTAACAGACAGTGGTCATATTTGTTGATGTATATTGTTTTTCCTAGATTCACTCTTGAAAAATCATTTGGTAACATTTGGTCAAGTAATTTCAGAAAAGATCTTTTTGTAATTGCGGACGCCAAGACAATACATGAGCCTCACACAACCCCTCGACACAGGTGAGCTTATATATGCTCTTATAGCGATTCGGGTTGATAACCAGTTGAAAGTAAGCCAGTTTTTTGTGTGTGTAGATTTGTATTGTTTTAAACTGTTATGACCTTTTAAAGTTAAATGTAGGTGTTTAATCTAAGAATTTCTTTTTTTTAAACTTATATACTTGTTTTATACTCAATTGATAGTATGAAGCTACGAGATATTTGAAATATTTGAAATTGAAGGCACAATTAACAAATCAAACGGTAGTTTCAAATACTTTTAAATAGATCTTTATATTAAGGATAATGTACCCTTGTGTTGATCCCATGCTAAACATAACAAAAATCTCTGTACAAAGGTTATCTCGTCTTCATTCTCTGACATATTCTAGTCTGCCCTTTCATAAAATAGTGATTTTTTTTAGTGTTCTATCGAACTGTCGAAAAAAAATACCTGATAACAGTTCAGACAAAAAAATTATGTTGAAAAAATCTTACAGATACAGGAAATGATTCTTAATAGCTATAAGATACATTTTTCTTTTAAAATACAACTTTTAAATCTTACGAGAAATTATTCCAAGCTTAAGACTTTCACTGTAACCTCGCTCTAACGTATCCCCCATCCCCTCCAAAAAAACAAACAAACAAACAAACCCGCAATACTATTGTCATTCTTATAGTCAGCACTAAATTGTTCACAAACAAATGTGTTTTAAGCTGCTAAAGACATATGATTCAAACGCTCAGAAAGTCCTTTGTTCTATATCTTTGCTCTCCATTTTTATGCAAAACCTTTTACATTTTTATTTTATGGGTTATTGTTGAAGGTCGTACGATGACGTATGGTTGTTAACACATACTTCCTTTGGTTTATTATGGAAATTTGTCCATTGACAACAAACATACTACATCATCTACTTTATATAGGTATTGTATAAATTACAACGTATTTTGGTGATCTTGCAAAATGATCGTAATCCCGAAAATCGTAAACATATTTTCTTATCTTAAAAGGGGGCAAGAAGGGTTCCATTAACAGGCCAATAAGTAAGATTACAGTTAATTTTAAAAAAAATAAAAAAATAGGGCTATTTTTTCTCTCATAATAACAGTAAACAGATTCACAACAATGTCAATTTCAAGAAAGCAGACAACAGTTAATTAGTCAATAACAGTATCAATGATCTTGAAAATGTGCCATTTTTAACTAAAATATAAGAGCACAGAACCAGGACATAGGAGCACAGAACCAGGACCGTTTTGCTTATCACCAGCACAGCGTCAGGACAATTCCGTTTAAGGAACTTGCACGACTTTTGCAATGTAATATTGTTGTAATATACTTTGCATGGTACTTATTACGAATCAGAGAAAAATTAAGCAACAAAACAGTCGTTTTATTATCGTCCTGATACAATGTAAACAAACCCACCAGCACAGAATCAGGACCCACCAGCACCTGACAGGACCAAATCACCAGCACAGAACGTTCTCTCGCAGGACAACCATACCCACCGTGAAATATGTCACAATAACCCAGGTTAAAATGGTTTCAAACATCAAAATAATGTTGAATCGTAGTTTTGAACAAGTTGCATTTTTCTAAATCATCGGTTAGTTCGTTTTCATAAAAACTCAGCGGAAACAAAAAAAGTTATCAAGCTAAAAACTTAACATCGTGGTTTTATCAGCAGAAAATTCGGTTATAAGTTAACATTAATTTACACCTCACATAGACACAGTTTCTCTTAGATTTATTGTCAATGCGTTCTAAGGAAATATTGATTTTATATGGTTTTCATTAAAGTTTTCAAAAGCAAAAAACATATTAAATATAATTTTCAATAATCATAAAACAAGTATCATATCTCAAAATAATCAAAAATAGAAGGATATTGGTGTTAATTTTAGCAGCATACCAAAATATTGATAATTCATAACGAACTTTGCTTCTGTTGTCAAAAGACTTTATATTGTAGACGTGATAATTTTAAATTTACGAGAAAACGGACACCGATCAATGATAAATATTATTACTGATATCAGAAATATTTTTGATTATCAATTACATGTACTAGGAATTTAGTAATTAAATAGTTTTATCAGTAATATGCATGCTGTTCGTTTCCAGGTATTGAAATCCGATAGCATCAAAGTGACCATGAAGAGAAATAAAACACTGTTTCAACAGATAGTCGCACAAATGTGCAAATATATATGAAAATTTGAAAGTTAAACCCCACATTCTGTTTATCTCTGATATTATTAATTATCATAACGTTTTTATGTAATTTCTGTGCGGCAAGATATTTGTAAACACGAGGAAAGTAAAATAGTGCATTAATTTTATATAAAATGCGTAGGTAATCTGCAGAATGCCAATGATTATAAAAATGAGTTACACATGTACTATACTCATATCAACTAGATGACTGGTTCTGATTGTGTTCTCAAGTTTGTGTTAAAAAACCATGTATTTATCCAAAGTGAAAGCTGAACAAATCGAAAAGTTGTTGTTTGCTTAGCGTTCAGTGGCAAATATTTCATTTATTTCCGGACGATAAAGCTGAATGGAAGACGTTTAAATCAATACATGACTGTGTTGCGTTATATATTGAAGAGATCTAGTAAATTAAAAAAAAAAGGTATACAAGTTGTCTTACATCCCCATTTGTACGTTGTTTGGTCTCGAGACAGGTGGGTAGTTGTTTCTTTTAAACTGCTTCTAAATAAAATTTAGACGCAACAAAAACAGTCATGGTAAACTCACTGTAACCAAAATTTTTACTAAGTACTTGTTACGGGATGAACAAACCAGACCGGCGGACTCTTAGAAAGGGAAACAATTATAATTGATCACAATATTATAGAAGGTGCAATGAATCTCCTGTTTAGCCTATAATAGGGGAGACAATAATTTTTTATGTTAACCTGTTTTTGCCTTTTTCATGGTGTTGTTAACTGTCATCTGAGATAAATTTAAACTGTTAACTGTATTCAACCAACTGTGTTAACTGTTATCAGCATTTATGCATTTTTGTTAACTGTTTTAGACAAAATCGAGGTGTTGTTAACATGTTAACGGACCCCCTATTGCCCCCTCTGTTATAGCATATCTTTAAAAAAAAATGCATTGGAACAATGGACGATTAACGCTTGCATGGGCCTGACTATAGATATAAGAAGATGTGGTATAAGTGCCAATGAGACAACTCTCCTTCAAAGTCACAATTTATAAAAGTAAACCATTTTTGTAAAAGTGCCGTCTTCAACATGCAGCTTTGGCTCATACAGAAAAGCAAGCTATAAAGGGTCCAAAAAGTACTCGACGTGTAAAACCATTCAAACGGGAAAACCAACGGTCTAATGTACATTCACTTTGGTATTTATCGTGTCGACGACATATCAGAAAAAATCCAAATTCACCTCCTCCCAATACATATGTTTCCCAAGAGACTTATTTTAAGGACTAAGTGTTCATTAATTTTGTTTTTCGCCAGGCCCACTTGTTAATTTTGACAACGACTGACCGAAATTTTAATCGATGTTTCATTCATTAAATTTAAATTATTTTTGTAGTATTGTCCAAATTCCAATTGAAAACTCCTTACTGTACAGTTCACAACTTGACACATTTAGAGTATCAAAGCATCATTGAATTTGGTAATCATTTTCTTTCCAGAGATTCTTCAGTCAGATAATGTATTCTTTACTTCAACAAGGCGGGAATTGTCTTGATGCAACATCATTAAGATATTAAAAACATGCAGAAATTCATCTGATAACTGAGACATAAATATTCTCATCAGCCGTTAGATCTATTGTTATTGTTCTAAGCTAATTCTCCATGCTGCGAACCTTTCATCTATTGTTAGGAGCACATAAAACATGTTTTTTGAAAATTCATCTGGTACTTCAAACTATAAACTGACTCTTATAGTCTTTATTTTTATCCCATTATGTATTTTTTATGTGAAATAAAACACTCATAGGTTATAAGTAGCATAATTATATATAGGTCTAAAAAACGAAACAAACCATGCATTGCCAAGTACTTTTACAAATCTTTTGAATTAACACCAGTTTTTGTATAATAGATTTGTCATGAAATCTTCCGTTTTTGTACATGTAATTTATACGAGGCCTATATAGCAGATCTGAAATATTCTGGACTAGTTCAGGTAGCAAAACAAAATAACTGTTTCATTGTCACCACAAGCACGATGACATATTCGAAAATTATCATTCTTCCATATCGGTTTCTTCCACATCTTTTGTCCTGTTTATTTCTCGGAGATGATTTGAACAATCTTGATGACACTTTACCACAATGATACATGTAACCACCGGTGTGGTTCCGTCTGATTAATCTAATACGGAAAAGCGCAAAATATACAAACATGTATACATATGAAAAAAAAGATGTGGTATGAATGCCAATGAGACACTTTTTTCACAACTGACCAAATGACACAGAAATTGACAACTATAGGCTATGTTACGGTTTTCAACAATGACCATGGTCAGTTATAAAAGGCCCAAGACACGCAGACTAGAAATTACCACTGCATATGAGACAAAGAACCACCCAACATTCAGATTCGACTTGAGAACTACTCTGAATTAATTTATGAAACTTCCTCTCTCACTTCGCAAAATGTTATGAAAAAATAAATCAAAACTTCAAGTTTTCTTAGATACATTTTGTACACACACATATAATTAAATTCCATCAACTTACAGAAAATCTAAAATATCAAAAAGACAAAAAAATATGCTTTGTTAACAAATGAGTTCAGGAGTTTATTTAATTTTACAAATTGCCGTGTTCATCTTTGATCGTTTTTTATACTGGTTTTGATGTTCTTGGTTTATCCTCTGATTATCGATATTTGTTCCCACGTTGTATTTTTCTTCGTTTTTAAAACATTTTCTTTGCAAAGAAATTGAATTTTCGGCTCTCCCTTGACACCATTTGCGAGTATGGTCTTGAGAAACGATGATAGTCCGTCTGAAGGGGACGATAAATCATGGCTGACCCGTGTTAAGAGAGAGCTACAATGTATATCTCTTGCACGTTAAAGACACCCTTGTAGAGTTTGAAAAAGAGCAGGCTAACGCCGCTACAAGGCAGTACTCGCACCTGCAAAGTGGAAAGGGATTAATATAACTTGTTTCCAAATCCACTATAAACAAATATGTTTAATTTAAAGAAACGTCATGATGGCAGAAATTTTATTATCGGTTATAGCCCACATGGAGAAAAATCACTGAACCTGGAGACGTCGTTCGTACCTTGTTTTATATAGTTCATTTTCATTAGAGGAGTAGCAGTTTTTTTTAAGAGCGCAATTATTTGTTTACATTTTACCCCAAGATGGTACTCAAAAAAGATTCTTGTGCGGCTTCTAAAAACAAATTCATTATTTTGGGTTGCCTTTATCAGCTTTTATCCATCTGGTAGCCCACACATACCTTAAATCAAGGTAGTTAAACCTGCAATTAAGGTCATTAACCCTCCACTGTCGAATATCAAGCATTGAAAAAAATTGACGTTTTTCTATGTTTGTCATTTTCAGTTCTTTCATTTGCTATTTCAATCAATTATCACTGATTTTATATCCATATCATTTTACATAATTACTATCATAATAAAGTGCTCGCTGTAGTGTGTGAAAGGTTATTACTAACTAACATACGCCGTAGATTTAGTTCAAGCATATCTGCTGACAACTATATTGTGCACTTTTGCTGTTTGCTCTCAGAACTGAAGAGGTTTAATTAGTTTTGTAAATAGCAATTAATTTCAAGTAGTAAAATTATGTGAAATGATTGATATGATCTTAATGTTCAGAAAAGATAATTATGTTTTATGATAATTGTTTTATTAGTGACATATATGAATATTACGTAACACCGAATTCGTTTTATACATAAAATTACTTTTTTCATTTTTACTTTGAAATTCGTAGTATATTAGATTCAACGTAAACCATGTAATCACTAAATAAAAGCAATTGGTATATACCAGTGGCGGATCCAGAAATTTTCATCAGTGGGGGCCCACTGACTGACCTAAGAGGGGGCCCGCTCTAGTCACGCTTCAGTGATATCCTATATAAGCAACCAAATGTTTTCCCCAAAAAGGGAGGGGGGGCGGGCCCCCTGCCCCCCTAAATCCGCCTCTGTATACCGCTGTACAATAGCACTGAAACAAATTCGGATCACAAACCGAAACCGAGGGATAAATATCAACAACGGCACAACGGAAACACTTAACTGCCACTAAAGCAAACGCCAACATACAGATAAACGGACTATTTGATAACAATTGCAATATTCCTGACTTGAGTGTTACAGAAATTTTTAAGAAAAAAAATGATGATTTGAACCTGGTTATATTGCTAGCCAAACCTGCTGCTTATACGGCAAAGTGTGTAAACCTTCACTTCTATAATGTTCTTATTCTTAACTCCCTGTTAATAAACTAGGAACGACTAAGACACTCGGATTCCAACTCCCTCAGGTAAATTTGACCTTTTGTACGAGTAAGACACTCTGATTCCAACTCCTTCAGGTAAATTTGACCTTTTGTTTGTGTAACTTTTGGTTATATAGCCCCTAATGTTGACTACGTTTCATTCATTCCTGTCTTTCAAATGTTTGGTTTAAGCGTTCCTGATGAAGGTAAATTCAGAAAAACGTATAGAATGCACGAAATGTACAAAGTGTTATTTTCATTAATCATATCTGCAAACGGCCATGTACTTTTGATTGGAACAGATTGTTTGGTATTGTAGGTCTTATGTCAATAGTTGTGCATGTTCAGGACGAGGGCAAATTTAAAGTAGCTTCTACTAAATGGCTCAAACTGGAAGACGGTCTGTGACACTTTAGACTGGCACTGGAAATAGAGGTCAAGACGTACAAATCGGCAGTTTAATTGGGAAGACATTGTTCTTGATTTCCCGCTTAAGATTTAGCGCTTTCACGGAATAAAAATGTGAAACGGGTTTACCTACCAGACCACCAAGAGAAAACACAAAATAAAAACTCATCCATGATGAAATAAATAAAACAGATTGACCTTATTTTACATCAAAATTAATATGTAAAAGGAAATAAGCAGAAAAAGCCACACTATAAAATACTCAATTACACGTAATTCGTATATGTGAGTTCTAAGGACAAACATACTTAGAAGAATTTGGGAAAATGTTGATCTTAGGTGAGATTGCAATTAGTGTAACCTGACCAAAACTGAATTTAAAAGTATAAAGATCTTACGAGGATAGTCAAATCGTGCACAAGAAACATTAAGACAGATTTATTATGTAATGTCAGAATGCTTTAGATGTTGATTCATTTAATTTACTTAAATATTATAAATTACAATTGTACATGTTCCCAATTGTTACATGTAAGCTTTGAAATGCAATATTCTTTAAATTGCTTTCATTTTATCCATTATATGTCTTATCTTAATTGAAAATCGTTTGTTGCGCAAGTCACTGCACATTTTTTGAAATCCTACATTTTCCTCATTTCCGCTTTACCTCCACTCCGAGCAGTATAAATCACTGTCTGGACTGCGATCGTGTTTACAACAACCCGTTACTTATTTACGATAGAAAACATCTACGATCGTGAGGCCAAGGTCACCGACATCCACATTCAGAAACTACCATACCGTCATATTTGTATTTATAAGTAGGAACTCCTTGTTCGTCTATGTATAAAATAGAAATAGGATCAAGCTTTGTTGGAACACAGCACGCTCTGGAATATTCATCAGGATAAGCTGAATGGAGCAATCCTTTAATAATGGCGTATTTGGTAGGAGACAAATGGTCACTCAAAGGGAAATAACAACGCCCTACACATTGGTATGCCTGAAAAATATAATAAATGGGTGGAATTAGATTGTTGTCTTATGAAGGATTTCGTTTGCTTAATATTACATCAATATCATTTATTTTACTTCATACAAAAGCAACCCTATAATAATTAAATATCAAAATATATGTTTTCTATATTTAGCATGTAGGCCTGCGTACTAAGGTCACACGGAACGGTAACATGCAGGAAGAATTGAAAGGGACAATGAGAGGGGAAACACATCAATTTCATCTTTTAACTATCAATTTAAATTAAAAAGGTTTGATACATTTTACAAAAATTGCAAGACTATGAAATGTCCGCCTTTTACCTTCAAATATGATCAAATATGTACATATGAACCTATAGCTAATTAGCGTGAAGGTAAAAGTAAGTCATGGATGTTGGGTTTTTTGCATATGCGAGTAGATCGATGTGAGAAGTAAACATAAACTGAAAACGTCGGTGTTAACTGTAGCTAGTTCTGATTATGCATGAAATATTTGCTACTGGACGTTAATCTATTAATTAATCAATCAACAAACTTGGCACGATAAAAACAAATAATAACAAAAATCTCGAACTCCAAATATCAATATTCTGACATTATAATATTTAATAGGAAAGATCTTACTTATTTTTTCATCCTAAAGGAAAAAAATATATATATTAAAGTACAGTGCGTTACAAATTAGGAATTTTGGAATGCTGAAATCATATAAAAAAAGAAGATGTGGTATGATTGCCAATGAGACAACTCTCCACAGGAGATCAAAATGACACTGGCATTAACAACTATAGGTCACCGTATGGCCTTCAACAACGAGCAAAGCCCATACCACGTAGTCAGGTAATCATGTAAAAACTTGCAAGGGAAAATTGTTTGTATTTGTTGCACACCATGCATGTCATGAAAGTTGTTTCTCGGTTGATTTCTCGACGAACGAAGCTTAATTTTAATTGAATATCAAAAGGGTAAACGAACGACAACTCTGATTCAAGAAATATTCCATAACTCATTACAACGCATTAAGTATGTTAGATAAATTTGATACGTTAATCTTCAGTTGTAGTCAATTCTTTCGACGCCTTTGATATAACCAGCAGATACTATGATAATCAATTGCACTATGTACCTCAAAACATGTGGCAAAGCCAGACATTTCACTGTTTTTTTTTAAATTAATTGTATTTTAGCATAATATATATATATATATATATAATGTGAAGTGTTTGTATCAAAATTCACACATCACTTGAACTAAGAACATTTGAATGGTAGTTGTAGTCATATTTGATAGAACAGGGTCAAGCAACGATAATTATCCGTCCAGATCCTTGTTTAAATCACGATTTCTTAAACTACTCGTCTAGTGTGTCTGGAAAAAGCTTTTTTAAACCATAGTTTAAAACCTATCATATATTAATTGTATATCAACCAATGAAGTTTCAGCCTCCAAATCTTTTCTGGTGGTATGTACATTACGATAAAACATGAAAATCCCAAATGATCGTTCAAACAGAAAACAGAATGGAGCGTTTTCGGGTTCTTGTAAGCAAAGCGTGGACACAAGGATCTGCATTTAAATCAGATTGCTGTAAATAGGATATAACAAAGTCAATTAATATGCAATCCTTGAGTACATACTTCCAAATTCCAGTAGATATCAGCATTGCCATGATTGTAAATATAACAAGTACATTTGACTTTGGTCATACCTCTTCAGCATGATATATGGGAATTTTGCGTAAATATGTCGAAATTATTACCTAAAATATATCGATTTTTAAATATTACAAAAGATAAGAAGCGCACATAGCGCTATAAATCAAGACATGAATTGGCTTCGGAAGGCTTTAAGATTATAGTTTAATTTTCCAAATGGTGCATAAATTGTCCAAAATGACAGAATTATTAAGTTCAATGCATATATCACGTGTCTGCTTTCAACTGCTAATCTATAATGAACGTTTTATGAAAGTATATGATAAGAATTGATATTTATGCATTTGTTATTACGACTTATCGAAGAATTACTGCTTGATAATTGATCCAGTAAGATGTTAAACACCCAAAAACAAAAGTTAAACATCGTAAATTACCAATACGTTATTTTGTTTACAACTTATAAATATTACAGAAACTAGAACGTGCGAAACTTACAAGAAAAGATCTTTCCTGTTGTTTATTCCGGTTTTTTTTATAAACTGTTTATAAACTTATAAACATAACAATGCCACAATTTTCTGTTTACTATAATTATGGTATTAATAGATTAAGATACTTATTTTTTTTTCACAAATAGTTGTTGACAAAAGTGTTGAATAGAACTGGAAATGTTTGGGGATTACTTCTAACGACATACATGTACATAACCAATCGTAGTTTATAATGTAAAGGCAAAAGTTATATTTACTTTTTAAGGAGATATAAGGGAGAAATCATTTAACGGCAAGGAGGAGTATGTTAACAACCCCCCTCCCCCTATTTCAACGAACTTATATTTAGTGGTTCCCTATGGATGTTTCTTATTCTGAAATTGATTGAATTGTGGAAAAGACTTTCTAAATATGTTTTACTTGTGTCTTTTTTTGTTTGGTTTGAGCATGGAAGTATTATATAAAACCTCCGTGGTTTGAGCAAATAAAATATGTTTTAAAAGAAGATATATTGCTGACAAAATGAATATATGAAAAGAGAAATTTGGTAATACAACCACTTACGTCTACTGAAATAACCTAACTAAATTGATAAATCAAAAATATATCGTTAGCAAAACTTCTACAATACGTATAGTTTCTGGTATACAAAAAAATAACATCAAATTAACTGAGGCAAGACAGTTATCTACCCTGTGTTATCTGTGTAGACTCCCTTAAGACTAAGTATAGATAGATATTTTTAGTTGTCGATCTATTTTCGTGAGAAAATAATTTCCAAATTATGGGGTAATAAAGTACAAATACATTGTCTATGAATTAATTAAAGATGTGAATCTGAAAGTTAACAAAATTACTAGACTGAGTAGTAATAGCTTTTTGATTACGGATGACTTAAAAATCTGAGAACTTCAAAATGCTCTTGACACAGTTCGATACTATCATATTTATCTATTATAGTTTTGTTGAGATTCACTAAACGATATTTTTTTCAATATTTTTGGTATTTAAAACTGTTTGATGTTTGCTATTTTCTTTTATTCAAAATGTTTGGAACATACAACTAAGTTTACATGGTTTACATGTGTTTATATTTTTATCCAACATATATATTTTCATGTAGACCATTGTATAAGACCATATATATAGAACTGATTCGAAATGAACGAAAGTGTTCGCATAACACGTGTGTTTATTTAGTTGTGGTGTTTGACTGTGTGTGTCTTTTTTTCTTTTGTTTAATCATAAAGATATTATTAACTAACTGTGTTGTCTTGAAGTTCAAGAGTTAGGTTAAATGTTCCTTCTATATATTTATGAAACAAATCGTAAATTCAAGGTATGAAATAAACTATATTTCTTGTGCCTCTGTTATAGACTCTTGATAGATAGTTCATTTTTGTAATGCCTGTAATCCTGTAAACAGGAGCCCTTAGTAACCCCCCCCCCCCCCCCAAATAAAACATTTAATTTGGAGATCGATTGTTTGATCATTAGATCACTTAAATGTCAAGTAAGTTACACCATGAAAAACTAATTCTATTTTAGTTGTACAAATCAATGTTACAGTATCTTACGTTACCACGAGAGAATACCTAAAACCGGTATTATAGGAGTGCATCCATCGTTCAATAAGATATAACAGAATCATATCGGTGGGTGTGTCCAATAATCGACACGATTTCTCCCTAATTAATTAAATTATGCATAACTTAAAAACGTTATAATTTATAATTAAAATTTCCTTACTGTTAATTTGAAATATCTAAGAAGATATTTTTCTATTTCAAGCCAAACTACTACAGTACAGAAACTTGTATCAGACTTCCACGCCTTAAATAATACACAACAAGTAGATAATTGTTCAATTAAAATAAGTACTTGCGAATGCAAAATCTCGACCTAACGACCTCGACGATATAAAGTGAGATAGTTCTATACATTGAGCAGGCCATCTGCTATTTAACAGCCACTTATTCACGTGTCTGTCTTCAGTCAGGGATGTCGTCAGTGGATGGCTGTGGCATATCTCAAAGTTTTTTCTTATTTACACACTTTTTTGTTTATGCGAGATCTTTGATGATCACTGTTTATTTTATTCTCTATATTTTTCACACTCGACGTAATTCAGAGCTAGCTTGACATATAACATACAAAACCGTCCAATGTATAAGACTTTATGTAAACCATCTGTTATGTTTTGGTTATTTGTGACCCTTTGTTTGTTTATGTTTATGTTTTGATTATTTTTTTTAAATCTTTTATTTTTTTTTTTTTTATAAAGTTTTAGCATAATACCTACAACTCGTTTGCTCTTTACTTATACATCCCATTAGTGTGGGTATATTTTAAAACATGTTTGTATGCTTGTCTTTCATTTTTGCTATGTTTTGAATCTATATGGCTTTTTATGTTTCTTTGATATACATATATGACGTGGCTCTGTACTTTTACATCCCGACATTGTGTTATTGTACTGTCATGGTAATTTGTTTGTGTTTTTTATATTAATTTTTGTTTGCATTTTAGTGATTATTAAGAAAATAACACAATGCTGACTGCTTTGACCTTTTTACGTAATATGTCTGTTTGTTTTATTAACGCATCGTTGTCAATATAATTGAATTTGATGCGACTGTCGTACTATTGAAGAGGTTTAGCTAGTTTTAAAACCAGGTGTAATCCAGCATTTTCTACATAAGAAAATGCCTGTACCAAGTCAGGAATATATCTATTCGTTTAATGTGTTTGAGCTTTTAATTTTGCCATTTGATAAGAGACTTTTAATTTTGAATTTTCCTCGGAGTTCAGTTTTTGTGATTTTATCCTTAATTTAACTATCTATCAAAGGAAAGAAGAACTTTTAAAATTAAAAACCAATTGTTCAGAGAACAATTGAAGGTCTTTCCATATCAAAGAAATTTTGATAAGAAGATAGTTGTTCATACTGATACGATAAATAATGGTTTAATCATATTTTTAAGTGATATAAAGGAGATAATATGCTACTTCCGGTGAAATGAATGTCACTTCCGGTCTAATATGACAGCTTCTTTCACACTGATTCCAAAAATATATAGTTTCTATATACTTTTGTATTTAGAATGGGAGATACATGGTCACTTCCGGTTTGTTGGAAGTCATTTTTAGTCTTCAGTAATCAGTTTATGTATCTATATGACAAAATATATGGATTTTGAGTACTTTTATACGAAAAAATTGCAAAGAAGGTTACTTCCGGTTTTCTCAAGGTCACTTCCGGTAGTCATTTTTCAAGGTCATTTGTCATCCAAACTTTTGCACAAGGTCAAATGCCATTAAAATGGACTTAGTTGAAGTTATAATCAAATAACCTCATATCAAGACATTTCAGGGGCACTAACTCCTATTAGATGCTATTTAATTGTATGAGACCAAATGAAAAATATCTTCATAACTATATAGCAATCATTTTGCACTTGTTCTTTAATATATACCTTTTCAAGGGTTGGAGAAAATGCAAAAACATGGAAAATTCCGAATTTAGAACTTGACCTTGACCTTTGACCTTGACCCCATTTTCTAATAAAGGGCCTAGGGATCTCAAATAAATACATTCCAGGGTTATATGGTTGACGGTTTATTAGTTAATAACACATATTGAGAAAATAATTTTGTAAAGGTAGATAACTCCTATAAAATTTCATCGAATCGCTTCGATCCAAATAAGCCAAATTTTCCTTAGGATGTAACGAACAATTTGTAAAAAGAATTTTGTCGCTATCTTTTTTTGTTACGAAGGAGATGCACTCTGATGATAAACAGTGAATAGGGAGATAACTCTTACAAAGAAAAGTGTTCGGCTTAGCAGGGTGAACTGTAAAAGCGCATAAACTGTACGATACAATATGAGAAATATCTAAGCGACATATTGCGAAACAAACATTTGTCGCAATATCAAAATTAGGCGGAAGAAAAAAAAAAAAAAAAAATAATAATAATAATCAGAAGAAATACAATAGGTCTTTCCACAGAAAGGTGGAAAGACCTAATAAGCCATTTGTTTTACTTTACGGCAGTGTGTATTGTGTATTGCTTTATCCACTTAACAGGTATTGCTAAAGTAATCTTTTTTAAATAGTGACGAGCTCAATTATTTGTTGATAGTATTAAACAAACATATATTACAACCGTTTTACTTAAACTAGACTTACTTAAACACAACAGGGAAATGAATTGCAAAACAAAAGGTTCATTGTTTATACTACCAGTAATAATTGTTACAAATTGCCAAATATAACTTAATATAAAAACAAAATACCCGTTAAAAAAAATAGAACACTTTCGAAAATATAAAGCTAAAAGGTGTACTCACTTGATATCCATGAGGCGCAATAATCCAGTTGTCCCAATTTATATCACTGAACCTAATATACATTGGTCGTCTGTGGCAAGGAATTTGTCTCCTTCCGCGTCGTTTTACTCGACTCAAAATAGGACTATCTAAATTATCTGTTTTATGAGCACTTTTATGGTCATTATTTGAGATATGAATATGTTCGCTACTGTTTGTTAACGATTTACTAGATGAAGATATGACATTTACGGAATCCATTTCCCGTGTAACAAGTTCATGTCTTTCTGTCCGATGGAGTCCGTTAATTTTTGTTTCACTAGAAAATACAACTAAAAGTGGTTCTTTCTTATTTGCATTCTTCACATTTATATCCATATTTCCCATAGAAAAACCATGAAAAACACTTTCTATTCTTATTTCTAAAATTTGAATGATATTTATATCCGTCACCCAATGTCGCACAGCGGAAGTGACGTCAAATGTTTCCCATCCGCTGTGTCGACCATAGATATGTTTTGACTCAATCAGTCGATATCGTTCTGTATTATGGGATAGCACTTCCAAACAAGAAACTTTCCTGTCAACACCAATGTATGTATTACGGTCTTTTTCCACTAATGTAAACAGCCTCAATTCGGCTAGGTCTATAGTTTCATCAGGTGAGACACTAGTTATATTGAATACTAAAGTGTGGACTCGAGTGGCTGTAACGGAACTTTGTATTGAATTTGAATATGCTATTTGGTTATCTGGAAGTAAACAATATGTAAGCATGTATTAATTGAATTGTACTTGTTATAAGTTAGTTAGAATAAGAAATGATCAATTATAAAACATAAAATAACAAAAACACTGAACTCCTGTTACGGCCAGAAATCGCCTTTAAATTGTAGCCAACAAAAGACACAAATCAATAGTAAAATTTAACAATATTTAATATACAAAAGTTTACAAAAGGTATTACACAAATATTACTGTTAACTTAACTGTCAAAATATGAGTCCAATCAGTTATCTTTATCTGTATCCGGAAATCTTTCGGAATCCAATTTGAATATTACGTTCACTACTAATATCACAATCCAGTATGATGTTGTTTGTAGAATAAAAGTGTCAATCCAAATGCTGTGAATACTAATGTCTATCAATGTCTATGTCCAAGTTTAATTATGAGAGTTTAACTTTAGTGTCTGTATATATAGTGTTGTCATGGAAAATTCTAGAACACTCTATAATGGAACATTGTGGAAAATCCTGGAAAGTTACAACGGAAGTTTCTGGAATAACGTAGAAGTTTAAATTACGCATCTTTTATAAGGATCATTCTAGAAAGTTCCAATCATTCTGTGATTGTTCCAGTGATTCCTAAACTGCACAGTTATAAGATTATTTGGTAAACAACTATCAGGCCATACAACACAAATTAGGCCAACATAAATAAACATAATAATTACAATATCATAACACCTCCCCCCTTAAAAGAAGTTTTAGTGTAACAAAAACTTATCATGAATAATATGAACAAAAATACATAATATATACAAAGTGATTTAATAAGCTCCAGATAAAGCATCAGCTATTACATTATCTTTACCCTTAATATGTTTTACAATTACATCATATTCCTGTAACAATAAACTCCACCTAGTCAACCTCTGATTCTTGTTTCTCATTTTATGCATGAAGGTGAGAGGATTATGATCAGTATAAACAAGAATAGGATATACAGTGGGATTCAAATATACATCAAAATGTTGAAGTGCTGACAACATTGCAAAACACTCTTTTTCAATAGTTGAATAATTTTTCTGATGTTTATCTAATTTCTTAGAAAAATATGATATAGGTTTTTTAACATTATCATCTGTCTCTTGATATAAAACAGCTCCAATTCCTACATCGCTTGCATCAACGGCAAGTTTAAATTGTTTTTCAAAGTCTGGAGTAATCAGAACTGGACTATTAATTAAAAGTGATTTGCTATTTTCAAAAGCTTTTTGACAATTTTCACTCCTGATAAATTTAGAATCTTTTCGTAAAAGATGAGTCAATGGTTGAACAACAGTAGCAAAATTTGAACAGAATTTCCTGTAAAATCCTATCATGCCTAAATATCTCATAAGTTGTTTTCTATTTGTAGGAGGTGGAAATTTGGAAATAGCTTCCACTTTAGCCATAATAGGTTTTACTTGACCTTGGCCAACTGTATGCCCTAAATAATCAACAGTGGCCTGACAAAATTCACTTTTACCAAGATTAACAGTCAAATTTGAATGTGACAATCTATCAAAAGTATCATACAAATGTGTTAAATGCTGTTCCCAGCTATCACTACATACAATAAGATCATCAATATAAGCATAACAACAGTCTAAATCTTTTATAACATTATTGATCATTCTTTGAAATGTAGCTGGAGCACTTTTCATGCCAAATGGCATTACAGTATATTGAAATAAGCCATCTGGTGTAACAAAAGCTGATATTTCACGAGCTCTCTGTGTCAATGGAACTTGCCAATAACCTTTCAATAAATCAAATTTGCTCACAAATTTTGCTTGACCAATATTGTCAATACAATCGTCTATCCTTGGAATCGGATAGGAATCAGATTTTGAGACTGAATTTACTTTTCTGAAATCAGTCACGAAACGAAAAGTTTTATCTGGTTTTGGCACAAGGAGACAAGGAGAGCTCCATTCACTGTTACTCGGCTCAATAATATCATTGTCAAGCATATATTTAATTTCTTTTCTCATAACTTCAAGTTTGAGTGGATTGAGCCGATAAGGATGTTGCTTAATTGGAGAAGCATCTCCTACATCAACATCATGACAAACAGCAGTGGTTTTGTTTGGCACATCTGGAAAAAGATTTTTAAAAGAAAATACCAAAGTTTTTATTTCTTCTCTACGATCAAAAGACAGATGTGCAAGTTTTGAATCTAAATTTGACAAAATTTCTGAATTTTTCAATCTAACTGTCTCTTCCATAGTTTTACAACTAAAAGTTGGTTCAATTACATCTGGTTTGTCATGATTGTTCTCAAATTTAACCATGCCTAAAGTGGCAACTGGTTTACTATCACATAGTACATTAGTACGCTCAAAATATGGTTTTAACATATTAATATGACACACTCTATTTTGTTTGCGCCGACCTGGAGTTTTTACAATATAATTCAAATCATTAATTTTACTCTCTATTGTATAAGGACCACAATATTTAGCCTGTAAAGGATGTCCAGGGACTGGCAAAAATACAAGTACCCTATCACCAGGCTCAAAAACTCTGTCCCTGGCATCTTTATCATACCATATTTTCATCTTGTTCTGTACATTTTTTAAGTTTTTCTGAGCAATTTGACAAGCAGTATACAATTTTTCTTTAAATCTAGATACATAGTCTAAAAGATTCAAGTCAGTATGTTCAGTAAGCCACTTTTCCTTAATCAATTTTAACGGTCCCCTTACAGTATGGCCAAATACCAACTCAAAGGGACTAAATCCAAGGGATTCTTGAACAGCCTCTCGGACTGCAAAAAGTAGAAAGTGAACTCCATCATCCCAGTCTCTGTCAAATTGAAGACAAAAAGTTCTAATCATGTTCTTCAATGTTTGATGGAAACGTTCTAAGGCACCTTGAGATTCTGGATGATAAGCACTTGATCTGTACTGAGCAATCCCTAACTGGTATACGACTTGCTGAAATAAACCCGACATGAAATTTGATCCCTGGTCGGACTGTATAGACTTAGGAAGTCCTACTAATGTGAAAAATTTGATCAAAGCTTTGACGATAGTAGGTGTCTTGATATTTCTGAGCGGAATAGCTTCAGGAAAGCGAGTGGATGTACACATGATTGTCAATAAATACGCATTTCCAGTTTTGGTCTTTGGTAAAGGTCCAACGCAGTCAATTAGAACTCTGCTGAAAGGTTCGTCAAAGGCTGGAATAGGCAGAAGTGGTGCTGGTGGTATTTTCTGGTTAGGCTTACCAACAACCTGGCATATATGACAGGATTTGCAGTATTCTGCAACATCATTTCTAAGTCTTGGCCAGTAGAAATGCTGCAAGATCTTAAGGCAAGTCTTTCTTATACCTAAGTGTCCAGCCAAGGGGGTGTCATGGGCAAGACCAATAATTTCTTGCCTATAAACTTTAGGCACCACCACTTGGTACACCACTCTCCATTCCTCCTCTGGGGTAGCATCAGGAGGCCTCCACTTCCTCATTAAAATGCCGTCCTGATGGTAATAGCATTCGGCCACTTTGTCTGCTTCCTCTTGTGGTTGAGCCCGCTGGTTGAGCTGAAGAACCTCAGGGTCTTTATGTTGTTCTTCGAGTAAATTATTTCGGTCTAATGAATGACTGTTTACATCTGGCCATGGCATAATAACATTTTTGTTAACACTAGGTGGTTTTATAATAGCCTTTTCTGAGTTACCAGGATCTTCAATATCAGCTATAAAAGTGTCAGAAAGGTCCATGTAATCAAACTTGTCTTCTTGCAAATTCTCATTTTGTTGTTTTCTAGCCATCGCCCTAGTAACAACACAAGCTGGATACAATTCAGCATCATCTTCAGGTGATTTAACATCCACCACCGGTTCACTGGTAACAATTGGTTCAGCAACCACTTTGTTCCTAGCTAGATCATTTCCTAGCAATAAGGTAACACCCTCAACGGGGAGATTAGGACGAACACCCACAATAACTGGTCCAGTTATCAAATCTGACTTCAGATAAATACGATGGAGAGGAACATCTATACAACCTAACTCTACACCTTGTAACAAAACGGAGGCACCAACAGAAGTCTTCTCGGACAAAGGCAACACACCTTCTAACAATAAAGACTGAGAAGCTCCAGTGTCCCGTAAAATCTTAATAGGCTGAAGAGTGGTATCATCAACAATAGAAACAAACCCATCAGACATAAAGGGTTTGTATTCCTCCATGTAATCACAAAAACTGGACTTAAAAGCCTGACGCGCAGGGCATTCCAATGTACTGGTAATATAAGGTGTCGTACAAGCACTGGTCTTCGGCTTATTATCTCGTTCATTCTTCTTCTGGAGTCTAAAACAATCAGCCATCAGGTGACCAATCTTCTTACAATAAGCACAAGTCAGTGACTTCTTCTCAAAAGTATCAAATTTTGGACTAGACATATTATAACTGGACTGACTCTTATTCTGTGGAACAGGCTTACTATCAGTATGCTCAGTGCTTTGATTTTTGTAATTTCCACTGGAAGTATTAACATTTTGACCCTTGAAACTTCTTTTATGTGAAAGAGTATAATTATCTGAAATTACAGCTGCATCATGTATTGTCCCAACAGTTTTGTCGTCTAAATGTGTTTTTAAGTCTAAATGAACACATTGTTTGAACTCTTCTAATAACATCAATTGTCTTAGGTTATCAAAATTGTTATCTGTTTTCTTTGAAGTAAGCCATTTATCAAATAGATCTTCTTTTTCCCGAGCAAATTCCACATAGGTTTGTGAATCAAACTTTTTATAAGATCTAAATTTCTGTCTATATGCTTCTGGTACTAGCTCATAAGCTTTCAAAACTTCCTGTTTCACCGTGTCATAATCGGAACTTTTTTCTGATGGAAGTGCAGAGTATATTTCAGCGGCTTTACCCTCGAAAACACTTTGTAGCATTGTAGTCCAATACGGCTTTGGCCAATTCAAATTACGAGCAATTTTCTCAAACTGTGGAAAATATTTATCAACTGTTTTTTCACAAAATCTGGGAACCAAACGTATATTTTTTGCTGCATCAAAATAATCTGATTTCGACTGACCTTTAGAGTTGCTTTCTTCTTTAATTATTTCAATTTTCAGTTTTTCCATCTCTAGCCTTTCTCTCATTTCAAGTTCTTTTATTTTCTCCCTCTCCTTCATTTCCAGTTCTTTTAATTTAAATTCGTCTTCTTTTTCTTTCTTTTCCATTTCTAACCTTTCCTTCATTTCCAGTTCTGCTTGTTTTAATTTAAATTCATGTTCTAATTCAAGCTGTTTTAATTTAAAGGCATCTACATTTTCGACCTTAAGTTCAAGAGCCTCTTCACCTAAAATTTCTGCGTCAACTAATTTGTCTATAACCAAATTTTTTATAATTTGTTTTCTCATAGATACTTTAAAATTTAACTGCAGATGTTTAGCAAGCAACACTAATTCGTCTTTCTTTAAATTATCAAAACTCTCCAGGTCTGGCGTTTTCAAAAATTTACCGGCATCAAATGCCATTTTGTAGAATTTTGTTGGCTAGTTATAATAAAAATATTGAAAAAATTTTGAATAATATATTTTCAGTCTCCCGGACGAGCCCCCAATTTCTGTTACGGCCAGAAATCGCCTTTAAATTGTAGCCAACAAAAGACACAAATCAATAGTAAAATTTAACAATATTTAATATACAAAAGTTTACAAAAGGTATTACACAAATATTACTGTTAACTTAACTGTCAAAATATGAGTCCAATCAGTTATCTTTATCTGTATCCGGAAATCTTTCGGAATCCAATTTGAATATTACGTTCACTACTAATGTCACAATCCAGTATGATGTTGTTTGTAGAATAAAAGTGTCAATCCAAATGCTGTGAATACTAATGTCTATCAATGTCTATGTCCAAGTTTAATTATGAGAGTTTAACTTTAGTGTCTGTATATATAGTGTTGTCATGGAAAATTCTAGAACACTCTATAATGGAACATTGTGGAAAATCCTGGAAAGTTACAACGGAAGTTTCTGGAATAACGTAGAAGTTTAAATTACGCATCTTTTATAAGGATCATTCTAGAAAGTTCCAATCATTCTGTGATTGTTCCAGTGATTCCTAAACTGCACAGTTATAAGATTATTTGGTAAACAACTATCAGGCCATACAACACAAATTAGGCCAACATAAATAAACATAATAATTACAATATCATAACACTCCGAGGAAAATTCAAAATGGGAATTCCCTTATAGGCTAACCAAATGACTAAACCAAAAGCTAAAACACATCAAACCAATGGATAACAGCTGTCTTATTCCTGACTTGGTACATGTATTTGTAAATAAATTTTGATTTTTAATGAGATACATGATGCACCAAACAGCCAACAACAACAAAACTATTAAACTATTGGTCCCTGAGGGTATTACCAGCTCAGTACGACTTTGGCATATTCGCCTGAAACTTTGGTGAATTACATATATATATTGCCGTAAGATCCATACATTGTAGCTCTCGATTTTGATATATTTTAGATACCCGTTATGTTATTTTTTTGTAATTAATGAAATAAATGGACACATATATTGTAACCCTGCTTGCATATCATAAAAAGTTTTAAAGATATAAAGGGACGTAAATGAAGAACGCTAAAAGTGAGGTGATAACAGAAACGAAAAAATCAGTCTTTTTTCCATTTGAAAGGGAGCAAAACTCTAGAACAGTAAAAGTGACACCTTAAAAATTCAAACTTGATCTGTATTTCAGTGGTAATAAACATATATTATGTTTTGGTTAAATAACAATCGGTTGAGGTTAAAATATGTTTGAGAGCGAAAACGAAAAATTTAGCAATATTTTTTATTTGTAAAGGCGCATAAATCTTACAGCGACCTATTTACAGCATCATCATTTAGACTCGAGTGGATAGTCGTCTTAAAGGTAATCACATAAAATCATTTTCATAGCAAACTACATACTGTACTAGTTGGTCCAATACCTTTAGAGTTGCATATTGAGACGCGTATTACAAATGGATAAATAGGATGTCGTCACAGCAATGTGGTTGAAGAACCGAATTTAAGCCTATTGTTTACAATCTATTTAAAGTTTTATTATACACAAATACATGCTAAATAATTATCTTTCAGCAATTTTGAAAGAAGAAAAATAACCTTTTTACTGGCGATATATTTGATACAGATGCCCGATAAGACAACAATAAAGCATTTAATTTTGTGAATGCATTTGTTGATAAGGTAATAGCATTATTATAAATAGAAACATATTTAATAATCATTGCATTTGTCATTTATAAAAAAAATGCTAATCACGTTTCAACACAATGAACATTATAGTTACAACC
This sequence comes from Mytilus galloprovincialis, assembly GCF_965363235.1. Classification (NCBI taxonomy): domain Eukaryota; kingdom Metazoa; phylum Mollusca; class Bivalvia; order Mytilida; family Mytilidae; genus Mytilus; species Mytilus galloprovincialis. The sequence continues at coordinate 2,235,422 of NC_134846.1, read as the reverse complement.
CACATGTATAAACCTACAAAGCAGAAAAATAGACCTGTTTTATAGGGTTAAAAAAACTGTTTACAAATACTGGTATCCCTCAATCTAATGATGTAAGATGTTACAAAGTGATTGTATATTATGTTCTAAATGTTGAACGTCTTGCTAAGTTTATATTGTCGTATTTAATACAGTGATAGAAAATGGAAAACTTGATGATTGTGTTAAAAAAACTAGGTTCATCGTCCTAAGTTTTATTTTTTTCTTCTTCAGGAAAATGTTATGAAAACATGTGAAACAATGAAAACGCTTTTTTTGATCGATTTTTGTTCGTTTGTTTCAAGCAACTACTTCATAGATATAGGAAGATGTGGTGTGAGTGCCAAGGAGACAACTCTCCATCCAAACAACAATTCAAAAATTAAACCATTATAGGTTAAAGTACGGCCTTCAACATATTTGGCAAGAATAATAATAAAGGCAACAGTAGTATACCGCTGTTCAAAAGTCATAAATCGATCGAGACAAAAACAAATCCGGGTTACAAACTAAAACCGAGGGTTATACGGGAATAACACATTGAACACATTATTTAAGCTATAATGATAGAGGTTCTGTATGGTGGATAGACTCGTATGAAGATTGGAAATTCTTCTGCCCCATAGAAAATCTAGAACTTCAAGATTGAGAGAAACAGCTAATTTGCCTTTCGTGAAACAAGTGATCTACGATAACGAATCTCTCAAATGGTTATCGAAGGGTTCTTGTAGTAAACATTGTGGCACCCTACCAGCACAAGACATCGGATTTAACGTCACCATAACGACAGGACGAACCAGTGTGTATAATTATCCAACGCCGACAAATAGACCACTCGCTTTACTTTTTGTTTTATATAGCTGGATAGAAGTTCTTTATATTCTGATTGTCAAAGAGACAACAACCCGACCACAAGGCAGATAACAGCTGAAGGCCAATATTGGGTCTTCAACGCAGGAAGCATATAATTAACTTCCCTTTCCATCGGGTTTGGGATTACAATGTTAAGCCAATAGTCTGTGATAGATTCTTTTATGAATCTATAAGGGCGCAGATATAAGTAAATCAGTGATTTTCAATTGGTAAAATTTTAAAAGAGAAAAATACACGATTATGAAATAGGACACAAAATACCAGTTTGTATCTATATGTGCAATTAATGCATCTAGCTATTACGGAATGCATGATTCGCCTAACAAATAAACAAACTTAAATATAAAGCTTGAAGTGCGCACTACATTAATGTTTGGAATTTTTTAAAGTTTCAAAATAAATTGAAAAAAGGGTTCTCGGATAATAACAACGAAACGAAATTGGTTCTGACTAATTGCCTTAAAACTATCGGGGTTTTGTCTCTTTGACACATCCCCCATTGCCATTCTCACTTTCATATTGTGTGATGCATTTTAAGAATTTTATAGGACGTGAATGTATTTTATGCATGTTTTCAACAACAAAGGGTGTTTCTGATTATCTGATATGTAACAACAGTGGTTATTGGCATTTAAATTTTTATTGCCATGAAAATTAGGAAACTTAAATAAATCGTTACTTTAATCCTAGGTAAAACGTATTAACCATAATAAAACCGATAAGCCATCATAAATTTGAACTAGTTTTGATGCCAGCATTACGTTAATATTTAGAAAAGTTTTTATGTGTTTTTGCCATACCAGGAATTTCATCTCTCTTGATCTCTATCTTGAATCAGTCATTATTCAACATGCCCTTATTGTCTAGTGGTACTCACAATATCCTGATTTTATTCTAACCAAAAACAAACTAACACAAGGACAAAAGACACAAAGTGCCGACAATAGAGTACTTTCAGTTCCTCAAACATAGTTCATAGCCTATAAATACTTTAAACAAATAATGATCTCCCGGACTTACGTATCAATCAGTACACTGGATTTAGCGTAAGGACGTCATAACAAAAGCAGAAAAGCATGACTTTTTGTAATATCTATATTAAGCCATCTTGTTTTGCTCGGCTGATGATCTTAATGACGTTTGTCACATCCGCTGCTTTTCAAACACATGTGTGTACTTGTAGTCATTCCAAAGAATTAAACCTGCTTTAGAACGCACAGTTTCAGTATGGGGGAAACATCGAAAAATAGTTGGGTTGGTATATATATCATTAAACATTTAAAATTTCAATAAAATTGTAACAAGTAGACCAGCCCTGTCTTTGATTTTTATGTTTGATATGAAATATCTATTGATTCATGTTATCACCAGGTGTTTCTTATCTTTTTACAGCAATATATTTGCAAGGCAACGCTTATACCTATATCTATACTTTTGTAAGATCAATAAGTTAATTATTACCTTACTAAATAAAAATATGGAATTGAAATGTTTAGGGCGATTGTATTTGAATGTTATCTGTACTTTTCGTACACATAAGCTAACGTTATCAAAATAGAAGCTTAACTACATAACTTAAATAAACAATAATACAATTAATTCATTACAATAGAAAGTAATTACTTTATCAAAATAATAAGTATAAAATGCATTAGTCTTATATAAAAATTGACAAGTAGACCCATAAAAAGGGCCAACTAAGGTTCATGTCAAATAAAAAAAACAGACATCACAACGCTGTCAAAATTGCGAAAACTGCGAACAGACCATCAACAATATATATAACAAAACTCTACACCGATTTCTTAAGTAATAACCTGCAGCACACCGTTGTTCTAGAAGAATGACAAGTTTATATGGTGGGACCAATTGTTGTAATCAATGACAGTCAAAGTATTGTTTTTATTAAATCACAATCATCAAAAGTAAAAAGAAATCTCTCGTTAGCAATTATTGAATAGTATGTATACTAGTCACATAAAATATACTTCCGTCTGGGTTTTACCTAAATTCTTTGTATGTTTTGTGATTCAAGTGTGACCGAAGATTAATTTAATCTTATACTACAACATAGAAGAGAGACGAAAGATACCAACGGAAAATTCAAACTTCGAAGTCGAAAACAAACTATCAATGTCATGAAGAAATAACCGTAAAACGTCAAAAAGACAAAGAACAGTTAAACAAAGCCGATATATTAATTTGTGTAAAACATTATATATTTGAAATAAACCATCTCTAGTTCATCAACATTCAAATGCAGTGTTTTAGGACTGTTGAAAACACAAGAAAACTGTTTCAAAACGGTATTGCATAACGATAATTGCATTGTTTTGACGTTTAAATTAGAATGGAACGTACGTCATTTACGGGGCTATGGACTGCACGTCGTAATTTACAAGTACAGGAGCTTGCATTCTCAATATGATCTACAAGTAACAAGTTTGACAGATTTCTTACTGAGTCTATAGAAACAGTTAAAAAAAGTCCACACACAAGATAGTGGTATACAAAAATATCAGTACCTTAAAACAGATAATGATTTGAATGCGATCATATTTTTATTCAAGTACCTTTGGTATTCTAAAATACACCTAGGTATGATTAACCCCTCATAAGACGACTGGATATTTCCTATAACAGGTGCTTAAAGTAATAAACTTTTAATTTCCCAGAAAAAATTCAAAAACACATAAGAACAAGATAATGAATTGAACTACTTGTACCCTCGAATGATAAGTTGTACTATTTTCCATTATAGAATCAACTTGCATGGAATTATATCTTTTGATAAAGTTAATAGTAGTTAATATTATTTTACTTCAAAGGAAAGTGCCAACAAGATCTTGATAATTGTAATAATCTACTTATTGAATTTCTGAAAAATGCTTCCAATTTTACTTTACATATGTTTAAAATAGAATATTCGCAGATGTTTTGGATAGGACAAACAATCTTATTGCAAGTTGAGGATTTTTAGAAACCGCAATTTTATCTAGCCACTTATTTGCTGTAATAATAAAGTATTGAAATAAAATAGCTTTCATTGCAAAAAGCGACCGCTGTGATGAATAGAATACTAGTTTATTTCCCATTGGACTTACTAAATTAAAACGTGTTGGCCCTCATTGTCATTTTCTTGATGGAAGTCAAGATATGAGACAGACAAAACTGTACGACAAAAGACTCTTGTTTTAACATTAAATGTCTCTTCAGCAATGTTGAAAGCAAACAAATTGGAAATTGATCAGCTACCTCCAATGTTGAAGAACTGTCAAAATTTTAAAAAAAAACCCAGAAGTTAGGAAAAACCTGGCCAAGAAAGTAGAGCTTTGCATGAGATACACATGAATTGTTTTAATCGTATATACTATAAACTAGCAAACCTAGTTTATAGTATATACGATTAAAACAATTAGTTTATAGTATATACGAGAAAACAATTCATGTGTATCTCATGCAAAGCTCTAATTTCTTGGCCAGGTTTTTCCTAACTTCTGTTTGTTTGTTTTTTTTTTTTAATTTTGACAGCTCTTCAACATTGGAGGTAGCTGATCAATTTCCAATTTGTTTGCTTTCAACAGTGCTGAAGAGACATTTAATGTTAAAACAAGCATCTGGTGCAGTAATATTTGTACCGTTAATGTAATTGATAAGGACATATATATAGTTGGAAAACCCCTCTGTTGAAAATGGCTGGATCCGCCCCTGGTATACGCTTGATATCTGAAAGATATCGTTGGTGAAGTAAACATCTTCACAATACATGAACTTATCATAGATACTAGGATTACTAATTGCATGGACCATCTTATTTCTGAAGGCCTTTTTTTTACTGTAAACACTAACTTCTAATGGTTGCAGTAGATATAATTAGATTACTATTTTTGCTATATATAATTTTCCGGGTTTTATCAATGGTATCGATGTCATTCTGCTCTTATAACACATCAAAAGAAAGAGAGAACATATTTACATTAAAAAATATGTTTTTCTGACGTTAATTACATAGATGAATCCTCATGATTTAACAACAAAGTTAATTCTGTATATGAAAGCAAGATCGTTAAAGGCTTTGTCAGCTGTCATGGCGTTTAAATGTCAGATCATCAACAAATACTTATGAAGTTGTAAGAATATCTGACGTCCATACTGTAATCAGCTTTGAATGAATGATTGAACAACCTTAATGTTATCAAATGAATAAAACGATAATTAAATGATGACTTAATACTGACTTCGCAACCAGTTCATATTCCCACTCTTATAAGTAACCTTGTAAGTGTAATTTAACATTAGATAAAAGTGAGCTTAGATTGGAACATAACATCAACATTTACAACCGATCACGAACACAACATCATCATTTACAACCGATCATGAACATAACATCAACATTTACAACCGATCATGAACATAACATCAACATTTACAACCGATCATGAACATAACATCAACATTTACAACCGATCATGAACATAACGTCAACATTTACAACCGATCATGAACATAACGTCAACATTTACAACCGATCATGAACAATAACTACACTGAAGAGACCGATCCTTGAACTGAAGTTGCGATACAAACTGATACTGACTGGACAATTCCGTAAATAAATAAAAACGTTCATGTGAATTGTTTAACTCTTATTTTGCAGGCGTACGTGTCCTACTGTTTTAAACCAAACAAAAGGTTCATGTTGGATATTTTTTACCAAAGACAAAACTATTTATTCCAGTTTTTAAACACAATGATGAAAATGTCGTATTTTGTATTTGTAAACTAGCTTTAAATAAAGGCAACAATATAGTAAACTGCAGTTCTTAAGTCATTACTCAATTGAGAGAAAACAAATCCGGATTACAAACTAAAAGTTAACGATATGTGGTAGTGTGGATTTTTATCATTTTAATCATTTATATGTTTTATAGGTTTTATAGGTTAGTCCGAGACACCATTATATTCTTTTATTTGCAGAGTAGTTTACTTAATTTTACCTTTATTCTATTGATTGCCTATTGATTGCCTATCCATTGCCTATTGATTGCCTATCCATTGCCTATTGATTGCCTATCCATTGCCTATTATTTGCATATCCATTGCCTACTTAGTATTCATTATTCATTGATCCATAAACTATAAGAGGAAAACAAAGGAACCACACATTTTTTTTAAATGCTGCTGTTTTAATAACAATAAAACAAACTCTTAAGATACTTAAGTAAAACGTCCTCTTGAAACTTGATTCAAAACAAATTGTCGAAATATTTTATTTTTATTTACAATGCTTTCAGTTACACTTACATAATATGCAGCAAATTGCAATGAAATAAGCTAAAGTAATTCTGATAAAACATCAAACTGAATGGAGATTGCACAACATTGTAAATGTTATAAAATTGGATAAGGATAGACTTTTCATAATTCAACTGAAGATAAATTACTACAAGATAAATTTTATGTTTCTACAAATGCTCGCTGCTTGATTGTTTAATCATCTTCAAAGCACATTTGTATCTGTAGTAATTGTTTAATATTGATAGATCAAATTATTGCAAAGTTATTAGAATTATTAAATAGCACAAGCCCTAGTTTTTTTGGCAATAAACTTTAACAAGGCACGTGAAAACACTTCAATTCTGAATTTGGAAAATCCCGCATCCATAGCGGAGATGCCTACTACTTCGATCGTTTCAGAACATAATAACTAGGGAGTCAAACCGGTACAAGTTCAAGTACCGTACAACAAATCCGGCTAATAAACTAAAACATAGGGAAACACATCAACTACAGTGGTATTAGAGGAAAACGTTAAAGTTCCTTATTAAATACGATTTTCATGTGTAACACGCCTGACTTCCAGGCATGGTAGAAACAAAAGAAACGATACACACTTAAGAATAAAATTTATCAAAAAAATTTAAAACTAAAACAAAATGAGATACACCATTTTCAAAAGCTTTCATTTGCAATGTATGCACATATGATAATAAAAATCAAAACCTTTCGGAAAGTAAGTACATTCCGTGTAAACGATCATAGAGTGCAAAATATTTTGCGAAAAGTTGGACACAAAATCGAAACACAATTTTCTAAATACAAAAATGAATTTTCAAATTTGTTTAAAATATTCAATATGTTAATCAAGTTCATGTTGTAACTAAAGGGTTGAAATATTATTTTTAAAATTTTGGGTAAAAATAGTGTATTTTGAAATCTCAAAAAATGCAAAAAAAAAAAAAAATGTTTTCGTCTCAAATCAATGTTTTAGATATGAAAACAACACACTGTAAATTTGGAACCTTTCGGATTAGTTTTAAGATTGTTAACGTTTTTTTTAATTTCACTTTAAACATACTGTCAGTTGTAAATCATTTGGAAATGTTTACTTTTTGACGATTTCTTGTGGGACCAAACTTTGCTTTACAAATAAACAAAGCAACTGTACGATTTTTAAAAAAGAATTCATGGCAAACATTGTCTTTATCTTTAAATGAGAGGTTGGCATCATTAGTTGGAACTTCTGTTTTTAAAATTGTCGTTTTATGTTAATTTTGTCAAAAAACGTCATGAAAGCAAAAACAAATCTTTTTTTAAACGGATTTCCATGATCATTAAATATCACTACCTTCAATATTGGTCCTATAAACGGAAAACTTCATCTTTAATTTGTGAAAAAAGTCGTGTATCGTTTCTTTTGTTGACTAGTATATGTTTTTCGGGGTTTAGAAGAAAACGTTGATTAAACGTACATACTTTCCTATTGTGCAGGTGTACTGAAACAAAATTTTGGTGTGTTTTAAAATATCGCATTGGTAAAGCTCCGTTTTCAAAAAAAATTTTATTTGGAAATGTTGAATTATTCAGAGAATCAAATTACTACTATTTATTTACTAAAATCCCTAAAAATCTGTTTTCATTTTCTCTTAATTTTGAATCATAATTCTAATTTCTAGCACAAAGCAGTGTGTGATGGCTGTATGCCTGAAAAACTCATAATAATTTTTTTTTCATAAAACATCGTGACAGATTTGATTTTTTTTTATCAAACACAGAGATACACAGAAGAAATTAAAACATGTCGATATGTTATTAATGTCGTGTCGAATATATACTAAAGATAACATACTTGTTTGTTGTATATGTTTATCTTTAAAAAAGAAATAAAATACTGTTTAAATGATTTGGACGTTTTGAAATAGAGCAAAATTTAGAGTATAAAAACTTATATTAAGGCGTTAACATTGCTTGAATTGTCTACGAGACAGATTTGTTTAAAAGATTGTCCATTCTAACGATACATTGTACAGTTGTGAATAAGGCTGTTGCAGTTTTCATCCAAAATGTATATTACCTAGAAAAATCGACATGCATATTTCTTACTTTTTCTTACATCTTTTATTTGTATTGTTATTTGATAATGATTTTTCTCAGTGGATTTAATATGCTAGATTCACTCTCCTCAGAAAACGCTCATAGATATAAGAGGCGGGAAAGATACAACAGGGACATCCAAACTCATTGATCGAATATAAACTTACAACGCCATGGCTAAAAAAGAAAAGGCCAACAGAGAAAAAAAGTACACAAGACACAACATAGAAAACTAAAGACTAATCAACACGAACCCCGACAAAAACTGGGGGTGATCTCAGGTGCTCCGGAAGGGTAAGCAGATCCTGGTTCACACGTGGTACCCATCGTGTTACTCATGTTATTAGAAACCCGGTTAGTAAAACGTTAGGCATTTAAACAATTAAAATGGTGAAATGATGATCGGATGACTGTTTAGCAACTAGTGCTAAATTAAATACATACTCAGGACGAGAACTTGTCCATATGATGTGTAGCCTTCGTTGTATTAGACCAACACGTGGAACCTAAATATTTTAGCTTTTTATGTGCTTTACATAGTAAAACATATCCCTCTACCCGGACAAATCAGTTTGACTCCGGCCCAACTAGTTTTTAATTCTACTCTTAATGCCGCGTGTTTAACGGAAAAGCCGCAAATAAAATGTTGACCCATGACACTGATAAGTAAATGCAACGTAAATGACAAGTGTTTATTACGAACTTATATCAATTGTAATCTATTGATCCCTAATTGATTAGTTCTTAGAACTGTGTAATAATAAGTAAAATCACAAAAAAAAACTCCGAGGAAAATTCAAAACGGAAAGTTCCTAATCAAATGATAAAACACATCAAACGCTATGTTATTAATCACAACAGTCAATATTGTGATGACGATTATGTAACTTTTATTGACCGGAATTATACATGCAGCTAGATAAATACACGCGAAAACCCTGCAACTTTAGAATTAAAGTGCATGCAGAGTAATGTGACATGTAAATAAAAGCAACAGTAGTATACCGCTGTTCGAAACCCATAAATCGATAGCCAGAGGAGAAAAATGACACAACATTAAAATGTAACACACACAGAAACGAACTAAGCATTAGACAAAATCCGATGAGAATAACAAATATAACATCAAAACTAAATACATGAATAGAATGAATGGGATAGAAAAATAAGCTAGTAGAATAAAAGGCACTTTCTGTTTAGAAAGTATTGATAAAAGCAAATAAAATGATTTATGATGATGGCTTCATTCTAAAAATCATGTAAAATAAAGTAACATATACAAATATACTAGTTTATGATTTCAGACAGGTGTTTTAACAGCGCTTGTTCATTCCTAAAGGACCAAACTTTCATCATTGAACGATTCTAAAGTCGGAAGATTACAAATAGATTCTATTAAAGATATTCCAGTAATTCCATAAAACTGTTATAAGTAACACCTACATTCATTAAAAACTGTAAATTACATCAATTTGTCTGCTATGTCATGTCGCTAATTCAATTTCAGATAAGATTTATTTATAAATTAATGTTTCCCCTCTTCAAAGAGAGTTCAAGCCTGTCTTGTTATCATTTTCTGAATAATTTGAAAAGCATAAAATGTATTAATAATTGAAATAAGATTTTTTACAAAATAATTTATCCCTTTTGAAATACTTGAAACATACATTCTCGCACGTACGTATATGCTAGCGCAACCGAATTACAAGAAAAAGAAACAAGTGTACCGTAACAAAGTAATACCAACTTCAAAATATTACTATAGAGAGGTTACATTTAATCATAAATGAATAGTTTTATTGCTAATTTTATACATCCCTTGCAAAAAAGAATCGATGTAAAGTAACCCCACTATTGTGTTACTTGTCAATAAAAACTGTTATTCGAATTACTATCTTCAGGCTACGCTACTGACTAAATGTTTGGAAACCTAAAAGTTAAAAACATTCAAGAGTGTAAAATGCAAAAGATGTTTGACTGTTTGGGTGTGTCGTGTTGGTGATTTTACCTGTGTTTTTGCGCCTATTTTATGAGGAGTTGGTGGTTGTGTGTAGTATATTTACTATATAAAGGCAGCCGTGAGTAGTATATAAACTCATCATAGATACCAGGATTGAAATTTTATATTTACGCCAGACGCGCGTTTCGTCTACAAAAGACTCATCATGACGCTCGAAACAAAAAATGTTAAAAGGCCAAATAAAATACGAAGTTGAAGACCATTGAGGACCAAAAATCCTAAAAGTTTTGCCAAATACAGCTAAGATAATCTATTCCTGAGGTAGAAAAGCCATAGTATTTCAAAAATTCAAAAGTTTGTTAACAGTTAATTAATAATTATGAACATATCAATGATAACTCAAGTCAACACAGAAGTGCTGACTACTGGGCTGCTGATACCCTCGGGGAATAAATCTCCACCAACAGTGGCATTGACCCAGTGGTTGTAAATAAACTCATCATACCACTGTTCAAAAGTCACAACTCAATTGAAGAAAAAACACATCCGGGTAACAAACTAAAACTGAGTCCTTTACGATAGTATTGATTATTCGGAACGTTATTCTTTCGGCCTTAATAGAATACTGATGAATAAATTCGAGGTAACAATTCTAGATACGAATGTTCAAATCTCTTAAACCTATTGGTAATATATACATCAAGATTGTTTACTTTATTCGCATGTAATCCAACCGAAGCACCCGTCATAAAACTTGACTTACTAGTCTTTTTACAAATTTAATAGTCGAAACATCAAATCCAGTATTTTGATTGGTTGATTTCTGAGTCTACGATAATCGTACAGTTTTATAGCTACAGTGTACTGGCCGGGAAATTGTCTCCTGCGATGCACGCGACACCTGCCCTGCGTTGCCACACTCAGTTAAAATGTCAAATTTACGCAACAGTACTTTACTAATGATAAAATGTTGGGGGAAATGGGGAGGTCATAAAAAATATTTACCTGTCACAAAGTTCTTATGACTTGATACCTTTTCTGGAATTCTCCAGTCTTAAAATCTTTTACAAAATTCATCCTACAACAGTTTACATATTTTCAACCACGCTCTAACCGCCCGCGCGATATCGCGAGTGTGTTTTCTTGTCTTAATGAAATTGGTATGATTTTAAATGCGCGCGCATATGCATAATATCAACATTAGGCATAATCCCTATAAAGATATATGACGACGTTATATTATCATATTAAAGACCATTTTGTATTTTCCTTAGTTGCATGCACACTCATACTTTATATATATACAGGAATTTAACGAGAAAATCTTCGACTTTTTAATGATCTGCAGGATCCCTATAATGATATTTCAATATTTCAATAAAAAATTGCATTAACTTCATCTGAAGTAGATCTTTCAATCAAAGAGTGATAACATTTTCGGCTATATTAATTTTGAATTTTGGTTTAGATAAAAGTTCGTAGTTATACTTCTTCAAAGAAAGGGCGTAGGTTCGACATTTTTTTTCATCAAAATAATATGGATTTGAAATTTTCCCTTGAATATGCTTGATGTCGGGTCTCGAATCCTCGGATACATCATATGTTTTTTAAATGTGAAATGCATTTGTTATGAACTGCATACGAGACTGTATTAATCGTTTGGTGTAGATGATTTTGTTATTCATATCAATTTATTTACCAACTTCAAAACACAGATAGTATGTGTGCGTGTGTGTATGAGAGAGAGAGAGACAGAGAGACAGAGAGAGGGGGAGGGGTTGCATTAATTCTTTTATGTTAATGCTATTGTTATACATATGTCAATTTATTTATCAACTAAGAAACAGAGAGAGAGAGAGAGAGAGAGAGAGAGAGAGAGAGAGAGAGAGAGAGATGGAGGGGTTGCATGTCAGGAATATGACAGTTGTTATCCATTAGTTTTCTGTGTTTCAGCTTTTGATTTTGCCATTTGATTTGGGACTTTCCGTTGTTAATTTTCCTCGGATTTCAGTATTTTTGTGATTTTACTTTTTACCCTTAGTTCAAATACCAAATCGTTGATCTTCTGGTCGTATTTGATCAGGTATGAGTAATTGTTATTTAACATTTTAAGTAAGAATGTAAACAGTTTATATTTGAATTCGTTTTGCTATTATACGTTGTAAACATTGACCACCTAACAGACACAAAGTGAAAGTTCTTTGTAGTTTGAGAGGAGTATCAAATAGACATCAGTTTTCTGGAAGATTTCTTACAGTTAAATTGAAAAGATTAAATTTATTTCTAGTTTTATCTCTTCTATCTTCAAAGGAAGGACATGGATGCAAATCAGTTAATGAGAGAATAAATCTAGTTTAAATTATTAATACAAGTATCCCAAAGAGAAAACTAGCAGATGTAATATACATTCAGAGCATTTAAAGTACAACGATACATGGGCGTTAAAACGGACAATCTGGTAGCAAATATAATAATGAAGGTGTTCTAGTCAATCAAAAATTAATTTCATAGAAAAATCGTATGCTAGCATATATACAAAGGGTATACAAATACGACAAATGAACAACGCACCTGTCCTATATCAGGAATCTGAGGTTCAGTAGTTGTCGTTTGATGATGCGGTTCATAAGTATTTCTAGTTTCTCGTTTTTCATATAGATAATAGATAAAGGCAGATGTGGTGTGAGTGCCAATGAGACATCTCTCCATCCAAATAACAATTTAAAAAAGTAAACCATTATAGGTTAAAGTACGGCCTTCAACACGGAGCCTTGGCTCACACCGAACAACAAGCTATAAAGGGCCCCAAAATTACTAGTGTAAAAGCATTAAAACGGGAAAACCAACAGTTTAATCTGTATAAAATAAAAAAACGAGAAATGAGAAACACAAATTACATAAACAAACGACATCAGATTCCTGACTTAGGACAGGTGCAAACATTTGCAGCGGGATTAAACGTTTTAATGGTACCAAACCTTAAGACTGTTTGTTTTCCAGTTTGAATGGTTTAACATTAGTAATTTTGGAGCCCTTTATAGCTTTATGATCGTTGTGATTCAATGCTTCGCGTTGAAGACCGTTCTTTGACCTATCCTTTACTGTTTTTTTTTTCTTTTACAAATTGTGACTTGGAGTAAAATAATGAAAACCTAGCACCATGAACTTATATGAAATAAAGAGACGCGAACAAATGCAATAACAAGAACAAAAAATCATATATTTCGATGAAATGAAAGAAGATGATATCATGAAAACCGAACATCCTGATCTTAGATGAAATAAAGAGAAGTGAAGAGATGCAATAATAAAAAAAAAAAACTGAATTTAGACGAATTCATAAGAACTGAATTCAGATAAAATAAGGATCCTCACAGACTAAATTCAGATTAAAAACATCCGGAAAATAATTTGATTAAACATGAAGAAGCAAACGAAGGGAAAGAGAGAGGGAAGCAAACAAATTTATTTACGCAAAAAAAGCAACATAATACAAACTTTACAAAGTAGTACAAAACTTCCTAATATTTTATTAACTGTGTATTTGCATTCAGGTATCGCAGATCAGATTTATTCGTTCATTGTGTAAATTTATGTTTTTTGATTGAGTTAAGCCTTCCAATTGATATTTTATCGTGTGGTTTTCTATGTTTTGATGCATTGCTATTGTTTCAGAAAAAGGGAGAAGGTTTGGTACCATTAAAACGTTTAATCCCGCTGCAAATGTTTGCACCTGTCCTAAGTCAGGAATCTGATGTACAGTAGTTGTCGTTTATTTATGTAATTTATACGTGTTTCTCGTTTCTCGTTTTTTATATAGATTAGACCATTGGTTTTCCCGTTTGAATTGTTTTCACCTCAGTAATTTTGGGGCCCTTTATAGCTTTTTGTTCGGTGTGAGCCAAGGCTCTGTGTTGAAGGCCGTACATTGACCTATAATGGTTTATTTTTTAAATTGTTATTTGGATGGAGAGTTGTCTCATTGGCACTCACACCACATCTTCCTATATATATTCTTGTATCGAAATAGATCTGAAATAGTTGGCGTTAGTTTGCTTTAAACTGAAAGGATGATGGGCGAGCTTGTCTATATTTTCTTATCTTCTTAACATAGACAATTTTTTTATAGATAACATCATTTTTACAATAAACTGATTGTCCGATTAATTTGTATCCTATTACTTTATGTATATGCAGTCCTCTATTATACAAGTTTTCATTCAATGCCGATTTCGATTTATGTTTACACAACGACCAATACATTTTACGTTGAATCCAGATTTCCTTTAATTTTCAATATTTATCTATTCATGCTATTATACGTGTACCATCATTCCTTTGGATAGTTTTTGTTTTCATTTTTTCAGTTTGTTGATTGTTTGTAACCAGTATATCTGTTTTCGTGGTTTTAAATTTCTAAAGTGCAATGAATCGTTTAACATTGATTTACTGAAATCAACAATAGGAATAACGTTAAACAATAAGCTCAAAAACGCACGTCAACATAAACAAACTGATTCTTTCTAGTATTGTTGGCTGCTCAAGAACATACTTTCTCTCATTTGTCCCTGAAAGAAATTATTATTTCTTGTCCTGACGGTCAATTTTCGCTCAAAAATAAAAAGGAAACTAAGGTTCATAAAGTTCGAAATTGAGGTATTTTTTAAGAGTGCAGGTAAAAATTGTGACTTTTGATAGGATGCATTTCTATTTTTGTCATGTACAAGATCTTTGTCCAGATTATGCCCTTAAATCTTCGTAAAATCTCTGGAATTTATTATACCCCCTTCTTGCGTAACAAAGATAAAACCATTCGATGGTTGTAAAAATATTACCCTCCCAGTAGCAATTAAGATAAAACATCATTTTAAAAGTATCGCGGCCTTCTGTTTAGCATCGACAGCTAAGATCATTTAAATCCCAATTGGTTCTGGTCTTCGATGAACTTTGATTAGAAATAAATAAAGAAAAAAAAGTAATTTTAGAAATATTTTGATCATAAAATTGATTGATGATAAAATACGCGTCACAGATTTTTTTTTTAGACTTACCAGTTTTTGTAAATATTATTACGACAGTTTTCTGATTTGATGAAGCATGCATCTCAAAGATCAGAAATTCGGTAAACTGTGACTGTTTTTACTATTTAACAATAATATCGGCTTGTCGATAACTATGCTAGATTGAATATTAAAAATATTTCCGCTAAAGTTGTCTATCATATTTCGTTATAAAATAAACGTTTTTTGTTTTGTTTTGTTTAATCTCGTAGTTGGTTTTAAGATGGTAGGAATTTAGGTACAATACATAGTTTTAACGACACGAAGAATTTAGGTATTTTTTTGTTATCAGGAACTGTCTCGTGTGTGTCTGTCCTTCGTTTACTGTTAAGACTTCCTTGTGATAATTACATGTCAGAAAGAAGTATTACTGCTTTAATAATCACTACAATATGCATAGTTATAAAAAGAAAATATGTCTTTTATTTTTTTTGTGTAAAATTAAGGTTTCTGCTTTTCTATTTTGATATTTGTGTCTTAGGTCAAATATTTTATTTTACGTATTACAATGATGTTTTTAATTGAGACACTAATAAATTTGACCATTATATATAAATCAAATATATTCAACATATATTTAATTTGCACATTACTAATTATCAGAGTAGAACTACAAATATATGAATGCGTAAGGAAACATTAATAAAAATCGTAGATCTAATTTTACTGACTTGCTTTTTTAAATGAGAATACAAGTATAATAGATAATTGACGATTTTCAGTATTTGATAGCTGCAAGACAAAAGCACATGAAAGGTATACTAGATATCAAACAGAAATGAATGCGTATAGCCACTGCAGCTGTTCAATTGAAGATTCGAATTTCAGTTTTTGTCTCTTAATCCACAGCATTATATTGTACAGATGTGTGTTTGAATGCTTAAAAACACACTATAAATTGTCCCAGATTTAGAAAATGCAAAATAGACAATTCAAACGCTACCCTGATAGTTTTACATGTCAAAAAAAAACTTTTGATAATGCAACATATAACTGTAAAAAAATCGTGTTTAATAAATATGTGAAAAACGCCATAATTCATAGTTTAAGCATTAAAGATAGAATGGTATTTAAAATCTCATTCATCATTAGAGGCAGGTATAATGCATGTTTATGAGGGAATTTATTTATGTTACGTTTTGTATGATAGCACAAATAGTAAGCCCTGTGTTCCTAATATAATTGTGATTCATGTTTAAGTGTCTGTATCTTGCCGCTTTAAATTGAAATTTCGAACAAAAGTGCTTAAACCCAATATAATCTGATTTGTTTTAATTTTAGAAATGCTTTAATCTGATTTGCAACAAATTCAGAAAGGACGATCTTTGATAAAAACATGAAATAGCTTAATTCCCCCGATGTAAGAGAGAATTTGTTAGTCTTTGATAGGTTGACTATGACAGGGGCTTTTAACTATCAATTTAGAGAAAGAATTATGACACTGTTAGACTTTTTTATTGCTTTAGCAGCATTAGCAGTAAAGATTAGAAAGAAGTTAAAGCTATTTTTAAATTTAATGTACTACATCTGGACGTTGTTTGACAATCTTTTTGTAGTGTTTTTATTTTTCAGAATGAAAATGCATTATTGCATAAGACAGAGTTTTAGAGACAAATTATAAAAATCAAGTCACACTTGTAAGATTAAAGGATATAAGAACATATATTATAACTGATATGTTTGATTATACGTTGCTGATTACAACTGCCACTTAGTTCAGACGTTATATTAAAAATTCTCGTTTCACAAAAGAAAACATTTAGCTATCCATTTGTGATATTGAACATTGTGGTACAATGTCAGAAAGTTCCATACACTTACACATAAGTTTTTGTCCGGAAACTACCAAAAATGTTTGTGTTGGTCCCTTTTTGGCACGTTATTCCTAAACTGTTGGTATCATAACCCCCCAAAATCAATCCTAACTATCCTTTTGTGTTATCGAACCTTCTTGTAAAAGTTTATAGAGATCCGCTTTCTAAAACACTAGGTATTGTCTGGAAACTAGAAAAATGCTTGTTTTACCCCTTTTCTGTCCCTAATTCCTGCATGTTTGGGACAATATACCCCAAACTCAATCACAGCAATCCCTTTGTGATATGGAACATTATGGTACAATGTCCGTGAGTTCCATACACTGCATTTCCTATCATGATTTTCTTAATAGAGGGTTGCTGCTCACAAGGAAGGTATTAAACCAAGAGTTCCAAATGGTGAAATTAAAATCATCCCTTCGTAAATTTTACAGAAGCCATCACGAGTTGGTTGACCGTTATGGAATAACCGTTTCACAAATGATATCGGATATGTTCATTACGTCGTAACTACAATCCCCTTCCCTTACATGAATGTGACCTACCGAATTAGACTATTTACCGGATTTGTTATCACATAAGCAACACGACGGGTGCCACATGTGGAACAGGATCTGCTTACCCTTCCGGAGCACCTGACATCACCCCTAGTTTTTTGGTGGGGTTCGTGTTGTTTATTCTTTAGTTTTCTATGATGTGTCATGTGTGCTGTTGTATGTTTGTCTTTTTCATTTTTAGCCATGGCGTTGTCAGTTTGTTTAAGATTTACAAAAAAATTTTTACACATAAGGTATTGTCCGGAAACTACAAAAATGCTTGTTTTGATCCCTTTTTGGCACCTTATTCCTAAACTGTTGGTATAATACAAATGTAACCCCCCAAAACAAACCCAACCTTCCTTTAGTGGTATTGAACCTTCTTGTAAAAAAGAGATCCATTCACTTAAACTAAAGTTATTGTCCGGAAATCAAAATTGAAATGTGTCGTCGGACGACGCCGACGACGACGACATCATAGCATTATTATACGAAACCCAAAAATAATTTCGCTCGTATGAAAACCGTAACAAAAAAAAACATCATCTAAGATATTGCCGCTTATACATGAAAGCTTACCAACACTTTCGAGTTATTTTTTATTCTGACATTTTGTTTTAACGCACGAACATTACGTTTCAATCATTACAAGGAAGGATTATTTAATTTTAAGTAAATATTGCCTGGATTTTTGTTTTCCATGCACATTCACAAATACATGAAATACCTCTAGAATATCAAATAGATACTCGTTCCCTTGACATGTCATAACAACATTCCCTTCTAAAAAAGAAATGAATTTATTTATTTTGTTGACATGTATGAATTGTTTTCATGTCTTTTGATTATGAACAGGTATAGCGATATCATACATTGTATATACATTCTTCGTAAATATGTCAAAGAATGATAATATATGAGTTTTCTGATATCTGATTCTACATTGTGTTTAATCAATTCAATTTGATTGTATGGGTTAAAAAAACTCTGTTATAAACGCAAAAAAAAAAGAGCACTCTGAAAAAATCGAAATAATTATGGGACAAGAATGTACATGTAGCAGTTTCCAGGCGAAATTTACTACACGTGTACAAACTTTATTATTTTACTCACGGTCTGACAATATACCATATTAGGTCAATCACGACCCGCATACTGTTACAGTATATACCATATTAGGTCAATCACGACCCGCATACTGTTACAGTGTATACCATATTAGGTCAATCACTACCCGCAAACTGTTACAGTATATACCATATTATGTCAATCACGACCCGCATACTGTTACAGTGTATACCATACTAGGTCAATAACGACCCACATACTGTTACAGTATATACACATGTATCATATTAGGTCAATCACGACACACATACTGTTACAGTATATACCATATTAGGTCAATCACGACCTGCATACTGTTACAGTATATACCATATTAGGTCAATCACGACCCACATACTGTATATACCATATTAGGTCAATCACGACCCGTATACTGTATATACCATATTAGGTCACTCACGGCCCGCATACTGTTTATGCCATATTGGGCCACTCACGACCCGCATGCTGTATTACCATATTAAGTCACTCAAGACCAGCATACTGTATATACCATATTAGGTCAATCTCGATCCGCGTTCCTTATTTACCATTTTAGGTAACACACAACTGGCATATACTGTATGTATCCTTTATTATGTCACTTGTAACATTTATAATCCTTATAATTATCATAAGACTATCTAATTCTTATTTATGATCTTGTTTTTTCTTACTACTTAGAAAAAAATCTGTGTTTCTTTTAAAAAAAAAACCCGTATGTAAACACGTTTTATATTAACAATCTAAAGTAGCGCATCGGAACAATTCTCTGGTGGTACTTATACTCCAGCGACAAAGCTCTGGTTTGTTGATCAAAATGATCACCCTTCTTGATTGACAATTCTAATTGCACTAGGAATGTGACCCATACTGAGATAAGCTGTACCTCTATTGCTGATAACATATGTAACACAAACAATATGTTTATAGTAGCAGACGATGTTTTAATAATTACATTTTCGGTTTTAAAGTGTTACACAGAAAAATAAATCACAATACAAGTCAAATTATGATAAATACACAAAGAAGGATTATGTCCACCGCATTAATTTGTTTCTCAGTTTTAATCTGTAGTCTTCAATTTTCTGAAAATAAAAAATAACCTCTTTATAGATATAAATCAAAATATTAATATTTCTAATTCAACTAATTATTGAATGGTTTCGATAATTACATTCAAATGGTAAATAGGTTAGCAAGTTTATTTAAAGTCTAAAGAAGGAGTGAAATTGTCCCTAGTTTATGGTTCCAAAATAATGAAATTTTCACATTTAACAGCTTCAATATATATCATTTATATATGTTCATATAGCAAAAGACTAATAATCATGAATTTCCTGTTTAAAAGTTCCTTTCCGATGGATTTTACATGAAGTACATATAAAAAATCAAAAACATTTTGCCATTATTTTTACAGTGATAAAAAGCAATATTAATTAGGCATCTACAATTCTTATAATGAGGTTGGCAATTTTTTTAATATCTTTTTTTTATTCAGAATTTTTGAAAAAAAATTATTTGCTTCATAAAACATTTTTTGCTTTCATTATATAGTCCTTGAAAAAACCCATGCCTCCTGAAAAGACAAATGCTTCATGCCTTACTATTAACTTACATTAAATATAACTCCTAATAAATAAATGAATAAATATAATATTGTAATATTTTAGACATGAAATCAAAGTACCTTGGAGTAGATTGTGTCTGTACCCTTTTGCCACTTTTCCCTTTCTGTGGTGTGTCCAGTAACCTCCGTTTTGTTGCTCTGCTCTTTTTGTTGTCGGACTGTTGGCATTGTCTCAGTTTCTCCTTGAGTGAATTTTCTTCTATTGTGATAAGTGATTTTTGATCTTGGATAAATGTGTCCGATCCCAGTTCAATCTGAATAGATCCATCGTCGAGTTTGCTTAAACAACCTTTGGAAATAAAGTTGGGTAAAGATGCCTCATGATGTCCTATTGTTTCAAAGTAATCCAGTTGACATTGTACTAATTTCCCTAATTGCTGTAAGGCTGTCTTTGGTGGCATCCAGTTTTGGGGATGTTTAAAGTCTTTATCGGGAGGTTTTATTGTAAGTTGCCGTATTTCCTCGAGTAATAGTAACTCATTTTTTAGATTTGAGGGACAATACATTCGTTTGTATAGACAGATGTACATGTTTGTGTTGAGAAGGAATCGTTTGCTTAGATGAAGTTGATGTTCGTCTCTAGACACAGTCACTAAGTTGTTGCGCAAGTCTTCATCTTTCAAGACCTCTGATAATAAACTATCATGAGAAATCCCATGAAAGTTTGGCAAAAAGTCATTACCACCCATAGACAGGACGCATGCTATAGTTAGCCCGATATTTCTGTTGTATGTTTTTTCAAAAAGTGTCAACAGTCCAGTAATGTTAAATAACTCTGGTTTCTTCTTCTGAAGTATAAGATACACAGGATATTTAAAAGTGTTGTCTTCATTCCTTGGCCAGAACTGGCTAACTGCTAATATGTGTATGACTACAGTGTCAATGTCAGCTGATGTAACATAGTTAACTACACATTTGCCGTTACCTAAGCTTTTTTGTATGTCAGCATCCAGTAACCAGTCTGCCTGGGCCATTTCAGCCTCTCCTTTTCTTTGTTTTACTTCATCTATAAATCCTTCTTTAACGTATCCGGTCTGTTTGTTATACATCACTCGTACTGGTATTGTGTACCTTGAACAGCTTTCGTCATGTTCTTTTTGGCAGTTGCATTTTGATGTATAGGCTTCGCTATCAACATTAATCTCTAAGTCAGCTTTGATCTTTAAATGTTCCATTTGTGTTGCTAAGTATCGGCTTATTAGAATTTTTCCAGCCATTGTACCAACCACTGCTTGTTTGCTAAAATTTTCTGAACTAACAATTTCTTGGTCTTCTTTTAAGTGGGATATTGTAACCTTCTCTTTCTGCTTACGTTTCTGTCTGGTGTTGGCTTTGAAGTCATTAGGTGTAAATGCATATTTTTCCTCACATATTATTATGCGCTCCAAGTTAGGAAGATAATTCAACAACTTCTTTACAATTCCATTCGAAATATAATTTAAGTATTGTTGTCCAGATGTTGCAAACACTTTGAATTTGGTTCCAGCAAATTCGACGATAGATATAACTCCAGACTGTTGTATTGCAAGTGGAAGTGTAGTGAAATCAGTAAGTATTAAGTTGTTTAGTTCAGTGTTACTACTGTCAAGTTTCGGATTTGTTGCTGTATCACTTTGCAGACATCTTTTTATAAGATTTATTAAGGCTTTCTTTACCCCTGCTGATTTGTTTGTCATATTTTTGGACCCATCTGGTTTCAAAACAGCTTGGCATGTGTTCTTGCTTGAGGACATGCAGTCAATTACTTTAGATAGTTTTTTTACTTTTGCTGTTCGCTGCTTTTCTTCCCGATCTCTGTCTGTTTTTGGTTTGTTTTTTGGTTTACATGTTGTTCTTTTGATAGTTACACTCTGATTCCTTTTTACACGGCTTATCAGCTCTTTAGGTCCATTCATATCCTCCAAGGAAGGATAATCTTCCTGTGTCAAATCCAGATATTTTTTGTCACATGCAAACCTTTTTATTAGGTATCTTCCTACATCATATGTGTTTTTATCCAGTATTACAGTTGATACTTCTGGGAGATTTGAATGGTAGATATTTCTTGGAATTAAGTCTTTTTCAGTATGAAATGCATTTTGTCTTAGCATAAGCTTAATAGTCCTTTCAATGTGTTCTTTGTCAGATGCAGACAGTTTCTTTCCTAAATATTTTGAAGCAGAAGACTTTACTGCCTTGTTATCAACTTTATCGATGTCATCATCTCCGACTGTTTGGCCACATACAATAGATTTCCTGACTGCATGAAGTTGTTTTTGTTTATCAACAGTTGACATTTTTGGCAGTAGGGTTTCAAGTGTTGATCCAGGTCGGATACACTTCTTTGCAGATCTGTGATCAATTTCCCTCAAGGTGTCCAAACCAAAATTTACGTTGCTATCATCGTAGGGCAAAGTGTACATTGATTGCTTAAAATTCTTATGAAACAATCCAGCTTGATAGTGCTCCAGTAATAATCTTGAACAAAAGCCAGCATAGCTCGATGCACCATTCAAAAATGAAAATGGTAGCGATGACTTAACACTTGCTAACAACAAATTATGTCCATCTGTCCCTCCTATTCTCTCAGAGATGCCTATTGCAACTATCTCATCACAATGTATCATAATCTCATGATGCAGGCAAAATGTTGCATTCTGTTCGCATGACACCTTTATAAAATCTTCAATTTTATTTCCAAACTGGTCATCAAATGTCTGTGTGGAAGATGAACTTTCAAACAATCTCAGTAAGGTTTGAGCTTCATTGTTTGGTAAACTCTTCAAAAAAGCAATACAAAGTGTTACATGGATTGCAGTTGAAAGTCTCCATATGTTTCTTGTTGCTGTCTCAATATTTGCAATTGTTAACAGTTTAGCCCAGTCCTTTTCATTTTCGTCATCTTTCATATACTGGAGTATATGAATTAGTCCTGAATCTTTGTAAGCGGATATTAGATTTGTAATTTTTGACTTTCGTAAATGTAGAACAGGAAATTCTGGTAAAAAGGCTTGATATTTTGGGTTGCTGTCCATTAGTTTAAAGAGATTGTTAGCTATTTTGAAATCTGGTGCAAAAAGAACTCTCTCATTTGTCTTTGAAATTTCAAGTTTTAATAGAATGTCATCTAATACACTTCTTAAGACATTAATATCATCATCACGACCTGATGCAGGTGGTGGATGTCTGGTTAATATTGGCCTTGGCAAAAATATTCTAAATGGGCTGTTCCCATCACCATCACCAACAGATGTGGTCTCTACACTTTCATGGTTGTTTTCAGATTCCTCTAATTGGTTATTTTCACCACTAGATGCTTTTTCAGGACGTTGTGTATCATCACTCTCCGTTCCTTTCTGACTATCTGAGTTGTTTACAGCCTTGAGTAACATTTCAATTTCTAGGATATTTTCAGTATCATCTTCAAGTTGTAACTCATAATCTTCCAAACTAATGGTATCCGAATCACTTTCTATCATTGACAAATTTGGAGATGGCATTTCAGGTAGGCTTAACTCCCCATCACTGTCGCTTTCTCCTGTCTCATGTATGATATTTACAAGCTCTTCCTCGTCTTCATTTAAGGATAACGATTCCATACTTTTATCTACAAGCTCTTCCTCATCTTCATTTAAGGATAACGATTCCATACTTTTATCTACATCTGTCAATGGATCAGCCTCAGCCATGTCAATACTTGTCTCTAAGGTCAGTGATTCAAATGTCTTATTCAATTCCTCCCCAGCTGCATTGGCACTGGTTATGTTTCCAGGTTTAGTTGGATCCTTGTCTATAAGATTGATAATTTCCATTTTATTCCAAATATGTCCTATTGTCCATAGCGATTCCCTTTTAAAAGTTTTGTAAATTTTCTTCTCATCATCATTAAGATCCAAAAACACAGTGTTGATATCGGTCTTTGATAATTTATCTTGGTTTTTGCATATGCAGTGTTCAGAACCATCGCAGTCCTCACCATGCCAGCTTTCTACTAAGCATGAGTCTTTAGGGATTCCTTTTATAGTCAGAGGCAAGGTACATATCTGGTTTGTCCTTGACTCCCCAGGTAGCGGATCAGTTTTAATTGTTAGATGAACTAAGTTATCCATTAACAAGGCTAAATGACATTGCTGTAATGAAACATCATGTTTGCATTCAACTGAGTCGTGAACTGCTTTGTAACTAAGGGAATATTGTCTTAAGTATGTTTGGTAATAACAAAGTTCTGGATCTGCATTATACTTCAGACGTCTGTCACCTGTCCTTTGTGACTGTGTTAAGCCAACATGTGATGTAACTTCGAAAACTGATGACACATTGTGATAGTGAATAAGCAATTCATCAGTGTTAACATCTTGTGTGATACCATGGTAATGTTTATTCTTGATGTTAAACAATGCCTCTGTTAGACAATACAATGAAGATAATTTCGAAACTTTTGTCTCATATGTTGTATCCTTTTTTACGAAAATATTTTCAAAGAACAATCGTAACGGCAAAGGCATAAAAATTGTCCATTCCTTAGTAATGTCAAATGAATATACATTCAAAGGGTAATTTAAATGTTTCTCATACTCATTAAAACAAGCTGTGCAAAAAGTGCGATGCAAACAACTTTCTTGTGAACCTAAGCTGTCGTCATTTTCATTACCTTTTGACAGAATAGAGTGTACAATTTTGTCGTTTATTTTTCTGTTCTGAATCAAATCTCTTGTACAAAATCTTGGTGGGAAACCATCTGCTTTTGTTTCTATACTTCCTTCCTTTAGAAAATGCATTTCTCTGACAAATTCAAAATGTGTGCGTTGGATGTAATTTGAAAGCAAAGTCGATATGTCATGTATTATAGAAAGGTCCACATTTGCAGAAAGCTCAAGTATCAAATGAATCCCAGCTTTATGAGAGCAATTCTTGCTACAACCAATGCATAAAACATTTCTTATCAACTCAATACCGAAAGAAGTCTTTACAACATTTCTTACTTCGATTTCTATTAACTCAGGTCTGTGCTTTGAATTTGCAGTTACTAATATTCCATTTAAAGTTACATCAGAGACTGCCTTTCTTGCTAAATTTGTACGTATTGCTTTTTCACACACAGGTTGTAAAGCAACAGCGCTTGCTACAGTTGTCGTACACAACTCATAAAACTTGAACTTCTTTTCTAATAAAGTTTCATATCTTGTTCCATCCCTTACTGAAGTATAGTTCTGAAAATTCCATTCAAACAATTTAATTTGATTCCACTCACTATCTGTGAATAAATCTTTATGGTTAAGTTGGATATATTCTAGCTCGGAATCTTGTATTTTAGCACTTTGCTCATTGTGATATATGATACAACTGGAAATGAGTTCTTGATAGAGGCTTAAGTTGGTTTTAGAGTCTTGTTTTTCCTTTGTCTGATTTCCTGTTGAATGACAGATAATGTCCTGACAAAGTTCCTGACAAATTTCATAATCATCGAAATGTGAAAAAAGGTATCGAAATACAGATGTTACACGAAGTTTCTTAACTCCATCATCTTCAAACAAGCCATTTTTAAATGTTGAAATTTCCCGTAGTATATTTTGTTTCTTTATTATTTTGGAATCTTGATTTGTGCGATTTTGTTTCAAAAATTGAAAGAACTTTTCAGCATCTATATTCAATCCATAGGCATCTACTTCAAATCCCAACTTATTCAAGGCAAGTACAGAAAAGTGAACCTAAGAAAAGAAAAAAAAAGGAGTGAAAACAATAAATTTTGCTTGAGTTTCCCTAATCAGGATCAACTTGGAAGAACAAAAAGTAAAGAATAAAAAATGATTCCCTATTTTTGCGAACATCAAGGAAAAGTGTGTATGCTGTAAAAGCCCCCCCCCCCCCTAAAAAAAATCTATTGCAAATGTATAATCATTAAGTGTCCATAGGTTTTATATTGGTTTGTCTTTGGTAAAAGTGTAAATTGCATTTTGGCCTTGATGCACTTATAAGGCACTCACACGGTCGGTTTTAATACATGATGGAAACTTTTCTGTAAGTAATTGCAGTGGGTCAGGTCTTTATTTAAGCAAGTTGAAGCTAGTTGCATCAACTATTCTTTGGCATAACATGCAGCTATATAATACATGCAAAATTCTTTAGATTGGTATATATAACAGCATTAGAGTAATTCTTTGAAATTGAATTTTATTATGTATTGTAGAAATCCATGTCTTTCAAAGATGGAATTGTTTTCTATTTGAAAGGGTTACAATTCTTGGTTGTTTCAGTTATGATTTACAATATTGTAATTACACTAGAATATTATGGATGTAGCTCTAAACTATTTTCCAAGCAATATTGAACCTTGACTTTGATAAACATTTAATTTAAAAGTTAAAAATAATTAAACCTACCATAGTTGCTGTTTCCCATTGAATTCTTCTTCTTCTTCTTCTTGTTTTTTCATTAATAATCAATCATGACTTATAGACTGTATCACACTGTATAAACTTTCTACATATTATTTGAAATTTTCTATTGTCTTTTATAAATTGCATATTTATATATTGATAAACTCAAACAAAGGAATACATGAAAAACTAGATGACTCATTAACATTGTTGTGAATTGAAAGATTTATTTGAAATATTTAGTGTATACAGATAGTAAAAATACCAACAGTAGCAGAATCTCAAGCTATCAGATTATGGTGACAGATTTATTGTTTTATTTAATTTGTGAAATGAGAGATGCTACATAGGTAACGCCTACAGTTTAAAAACAAGGCAGTTTGTCGCTGGAGTACTTATATCAAGTAGGTTTACAGTGTTGAAACGATCTGGCAGGTGCTAAAACTATCATTAACGTGTAAATCATTTTGGACACCAAATGTGCTTTATATAAACATACGTGTATATAAATACATCAGAGGCACTTGTCTTTAAAAGAAATATCATGACATAACACGTATTAATAAAGTAAATATGATTTTTTTTTCAGGTACAGGTGCCTGTAGTCCATTTTGATATACGTATATTTTTTTTTATAAAAGTCTCGCTATCATTCTTTTTCAGTGCTTGTACAAATAATCACTTATTTCCAAAGAATTCGATATTGCCTAACGTATACCGCAAAGAGGACATCGACACATTAACGGTAGCGTGTCCGCGATTGCCGGATACCATTCAGCAGAATATAGACGACAATAATTGTGCATACTATAATTTGAGACTTTACATTGTCGAATCTTATACGTGAAAATGGATGATACATTTAAAAAAAAAAATGCGGGAAATCGTATGCAATATATATCGGCCTCCATCAACAACAAAAAATGAAAAAAATAATATTGACTTCTTTACTGTTATTGAGGATTTCTTCCTCATATTGCTAAATAAATATTTATAAGCAAAAACATATCTATATAGGAGTACCTCGTATGTGTAGAATTGTTGGTTGATTGCAGTGTATTATATGAGTTTATCGTCTGCTATTTTGTTACACTTGTTAAACCAAAAAGTCATGATTATACACGACTTTTTATGTTATGTCTAATTTTTTTTCGTCGTTTTCCGATTTTTCCAATGATATTGTCAGTGTTTAAGACACACACTTATGAGGGTTTTTTTCTTCTTTTGGTATCTTCCGAATCTTTTTTTTTTCGATGTCAAAAGATTCATCGTCCAGAATTTCGTTGTAAACGATTAATATTTGTTTCACTTTTGCAATTCAAAACATGGTATTTCCCAAACCACATAGAAATACTTATTTGGAAAAGAAATTATCTTGGAACAGTATGTTCCTAGTATTATCACTATGGTATTTTCATGATAACAGATACATTACATGTGTCATGTATCCTTTACATGTCACAGACTTTAGCAATGACGAAAAAAGCACTTAAAACGAAGTAAATTTTACATTGTCGAATTTTTCCGTTACCCTAAATAAATGTAGCTTTGAAATAAAGTCAAAAATACTATTGGAAGTGAATTTGATATTGATTAAAATTGACACTTATTTTTTAACCAGAGACTTCTGCAAAGCAATTTACTTTGGACTCTATATGCACTCCTGTTCGTGTACTGAAAGACATAGGAAACTATTATACACCGTCGTATTCATTGAACAATAGGACGTTTGTTCATTGAGAATGGTCGATCTTCAAAATGTCTAATTGAAACAAAAGTGACAAAAAAAAATTTAAAACACATGCTTATGGTTTGAGGTTTACACTGAAATATTAAAAGATTATAATTGTGTAGTTGTTTTTTTTTTAGCTGTCGGCATCACGTATGGGTGCATTTGTAATTTAGCATTCATTGTGTATATGCTACATGTAGTTTTAAAAAAAACATTTTCAATATCATTCAAAAAAAAATATATAATTAATATCGTTTCGTTTTATAAACACTTCAAATATTTCATATTAAAATTGACAAATTCGGATCCTTTCACGGATCAGGTGAAACCTCAGTCTTGTTTTTAAGTTACGAATAAAGACAAATATAATTTTAATGATATGCTGAAAAAGTTGGAAGTTAATAACTTACCTTTATCATTTATATTCATAAAACTTCTAACTATGTTTGATTTCGGTTGATTCAATTTGTTTTTTGAAAATTTTTCATAAAGTTCCATCATATATTCGGGAGCCGGACTCTTAGTCTCACTTTGGATCTTTAGGGTTTCTTTTGATATACCTAATCCGGGTGGCATCAGTACTGTGTCCAAAATGTTATCGGTTTTACTTTGGACAAATGAATCAAATGGCTCTTCGTAATCATCGTCATATTCGTACTCTTTTCGTAACCCCATTTTCTTTGTATTAGTCTTCTCATTAAAAATGTGGTAAACAGTATCGTTGATTGTCGGTCTTGAAATCGAAATTTCAATTAACGTATTAAAAAGAAATGAAAGATAATAAAGTAACCAAGACAACTCCATTCCGTGTGTACTCGAATACTTGATTGTAACACAAGCAGAACTTTGAATCAGTTCTGAAAGTTTTAAACGCTGTCATTTGTCTTTGGAATTATTTCAGATATAAAATTCAGGATCGCCTCTCTTTTTAATATCACAAAATACATAAAAATGTCTTTCTCAATTATTAACTTATTTTACACGAAGGCTCAAAATTATCGAATAATTGTCAACATTTAATAATGGTGTCTTCCAAATTTGAAATATACATCCTGTTTCCATTATGCAGGTGAAGATAAGAACTATTTTCTGCAATTGAAGGGTAGGGAAATCTTCAAAAGAACACGAAGTCGTAAAACTTTTGCAATCAACGACTCTATAAATCTAAAGCACGCGTCAAAAGAGTTGGTGTGGCACTATAAATAATGCTGAACAACTGATGGTTAAAGGCCAGGTAGCGGCAACACCCATTGTTATCACCCATAGAGTTAAATTTGGATTTTTAGTCGAATTTTCCTGATCCTGTAGTGAAATTATTATCATCCAGATGTACCACCACGTGGTCTGCTGTAAATTAGTACACTTTTACAGTAAATTTCACCTGAATTTTCACACGTACTACAATACAAATTAAATTTGCACTTCAGAACTCACACACGGTATTTTACGCACACGGAGATTTTACAAATCTACTTTCTTCTTCAAATCGAATTCATTGCCGCATTTCATTCATCAAATGTTAATTTTATCAACAACGCAATCTTATAAATAAAATATATTGTTTTATCTTGTCTCTAGACACCGATGCTCTTTAAGACATTATTTTTTTCATACACCTATAAACAGTAGATAACTTTTATCTACAGCTTTATATTGTTAAGAGCAAGTTTACACTGTCAAAGCTTATGTTATCTAAGCTTTAATTGGTAACAACTTGCGCAACAAATATTGTTTTCAAATGAAATCAGAATCCAGTATGATAGTGTTTCTATAACTCCAATTAACCGTATCAGTCATGGCATGCAATTATGCTAACTATAAGCGTGTTATTTTAAATATTCAGATATCTGATAAAAGAATTAGTTTCGTAAGAAAATAAAAAGAGGCGTATAAAAGAGATCTACATGGAACTATTAAAAGCATATCTATTGCCAAATGTTTAACATTACATCATTATTCATAAGAATTTGTGAATGAAATGTACTTAATTAGTGCAACTGTGGGAAAAACTGTTAACCGCGTATGAAACTGTATCGTTATTAATAGTTTAATATGGGTGGTAAAAGTTATGTCTATGGAAAATTAAATTTATGTCTAATATCCTATATTATCTGGTACCTTTGGCCAGATATTACATGTTATCACTGCCCAGACATCCCAGATAATAGATCTAATTATAAACAACAGTCTTTTCCACTTAACTTGTATCATTTTGTTTTGTAAAATTCGTTCGTGTGAACAGGCTTAGAAGTTTCTTACATTTATATCAATTTACACCACTAAATGACGCCTTGTACGCTTTCATATATATAAACACAATACTACAGGCTATTGATCTGAATTTCTATAAATATAAGAATGTTTTTTTTTGTTTGTATGATTCAGTGATAAATTATAGTATAGTTTTGTTTTACATTTTCATTTTTTCATGCCGTCACAATAGGAAATTCAGAGGAAAGCAGTAATATTCGACGTCATAATCGGATTTTAACCAATGAAGAATTGAGATCAAACGAACCACACATTGATTATTTTTTTTATACAATGGGTGCGGAAAGGGATAAATTGCCGAAGAATTAGAGAAAATGGAATAACCCTTAGCCGCATCCCGAATTAAAAGATTTTTTTGGGGGGGTAGACAATTAATTATGTATATTCATCGCTTCTTTCAAGTTTTTTCTCTCTTAGTCTATATACCGAACTGCCAGTCGAAGCGTTTGAGGGGCGATCCGGCTGGGTTATATATAAAATGGGGGCGTACGTAATTGTAAAAAACATTCGAATTAAAACTTATGTATAGTTTTTTTGTTGGTGACCAGAATATATTCATTGATATCCATTTGACGTGACTCGGTACTTGTACATCCCGTCATTGTGTCAATGTCCAGGATAATTCTCGTATTCTTGTCTTTCATTTTGCTAATGTGCTTTGTCTATATGCCTTCTGCTGTTTCTTTGATATTAATGACGTAGCATACATATGGATACATTTGATATACATGACGTGGCTTTATACTTATATATCCCGTTTTTTGTGCTCTTGTAAGACTTTTTGTATATTGCCTTTCATTTTTGATAATGTGCTTTGTCCTAGAACAAAATGTATGTATCTTGACTTTAATACCTATACAAGGTTATCAAAAAAAAAGATGTCTACCGCATTTCAATACGATCATTTTTATTGTGGTCAATTAATTGATGCATAATGTCCAGTGGCAAGTATTACATGTACATGGATATCATTACGAAAATGTTACTATGAATATGAACTTGCTTTGTACTAGAATGATACGCCAAGTTAGATTTTCGTGGTAATTTTCACAGAAAGACATGATACACATTATTCTGACTCTGACGTGACATGCAAGTCTTTATAATTGCTCCGAAGTGCCATATGCTTAGCGGAAAACTAGCAAAAACAAATTTCCAATTGAACCCGATACCTCCAACACACCATCGAGACAAACACGCTTCCACGTGGTTTACCGTATTTCTATATGATTACTATTATGAAATGAATTCATTCACGAAAGAAATCTACAGCTAACATAAATTATATTTCTCTAGGGGGTAACTGTCTCACGTGTAAAAAGATTGATTATGTAGACCAGCATGGAGCTTGATTTTATCTCCTCATTACATATGTCATTTTAACACTATTAGTACTACAGCTGAAGCTGGTTAGTGTTAACATGAAAGTTTCTGATGACAACTCCCTTTCTGCATGTTCCAATATCAAATAAATCAAATATGAAACTTATTAATATACGCATGTCATCTATATAACTTCTAATTTTATCAGAATATCCACATAAATCATATTTTTAATGATGTTTTTTGCATTTGTAGGTTTTATTAATAAAATCGTGGAAGCGTTTTTGACCTCTGTTACTACTTTGATAAATGATCTATGGAAGTCCCATATTCGTTTGTCATTCAGTGTCTCATTTCTAGGTCAGTTGTTTTACCTCTTGTAGTCAATGGGATAATTGTATATCTTTTCTCAGGATAAATTATTGTTTCTGACTTCGAAAAGATTACAAGAATGAAAATATTCAGTGAAATATCTACGATAGTTCTTGATTCAAAAACTAGTCAGTGGGAAATACTTCTCAATAAAGTTAAATTTTCGTAGATTTTGGAAGATTGTTGGAAGCATATGATTATATTAAGACAATGCTTTTATCAGCTGATGTCAATTTTTGATTGGATAACAAATTTTCAACAGCATTTAAACGCGGTTTAAATACAGGCTTACTATGGTAGTTATACCTGATAGTACCATTTCGTAATGTACTAATCCCGTTTAATCCTGCTGCAATTGTTTGCACCTGTGCTAAGTCAGGAATCTGATGTTCAGCAGTTGTCGTTTAATGTAGTTCATAAGTGTTTCTGTTTTTTTTTTTATTATATAGATTAGACCGTTGGTTTTCCCGTTTGAATGGTTTTACACTGTCTAGTAAATTTTTGGGGCCCTTTATAACTTGCTTTTCGGTTTGAGACAAGGCTACGTGTTGAAGACCGTATTATGATCTATAAGGGTTTACTTTTATAAATTGTAACTTGGATGGAGAATTGTCTCATTGACACCCATACATGTACCACATCTTCCTTTATCTATAAGCTATTTGGTACTGATGTGTTAATGTTACATCTTTCATATGCAAGACTTCTTGTCGGAAGGGATACGTTTTCTCCAATACTCCATGTAAGTGAGGTGGCATGCTCTGTTGATTTACAGAGCCGTCGGAACACCTCAATGAGGGTCGGGAGGTGGCTTGTAAGGTTAATTTTTTGGCCCAATCCAACAACCTTCAGTCCAAATTTCCTACCCTTTATCTCATTGTAGAACCTACTGTACCTGTTGTATTTATTGTAGGTTTGTTCTTGACTTGAAGATGCATGAAATATTTGCCATTTGACGTAAAGCAAGCAACGATCAATCAGTTACCTCTAAGCAAGCTTAAAATAATTTTGAATATTAATACAAAAAAGAATATGTGGTATGATTGCCATTGAGACAACTCTCCACAAGAGACCAAATGACACAGAAATTAGAAAGTTTAGGTCACTAAGTTATGCTCATTATTTATTTTTGGTTTGAACGCTTGGAGACGTGTTAGATATTCGTATTTCAAAACTCAAGTGTACGTTAAAATGAAGAATGTGTCAGAAACTCGTGATGTGCATAATTCATGTTGAGTAATACTATCAACACACTCGTATCCAGGATTAAAACATACTATATCGTACTTAATTTGGCCTTTTTAACTTTTTTGTATTCGAGCGTCACTGATGAGATTTTTGTAGACGAAACGCGCGTCTGTCGTATATACTAAATTAAGTCCTGGTATCTATGATGAGTTTATATTAAGGATATCAACTAGAAATTCAGCTGGCTATGGGCCAATCCGAAATTGTGATGACATTAAATTATTTTTGTAGGACTCGTCTGGTTTTTGTGGGAAGACCCGGACGGCCCCAATAAGTCCTTGAAATGCTGTCCGACGGCACAACCATCTAGGATTGTCTACAAACCGTTAAGGTGTGATCGGATCGAGTTAGATATTCACATGGGTTGTGATCCAATAAGACCGTCTGTTTGTTAACAAGGATACGCGTATGATCGGATCATATGAGTATATACACATACGTATGATCCAAATACTCATTTTTTTCGTAGCTTCGTCACAACATAAGTATGCGAAGCTCTATCAATATGTAAGGGTCCTATTTACATGTACATGTATCACAAGCCTATCAATCATCTGCTACAATATACCTATAGCCCATTTCCCTTAAAACTTGAAAAAGAAACCAAAAGGTTAAGAAAAGAAAATAAACTGTTATCACAGAGATATGCCTCGCGTTTTGGTAATTTTGATAATGCAAATGTTGAAATTAAAATGGCAACACTTTAACATTTAAGTTTTGCAAATATTCAAAGTAAATAAACCATGACTGAAAGTACATGGCTAAATAATCTCCATGGAAATGAGATGTGCCAATGCTAATACAACTGCATACCAAATACCATTGACTTATCATAAGTAGTTTTCTTTAAACAAACCTAAACACAAACTAATACATGAAAGTCAATAACCCATAACTTAAAAGGCGGGGCCAAATATTCTCCATGGTAATGAGATATGTGCCAATACTAATACAACTGCATACCAAATTTCTTTGACATACCACTAGTGGTTCACCATTAACTAAAGCTAATCACAGTGTTGACGCCGCCGTCGTCGACGCCGGAAACAGCATACCTATGTCTCGCGGTTTGACTCTGTCAAGCGAGACAAAAACTAGTAAAAGAAAATTAGTATAGACAGATAGATAGATAGATACTTTATTCTCTAAAAACTAGATACAAGTTTACAGAGAAACATACAATATAAATACAGACACAATAGTAAGAAGAAAAAAAAAACAAAAAAAAAACTAAGATATAACTCAAGATAATCTGAATCGAGGTTTTCGACTCGGGGACAGTTATTTTAATGAACATGTGATCAGTTGGTATCATCCCATTAGTCCGACAACCATTATTCCGACAGCCCATTACTCCGACAGCCCTCTATTCCGACAACCCATTACTCCGACAGCCCATTATTCCGACAGCTCATTATTACGACAGCTCATTATTCCGACAATGCATTTTTCTTATATGGATTGATAAATTTTCTCTAAAAAGACCAACTCCTTTCTCTATAATATTTGTGGTTGTCCGTTTTGATTCCAATTATTCTTTCCATGCGGGATATCTGTCTCAGTATATTAGAGTTGATACACATGCTTATTGCAGCTGCTCAGTCCTTACCCTGGTCCCTCTTTCGTTTTACGTCTCTAGGTATTTTATTTGTCTTTATATTTCGTCGTTTGTGTGTCCTGTCAGTCTGTGCTGTTCTAGTTCGCTGTGTTTGTTTTGTGTCTTGATCTACCTTCTTTCGCTAGATCTTCGTTTTCCCGCTTTCGCGTATCAGGGGAGTGAGGTTTCGCCACTATTAACTACATAAATGAATATATCAGAGTTTGATAACACTACCCGCCCTCTTTGGTCGCAACACTTTCTACCCTTTGTATCACTCTTCTGATTTTATTTAAATTAATTTTGTCTAAGAAATAAGGGACTAATGTAGCGTCAGTCAAAATGAGAAAAAAAAAGAGACAAATACATGCCAACACCCTTAAAAATAAGACGACAAATAGGACGAAATATGTGCTCAGAAAAGATGAGTAATACGGTATCATGTTCGGTCGGGAATGTGAATCCACGAAATACGGAGACAGTACACAGCACTTCCAATAGCGATCAATCAAACATATTTGTAGGGATACCGATTTTATATTCCGAGCTTATTTTAAAATCTAGAAAAATATGCCTCTTTTATAATAGTTGGTGGAGATGCAAGAGTCAGCAGGACTGATGATTTACAACAAAACTTAATACAGAAAACAAATATGACGGACATGAACATTTCGGCAACTTCTATCTAAATATTCATAAGGAAAATTGATATCGGGTCAGTGACTGTATATGACAAATAGTGTCAACGCATTTTGACTGCTCAAATAAAACGAGTGCAGTATAAAAACCAATAACAACCAGTAAAAAATCTAAGACTATGTGTGACATTCTTGTCCCACTTGTGTCTTTGTCAAATTGTCTAATTGTAAAAACATAGTACATTATGTGTTTTGTGGCAAACTTGACACCTTTTTTTATTTAAAGATTGCTTTCAAGAAGAAAACTATTTAGATATCATTGATTTTAAGAAAGGTAGTTCATATGTTAATTAAGAATTTGTGCTCACCTATTACATTAAGTATTAAAAATGCCAGATACTCAAAAAATCGTATTGTACAGCTGATAAAGTTGAGGATGAATGTCATTTTTCAATCGAATGCTCACGTCATAATAACTTGAGGGAGGAACTCTTTCAGCATATTTCTAGCACATGTCAGAACTTTAAAAAGTTAGATAAATATGAGAAATCTTCGATGTTAACACAAGAAAACTATTATGGGGGAGGGGGAATAATGATTATATTGTTAGTTCTTTTGAATTATGTAGTACATGTCTTGATACTGACTGTTATTTGATATTAATGTGAAAGTTTTTTTTTTCTATTTTGTTTTGGCTCCGATTGTGACTGAGGGTTATGGTGCTATAAAGATAATTATATCATATTAGTATTGTAATGTCTTAATGTTGACCCTATCATTATACCGCCGCTTCGAAAAGTGGGGTATACTGTTCTACCTCTGTCTGTCGTACCGTCCAACCGTCCATCCGTCAGTGAGTCTGCGTTCTATAATAATAATAATAATAATAATAATAATAATAATAATAATAATAAATTCTTTATTTAAAGAGGGTAACTCAATTAGACATAGTCTAATTTTCATTGAGGCCCTCAAACAAAATACATGCATACAGTTAACATTCATACATTCATACATTAATTTACAATATATATTACTAGTATATACACAATTCAATCATTGAAATATACAAAGGGTAATAAATGACAATATTTGATATAGTTTTGTTAGAGGAAAACAAATTAGTTGACTTGCATATAATTTTCAAGAAAATGATTATAACTATGTTTCTTGAATAATTCCACATTAGGACATTTTTTTTATTTCGAGTGGTAAATTATTCCATACTTTGGTTGCAGAATAATGAAAAGATTTTTTATAAAAATTTGTATTTGGTCTTGGAACAAAAAGATCATTATTAGAGACAGATCGTAAGTTGTGGCGTTGCACATCATCAATATTTAGTATTGCTAAGTAATCAGGTGTTAGCCCATTTACAATTTTATACATTAGAATTGATTGTTGGTATTTTATTCTTTTGGTAAAAGATAGCCATTTTAAAGAAGAAAACATGAAATTAGATGGAATAGAAATATCGCATTCCAGTATAATTCTTGCTACTCTTTTTTGAAGTTTTATGATTCTATCTGAATCTTTTTGTAATAAATTTCCCCAAACTGAACTACAATAGTCTATATATGGTAGAATATATGCATTATAAAATAGTTGCCTTGTGTGTATTGACAAATATACTTTAATTTTATATAAAAGTGATACTTTAGATGAGATAATTTTACATATACGATCAACATGATCTTCCCAGCTTAAATTTTCACCAATGTCTATTCCAAGTAATTTGAAAGAATGGACATTCTCAATACATGTTTCGTTGACGGTAATACATAATTCTGATAGTTGTTTAAGTTTTTGTTTTGAACCCAATTTCATACACTTAGTTTTTTGTGCATTGATTTTCATACTGTTATTGTTACACCAAGATTGTATAGCATTTAAATCATTTTGCAATATGCTGTTTATTTTTTCAATGTTTTTATCATGAAAATGCAATGTTGAATCATCAGCATATAAATCCATATTGGATTGTTTAACATGAAGTGGTAAATCATTTATATATATTAAAAATAACAGCGGACCTAAAATAGAACCTTGAGGCACTCCATACTTTACAAACGATTTATCAGATTTAATGTTAGCGTATTGGACTTCTTGTTGTCTGTTAGACAAATATGATTTTATCCAATCTATTATATGTTTTCCGATATGATAAAATTTTAACTTTTCTAGAAGTATGGCATGGTTAATAAGGTCAAAAGCCTTACTGAAATCTAAAAACACTGTACCAACTATTTCTCCATTATCTAAATATTTTAACCATTCGTCAATTAGTTTAGTTAGCGCTGTTTGGCAGGAATGACCTTGTCTGAAACCTGACTGAGCGATATGTAACAATTTTTTATTGTTAAGGAATTCATATAACTGTGTACATACATGTCTTTCGAAAATTTTAGATATGGTATTCAAAATAGAAATTGGACGATAATTTGAGGGAATATCTCTTGGTCCTCCGTTATGTATAGCAGTTACTCTTGCAAGTTTTAATTTTTGCGGAAAACGATTTGAAGTTATACTTTTGTTTATTAAAAAAGTTAATGATGGGGATATTATTTCTGCACTTAGCTTTAAAAATTTGGGACCTATTCCATCTAAACCTGCGGATTTATTAATATTAAGATGTTTTAGTTGAGAACACACCTCTCCAATGGAAATGAGTTTTAAATGAAAATTTTCAGTTTTCTTTAATTTTTCACTAGTAAAATTTTGTAGTATAGAAAAATCCATATCTGAAGTATTATTTCCAATAAGTTTTTCAGCTACGGATGAAAAATGAACATTAAGAGTATTTACAATATCTTGGTTGTTATAAACCGTTTGATTTTCATACTGCATTTTAGGTGGAAAAATATTATCCTCTTTTGGATTTAACTCTTTAATATGATTCCAAAGTTCTTTACTATTTTTGGAACTAGTTATGGCGTTTTGGTAATATTCCTTTTTTGCATTAAATATTAACGACGTTGTTTTATTACGCCACTTTTTAAAGTTTATCCAATCTTTTTTTGAATGATACATATTCCTATATTGAATGGAGTTTTTAATTTCTTCATTAAACCATTCGGCTTGTTTAAATGTTTTTACTCTTTTAGTTTTCATTGTTGCATGCTTGTTTATAACTTGATTAAAAAGTTCATACCATTTGTCGACAGCAATATCAATATCATCTTCCATTTCAACAATATGAAAAGGGGTTTGATGTAAGTCTGTACAAAAGGCATCTTCATTAAATTTTTTGAAACACCTATACTTTACTTCGATATGATTTTCTTTTTTTATCTTTATATTGATTTTTCTATTTAAGCATACAGGATAGTGGTCACTTAAAACATATGGAGGTACATGACAATGGACAATATTTTCAGGATTAGTAGTGTAAATATGATCAATTAGAGTTTCAGATTTGTCACAAATACGTGTTGCAGTGCAAATTTGTTGTTGAAGATTAAAATTGTTTATGAAATTGATCCATTTTTTATTCTCAATTTTAATCAAGTCAATATTAAAGTCCCCCATTAAAATTATCTCTTTGTTTTCTGAAAGAGCTGCATTAAATTCTTTCTCAAAAAGATCTATCCAGGACTGAGGGGAATTTGGTGGTCTATAAATAGTACAAATGAAGAAAGGTTTAGATTTTGGAAATTCTACCTCTAACCATAAAGTTTCTAATGTATTAATGGATAAATCAGATCGATTTTTAACTGCAATAGAATCTTTGACATAAACCAATAGGCCACCACCATCCTTACACTGGCCATCTTTTCTGAAAATTGTGTATCCCGGCACTTTACATTGTTCATTGTTAATGTCAGGTTTTAAGAATGTTTCAACTAATCCAAATAAATCTAAATATTTGTTGTTTATAGTAATTATATTTTTTAACTCGTCAAATTTAGATAAAATATGTCTAACATTAAGGCATACAGCATTGAAACCTTTACATTTTAGATTAAGACAGTTTTTTTGATAATGTTTGTTTCTATTACAATTAGGTTTTGAGCTGAGGCTATTAGCATATTTACCATTTTCTGATTTTTGACAATTTTCTGTAGAACTTTGGTTTTTAAAATTCTCAGCTACAGACATACATTTTTGAGTACATATACATTTTGATGTATTACAATTTGGACATAAATTGAGAAGTATATCGAAATTGTTATGAAGTAGTAATGATTTACTATGATTTGATACTTTGTCTACCTTTTGTCTCCGTACCTCCGTCCGTCCCATGATTATTTCCGTTGCATTTTTTTATGAACTACATTACAAGGCATTCTAATTAAAATTACAAGGATTTCTGAAAGATTTATTGAAGTCGGCTATATCGTGTGATGCGTTTTCAGATTCATTACTC
Source organism: Mytilus galloprovincialis (assembly GCF_965363235.1). Taxonomy (NCBI): domain Eukaryota; kingdom Metazoa; phylum Mollusca; class Bivalvia; order Mytilida; family Mytilidae; genus Mytilus; species Mytilus galloprovincialis. The sequence continues at coordinate 2,195,144 of NC_134846.1, read as the reverse complement.
AACAACTTTCTGTTTACATAACACTTTTCACATGGCAGCCAAGTTGAAAATTTTCGTCACATTTTTCTCAGAAACTACAATACAATGATTTCTGAAATTTGGTTTCAAGGTTTATATAAGTCAGCTATAATGTGTGATGCTTTTTCAGATTCACAACTCAACAACTTCCTGTTTACCGAAATATTATAGAGGGGTATCATCATGCAGTAGCTCTCACCATCACTGGTTGTTCTTGATTTATATATGCTCTTTATAGACAATTTAATTTGGAAAATGAAATATTCTTTTCTGTTCTATTCTATATATTTGAACTACCTGAGCCTTATTTTATATATACGGAGTTATTTCTTAAAATATGTTATAACATATCTAGACGTAATAATACAGACAGACATTTTTTATTTTACCCTGATACCCTGTTACTTGACTTGATAAGTGTCGGACTTATGGGTTGTCGGAGTATTGGGTTGTTGGAGCAATGGGTTGTCGGACTATTAGGTTGTCGGACTTATGGGTTGTCGGACCAATGGGCTGTCGGACTAATGGGCTGTCGGAATAATGGCGTGTAACCGATCAGTTCAATAACAAATATAATTCATGTTTAAATTCAGTCCAGAATACAGATATGCAATGGAAGCCAATTCACTACTTTTTTTTATATATTAAAAAGAAATCATACACTTTCCATTCGGTGGCCGAGTGGTCTTATTAGCTCATTTACAATATTGCTAGCCTGTCAACACTGATGTTGTGAGTTCAAATCCCGTACTTGGAAACCCGGAAGTGCGTTCGACACGAATCTTCATTTCGAACTTACCAGTTTTCCTGCCGATGGTTCTCTCCTGGCATTCCGGCTTTCTCTACTTTAAAAAACATCCGTCACGAGCTGACAGTGGCGTTAAACACTTGAAATCAATTTACCATTTCGCTATTTCATTTCACGAACGGTTTTCATTTCTCATGTCCAGTTTGTGTTTCTGTTTACTTATTAAAATTCATTTCTGTATGAAAAAATGCAGATTAATTACGTGCATTATTGCAATGCACGTTAAGATTTATATTTTAACATTACGCATTGATTAATTATGATATTTTGTTCTATATGAACTAATCATATATAGGACTTGATATTACGTCTGAACGAATTTACATGATATTTAATCTTTCTGTAAATATGATTTATTTTACAATTATTACAGTATCAATTGCTTAACGTTTAATTTGGTTCTATAATTTATGAGAACATGGTATTGAATTATGAATTCTGTCAAAATTTATATATTTCATAATATTTATTCCGTTTTGCACGTGCATATTTGTAAAAGTCTCAAATTCATAAATTTCGTTCCTACGTGATTATTTTCACAAATTTTATTTCAAAAAGTGACAGTAAATTATATAAACTGTGTTTACCTTTTTCGAACACGGATTTAGTAAGGCAGCAACCAGTTGATTTTCTCTGGGGGGGGGGGGGGGTATGGTTTTTTTTTTTGGAAAAAAAGTTTGTTTCCAGTTTTTGGAGAAAAAAATAATTTGTTTTTGACTCTGAGAAAAAAAAAATTGTTTGTTTCACCCTCAGCTGCCACTATATGTAATGCTAAAATTGAAAGAAAAAAAAATGCTTTAGACTTGTCGCGAAAAAAACCATAGCCCCCCCCCCCCCCCCCCCCCCCCCCCCAGAAAATCAAATGGTTGCTGCCTAAGCCAAATTTGTTGGCAAAGCATAAAACAATAAAAGGCATATAATATATAAACAATTTAGTGCATAGTTGTCGATTGTTGCTGTGTTACATAATTTGTATTTCGATCATTTTTTCCATTAATAAGGCAGTTATTTTTCACTATGATACAACTATGAACTCAGATTGTAATTAAATTTTTTACGCAACATTGGGTTCTGTTACAGAATTAATGTGGTCTATAAGAACTTAAAAAATTGAAATTAGACATTGACCTACATGTATTATGGTATATTATCCAAAATCTAAGAATCAATGTATTCATTTTTCGTTAATTATTTAATGAACCCGAAAAAAATAAGACTGACTTATACTCCTTTGAAATCGGTCCATGTTGGCTCATAATTCCTAAACGGTTAGTAACATAACCCCCCAAAATCAATCCAAACCATCCTTTTTTTTGTATTGGACCTTGTGGTGATATTTATAGAGAACCGCATAGACATACTAAAGTTATTGTTCGGAAACCAGAAAATATTTGTTGTTTGCCCCTAATTCCTAAACGGTTAGGGCCATATCTAAACAAATCTACCCTAACCTTCCTTTTGAGGTATGGAACCTAGTGGTACAATTTTATAAATATCTATACATTTATACTCAAGCTATCGTCCTGAAACAAGAGAAATTCTTGTATTTGGTCTCCTATTCCTAAAAAATTGGGACAATAACCCCCCTTTAATCATTCCCAAGTTGCGTTTTGTAATATGAAACCTAGCGTGGTAAAATTTCATCGAGATCAATACACTTAGCCTTGTAGTCAAGTTATAGTCTTGAAAAAATAAATCTCCCGATGACGTGACGTCATTGCCATTCCATTATACGGCCGCCAAAAAAAATGCGAGGTCGTATAAAAATGAAAAATAATATTAGAACACAAATCCTAAATGATAATAGCTAAGGGAAAATCGCAGTACCCATTGGTTGAACAGCTCATAAATTGTTGCATCAAATTATAATTTAATTTTGGATGTAACGCGTCTTCTGATTGGCTGACGTTATTTTGTTATGAGCCCATAGACATAATTTAGTCATGTGACCGTGACGTCATCAACGTTTTTTCATGGTTTTCTACTATTTAAAATGGAATTAAGAATTAAATTATAAGAAATGACTGTAATATTTTTTCTGTCTATTCGAAATAACATAAAAAATGTGGTGCACATTGTTAAATAACCCGCTACGCGCGTTATTCAGCGTGCACCAAATTTTTTATGTTATTTCTTCATAGACAGAAAAAATATTACAGCCATTCCTTAAATAAACTGGTACATGTAGCAGTTGCTCGCCGTGCTTAACCAATTTAATCAGAAGCAGTACCAAAATTCTAAACAGAGAAAACCCTTTGTTATTGCTTACTGGTGTTCAATGTTATATTAAGCGCTTTTGGTCACATCATGATGAACAGTTTAATTGTATAATGAAGCAAGTGAACAGAGACAGAACTGCCAAAATTAGGCAGACAAACTTGCAGTCCTTCTTAATTGTGGACATCTGTCATACTATAGACAGAAAAACTGGCAATCCTTCTGAGTTATCGAATGGCCAGGCATAAAACAGGAAAACTGGTAATCCTTTTCAATTATCGCCAAGTACCAAACATAAGACATAAAAAACTGGCAATCCTTCTCAATTATCGCCAAGTGACATGCATAAACAGGATAAACGGCATTCCTTCTCAAATATCGCCAAGTGCCTAGGTTTAAAAAAATGACAATCTTCAATTATCGCCAAAGTGCCATGCATCAGGCAGAAAAACTGAAATCCTTCTAAATTATTACAAAGTGCCATGCATAAGGCAGAAAAACTGCCAATTCTTCTCAATTATCGATAAGTACCATGCATTAGGCAAGAAAACTTGCAATCCTTCTCAATTATCACCAAGTGCCATGCATTAGGCATAATTACTGGCAATCCTTCTCAATTATCGCCAAGTGCCATGCATTAGGCATAAATACTGGCAATCCTCAATTATCGCCAAGTGCCATGCATTATGGTGTTGATATTTCACAACTTGTTCGCTATGCCCTTGTCTGTTGTGACGTTTTTGATTTTAACGAACGCAACCTATGTATTACTGGTAAATTATTAAACCAGGGATATCGTTACCATAAATTACTTATTAAAAGCCAACTAAATATTACTAGTATGCTATATACATGTACACATTCATGGATCTACAATCTGTCGAAACCTGTAACTTGGCATTGCACAAGGTCATATTTTTCTCTGGCTGTTTATGACGTCTTTACACTAAATTCATTGGATGTTGGATGTGTACGGATTGATAGTTTAGTCTTAGATGCATATTTTTTTTTATTAGTTGTTAATGGCTTTCAACTAGCTGTCAGATAACTGCGAGTACTCTCAGATCTGTTCACTGTGTCTTTTTGTGTCGGGATGTACATAAGTACCCGGCCACGTCCACTTATATTTTTTGTCCATCTGATGAGTTAAGCCTTCTCAACTGATTTTTATAGTTCGTTCTTATGTTCTACTGTTATATCACTGTCCCAGGTTAGGGGGAGGGTTGGGATCCCGCTAACATGTTTAACCCCGCCACATTATTTATGTAAGTGCCTGTCCCATGTCAGGAGCCTGTAATTCAGTGGTTGTCGTTTGTTTATGTGTTACATAATTGTTTTTCGTTCATTTTTTTAAATAAATTAGGCCGTTAGTTTTCTCGTTTGAATTGTTTTATATTGTCTTATCGGGACCTTTTATAGCTGACTATGCGGTATGGGCTTTGCTCATTGTTGAAGGCCGTACGGTGACCTATAGTTGTTAATATCTGTGTCATTTTGGTCTTTTGTGGATAGTTGTCCCATTGGTAATCATACCACATCTTCTTTTTTATATTAAGCATACAAAGCCTCATACATAGAAATCCTCAATTATCGCCAATGGTGCATGCATTAAGCAGGAAACTGGCAATCCTTCTCAATTATCACCAAGTGCCATGCATTAGACATAAAAACTTGCAATCCGTCCAATTATCGCCAAGTGCCATGCATAAGGCATAAATATTGTCAATCCTCAGTTATCGCAAAGTGCAATGCACTAGGCATACAAACTAGAAATACTCAATTATCGCAAATGGCCATGCATCAAGCAGGAAAACTGGTAATCCTTCTCAATTATCACCAAGTGCCATGCATTAGGCATAAAAACTTGCAATCCTTCTCAATTTTCGCCAAGTGCCATGCATTAGACATAAAAACTTGCAATCCGTCCAATTATCGCCAAGTGCCATGCATTAGGCATAAAAACTTGCAATCCGTCCAATTATTGCCAAGTGCCATGCATTAGGCAGACAAACTGGCAATCATTCTCAATTATCGGAAATGACCATGCATTAGGCAGGAAAACTGGCATTCTTCTCAATTATCACCAAGTGCCATGCATAAGCCAGAAAAAAAAACTGGCAATCCTTCTTAATTGTTGCCAATGACCATGTATAAACAGGATAAACGGCAGTCCTTCTCAAATATCGCCAAGTGCTAAATGCATCAGGCAGGAAAACTGGCAATCGTTCTCGATAATCGCCAAGTGTTATTCATTAGGCAGGAAAACTGGCAATCCTTCTCAATTATCACCAAGTGCCATACATTGGCCAGAAAAACTGGCAATCCTCAATTATCGCCAAGTGCCATGCATAAGGCAAAAAAACTGGCAATCCTCCTCAATTATTGCCAATGGCCCTGCATAAACAGGATAAACGGCAGTCTTTTCAAATATCGCCAAGTGCCATATGCATTAAGCAGGAAAACTGGTAATCCTTCTCAATTATCACCAAGTGCCATGCATTAGGCATAAAAACTTGCAATCCTTCTCAATTTTCGCCAAGTGCCATGCATTAGACATAAAAACTTGTAATCCGTCCAATTATCGCCAAGTGCCATGCATTAGGCAGACAAACTGGCAATCATTCTCAATTATCGCAAATGGCCATACATTAGGTAAGAAAACTGGAATTCTTCTCAATTATCACAAAGTGCCATGCATGAGCCAAAAAAAACTGGCAACCCTTCTCAATTATCGCCAAATGCCATGCAATAAGCAGAAAAACTGGCAATCCTTCTCAAATATCTATAAGTGCCATATATAAGCCATAAAAACTGGCAATCCTTCTCAATTATCGCAAATGGCCATGCATAAACGGCAGTCTTCTCAAATATCGGCAAGTGCCATATGCTTTAGGCAGGAAAATGGCAATCCTTCTAAATTATCGCAAAGTGCCCTATATATGCCATAAAAACTGGCAATCCTTCTGAATTTTCGCCAAGTGCCATACCTTAGGCAGAAAAAAATTGTCAGATCTTCTCAATTCAATTGTCGCCAATGGCCATGCATCAACAGGATAAACGGCAGTCTTCTCAAATGTCGCAAAGCACCATGCATAAGGCAAAAAAACTGGCAATCCTTCTCAATTATCGCAAATGGCCATGCATAAACAGGATAAACGGCAGTCCTTCTCAAATATCGCCAAGTGCCATATGCATATAGCAGAAAACTGGCAATCCTTCTCAATAATCGCCAATTGTGCTATCCAATATACAGAAAAACTGGCAATCCTTCTCAATAATCGCCAATTGTGCTATCCAATATACAGAAAAACTGGCAATCCTTCTCAATTATCAACAAGTTCAATGCATTAAGAATGAAAATTGGCAATCCCTCTCGATAATCGTCAAGTGGCATGCACCTTCTGCTGTTTTCTGCTCTATGGTCGGGTTGTTGTCTCTTTGGCACATTCCCCATTCCCATTCTCAATTTTATTAGGCAGAAAAATTGGCAATCCTTCTCAATTATTAACAAGTTCCATGCATTAGGGATGAAAATTGGCAATCCCTCTCGATAATCGCCAAGTGGCATGCATTAGGCAGAAAAACTGACAATCCTCAATTATCGCCAAGTGCCATACATTAGGCAGGCAAACTAGAAATCCTCAATTATCGCCAAGTGCCATGCATTATGCACAAAAACTGGCAACCCTTCTTAATTATCAAGTGCCATGCATTAGGGAGGAAAACTGGCAATCCTTCTCATTAATCGTCAAATGCCATGCATTAGGCATAACAACTGACAATCCTTCTGAGTTATCGCTAAGTGCCATACATTAGGCAGAAAAACTGGCAATCCTTCTAAATTATTGCCAGGTGTCAGGCATTAGGCAGAAAAACTGGCAATCCTTCTGAATTATCGCCAAGTACCATGCATTGGGCAGAAAAATTGACAAAGTTATGTTCTTCTCATATATATTATGATGGTATGATACTAAACCCGTAACGGGAAGGATTGTGCCTGATGTTCATAATCTTTCAGTCAGTTTAATTGAAGTCTGGAGCTGGCATGTCAGTTAACTGCTAGTAGTCTGTTGTTATTTATGTATTATTGTCATTTTGTTTATTTTCTTTGGTTACATCTTCTGACATCAGACTCGGACTTCTCTTGGACTGAATTTTAATGTGCGTATTGTTATGCGTTAACTTTTCTACATTGGCTAGAGGTATAGGGGGAGGGTTGAGATCTCACAAACATGTTTAACCCCGCCGCATTTTTGCGCCTGTCCCAAGTCAGGAGCCTCTGGCCTTTGTTAGTCTTGTATTATTTTAATTTTAGTTTCTTGTGTACAATTTGGAAATTAGTATGGCGTTCATTATCACTGAACTAGTATATATTTGTTTAGGGGCCAGCTGTAGGACGACTCCGGGTGCGGGAATTTCTCGCTACATTGAAGACCTGTTGGTGACCTTCTGCTGTTGTTTTTTTCTATGGTCGGGTTGTTGTCTCTTTGGCACATTCCCCATTTCCATTCTCAATTTTAATCCTTCTCAATTATCACCCAGTGCCATGCATTAGGCAGGAAAACTGGCAATCCTTCTCAATTTTCATCAAGTTTTATACACATCTTGCCTCACAGGTGGTTTAAATACAGAACCACAAACTTGACAGTCTAGTCATCATTGTAGATAAACTTCCTAGAGCTTTAAAATATTGTGATGGTTTAGGTAAGTGACAATATTTTCAACGTAAAATTGGGCCTTCACTCTTTGTTTACATTCGTCTTTTTGGGGACTTTTATAGCTGACTATGCATTATGAGCTTTGCTCATTGTTGAAGGACCAACGGTGACCTATAGTTGTTAATTTTTGTGTTATTTGGTCTCTTGTGGAGAGATGTCTCATTGGCAATCATAACACATCTTCTTATATCTATGGAATGATTGACATAATTAATTGTGGGTGTTTAATGTTACTATTAGTACTATTAACTATATCAATGCGGAGATAGAAAAAAGTAGACACAAACACAATTCCTGATAGAAGGTACATTTGTACCAGGTGTAGTTTAAATTTGACAAAATTTTTATTATCATGACTGTATTAATCAAATATAAAACTAACTTATTAGGAATGAGTGTTTCTGACATTAACATTTCTGTTATTAACTCTTTATAAATAAGTAAAACAAAATTGAGGTTTAGAAATGTTTTATTTGAAAACTGATCTACTACGTACTGATACCACATGTGTCAATGTTAAAAGCACACTCACTTTTAAAAAAATACTTTCTGTATTTTGCCCATTTTATAGAGTTAAAAACAATACACAACTTTTTACTTCATAAACAAAACAAAAACATCTAACACTGACAAAAATCTAAATGTTTCACATGTTTAAATGCAAATAAACAATTAACAAATACACTTTGCTCTTTTAAGACCAAAAATCAATTGCACATTATTAGTAGCATATATAACATGAAGATTGACATATGTTTAAGAGTAATGTTAATTGCAACTTACTTTATTATGCAAAGTTTCATACTGAACAAAAATGTGTACTATAGACTAACAGTTAAAAGCCTTTTAAAAATAATAATAGAGTTGTCTTTCTTGCATTTCTTAAAAGATTTTTTTTTTTAATTTTTGTAAATTTGATGTCAGGATAGAGTTTACTGAAAAGAGAATTGGCATTTCAAAAAGAATAGATAAAGTGAGATAAAAAAAAAAAGAATAAAAGGATGCTGAATTACAGGAAAATAGAGAAAAGGGGGCAAACAAATTTTAAAATGAGAAAAATGGCTGGAAAAAATTCATGAATACAGATATCATATGAAGACATCCCCATACACACTATTTTATATTAATTTTTTCCAGCAATATACTGGTCTTAAAGAAAAGCAGAATGGTGTTGTTACATATTAAAGAAATCACAATAACAAATTTTGAGTGTTGTTCTAAAAAATAATTATTATCTCCCCTTAGTAACTCAATAATGAGAATACAATGACTTATTCTGTGTATATATCAACATGCTTAGTACAACATTCTTTCTGAAAAATTGGTGTTGGGTTATTTTTAATAACCAGAGTGAAGAAAAGCACTATATCAATGTATTGTCCAAAAAAGAACGAAGTCACATAAAATTAGAAAGTCATTGGTACACAAACAAATCCAGACATATGAACATTTAAGTGTGAGGAACAATTCATTACACAAATTTTGAGTCTTGAATTGACTGACCTGTATTTTACGCTGAATTTGAGTTGACCTTTTGACTTCAGCGGGACTTCAATATTAGTCATGTTTTCTCACGTCATACTACAGGGAACGGTTTCATTGTTACATCAATGAAAGACAAACATATAATTGGTGTATTTTATATGATTGCCACTAGTTTGTTAGGTTATTTGTATCATAATAAATAGTAAATAATGTATTATATACTGTTAATTCATAAACTATTGCATTTTTCATAGATTGAAACGAATACTAATTTTATTATTGTGATCTTAGGAAAAGCTGCATTACAGATACATGTACTTAATATTAGAATGTGAGTTATTTTATTGCAATTCTGAAGTAGTTGCATTATTCATATTGATACAAATCTTGCAATAATTTCTGAACTTACAGTAAAAAATAGGAATCAATTTGGATGAGAAGTAGGTTGTCTCCCTTTGACAATGTTTCACAATTCAATGCCAAATTAGGGTTTTGACCTGGATTGAATTTATGGTTCATTATGCGTGTAGAAACATGTATTTACAGATTCTTGTCTGGTTATGTTTTAATAATAGTAATACAACACTTCCTTCATGTAGGTGCAATTGTACATCTAGATCCCCATGGCAACAGATTTTACATGTATGCAGTGAATCAAAATGAATGACTTTTTTTCAGACTCAAATGAAATATCACAAATCGCTTGCATGAAATAATATATGAAAAAAGCATAGTCATATATATGTAACATGATTAATTTAAGTCACTTTTTTGTAATATACAATCAACAACACATGATCAATGAACAGGGCTGCGTTCAATATCGTAGCAGCTACGTAGTGCTACGTAGATTTTGACTATTGAACGTGTAGCTTTAGACTAGTTGTTACATAGATATTGATAGCAGCTACGTAGTGCTACGTAGATTTTGACTATTGAACGTGTAGCTATAGACTAGTTGTTACATAGATATTGATAGCAGCTACGTAGCGGCTACGATATTGAACTAAACCCTGGATAACAATGAAATATGAAAAGATTTATGTTAAGAACATACTCAATATCCTTTCACAAATGAGGCAGCATTTTCAAAATAAGGTTAAAAATCTGACAGCACTTAATATTCATTCAAAAGGGAGCAACCATTTAACCTTATGGGGGTTAAGGTTTTAGTTGAAGTCAAAAAAAATTTCATAGATATCAGTTAAGTTATTTTTTTTTCAATTTTAACACTATATAAGGTATGGGGAAAATACGGATTCAGAATATTTCATTTTTGTCATATACATGTAATTGACCAGAATATTTTTTACATCGAATTGGTGATAAAAAAGGAAAAAAGAAAAAAAAAACATTAACACTGGCTATAACCATTGATAACAGCTCAGAAGATAAACAAATCAAAGTAGTGTAGTCTAAGTTTGTTTGAGAGATACGTACATGTTGATAATGCATGTGACCTAACAATTCAATGAATTCAAATGTAAACAAATAAACAATTATGTATAACATGACAAATAGACAACAAAACAGTAAATAACATTATACATTTGTATGTTTATTGTAAACACATTAAAATTTACATAAAACATGTAAAATCACATTTTAAAATTAAGGGACAAGTAAAATAAATTTCTAGAATCCCATTTAATTACCAGTAACAATGATAAAATATAAACCTTCATACATGTCATATATGTGATTTTTTTTATGAAATTCAAAAAAATTATTTATCATAGCTTCAGCATGTTCAGTCATGACAGAGACACTTTATGTTTCTTTAGCTACATGTAGCTCAATTTTGACTTGGCCAAATATTTGATTGTTATCATGTATTTGGCTCATTAAAATAAAATTTAAAAAATCTTTTCAAAGAATAAAAGAAATTCTAGAAACTGTAGTTAGATTTCAGACTGGTTTTGGACTGAATATTAATCATCAGTGAAATTTTATCTTCAAAGCCTAGTTTGTCACAATGCAAGCTTCCTACTGTTAATAGTCCATTCCAGGTTTTGGCTCTTTGAAAGGAGTTTTACGAAAGTCCTAAATAATAAAACACTTCCCACTTAAAGTCAACTCTTAAGTTAAATTTAACACCAACCCATATACATGTACAGGTAGGTATTTTTCAATGCAGACTGCAGTTGCGGATCCATGGGGATGGTTCCAGGGGTTGGAACCCCCCTTTTTTGTGGACGATTAATGCATTTGAATGGGGACATATAGTTGGAACCACCCTTTGTCTTCGGTGGGGAGCTCCCTCTTTTTAAAGTGGCTGGAAATGCCCCTGGACTGTATCCCTTTCTACATCTTGTCTACCCTGCAGGGATCTTAAATCAAATGATGCCATTTCAATGGTTTGTTCTAAATGCATGTTTATAAATGTTGAGAAAAAAATAAATGTGTAGAGAAAAAGCAGTTTTGTAATATATATATATATATATCTACAATGGAATTATGACAAGACAATGTAGACTGACAAATGACATGTATGTTTACAATGTATACGTAGATGTCTTAATGACACATGCACACATAATGTATTTAAAATACATTTAATAATTAGATTTACATTTGTATGACAAAACATATATAACAAAAATCATTTCACTATCAAAGATCTCTTATAATCAGTTCTTTAAATTTAAAAATACATGTAGATCCAAAAAAATATACTTTCAGTACAACGTATCTGAATTTTTAAAGTTCTGATCGATACATACATGTACATTAAAATCATTAACTGGTAACACAGATATACAATGTATGTATGTCCTTAAAATACCAATGTAAACCTAAGCACAAACTTTAACAATTGTGAACAACAATGTTCAATGACACCTGCCTTTTTGATTCACAGTCAATTGTAGCTATAGAATGAAATAAAAACATAAGGCCACAATTAAAAATATTTTGGTTTGCCCAAACCCTACCCAAGGTTAAGACTGAGGGTAGGTAGGTAGGCATTTTTTAAATTATTTTTAAAGATATTTAAGTATCGGACGTTAATTAGTCTTCATGCCTATCTGATTAAAAAAAAACTTCTTCAAATCAGGACAATTAAAGAATTTGAGTAGGCAGCTTTTTTCTGGGTAGGTAGGGTTTGGGCAAACAAACCTATTCTTTTTTATGGCCTAAACTGTAGAGCTCTGTTGTGGTATACGTATTTCACATGTTATTCCCTATCAGTTTTACTCCTTGGAAATTCATAACTTACATGTAATTATAAAGATCTGTTTTTCAAATAAAATTTACCATGAAATAGGTAAATTGAACTGAATCCAACATGCCTATAAAAGTGCTTCACTATCTATATAGGTGGTACATTGATTTTTAAAAGGAAATACAAGGTTAAAGAAAGATAACTCTAGATTAACTGTTGAACTTTTTCATCATGTTCATGAGTAAGGAGCTCTTGCACATTAACATGACTAATGGGACCAGTAAGGTTATGTTGTTTTATTATTTTGAATTAAAAACTGATTCAATACACACTTCAGCTCATTGACCATGTTATTCAATTGATTTCATGTTAAACAATGTACACATATATATACATTTTGTATTATATATATATAAGGTTTTTGGTTTAAAAAGGTATGAACAACAACCAAATCATCAAACTTCAATCATAACAGACAACAATCTTACATTTATCACTTTCTGATCTCTGACTAGAATACACACACATTAAAGGTTTTCTAAGAAAACAGTAATGCAAATTTCTGAGAAACATACATTGTAAGTACCCTATGCATTGCTAAAACAGTTCTTAACTAAAAATGACAATATTACAATATATAGAATAGATAAGAAGTATACATGTATGTCCATGTGGTAACCCTTTTTGTAAGGTACATGTACCACTAAACATGCTAAAGGCATACATTCTTCGAAGGGGAAAATATCTTTCATAACATGAAATATACTTAATGTATTTTTGAAGAGAGTATCTTTTACAACATTTTGCCTTTGAGACCACAAAAACACACCTACTACAATGTACATGAACAAAAATGTTGTACATTTGTACATGGAGGGGGACCAGCCCCACCCCCCCCCCCCCATTTATATTTAAACAGTTGTGGTGTCTTAGTGCATTTGACTACATCCCCTTCCTTTTAGGTCTAAGTATTTAGTGATGAAGAGCCCCTCTCCCTTTTTTAAAAGACTTACAATGTGTACATGTACCATTCCTTTACTACATGTACTTAACATGCTTAAGTTACCTTTTACCAGCATTCTTCTAGATTCTTAACATTTTTCAAAAAAACAAATTTCTAACAAAGTACCAATGCATCTGAATTCCTCAATATTTGTTTCTCAGTAAATTGCAAAAGGCCAAGAATAATATATCTATATATACATATCTGTTAACAATGGTTAAGGGTGACTTCAGGTAAACCTACATTTAGATCTTAATAGTTTAACCTTTTCATGCTTTTATATGATTTTGTTTTTTGCCATTTGGAGATCTGGAGTCTACAAAAAAATCTACAAATAAGATTGATCATATATGTTAAATAAACTCCTGATGGTGAAACTTTCTACATTTAATAATAACATGATAAAGATTGTTATTATATTAAACAAATCATTAAAAAACTTTTTGTGACTCTGAACAGATATATATATATATATAGTCTATTTATTTCTTTTGACCTAAACAATGGCACTAAAACGATTTCACATTTTGATTCTGTTTGTCATTCTGATACTCTACAAAATCATCAAATAAAGAAGGCCAAGCCTCTGTATCATCGTAAGTACTTAAATCATCTCCAACTTGTTCTACAAAGTTGAGGAACATATCCCACGTGTCACGGGGAATCCCCCTTATACTAGGGTGTTCTTCTAAAAACTCTATCCATTGTTCTATAACGGGTGGTTGGCTCTGAGAAAAGATCAGTTTCCAAAGGCCCATGGCCATATCACTTGGAAGTGTTCTTTGTCCCGTTTCAATGTCCAGACCAAATTTATAAGTCCATTTGTAAAACTCTTTGAAGCTTTGTTTGTTTTTCACATCATTTAAGAGATCTGTAAATTTTGACTGAATTCCTTTAATTGAATCTGCTTTCAATGCTTTACACCCCGTGACAAATTCTTCTTTTGTAAATTTGCACATTGTTTCTGCGTTAAATTTCCATGCTAAAACTAAAACAATAAATTCATCTGGATTTACTTGTAGATCTGAGCAAAACTTTTCGATTCCTTCAGCTAAAATTGCTTCTTCCCCCGAATCTCGGTATTGTTCAAACATCGCCAAAATTTTACTCTCCGACACATCACGTGAAATGAATGACAGTCTCTTTCCCTCCCCATTGCTATGTTTTTTAATGGGTGGCAGTTTTGGGTATGGCGTGAACATTTTTTTGTCTGAAGCGATGGCTGATTTTCCAGTTGACATGGATGTAAAACCTGGGTCACCCGTGCCTCTTTCAAGATCTTTTGAAATGATATGCTGGGGTGGTCTGTAATCTGGCCTTTGTGTACTAGTAAATCTGGTCTCTGTTGATGACCCTGGTGGTTCACAACATGATTGACACTTGCCCATTGGAAAAGATATCTCCAAAACAACCTAAATACCTACAAGGAAAAAAGAAAGATATCAAATAAAGTTAAGTACAAAATGTAGCAACACTGTTATCATGGTTATAATCACTTTACATGTACATGTACATGATGTAGCTCAGGTACAATTTCTCATTTCACCTCAAATTTAATTTTAGTTTAGTTTTGGGGGGCTAGTATGGACACAACATTCAAGCTGTATACAGCTCTGAATTTGGATTGTGATTAAATAGTTGACACAGCATAGGTTTCTGACACAGAATGAATGAGGTCTAATGAACTTAATTTTTTTTTTTGCTTTTGAGCAATTCACTATGCTGTTGAATATTAATCCTCTCAAAAAAAAATATTTGAAGAAATTTTCTTTTTAATTTCTGAAATCTGACATGTCTGAAATGAGAAAAATTGAACCCCCCAATTTTATTTTCACCTCCCCCTTTCCCTTATTCAAAAAATGATCTCAAAGCAAATTTCTAATGGAGTTTGCAACAATAACTACTCATTTAAAGTCATAAGAAATCTCAAATAAAAAAAAAATAATGCATATATATATATATATATATATATGCTTTTCATAACTCAATGGATAGTTTTCATTATAAAACTTATGAACATATACTTTTTTGTGAACAAAATTCTTTAATTTGTTCATATTTAGAAGAAGTTTACTTCATTTTAATTGCTTCCTTCCAGGAAGCAATTCTCCAACATTTTTTCCGTATGCAAAGTGACCTCAGTGTGACAAATCTCGTAAAAATCTGGTGATCCCAATACGCATGGATGTCCTTAAAATAAACTATTATCTGGTTGTACATGTTAAACACGTGCTCAATATCCATTTTTTTTGTTTTTGTTGACAAACAGGTGGCAATCTTGAAACTTCGGCTTCAAAACAAGAACTTTAATTACCTGCCATATTTTCACAACAACACTGACCGATTGAAAAAAAATTTGAAGATAATACGAAATTTATGCGAAAAAAATGATAAAATCGTGCACAGAAGACTAAGTTTATGATGTTTGTATGCATTGGTTCAAGAATTGGAATAACATTATTTTTCACCAGTCACTCGTTTATTATGACTTTAAATACATCATAAATATTAAAATATAAAATGTCAATTAGTCACGGTTAAAATTAATATTAATTAATAGTACTAGTAACTTCTAAAAAAATAAATGAGGAATGTGTCCAAAGGGACACAGATGATGCCCCCGCTAGCATATAATGTTATAAAGGGACATAACTCAAGAACTGTAAAGTGAAGCTGCCAAAAATTGAACTTAAACTGAGTTTAGAGGTAATAAGCATTATATACAGATTTCATTAAATTAAGTGGAGACAAACTTAAGTTGAAAGAACAGAAACTAAAAATTCTTCAATTTTTCCATTTGTAAAGGGGCATAACCCTAAAATGGTATAATCGAAGTGCTTGTAATCACTGACTGGTAAAGAATGCTTTAATTTATCAGTTGGTAGCTAGTTAAGTGAATATTGCATTGTATATATATTGCATTGATTTAAGTTGATTAACCACTATTCTGGACAAAATAAAGATAACTCCAATTTTCAAAGAAGATTTCATAAACTAAAAGCATTGGTTTTAGCGCATATGTGATTTAACAACCATTCTGGACAAAGAAAGATAACTCCAATTTATTGTCTTGAAACTACAACCAGATGCTCCGCAGGGCGTAGCTTTATACGACCGCAGAGGTTGAACCCTGAACAGTTGGGGCAAGTATGGACACAACATTCAAGCTGGATTCAGCTCTAAATTTGGATTGTGATTAAATAGTTGACACAGCATAGGTTTCTGACACAGAATGAATGTGTTCTAATGAACTTAAAATTTTTGTTTTCTCTTAGAGCAATTCACTATGTTGTTGAATATTAATCCTCTCAAAAAAATGTTTGAAGAAATTTTCTTTTTTATTTATGAAATTTCAAATGAGAAAAATTGAACCCAATTTTTTTAATCACATTCCCCTTTCCCTTATTCCAAAACTAATCTCAATTAAAATTTCTAATGGAGTTTGCAACAATAACTACTCATTTAAATACATCATAAAATATTAAGATGTAAAAAAACTGCTTGTTATCACTGAATGGTAAAGATTATTTTAATTTATCAGTTGGTAGTAAAAAGTGAATATACATTGTATATTGTATATAACAAAGATTTAAGTTGATTCTGGACAAAGAAAGATAACTCCAATTAAAAAAAATCTTGCTATTGCACAATATTTTGCAATTAGATATTTCTTGCTTACTATTCTGGACAAAGAAAGATAACTCTAATTAAAAAAAATTTGCTATTTCACAATATTGTGCAATTAGATATTTCTTGCCATTGCGCAATACTGTGCAATTGAAAAGACTTGCTATTGCACAATACTTAATATAATAATTTTGGATCCTGATTTGGACCAACTTGAAAACTGGGCCCATAATAAAAAATCTAAGTACATTTTTGGATTCAGCATATCAAAGAACCCCAAGATTTCAATTTTTGTTAAAATCAGACTAAGTTTAATTTTGGACCCTTTGGACTTTAGTGTAGACCAATTTGAAAACAGGACCAAAAATGAAGAATCTACATACACAGTTAGATTTGGTATATCAAAGAACCCCATTTATTCAATTTTTGATGAAATCAAACAAAGTTTAATTTTGGACCCCGATTTGGACCAACTTGAAAACTGGGCCAATAATCAAGAATCTAAGTACATTTTTAGATTCAGCATATCAAAGAACCTAACTGATTCATTTTTTGTCAAAATCAAACTAAGTTTAATTTTGGACCCTTTGGACCTTAATGTAGACCAATTTGAAAAGGGGACCAAAGGTTAAGAATCTACATACACAGTCATGACAGTTAGATTCGGCATATCAAGGAACCCCAATTATTCAATTTTGATGAAATCAAACAAAGTTTAATTTTGGACCCTTTGGGCCCCTTATTCTGTTGGGACCAAAACTCCCAAAATCAATACCAACCTTCCTTTTATGGTCATAAACCTTGTGTTTAAATTTCATAGATTTCTATTTACTTATACTAACGTTATGGTGCGAAAACCAAGAAAAATGCTTATTTGGGTCCCTTTTTGGCCCCTAATTCCTAAACTGTTGGGACCTAAACTCCCAAAATCAATACCAACCTTCCTTTTGTAGTCATTAACATTGTGTTTAAATTTTATTGATTTCTATTTACTTAAACTAAAGTTATTGTGCGAAAACCAAGAATAATGCTTATTTGGGCCCTTTTTTGGCCCCTAATTCCTAAACTGTTGAAACCAAAACTCCCAAAATCAATCCCAACCGTTCTTTTGTGGTCATAAACCTTGTGTCAACATTTCATAGATTTCTATTAACTTAAACTAAAGTTATAGTGCGAAAACCAAGAAAATGCTTATTTGGGCCCTTTTTGGCCCCTAATTCCTAAAATGTTGGGACCAAAACTCCCAAAATCAATACCAACCTTCCTTTTGTGGTCATAAACCTTGTGTTAAAATTTCATAGATTTCCATTCACTTTTACTAAAGTTAGAGTGTGAAAACTAAAAGTATTCGGACGCAGGACGACGACGACGCCAACGTGATAGCAATATACGACGAAAAATTTTTCAAATTTTGCGGTCGTATAAAAATGCTTGTTTTTGGTCCCTTTTTGGCCCTTTATTCCTAGACTGCCCCATAACCCACAAAATATATATCCTAACCTTCACTTATGATATAAATATGCCATAAATATTGTGGAACAATTTCAAAACAATTGAAATACTTATACACAACTTTTTGTACTGACACTAGATAAATGCTTGTTTTAGGCCCCTAATTCCTAAACCTTAGGGACCATAACCCCCAAAATCAATCCCAAGCTTCCTTTTGTGGTTATAAACATTGTGTTAAAATAAGTTATTATCCGGAAACCATCCGTCTTCGGACAACGCTGACGACGATGACAACGTGATACCAATATACAACCGCTAAAATGTTTGCTGTCGTATAAAAATCTATAGAATAATACTTTGCAAATTTGCAATTGAAGATTTTTTCACAGAACTTTTCAAAAATTTGAAATTTAAAAAATTTTGTAGAACAAAAATATGAACCCCTTTGAGAAACTGGAACCCCGAAAACTTTTTGAACCCCCTCCTTCTTGCAGCAATTACCCCCAAACTCAATCCCAGCCTTCCCTATATAGTATGGAACTTTGTAGTACAAATTTAGAGAGTTCCATACACTTAAATACAAGTCATTGTCTGGAAACTAGAAAGTGCTTGTTTTTGGCCCTTTTTCCTAAACAGTTAGTACATTTGTACCATAATCCAGAAATCAATCCCAACCTTCCTTTTGTGGTATTGAAGCTTCTTGTAAAATTTCATGGACATAGCATTATACAAAAAAATGTGCAGTCGTATAAGAAAAACGACTAATTTGGGGAACTATCTGACAAGTAGGACTTCATCATGTAGCTTTGTTCATACATGTAGTTTGGTACAGACATGACAGGGGACTATCATGACTATCTGACTAGTGGGACATTAATGTTTGGTACAGGACAGGGGTCCATCTGACTAGACTAGTGAGACATCAATGTTTGGTACAGCCAGGACAGGGGACTATCTGACTAATTAGACTTCAAAGTTTGATACAGATCTAGACATGAACAGGGAACTATCTGACTAGTGAAACATCAATGTTTGGTACAGACATGACAGGGGACTATTCAAATAGTGGGACTGCAAAGTTTGATACAGGCATGACAGGGGACCATCTGACTCTTGGGACTTATAGTTTGGTCAAATATGACAGGGGATTATCCGTCTAGTGCATGTAGTGGGACATCCATGTTTGGTACAGACATGAAAGGGATCTATCTGACTAGTGGGACTCCAAAGGTTGAGACAGGCTTCACATTGTATTCAGTGGGGGTCTCATTTGAGGGGGAGGGGATCTGATCCTGGATCCTGCTTACAGTTTTGTCAGAATTCTAACCTGCTTCTAATTGCCATAATAGTGCATGTAATTTCCTGTGTACCACCCGGCTTTGTTTCCAGTTTTCACGCTTATTAATTAGACTTTCACGAATCACTCTTAAAAAATCAGCCAATCCTGTCACACTAAAAACCCTACGAGACCCACTTCAGTAAATTACATGTGAAACAAAATAGGTGATTTATTTTTCTAACATGTCTCATTTAGGAATAAATTTCTGTTTTCTAAGTTTATTTATTTATCCCTCCCCGTTTTTCATTAAGATACAGGTCCAATAAAAGACCAACATCATCACCAATGAGATGTTCTTTGTCTTAATTTCTTTGTCACGTACCCAACCTTTATTTCGATCCGTTTTCTTAAATAACACAGAGGTTGGAAGGATTAAAGAAGTTTTAATGTCATTAATTATTTATATAGTTAGAAAGCGTGATTATGACAACTGAATAGGAACTGTGAGATCGATAACATGCAAAGCGAATAGGTCGATAAAACAAAAACAAGGTAATGCATTTGTGCTTCAGAATTGTATAATTTGGTGAATCACCGAAATTTCTGGCAGTTTGTCGTCTTGAAAGACATCACTTGGGTATTTTCTTTATCCCTGCATACAACAAATATATCTATCCGTGTTCCTTTCGCCAGAATCTGTCGATTTCATGCTGATTGTCAGAGAGAAAGAATAACAAATGGTGGACTTCCTGTCGATGTGCGATGTACGTCATTAGAATATGTGCATATCTCCTTAGTTTTTACCGCGGGGAAATTTAATTTTTGTGACAGATAGATATTACAAATTAGAATCCAGTAGGCAGAGGCGGATTTAGAGGGGGGGCCAGGGGGCCCAGGCCCCCCCTTTTTGGGAAAAAAATTGGTTGCTTATATAGGGAATCACTGAAGCGTGACTGGAGTGGGCCCCCTCTTAGCGCAGTCAGTGGGCCCCCATTTATGAAAATTTCTAGATCCGCGCATGGTAGGCTAGTTCAAATCGGAATTGCTATCTACTATAACTTAATAAAACTAATTTAAAGGTTCAGATGAAATTGAAAAAGTATTAATGAACCAGAGACATTGCGTTTTAGTCGCCTTTTGTTTTGCATAAAAATACAGTAGCTATGTAAAATCAGTTACTTAGTACAATATCAATCTCCCCTGATGCCCTCTGAACAATTCAAAATATGCAATAATATAATATACATTTACATACAGTATTTTTATGAAAAAAACAAAAGGCGAAAAACATACAGAATAGGTTTATGAACATATGTTGTTAATGTCAGATGTACAAGATACCTTTATGGACTTTTATATATTAGGTAAATTTCATTTGATAATTACATTTTCAGTTTAGAAACAAGAAATTACAAAAACTTTTTTTGAACTGTTCTATCGTTTCTATCTTTTTTTATTTGAACAGGAATACTGTTCCAAAGAACGTTAACTGTACCGGAATATTGAAATGTTTTCTTCATATAAAATTTGTTCTCGGACGTGGTATGAAAAGACATTTATTGTCCGATGAACGCAAAGAATATCTAGCCTTAACATTTTGGTTATTTTCGTTGTTCGTGATCGGCGCATTTTCGCTATCGTGATCCGTTTTTCTACAGATATTTTTTTTTTATGACACAATATCTGAATAAGTCTAATTTCCATGTCCCGCCTTTCACCAGCAATTATTTTTTTATTCAGGCATCTTTTTGGAAAATTTTAAGTTTCAGTACTGATTAACTCGAGTATATAATGCACCAACTGCAACCAATGGTCCCCCTCCCCCCCCAAAAAAAAAAATCATGTTGTCCCCTGTTATTTTCTGAAAATTGAATCATTCAAAGAATATCTTAATTAAGTAAGCAGCTTTCCAATTTTCACAAATCTGATAGATTATATAATATACTTCTCCATTACTGGTTTTATTTTGTTATAACTAAAGCATGTAAGAAAATTTTGCATTTTTAAGGGTCTTTTGAATGTTGTCCCCAGGGGTACTTTCCCTCCTGTTACCGCTGAGGTTTTTCCACCTATGGACACGTTTGAAAGATCAAAAATTAATTTCTTGTGATGTAATATGAAGAGCATCATTTCCTGAATGTATGAATCCATTTGTTTAGGTGAATAGTAGTCAGTTTAAAAAAACTGAACTCCCCAAAGATCAGAATTTGGAGAAAAATAATTTTGTTGTTCTCTCCTGTTACAGCCTTTTTGTGTACCTTCTGAGAATATTTCATTGTCAGCACTATAACAGTACATGTGTTTTATAGTATCTTATCAAATTGATATGTAGATGAAAGTAAACTTCTACACAATTCGAGTAAATGAACAAAAAGGACTGCGTAATTCCTTTCTGTTACGTTCTGTCATGTTACCTGATAAAAAGAAACAGCATAACCATTATCAGTAACAGGAAGGATGTTCAAGACAATTTCACTGATGAATCAAAAAATTAATCTACTATATGTCAACCATTTCATTTAATATAAGTAATCATCACCATATTAAATAAATTTCACAGTAATATACAGTATATTGAATGAAAAAAATAGTTTTTTTTGCTTTTGATAACAGCAGAGAACATTGTGCAATTCTATAGTATAGTAGATAGTAACAGAAAGGAATTTATTTTAGAATTTTTCATTACCTAGGCAGATTTTTCATCTGGCAAATACAGTTTCAAAGGATAAATGACATTGTTTGCTGTTATCTTCAATGGTGTCCAATCTGAAATAATGTATTTTTTTTTTTGAGAAAAAAATCCTTTCTGTTACCAACTCTGTCCTAGCTGTTACTGTTGTCCTGTTACTCAAGATTCTTTCATGTTACCGACATCTCTGACTTTATTTTAGTATATTTCTAAACCTTTTTTTTACAAATGCTAAAATCAATAATTGGCATTTACTAAAACTATTACAGGATATACTAGTAAACCACAAATAGTGTCTTAAAATTATTCCTTATTCTCATTAGAAACTTTTTAAAATTGATTCATTTTGGAAACAGGAAAGAACTGGAATTATTTTGTACCATTTTTGAAATTGCAATTGTTACCACATTTAACAATTATTTGAATTACAGACAACAGTTCCTAGATCCCCAATGTGTGCTCTTTGGTTTATGCTATTATAATACCGGGTCTAAAGACTTTTTTTTGATTTTTTCTTATTGCCAAAAATTAGACTTTTTCAGATATTGTCTCGTATATATTTTCGTGATCCGTTATCATGGAAATTTATTTTCTGTGAATCGTGATTGACAAAAAAATCAACTCGTGAATCGTGATATAAGACCCCCCCCCCCCAATCAGGCCCCTCGTTTATGTCTCTGATATAATATAGATCATAAAATAATAGTATTGTAGCACAGTATGTAAAAACTAATCCAAATCCAATAGTTCTAAATTAGCACAATCATTGCTTTTACAAGTCTGATCTCCACTCCAGTTTGCAACATGCGCGCACATCTTCTCTAGGTCAAAAAATGAAACGTTTTTACAAAATGTCTTTAAGTACATGTTTAACAACATATAAAAATTGCCGTTTTTGAAAAGCAAATATATTAATAAAATAAATATGACAGTGGCTGTTTTGCCAACCCTGAGTAAAATATCCTAAATTAATTCAAGTCGGTAAAATAGTCTATTACTCTAGAAATGGCTATTTTACCAGCACCAGCAATATAGTGCATTTCTTGCAGAATGCTGGATAAATAGAAAACAAATGTTATTTTTCTGTCTCTAGATATAAGAGGAAGCTAAGTCACGGGTAGTAAGGTCGTCATATCGAGGAGCGTTTAGTACAGTGATTTTGTCATAGTTTGGATAAGTTTGACATGATTAATTTATGTTACTTCCCTAAACTATTGCCTCAGTTCTATTCACACGAGCAGATAAAAAGCAAATAAGATGCTTGAATCTGTATTGGAGGTCAAACGATCTATATTGGAATTGTTGTTTCACGAAATTAACGCAGAATAAGCAAGATATCGGAATTGCTATGGTTTGGTTAAGCGATTGACATGGTTTGGTTAAGAGTCTAGAAATTCATAATGGTTTTGGTCAAGTTTGTCATGGTTTAGATCGAAATAAATATATATATGTGTTTCACTTTAATACTAAAAATTGATTGATAGTGTCTGTAATTGAACGAAGTTACACTATATATTAACTGCCTGAGAAGAAAAAAAACCTGTTTAACCAAATTTAGTGGGTGTAATAGACAAAGCGACAATTAAACATGTCATGTGACTTTTCGTAAGTTTTTTGCAATATGAATTTAAAAATCACTGCTATTTTAAACTAGCTTTCGATATAAGTATACAAAACAATACAAAGCGTTGCTTCTGTTTCACATAGAACCTTTTCTCCGTATGTCCATGCTTGGCTCTGCCGGGGATATCGTGAACGGCATCACTAGTCAAAGAGCTAAAGACTCCTACTCAAAAGTTGCAAAAAAGTAATTCTCGTTTTTACATTTTCTTTTCTAGAAAACTATAAATTTGTTTGTTTTTCTTTATTTTAAATTTTGAACCAATTTATGATGAATAAAAGGAGATGTGGGTTTATAGGTCCATGATACAGTTACCCAACTACAAAACTAACCAAAAGATATTGAGAGGACATCACAAGTCTTCAACCATTTACGAAACCGAATCGTTACGCGTGACATGGACAACAGTTTTAAAACTTATTGGTTTTAAAACTATATGTGAAAATACAATAAAAAGTACTTTCAAAGTTCGAATTTTAAATATAAAAGATCACAATTCCGATTTGGATTTAAGCCGACATAATGTTCAAGTTTATCAATTGTTATTACGAATCAATAAAAATCTTTGTAATATTGTATAAATGCATCGTGTAGTATCACTAAATTCTTTCAAATATTTTACATTTTATGTAATATAGTTTCTATAATATCTGAAAAAACCTCCTGCTATCTAGTTTTAAGTATGAGGTGGTATATTATTAAATGTGATTGAAAAAAAGGATTGAAATTCAAAGAAACACGTGTTATATTGTCTGCTACATGTACATTTAAACTGTGTACTGACCTGGTTAGACAAGAAATCATCGTTTGTAATAGGACATAACGCATTATAAGATGGACGAAGATGAAACAGATGAGGGCCCTCATGGGGTTTTTGATTATGTGATTACTTGGCCGTTTTTTTAATGATTATTTGATTATTAAGCCAAATATTTCATGATTATTTGATTACCTAGGACTGTATTTTTAGTTTATGATTATTTGATTACTAAAGATAAGCAAATATTTAATGATTATGTGATTATATTGGCAAAAAAATGGTGATTATGTGATTACTAGGACCCCCCCATGAGGGGCCTCACAGATGGTAAGTTTGTTGATATATATCACAAGCACACTTCATTTGAACTTCTTAGAACATTCAATGCTATTTGTATGCTATCTATATTTGCCGTATATCATTTTTGCTTATTTGATTTTCAATTTAATAGGTATTATAAAATGTAAGATGCCGTGGGAAATACATAAATGACAAAGCAAAATAACAACACAAAAATGAATTCTTCAACAATAGGATGAATTAAATTGGCCAACTCTATATCTGCCTGTTTCTACAAAATGGGTGAATAAATTGAACAGAGACAACCAGAGATCTGAAACCATCAGACTATTCTCAGTATAGCGTAAAACAGAAAGATATGACATAAGACAACTTGTCGCGTCACTAGGTTCTGGACTTTTTTGGTGAGTCGCAGATTCGGAATTCAGTAAATATGTTTTGAAATTAAATGTTCAAAACCCTTCCTTTAGTTTGTGAAACTAAATAGGTTTAGGTTCCGTGTAACACTTTTCAAAATATTAAAAAGTTTTTAAGTTTTAGATTTTTGAAATTTTGATCAAAGATTTAAAATATCAAAAATCCAAACATTAGAAAAATTTTGAAATTTTGAAATTGTGACCAAATAGTTAAAATTTCAAAATTCTAAATTACGTTTTTATATTTGATAGTTTAGATATTTGATCAAACTTTAAAAGTACTAAACTTAACGTGCAATTTTGATTATTTCGCTTTTTGAAAGTTTGATTTTTTAAATGTTTGATTAAACTATCAAAATTAGAAACGGGGCGAATTCGTACCTGTAAACTACGAAACGGAATAAAAGTGAAAAGAAACGAATACTTTAGAAGTATTTGATTTTCCCAGCGGCCATCATTTAGGCAAGGTGATTTAGGAGTAACAGTGAATTCTGATGAACTCGCAGTTAGTCAAATAGTATGGTAAGGTTGAGTATGTATATATTTCTGCTGAACTTTAAGCAAAAAAATGGCTCAATACACGTGTATTATCTCAAATTTGATTTTAGTCTTTTTGATTAACATTTAATCAACTATTTCGGTTCTTTTTAAATTAATGGCCTTAGATTATATTCGGCTTTGAGCGTGCCAGAACTGAAAAGTAGATCCAGAAAGGCGCTTCGGACACATGCAATTTTTAACGTTTTGTTATCAATTTTTTATCGATTCATCATTGCATGAAGATCATATACTAGTATTGCCTTTTATAATTGATTAAAGTTAAAAGTATTGATACGGAAAGAAATACTAAATTTATGGTGTCGCAATGAACGTTACATGCTATCCACGAACGTGGGAGGTTGTTGATATCTGTTTGCCAATATGACTATCCGCTATACACGCTGAATTTAAGATTTAGATCAAATATATGTAGCTTGAAGGTTAGATACATTTTTAACATCCATACCATATACTAATAAACGTAAACCAGAAACATTAAGCCTGTATATTTACGTAATAGTTGTCGCTGTACAATAAGCGCTCACCTATCCATTTGTAGGTGTCGGCATTTTGAAATGGTTATTTGAAAACAATTTTAAAAAGTTGATTTCTTCGATAAATATAGGATCAAGTTTTTTTAAATGACCAATGGAAATGGTAATCTGTTTTGGAATCGGAAATATAAATATTATCACTAAGGTGACACTATATTTGACTTTGATACCTCCACGAGTGTCTTCAATGATGTTACATTTTACAGGTGCAGATCCATGAATTTGAAAATGTGGTCTGAGGCCTAGTTAGAAAACGTTAGGACCGATGCTTGTTAAAAGGATATGCATTTATCATTTATGTAGCTCCGTTAGGGGTTGGTGGCCCCCTAAAGCCGCTTCTGTTTTTTTAAATAGCGACTAAAAGGAAACGGAATATTTTTGCATCAAGGAATAGTTCCGTATTTGTTGTTTGTGCATTTTTAAGTTATCGTACGACAATCAACTTTGATTTTGGTCTCTTGTGGAGAGTTGTCTTATTGGCAATCATACCACATCTTCTTTTGTATACATGTATTTACGCAGAGTACAAGTACGTCCAGTCAAATGCGCGATGGATTTTGCCGTTTTGGTCATACACCAATGTTGCTGTCGAAAAACCCTGAATTTCAAGTTAAGCATTTACTTGCGGAACGCTGAAAACCGAATATTTGAAAGTCAAGTAAATATAAGAACCGAAACTATTGAAAAGGTTGATAGTCGTACGATAACTCAAAAATGCATTAATAACAAATAATAATAACAAAATCCCTACATACCAAAAAAAAATCCCGTTTTCTTTTATTTGCTATTTGTAAACAAATGCGGATTTGGGATCCCTAATAGAGCTGCAAATAGGATAAATTAATGCATATGTACTTTTTACAAATATCAGTCCAAACGTAGTCTAAGGGAGCAACCATTGTGGATATTTATTTTGTCGATTTGAGAATTTTGTTATTGCGCGAATAATTTCTTTAAGTTTTTCAACGCTATCAATCAAATTATTTGGTTCAAAACTAATACTATGAGGTATGGAAAAACTCGGATTTTGTTTTGTCATCTGCTTGAACAGAATATTTCTTTCATCAAATTGGGGATCAGATAGTTTTTGTTTTGGAAAACCCTCCTCCGTATTGAAGTTAAATTGTCGTTCCCTGACTAGGACCCCACCTTTTAAAATTCATTGATCCGCACCTGAAAAATGCATCATTACTGAAGCCCCCCTTAGGAGGGTTTTCCAAAACAGGCCTTGTGGAAGTATCCAAGTCAAATTAAGTGTCACGTTGTTCACAATATTTATATTTTCGATTCCCAAATAGATTACCATTTATCGTTGATATAAATTTTCAAAAATTTCAATTTTCCAAATGCCGACACCTACAAATGGAAAGATGGGTGCTTAATGTACAGGGGCAACTATAACATTAATATATTTAGCAGGCTGAAAATAATGTTTATGGTATACGTTATATATGATATGAATTTATTCAGCTTTTACAAAACCAGAACGATGAGTTGGATGTTTACGTTTACTTTATTTGGCGTTTTTAATCATTTATCATGTTTAGTAGTAAATACATAGAGAATAATACATGGCAAAATCCGTATCATATGTCGTATCATCCCGAGACATCAATATCAGCCCAAGGGCCTTTAGGCCCGAGGGATGATATTGGTCGAGGGTGATACGGCATGTGATACGGATTTTGCCATGTATTATACGCTTTATCATATATTTCAACAGAAGAGTATTATATCATATGAACTGTTTTCTGATCCCGATAGATTAGCACTGGATTACCTTCAGTTCTGCTTTTGTCTTGGTTCAAAGCCTTAAAATAACTGCTTATACAAAGCACCTGGGTTACCTTACCATTTGCCTGCTGCTGTTTTAAAAATATTTTGTTTATTATTGTATTTATTTGAGTGTTTTGTATTTTTTATAGTTGCATTTAGTGTGCCAAAAAATATGCAAACTTGATGTTCGTGACGTCACATACAATATGAAAACTTGACGTTCGTGACGTCACATACCAAACAATGACGTCATTAAAAAAAAATGACCTATTTTGAGGAAATTTTTTCTTAAGCAAAAAAAAAAACAAAAAACTTTATGTAAAAAAAAAAAAAAAAAAAAAAAAAGGTATGCGATACGGGTTTTACCATGTGATACGGGGTATGCGATACGGGTTTAGCTATGCGATACGGGGTATGCGATACAGGGTAGGTGATACAGACTGGAAAAACAACCTTTATTAGATATACAAAATAGCTGTATTTTGTACTAAATATATGATAAAGTAGTTTTGCATATGTGATAAATAGCCTGCTGTTTAATCCATATCGCGCAACTTTGATGCGGACCCTTTATCGCATACCCTTTATCACACCCCTACTTTTTTTTTTTTTTTTTTTTTTACATAAATCAGTTATGGTTTTTTTTTTTGCTTAAGAAAAATTTTCCTCAAAATAGGTATTTTTTTTGAATGACGTCATTGTTTGGTATGTGACGTCACAAACGTCGAGTTTTCATATTGTACGTGACGTCACGAACGTCATGTTTTCATATTTTTTGGCACACTAAATGCAACTATGAAAAATACAAAACACACAAATTAATACAATAATAAACAAAATATTTTTAAAACAACAGCACGCAAATTGTAAGGTTTTAGTTTAAACATATTTTATTTGCATAAGTAGCAAAAGGGATTGGACACAAGTTATAACAACATTAGAGACGTCCTCTCCCAATATAAATATAAACACAAAGTACATTAGATAATGGCGAAAAAAAGAAAAAAAAAACATAGTAGTAATGCATGTAATACATACTTCAAATAAAAATTAGAAATAAAAAGAAAAAAAAAATACAATATAATAAGGAATAATAATGAAACAACTGGACTGGAGTGAAAGGTTGTAAAGTAGAAATTTAGAACGTTAATTGATTGTTTTAAATCTTTGTGTTATTCTGATATAAGATTGTACGGACTCAAAAATGTCTTTGTTTTGCTAAAAAGAAAGGTCACCGTCACCAGCTAACAGAAGCTCAATCAGGGCCGTAACTAGCCTCTTCAAATAGTGAGGCAAAATATATCGCCGAGAGGAGCGAGGCGAAATTTTTTTGGCGAGGGGACTGGGGGCCGCTCAAGGCGACGAGAAGTTCTGAGAAAAATAACGCAAAATCGTGCATTCTGAGCGTTTCCCGGACTCTTTCTGACATTGAAACGCAATTAATTTTTAGCTTTTTTTCGACAATATTCTGGTCTGAAAGCAAAAACATAGACTCATTGTAAATTAAGACTTTAAGGTTTTATGGACAACATTAAAAGACCGATATGTAGGACAAAGCAACATTCGTAATTCTCATAATCATTAATACCGGATCTGTCTGTCTGTTTCAGTCTTGTATTGTGCTTAGACTTTGGTGATATTTTTATGACTAGATTGAAATATAGTGACAGTGCAGTATCATGCTTTAAATACTAGTACTGCTTAAGGGACGACATCAAAAGATCAATGTAAGATAAAAAACTTAATTCAAATAGTTTGGGGGTTGGGGTTGGGGGGTTGGGGGTTGAACTGCTGCATGATTTTTACATATATCTATATAGGTCAATCAATTTTTCACAAATTAAGTTAAGAGGGGGGTGGGGGTGGGGGGGGGGGGGGTGGGGGTCAGAGAAAAAACTATGTGAATTAAGTTTTTTATCCTTCATTGAACTTTTGATGTCCTCCCTAAGTCGACACTAGGGACCATATCTTGACCCTGTTTTACGGTATTAATGATTCTTTTATTGTTAAAGACCTTCCAGCAACTTTGACCAAATGAATGATCATTAGTATTTTTTTATGCATTGACTTTGTGTGCGATTAAGTTTCGTGCTCATTTACTCCATATTCCTTATTTTCTGTAAAAGGGTCTGAACATGACTTAATGCAAGTTTAACCCATCAATGGAAATGGTCATATGGCAATACATTATTGCTTTTTTTCAAATTATTTGATACCAGAAAATTGGTGACCTTACTTTAATTTAAACCATGTCAGCTGTCTAGTTTTATCAACCAAAAGAAGCAAGTTGTGAATTCTTTGATATCAAATTCAATTCTCCATGCAGAAACGACCATTTTTTTCTGTGTCTTGTATATTCTTAAAATATTTTCTCGTACAATATCTGGACATCGGTGGGCATGCAACATTGCAAAACCACACGTTTACAAATGAAAATCAACACTCAGACCATTGTCATAAAGTAGGACAATAAATGAGCAAAAGACAAACCCGGGACACAGAAGTTCAAACAGCAGACCATCAACTCTGAAAACTAAAAGTAAAAAAGAAACATGGATCACGAAAAACATGCAGGGACGACACCAGAGAGTGAAGAGAACTTGCTTCTTGTTAGACACTTTCCGTGAAAACAATTTGATATTAAGACAATCTTTTGTTTCATTTTTTTTTTTTTGTAATTTCTAACATGAGGCATTTGCCTCATTTGCCTCAATGTAGTTACGGCCCTGTCAATGGATATAGCATAACGTTCTAATTTAGAAAACAGTATTTCTCTTGCTTCGTTGTGAAAAGCGCACTCTAAAAAATAGTGTATACTATCCTCAACAGGGTGGCCACAGCTGCATGCCGGATTTGCTTTAATATTAACACGATATAAATCTGAATTTAAAGAACTGCACATATTTCTCAAACGTGTATGAATGATATTAAGTTTTCTATCCCCACAACTAAAATAGGAAGGTGGCTGTATCAATTTGGACTTCATCTTTCGTTTAAAAATATTTATATTTTTGGACGTACGTATGTCGGGGGTAAGTCTATTCCATTCAATAGTAGTGGATGGGAAAAAGGATTTTCTAGTTATGTCTAGTCTATAACCGGGTACTACATAATTAATACTGTTTCGCAAGTCGTAGTTAGATACTTGACCAACAAGCGGGGGCATTAAATCACAGAGATAATCAGGGGCAGTCCCATTATGTAAAGAATAGAACATATTGAGCTTTCTGGATTTTCTTCTGTCCACAAGCAGTTGCCAGCCAGTTTCAAAATATATAGCTTCCCGACTAGCAAACACGGGCAACCCAGTTACTAACCTCCCTGCTTCTAACTGAACATGTTCTAAATTGTCGGCTTCTTGTTGAGTACAACCATCCCATAACTCACATGCATATTCCATAACGGGTCTTATAAAAGTTAAATATATACGAGCAAGATAATTTCTATTCAATAAATATTTCAATTTTTTAAGAACATTTAATTTTGTGCTTGCACACTTTAAAATATTTTCTATATGTGTATGGAATTTACCATTGGAATCAAAAGTAATCCCTAAGTGTTTATGACAGGAGACAAATTCTACTAATTGGTTTTGAAATTCTATTTCAATATCATCTGGGGAAGTATGGCAGGAGAATATCATAGCCTTTGTCTTATTAGGGTTAAAATTAATAAGCCAATCTTTAGACCATACTGAAATTTGTTCTAAATCGCTGTTTAAGACTTCCTCTATAGTGTAAGGGTTATTGCTGGAATAAGAAAGAGATGTATCATCAGCAAACAATCGAGTTAGACTTGTCAAATTATCAGCTATGTCATTTACATAAATAAGAAATAGTAGGGGACCTAATACGGAGCCTTGCGGAACTCCTGCATTAGTATTATCAAAAGGCGAATAGGCATTTGAAACAAAAACGCTTTGTTTTCTATTTGAAATATAACTTTCAAACCATTTATATAGATTTCCATCAATACCATACGCTTTAAGTTTTATTAAGAGGCCACTATGCCATACCCTATCAAAAGCTTTCGAGATATCACATAATATAAGAGATGTTATACAGCGATCATCAAGTGACATGCATATCCTATAGTAAATTTCTATTAGCTGGTGAACGGTAGAATGACCTGGAATAAAACCTGATTGAAATTTGTATAATAAATTGTTTGCTATTAAGTGATTAAATACATTTTTAAACACAATTCTTTCAAAAACTTTACCCACTGCTGATAATAATGAGATTGGTCTATAATTGGAAAGCAGTGATTTGTCTCCGGTTTTGAATAACGGCATGACAATAGCTGTTTTCCATTGACTAGGAAACTCTGCCTTTTCAAATGACAAATTAAATAACAATGATAAGGGTACACTGACAGTATAACTTGTCTTTTTTAACATTTGATGACTAATTGAGTCATTACCTGATGCTTTTCCCAATTTTAAAGTCTGCAAAATATCAATGACTTGATTTGAGTTTATATAGAAAATATCAATTTTAGAATTTGACCTAGTCAGAAATTCTGGAGATCTATCATTATTTTCATTTATAGTAGATATGGAACAAAAATACTTATTCAAAAGACATGCTTTATCGTAATTTTCAGTGACTAATTCGTCATTTTCATTTTTAAGTTGAGTGATATGAGTAGAATTACCCGATGTCTTAACTAATTTTTTCATTAATGACCAATACGATTTAGAATTACCAGATGCAAACTCGTCCAACAAACTATTTGCGTTTAAGTAAAATTGATCTTTTGTGTATCGTTTTAAATTATTCACATGATTTCTTTGCTTTTTATACTTATTCAGATCTGGAATACTATTGGACCTACGAGCTTTGTTTGTGTAGTCTATCACGTTTACGTATTTCTCTTCGTAGGTCAGAATTAAACCATATTTTATCATTTGGTCGTATAGTTACTTCTTTTTGAGGAATACAGTCATTAATATATTCAAGAAATTTATTTGTAAAATTTTTACAATTTTGATCCATACTATTTTCAGCATTAATTATTGATTCCCAATCAAAAGTAGCAATGAGCTCGTTACATTTGTCGAAATCGGCATTTCGATAGTCCCAAATCATTCTTTTATAAGTAGTATTATTTTGTAACCTACCAAGATTATTCAAGAATATAATAGTTCCGTCATGATCACTATACGTACGATCTATTTGTATTACATGGGAATCGTAGACATCACATGAATCTGATACCAAAATAGGATCTAACAAGGACTGGCGTGTAGCACAAAATCTGGTTGGTTCGTTTATAACATTTTTAAGGCCATTTAGTCTCATAATGTCAAATATTTTATGTGAATGGTCAGTAAGAAAATCTACATTTACATCACCCGTTATTACAACATTTGGAGTATAGCTCATTGCGTTTTCGATAGATTCATGAAATTTATCCCAAAAAGTATTGTTATTTGAAGGTTGTCGATATACAACACAAAGGAGTAATTTGTTAGAAGGGAAGGTAATTTCAAGCCATAATGCTTCATTATCAAAATCCAAATCAGGTCTCGGTTTGGCTTGAATAAATTTACTAATATAAATTATAATTCCTCCTCCTGAGCTATTGTGGTCTTTTCTATAAGGATCTCTATTATAACCCTCAATAAGAATATCTTCATTTTTTATATTTTCGTCAAGATGCGTTTCCGTTAAACAAATCACATCAGCTTCATTACTAATGTTTTCAACATAGTCTACTTTATTACGCATACTTCTAATATTAAGGTGAAAAATTGAGAAAAAAACACCTAAAGGACCAGGATTAACTTCTACATCATTACTTAGCATTATCAATAATAATATCACAAATGTTAACATTGGTTTCAATAGAAACAAATCAAGATATATAGAATAGCATACCGACATCAAACATTTGCATTTCATAATAAGCAAGAACAGTTCAAATAAATAAGTGTGTCTTTTTCTTAAATACATCATTTTCCTACAGAATACTGAATTAAGTTTACAGTAGAATTGACCTATCGACGATCGATAAGCTTGAATATCATTACCCATTGTCAAAAACAAACATAGTTATACAAGAATTCGACAGGTCTAACAATACAATAAGTATTAGATAAAATACAAAGGTAACAAAGAAACAGGCCGGTAACAACCGTTGCCGGATAGTTTTTCTGCACGAGTAGTCAGGTCAAGGTCCGAGGCGATAGCCGAGGACCTTGACCTGACTACAAGTGCAGAAAAACTATTCGGCTGGTTGTTACCGGCCTGTTTCTTTTGTTACTTTTGTTTTTTATCTGACTTGTACGACGTTTCAAGAAAGTAATAATACATTTTGCAAGACTAAACATTTGAGAAATTTAGATAGCCATAAAGCAGTAAATGTAAATTTTAGTATAAACACCTTTTTTTTTCATTTCCCTTCAATCATGATTTTTTTTTTCAAGAAAAAAAAAAATCAGGAATCTAATAATTTGATAAAAAAGAACCGTTTCAAGTAAA
This sequence comes from Mytilus galloprovincialis, assembly GCF_965363235.1. NCBI lineage: Eukaryota > Metazoa > Mollusca > Bivalvia > Mytilida > Mytilidae > Mytilus > Mytilus galloprovincialis. Next base: position 2,160,233 of record NC_134846.1, on the reverse strand, counting down.
AGATGAATGTTGTACATTAAAACTTTTTAAAATGCAAATTCGTAAAAAATTAGTATATGAAAGAAATTTTTTAGTGGTAAGTAGGATAACGTTTGATTTTTATGGATGAAACGGAAAGCGGGGAGGGGGGGGGGGCTATTTTATTTTAAAAAATAACAGGCTGTGTTCCATCCCCCCATCCCCCTTTAAAAAATCGTAAAAATCGCGCGTTTGTTGCCAAAAACATGAATTTAATATTCAGTGGTGGGGGGTCCCGGGGTTGGAACACCCCTTTTTTGGTTGATCAATGCATTTAAATGGGGACATACAGTTGGCCCCCTTCCTCCTGTTTTGTCCTGGATTTGGACCTGGATCCGCCACTGATATAAATTCGATAACAATATAAATGTATCAAAAGAATGAATTTCCTTCTTCATTAGTGAATGAAATGTTTATGAAAAAATGGATTTTGACTTAATATTATAAATATTCAGGCATATACTTGTATTTTTTTTTTTTTTAATTCATGCTCGTCTCTAGATCTGCAAGTGTTGATCGGGAATAAACACGTGTTACATTATGATCCAATCGCAGCTTACCGCCCAAAATTGATGACAAAGTTGAATGATTTTCTTCTAGATTTGCTGCTTATTTGGACGTGTATTACATGAACACTTTTTGTTTATAGGATCAATCGTGCATTGGTGAGTTGATAGGGATTTTATCTTTTGAATAGATTTGATTTTTATTTACTTATTTCCTGTCTTATTTTTATTGAAATATACACGTCAGTATCATCATTTCTTTACTTTCAGCATTGTCCAAAATACTATTCATATCCATATATTGAAGAAAACATTTATTGACCGAATATTTTGCTTCGTAAAGGGAGCGGTATGTTCTATTTTGAGAATATTAACTATTTACTTTTCAACGTCATCACCCAAATGTTTTTGTTTAAATTAGCACTATTTACGGTATTCGGAAAATTAGGAATCATGCAAAACCTGCTTGACCATAATAATTTTTTTTCTCATAAAATTTGGGATCAAAATATCTTTTTAAGGAGATAGCAATACCCCCCCCCCCTTTTTGAAGTTAAATGTCTAATCCCTTAGTGTACTGATTTGAATAGTATTTTACTGGAAATATTTGAAAAAAGATATTGATGCTAACGTAAATATTTTGTTCAATAAAAAGACAGGAAATAAGTCGGTGAACCAAAGAGTTCAAATCTAATATAAAGTGCCCATGAACTCACTGGTCATGCACGAGTGATTCTATTCATAAAAAGTGTCCGTGTAACAAATAAAAAGAGTCCGTGTATCATCTAAAAAGAGTCCGTGTAACACCCGTTAATGTACTGTTTTTCTATAGCTCTGCGGGGGCAAAGTCGTACAACTACATCTAAACAATATTTCGTCACTCCATTCAAAAACATAACAAAACATATGTACAATAGTTTAGATTGTGGGAATAAATGTACAGGCTGTGGATGAAAAAATATTTGTTGAGTAAACTTTGATAAAAAATAGAGAAAGCAAATAAATGCATGATACATCTGATTATTTTTTTCCAAATGTAATGAAAAAGAAAGGGGAAAAAAATCAAAAAACAACACATTGTTGTACGATTTTACATAGCGCGAAGAAAAATAAATATAAAGAAATACTACATACTAAATATTTTAATTCTTATAAATGAAGAGAATAAGAAAAATTTGGTGTTACTTTTAATTTTGAATTAAGTTTTCGTAATTGTTCCTTGCAACTCAACATTGTTATTCGAGGGAACCTTTTTTTGAGGTCACATACCTTACACGCTTGAACAGTTTTGGTAAATAAACAGTTACACGTGGCAAAAATTGTTGATTAATAATTCAGGAATTTGTTCATTTAATTCGTTACAGGTAAGTTTATTTATTTATTATCATTGTTTACAAATAGAAATAATACTTTACATTGATCTTGTTTGTCTTTATATTGTGTATTTGCGTACAACTAAATGTCAATAAGATGATAATAATATGTTATTTCAGAACTAATTCAGACAAGAAACAATGGTAACAGTCGTTCTAGTTTTCATATTTGTTACAAGTTATTCAGTCTTAAGATCTTCAACATCTTGAAAGGATTTTATTAGAATTTTGTCCGAGCCGGAATTTTTCTTTGTGAATACTCTATCATCGAAGGTCCAAAACGAGTGAATCTTTTTGTTTTTTTTAAGTTGATTTAGCCTTTTGATGAGTTCCTGTCTGTCTCTAGTTAGATCTTCTGTAATAAATATTTGAGCCGAATTGTTCTTGAGTTTCTTTTTGGACATATAGATGGAGTTTTTAATTTTCCAATTTCGGAACCTACAAATGAGTTGCGCTTTCCCACCTTCAATTTTACCAATGATGTGAGACCTGTTAATGTCATTGACACAGAGAGATGGTGAAATGCCCAGTTTTAGGTTGGCAATATCAACTATTATATTATCTGTTTTTTGGAGGTCTTCTTTACTCAAGGGAACGTTATGAAATCTGAGCGATGTTCTGCGACCGTATTGTTCAAGTTCTTCAATATCGGCATTTAGAGTAGCCACTTCCTCCTTTAGACCCTTGTTTTCAGCCATACTGGTAAAAATTGCATTGCCCAAATTTCTAAATTTCTCATATCTTTCACTAGCATCGGAAAGTGCTTTGTCAACATGTTGTTTTAGTTGAGTATTTTCAGTTTCTAACGATGTAATTTTTAGTTGTTGTTGATTAATAATGGCATTTAGTGGTTTAATAGCGTCTTGAATGGCTTCAGTAATAGCTGATTTTAAAGATGTTTTTAGTTCTGAAATAAGTTCTGTTTTTATTTCACTGATAATAGATTGAAATACATCAGGTTTCAATAAAGTTGTTTGTACAAGTTTTGCCATATTAAAGCTTTCACCATGAGTTTTGAAGGTAACTGGACTCGATGGGGGACCACTCGACTGTACTTTAGATTGGCGTTGAACAGATAAAGATCTTTGACGGGTTGGTGGGGGTTTCATTTGGTCTTCTGATGATGAAGATAATTGACGTTTCCTGGAGGAACTTCTCCCTCTGTTACTACCACCAAGAAGACTTGTAGACTCAGGAGTTTGACTTTTTAATTCACTTGTGGCGGACATTTTGTTTGTTTATAACTGGGGTTGAACCAACAAATCGTATATTTTACCAGCATTTAAAGCATATAGTGACATAACAATGAAAGTCTGACTAGTACCATATATTCGGAATACATTCTTGCAAATTTCGTTACCAAAACACACATAAAAATATCACATTTCGTACAAAATGTTTGTTAGTACTTTTCACATCCTACTATTAGAGGTCGGTCATTTAAAAACGTATCAACCGTATCGTATACGTTGACGTATCCGCATCTGCAGATTTATCAAAACATATTATATCCCGAGCTTAAGAACACTTTGCGATTGAAACAATCAAACATTCACTTTCAAAATTTGCAATAGTGGTGTTTTGTAAAAATAATAATAAGGGGGTATATCAACTACTTTTACATGCCCTTAAAAGGAGCCAATGTAGGGCAGGTACACGAATATCGTACACAATCCTTTAATAATCTAGTTAAAAAATATTTCAATATCTTACATGAATAAACGCACACAAAAAATCAAATGTACTACTTATATACATGTAAGGAACTTTGAATATTGTTCATTTGCAATTTTATCATAAGAGGTAATAGAAACACGAGTTGTCTTCAGATGTCATATAAATACATGTACATTTAATAAAACAGTACTGAGTATCACTCTATTTGTCAAATAACAATTTAGTTCTACGTGAGCACAAGTTAGCACACAAACAAAAGATTTTACCGTGTTCACTCCTATCATGCCTGTAAACTGTTCCAACTATCCGGAATATCTTTAAAAGTCGGATTACATGTTCCACAAAAACTCGATATTTCCTAACTGTTTTGTTCATTAGAAATTAATCAGTGTCATTTGCATTATTGAAAGTACATGAAATTAAAGCTCGACATCACATACTGTTTTTTGATAAGTCTGCAGATGCGGATACGTCAACGTAAACGATACGGTTGATACGTCTTTAAATGACCGACCTCTAGTTGCCGCCATTATCTACCTTGTAAGGTAAACCAGGTGCTTCGGATAAGTAATTGAGCAGTTCTTTTAAGGCCTTTGAAACAAGACAAAAGTAGAACTGAAGGTAACCCAGTGCTATGGATCAGAAAACAGTTCATATTATATAATACTCTTCTGTTGAAATATATGATAAAGTGTATAATACATGGCAAAATCCGTATCACATGCCGTATCATCCTCGACCAATATCATCCCTCGGGCCTAAAGGCCCTTGGGCTGATATTGATGTCACGGGCTGATACGACATATGATACGGATTTTGCCATGTATTATTCTCTATATATCACTTCATTTGACCATTTATATTTAACTTGATTCGAGCGTCACTGATGGGTCTTTTGTAGACTGGGGTCTGGCGCAAATTTTATACAAAATTTACATGCTGGTATCTATGATAAGTTTATTTAGATACCTTATAACAGTTTCTTAGCTCCTTATGTTTGATCTTTTTCTTAAATTCGTCGTGTATAGAGTGTAGCAGTGTACAATAAATATCACAACCTCCAACAGTAGCGGCTAGCTCAAAGTTCATTGCGACACCAAGGATTCAGTATTCCTAAAGTACCAATACTTTGAACTGGGGCCCTTTATAGCTTGCTGTTCGGTGTGAGCCAAGGCTCCGCATTGAAGACCGTACTTTGACCTATAATGGTTTACTTTAAAAAAAAATATGACTTGGATGGAGAGTTGTCTCATTGGAACTCATACCACATCTTCTTATATGAACACTATATGATAGTCATGCAACCGATATAAAATGAAAACAAAGCTTTAACATTGTATGCGTCCGAAGAGCTTTTCTATAACTATCTTCATCAGTAACGATTATTAGAAGAAGGCCAACAATTTATAAAGAATGTCGATTAAAGCTTAAAGATGATCGTTCAAAATGTACATTCAATGATTTCTTCTGCCGACATTATTGCAGATAGTAAGAAGTCGTTAAGCAAAACAAAAAATAAAACACGTGTATATTGAGCCATTTTATTGCTTAAAGATTAATAGAAGTATCTCCTGTTATTTTCTTGTGTATTGTCTTTTGCAATTGTGTGATATAAAAAAAAACCCCAATATACTGACAATGCCTATAATTGGTCCTCTATTGGAAATATAATTTATCTTATTTCATTTTATACATACTCAACCCTACCATACTATTTGGCTATCTGCGAGTTCATCAGTATTCACTGTTACTCCTAAATGATGGCCGCTTGGAAAACTAAATAGTTCTAAAGTATTCGTTTACATATTCATGTACATATTTTGCACTCTCTCTGTACCTATGCAATGGTTATGAGAATAAAGATATTGGTATTTGTTTCGTTCCGCTTTTATACCGTTTCGATATTTTAATCAAAAATTTAAAAAATCAAACTTTCAAAAAGCGAAATAATCAAAATTGCACGTTAAGTTTAGTACTTTTATTAAAGTTTGATCAAATATCTAAATTATCAAATATAAAGACGTTATTTAGAATTTAGAAATTTTAAATATTTGGTCAAAATTTCAAAATTTCAAAATTTTTCTAATGTTTGGAATTTTGATATTTTAAAACTTTGATCAAAATTTCAAAAATCTAAAACTTGAAAACTTTTTGATATTTTGAATTGATAAGTGTTACACGGACCGTTTAGCATAAAAACAACGCAGCCAAATTCATTATTGTTTAATTTTGTTATTTATTTACACGATAAGGCTCCAAATTTTACACAAATGCCTTGAATTGGACTCATACAATTTTTCAGAGGCAATTGCATCTATTGTTCCTTTAGACGGGTCATTTGAAGCTGTTGGTGATACTGATTTAGTTGAAGAAACAGTGGTTTCACTCAATAAAGATGATGACAAGTTAGATGAAAACAATAATGAAGATCAACAGAGTTTGCCAAGAACAACTAAAGTTCAGAGCGACATCTGTTCTAAAATTGTTCAAAGAAGATGTCTTACATGCCACATGAGAACACACGGGGATCAACTGATTTGTTCTCATTGTCCAGCGAAATTCGCAGATAGATGGGCTTTGACGGAACATGAAGCACGACATTCAAATCCTTTAATGTGCGATGTTTGTGTCAAAAAATATACTTCAAGAATCGGCCTAAGTCGTCATTTGAGAGACCATGCTAGTTCACGCCCAATAGTATAAGTTATATAATGGTTTGCTACTGATCCCCTTCGGATCCATAGAGGGTATCCACCATTTTCTTCATGAGAAAATGCGTGTACTAAGTCGGTTATATGACAGTTGTTTTTTATTCGTTTGATGTGTTTTGATTTTGCCAATTGTTAATCGACTTTCCTTTTGAATTTTTCTTGGTGTTCAATATTGTTTTTTTTTTCTCAAGAGAACATAGTATTTGTTATATTAATATTAGATGATGATGGGCACCTTTAATTGTCAAATTAGTAACATATCATAAGACATGTCTTATATAGATATAGGAAGATGTGGTGTGAGTGCCAATGAGACAACTCTCTATCCAAATAACAATTTATAAAAGTAAACCATTATAGGTCAATGTACGGCCTTCAACGTGGAGCCTTGGCTCACACCGAACAATAAGCTATAAAGGGCCTCAAAATTACTAGTGTAAAACCAGTCAAGCGGGAAAACCAACGGTCGTCTAATCCATTTAAAAAAAAACGAGAAACGAGAAACACGTATAAATTACATTAACAAACGACAACCGCTGTACATCAGATTCATGACTTATGACAGGTGCAAACATTTGCAGCGGGATTAAACGTTTTAATGGTACCAAACCTTCTCCCTTTTTCTGAAAAAATAGTGTAACATCACAACATAATTATGACTGATTTTAAAACAATTACATGACAACGACATGATACGTTTTAGAACATGAATTTTAGTTGTCCCAATAAGGATGGACAATTCTTGCATGTTCCTGCACTTTTCCTTCGCTAACCGTGTATTGCTACCTCAGCCGATTTTGTCTAGATGGATTACAATCGTCACTATGTCGTGACTGATTCTGCTGTATCGCATCATAATCGTAACAGTATTATGTGATTTCTGGACAGTGTCTTCTGGAACAGGCATGATCCAGATTTTGCCGAATGATGCTGAAAAATGGTCTCTAACTGCAGGAACATGTCAGTTTATGGCATGTCGTAGTCCTAAAATACTTTCGAAGAAATACATTTTTATTAATGATATTTCTAAGAATATTTTTACGATAAACCGGATTTGTTTAATGTTTTTTGTTGTTGTCTGTATCATATAAAAACTAAAACAATAGTTTTAATGGTGTAATAAATCAAGTTAATTGTATTTAATTAGTCTTAACGCAGACTGGATTAATAGTGCTGTCAATTTCATTTGTCACATCTTTTAATTGCATCAAATTTTTTATTCCTTAGTAAAATATATAAACGGAAAATCTGATTTTTCCGTGACAACATTCTACGCGGAATCATCATATTTACACTGTGCACAATTGAGGGAATGGATCTTACTGTGTGCAAGTTTGTACTTATTTTTCTTGTGACTTTTCCAATATTCACAACAGGTAAATTTTAAAGATATTATTTTTTTAATATGATCTCTTTATTAAAAAGTTCACAGATATACATTTCAAAGTGTTTTGTAAAATTTGATTCTTATGCACGTGGAATTTGTCGTCTAATGTGAAAATGGTTTTTTTTTCAAGGTCACCACAAAAAGTGCTAGTTGACACTATAAGAAATACACGATTTTGATTTCAATGAAAATCTTTCACTGATAAAGTAGTTTCTATATTTGTATCATGTTTTAATCTATAAGTTGTTTGCTATGTGTAAAGATGCTATAATCCATCATGGTCGAAAGACAACATAAATAACAAAGGACCCATATATGAAGTGAAAATAACAGCTGTATTTGGCTTACACTTTTTTCTGTCATCTTTGCTCAGAGGGGGAGGGGGTCTCAACATGGGTTTTTGGGTACAGATGTGCAGCAGGAATTTCAAACCCCTTTCATTTATTGTAGTCTTGTGAAATCCTGACCCAGTAACATATTTCATAGCAAAATAATAAACCATTCAAATATTCCCCAGTTATCACATATTACATTTTTTACACCTTGACTTAAAAAACAATCATTTATACAAAAATCTAATCGAAAGATGAAAATTATTGACCCATTGACATATTAACTTGGTGAAATCGCAACCCATTGATACATTTGATGTGTAAAAAAAGACCCATTCCAGCGGCACATCTGTATATACCTAATTATAGGAAGAGACCCCCCGTGTCTTTGCTCTAACACATTTTTCTCCTTATTAACTTTTTTTATTTTAGTGTCAATTACGGGTCATGGCAAAACCTCCTATATACGTGTTTATTCCACACAGCTCTAAACTGTACTTACATGTAAGTTGTATAAACAAACTTCGAATAAGAATATTAGTTATCTTGGTGTAATCAGGGGTGTACAGAATTTTACACCGTTGTTGAAAATTCATACACCCTGAGGCGCAGCCGAATGGGTGTATGATTTTTAAACAACGGTGTAAAATTCCGTACACCCCTGATTACACCAAGATAACGAATTTATTTCTTATGAACAATTCCTTTACTCATTTTGAAACCAGGATGTAAAATTGAAAAAAAGGTTATGAAAAATTTACAGTGTAACATTTTTTCAATGTCCATGTTGCTGCACATTGTAAAATATTTTTTACTTAATTTTTGGAAAAAATCAGAAAATTTTTTGTGTTCTTTGAGTTTTCCGGGAAAATTTTTTTTTAAAAATATTTTTTAAAATTTTTTGAATTTTTTTTTTTTTTTTTATGAATTTTTTGAACATTTTATTTTGATTATTTATTTTTTTGTCTTTTTTTGTCTTTTTTTTCTTTATCTTGGCAAAAACAAAAATTCTGAAATTTTTGGCAAAATTTTATTTATCCCGGGGTGAACCAGGGTGGGGTGTTATTTACACCGGGGTAATTAACCAATCAGATTGCAGTATTTTTGCTGCATAAGAAATAATCAGACTTATTACCGAGGTTTGTATTACAATGACTAACACGACAGGTGCATCATGATTACCGAGATCATCCTCACTTTTTGGTGGGTTTCGTGCTTCTCAGTTTGTGGTTTTCTATGTTACGTTTTATGTACTGTTGTTTCTATGCTTGTCTTTTTCTCTTTTAACCATGGCATTGGCAGTTAATTTTTATTTTTGAGTTTGAATAATCCTTTGGTACATTCTGCCTTTATTTTACACTTGAGTTTTACCAATGCTAAACATTTTTCCATTTTTTTTATAGCATCAGTTGATCCTGAATGTGTAGCTAAAGGGAATAGTGGGGATTGTCAATTTTACAAATGTTTTGAACAACAACGGCAATGCGGTTCGTCTGGGTATCTTCTGGCATTTGCATACAAGTACTGTAACAGACGAAAGAGTTTCTTTTCAAGTTTTACAACAGCTGGACAAAAATCTATGGACTGTGCGACGCCATGTTTAACAAAAGCTCTGATAGGAAAATACAAAGAATCTTTGGGTCCAGGACAGAAATGTAATGAGTTGAAGACGTATGCGTTTAACGCACATGTCAAATGCTACCAGAACTGTGTATCTTGTGATGTCTATTTATCCAACAAGGCGGTTGTGCATAAAGTTTACAGTTTCTCAGATCCTCTAACACTAGAAGCTTGGAAACAAATCTCAGCGTTCGAAAAAAAGTGCAATATTGGTTAAATAGTAAGTAGTTAATATGTAAATAATAAAAATATACATATTGCATTTATTGTTGTAGTTGAGAAGGAAGCATTAAGTTACAGCAAAAAAAAATACTGTCACAAACAAATAAATAAAGACAAAACAAACAAACAACTGCATTTAAATAAAGGCAAAAACAGTATACCGCTGTTCGAAATTCATAAATCGATAGAGAAAAAAAAAACAAATCCGGGTTACAAACTAAAACTAAGGGAAACGCATCAAATATAACAGAACTATGACACACAAAAAAAACACAACATTAAAATGTAACACACACATAAACGAACTATAATATAACAATTGCAATTTCCCTGACTTGGTACAGGGCATTTTAAAATAAAAATGGTGGGTTGAACCTGGTTTTGTGGCATGCCAAATCCCCCGATGAATAATAGCCAACAAAAGGTATCAGGTTAAAAATTTGATACGCCAGACGTGCGTTACGTCCACACAAGACCAACCAGTGACGCTTAGTAAAGCTTAAAAAAAACCTTCAAACTGAAGACTTAAATTCATTAGTCTAAAGTGGAAACAATTAAAATAGAAACAATTAAATCGTGAAGACGATAAGGATCTACTCTACTTTCTTTAGAAATCTGTGATGTTTCGAACATATGTTTCTGTATTTAAAAAATTGGAGATTTTTAGTTTTACGGAACAACTTATAAAAGAGACGAATTTTCATTTCCTATCGTTAATTGTCCATTTTCATAATGGTGACGTTCCTTTGTCACCATCTTATGGTTTTTATATATCTCAACTTATACGATTCGCACGTGTATGTAACAATGTATTAGATTTTAGCGAGAGAAACTTGTGTATTACAGAAAACTTATAAATACACCAGGGTTTTCGATAACACAAACTAGTCAAAACAACTTTTCCACAATGGTTTACTAAATTTTATCATCGGTACAAGGACATTATTCGTAAATATAATTCAACATGCAAACATCTCATACGCTCAGGTATTTCACATCCATTTTTTGTAGTAATATTCTTTACAAAGCACGAAAATGTCGGCATTTACCTCAAAAGCTAACAAAACCTGTAAACATAATTATTCAGAAGGGATATAGTTACGATACTGATGTCAGGTCATTCAAGATGGCAAATTTTGCTTTATTATTGATTCACTTATAGGGTCTTTGCATCGGAAATAAACACATTTATTCTAAAACCAGTTATTGGTATGATACGGGTTATGTTGTTTTCATATATTTTATGATGCATGGTATAATACTAATTCCCTAATGGGAGGGATTGAACTTGATTTTTATAGGATGAAGACATAATCTTTCAATCAGTTTAATTGAGTTATGGAGCTGACATGTCAGTAACTGCTAGTAGTCCTTTGTTATAAAGGTATCATTGTCATTTTGTATAATTTCGTTTGTTACTTATTCTTACATCGGACTCGGACGTCTTAAGAACTGAGTTTTACTGTGCGTATTGTTGTGTGTTTGTTTTTTTTACATTGAATAGATGTATCAGCGGGGATTGAGATCTCAAAAACATGTTTAACCCCGCCGCATTTTTGCGCCTTTCCCAATTCAGGATACTCGAGCTCTGGCCTTTGTTAGTCTTTTATGGTTTTTAATTTTAGTTTCTTGTATATATTTTGGAGTTTAGTATGAGGTCCATTATCACTAAACTAGTATTCATTTTTGTTTAGGGACCAGCTTAAGAACACCTCCGGATGCGGGAGTTTCGCGCTGCATTAAAGACCCATTGGTGGACTTCGACTGTTGTCTACTCTTTGGTGGGGTTGTTGTCTCTTTGGCATATTCCGAATTTCCATTCTCAATTTCATTATATATATATATAATTGTCATTTTTCTTATATTGACACGATCTAATTTTTCAAGGCTTGTTGATATTGACAGACAACATATTATCTACCTCAGGCATAGATTACCTTAGCTGGATTTGGCAAAACTTTTAGGAATTTTGGTCCTCAATGCTCTTCAACTTTGTACTTTATTTGGCCTTTTTACTCTTTTGGATTCGAGCGTCACTGATGAGTCTTTTTGTAGACGAAACGCGCGTCTGGTGTATACACAAAACTTAGTCCTCGTATCTATGATGAGTTTATTTCATAGATTTCTGCGAAGACATTTTGGCTTTCTTCATGATAAACTTGTAAAAAATATAAAACGATGGAATCTGATTGATGATGGGGCCACTCTCCACCAGAGACAACATAATGTAGAAAATTAATTCAAAACTATTGTTCAGTGAACGACCCTCAACAATAAACAAAACACATACCGCATAGTCAGTTATAAAAGGTCCAGAAATGTCAAGTTTAAAATTATTCAAACAGCCTGATTATGTACAAAACAGTTAACGAAAACCGAATATGATAGGCAGCAACAAACGAAAATCACCGATGCTGGCGCTAAACCTTTCACAGTGGTGTGCAAATAAAACAGTCCCACATAAGAACAAACTATAAAATTAATTGCAATGGCCATAACCCATCAAACACCGATACACAGCACACAAAAAAAGCTATTTAAACACACAAGACACAAAGTACAGATCCGAGAGTAGTCCAAGTTACTGAAAGCTAGATTAAAACCAATAACAAAAACAAAAAAAACCATCATGTATCTAAGACTAAAATAGTATTCAATTGATAAGTGTAAAGAGTTCATAAACAGGCAGATAAAAACACGAACTTGTCTAATGGCAAAATATAGATATCGACAGATAGTGATACCGTGAATGTTTATATTGTAACAAAATGTGGGTTCCCTGAAATGGAACTTGTTTCCCCTATTATTGTGTGATGACGTTGTTTAAATCGTACTGATAATTGACTTTTCTTATTATATATTTCTTGTATGGGTCGTTTTCAAAAAATGTCGAATTTTCAGTACACCCATGCTAACTTTTTTTATTTCTAATGGAAATTTCAGTTGTAATGGTTTAAATGAAAGCTTGTCAGATTTGTGATTCAGTACATTAATAATAAACACACCTTACATCTATTTTGATAAGATTAAACTGCATTTAAGACCCATTTTGGGGGTATTTGTCTGCGTACAGTGTCAGAAAATCACATTTCAAATGATTTTTTTGCGATTTTCTGATCGGCTTGATATCTGCAAAAGGGACTTTTTAAGAACGTTAAATATTACTTTAACGAAAAATCGTAGCTTCTATATCATTGTATGTAACATATTATCTACAAACTAAATCGAATCTGCGTACAGGAGGTTCATGTCTTTCCTGTTACCGCTACTTAAATCAGCCGTTAAATTATTCTCCCTATGAATATTGAATCAGTCAGTGTTGATCTTAAAAGTACAAAGTAATCTTTACATTTAAAACGCCTCGTTTCTTGAACGACAGTGTAGAGAAAAGAAATTTCAAGACATTTAGTGAAAAAAATATAGCGTACTTTTTTTCATGTCTATGCTGTTACCACCAATTTTGATTAAATACACCAACAGTATACTTGTAAAAATTGCAATAACGTGTTGGAAACCAAATTCACAATAGAAAAACATAATCACTTCACCAAAGGGAGTAGTTATTTCACAACAGCAATCAAAAACGAAGAAATTTGTCTATCCTGTTATGTCTATCCTGTTACTATGGTTACTATGGTTACAGTAACAGGATAGACAATTGTAGACAAAAACGTCGTTAATTTTTTTATCTTAACATATAGGTGCAAAACGAATGAAATATTTCGTTTTTTGAAGTCATCTTAAGGTTATAACGTCTTAATCTTCCCAATTAGGCATTCGCAGGTGCAATACTGATATCGGTAACAGGATAGACAAAAAGGTAACAGGATAGACTTTTATATAGTAATATATCAGAAACTTACGTTCCTGTTACCAATGAAATATAGAGAAAAGTAAACTAACTTATGAGGGATTTACTTGATGTTGGGTTTATTTGAAAGGGTGAAAAAATGCCGAACAATATAAATTGCTATCTTAGACTTGCATTACTGGTGGTAATTTTTACAACCTTTGAAAACCAATTTTTAGAGGCATTTTTCAGTACAACCTGGAAAATTGGCAAATAATCTATCATATTACAGAATGAATATATATAGAAGTTTATTCTCTTGAAACCCATCTAATTGTCTACTTAAAACAAGCTTAACATTTTATCTAAACCTTTTCTTAATAACCCAAAATTTCTTTTGAAAATGGTAACAGGATAGACAAAATAATGTACCACCGATCAAAAAATGTTTCAACATATTCTTGTATGACATCATTAAGATTGCATCTTTTAATATGTTGTTCTTAAAGTACTGTTTGTTTTGATTTGTTTATGTAGAGGGTTGTTTGAATAAGTAACTTTTAATATTTTTTTCAATTTCAAAATTCGACATTTTTTGAAAATGACCCGTATAACTATGTTTAAACATTGTTAACTCTAAAACTTTTTGTTATTCTTGCCTATGTTTTTACAATCGGAACACCTTTGAATTCTTTTACTTCAAATGACGTACAATGACGTCACTACCTATTTTGGTAGTCACCAGTTCCGGTTTTGGTAATTGGGGTATAAACCAAAATGGTTAGCTGTAAACTTAATCGATAGATTGGTTTACCTAAGAAAAACTTAAGAGGAATTTGATTTACCATTTGCCGATTACGAAAGTACTACAATTAGTCAACTTTCTTGCGTATATTTTTCCGCTATCCATTTTCTTTAATTCACGATAATAAAGTGTTTATTTGTTAGACTGGAAAATTTAAAGTTATTTAATATTTGTATGTATTGTTGGTATTTAATGCATCTTAAAGTTAATACAAGTTGATTTTTATTTAACGAGTCTGTTATTCTTACAAACATTGAGAGTAACCATACAAAAATCTCTACTCCAATCTACCCTTTATATCCGCGTCTTCACCTTACCAAGAGGAACCAACCTAACCAGAGCGTATATTAATTACCAAAGTACCACGCTACCAAAGAAAGGTCACCAGTTATACCTTTTATTCCGTATATATACTCGTACATTCTAACAAAACGCATTCTTAAAGCAACACACTAAGGGATAAACATTTATAGTTTAACACTAAGACCCGACCGCTCGGTTTTCGTTACGACATGTACATAGCAATAATATTCAGTTACTTTCTTTGATAATTGATAACAAAATCAATATTATACCGTTAACATATTAAGATATTGTAGTATATTTTGGAATAGGTCTCTTTTAAGCATGAGTTTTTTTAAAGGATCAATAAATATTTTTCGGAGCGTATCTTAGTTTATATATAAAAAAAAAAAGAAGATGTGGTATGATTGCAAATGAGACAACTGTCCACAAGAAACCAAAATGACACAGACATTAACAACTATATAGGCTTGTTAAACAAGCTCCCCGTAAAATTCGGATATGCACTACATTTTGTAATAAGTTAATACGGGTACAGGAAAAGTCTCGTCTGCATTAGTCTTTGGAGCTTTGAAATACTCCATCGTTGTCACTGGTAAATAGTTATGCCTACACATGTATATAATTTCATTTATGTGCCATAAAGTGAAAACAATTTAATATGGGTACATTTTGAAAGAACATCTTTAAGGTAATGTTCAATTTTGCAAATTTTGTAAAATATTTAAAACAAATCTAATAATTATGAGCGGTAAAAAGATTTTAAATATCGTGGTTGTAGAATTTTGAAATCATAAAGATTTTTTTTAAATTGTTTTCATTTTTAGGATTGAGCACCAATAAAAAGTTATCACTGATAAATATTTGTTGGTAGACAATGTGAATATCTGTTTTTGTTTATTTGTTAAAATATTGGTTTTTTTTTCATCCAATTTGCTCTTATTTTGCTTTCAAACCTTAGATTTTTTCAGATCGAAGCGTATCTGATCATACCTCGTTAAGAAGTCTTAAAATTCAATACGAAAACCGAATTTCTCATGGTAAAAAAAATCACAAAGCCAAGGGGGAAGGCCTTGTTAACCCCAGATTTTTACACCATTGAAACAGATCCATGCATCATCTGCCAAAGTTTTATTGAAATTCAATTTTTTACATGGTAGAGTGAATATGATAAATTTTGGGGTAGCCTGAAAACGGCCGAAAATACAAAAAGTAAAATCACAAAAATACTGAACTTAGAGGAAAATCAATTCGGAAAGTCCATAATCACATGGCAAAATCAAATAACAAAACGTATCAAAAACGAATGGACAAGAACTGTCTTATTCCTGACTTGGTATAGGCATTTTCAAATGTAGAAAATGGTGGATTAAACCTGGTTCTATAGCGCTAACACTCTCACTTTAATGACAGTATCATCAAATTCCGTTATATTTACATTGATGCGTTAAATAAACAGACACAATAAATAAAATAGTCAAAATATGGGTACATCAGTCATCATCGTATAACAATTTTAAAAGGAACAATTTAAGAGGCTGTCCAAGTAAATATCAGGCAAATCCTATGATATGGGTGGCACAACATAATTTTTTTCCCACTGAATTTTTGGTTCCAATGCGATGTGTATATCATACAAAGGATATATGTGTCAAAGATATTTTTGAATCAACAGTGGATGACTCAGAAAATGATTTTAAAGTTCACTATCAATGCAACAAAATTTTGCACAAAATGAAGAGTTATCTCCCCTATTCAATGAATTTTCAGTGCTTTCTATGTAATTTTTTTCTCTTTATTTGTTGCAGTTAATAAAAAAACAAAATTTAACTTTGAGAAAGAATGAATTTGTGATATGAAATAGATGAAAAAAAAATTGAAAACAAAATATGTCATGTGCCATCCACTGCCTGGTTTTTCCATGGACACCCTCTTAACAGAACACAAAAACATCTACTAGTAGCAGATATCATTCTCATTAGGTATATCAATGATTGTCCAAATGAGTACTAGAAACATATTTTAAAGTAATCGGAAATTCATGGTAATGTCTGTAGGTGTAGCCTGAATGTAAATAAATGGTTTAAAATGATCGAATACGTGTACATTTCATGGTCCCAACTGCAGGTATACATTATTCAGTGTAAGTGAGTCAAAAGATACCTAAGGGGACGACCATTTGATATTCTGGGGGGGGGGGGGGGGGCAGGAGGATTTGTTTTTGATCGGTTATTTATTTTTGTAAACTAAGAGGACAGATTATTCATTTTCTGCACTATTGAAGCAAGATTTTTCATTTTCATTAAAACAAGGGACTGATTATTCATTTTCACAACTTATTACTATATTTATGATAATCAAAAACATACAATTTTTAAATGATTTGTTTATTATAAATAATACATGTATAGTCAAGACATTAATATGTACCATTTTAATCAGAATTAATCATCATCCTATGCAGAAATGAATCTTTTATATTTCCAACTGCATATACATGTATTGCATACATTCATAGTATTAAAGTTTGGTTGTAAGGCCTCTTTTAAAAGTATTGGCAAACATATTTCGCCGAGCGGAGCGAGGCAAATTTTTTAAAGGGTTTTGGAGCCACTGAAGGCCCAAGAAGCTATAGAACAAATGATGCAAAATCATGCTTTCTGAGTGTTCCGAAGACCCTTTCATAATTTGAAAATGCAAGTTTTGTATTAATAACTTTTTGACAATATTTTGGTCTCAAAGCAAAATGTATAAATTCAGTGTAAGACTTAAGTTTCTAGGGACAACATCAAAAGACCAATGTGCATGATAAAGTAATAAACAGCTGCGCCATGAGCGCATGATACGCCCGACGTCTTTTGTGGAAGTCTTATGCAATAATCATAAATAGTTTCTGAGAAAGTTTTAAGCAATAACCATATATTGTTTTAGAGACACGGCGGGACATGTGAAACCCCCCACCCTGTTTTACAAAATACTCAATAACTCAAAAATAAAATTTTGAATAATCACCAAAAAGTATACAGATCTTTAGATTAATAGAACAAAGAAGTGTGTAAAGTTTTAAGCAACAATCATAAATCGTTTTTGAGATACGGCACAACATGTAAAAAAAACCTCCCCCTTTTTTACAAAATACTAATAACTCAAAAATGAAATTTTGAATCATCACCAAAAAGTATACAGATCTTTAGATTAATATAACAAAGACATGTGTAAAGTTTTAAGCAATAATCATAAATAGTTTTTGAGATATGGCGCGACAAGTGAAAAAAACCTCCCCCTTTTTTACAAAATACTCAATAACTCAAAAATGAAATTTTGAATCATCACCAAAAAGTATACAGATATTGAGATTAATATAACTAAGAAGTGTTTAAAGTTTTAAGTCATAATCAAGAATCGTTTTTGAGATACAGTGCGACATGTGAGACAGATCTTCCATAATTGTTATACAACTTGTGATGGCGTCAGTAAAATTTACGAAGGGATGGAACAATTACCCTTGCGACGAATTAAAAATACGTTATACTACTTCCCCTCACAAATACTTCAAAATGCCCGTGTCAACAGACGAGCAGACGCGAAATGAATGCTTTGACAGTCTTTCATTATCAA
This sequence comes from Mytilus galloprovincialis, assembly GCF_965363235.1. NCBI lineage: Eukaryota > Metazoa > Mollusca > Bivalvia > Mytilida > Mytilidae > Mytilus > Mytilus galloprovincialis. The sequence goes on along the minus strand of NC_134846.1, from coordinate 2,141,871 downwards.
AGTACTATCTTTGTGCTAATGTAGGTTATCTGCTAATTAAGAAAACCGTCTTCTGATAAACACATCCGCACAAAGAATAATCATCGACAAGACAACAGTCTTATGAAACGCACATGCACATCTTGAGGATACTTATTTTTGAAGGTCTAAACAATACCCTTTTTAATCACTATCAGCGGAGGAGGGCATAAAATAAAAAAAAAACAAAGTTGAATAAAAATCAGAACAAAGAAAAACACTAAACTGTGCAGAGCACTCTATAATAGCAGACAAAAGATATGAGATACAACTAGGATTAAACCATAGTTATAATGCATCAATGCTCGCTGTTATACAAAACAAGCTCAATGCAGACTTTAAGATATCGGTTCTAATTGTCAACAATGGTCTATAGTATCTATTACATTAACTCAGTGATGTTGTAAGGAATTATCCGGTAGACTGAAGTTGATATCGTCACCAATATGCAACTATTTAAAAAGATCTATTACTAGTATATATCACTGGCGATTAGAATTCCTAAAGGGAAATCATCTAAGACAATACAATTATCCCTATACAAAGACGTAAACATTTTTGTCACAATTTAACTAGTCCTGTTAGTCACGTCTTAGATGAAGATACAATTAATAAAATATGTAAATTGAACAATTAGTATGTAAATAACCTTTCATCTAACATGCATACTTACTCTTGAATCCCGGATTTGGTTAATATAACAGATTTTTTTTTTAATTTTTAAATTTACTCTAATGTGTGTCACAATTATACGTCTTCAATGGATTACATTTTTTTTTCTGGCCGCAAAGACTCTTTTTTTCCTGATATGACGTCGTCATAGCATCAATTCAAAATAGCCTTTCATAATCATGATAATTTGGAATAGTATTGTGAAAATACATGTAATTGTGAAGTATAAACATTGCTATATAAGCGGGAGGTTATGATATGTGTCAAAAGCATACGTCTTCAACAAATTACATTTCTGTCTTGGCCCCAAAGATTACATCTGGTTAGAATTAGATAAATATTATTTTGGAATATCAACACATACATGTTTTTTATATATGTTTTTTATATGACCCACCAGCGGAATCAACTTATAGTCGCTAATTAGATGCTGACATTCTGTCACTAATTGAGAAAGATATTTCTAAACACTCAAAAGATTGGGATATTGTTTTGGGTGGGAGTTTTAACGCCAGGACAAGAGATGAACCTAACCTAATTCAAGGCGATAGTTCAAATCACACCCCTTTTTATTCATACAGCCCTGATTTAGATTAACCCTCTAGAAGTAGTCAAGATAATATAATTTATCAAAGGGGGAACATATTTAACTGATTTATGTATTTAAGATAAAATAAGAATTCTAAATGGTAGAGCATTTGGAGATATTGTTGAACAGTACAACTCATACCAACCGAATGGTAGAAGTGTCATATATTATTTTATTGTATCTGAATATTTAGTAAAATATATTTCATTCTTTCATGTGCATTATTTTATTGGAACCATGTCTGACCATTGTCAAATATCTATGATGTCAGTAGTTATCAAAGGTACCAGGATTATAATTTAGTACGCGAGACGCGCGTTTCGTCTACATAAGACTCATCAGTGACGCTCATATCAAAATATTTATAAAGCCAAACAGGAACAAAGTTGACGAGCATTCAGGATCCAAGATTCCAAAAAGTTGTGCCAAATACGGCTAAGGTAATCTATGCATGGGATAAGAAAATCCTTAGTTTTTTCGATGTTAAATACTCTGTAGAATATATATGCTTGTAAACATGGTGGTTGTCCTCTTGAACCTCTTTCGCCTTCATATAACATGGACAGATAAATCTTCTGCGGAATGTGTTGTCTTCATCAGAAATTCAGAATGACTGTCCAATTTCATGAAATTACATGTTGATCAAACAGAATTAGGAATCTATACTTAAATTAATGACTTTAATCAGGTAATTTATGATGTAGCAAACAAACGTATAAGAAAGAAACATCATAGTTTGAAAAAAGAAAATCTTACAAGAAAAGAAAAAAAGTAATTGGGGAAAATCTATCTCTATCAGTCCTTAAAAATAAAGTTATTGATAAAGAAAATTAATTACATAATATAAAACATTTGATAAAGATCCATATATTAAATCATCGTAACTTAGTGATTTAATGCATTATAGAACATCTAGGGAAAACCCCCAATATAGACAAAAGTTAGTAAATCCTAAAGCTTACTGGAAACTTCTGAATAAGTTTTAAAGTGATGGTGGAGATTCTAGAGCACAGTCACAAGACAGTACATCAGCCGAATAATGGTTGAATAATTCAGGCAATTAAACACTGCTAAAAATATAAATAGCCATGATCTAAATAAATTGTTAGCTGAAGCAGGGAAATATAAACAGTTAAATGAGCTTGATTTTAAATTTATGTAATAGAAGTTCTTGATGCACTGAAATGTTTAAAAATTTAAAAAAAGCCTGCGGATTTTACCAAATATCAATTGAGATGTTAAAATATGGTTTCTACATTGTTCTCAGCCCCTTTTGAAAATATTTATTAATAACCTGTGAAATTTCCCCTAAGATTTGGTGTTAAAGTACTCTTATACATAAGTCAGGTGACACCTAAGAACCTAGTAACTACAGGAAACTGCAGTAAGTAGTAATATTGGTAAGTTGTTTACTAGAATATTTAAGGAATGACTGTAATATTTTTTCTGTTTATGGAAAAATAACATAAAAAATATGGTGCACACTGAATAATCCGCGTAGCGGGTTATTTAAAGTGTGCATCACATTTTTTTTATGTTATTTCGAATAGGCAGAAAAAATATTACAGTCATTTACATTATGATTTAATTCTTAATTCCATTTTAACCGGAGAAAATCATGAAAAAACGTAGACGACGTCACGGTCACATAACAAAATTATGTCTATGAGCTGATAAGCAAAACAACGTCAGCCAATCAAAAGACGTGTTACATCCAAAATCAAATTATCAAATATCAGACTAGAAAAATATTTAGAAAAGCATGACATATTATTCCAAAAACAAATTGGTTTCTCTAAAGGTAAAATGACAAGTGATCATCTTTTTGTCTTGAAAACTCTAATAGATAAACACACACAAAAAGACTCAAAACCATTATACACATGATTTGTTGACTTTATAATAGCTGATGAAAAAAGGTCATTTATTCAAAATCATAAAATGCACAAAATACATTTTGCAAATGAAACATTTGACATAAAAGTTCATATTAAATATGAAATAATAATACATAATTGATACGAAACTACATCAACTAATATCATATCAATTGAATAGGTGACAAAGAACAGCAAAGGTGGGGAGAAAAATCTGCCCCATAAATACACATATATACATTTAGCGGTATACTACTGTTGCCTGTATTGCTACCTCTGCCGTCTAGTCGGATTACAATCGTCAATATGTCGTGACTGATTCTGCTGTATCGGATCATAATCGTAGCAATATTATGTCATTTCTGGACAGTGTCTTCTGGAACAGGCATGATCCAGATTTTGCCGAATGATGCTAAAAAACGGTCTCTAAGTGCAGGAGCATGTCAGTTTATGACATGTCGTAGTCCTAAAATACTTTCGAAGAAATTCATTTTTATTAATGATATTTCTTTGAATAGTTTTACGATATACCGGATTTGTGGAATGTTTTTTGTTGTTGTCTGTATTATATAATAGCTAAAACAATAGTTTTAAGGGTGTAATTAATCAAATTAATTGTATTTAATTAGTCTCAACGCAGACTGGATTAATAGTGCTGTCAATTTTATTTGTCACATCTTTTAATTGCATCAAATTTTTTATTCCTTAGTAAAATATATAAACGGAAAATCTGATTTTTCCGTGACAACATTCTACGCGGAATCATCATATTTACACTGTGCACAATTGAGGGAATGGATCTTAATCTGTGCAAGTTTGTACTTATTTTCTTGTGACTTTTCCAATATTCACAACAGGTAAATTTTAAAGATATTATTTTTTTAATATGATCTCTTTATTAAAAAGTTCACAGATATACATTTCAAAGTGTTTTGTAAAATTTGATTCTTATGCACATGGAATTTGTCGTCTAATGTGAAAATGTTTTTTTGTCAAGGTCACGACCAAAAGTGCTAGTTGACACTATTAGAAATACACGATTTTGATTTCAATGAAAATCGTTCACTGATAAAATAGTTGCTATATTTGTATCATTTTTTAATCTATAAGTTGTTTGCTATGTGTAAAGATGCTATAATCCATCATGGTCGAAAGACAACATAAATAACAAAGGCCCAACATAAGACCTGAAAATAACAGCTGTATTTGGCTTACACCTTTTTCTGTCCTCATTGCTCTTACACTTTTTTTGTCCTTTTTCACGTTTTTGATTGAAATGTCAATTAAGAGTCTTTTGTATAAAGACTAATTACCCGCCTTGCGTGCATAATTTTGTTCAAAATAGTATCTTTAAAGAGTTTATTAGTATGTATTATGAGCAGGAGTACTACTGGTATGATTAAAGGTATTTCAAAAATAGCACATGGCAAAACCTCCTATATACTTGTAAAGTTCACACCGCTCTAAACTGTACTTACATGTACAAATTTTGAAAAAAGAATCAGACTTATTACCGAGGTTTTCATTACAATGACTTAGGCCGTGTTCACATTGACCTAAACATGCAAAAACATTGTCTTTTTCCCTAACAGAAATACAAATACTTCCTTGATTTAAAATTTGCAACGCTCAAAATAATAAAATGAAAATGAAGAAAAAAGATGATCTTCATACTATGCCATATGCTGGTGCTCATTTCATAACTTTTGGTTATTATCTGGAATATTATCATAGATAGAGATAAACTGTTAACAGCAATAATGTTCAGCAAAGTAAGATTTACAAATAAGTCAACATGACCGAAATGGTCAATTGACCCGCTAAGGAGTCATGTCCTTTATAGTAAATTTTTAACAATTTTCATAAAATTTGTAAATTTTTACTAACATTTTCCACTGAAACTACTGGGGCACTTAGTTCATTATATATAGAGATAATTGATATTTGTGTTTCCCCTTTTTTCTACATGTTAAAAAAGGAGAGTGATTTGATAAAAACCATACTTTTGTGTATAAACATGGATCAACAAGAGTAATTTATATATCTCCAAGCTATACAACTTGCTAAAATGGTTATGAAATGTATTTCCAGTGAGATTTTGAAATTCCTATATAAGTATACATCAATTTTCCTTGAAATAAATAATTCACTAAGCAAACCAATAAAAGATAAACACTCACTAGATAATTGAACCAAAAGCAATATTTAAGAATTGAATGCTTCTTTCTGTAACTTCATTGGGATGTAACAGCGTTGACCGAAGTACATTTTGTATGAAGCGCGGAAGCGCTTCATTCTAAAAATGTGCGCACGGTCAACACTTTTACAACCCTATGAAGTTACAAAAAGAAGCATTCAATACTTATAATTACATTTTTTAGCTATGATCACGGAAACACGAATTGTATATATTTTTTAATTTAATTCACCTGTGCACTTTATTGTGTGACCACGTGTTATCATTGATGATAAGTTTTATTAGAGCTTTCTTACAAATTGACGAAAGGTACGTATGCTTAACGAATCAAACGTAAGACTCGTTTTAGGGATCCTTTATTTTGACATATTTAAATAATAGTCGTGGAACTTCGAACAATTATCGTGCATGCAACGACACTTATTAAATTGGATTTTTCTTGAGATATATTTAGGATTTCGGGACGTTCGATAGGTTAGAATATGATTATTGATACCAGCATGTCGGAGGAGATAACACTACAAAATATTCTAAATATAGAGTAGTCAGACAAAAAAATGTCCCCTAGAAAACTAAAAACCGACTCCTCCCCAACTCTTCAATATTACAATGTTGGACTGTTTTACCTAAGAAAATGTCAAAGCAAATACATTGTCTTCTTCCCTAACAGAAATACAAATACTTCCTTGATTTAAAATTTGCAACGCTCAAAATAATAAAATGAAAATGAAGAAAAAAAGATGATCTTCATACTATGCCATATGCTGGTGCTCATTTTATAACTTTTGAATCATCGCCTCTCCCCTCGTAATATTCATTGCCCCCTTAATGTGATATATGATACACCGGAGCAATGGAACGGTTATTTTAGCGTATAACTGCGTTTGCCTATAGTCCTGAACATTCATGAAATATTAGCAACTGGACGATAAGTGACAACGTCATGTTTATCTTCCAAACATGTGTACTGTTAAATCGTCATTATAAAATCCACAATATATATCGTGCAAAATTGTAGATTTATTTTCTTGATATACAAAGTCTTTTTTTTTCTAGAATTATTCAACATTACTTTTTAAAAACATTGTAGCATCATTTTTTAGCAAATCTCGATATTCCACTTTGACAATTTGCTGAAAGTGTATTGTAACAAATAAAAATAAAAGTGAATCTTGTCGTTAAATTTAGACTAACGTACTTCAATAATGTCATTGAAATGTAAATCGTGAAACTCGTGCTTAAAAAATTCCCGCGGAAATGTGTGTACTCGTGGTTTACGTAAGTAACGTATCGGACACAAGTGTATTTGACACTATTTTTCTCTGTTTGATTATATTAAAATCGTGTATTATTTGAGATATTTTTTTTTTAAATAAACTTTATTTAGAAAAGAATGCTGTTTTACTGGATAAAACAAAGACTCTTTTAACTGTTATTGTAGAAATGAAATACGTGCTCCCTTTACGTTCGTTCGTACCTTTCGTCAATTTGTAAGAAAGCTCTATTGAGTGATACAATTGCTGAAGGAATAACATGTGAAGTGCAATTAGCCAATCAGAATAAAGTATTATTATGAAACATACATCTAATGTAATTATTTATCTATAAACTAATCATAATATACAAGTTTCATTGCTTTAAGTGTTAGAAAATGCAAAAATTAAAATTTCAGGTAAAATCTTAACTGTGTGCATGCTGAATGTCCATAAAAGGGTAAACTACCTTAGTGTAACAATTTGAAGGCTGTAATTTGACACTAACATATTTATTACATAAAATAAATAATGTAACATGATTCATCCCTCATTATCCCTTTCTCTCTCATTCACTGTATCTGTCACTCGCTCATACACTCTTTTTCTCTCTCACTCTGTCGCTTACTCACTCATCCACTCTTACTCTCTCTCTCTCTCGCGCACTCATTAGCTTTCTCTCTCTCGCTCACTCATTCACTCACTCTCTCTCATTCATTCATTCACTCACTCACTCTCACTCTCACTCTCTCCAGCTCACTCACTCACTCGCTCATTCACTCACTCTCTCCAGCTCACTGACTCACTCACTCGCTCATTCACTCACTCTGTCCAACTCACTCTGTCCAACTCACCCACTCACTCCAGCTCACTCACTCGCTCATTCACTCTGTCCAGGTCATTCACTCACCCTCTCCAGCTCATTCACTCAGTGTCTCCAGTTCACTCACTCTGTCCAGCTCACTCACTCACTCACTCACTCACTCACTCTGTCGAGCTCATTCACTCATTCTCTCCAGCTGATTCACTCATCTCTCCAGCTCATTCACTCATCTCTCCAGCTCATTCACTAACTCTCTCCAGCTCTTTCACTCACTTTCTCGTTCTTACTTACCATTAAATATTACCTTTCCTTAGACATCCTCCTAGGCAAATTACAACCCAATAGGACTTAATCCACTTCTATGATGACTGGCAGAAGCAATGCTTATGTTCTACTCCGCTGTGAAAATCACAGTATATCCAGGAGAACACCATTGTCTGCCAGTATCAGGGAAAGGGCGACACTTTCACCTTCAGTTAAACTTCATTAGGTGTGGAGCAAGTTTATTTGTATTTTGACATGAAACTTTAAATCTTACAAATGACTTCTTGCAATTTTATCTTACAGAAGGATGTTTATGATATTTTGCTATCATTTGCATGATGGTTTTTCATCATTCTATGTACTTTTCAAATATAATTGTCGAAACATGTTTTATTTAATAAATTATTGAGAAAATTGCAAACATCCATTTTAAAGGACGATAACTGCAATTGATATTTTATTAAAATTGCTACCATGTGTCGGTACGTGTTTTGTAGAAACAGTTTTCAACAAGATCCTTGGTTTGTCTCAGAAAGCTAGAACACACTAAGTTTGTCAGACATGGAAACGTGGTAATATATCACCAAAATATCGACAAAAAAGTACCAAAGTTGTGTAATCAACTTCAGTTATCGTTCAAAATCCTTGGATCACAATTATAACGACTAGATTTCCGACTGCAATAATTGATTCTAAAAACACAAAACTGGGTAGAGATTATCATTAATAGGACAGGTGTAAAACCACTAATTCATAGCCCCTTTGCTTTCTATGTTAAATTCTACAATTTGAAGCATTAATAGCTTCTTTGTCTTAAGTTCGTTCTAATAATAAAAGTGGCAGTTATTTCATGTCAAAACTGTATCTTATTCTGTCTTGTGCTGCAAAAATCAACATACCTTTAATTGCATATTAGAGCGTACTGGTTCCCTGAAGTTTGATAGCACAAAAACAGGAACTTCTGATCTGAACAATAGGTCAGATGTGCCCTTCTATCAAAATTTAATATACTTCTTTATAATTTAAATAAATCTCTTAACAAGTGTTCTACAGTGATCCCAAGTCTCAAAGCTTTCATTTGATACCACAAATAACAAAATATACCCGCAATTGGCAAAGATACAGCTATGCGTAAGAACTATTTCGTAAAAATATGTGCTACTTTCTTGTATGTTCTTTCCGACCGGGCCTGAATTAGTGGTTTTATACCTATAAGGAGTGTGCATCCTGTGATATCTTTTATCATCCAACGATTTGGCTTTGCGTAAAGTTTACAATTCTACCGATCCTGTTTTAGAAGTTTGGAAACAAATGTCAACGATAGGAAAAAAGTGCAATATTGGTTAAACAGTAAATAATTATGTATCTAATAAAAATATACATACTGTATTTGTTGTTGTAGTTGAGAAAGAAACACTAACTTAAAACAACACAGGTAAATACTATCACAAACAACGACAAGACAAACAAGCATCTACATTTAAGCTTCAAACAAAAAAACCTTAAAACAAGACTTAAAATTATTCATTTAATGTGGAAACAATTAAATAATGAAAATGATGAGGATCTTCACTACTTTCCTTTGAAAATCTATGAGGTTTATCCAGTAGATTTCTGGTTAAATCGTTTTGGTACCTACAATTTTATAATTGACCCGGACATACTCTAAACTATATCTCCTTTATATTTTCGAAGAATGGCTTAATCAAACTTTTATATGGGTTATATTAAAATTTTGTGGCGGTCAACTCGTAAAATTATATAAACAAAGTAGCATTATGAATTACTAAAGTTTAATAATACTTGTGTATTAGCTTCAGACCAAACTGACAACGAAATAAAAAGTCAGGATTTTTTACGCCAATTTCCTCAAATTTCATTTCCCCCCAATATAACAGTAGGGAACAGGTATGTATCAATACATGATTTTTCAGTCTTGCTGATATTCATCGTCATTTTACGTTAAAGGAACACTGAATATGACCAGTTTTAAAAGTACCCTTACATAAAGGCAACAGTAGTATACCGCTGTTCAATATTCATCATTCCATTTTTATAAACAATGGTGGATTGAATCTATTTAATGGCTAGCCAAACCTCCATCTTATATGGCAATTTTTAAGATACCGCTAAAATGACAATATTGTTTGACAGGGATAAAGTTGAATCGTATAATTAAAAAGCAAAATGAGGTTGTCACATTTGATGTATGCCTGTTTGTGTTTCTTTGTTACATTTGTTTGTTTTATAGTCATGAAGATAATAACATAATGTTAACTGCTGTACCCCTATTTTTGACAATTTTACCTATTGTGTCTGGTTGGTTTAGTTCATGCAGCGTTTTCAATATAGTATATTTTGATCTGACTGTCATACAAAGGAAAAGTTTACCTAGTTATAAAATCAGGTTCAATCCACCATTTTCTACATATAAATTACAAGTAAATGCCTGTACCAAGTCAGGAATATGACAGTTGCTATCCAATCGTTTGTCGTGTTTGGGCTTTTGATTTTGCCATTTGATTAGAGACTTTCCTTTTTAAATTTTCCTCGGAGTTCAGTATTTTTATGATTTTACTCTTTTCAAACGAAATCAAACACTCTCAACACAGAGAACTACATCAATAGATAATAAAATAGCACATAACAACATGTTAACTTCAGAATAACAACGAGCGCTTCCCATCAGTTTACGACAGCAAACAAACAAGCCACAAACGAAATATAAGCTGCCCGCCACATCGATGGACCAACGTCATCAGAGGTATTTTTTTTTTAAATTAGAATAGATTTCTTTCAAGAAGATAAACTTGGGAATTAATTTTAAATAGTGTTATTTTATATATTTTAACCATGCCAAGACTATTAAAATGGATTTGTGTTTGTAATGGTGTTATTATTTGTATTTTCTAACCATGTCGGTTTTTCTTCTAGATCAAGACTGTGCATGTTGTTGCTTTCAACTTAAAATCATATAGATGAATAAGCTGATTTTAATCCTAAATCGTACATACATATAGACAATAAAAAATATAATATAATATTAGGTAGCTCATGTAAGACCATACAGTAAAAACACATAAATACAAACAATTTAAAAGCATGAACATGAAACAAAAACAATGTAGACAAACCACGAGCACCAACGTTACTGACAAAAAGACATATGTGAAATGTACAGAAAAAAAAACAGAATTCAAACCACATACGAAATAGACAGACAACAAGTCAGCATATAATTCTCATTCGATATTCTAGTGGATTGAACTTGTAATAGTATGTGTTCAGACCACAATGACAACGAAATAAGGACAAAGGCTTACTTACTGTAGCGAGCCAGGGTGACTAACCCAACAGAAAACAAAATTTTAATCTCTTTATTCGAACCACTTGGAAAAGTATAAACTCGAGATTATTACTGATAAGTTTGAAAACTGAATATTCTATAAATAAATTATAAGTTGTTCCCCTGCTTTGATTAAAACCCGGACAATCAGATATTGCATGTGTATCCTCGTGAAAAGAACACCAATTGAAACAAGTTTTGAAGTTTCCATTTTTATTAGGTTTTATATACTATTGGGGCTCCACATCAAATAAGTATTTCACAATACAATATATTTTTGCATGAATTATATAATACTAAAATTTATAGCACCTCTCTAAATCTCTCTAAACCAGTCTCAGAGCTCCAAAAAATATGTAGGAACTCTTATCTTTTGCAAATAAGTCAGTTTTAAATAAGTTAAACAAAATGCATTATTTATTGTTTTAAAATTCATGGAAAATAGGAGGTTGTGATCTAATCCCATATAAAGAAATGAATTGATATATACGCGAACTTTTACATGTTTGAGTCTTGCTATATAATTTACTTATTTAACTAACATTTCTATCAATATAAAGTTTAATAATTTCAACAGAAGTTAATCAAAAACCTTTTCTGATTAAGATAAATAAGTTAAGAAAACTGATTCCTTATCAGTTCAAAATATGTTTAAATAACTGTCAGGCCCTTCCTGATACAGATACAACAAAAAAAGTTGTTTAAAGAAATACTGTCAAGTTCCTCCTTGTACATATTCCATAAATATCGAGGCAACTGTCAGGTTCTTCCTAAAACAGTATCTATTTTACTGTATGGTCTTACATCATGCTTATTCTTTAGTTATCTGTGTTGTGTAATGTGTACTATTGTTTTTCTGTTTGTCTTTTTCATTTTTAGCAATGGCGTTGTCAGTTTATTTTCGATTTATAAGTTTGACTGTCCCTCTGGTATGCAATGGTTATAAATGGTTGAACATTAATTCCCATACGATATTCTAGTGGATAGAACTTTTAATAGCGTGGATAGAACTTTTAGTAGTGTAACAAAATATGATTTGTTTTCACGTGAAGTGATGGATATCACTCTGGCCTCGAGATTATAAAGTGTACAATGACTGGCAGTACAGATGATTCTTCCGGAGTAATGTATGTGTTCGAACGTGCATCTGATGTCTATTATACAGATTAATGATCATGTCGGAACTGGGGCGATTGAATGTAATATCTAATTTTACAAACAAATTTTGTTTTATTTAATTCCTGGACAAAAACACTGAAAAAATATTGTTTATATACATTTGTACCTTAAGAAATCAGATAATTTAATGGAATTCGACAGTGTGAACATTGCAGTATTTGCTTAGCTTGCAAAGGAAACCCCATAATAAGTAATTTGAAGTATAGTATGTGCATTTATATGCTGAAGATTCAAGGAAATTTATTTGAATTCAAAAAAAGCAATTGCAAAATTTATGTTGTCGTAAGGAAAACACCACACCCCGGTTGGAAATCAAATCAAAATAAGTAAATAATAGTATTTTATGGTTAAAACTCATAGAAAGTTTCAGTAAATCCTAATGAGGGGTTAAGAAGAAATTACGGAAATAAAATAGATTCATTCAGAAAAGGGCAAAATATAAGTGCTCAGGAAATCCCTCCCCCCTTTATTTGTGTTCTTCTGTAGTAGGGTTGTCAAATCAATGTCTGACAAAGGATCAGTATGTGCATAGACAAATGTTGCTTAATCGAATTTAGCACTTTTTTATGTGACTGTCATACAAGTAAGAAAATTAGCAAGCTTAAATACAAGGTTTAATCCGCCATTTTCTACATGAAAAATGCCTATATCAAGTCAGGACTGTGACAGCTGTTTTCCATTCGTTTGGTGTGTTCGAGCTTTTGTTTTTGCCATTTGATAAAGGACTTTCCATTTTGAATTTTCCTTCATGTTCGGTATTTTTGTTATTTTACTTTTCACAGGAGTACATATTTCACTTCTTAGCTCGTTTTATTTTAGTGGACATTCATTTATACAAATTCAACTTGAGATTCACAGGAATGAAATTTTCCTTTGTATGTCTATCAGATATTAATCATAGCTTAAAAATGTTCTCATTGCTCAGTCTTTAGTTTTCTATGTTGTGTGGTTTATTCTGTTGTTTGTATTTGTGGCCGTTTTGTATGATATGACTTTGTTGGTTTATTGTCGACTTATGAGTTTGAGTGTCCGTTATGTATCTTTTACCTCTCTTTTAAACAGCTCATTGTGAATCTATTCATTTCACAACATTATCAAAGATGTGTTAAAAATCACAAATTCGTCGACCAATACCATGTGTCTGCTTCTTAAAACATGAACATGAAACTGAAACGTTTCACACAAACTTTAGTATTTCAGCTATTTCACTTTCAAACATTTGTCTTTTTTGTTTCCTTATGGAGAAAACACATACCACAAAAATACTTCATTCCTCCTTATCACTTCAGAAACTCATGATTATTATTGTGAAATCATACAATTATGATAACCAAATTTATCACAATATACACGTTACAAATACTTTTTAAATGAATAACATTTCACTTTTCAGTAAATGAATATTGCATCATTCTATATTTGAAAAACGAAAGTTTAAGGAGGTAGACCTAGGTTAAGGGAAATAACTCTTAAAATCATCAGTACGTTTGTGTCAGCCATTTTCATAAATATGTTCTAAGCTTCTAGGATACATAGATTAATTCCAATCTGTTTCAGGTAAATGCTTAAAATTCATTGACGAAACTTGACTTTTACAAACGCATAACTGATTTAATACTTTTACAAACGCATAACTGATTTAAAGAGTTATCTCCCTGAACCAAGGTCTACCCCTTTAATGTATGTTCGTTTCTTGTTTATATTAAACACATTTTGCATTGTTTGTATTTTGCAACTTACGTTCTGTAATTAGTCCTATTATTAAAAAAAACATCAAAGATTACTGTAAATACATTAGCGTTTTTTCCGTGATAAACTTAAAACTTAAAAATAAGAAGATGTGGTATGATTGATTTTGAGGCAACTCACCACCAGAGACTTTAAGAATTAGAACTTAACAACGTTTAATCACCGTACGGCCTTTAACAATAAGCATAACCCGAACCATAAAGAAAGTATGAACGGCTCTGAAATTAAAATGTAAACTATTCTGACGAGAAAAACCAACGAACTGATTTGTGTACAAAAGAATGAACGAAAATCAAATATGATATGCAACAACAAACGACAACTGCTAACTAATAGGCTTCTGACTGACATATTCAGAAGTGGGCAGGGTAAAACATATTCGCTTGTGACTTATCATTCACATACCCTTGGCATAAACAAAGTAGATTAAAAATTCAATACTGTATTACTAAATATCCATTGTAACAGTAAAGCAATTTACAACATATAAAGTAGTATATAGTGATGATTCGTCGATTATAATTCATAAGGCTATCAATTTGCACCTCTTTAACTTAGTATTATAGATAATAATAGTATTATGATAGATAATTAATCCCACTGACATATTAAACCGTTACAATTACTTTTAATCCATTTCCACTTTGACTTTAACCTATAGAAATGTTTGTGTCTCAGCGCATCTATGCCACTGCTGGTAGACGTTTCGACTCCGAGGGTATCACCAGCCCAATAGTCAACATTTCGGTGTTGACATGAATATCAATCATGTGGTCATATTTATAAATTTCCTGTTTACAAAACTTCGAATTTTTCGAAAAACTAAGGATTTTCTTATTCCAGGCTTAGATTACCTTAGTCGTATTTGGCACACCTTTTTGGAATTTTGATCCTCAATGCTCTTCAACTTTGTACTTATTTGGCTTTATAAATATTTCGATTAGAGCGTCACTGATGAGTCTTATATAGACGAAACGCGCGTCTGTCGTACTAAATTATAATCCTGGTACTTTTGATAACTATTGCAATCTTCGTGCATCAAGGAAAACTTATATATTTGTGGATGTTTAATTTTGTGGTTTAGTCGAAGTCTGCATACAAGCCAATTGAAAATTTGTTATTCGTTAAACATTTAATTTCGTGGTTCGCCTGTATCCACGAAATCCACGAAAATTGGTATCCAACAAAAAATAATGAATCCACAGTATTTGAAAAAAAAATGAATAAGTCTTTGCGTTTAGTAAAAATTATGTCTGATGATAAAAAAAAGACCATCTAAGTTGACCTCTTTGTACTTTCTTAACGAGTATTTTATAAGATTTAAAAGTTTATGAAAATGATATTTGCTCTATAACAGTAATGCAATTTACACAATATAGGGTTGAATTATTTGATTCGTCGATTATGAGTAATACGGCTAACAAATTGGACCTCGTTAGTTTATTATTATAGATAATAAAAGTATTATGATAGATAATTAATCACACTAACATGATAAAACGTTATATTTTTTTACTTTGTCTCTAACCGTATCTGGCTTTGCATTACTGTGTGTTCATTTCTTTTCGTGCATACCAATTTTCGAGCATCAAGGAAAACTTACATAATCGTGGATATTTCATTTCGTGGTTAAGTCGAAGTCTGCAGACACGCCATTTGAGAATTTGTTATTCGTTAAACATTTAATTTCGTGGTTCGCTTGAAACCACAAAATCCACGAAAATTGTTATCCAACAAAAAATAAATATTTGAAAAAAATAAATAAGACTTTCAGTTAATTTAAAATAAAATAAAGGATGTCTGATGGAGAAAAAAATCTTCTAACAAATAATAAAAATCACAATAAGAAAACCCTGAACTTAACATCATTTGTACTTTCTAAACGTGTTCCTTATATTTAGATTTAAAAGTTTATGAAAATGATATTCGCATAGACAACATTGTTTTGTTGAGTGTCCCAAACCCGTCCGGTTTTATCAGCAGCTTATTTTTTGTAATAAGTCTTAATATGTATATGTATAGATTATAACATGCCCTTTTCCATATTGGCCTTGGTATCATCCTGAGACTCCCATATCGGCCCGAGGCTTTATACCGGAGCCAATATGGAAAAGACATGTTATAATCTATCTATCAAGTATTCAAATTCTATAGAAAAGAGAAAAAAAAATTTTATTATCACAATTTAATAAAGCATAACAGGTAAAATCTTAAACATTTTGTCACAAAAGTGTAATCAATTATCGTTAATGATGCAATGACGTCACATCATTAAGAATCAGGGCAAACAATCAATATACTCTTTTTTGCCCCTAACATTTTAATCGAGGTTACTTATGTAAAAATGGGAAAATGTGGTATGATTGATTAATAAGGCAACTCTCCACCCGAGACCAAATGATGTATAGAACTTCACAATGTTTAAACCCAAACCGTAAGGTAAAGAATAAAAGGCTCAGAAATGAAAATGTGAACTATTCAAACGAGAAAACTCAACGTCCTGATATGAGTATAAAAGATTTAATGAAAATCAAATATGATATACAGAATAGGCTTCTGACTTGTAATCGGCACATGCAGAATGTGACATGTTCGATGGCGCCAAACCCTGCACTAAACTTGCACAGTTGTGTAACAGTACAACATACGAACAAATTATGGAAATGATCTGAAAAGGTTTACCATATCTAACCGATACAATGCATGGAAAGCTAGTAAATGAACAAACAACTCAATGTAGAGATCCGAGATTACTCGTAGTTACTGAAAAATTAACATCCCATAAAAACTTATCATGTATCTAAGACTAAAATATCAATCAGTATAAATTCAACATCCAATGGATTGAGTTTAAAACGTCATAAACAGTCAGAGAGAAACACATCCTTGTGCAACGACAAAATGATATCGACTGATAGTCGGAATGTGATTGTAAAGATGTGCATAGCAAGGATATTTAGTTTAGTTTTTATTTATTGTTTAACAAAATCAATATTTCTACCAATAAAAACAACATTTAAATGTTGAAATTGTAATATTTAGGAAAACGGTTTTAAAAGGATTTATATGTTAATATGTGTCGTATCTAAGCTTACTGACTTGGTAAGCAACATCACCGTTAACTTAGGATGTACAAACCAATTTGTAATAGCCACATTGTATTACCTTGAGGCTAAATTAATAACATCAGAAACTGAATTTCTTCTGAGGCATTTACATCGAAGGTAATCACGGTACTTCTTGATCCGTAAGACGTAGATTACTGGATCTAGTAGAGGATTTAACAATGCGAAAATATTGTTGAAAATTATGAATAAAGTATCGTTTATGTCAGATCCATTTCCTATGTATAGAAGGCCTATAGCAATATATCGTAGTAGAACTAATAATAAAATAAGTGTAATTATCAGACCAAGCGTTATAACGGTTTTACGCATTCTTATTGTATCTGCCTTTGTCGACTGACTAGCCCTTACTCCAATAGTTCCAACACGTTTACGGGTTATCCGATATACCACAACTCCGTAACAAGAGGTTATCAAAACAAAAACACTGATATAAGGAATGTCGTGTGAAAAAAGAATCAACGGAACAGCGCTGTTTTTAGGATCACATGCTATAGGTCCACTAATTGTTTCTATACCAAATCTCAACAAAGCACTAACGTGAAATAAAACAAAGTATAACAGATTTGTTACTTGTTAAATGATTCAATATTGTTTTCTTTGTTGTGAATGTAGCATTAAGTCGCTCAAGGCATATCAATAAAGTTTGTATGAGAGACCATAATACTGTTCCGCATATTAGATTCGTCAACATCATGCACTGGTATTGGAATGTCGCACTTCGCATGCTTTGTGTATCAAAAAGACGCAGAATATTGTGATAGATGAATTCTAGAGCTAAAGCGATATCACTGAGACTTAGGTACAAAGCTAATACCACAAAACGGTTCTTCCTTTATTCTTTTGAAGAGCACAATGTGTATATGGAGCAACCATGAAGCAACAACATTATGGTAACAATTCCAAAATTAGCTATCTTTACACCTTGCCGCATTTTTCAGTAATACAATGGCATGGAATTTAGTCCATACAGGAGCATAAAATTTAGTCCACGCACTGGCATACAATTTAGTCTATACAATGACACTAAATTAAGTCAATACCATACTACGCAAGCCATAATAAATGATTATAATATAATCAACTGACATTTAACACCCGAGTTATATATATGATAATAGGTATTATTATAGAACAAAAATCAGTGTAATGAAAACCGTACAATCATTACTCATCAGATATCAAGGTACCTCCTGAGAAGGTAATGGAATAACTGTCAAATCTTCTTCGTAATAAAGATTTAATTTCTTGTATAGGATCTCAAAAAAACATATGAAAAACAAGAACTATCTTTAAAAAAGATATCCGACGTATTTAAATATAACGACTACGTCGGAAAAAAAATATTATATGTATCTTCTTCGTTCTTAAAATCATTAGTATGTATTTCCTCAGATCGAATTTTCTTATAATTTGCCAAATTGAATATTTGACTATGCTTTTTAAAAAAATTATAATAAAAGGTATGGGTCATCTCGCTATTTTTCAAGCTACAAGTCGTGCAAAATTGCCCAAATTCATGAAGAGAAAAAAACATTTTTGAGTATAAAAGAAATCTATGAGATAGATATTTGAAATAAAGTATAAAAAGATATGTTTTAAAATATGCTGTAAGAAAATGAAAAGAAAAATTAGGAAATGAACTAGACCGATTGCGTACTGTGATTGTTTAATCCAAGATGACGGTATACCAGGAATCTACCTTAAATTGACCAAGGGGTTCATTAAGAACCAAAAGAATAATATAGTCAAATCAGAATATATTTGAAGAGGTTTTATAATGGAAACTATTTTAAAACTGTAAAGTCTTGAACGCGTGGTGCCTTTCTATTGTTACAGCTTGTTAATATTAATAGTTTTTGATTGTGTGTCTGGTTTTGTTTCTTTTTGTTTCTGATTGTTTTTTGTTGTTTGTTTTATGAATCAGTTAAGAAGAGAAAGGTTAAGATAGATGATAACTATATTTGAGATATATACGTTGGTTAAATATTTGTTGTTTTATACGTCATTTATGCCTGTGTTCCAGCGGTTGTGTTCCTTCGGTTTTGGTTTTTAATCCAGATTGATTTATGAGTATTCTACTGTTCTTGTTTTGTTTTTTTATGCCCCACCTACAATAAGAGAGGCATTATGTTTTCTGGTCTGTGTGATCGTTCGTTCGTCCGTCCGTCTGTTCATCCTTCCGTCTGTCCCTCTTCAGGTTAAAGTTTTTGGTCAAGGTAGTTTTTGATGTAGTTGAAGTCCAATCGACTTCAAACTTTGTACACATGTTCCCCATTATATGATCTTTCTAATTTCAATGCCAAATTAGAGTTTTTACCCCAATTTCACGGTCCATTGAACATAGAAAATAATAGTGCGAGTGGGTCATTCGTGTACTGGGGACACGTTCTTGTTTGTCATATTATAAATCGTCAATGGTGTTTTGGGTACAATATTTAGTCAACATTATATTTTATCCAATTACGTAAATTTGAGTTTGAGTAAAGACCATTGTATTTGAAATGCCGAAAGTCACTCAAAATGATTAGTTGATTAATAATTTGGCTATCATTGATCCTGCAGAAAGGAAGTCTAATTTTGTGTTTTCCGATCATCTTAAAGCGGCTAACAAAACTTACGAAACAAAGTGTAAAAACAGATTTTTTTCAAGTTCAAATCTGCCATAGAATTTGGAAGTGGTGAGAACATATGACAAATAAAAGTTTACATTAATTAATATTCAAAATGTAAATTGGTGCATGAATATACATTTATGAATTAAGGGAGGTAATTCTGTAATTTACTATAATTCAAAGAAAAGTCGTCTATAGAGCTTTCTCGATTTACCAGTCTTAACTGCGGATGAGGGTGCCTTCGTTTGATTTGTTTTATCATTTGATTTTGCCATTTGATTTTCCGTTTTAAATTTTTCCTCGGAATTCAGTATTTTTGTGATTTTACTTTTTTCAAATATAATTGTTGCACGAGTACTTTTTTTTTAATTTTTTGCTTTGTTTTGAAACTCTTCTAAATTGCCTGATTTTTACAAAGACAAACACGTAATTAAATCTTTATTTAGTAAAATTAATGTATGTTGGTTAAAGAAGTACATATATATAAGGTTAATAGGTGTCACCCAAAATTGACTACGTTCATTTAGGTTCTCTGTTTTAAGGAGTATCCAAATTTTATTTTCTTTTCAAATGAATAGTGTGATATATATGTTCGTTATTAGATGAATTTTAAAATAAGTGTGCTAACCTTAATTAAAAATTTACAGTTTTTTGTTTGGTTTAGTCATTCCATAGAAACAGTGAATATGAAGACAATGATACAAGTTATTAAATGAATTTGTACAGGTAAACAGACAAAATTTCACCATGTAAAGTGTGGAACTTATTTTATAGCGATGGAAAAAATTACATAGAAATCATCTGTTAAAAAAGTTCTCCCAGACCATATTTCCTGTGATATTAGTTCCACTGGAACTTTTATCACAGGAACAAATTTTGACTCACACTAATACGTGAATCTCACGTGAAAATGTTCATTGTGATTTGACCTGAATGAATATTATATGAAATATTTCTCATGAATTTCATGTGAACTTTAAACCCCTCTCCAAAAAAATAAATGAAAATCACATAAACTGATTTCCCGTGAGTTTCGCAATGCGCACACTATACGGATGTCATATACAGAAGTGCTCTCCTTACGCAGAAATTTTACCACGTCTCAGATTGTGGTTACCATTTACGTCGTTTAGTCTTTTAAGTACCGAATATGACCTATTTCCGAATATGACTGTTTTACATGAGTGTGAATTCGCATTGCTATAAGACATGTCACGGTTTTTGTGTATCCAACATTCATACATTTAGTTAAAATGCTGTATTTTCAATTCTGATCGGATATTGTAAAAATGTCTTATCGTTTGTAGTTGTAATTCTAATGTTTTGATTTTCTATTCGTATGTAAAAGTATAGCTAATTAATCACCCAGTCATTTATATGGTTTTAGTTAATTGTCCTTTCTATCTAAATGAAAGGGCTATTCTGTTTAATGGTCTCAGCTGGCTTCCCGAAGGCTGCGATTTGGACTTAACACTACTGGTTTTTGGAAGAGACACTCTTTCCTATGATCAAAATGTGCAAATTGTTAAACAAGTATTCAATTTTATAAAGAGATCAAAACGATTCCTCGTAGTATAGTATCAACATAGGTAAAACACACATCATCATCATTATCATCATCAACCTAATCTCTGTCGTTCTTTCCTCATTCCCTCTACTTTTTTCAGTATAGATAAGTTATATTTATGTTGTTTATATTATATGATGTATGCTCACGTTCAATTTGTATTGTTATATATATTGTATTGTGGAGAAGACTTTATAAGTATGTTTTACTTGTGTCTGATCCTTTTTCGCTTTGAGCAAATAAAATATGTTTAAACTAAAAAAACTATGGTTTTAGTTTAAGGTCAAGTAACAGTAAATGAACGCCGTCTAGCGGATTCCGCGAAATATTGCGACGTTTTGTACGAATTACGTCCCTTTGACCAGATGTTACAATGTTAAATTGCACCCGGCGAAGTTTCGATGGGACAACGTCAACGGTAAATTTGACGGAAAGTATGTTACTTCTAGGAGAATGAACTTGTTTTTCTAAAATTAAAAATTGAAAATGAATATGAAAACAGTCCTGAAGACGATCTTCAAAATGAAAATCAGGACATAAGGTGGTCGTAGAGTTTGTATATCTGCCGACCAGTTAAAACAAGTGTGAAAACTGTTGCTCACTACTATCCCCGAGGAACCAGTAATGACGCACCTAACGTTGTGTTTGTCTCTGCATTTAATCTACCATTTAAAAGAAAAAGAAATACGGAATAGAATGAAAGGTTGATCACTTGTTAATGTATTTCAATCATTAAACAGTTGATTTTTGAAACAGTAAAAGCAATAAAAATCATGTTTGCTAACATTACAAACGGACTGTCAACTTATGATGGGTACCAGTAATGACGCACTATAAACAAACCAGTAAAAACCACTTGCAGTGTACCTGGTGTTCGAAAAATTGCTTCAATCCGGATAATTTAAAGTTGACACTATTCAACAAATTTAATTTTAATAACAAATGTTGACATTTACAGTCACTTTTATGATCATGTTGATAGCAACACAATTTTTTTCATTAATTTAATTGTAACCTATATTTTATTTCAAATTTTATATAAAATTGTTCAAAATTTATCAAAGTGACATATATATTCCATATACTTGAAAATAAGAAGTAATTGCATTCATAAAACAACATTGACATTAAAACATTTATCAATGTATACTTCGTACAATGAATGAAAAAAATCGATAAACAATAGAAAATTATATAAGCGACGATCATTTGTTCTACAGTGATTCCCGCTTAAATGTAAAACTATGTCACATGACAGTCATATGATTTGAAAAACACAAACTGGGGCAGCATGTGCTTACATACTTTTGCCGGCCATAGTGGATTTAGGACTGATAATCATTCTGGGAAGGGTCGACTGTTTTTTACCTCAATAAAATGGCGGAAATTGCATTATCTTTACTAATTCAAGCAATAATAACATTTCTGGACAGAGTTTGAGGCATCTATGTTGTAGTCATATGACCTTCACCATCATGTTATGAATAGTAATTATCGATGACGTCACAGCTTTTGTTTAGAAATATAAAACCCAAAACTAAATTGGTGCGTCATTTCTGGTCCGCGTCAAAACAGGTACCAAGACGATATTTCTACATAATTGTGATGAGAAAAAAACAGTGTGGTCTCGGAAGTATTCTATATGTAGTATGTCAAAACTGTCCTTTCAAAAACCCTATATTCACTGGGAAAAGACATCATCTAGCAGAAAATAAGCAGAAGGGTGCAAGTTTGGGACTTTAATACTAAAGTTAAAACTCAGTATTGTACGGTGTCGGTAAGACTATAATATCTCCCATATTTTGAAAATTATCACACGAGTCGGAACAAGTAAAAATATTTTCAAATTAGAGAAAACGGAAATGAACCACATAAACTACATGTGATACTGGTCATAAATTCGCCGCTGCTGTCAGTCAGTCATTATAGATGGCACTAAACTATAATACTTATGAAATTAGTTAACCTTGTTCTCGGTTGGAACAATAGTTTAATATTCATGCACAGTTTTAGACTATAACAAATTAAAAATAAGCAAAAATGATGTTTCACGATCATTAATCCATCGCTACATTTTGTAATCTAACGTTGTTTTTTGTTTTTGTAATGGTGCTTTCTTTCACGTCCGCAATTTCGATGTTAAAAATAGAACACAAATCTTTAAATAGATACATGTATAAATAGTATATGGTTTGAAGATTTATACAGGGCTTAATATCCTAATAGTATTGATTCGTATGGTTGTCTTCTCAAAGGAATTGTTATATATATATGGGTAAAAATTAACCGAATAAACAAAATGTACCCTAGCTGAAAGTAGCATCTCAAATATGCAATAGAACTGTTCTATTTCACTCATAAAACTTGAAGGTTGAGAACGAGATTATATCGATCACCTCTATATCATAGTACTACTATATATACCGACTGAAAAATATGCACAGTGTCACAGACTTTCAGTACCTAAAGTTAAATGTAAATCCCGTAAGTAGTCAGTACTTCAATAAGACAGCAACCAGACAACAACACAAGGCCAAAAGAAAATTAAAAAGGAAAAGACATCTTATAATATGCATTTGACGGGGTTGGGGTGGTGGTGGGGTGGTGGTGTTTGGGGGGGGGGGGGGGGAGTGCAGGGGTCCTGATCACGAAATCCCGGACTGAAAAACATGAAATCCCGAGGTCCCGAATTTATAGAAATTTCAATCCCGCCATACCGAAATTCGAAAAAAGAATAGCCGTATTCATAAAGGATCAATCCCGAAATCCCGTGCTGAAAAACACCCGATCCCGGAGTCCCGTTTAAGGTCCCCCCCTCATTTGTGCAGATTGACTAAATAACAGACACAATATTACCAGTCATGTCTCAGCCTGTGTGCGATTGTTTTTTTCTTGTTTTTTCGGTTAGGGGAGGGGGGGTTGTAGATATATCAAACATAAATATGTACATCTGTTTTTATGTCATATGTCTTAACCTACGTTAATTTGGTTTCCTCGGAGATGTTTTACACGATGTATTTTCTGGAAAATACACTGTACTACAAAGACTATAAATGTCTTGAGAGAAAGCGAAATTCAGAGAGAGAAGCACAATAATTTATTGTCACACATGATTACATCTCAAAGGGAGTTGCAGAATAAGGAATACTGGCGAATGTCAAAATTGAACAAAAAAGTTTGCAAAATTATAAAGAATAACAACGGAAAATAAAATAATTACTTAATATAATAGTGTAGACCATGTACAGAATTTTACAAAATCGTTAATTGAAGATTTTACAGAATAAGCGTTATATCTAAAGATAAAGAACATTTAGGTCCACACTTCATATGGACCCTTGGACAAGTAAAAATCGTTGGATTATCTCGGTGTTGCTGGTCAGTAATGAATAACAAATCACTGGTCAATTTAAAGGTTGTTGTAAGTGATGCAATATATTCTTATTTTTCTGTTCCCCTTATGTAACTTCCAGTTTTATTAAAGTTTACATTCTCCAAAGCCTTAGTTTAATTTAGTTTCCTGTCATTACGGATAGGGAATAGGGAATAGGTAACCAACTTGACGTCCATTACTATCCCCCCTTTTATTTGTCACATGTTGTGCATCATGTACTGATTCTATATATACTTAGAGCATACATATGTACACTTATGGAACAATAACCATTTAGTAAACTTTTTAAAACGTTTTTGTAGACTTGTATACAATAGATTTTATACAGAACAAAAAAGATATTAACAAAGATGTCAGTTTGTCTGCGTGTTTTACTTGTTAACTTGAAGATGTATAAATGACCACACGACACTCTTTCCAGGACGGGTGGCCAGACAGAATGACGGACGGACAGACGTACAGGGGTAGTTGAGGGGCATAAAAAAATATAGCTTCAATTCCATCTTTTATTGCGTCAACTTGTAGACAGTAACCCTGATGATTTCTATTTTTAAGATTTTACCATTTTTGCGTTCATGTACTTACAATGTATTTTTGTCTGAATTAGTAATTGTTTTAGATATGTATATTGATAATGAACATACATGTATCACAATTTTTACAACGTATAATTTTTTTTTTTTAAATGTTCCATAAAAGAGTCTGATTGGGGTCTACGCAATACAGAATAATGGACAAAAATTGCAGAATAAAATGCAAAAAAGAAAAAAAAAAAGAAAAAGTGTATAATGAGGTGCTAAAATATAAAGAATAAAGAACATTGGTAATGCTAAATAAAAATTTATGATAATTATCCAGACTCTTATGATAAAAAGAATCTATCAATACGAAACACATAATCATCGTGCAGAATCAACACGAAGAACGTTGGAAATTATTAGCATGATAACTTGACGTTATATGATAAAAATTACGACGTCACTAATTTTGATGGGTTTTTTTTGTCAAAATGTTGGGTTTGCGTCGCTTCTACAGGGAAAACGAAGTCGGTGACCATATTTTTTTTTAATATCATCTAATTCGTAAGACAAAGAGGAAAAAAATATCTAATTTAAAATATTTACAAAATGATGAAAAATAAACGCAATATTTCGCTAGACAAACTAGCTTTATCAAGTGTGCATCTATCCAGGTGAAATCGGATGTAGATGATAAGAAACTTTTTCAGATCAATGTCTATGATGCACTTGATTTTAGCTGCCTTGTAAATAATACTTAATTTTGATTAAAAACCATATAAATGACTGGGTGATTAATTAGCTATACTTTTACATACGAATAGAAAATCAAAACATTAGAATTACAACTACAAACGATAAGACATTTTTACAATATCTGATCAGAATTGAAAATACAGCATTTTAACTAAATGTATGAATGTTGGATACACAAAAACCGTGACATGTCTTATAGCAATGCGAATTCACACTCATGTAAAACAGTCATATTCGGAAATAGGTCATATTCGGTACTTAAAAGACTAAACGACGTAAATGGTAAACCACAATCTGAGACGTGGTAAAATTTCTGCGTAAGGAGAGCACTTCTGTATATGACATCCGTATAGTGTGCGCATTGCGAAACTCACGGGAAATCAGTTTATGTGATTTTTATTTATTTTTTTGGAGAGGGGTTTAAAGTTCACATGAAATTCATGAGAAATATTTCATATAATATTCATTCAGGTCAAATCACAATGAACATTTTCACGTGAGATTCACGTATTAGTGTGAGTCAAAATTTGTTCCTGTGATAAAAGTTCCAGTGGAACTAATATCACAGGAAATATGGTCTGGGAGAACTTTTTTAACAGATGATTTCTATATAATTTTTTCCATCGCTATAAAATAAGTTCCACACTTTACATGGTGAAATTTTGTCTGTTTATCTGTACAAATTCATTTAATAACTTGTATCATTGTCTTCATATTCACTGTTTCTATGGAATGACTAAACCAAACAAAAAACTGTAAATTTTTAATTAAGGTTAGCACACTTATTTTAAAATTCATCTAATAACGAACATATATATCACACTATTCATTTGAAAAGAAAATAAAATTTGGATACTCCTTAAAACAGAGAACCTAAATGAACGTAGTCAATTTTGGGTGACACCTATTAACCTTATATATATGTACTTCTTTAACCAACATACATTAATTTTGCTAAATAAAGATTTAATTACGTGTTTGTCTTTGTAAAAATCAGGCAATTTAGAAGAGTTTCAAAACAAAGCAAAAAATTAAAAAAAAAGTAAAATCAAATGATAAAACAAATCAAACGAAGGCACCCTCATCCGCAGTTAAGACTGGTAAATCGAGAAAGCTCTATAGACGACTTTTCTTTGAATTATAGTAAATTACCTCCCTTAATTCATAAATGTATATTCATGCACCAATTTATATTTTGAATATTAATTAATGTAAACTTTTATTTGTCATATGTTCTCACCACTTCCAAATTCTATGGCAGATTTGAACTTGAAAAAAATCTGTTTTTACACTTTGTTTCGTAAGTTTTGTTAGTCGCTTTAAGATGATCGGAAAGCACAAAATTAGACTTCCTTTCTGCAGGATCAATGATAGCCAAATTATTAATCAACTAATCATTTTGAGTGACTTTCGGCATTTCAAATACAATGGTCTGTACTCAAACTCAAATTTACGTAATTGGATAAAATATAATGTTGCCTAAATATTGTACCCAAAAAACCATTGACGATTTATAATATGATAAACAAGAATGTGTCCCCATTACACGAATGCCCCACTCGCACTATTATTTTCTATGTTCAATGGACCGTAAAATTGGGGTAAAAACTCTAATTTGGCATTGAAATTAGAAAGATCATATCATGGGGAACATGTGTACAAAGTTTGAAGTCGATTGGACTTCAACTTCATCAAAAACTACCTTGACCAAAAACTTTAACCTGAAGAGGGACAGACGGACGGATGAACGGACGGACGAACGAACGAACGATCACACAGACCAGAAAACATAATGCCCCTCTACTATTGTAGGTGGGGCATAAAAAAGAAAACAAGAACAGTAGAATACTCATAAATCAATCTGGATTAAAAACCAAAACCGAAGGAACACAACCGCGGGAACACAGGCATAAATGACGTATAAAACAACAAATATTTAACCAACGTATATATCTCAAATATAGTTATAAATCATCTATCTTAACCTTTCTCTTCTTAACTGATTCATAAAACAAACAACAAAAAACAATCAGAAATAAAAAGAAACAAAACCAGACACACAATCAAAAACTATTAATAATAACAAGCTGTTACAATCGAAAGGCACCACACGTTCAAGACTTTAAAATAGTTTCCATTATAAAACCTCTTCAAATATGAGGCCCCTCATGGGGGGGGTCCTAGTAATCACATAATCACCATTTTTTTGCCAATATAATCACATAATCATTAAATATTTGCTTATCTTTAGTAATCAAATAATCATAAACTAAAAATACAGTCCTAGGTAATCAAATAATCATGAAATTTTTGGCTTAATAATCAAATAATCATTAAAAAAACGGCCAAGTAATCACATAATCAAAAACCCCATGAGGGCCCTCAAATATATTTAATTTGATTTGACTATATTATTCTTTTGGTTCTTAATGAACTCCTTGGTTAGTTTAAGGTAGATTCCTGGTATACCGTCATCTTGGATTAAACAATCACAGTACACAATCGGTC
This sequence comes from Mytilus galloprovincialis, assembly GCF_965363235.1. Taxonomy (NCBI): domain Eukaryota; kingdom Metazoa; phylum Mollusca; class Bivalvia; order Mytilida; family Mytilidae; genus Mytilus; species Mytilus galloprovincialis. The sequence goes on along the minus strand of NC_134846.1, from coordinate 2,113,421 downwards.
TAGTTCATTTCCTAATTTTTCTTTTCATTTTCTTACAGCATATTTTAAAACATATCTTTTTATACTTTATTTTAAATTTCTATCTCATAGATTTCTTTTAATGCTCAAAAATGTTTTTTTCTCTTCATGAATTTGGGAAATTTTGCACGACTTGTAGCTTGAAAAATAGCGAGATGACCCATACCTTTTATTATATTTTTTTTTAAAAAGCATAGTCAAATATTCAATTTTGCAAATTATAAGAAAATCGGTATAGTTTCGGTTTGTGCCCTTTGAACTTAAGGACGTTTAACTATGGCAACAGAATACGCATGCTCTAAAATCCTTTCTATGATTGGACAAAATGCTGTTATGGTGGGTGATTTGGTTGTGTTTGAAAAAACGTCTCGTTAATTATATCGTGATGGAAAGCAAGTGAAAACTATAAATATTTGAACTAGATCTTACAAAGATTTATATTATTATTAAAATAATTGTTTCTCCAATAGCTCTTTGCATCCGTGACAGCTGTTTATTTGGGACAATTATATAATTTTTAATGTAAACTTTGTTGTACGAACGTACATGACTTTTAGAAGGCACCTACGCATGTGAGATTTCCGCGGGGTTTTAGTGAATGTAAACAGAAAAATACGCGGACCGAGAATACTGAACACAAACAAGAGAAAACGTTATTCAAATGGTATCTTTGTGCTTCTGAAGGTTATCGAAATGATAATTTTAAACATATACTCAAATTCAAATACGTCGGATATCTTTTTTAAAGATAGTTCTTGTTTTTCATATGTTTTTTTGAGATCCTATACAAGAAATTAAATCTTTATTACAAAGAAGATTTGACAGTTATTCCATTATCTTCTCAGGAGGTACCTTGATTTCTGATTAGTAATGATTATACGATTTTCATTACACTGATTTTTGTTCTATAATAATACCTATTATCATATATATAACTCAGGTGTTAAATGTCAGTTGATTATATTATAATCATTTATTATGGTTTGCTTAGTCTGGTATTGACTTAATTTAGTGCCATTGTATAGACTAAATTGTATGCCAGTGCGTGGACTAAATTTTAAGCCATTGTATGGACTAAGTTTCTTGCTATTGAATGGACTTCATTTTATGCTGTTGTGTGGACTAAATTCCATGCCATTGTATTACTGAAAAATGCGGCAAGGTGTAAAGATAGCTAATTTTGGAATTGTTACTATAATGTTGTTGCTTCATGGTTGCTCCATATACACATTGCGCTCTTCAAAAGAATTAAGGAAGAACCGTTTTGTGGTATTAGCTTTGTACCTAAGTCTCAGTGATATCGCTTTAGCTCTAGAATTCATCTATCACAATATTCTGCGTCTTTTTGATACACAAAGCATGCAAAGTGCGACATTCCAATACCAGTGCATGATGTTGACGAATCTAATATGTGGAACAGTATTATGGTCTCTCATACAAACTTTATTGATATGCCTTGAGCGACTTAATGCTACATTCACAACAAAGAAAACAATATTGAATTATTTAACAAGTAACAAATCTGTTATACTTTGTTTTATAGTTTGTCACGTTAGTGCTTTGTTGAGATTTGGTATAGAAACAATTAGTGGACCTATAGCATGTGACCCTAAAAACAGCGCTGTTCCGTTGATTCTTTTTTCACACGACATTCCTTATATCAGTGTTTTTGTTTTGATAACCTCTTGTTACGGAGTTGTGGTATATCGGATAACCCGTAAACGTGCTGGAACTATTGGAGTAAGGGCTAGTCAGTCGACAAAGGCAGATACAATAAGAATGCGTAAAAACGTTATAACGCTTGGTCTGATAATTACACTTATTTTATTATTAATTCTACTACGATATATTTCTATAGGCCTTCTATACATAGGAAATGGATCTGACATAAACGATACTTTATTCATAATTTTCAACAATATTTTCGCATTGTTAAATCCTCTACTAGATCCAGTAATCTACGTTTTACGGATCAAGAAGTACCGTGATTACCTTCGATGTAAATGCCTCAGAAGAAATTCAGTTTCTGATGTTATTAACTTAGCCTCAAGGTCATAAAATGTGGCTATTATTACAAACGAACCACGAAATTAAATGTTTAACGAATAACAAATTCTCAAATGGCGTGTCTGCAGACTTCGACTTAACCACGAAATGAAATATCCACGATTATGTAAGTTTTCCTTGATGCTCGAAAATTGGTATGCACGAAAAGAAATGAACACACCGTAATGCAAAGCCAGATACGGTTAGAGACAAAGTAAAACATATAACGTTTTATCATGTTAGTGTGATTAATTATCTATCATAATACTTTTATTATCTATAATAATAAACTAACGAGGTCCAATTTGTTAGCCGTATTACTTATAATCGACGAATCAAATAATTCAACTCTATATTGTGTAAATTGCATTACTGTTATAGAGCAAGTATCATTTTCATAAACTTTTAAATCTTATAAAATACTCTTTAAGAAAGTACAAAGAGGTCAAGTTCGTGATTTCCTATTGTTATTTTTTTTTTATTTGTAAGATGGTCTTTTTTTATCATCAGACATCTTTCATTTAATTTTTACTAAACTCAAAGACTTATTCTTTTTTTTTTCAAATACTGTGGATTCATTATTTTTTGTTGGATACCAATTTTCGTGGATTTCGTGGATACAGGCGAACCACGAAATTAAATGTTTAACGAATAACAAATTTTCAATTGGCTTGTATGCAGACTTCGACTAAACCACAAAATTAAACATCCACAAATATATAAGTTTTCCTTGATGCACGAAGATTGGTATGCACGAAAAGATATGAATACACAGTAAGGCATATCAATAGTTATCAAAAGTACCAGGATTATAATTTAGTACGCCAGACGCGCGTTTCGTCTATATAAGACTCATCAGTGACGCTCAAATCGAAATATTTATAAAGCCAAATAAGTACAAAGTTGAAGAGCATTGATGATCCAAAATTCCAAAAAGTTGTGCCAAATACGGCTAAGGTAATCTATGCCTGGAATAAGAAAATCCTTAGTTTTCGAAAAATTCGAAGTTTTGTAAACAGGAAATTTATAAATATGACCACATGATTGATATTCATGTCAACACCGAAATGTTGACTACTGGGCTGGTGATACCCTCGGAGTCGAAACGTCCACCAGCAGTGGCATAGATGCGCTGAGAGACAAACATTTCTATAGGTAAAAGTCAAAGTGGAAATGGATTAAAAGTAATTGTAACGGTTTAATATGTCAGTGGGATTAATTATCTATCATAATACTATTATTATCTATAATACTAAGTTAAAGAGGTGCAAATTGATAGCCTTATGAATTATAATCGACGAATCAAAGAATACTACTCTATATGTTGTAAATTGCTTTACTGTTACAATGGATATTTATTAATACAGTATTGAATTTTTAATCTACTTTGTTTATGCCAAGGTTATGTGAATGATAAGTCACAAGCGAATATGTTTTACCCTGCCTACTTCTGAATATGTCAGTCAGAAGCCTATTAGTTAGCAGTTGTCGTTTGTTGTTGCATATCATATTTGATTTTCGTTCATTCTTTTGTACACAAATCAGTTTGTTGGTTTTTCTCGTCAGAATAGTTTACATTTTAATTTCTGAGCCGTTCATACTTTCTTTATGGTTCGGGTTATGCTTATTGTTAAAGGCCGTACGGTGATTAAACGTTGTTAAGTTCTAATTCTGAAAGTCTCTGGTGGTGAGTTGCCTCAAAATCAATCATACCACATCTTCTTATTTTTAAGTTTTAAGTTTATCACGGAAAAAACGCAAATGTATTTACAGTACTCTTTGATGTTTTTTTTTAATAATAGGACTAATTACAGAACGTAAGTTGCAAAATGCAAGCAATGCAGAATGTGTTTAATATAAACAAGAAACGAACATACATTAAACTTTCGCTTTTAAATATAGAATGATGCAATATTAATTTACTGAAAAGAGAAATGTTATTCATTTAAAAAGTATTTGTAACGTGTATATTGTGATAAATTTGGTTATCATAATTGTATGATTTCACAATGATAATCATGAGTTTCTGAAGTGATAAGGAGGAATGTGGTATTTTTGTGGTATGTGTTTTCTTCATAAAGAAACAAAAAAGACAAATGTTTGAAAGTGAAATAGCTGAAATACTAAAGTTTGTGTGAAACGTTTCAGGCCTCCTACAAAGGAGTTTGGTAAGCGGATGTTTAATTGTTTTGGACAAGTAAAAATCTACTTGTAATTTAAATTTCCTATCTTCTTGAAAGATTCCTATGAAATAATATAAGTTAGCAGTATTATGTATAAATTAACGAGCAATGTGTAGTTTACTATCCATATCCGCAAATTGAAAAATCCTTAAAGAAGGGAAACACATGAACTATAAGAGGAAAACAATGGAACAACATAAATATTGAATTGCAACAAAAACAAACGTAAACATACATAGAAACGGACTGCCATATTCCTGACTTGGCAAGGATATTGCAAGAAAATATGGTGGATTGAACCTGGTTTGATGGTTAGCCAAACCTTCCGCTTATATGGCAATGTTCAAACATTTCACAATTATTTCAAAAATACTATTCCTAATTATCATGATTTCGACGGTCTTGAAAGGTTATATTGATTTGATGCTGTGAGGACGTCATAATTATTTAGACCAACACAATACTTTACCCATGGAAAATGAAAATTAACTAGACTATACTGACAAATAAGACATATAAAATGTATCGAAAATACAGAATTCAAAACGTAAAAGATAAAACATAACACAATATTAAACCGTACCTACAAATAACAAATAACATCATAACTAAATACATTAACGTTGGATGTATAAAACCGAGACAGGTCGTATAACAATGCAAATTCACACTCGGCAAAATAGTCATATTCGGTAATAAGTCGCATTCGGTGGTAAGCAGACATACGACGTAGATTGAAAACTACAATATAAGACGTGGTTAAAATGCCCTAAGCTTGTTTAGACAGAGATACATCGTAAAGATCAACCAGTTCGTGATGGTTTCCTAAAGAATTATGGAGTGTTATGTTTAATATTTCCTCCTCATAACTTTGTTGGAGTAGTTACTGCGGAAGAATCACTCTCTAGTACATGGAGTCCGTATTGTGTAACGAGCATAACAAATCAGTTGAAATATGTAAACACAATACGATGAAGAAGAGGATTTTTTATTGCTGAGAAACAGAAAATTGATAATTGGAAAGTTGAAATCATCCTGTTTTTTATAGATTTTATTGTGAAGTTGTCCATCTGTGTCAATATTGAGGAAAAGATAAAGGTACGAAGCAGTCCTTCTAGTATCAGTTGTACTCTTAATTTCAAATCTACTGAGATATATTAGATACAAGTACTGACTGAAATATGGGTTATAAAGTGAAATGACATCATCATTATATTTGAAATTAAAGAATTTTCAAGGTGTTTTTTTTTTGTCTTTAAGAAGGTTCTGTATAAATTCTGCTTCATACAAGTTCAAAAAGAAATCGTCCTGAAGAGGTGCACAATTAGAACCCGATGGAATACCGACTGTCTTTTGAAATATCAATCCTACATACTCAACAAATATAGCGTCGATTAAAAGTCTATCATTTTGATCATTTCGTCATTAGTGTATTCCGTGGCAGAATCGGTGTTGTTCTTTACAAAACAAGAATTATCATAACCCAAAACAAGAAATTTACATCTATGATTCCCATTTTTATAGACAAAGCTCTGTTTAATGAGTTGGTGAAGTCGATCATTTAATATGCAAAGCGAATAGAAGGATAGAGTGTAGAAAAACTAAAGGTCTTAATGTTGCTGCAAAATTACAAAGATTGTGATGTAAACTTAAGATTTAATAGTAGATCGTAAGTAGTTTTGCGAATCCACATCTGATTGACGCAACTGGTTGAATATATCTCATCACAATAGTTTTGAAGGCCATCTTTTATCGTAGAAAAAAACATAGTCATCACTTTAAAAAGATGCTTAATGGAACATCTTGATGATCCAGCTATGTATCGTTCTTTATAAGGATTTGTGAAGTTTTTGTATCCAGTTTAATGACCTATGAGTCTTTGTTTTCTTTGATGTTAATACAAAAGGAAAGAGGGAAAGATTTGAGACTTTGTAGAATTTCATTCTTTATTAATGAAGTTAATGAATATGTGAGATTACCAATTTAGCTTTTCATTTTTTACTCTTTTGAGAAAAATTGCAAATAATGGTTTTTACATACGAAAAAAAAAACTTTAATCAGCTGTTACAAGTGAGAGGTTCAGCGCTTTAAAACCAGGTTCAATCCACCATTTTCTACATTTGAAAATGCCTGTACCAAGTAAGGAATATGACAGTTGTTGTCCATTCGTTTGATGTGTTTTGTTATTTGATTTTGCCATTTGTTAGGGACTTTCCATTTTGAAATTTGCTCGGAGTTCAGTATTTTTGTGATTTTCCTTTTTACAATAACATATTTGCCATATTTGTCATGCAAAAATGATAACGTATGCAAAACCTACACCGTTATTGTAGAAAAATACAGAGTAGTGGTGGGAAGTGTTTGATCACTTTTAATCATTTCCATGATAAATGTCCACTTTTGATATCCCTATTAAAATCAAGTCGAAACTAAAAACAAGCTCACTTCCACCCAAAGTAAAACGTTATAGCCAATGAAGTATTAACATTAACATCATGAAATTTTGAAATGTTTAAAAAAAAAAAGAAAAGGAAAAGTCGTCCTTTTGTCCAACGATAAAATGTTATATCAATGTAAAGAAAGAAAGTCAGTACTATGAATGTTTAGTTCGTTAGAATGAATTTATGGGGTTAACTATATTTAATTGACAACTATTGGCTGTTTCAGGTATTATGTTGTTTACATTTCCGCTGATATTTTGCAAATTGTCACTACAGAAAATCATTAAAATGACAGAATTAACGTCTATGTTGGAATCAAAAGAACAAGAGTTAAGAAGTAGACACATGGTATTGGTCGACGAATTTGTGATTTTTAACATATCTTTGATAATGTTGTGAAATGAATAGATTAACAATTATCTGTTTAAAAGAGAGGCGAAAGATACATAACGGACACTCAAACTCATAAGTCGACAATAAACCAACAAAGTCATATCATACAAAACGGCCACAAATACAAACAACAGAATAAACCACACAACATAGAAAACTAAAGACTGAGCAATGAGAACATTTTTAAGCTATGATTAATATCTGATAGACATACAAAGGAAAATTTCATTCCTGTGAATCTCAAGTTGAATTTGTATAAATGAATGTCCACTAAAATAAAACGAGCTAAGAAGTGAAACATGTACTCCTGTGAAAAGTAAAATAACAAAAATACCGAACAGGAAGGAAAATTCAAAATGGAAAGTCCTTTATCAAATGGCAAAAACAAAAGCTCAAACACACCAAACGAATGGAAAACAGCTGTCACACTCCTGACTTGATACAGGCATTTTTCATGTAGAAAATGGCGGATTAAACCTTGTATTTAAGCTTGCTAATTTTCTTACTTGTATGACAGTCACATAAAAAAGTGCTAAATTCGATTAAGCAACATTTGTCTATGCACATACTAATCCTTTGTCAGACATTGATTTGACAACCCTACTACAGAAGAACCCAAATAAAGGGGGGAGGGATTTCCTGAGTACTTATATTTTGCCCTTTTCTGAATGAATCTATTTTATTTCCGTAATTTCTTCTAAACCCCTCATTAGGATTTACTGAAACTTTCTCTGAGTTTTAACCATAAAATACTATTATTTACTTATTTTGATTTGATTTCCAACCGGGGTGTGGTGTTTTCCTTACGATAAGTCATAACATCAACGTGATCAAAGAAAACAAATATGGCACCTAATCACGATGGAAGTTTTGACAATATCTATGTAGATGTAAGTTTTAACAATACCTATGCAGGTTATAGTGTTGTCCGATTACCAATGAAATTCATTGCGATATTTTTTTATATTTATAAAAGAAGACCTCGAATGGATATAAACCGAGGTGAAATAAATATATTTTTTCAATTTTCTTTAAATCATTCATCAGGTAACCAGTAATTTTACATAATCCTAATTGAACCAGTAACATGCAGAGTTATCGAACGTTATTATGACTGTAATAGTTGCATATCGTCGCTTGGCTTCTAAAATGTTATAAATTACAAAATTTTCAATAAAAAAATATCTCACAAACAGGCTTTGAAAATTTTGGCAAAATGCATGCTTCCAAAATTTCGTATGTGAACTTGAACATTTTTGTAAATAGCAGTGAAATAAAAGCTTTGACATTTCTGGATTATCCAAGAACTTAAACTATTTTCAGAGAAAAAAAGAAATGTACAATTATTTTTATCCCAAAGCCATTCTACAACGATTTTCAAGTTTTAATACAACATTTTGGAAGCAAACTTTACAAACAACTGACATTGGCAATTTTGTAATATGTCTTATTTCACACATTTTGATTGGTCTAACTGTATGCTATTTTGTAATACCGAAGATTTCCTCCCGCCCAGACCATTGGTGTCAAAAGGTTTTTTTTAGCCAAAAAAGTCATATACGACATTTTAGAAGCCCAGCGACGCTATGCATATACACTGGATTTTTTCTACGTGAACTTTGATAGACAGTCTTCTCCGTATAATTGATTATAAGTTTTATACTGGATTTGACATTCCCGCCAAAATGTTACAGAACAAAGGAAAGCATGCATAACAAACAAACTTAAACTGGGGTGATCTGGTAGGGGTGATCCGGCTCAGATCAGGGTGCAATATATAAATGCACATGAAGGAATGAAATATATTTTCCTTTTATACCCGGACAGATATTTGGCAGGAATTTTATAATGCATTTTTTAGGACATTATGGGAGTTATCATATCACAATAATTACATTAGATGTATGTTTCATTATAATACTTTATTCTGATTGGCTAACTGCACATCACGTGTTATTCCGTAAGCAGTTGCATTGCTCAATACAACTTTTCATTCATGATAACACGTGGTCCAACAATAAAGTGCACAGGTTAATTAAATAAAAAAATATATAAAAATTCGTGTTTTAATGATCATAGATAAAAAATGTAATTACAAGTATTGAATGCTTCTTTTTGTAACTTTATAGGGTTGTAAAAGCGTTGACCGTGCGCACATTTTTAGAATGAAGCGCTTCCGCGCTTCATACAAAATGTACTGCGGTCAACGCTTTTACACCCCAATAAATTTACAAAAAGAAACATTCAATTCTTAATTGTTAGTTGCATTGTGTAATCCTGCTAATCCTACTACGTAAAGACCATAGGAAAAAAGTTGTTTATGACATATTTATGTGCAATAACTAAACGTAGATTCGACAAAAGGGGCATCTTCGCTAGCCAGAACCCAAACTTGTTGGACAAAAGTACATCGTTGATGTCAGTCTTTGGAAACAAGCCCTTGAAATGATCAAAATGTGACTTAACTGATAGACCTCAAATGTGTGTCTAGATCAATATAGGTTTTTAGATATGAATGAACAACAAAGAATGTCATATTAAATATTTCAGAAACATTGATAGTTTTTTTACTGTATCAAATATGTTGTTATTTTGTATGATTGTCACTAGTGTTACTTTTTTCATTTTTGTGTTACCAAATTGTCACTTGCGTTACTGATAGAAAAATGCATACTAAAGATGAACCCCTGAATTAAATTAATAATTGTTTCGCTTTTGGACAATGCATTGCCAGTTCATTTCATTCGAGAGAGAACGAATATTTTTATTCAACTTGTTTTCACAAAAATTACCAAAGTTTATTACTTAAAATTTGCTTTTTCTGTGACTGACTTTTAATTTAGAAAAAAAATATTCAAAAATCTTTAAAATTAGATAGAATATATAACATTCGAGTAATTTTCAACTAATAATCCTTTTAGAACGTTTACAAAGATGGTTTTAAATAATAAAGTATTTTTTTTCAAATAAGTTGTTATGGTAACACAAGTGACACTTGCAGACAGCAAGATGTACATTTTTTAAAATTTTTGACATTTTGTGCATTCAAAAGTAATGCTCTGTTATTTTTTCATACAGTTGAATAGTTCTGTGTTGAAACAAAATAAAATTTAAAACGATATGAGTAATTTTATTTTTGAAAAACACCATTACAAAATATCTACATTTTTTGAAAATAATCCATATAACACCCATTCGTATTTTAAGGCATTAACGTAGATTATAACGTTATGACTGAAGATATGAAACTTGTAGCTTTCAGCTCGGAATTATTTTCCAATGCATCTTTTGTTAATTTGGGAGATGGGTGTAGTTTGGTATAAACGGATTGAATGAAGATGGCATTTTATAAAAAAAAAAAAACTTTGCACAACAGTCAAGATCATCAGGACTGTACAGCCCAGATCAACTAGTTAACTGACAACTGAAACCTCGAGAAGATAGACGTACATAAATTCGTTAGTTTTCTCGCTTGAATTGTTTTTATTGTCATTTATTGCCTTTTATTTCTGACTATGCGGTACGGGCTTTGCTCATTGTTGAAGGGCGTACGATGTATATTAACCTATAGTTGTTAGTTTCTGTGTCCTTTATTCTTCGGTGGGGAGTTGGCTCATTGACAAGCATACCACATCTTCTTTTGTATATGTTCATACAGTTTCAATAGCAGCAAACAACGCATCGTGCAGACAACCTGACTTGGTACAGACATAACCTGTCGTTGTATTAAACCTGTCTAGACAATATGGCAAACACACAAAACACCTGCATTATAAGTCTAGTTGTCATGCAACTGTTTAAATTTACAATAAATCTATTAACGATTGCAAGGTCTAAAAATACTTTACCAAAAATCAAAACGCATTATTAAAATGGTCTCGCTACACCAGAACGTCAACCTCTTTCGTTGAACACTGTCTTTTCAAAGATCGTAACAACATTGCCCATCATTGATAGTTTGAAATTTTTCAAAGAACATTGTACAACGAACATGTTTGTTTAACTTTTAATGAAAGGGATTTATCGTTTGTGCGTCTGTTTTGTGACCTCAATCAATTACATGCACCGCGGCGCAGTTCCAAGCCTGGTATTTGTCTTGTCTTTTTAAGGTTCATCATAACAAATAGACAAATATGGCCGTATTTTCACCTTAAAAACTACTCTGTGTACAGACTTACCTGTGCTGTTTGGAAAGTTTTAATGCCTAGCATACACTAGATATATAAAAGTTAAATTCATTTTGTGTTAAAGAAAGATAAAATCTTTTTTGGTTTTTGCTGGGCATTTTTTCCCTTTCTGCAGAAGGTGTAAAAATAAACAAACACCTGAATTACTTTGATACTGTCCACTCACTGACTCAGATATACTCTTTAACTCACCTGTAGTTGTGAAGATACCTCTTGTCCATGTCAATTAAGGACAAACAAAACAATACAAACCGGTTTTTACCTGAGGGAGCATCTCATAGTTGTTCCACAACTTAGTTAATTTTCAGACCTTTTGCATGAAGGAAAAAAAAATGCCCAGCAAAATCCAAAAGAGATTTTATCTTTCTGAAACACAAAATGCATTTAACTTTATTATATCTAGTGGATGCCAGGCATTAAAAAGTTTTCCAACTTCACAGGTAAGTCTGTACTCAGAGTAATTTTTGGCATGTAAATACAGCCATATTTGTCCGTTTGTTATGATGAACCTTAAGTATTTAACAGTCGGTGCTATAGCACACGCCCTAACATAAAAAGGTGCACTCGATTTTCTCTTTTCGATACTATTGTTACCCATTTTTTGGAATTTTTCTTGAGTCACATAATAGAAGGGCAGACACGAAAATTACTGAACTAATAGATTGATATGTTTTCCGTCCGTGGTAATTTTTTTTTAAAGAAATCGGATGATATGCATTTTCTGCATCCAACTTGAAAGATACCCATGTCGTCGACCTGATATCTAATTGTTCTGCTTAACTATGTACGTCTAGATAAATTTAAAACTTATGCAAATGGTGTTTTTAAAATATAACACTTCGTTATTGAGAAGAAAATTGTAATTTTGTTTGTTTCTATTAACTTTTAAAAATTTTGTCACTATAGTAAACATTACAGTTCACATTTATCGCCTTCTCTAACAAAGAGCTTCGATTCTTTTGTTCTATTTCAACCGGGTTTCCGACTGGTTTGTTTCATCGCCTGTATTAAATTTTAAAAGAATCAACAGTTGAAAGCAAATTCAAAATTTACCACAATATAGTTAATTTAATCAAATTTGCCCATTTCATAAACAAATTAAAGCAAATTTAATCTCACCTATGAACAAGAAAACAAATGGACGCAGATAATTTTAGCGGAAAACTACTAGAGGACATTTTAGCGCAGACATTAGAGCCCATTTTAGCGCAGGATTAATCTGTTCAGCTGTATTTTCAATAGACCATTTTAGCGAAAACTTTCCTAGTTGAATAATACTAAAACCACGAGCATTAATTTATGCTGGCTTAATATTAAAGTTGTATGTATATATATATATGTTCATTTTGGTTCATCATGGAAATAAAAGTTATTCTATAGTTTTTCTTGATACTATCATCAAATTGCAAACAACAACATATATAAAAATACAATGTATAGACGAATGTGCACCACAATCTAGACACGATAAAGAGAAAAATCAGTTCCTACTGCAACTTTATGAACAGTATTGTACAGGGGGTATACCCAGAGCGCATTATGTACGTTCTCTGGAATATAAATTCCAGACTAGAACGGACTTTAAAAATTTGATTTTAAAATTTTAGTGTTATATACTTTAATGGACATGAAATTTTTTCAATTGTGCTGTCTTGCTTCTATTTAAAAAATATATTGATCATTAATCATTAATCATAAAATGGATTAAAGCATTGCTCTAAAGTGGGCATTGATAATTTCCATTTTCGCTCGAATGCGTTTAAAATTTTGGGCTAAAATGGGCTTTACTTCGGCGCTAAAACATTAGATTCTCTTTCTCTAAAATGTCCTAACAATGCGCTAAAATGTCCTCCACCGAAACAGATACAGATATTAATTTGAACTAGATTCGATAAAAATCTGTTAAGATATTGTATCAAAATTATGATAATTAGAAATGAAAAATTATAAATTTTATATATCAGATCCCTTTTGCACTGATTGTGCATGGGTTTTCTCTTCTAGATCTCGCGCATGGGTCTTTGTTTTTAATAAAAAGTGTGCAAATAAAATAAATATTGAAACAAACATATAAAGAAAAATGCAAGGATGAACTTAAGGATGTTTCATTAATCCTTGTATGTGCCCATCGAAATTGATAAAGAAGCATGCCAGGATTTTGAGGAGGGGAAGCATTTTTTATCCTTGCATGTTCCCATGTCCCTAGAAACACACTATCCATGTGCATTCTTTCTGATTTGAAAATGTGCAGCATAAATTGATCCTTTTTCTATTATAATCGTTCGTTCTAAGACACCAGGTCCCATGAACTGAATAGAGAACTTCAAACTTCAAATAATAGATAAAAGGGGAGGGTGAGGGTTTCAGACCTGTTAAGAAAGTTTTGAATAAGCATTCAATGACATATTTGTCGCTGGACGTCAGATAAACAATGTCTCAATACACAAAAAAATGCGCCAATGTTGTTTCAATCAATCTCATTATTATAATTAAATCATACTACTGGTAGAGAAATTAACAATTTGTTATATCAAATTGACAATTTGTGTTATTTCTAATTGATAATCTGTTATATCAAATTGATAATTTGTTATATTAAATTCATATTTTGTTATATCAAATTCATAATTTGTTATATCAAATTCATAATTTGTTATATCAAATTCATAATTTGTTATATCAAATTCATAATTTGTTATATCAAATTCATAATCTGTTATATCAAATTCATAATTCGTCATATCAAATTGGAAAAAGTTAATTAGCATGGCACGTAAAGGCTTCCGTAATTTGCGACGGTTAGGCACTACATGTCAAGTTTTACAGAACGTTACGTCAAAACAAGTAAAACCAGGTGCTCCGCAGGGCGCAGCTTTATACGACCGCAGAGGTCGAACCCTGAACAGTTGGGGCAAGTATGGACAAAACATTCAAGCGTGATACAGCTCTGAATTTGGATTGTGATCAAATTTTTGACATTACATGGTTTTTTTTTTACACAAAACAAATGTCAAGATTTTACAAATCAATTAAAGATTTCTTCTTTAAACTTTTTAAATCTAAAATTAAATAGTTGACACAGCATAGGTTTCTGACACAGAATGAATGTGGTCTAATGAACTTAAAATTTTTTTTTTGCCTTTGAGCAATTCACTATGCTGTTGAATATAAATCCTCTCAAAAAAATATTTGAAGAAATTTTCTTTTTATTTATGAAATCTAAAATGAGAAAAATTTAAACCCCCCCCCCTCCTTTTTTTCACATCCCTGTTTCCCTTTTTCCAAAACTGATATCAATTCAAATTTCTAATGGAGTTTGCAACAATAACTACTCTTTTAAATACATCATAAAATATTAAAATGTAAAATAAAGTGCTTGTTATCACTGAATGGTAAAGATTGGTTGGTAGTAAAAGTGAATATACATTGTTTATTGTATAAAACAATAAAAAAACTTCATCAGCAAAATTTTATATTGGCAAATTTCCAATGAAGTTATTTACATTAAGTTATTGGCAAATAAAAATAGAAAATGACATCATAGTCATGTCTGGCAAATGTCCAACATACATTATCTAAAAACATTTTAGATAAGATAAGGAAAAAAAGCTTCATCAGCAACATTTTATATTGGCAAATTTCCAATGAAGTTATTTACATAAAGTTATTGGCAAATAAAAATAGAAAATGACATCATAGTCATGTCTGGCAAATTTCCAACATATATTATCAACTACTATTCTATACAAAGAAAGATAACTCCAATTGAAAATTAATTGCTATTGCACAATATTGTGCAATTAGATATTTCTTGCTATTGTGCAATACTGTGCAATTGAAAATTTCTTGCTATTGCACAATACTTGATATGGAATCCTGATTTGGACCAACTTGAAAACTGGGCCCATAATCAAAAATCAAAGTACATATTTAGATAAAGCATATCAAATAAGCCCAAGAATTTATTTTTTGTTAAAATCAAACTTAGTTTAATTTTGGACCCTTTGGACCTTAATGTAGACCAATTTGAAAACTGGACTAAAAATTAAGAATCTACATACACAGTTAGATTTGGAATATCAAAGAACCCATTTATTCAATTTTTGATGAAATCAAACAAAGTTTAATTTTGGACCCCCATTTGGACCAACTTGAAAACTAGGCCAATAATTAAAAATCTAAGTACATTTTTAAATTCAGCATATCAAAGAACCTAACTGATTCATATTTTGTCAAAATCAAACTAAGTTTAATTTTGGACCCTTTGGACCTTAATGTAGACCAATTTGAAAACGGGACCAAAAGTTAAGAATCTACATACACAGTCATGACAGTTAGATTCGGCATATCAAAGAACCCCAATTATTCAATTTTGATGAAATCAAACAAAGTTTAATTTTGGACCCTTTGGGCCCCTTAATCTGTTGGGACCAAAACTCCCAAAATCAATACCAACCTTCTTTTTATGGTCATAAACCTTGTGTTTAAATTTCATAGATTTCTATTTACTTATACTAACGTTATGGTGCGAAAACCAAGAAAAATGCTTATTTGGGTCCCTTTTTGGCCCCTAATTCCTAAACTGTTGGGACCTAAACTCCCAAAATCAATACCAACCTTCCTTTTGTAGTCATTAACATTGTGTTTAAATTTCATTGATTTCTATTTACTTAAACTAAAGTTATTGTGCGAAAACCAAGAATAATGCTTATTTGGGCTTTTTTTTGGCCCTTAATTCCTAAACTGTTTAAACCAAAACTCCCAAAATCAATCCCAACCGTTCTTTTGTGGTCATAAACCTTGTGTCAAAATTTCATAGATTTCTATTAACTTAAACTAAAGTTATAGTGCGAAAACCAAGAAAATGCTTATTTGGGCCCTTTTTGGCCCCTAATTCCTAAAATGACGGGACCAAAACTCCCAAAATCAATACCAACCTTCCTTTTGTGGTCATAAACCTTGTGTTAAAATTTCATAGATTTCCATTCACTTTTACTAAAGTTAGAGTGCGAAAACTAAAAGTATTCGGACGACGACGACGACGACGACGACGCAGACGACGCAGACGACGACGCCAACGTGATAGCAATATACGACGAAAAATTTTTCAAATTTTGCGGTCGTATAAAAAGCATGGTGTGACATTATGACTAGACAAAAGTATAGTCGCTGACTGTGTCGTTAATTCTTCAGACATGTGATCGAAAATGGGTTCAAAAAAATCCTTGAACAGTAGATTTTAATGTTATATAGTATTTTTTGTGCTATTATAATTTCAAATTTTCCCCCTTCAAACCTGTATAATATGACTTATCATACTTGTAACAAAAATGTAAAAAACGGCGTTTTGTGACATTTTGACTAGACAAAAACAAAAAGATCGCGTTTATTTTTTTTCTCGACATTTTCTCTTAAAACTTCGACACAATTTTTTTCATACACTTAAAAAAATAGTTTTCACGTTTGGATAAAATTTCATATCGTAGAAAAGACTGTAACTGCCTATTACTTTTCATAAGACACTTAACAAATACGCCAAAAAGTCAGAAAACGGCGAGTGTGACATGTCAACGGATTTAATAAAATGAACAATTTAGGACATAATTTAAACAATACTTACTAATTGAAGACATATAAAGTTGTATATTTATTATATAATTTTGACACAGGAAGGGTTGATATGTAAATTGTGGTTTGGATCTGCAGCATTCGTTCGAATTTTAAAGAGCTCCAAAAAATATGCGAGATTTGGGTTTTGTGACAGAAATACAAATTTCAAAAAATCAGTAATTCTGACACGATCTTTTGAAATGTTGTAACAAAACTTTTTATTTTTTTTTCCTTATTATATACGGAATAAAAAGATATATCATTTTCGGAATAATCTATTTGAATTACCTTTTAAAATCACTCTTAACTTTACACCTATCCACATTTTTTTTCTATTTTCGGCTTGACCACAAAACAAAGTCAACTTTTCGTCCTGGTCAGACGCGTCCAGTTAACGATGACGTCATAAATAAAACATACACCATTAACACCAAAGACTACTCTTGCTAGGAGTACAACTTTTTTTTAATAAGTTTAAAAAATGACAAGAATAACTTCAAAGCAACGCTGATCATATGTCGCTGTGTTACTTGTCTACACGCTCAAAATCAGTGATATGATGGATCATTCGTTTAACAAAATTTGTAAGGGTTCCGCGGAACCCAGTGTCTCGCCTATTTTTTCTGTAAATCACAGGCTCAACAACAATGAGGAAAAAAATCAATAAAAATATTCCTCTTGTTACTATTTTATGATTGTAAGAAAATCTAAGTCCATTTGAAAGTAAATTACAGAAAAAAACAGAGTAATCTTTTTACAAACTTTACTTCTGGATACAATCTTATGATCATAAATAAGGTTATTTCCAAGTTTGGTACAAACCCAGGATAGTTTAAGAAAGTTATTTAAATTTTAAAAACTTTAACCACAGAGTGAATGTAATGGTTCCCTGCAGAAAAAACTAAGTCCATTTATAAGTAAAATACGGAAAAAATTGAATTTTATTTTTACAAAATTTTCTTCTGGATACTATCTTATGATCATAAACAAGCTTCTGTCCAAGTTTGGTACAAACCCAGGATAGTTAAAGAAAGTTATTAAAATTCTAAAAACTTTAACCACAGAGTGAATGTAATGTTTCCCCGCAGAAAAAACTAAGTCCATTTATAAGTAAAATACGGAAAAAATGGAATTTTATTTTTACAAAATTTACTTCTGGATATTATCTTATGATCATAAACAAGCTTCTGTCCAAGTTTGGTACAAACCCAGGATAGTTTGAGAAAGTTATTAAAATTCTAAAAACTTTAACCACAGAGTGAATGTTTTGTTTCCCCGCAGAAAAAACTAAGTCCATTTATAGTAAAATACGGAAAAAATGGAATTTTATTTTTACAAAATTTACTTCTGGATACTATCTTATGATCATAAACAAGCTTCTGTCAAAGTTTGGTAGAAATCCAGTATAGTTTAAGAAAGTTATTAAAATTTCAAAAACTTTAACCACAGAGTGAATATTTGTTGACGCCGCCGACGACGCCGACGACGACGGAATGTAGGATCGCTTAGTCTCGCTTTTTCGACTAAAGTCGAAGGCTCGACAAAAATGAATAAAAGTATTGATTTTAAGGCATATTCCATTTCTACTTTTAATTACGCTCATTTTGATATATACATTTATATAGTTATCAATTCCGAAACTTCTAAACAATGCAATAAAGGCGAACTGGAAAGCAAAACCCGTATTATCACCAACACCGTACGCGACGTCTATCTCTTTTCAGTTTTTCTCTTTTGATTTGCTACATTTTGTGTTATGTAAAGTGTTTTTGTAGCGTACTATACAAAGTAACCCGCTGTTTGAAAGTCATAAATCGAGATCCAAAAAAATCCGATATATCATACGATATGAATGTGGTCATTGTAGTTGAGATCTGCAAACGTTGAAATCCTCGTTTTTTGGTCTCTGCATGTAGTCTGGTTGATAGTTGGTTCAATATAACACTTCTCCTTGTTGATCTTATTATTATTGCGATATATTTCACATTTGAACTATATTCCTTGTTGCGATTATAAGGAATATTTCGACCATTTTAATTGAGATATTATACCGATATATAAAATTGATAAAATAAAAACATTAATTTAATGTTTAGAAAGTTGGGACTATTGGAAAACGTAGATGACAAAAAAATATTCCTAAAAGGAAATAACCTTAGACTATGGAACTACCTGTAAAAGTATGTAACATTATTGTACAATTTTATAAGTCCTTGTCATGCATCCTAGCTATTTATCCTCTTTTGATGTTATGACAACATTTACATAAACATGGATAAAATTAAAACAACATTGACAATAACATGTAAACATTTCATTGAGGTTAAATATTCTAGTCTCCGATTCGTTTTTGTAACATAGTTTTAATGTTGACATTTTCTTTCTTCAGCGATTAAATTAGTGCAAGTGTATCATTGGTTAGTAAAAGCCTATATAAATTAAAATCTGGATTCTTCAGAGGATTATTGTATTCCATTTGAATTAAATTTGCACTACATACAAATCTAGCTATAGGAACATGGATCTTACTCTATGGAAGTCGGTATTTATTTTTCTGGTTACTCTAAACACATTTACTACAGGTAAATTTTGTTTTATATAGACATAAGAAGATTTCTTATTCTACTTGTACCATTTTGCGGCAACCATCAACAAACTGATTAGTTTGTCACTTTTTGGATGCGCATGTAAAGATGTGGTATGATTGACAATGAGACAACTCTCCATCCAAGTAACATTTTGCAACAGTAAACCATTATAGGTCAAAGTATTTATTGACAAAAATGTATAAAAACAATTCAATACATACCAACATGAAGTGGTGATTGTATGGTCTTCAACCATGAGCAAAATCCATATTGTAAAAGAAGCTATACAAGTAAAGGTTGAGATATGACAAAATGTGAAAAAAATAAAACAAGAAAAAATACCAGCCTGATTTAGGATCACACAAGTATTAATGATATACAGCAAAAAATAAAATACCAATGAAGTACAGGGACCTGACTAAGGACAGACATAGATAGCTCAGTCTAGCCCTTACCTGAGACAGTGATACATAATGAAAACATAAGAACACTTTCTAAAAATCAAAAGGAATGGGTTGAATCATCAAATCGTGCGAAGCACAAAAATCAAATAACAAAGCGACAGAGCGAAACAACACACAGTACAGATATCAGATTTACTGAAAGCTAGTTCAGAACAGATCACAACTTAATTATATAATTATCAATCGGTACGCATCCAACAGATTGATTTAAATGACGTCTCAAACAGAGAAAAGCATGTTATTGTATAATAGCAAATATCAGTTCCGCCCGGGTTTTATACAATACGGGTCTTCAACACATTTTTTGATCGCAGCTTTGCTAGATTTGTTTGTGTTTGTTAGCATTTGGCCACTTATGTTATCTGTCTGTTTATTTGGTAAAAAACTTTTTCGGAATTTTGGTCCTCAATGCTTTTCAACTTCGTACATTATATTATTTGGCCTTTTAAACTTTTCGGATGGGATTGTCACTGATGAGTCTTTTGTAGACAAAACGCGCGTCGGCGTAAATACAAAATTTAATCCTGGTATCTGTGATGAGTTTATATATAATATATGTTTACATAGTTACAACTTCTCATCACAATTAGTGTCACATTCACTTATTATGTCTGTTTGGGTTACTCCCGCAATTGTGTCGATACATGCCGGGAACTGAACTTTAACCCACGGCGATACAAATGGGAGGTTTAACTAGCTAAATAATCAGGGTTAATCCATAATTCCCTTCTGAAAATTACCAAACCAAGTCAAGAATATGACAGTGTTTAATACTTGTTCCGTTGGTCAATTACGGTTGATTGTCAGTTTTATGGACTTCCAACTTTTCAATTTGTCTTTGGGTTCTGTACCCATTCGTTTAACTTCTTTAAGGACTATCAGTTTAGAGCTTTTTTTGGAGTTTGGAATTTGTGTAATTTAACATTTTAGACCCAGCCATTCCGGTTAAGGAGGCTCGAGGGTATAAAAATTTCAGAAAAAAATATTTAACATTTTTTTTTTCATTACAAATTTTATTTATTACTTTATCAGTTGTTACTTTATCATATGTACACAAATCATTCAAACAATTCAATTCATTTTGGCATCAGATGACTTTTTAAATGTATGTTTCACTAAAAAAAACTCCGAATTATCTCCCTTTGGTGCAAAAATACCATTTTTTTGCAATAGAATTGAAAAATCTGTTTTAAATCATCGGTGACCTATATTTTTATTATTATTATTTTCAAATAAGCTGTACTTAAACTAAAATATTGTAAGATAGCGATTTCGGTAATTTAGTTCTTTTTTTATTTCGATATAACCTCTTCTATTTTTCTCCTATTAGTTCAACAGAAAAAAAAGTACTTTTACAAAAATGTATGCTTCTTTCGAAGGTAGATTGTGAGCGTAAATGAACGATGACCTCATTTTTTATTTTATTTTTCTATTAAAAATAAGATAAAGTTCATTTATAGAAAAAAATAGCGAAATTCTATATTAAGAAAAAAATTTGATTTAGACCCGCGACCCCTCATAACATTTGAATGCTTCGAAGTCGAACCACGATCATTATTTTCTTTAAGTAATATGTTGATCCTTTTGGGGAAAACAAAACGTGAGCAGTTTCATTTTAGAAACCGTTCACAAATTTAAAGGGGCACTAGCTGTCAAATTCATGGTTACCGATTTGACTCAAATTCTCATATTTGATTTATAACAATGTAAAACATTTAACCAAACTATCAAAAGTCTAAAATAAACAGTTTATAGAGCATGGGGTAGATAATATATAGGTTCGTTTCGTGTGTACTTTAGTCCAGACGCCATCTAATTAACTATCGATTTGACCTCAGATGACCATATAAGCGATGTAAACATAAATAAAGATATGAATAGATTAAACCAACACGTGCAATTTGATTTGTATAGGTTTGTTTGATTTTATTTTATAGATTAAAAATAGATGCTTCTCATTGTTTTTAACCGTAAAAGAATGATTTTATGTGCATCGAATTAGTAATCAAATGATTTACCGTAGTTTCACTTTCATTGTTGACATTCTTTTTCTTTAAATAACCGGTACACGTACAATGCATGCGTTGTCAATCTCTAGCTAGGGGTTAAATTGAAGTCTACATGAATACGGATTTAAAGAGGTCGACTCATTCACTTGCAAGTGAATAACTAATTAGCAATGTTTCTCAGCGTAATTTGACAAAATTGAACCTTTTTGCTGCAAAAAGCGAATTGTTATTTCACTATTTCACTTTCATTATTGATTGAACAGAAAAAAAATTAAAATTTAGATTTTTTATATTTCTCGTAGCTAGTGCCCCTTTAATTGGCGTCGTATTGATTTGCCTATACAATCTGACCTGTAGTTGATTCCTACTACATTAATTGGACTTTGGCGGAGAGAAACTGTTGTCTCGTTGCCAATCATGCTAGATCTTCTTATTTTGAACAGATATATCCAGTCGAGAGAATGTTAAATTTCGCGAGCCGTAAGGCCATTACCCTCAAGAACATGCTATATCTGTTTAATTACACCGAATGTTAATATTCAAAAAGCATCGTGATCGTGACGTTACAAGCGTCCAGTCGGATAGAGTATTTTTTGGCAAATACCACGACAGAAAAAAAGGCATATCCTTTTTGCATATACCCCGGCGACGTTAAAAATGAACGATATTCATTTGATAACAGTAAATTGGTGAAAAATACACTGGCTATCAACCAATCAAAACCCAGGATTCTTATATAAGGTGTAATTTCAATTATAGTAATTTTCATTCTTAGTATTCTCGAATCTTTTGTTGTCTGTAAAGACAATCTAAAATCTAATTGGTCTCATCGAAAGAATATAGATTGAAAATGAACTTTACAAGAAGCAAAATCAATGTAAACATTAAACAGTATCTCGTAATAGGCTTCTATGTGATTTCTAAGACATGACTTAGCTTTGATTGTTCTTTCTTTGATCGTTTTCCATGTGACTTTTATTTTTTAGATTATAAACATGACAAATTTTAATAATCTGTTAAAATTGTTTGAATCAAATACCAATGCACTATTAGCAGAATTATGATAATGTTAACATGATAACAAACGTAACGTAGAAGAAGAAAGTCAACTAATTAGGGTATCATCGGTTTTTACCTATTCTACTGCAACATATTTAATATATACACACTGACGTACGCATTTCTTTTTAAAATGATAAAGAAGTTAGTGCATTCTTTATTTCAGCATCTGTTGATCCCAAATGTATAGCTAAAGCAAACAGAGGCGATTGTCAATTTTACCAATGTTTTGAACAGCAGAGACAGTGTGGTAAATCTGGTTATCTTATTGGATATGGCTACAAGTACTGTAACAGATTCAAAAGTTTTTACTCGAGTTTTACCACAGCTGGGAAAAATTGGATCAACTGTGTGAGGCCTTGTTTAACAAAAGCTCTGATAGGAAAATATGAAGAATCTTTGGGGCCAGGACAGAAATGTAATCAACTGAAGACGTCCGCCTTTGACACACATGTCAAGTGTTATCTGGATTGTGGATTCTGTAAAGTCTATACATCTAACCTTTCAGGATTGCGTAAAGTTCTGAGTTTCACGGATCTTCTTTCAGTAGATTCATTGAAACAAATCATAAAGGTTGCAAAAGAGTGCATTTTTGGTTAGATTGAAACTGAAATTATTTATCCAATAAAGTAATAAATTCTGTATTCTCTGTTAAATCAACTTTCTTTCAGCAAAGGAAACACTACCACAAACTCACAGCTGCAAGACCAACAACTCTATCTATCCTTCAAACGAATACATGAAATCCTTCTAATTTACTGATTTCACTCCCGGTTTTTAGTGGAGTTCGTGTTGTTTCTTATTTATTATTTATAACTGTTGATGTAAATGTCCTTTGGTTTTGTGAGTCTTTGTTTACTCCTTGATTTTGATTGTTATTGAATTAAGACTTAAAATTATTTATACAGCCATCTATACACGATTTTCTGAACTGTTGGCATATTATGTTTAGACTACACTAAAGATGAATTTTCTTATATGTACCCTTAACACACTGAATGTTGACCACATTTCGATAGGCATAGCTATGACTTTAAAAATGCACGGTCGAAACAATTTTAAAGGGCATGGTAATAATAATAGCTTGCAAGTCAATTTACAGCTGAAACTTAATGATCGTGTCAAAAATAACCTTAATTCTTTAACATTTAAATGTATTTCCTCTCTGATATTGTTGAGAACTAGTTTCAAATTTGCGGTCCTTTTATAAAGTGGACACTATATGAAAAGTCAAAAGTACATGGTCTGCAATTGTTTTAGCATACTCGTATCTTATTTCCATGGAGATTATTCGACCCAGTACCTTCGGTCATGATTTATTGACTTGAAATGTTTTGCATAGTTTCTAGTCAAGCAATGCCATTAATATTTCAACATTTGCATTTTACTTCCAATCGAAATAACATAAAATGTGCATGATATCTCTGTGTCAAGTTTATCCTAAAACAAAATTTATATGAAATGCTGGCAGATCTATACAAATAGTAGATATTGTTCTTGTTAAATTCCTTACCTACTTCTTTAAACAAATGGTAGAATGAGACAATTGAGAGCTTATCATGCTCTATATATGGTATGTTTTTTTAAAGATCATATTTCAGTAATTCTCAATGGATTAGCAAAAGTGTACTTTAGAAGGTTGCTTAATAATTCATACATGTTCAGGACAAATCTAAGAACAATATCTTCAAATATACAAATTGGTTTTGCCCTTTTCAACTGATTTTTAAAGTATGCGTTTATGTTGTACTATTACACCATTGTCACATGTTAGATGAAGATTTGCATGTCTTCAAAATAGTTTAACCCGCCACATTTTGTATGTGCCTGTTATTCATTGTTTTTTCTTAGTTGCTGTTTAGCGTATTTTTTTTTCATTCATTAATAATGATCTTATTTTGTACATAAATTAGGAAATTAGTTTTCTTGTTTGAATCATTTTACATTTGCATGTCATTTCAGTCCCTGTACATGTGTATAGACCTTACTGTCTGTGATTCAAGAAGTCACAGAAACAATATTCCTGTTTAAATGAATGCTCAGCTCTAAGAAATATTCAATAAATATTTAACCAACACATTATCTTCTTATCAATATAATATTAATAGTTGAAATGGGTTTTATAAATACACAAAACAAGATAACAAGAAAAGCTTTTTAAAATTTAATTTTTAATGCACCAGCTCTTTACCATTTTATTGTTCTTTTTGAATATATCACAATCATTTTCAATCACTTTCTCAAAGTCAGTGATAAAAATTATAAATAACAAAGCAATGATCATGTAAACATAAATAATGTGATTTATCCAAAACTTTCTGATATAATGAGTTGCATTCATTTTAGTTTTATACAAATTACAAACTTTATGTTCAATGAACATTCAAAAAGCAGCACAATTGTTTTAAACTTTAAATCTAATTGAAACTCATGGAAAAATTATGGTAACTAAAAACGTTCACTATTCATTTAGAAAATTTCATCATGTTCATATTCTTGCAAAAATTCTTTTTCAAAATGCTTAATTAACCCTGAATATTTATGTACTGATTCAAAATCTGATTAATAAAATATCCATAAAAAACTTAATTACAGAGCTTTACAATAGGGACCAGTATTGTTCTAAATTAAAAATGAAATTATCCTAGTTTGCACAGATAAATCCTGTTAACTAAGCTTCCATCTAAAAATATTTTATTACATTAATAATCAATGTTTTAAACTGTGTGTATTGCACAATAACTTAAATATATATATAGTCATGTTAATAAGCAGTAGATTGATCTCATAGTACATGGAACAATCAACTGTTTCATTTTCCAGAGTCAATATTGTGAAAGATGAAGACCAAAATGTGACCTCATCATATATTTTCCTTTAACTACTGTAATTCCTGAAGGTATTTATGTTCTATGTTTTGTGTACATAAAAAATGGTGACAAAATCTGAATATCTGATTTTTTTTAACTATCAATGCAATCATTACCCAAAAACCTTGCATAAGTATATCTGTTACAAAGTTTCAAAAACAGTAATTTCAAATAATCAGACAAAATGCACTCTGTTTGTCATAAACTTGTCTAAGTAAATTGATTGATCACTTGGGGCTCTAAGTTTTGTAATCAAATACAACAGATTGCCATGATGTTTTATGAAAGTACTAAAATTGCATAAAAATTACATTACTATCTAAAACTTGCATACATTTCTTTATATTCTTGCAACTGTAAGTTCAATTTAAAGTTAAGCATCAGCTACTAGTATTAAGTCAATTGTGACTCAAGTGAAAACAAATCTTACTTAAGTTGTCTTCATGATTTGCTTTCAAACTTTATCCAACAAACAACCTTAGATACAAACACAGAGCTACATCATATATAAAATCTGTCAAGAAAACAGAATAACATCACAAAATTATAAATTTCAATTTTCTGGTCCAGACGTTAGTGAAGTCTCAGATTCCTCGGTAATTGTCTCATATCCAGATTTTGGATTGGTCTCTGCATTCAACGTCTCTCTCTGTGCTTCTGTTAATTCTGCAATTGCTTTATAAAAGTCTGAAAAATCAACATATGGTTCAATTTTACCGTCTTCATCAAGTTCTAGTTTTGCGCATTGGTAAAATCGACTCGGAAACCTGGTATCTCCACTACTTTGTGTTGATGATTCTGTACTGGTACCTCCATTACTGGTATTTAAAGTGGAGTCAGGTAAGGTTGATGCTAGTGTACTTGTTGTGGTTAGCATGATGTCTCTAGGTGGTGACCTCTGTTTTGTAGGAGTAGGAGTTCCTGCTGGGGATTGGGAACTGCTGTGATCTGACAGTTCTATACTTAAAGATGGAGTCAGCGGTAAATGACTCGGGATTCTTGCTGGAGTGGGTGGAGATAACGGATTATAAGGTCCAGTTCGGTTTGGTGAATTAATTGCATTTGCCAATGGATAATTAAAATTTCGAACCAGTAGAGTTATGTCCCCTCGTTTCTTACACAAACTCTTTATTTCTGGGGTGCCAGTCATATATGCATCATGATGCATTCTCACAACCTTGTCAACGACAGCCTGTGCCACACCGTGCAGTGTGCCCTGAATTGAAAACTCTGCTGCCACCATGCGAGCCACTTCAACATTGACACGATCACACTGGATGGCATCTTGTAAGGCTTGATATAATCCATCTGACATGATAATCAGGAAACTGGAGGACTTGTCTAAAGGTATACCTCCATGAACAAAGGGATCAGCAATCACTGGTTCCCTGCTTGCATCCCTGAAAAATAATTGAAAAGCAACTTCAGAATATTGATGATTTGTTATTAAATCAGCAGATTTATTCAATGCATAAAAATTATTAATCCAAAGTAGTTTTTTAAATCAAAATAGGCCCAAAAGACAATTGCAGTTTTTTGGAATTCATAATCTTTTTGTACCAGGTACATTTACTTACAATTTTGTTAACTTAAAGTTTATTATTCTACCACATTTGATGTGTTTGAGCTTTTGATTTTGTCATTTGATAAGGAACTTTCCATTTTGAATCTTGCAATTCAGTATTTTGGTTATTTTATTTTTTCCCAAATGAAAATGTTTATAAAACTATTTTAAGGGAAGTAACTTTTGTAATGAATGAAGTCCAGAACCAAGTATACATACAGCAATAGATCAATATCTTTATATCCGCCTTTCACATGATAATCTCCTAGACATATTGTACTGTCCGAACTTCCTATCAGTCTATGTTGCTTCAGTTTCTCCATGTCTAGACCTAACAATGTCATCCTGTTACATTCCTCCTCATTGACTAACGAATGGTCCACGGACAACTGCATGACCCGAAGCATGCCCTCTTGGTCAGTGATGCATAGCAAGGCCCTTGTATCATCTACAAAAAAATTGCAAAATGTCTGTTAAATTCTGTTGTTATTTTGGATTAATTTAGACCCATATTCTTATCTTTCTTGTGGAATACTACAGACTTTTAGTTAAATTACTTTGAATGAATGTAATGAAAAAAAATACATCAAAATAGTAAAATGTTCTCCAACTACAAAAAGTAATAGAAACAAATAAATACATGATAGCCTTGACTACCAAATCTTTTTATATTCCACAAAAAGAA
Organism: Mytilus galloprovincialis; assembly: GCF_965363235.1. Classification (NCBI taxonomy): domain Eukaryota; kingdom Metazoa; phylum Mollusca; class Bivalvia; order Mytilida; family Mytilidae; genus Mytilus; species Mytilus galloprovincialis. The sequence continues at coordinate 2,085,304 of NC_134846.1, read as the reverse complement.
AATATAAAAATATGTACAGTTTTTTTTAAAAAGTGTGCCATAAATGATTAATCTTTAAAAATGATAAATGCTTAAAAAATTTAGTTTTCATAATAGATCATAAAAGCAGAGTATTTGCGGGAAGGTGATGTTTTATTTTTGGGATTATATTATCAAGATAAGTAGATAACAGAAAAAAACACCCAGCTTGCAAATTTTTACAACAATACAACTCTCATGAACAAATTAATTTTTTTTGTTTTCCTCTTTTAAATACTTGTCTATTGCTTTTGATTTTACGTCCTTAATTACTTTAATTTAAACCAAAACTCTGTAAACTATTCTTCATGCAAGCCGTCAACAATTTTTGTAGAGCTATTTCAAGAATTACATTGTCTTTTATAACAAAACATCATTTTCAGGACGGTTCTATTTAAATGTATGTCATACATGGTTGGGTCAGAAGGGATTTCCAATATCCCAAAACAATTTACATATTCTATTTAATAATTTTACCTTCATCAAATAAACATACAAGACTTTTTTTATGTTCCACCACCCATAATTCATATTTTCATTTGTAACAGAAATGTTATTGTGGTGTCAAACATATTTTGTGGAAAAGTTCAAATACCCCTTACTGAAATATTTTTACCCATAGAAGGATTTTTACCTCTGGTAGTTGTAACTGTATTGTGGTCTTTTCAGCAATACATGGTAATTTTCATTACAGGGTATAAGTCACTATGAATTAATGCAGCTGGATGAGTATTGCTAAAGTTAGAGCTTGCATTCAGATATTTGATGTTTACATTTGTATTCAGATTTTCCTATCACAATAATAAATCCGTATCTTTGTACCTTCTTTAAAAATCACAACCATCATGATAAATGTTCACAATACCTTCAGGAATTTGCCGTTTCAGATCTAATGCATCCTGGGTAATATTTTCAAAGTGTACACCAAAATGTTGTGATTGGTTCAAGATGTAATAAACAATGGAAAATGATGTAAAATTATTTTCATTTTGGGGTACGAACAATGAAATTACCAATGATTTTTCAGATTCTGAAACGGCCAATCACAGTAGTTGAAGGGAAAGATGAGGCCACATTTTGGCCTTCATCTTTCAGAATGTTGACTGTTGAAAATAAAACAGTTGATGGTTCCATCATAACTTCCATGTACTATGAGATGAATTTACTTCATTTTCACAGGACTATATATTTCTCACTTGTTGTGCAATACATATAGTTTAATAACTTTAGATTATTATATGATTATACCTTTTTAGATGTAAGCTTAGTTGCCAGGATTTATCTGTACACACTAGGATTAGTGTGTACACATTTTTAATTTAGAAAAATACTAGTCTCTATTATAAAGGTCTGTAATTAAGTCTTTAATTAATAAGATTTTGGGTCAACACATACATATTCAGGGTTACTTTTGAAAAAGAATGTTTGCAAGAATATGAACATGATGGAATTTTTCAAATAAATAGTGAACATTTTATAGTTACCATAACTCATCCATGAGTTTCAATAACATTTAAATTTTAAAAGAATTGTGCTGCTTTCTCAATATTCATTAAACATTAAGTTTGTAATTTGTATAAAACAAGAATGAATGCAATCCACTATATCAACAAAGTTTTTGATAAATCACCATATTTATGTTTACATGATATCATTGCTGTGTTATATAATTTTTATTACTGACTTTTAGCTTTGAGAAAGCAATGGGAAATAATTGTGACATTTTAAAACAAGAGTAAACATGGTAAAGAGCTGGTGCTTTTAAAAATAAATTTCAAAAAGCTTATGCTATTAACTTTTTTATGTATTACCCATTTCAAATATTAATATTATATTGATAAGAAGATAATGTGTTGGTTAAATGTCTATTGAATATTTCTTAGAGCTGAGCGTTCATTTAAACAGGGATATTGTTTCTGTGACTTCTTGAATCACAGACAGTAAGGTCTATACAAATGTACAGGGACTGAAATGACATGCAAAAGTAAAACGATTCAAACAAGAAAACTAATTCCCTGATTTATGTACAAAATAAGATCTTTATTAATGAATGAAAACACAATACGCTAAACAGCAACTATGAAAGACTAATGAATAACATGTACATACAAAATGTGGCGGGTTAAACTGGCACACTGTAAAAAGGGCTAAACCCATTTGTATATGTGAAGATATTGTTCTTGGATTTGTCGTGAACATGTATGAATTGTTAAGCAACCTTCTAAAGTACACTTTTGCTAGTCCATTGAGAATTACTGAAATATGATCTTTAAAAAAACATACCATAGAGCATGATAAGCTCTCAATTGTCTCATTCTATCATTTGTTTAAAGAAGTAGGTAAGGAATTTAACAAGAACAATATCTACTATTTGTATAGATCCGCCAGCATTTCATATAAATTTTGTTTTAGGATAAACTGTTGACACAGAGATATCAAGCACATTTTGTGTTATTTCGATAGGAAGTAAAATGTAAATGTTGAAATATTAATGGCATTGCTTGACTAGAAACTATGCAAAACATTTCAAGTCAATAAATCATGACCGAAGGTACTGGGTCTAATAATCTCCATGGAAATAAGATATGAGTATGCTAAAACAATTGCAGACCATGTACTTTTGAATTTTCATATAGCATGTATAGTGTCCACTTTATAAAATGACCGCAAATTTGAAACTAGTTCTCAACAATGTCAGATAAGAAATACATTTGAACATTTCAGAACTAAGGTTATTTTCGACACGATCATTAAGTTTCAGCTGAAAATTGACTTGCAAGCTATTATAATAATACCATGCCCTTTAAAATTGTTTCGACCATGTATTTTTAAAGTCATAGCTATGCCTATTGAAATGTGGGCAACATTCAGTGGAGTTAATGGTACATATAACAAAAAATCATCTTTAGTGTAGTCTAAACATAATATGCCACAGTGAATATCAACAACAGTTCCAAAAATCGTGTATATACATATATATGGCTGTATAAACAATTTTACGTCTTAATTCAAGAACAATCAAATAAATTCTGTTTCATGGCAAAATTTAACACATAATTCTAATTCATGGCAAAATCATAACCCGTTTGATAAGTACAAAATACGCTAAGAAAAGCAACGCGAACCTATATTTTTGGGACCAAAAAATACTGTCCTAATAACTTTTCTTTAATTCTAGCAAGGTTTCGTTAAAAAAATCAACTTTCTAAAGTCTGTATCTCGAAAACGGCTACCATTGTCGCCAATGGGGAAATTAATTGTTTATTTCAATCTTTAAAGGATAGATAGAGTTGTTTGTCTTGCAGCTGTGTGTTTGTGGTAGTGTTTTCTTTCCTGAAAGAAAGTTGATTTAACACTCAACAGAGAATACAGAATTCAATATTTTAATTGGATAAATAATTTCAGTTTCAATCTAACTAAAAATACATTCTTTTCCAACCTTTATGATTTGTTTCAATGCATCTACTGAAAGAAGATCCGTGAAACTCAGAACTTTACGCAATGCTGAAAGGTTAGATGTATAGACTTTACAGAATTCACAATCCAGATAACACTTGACATGTGTGTCAAAGGCGAACGTCTTCAATTGATTACATTTCTGTCCTGTCCCCAAAGATTCGTTATATTTTCCTATCAGAGCTTTTGTTAAACAAGGCCTCACACAGTTGATCCATTTGTTCCCAGCTGTGGTAAAACTCGAGTTAAAACTTTTGAATCTGTTACAGTACTTGAAGCCATATCCAATAAGATAACCAGATTTACCACACTGTCTCTGCTGTTCAAAACATTGGTAAAATTGACAATCGCCACTGTTTGCTTTTGCTATACATTTGGGATCAACCGATGCTGAAATAAAGAATGTATTAACTTCTTTATCATTTTTAAAAGAAATGCGTACGTCAGTGTGTATATATTAAATATGTTGAAGTAGAATAGGTAAAAACCGATGATACCTTAATTAGTATATTTTCTTCTTCTACGTTACGTTTGTTATCATGTTAGTAATCTGCTAATAGTGAATTGGTATTGGATTCAAATTTTCAAGTTTTATCAAATTATTAAAATACTGCTATATTTGTAATGTTTGTAATCTGAACAATAAAGTCACATGGAAAACGATCAAAAGAAAGAACAATCAAAGCTAAGTCATGTCTTAGAAATCCCTTAGAAGCGCTTTACCCTGTCGGAGCACTTGAGATCACCCCCAGTTTTTGGTGGGGTTCGTGTTGCTGAGTCTTTAGTTTTCTATGTTGTGTCTTTTATACTATTATCTGTCTGTTTGTCTTTTTATTTTTACCCATGGCGTTGTCAGTTTATTTTCTACTCTCCCTCTGGTATCTTTCGTCCAGCTTTTACAAGATACTGTTTACTGTTAACATTGATGTTGCTTCTTTAAAAGTTTTATTTTCAATCTATATTCTTTCGATGAGACCAATTGAATTTTAGATTGTCTTTACAGACAACAAAATATTCGAGAATACTAAGAATGAAAACTACTATTGAAATCAGAAGATCTAGCATGATTGGCAACGAGACAACAGTTTCTCTCCGCCAAATGACGTAGTAGGAGTCAACTACAGGTCATCACATGACTTATGTATAGGCAAATCAATACGACGCCAATTAAATTTGTGAACGGTTTCTAAAATTAAGCCATTGTGGTGACGTCAGTCTATTCATTTACCGTGGATTCTTTTTCTAGAATCAACGCTTCCTAAATCTGTCGCTGAAATGGGCTCAACATATTAGATTCTTTTGTTTCCTTTGCGTGCCTAATTTCATTAAGTTTGAAATGACTAATTAACTGATTTCTGTTCACTAATGGAATTGTTTTGAAAACTGACCTTTAATTTTTGCGATTTCTATATGCTTTGAATGGGATTCGAACCCGTCCATGAATTCTGATACGTGTTACTGACATCAACATATCGACGAAACATCTGGGCTAACAATCGGTTACGATTTAAATGTCTAAGTCTGGCGTATTAAATTATAATCCTGGTACCTTTGATAACTATTTACACCACTGGGTCGATGCCACTGCTGGTGGACGTTTCGTCCCCGAGGGTATCACCAGCCCAGTAGTCAGCACTTCGGTGTTGACATGAATATCAATTATATGGTCATTTCTATAAATTTTCTGTTTACAAAACTTTTAATTTTTCGAAAAACTAAGGATTTTCTTACGCCCAGGAGTAGATTACCTTAGCCGTATTTGGCACAACTTTTAGGAATTTGTGGGTCCTCAATGCTCTTCAACTTTGTATTTGTTTGGCATTTTAACTGTTTTGATCTGAGCGTCACTGATGAGTCTTATGTAGACGAAACGCGCGTCTGGCGTATTAAATTATAATCCTGGTACCTTTGATAACTATTTACACCACTGGGTCGATGCCACTGCTGGTGGACGTTTCGTCCCCGAGGGTATCACCAGCCCAGTAGTCAGCACTTCGGTGTTGACATGAATATCAATTATATGGTCATTTCTATAAATTTTCTGTTTACAAAACTTTTAATTTTTCGAAAAACTAAGGATTTTCTTACGCCCAGGAGTAGATTACCTTAGCCGTATTTGGCACAACTTTTAGGAATTTTTGGGTCCTCAATGCTCTTCAACTTTGTATTTGTTTGGCATTTTAACTGTTTTGATCTGAGCGTCACTGATGAGTCTTATGTAGTCGAAACGCGCGTCTGGCGTATTAAATTATAATCCTGGTACCTTTGATAACTATTTACACCACTGGGTCGATGCCACTGCTGGTGGACGTTTCGTCCCCGAGGGTATCACCAGCCCAGTAGTCAGCACTTCGGTGTTGACATGAATATCAATTATATGGTCATTTCTATAAATTTTCTGTTTACAAAACTTTTAATTTTTCGAAAAACTAAGGATTTTCTTACGCCCAGGAGTAGATTACCTTAGCCGTATTTGGCACAACTTTTAGGAATTTGTGGGTCCTCAATGCTCTTCAACTTTGTATTTGTTTGGCATTTTAACTGTTTTGATCTGAGCGTCACTGATGAGTCTTATGTAGACGAAACGCGCGTCTGGCGTATTAAATTATAATCCTGGTACCTTTGATAACTATTTACACCACTGGGTCGATGCCACTGCTGGTGGACGTTTCGTCCCCGAGGGTATCACCAGCCCAGTAGTCAGCACTTCGGTGTTGACATGAATATCAATTATATGGTCATTTCTATAAATTTTCTGTTTACAAAACTTTTAATTTTTCGAAAAACTAAGGATTTTCTTACGCCCAGGAGTAGATTACCTTAGCCGTATTTGGCACAACTTTTAGGAATTTGTGGGTCCTCAATGCTCTTCAACTTTGTATTTGTTTGGCATTTTAACTGTTTTGATCTGAGCGTCACTGATGAGTCTTATGTAGACGAAACGCGCGTCTGGCGTATTAAATTATAATCCTGGTACCTTTGATAACTAATTATATATATAAATGAATGTATGATATATATCGGTACAACAGACACACGGGCTTCTACCTTTATATATACATAATAGGCAAACGAATAATATGAATAGGTAGCCACAAGGTTGCGTAGTTAAATAAATGAGTTTCAGGTACTTGTACGGACTTGTATTTTTAGGTTCGAATCCCTGAATTATCTTTGTTGTCTCTATTCTCTACTTTTCCAGTTTTTGTTCTTGTTTTGTATGTTATTGTGGATAATTTCTGTAATAAAACAAAGTTTGGTCGTTCATTTTTGGATTATTGTTGACTATTCCACATGTTAGAAGCAAAACTGATTCATTCTCATGATTTGTCGACTTTTGTTTTATAAATTAATATAATATGATTTCATTTGTTTTACTACATAATTTTACAACTGTTAATTCGTAAATTCCTATGCTAGAAAATCGTGATGTGCCAAAAATTTGGCTATTTGTTAGAAATTTCGGAAACATGTTTTATTCAAGTCTTTAAGGACAGACGTGTTGTGTTATAATATATTATTTTTATTTTTGTTTTAACCATTTAATTGTGATATTCAATTTATTGTAATGAATCGTTTGACACGATTACATAGTTATTTAAACTCACTTACAATACCTTCTAATTAAGAATAGGCGTTAATTATAAAAGACATTAAAACACAATAGTTTAAGTTATTGATACAATGGATAAGCGTTGATTCTTGAAAAAGAAACCATGAGCCCTGAGATCCATTGTATCTATATCACTGAAACTTCTCCTGTGTTGTTTTTCCCAAAAGGATCAACATATTACTTAAAGAAAATAATGATCGTGGTTCGATTTCGAAGCATTTAAATGGTATGGGGCTCGCAGGTCTAAATACATTTTTTTCTTAATATAGGATTTCACTATATTTTTCTATAAATGAACTTTATCTTATACTTAATAGAAAAAAAAATTTAAAAATGGTGTCACCGATCATTTACGGCTCACAATCTGCCTTCGAAAAAAGCATACATTTTTGTAAAAGTACTTTTTTCTGTTGAACTAATAGGAGAATAAGAGGTAATATCGAAATAAAAAAGAATTTTATTAAAGAAATCGCTTAAATCTTCCAATAGTTTAGTTTAAGTACAGCTTATTTGAAAATAATAATAAAAATTATAGGTCACCGATGATTTCAAACAATGTATTTCAATTTTATTGCAAAAAAATGGCATTTTTGCACCAAAGGTAGATAATTTGAAGCTTTTTCAGTGATACATACATTTAAAAAGTCATCTGATGCCAAAACCAATTTATTTATTTGAATGATGTTTGTATCATATGATAAAATAACAACTGATAAAGTTATAAATAAAATTTGTTATGAAAAAAAAATTGTTTCTGAAATTTGTATACCCTCGAGCCTCCTTAACCGGGATGGTGGGGTCTAAAATGTTAAATTACACAAATATCCAAAAAAGCTCTAAACTGATAGTCACCTAATCAAATGCCAAAATCAATAGCTTAAAGAAGTAAAACGAATGGGTACAGAACCCCATGGCCAAGACAAATTAAAAAGTTGAAAGTCCATAAAACTGACAATCAACCGCTATTGACCAACAGAACAAGTATTAAGTAACTGTCATATTCTTGACTTGGTTTGGGTAATTTTCAGAAGGAAATTATAGATTAACCCTGGTTATTTATCTAGTTTAATCTCCCATTTGTATCGTTCTGGATTAAAGTTTAGTTCCCACTTATCGACACAATTGCGGGAGTAACCCAACAGACATGATAAGTGAATGTGACAATAATTGGGATGAGTCGGAACTTTGTAAACATATATAAACTCTTATCGGGGCCTTTTATAGCTGACTATGCGGTATAGGCTTTGCTCACTGTTGAAGGCCTTACGGTGACTTATAGTTGTTAATGTCTGTGTCAGTTTGGTCTTTTGTGGATAGTTGTCTCATTGGCAATCATACCACATCTTCTTTTTTATATCATCACAGATACCAGGATTAAATTTTGTATTTACGCCGACTCGCGTTTCGTCTACAAAAGACTCATCAGTGACGATCAAATCCGAAAAAAGTTTAAAAGGCCAAAAAATGTACGAAGTTGAAAAGCATTGAGGACCAAAATTCAGAAAAGTTTTGCCAAATAAACAGACGGACAACATAAGTGACCAAATCCAAACAAACACAAATAAATCTAACAAAGTTGCGAAAAACAAATGTGTTGTATTGTTTTTAATTCTGGTGGAACTGATATTTGTGCATTATACAATAACATGCTTTTCTGTTTAAGGGGACTTGCGGGTATAACTATTCTCATTTTAAATAGAGGATTTCGTTATATTTTTTTATGAATGAACTTTGTTATATACTTAATAGAAAAACAAAATAAAAAAATGTGGTCACTGTTCATCTAAGCTCACAATCTGCTATCGAAAGACTTTATATACAATTTTGTACACTCGGGTACTTTTTTTCTGTTCAACTAATAAGAGAGGTAATATCGAAATGGAAAAAAGAATTATATTACAGAAATCGCTTAAATTTCACAATAGTTTAGTTTGAGTACAGCTTATTTGAAATAATAATAATAAAAAAAACATAGGTCACCGATGATTAAAAACGATATTAAAATTTTAATGCCAAAAATGGCATTTTCGCACCAAAGGGAGATAATTTGGAGCTTTTCCAAGGACATATACATTTTAAAAGTCATCTGGAGCCAAAACAAATTGATTGTTACAACTAATAAAGTAATAAATAACATTTGTAATGGAAAAAAATGCTGAAATTTTTGCTGAAATTTTTGTACCCTCGAGTCTCCTTACAACGTCATTTAAATCAATCTATTGGATGCGTACTGATTTATTATTATATAATTGAGACTGGAAAAGCTTGACTTATTTTAAAGTTGTGATCTGTTCTCAACTAGCTGTCAGTAAACGAGAGATTTGTGATGTGTTGTTTCGCTTTGTCGCTTTGTTGTTTGATCTTCGTGCTTCGCGCGATTTGATAGTTATCAAAGGTACAAGGATTATAATTTAGTATGCCACACGCGCGTTTCGTCTACATAAAACTCGTCAGTGACGCTCATATAAAAATATTTATAAAGCCAAACAAGTACAAAATTGAAGAGCATTGAGGATTTAAAATTCCAAAAAATTATGATGATCAGGGGTCAACCCTTTCCATTTGATTTGAAGAAAGTGTTCTTATGTTGTCATTATGTATCACTGTCTCAGGTTAGGACTGAGTTATATATGTCTGTCCTTAGTCAGGTCCCTGTACTTCATTGGTATTTTATGGTTTGCTGTATATTATTTATACTTGTGTAATCATAAATCAGGCAGTTTATTTTCTTGTTCAATTTGTATACATTTTAGAGCCTTAATTTGTAAAGCGTCTTTTACGGTATGGGTTTTGATCATTGCTAGATTATAAAGTCATCTATAGTTGCAAATATCTTGAACTTCGTTTTGGTGTGTGGCGAATTGATGTCCCGTTGTTTTCATAAATTTTTGTCAAAACATAAAACACAATTTACCTGTTGTAAATGTCTTGAGAGTAACTACAAGAATTAACACGGACTTCCACAGAGTAAGATCCATATCCCTATAGCTAGATTTGTATTTAGTGCTAACTTAATTCAAATTGAGAGAATAATCTTCCGGAGAATCAAAATTTTTCATTTATATATGTTCTTAATAACCAATAACTCACTTGCACTTATTTTAATCGGTTAAAAAAGAAAATGTCAAAATACAAATTATGTTACAAAAACAAATTTGCATGAGACCACAATACTTCATCTAAATAAAATGTGCATTTTTTAACGTTTTTCATGTTATTGTTCATGTTGATGCAATTTTATCCATGTTTATGTAAATGTTGTCACAACACCAATAGAGGATATAAATCGCTAGGATGCATGACCATGACTTGTAAAATTGTACAATAATGTTTACATCTTTCTACAGGTAGTATCATAATCTAAGATAATTTCCCTTTAGAAACATTTTTTTTCAAATTGTCCCAACTTTTTAAAGGGGCACTAGCTACGAGATATATAAAAACTAAGTAAGATTTGTTTTTTGTTCAATAAATAATGAAAGTGAAATAGTGAAAAAATTATTAGCTTTTAACAGCCAAAATGGTTCAATTTTGTCAAATTAAGCGAAGAAACATTGATAATTACTCATTCACCTGCAAGTGAATAAGTCGACCTCGTTAAATCCGTATTCATGTAAACTTCAATTTAACCCCTTGCTAGAGATTGACAACGCATGCATTAAAGAAAAAGAATGTCAACAATGAAAGTGAAACGGTAAATCATTTGATTACTGATTCGATCAATATAAAATCATTCTTATACGGTTAAAAACAATGAGAAACATATATTTTTAATCTATAAAATAAACTCAAACACGACCTTAAAAACTCCAATTGCACGTGTTGGTTTAATCTATTCATATCTTTATTCATGTTTACATCGCTTATATGGTCATCTGAGGTCAAATCGACAGAACCAGATAGCGTCTGGACTAAAATACACACGAAACGAACCTACATATTATCTACCCCATGCTCTGTAAACTATTTATTTTAGACTTTTGGTAGTTTTGATAAATGTTTTACATAATTATAAATCAAATATGAGAATTTGAGTCAAATCGGTGACCACGAATTTGACAGCTAGTGCCCCTTTAACGATTTAAATATTGTGTTAAAATTACATTGTTAGGCACACAGGCAGACATGTACATATATACATGCTCACATATATTATGTATATATAAGTACGTCTAAACCAGTGACAACTGTACGACAGATGTTATCAATCGGATTACTAGTGATGGTGGTAATAGGCTGAAAATACATTTCGTATACTTAGTAGTATATAAATCTTTTCAATATATATAATTATATATATGTTAGCGACAATAATTGAAATTAGGCATTAAGCGCTCTAATCCTAGGACTAAACTTAAGTCCTGAAAACTATGTCTAGAATATGAAAATGAGAGATTATAAAAAGAAATTCATTCAAAGCTAAACCACATTTGGTATATAATAAACTAGTAGGAACAATAATGACAATTCACTGAAGTAAGTTTGCAAGCATTTGCACCTACTGTTAGTCCAATATTTGTTAAGAGCAGAATTCTTTTGTATATGGACGGATTGAATGTTAATTCGGCGTACCTCATCCATGCAATAAGCATGCCAAAAAAAAATCAAACTATCTTTTGAATAGGGAGGTTTAGGACAATAACTCTGGCCAAATAATCATTAGTTCAGATATAACCAATATTGCAATTTCCCGCGCTATGTCAATTTGCTGTTTATTTGGCATCACAAATATTGTGTGCAAACTTCAATTGACGTAAGATTTCTAATAATTTGAAATAGTGTTGATTGACCTGGTGCACCATGAAACAATAGACATGTAGTTTCCATCTGACGTTGATTGTAAATCCCTTAAATCGACCTGTCCTCTTTTGTATAACTCTGTGGATCAATGTTTTATTTAATTCTACTCCCTTCCCTTTGCGCGTGTTATCATGTTACACTTTTAAGAATAAATAGTGCAATGGAGTGACGGAAAATGTTTGCAAAGCCATTATATGATTGCTAAGGTATACCGTCTTCAATACCACACAGTCCCTCTAGAAAAATAATAAACTTTGAAATTTCCATCCAATCCCTCTACAAAACATAAAAGAGGGACGAAAAAACAGAGGAACAGTCAAACTCATAAATTGAAAATAAACTGACAACGCTATTGCTAAAAATGAAAAAGACAAAAAGACAAATAATAGTACACAGAAACAACATAGAAAACTAAAGACTTAACAACACGAACCCCACCAAAAACTGGAGGTGATCTCAGGTGCACCTGAAAGGCAAGCAGATTCGCTTCACATGTGGCACCCGTCGTGTTGCTCATGTTATTACAAACCCGGAAAAAAGTCTAATTAGGTCACCTTCATGAAAAGTGAGGGAAATGTAGTTACGACGTAAGAAACATATCCGATATCATATGTGAAACGGGAATTCCATAACGGTCAACCAATTGCAAATCGTGAGTAACTTTGAAATTTTCCTCATCTTTCTCTTTTTATTAGTAACCTGTCTTTTGTACGTCCAATGGTGAAAAATGTCGTACCATTTTAAGTTGTAATAGTCTATAGATTGCTTCCTTTCTGGTGTCAAAATTTTAATGTTTGCCAAATGAAAGTCAGAACTTTGCCTTGAGTAAATTATTTTTTGTATCCCTTATTCAAATTGACATTCCATAAAGATTCGAGAAATGTGTTTTTGCTTAAATGCTAAATTTAGTAATAAGTAAAAAAAGACTAGATGGGAATTTAAGAAAACAATATATATTCAATCAAACTGATGGATAGACCATGCATGTGACTGGCAACAATTATATCTACGGTTATCTATTTGTGATCAGCCCACAGCGGCTCGATCAGTAAAGAGTGTTTTTTATTTGGATAATTGCAGCTAGAAGAAATAATTTCTCCTTTTCCAAACGATACTATTTTTGGTTAAAAACTCATTATGTTTGCAATACCGCAAAGAAATATGAGCAAGTTCTTCTTTGCATACAAAAAATTGAAATTCTTTTAAATGGATTTATTTTATTTTTTGGAATATAATTGTTAACATATTATTCATCAAGAATATTTCGCTGCATGTACATGTATTTTGAAAACAGGCATGAGTCGAAGTACATTGCAATGTACACAATGTTATACATTATATTACAATTACTTTGTTTCTTTTTTTTTTTAAGGAAAATGTAAAAAGTTACAAAAAATTGTTGTGTTACTCCATCAAGTGATTTATGTGAATTGTGAAAAATAAATGGAAAATGGAAAACTAACATTTAAATGATTATTTTCGTAGTTAATCAAGAAATCTTAATTTCTGTTTTTTTTTAAATCTCCAAGAATCTGTTAAAGATATAGTATTTGAAAACACCTATGCATGTAATGCAATGTAATACATGCAATTACACAACTTTTTGCTAAAGTAATGCATCAAATTACAATTACATGTAATGCAAAGCTTGCTGTATTACACAATGCAATAACTTAGAAAAATGTAATTTATCACCACACATAACAATAACAAATTTGCGTTACCCCATGACTGATGAAAGATAAAACAAAAGTTCCAAAGTTAACTTATTGCCTGAAATGTGTACTTTATGTTGAATATTCTTCTTCAGATTTCAGAAAAAAGCTTAATGCCTGAAAATTTCAGGCAATAACTTAATACTTTGGCGTTAGCTTAATGTACGGGATTTAAGCACAATTGATTATATCAATTATTGCCGCCAACATAAAACATTTGAGATTGAAAGTTTGTGTCAAAGATATTTACTCGTCTATTGTTTATTATAAATATGCAGACCATCAGATATGTTTGTTTCTTTGAGTTGTTCATGTTGTTGTCTCTATACGCTTCAAGGATATCCGACCATAGATTCCGCTTAAACGAATGCTTTTAGTTGTTATTAAATACTTAACATGCGAGATCATCCGCCGTATTCTTTTTATTTTAAACTTTATTTCTCAAAACGGTTTCGGTGGAATTCACAAATTCGTAATAAAAATATATATTACCCTTACACGTTACACCATCAATTTTTTTAAACTCACTTCAGTTGAGAAAATCGTCTTTTTTGCCTGAAGTTTAAAAAAGATATTAAGAACTTTAAAATAAAGTTCCAAAAGAAATTTAGTCTAAAGATAGAGTATAAAATCTATACTATTAAACGAGAAGACCTCATTTTGTGTGTCACATCTCTTCTTTCCACAATAAAATAATCAACACGCCTCTGTGTCCTATAGGTACAGTGCATAGTCGCATTTGTCATATATTCATATGATTATTCAGATTGAGTTATTTTTGGAGAAAAACGAGAAAAAAGGCATCCGGATATTGTTCCGTCATTGGACGAAATTTTAAGTCAGATTAGACTTCCAGTTTGCGTTTTTCATTATACTTTGAACATACACATACTACGAATTAAGTGTATTTTCAGAATTTTATCTGCTATCATCAGTGGCGGATCCAGAACTTTTCCTTAGGGGGGCCTGACTGACCTAAAAGGGGGGCTCCAGTCATGCTTCAGTGATTCCTTATATAATCAACCAAATGTTTCCCACGAAACGGGGGCTCGCCCCCCCCCCCCCTTTTGCATCCGCCTATGATCATTTTCAAGTTTATTATCCACGGCGCACAGAGTTTATTAAATAAAGAGGGTCTGTACACTATATCAATGACCACCATGGATCGATTAGTAAACTTAGAATTGAAAGTAAATACACTTTATTTATATAGTAATGAATGTTCATAATATATAGATAAGCGCTAAAATTGATACCTTTTCTAAAATTCTCCAGTCATTAAATCTTTTACAAAATTCATTGATTACAAAAAATAGAATATGTGGTATGATTGCCATGTTGAGACAACTCTCCACAAGAGACCAAAATGACACAGAGACAACTATAGGTCACCGTACGGCCTTCAAAAACGAGTAAAGCCCATACCGCATACTCAGCTTTAAAAGGTCCCGAAATCACAATGTAAAACAATTCAAACGAGAAAATTAGCGGCCTTATTTATGTACAAAAAATGAACAAAAAACAAACATGTAACACATAAACAAACGACAACCACTGAATTACAGGCTCCTTACTTAAATGTTCACAACATACTAAATGTATGTTCATATTGAAATTGATAGAAACCAAAAATTGGGAACTTTAAAAATAAAGGTAGAGGGATAAAAAAAAACATTTTCCTGTCCCCAATAACCTATGACTTATGATACTTTTGCTGAAATCCTCCAGTCATTCAGTATTTTACAAAAAATTTCCAACAACACTTTACATACTTTAAACTCCGCTCTGAATGCCCGCGATTTCGAGGGTGTGTTCTATTTAAGACATAAGTAGTATACCGGTGTTCAATAGTTATAAATCATTTACTTTAATTAAATCCGAGTCTCAAACCAAAACTGAGGAAACACATCAACTATAATAGGAAAACAACGACACAACAGAAACACTTAACTGCTACAAAAGCAAACGCCTACAAACCTGAAAACGGACTTTTAGATGAAAGACGAGAAGATAAAAAGAATAAAAATCAAATTAAAAAAAAATACTGACACATATTTCCATATTTGCATTTGAAACTCTCTTAAAGAATGACAGTTTCTTAACGAGATTTAACAATAACTATTGCCAATCTAAGTAATACAACATGTAGACAGAGTTTTGTGTCCTTGATATGATTGACGGTATACGGCAATGATACGTTTGGTGATTATATATAAGGAAGTTGTAGGTCATATATGTGATCTGTATCGAGTAACTTACTCTGTGTAAATCACATCCCAGTGTTGTTTCTATGTCTAATTGGAATTGTCTTTGATTTTTGTATGTACTCTCCAGCAGGAGAATAATTATAAATCGTTGTGATGAATATGGAAATAAACTGGCTTATAATGACAATAAAACCATTTTTTAATGTTATTTTTATCTGTGTTATATTTGTTTGGCTTCGAATATTTATCCTAAATAAAGGCAACAGTAGTATACCGCTGCTCAAAAGTCATAAATATATTGAGAGAAAACAAATACAGGTTAAAAACTAAAACCGAGGGAAACATCAACTAAAAGAGGAAAACAACGAAACATCAGAAACAAAGAAGTGCAACAAAAACAAACGACAATGCCACACACAGAAACGAACTATAAGATAACAACTGCCATTTTCCTGGCTTTGTACAGGACATTTTAAGCAAACATGGAAGGTTGAACTTGGTTTTGTGGCAAGCCAAAATGCAAGCTTTTATGACAATGTTAAATACTAGTATATAACTAACATGACAACATTACATGACAAGAATTAAAAAAAAGTAAAAATAAATGCAAGACCATTGAGGACAGAGAAATACAAATAAACAATGATTTATTGACTTGAAATGTTATGCCTAGTTTCTAGTCAAGCAATGCCATTAATATTTCAACATTTGCATTTTACTTCCTATAGAAATAACATAAAATGTGTTTGATATCTCTGTGTCAACAGTTTATCCTAAAACAAAATTTATATGAAATGCTGATGGATCTATACAAATAGTAGATATTGTTCTTGTTAAATTTCTTACCTACTTCTTTAAACAAATAATAAAATGAGACAATTGAGAGCTTATCATGCTCTATGGTATGATTTTTTAAAGATCATATTTCAGTAATTCTCAATGGACTAGCAAAAGTGTACTTTAGAAGGTTGCTTAATAATTCATACACGTTCAGGACAAATCTAAGAACAATATCTTCAAATATACAAATGGGTTTAGCCCTTTTCAACTGATTTTTATAGTATGCTTTTATGTTGTAGTATTACACCATTGTCACATGTTAGATGAAGGTTTGCATGCCTTCAAACTAGTTTAACCTGCCACATTTTGTATGTGCCTGTTATTCATTGGTTTTTGTTAGTTGCTGTTTAGCATATTTTTTTTTTTCATTCATTAATAATGCCCTTTTTTTGTACATAAATCAACTTGTTTGAATCGTTTTACATTTGCATGTCATTTCAGTCCCTGTACATGTGTATAGACCTTACTGTCTGTGATTCAAGAAGTCACAGAAACAATATCCCTGTTTAAATGAAATCTCAGCTCTAAGAAATATTCAATAAACATTTAACCAACACATTATCTTCTTATCAATATAATATTAATATTGATAATGGGTAATACACAAAAAAGTTAATAACATAAGCTTTTTGAAATTTATTTTTAAAAGCACCAGCTCTTTACCATGTTTACTCTTGTTTCAAAATATCACAATTATTTCCCATTGCTTTCTCAAAGCTAAAAGTCAGTAATAAAAATTATATAACAAAGCAATGATATCATGTAAACATAAATATGGTGATTTATCAAAAACTTTGTTGATATAGTGGATTGCATTCATTCTTGTTTTATACAAATTACAAACTTATGTTTAATGGATATTGAGAAAGCAGCACAATTGTTTTAAAATTTAAATGTAATTGAAACTCATGGATGAATTATTGTGAATGATGAATTATGGTAATGTTCACTATTTATTTAGAAAATTCCATCATGTTCATATTCTTGCAAAAATTCTTTTTCAAAATGCTTAAGTAACCAAAATCTTATTAATATAATTACCATAAAAAAACTTAATTACAGACCTTTTTAATCAGTCAGGAGCATTACTTAAACAAATAACATTTGAAGTTACCTATACAAGTAATGTTGAAAACGAGGCTAATATTTTAAATATTACTTATATAGGTAACTTTTCTAAATATTTTTTGTATAGGTGTCCAACTATACAGGGTTTAATAGCTTTAGCAAATTTTCACAGTCATCTGGTTATTTTTCCCATGAAATATAAAATCTAATCTTTCTGAAACACTAATTGCCTTTCTGACGCACTTATCTTTCATATCCACGCTTTTGGGTCAAAGATTGGTCTCTTGGGACTATTAAAATATCATTTTCTTCAAAAATCTTGAAGGTAGACAGATATAAATAGATAGAAACGTGTGAATTAGTTAAGACTTGATGTTACTTATAATTTGTAACCCAAAACAATTACATATGTTCCTTAAATAAGTCTTATTACTAATTCTTTCAAAGGTGTATAAAATAACTTATTCAAGTAATATTTTTGTCATTATTTTTAAAGTAACCCTTTATCTCTATACTCCTCCTAGATCTAATAAATTCTTCATTTTATAATATAAAATACTGCAAATATTCATGAAAACTACATTTAGTCCACGCTTCTATTGAAATTTAAAATAACTCTATTGAGTAATTTTATAATTTTTTAAAACAAAAATTACCTATATAAGTAACTAAAAAAAATTACTTGTTTAAGTAATGCCCCTGACTGATAATAGAGACTAGTATTTTTCTAAATTAAATATGAAATTATCCTAGTGTGTACAGATAAATCCTGGCAACTAAGCTTCCATCTAAATAGATATAATCATATAATAATCTAAAGTTATTAAACTATATGTATTGCACAACAACTGAAAAATATATAGTCCTGTGAATATGAAGTAGATTGATCTCATAGTACATGGAAGTTATGATGGAACCATCAACTGTTTCATTTTCTACAGTCAACATTCTGAAAGATGATAGCCAAAATGTTGCCTCATCATATCTTTCCCTTCAACTTCTGTGATTGGCTATTTCAGAATCTGAAGAACCATGGGTAATTTCATTGTTCGTACCCCAAAATGAAAATAATGTCACATCATTTTCCATTGTTTATTACATCTTGAACCAATCACAACATTTTGGTGTACACTTTGAAAATATTACCCAGGATGCATTAGATTCTGAAACGGCAAATTCCTGAAGGTATTGTGAACATTTATCATAATGGTTGTGATTTTTAAAGAAAGTACAAAGATACGAGATTTATTATTGTGATAGGAAAATCTGAATACAAATGTAAACATCAAAAATCTGAATGCAAGCTCTAACTTTAGCAATACTCATCCAGCTGCATTAATAATCAATAGTTGTGCTCAATGTTTTATGTTTTGTGTACATCAAAAAGTGATGACAAATTCTGATTTTTTCAAACAATAAAGCCAGTCACCAGTCACATAAGGGTTTTGATTTCATGAATGCAATTATTACCCCAAAAATCTTGCAAAAGTATATCTATCTGTTACAGATCTCTAACAAAGTTTTGAAAAACAGTAATTTCAAATAATCAGACAAAATGCACTCTGTTTGTCATAAAGTTATCTAAGTAAAATGATTGAGCACTTGGGACTCTAATTTTTGTTATCAAATACAACAGATTGCCATGAAGTATATGAAAGTACTACTAAAAATTACATAAAAATTACGTTACTATCTAAATCATGTTATATTTTTGAAAAAAAGGCTTACTTATAAGTTGTCTTCCTGATTTGTAGTATTATTTTCATTTCAAACTGTATCCAACAAACAACCTAAGATACAAACACAGAGCTACATCATATATAAAATCTGTCAAGAAAACAGAATTACATCACAAAATTATAAATTTCAATTTTCTGGTCCAGACGTTAGTGAAGTCTCAGATTCCTCAGTAATTGTCTCATATCCAGATTTTGGATTGGTCTCTGCATTCAATGTCTCTCTCTGTGCTTCTGTTAATTCTGCAATTGCTTTATAAAAGTCTGAAAAATCAACATATGGTTCAATTTTACCGTCTTCATCAAGTTCTAGTTTTGCACATTGGTAAAATCGACTCGGAAACCTGGTATCTCCACTACTTTGTGTTGATGATTCTGTACTGGTACCTCCATTACTGGTATTTAAAGTGGAGTCAGGTAAGGTTGATGCTAGTGTACTGGTTGTGGTAAGCATGATGTCCCTCGGGGGTGACCTCTGTTTTGTAGGAGTAGGAGTTCCAGCTGGGGATTGGGAACTGCTGTGATCCGACAGTTCTATACTTATAGATGGAGTCAGAGGTAAATGACTCGGGATTCTTGCTGGAGTGGGTGGAGATAACGGATTATAAGGTCCAGTTCGGTTTGGTGAATTAATTGCATTTGCCAATGGATAATTAAAATTTCGAACCAGTAGAGTTATGTCCCCTCGCTTCTTACACAAACTCTTTATTTCTGGGGTGCCAGTCATATATGCATCATGATGCATTCTCACAACCTTGTCAACGACAGCCTGTGCCACACCGTGCAATGTGCCCTGAATTGAAAACTCTGCTGCCACCATGCGAGCCACTTCAACATTGACACGATCACACTGGATGGCATCTTGTAAGGCTTGATATAATCCATCTGACATGATAATCAGAAAACTAGAGGACTTGTCCAAAGGTATACCTCCATTAACATAGGGATCAGCAATCACTGGTTCCCTGCTTGCATCCCTGAAAAATAATTGAAAAGCAACTTCAGAATATTGATGATTTGTTATTAAATCAGCAGATTTATTCAATCCATAAAAATGATTAATCCAAAGTAGTTTTAAAATCAAAATAGGCCCAAAAGACAATTGCAGTTTTTGGAATTCATAATCTTTTTGTACCAGGTACATTTACTTAAAATTTTGTTAACTTAAAGTTTATTGTTCTGCCACATTTGATGTGCTTTAGCTTTTGATTTTGCCATTTGATAAGGAACTTTCCATTTTGAACCTTGCAATTCAGTATTTTTGTTTTTTTACTTTTTCTCAAATGAAAATGTTTATAAAACTATTTAAAGGGTACTTTTGTAATGAATGAAGTCCAGAACCAAGCATACATACAGCAATAGATCAATATCTTTATATCCTCCTTTCACATGATAATCTCCTAGACATCTCGTACTGTCAGAACTTCCTATCAGTCTATGTTGTTTCAGTTTCTCCATGTCTAGACCTAACAATGCCATCCTGTTACATTCCTCCTCATTGACTAACGAATGGTCCACTGACAACTGCATGACTCGAAGCATGCCCTCTTGGTCAGTGATGCATAGCAAGGCCCTTGTATCACCTGCAATAGAATTTGAAAAATGTCTGTCAAATTCTGTTGATACTTTGAATTCATTTATACCCGGCCATATTCCTTTCTTTCTTGAAGATTGTGGAATACTACAGACTTTTAGTTAAATTACTTTGAATGAATGTAATGATGATCCACAAAAATACATCAAAATAGTAAAATGTTCTCCAATTACAAAAAGTAATAGAAACAAATAAATACATGATAACCTTGAATACCAAATCTTTTTATTTACCACAAGAAAAACTAGAGGCTCTAAAGAGCCTGTGTCACTCACCTTGGTCTATGTGAATATTAAACAAAGGAAGCAGATGGATTCATGACAAAATTGTGTTTTGGTGATGGTGATGTGTTTGTACGTCTTACTTTACTGAACATTCTTGCTGCTTACAGTTATCTCTATCTATAATGAACTTGGCCCAGTAGTTTCAGTGGAAAATGTTAGTAAAAATTTACAAATTTTATAAAAATTGTTAAAAATTGACTATAAAGGACAATAACTCCTTAGGGGGTCAATTGACCACTTTGGTCATGTTGACTTATTTGTGAATCTTACTTTGCTGTACATTATTGACGTTTAAAGTTTATCTCTATCTATAATAATATTCAAGATAATAACCCAAAACAGTAAAATTTCCTTAAAATTACCAATTTAGGGGCAGCAACCCAACAACGGGTTGTCTGATTCATCTGAAAATTTCAGGGCAGATAGATTTTGACCTGATAAACAATTTTACGCAGTCAGATTTGCTCTAAATGCTTTGGTTTTTGAGTTATAAGCCAAAAACTGCATTTTACCCCTATGTTCTATTTTTAGCCATGGTGGCCATCTTGGTTGGATGGCCTGGTCACCGGACCCATTTTTTAAACTAGATACCCCAAAGATGATTGTGATCAAGTTTGGATTAATTTGGCCCAGTAGTTTCAGAGGAGAAGATTTTTGTAAAAGATTACTTAGATTTACGAAAAATGGTTAAAAATTGACTATAAAGAGCAATAACTCCTAAAGGGGTCAACTGACCATTTGGGTCATGTTGACTTATTTGTAAATCTAACTTTGCTGAACATTATTGCTGTAAACAGTTTATCTTTATCTATAATAATATTCAAGATAATAACCAAAAACAGTAAAATTTCCTTAAAATTACCAATTTAGGGGCAGCAACCCAATAACGGGTTGTTCAATTCATCTGAAAATTTCAGGGCCGAAGATCTTGACCTGATAAACAATTTTACCTCGTGTCATATTTGCTCTAAATGCTTTAATTTGGTTTTTGAGTTATAAGCCAAAAACTGCATTTTACCCCTATGTTCTATTTTTAGCCATGGCGGCCATCTTGGTTGGATGGCCTGGTCACCGGACCCATTTTTTAAACTAGATACCCCAAAGATGATTGTGGTCAAGTTTGGATTAATTTGGCCCAGTAGTTTCAGAGGAGAAGATTTTTGTAAAAGATTACTTAGATTTACGAAAAATGGTTAAAAATTGACTATAAAGGGCAATAACTCCTAAAGGGGTCAACTGACCATTTGGGTCATGTTGACTTATTTGTAAATCTAACTTTGCTGAACATTATTGCTGTAAACAGTTTATCTTTATCTATAATAATATTCAAGATAATAACCAAAAACAGTAAAATTTCCTTAAAATTACCAATTTAGGGGCAGCAACCCAATAACGGGTTGTTCAATTCATCTGAAAATTTCAGGGCCGAAGATCTTGACATGATTAACAATTTTACCTTGTGTCATATTTGCTCTAAATGCTTTAATTTGGTTTTTGAGTTATAAGCCAAAAACTGCATTTTACCCCTATGTTCTATTTTTAGCCATGGCGGCCATCTTGGTTGGATGGCCTGGTCACCGGACCCATTTTTTAAACTAGATACCCCAAAGATGATTGTGGTCAAGTTTGGATTAATTTGGCCCAGTAGTTTCAGAGGAGAAGATTTTTGTAAAAGATTACTTAGATTTACGAAAAATGGTTAAAAATTGACTATAAAGAGCAATAACTCCTAAAGGGGTCAACTGACCATTTGGGTCATGTTGACTTATTTGTAAATCTAACTTTGCTGAACATTATTGCTGTAAACAGTTTATCTTTATCTATAATAATATTCAAGATAATAACCAAAAACAGTAAAATTTCCTTAAAATTACCAATTTAGGGGCAGCAACCCAATAACGGGTTGTTCAATTCATCTGAAAATTTCAGGGCCGAAGATCTTGACCTGATAAACAATTTTACCTCGTGTCATATTTGCTCTAAATGCTTTAATTTGGTTTTTGAGTTATAAGCCAAAAACTGCATTTTACCCCTATGTTCTATTTTTAGCCATGGCGGCCATCTTGGTTGGATGGCCTGGTCACCGGACCCATTTTTTAAACTAGATACCCCAAAGATGATTGTGGTCAAGTTTGGATTAATTTGGCCCAGTAGTTTCAGAGGAGAAGATTTTTGTAAAAGATTACTTAGATTTACGAAAAATGGTTAAAAATTGACTATAAAGGGCAATAACTCCTAAAGGGGTCAACTGACCATTTGGGTCATGTTGACTTATTTGTAAATCTAACTTTGCTGAACATTATTGCTGTAAACAGTTTATCTTTATCTATAATAATATTCAAGATAATAACCAAAAACAGTAAAATTTCCTTAAAATTACCAATTTAGGGGCAGCAACCCAATAACGGGTTGTTCAATTCATCTGAAAATTTCAGGGCCGAAGATCTTGACCTGATAAACAATTTTACCTCGTGTCATATTTGCTCTAAATGCTTTAATTTGGTTTTTGAGTTATAAGCCAAAAACTGCATTTTACCCCTATGTTCTATTTTTAGCCATGGCGGACATCTTGGTTGGTTGGCCGGGTCACTGGACACATTTTTAAAACTAGATACCCCAATGATGATTGTGGCCAAGTTTGGTTTAATTTGGCCCAGTAGTTTCAGAGGAGAAGATTTTTGTAAAAGTTAACGACGCCAGACACAAAGTGATGGGAAAAGCTCACTTGGCCCTGTGGGCCAGGTGAGCTAAAAAAATATGTACAGGTTTTTTTTAAAAGTGTGCCATAAATAATTAATCTTTAAAAATGATAAATGCTTAAAAAATTTAGTTTTGATAATAGATCATAAAAGCAGAGTATTTGCGGGAAGCTGTTGTTTAATTTTTGGGATTATATTGTAGTAAATGAACATTTGTGAATTACAACAATTTACACGATTTAATCTAGTGGCTCAAAACTCTCAATTGTTTAAAAGAAAGACATCTTGTAGATTTCAAGTTTACTTTAAGCCCATGAGGAAATAAAAGTTACATAAAGATGCATCTGCCATAAGAATATAAAATCTCTAAGACTTCACTTAATACCCACCTACATTGGCCACAAATAATTTATTTTTATAGATAAGTGAGACTGTAGCAGTTGTCCCCCCAGATATTTCTTTTTCTAAGTTGTCAAGCTGTTTCATGGTGTCTGGATACTGTTTACAGGCTTCATAGTGACTGATACCCTGTAATGAAAATGAAATTATCAAGATAAGTAGATAACAGAAAAGAGCACCCAGCTTGCAAATTTTTACAACTCTCGTGAACAAAGTAAATTTTTCTTTTTCCTGTTTTAAATACATGTCTATTGCTTTTAATTTTACGTCCTTTATTACTTTAATTTAAACCAAAACTCTGTAAACCATTCTTCATGCAAGCGGCCATCAATTTTTGTAGAGCTATTTTAAGAATTACATTGTCTTTTATAACAAAACATCATTTTCAGGACGGTTCTATTAAAATGTATGTCATAAATGGTTGGGTCAAAAGGGATTTCCAATATCCCGAAACAATTTACATATTCTATTTAATAATTTTACCTTCATCAAATAAACATACAAGACTTTTTTATGTTCCACCACCCATAATTCATATTTTCATTTGTAACAGAAATGTTATTGTGGTGTCAAACATATTTCGTGGAATAGTCCAAATACCCCTTACTGAAATATTTTTACCCATAAAAGGATTTTTACCTCTGGTAGTTGTAACTGTATTGTGGTCTTTTCAGCAAAAATATGGTCAATGGATTCAAAGAAACTCTTTTCAACAGCAATAAAGGCCTGAAATCAAAACAAAACTCATAACTTAATGTTTAGTGCTTACATATAATAGCAAAAACTTGAAATGAATTACCTGTTTAACAATGTTTAAGAAACTAATTCCTTATGAAATGAATTACCTGTTTAAGAAACTTATCCTTATGAAATGAATAACTTGTTCAAGACATGTATACATTTTTTTTTAACTTATGAAATGCATATCCAACTTAAATACTAGTAGACCCCATTATCATATTTCCATGTGAGTATCATTATGAAAAAAACAGCAAAAAAATGTTCTTCTATCTAAACTTCAGCCTTTAATTTAATTGCTACCTATCAGGCCATAATCTTGGCGACAAAATGACAATTTAAGTTCAAGAAGAATTTAGAAAATAGCTAAAACTCACCTGTATAAGGGAGACAATTTGTGATTTACAAGTGGCACAGGTAAAAAAAACCATGTTAGATTTTTAAAATGATAAAGGACTGATACTAAGATCAACGATTACAAAATAACATATACAACAGTAACTTTGAATATCGTCTTGGTAGTACCAACAAACATTAATGCATTTAAAAGATCCATTGATAATTATATTGTATTTATTACCTGATAAAGTATTTCTTTAATTTCTTCATCAGTATTGTTGTTGTTCAGTTGTCCAAGAAGAAGTTCAGCTGGCATTCTCTGTGCAGCAAAGTTGGCCACTCGACTACCATCATGTCCATCAAAAACTCCATATAAAAAGCTTTCTGTATCTAGTAATCTATATCAATAGTAGAAAATTAAATATAATATAATATATATCAATATTATGCTTAAAGATAAAAAAATATATATCTTTTTGTCTCAACCATGCATCAACCAAAATATACTGTATTGGGTGATTTTCGCAGGTGTAAAATTCTGCAATTTTTACTGAATAAAAAGTATAAGAAATATTTTGGCGGATTTAACATAAAATAGAATATTATGTGGTATGATTGCCAATGAGACAACTGTCCACAAGAGACCAAAATGACACAGACATTAACAACTATAGGTAACCGTACTGCCTTCAACAATGAGCAAAGCCCATACTGCATAGTCAGCTATAAAAGGCCCCGATATGACAATGTAAAACAATTCAAACGAGAAAACTAACGGCCTTGTTTTTATATAAAAAAAAATGAACGAAAAAAAAATATGTAACACATAAACAAACAACAACCACTGAATTACAGGCTCCTGACTTGGGACAGGCACATACATAAAAATTGCTGCGGGGTTAAAACTTTTAATCAATACCTCTGCATGTACACTTTTGATTTGGCGGGATTTATTTTGGCGAATTTGTTCTATCTGCGAAAATAAGCGAAAATTTATACCCCATAAAAATGACCAGCTATACAGTACATGTATGTAGAAACCAGATGCTCCGCAGGGCACAGCTTTATACGACCGCAGAGGTTGAACCCGGAACGGTTGGGGCAAGTATGGACACAACATTCAAGCTGGATTCAGCTCTAAATTTGGATTGTGATTAAATAGTTGACACAGCATAGGTTTCTGACACAGAATGAATGTGGTCTAATGAACTTAAAAAAAAATGTTTGCCTTTGAGCAATTCACTATGCTGTTGAATATTAATCCTCTCAAAAAAATGTTTGAAGAAATTTTCTTTTTATTTATGAAATCTGAAATGAAAAAAATTGACCCTCCAATTTTTTTTTCACATCCCCATTTCCCTTATTTCAAAACTGATCTCAATTCAAATTTCTAATGAAGTTTGCAACAATAACTACTCATTTAAATACATCATAAAATATTAAAATGTAAAAAAAGTGCTTGTTATCACTGAATGGTAAAGATTGTTTTAATCTATCAGTTGGTAGTAAAAGTGAATATACATTGTATATTGTATAAAACAATGATTTAAGTTGATTCAACTACTATTCTGGTCAAAGAAAGATAACTCCAATTGAAATCCAATTGGAATTTCTTGCTATTGCACAATATTGTGCAATTAGATATTTCTTGCTGTTGTGGAATACTGTGCAATTGAAAATATTTGCTATTGCACAATACTGTGCAATTGAAGATTTCTTGCTATTGCACAATACTGTGCAATTGAAGATTTCTTGCTATTGCTGAATACTGTGCAATTGAAAATTTCTTGCTATTGCACAATACTTAATATAATAATTTTGAATCCTGATTTGGACCAACTTGAAAACTGGGCCCATCTTCAAAAATCTAAGTACATGTTTAGATTCAGCATATCAAAGAGGCCCAAGAATTCAATTTTTGTTAAAATCAAACTTAGTTTATTTTTGGACCCTTTGGACGTTAATGTAAACCAATTTTAAAACGGGACCAAAAATTAAGAATCTACATACACAGTTAGATTTGGCATATCAAAGAACCCCAATTATTCAATTTATGATAAAATCAAACAAAGTTTAATTTTGGACCCTGATTTGGACCAACTTGAAAACTGGGCCAATAATAAAAAATCTAAGTACATTTTTAGATTCAGCATATCAAAGAACCCCAAGGATTCAATTTTTGTTAAAATCAAACTAAGTTTAATTTTGGACACTTTGGACCTTAATGTAGACCAATTTGAAAACGGGACCAAAAATTAAGAATCTACATACACAGTTAGATTCGGCATATCAAAGAACCCCAATTATTCAATTTTTGATAAAATCAAACAAAGTTTAAATCTGGAACCTTTGGGCCCTTTATTCCTAAACTGTTGGGACCAAAACTCCCAAAATCAATACCAACCTTCCTTTTATGGTCATAAACCTTGTCTTTAAATTTCATAGATTTCTATTTACTTATACTAAAGTTATGGTGCGAAAACCAAGAAAAATGCTTATTTGGGTCCCTTTTTGGCCCCTAATTCCTAAACTGTTGGGACCTAAACTCCCAAAATCAATACCAACCTTCCTTTTTTGGTCATAATTGTGTTTAAATTTCATTGATTTCTATTTGCTTAAACTAAAGTTATTGTGCGAAAACCAAGAATAATGCTTATTTGGGCCCTTTTTTGGCCCCTAATTCCTAAACTGTTGGAACCAAAACTCCCAAAATCAATCCCAACCTTTCTTTTGTGGTCATAAACCTTTTGTCAAAATTTCATAGATTTCTATTTACTTAAACTAAAGTTATAGTGCGAAAACCAAGAAAATGCTTATTTGGGCCCTTTTTGGCCCCCAATTCCTAAAATGTTGGGACTAAAACTCCCAAAATCAATCCCAACCTTCCTTTTGTGGTCATAAACCTTGTGTTAAAATTTCATAGATTTCTATTCACTTTTACTAAAGTTAGAGTGGGAAAACTAAAAGTATTTGGACAACGACGCCTACGACGCAGACGACGACGCCAATGTGATAGCAATATACGACGAAAATTTTTTCAAATTTTGCGGTCGTATAATAAGAAGATGTGGTTTGGGTTCCAATGAGAAAACTCTCCATCCAAGTCACAATGTGTGTAATAAGTAAACAATGATAGGTCAAATTAGGGCCTTCAAAACAGAATCTTGACTCACACCAAACAGAAAGTTATACAGGCATGACAGAGTGTAAAACAATTCAAACTCATTAAGAGTGTTTTTATTAACTCATAAATGGTAATCATATCCATAATATATGTTTATTTATTGTTAAATCTGTGTTCTCCCAATGAATATCATAAAGTATCTGGTATATCATTGGAAATTGGAATTCCCTATGAATATCATAAACATGATAAAGTATCTGGTATATCATTGGAAATTGGAATTCCCAATGAATATCATAAAGTATCTGGTATATCATTGGAAATTGGAATTCCCAATGAATATCATAAAGTATCTGGTATATCATTGGAAATTGGAATTAAATACCATGTATCTCATCAAATGACAAAGGCTTTGAAGTGATGTAGAGAAGCTGTAATAACACCATTTAGTTATTACAGGGATACTTTTTTTCTGTATCTACATGTATCTAATGAAATAAAAGTTTAGTATACAAAGACGATAATAAGATAAATAGAACTTGTATACAATTTAACAAAAACAAAGTACATGTACATCTGACAGTGTACATAAACTAGAGGCTCTCAAGAGCCTGTGTCGCTCACCTTAGTCTATGTGCATATTAAACAATGGACACAGATAAATTCATGAACAATTGTGTTTTAGTGATGGTGATGTGTTTGTAGATCTTTCTTTACTGAACATTCTTGTTGCTACAATTATCTCCATCTATAAAGAAATTGGCACAGTAATTACAGTTGAAAATATTTTCTAAAAATTTACAAAAATTTGTGAAAATTGTTAAAAATTGACTATAAAGGGCAATAACTCCTTAAGGGGTCTATTGACAATTTTGGTCATGTTGTCTTATTTGTAGATCTTATTTTGCTGAACATTATTGCTGTTAACAGTTTATCTCTATCTATAATAATATTCAAGATAATAACCAAAATCTGCAAAATTTCCTTCAAATTACAAAAATGTACTAACTTGGGGGCATCAACCCAACACATTTTGTCCGATTTGTCTGAAAAATTCAAGGCAGATAGATCTTAACCTAATAGACAATTTTAACCAGTCTGATTTGCTCTAAATGTTTTTTGGTTTCAGAGATATAAGCCAAAATCTACATTTTACCCCTATGTTCTATTTTTAGCCATGGTGGCCATCTTGGTTGGTTGGCTGGGTCATGCAACACATTTTTAAAACTAGATACCTTAATGATGATTGTGGCCAAGTTAAGTTACATTTGGCCTAGTAGTTTCAGAGAAGATTTTTGTAAAAGATTACAATTTATGAAAAATTGGTAAAAAATGACTATAAAGGGCAATAACTCCTTAAGGGGTCAACTGATCATTTTGGTTATGTTGACTTATTTGTAGATTTTACTTTGCTGAACATTATTGGTGTTTACAGTTTATCTCTGTCTATAAAAGTATTCAAGATAATAACCAAAAAGGACAAAATTTCTTTGTATGTTATTTTTCTCTCATTACTTATCTAAGTTATACCCTTGACAAATTAAAGCTATACATTTGTACTACATGTACATTGTACTAGGTAAGTAAAATCAATTGAATTATACCTAAAATGAAAACTCCTGTCTTCAAATTCATGTTCTTCTTGTCTAAACCCGTCTTCTCTATAGAGTTGATTTGTTGAGAATCCAACCCCAGAAAGCTGACAAACAGGCAAGTCATCAGTCCAGCTCAATGCATGACCCTGAAAAATATAAAACAGAAACATTTGACAAACAGGCAAGTCATCAGTTCAGCTCAATGCATGACTCTGAAAAACATACAACAGAAAAGGTGACAAACAGGCAAGTCATCAGTCCATCTCAAAGCATGACTCTGAAAAACATAAAACAGAAAAGCTGACAAGCAGGCAAGTCATCAGTTAGCAATTTTTCCATAAGTAAAGGGGCATAATTCTAGAATGGTAACAGTAACACCATAAAAATTCATACTTGATCTGTGTTTTGTGGTACAAATGTAATAAGCATTGTCTATAAGTTGCATAACATTTGGTTGAGGCAAACTCAAACTTGTGTAAGTTAGAGAATGGAAACAAAAAAAATAACAAGTTTTACGTTTTTAAAGGACTTAAAAGGGGCATGTCTCTAGAACGGTAAAAGTGACACCCCAAATTACATAAGTGTTATTCGGTCATACATTTACATGCTACCCCATGTTTTAATATATTGCTAAAGTGTGCCCTCCCCTACATTGGAGTCATTTTGAAATATTCCAAAAGGACCCTTTCAAAAAAATATTTAGGTGGCAAGTTTACCAGCTGCGGATTCTTAACTTGGTACCGAAGTGGCTGGAATTCGTGTTGGGATGGCTAAGGAAAGGAAAGAGTCAGAGCCAGAGGCAGAACCCCTACCAGAGCCCTTCCTCTTCCTCATGTACACTTTGACATACACATAGATCAAATTTCCATAATCTTTGATTATTATAAAAGTAAAACCGTACCCCTAATCTAGGAGGAGACCCTACAGATCCGTTTGCAAGTCTAGTTGCAGCCATATCCCGTTAAATTTGGCAATGAAAATGAATTTCTACATTTTTTTTAAGAACGGAAGTTGTTATCATTCGGATTCTTTCCACAGGTGTTGCAAAAACCTAAAGCATTGCCCCGATATCAAATTACTGTTAAAAACCGATAGATAAAATTTAGCAAGGTATTATCACCACGACCTTCAATGAGTATCGAAGGCTCCGAAAGGGGGGGGAGGGGGGGCAGGAGGATTTTGAAAATGAATAACTCAGCCTTAATAATCACAAAAATAAATGGTTTGTTCTGTGGTAGTTTGAAAATAAATAACCTGACTTACAATGTATTGAAAATAAATAACTCAGCAGGTCTAATCGAAAGTATGAGATGGCATCAGATTCTTCATAAAATTTATCTTTTTTCCACACAAAAATCGGGAAACACTTCCCAAATCTTTTAACAATAAAAGTATAAATATTATCAAATATACTTGAAATGTCTGAAAATAGGTTTGATTTCACTTGAGGTATCTTTTCTCAGGAACACTTACCTCACTTTTATTACAGGGAAGTAACTTCATTGAGGCAAATAGGCTCATGTAGGAAATTTCAAAACCAAAAGCTTGTCTTCATATCAAATTGTTTTCACTGAAAGCTTCTTGCAAGAATCAAGTTCTGTTCTCCTTGGACATGGCCCCTGTTTTTCAATGTTTCTTATTTATTTGTCTTTTGTTCATTCTGTATTCTGTTAGTGTTGCATTCCTTTTGCAATTTAGTAATTTTGTTATTAACTTAATCATGAGTTAAAAAAAAAAAAACCAGTCACATACTTAACTATAAGAATTACATGTTTGCCTTATCCTACATTTTGGTCTTTTAATGTAGTCCCTATACCAAGGACGTATAACTAACATACGTCCTTGCCTATACACACTTAATTCTTACACTGAATCTACACATTTTGCTTTGAGACCAAAATATTGTCAAAAAAGATTAAAGCAGAACTTGCATTTTCAGATTTAGAAAAGGTCTGGGATTAACACCCAGAAAGCATGACTTAGCATCATTTGTTCGGTAGCTTCTTGGGGCTTTCAGCAGCATCAAAACCCTTCCAAAAAATGTTTGCCTCGACTCGCTGGGCGAAATATGTTTGGCAATAATTAATAAAAAGGCAAGTGGCAGCAAAACTTTAATACTGTGTATGTATGAAATACATGTATACGCAGTTGGCAAGATTCATTCCTGCAGAGGATAATGGTTAATTCTAATTAAATTAATGACAATGATTATACATAATAGTTACATGTATTATTTGTAACATGTATAATAAAATTCATTTAAAAATTGTGTTTTTAAATATTATAAATATAGTTGTGAAAATGAATAATCAGTCCCTTGTTTTAATGAAACTGAAAAATCTTGCTTCAACAGTGAAGAAAATAAATAATCTGTCCTCTTAGTTTACAAAAATAAATAACCGATCCAAAACAAATCATCCTCTCCCCCCGCCTCCCCCCCCCCCCCCCCCCGGCCAGAATATCATATATCTAATATTGATACCGAAGTAACAATAAGTACTAACTGTCTCTTTATTTTTATTTTTGGTAAAAATGGTAGTTTATATAACTATGCAGATGACAATACTTTGTCTTTTTGTACTCCAGACTTCGATTTATTAATTTCAACTTTGGAATCTGATTTAAAAATACTTATTGAGTGGTCCAGGGTGAATAAAATGCAAGCAAATCCTGACTTTTTT
This sequence comes from Mytilus galloprovincialis, assembly GCF_965363235.1. NCBI lineage: Eukaryota > Metazoa > Mollusca > Bivalvia > Mytilida > Mytilidae > Mytilus > Mytilus galloprovincialis. Next base: position 2,052,398 of record NC_134846.1, on the reverse strand, counting down.
CAAGTTTTGTCTGTTGGCAAAAAGACCTTTGAAAAGAACCCATCTATACATATTCAAAATTCGAACCTCACTTGTGAAAAAACAGTAAAATTATTAGGCATTGAAATAGACTACCAGCTAAATTTTGATGTTCATATCAGCTCAATCTGTAGGAAGGCAATTAAATGTTTTAAAACGTTTAGACTCATTTTTGGATAGACTTAGTAAACCGTTACTATATTTCATACTTTTATTCTTAGTAATTTTAATTTTTGCCTTTTGGCATGGCATTTTTGCACTGAGAAAAATTCTAAAAAACTAGAAAAGGTGCAGGAAAGAGCACTCCGTTTTGTGTATGATGATTTAACAGCTCCTACGAGGACCTCTTACTTAAAGCTAAGGTGCCCTCCTTGCAGATCAGACGGATAAGAAGAATGGCTCTAGAAACTTTTAAAATTATAAACAACATAGCTCCTGTGTGCTTACAAAATTTGGTGAATGTCAAAAAATCTAAATATGCTTTCAGGTATGTAAATATTCTTGAAATTCCACAGTCACCCCGTTACGGTAAAAAAATCGTTCAAATTTGCTGCTGCTACTTTATGGAACAGCCTTCCAAACCATCTCAGGACTGAAAACAGTTTTGTTTTTTTTTCTATGGTCGGGTTGTTGTCTCTTTGACACATTCCTCATTTCCATTCTCAATTTTATTTCACATTTTAAAAGTCTTGTTCAGTCCTGGAACGGTTTGGAATGTCGCTGTTCTGCTTGCAGATAATTCTTGAGCTGTTTATTGTAATGCGGCAGTTTTGGTTGCTCTGGTCAAGCATGTTTTTACTTCATTCGAAAATGTGTTGCTTATTTTTATTGCATGCTATGTATGTGAAATTTCAACTTTGTATTACAGGTTGTTTTATATGTCAAAATGCACTGTTTTTATGTTATTTATATGTTTTTATATTCGGTCAAAAGCTCCTTAGAGCTTGTGTTGCTTATTTGTACTTATGCCGAATCAAAATAAAGTTTTCTTATCTTATTATCTTATCTTATCTCTAAGGGTTTGCCATTATAATGAAATTCGTTTAGAAAAAACTTTCCGTTTGAATCAAAAACCATTACTTTTGCTTTCTCTGTATTGACTTGTAATTTAAAAACCCACAGGCACTTGTCTCAGATTTATATAACACGTGTTATTATAAAAATGTAATTATAAGTATTGAATGCTTATTTTAGTAAGTTCATAGGTTAAAAGAGTTGACCGTGCGCGCATTTTTAGAATGCTTCTGCGCTTTATACAAAATGTACTTCGGTCAACGCTTTTACACCCCAATGAATATTAACGCAAAGAAACATTCATATTCTTAATTATGTACACAAACTAACAAAACATGTTTTTTATATTAACCATTATAAATATGTTCAGATTTTAAGAATGTTCCCTTGAATATGATTAGCTTGCTGATTAATAGAGGCAAAAAATTCCAAATGGACTTTCAAACTCATAAGTCGAAAAAAAAACTGGCAAAGTTTTGAATAATAATATACTGTTCCTAAACAACTAAAACATTTTAAATAAAACAATTGTGAATCTACTCCTGTTACTGGAGGTGGTCCTATATAGGACGGAACTACTACAAGACAAGACAAGACATGGCTAAAAATTCTTCAACATATTAAAGCAAGGATTTGTATACAAATCCTTGATTAAAGTTAAGAAGTATTGTGTACAGTAGATGAGGAAACAAATATTTGAAGTTGAATTGGAATTAATCTGTCCCAAACTCATTTGATTCTCTCTCATAGGAAAACATCATATATAGAACATTAACTGGGGGTAAATTATTATAGCATTTCAAGGTTTTAGCAAATGATATCGACCTGTGCGCTGTCTTGTAAATTTTCTCTTTGGTCTTCAGTTAGATTTCAAATTTATTCGGATTTTCTCTAAGTTTTACCTCACAAATATTGTTTTGAATTTGCAGACTAATTTGACAGAGACGTATCATGATCCAACTTATGAAGTAATTAAACCCCGCATAAGTTGCAATGTCCAATATATCATCTTGTTTAAAACTATCGTCATTCTAAAAGTAAAGAATGGTAGTAAAAGACTACATCATATGCTTGCAACAGGTGAAATGTTTGACCCCCCCCCCTAAATGAAAGACATGCAGAATACTTGGGTCTGCTAATAGGGCTCTTCACGGTTAGTTCGGCCATATTGGATAGGGGGCAGATTTTCATAATAGAGGTAAAAATGGTGTGAAAAATACGGGAAAACATCATTAAAACAGAGCTGTTGCTTGGAAACACACATAGGATTTCCCACACTTTCATACCACAGTGGCGGATCCAGAACTTTTCCTAAGGGGGGGCCCGTTGACTGACCTAAGAGGGGGCCCGCTCCAGTCATGCTTCAATGATTCCCTATATAATCAACCAAATTTTTCCCACAAAAGGGGGGGCCCGGCCCCCCAGGGCCCCCCCCCTGGATCCGCCTATGTACCATTTCCACCTCCTTTCAAAAAATCTGCCCCCTATCCAATATGGCCGAACTAACCGTGAAGAGCCCTATTAAATCAAATGGTAATCTCAGTCATAGTACAGCTGAATTAACAAAAAAAGCAAAAAAGGTTTTGTTTTCTATTAAAACATATACTAATTCTCTTGACAGCCTTCCTATCAGAGTGTCAAACAAATAACTTATTTGACACCTTAGTGAGACCTATATTAACTTATAATTCTGAGATAACATATTTGGACTCGTATATAACATATTTCAAAGCTAAAAAAAGAGCTTTGTTTTCTGGAAAAATTGTGGACCCATTTGATTTTATTGACAAGACTCCAATAGAAAACTTGCATCTTAGTTATTGCAAGTTTACCACAGGCACTTGTTTCTATCCATACGAAGGTCGACTATCCATATAAATATTTTATTTATTTATTATTTATATGGATAGTCCACCTTCGTATGGATAGAAACAAGTGCCTGTGTTTTCACCTCAAATTTGAATCCCTTATTATATGAATCTTTTCAATTAACTAAAACTTTGGATTCTAGTGGCTCCTATTCATGGTTCACTTTTGCAAAAGATATTCTTTCTGAATCTAACATTGATATAGATAGACTAAAAACCTGTAATAATTTAAAACAATTAAAAAATATTAAAAGCTATATTATAAACCCCAAATAAACTCATATTACAACAACCTGTTGATGAATAAGTTAAAATCTATTGATGATAAAAGTAAATTAAATTTTTATAAAGGACTTGAGCCAAATCTGTTGATCAAACCTTACCTCTCTAACCCAAACTTTGAATTTAGAAAATTAATTACAAAACTTAGAATCAGTGACCATTCATTATTAATTGAAAAAGGAAGGCATTTTAAAATTCCTCGCGAAGAGAGACTTTGCAAAAAATGCAAAGTACTAGATGATGAGAATCATTTCTTAATAAATTGTTCCCATAATTCAAATATTAGATTAACATATTTTAATTGCATTAACAGAGAAAGTAATTCATTTGCTAATCTCACTGACAATGACAAAGTTATATATATACTTAACCCATCAACACCAACACAAGTGAATAAACTAGGATCCTTTATAAAAAAGTCAATGGAACTGAGGACAGGGGACCCTTTAATATTTACCTGAATTTGTGTATATATATTGAGTTACTTAGTTATTGTCTTTATTTGTTTTTGTTGTTGTTATATGTCACAAACTGTATAGTTTATATGGCAATAAAACTTTGAATTGAAAAAATAAATAAATTGAAAAATAATAATAACACAAACACAACATAAAACAGATATATATATACATCATTTACATACATGTACAAAAATGATGTATGTAAAGCAAAACTATATCCGAGGAAAAAATGTAACAGTAGTGTTGTTATTTTTTTATCCGGGGGAAAATATTTCCCTGGGATATTTTTTCCTTTGCTGTAAAATTCTATCTGGGTAGTTAACTTATTGAACAGTTATTAAAAAAAAACTTAACCTTTACAAATACTATGAAATATTAATAGTGTATTTGAATTAACGTGACGGTACCCAAATCGCACCTATTTTGACAGTTTTTTCACCAACGGTTTTTTATGATCAAGAAAAAAATTTCCATACTGTCATGACTGTGTTCATTGTGTAGCCCTATCCTTCTATTGTTTAATTGCTGCATCATTACTATTTGTATACTAGTTGTATGGGCCTTTGCCAATTATTGTAATTGAGTTTGTGCCAATGTATAAAATATTTGTATTGGTATATTCATGATATTGGAACAAAAGCAATTTCAACAGCTGGAATGTATTTATCTGTGAAATGTTATCTTTCTTATCAAATCATGTTGTAAGTTATCTTTTTATATAAATGAATATATTAGAAATAAGATTCAAGGACAAATTTCACTATGAAACAGATTCATGAATATATTATATTAAAATCTATTAAATATAAATTGCTCATAATAACCTCCCTTTGATTCATAAATTATGCAAATTTGTTCTACATGTTCTTCCTAAACTGAAACATTTTATAATTATAGTCATGATAGTCAGGTATATATTGATTGTGAGTAACTTACATACATTTTGTAGTAGTAAATTGAACTCTCTTTCACAAGGTTCTGCGAAATATGGTACGGAAAATGGTACATACTATCCGCATAACACAGATAGATTTTCACTCCTCAAGTAAAAATCTAGTATATTAATAGTATTACTTCTTCAAGTAAATAAAAATTACTTGTATAAGTACATTTAGTACCCCTGACTGTATTACTATAATAATCATGATAATGTTATATACGTTCCCTAGCTATTCATGCTATTGGAATTTTGAAAAAAAATTAAATATCATCAATAATTTCTTGAAAAACTTAAAAGTTAAAAATTTTAAGTTCTATTGCATTGGGTTAGTCATTGTCTCATTATGCTCATTGAAGAAATCATACTAAAATATGACTTTTAATTATATATTTCCAGTGATGTCATTAAGAGGAGAAGTTCTCACGCTTTATAGAAGAATATTTCGACTATCCAGCAAATGGAAAAATATCACAGCTAGCATTGAAGATTCATCCACAGAAAAAAATTACATCCAAAATGAAGCTAGAACATTATTTCACAAGAACAAAAATGTAAGGTGGATTCATCTGTGTGGTTTATGTTATAACATAGTTTGAAGAATTGTAAACAAAATTTGTCTTAATAATCAAGTTAATGAAAGATAATAAGAGTTATACATTTTGTAATATAAAGTACAAAAAATTAGTGGCTTATTTAAAATGAGGGGGGAAAAGGGGGGGACAATAGGCCTGGGCCAACCCCTTATGGAGCTTGCAAAGACTTCACTCCAAATAATTGTTTGCCGTAGGGTCTCCTTTTTTAAAAATCTACTGACGTTTTTGTGATCTTTATCATGTTTATGGAGCATGCAAAATTTAGTGAAATCCTGAATTGTTTTTTAGCATTATTATATTAAATTTATATGATTTATGGGGGGAATATTTTTATTTACTGTTCATTATTAATTGTTGGATACCAATCTTCGTGGATTTAATGGGTTCAGGGAAACCATAAAGTTAAATGTTCCAAGAATTGCAAATTTACTGTTGTATATATTTATCCAGTAGTATTCTGGAAAAACCACCATCAGATATCCACAAAATGCAAGTTTTCCTCAATCCAAAATAAAATTGAAACCAACAAAAATAAATAAATCAACAGTAAACTGTTGTTTAATCTGATATTGCTTATTGCCTAATATTTCAAACAGAACAGAAGAAGCAATTGAGCCATTACAAGATGTAATTTATCTTTACAGTTACAAAATGAGGACCAGATAAAAATGCACATTAAAGAAGCAGAAACAAGAGTAGAAATGGGTATGTTTTTAAAACCCTGAGGATAATTACCATTAATTAATTTGCATAGTGACCTAGTTGTAAACAAGAGGGCTCATAAAACAATTAGGAAAATTTCAGGGCAATTAGTCAAGCAAGTAACCCAATGTCAAAACTTTACACATTGACAGATTTTGAGATATTTAAATTGAAAAAAAATGGCTTATCTTATTTGCACTAGTGTATAGCATGGATTCTTTGTCCAGAAGTTGCTTTACTTTTGATCCTATTTTGGTTTTATCAGCTCTTCAACATTTGTATATTAATAGGTTTCAGACTTTCAAATATGTTGATTGATGAGACATCTATAACATGTATAAACTCTATTTTTCAATATTGTTAAAATTCGTTATCTTTAATTTTTGTTTGTCAACAACTTAAATAAAGACAACAGTAGTATACCGCTGTTCAAAACTCATAAATCTATGGACAAAAAACAAAATCGGGGTAACAAACTAAAACTGAGGGAAACGCATTAAATATTAGAGGAGAACAACGACACAACATTAAAATGTAACACACACAGCTACGGACTAAGCATTAGACAAAATACGATGAGAATAACCAATATAAAAGTATCAATGAGTAATTTTAAATTTATTAAACATAATAAAACAACAAAATATGTAATAGGCCAACTAAAATTAATTAGTAGATTTTCATCCAAATTTTTGAAAAAAATGGGGCGGGTGGGAGGATTTTATTTTTTAAATTTTATTTCATATGAAACCTTCTGGTCACGGTTTATTCATATATGCAAGTGTAATAATAAGCTTATATCATGTAAATACATCCATAAGGTGTCTTGTATAAGACAGTAACAATCAAAACCGAGGAGTAACCAAAGACTCATAAAACCAAAAGACATTTACATCAACAGTTACAAATAATAAGTAGGAAACAACACGAACTCCACTAAAAAACAGGAGTGAAATCAGGTGCTCCGGAAGGGTAAGCATTTCCTGCACAGTATACGGCTCCCGTCATGTTATTTCTTTGTTCAGTTCGGTAATGATGGAAGGTTATTATGACTGAGGAAGAATATCACTGAGATATGATTTCTGACACACTTTTGTCATAATGGCCAATCAGCTCATGATGGCGACCATAACATTGCTTGAGTGATGACTTTAATTTGATTGATTCATAGCCCTGTCTTATCAACTTTTGAGAAAGCAGTATTCCTCGTTCAACAAATCAACGTACTTTGAGCTAGCTCTAGAGTAACGTATCAATTGAGACACATATACTCCATATGCTGGTGCCGCTTTTTCAAATTCGTAAATATATATCTCTGATTGGCAATCACTGTTATTCATGTAATTGCCGCTTTAGATACCTATTTTATAGTAAACAGCAGAAATGAGGAGAAATGCTCTCTTCAGTTGGACTACCTCCATCAAATGTATTTTGCTTTCTAAGCAATGTTTTATTGTCCTAATAAAATGAAGCAAATGCATTGGTATGCAACACGAGTACGATAAGTACAGAATAAAATGAAAACTTAAACAGTGTTGAAATAATAGGGTTGGTCCTTAGTATGCAAGATGCAAATATAATTACAATGTAAAACATAAAGTTGTTTAATGACTCTATCGTGGGTATTGTGACTGAGGATGTTTGCTGTTTTTCTACAAAAAACGAAAGGCATGGCTAAATCTAAATCTAAGAGCTTGCTATAAATTGATAAATAAAAAATGCGTATGTTTGTCGATTTTCTGAACTCAATATACCGTCACCAATCTAAAAAGTTCATGCTTGTGTCAATTTCTTTATTCCAGTCAAATGTGTTCCACGATTCTTACACTTTTGGGTTTCATTCACAGTTCAAATTTCTTGACACAAAGTCATTGTATAAATAAAATAAATCCAAGGTGTTTTATTCACAAACATTTGTGTCATTTGTGACATACGGCGATTTGCGTTTTTGGACACAGCATATTACTCGTAACCCGAATATTTCATGCCCTTCTCGTAATCAATCTCTATTCTCGGTAAATGATGTTGTCATCATAGATCAGAATATATCGACTTAATGATTTTAGTAAGAATACTCTGAGAAATACGAAAACCGTATTTTAAAACAGGAAGTTTTACATGAAGCGAAAATATCGACGGTTACCGGTAACGGAAATGAACAAAATCCGGAAATCATAATTTTTTCAAAAATAAAAAAAATCGGGGCGGGAAGATTTCAGAGGGGCGGGCGGGGATGAAAATCTATCAATTAATTTTAATTGGCCATATATGAACATTTATTTTTGAGATCACATGCTTCATTGATTTATAAATTATAAAATTATGACAATATGAAGGGCTAATTCGTGAAGGACAGACCAACTATTACATACTACATATAGAAATATGATATTATTTATGGTGTATATAATTTTCAGCAATACATTACAAGATGCCATACCCAAGACCTGTAAGTATTATGTATATAATATAGGGAAGTCAAGTCCGGAAAGAGCTTCTTATCAAGTACTTGCTCAGTAAGAAAATGGAAAATCAATTATGAACATATTATGAGTTTTTGGTCACTATCTAATGAAAATTATGTCATAGATACATTATTATTCAAGGATTTATATATCATAATTAAAGGCTCCTTAACTTCATGTAGAATCATTTAGCTAATACTCTAGTTCAGGGAAGCAATGCGCATGTGCAAGATCGATCGTGATTTTACGTTATCGACTAATTAGATACGAGATTTGATAAACTGGGGGCATTATCAGTTTATTGATTTACCAGATCAACATCGTTATTACTGTAGTCATATGCATAATTTATTTTCACATGCTATGGCAAACGAAAATATATACAACATATGACAAATAAAAGGCAGCAGAGAACAGAAGTTACAGAGTATACAATAATATTATGACATTATATGTGATCTAATTTTCCAAGTGGCTGCATTTGAATAAATGCATATAGTTTTACTGTCAGAGATTTAGAATAAATTATCTAACTTGTGCCGATTTGGCCAAGAATAGTAGAATGAATATAAAATTCTATGCGCACAGATCTATACGTTAGACATGATAAAACAAAATGATATTCGTCTTCCAAAACATTCATATTGCAACATATACAAATTCTATTTTCTCTTTGAGTATTCAGATAACGACCAACTTCAACATTTAATCTAAGTGTGCCGCTACACAATTTTGTTAATATAGATACATTACAATGAAAATCTAAGTATCTTTCAAAACCAAATACTACTTTATATCGTTTAAATACAAAGTTTGTTACATTCTTCTAAAGCTGAAGATTCCACTGACATATTAAAACAGACTATTTTGACCGTTATGTTAATTAATCTTAATTACAAAAGGAACGGTTAGATATATGTCACCTGACTTTGAATGTTACCTTCACGCAAAAATGGACAGATTCATGCTGTGATGTTCACTTAGCAGATCGTCTGTATATTCAAGAAGGTACAGGTGCTATTTCATTACCATATCTTGGGTCATAAAAATAAAAGTCAATCAACACCTAGGCCATATGGTATCATAAAGTTTTACCTTAAACTATTAATCTCACCAGGCGACAGTTAGAGACAATTAATATACCCTTAATAATCGTAATCATGTTCTGACAGTTAGGTACCATTAAAATATATGTTTAAAATGCTAGCCCTGATTGCATGCGTGTATTTACATAAATGTTTTGTGCTTAATTCAAATGCATCGGATATTGACAATTTTTGAAAGGAGGGGGAGATGGGTCGTTCAGCATTTTATTTTGATATATTGTGAAGCATACATAATATTGTATACAGAACATCTAGTTAATTCCAATATATATACCAGTACAATATAGTACTGTCGTATATTTATCTTTGTGTCAGAAAATTCATGTTAGTAGGTAGAAAAATGATACTAAATGCGATTTTTTTTTGTTATACTACAATTACTATAGAAAAAAGACCCCCCCCCCCCCCCCCCCCTAGACAAAAAGAAAACAATTATTGTCGTCTTGTCGAAAGCAAGGAGGTCTTTAAGATTTATGAGTGAAATAGCTGCCTACTTGGATCTTTTGACAAACATCCTTCTTTTTGACAAGTTTCACGAAAGCGATGCTAGGTCCCGTCGTCAGCATTCACGCCGACTAATTCAGCATTTAGGTTCAGTCTGTGGTTAAAGTTTTGTTTTACATCAAAATCGTTGTCAAACATAATGGAATTTCGGGAAATTGGGAGCTTCTTTCTGTCCAAAATACAGTATCCAGGGCAAAATTTTGCAAATATTTACTTCATTTTTCCGTAGTTTACTACTAGATGGACTTCGTTTTTCATGAACAGTTAATTTCATGTTTTGTCTGAAGTAAAGGTTTTCGTGCAGTCGTCAATAACCGTTTTGTTTAATCGTCCAGTTGCAAGTTAAATGCATATTCATGCAGGTCAAGATCATGATAATGATATATGAATGTTGAAACTATTTTGTTCTACATTGCGCCGTGGACTTTCACTTGTGTGTTCAAAATGCAACAGTCAGAGTAAAGACATTTATATATCTTATAAGTGGGTGCGGCTTTTTTGCTAAGATTTTAATTCCATATGACGATCTGTAGTTGTTTGATTTTATGGGAACTTTATATTTTTATTATGGTTTGAACAAGGAACGTATATACTGTACCAAGGTTTAACGGTCAGATTATTTATACAATATTGAAAACATAACATTTATGAAGCCATGATGTTTATTTTTTATTGAATACATCGCATAATATCATTCATTACGACTATGTGTTATGACCATCAAAAACTTTTCAAAAAAGCTCCGTCTTACATGACAATCATATGGTTTAGATTGTTTATCTATATTCTCCCGAAAAAAGGCTAAAGAGAATAAATTATGTAGTGTCACCATTGTATGCCATACTGTTTTGGCAATTAATGCCATTACGCCAGCATCATGTTTCTGGAAATTATTATCAATCAACAAAAAATTATATTTCTGCACATAAACTTCTTCAAAGTTCTTAACAGCTTCCAGGGACTTGAAGGACCTCGTTCCTTCTTTAGGGAGCTACCATTTGATTTTTATGGGGGGGGGCTAGGATGAAAAATTTTGTCCTGCATTTTTTTTTAGTTGTAACCTCTGTCCTGCCTTTTTATTTTTCACTCTATTCGGTCCTGATTTTTTTTTTTTTAGTTTATCCTGACTTTTTTTACATAAATTGTCATCCTGATTTATTTTTTTTGGCAAGTGTCTCATCCTGCCTTTTTTTTTTTTACTCAAAACTCCTGTCCTGCCTATTTTTTTCAAATTTCATCCTAGCCCCCCCATAAAAATCAAATGGTAGCTCCCTTATCAAACATTTCGTTTTGGCTTTTTGAGAATTCCTTTAAAAAATAAAAAAAGTTATTAGGATTTTACTTTGGTCCTGTCATTGTCGATGTTGGTCATGTCATTATCAGAGTTGGTCATGTCACGTTTTCTAAAGTTTCTTACAATTTTTTTTAATTTTTTTTCTTAAATCTATTTATCAAATGATGAAATCTTATTATATATCAAATTTCAGAAAAATATTTTGAGAAATAAAAGAGAAATTAGCAATTTCATCTGGTCCAGTCATTGTCGATGTTGGTCCTGTCAAGCAGCGATGGTCATGTCACGTTTTCGAAAGTTTTTGAAAATAAATCTATATTTTTTATAACATTTTGGTTTCAAAATATGACATACCATTTTATATTTCAAATCTGAAATAATTCCTTTGAAAAACAAAAAAGTTATTGGCATTTTTATTTGGTCCTGTCATTCTCGATGTTGGTCCTGTCATTATCAGAGTTGGTCATGTCACATTTTCTAAAGTTTCTTACAAAACTTTTTAATTTTTTTTCTTAAATCTATTTATCAAATGATGAAATCTTATTATATTTCAAATTTCAGATCAATCCTTTGAGAAATGAAAAAGTTATTAGCATTTTTCATTTGGTCCTGTCATTCGGTCCTGTCATTCAGTCCAGTCATTAGTGTAACCCCTTGCCTATAGGGGTATGGATGTGTATTGGCCAAATTTGTATGATGTAAAGATGCAATTTTTCTGAAAATTGCATATATTTTTGGACTTGTACTGTACATTACACACACAAAAAAATAGACAAAAAGAATAGGCAATTTTTTTTAAATGCGACAAAACGTTATAAAGAAATGATAGAGGAATTAATTGTGGTCTTGGGCCGCTTGACCCACTCAGAATTCTTGGTCGCGAACAAGCTTTCCCTGAACTACTGTATTGAGTAAACACATATCTATGAAGAAACAATTAATTGATACAGATCATGCATTTTGAATATTAAAATTCACTGATATGACTTCAAGAAAATAAATTTAATAGATACACCCTACAGGGTATGGGTATGGTTTTTCCCTAAAAAATATTATTCTCCCTAATTTATTGGAAAATCATATTGTCATGCAGATGACCAAAAAAAATATTCTGAATGCTGATTTCCCCCAAACCTTTATCATGTTTATAGAGTGTCTAATTTAAAAAAAAAAAAAAAAATTGATCTGTAGAGTAAAAAAAAACAAAAAAAAACAACATATTGCTCCATTTTAAGTATAAACATTTCTAAGGTCTTGAAAAATTTGTTTTTTGAAATTCCTGTGTATCAATCATGTTTTTCTTCTTTTTAATATCAAAAACTGACTTTCCCAGAGAAAAGAAGTATCCCCCTCCTAAATGTTTTATGTATTGTATACCACACAAAATTGTTAGGATTCAAATAAAATTTCAATACATAGAATTCTATATTTCACAGTTTATAGTAATACAGATAAGAGTTTATTGTTGATGGTAATAATAGTTAAGGCCATTCTGTTAAAATCATGTGGGAGGCAATCCCCCTACAGCCAAAATACTTTTTTTTTGAGTAACTTAAGGTTAAACAAAAGGACAAATTCCTGTACAATCATAAATGACTCATGACTTCTCAACATACCCTCCCACGTTCATTCTATCGGAAAATGACTTATTAAATTGACACATGACAAGTCTCAGGTGGGCTCGCAGATGTTCCAATTGATTGAGGAATTATAGTCAATATAGGTTAATTAAAAAATTTATATAATCAATTCATTAAATTGTTCCTTGTGGACATACATTTGAAAGTGATTAAAACAAAGAACACTCCTAAGAGAACATTATAACCTTTTGTTCATGACTGCAAGCCTTGAGTTTTATATTCTAACAAGTTTATTTAATTTATATAGTTAGGTCACTGATTTTTGTGTTACATATTTAAATATGCTGTTTCAGAATCGGAAAAAAATAAAGATATAAAACTATTTGTTGGAAACCAAAATTCAAATAACATGTCATTTTGCTTTGATAGTTTCTTCTGTTATCTTTTCTAACATGGGAATCAGACTTCTTTTAACCTGTCCCAAGTCAGCAACCTCTTGTCTTTGTAAGTCTTGTATGTTTTTTTTTAATTATGGTTCATTTATATGTTTCAGAGTTTAGTGTTTAGTGTGAAGTCCATTTTCATTGAACTAGTATACAATTTTGATTAGGGGTCAGCAGAAGCCTGCCTCAGGGTACTGGATTTTCTTGTTGTATTGAAGACCTATTTGTGGGCTTTTTTTGTTTTTTTGGTGAGGTTTTGGTCTCTTTGACAAATTCCCTGTTTCCATTCTTAATTTATACTTAAATTTTAAAAAACAATGTTGAAGATCTCATTAGTTGATCGCTACTTTTTTGACAATTTTAATTATTACCCAAAATGCCCTAGATTTGGAAACTGCGTATATATAGTGTAGGGATTAGACAACTTTGACAACAGTCCTGACAGAATCTATCTGTTTTACCAACTTTTGAATGGAAATTCAATTTATTTTATATAAATACCAGGGGCGAATCCAGCCATTTAAAAAAAGGGGGAGGGTATCCCAAACCAGGATAAAGGGGTGGTTCCAACTATATGTCCCCATTTTATTGTATTGATCTGCCACTGCAAACTGCTTTTCCTCTTCAACATTTATCAATAGTCAATAAGCAAATCAATGAACCTAGTTGTGATATCAGTGTTTTGTACAGTCATTGATTAAAAATAGCACTATGTGATTTTGAAATAGAACACTTAGAATAAAATTAAAGTAACATATTTATGATGCATGTTAAAATGTAAAATTTATTCAGATAGCACTGTATGTCATTCAAAAAGGGACACCCAAAAAAGAATTCAAAATGTTAGGTATTCTATTACATATTTTGATTGTATTTCAGATGAATTTACCTCAGACGTTATTACCACCCACAGGCAAGAAATTAAAGAAAGCTCAGAAAAGGATGTTAGAACAGTCAAAACCGTTATATTTAAAGTCTTATGATGATACATGAAATATTTATGTAAATAGTATTGTACATAGATTATATTATTTTAATGACAAGATTCATGTTTTTTATACATAGATATACAAAAGTAGATGTGGTATGATTGCCAATGAGACATCTCTCCACAAGAGATCAAATGACACAGAAATTAACACCAATAGGTCACAGTATGGCCGTCAAAAATAAACAAAACCCATACTGCATAGTCAGCTTAAAAAAGCCCTGAAATATACATACATAGAGTATGTCCTGTCCAGAATTCTGACCTCAAGATTTTTGTCAGTTCTTCACTTGTTATGTCTGTCACAGTTAATCTCCAATTCAAGCATTTGGACAATTCTACCATCTTTCAAATCTCAAGCTAAGAAATAAAATCCCAGATGGAAAGGAGTACCTAAGAAGCTCCCATTTAATTTTTATGGGGGTTGCTAGTAGGAAATATTTAGTCCTGCATTTGATTTTAGTTGTAATCTATGTCCTGCCTTTTTTTTTACTAGTTTATCCTGATTTTATTTACATACATTGTCATCCTGTCTATTTTGTTTTTCAAAGTGTCTCATCCTGCCTTTTTTTTACTCTAAACTCCTGTTCTGCCTTTTTCATCCTAGCCCCCAATAAATAGTAAATGGTAACTCCCAAAAGTACTTGATGACTATTCCATATTTGCACTTAATGTTTAGAATGCATAAAGAAACTTTCAAAATATGTACTTTTTGATTTACATACTTCTGTCTGTCTTTCAGTTAAGTTTTAGTCACGGTATTTTTTGATGAAGTTGAAGATCAATCAACTTGAAACTTAGTACATGTGCTCCCTATGGTATTATATTCCTACTTTTAAATAGAGCTTTGACCCCAATTTCTTGATCCACTGAAAATTGAAAATGAAAAACAAAATTCCAGCAAATTCAGGTTTTTATAACATACTTAATCATTAATTTTTGACAGTCGGTGTTATAAGGTTTTTAGATTTGGGTTATTTAGAACATATGGCTATAACACTGATCCATTGTTCAAGAAAAAAGTTGAATATTAAAAAATACTGAATTCCAAAGAATATATTAATTAGAATGTCCTGGTCAAATGGCAAAAACATAGGATCTTTTGATTTGAGGTCCTTGGTCCAAAAAAATGAAAATTAGGTCAAGGTCAAAGGTCAAGGTCATATTTTAATTTTTGAATTAGGCTTATTTCCACTCATTTCCAGAAACCGTATAAGATATCCACAAATTCTTTTGACTAAATTATTAGTTGCGACATGTCGTAACTTAATAATTTTAGTTGAAAGGGTGCGTAGACAATGAATGGGAGTTTTTGCCCCTATCATATCTAAAATTATGTGTAAAGTGATATAACTTATTAACCATACATATTAGAGACCTAGGGTCTTTTGATTTGAGATTCTCAGTTTGTGACCTTGAAATTGAGGTCAAGGTCATAGGTTAATTTAACGTTCTAGATTTTGACCTTTTCTTTAAATTCATATTTATACATCATAAAGCCATATGAACTGACATTTTAGACTGATTTTTAATATTTTAATATCAAAATAGATATAAACTGGTGGAAAGACCTTCAATTGTTCTTTGAACAATTGGTTTTTAATTTTTTTTTCTTTTTCTTCCGCCTAATTTTGTTCTTGCGATAAATATTTGTTTCGCAATATGTCGCTTAGATATTTGGTATATGATATCGAACAGTTTATGCGCTTTTGAAATTTACCCTGCGTAACCAAATACTTTTCTTTGTAGGAGTTATCTCCCCAAACACTGTTTTTTTTGTGTCCACGACTCCTTCGCAACCGTAAAAGATTACGACAAATTTATTTTATAAAATTGCTCGTTATATCCTTCGCAAGATTTGTCCAATTTCGACCGAAGCAATATGAACGCTCCATATGAGAGTCATTTCCCCTTTTGTATTTGAAATTTTGAAATGTATTTTAAACTGGAACACCATAAGTGATAGAGACCTAGGATCTTTTGATTTGAGGTCCTTGGTCCAAAAAAATGAAAAATAGGTCAAGGTCATATTCTAATTTTTGAATTTGTCTTATTTTCACTCATTTTCATTATCTTATAAGATATCGACAAAATATTTTGTATAAATTGTTAGTTGCGACATGTGATAACTAAATAATTTTAGTTGAAAGGGTGTGTAAACAATGAATGGGAGTTTTTGCCCCTATCATATCTTAAATTATGTGTAAAGTGATATAACTTATTAACCATACATATTAGAGACCTAGGGTCTTTTGATTTGAGATCCTCAGTTTGTGACCTTGCTTTAAATTTGTATCTATACATCATAAAGCCATATGAACTGACATTTTAGACTGATTTTTATACTTTAATATCAAAATAGATATTAACTGGTGGAAAGACCTTCAATTGTTCTCTGAACAATTGGTTTTTAATTTTTTTTTTTCTTCTTCTGCCGTCTGAGATGCTTTTTTGTCTTACAACATATCGAATGGATTTTTTGGCCAATAATGTTGTACAGTAATGGGGTTTCAAAACTCACCCTGTGTGACCGAACACTTATTCTTATCTCCCTGCGTCCCCTTTTTCTTGTTATCGCTATATCTTTAAAACCGTAAAAGATTTTAGCAAACTGTTTTCACCAAATTGTTCGTCTACTCTTGAGAATGATTTGGTTTATTTTGACTTGAGTGATCGGAAGACATCTTATGGGAGTTATTTCCCTTTGAAAATTTAAGATAGGCGATTTGTTGGTTAAATTCATACGTTATAAGTCGTAGAGGCCTACAGTCTTTTGATATGAAGTCCTTGGTCCATTTGAAGGAAATTGAGGTCAAGGTCATGTTCTAAATTTTGAATTTTGCTTGTTATTATTATTCCACAGAAACTGTGACAGTAAATGATATGATGTGTTTGCCAAATAACTGTTTACAATAAGGCGCAACTTCAACCTATTTCAGTCAAAGTGTTTTGGTTAACCCATAAGGAGTTTTCTCCCCTTTTGTATTTCAAATCAGTATTTCCAGAATTTATTTCGTTTCCGTAGGGAAGGTCGATGTATAAAATCGAGAATTGGCATGGGTGTGTTTCTCTTCTTATTTCTTCTTTATTATTTTCACTTGATGATATTTATTTCGATATCATAATTCTCCTCAATCCGGATTGAACGATTAAAAGATCAAATCATATGAAAACTAAATCTTTCAAAAATGTAAACTTGTAAAAAAATTTAAACAAAAAGTTTTCAATCATTTCTCAGTACCCCTGATTGTCAATTTCACCTGCTTTATTATAGATCGTTATCGTTTCACTCTGTTTAATAAACAAAACTGATGGAAACCCTAAATTTTTTGAATGTTTTGATTTTGACAAGACGTCATTTTGTGAAAAGATTTTTAACTGGTCCTTCGATTAATTTCGTTGTATGTATTCCAAAACAGTAAACCAGTAAACCGGAAGTAAACTTATTTTTCTTTAATTAGGAGCACCTCCATATGAAGTTTAACCTTAACCTTAAAAATTATCCAATATATGTACACGTTACAGTATATATACATAAACGATAATAGTGCCATGAATGGCAGATTTACAGGGACCTTTAACAATAGAAATACAGGTGGGAAATTTAAAAACTTAAAATGTTTTAAAACATTACACTTTTATTGATTGCTGTCTTAAGCTCTGATTCCATCAACAACTGTCAGTCCATACTTTAATACCAACGCAATGTAACCATACATTTCCCTTTCTTTGATTCTTAGCATAGTTTATGTGCCCTTTTGTTAATCTTTTGCATGCTCTAGGTGCTCTTTTTCATTGGAGTTCCCACTGTGTGATAGGGGAAACACTAATCTTTGAACTCTTTATTCTAACAAAACACAGGCATCACAGTTAGATGTCATCAAATAAAACAGTCAGATATGTTTTAGTTTGTTTTCAATGCAAATTTCTATATTAAACTAAAATATAATAAACAGGATCTTCTTTTTATTAAGAATGATTGATTCCTCTCTTGAAATCTGAAAATGGTTGATGTACACTTTTTGAGGGAGATTGGGGGGGGGGGGTCTGAAAAAGTGTACGTTTTGTACACTTTGGAAAATGGTTGACAATTATGGATGACCCCTAACCCTTATACGGGTTTTCACCCCTAATGTATTTGAAATCAGTATTTCTCCACAACCATACAAATGATTGATCTGGGGTCTTTTGATCTAAGATCACTGACCTATGACCTTGAAATTGAGGTCAAGGTCAAAGGTCAATTTGATGTTCTAGATTTTGACCTTTGCTAAAAATTATTTTCTGTTCATACTAAAACAATTAAGTCTTCCGCATATACCTATTAATCTTATTTTTAGCTCACCTGGCCTAAAAGGCCATGTGGGCTTTTCTCATCACTTGGCGTCCGTCGTCGTCGTCGTCGTCGTCGTTAACAATTTTTCAAACATCTTCTCCTCTGAAACTACTTAATGGATTTGAATGAAACTTAGCATGATTGTTCCTTAGATTATCCTGCACAAAGTGTGTGCTTCGATTTTTGATCCGTCAAAAAACATGCCCGCCGTTACTTAAAATAGAACATAGGGGTCAAATGCAGTTTTTGGCTTATATCTCAAAAACGAAAGCATTTAGAGCAAATCTGACAGGGGTAAAATTGTTCATTTGGTCAAGATCTATCAGCCCTGAAATTTTCAGATGAATCAAACAAACCATTGTTGGGTTGCTGCCACTTAATTGGTAATTTTAAGGAAATTTTGCAGTTTTTGGTCATTATCTTGAATATTATTATAGATAAAGATAAACTGTAAACAGCAAAAATGATCAACAAAGTAAGATCTACAAATAAGTTAATATGACCAAAATTGTCAATTGACCCCTTAAGGGGTTATTGTCCTTTAATGACAATTTTTCACAATTGGTTCATCACATTTGCTAACTTTAAAAAATCTTCTCCTCTGAAACTACTGAATGGATTTGGATGAAACTTAGCATGATTGTTCCTTAGATTATCCTGCACAAAGTGTGTGCTTCGATTTTTGATCCGTCAAAAAACATGGCCGCTGTTACTTAAAATAGAACATAGGGGTCAAATGCAGTTTTTGGCTTATATCTCAAAAACGAAAGCATTTAGAGCAAATCTGACAGGGGTAAAAATGTTCATTAGGTCAAGATCTATCAGCCCTGAAATTTTCAGATGAATCAAACAAACCATTGTTGGGTTGCTGCCACTTAATTGGTAATTTTAAGGAAATTTTGCAGTTTTTGGTCATTTTCTTGAATATTATTATAGATAAAGATAAACTGTAAACAGCAAAAATGATCAGCAAAGTAAGATCTACAAATAAGTTAATATGACCAAATTTGTCAATTGACCCCTTAATGGGTTATTGTCCTTTAATGACAATTTTTCACAATTTGTTCATCATATTTGCTAACTTTAAAAAATCTTCTCCTCTAAAACTACTAAACCAAATTCAACCAAACTTCAACTGAATGATCAGTAGGGTGTATAGAATAAAGTTTGTGCTTTATTTTTATTTCGTCAAAAAACATGGCCGTCATGGCTAAAAATAGAACACAGGGTAAAATGCAGTTTTTGGCTTATATCTCAAAAACTCCAGCATTTAGAGCAAATAAGACAAGAAGTTAAAGTATTTATTAGGTCAAGGTCTACCTGTCCTGAAATTTTCAGCCGAATTGGGTAACTGGTTTTTCAGGTATAATGCCCCTGAATTGATGATTTTAAAGAAATTTTGCAGTTTTTGGTTATTATCTTGAATATTATTATAGATACAGATAAACTGTTAATAGCAAAAATGTTAAGCAAAGTAAGATCTACAAATAAGTCAATTTGACCAAAATTGTCAATTGACCCCTTAAGGAGTTATTGCCCTTTTAAGACTTTTTTCACAATTTGTTCATCATGTTGACTTACTTTAAAAAATCTTCTCGCAGTAATGTTAAGGCAGTTCTCCATCAGTTTTAAACGATTCTATCGCAATCTAATTGTGACGTCATGTAGTCGTTTCTATTGGTTGTCAGCACATTTATTCTTACACTCAACGTCATTTCAAAGCTTGAAAAGGTATCAAAACAAGCAAGTGCGTGTCAGCTGTTTATGAGTTTTTCATACGATTTGATGATGTTCCTGGCGGAAAACATGACTATAGGGTATCCAACTGTAAGTACAATATGATTTATGTTATGTTACTTTGTTTTCATACGATGTGTTAAATTCGCGAAACGTTAGGTGTTGTTTTCTATACTTGGTTTAAAATTAAAAAAACAGTCTCTTTAGATAATTCCTGCAGTATGCTTGAAAAATTATTTGATACTTTAGTTGTTCCAATAACTCTTTATGGAAGTGAAGTTTGGGGTGTAAGCCAAGTGTTCAAAGATTCAGATCCATTTGAACATTTACATATTAAATTTATTAAAGAAATTTTAGGAGTACAGTGCAAAACAACAAATGTAGCCTGTTTAACTGAGACAAACAGAATCCCTTTGTACTTTAAAATTCACCTTTCAGCTATAAAATTTCTAAACCACATTGTAAACTCTCCTAACACTTTAGTCCATAAAATATATAATAATGTAGAGAAAACAAGTAAATGGGTTAACATTGTAAAAGACTGGTTAAATAAATTAGGTTTTGGTCATCTCACTTTTAATACTTTTAATTTAAAATATCACATAAATAGTATCCAACAAAGAATCTATGACCAGGCTTATCAAATTATGAATTGTTCTATCAATAAATGTGAAAAATTAAATTTCTTTTGTCATACTAAAAGAATTAGAAAAAGGCCCCCATATATTGATATATGTAAATTCAAAACCGACCGATCAGTTTTCAGTAAATTTAAACTAAGTGCGCATTCCCTAGCAATTGAAAGAGGGCGTTATACCAACATTGAAAGAAATAAACGCATTTGCTTATCCTGTAACAGACAAGAAATTGAGGATGAATACCATTTCTTCTCAATCTGTCCATGCTATAAATCATTAAGGGATACCTATATACAAAATATTAATAAAAATCTTAATTTCAATTTTATTAAATTGCAGTCCACTATAACACTAAATCATTTGACTGTACTTTTAAATAGCAGTCTACCAGTCATTATAAAAATCACCATAAAGTATATTAATGATTGTCTTTTATTAAGAACATCTGTGTAACTTTGTTCAATAGGCAACCTAATTTTTGTTTGTGTTCTTTTTTATAATTGTTCATGAACATTAACAATGTGTAAACTGTTGATATTTATAGCCTTTTTCTTCTTCCCTGTGAATACCACTGTCACTCTAATATAGTTATAATCAATTTAACTATTGTCAGTTTATTGTTTTAATTTTGTATGCCATAACCATTTAATGTAAATGTGTTTGTGCGAATAAAATATTGTCTATTGTCTATTGTCTATACAAAAAAGGGGGAGGTGTTATCGAATTCCAACTTGACCATGTTTATTTTATAATCTGACCGCGTAATCACTATGAAGTGTTCGTTTTTTAAGTCGAAAATAAATTTGGATTCGGGCATATAACACTATTTGTTATTTGTAGTGTTCTTTATTTACTTACAATAAATTGCCATTTGATTTCAGAAAAAATCAATTAAATATTTACATAAATTTACTGATTGATTGTCTAATCAGACTGACAAGTACCATTAGACAAACCTGAATTTGTATTTATTTCATGGTACTTTATTTCATGGAAAATAGTATAGAAATAAAAATGTGGGGGTATTTTTCAAATGAAAAGTTATGAATAATCAATTTTAAATCTTGATGTATAAAAAAAACCCACAACTTTGAATATATTGAGAGTTCAAATATATTGTATGCCAACTTCATTGTTTATAAATCTTTGTTAAAATAACTATAACTTTCATTCAGGAGAAAGTGGAAGATACACAATTGCACTTTTCATAAATGTGTCATGTATTTCTCTATAATTATCCAGTATCAGGCTATGAGTGTGTGCACATTATACAAATGTAGCTAGCTAGCAAGTACAAAGTATTCATAGTTTAAGGAAAAATGCCTTTTTTCATGAATAAGAAAATATATATATAAACAAGGTGTCAAAAAGATAGCCTTGTAATATAAAAGGTAAAGATCTTTTATCATTTATTTGATTGATCAAGATTGTTTGGATAAATTATCTGATTTAATTTTGGCATATCAAGTTTTTCAATTATTCATGTGTTCTCTGTTTTCTTTAATACAGGATGTGACCAGACTGTGCTGTACTTTGAAATTAATTTGTCATCAATTGGAATTGACTAAACAGGTAAATTTCAGTATAAAATAAGAAGATGAGGTGTGATTGCCAATCATGATTAAATAATGATAGTTTTTACATGTGTACTACAAAATGTATTCTGTTTTATAAATTGATCAGTAGTTAAACCTAAACTCTAGTTTTCTTGTCATTTCAAACTAAATTTGAAATCCATAATTTCATTTAATGAACTGTTTGCATTAATGATTATAATTTGAATATGGTACTAGATTTGAATTTATAGAAATTCCAATTGAACAAAATGCATCTCTTTAATTATATAACTTCAAGCTCATGCTCATTGCTGTCATTATATTTACATATCAGATTACAATAACACTTTTTTTAAATATGATCAGCTATTTTTTTAAGAAATTTCAAAACAGTCAAGACTTTTAATGATTTAGAGCTGCACATTATTAGATTTTACAAACAGTTTCATTACATATGTATACATGGTATATGACATGTATTTTCTTGGGTCCTGATTTCTTAGTCTTGTTGACAGGATGAAATCCTGATAGTGTGTTTTGAACAAGCATTTATGATGAAGGTGATCACAATCTTTGGAGAAGTTATACTGATCATAGTATATTTATATATTAGTTAAAATATTCCAATGTATAACTATTTGAAACATCTACAATGTACATGACTTGTGTGCAATTTTGTGTTTAATTATGGTGGTTGACTTGTTTACAGTGAGTTAAATGCATAATGATCAATGATTTGTTAATTTTCACTATTATTATATTTCAGATCAAATGAATATATCCAAACTGTGATAAAGTGACCTATATATTTACACTAGAAGTTAAACATAGCTTTTATGATGTCAACTGGATAAACCCTAAAAAGGAAGGATTGATTCCAAAATATTCACAAATCATGTGTTATTTTTACTTCAAAATTGCTATGAGAATAAAAAGTGATAAATCAATGTGAATAGAAAAGGAAAATTCAATGTGATATTCATGTACTACAAGGATTCAGTGATTAAAATAAATGTGTAGGAAATCATTCATTATTAAGGAGGTAGGAAGTATACATTATTCCTTTTAGGATATTACACTGTTTTATTGGAAATGTTTATCAACAGCTTGACAGGTGACATTCTTTGTCTATGACATTAGTAAAACTACAAAATGTATTTTATTCAAAACTTGAATGTAATTTTCTTTACTTTTAGCAATAAAAATGAAAGTGTTCTTATGTTAGACAATATTTCCAATTCTTTATACAGATAAACCAATTCTGAGTAGAACCACTATTACTCCTATAATGCTGATTTTGAACTTATACCTATATATCAAAATGGTTCTCATTTGAGCATGATATTAAATTACATATATATGACTATGCAAAAACCTCTCCAGCTGAATATTATAACAGGGGTATAAAGCAAGGGGAACAACTAATATTATTAATATAGGGCCCAACTTGTGAAAAATATAAAAGATAAGTATAAGCATTATGGATATTTGCAATTAAAAAAGTATTTAGTGGCCAAGTCAGAAGCCTAAACAAGCCTTGGCTACTAGTGCCATGCTTGTTAATGTATTTGCTCATTAATATACCTAAAGCAGACCATTTAAATATATAGCTTATTGCAAATCAATGGGTCATTCTTTTATGATCTAGGGAGAACATGACATTATTAGAATAACAATTAGTAAACCAGAATAAATTCAACATTTCTCTGAGCAAGAATTTATGATTCATGTATCAGAGTCTGAAAGGGATAATTATGACCAATTATATACTCACTGCACAAAAATGAAAGGGGAATATAGTGCTAATTAGTGTCTGTCTGTTGTGGTGATTATCAGGCAAAACAGTAAATAACAGAAAAGGTTACCTAGACATTAAAAAATACAGTTTGTATGAAATCAAGCATTCCTAGAATCTAATTTATCTTTATAGAATGCACTGCATTAATGATTGTTGTACAATGACCTATCATTATAATTGCTTATATCCACAATATTTGAATATCTTATCTGGATACATGTAGTTCTCAACATGAATGGTCAATGCCAATGGAAATTTGACCAAATCGTCTTATTTTTATATTTGCATTTCAATAAAAGAATGACTGCAACTGCATACAGTAAATTTCATAAATTAGCAGTGCCTTTATTACAGTGCAAGATATGAAAACAAAGATTTCAAAATGTTGTTCTCCGGACCCTCCCCCTTTTTTCCAACTATATTATTTATTCAACCGTACTGAAAACACAAACAAATACAAAGTAACTGTAAGGTGAGAGGGTTTATAAAAAATGTAAATATATCATACGGACAGAAAAACAAGCTTAATTTTGATTATTAGAAGGAAAATCAGCGTTCTCTGTTAACAAAGGGGAGTAACTCGTTTGGAACATTGAAAGTCAAAGGAGCGTTTTAATATCGACGATTTAACTGAAATTCTGAAGAGTCGGTTGTAAAAACGAGTAGAACAAGGGCATACTGGCCACTAAGGTTGATATTTTTGGATTTCCCAGAAAGAGAATTTGAAATTACACTTCGCTAACATATGGCAAAGAATACAGATATAATAAGTAGTGATAAAAATGTGTCCGAAACTCCGAAAAAGCACGAAATGTGAAATGATTTGACTTTGAAGTTGGTTTTGTATGCATTATCTTTAAAAACAACACTTTGCCATGATTTTTTAATGAACTTTAGATCTTAGGCTACCAAAAGGTGTCTTAAACTTAAAATTTAAACGTCTGCATGCCCTAGTTCTACTACGATTTATTTGTCAGTATTTTACTTTCTATTACGGGTGGTCACGTGACCTTTTCCCTTGGTCTAAAAATAGATTTTTTTTTTTTTCAAAATCTACATCTATTGTCTTTATACACACCGACTATACCATGATTGGAGACAACTATTTATTTTCTGAACACTGAATTTGAAAACACTGCAGTTTTGTATCTTTTCATGTGGCGAACAACCTTAAATTCACTGCGCTCCTTTGAAACTGCTGTATCAATTTCAGCCAAACTTAGGCTAAATGAGTTTCAGAGTATCTAGTATAAATTTTATATTTCATTTCCTTGTATGTCAGAAACATAGCTCCTATGGCTAAAATAGAACATAGGAGAAAATGATTTTTTTTTTTTGCTTTTGAAGAAAATAGGACGATTCAAAGAACATTTAAATAAATTGAAAAGCCAAAATAATCATTGATGAGAGATTTAACCAAAAAAATTAAGGTGAGCGATTCAGGCTCTTGAGAGCCTCTTGTTTTATATCAATTCGAAGAACCAAATTACATCAACAAGGAGTCTAACATCGTTTTACCCATATCCTCACTGTTTAATATCTTCTAGCATTCAGTCCATGTTAAGTTATGGGGAGAAAACTCTGCAATATGAAACCGAATACTAGATGATAGCAAACATATAGACAAGGGTTTGGGAGGGGGGTTACTTTTTTTTTTTTTTTTTTAAATACAAATAACACCCAGCTTAGACTAGCAAAAGAATATCTTTTGAAATACCACCAATATGGAAAATGGTTAACACTATTGCCGAACCGTATTCTTACGGCCAACTACCGTAAACGTGGATATTGAAAGAATGACCATTCTACTATGGTCACATGTACATGTACTTCCGCTAGGTAAATTGACCAATGAGGCTATACCCATATCCTCACTGTTTAATATCTTCTAGCATTCAGTCCATGTTAAGTTATGGGGAGAAAACTCTGCAATTTACAAAATCATACGTGGTAAATCACATAAGAATTAGAAAATACTTCGCAATCACATAAATAATAACACTTTTATTCCCAATACTCAAAACAAAAATGTTTATGAACTTAAAATGTTTAATTGCCATCAATTACAAGACCAACATTAAGTTCAAAATATATAAGCATTAATTCTATAAATCATAGTTACACAACAAAATACAAATTGTATGAAATCCTTCAAATCACAATACTTAGATGCAAACATATGTATTCTAGAACCTATTACTATTAAGATTGTCATTTAAAAAACCCTTTTTAGCCCGGAAAAATCTGCCTTCTCTCTATATTGTAGTTCAATATTTTCGGCTTGGCTAACAGACGCCGCAAGATTCGAAGCCACAATTTCAGAATCAATCAGTGTATTTACACGACCATAATATTCCGCACTTGCTTTACCGAACCACCCAACGTGATTCATCACTTCGTCAACATTGCTAGCTGAGTCAGACAAAGCCATAGTAACAGTACAACCAGACCGGAAACTATGAGGCGTTTCCCCTTCATATATACCCAGAGTCGACAGATAGTATCGTAATCTCTCATATACCACAGAATAACTAACTGGTTTCTCCAACACCCTACCACTTTCTGAAACTACCCTAAACAAGTAGCCTTTTGTCAAATCCACATTACACGAGTGGGCAAATTGAACAAAATCCAACAATCCTTTTACCGGGCAAACTACATTGTCATCGCATCTCTTGATGACGAACGAGTTACTCCTACCCTTTTTCCCGGAGAGTTTTACCAAACGTATGCTGGAAAACAAACCCTGAACCGTCTTTAAGAAACTTCACCTCTTGTGCAACAACTATAGAGAGATCACTTGCTCTATCGCCAGCAAAATACTGCAACTTAAACCAAGCTTGATCTCTGTAAAGAACAAATTTTTCCTTAAGCTTAGAACCGTCTTTTTGAAGTTCCCGAGAAATAAAAGCACTAATAGATCTAATCTTTGTCAAAAATATAGGCTTCGCCTGTTTGGGTAGAATATGCGCCTTAGCTTGTTCGACTTGCACCAATTTTAAATACTCTTTGATTACAGGTGAAACTGCCGGATTTCCTTTCCTTTCCACATCGCACCAAGTTCTACCCAACCCTTTATCATCAAATAAATTTATCAATTGGTTAATGATACCTTCTACTGTTGCCGAAGCTAATCGGTTAGGACAAGAACACTGAAACATACCCTTTAATCCCAAATATTGACAGTTTATATCATGGACAGTAGTTTTTCCAAACTTATCCTTCCAAACCAAAAAATTTCTTACATCATTTGGTCCACATGTAGCTAGCGAAGGCTTTTTCGGTGATTTTTCAAGAAAACAAAGAAAAGTTTCAAACAAACTGTTCTTTCTTTTATAGTCGGAAGAAGAAATCATCCGTTCATCCAAATCTGCTGTCCGATCATTTATTGCTTGCCAGTCTATAATAATGTCAGCACCCTGCAACAAACCATTGGAATATTTACTATATATAAAACAGTAGATACTCTAGCTTCGTGAAAATAAGACCCTAAATGCAAACAATGACCACCTTAATCCCACTTTATCTAGAATAAAGCCACGTTTTGATGGCGTCTTGACTACACCTTTGTCACCCTTCATACCAAGACATACCGATTCCACGGAGTAGTATTTCAAAATTGGCCACCATATTGGTAAAGGTCGCATTTCGGGGACAATAATTGTACAAGAAATGCCCTGCTCTCGCAACAGACTCAATACTGGAAATACAAGTACGAAAGGTGGGTAAACATACGGATTTTGCTCACTCCTCAGGTTCTGTGAGAACAAATTAACTCCTGCAGAACATGGGGTAGGCCATGGAGTAAAATGTTTCAGTGGAACACCTGTAGATGACTTCATGACATTAGAATCCAAAGACATTAGGTCAACTGAATGTGGACCATACAAAGACTCTACCAGTAACCACGACTCCTCACTTAACATTGAATCCGCGGTATTAGTTAATCTTGATGGGGCATCCGCTTCGTTTAAACAAGAAGGGACATATTTCAAATGTAAATCAATGTTATAAGTTGACACATGGCTAAATATTTCTTTCATGATGCAACTTAAAGCTCTAGACTTGCAACCTTGGTTTTCCCATGCCGCTATAACAGCCATGTTGTCTGTAAACAAATCAACCCTAGAATCTTGCAAAGAACTGTCTAAAGACTGTAACGACTTCAGGACAGCATCAGCCTCTTTCTCATGAATTGGTCTACAGTCATTTGTATCCCAATAGTCCCCCAATGTCATTGTACTCGCCTCAAGCTTCACTGAAGCGCCATACCTGAAACCAGAGGAATCAGTCGACAACTCAATCACCTTGTGAAATTCAGACCTCCATTTGGAATATCCAGTCCAAGTATCAAGAAAACGCCAATGCATTAGTTCATCCCTCAACGGTCCCAATACCTTAACCTTTCTACTGTTTTTAACGCAAGTAGATATTGCAGCATTCACTTCCCTACAAAACAACTTGCACCCTGGAACAGCCAATGTCAACGAAATACATTTACCACAAAATCTTTGCAGTGTCCTCAAGTCAACCTCATCCATTAAAAGTATAGATTTCCTCAAATCAATAAATTTCAACTTCTTATCATCAGGAAGTATGTACGCCTGTTTAACAGAGTCAACTAAAAATCCAAGAAATTTCTTACATGTGCCAGGTATTAGTGAACATTTACTAAGAGACAGTGTATAACCTAGCCTTGTCAGCAACTGCAACACCATATAGGTTATTTTACTTGCTTCAAGTATAGCATCATCGCTATTCTTACTTCCACCTGTAACAACAAACCTATCGTCGATATACAATGTATTTATGACGTCTAGCTGTCTTAAATAAGAGGTCACACAAATTCCTATCGATTGGTAGATAAACGGCGATGCTTTCCATCCAAACGGTAGAGTAGTATATGTCATATAAAAACCACCGAATTGAATACCAAAATATGTCTGAGATGATTCTTGCAAATTGACATGGTCATAGCCCGACTTTTCATCACATGTTATCATCAAAGCATTCTCTTGAACCAACCTATGAACATCTTTTAAATTCTCCAAATGAAAAGGTAAATCTTTGACCCATAAATTAAGATATCTTTCGTCATGGCATAACCGTGGTTTACTTGGTTCTACAGTTAATGGCATAATAACTTTAGGGGGTTGACATTCACCTACCCTTCCCAAAAGTTTGATGCACCCAGTTGAAATTCTCTCGCACAATTCTTTTGATATAAAAGCAGAGTATTTTTTACAAATAGCTGCATTCTGAAAATAATTTCTAGGGGGTATTTCAGAGTCATAATTTCTTCCCTTAAAGTTTCCCTTAAAACGTCGAAAAAACTCTCCAACATCAATTCCATCTTCAAGCCACTTCACCACGTCTTGATGTGCATTTTCATCAAGAATAAGCCTCCATTCTGATACACAATTATGTAACTGTCCAGAGACAAATTTATCAGGGTCACGTAATTGTAAAGAGTCTATATCAAACAAAACATTATCATGATAGACCTCTTCCGCACGTGGACTGAGGTTTGTAAGTGAAGGAACTCTGCCTTTAAGTGTTAGCCATGCTGGTTTTCCCCTTACTGTTACATTCAAAGGATCAAATCCACTTTCTAACTCCCACTCTGGGATTTGTACAAAAGAATCACCAATAGTTGTATCCGTAGTTCCCTGTAGATAACAAAGAAACTACTTTGATTTAAATGAAAAACCAGCATAAGTTACACTCAAAGGAAGAATTCCTTCACCTACAACCCGCGTGGAAAAACCACTAAGGGATCAGTGCCCCTTGGACTGTAGACAAAGAAATTCTCAAATTACCATACAGTAGCGTGTTGGTTTGAAAACCAAATAGCAAATAAATAGAATAAAAAACACTATGCAAAAATTTCTTCTACATTATTTTGTTTTATTACAAAAGATAAATAATTATCAACAAATTAAATTGTATCCTTCATTTTCCTTTGGCCACTTTCATTTTTTCACAGTCTTTTATCTGATGTGTATGACTTTCACAAAAGTGACAAGCGCCTCTAGGACGGAATCCAAACCTAGCCCCCATGGGCCTTGTATTCCTGTAACCCCCGGCTGTAAAATTACCATACGGTTGCACACCTTGAGGTAGATAATTTGGCTGATACATGGAATACATAAGCGGGTTCTGGAATTGTGGGTACAAATTACTCAAAGGGGATTCTTCCCGCTTTGGAGCATTATCACTACCCTGAGCAGCGTTACCATCATTTTTGTTCTCCGATTGTTTCTCTTTCAAACATTTAGAAATAGCCTTCGTAATCGTATCAACGGCTTTCCCACCTAAAACTGATAGGCACAAACTAGAAATATCCAGTTTGGAGTAGTGCCTGTTTGCCTGCCTAGCCAGCTCTTCATAAACGTCCGCATCATCGTGATCTAATTTTTTGGAAAATTTTGCAAGTTCATCTAACGTTAAGAGAATTAGAGAATCGCTTGGATTCTGTTGCAAGCACAATGTCCTCACCTTGTCCTTCAGCTCTGTTATTATTTCAACTTTGGTCTTTTTTTCCAAGGAAGCTATCCTATCTTCTAAGGTATCACTAGCAGTAGACGAGTCAGGTTTTCTTTTCCCAGCCTTTGGTTGAGTGTCCATATCAGAAGTACTTTGTATTGGAGCCTATAAAAAATTCATGTAAAAAACATTTGAATAATGATAACATTATATTTCAATAAAAATTATATATATTCTATTTCAAGCTCAAAACTTTCATTCATTTTATTCTAATAAAGTCAATATAATAGCATATGAGTTGGGTAGCTTTATTTATCACCTATGTTATTGTTATCTGTGTTAAAGTACACGTGACCTTTTTGTAGACTCATTCTTATTCAACCATTTAATTAATCTTAGTGTATTGATTAGTAATTAATTTCAGCTGTGTATTTCTAAAATATCATAAATACTATAGTTTTATATATAATAATGCTAATACATAAAGTGAAAATCTGGAAAACTATTACGAAGCATCGTATATATCTAATTTTTTTTTTTTTTTTTTTTTTTTTTTTTTTTTTTTTTTTCAAAATGTAAATAAACACGAATGATTAACCCGAGGAGATAAAACGCAAGTAAAAAATCGCGCTGGGGAATATTAAATATAGAAAAAATAAATAACTCACAGAGTCTCCTTCCGAAACCTGCAGATCTTGACCCTTCGGCTGTCCAAACTCATTTGCATATATAATCAGTGAGTGGAGGATCCACCTGGCCTCACCCACATCGTCATCACTTCTCCCAGACAACTGGCAAATTTCATCCAAGTCCTCCCCAGTAAGCACCTTTACATGTTGCGCTATCTCCTCCATGTTCAAATTTTCAGTTTTCAGTTCTTTATTCATTCTAGCTAATCCTTTTAATGATTCCGGCTGTCCTGGTCTTATACGTTTGATTACTGGAACTAGTTTCATTCCCTTTAAACTATATCGCTTCTTTAGGACTGGTGGCAACACCATCTAAAAATAAACAACCAAAAGAATTTATATAGTAGTTATCTTCATTTTATTAACATTGCATACAGCTAATTTCACAATGCATGCAGAGCAAAACCCTGGTTGGCATGCTTGCTTTTTTTAAAAAACGTTAACTCAAGTTTTGTAATTAAGATTTAAATCTTCAAACAATATATATAGTAAATATACTATATTTAAACCTGATAAGAAGTTATTCAAATAACTATATATTATATAATATACCAACAAAGCAAGCAACCAACCAAAGTCCCGCCCTACACGCATCAAGAAACCAGCTCTAATATTGATTAATCAAACACGCACAACTGAAGAAATCAAGCAGACCGCGTAAATAGAAAATAGAACGATTAACAAATTGAACTAGATATAAACCAAACGGTTTTCGTAAAATGAAAAACTACTTCTTTTCATATTTCTGTTCAAAAGTAGAGACATGCTACATTCTAGAATCTTATTTAATCCATTAAATAACACGCAAGATTACTTGAATTATGCAGCATTAAATGTATTCTTATTATAACATAATAAAGTACCAACATATTACCATGTTTTATTCTGTTCACATATTCGCATGCTTCCCACGTGCAACCCGAGCGGTCAAACGTGGTCCTATTTAATTTTCTACATTCTAACATTTATTCTCTAAATTCTGAAAAAACCGGCACGTACTCTTTCATTATATTATAATAAAATAACACCAATATAAAAAATATATAGCCACCAAGGCTCCTGACCACCAAGGTCAAAATATCTCATATTAGCCACCTAGGCTTTTGACCACCAAGGTCTAATAAATCTCATTAATAGCCACCAAGGCTTATGACCACCAAGGTCTATGCCACCTAGGCATTTTTTTTTTTTTTTTTTTTATAATAAAAAAGATTTGTTACCTTTGTAAGTGTCAGTACGGCTGCCGTTCTCCAGTAGACACGTCTTTCTACCTTCGGGGATATTGAAAGAATGACCATTCTACTATGGTCACATGTACATGTACTTCCGCTAGGTAAATTGACCAATGAGGCTATTTAAATTTCATTCTTATTATCGAGGTGGAAAGACTTTCAATTGTTCTCTGAAGAATTGGTTTTTAGTTTTTATTTTTTTTTCTTTTTTTTCTACCGTCTGAGGTCCTTTTTTGTCTTACAACATATCGAATGGATTTTTGGCCAATGATGTTGTACAGTAATGGGGGTTTCAAAACTCACCCTGTGTGACCGAACACTTATTCTTTTAGGAGTTATCTCCCCATGTTCCCTTTTTCTTGTTATCACTATATCTCTAAAACCGTAAAAGATTTTAGCAAACTGTTTTCACCAAATTGTTCGTCTCCTCTTAAGAATGATTTGTTTTATTTGACTTGAGTGATCGGAAGACATCTTATGGGAGTTATTTCCCTTTGAAAATTTAAGATAGGCGATTTGTTGGATAAATTCATATGTTATAAGTCGTAGAGGCCTTCAGTCTTTTGATATGAAGTCCTTGGTCCATTTAAAGGAAATTGAGATCAAGGTCAAAGGTCAAGGTCATGTAATAAATTTTGAATTTTGCTTGTTATCGTTATTCCAAAGAAACTGTGACAGTAAATGATATGATGTGTTTGCCAAATAACTGTTTACAAAAAGGCGCAACTTCAACCTACTTAAGTCGAAGAGTTTTTGTTAACCCTTATAGGAGTTTTTCCCCTGTTGTATTTGAAATCAGTATTTCTCCACAACCATACAAGTGATTGTCCTGGTTTTTTTTTATTTGAGATCACTGACCTATGACCTCAAAATTGAGGTCAAGGTCAAAGGTCAATTTGACGTTCTAGATTTTGACATTTGCTAAAAATACTTTCTGGTTCATTATAAAACAATTAAGTCTTCTGCATAAACCTATTAATCTTATTTTTTTTATATCAGTTTGATTTACCATATTATATCAACACGGAGTGACATTTTCTAACATCGTTTTTTAAATTTCATTCTTATTATCGAGGTGGAAAGACCTTCAATTGTTCTCTGAAGAATCGGTTTTTAATTTGATTAGCTTTGCTTCCAAAACCAATTGAGAAATTTGTAAGATGTTACCAAAAACAATTTGAAAATTAAGCAATGGTCTTAAAACTGCTTATTTACATACAATACTACTAAGATGTAAAATCACAAAAATACTGAACTCCGAGGAAAATTCAAAACAGAAAGTCCCTTATCAAATGGTAAAATCAAATGATAAAACACACCAAACGAATGGATAACAACTGTCATATTTCTGACTCTGTACTGGCATTTTCAAATTTTGAAAATGGTGGATTGAACCTGGTTTTATAGCGCTAAACCTCTCACGTGTATGACAGTCTCATCAAAGTCTGTCATATTTACAACGATGCGTGATTAAAACAGACATAATAGGTAAAATTTTCAAAATATGGGTACAGCAGTCAAATATTAATACTAAAAAGTACTAATATTGATATAAGAAAAACACTGCTATGATATTTTAAAAGTATCGCATTGATATTAGAAATAATAGCATTTGTATATTTATGTACATGTATATAAGAAAACCACAGCACTTCAAATTTTACACGGACATAAACTTTAGCTTATAACTAACTTCTGAATGTATATTTAGACTCAATTGTTGTTTATATTTGAACAATAAGTTTTAAAGTTAATATTTTCTTAATTTTACGTTGCCAAAAACAACATTTCCCGCATGGAATGTCTGCATATTTACAATTGATATTAGACAATATCGCTATGTGATATAAGAAAAGTTTTTATCGATACGCTTCTTCCATAGACTGCATTGTCTACATCTACAGTTGAGCACGACTACGATAGGTAAGATGTGAGGGGTCATCTCAAAAATAAAAATTGAAAATAATAGTTTCGATCACTATTGATTTTATTGCGGGAAATTTACTTGAATAGCAATGTTACAACTTTTCAACAGAGTTCAAATGACATGCATTTTTTTTTATGTGTTAGAATGAAGAAGAAGAAAAAGATTAATTCACGGTGAACAAAAAGTTTTAAATTAAAGAAAATTATAAAAAACAGCGGTCTCTGATCGACTTAAAAGGAATCAAATATAATGGAGAAATCATAATGTCAAAATATCAGATAATTTACTAAAACTTCTACCGTGTCAAGGACGTACAAATTACCAACATTTTGAGTATTTGGTTCAGGCGCATATAAAACATGTGTCGAGGTTTAACTAGTCGAATTAGATCCAAAACCTGCCTTGTGTATGAAATAGAACAACAATTTCTGATCCATTGACAACCAAAAAAAATATAGCAATGACAGTGTAACATATGAAACCAAAGATATTTGATCAACACGGACCCAATTTAAACTTCACTGTTAAGAAATTCCCGCTTCTTGTAAGAAACCCAGAGGTCATTTCCGAGAACTGGGGAATGATTCTACGATAAAGTGACAACGTATGTTGTTTTTCGGGACACGTAAAAATGTATCGGTCAATCAGTTCTTGAGGACGACCATATAACTAGACGAGGGATAACCTAAGTCATTTGAATCCCTGTTTAGCACTGTCCAAAAAGAATTTGCAATGACAACAAACTCTTCATTAAATAACGTGTTGAAGCATAAATTCCATACGCAGATATGAAATGCTTAAATGATTTAAGACCGGAAAGAGAAGTCAATACCCCCCCCCCCCCAAAAAAAAATTATCAAGGAAATATATCAGCGTTAACAATGAAGCGGCGAAGTGTCCCTCGTTGATAAAAAATGCGATGTGATATTTTCCTTTGACCTTTCAAAACAATATGTTTTACACCCCACCCCACCCACCCCGAAATTGAATATGTTCATCGGGTAAAGTTGAGATCGGTTGGAAAACACCAGCTCGACCGTTTTTACAAGTGTGTAACAGTCAGACGATTTAAAGACGGATCGACGTATACGTATCGAAGGATAAATTAAGTCAAGTTGGTCCCGATGGAAATATTGTATAATGCATTTTATTTTAATTGAGATCGGGGTAAATTCATTATTGTAAACAAATCTGGTCGATACGTATACGTCGACCCGTGCACGTATCCTGATACGTGAATAATGCAAATGCTCTATTATTTGCATTATTCACGTATCAGGAAACGTGCACGGATCGACGTATACGGATCGAACAGATTTGTTTACAATAATGATTATTATATAATATATTCATCGGGACCAACTTGACTTAATTTATCTTTTCCTCATATACGTGTTACCTATACGATACGTCGATACGGATACGTCAGCAAATACTTGATTAATGCAAATGCTCTACTAGAGCATTTGCATTAATCAAGTATTTGCTGGCGTATCCGTATCGACGTATCGTATAACACGTATATGAGGAAAGGATAAATTAAGTCAAGTTGGTCCCGATGAAAATATTATATAATGCATTTTATTTTAATTGAGATCGGGGTAAAATCATTATTGTAAACAAATCTGGTCGATACGTATACGTCGATCCGTGCACGTATCTAGATACCAATCGTAACTACTCGGCCATTCTCGCTACGCAGTACAATAGCCTCGTATGCACTACGGAGAAATTCTTCTTAAATTGATGGCCGGAATTGTAGTGATCCGCGACACAAAGAAGTTCTATCCTCCAGGTGGCGCTATAATTTGGTTACATATCACAGAGTAATCAAGAACTTTAACTCTGCCAAATATTTTGGCGCGAAAGAAGGAGCAAAGTAAATAAGTAATGGTAAAAAATTTGTACCATTCCAGTCGAAAAAATATAAAATTCAATCGGATCGGAAAATTTTCCGGACAGGAGCAAGTTAAATCAGTAGTGGTAAAAAAAATGTACCAGTCCAGTCGAAAAAATATAATTTTGAATCGAATCGGAAAATTTTCCGGACAATGATTCCTCCGCCTAATGCATACGAGGTTATTTCTTCGTGCAACCAGAAAGGCCGAGTTGTTCCGATTGATCTAGATACGTGAATTATGCAAATGCTCTAATAATGAGTGACAACCGAAACTTGCTTAACAGCATAAGGAAATTTTACCTTGACCTATGTGTAATAAAACCTATAAGTGGTTGTTAAAAGTTGATGCGTAATATAAGTTTGTTGTTCGGATGTGTTCACATCAATTTTATAATAACAATTACATCGACTTGTTCAGATCAGGTAATTTTATGTATATTTTCAATATTTTCAAAATCATTATTCAAATAATCAGAAAAATAAAGTGACAGCTGAGTCAAATTAGCAAACAAATATTCAGTAAGTACAAACAAATATTCAGTCAGGACAAATTAATATTCAGTAAGGGCAAATAAATATTCAGTCAGGACAAAACAAATATTCAGTCAGGACAAACAAACATTCAGTCAGGACAACATTTAATGTCATTTGAAACGAAATTTTGATTTAAAAAAAAATGATTAAAGTATAAATAGAAATCAAGGAATTCTGTTCTCTCCATTGAATATGTTGTTTTGTTTCTTATACAATATTGATTTATTTCTAAATTTACATTACAGTTTTTCTAACCATGGCGACAGAACTGCTACCCGAAGAGATAAATAACTTAAGACTTTCTGCTCTCTTACTGAAAACTGGTCCTAGAGCTGTTCGCGTTTTGTTTGACCGATTTTTCCCTCCTGGAGGATTACAAACAGTTTTAAACATGGAAAAAATTTCTCTCGAAAAGTTAAAGAAAAAGAGAGTGATTAACCAAGCACAATGGAATCTCCTATACGGTACAAGTGAGTTAAGGAATTCAAAGTAGAAAATATTTTTTTTTTTTCATTCACTTTTATGAATTTGAACATACATGTAATAGCAAACAATGTGTAATTATAAGAGAATAAAGGCGTGTTGAAAATGATTTAAACAAGTGAAATTGATAAGTTGTTTTATAACTGTGTACTTCAGTTTACTATTAAGGTAGTTAATTTAGCACACAATATGATGTATATGTACATATACAGTAGACACCACTATTGTTGACTTAAATTATCATTGAATACAGATATGGTAAACATTGAAAATTAACAGTTCACAAAAGTTTAATTTTTCGACATACTATGGATTTTCTTCCCCAGCAAACGATTACCTTAATTAGCTGTATTTGGCAAACCATTCGGAAATGTCGGTTCCAAATTATCTTTAACTTCGATCTTAAGGGTTTTTTTTCGAACTGCGTCACTGACATTGACTGATGGATCTTGCAGACGAAATACGAGAATGGCGTACAAAAGTGGAAGCCTGGCATTTATGATAGGTTAATATAATTTAAGGAAATGAGTTTTATTCTTCTCAAAATGCAGTGTATCACCTAATAAGTTATAAAGTACGGGAACAGCAAAATCACAAAAAAT
Source organism: Mytilus galloprovincialis (assembly GCF_965363235.1). Taxonomy (NCBI): domain Eukaryota; kingdom Metazoa; phylum Mollusca; class Bivalvia; order Mytilida; family Mytilidae; genus Mytilus; species Mytilus galloprovincialis. The sequence goes on along the minus strand of NC_134846.1, from coordinate 2,014,222 downwards.
ACCAAACTCCGTGGAAAATTTGAAAAGGAAAGTCCATAATCAAATGTCAAAATCAAAAGCTCAAACACATCAGACGAGGCAAGGCATTATCGTATGTAGAAAATGGTGATTTAAACCTGGTTTTATAGCTAGCTTAACCTCTCACTTGTATGACAGTCGCATAAAATTCCTTCGTACGTCCTACTTTTTTTGCTACATATTTCGTTTAGCATAGGTTACATGTTGCTTGTCTAGGACCAATTTTGTTTGAAAAAAACCCGTTATTGTTTTAAACACCTCGGAGATTGTACAAACCAAATTTGTTTCATTTAGTAAACTTTGTGGTGTGTCATTGTTTGAATTAGCTGAAAAGAATAACGAAAAGGACACCCTGAAATCAATGTATCTTTCTAAGTTACGAAATTAGTTTAAACATATTTATTTATAGTGGATTGGGAAACAAGTTTTTCAACTTATATTAATCCCTTTTCACAGTTACGAAATATACTGTACATATGGTAGCGCAGCTACTTAGAATAAATTTAGTTGTCTGAATAGAGGTCATTTATTAGTTTAATATGTTATAGATATATATGAATGCTATATTTTCAGGGACTTCTCAAATAACTTCAAGCGAGTTCGACATAACACTTATGGCATGTTTACTGAGGAATTTAACATCTTTGTCTATTAAAGACACGATGCCAAGTAAGACTGACACGTCTCCTGGTGCTGACATTTCTAGAATTAAACATTTCAGAAATCAGATTGCGCATTCTGAAGATGGAAAAATATCGCAACAAGATTTCAATGAAACTTGGGATAATCTTTCGAAGGTAAGTTCTTCTTGTCATAGTTATGTTTCTTTGTGTAAAACAGACCTACGATAAAATCACTATTTTGTAAAAGAATCACCAGTTTTACCATTTGGCCAGTTAGTAATATTTTGGTATTATAATTTATTTGCCGTAGCAAAATTTCTAGTTTTCATTCTTTTTAATTTTGCTAAAAATATATTTTATTCAATAGATATCTTGCAGTTTTCACAGAGCCTATTTTCAGTAATTTTCTTTCAACTGAAATAATGATTTCTATATATCAAATTATTCTCCCTTGGTAAATAATCTCATCGCAGATACAATGAATTTGTATAAAAGACGTGAGTTTCGTCTTCAAAAAACCCATTTATTATGCTCTAATCAAACACGATAAATAGACCAAATAAGATATGAAGTTGAAGAGCATTGATACACAATGCATTTGTGTATTTATTTAATACGTTTAAGCAGCATGTGGTTTTGTGATTAATTATGATATAATCAAACATCCAAGTACGAGAGGTCATGTGTTCGACCAACGACTGTGTCCAATCCAAGACTTCAAAATTAGTATTGCTGCTTCTCTATCCGCTAAGCACAAGTATTTAGGAGTAAGATCAAATATTTGTCGTATCTGAGTTCTGTAAGGGTAGGATAACATAGGTCTCTTTGGGCTGCTACCGTGCAAACAACTATTTATATATATATATATATATATATATATATATATATATATATACTAGAACACATCCGTGATATCGCGGGTCCGTGACTGAATTAAAGTATATAACTATGCGCAAGCCTTATTTTAGTATTAGTATTGTCATCTGATAAAGTCATGCCGATTATAAGATACACAGTTTTCTCTGCTTTCAAATCTTTCTGTTTGAACCCGTCGAACTGGAACTTATCAATTGGTAATATTAATTATTCAATTATTTGGAAAACAAAATGTCCTGGAATGGAGTATTTTTTAATCAACAGCATTGTCCTATATTAGTTATAAATAAAGTTGAATTCTTTGATTCACTGTTTTACGCCATGCACGCTAACAAATTGAAAACTGTACCTATACGCCTTATCTTTAGTCCTGATTTTTAGTATTCGTATTGTTATCTTAGAAAGTCTTACTGATTAAATGATTAAATTTAGTAGTGTCAACCCTGTGATTATACCCGTGTATATAGCATATTAATCCTAAATACACCGTTTGGTGGTGCGCCAGTCAGATGCGGAACGTACAGATAAGGTAATAGGTAACAGGTGAATATACTATTGGTATCGGTATCGGACTCGACCCGGAACTTCTTAATTATTGGCAATATTAATTACGTGGAAAACAAAAGGGCCTGGAGTGGTGTAATTTTTAATCTACACCTTTGTACTATATTAGTTATATATAAAGTTGAATTCTTTGATTCGTCGTTTTTACGTGATGACGGCTGACAAATCGGACCTCGTAATTTTAGTATTATAGATATATTACAAATGTGGTACAGGCGGTCAGTCTGATACAAATTATAATTTATATTTATTTAACATAACCATGTTCCACTGTGCCTTAAAATAAAGGCACCAGTAGTATACCGATGTTCAAATACCATGATTCGATTGAGAGAAAACAAATCCGCATTACAAACTAAAACCGAGGGAAACACTATAAGAGGAAAACAAAGGAACTACAGGAACACTGAAGTGCAAGGAACACAAACGTCAACAAACATAGACACGAACTCTTTGATAACAACTGTCACCAGATTCATGAATTGGTACAGGACAGTATAAGAAACAAATGGTGGGTTGAGCTTGGTTTAATAGCTAGCCAAACCGCCCGCTTTATGACAATATTAAAAGTTATCTTTATTATCTTGACAATTAAAATCAATTTGATCCATTTAAGGCATATTATATCATATTTCAGTCATTCAGAGTCTCACCAAAATTGGACATTGAATATAAAAGTCATTATTTATCATCAAGTTTAATCATATTTTCAGGCTATTGTTCGTTTAGGTGGTCAGCCATTCGTTCAAGAATGCTGTGATATCAAAGTAGCCAGTCTCAACCAACATGATAAAGAGTTGTTACTGGAAATACGACAGAATACTCAAGAAGTACAAAACCTTAATGAAGTTGTAAACAGTCTGAAAAACCCAATTCCGGTCAACGTTAAAGGTAGAATTAAAAAAAAATCCATTAAGCATTATTTCATTGATACGTTTATAGACGATATTTCGTCGCATTATTTTTTATGTACTTCTCAGGAAGTTTTAGATATTATTGATTCGATTAGACTTATTTCCGGTGGTTTTACACAGTGTTATGAAGATTGAACATTTTTTTTTTTTTTTAAGTTCACAATGAGTGTTGCTATACTGGTAGCCTTAATACTAAATAGTAAATATATTGTTCCTCGTGGACTTCTTTCATTATGATAGAAAAATATGTTATAAAAAAGTTTCGTAACAGTTAAACCCTTTGTCAATGTTTCTCTCAAGCTATTTTGTTTTTTTCAATTACATTTTGTGTATCTAATTACACTGCAGTTTAATTGATATTATCAATACATATTTATTTTTCAGAAATAATGAAGTTGAAAGTAGAAACATGGAAGACAGAAAATAAATTATTCGTCGAAACAAAGGCTGCAAAATTTCTATTTGGTGCAATAAGTGAGAATAGCATTGTTACTGTAATTGGAAACCCCGGAATTGGAAAATCATCTTTGATTCATCACGTAGCTATCTGTCTACATCAAGGGGAAAATTGCGAAATAGTACCCGTTCATTTTCCCCTAGATATTATGAATTACAACAACCCGGATCAAAGTCAGGTGTTTATTATCGATGATGTATGCGGTAAATACTCTTTGAGTACTCAGCTTGCTGAGTCGTGGGAAATATACAAGGACGATATTGAAAATATCTTACGAGCTCGTCACACCAAAATACTGGTGTCATGCAGAACAAACATATTTAGAACTCAAGGTTTTAAGAAATTAAAGCTGTTGACATCATCTGTATGTGATTTGTCGTCTTCAAATCTTGCATTGTCAACCGAAGATTTAGGTAAGATAGCAAGCGTGTATTTGTCAAAACCCGAGGCAGATGTCGTTAAAGGCATTTTACCTTCTTTACGTTATGACTTCTTCCCTCTTTTGTGTAAGTTATATCCCGAACATCGACAGCATGACATTAAAGACTTTTTCACTAGGCCCGTTCGTGCAATAGAAGAAAACTTAACACAGTTACAATTACAAAATGACAAAATGTCATTTTGTTCTTTAGCACTTCTGGTCCTTTTCAATAACGCCATTGAAGACGAGTGGCTGTCCTCAATCGTATCCGATGAAGATAAACAACTTCTACAGCTTTTATTTGAGGAATGTGAGATAAATTGCGTGCCGTCAAGAAAGACATTAAAACGTCAACTGGAAATGTTTTTAGGGTCATACGTCACACACGATGACAACAAGTATAAAGCACTACACGATAAATTATTTGATATATTAGCTGTCTTTGTTGGTACTGAGCTGTTTGATTTAATACTCCAATATGGTAATATAGAGTTTGTATCTGAACGTTATCAGTTTGAATCCCTAGAAGCAGATAACAACGGATGTTATATACCAGTTCCCATAGAGAAAGAGTGCGAGTACTTTAAAAGGATACTTCGACATGTTGACAAGGCATTCGATAACAGACAGCTTGCGTTCGAAATCTATCGAAAGAAATTTACTTCATATTGTTATACCAACAAGTTAGACATCGTGAAAAGACTACGACAGTTCGATGAATCAGATACAAGATCCCCTTTAGTTATAGCTGTCACTTCCGGTTATGACGAAATTGTAAAAATGTTGATAGACTTTAAAATGAATGTTAACATCCAGGATGTGATTGGTCGCAGTATGGTCAGTATAGCAATCGAAAATGAATACACGTCAACATTATCGATCTTGCTTAAGGCAAAAGCCGATGCAAATATTGCCGATCAGCAAGGATTTACCCCTTTATGCGTTGCTGCCGGAATGGGGAAAACAGCTCTTTGCCAGATGTTGTTATCGTATGGTGCTGACCCAAATAAACGTAGTCTTGCAGGAGTATTCCCACTATATTGGGCATCATATAATAGGTTTCCTGATGTGGTAAAAGTGTTATGCAACTTCAATGCAGACGTAAATTTACAAAACAATAATGGTTGGACTTCACTGTATGTTGCTTGTCGAAATGGAAGCACTGACATTGTTGATCTTTTACTTCAACAGAACGCGGATCCAAATATTTTGCAAAAGAACTTTGGTGTCTCTCCACTATTTGAAGCCGTTTCACGTGGACAGTTAGGAATTGTCAAGATGCTCCTTGACCATCATGCAAACTTTAAAGAGTTACTAAATGGACGTTATTGTCTTTGTGAGGCAGTAGAAAGAGGTCACACAGATGTCGTTCGAGTTTTATTAGACTACGGTTCGGATCCAAACGTTAATGACCAAGATGACAACTATCCTTTACTACTGGCTACCTCCATAAATAACTTCGATATAACGAGCGTTTTAGTTAGATTTGGAGCGAACATCAACCAGTGCAGTAAACACTTGCACACTCCTTTGTCAATTGCTTCATATTTTGGTCGTATTTCTTTAGTGAATTATTTACTTGAAAATGGTGCTGATATCAGCAGTGTTAATGATAACAATGAAACAGCATTGAATATAGCAGTCAGAAGTACTAATCCAAAGGTTGTTGAATTATTACTTACACATAAATCCGATCCAAACGTTTGTAATATCCATGGAAATTCTTGCCTTTCTGAAGCAGCCTTCTATGGAAGAGAAGATTCTGTGAAGATTTTAATAAAGAACAAAGCCGAAATCAATTCTTCAAACAAGTTAGGAGAAACACCATTATTTCGTGCAGGACGTGCAGGAAACTTTAAAGTTGTAGAAACTTTGCTTCTTAATAATGCTGACGTAAACAAATATGACAACGAAGGTAATTCCGCGTTGTCTGAAGCATCATTCTATGGATATTTTGAAATTGTTTTATTGCTTTTAGAACATAATGCAGACCCTAATAGTGCAAACACCATTGGTAGCGGTGCATTACATCGAGCTGCTGGTTCTGGTAAATGTGAAATTGTCGAGGCATTATTAAATTTTGGTGCAGATCCTTCAATATGTAATAGTTTAGGATTAACACCATTAGATATTGCCTCTGTATGTGAGCATCACGATATATATGATACTATCTTGCACTTTGAAAGTTTCTAAAACTAATTAAATCATACAGAGTGTGACTGTGTTATTATCGAAATGTCATATTGTAAGATATGACGTTTAAAGCAATATTTCAAGAGGGGGAAAAGGTTAACAGAGGAATACGTTTACAAAAAAGTTGTAAACTGCCACAAATAAAGGAAATATTAGTATATCGCTGTTCAATAGTCATAATTCGATTAAGCACAACAAATCTGGGTAAAAAAAATAAAACCAAGAGAAAGACATCAAATATAAAAGGAAACCAATGGAACAACAGAAAAACTGAACTACAACAAAAGCAAACGCTACCATGCACAGAAACGGACTGTAGATTACAACTGACTTAATTGGTACCGGCCGTTTAAAAAGAATGGTCGTTTGGACCTGGTTTTATGGCTAGCCAAACCTCCCGCTTATATGAAAATGTTAAAATAAATACTTCTAAAATGACAACACTTCGTAAAAGGAATACAGTAAAAACAAACGCAAGAACAATGAGTACAATAAAATATATAAATGAATTATATAATAGTGCACTAAAACGTTTAAACCTCAGAATAACAATGGACACCTCCCAATAATTTACATAACACAAGAATACCACAAACAAAAAATAAACTGCGCGTCACATTAATAGATCAATGTCATAAAACTTTTTTTTTGTGACGTTTATATTTTCACAGGTAAATGTCTCTGCTTAAAATAGATTTAGAAACATAAAACCCCACACAATATTGGATAACTGTTTCTGCACTCAACGTATCGGCAATGTTTTGAAAGGATCTTGTTTGCCTATTTGAAAGGGGGTTGTTATAGCAACCTTCATTTCTGTATTCTCAAGCTATAATGGGAATTTTCCTAAAAACGTTTATTCTGTATTCTCAAACTATAATGGGAATTTTCCTAAAAACGTTTATTATTTTAAACTCATAAAAACGATTTTACTATTATATTTTTCTGTAATTTAACTCTTACTTTGTTCTGAGCTTATCAGATTTAACGTATCACTCATTCATGTAAAATTTTGTAATGAAAATCTTTAACAAAATCTTTTTCAAATAAGAATAGACATTTTTTGTATCTTTTGATATCATCAATAACACTATATCTATATAATAATGATATTTCTTGAAAAGTATTTACTAAAACTAAGAATTTTGCAATAATGAAGTATTTTTATCTATCTTTTATTTTGTGTCAACACATCTCTTTATCGTTGGAGAACGAACACATAATTATGTTCTTTCGTTTTCCTTGAATTTCAAAGTAGTTCGAACCTAAGAACTTAGTTTTAAAATTCTTTCGTTTGTCCTTGACGGAGACCAAACCTACGAGGCTCAGCTTAGTTTTAGAATTCTTCATTTGACCTGGAAGGAGATTGAACCTTAGAGCTTAGTTTTAAAATTATTTGGTTTAAACCGGAAGGAGATTGAACCATAGACCTAATTTCATTTGTTTAAATTCCCTTCGTTTGACTTTGAAAGATATCGAACTTACGACCTACGTTTTAAAATTCTTAAGTTTGACATGGAAGGAGATCGAACGCAAAATTTCCCCATTTCAAGTAAGACCAAGCAAGCAGATACGAAAATAAAAACCATGATTGTATACTTTGTAAATAGTACTTACTATATAGAAGTGGTATAATTATATATTAGATTACTATCTACAACAATATAATTCATCTAACAGTAATGTATGGTTGCATCTCAATCTCAATAGTTTCCTTAAAGCTATTAGATTTTATATCTTCGCAGTAGTCCATTAGATGATTAAACATTTCATTCTTGTCAATTACACTTCCATTATAACTGCATATATCGTGCATTTATGAAAATAAGTTTCGTTTGAACAGACTAACGCTTTGCTATCCATTCTTTGGTGTGTTTGATTTTGCCATTTGATTACGAACTTTCTGTTTTGAATTTTCCTCGGAGTTCAGTATTTTAGTGATTTGTACCAGCAAAAGAAACAATACGAATAACAAAAAAAGTGTTTCCGACATAAAAAAAAAAAAAAAAGAATTACTCAGACACCAGTTTTTTTTTTATGTACACGATGTAACAGCAATATATATTTGACTTTTAATAATTTAGAGCTTCAGATTCTAAAGCGGCAAATTCTTAAATTCAAATATTATATGTTTTATTAGATTGTTTTTACGATATGTTTAATCATGAACCATTAATCTTTAGAGTCTTATCAAGAATCGGGACTTATCTCAAAAGCTTTGGAAAGTTAAACTCCATAAGTTCTCCATAACCCATCACGTGTTCAAGCAAGGATAAATTTTGATGATAATTCGCCTTCAATTGAGGAAAATAGCATAATATCTGTTGTAATCCGATACACAAATATTCCAACCAAATAATGGCAACGTTAGTAAACATTTCGAGAGATCACAACAAATTGACCATTAGAAATCCGTTTTTCAGTAGCTATATTGAAAGCTACAGCCCATGACAAGGCAATGGCGTTATACCAAGACAGCTCGGGAATATGGTATCAACTAAGAGATCTTCGGTTAAGATATCACTTCAATAGGAAAAGTTCATTTTGATAGTGTTATTCTGATTAATACTCGGATTCTTCAATTAGATGTTTTAACTCCTTGAGGGTATCACCAGCTTAATATCTGAATATGTAATTAACTCCGCTTTTATAAAGTTGTCAAATTCTTCAACACCTGTTAATTCCGTCGTCCTGAGAGCTGATAAAGTTGATGACCTTTTCACTTATCCAATCATCTACTGAAATTATTTGCCAAACGCTGATTTTTTAAAACAATAGGTCGAGAAAGCATTATATAGCGTAAGAATTAAAATCTCGAAAAAAAAGTCTGTGCGGTGCCGATGAATATTTCGTCCGCGAAAATGCCAATAGCTCACCAACCCCTTCCCAAATTTAAAATTGTGAACCTCTTAAGTCTAAAATGAACAAGCCGATTAGCCTTTGTTACACCTCTTTTGTATACTATATGCACATCATATGTTAGTAATTGAGATTCTAGATAAAATAAAATTCTATAAAATGTGGCAAATGATATTTGCAATAAACTAAATACAGCTTTTGCTTGGTCGATACTGCTTTTCCAAAATTTTTGTTTCGAGTTTTTTCCGGAAAAACTCTTGTCACGCGCACTGCAATTGTTATCAAATATTTTTTTTATAGAGGGTCCGGATAGGATTTAAAGAATAGAAAATAATAAACAAAATAAATTAAGAAAAGACACGAATTGGACAAACTTAAAAAATGATGTGGTGTTAAAATATAACGAAAGTGGGATAATTAACAAATAAAAAAAGAATGGTTAAAATGTGCAGAAAGAACAAAGGAATACAGAAATTAATATTTCGTTATTCGATAACCTCATACTACTATAGAATAAGACTTAAATGACATTTCCGTTGTATTTTTAAATGCCAACTTTCCTTTAGGATACGCAATATACCGAAATCAATAACCTGAAATATATATAACTAAGTCTTAATCACATCGGACGAAAACTCTATCAATAACAATATGACGCATATGACTTGAAAGTAATTATCCTATATGATAAAAAAATGCCTTAAGGTTCTTTATTTTAATATAAATGCATCTGCCCCAAATACTGATGTTATTGATAAATTGAGAATATAATTACAAACAATACGAAGTGAATAGAAATAATAGAATGATGATCCAATGCGAAAGGATATTATTGTATAGGTTGATTTGAAATGGCTCACTTTAGCGTTTATCAATAGAAATATCAATTTAGAGATGAAGAAAAACTAAGCGAAAGAAAATAATAATACAAATATTGGGAATACTTTCGAATTACTTTTTTTTAATGGCAAATGTTACTTTTGCAACAGCACATGCGTTTAATATTACAACAACGACAGTCACAATGGACAATGGATCTTCTTTGACAACCGAAATATCTAAACCAATAATGCACTGGCGTTTAGAATATATTCATCTGGGACTGGTATTTCTATTCATTGAACTTATAATATTCCTTCCTATAATATTCGGAAACACTCTTATTTTGATAAGTATATTCAAATTCAAGAGGCTGAGAACACGGATTAACATGTTGATTGCCAATTTAGCCACCTCGGACTTGTTAATTGGGACGGTGATGATACCATATGATTTATTTTTCATTTTCAATGCTTCACTGAGACATGATAAATATACCTGCTTGTTACGGTACACATTTGAAACATCGTTTCTTGGCTCTTCGGTTTTGAACCTTCTCGTGATTTCTATTGAAAGGTATCTCGCAATAATGTATCCTTTACAACATGCCAGTCGTGCGACAAGGAGATGGTTGATTTCATTGATGGCATCATCTTGGATTATTTCTATTTTTGTTGCCTGTCTTCCGCTATTGGGCTGGAATTCATGGTATCCTGGAATACCTTGCGACTCAACGTACATAAACCCGAAGAGTTATAAAGGGCTTATTTTCTTATTTTTCATCGGCTCGATCATTGCTAATTTTGTAATGTATGTTAAAGTTGTTAAAATTGCATTTTCACAGATCAATGCAATACAATCAGAAAAGTCTGCTATGACAGAAGACACATTTCGGCACGTGCGTGTAAAGAAAAACAATATTAAGAAAACAAAAATGATGATCTTAGTACTTGGAGTGTTTGCAGTTTGCTGGGGGCCTTATTGTGTCACATTAGTCTTTGAAACTCTCTTCCTTGAACCTAGTGATAATCTTGAAATGGCGAAGAAATGTTTGGCATGCTTTGGATTAATTAACAGTGGACTTAACTGGATTATATTTGGAGTGAAAAATTCCTCTTTCAGAAAAGCTTTTAAGTACATTATTTGTTGTGGAGCAGGACAAAGAGATTCTCTAGTGATTTCAAGCACTGCCAAATAACCAAACGTCCAATCACGATACTTTTATAATGAAGTTCCTGTACGTGAGTGGTGTTCGGATTTAAATGAAATTAGAAAATCTTGTAACTGAGCATTCTCATATTTGATGCAAGATTAATATGCATCAATTGTTTTATCTATAAACATTTATAGTGCCATACTCCAATTCATTCTATCTGTTACAAAGTAAATGATTTCAATATAAAGATTTTAAGATAGGAGTATATAAAACTTAGGTCTTATTGTCACAAAGTAAGTTAACAAATCGACGTGTAATGGAGTAAGGAAAACGCATATTTGTGAGAGCTAAACTCTGTTATTCATTTAGCATCGAATCAAATTGACAATTGAAATGGAAGATAGAAGTGTGTATCCCCCGAAACAGTTTTTTTTTCATTAAGATTGTTAACAGCATCGGCATTTGGTATCTATTAAACAGCTGATTCAGATTCAATATTTTATTTCATCAAACCACATCCCTTTATTTTCATATTAGTAGTAGGTTTGTTGATAACTGTAACCAATAATCCTGTAACTATACACTGGATATTGACGCAAAGAAAGTAACTTAAATAAATCTTAAATAAATACATGTGTTTGTAATTGTATTTATTTCCATGTTTGATATTTCAGTTACACAGGAAACTCCTTTTAAGTGTATTTATACTGTAATCATGGTAATGCGCTAAAATGATATTATAAAGTATGCAAACTATCTAATCATTTGTTCAATTATAAATAAACATAGAGATGTGCATGTTTTGTGTAATTTGTTTGTGTGATGTTTTGGGTTTGTGATTGAATTAAAAGTTGCCTGAGAAAACAGTTAATATTTTCATTTATACATTAAATTTAATCAAAAATAAGTGCACCTGCTCTATCTCAAATGATTTTTACAGTGTAGTGTCCTACAATTGGGACTAATGATACCAAAATTATAGAAAAGTCTACCAGCTTTAACTCAAATTATGGACAATTCTATGTTAAGGGGGTCTTAAATTCAGTTTGACAGTTTCAGACATACTAAATTTTTGACTTTTTTTTAAGTAGACCAAATCGCTATTTAACATAAGATAAAGAATCAGCACCCAAACTTTTTAACATGTAATTTCAATTCGTTACTTAATATTTATGCATAAAATATCATGAAATATATTGGAAAAATGTAATTTGCAAGTTATACACTTTTTACACTAGGTGCTATACGCTCTTAGCAGTCTTTACTAAATTTTTCCATAGATATAAAGATTTGTTTATGAAGTTTGGTTGTACCTGTAGAAAACGTATTTCAAACGGGATAGCACATCCTCATTTTTACAGAATGTTGTTAACCGTACCCGGAAATTTAGAACTGATCCTTGTAAACTTATCGCTCCTTTAAATAAACTTATTCTAAAAGGTTACCAATTCCACACTGTAATAAGATCATTGAATATTGTTTTTATTGGTATAAATATTGATTTTGTGATCAGTAAATTAAAAGCAAACTAAATATTACTAGTATGTTATATACATATACATATTCATGGATCTACAATCTCAAATGAATCTGTCGATACCTGTAACTGGCATTGCACAAGGTCATGTTTTTCTATGACTGTTTATGACGTCTTTACACTAAATCCATTGAATGTTGGATGTGTACGGATTGATAGTTTAGTCTAAGGTTCATGATTTTTTTTAATATTTGTTAGTGGCTTTGATCTAGCTGTCAGATAACTGGGAGTACTCTCATATCTGTTCCTAGTGTCTTTTTGTTGTCGGGATGTACAAGTACCCGGCCACATCCGCTTGTACTTTTGTCCATCTCATGAGTTAAGCCTTTTTCAACTGATTTTTATAGTTTGTTCTTATGTTGTACTGTTATACCACTGTCCCAGATTAGGGGGAAGGTTGGGACCCCGCTAACATGTTTAACCCCGCCACATTATTTATGTATGTGCCTCTCCCAGGAGCCTGTAATTCAGTGGTTGTCGTTTGTTTTTGTGTTACATATTTGTTTTTCGTTCATTTTTTTTATTTGAATAAGGCCGTTTGTTTTTTCGTTTGAATTGTTTTACATTGTCATATCGGGGCCTTTTATAACTGACTATGCGGTATGGGTTTTGCTCATTGTTGAAGGCCGTACTGAGTTTTCAACCTTTAGTTGTTAATGTCATTTTTGGTCTCTTGTGGACAGTTGACTCATTGGCAATCATACCACATCTTCTTTTTTATGCCCCACCTACGATAGTAGAGGGGCATTATGTTTTCTTGTCTGTGCCTCCGTTCGTTCGTTCGTTCGTCCGTCTGTGCGTCCGTTCGCTTCAGGTTAAAGATTTTGGTCAAGGTAGCTTTTGAAGAAGTTGAAGTCCAATCGACTTGAAACTTAGTACACATGTTCCCCATGATATGATCTTTCTAATTTTAATGCCAAATTACAGTTTTTACCCCAATTTCATGGTCAACTGAACATAGAAAATGACAGTGCGAAGTTCAGGTTAAAGTTTTTGGTCAAGGTAGTTTTTGATGAAGTTAAATTAAATCAACTTGAAACTTAGTACACATGTTCCCTACGATATGATTTTTCTAATTTTAATTTCAAATTAAAGTTTTGACCCCAATTTTCACGGTCCACTGAACATAGAAAATGATAGTGCGAGTGGGGCATCTGTGCACTATGGACACATTCTTGTTTATATTAACATCCACTTACAATTTTTTTTTATGTGACATTGTATAATTACACACACAAAAAAAAACAGTAAAATATCGTTTCCACTCGGCCCATAGTGACTGTTCTACAAGTAACAGTTTCTTTAACCACTACCAAAGTACTTATCATTAACATTTGTAATAAAACATACGAAGATAGTTGAATTTACAATTTTTATAGTTTAATAAACTATTTGATGTTTTAGGTAACCTACGAGTTTATGATGGTCCTTTTCATTCTGTTGACAGCTTTGAGTTTTCAACTCTATCCACTACACTTCGACACAATCTTATCAAACAAAAGGGTTCATGTTTAATTAAATTGTTGTTTTATAAATCTGAACCTTACTGCAACTTATTAAAGCCGTCTTCCTTATAGAGAAAGATAAAGCTGGTGGATATACTTACTGGAGGTGTGATGAGACGATTGAAGCTGTCAATGTTCCCCTTGATAGCATTATTTTTCATTTTTGCAATAAAATGTATCGACAGTTTTTATGTATTCCTTTGGGCATCAATTGAACCCCTTTAATAGCAGAGCTTTGTACTGTTATGAATCACAGTTAATGGTCAAACTCAGTATAGACCCATCTAAATTGTGTTTAATTGATAAATTCATCAATATTTATCGTTATTCTTTATGCTGACTATGACATGGGTTTATGCGCATTGTTGAATACCTTGCGATGACCTATAGATGTCAACTGGTATGTCATTTGGTTTCTGGCAGAGAGTTGTTCCATTGGCAATTATACTTTATCTTTTTATACTTATATAGTCGCATTTGTTGCTGTTTTTGTCTGATTTCTTTGAAAGAATTTTCAAATCTTTTAGTCAGTTGTGTTACATGTCTATGTCTGTGATATAAAAATAATGAGATGTGGTACGATTGTAAATGGAACAACTATCAATTAAATCTCAAATGAAGTGAATGTAAGCAATGATAAACAGCCGTACAATCTGAAATAATGAGAATTACCCAAACTGTATTAGTTACAAAAGGTCCCAATATGAAAAATCTGAAACAATTCAACTGTAAAAAATATAGCGGCCTTATCTATAACAAAACTATTTATGAAAAACGCACACGACAGACATGAACCAGTGACAACCACTTGACATCAGGGTCCTGGTCTGTCTTTATTCAGTTTGGGCTGCTGGATCCTAGTTGGTCTCACTCTAACCAATTAGGTTTGTTTGGGTTGCTCACACAATCTTGGTCAATACATGAACTATAACATGTATAAACAATTGTCATACAAGTGAGAAGTTGTATAAGCTAGCTGTAAAACTAGGTTCAACCCACTAATTACTTGAGAAAACACTGTACAAAGTCAGGAATATGATAGTTGTTTTATTCATGTTTTCCGTTGTTGGATATTGCAATTGTTTAACGTTTGCCTCTTCAAAGTTTTTTTTTTTAGATTTCCCCTTTTTGTATTTACCTTGAATATCGGTAAAAACAAAATAATACGTTTAAACTAGAATCTTCACGTAAGAAATTCCCATGTCTGCCATACATTAACAGTACAACTAGACGGAATTTGAAATTAACAAACAAGTCAATATGTAGCTACAACTCCCTGTTAGTAAAATGTCAACAGGTCAAAAAATTCTTGAGATATATTTACGATTGCAGAGTCATTGCTTACCAAGCTGTCGGGTATGATGACAGTAACGGAAACCCTGACACTGTTACTGATTAATTCATCAACTAGTTGATTTATGTATGACTTTTTAAACAACATGAATATTTATTTGAATACACTTACAGGATAACTTATCCCACATTGTTATTTTGAACAGACCACACACAACAGTTCCAGGTTATTGTGGTACGGAGGACACGGTAGAGATCCACAGATGGTACCAGTAGTGTATAGGAGGTTGTGATTGTCGTTGGTTTCACCACCAGGTATGTATTCAGGATTCTTATCTACACAGACGTAGGTGGACGCTTTACATGTGTTGCAGCTAGAAGCTAATAGTCCATTGTACTCAATCTTCCACCCTGTAAAGCACGTTTTTCGCCCTGGAATCATTACTGATGTGGTGCTATTTCTACTGCGACATAAAGCGCAAGGCACGTCCTCTTGTCGTGAGCCAGTACCAAATGTGCTCTCTTCGAATTCTGATCCATATATATTGCTGTTTCCAGGTGCAGTCCTATTACTTAACTCTGGATTATTTGGAAGGCAGAGCATATTTCCTGGACCGCCGAAGCGAGTTGTAGATTTACTGTCGTAGTATATTTGACCAGCTGCATATCCTAAAATAATTTTAAATAATAGTTACACTTGTTTTCTACTTTCCCTTTACCTGACGAATCCCAATATTCGTATGGTTTTGTTGGGTTTTTTTTTTGTTTTTTTTTTGGGGGGGGGGTTACTCTGTATACTAGTATATGGGCGCAGCCATGTCCAATGAAAATGAAAAAAATCAAACCGTTTATGTCTCATAATGACAAAATGTCAAATTTTGTATTTGGTGATTATAAAACACTAGCAACAACTCTTTATGGTGTCCGTAGGTAGACTGAAGGTATTTAATGAATGGCTTTTATTTATTTTGAATTTATTGAACCATAAAATTAATTTTTGACTGTTCACATTGAATAATCCGCGAAGCGGATTATGTTAAATGTGAACAGTCAAAAATTAATTTTATGGTTCAATAAATTCAAAATAAATTATTGCCATTCATTATAAATAAATTTCTATCAAAAATAATGCTCAAAGATATATATTAATACCAATAACAACGTACACAGATGTTTGCGTATGAATACATGTGACGTTAGAGTGGGCGTGTCTCCATAAAAATTGATAACATTGAAAATAAAGCCAATTCTTTTAGCCAATCAAAAGACAGTAAATACACCAAATTTATTTATTAACTAATTAATAAAAGACATGACTAAGTATTGCGATAACTGAATAGGCTTACGTCACAGCAAATGTATGTATAACGGCCTAAATGGCAGTATGTTGTCATCTGCGTTTGCTTGTCAATATTACAAGTCTTAGTTAGTACATGAAGACTTTGAAAGTACATTACAAGTGAAATAGGATACCAGTCTAACATGTTTATATTTGACATTGACGATGATATTTTAGTATGCAGAATTTTGATTCGATATCATGTCATCTTATTTGAAAATAGCTATCTGTTATCAGTACCAATGCATATAGCTTAATAGTTTTTTTCCTGCAAAACATATACTGCTCGATGATAAGCTGTTATGACTGCAATGTTGACCATATGCTGATAAGTTGTATTTACCTGAATAAACAAGTTCTGAGTTTGCTCCATCGCACTGTGTTCTTCCCCAACGGATATAAGAAGAACCGTACTCTAAAAAAATAAAAAAAAAAAATATATGCAGTGTCGAAAATCGGTACTCGGAGTATATATTGTGTATTTCTACAGAAACATTAATGAACTAATCATAGATAAGAGGATTGAAATTTTGTATTTGCCCCAGACGCGCGTTACGCCTACAAAAGACTCATTGGTGACACTCGAATAAAAGAAGTCAAAAAGGCCAAATAAAGTTCGAAATAGAAGAGTATTCAGGACCAAAGATCCTTCAACGTTTTACCAAATACAACCAAGGTTATATATTCCTGTGGTAGAAAAGCCTTAGTATTTCGAAAATGTTATCTTTTGTAAACAGTTAATTTATAATTATGACCATATAAATAATAAATCATATCACACAGAAATGATACTGCAACTACATACACTGTATAGTTTTCAAAAATCATTATATATCCATATAAAACTAGTACTGAAATGTAAAACCAGTTGTTCGGAGAAGTTTCAGAGGTCTCTTCACTTCAAGACACATCTTTCACATGTTTCATTGAAAAATGCAAAATTCCCGTTTCAAATGTCCTTTCTTGTGTCTATTGAGTCTAAAAATGCATAGTTTAGAAAATAAAATTAGGGTGCAGAATTAAAAAAATAGTTCTGCATTACAATTTATAACGTAGTCGAATTAAACGTACCTTGGATCATTGTTAGAGATTGTGTCAATTGTGAAATTTTCGTTTCATGTTGAACATTTCTTGTCTGCTCCGTTTTAAGATCTACTTTAAGTTTAGAAACTTCTCCCTTTAAGGAAGCTGGCTTGTCATGTTTTGGAATTTTGGTCAGATTTTCGGAATCCTCTGGTTTTAATGCCTTAACAAATTTTTCCCGGTGACCCCCATTTTTCTTTTTATAATTCTTTTACATGTATAATGATAAGCTGTCTGTTAAAGTCTTATAAAATTTTGATTATATTTTAATAGTTTTTGAGGACTTAAACTTGTCAATGATAAAGTTATGAAAAATCAAGAGAGAACATTTTCCCGCCAAAATTTCAATGGTTAATATCTCGAAAACAAGCACGGTGACCTATATATATTTTTTGTTCTTTTGATTCCTTTATTAATCCCCTATCAATATAAACTAATGTTTTGAAAAGTTAATTACTTTGAAACTGAGAAGCCAACTCCCTTAAGTTCTTTATTGCAGCTTCTACGTTAGCTAATCTGGTTGCAGCAATAGCTGGATCGTTCAGCAACAAACGTTTATTGATATCGCCAGTGTCATCATTATGTCCTAGCATTATAGTCACAACGACAAATATAGTAAGAACTTGAAATACAGGCATAATTTAGTAGAACAATGTTTGTTCACTTTATCTTTACAAGGTCGAACTTGATAACAATTGCACGTATTGAACTAGATTATAAATTTCGTACCTAACCATACTACGCAACATAAGAAAGGAAAGAAGAATAATAATATTCTGTTCCTACTTCAAGAGGACGAATGTTCAACAATTACAAGTATATCGATGTGTGTTTACGAAGCTTGGCTTTTAGTGAACATAGCATTCACCATCCTCCACATATAAGCCCTTTTGGCAAAAAATTGTGAAGCAAAACAATTCGAGAAACGAACCATTTCTTAACATGGTCCCAATAAACAAAAGATGATGAACCCCTTTACAATTTAGTGATTTAACTTTTGACAATTAATTTGACCTTTTGAAAACATAATCAAAACCGGTACAATTTTTAAATTAGCGGATGACGTTTCTACAGCATAATGTGACAAAGATAAAATTAATAATAAAGCGTATTTAGGTAACAAAAAAAGAAGATGCCGTATGATTTCTAATGAGACTAGATTTCAAAGGTACCAGGATTATAATTTAGTACGCCAGACGCGCGTTTCGTCTACATAAGATTCATCAGTGACGCTCATATCAAAATGTTTGTAAAGCCAAACAAGTATAAAGTTGAAGAGCATTGAGGATTCAAACTTTCAAAAAGTTGTGCCAAATACGGCTAAGGTAATTTATGCCTGAGATAAGAAAATCCTTAGTTTTTCGAAAAATTTAAAGTTTTGTAAACAGGAAATTTATAAAAATGACCACACTATTGATATTCATGTCAACACCGAAATGTTGACTACTGGGCTGGACAACTCTCCACAAGAGACTTAATGGCATACTTTATATATAATGAAAATTTAACACAAAAAGTCCAGAATCAAATAGCAAAATTAAAACGTTCAAACACATCAAACCAACTGTCATATTCCTGAATTGGTACAATCATTTTCTTATGATGAAAATGTTGTATTAAATCAGGTTTTATAGCGAGCTAACTCTTCTACGTGATATGACTTTATCCTATAGGATTTCTTAAAATCCGGTCTTGTTTTTTTAAATCCTATGGGAGAAAAATATCCTACTGGACATGTTTGTCTCAAGATGCCGAACCATGCAAGCTATATCAAAAGAAAATTTCGAATTGTTTTGCACATATTGGGAGGTATATCATTGCTAAGTTGGTTGATTCTACAGTTAAAAAAATGTTGTTCGAATTTGCACTCATGAGAAGTGAAATCCGAGAGACTGTTTTATGTGTATGGCACATGTTTATTTGGAACAAACCACACAATACACAGCTAGATTGTCATTATATGGAGGACAAGGAAGAGTTCCACACTTTGTACCAGTTGCATATAATGATTGGCCGACAGTATTAGCTTTGCCACCTTGAACATACTCTCCGTGTATATCAACACAGATGTAAGATGAAGCTCTATAACCGAAATACCCAGACATTATATACCCTAAATATTCCATTTTCCAACCATTGTAACAAGTCTTTCTTCCTGGAAACATTTCTGTCGAAGATGAACCGGGACTCCTGCAAAAAGCACACGGCACATCTTGACCATCCGAGTCGCTGTGCAAAAAGTTCTCTTCGTATTCTGTTCCGTATAGAAAACTGTTACCCGGTATTGTTCTGTTACTTAACTCTGGATTATTAGGTAGACAAAGAAAGTTGGCTGGTCCACCAAACCTGTCTGAATACTTTGTTGTATCATAGTGCTGTCCAGTGGCAAAACCTACAAAATGTAAACCTTTTAAGCTGCTAAAATGAGTCTGAAGATTAGGCGAGTGTACATAAATGAGGCTGTGAGTTATCTCGTTTAGATAGTTTAACAAAAACAATTTCGGGCCCTTTTATAACTTGCTTTGATGCATTGTTTTTGCTTATTGTCTAAGGCCGTATGATGACCTCCATTTGTTATCGTAAACGTCGTTTGATCTCAAATTGAGAGTTGATAAATTGACAATAATTCAACATCTTTTTATTTCAACTTTCACAATTGTAAAATTTATGTTCATAGTGTTGTTAACCCTATACAATTTACAGTATGCTTACTTTAGATGTTGCTCCTAGCTGAAGAACTAGATGTTTTTTGCTAGTTTGATACGAAATTAAATATTTTTCCAGTCAACTTTGCTATACATGTATTTATGTCTATGATTTCATGTTCAGTTCACATTTTATCAGAATGGAACAAAATGGGGAAAAAAACCTGACCGGTTTACTTTCGACAACACTTAGGTTTAGAAAACTGTTTTGTTTGGTGAGTTGTGTGTTGCTTAGTCTTTATTTTTCTATGTTGTGTCTTGTGACTATTATGTTTCTGTTTTGTCTCTGTTTTTTTAGTCATCATTTGGTCATGGCGTTGTCAGTATTTTTATCTATGTGTTCGAATGTCCCTCAGGTATCTTTTGCCCCATTTATGATACTGACACTAAAAACCGTAAAAAAGCTGCAAGACTCTTGAGAAAAAATATACATAAGATGAAGGCATAACATTTTCTAAAATCTTTAGTCTTGATTCTTCAGTATTTTTCTTGAGATCATTTTCTTGAAATCATTTCCTGTATTTTTATCTAGACTTGTGTTGAAGTCATCAATGGTTCAACTTATTGAAAAAAAAAACATTATTTGTACTCCATTGTTTTTTTCTTTACGGAAATCTTTATCTTAATCCTTTTTTTATCGTCTTTTTTATTGAATGACATATGAATTTAATATATGATGTCCACGGTTGATGTTATGTATCATTGTCAAGAAACTTGCACCTATAGCGGACGATGCTCCGGGGATATTTTTCATAGATATAAGAAGATGTGGTATGAGGGCCAATGAGACAACTCTCCATCCAAGTCACAATTTACAGATTCCTGACTTAGGAAAAGTTCAAACAAATACAGCGGGTTGTACCAACCTTTCACACTTATTTGAAACAATAGTATAACATCACAACATAGAACGAAACACTATGATCAATAAACTCATCATAGATATCAGAACTAAAATTTTACACTTACGCCAGATGCATTGAAATGGCTTAACTCAATCAAAAGACGTATTAACACAAGTGAACATACACTGAACGAATAAAGTTGATTTATGATACAATGTTAAAATAAAATCAATAAAATAAGGGATGAATAAATAAAGGCAACAGTAGCATGAGTAGTATACCGTTGTTAGATGTTAAACAATTTCATAAAAAAACAAATTTTTAAAGCATTTTACTAGTACTATGCTATAATATGAATTACAGTATTGTGTTAAGGGATTGAAGATCGCGCAAAATTTACTTGCTCTGTTTCGATTTATCAGACAAAATCTATGTCAACCAATTGAAGGTTTCATCACTTCAAACTCAGTACTATTATTTCTTAATTTTGAAGAAGTAAAATGTAGAAACTATACCTGAGTAAACAGTTTCTGCATTTGCAGCTGAACAACTCAGTTTTCCCCACTGTATGTAATTTGATCCTTGATCTAAAAAGTTATACATTTTTTTAATAGAAATATATATAGAGGTGTACACTGAAAGTAATAACATCAAAATATTCATTTTTATATCTTTTGTGACATTCACTACAATTATGCAACAAAACCGGAATTTTCGAATAGTTCACACTCAAAACTGATACATGTGAAACTTGTACAACCCAAATTGAAAGATCATCTACAACACAATAGAAAACAATTTCTCTTTTGAAAACAACTATGACCATATGCAGACTGACCAATATATAATTAAGTATTTTTCAGTCGCTCAGTCTATTTTCAGTCTTATCTACCGTGGTCAATGAATTACCGTTCTGACAATTTCCATGTAGTCCATTTAGATCTGATTAGTCTATGTTTAGATATTCAGTCGTTGTATTCATCTGTACACGTTAGCATCATACTTATTGCATGAACAGCTTCTGAACTGTATTGAATTTACTGCAAGCTGATTGTCTGAACAGTAGTAAATTAACGGCAGGGGATCTGTCCGAAAATTGAGTGAACAGCACTAAACACGGCTGAATGATTTATTGTTAAAATTGGAGCAGGAAACAAACAGACATAATTGATTAATGTGACCATAATCGGTATCAAGTATCAAAAACTGTGTAAACATACTTGTGTATTTTCTACAAGAGAAAATGTTTGAACCAAATTAGGAAAATGACAGTTGTTTACATTTCGTTTGATGTTTGTCATTCGATAAGATTCTTTCGGTTTTGAATTTTCTTTAGAATTCGGAATTTTTGTTATTTTACATTTAACAAACATACAACGCAATGGACTAAGAAAATAGATATACTGTTACACACAATACGAGAGATTTAAATATCAGTATTTGACGCTGGGTACCACCTTTAGCTTTGTATCAAAAATGCGACACGTTGTTGATAAGGTATGATATAACAAAATTGTGCTTCACTGTGCAGTATAAGATACATATAATTTTGTTGGAAATGCAAATTTTGCTAGGCATCAACCAAAACTCAATAATTGCAACGAGAGATAGATTTTTATTCAGACAGTATGAATATTTATTTTCATTTTCCGTATACAATTAATTCATACATTTTGTGTGTTGAATATATAATTAAAAGCTGCCTTTGAATATTTTGTCAGGTGCAATTAACGTGAAGTCTTTTATTTTAAACCTCCTACCCCTTCCTAGATTATCAAAATCAACTGTTAACAAAATCATTTTACAGTGTGTTAAAGATACTTACTGAGAGGCATATTGCGTGTTAGTTGAAGTATTGTAGCTTGTTGTTGTTGAAGTGATCGTTCTAAATGTTCAAGCCTATTGTTGATGGCGTCTGGGTCATTAAGTAATAAACGTTTTTTGTCTCCGTCTTGGGAGTCCACACTTTCTTTTTCTCTACCATTACTGAAACAAAACATGAACTGTAAAAGAAAGATCCACGACATTTTAATGCCAAGATTTATCATTTCTGTCGAAATTCGGAAGGTTAAACTTTCTTATCTGAAAGTTATGCAAATACACCGCACAGTGATTTACACATTATTTGCAAACACCATGTGGACGTCAAGCACCGTCTATAACTTGGAAGTGTATGAGAAAATGAAATTTTTCTTGCAACTGGTATAGAATATTTTCGTTATGCATATTGTGTATTTTTTCTCGTATTTAGTCTTTGCAGCAAAAACGAATTTTCTTAATCGTCTATTTTCAGTGACATGCTTTTGCTTTTGTTATATGCGCAAACGATGTGTAAATAGTTGAATCTTGAGTAATTAGAAGGACACAGTTAGGTGTTCTGCATGTTATATGTTTTTTCAATACATAAAAATAATGGGGTCAAATAATCTCGGACTACTTATGTTCGAACTTTAAACATGGATTCTCACACAACCTTGTAGCTTTGCAAAAACATACCTTCAGATTTCAACTTGATGTAGGAAACAGTTTTCTTTTCATGATATTTTTTCTTCTCTCGAAATTCCAAGAACAGAAAGTGGGGAACGTCGAACCATTTACAATACTTTTAAAAAATTAACGTTCTATCTCAATGTCATACAAATTTGATCAACGCTTCCACATTAGTAAAAAAAATAAGGTGATACATGTTCCTTTTATCCGTACAAAAGGTGCAGATTTCAAAAATACATATCCAGTGGAAAGAAAACATTGAAGTCCTAAGTCGCTTGTTTCATTTACCTGGATATTTATGTATCTTCAATAATGACTACTCTGAAACATTGTAGATTATAATCTGGTTCGTGGCTATCTCTTTTTTTTTCTTTTTTTTATATGTTTTCTATTTAATTTCTCTACTACAGATTAAAAAAAAACATAAACATGAACATATGTATTATCAAAGTCAAATTATTCTTTAAAGAAATGGACGTGTTGGCTTTGTTTATGTTCCAGACCATACGAGTATTTGGACGGTACGCGTACGGTCCGGACCGTATACGTATACTCGTACGGTCCGACCATACGCGTACGGTCGGACCGTATGAGTATACGCGTACGGTCCAGCTGACCATACATGTTTTGGGATCATATGGGTTAAATGTTAACAAACATTTATCAAAATCTTAATTTTTAGTTATACAAATTGTTAGTATTACAATTAGATGGATAAAGTAAATAAGCGAACAATTAAAATTAAATATTTGTTTAATTTTATATCCGTGAATCCTATTTTGTTACTCTGGCCCAAGATGACACTTGCTTCCACAAGGATCGTCATATGTTTTTAACATTAACATTTTTTGTTCATGCATGTTCCTTTGCATATGCATTTTTTGTAAAGTTCCTAAATATTCCAAAACAATTGTCCTCCCACATTATGTTTACTTCCGATAACTTTAATTTCAATGAGCATACTGGGCTGTAATTAATGAATTACTGACATGCTAAGTACAGGAGAATTAACAGATCAAATAAGTCTGATTTTTTACAAATAGTTTAAATATTAAGTTTTTATTTCAATAACTATTCAACTTTTTATGTTAATTTGAGATATAAGTTATTTTGATCTGTTATATACATTTGTATCTAATAAACTTGACCAAATTCTTGATATTAGTCCGACCGTACGCGTACGGTCCGACCGTATGCGTATATTGAAAAAGTACGCATACGGTCCAGACCATACGCGTACGGTCCAAATACTCATACGGTCTGGAACATTTACATTATGTTATGAATTGATTATGTCTTTTTAGTCATTTTTAATGGTTCCAGTTATCTATTTTCTATAGAGTATGCTCGAAACGTAAACATCGTAAAAAAATAATTTGTTAAAGGAACAATAACTACCATAAAAACTCAACGCTCATGTTTGGCTTAGTTTGACTATCTATAGACCTCGTCTTACTGATCATTTTTGCTTCTAACGTTTCTATCTATCTATTTTCAAAAGGATAGGCAAAGATATAACATACTATGGATTCATTTATTTTCGTGGGTACTAATTTTTTTGGATTAAGGACAATTTGCATGTTCTCGTGGATATTTAGAAGTTTGCGTACAAGCCTATCTAAATATGTCTGATTTTGAACATTTACTTTCGTGGTTCCCTTGTACCTACGAGTTCCAACGAATAATAATGAATCCACAGTATTAGAAAAAAATTCGTTTACTGACTATTAAAATTGAGAATGGAAATGGGGAATGTGCCAAAGAGACAACAACCCGACCATAGAGCAGACAACAGCAGAAGGTCACCAACAGGTCTTCAATGCAACGAGAAATTCCCGCACCCAGAGGCGTCCTTCAGCTTGCCCCTAAACAAATATATACTAGTTCAGTGATAATGAACGCCATACTAAACTCCAAATTGTACACAAGAAACTAAAAGTTAAAATAATACAAGACTTACAAAGGCCAGAGGCTCCTGACTTAGGACAGGCGCAAAAATGCGGCGGGGTTAAACATGTTTGTGAGATCTCAACCTATACCTCTAGCCAATGCAGAAAATTAAACGCATAACAATACGCACATTAAAATTCAGTTCAAGAGAAGTCCGAGTCTGATGTCAGAAGATGTAACCAAAGAAAATAAACAAAATGACAATAATACATAAATAACATCAGATTAATAGCAGTTAACTGACATGCCAGCTCCAGACTTCAATTAAACTGATTGAAAAATTTTGTCTTCATCATATGAATATCAGGCACAATCCTCCCCGTCAGGGGTTTAGTATCATATCATCATAACATATATGAGAAAAACATAACCCGTGTCATGCCAACAACTGGTTTATTAATAATAAATGTGTTTAGTTCCGATGCAAAGACCCTATAAGTGAATCAATATTAACGCCAAAATATGCAATCTTTAATTACTTACATATGGTTTCGACTTATGATTTCAGCCATTTCATGTATTTAAATATCCTGCTTTGTTGGTCATATATTACTATTTAAAGTTTGTTTATATACCCCATATTTTTCAGGATAATAGAAAAAAGGACGATTATTTTGTAACATTTTTAGTTTGGGAATAATTACACTTAGAAAAAAGCGCCAACTAGTGAAAAATATACAGTTGATATTTCCCATTCAGACCACTTTTGTCACGTCCAATTTTCTCTATCTATAGCGGTTTTCTAAGTTATAGACACAACTTGCATTTTGGGGTTCGTTTTGCTTCGTCTTTAGTTTTCTATGTTGTATTTTTTATACTATTGTCTGTCTGTAGGTCTGTTTCTGTTTTTAGCCATGTCGTTGTAAGTTTATATTCGATTTTGACATGGATATAAGATGTGGTATGTTACCAATGCGAAAACTCTCCATTCACGAAAGGTAAACGATTATAGGTCAAAATACGGTCTCTAACAGGAGCCTTGACTCACACCAAACAGCAATACCAGTACCATCACCAAGAGGGAACCTTGAAAAGAAATCCGAAATCTACCCGAAAGGATACATTCCTCCATTTCAATTTAGTTTTTGAGTCATATCACAGGTCCTTTCATAAAAACATTTTGCGTATGCATACATATCATTTCTCTTATGTTTGCGTCATTGCTTGGGACCGTAAACTTGTTGAGAATAGAATTTGATGAGTGATATATAAAACGATAGTCAAATTATAAAACACGTTTTCTTCTTTCGTATCTAGAAAATTATGGATTTAACTTGGGTTTATAGCTAGCTTAACCTCTCACTTATATGACAGTCGCATCAATTCCATCATATTGACAACGACGTATGAACAAAACAAACAGACATAAAATAAAGCATTGCGCTACTGGTCTGCTGATTCCATCGAACACTAACATTCTTACAACGATGGTATCGACCCAGTGATTTTTATTGACATCAAACGGTATCATTTAACTGCAATAGATGCAAATTTCGACAAACAAACAACAAAATCTGACTTTTTGATGATTGAGGTGAAAATAGTTGACAAGGTTACACTAACTGATATAAATTCAAACAAGTAATCAATTTAAAAAATATTATTATCTGAAACACAGACATCGACAAAGAAGAATTAGGACTGTACAATGGCTGCATTCATTTTATTTGGAACAAACAACACAATTGACAGCCATATTGTCGTTATAAGGAGGACAAGTCAGTGTGCCACATTTCGTACTCGTTACGTATAACAGCTGGCCATTTGTATTAGATTTACCACCTGGAACGTAGTCTGGATGCAGATCAACGCAAATATAGGACGATGCCCTATGTCCCCAGTATCCAGACATAACATAGCCTTCATACTCCTTTTTCCATCCATTGTAGCAAACATTCCGACCTGGAAACATTACAGAAGAAGTTGTATTTATACTTCTACAAAGTGCACAAGGTATATCCTCATTGACTGCGTCACTCCTGAGAAAGTTTTCCTCAAACTCTGTTCCGAAAATAAAACTGTTGCCTGGTGCTGTTTTATTACTAAGTTTCGGATTATTAGGGAGACAAAGCATGTTTGCTGCTCCACCAAACCTGTTTGCATATGACGAACTTTCATGTTCTTGACCTGCAGTATATCCTATAAATAGACGTTTGGTATACAAATCAATAAAAACATATAATTATTGCATTCTATAAATTGTAAGTTAAGTAAGACACTTTGATTTGAATAAGAAGACAGCGGTCGATTTACAAATAAAAATGTTTTGATTAAAGATTATTTTATGAATCATAAATTCCTTTAAATCATTTCCACCAATTAATGTCGTTAGTAAAGTCCAGCTATTGAATTGCGGTATCAATATAAAATTGTGCTTTACATACACAAGTGAGGGAGGAGCATTTATGTCTATGTTTGTGATTTAAATAAAATATATAATATGTGCAAAACAAACATTCGTAATGAATTTTGATTTATCACTAGATCTTCAATATAGTTGCTTTATTAACATTCCGGAATTATACAAAGGTAAATTTTTTTCAGGTTTGATTAAGTTTCCAAATACACCATTTATATAAGAATCAAGTTAAACACAGATACAGAAAAGTAAATATAAAATTTTAATCCTGGTATCAATGATATGTTTATATGCAGGCAGCAATAGTATACCGCTGTACAAAGGTTATTAATCGATTGAGAAAAAAAACAAACCCGGGATACAAACTAAAACCGATAAAAACAACGGAACAACAGAAATACTGACTACAACTAAAATAGATTGTGATAGCTTTTTTATGAACATGTTTGAAAATATAATGACAAGTCTGGTTATATATTTGAAAATATAACTAGAGGCTCTTAAGAGCCTGTGTCTCTCACCTTGGTCTATGTACATATTAAACAAAGGACTCAGATGGAGTCATGACAAAATTGTGTATTGGTGAAGGTGTTATGTTAGTAGATCTTACTTTACTGAACATTCTTGCTTCTTAAAATTGTATCTATCTATAATGAACTTGGCCCATTAGTTACAGAGGAAAATATAATGTAAAAATTTACAAAAATTTACAAAATTAATGAAAATTGTTAAAAATTTACTATAAAGGGCAATTACTCCTTAAGGGGACAACTATTTTGGTCATGTTGACTTATTTGTAGATCTTACTTTGCTGAACACTATTGCTGTTTATAGTTTATCTCTATCTATAATAAAATTCAAGATAATAACAAAAACGGCAAAATTTCCTTAAAAATTACCTATTCAGGGGCAGAAACCAAACAACCAGTTGTACGAATCATCTGAAAATTACAGGGCAGATAGATTTTTACTTGATAAACAATTTTACCAGATTTGCTTTACAGGCTTTGGTTTCAGAGTTATAAGCCAAAATTACATTTTACCCCTATGTTCTATTTTTAGCCATGGCGGCCATCTTGGTTGGTTGGCCAGGCCACCGCACACATTTTTTAAACAAGATACCCAAATGATGATTGTGGCCAAGTGCGGTTGAATTTGGCACAGTAGTTTTAGAGAAGAAGATTTTTGTAAAAGATTACAAAAATTTGGGAAAAACTGTTAAAAATTGATTATAAAGGGCAATAACTCCATTTTGGTTGTGTTGACTTTTTTGTAGATCTTACTTTGGTGAACATTATTGCTCTTACAGTTTATCTCTATCTATAATAATATAATGTAAAAATTTACAAAAATTTACAAAATTAATGAAAATTGTTAAAAATTTACTATAAAAGGCAATTACTCCTTAAGGGGACAACTATTTTGGTCATGTTGACTTATTTGTAGATCTTACTTTGCTGAACACTATTGCTGTTTATAGTTTATCTCTATCTATAATAATATTCAAGATAATAACAAAAACAGCAAAATTTCCTTAAAATTACTATTCAGGGGCAGCAACCAAACAACCGGTTGTCTTATTCATCTGAAAATTTCAGGGCAGATAGATCTTGACATGATAAACAATTTTACCAGCTTTGCTCTACAGGCTTTGGTTTTCAGAGTTATAAGCCAAAATCTACTTTTTACCCCTATGTTTTATTTTTAGCCATGGCGGCCATCTTTGTTGGTTGGCCAGGTCACCGGACACATTTTTTAAACTAGATACCCCAATAATGATTGTGGCCAAGTTTGGTTAAATTTGGCCCAGTAGTTTTAGAGGAGAAGATTTTTGTAAAAGTTAACGACAACGGACGACGGACGACGGACGACGGACGCCAAGTGATGTGAAAAGCTCACTTGGCCCTTTGGGCCAGGTGAGCTAAAAATGAGTCTTGTTAGACAGTAGACATATACGTATAACTACAGAATACATAGAAACATCTTACAACGATTTCTTACCTGAATATACGGTTTCAGTCCCCATGGATGAACATGATGTCTTTCCCCACTGTATATAAGTAGATCCTTGATCTGAAATATAAGATGAAGTAATACATTGTATATATGTCAGTGCCTTTCAATATTCTACAATGGTCAAAGGAAAATTTTCAGTTGTTTAATTCATTTACAAAACAGTTATTAAACAGATCGGAGGAAGAGTAAGATGTGTAATTTTCTGACATAGCCACTTAAAACACAAAATGCAAATGAATCAAGCTTTAATTATGGTACTACGTCTTAAAGACAATAACAATCAAAACCAAGGAGTAAACAAAGTCTCAAAAAATCAAAGGACATTTACATCAACAGTTTTAAATCATAAATAAGAAACAACACAAACTCCACTAAAAACCGGGAATGAAATCAGGTGCTCCGGAAGGGTAAGCATTCCCCGAGCTCATAGAATCATAGACTGATATAGTACGGTAATAATAATACAATTTTCTCAGATATTGACTCTTAGAGAATTAAAAAACTAATCAGCAGAATTTACCGAAACTTCTTTTGTTTGCATTGCTGTGAACAAAACAGAATTTTTAGAAGAGTAAAGGTATATCCCATTAAAATCATCCCTTCCTTAATTATACAGACGGCATCACGAGTTGGTTTCACAGATAATATCGGATTTGTTCCTTTATCGTACTACAATCCGGCTACTTTTTCCCGAATGTGGTCTTTTAATTTATACTATTTACCGGGTTCATAATAACACAAGCAACACGAAGGCTGGCACATGTGGCACAGGATTTCATTACCCTTGCGGAGTACTTGAGATCATCCCCAGTTTTTGATGGGATCCTTGTTCGGTTTTCAATGTTGTGTTTTGTGCACTATTATTTGTCTGCTTGTCTTTATATTATTAGCTATGGCGTTGTCAGTTTATTTTCGATCTATTAGTTTGAATGTCCCTCTGTTATCTTGTGTCCCTCTATATCTTTTGTAAGAATGGTATTGTCCTCACCCCCTTACCCCAAGTGAGATCACACGGGGAACAATCAACACAAAGTAACGACAAATAGGACGATTTATCGTACCTTTTTATGCGGTGATGCTCTATTGAGTCAATCAATCTCTTATATATCCAAACTCGTTTGCTATGACAGAGTATGTACTGACGTTTTTAACGTTGTCTACGTACTACTGGTGAATTATTAAGACACAGATTAATTACTTAAAATATTGATTTTATTACCACAAATTAATTAAAATCATTACTAAATTATTCCAAAGATTTGGTTTTGAAGTTTACCTGTAGTTTTGGAAAAAAGGGATAGTAAGTACATCATCCATTTTATAGTGATGATTTTTTATTCACCCTGTTAATTTAGATGCAATCTGGTTAAATGTACGATCCGTGAAATCCATTTAGAAAGTTAACTTAATTCACACATTGTCAGTAGTTAGATAATTGAAAATTGTTTTTATCGGTAAAATTATTGATTTTGCTATAAACATGGTAAATAAATTGAAACCAATGTTAATATTATTGCTGTACACATATAAACATCCGAGCTTATACATTTTGTCAATCCTATATTTTTTCATTGCATACACAATTATATTTTTCGCTTACTGTAGTGACGTCTTATAAAAATCCTTAGAATATTTGAAGTTTACTGGTCTATATGTCTGTACAGTGATATGACAAAAGTGAGTTCCCACTAAAAAATGGACTTTCATTTCAACCAAAATCGATATTTTTCAAAAACATGTTTCCAAGTAATTGTATGAGCGCTTTTTATAAAATAGATACCATAAGATGAAGAAATGTCTGCAGTTTAATTGTTTATTTTTCCGTAATTTTTGTGAGGTTTGTTTTCGTTATCTAATGGGTTAAACACAAATGCATTTTTTCCGATTTTAAATTTAGTTAGAATATATAGCAAACGTTTCACGAAATGTTTTGCTTTCTGTTCACCTCGTCAGAAAATTAAAATGAGCATAAATAATATCATGTCCAAATAAACAAAAATCTTCAACCATTTCTACATCTTTTGGTTTATTTGATATAAATCAGTCATGTGGTACTTTGGTCATATTTTTTTTTTAAATATTGATTTTAGCTGAAATGATAGAACAATTTTAGAGTGGGAACTCACTTTTGTCCTATGACTGTATAGTTAGTTGTTTTTGTATTTTGAACAAGCTTATAGTAATTGGGAGTACTTTTAGATCTGTATTATTAGTGTATTTTTATTTTATTTTTGTAAGTTCATTATCCTTTGTACCGATCAGAGTTTGTCCCATTTCAACAGATTTTCTTTTCTTATGTTGTTCTGTTATACCACTGTTCCTGGAGGGTTAGGCGCCCAGATATATGATTAAGTCTGCCACATTCTGTACGTGCTTATCAGGAGCATGTCATGAAGATTGAAATATTCAAAACAAATCTTTAGAGGATAAAAAAGTAAATATAAAAGGTGTTAATCCTTGTACATGTTGTATATAAAATATAAACACTTAAGTAGGTTTTGCCGATCTATCTAATGGGTTCAGATGCCAAAGTAAATCACGAATAATGTTTACTTATATGGAAGTTATGAAATTATTTAAGGATGATGATATCATTGACGAGATTCTGTTATCATGAGCACGTGTGATTACTTGCATTTGCACTTTACTCACCGTGAGGTTTATTTTGTTTGAGTTGTTGAATGGTGGCCTGTTGTTCTTGAATGGTTGCCTGTTGTTTTTGAATGGTTGTTTCGTGTTGTAACAGTGTTGTTTGTTGTTGTAACATTGTTGCTTGTTGTTGTTGTAAAGACCGTTCCAAATTATTCAATCTGTTGTTGATGGCATTTGGATCATTTAGTAGTAACCGTTTTGTTCCGTGGATTTCATTTGTCTCTTCCAGTCCTCCCATTAAACACGATCTGAAATATAAAATTATTTGTAATGCGACTATTATAGCCATATTGCCAATCTTTCAAAAGTTTAGAACAAGTAATTTCTAATCATATAAGGAATAACTTAATCTTTGACACATATATAATGCCGACTTATACCTTGGTTATCATTTGACACCTCTAAAAGTCGTTGTGAGTTCGATAAGACTTACAGCATGTTTCAAGTACTTATTCGTCAGTCAAAATAATGTTTCGTTTTATCATCAGTGCAACAAAAGTTAAGAAGAGTTAATCGATTTCAATAAAATTCTGCAATTTGATTTAAATAGGAAAATAAATCAATCGCAAAAAGAAGAGAAAAAAAACAAATTTATAAATGTTATTTCCTTTTGTATAGTTTGCCTAACTGATTGATTGATAAATTGTTAATCTATTGTAATAAAAATTCATAATATCTAATAAAATTTGTAGATTTAGCTAACAAAGTCCTTATATTTGTATAAAGTAACATTCGTTTATAGTGGAAAAGTGTTTAAACGTTAAATAAGCTACAATTAAAAATTGCTGGCTAGTCCCTCTCTGTGATTGATATTAGATAACTCTGGTTAATTTTAATTTCATAAATTAAAAACCTACCTGACATATGTCCGTTAGGATTTCTTTCTCTCGTTGGTATTTAACTCGCTCTCCACTGGAAGTTAAAAACTACCACTCAGGTGTACTGTTATGACTTCCGGTCCAGGTAAACGAGATCAGTTTTCTTTCTCGGCGCTTGAAAGACGGTCGTGTTTTTCAGCGTGGTATATAAAACATATATATACTGTAGTTATAATGAATAGCGACAGTACTAGTGAGCATGTGGATGAACCATGAGATGAGAGAAGTGTTAATGGCGCGGGAACCGCCATTGGCATTAGAAAAACCAGTTTTTCAAGTTCAAAGACGAAGAAAAAGTGGAGAAGTAGATATGACATTCTTGAAGAGAAAATGAATAGTAAGTTGGACAATTTTAATGATAAATTTGATACTTTAATAACATTGTTTCAAGCCAGGAATTGTGCCGAAAATGGCGACAACTATTCTGAGGCAAAAGGTTCGTCACAAAGACAACTTGAAGGTCGTGAGCAAACACAAAGTTTGCGACGGGAATTGTCAGAAAACGAAAATTCTGATGACAATGTTTCAATCAGACCAAGGGACGATGAAATATTAGGTGAAAGTGACAATGAGTGGGACACAAAGTCCTCTGATGAAGAACACTTGTCCGTAGAGACCAAAAAGTGTTTGTTTGATCTCTTTGGGGATGATGCCTTGACAAAAAAGTCTGAAAAGAAAATGGGCATTGGAATTTGACGAGGCACAAAAGCAGGTATTGTTAAATAGTTGGAGAGCTGAACATCCTAATTGAGTCTCAGCTTTTGCTGAAGAAAACAAAGATGATTTTCCAGTACATGAAGATACTGAAATATTTTTACTGGTTCCTACTATTGATGATTTAATAAGTAGATGTGTGATTAAAAAACATGGCAAGAAAGCTTCAGTTACAAAAGGTGGTAAATGTTTATTCAGTCAACCAAGTAAAATGATTGAAAAATAGCTTACAGAGGTCAACAAGCTGCCTACATGGGTATTGTTATGCATATGTATATGCAAAAAGGTTTGGGTGCGCTAATGCAAACCTTACAGTCAGACAACGTAGATTCTGATAAAGCAATACAACAAGTTAGAGATGTATTTGCCATGTCCACTAAAAGCTTAGATCAAGTGGGGCGTACAGGTACTTTTCATCACATTGTACGAAGGCAAGTAGCTATGACTGATACAGGTTTATATGAAATTGATGAGGCTAGAGACTTGTCTGATTTACCATTATCAGCTGATGATGTGTTTGGATCTGACTTTGAAAAATTTCTCAAGACTCGTAAAGAGAAAAGTAAAGCTCTGGACGACTTACTACCAGACATTAGTGTTTAAAAGTCCTATTTGGGTAAGAGAAAGACTGTGTCTTCTTCAGAAGCCTCTGGTTCTAAGAAACCTTATGTGGTAAAGGACAAAACAGAGACATCAGATCGTTCTGGTTATTCAAATAAGCCAAATTTTAATCGTAGACAGTTTGAGAAAAAAGTTGGGCATAGTGAGACTAAAAATGAAGTTCCACATTTTCGGATCCCTAAGTTTAAAAGAGGGGCTAGTAACTGTAGAGGATGAAAAACCTTAGGACACTTTAGATGACAAGTTGAGAAAAGTGAAGTTTCCGAAGATACACATACCGGTCGGGGGCGGTTAACACATTTTTTACAAGAATGGGAGCAGATAACTCAGGATCAGTGGGTTCTGTCAATAATCAAAGACGGTTACAAACTGGAGTTTCTGCAAAAACCTCCTTTTCAGGGAATAAAAAAGACAGTAGTCAGTACAAAAATTTAAATTTAGAAATAAATTCTCTTTTGGAATAAGGGGCTATAGAAAAAGTACCAGTCAAAGAAAGAATGCCAGGTTTTTACAGTACATTATTTCTAGTTCCAAAAAAGAATGGACAAATGAGACCGGTTATAAATTTCAAACCACTGAATCAGTATCTTCGGAAGCAACACTTCAAAATGGACACAATTTCAAGAGTGTTAAACTTAGTAAAACAAGGAGATTGGGCAATAAGTCTGGATTTAAAAGACGCTTATTTGCATATAAAAGTATTCAAAAATCACAAGTAATACCTCAGATTTTCTGTTCAAGGTCAAGTTTACCAGTTCAAAGCCCTTTGTTTTTGCCCAACATCATCACCACGAGTTTTTACGAAGGTGGTGTCAGTAGTTGCTGCCCATTTAAGAAAGCAAAACATACGTCTAGCAGTATATCTAGACGATTGGATGTGTGTCAATCAGTTTCAACAAAAACTTGTAATAGATCGAGAAATCACGTTGAATCTCCTTGTTCGACTAGGCTTTTTAATCAATCACGAAAAGTCCAGTTTGATACCAAATCAAACAATCACTTATTTGGGAGCGGTGTTCAAGTTCGATCAAGGTTTGATATTACCAACTCAGGACAGGATACAGAGTCTATTTTTATCAGTACAAAAAGTAATGAATGGAATGGTAATAGCCAGACATTACATGGAAGTATTGGGGAAAATGGCATCTTGTCTAGAGTTGATCCCGAATGCCAGGTTATTTATGAGGCCTGTCCAATTAAATTTACTTCGAAATTGGAACCCATCAAAAATGAGTTTGGATTTTCAAATTCAATGTACTCCAAACCTAAAAATTTGAAATGGTGGTTGTCTTCAGCAAACATTATGCAGGGAAGATCTTTCAAACAAAATCAGACCTCAGTTATGATCACGACGGATGCCTCCAAGTCAGGTTGGGGGGGGGGGGGGGTCACATGAACAATCTAACAGCTCAGGGTCTTTGGACAGAGGAGCAAAAACTGTTACATATAAACATTCTAGAATTGGAAGCAGTTTTTCTGACTGTGAAGAAATTTCAGAAATTTTTGAAAAACAAACTAGTTTTGATTCGGTCAGACAATGTTACGGTAGTCCAATACAAGGAGGGACTCGGTCACTTCAGCTATGTCAACGGACTTGGGATTTATGGATGTTTGCCCTAGAAAACAAAATTTATCTGAAAGCAGCACACATTGCGGGAGTAAACAATGTGTTAGCAGATCAATTGAGTCGGATAAAAATTCGGGCAACAGAGTGGGAATTGGACAATTCAGTTGTGCATCAATTTTTTCAAAATTGGGGGCATCCAACAATCGATCTTTTTGCGACAAACGAAAACAAAAAAACAGTTGTGTTTTGCTCATGGATGAATCACCCACAAGCATTAGGATGATCTGTCCATAGAATGGAACAAAATGTTTGCCTATGCATTCCCCCCCCCCCCTTTGCACTAATTCCAAAAATTTTACAGCACATGCAAAAATTTCAGTTCGAGATAATACTGATAGCTCCACATTGGCCAAGACAACTTTGGTATCCCCAGTTGTTACAACTACTAGTAGCTTGTCCTCTAAAACTTCCACTAGTAGAAAATCTGCTGGTTCAGGGCAAGAGAAAAGTGGCACATCCGAACCCAGAAGTGTTTCAGTTAACTGCATGGCTACTATCGACCAGCAGCTCAAAACAAAAGGTTTTTTCTGAAAACGCTAGGAAACTCTTGTCAGCATCTTGGCGGGCAGGTACTCAAAAGGATTACAAAGCTAAATTTAGAAGATACAATAGCTGGTGTTCTGAACAGGATATCGATTCCTATACAGCTTCTTTAGAAAAGTATGCAAATG
The DNA here is from genome assembly GCF_965363235.1 of Mytilus galloprovincialis. Taxonomy (NCBI): domain Eukaryota; kingdom Metazoa; phylum Mollusca; class Bivalvia; order Mytilida; family Mytilidae; genus Mytilus; species Mytilus galloprovincialis. Next base: position 1,977,037 of record NC_134846.1, on the reverse strand, counting down.
TTTTAACACATTTATTTGACAAAGGTTTACAGTATAGGACAATTGCAGGTTACAGGTCTATGCTGTCTTCAGTATTATATCCTATTGAAAACATCCCTGTTGGTCAGCACCCTTACATTATAAGATTACTGAAAGGGATTTTTAATACGAGACCGCCTAAACAAAAACTTGTACCCGAGTGGGATTTACCTTTGGTCTTAGACTTATTAAAGAAAGAACCTTTTGAACCAATGAAAAAAGCTAGTTTGAAATATATAACTTGGAAAACAATTTTTCTTATTGCAATTACTACTTTTAGAAGATGTGGGGAGTTGCAATCTTTGAGTATTGGTGAAGGTTCAGTTAATGTTCAGAAAAAAGTGGTAACTTTTTTACGTCATGGTTTGTCAAAACAAGATAGAATTTCTGATCAAAGTCCAACTATTTTTGTTCCAGCTTTTGAGAACAACAGATTATTAGAATCTAGGAGGGCTTTGACACATTATTTGATAATACAGAGGATTTAAGAGACAAGAATGGCAAAGATGAACAGAAATTGTTTTTAACTGTAAATAAACCACATAGACCAGTGTCTTCACAAACTATTTCAAGTTGGTTAGTTAAAGTGATAAATAAAATTGAGAATGGAAATGGGGAATGTGTCAAAGAGACAACAACCCGACCATAGAAAAAACAACAGCCGAAGGTCACTAACAGGTCTTCAATGTAGCGAGACATTCCCGCACCCGGAGGCGTCCTTCAGCTGGCCCTAAACAAATATATACTAGTTCAGTGATAATGAACGCCATACTAATTTCTGAATTGTACACAAGAAACTAAAATTAAAAAAACACAAGACTTACAAAAGCCAGAGGCTCCTGACTTGGGACAGGCGCAAAAATGCGGCGGGGTTAAACATGTTTATGAGATCTCAACCCCCCCCCCCCTAAACCTCTAGCCAATGTAGAAAAGTAAATGTATAACAATACGCACATTTAAAATTCAATTCAAGAGAATTAAACATGCATATAAGAAACAGAAGAAAGATATTCCTTCAGTGAAAGGACATTCTACTAGGTCAATTGGACCTTCCTTGGCTCTTTTCAAAGGAGCTAAAATGAAAGACATTTTAGATAGTGCAGATTGAAGTCAAGCCGACACTGTTGTGATTTTTTATTAAAAGATGTACAGGTGGATTTTTTAAACATTTGAATACTTTCCCGACGAGTTTGGTGGAGAAAATGTTTTAGTTTTGTGTGTAAATATTAACAGTGGTATATTTTAACTGTATGTAGAAAATAATTACAACATGAAGTTGTGGGAGACATTTTTATAAAAAATGCAGAAAAAAATTTAAAAAAAATTAATAAAACTTTAAAAACTACAAAAAGATGTTTGTACATATATAAAATGAACTGATGTGAAGAAGAGGAAAATTATTCCCAAAGATCTATAGAGGCAAACTTCTATTCACCCACATCCAGAAAGGGATTGCTTTGGAATCAGAAATAATCCTAACGGACATATGTCAGGTAGGGTTTTAATTTATGAAATTAAAATTCAAAAATTTGTAAACAAGTTAAAATTTTATGAATAAAGTATACCTACCTGACATATGTCAGACCATCCTACCTCCCCGTAAATGAGAAGTTTGATACGCGGTGTCTTGCAAGCGCCGTGTGAAAACTGATCTCGTTTACCTGGACCGGAAGTCATAACAGTACACATGAGTACTAGTTTTTAACTTCCGGTGGGGGGCGAGTAAAATACCAACGAGAGAAAGAAATCCTAACGGACATATGTCAGGTAGGTATAATTTATTCATAAAATTTTAACTTGTTTACAAATTTTTGAATTTTCCAATCAATCTATCATTAAAGGAAAATAGAAAATTCGTCTTTCATTTATAGTCCTATTCAGAAATGATAAACGGTACTTTATATTGGTATGTAATCATTTTAAACATTTCAAATTTATAAAATTATATTCGTACATCAATGTTTTTGATACACCAATAACAAAAACTGAAATATATTGAATTGATACATTTTGTAAGTATTCAAAATTATATCAGAAACCTATTCTTAATTATAAAATAATGAACATGTTAAAGGGAGAGAATACTGGCATATCTTTTTCCGAATCGGCACATAATACAAAGGAATGTCACTCTAGCATACAAATGGCACATCAATATTATTAATTAACTGTGCATTCGTGCTCCATCTTCAATGAAGATTCTAAATTATAAATAAAACCAAAAGTTGTTAATCTATAGGATGTGAAGACGAATGAAAGCTAACCAATATTTCTTTGAAATTTTTTAAAACTTCCTCATAGCTCACAATTAACGTTTTACACAATATTTTAATAAAGTAGTAAAAGATTATTTGATTCTCAAAGTGTTAGACGCAATAAAAATAGTATGTTTGCATCACCTTACCCAAATACAGATTTAATTAAATCCTGAACATTTCGACATTTGTTAGTTTATTTTTAAAAATACCGGTTTGTAACAAATCACATGTACAAGTTAAGATCCGACTAAATACCGATATCCTAATATCAGGTAAATTTGCTATGTTATGAAATGTGAAACAACTTAACAGAGAAAACCAATTTAAACTAGATTTGCCATTGCAAGCAATAGCGGAGGATGTCACCCCGTTCTGGACATTGTGACAGTAGCAACAACCAGTTTGAGTGTACCAAAGTCACATGGCACGTCTAGTATACATGTCCTTGACCCCCCCCCTTTTTTTCTCTTCTCGTAGAATAAGAGTGATGTCTATATATAGTTGGGGAACTCTTTAAAATCTTAAATTAGACACATATATTATCGTGGACTTAGGACATAACTAGTCTTTTTATAGAGGACCTCGGAACAGACAACATGTGTATATATTGACGGAGCGGCATACTAACTGTTCATTTTGTTCTTCAATAGCTCGAGTATCACACGATACATATATCTTATCTAGTACAATTTAATTACACGCTCATCGATTGATTTCAGCTAATGTGTATATTTTTGCAGGTGTTCAATTAACGGATGTGTACTTTAATGCAAGTGCAGAATTGTCAATTATGTGTACTCTTCGTGTTTTTCTCTCTCTCAGTGGCGATTTTCTCTTCAGAGCACGGTTTTTGTATAGAATAGAAAGAAGCACGTTAAATTATATATTCGTTTTCTTCTAGGATATTCTAGAAGATGTTTTGCACATAGTCCAAATCAAAGAATTTTGTTTCAAATTTTCGAGGTTTTTTTTTTTTGGTTTTTTTTAGCTGTTAATTTCCCTGGCAAAGGCGGCCATTTTGAAAATTTCAAAGACAGATGACAATACCGTAGCATTTAACCGGGAATGAGCTTAAAATTTGTACGAAAATTTTACTTTGACGTTTTTTCCATATGGGTCCCATGTGCACTTTTAGTGTTATCTCCATGGTAACAGCAGCTATCTTAAACATTCCAACGGAACTCGGCTGGACAAAAATTGTGGAAGAAAAACATCGTAGAATAACATAATATCCCCCCTTTTTCAAAGGGGTGACATAACTAAACCAGTGAACAGAAAAAAATATATAACATTAAACAAGCCATCATGATATACCTTTCTATTTTGATTGAATCAGAAAAAATTCTGAGCACAGATTTTCCAATCTTCCATTTTATTTACTTTACAACATCATTGGTCAAAAACACAAATTCATATATCTTGGGCATTTTAATGCTTTCCATTGTTTGACATAGTCTATCTTTTCCAGTTGAAAGGTTTGATTGTCTCTTCTTCAAAATATCTAAACAGGTGACATCGTCTATACGAAAGTCAGTAAATAATAATAATTTTCAAATTTGCATATGGTTTTCTTTAAACAGCTTCAAACTTATCTGTCATATTTGTAATTCGTAAATTGTTTAAGATTTGTTATAGGTTAGGCTGTTAGCTTCGTTATTGAATTGTTTCATATTTTTCATGTCGGGGCTTTGGGTGTTCATGTTGAAGGTAAATACGGAAAAGCGTTAAATTGATAACGTGTTGTTTCATTTTTAATAGCTGTGTATATTACGGATTATTCTCATGATCTCGCTGTACGGTTGTCTACAGGTGTTTACATCCACATCATCTCAACTTTGGTGGATAGTTGTCTTATTGACAACCATACCACATGTTATATCAATAAAAGAATCCGGAATTATCTATAGACATAAAGCATAAAGTCTATGTTAAATAATGACCATGGTCATCTGCAATGAAACATAAAACATTGGATTTATTTACAAGCACAGTTGTTCCATAGTTTTAATTAGTTATAAAATGTACCAGGTTTATATGTTGATACGCCAGATGCGCGTTTTGTTTATATAAGACTCATCCATGACGCTGAGATAAAATAAATAGTTAGAAAGCCAAACCATGTACAAAGTTGAAGAGTACTAAGGGCCCAAAATTCCAGAAAGTAAGTAGTAAATTTACGTACACAATTATAATCATCTAATAGGTACACGGCATCACGCATGATTACTTAAAGCTAATACTTTTAAATTGAAGGGACATATAATCCACATAAAAAGATAAATGCAGGATGGGAAGCACCATTTCTAAATTCCAAAACCGTAAGTGGTAAGCATGATCTGCATGTTACGGGGCGCCGAATGGGACTCTTGTGGTTTTGTACTCAAAATTCAATTTTGTACGGACAAAAGTGACTTTTGTTCAACAAAAATAAGTTCAGTTTAACAAAATTTGTATCATACTACAAATTAAAAATTTTGTCATACAAAATTATCTATCAGCGGACAAAAGTCACTTTTGTCATGACAAAATTCATTTTTGTTACACAGACTTGAACTTTGTTACCTAATTTGAAAATTGGGCGACAAAAGTCAATTTTGTATTCAAATTAGTTTAGTTTGGTTTCTGTAAACTAATTTGCATACAAAATCGACTTTTGTTACACAAAATTGACAAAAATGAATTTTGTCTCAACAAAATTGACAAAATTGACTTTTGTCTCAACAAAATTAACAAAATTGACTTTTGTCTCAACAAAATTAACAAAATTGACTTTTGTCTCAACAAAATTGATTTTTGTCTCAACAAAATTGACAGAATTGACTTTTGTCTCAACAAAATTAACAAAATTGACTTTTGTCTCAACAAAATTGACAAAATTGAATTTTGTCTCACAAATTTGAATTTTGTCTCACAAAAGTCAATTTTGTCTCACAAAAGTTAATTTTGTCTCACAAAATTGAATCTTACCTCAAACAATTGACTTTTGTGATTTAATTTCCATATCAGGTAACAAAAGTCAATTTTGTATGCAAATATGTTTATATTTGCATACCTTTTAGACAAAATTGACTTTTGTCATGACAAATATGAATTTTGTCTACAAAAATGAATTTTGTCATGACAAAAATGAATTTTGTCTACACAAATGAATTTTGTCATCACAAAATTGAAGTTCTCACAAAACAAGTCTGTAGCACATAGTTTTGTAAGACAAAAATGATTTTGTTATGACAGAATTGAATTTTGTACAAAACCACAAGAGTCCCATTCGGCGCCTCGTACATGTAGCATTGAACCACACAAATAGAGATATCAAATACAACATTATCTTTTTAACTACATCAACAAAAATAATAACAAAAACAAAAAAACAACAGAGATAAATTTAATTTGATCAGTTACAAGTAACATATACTAGTCAACAAAAGAAACGGTATACAAATAAACTCATCATAGATACCAGGATTAAAATTTTATATTTACACCAGACGCGCGTTTCGTCTGCAAAAGAATCATCAGTGACGCTCGAATCAAAAAATGTTTTAAAGGCCAAATAAAGTAAAATGTTGAAGAGCACTGAGGACCAAACATTCATAAAAGTGTTGCCAATTACAGCTAAGGTAATCTATTCCTGAGGTACAAAACGCTTAATTTTTTCAAAATTTAAAGTTTTGTTAAGCTGGTGTCACACATTCACAATTTTTTCTGCCGTCCTTGACAAGACCATTCCCGATTAAAATTTATTAAAAGTCTGATCAAGATCCTATGAATCGTAGATGGAAATTCAAACTTTAATTAAAATTAAAAAAAAAAAAATAATCACGACAACAATCAGATATTGTTCAGGAAGCGTCGATATTCAACCGTTTCCAAGCGAATTTATCCCGATAATCCCGTTCTAAGTCCGCTTCTAGTCCGATTTGTCTTTTTCGCCAGGTAAAATTTGACCGAGTCTGTTACGACTGCGTCCCGATTCTACCGAATGTACTCCAACAGAGATTAGATAGTGACAAGACAATGAACCGACGCTGACGGAAGTTATCCGTTTGAAAACTGTTGGCATACTCGGGATGATCAGGTACTGTCGGAACGTAATCCTATCACGGTCCGCTCTATCGCATTGCAAACGGCTTTGCCTGGTCTCAGTCGTATTGTATTCTGTAATTGTCGGGACTCTGACGTGGGTATCATTGACGAATTTAGAATTAACAACGGGACTGTTTCGGCACGGTTACGGCAAAAACGGTTCGCAATCGACAAGATCTGGATGCAATCTGGACTCAATCGGCAGAAAAACAGCAATGAAAATTTTTTCCAGATCATTCCCGTTCCACAGGACACCTTCCCGAATACGCAGAACATTGTTAGGAATTCGATCCGATACAGCAGAATCTGTCACGTCATAGGCACGATTGTAATCCGACTAGACAAAATCGGCCCTGAATGTTACGGGACGCACCTAACTGTCGTGGTGCTTTGTCGAACTATTCGGACCCTTCCCGACAAGGAATCTGTTACGAACTAAAACGACTGCGTTCAGACAATAATAGGACATTCCAGATAATTGAGGGTACTAATCCGGCTTTTTCACTTTTCGTGTCGTATCGCTGTCTGATCTCAAACGGGAGCAATAATCGGCAATGTGTGAACCCCGCATTAACAGTTAATTTATAATTATTAACAGATCAATGATAACTCAAGTCAACACAGAAGTGCTGACTACTGGGCTGGTGATACCCTCGAGGAAATAAATCTCCACCAGCAGTGGCATCAACTTAGTGGTTGCAAATAAACTCATCATATATACCAGGATTAAAATTTTATATTTACGCCAGACGCGCGTTTCGTCTACAAAAGACTCATCAGTAACGCTCGAATCAAAAAATGTTTTAAAGGCCAAATAAAGAACGATGTTGAAGAGCACTGAGAACCAAAAATTCCTAAAAGTGTTGCCAAATACAGCTACGGTAATATATTCCTGAGGTAGAAAACGCTTAGTTTTTCAAAAAATTTAAGTTTTGTTAACAGTTAATTTATAATTATGAACATATCAATGATAACTCAGGTCAACACAGAAATGCTGACTATTGGGCTGGTGAAACACTCGGGGAAATAAATCTCCACCAGCAGTGGCATCGACCCACTGGCAAGTTTGAACTACATTTTATTATAAATGTATTATAAAAAGGAAAATGTAAAATTATCATATGAAAAACATTAATTTACAAAGCAAATGCATTTGGTGACAACCGATTACATTGAGTGTGTAGGTAAAGGTAAAGGTGGGGTAAAAGTAATATATTTGGTTAGCTTGCTTAAGCTTGCTAGCTGATCCGTGACTTCATTACTGGGTAAGGTATACTACCCTCCTTTCGAAGTAGCCTTCTCCTACAGAGAAATATTTGTTATATGTCGGACTAGTCTACTCTTAAAGGAGGGTAGTTTACCTAAACTAAAGTTGACTTCACCGTTCAGCTAGCAATCAAGCTAACCGAAGATATACCTTTACCTACACACTCAATGCAATCCACTGTGAAAGAATTTGATTAGAATGGAAAGTTACGAAATACCGAGCTATTAGACACAGGAGTCAAATTTATTTTGCGAAAAATGATGACAAAAGTCGGTACTTAATTTCGATAATGAGAATTAAGTGTTCAAATATCTACAAAGGGCATTCAAAAATTTTATCAGACCCTGTTCAAGTTTAAAAATTTAAAGTTCTTACATCGATATTGGAATTTCTAGAAAATTGTTCCAATTTTTGCCAGAAATCAATGGCTTTGAAGAGAAAATACTCTGTAAAATTATACCAATAGGGCAATTATATACCTCGGTATAGTGTATCCAATTTTATTATATATGGAAAATACATTGCCTTGTATCGTTTCTTTTGTTGATTAGTATATAATATCATTTTAGCTTAAACAATCATAGTCTCTTTTTATCATCTTTTTTCATTAATGAGATTGCTTGGGTTTTTTTTGGTTTTTTTTTGCATATAAACAATAGACGTAGGTTATTTTGAATAGGTGTATAAAATGTATTTGGAAATTATGAGAATATATAGCCGACCATCCATTTACACTAAATGACACAAAAACACCATTCAACCTTAATAGCCCTTACTTAAAACAGAAAGCTGCAATTATTACAAAAACAAATTGAACTCTTTTATGAGTAAATTCGAAGTTCAAATTAAAAAGGCACCATGTAACTTATCCTGATCAGCTTTTTAAAGATTGATTAATATGTATCATTTTTGTGAATGTTTTTTTTTTTAAATTTTACAGGTAACACAACTACACACAAGCCATAAAACACAGAAACCCTTCATCTCCCATTGAAAGCTACAATCACCAACAAACGCAACACAAATACAAAAAAAGATGTACAGACTATCCTGGCTAACAACAAAGAAAAAATCACACTCAAGGTATAATCTAAAATGATGTGGCATGATTGCCAACGAGACAACTCTCAACAGAAGACAAAAATGACTTAGAAATTATCACTTACATTTCACTGTACGGCCTTCAATTACGAGCAAAGTCCGCACTGCATAGCCAGTCTGGTTGTCATTTATCTGGCACAACAGCGAAAAGGGTTCAACCAGTTGTTAAAAGAAATCGAGTACAGATTGTTTGAAGACCATCATATTCTTGATTTTAAGATAATGTACTAAATTGTCCTGCATAGTAGTTGTAAATAAAACTGATTCTGTCTTCAAGTAGTGATAAAACAGTAATGAATTTACTTGTATGTCTAAACAAAGAAAAGAAAAAGGCAATGAAACAGCAATCAAACAACAAGTATTTCGAAAAAAATCATAAACCTCAGTTTTCTTTTGATTTAATACACATTGAATTTATAGTCGTGCAGTGTAATATGATCAGCTGGAATACAGAGAGTTTAACAGTAATTTTTAGAATGAATCGTACAATGAAATATCTACTGGTCTAAAACGTATTTTCATTTGCAATAACGACTGCTTATGTAGCTAATGCATTAGTGTGACTGTTCTGAACTTAATTTATCTAATTTGACATTCGACAAAGACACTTGAAGATTTTTTTTTGTCAGGGAGAGTAGAGGTTACTGTCTCATTGGCGTTATTCCTCGTCTCCTGGCTTATATATTTTTCAAAATATATACAACAACAAAAATCATATACGAATGATGCTAGTAAGATAAAGTCACCTTTATTAAAAGTAAGCAAACTAACTTCACTTTGAACATACAACACAGTATACTTCCAAATCATTGTGGTACGGTGGGCACGGAAGGGAACCACACTTCATGCTCGTTGCATACAACAAATTATTATCATTATTTCTCTCTCCGCCTGAAATGAACTCAGGATTCATATCCACACAAATATACGACGAAGCTTTGCAATTATAACAACCAGACGCTAAAATACCAAAGTACTCATTTTTCCATCCAGAGTAGCAAGATTTTCTACCAGGAATCATGACCGACGAAGAGGTGTCGTTGCTGCGACAGAGGGCACAGGGGACATCTTCGTTTGCGGAACCCGGTGCAAAATGATTTCCTTCGAATTCTGTACCATACAAACGACTACTTGATGATCCTGTCCGATTGCTCAATTCTGGATCTTTTGGAAGGCAAAGCATATTTGATGGTCCACCAAAACGACTAGTCCCGTAATAATATTCCTGACCAGCAGCATAACCTTTTTGGTTAAAAAGTATACAATTATTATATGAAACTTGATAGCAAAAAGATTAACAGCTTAACAAATCATACTATGTCATCAATGCGAAATGTTAAATCAAATGTAGACATTAAATCAAAACATGACAAGAATATATTCTATATTTATTAAAAAAAAAAAAAAAAAAGCCATGCATTTGACAGAGCCATTGCATTACAATGACACAGATATAACACTAGACATAGTTCAAAGATTTTAAAATCATTAACATGTTAACTAAAATTATAATTCAAAAATAGAATGATGAAAATTGTCATTATATTTTGATAAAACAGATAGACTAGATTAAATTATGAGTGAAGTTTAAAATGACTAGATTTTCAATGTAGCTCGATACCTTTGAACGATCCACAAAAGTTATTGAAACTTACTTCCAGTCGGATCCTATATTCAAATATGCATAACTATCACTTGAAAAATTCATTGTGTTGGACTTAGATATATATTGTCTTGAATCTTCATAACATTAATTAAAATATTAATAGAATAATAACCCTGGTTCTTTATATTGTATATATAATAAATATGCTAAATTAAAAGCATAGCCTTCATAACGTTATATACCTGAATATACAAGCTCTGTTTGTGATGGACACTGACTCCTCCCCCAACGAACAAATGTCGATCCATGACCTGCAACAAACAGTATTTATCGACAGGTTGTAGGTATTCCAATGGGCAATAGTTGCGCCCCTGTAATAGCAGACTTGTGTTTGTACTATTATGACTCACAGTGTATGACCAAACTTAGTAAACACCCGTATAAATTGTATTTAATTGATAAGTTCAACAATACTTGCCGTTATCTTGATGTTTTTTTCGTAAAATAATCAAGAACTTTCTACAAATACTGTAGAAATTTACCCAAAAGAACTTACTTTAAATAAATCAAATTTAAACAGTAGTAACTGTCCTTTTTCTAGATTTAGATATTTCGGCTTTACATGGGAAAACTCCACACTAAAATTTACGACAAGAGGGACAATTTTCCAGTTCCCTGTTGTTAATTTTTCCTTTTAGATTGTGATGTTCCTTTGGCACCATCTTACGGTGTTTATATTCCACAACTAGTTCTCTATGCCCATGTCTGTTGGGACGGTTTTTTTTTTATTTTAAAGCACGTAATCTGTGTATTACTGGTAAATTATCCGTTACCACAAAGTACTTAAAACCTTAACTAAATTTTTCCCTAGATATAAAGATTTGGTTTTGAAGTTTTGTAGTGCCTGAAGAAAGCTTATTTCAAACAGGATAGCACATCCTGATTTTTACGGAAATTTTCTTTACCGTGTCTGGAAAATTATAAACGATACTGGTAAAATTATCAATTCTCTAATTAAACCAACACTAAAAGGTTACAAATTCCACACTGTAATTAGATCATTGAATATTGTTTTTATTGGTATTAATATCGATTTTGTTATCATTTTATCAAAAGAAAACTGGATGTTATTGTTATTTGCCTATACACATTCATGGATCTACAATCTGTCGATACCTGCATCTTGGCATTGATCAATGTCATGTTCTTCTCCGTCTGTTAACCACGTATTTACACTTAATCCATTGGATGTTGGATGTGTACCGATTGATAATTTAGTCTTTGATGCATGATGCGCTTTTCAATATATCAACCAGAATGCATTTGATTCAAAACGTAGAACTGGCACAATTATTTTTGAATCTTAGAAAATACATCAAAAGTTCGTGCAGCGTACAGCGTTAAAGCATTTGTACAAACTTACCTTGCGGGTTTCTTTGTACAAGCTGAAGAATTGTGGCCTCTTGTTGTGAGATTCTTGCCTGCTGTTGTAAATTCGTTGCTTGTTGTTGTTGTAAGGACAATTCTAATGTGTTTAATCTGTTATTGATGGCATCTGGGTCATTGAGTAGTAATCGTTTTGAACCATGTCTTTCATTATTCTCACTCGATTCGCCCATGAAACCTAAGCTGAAATATAAAAGAAGTTGTAATACAATTATGAAAGCCATTTCAATGTCAGTTCAGTCAAAGTTTCGAACAATTGATTTCTTATCTCGATAACTATTTGCACGTATTATTCAATGGTTAATCTTTGACATAGATATTAAGTACAGAACTGACGATATTTTATCATTTCTTCAAGCATGAATAATATACCAGATAGTCAAAAATCTATATACATGTGTTCAAAACTCTCACGTCTCACTTTATCTTGAAACACCACACATTTCATACTGATTTGATGACGTGGAGAGGAAACAAATAAATAGATAGATTGACTTTAAACACTGTGTTACACATTTTCATTACTTTTCGGCCTGGTCCAATACTGCATAAAAGGCTGAAAGACAGTATAGGATTTCCACTCTGGTGGCAAATGTTTGATTATAAATGTTGAACTTATATACTGGTCTGGTATAATGTCTAATACATTCATGCCAAGTACTTTATGTTTGCCAGATAAAATAGATTACATTTATTTTAGGGTAGATTAAGTACCGGGATAGGAAAACCGAAATCTCAAAAATATTATTGACGAAACAGTTCGTCCTGACTGGGAAGAGGCAAGTTAAAATGTGATGTCCCATACTTCAATGTTTTAACAGTTCGTTTCTTACTTTTACTGAAGAGTTTTTATCACACAAACAAGTACTATAAATTGGCTGTTTCTGTATGGGCTCTTTTATGATTTTTGATCATCTGTATTGGCCCCCTACTCTTCCAGTGTTTCGGGCCGATAAGCTTACATTGAATCTATATCGGGGTCAATTCAGAAACGGGTAGTATAAAAGTATTGAGAAATTTGTAGGGAAGGGTTTTGAAATATGTATGTCTTTGGTAGGCAAGTCTTTAATTTATGCTTTTGCAAGTCAGGACTTAAAAAATAAGTAAAGTTTCAAATTTACCTTTCATTTCCCCAATTGAAATAAAATGACCAATCTCGAATGTCAAAAGTATACTAATCAATATTTATGAGATATTTTTGTTTCGCATGAGTCGAAAGTAGCAGAATGTAAGACCTATGTATTACAATCTGGCGGCAGTGACAGCATAAAATATATATGTATAAAGCCTTATATTTCAGAAGGAATAAGACTTAGATACTTCATCCTTATATGCAAATGCCTTCTTTTACACATTTGCTGTCTGTTAAATGTCGAATGTGGTTGGCCTCATTGTCTTGGTTTGAAATATGATTTGGGATGTTTTGTCATGAAATACTCCTAAATAAGTTTAAAGAGGTCTTCATTTTGGTATATTGGATACTTTTTTAAGTCGTATCAGTCAGACATGGCTCACCTATATAGAAGAAAAATTGCTATGCCGCAGTTCAAAAGTCATAAATAGATAGGAAGAAAACAAATCTGGGCTACAAACTAAAACCGAGGGAAACACACCAACCACAATAAAAAAAAAGACTAAACAACAGAAAAAACGAAGTGCAACAAAAGCATCATTGATGAACATGTAAAAACGAAGACTAACTTATGTATCCAATTGCACGTGGTCGCTGTCTATTCATTTATATATAAATTTATGTTTGTATCGGGGTATATGACTGTCAGCAGTGTTCGGATGTTGTCCCGATGGTTAATTAGATGGCGTCTAGAATAAAATAAACACAAAATACTGATACATAGTATCGAGAACATGCATTGTTAATTGTTATACATGTACTATACTTATAGCTATTTGGGTGAAAATGAAAATGAGGACACGTTCAGATGAAATATGCCAGTATAATATGTACACATTTCAATCATTCCACACACCGATTGCTGATAGTATCTGATATACAGAATGATCCTTTTTTCATTTGATTTTAGCTTGCTGTTTAGTGTGAGCCAAGGCTCGGTGTTGAAGGCCGTACCTTTACCAATATTAGTTGACTTTTTTTACAAATTGTGACTTGGATGGAAAGAATTTGTATCTTTTTGCCGCAAAAAGTTTATTATTTTTTAACGGATCTATGAAATGGGGTAATTGTTTTTGCATTGAATCAGTAAACGATATGGTCCACCCTTGTTTTATAATATTAATGTTGACATTCTTTTCTTTTTACATGTTTTAATAGGTGATCGATATCACGTCAAGTATATATGTAACAGATCCCCAGCTAAGGGGGTTAAATTTGAATTCATATGAATGCAGATTCACATGAAGTCGAATTAGTCACGTGCATCAAAATTAAATAATACATCAACGATTTGTTCTTAAAATGTCCCATACCAAGTCAGGAATATGACTATTGTTGTCAATAAGTCTGTTTCTATGTATGTTGGCATTTATTTTTGTGGCTGTTCAGAGTCTGTTGGTCCGTTATTTTCCTCTTATAGTCTGAGCGTTTCCATCTGTTTTGATTTGTGACCCGGATTTGTTTTGCGCTTAATAAATTTATGACTATTGAACAACGGTATAGTAATTGTGCCTTTTTTCTATTTCTACTTAAAACAGTAAGATTTGTATTTCATTTTTTTGTCTAAATCGTAGCTTACGCCCCTTTAATAAAATTTATTATTATGTTCTCTAATGTTAAGCAATATAGAAGTTTTGAAAACCTTTTAAATCGTTATATCTACGCAAACACTATTGGGTATATGATGTTGGTTGCTTTTGTGAACTTTTTAGAGAACTAGTTTTGTTTCCAGTTCACTGTAGTGGGGATACAAGTGCTTTATTTCAAACCTAGTTAAACATTTCCAAAGAAGTTGTATGTGACAACCGTGACCTAATAGAGAGTATTAACACTATTTATCTGTAGTTTCTGATATATCCTGAATGCGTTCATTTACAATGATCGTTATCTGAAATGCCTCTCTGTTAGACATTCATTAATCAAATATTGTTGTTAAGACAGTATTTTCGCCGCTTTTAATTTTCGCGTTTGTGTAATGGTCTCCAATTCCTAACGCAAATAATGAGTACTTATTTTTACATGAAAGACAGATAGGATACAAAAAAATTACATAATTGTAAGATATCAACTTTTATCCATATGTTGTTTCCGAAGGTGCTGATTTATCCTATTTTGTTTTCAAAATGACTCATTGCCAATGATTACATGGATCAAATAAAACAATAACCAAAATTATATTCTATTAAGGTTGCATTTCTGTTCATATCGACAATGTAATTTCCCTTAGGAAATCTTTTTACGAATAAAACTCTTTTCATATGAAGTTTTAAAACAAATTTTTTGTAAGTTAATTCATCACTTTTTCTTTGTGTCTCAAACAGCATAATAATTTTTTAATGTTTTTAAATCTATTTAACAGTTAATATTTCATATTTATAAATGACAGCGCGATACAAGTAACAGTTTCACTAGATTTACTATAAAGACGAATTCGCATTACAGCTATCCAAAAGTTGAATAATTTCACAAAGGACACCAGGTACATACATATACATCTATGTTTGACACATAGTGATATATTGATTTATATTGTCAGACTGTTTCCTCATGTATTCTCAATTTATACACTTTTATTCGAAATAATAACAATATGAATTCCTCTATAATGGTGCGTAGATTCCGTGTAATATGTCATTATGGCTTAACTAAAATCTCTGTATAATAATAAGAATAGGTTATGGAAAGTACAACTGACCAAAAACAAAAACACAACAGTCACTATACCGACATAAAAGACAAACAGACAGTATTAAGTCGTGGATTACTTAATTCGAAGAAATGTGGGTGCATTGTTGGTCTTCCAGACCAGCAACAAAACAACACAAACGCATCTTTAATTTATATATTTGGATTGTTTTAAAGGTCCATAATCATTCATTCTATGTTCATTTAGAAGGAAATGGGATTTGCATAATAAATGGTAAAGATACGTCACTACAATAACATCAACGGAACCATTTTTTCTGCAGCAGATGCACATTTCGACAATCAATGTCTCGTCACTGATGTTCGAGTTCAAAATATTTCATAATCCAAAGTTTATGAAAAAGATGTAGTGCTTTAAACGAAATGGACCAACAAGTATATAGCCAAAG
The DNA here is from genome assembly GCF_965363235.1 of Mytilus galloprovincialis. Taxonomy (NCBI): domain Eukaryota; kingdom Metazoa; phylum Mollusca; class Bivalvia; order Mytilida; family Mytilidae; genus Mytilus; species Mytilus galloprovincialis. The sequence goes on along the minus strand of NC_134846.1, from coordinate 1,961,028 downwards.
CCGGGCAAGGAATCAGAGTTTTGCATGAGGGAATTAATTCCTTAATTTTCGGTAATTTCCAAAAATTTTGTTACAGCAAATTTCAATAACATAAAATCCGTTTTCTTGCCAGTATCAAAGTACTGGCTACTGGGCTTTTTTGATACCCTCGGGGACTATCTGGTTATAATAATTTAGAAAATAAATTGTTAATAATAAGGGAAGAGAAAAACTAGAAATCGTACTTACTTAATCGTATAGTGTCATACACTAGTAGTATATTATTTCGAATAATCTATCAGAATATACATGTCATTGACTGTTTATTCTTAATAGGAACACGACATTGTAAATCCGTAGGGTTCACCTTTTGAATTTTAAGGTACAATGTAACCCCCACGAAAGAGATAGCTGCAGGATGGGAAACATCATGTCTAAATTTATAAACCGTAAGTGTAAGGCTTGCTCTACATGTATCCCAGCCACACAAATATAAAGTTAACATATCAAAAAGTAAAAATGAAGACTACACTTTATACATTGCATGCTTTCGAAGCGCTTTTCTGGGCTTGTCTTCTTCAGGAAAGTTAACACTTTTTACAAAATAATATTTTTGTAATATCGAAAAATTTACAAAATTTATAATTATTTTTGTTTATGTCACAAGTATAATGTTACTTATATGACAAATAAAGATTATTATTATTATATTATACACTATCAATAAATCTTTAAATCAATTGGAAGCGTTTGAGTATGAAAATGAACCATTCAAACGCAACATTTAAAACAAACTGAGTAAGATATACCATCACTTAATCTTAATATACCTCACATTTTTTTCAGAATCTTTTACATAACAAAGATGGTTAGTTTTGTTAGCGTGTGCGGTTACCAATACGTGTATTAAATGTATTTTTTTAAATAAAGAGAATTAGAATGACGCCGACCATTAAACAAAACCAAAGACCATAACCATGCCATTCATTAGGATGACGTAATTGCACCACCTTGGAAATAGGAAAGCAGCAATGATAACAACAACAAATTATTAATCAGAGGGAAATCAAAACTATTTTAAGAGTAAATACATGAAATATAAATGTACAACATCATCCACAGTTAAAAAAAGTTGCAATGTAACCTACAATTAACTGATCCGCAATCAAAAGAGTGGTTCATATGCATAGTGTTATGCATATATTATTAAATGTACAGGTCACACAGCTACACACAAGCCATTAAATACAGAAAAACTGCATCTTCCATTGACAGTTAAAATACAATGCGAGATAGAAATTAATCATACCGACCCACTTATTACTGACTGTGCTGTAATAAAATATAAGCTGCTTTGTATATGGTTGGACACTCCGAAGATAAATATTCATGATACTGATGGAACATTTGATAAAGAAGTGGACCTGTCCTGCAAGCCATTAAAGTTATCGCCAATAGATGACGATACTGTAGCTGTATTTTGCGACGATGTCACTATAAGAGTTATCACTCTGTCAAAGGGTATTGAACAGACTTCTATAAACACAAGAAGAGATTGCAGTGTGATGTCTTACATGGACGGATTATTATATGTGGTTGTTAATGATAAATCAATAGACGTGTTCAATTTAGACGGGAATATAATTCGAACATTTCGTTGTCCATCATCTGCAATAGAAAACATTACTTTGACAAAAGACAATATCTTTCTTACAGATTGGTTTCATGTAGGCATTTATTATTGTTGTGATTTATATGGAAGAGAGATATGGACACTCTTTTGATTATGACCATATTCTAAGGCAGGGTTTGACAACAGATGATGATTGCAATGTTTATGTGGCTGGTCTCTACTCTCGAAATGTTTTTGCAATATCTTCAGATGACAATAGACAGACGAAGATACTAACCAGTTCGAATGGTTTAGATTTACCAGCAGCAATTCATTTTGATAAACTGCTCAAATATTTGATGGTCTGTAATGCAGATAACGGACTATTTCTTAAGTAAAAATATTTGTCAACACGATATTATAACATCATCTCTGAATATTACTATTGTTAGCATTGGTCTAGAGCGCTGGGCACAGTATCTCAATATCCAAATAGCATGAGTCCGAATTTCGGCGAGGGAAGAACAAAAAGTTGCTTCCGCAAATTTGCGGTCTTCATGTCTTTTTAGTATTCATTGCGTGTTGGTAGGTTTTGCCATCTTGACTTGAAGCACTCCACAATAACAAAAATAGCATAACTCTTAATTTGCTGATGAGTTAAATGCTAGGTCAATCTGATCGAAATAAAGTTTGCTAAAAGAGAGGATCAGTTGTTTTTTATAGTATGCAATAGAAAATTTGCGATAAAAAAATCATTTATTGACAATGTCATTAGCAGATTAACTTGTCCTTCCGTATTACGCTGAAGTATTATAGAATGAAATTTCGACAAATTAACTTAACAACCTTTATAGATATTTTGTATAATTAAACATATATACAAGTCGCATGTAACATTAGAACATAAACTATTTTTAAACGCTTCATTCGATAACAGACAAAAAACGCTATGAAAAAAGCAAAAGCGAACACATAAAGATCTACAAAACAACAAAGAAAAGAAAAGAAAAGTGCAAACCTCTCTTCAAATCAACTCGTGATCGCAACCGTTAGTTTCCAAAGCGCGACCTCATCGATCAAACCCACCATTTGGAACTCTTGGTTTAACAGCTTCCCTATAAGCAGCAAACCTCTTATAAAGAAATCATGATAAAGAATGAAATATTTGGAAAGCGTATCAACTGGGACATTTGTGAAAGATATGTAAACAATCATTTTACAGGCTTTTCATTTATGTTGCTGTAACATGTGCTATGAAACGGACAATTTACAATTGGAAAGTTGCGAAAAACATAATCTTCTCTTTTGTTGAAACGTGTTGTTCTCAACCGATTCTAATAGTCACTTCATAGAAGTAGGTGAAGATAGATGTGAGGAACTCTTGACTGCTGTCGTATCTGGTGTATACTTTATTAAAAGTTCGATGGGATATATTCGTTCAAATAAGACACAAAACTTTGATTAATGTAGTCATAGGTCATCGTATTTATAGAGTGACTTAAATGAATAAGAGATAAGAAAGATACAAAAGGGACATATAACTCATAAGATGAAAATAAACTGACAATGCTTTTGTCAATTTATTCTTTGTTTTTTTACTTAATGACATGTCCTCAAAACGTAGCAAATATGTTTTCAATCATTGCATCAAACATTTAGATTATGTGTTTAGTTTACATTACAATGTAAATTCATTAATGATTGAGATGTTTTTTATTATTTATGTGAATAATGGATCTGGGTGAGTATCGCAATAATACAAACTTACATACATATATATGTATGCAGATGGTCATGATATGACAATAACTAATCTTCCAGTTTTTGTCCGTTGTTCAAAAATCGTATTATTCAATGCATGCAATAATTTCTGAATTTACAGTATCATTTACCCCTTCCAGAACTATGTAGTTTAAAAATGATCCAATTTTGAATTGAATATACCAACACAACTAATGCTAATAGTTTCGAAGCGCACGGTGATGACCCGGCAATATAACGTAGTTTGCACAATTATGTAATTTAAGTACACAACACAGCAAAATAAGTTTGACTTCTTCATCTTTGGCCGCAATCGCAAAGTAGAATACTGTGGATTCACTTAATTTCGTGGGTTCAGATTTTCGTGGATTTAGGACAAAATACATGTTCGTGAATATTTCATTTCGTGGTTTTACCAAGGTCTGCATACAAACCTATAAAACAAATTGGTATTCGTTCAATATCTTATTTCGTGGTTCACCTGTACCCATGAAATCCACGAAAATTGGTATTTAACTAATAATGATGAATCCCCAGTAGAACAGACCTATAGATTGTTAGTTACATAGTGTGCTAGTGACCTAATACGGTATATATGGAATTTACTGACCCCATATATACCGTATTACGTCACTAGCACACTATGTAACGAATTTATCTTACCGACTATTTTAACGTGTAAAATCTAGACTAGTGACCTATCAAAATGAGCAAGTCTTTAATACAGTTAGCATTAACATGTTACATGATTAAGAAACTACTTCCTTTGATCCTACAAAAACAGATGCCAACAATGACAACTTGTTAGATTTAAATGTGTTTTACGAATTTATTTCACTGTATCATCACTTTCTTCGTCTGCTGAAACCTTTAAGATTTTTTCTCAGTACTGTTTTTTTTATAAAGGGACGTAACACCAATACTTCCCGTGTATGAAATAAGCCCCGCCTCCTTATGACCTTATATGGTATATAAAGGGACGTAACTCCACTACTAACCGTGTATGAAATAAGCCCCGCCTCCCAACTAACCTAATACTAAATATACACGGTTTCCACGAGGACGCTTTTAATCAATTATATTCCTAGAAATGTATAGAAGGTAAGATAACTATGAAAACATTTCAAGTGTATGCTAATTCGCAAACATCTTTGAAACAGTTAACAAAATAAAAGGACAGCCTAACACCAGTTATTCCATTTATTTCTCAAAAATATATAACATGCATAAGCAGATAAAAACCTGCTTGAAATTGTTTTTTTCTTTTTAATTTGCAAACCAAATTAGTTTCATTCGCTGTAATGTTTGTATACACAGTCCATTCCTCTCTGTAGGTGGTTCAATGCTTTAACAAGAGAACGTACAGAAGCACCGTCTCGACAAATCCAATGCTTCAAAATTTTTCAAGTTTGACTTCTTAAGTTACAATCTGATTCGAAACGAATTATTTCAATGTCTGGTATATCAAAATCGAGTTCAATTGCTAACTGGAAAGTTTCAATGCCGATATGATTTATTAGGTCCTCCAAAAATGTTGCTTTTGGAATTTCATTTAATGCGGTTTCAGCAATACCTGAAAAAAGGTATATAAGCAAGATAAATTAAACGTTACAAAAACTGGGTAATAGTAGTAAGGTTATCGTGGTTGTCACATATTTGTTACACAAACACTGGGCTTTGCTAATCTCGTATTAAAAACTTAACCTGAAAATAATAAAACTTATTGTTCCGTTCAACGTCAATATTTGATAACTTAATCGACATTTGATTAGTTGAAATCGTTTCTACGTGACTTCAAACAAACGTCCTGAGTATCATATTCCACCCTAGACACGGATAATAACATGCGCAATGTTACGTGCGGTAATTAATGTTGATAACTTTGTTAAAGTTTATTTCTTGGTTTTTTTTTTTTTGTTATTATAGTAATTCTTAAAAATTATTTCAGATCTATAAAAAAAAAACAGTAATTTGCTTTAGATCGGTACTGTTTATTTTAGTGTATGTTCTGTTTAGTTATATAAACAAGCGGATAAGAAACGAAATCTGTGAATAAGTGTTTCTTGATCAGAGAAATAAGTGTTTTCTCGTTATAACATTAGGTTAACTAAATCTTAAAAACGTCTTACCTTTTGGACAGTTTTCTTGAATAAACATCTATAAAAAAAGACATAAACACCTCAGAATACGTAAAATAATTTGATCAACTATCAAGAACCTTTATATTTCTTAAATAATATAGTCTATTGATTTCAAGAATATTTAGTATGGTTTCAGAACACATGCATCTGTGTCACGAATGATGGGTATGTTTCGTTTGTCCTAAATCTACTCTTAATGTATTATCATCGCAAAAAAAAACCAAAAAAACTTCTAAACAGAATTTCATTATGGATATAACACCCCAATTCCTGCAACTGGTATAAATTAAGAAACTTGTTACTCTTCCCAATTGAGTAAACAGTATGGTGTACGTTTTCATTGTGTTGTCAATATTTATTATTTTAGTCTTTTTGACAGCTCATTTGCCTACTGTTGCAAGTACTAGTGTTGTAATACATTACCTGACACATTTTGTGGTCGTCTTCATCGAAACATCTTATTGCCGTTAATAGATCTTGTAGTGATGTATGACGGTTATTGACTTTCCATTTCCATAGCAACATAAATTTGTAATCGTCCACATGGTGTTTGTATATCATCCCAAATAGACTGTATTGTGTCTTCTGATACCTTCAGATGAATGGCTAACTCTTTACAGCTATCTTTACTTAAACGTCTACTCAATTGTGCAAGCTGCTTGTTTGTTGGTCTTTTCTGCAAGTCGGCGTCTTTCAGAACTACAGAAACACAATAAACATTACAAAATATAGTATGTAAATCACATTATGGTGCAAAACAATTTATATTTTTTTGTTAAGTTATATTGTTGTGAGCTTATGAAACATGTACAACTAATATGTTGATGTTATTTTTAATCAGAATTGGTTTGTCACATAGTTAATTTTTACACCATACCGAGATATGATCATTTGCAAAAGGAGAGAATTTAAAAACTAATTAACATATGCTTAAGGTTAAGAAATAACCATTTTAATTCAGCCAAATATGTTACCCATTTTTGTAAATAAGAATATCCTCAGGTGGGTTATTTTTTGCGGTTCATATGGCACTTTTTCTAGTTTTAATATAGTTTTTTGTAGATATAACACAGTTCTCTATCTTTACGTCCGTTTACGTTTTTCCCCCTATAAATTGCTGAGTACATCATTGACTTAAAAGTGTTGATTCTCTCTCAGGTATTGTACATTTTGGTATCGACGTTAATACCAGATGTATACACAATATTACTAAATTAGAGACAAAACGCACTTCTGGCGTAATTTTTTAAAAACCTGGTGCCTTTTGTTAGCTATAATTCAATTGTCAATTGTGTTCTCCTATTTATTTGTATTGTAGTCCTGTAATATTGTGTTGTCATTTTAATGTTATATTTAACATAGCCATAACAGAGGGAGGTTTGGCATGCCACAAAACCAGGGTCAACCCACCATATTTTTCTTTAAAAAATGTCCTGTATCAAGTCAGGAATATGGTCATTGTTATATTAGAGTTCGTTTGTGTGTGTGTTACATTTTAACGTTGTGTTTCTTTTGTATCGTTTGTTTACTCTTATATTTGAGCGTGAATTTACATCATTATAAGACGTGTCACGGTACTTTTCTATCCCAAATTCATGTATTTAGTTTTGATGTTATATTTTTTATTCTCATCGGATTTTGTCTAATGCTTAGTTCGTTTCTGTGTGTGTTACATTTTAATGTTGTGTCGTCAATCTCTTTAATATTTAATGCGTTTCACTCGGTTTTGGTTTGTGACCGGCATTTGTTTTGTTATTTTCTAACGATTTATGAGTTTTGAACATCGGTATACTACTGTTGCCTCTATCGAACAAATCTTGTTTCGTTCGACTAGCACTATAAACACTTTCAGCAATGGACACTCTCAAACTTTGTAGACTAGAATATAATTCATGAAAACTTTTTGTTCCCGTTGATATTGTTTTGCTGGTCATTTTGTTTTTTTCAGATATTGTCTCTGTCTTCGATTATAAAATAGCTTTTGACCAAAAGTAAATTTTACCGCTGTTTGAAAGTCATAAATCGATTGAGAGAAAAACAAATCCGGGATAAAACTAAAACTAAGGGCAGCACATCAACTATAAAAAAACGAATTAACAGAAACACTAAAGTGAGGAGAAAAAAACGACAAAACAACACACAGAGATATAAACTATAAAATAACAACTGCCATTTTCCTGACTTGGTACAGTACATTTTAAGAAAAATAAATGGTTGGTTCAACCTAGTTTTGTCGCTAGACTTAACCTCGCGACAGGACTACGGAACAAATAAATGAGAAAAAAAAAACATGTAGGAAAGAGAAATACACCATTAAACAATACAATAGAACATTTCAATCCACTTTTCATCACAAATTTGACCTACCTAATTAGATTATTTACCGGATTTGTAATAACATAAGCAACACGACCTTTGACAGATCTGCTTACCCTTCCGCAGCACCTGAGAACACCCAAGTTTTGGTTGGGTTCGTGTTGCATAGTCTTCAGTTTTCTATGTTTTGTCTTTTGTACTATTATTTGTCTGTTTGCCTGTTATTCTCATCGGATTTTGTCTAATGCTTAGTCCATTTCTCTGTGTGTTACGTTTTAATGTTGGGTCGTTGTTCTACTCTTATATCCAATACGTTGCCCTCAGTTTTAGTTTGTTACCCCGATTGCGTTTTTCCCAATCGATTTACGAGTTTTGAACAGCGGTATACTACTGTTGCCTTTATTTAGCCATGGCGTTGTCAGTTAATTTTCGATTTATGAGTTCGACTGTCCCTTTGCACCTTTAATAGTTATCTGATATGCCAGAGGCGTGTTTCGTATACATAAGGCTCATCAGTGACGCTCAGGTCAAAATAGTAAAGAAGGCCAAACTAAGATGAAGAGCATTGATGACCAAAAATTCCAAACAGTTGTGCCAGATACGACTAAGGTTATCTGCCTGGGATAAGAAAATCCGTAGTATTTAGAATAATTTATACTTTTGTAAACAGTAAATTTATAAAAATGACCATCTAATAGATCTACATGTCAACACCGAATCATTGACTAAACACATAATATAAACGAACACATATAACAGCCTAGGTCAGCACATAAAAGTGAATACTGTCTTGCTGATCATTTTTGTTGTTTCTTTCTATATATTTTTATTTCCAACGTTTCATAGACAAGACTTAAAAATTAGTAAAGTTCTTAATTCAAGAGCAATAACTCGTGTCTTCTGACAGTTTAGACATAAATAGATATCATTTAAAAATCAACATTCTGAACATGTTCGGCCCTGTCTGATTTCTCTATTTATAGGGGGTTCAAAACGACAGACAAAACTTGCATTTCATGTTGACCATCTTGGTTGATGATCATAATACATATTTGTGTACACTAGATAAATATTGTTGCCAATTTTTTTTTTAATTGGCCTAGTAGTGTAAGAGGAGACGGTTTTGTAATAGTTAAAAGACGACGGACTCCAAGATTAAAGCTCACACTCTGCCTTAACGTGATCAAATGAGGTGTTTATACATCAGCCTCATATTTGCAGATACCAGACATAGTTGTGAATCGATACCTAATGTGCTATTCACCACTTTTACGCAACCCGAGATTAATTTCTGTATAAAATATACAACACTATTTAACACGTGGTTTGCATTATTTGTCGTGTTGTGTTGTTGCGCTGCTGGCACAGTGACCACTAGCTCGATTATCAGATAACTATTGTTTTACATTACGATAATATATTTACTAATCATTACTCCAATAGGTCATATACCTTGCTTGTGTATATACAGTATATATAATAAACAAAAAGTGCATTACTGAAACACTACCTTGGCCATGTCGACACGTGTAGATGTCTTCTGTCCTCTGCAATGAATAAAAGCACATTAACCAAACACAGGGCTAAGTATGGAGCATTCACAATCTTTAAATAAGCTACGAAAGTTTGCAACAAGTTATTTTGGTATCAAGCAACAAATAGAAACTCAATATCAATTTGAATGATAAAGAGAAAACTGTACTTATTATTTCAAATTTTCCGTGTCTGAATTAAACGTAAAATAATATATGTCCACATTTTTTTTCGAACACAATTCTGTTGCATTCAACACAATAGGTAAATTACTAATCTCTATGTTTTGTCTTGATCTCTATCGTTTGTCTATTGGTCTTTTTTCTTTTTTCTTTATTGTTTTCTTTTGTTTGGTAAAAAGTAAAATAATAAAAATACCGAACTCGAAGGAAATTTCGAACAGAAAGTCCTATATCGAAAGGCAAAATCAAAAACGAATAGAAAACAACTGTCATATTTCTGACTTTTCAAGTAAATCAGATATATCAAATGAGTTTAACTACTGCTGTTTACTTTTGATAGATTTTTTATATAAAAAAATATCTGCACATCTTAAAATTGCATATCTTTTCTTTAACAAAAGGTATATGTTTAATTTAAATACAGAAAGTATTGTATGCACTAAACATATCGATTTCAGAAGAATGAACAAAAATCCGAAATTAATTCTTGCAATTTTATGAAAATCTGAATACAGATATATGTTATTGTTGCGATAATGCATTATTCGCATCAATAAAAACATCATAATCGTTCTGAACTTAGAGAATATTTTAAAAATTGAGACAGAATTACCTCTTTTGCAAACCAAATTGTCATTTGCTTTAAATCTGTACTAGTTGTATGCTCTGAACACTGCCAGAGGTCACCTGGAGCATTTTGTATCGTTACATAGTCGACAAAGCAACCACAGGACGCCTTTACTTGAAATTTAAATGGCATATCATTCATTTCCAAGGTTGAAGTTCTACCAGCGGAATTCAAGATATTTGAAATCTTCTAAATTGACACAGATAAACATTCCTGGGTGCTCGTTGCAACATCACGAACTATGTTCGACTTTCCAAAAGCATGTACAAGGTATATGGCAATCTTATTCTTTTTTAAAATTATTATGAGGTCAAGATTTTGGTTTATTCTGAACAGTGCACATCCTGCAAATAGTTGAAGGTGAGTTCTAATAGTTTTAAGGTCCCATATACAAAGGCATGAGCTGAGAATACGATAGGATAGACCTGTAGGTATTATGTCTTCCTCGAAGTTGTAAATCAAACACAAACTCTTTTCTTCAGAGGTCAATTCTAGAATCCATTCTGACTTACATGGAGTAGTTATCATAGATGGCACTAAATACCTTTCGATAACCTGATCATCTGTGTCAATATCGTACCTTTTCTGCTCTACCAAAATGTCCAAATGACACAGAATTTCAATCATAAAATCTTTGTATGGAAGAAGGTTGCTAAATTCAGGCTGTTGCCCAATTTGAAAAATATTTTCTTTTGATATAATTCCTTTGGAACTTAGTTCAAGTAGTGTTCTTGAAAAATCTGGTCCACTAGGCCAGTGTTCTCTTATCGTGACAATTGATTTTAATACTTGAATTAGACATAGCGGATTGATAATTATATATTTGTTTAACTTTTTCACATTAAAATAAATAATTTTGCCAAGACTATTTTGAATTTTTAGGAATGTTTCTAGAGCCTCTTCATTCAATGATACTGATGTCTCATGTGTATTAATTGCTATTAATGCATCTTTAGTAAGCACAAACTCATCTTTCTCAACACGCAATGCAATTTGTAATTCCAATGTGATCCAGACAACAGGCATTTGCTCACCCCATTTTGGATGTGAAAACGCAATGCTCACAATCTGATCTTTAACCATTCTCATTTCACGATCAGATTTGTCAGTCGCATTTACAAAAATCAATGGATTGAAAATTAGATGATGACGACCTGAGTGTTTCTCGAATAATATTTCTAGTGATCTAGTTATCTCACGCCTGCGGTTCTCTACGCTGTGCTAGAAAAGAGTAAAACCATGCAAAATTACAAGAAGGCAAGTTACAGTAGATCCTTAAATGGTTGATCAATAATTTTAAAACAAATGACTCCGTTTTCCTCGGAGTTCAGTATTTTTGTGATTTTACTTTTTTTGTAAGTATTCAGAAATTTGCCTTGTAATATCACTCTGTCTAAATATTCTGTGAGAATAGGGCTTTGCAAAAATATGCCATCAAAGACTTATCTAAATGTATTAATTCTTTTTTATCTTTTTTTCATATATAATATTATTTTATAAAGTTTTATTTAAATTTGGAAAATTCGACCTCTAATTGTCTTTTGTACCAAGTCAGAAATGTGACAAATGTTATCCATTCTTTTGATGTGTTTGAGTTGTTGGTTTTGCCATTTAATTAGGGACTTTCTGTTTTAAGTTTTCCTCATAGTTCAGTTGTTTAATTTTGGGATTTTACTTTTGTAACTACAAACATATACAATCTATTATTTAGCACATTACATACAGGCATGCTCTGTTTAGATAAAACTACCTTATGTAGAAGGTCTTTATGTGTTGCTACAAATAATATTTTTGGATATCCATCTTTAGTATTCTTGCAGTATGTTAAAATTGAATTCACCCAATGCAAAAGGTATACTGAAATAATAACATAACTTCAATTAAAGGACATTATAATTTTGATGCAGTTTTTTTCTTTATGTTTCATTAGAGTGAGTTTTGCATCGCTGTATGGAAAATGAGATATAAACAGATTCCTATGAATTCATATCACGCCAAGGCCCTTTCGTAAAGTCAGTGAATGTTTACAGAAACATTCACTTTATTTGTAGTTCTTTTCGTTTTGAGATTTCTTACTTTTTCTGTTGCGCAATACTGAGTAGCTCGGTTTTAAGACTATATTTACTATTTTACACGCCCTTTTCATTTCATCGAGATTTCACACAAAAAAACTTGTTCGACAACGTTATTACATTTAGATTGTTTTATTATGCATAGTATAATTCTTGTTCTGTGTATTTTGTTTTTGTAGATATTAGTATGAACAGTGAAAATTACAATATGATGTATGATGTATGGACTTAGTCAATTAATTTATTTTGAAAACATTGTTTTGTTTCTAAAAAAATAAACTCTTTGGTGTGTATTTCCTGCCATACTTGTTTTTGTTGTGTCTTTATATAGAATCAGATATAATTTATCTTCGGACGACCAAAGCGAGGTAGAAAATAAAATAGATGAAAATACGGTAAGGATGATTCATCATTGTCAAAACCCTTTCCAATTATGTGTCAGTATGATAAATTTAAAAAAAATAATGGCACACAACTTATATTTAATCATAAATATCAAGTGATCAAATTGAAACTATTGTCAACATTATAATGCATGGTCGTATTAAGATGTGCTTTAATTCAATAATAGTATAATTAACACGTTCCGAATATACTGACGTTTTGTTATCAATCTTAATTATCAATATATAAACATGAAGTTATTTTAGATCATACCAGAGGTAGTGGGATACTCTGAAACACCTGGCAAATATGATTTAACGTCTAATCGATCATTCATTTGTTTGCTCCCATCAAAAACTAAAATAAACGTTCCTCTATAACAGATAAATAGCTGGTGTGTTACATAATAAACATCTTGTCCTCCAAAATCCCATATATCAACAGGGGCGATCTTTTCCTCGTATTTGCCATTTTGCAACATTTCTTTAATTCTATTGTACATCTGTGAATGAGTAGCTCCGATCATGTTATAGGGGACATGACGCTTGTCGGATACTTGAGAACTTTCTAGACGCACATCTGGTTCATCTGTAGCCAGTCGACGCTTCTTTTGTTCAGGTTCATAAACTATTTCACAATCTTAAAAACCATAACTAAAAATTCCAGACATAACCATTACCTAAAATAACTACGACGACAAGACAAACAACAGTTTGAAACAGCAACTTAGATTGCACTGGGGTAAGTAATCAATTCGATGTATGTAGTTGCATACGTCGTGTAGCTCGTAGCAAATAACATATTGGTGATGTCACAGCCAATATTCCATAACGATTAATCAAATCATCAAAAGAAATGTAACCATACATCGCGTTCACTAATTACTTACAAAAACAGTTTTATAAAATGTTTCAATACTGAAAACCAAATAACACAAACTTCAGGTTTATCATCATGTGTGCGTTCTTACATTAAACATCCGTGATAAATGATAAACGGTTGGGGGTAGGAGTAGAGGAAGGGTTGGCACCTTTAAACAAGTTTACCTCGTCACACTATATATGTGAAGGTCTAAACTCTGGAGCCGGTTAAAACCGATAGTTTTTCTCAATTAAGTTGTTCATATTTTCATGTTTTGGCCATCTATAGTCGTCTTTACGATAGGAATTTTTCTCATTGTTGAAGACAGTACGGTATTTATAATTGCTTATATCCCCTTCATTTAAACTTTGGTGTATAGATCTTATTGGCAACTACGCATGTATGCATCATTTCCTTAATTTTTACATATTAATAAATTCCCATTGTCCTATCGGTTAAGGTATCATTCTTCTATCAGATCATTGACTATTGATGTTGTTTTACAGGAGAGTCCTAGTATGAAGGAGGAAAAGGTACCGTAGTAATCTAGTCATTCTGACCATGCCTTTTTCGTGTCGTTTCCATTTTGTACTAAAAATCACCATTCCGTACGCAAAGTTTGCCATTTTGGACAGAAAGTTTTTTTCATTGTGTATTTCTGATCATATCCATTTCGTACTATATGGGTCAAAAGCATATACGATTTCATCAAATTTATTAAATTCATTTTTCCTATTTCGTATTGTCATTTATTATTGTAAATGATTACAAGTGTGTCATGTGTGTACTAGTATCGGTATTTGCCATGATGATTATTTTGTATAACACAAATTTATAGTATAATATAGAAATATCTATTCGACAAGGTTACTATGTTTTTGAAAAGGTTACGATGATCAACAAAAATAAGAATGCTAATAATATAAGATATTTAAAGCTTCCATCATGCAGTACAGCTGTATAAATACCTATAAAAGAGGGACGAAAGATACCAAAGGGACAGTCAAACTCATAAATCTAAAACAAACTGACAACGCCATGGCTAAAAATAAAAAAGACAAACAGAAAAACAATAGTACACACGACACAACATAGAAAACTTAAGAATAAACAACACGAACCCCACCAAAAACTAGGGGTGATCTCAGGTGCTCCGGAAGGGTAAGCAGATCCTGCTCCACATGTGGCACCCGTCGTGTTGCTTAAGTGATTACAAATCCGGTAAATAGTCTAATTCGGTAGGTCATATTCATGAAAGGGAAGGGGATTGTAGTTACGACGTAAGGAACATATCCGATATCATTTGTGAAACGGTTATTCCATAACGGTCAACCAACTCGTGATGGCGTCCGTAAAATTTACGAAGGGATGATTTCAACTTCACCATTTGGAACTCTTGGTTTAATAGCTTCCTTGTGAGCAGCAAACCTCTATCAAGAAAATCATGATAGGAAATGCAAGCACGGGAATATCGTATCAATTGGGAGATATATACCCCGTATACTACTATAAGTAGTTGAATTAATCAGAATATGACAAAAACTGCAAATTAAGTTTTAATTACGCTTTGTAGGCGACAGGATTTCATTCTTAGTTATTTTTTCAACCCTTATAATATGAGTCTCTTAACCAACAAATTTGTATTCATCTAAAAGAAAAATAAAGTCATAACAGTTGCTTCTCAAAAGGGTATGAAAAATTACACACTAGCTGATATTCAGTGAAAAAGAATTCATGAAATTTCATTTTATAGAATACTGTTCACCTGGTAGTCAGTATTTTGGTATTGACATGATTAATAGCAATGATTTAAAAAAAAAAACATTTCAAGATTAGAAACTATTAAAACACATGTATGTACTCCCTCTTGCAAATTGGCATTACAGGTATTAGGTTCTCGGTGGCCATATTGCTTTCAAACTGTTTCAGTTTTGATATGTACGTTTAATAAGTTAAGTCTGATTTGATGTATATAGTCAATATTATTCACCTGATTTAAAAAATACCCATTCTCTCTTTTCAATGTTCATTCCTGCTCTCCTTAAATGTACCCATATACCATTTGTCGGACATCTTTCTCTTGGAATTTCATAATTTACTAGCACTGCTGCAATAGTAGTCTTACCAACATTGTAAGGTCCAACTGAAGTCAATAAAAAATACATAGATGGTTATTTTCTGCTGTTACACTAGAAATGAATATCAACTAATTGCACAACGAAATGAAAAAAATCGACTCAAAAGAGTATTTGTAATTGTTAATTTTCACTGAAATGAAATGAGTTTTGCACATTTATGTCAAACCAACTTATCACAAACCGACTAAGGCAATATTGTACAGTACTTATTAATATGCAATTTTCGCACATAATTCTAAATAGAGAAAAAATCTGCGAGAAAGTACTTGAAAATTACAATTATTGACAATTGTTGATGCTAGATTAGTTTTAATGACAAGGTGTGATTAAAATAAACTGATTGAATCTAATTTGTCGAAAGTTAACATTTCGAGTTCGACGTAATATCGAGTACACCAATGACTTAAATTTAAATCAGTGTTGATTTTGTATACTGTTTTGTAATGATGAAATGTTAGGACATACTTTTAAAATGTACCTTGCCGGGAATGATGGGACGACATCAACTATTTTCTCCTCTTTTTTTTTGTTACTGGTCTTTTCACCAGAGTTTTAGCATGGACTGTCTAATAAACGTACACATTCTAATTTTAAAGATATATTTAGACCTGAATCCAATGGCTTATGGGCCATTAAAAACTACAAATCTCGAAACAAACACAAAATTTTTCTATCGATAAGGTTAATGATGTCACATACCCAAATAAATTCTGTTTTCGTGTGACTGGTAAGATCCTTGGGATACTATATTTTGAAAATCATCCTCCGTTTTCATTCCGAACCTTTCCAAATCATATTCTATCCCTGTATAAATAAAAAAAAATGTCAAAATTATGTAATTACGAATTTACCAGTATCCGAAGTCAGTAGACATGATTCATAAATCTTTTTTTTTATGTATAAATGTGGACAGATTTAGAAGTAATGAAAAGACTGAGGTATTAACTCCCTCAGGTAATGTAGCCTCGCACGAATTAGGTAATTTTGTTTGTCATTTTATTTTAAACGTTTCAACGAATGCTTGCATCCCTTGTTTCATTTGAGCTATCCTGAGCTGTCCTAGGGACACCTGAATTATAAAAGAGGGACGAAAGATACCAAAGGGACAGTCAAACTCATAAATCTAAAACAAACTGACAACTCCATGGCTAAAAATGAAAAAGACAAACAGAAAAACAATAGTACACACGACACAACATAGAAAACTAAAGAATAAACAACACGAACCCCACCAAAAAGTAGGGGTGATCTCAGGTGCTCCGGAAGGGTAAGCAGATCCTGCTCCACATGTGGCACCCGTCGTGTTGCTTATGTGATTACAAATCCGGTAAATAGTATAATTCGGTAGGTCATATTCATGAAAGGGAAGGGGATTGTAGTTACGACGTAAGGAACATATCCGATATCATTTGTGAAACGGTTATTCCATAACGGTCAACCAACTCGTGATGGCGTCCGTAAAATTTACGAAGGGATGATTTCAACTTCCCTATTTGGAACTCTTGGTTTAATAGCTTCCTTGTGAGCAGCAAACCTCTATCAAGAAAATCATGATAGGAAATGCAAGCACGGGAATATCGTATCAATTGGGAGATATATACCCCGTATGCAGGTGCTGCTGGAATGTTGCTACTTAGAAATGGAAAGTTCACAATTGGAAAGCTGAAATCATCTCTTTTGTCGTAAAGTTTTGTTTTCAACCGACCCTCATTGTCAATTTCTAGATGTAAGTCAAGATATGAAGCCGACTTAATTGTATCTGTAGTATCCTTTATCTCTAGTTCGATTGGATAGATGCGTTCCACATAGTCACCAAATTTTGAATTGTTTAGTGAAAGAACATCATCTATATAGCGGAAAGTAGAGTTAAAGGATATTGCTAACTTCTTGTCTTTCTTCCTAAGAAGTTCCTGCATGAAGTCAGCCTCATAATAATAAAGAAACAAGTCGGCGTGTAAAGGGCACAGTTTGTTCCCATTGGAATGCCGACAGTCTGTTGAAAAACACGTCCTCCGAACGTAACAAATATGTTGTCAATCAAGAAATCAAGCATCTTGATAATATCAGTTTCAGAGAATTTTTTGTTTGAATCAGAGTGATTCTTTACAAAGTAGGATTTATGCCTCCCTAAGACAAGATACTTGTATCTACGTTGGCCATTCTTTTTTATGAAGCAAAGTAATACCAACTCTTTCAATTTGTCTTTTAGTTTGGAATGTGGAATACTTGTGTACAGAGTAGAAAAGTCAAATGTTTTAATACTGTTACAAGATGAAAGAGAGTTAGATTGTATGTACTCTAAAAGATCTTTTGAACTTTTAAGTATCCACATCTGATTCACGCCACCTCTAGAATAGGCAGTTTCAC
Source organism: Mytilus galloprovincialis (assembly GCF_965363235.1). Lineage (NCBI taxonomy): Eukaryota > Metazoa > Mollusca > Bivalvia > Mytilida > Mytilidae > Mytilus > Mytilus galloprovincialis. Next base: position 1,943,054 of record NC_134846.1, on the reverse strand, counting down.
AATAACTTGGAAGCCCGTCTTTGATTGCTGATAAAATAGATGTTAATAATTTAGAAAGAGGTTTCGTGGAGCACTTGGAAGACCCAGCAATATACCGTTGTTTGTAAGGACACTTATGTAGTTTAGGTATCCAATACAGTGATGGAAGTAAGTGTTACTCTCACAATTTCATGTAAAATATATGTATTTACTTACGACATCCTTGGTCTCTGCATTTCTACAAAGATTTAGTTCCAAAAATTATATTGCTGTAATTTATAATTTATTTGACCAATAGTCGAGATTTAACTAACAACGCCATGGCATTAAAACCGAAAACAACCAAAAGACAAACAACAGTATACAAAACATAGAAAACTGAGTGAGCAATAGAAAGTCAAACAAAACAAAAACTGAAAATGAGATAAAAAGACAGGTGTGGATAATGTGAACAGGTTTTCATTAAGTGGCAGAGAAAGTAAAGTAAAATCATAATTCAAAAACATTGACAAATAATGCATTTAAGACTTAAAACGTGTATACACACCAGATGGCAATGAAGTACTAGTTTGACCACAATATACAACCAAAGTTGCACAAGATTATCAAAAAGTTTCTGTTTAACTTATAAAGCGAAAATATATATATTCTGGACAATATTACAAATGTAAATAAAATATAGTGTAACCTAACCTACTGTGACCAGAAATAATCAGGAAAATTTCATCTCACTTTTGTTGCTTCAATATCTTGTGAGTAAACAATACAATAATTAACAACCAAAAGTAACCACCTCGAGCTCAAATAGTATAAAAATCGCTTAAACTATATCTAAGTTAGATAATTTATTACTCTCTGAATGAAGATATCGTAACTGAAATTTAAATTTGATACTAAGCTCAATATAGCCCCCTTGAAATATCACTGGTGATATGTTAATCTATGTGATTGTACTTTTTGTAACTCTTTTCAGGATGAATGATTTAAGGGGGTTTAGTTCCCCATGAATTTATCGACAGACCGTCCATCACTTTTAGCTGTCGTCGGTAGAATTGTGAGATATTTCTGTTGTATCAAGTCCTATCAAAGGCTAGCCGACGTAAACTGTAATTTCAAAACGTACGTGGTACGTACACAATTCTTCAAAGCATACATTTTGGAGGTAAAAAACTCATCAATCAGAGCTCCACGAAAAGCCATTTGCATCTGTCTGATGTCATAGCTAATTAATAGAAGATGTTTTTATGACTTTGTTTATGCATCAGAAATTGAATTATTGAAAAAAATGCGTATAGAAAATTCTAGAATTCGAAATGACGGCTTCCATTGTTTACAGCCTCATATATTTAAAATTATACATTTGAGACTTTACAATCAAACCAATACATTTAACTATTTAAGCATCTGGCAATGACTGACGTACAATGAAAACGTGTTATAATGATTGGTGGGCATTGTTGTACTGTTAAATTGAAACAAATCATGTTGCTTCCTTTGTATGCATCATTTAGTCGGGTCGTACATTTAGTTACAGTTTACAAAACGTGTTATCGTGTTAAGCTCTTCCTATATGACACAGTAGTCTTTAAATGCAAGTTCAGTAATATTAAACCGTGTTCCATTTCCCTTACTATTCTTGAAACCGAAAGACAGATATATTCATATAACCGTATTCTATTCCATACACTGTGTTTATTTTTATTTTCAAATATTTACCCATTTACTTCAAATCTTAAAACTATCTATATCATACGCAAATTTTCATTTTCTGAACTTCCGTATAATACTTGTACTTCCTGAGGAAAATTTCTTTGAATGTATTATGAGAGTGAAATGCGCATACGTCGAGTTGAAAATATGTCCGTACTTAATCTGAATTAACCTACTTACTTTTAAGTATTCAAAAACATCTGTATTTTGTCCCTTTGCTGCTATTTCAACTGGTGTTATCCCCTGAGGTTATAAACATTATTGTTTTACTTCACAGCTTGTAACAAGGTTTAGAATATTTAAAGCTGTACTCAATTGAAACTTATCAATCACAAATCACCATTCGTTTGATGTGTTTGTGCTTCTAATTTTGCCATTTGCTAAGGGACTCTCCTTGTTGAATTTTCCTTGGAGTTTTTTTGTTACGCTATCACTAACTCATTTCTGATTTAGGCATTGGTATAATCATATTTTAAGGTAAACACCATAAAGAAAGTATGATAAATCGGATTTGCTTATTTGTCAATAGCCATTGATTGATGAATGTGTTCAATGACTTAATTTCTGAGAAATTACAATAGATTTTTATTGTTTTTATATGCGATTATCTGCAGTGATCGCATATTCATTGTTTTAAACTTATTTTTTCTTCGTAAAAATACAAATTCATGATTGAAATATATTTCTAACGCTTTACACTTTCTCTTTGTTTTGTGGTAAGCTTCCCATTTTTTTTTTTTTGGTGATCTGAGCACTATTAAAAAGAAAAACGATTGAGATCTGAAAAAATCAAATAGTTAATTTTTCATCCATGTTCATTTGCCTTTTCATATTAAGAAAGAAAAACTCATTTATGTATAACCTTCATCTCATTTTATTCTTATGTCAGTCATGAAATGTATAAATCTAAACAATAACATACATTATAATATAGTGAAACCAAATCTGATCAAAAAGTGATGATTGGTAAAATTAATTGCTATGGTAACGCAACCTGCATAGCGTTAGCATGACACCGATATTTTTTTTATTAAGATTTGATATTTGAAACTAATGCGAAAGGATCTTACGTCTTTGTCTTTAATATTTACACTAGCTCCATTGTCGACCAACATTTTTGACATCTCGACCGATTTAACCCAGTAACCAGCCATATGTAAGGCAGTACATCCCTAAAATAATGTACAAATTAAAAGAAACAGTACTGCAGGTAGTTACTTTTTCAAATGTCAAGATGATTTGTAAGTGTCCTTTCCCTACAAACAAATCTTATATCTCAAGTGTTGCCTCATGTATGATATATCTGCATGATTAGTAAGTTTAATAGAACATGTTCAATACTGAATAATTACATTAGATGTATGTTTCCGTTGTTGTCCATTCGTTTTTTATGTGTTTTGTCATTTGATTTCGCCATGTGATAAGAGACTTTCCGATGGAATTTTCCTCGGAGTTCAGTATTTTTGTGATTTTACTTTTTTCATTATAATACGTTATTTTGATTGGCTACACTACAATCTCGCGTTATTCCTTAATCAACTTCATTACACAATAAAATTTATCATTCATGATGCCACGAGGTCCCACAATGAAGTGAACAGGTTTAATTTAAATAAAAACTTAATAAAAATCTGGTTTTTATGATCTTAGCTACAAAAATGTAATAATAAGTATTGAATGCAACTGGGTTTTTTTTTTTAACTACAAATGGTTGTAAAAACGTTGACCGTGTGCATATTTTTAGAATGAACGTTGGTCAACGCTGTCATGAAGTTACAAAAAGAAGCATTCAATTCTTAAATAAAACGCATTTATCAAAAAAAATCCGTAAAACGTTTTACACTAGTTTTTACACGTACGTTTTACGGATTAATTTATACAGACGTTTTACGGAAGTAACCGTAACATCCGTTATACATCCGTAAAACGTAAAACGGATGTATTACTGACGTTTATTACCACATCCATGAAACGTCCGTAGCTATTTTACCTGTGTATGTGTTGTGTGTTGTGTATTATTATTTGTCTGTCTTTTTTGTTTAGCCATGGCGTTGTCAGTTTATTTCCGACCATTGAGTTTGACGGTACCTCTGGTATCATTCGCCTGTCTTCTATTTGTTGTTTGCTTTTTTTTTTTACTTTTTCGTTGTAGTGCTAAACTTTTTGTGCTATATTATTGTATTCTGTCTGGCAAATTATAGAAATTACTCTGCTTTATTGGTCAACCGGACAAACGGACATATCAAAATAGGTGATAAAATAAGAATAGAAATACATGTCTCGTTTTGTATCACGATGGAATGACATCGTCAGTAAATCTTTATTACCTGTTGTATTTCATATTAATTTTCTACAATACCATTTATATAGACACATAGTACTCAGTTAAGCAATGTTTGTAAATAGCTGTATTTACCAGTTGCAGTTCATAAATCTAATTTCGAAAGGAAGCATTCGTAAATCTATCAAATTCATAAATCTATTAAATTCTTTTAATATCTGATCAACTCAAAATCAACTCACAAATATGTTAACAGCATTAATGGCAGTGCCTCTATTTATCAATGCCTTTGAAGCTTCTATCCGACCTTTGTGCACGGACAAATGAAGAGGTGTTCTTCCCTATAACAGGCAATGAAATATAGTAAAAACGTAGCAAACACTGAATGGTTGGCTTGCACAGACCAAATTTTACGTAATAGACAATAGTATAAGAATGACGGAATCTTAAAACATCGAAATACGTTGAGGTGCACAACTGCAATGATCTTCTTAAATGATTCAGGAAAGCTGTATCAGTTTTTGATTACACAACATTCGATATGGGAAGTTGATTACACAAACGATCATGTAAACCTTGATTATCACACCAATGTGAACGTGATCGAATCTGATTGAAACTATATTATTATAGATTAAATAAACATCTTTCTGCATACAATAAACAATATATTTCAGCACGAAACAGATAAGAAAATTGAGAATGGAAATATGGAATATGTCAAAGAGACAACAACAAAGAGAAGATACAGTCGAAAGCCACCAATGGGTCTAAATCTGGATTGACCATCAACATCAGCAATGTTCAAAGCTAAATATCTGAAAGCCAAGGATGTATAAGAACCGAAACAGTTGAATATCAACATATGTAGCAAGGACCTGCAAATGATAACATAATTCATACTTAATTATTTAGTATCAGCATTTGCTTAAATTAAATTAATCAGTTTCAGAATCAAATACTCATATGTTTGGTATCTATATCATTCAAAAATAGACTTTGATAGATAGTTGTCTCATCTCTTTATTCTATATCATTTACAATACAAATGGTCTCAAATATGTTTTGTTTTTAGAATATGTATTTGTTAAATGAGGGAAAAACCAGGTTCCACTTCGACAATAACCATAAAGAATCAGCATAGTAATAAATGGGGAATGTGTCAATTGGATTCATATCCACGCTTACATATCATATCATATAAAGTTATAAAGGTTCATAACTGACGAACAATGAAAGTGACGCTACCCAAATTTATAATTGATCTGAGTTTTTGGTAATAAGCATTATGTATAAGTCTTATACAATTTGGTTGAGGCTAACTTTAGAGAGAGAATAGAGAAAGGAACAAATTCAGAATTTTTCATTTATAAAAGGCATTACTCTAGAACGTTAAAAGTGATACCACCAACACTAAACACTGATCTAAATTGTGCGGTAATAAGCATTGTTTATACATTTCATAACCTTTAGTTGATGCCAACTAAAGTTAGAAATGGAAACGAAATATTAATAATTCTTTTTATGTTAATAGAGGAGCATAATTAATGGACATTAAAAGTGACGCAACCCAACTTCAACTTGTGTATCAGTTTCATATCAGTTATCATAACATTTGGTTTTGGCAAACTAAAGTTAGAGAACGGAAACCAACTTTTGGACATATGGGGGCATAATAACAGTTCACATTATCATTATGTACTGAGCGTATTGCTATGTGTTTTTTATTCTATATTAACTAAAGGTATAGTAGCTTTTTTAGATCTCACTTAACATGTTCAACACCGCCGTATTTTAAAAGTTAGATATGTGTGGCATTTGTTAAGTCTTGTATGTTTTTTAAATTTATTTAACTTATATGTTTCGGAGTTAAATGAGATGTCTCTTTTCACTAAACTAGTACATATTTGTGTTCATGGGTCATCTAAATCATGCCTCGGTGCGGGATTTTCTCACTGTGTTGAAGACAAATTATTCTGCCCTGGTATGTTTTCTGCTTATTTGTCGATTTGTTGTGTCTTATAAAATTTTCTGACGACAGACACACAAATCAATGAATGTGTTTATAGATATATGTTTTTGTGTTCTGTTAAACTGTTCCTTTTAAAATTGTTATACGATGATGACTGATGTACCAATATTTTGACTATTTTATTTATTGTGTCTGTTTAGTTAACGCATCAATGTAAATATAACGGAATTTGTCATCAAAGTGAGAGGGTAAGCGCTATAGAACCAGGTTTGGTCCACCATTTTCTACATTTTGAAAATGCCTATACCAAGTCAGGAATATGACAGTTCTTGTCCATTCGTTTTTGATGCGTTTTGTTATTTGATTTTGCTATGTGATTATGGACTTTCCGAATTGATTTTCCTTTAAGTTCAGTATTTTTGTGATTTTACTTTTTGACACATTCTCCATTTCCATTCTCAATTCTATTTCGATATATTTGTCATCTTATTGTACTATCTATACCCTGTTGTTGCGACAGTTCATGTCTGCTTCATTATCTGCTAGGTAGTTTATAATCTCTATATTACCGTTGTTTGCTGCACAGTGTAGTGCCGTAAAACTCTTTAAGAAAAATTATTAGTTCATGTACAAATATTTACATACATGTGACATATTGATTTACTAAATTGTATTTGTATCTTATCTGGCATACTTTAAAAAAAAATTGGAGAATGGAATGGCCTTTAAGTAAAAACAAGAGTTTGGTATGAATCTGGCTTTCATTATTATCAAATTCGTTTGTAGTTTGGGAAAATATCGAATGACTTCTAATAAAAATTATTTTCACATTTTGTAGAACAATTTCATGTTCTACATGTTTTATGCAAAATCAAAATCAATTGTTCTTTCGAATTGTTTATGAAAATCATTGAAAATACACAAATACTGAAGCTGTATACATATTCTATGAACTATAAGATAACGACATCATTTAAATCGCCCTTGACTTGAGTCATCAGTTACAATTTAGACCATAAGTTATGTGGGTCAACATTTAAGAATCATATGAATATATTTACCCCAAATGTGTCCTTATAATTTATATCAGCTCCATGCCGAACTAACTTTTTCACTTTTTCTAAATCCCCTTCTTCTGCTGCCTTTAATAGTTTCTGCAATTATATTGATTTAAGAAAAAAACAATATTAGAAAAGAGAAGGTTGCACATTTTTAAAGCGACAAGGACAGGTGTACTTGGTACATACGAATTATAATATTGGCGGGACCAAAAACGCCATGTTATCTTCGAAATAGAGATGGATCCAGGACAACTGGAGTCTAAAAGAATCACAGTAATGTATCTCTATGAAAACTGTGATCTTTGGATTTGAGGATTTGAGAATTTTCTACCAATTAAGACACAATGTGATTTATCCATGGAGTTAAACATGTTATACAGAGTGTCATTGAAACCTGTAGTTTTATGCTCAAATGTTTAACCGTTGACTAGATTTAGTTGAGTCAAATTGACAAATTGACTCTATGATACGTGAATTGAACAGCAGTACAGTCAGCAGCTAAATTAACAGATGATGTTTATTTACGATGTCTAAAGAAGAACAGATGACATGTAGAAAAACAATAATCATGTCATTTGCCAAAAAACCGCAGTATCCATCAAAAATAGTAGTTTGAAATTATGATTACTAACATGTTTTGTTGTTGTATTTTATATCCAGTATTATTCCGATCTGAAAGCCATGCATTGCATTTCGAATTTTAAGTTATGTCAGATTGCAAATCTTCAACAGTTTATATCTTATAAAATTAGGGAATTTGATTGGAGGAATAAAATGAATTCCAGTATATCTTAATACATATTTTGTTTTATATATATGCAACTTAAATATGATTTCTTTCACAGTCAATTGACATCTATCCAATTATTTTTTTGGGAAATTATTTTGTCTTTCTTAGACAGCAGAAAATAATGTGCACATATTCTTCAGTACGTCATTTTATATGTTTGTCTTGCTTTGTATTTTATTTCAGAGACTCTAATTTTTTTCCATATGTTTTTGTCTGATTCTCTGGTACATGTATTTTGTTATTGTCCCTTTGGTTTCTTTTGTTGCTTACTTTTATTTATAGTCTATATGAAGAACAGTTGTATAAATCTTTTCATGTGGGCGGAATCTAAATTCAACTTGGAAGTCATTTCCTGATAAAAAAAAATGGCATGGGTTTCATTTACCTCGTTTCTTTTCTGTTCTCTTTGCATTTTTTATCTTTTTACTCTGAAATACATGAAATGCTTTTGGTTTATTTCCAATGTATGCTACTTAAACAACATATCCTAATATCTGGATTCTATTTTGAGAAACATAAACATTAAAGATGATATTATAATCCTCTGTTGCCTGATAAGTGTAAAATTAAAATATCTTCTACACAATTATTCACGCACAACTAATGATGAAAATAAAATGACTTGCAGAAAATACATGATGTAATATCTTTAAAAATACTTAATAAACTTATCCACTTTATATTTTTCCTTTTACTCCTTAAACATTTAAATACCGGTATACATTTGTCTTTTTCTTTCCTAAACATTCAAACTTATTATACTATACATCAGTGAAATAAAGAATGTAATACGTAAAATTCAAACCAAAATTATTACTGTGGATTCATTTATTTTCGTTGGTACCAGTTTTCGTGGATTCAGGAAAACTTACACTTTCGTCGATATTTAATTTCGTGGTTTTGCCAAAAGTGCGTATACAACCCAATGGAAAATTTGCATTTCGATGAACATTTAAATTCGTGGTAAACTTGTACCCACGAAACCCACGAAAATTGGTATCCAACGAAAATTAATGAATCCACAGTATCACGTATAAAAGATTGGTTTCACGGGTGTATAGGTATCAATTGGTTTGCATTATTTAATCTTATTACTCTAATTATTGATTTAATTTGATAATATTTATTTATTTTATATGCATCTGGTAAAAAAAATGGTTAATAATATACAAATATTGTCGTAAAATAATGATATACTTCTGCAACATGATTTCTGTTTATTCAATACTTTGCGTGACTTATCATATCTGTAATATAATATTTACCTCTAATCATTTACGATGCATATATGTGTATTTCATTCGTGTTAAATGCGAGAACGTTAATTCTATTGCACTCACACTGAATTGATTCAATCAAAAATTGCAAATACTTTATAAACAGATTTGAAAGGCGTGTCATTGAGTGTGTTGAATTTCAAACTATGAATTAAACGGTTCCATCTGTATAAAAGGTATTTAAACGCAGATATGCATTGTGTGCTTTTCTGCTTTCGATCGATTTATAATGCAAAGTACATGGACATCTCTGAGCAAATATACAAAATAAAAGCTTTCCAACTCATATAGTAATAAATGCATTACTGTGGATTTATTTATTTCCGTGGGTACTAATTTTCGTGGTATGAGGAAAACTTGCAAATTCGTGCATATTTGATTTCGTGGTTTTGACAAAGTCTGTATATATTCCTTAAGAAAATTTGTAATTCGTTGAACTTTTAAATTTGTGGTTCCCCTATACTTACGAAATCCACGAAAATTGATATCCAACGAATAATAATGAATCCACAGTATTTAATCTTAAGATGAAATGAATCTGTCTTGTTTATAAATATGCATCCATTAAGAATCTATAAATGTTATATATTTGTTATCATAGTAGTGTACTATTCTAACTTCGATCAATTATCATGTCTATATTTACTTTGAATCATTATTTTTTTCTCTATAGTTGGTTAATAATAACTTTTAACGAAAATCAATCCAAACCTTGTATCGTCATTGTTGTTAGTAATTGATCTTATTATAATGTGATAAAATATGTAAATATATAATTCTCCTACATAATGATAACTTAATCACTTCAAATTTTTGAGAGTTCACAGTGTTTTAAGGAAATAAACAGAATCAATGTACGACATATTGCTTTTCATGGTTCCTTTTGAAGTAGGATATATTTTATTTAAATTACTGTGAAAAGCAGACATATTCAAAATTTAGTGCATGAAATACAATTCATTACATACTTTATATTATATAACACACTATGATATTTGGACCAGGCTAGGATATATTTAAGACTATGAAACAAAAGTATCATATCCTGAACGTTATCAGGATGCTTCTTTAGTCCTATTGGTGTTGTTGTTCTATGGTCATGTTTGTATGCATGTCCTCCATATTGATTATGCGGGTTGCCTATCTGCCATTTTTTCCCGCATATTTGTTTGGCTTAGAGTGAGTAAGATTATAACACAATGTTGACTGTTGTGCCTTAATATATGACATTTTTTATCTATTATGTCTGTTTGTTTTCTTCACACATTGTTGTCAATATAATGAAACTATTTTCGACTGCAATAAAATAATAGGTCTATCTCGCTAACAAAACAGTTGTGATCCACGATTTACTAAATAAGGAAATGCCCATACCAAGCCAGGAATATAACAGTTGTTTTTCATACGTTTTATGTGTTTGGGGTTTTTATTTTGCCATTCTGCATTTTTGTAATTTTACTTTTTAATTAGTTTTTAGATATATGCATGTCTCTTCTCTCTTCAACAACATAATACTTGTTTCATTTACTATTGAAATAATATCACATTGATTATAACGATCGAAAATAAAATAATCCATATGAAAAATATGATAATCAAAATACAAAAACCAGTTATCCATTATGTTATTGAACTCTAACGTATGGGATAAAAAAAATTATCATATACTTATGATAAATAACATATGATTTTTACTGTACGATAATAGCATTAAATTAACGTAAATTTCATATTTTTCGGATTGGTGCTTAGCGGGCTGATATGAAAAGTTTATGACATGTCACATGCTTAGATTGTTATCACATACCTTTCCGTAACGTTATCGCATGGCATTCCGGTGATATTCGGCAAATTCCGGAAAATACACATGAATGCTACGTTTTCAGTGAAAATCATTACGAAGTAGTATACAAAACAATTATTTGAATACTGAAAAGTATGATTGTGTATAATAATAAAAAAATATATATATTAATTATTAAAATGCATTTTTAAAAGTTTCAAACATAATTTAGAAAGTTACTTTAAAAACAGCTGACTTTTCCTAACAGTGTTCATTATGTATATTGATGAATTATTTATTTCGTTGATTCGTCCATATTAAAATATTTTCTTCTCTATCGAGGCATATGCTAAAAAGATATCATATCGAATGTACTAAATCCGGGTTCCGACGTCCGTGAACTTTTCAATCTTTGAACTTCTATTTTGGAACCACGTAAAAGGATCAATATATGAATCTGTTATTCTTCTCCATTGTTGAAGCATATGATAAAAAGATCATAACATGTCATTTTTCATATCGCATGTATTATCAGCCCTCGGTCAATATCAGCCCTTGAGCCATGCGGCTCTTGGGCTGATATTGAACCTAGGGCTGATAATACATGCGATATGAAAAATGCCATGTAATAATCTGATAATATTTTTCTATTGCATTTCAAATTTTACATTAACAAAGAAATCGTGCATGCATATCCTTGCAGCATAATCATGTCCATTGCCACCATATTATTTTCATGTATTTTCAAAAACTGATTTACTGTTAATCTTTATTTTACCCGATTGATAAGTCCAATAGGGTAGGTGCATTTACGACTTACCGAATAATCCTATGCATGTACAATTTTTCCAACAGACAATACTAGAAATTAAAAGAAAAGTTTATTAATTTCATGCTTTCGATGTGCCTTTCATGATTTATCAGGAATGCTTAACAACAAATATAAGTCAAGGATGTATCAGACTTAAACATGCTTTCGAAATGATCTTTATCATTAAGGAATCGCAAATAGCCAATTTTGATCTAATGTTTTTATAAATTGCCGTGTATAAGAAAAACAGTTGATTTCAAATTGTCAAACAATTACTAAGATAGTTAATCAATGATCAGGTAAACTGTGACTATCAGACATAAATGGTTCGTACCTACGTATAGTCACCTCGTTTCTTCCATGTATCCATTATTGTCAACATTGTTCTCATCAATGGTAAGTTTGTGAAGTTTTCAGTATGATATTTATAGATTGTTACATGCCCTTTTCCATATCGGTCCTGGTATCATCCCGCGACTCACATATTAGCCACAGGGAATAATTAGTTATCAAAGGTACTGGGATTATAATTTAGTACGCCAGACGCGCGTTTCGTCTATATAAGACTCATAAGTGACGCTCATATCAAAATATTTATAACGCCAAACGAATAGAAAGTTGAAGAGCATTGAGGATCCAAAATTTCAAAAAATTGCGCCAAATACGTCTTAGGCAATACATGCCTTGGATTAGAAAATCTTTAGTTTTCGAATGAAATCAGACCGACGGAAACGAACATGTTATCAACTATTTATCACAAATTATAGAAATGTTTAAAGAAGTAGCAAAACATTATAATTCTGTCCAGAATGATCATGCATTTGTGTCCTCTATTAAAATAACTTTAGTACAACAAAGCTCCAAACTGTTAAGTTTTATAGTCCTTTAATATTATTATGTAAATGTCGAATAATCGTTTGGTATTAGTGTTAATTATTTCTTAAAATTCTTATAATTCAAGAGAAGATATACAGACAACAACTATTTGTAAAACTTTGAAAAAATGCTTTTGTTGTAATATTTGTTATTAGTTTTTTAATAATATATTTTCCTGATTCCTAATATTTTCTTTTATCCAACTTTGTTGTGTTTTACAAACAAATAAACAGCATTCTGTTATATTTTCCGAAATTTGCTAAATGACGTCGAAATGTCATGCAATAACGTTACAACAAAGCATGCGATAATAACCGGAAGCAGTTGATATGAAACGGGAGTAGTTGATATATACTGGAAGCAGTTGAAAACAAAAGTAATATCAGAAGGCTACGAAAATTCTTCAAATTTAATGAATAATTTTATGCAGAAATAAGTGTTATCATTGGTTACAATTATACCATTATTTTCTATAAGTATATGATAAAATAGAGATTAATACATGGCCTTTTCCATATCGGCCCAGGTATCATCCCGAGACCCTCATTTTAGCCCGAGACGTAGCTGCATTATTTATTCTTATCAAGTACATTTCTATTTCCCTTAAAAAGAATACTGTTGTGTTGTAGCAGCCTTGATAACCTTACTTTTATTCCCTTTTGTAATATGTTTATTTAATCCTTGTCATATAAGAATGGCTTTTAAAAATAAACGATGCATGTGGTATAACATTTGTGTGTTCCATAGAAATATATGAATATGAAAAGTCAAATGATTAATGCAATTATACTAATTTTATCTAGCGTAAAAATAAAATATAATCATTTTGAAAAGAATAAGACATAAGTCAATACTGAAAGTATGCCACTAGCGTACTTGATTTACACTACATGCATTCGTCTATCTTGCAGTATAACAACTAAAAAACATAGGTAAAGGCAGATGTAAATTAGTTCATGAAATGTGCCTGTATGATACTATTAGCAGGATTGTACGTGTCTGCCCTCAGCTGGTATACAATAATAAGTGGTTAATTGTATGAAAGTACAATTTCATAAAAACTCTTACTTCTTCTAATCTATTTGTGTATCTTAACTGCATTATTTATCATCATAGAATATAGATCATGACTTTACCCGGAAATATTACAAGCAGCTTATTTGTATAAAAAAATAGATGATGAATTGCATTATTCCAACTGTTTAAACAAAGCCAAACATTTCTGTTTTAGAGATTTTTTTCAACTTGCCCATTTAAGTGGAGATAACTCTTACAGTTAAAATATCATACTGGATTGATAGTGAAATTTTTATTTTTTACTTGTAGAAAGACAAAAATGTTCGGTGAAACCATGTTTTCCTTTATATGTTCTTAAAGCCTATTATAGTACCTATCTTCTCAAACTTTCATCTCAATGATTTCTTTTTATTCCCACAAAATGTGTTTGATCATAAATAATCTATACAAATTTGGGCAATTTTGCGCAACTTGTTGGTTGAAAATAGCACAGCAACCAATACTTATATCATTTATTTGAAGAAAAAATAAACATTGAAAGATCTTCATTTTGGAAAAAATAAGTATGAAAAAAATTATCTGAGGTAATATATACCGAGGGTCCACCTTAATACATCTTTATTTCACCATATTCTACATATGACAACGCCTCTACCAAGTTAAAAACATGGCAGTTGTTTTCCTTTCGTTTGATGTGTTTGGGCTTTTGATTTTGCCATATGATTACGGAATTTCCGTTTTGTATTTTCCTCGGCGTTCGGTAATTTTGTTATTTAACTTTTTATTCTTTCTATTAAATGCAATACAAGAATGATATTCTTTTAGAATGATTATATATAATTAAAAGAACAGCTAGGTATTGCCATTCAAATGCCATAAACATTAAGTTAAGTGTCAAGAGTCCCTCATTGTAAAATTTACAAACAAAAACAAACACGCACATTGTATCACTAATAATAACAGAAATTAAAAAGTTAAACCATATGTTAGGTACTGACTTGGAAAGTGACACAAAGTCGGCAAATTGAAAACACAATTAAAATTATAAAATCTATATTTAAATGCAACCATTTGTACTTACGTCGATGAATCAAAATACTTTTATAGTCCGTTTTATTTCCTCCTTGACCGTAATTACATTTTCTGTAAATAACATGCCCACACACTTAATGGAACATGATACAAAGCGAAATGAAATAGTTCCATACACCCAGCTTAACATCTAACTTTAGTTTTTATCAACATCAAAAGTTCAAAATGCAGGAAGCTACAAGTCTCTGTATATACAATTCGAACGATGTGAGTTTTTGCTATAATCATGATCATGAAATAAACGGTTCACCTACTTAGCTAAATATAGACAGTGAGTGGGTATTATTGCATTGTTAGTAATCAATGATTGACAACGTAATACTAATAATATGAATATACTTCGAAATGGACATATCTAAGTAAAGAATACGTAAATATATGAATGTTTGAGATATTATCATTAAAAACACTTATTCCGAATATAGTAGCAGTCAGAAAGTCAAACTTTTGATTCCTAGAAAATGTTGTTAAACATCTAAACAACAATTTAAAAATTGTTAATAGAGTTTTTTTCTGACGTTTTATCAATCATTCAGCAGTGGCGGATCCAGAACTTTTCATAAGGGGGGCCCTCTGACTGACCTACGGGGGGGGGGGGCGTTCCAGTCATGCACCAGTGATTTTCTATATAATCAACCAAATTTTTCCCACGAAAGGGGGAGCCCGAGCCCTCAACCCCCCCCCCCCCACCCCCCCACCCCCCACCCCTGGATCCGCCTTTGTTCAGTTAAGGTGTTATAGCTTCATATTTAATACTGAAAACAGGAAATTAATGAATACTTCGTAAATCCTAAGTGCTTAGAAGTCTCAATCATAATAGGCATTTGTGTACTTTCGTTTAGTTAAAAAAACAGTGTAGAAATTGTACATTGGATTATCTGTACTTTAATAAGGGGTCTACAGGTTAAGGTAGACAATAATGTGAAAGAATATTCTCCGCTTCCGAATAGAATGGTTTAGTGAAAAAAAAGAAGAAAAAAAACAAGCCGAGGTATTTTTCAGATATAAAGTGAAATCAGATACAATTGAGAATTAAAACGAGGAATGTGTCAAAGAGACAAAACCCCGACAAAAGAGCAGAAAACAGCCGAAGGCTACCAATGGGTCATCAACACAGTGCCAAAACACAATGTAAATGAACCAAAATTACAAAAAACAATACAAAACTAACAAAAGCTACAGGTTCCTGACTTAGGACGGCGGGGTAAAACATGGTTTGTTATATCTTAACTCTCCCCTATACATGCTATACCTTAAGTAAAAGTGGAATAAAAAAAAACAGCAGACAGCAATATGCACAGTAAATCTCAGTTTCAAGATATCTGAGTCCGATGTTAGATAAGGTAACAGAATAAACGTAGATAAATGACAATGCTTTATAAATTAGCAAAGGACTACTAGAAGTTACCAACATGCCAGCTACTTGCCTCAATTACACTTACTGAAAGAGTATGTCTTCATCATACGAAAATCAAGCACAAACCATCCATGAATTTGAGGTACACAGCTACTTTATGAAAAAATTGATTAAATATTTGCAGAATATTATTTTCTCATCAAATTTCATTATTCGAAGAGGGACGAAAGATACCAAAGGGACAGTCAAACTCATAAATCCAAAACAAAATGACAACGCCATGGCTAAAAATGAAAAAGACAAACAGAAAAACAATAGTACATATGACACAACATAGAAAACTAAAGAATAAACAACACGAACCCCACCAAAAACTAGGGGTGATCTCAGGTGCTCCGGAAGGGTAAGCAGATCCTGCTCCACATGTGGCACCCGTCGTGTTGCTTATATGATTACAAATCCGGTAAAAAGTCTAATTCGGTAGGTCACATTCATGAAAGGGAAGGGGATTGTAGTTACGACGTAAGGAACATATCCGATATCATTTGTGAAACTGTTATTCCATAAAGGTCAACCAACTCGTGATGGCGCCCGTAAAATTTACGAAGGGATGATTTCAACTTCACCATTTGGAACTCCTGGTTTAATAGCTTCCTTGTGAGCAGTAACTCTCTATCAAGAAAATCATGATAGGAAATGCAAGCACGGGAATATCGTATCAATTGGGAGATATATACCCCGTATGCAGGTGCTGCTGGAATGTTGCTACTTAGAAATGGAAAGTTCACAATTGGAAAGCTGAAATCATCTCTTTTGTCGAAAAGTTTTGTTTTTAACCGACCCTCATTGTCCATATCTAGGTGTAAGTAAAGATATGAAGCCGACTTAACTGTATCTGTAGTATCCTTTATCTCCAATTCGATGGGATAAATGCGTTCCACAAAGTCACCAAATTTTGAATTGTTTAGTGAAAGAATGTCATCTATATAGTGGAAAGTAGAGTTAAAGGATATTGCTAACTTCTTATCTTTCTTCCTAAGAAGTTCCTGCATGAAGTCAGCCTCATAATGATAAAGAAACAAGTCGGCAAGTAGAGGGGCACAGTTTGTTCCCATTGGGATGCCGACAGTCTGTTGAAAAACACGTCCTCCGAACGTTACAAATATGTTGTCAATCAAGAAATCAAGCATCTTGATAATATCGGTTTCAGAGAATTTTTTGTTTGAATCAGAGTGATTCTTTACAAAGTATGATTTATCCCTCCCTAAGACAAGATACTTGTATCTTCGTTGGCCATTCTTTTTTATAAGGCAAAGTAATACTAACTCTTTCAATTTGTCTTTTAGTTTGGAATGTGGAATACTTGTGTAAAGAGTAGAAAAGTCAAATGTTTTAATACTGTTACAAGATGAAAGAGAGTTAGATTGTATGTACTTTAAAAGATCTTTGGAATTTTTAAGTATCCACATCTGATTCACGCCACCTCTAGAATAGG
This sequence comes from Mytilus galloprovincialis, assembly GCF_965363235.1. Classification (NCBI taxonomy): domain Eukaryota; kingdom Metazoa; phylum Mollusca; class Bivalvia; order Mytilida; family Mytilidae; genus Mytilus; species Mytilus galloprovincialis. The sequence goes on along the minus strand of NC_134846.1, from coordinate 1,925,553 downwards.
CAGTTTCACTTACTTTGAAGCCCGTCTTTGATTGCTGATAAAATAGATGTTAATAATTTAGAAAGAGGTTTCGTGGAGCACTTGGAAGACCCAGCAATATACCGTTGTTTGTAAGGACACTTTTGTAGTTTAGGTATCCAATACAGTGTATAAAGGTATAATTACAAGATGTTTCGATTTAATTTCATTGCCTATTAATGGTGACTGGTTAAGGCCATTTCGCGTTTTCGCGTTGTCGACCTTCATATTCTATAGGGCGAAAATGCGAAAGCTCGAAATGGTGAAGTCTCAAACGTGTAGTCTAAAACGCGTAGTCTTAAACGCGGAGTCTAAAACGCGAAAACGTAAATTGCATATTCTTTTTCATTTCGCGTTTTCGTGATTCCGCGTTTTTGCGATTTCACTTTGTTGCGTTCTTGCGTTTTAGCGTTTTCGATGTTCTATAATCAATTCTACCAAGTAAATGTTTGCATTTACAAACATGCTCAATATATAAAGAATGTCGGCAAAAGAAATGACAACAAATAGCATCACAAAAAAAGTAAAGACCATCCGTGGAGGAAGAATAAGGGATATTTAGAATTGCCTTATAAAATATATATCGGAAGGCAAACCCGACTCTGTTCATGTTGGAACCAACAATGTATCTGATAGAGATACGGTTCATACTATAATAAATTATTATAAAAACCTTATTCACACGGTGCAAACATAGCTTACCGGAAGCGCAAATAATTATTTCATCAATTCTACCAAGGCCTACAGATTACAAGTCAAACCAAATTATTTCTGAGGTCAACCAGCAATTCCTAACAGTTGAAGATAATCAAGAAAAAATATTGGATAACACCTTAGACTTTTTGTACGGCAATCGTCCTAATCAATTGCTTTTTCAGGACCGACCATGTACATACCAACGTAGACGGTACTAAAGTTCTAAGCCATAACACAATTTCTTGTGTTAACACAATGCTAAGATTGTATTATTCAAATTCTGTTATAAGATTGGAACTGGTGCCAGCAATGTATTTGGAATAATTGCAATTTCATGACGTATGTGTACTGGATATTAATATTAACGCTATTTTTACAGACAGAGCGTGTCCTACTGGGATGTCTAGATGTTCCGAAAATGCCCCGAAATGCATATATGATAGTTGGTTTTGCAACAACAAATTAGACTGCAAAAACAGAGAGGATGAAAGTTCGAAAAATTGCTATAACCGTAAGAAATTTTTCACTAAACACATTAGTTTAGTTTAAACATATTTATTCATAGTGGATTCGGAAACATGTTTTTGCAACTTATATTAATCCCTTTCCACTTTGCGGGTGAGAGTGCTGCCTTGTAGCGGCATAAGCCTGCTCTTTTCCGAAATCTACAAGGGTGTCTTTAACGTGCAAGAGATATGGCTCACTCTTAACACGGGTCAGCCATTTATCGGCCCCTTCCGACGGACTATCATCGTTTCCTCGAGACCATACTCGCAAATGGTGTCAAGGGAGAGCCGAAAATTCAGTTCCTTAAATTTTCATCCCAAACGGGAATCGAACCAGGAATCTTTGTGTTAGTAGTCCGATGCACTAACCACTACACACTAAACACATGTGTGCATGAAGATGTTATTTTGAGTATTTTTTAATAACACAATGTATAACATGTATAACATGCCTTAAATCGAACTTGTTTACTTTTAATGCGCATATGAGGCAGATTGGTCCTGAGATCACTCCCGGTTTTTAGTGGGGTTAGTGTTGTTAGTTTATTTCTAATCTAGATGTAATACCACCAAATCATGGTACGTCACATCCGGTTGTATACGAAAATAGGTAGAAAGAGAATATTCCCTTGAATTTGACAGCTGTAGGTAATTAATCCTACATTTTATTGCAGTAAAACATTTTTGTATCATAACCATATATCTTGTGTATTTCAAAGCATCATTATTTTTATCATTTGGGATTGCTATAGAATATTTTGTAATCTTGAGGTTACATGGTTACTAAACCTTGTTCACAGATAAAATAAGGAGAGAAATTTGATTGATTAACTTCCAGTGATGGTTATTTTCGTATATGCAATGGAATGTCTATAGTACTGGACAGGGTAAAACTTTACTCATGCCAAGTATTTCTTTATTCGAAACAAATATAAATTCTTGACATTTTTTTTAAGGGCAAATTTAACAAAGACTAGTAGGGGAAAATCAATGGTGGTATTATACCTCTATGAGTTTGACTGTCCCTCTGGTATCTTTCGCCGCTCTTTTGTAATATATGGACCTCATTTACATACCGCTTTCGTTTTGGTTAAATTGAAACGATAAAAGATGAATTTGAATTTAACCTTTTATATTTGCTCAGTTGTGCATAAAACATAGGTCGATGTTTCTTCTCATTGTAGTTTGTTCAAAAAATGAAATGCATGCTATGTAAAGTTACAAATATATGACAAATGCAGTATAAGGTTTAGTCTAATATGTTCTCCTTTTTATTTGTATTGTAGTCCTGTAATGTTATGTTGTCATTTCAATGTTATATGTGACATTGCCATTAAAGCGGGAGGTTTGGCATACCCTTACCAAGTCAGGAATATTGCCATTGTTGTATTATAGTTCGTTTCTGTGTGTGCAACATTTTAACGTTGTGTCGTTTGTTTTCTCTTATATTTGAGTGTGAATTCACATTACTATAAGACGTGTTAAGGTACTTTTCTATCACAAATTCATGCATTTGGTTTTGATGTTATATTTGTTATTCTCATCGGATTTTTTCTAATGCTAAGTCCGTTTCTGTGTGTGTTACATTTTAATGTTGTGTCGTTGTTCTCCTCTTATATTTTATAATGCGTTTCCCTCAGTTTTAATTTGTTACCCCGATTTTGCTTTTTATCCATCGATTTACGAGTTTTGAACAGCGGTATACTACTGTTGCCTTTATTTAGTCTACCCGCTTTTTGGATTGACCTCGGAGTTAGATTGTTTCGTTAAGACTTTTTTTGACTTATCATTTTCTTTGGAGAATGTCTGTTCAAAATAAAAACAGTTCGTCTCTTTTGATTGATAAATACTAATGTTTGATTTTGTCCAGTTTGATAAGTTTTTCTCTCTTGCAACTACCTGAAAGTTCGGTATTATTGTTCATACTTGATTTATAAATATGTTTGACAATGTTTAGTATTAACAATACATATATATCAACTGGTACTGTTGAATTAATGGCTTGTTCTTGACTAATTTTCATACAACTATTTATGTGTGAATAAGACACAATAAAGTGTTCATACCATTACTTTATAGAAATGATATTTTGTTCAATGTCAATAAAAGATAGGGAACATCATTGCATGTAATATGTAAATTAGTGTCAATCGTAGATTTATCAATACTCAAATTTCGACTTTAATTGTTCAAGTATAACATGCATAATGTTTCGTTGTGGTATAAGTGTATGTACAACATTTAATGTGAAATCCAAGAATGGTTAGACCACGTACGAGACACTTTTTGTATCTGAAATTGTTTGATAGTATTACAATATCATGATAAGACATTGAAAAGCTTCTTGTTAATTAATCTTTTCAGGTTCAAAAAGATCCCGCAAATTGCCGTGGCTGACATAACGAGCAGTCTGATAAGATTTGTATGCTACATTTATGGGCATTATGTTTTCTGGTCTGTGCGTCCGTTCGTTCGTCCGTCCGTTCGTCCGTTCGTCCGTTCGTCCCACTTCAGGTTAAAGTTTTTGGTCGAGGTAGTTTTTGATGAAGTTGAAGTCCAATCAACTTGAAACTTAGTATACATGTTCCTTGTGATATGATCTTTCTTTCTAATTTTAATGCCAAGTAAGAGTTTTACCACCTTTTCACGGTCCACTGAACATATAACATGATAATGCGGTTGGGTCATTCGGGAACTGGAACACGTTCTTGTTTAGAACTAGTTTACTTTAGTCCTACGATTACAGATACAAAAATAATTCTGTGAATCTTGCTTTAAGATGTAATTATCATATAATAAACATAATATGAAATACGTTATTGAATTGTTCAATTTCAACCCAGTTTTATTTATATTGTTAGTCTTTCCATTGGCGTATGTATAAATAAACTCAGGAGCCTGTAATTCAGTGGTTGTCGTTTGTTTATGTGTTACATATTTGTTTTTCGTTGTGTAATACTTTCAAATGCTTGTTGATATACTGATAAATAGAATACAGCAATAATAATGTTCAGTGATTTGAAGATATGTATATAACAGTAGATCCATTACTGGTAAAAAATATTTTTTTTAAATGCCACAGAGACAGTCATGATAGTTGAATTCCATATGTTCACGAAAAATAGACAATAATAAAAAAAAAAATACCTGAAAGATAAAAAAAATATCCATACAAGCCTACAGTGAATTTTTTTTGTTGAGCAACACTGGCTCATGAGATACCATTCTTGAACTCGTTTTCTTTAAAAGTCCTCAGTCCCATATCTTATTATGATATCATTGTAGTTGCTTATTGGAAGTGAAAATGCAATGATTTTTTTATCACCAAATAAAGGTAATGAGAACGGTTTTATTACTACGACTAATGTAACATGTCCTAGATCACAAATATGCCATTTTATCGCTATTTTGTGCATTTTTCTTTTGATCTTTTTTTGTGATACTTTTCATATCATGCTTCTCGCTTGAGACGGAAAATTATCGCTAGAAACTAAGGAGACCACGTGGCGTTGCTAACGAAATTGACATGAAATTGACAACTTCGTCATAGGTAAAATAGCGATAAACAGATTATCATTGGTCATCTCAACTCGATTGCTTTTCTCACTTTCGCTGTACCAGCTCAAGCGAGAAAATCAATCTCGTTGAGATGATCAACGATAATCTATAAATATTCATACTTTGAGAAGGGGTGATATAAACTTCATCAAGATGTTTTTTTTTTTTTCAGAACACTGTATGAGGGAAATTATACCATTACCACTAATAAGTGAAATTGGAAAGGTTACGTCATTTTGGCAGTTTAAAAATATATGGTGAAATGGTGCTTATCGATATAAAATGAACTCGTTGAACTGCATGAAGGCCGTACGTACTTTGACCTATAATTGTGACCTGGATGGACAAAGTAGGCTCCGTGCATTTTTAGTCTGTACATTTTCAGTCTTTTATTTCTTTTAAAACAACATCAAATACAAATTATGTCAAGCAATTTGCATCAAAAAGTAAAATGAAGAAAATGAAATGTCATTATTTAAAAGAGGGATCGATTAAAAAATATATTGAAAAACGACGTGATATGCCTATAAATAGTGATAGAATGTATTTATCTTAATATATTTTATTTCATCTGGTCACAGCAAACGGGAGATAACCAAATTTTAAAATGTATGTTCAGTTGCAGATTAATATGCATCTGATATCTAACGTCAACGAACAATGAACATGAACTACTATGGGGTTATTTAATTAGTTAACGGGATCACTGTGTCTAGTTAAAACTTTGAATTTTTTTTAAAACTAAGGATTTTCTTATCCCAGAAATAAATTACCTTAACCGTATTTGGCACAACAGGGGGTCTCACCGTCATTTTAGAGGTCTCTGGTATGTTTTCACTACATAGAGAAGAAAAAGGTTTATCCAAATTTCTTTTGGTCTAGTTTTTATATTCAAATTTATAAACATCCTTCATGATATTAGGAAGATCAAATGATCAGAAGGATCTAGACATCGCCCTGTGCCCTTTGGCCCGACTTTTTGCGATTTTTAGCTGAAAAGTGACAATTTAAAAGTCATCCGTAGATATCAAAGATGACAATCTTCTGGGAATCTTTGTGATAACATTAAAAGAAATACATTGTCTTAAAGCTCATGATATTTTGTGGACATTGGGATACCAGGTGGTCTCACCGTCATTTACGTTTTCACTATATTTTTGGAATATCAAACTGGTACTTTGAGCTCTCCGTAAAATATAGATGACACAAAGTTTGTCCAAATTTCTTTTGGTCTCGTTTGTATCTTTATATTACTAACAACCTGCATTATATTAGGAAGCTCAAGAGATCAAGGTGGTCTTGACATTGCCCTGTGTCCTTTGGCCTAATGTATAGCTGAAAATTGATAAAAGCTCTCTGTAGATATCGGAGATGACATTATTCTGGGAAATCCTTTTGATGCCATCTGTATATAAACATTGTCTTAAAGTTATCCGAATTTTATTGACATTGAGATACCAGGTGGTCTCACCGTCATTTAAGAGGTCTATGGTAGGTTTTCACTATATATTTTGAATATCAAAGTGGCACTTTGAGTCCTCCGTAAACATAGAAGACAACACGTTGATCCAAATTCCTTCTAGCTTTATTACTTTAAAAAGTACATAATTGGAATGCTTAATCATTAATAGAAGTTTTTTTTTAATATAATTTATATATATTTTTTCAAAGAATAGATTATTGGAATTCTTTATCATTCTTCGGAGCTCTTGATCATATTATACATATTAACAATTGAGTAAAATTATGATCCTTGAAAACGATCAAAATCATAAATGGGGCCATCAAATTAAAAAGTGATAATTAAACTTTAAAATAGAGATTAATTAGATGAAATTATGAATTAACAATAGATTATGGCAAAAAGAAGTGATTCAATGCAAATTAGTTTGTTTTTGGAATTGTGGTTTTCATGTGTGATAATTAAGTCTCTAAAATATTGCAATGTACACAATATAACAAAACTGTAGTAGTATCTTCCATACATTATGTAAATTCATCATTGAGACAAGTTCCTACAAGAAACAAGAAAAAAAACATATAAATATGCATATGAGTGTAATACGTGGTACATGTACGTGCCACTAAAATGAACATAAAATCAAATATGGAAGAAATTATAAAAAGGATTACAAAGATATATTCACTTGGAACGAATCAAAACTTAGGTTAAACCAATTCAAAAAAAAAATGTCGTCATAGAACTTTTTTTCTTAAACCTGCACGGTCAAGCTAAGAAACATAAAAAAATAAATAAAAAACAGACCATACATGGTAGGTGAGATCATAATGTGTTCTCAAATATCTAGTATACAGCTGATAAAGAAATAAGAAAACTGATCAAATACAACATCACTTAGATAGTTCATAAAGTCTTCATATCGACCAGGGGCGGATCCAGCCATTTTAAAAAGGGGGGGTTCCTAACCCAGGACAGAGGGGTTCCAATTATATGTCCCCATTCAAATGCATTGATCGTCCAAAAAAAAGGGGGGTTCCAACCCCCGGAACCCCCCCCCCCCCCCCTCTGGATCCGCGCCTGTCGACAATATGTGTAAGATGCCAATAAATATTTACAATCGCATGTCAATCGACATAAAGAACTGTTTTTTCGTTCAAGTAATAACTATTAGCTAGTAAAGCACACATGTTCACTAAGTAATTGATTACATATGAGTGTAGGAATTTTTTAAAATATTCGTTTTTTATTTCCCGCCTCTATTCTACATGTAAACTAGGACACATTTATGTTTAGAGGCCAGCTGAAGTCCGACTTCGGTTGCGGGTTTTTCTTTCTGTATTGAAGACCCATTGTTGGTCTTCGGCTGGTTTTTTTACTCTTTGATCGGGTTGTTGTCTCTTTGACACATTCTCAATTTTACACTTATGCAAATGTGTACCTACATTGAAGTGTACAATTCAAGGTAAGTATATATATAATCATTGTTGATAGATTCGTAGACTCTTGGTTTGAAACTTTAAGAGGAGTCGATGACAGGAAAAAAATAATTCACTGCATCGCCCGACATGCATCCTCTATCAGCTCCAAAAAAGAAGCACAATCAAAAATTGCTTCAAATTATACTTTGTAAACTTTTAAAGCGTTTTCATGATTGATTGATTATTTGTTAAGTGTTTATCGTCCAGTGGCAAATTTTACATGCATTTACAGAACAAGTCAAAACAGACAATCATAAAACAAATGATAAGTATTAGAAGACAAGACGAAAAGAATGAAAGTCGGGAAATTTGACCTGCCACGAAAATGAAGGTTAGTTGAACTGTGGAAGACTTTTTTTCTCCTGGCACCTCCGCCAATTAAACAAGCCACAATGATAAAGACAAATAAACAATGGAGTATAACACAACCACTCAATCAATCAGTACCAATTCTGGTTTTGTTTTTTAAACAAAAAATAACGGAATGCCATATGACCTTAGTTTTGTTATTTTTTGGGGAAAAGCGCAACATCATCAAACTTTACGTTTAACGATTATTTATCCTAAACAAAATATGAATACTTGGCAATGGCAAATCAATTCATTATTACGATAATAATATCATGTTAAAAAAATATGATTCCAGTTTCAAATTTACACTTGCAGACTTATTATATAGCTTGTTGTTCGGTGTGAGCCCAGGCTCCGTGTTGAAGGCCGTACATTGACCTATAATGGTTTACTTTTATAAATTGTTATTTGGATTGAGAGTTGTCTCATTGGCACACATACCACATCTTCCTATATGTAATTATTCTCAGAAATTGTATTTTTCTTGCAACAAACTAACCATTAATCAGTTGCTGGTATTCCAAACTTTTCATCCTCAATATTCTTGAGCATGATATCCATGTTTCTAGGATCAGTCGACGGATATAATTCTTTCCATATAAATCTTGACGTTCTTTGGTTAGCACGTGTAGGTGGTTCATGTGTGTTTTGCACTTCTGCATCACTGGATGGTTGAATTTCTTGTCTCCTTTGTTCTCTTGCTTTCTTTGCTATGGTAACACCAATACTGACATTTGCTGTTGCACTGTTAAGATCAATATTGACTTTTACTTGTTTAGATACAGCAATGCCTGATCTAGTATTTGTTTGTGAATATGCTGAAAATAAAAGTGATAGTTTAGTATCGACATATTTTAAATTTATAATAACACAAGGCAGTACAGACATATCTTTTTACATTAAATCAAAAGTGCTGACTAAGAAGGTGCGAGAAGAAGACACGGCTCAGAAAAGGAAAACTTTGCTCGAGAAAGGTACCAAAAACTAGCGGAAGGAGAAAAACTAGAAAGGAGTATTTTATATTTTATTGATTGATTGGTTGTTAGTTGCTAAACGTCCAGTGGCAAATATGTCATGCATGTTCAGGACGAGAACAAATTACCATCAATACAATAAGTACGTGTTGTAATTGAGACCTTTAGGGACAAGGTCGGGAAAATTTCAACTGCACTGGAAAACGAGGTTATATTGGATAACGACAGAAATTTGACCTGGCAACAGGTCACCTACGGACTTATCGAAGAGGTGTTGCAAGGGTTCTTAAAGTGCAGATGACGTGACATTCTCTTTGCACGTACGAGCCATCGGATTTAACGTCCCTTTTCTGACCGGACGTGGCTGCGTACTTGATGCATCCTACACAGCTAAACGGATGGCTCACTTAAGCGAGGGTATTACTGCCGGTCAGAAGAAACCTGTAGTGACCATATTTCTACTCCCCAGTCACCCTTGAGGGTGTTTCTGTTTTAAGTTACAAATACCAGCCTTTGGTTTAATGTTGAGCAGACATGTTATATTATAATTTCAACTGTGTATATATACGACTGAATGTTTAACTTGAGCATACTATTTTTTTCGGCAAAGTTCCGGTCACAAGTCCGGATAAAAGAGGAGGGAAGACAATCATGTAGTAGATAGATATATATAACTAAAAATAAATTGGTGTAACTACAATATATGTTTTATTGTCGAAGATGAAACCTATAGTTTTCAAAAAGAAGTTGGCGCAGAAGAAGCATGAACGCAAATAAGTTGTGGCGCATATGAATGTATTTTAGCGCAAACAGTTTGTGGCACAAATGTTTGCATTTTTGGTGAAAAGAGATATCACCCTGTGCCGGACATTTAGGAGTCAGATTACCGCGCTTTTTACGTTATATTTCATTTTAATTTATGCAATGCCTATTGAAATTTTATTAAAGCAATGTTATATTATTTGGGAAAATGAAGGAAGAGATCGATAAATGGTGTATTATAATTCTGTATTTAAAATCTCTATCGGCAAGACAAAATCAAAATACCAAACGAATGGGAAACATAGTTATCAAAGGTACCAGGATTATAATTTAGTACGCCAGACGCACGTTTCGTCTACATAAGACTCATCAGTGACGCTCATATCAAAATATTTATAAAGCCAAACAATTACAAAGTTGAAGAGCATTAAGGATCAACTGTCATATTATATTCCTCATTTGGTACAGACATTTCCTTATGGGCATACGATACAGTTTTAAACATGTATTTACAAGTTGATGAAAATTTGCATATAGGCTATTTTTTACCTCATTAAATCAAATATGTAATAAAAAATATACCTTCATGTGCTTCTTTTTGAGTAAAATGAGTTCAAAATTTTGTATATTTGCTCAAAGTTCAGATTTGTGTCCGTATTTTCTTTTTCAAAAGAAAGACATAACTTTTTTGTTTTAAAAGATAAACACAAAATGGTTTTTGTCAAATAATCGGTAATTTCTGTATGTTATAAGTATCATTAAAAATTATGCAGTTTTTATTCCAAAATTACTCTATATTTATCAAACGTTCATGAATAGAGGGAAAAACGTCATTTTTTGCTGCATGTTTATCAAAATTAAAAAAATTCGCTATTTACAGTTTTATAAAATTTGGGTCACATAATCTCCTTGCAAAATGAAACAAATTGCTGTTTTAATAAATAGGGGTCCATGCACTCGTTTTCAAATTAAATCAGTCTGAATGATAAAAATTAGTCGAAAAATGCATCTTTTCCCGATATGTCAGAGTTTGACGTCGCGAAAATAACATTTTACGTTAGCAACGTCATTACCTTCCCTGTAACTGTATCGTATGCCCTTATGCAGAAATGGTAGATATGACCTGGTTTAATAGCTATATTAACACCTCTTGTGTATGACATTCGCAAAAAAATCCATTATATTTATAACAAAGAGTAAAACAACCCCGTATATTTAAATACAACACAGTTCTCACCTATTTAGGGTCTTAGTAAGCTGTTTTGTCCGACAAACGTGACTTTCAACACCTCAAATGATAAAAATTATCTTTTCGTTGCCTAAATCAGCATCGAAAGGTACCAAAGAGACATTCAAATACATAGGTCGAAAATAAAATGGCAATGCCATGACTAAGAGAAAAAATAAACAGACAAACAGTACACAAAAGACAAAATACAAAACTCCAGATTGAGGGACACGAACCCAATCTTCGTAAATTCATGCATATTATGATACTCGGCGGATGACATATTTACGTTATCAAACGTATTTAAAAAGTGCATCGATATACCAAACTTAACATGAAATAGGTTTCTTTTTAGCTCTCTTATTTGGAATGCCTACATATATATATAATCATATTTTGCTTATAAGGAACTATTTACAGATGGTTAGAAAGATATTTCCAATCACAGGAAATGTTTTAAAATAAATTACACATAATCAATACACATAAAGGCTCTAAATAATGACGACTTCAGTATGTATACTAAAGAAATTTATCCTGTAGAACTTACTTTAAATAAAGCTAATGATAACAATGACCACTGCCCTTTCCTCGATCTTGATATCTATATCATAAATGGGAAGCTTAATACAAAAATTTATGATAAAAGAGATGATTTTTCATTTCCTATTGTTAATTATCCATTTTTAGATGGTGACGTTCCCTTGTCACCATCTTATGGTGTTTATATATCTCAACTTGTACGATTCGCTCGTGTATGTAACAATGTATTAGATTTTAACGAGAGAAATTTATGTATTACTGAAAAATTATTACACCAGGGTTTTCGATATCACAAACTGGTCAAAACATTTACTAAATTTTATCACCGGTATAAGGAAATAATTCGTAAATATAACTCAACATGCAGACATCTTATACGTTCAGGTATTTCACATCCAAAATTTTATGGAAATATTCTTTATAAAGCACAAAAATGTCAGTATTCTCCTCAGAAACTAACAAAACCTTTAAATAGACTTATTAAAAGGGGATATAGTTACGATACTGTTGTCAGGTCATTAAAGATTGCATATTTTGGCTTTAACATTGATTCACTGATAGGGTCTTTGCATCGGAACTAAACACATTTATTTCTAAAAAAAACAGTTGTTGGCATGACACGGGTTATGTTCTTCTCATATATTTTATGATAGTATGATACTAAACCCCTAACGGGAGGGATTGTACCTGATATTCATATGATGAAGACATAATCTTTCAATCAGTTTAATTGAGGTCTGGAGCTGGCATGTCAGTTAACTGCTAGTAGTCTGTTGTTATTTATGTATTATTGTCATTTTATTTATTTTCTTTTGTTACATCTTTTGACATCGGACTCGGACTTCTCTTAAACTGAATTTTAATGTGCGTATTGTTATTCTTTTACTTTTCTACATTGGCTAGAGGTATAGGGGGAGGGTTGAGATCTCATAAACATGTTTAACCCCGCCGCAATTTTGCGCCTGTCCCAAGTCAGGAGCCTCTGGCCTTTGTTAGTCTTGTATGATTTTAAATTTTAGTTTCTTGTGTATAATTCGGAGTTTAGTATGACGACCATTATCACTGTACTATTATGCATATTTTAGGGGCCAACTGAAGGACACCTACGGGTGCGGGAATTCTCGCTACATTGAAGACCCATTGGTTGCCTTCGGCTGTTGTTTGCTCTATGGTCGGATGGTTGTCGCTTTGACATATTCACCATTTCCTTTCTCAATTTTATATACACTGAAAATATGTTATATAATCAAAAATAGACATTAGTTTGTTTATTTTGGTAATTTGGTAATTTAAAAAAAATTAATGCTTATACTAGGTCATTTTACAGGACCGAGTAAATGTATTGCAATTTGTAGTTATTCCCCTTTGTCCATTTTATGTATTATGTTCTGTTTAATTGGTGATTGCTTTACGCCGATTCAGCACAAAAAGGCTATATCGCGGCGATCTACGAGTAGATTATTTATATACTAGAGTACTATAGTATTGACTTATAAAGACAACTTAAGTGCTGTGTTTACACCTTGACCATCAGATGTCCTTTCTTATGAAAATAAGACTTAAATTTCGACCAAAAATCAAGCAAATTTTATTGTTTTTTTAATTATCAAAATGGTAACGGTTTTAAATGTTGATTGATTTGCAGTCCTCAAATGAACGGCTAATACGGTTTCATTCTAGCAGTCCAAGTTCGATTAAAAAAATATGGACTTGCTCTTTTGGGAGATAATTGAAGTTTGTTCATTTTTGGAGTATTTACTTGCTTAATAGGAGCGTTTCCAGATAACTCCTCCTACAGTTTCAATGTTAGGAGGTTTGCACTTTGCTGTCTGTTTGTAAATTTATTGAAGGTGTGTGTAACAAAAATTGGTCATAGTTTATTTATTTCGATGTGAAATTCCAGTTGTCTTTCCTTATTAATTGTGCTTCTATATGTATACAAGTTTCTCCATAGTTGGAGCACCATCTATTACTAAAAACACCCCTAAAATTGGTATAGTCTTGATTTTCACCCCTTCACGTATAATGGACCGTTCCATATGGTAGTATATAAGCCAGCTCAAGACAGAGAAACTTTGTCAGTTTTATGTGGACCATTGAAGAGTGAACTTCTAGGATTAAATATTCCAACTGGTAAGTAGAGTGGCTTTAGTGATTCAAAGGATATAAATTATAGTGTTTGGATTTATATGTGAATATTTCGAATAGTGATTGTGTTATAAAGTGAACTTATATAATAAGTTATTGTACAGTGAAAGTACAAAGTGTATACTTGCTTGTGTTGCAAGTTGTTATATTGTGGAAGTGTTTAAGTGAAAGTGCACTGTGTTTAATCTTACCAGTTTGGAATATATTCATTTTGTTCGGATTCATAGTGATAATTAGTGTGTGAGTTGAGCTGTGTTCATATACATTCCTTGTGCATTGAAGCATTGTGCAAGTGTTATTGTGTCACTGTGTTATAGTGGTTTATTGAATATTCAAAGGTGATATTACAAATTGGTGAATATTGTTAATAGATGTTGTATATATGTGATAATGTGTTTATACGTTTTGTGTGATATAAATTGATGCATGTTGCATAGTAATCCGTTGGTGACATTGTGTAATTAAGTGTCTGATGCATGTTGCATAGTGATATATTAGTGACATTGTGAATACTCAGGCTTAATACATGTTGCAAAGTGATTGCATAGTGACATTGTGTGTATATATTCTATAATAAGGCATTGTGTTTATACAAAGTGAATGAGGAACTTCACCTTGTAATTTAGTTTATGTGCATTGTGTAGCTTATATATTTGACATTGTGAATTCATTTAAGGGTGTGTTAATTGTTTTAAATAGGACAACTTGTTGTGGTGCAAATTTAGGTTGAACACTTGAAATCCTGATTTATTCAGATACGGATCCATTGATCGCCCGGTTACACGTTACAAATTTGGTGGCAAGCGGTGGGATTTCATGTGTCTAAATCGTTAATGTAAATACATATATATGATTGATCCAGTTGTGAATATTTTATAGATAATTGTTATTGTTCTTTTTGTAGTTAAAGTAAAGATAGAGGTACAAGAAGTATTATACAAATTAAAGTTGAAGAAAATTGCATAAGGTGAGTACTGTTCAATAATATAAAATGGCACAAAATCAATTTGATTCAGATATTGGACAGATAAACAATGTTATTGAAAGATTAGAAAGCAGTTTGAAACATAGCTTTATGCATTCAACGCCTAAGAGTGAAAAGATTAAATCTACTATTACGCAAAGTGAAAAAGATTCAGGAGTAGCAAGTGGTGTTGATATGAGTAGTGAGGAGAATGTTTTATCAAGAGATACGGTAGTGTTTAGGACTGAAAAACCGAAAGTACGTTTTGTTGACAGTCTACCGAGTAAAAGTGATAGTTTTTCCGAAAAAGATACTTTGCCTCTGAGTGCAAATAAACAAATTTTAAAAAGTGACAATAGTTGTGCCGAAAAGCGTGAACGTAATGTAAATACTAAAAATGAAATAACAGATATCGACAAACAATGTCGAAATAGTGAACCCCACAATCAAGGTGTTAAGTGCAAACCGGCAACATACGACGGGATAAGTTCATGGATAGACTACAAGTCTCATTTTGATATGGTTGCATTAGTTAATAATTGGACCGAAAACCAGAATGGTCTTTATCTAGCAGTTTCACTTCGAGGCCAAGCGCAAGCAGTATTAGGCGATCTACCCACAGATGTGCGAAGTAATTTTGTGACACTTGTTAATGCACTTGAGGAACGTTTTGCTCCGACTAGTCAAACAGAGCTGTACAGAGTTCAGTTTCGTGAACGGAAACAAAAGGCATCTGAAACTTTGCCTGAAATGGGACAAGCAGTAAGGAGACTCTCTAACCTTGCATACCCAACAGCTCCGCGTGAAGTGCGCGAAACATTAGCAAAAGATCAATTTATTGATGGATTGTTTGATTCAGAAATGCGATTAAAAATAAAGCAATCACGGCCCATTAATTTAGATGAAGCTATTCGCTTAGCAGTAGAATTAGAAGCCTTTAACCAGGCTGAAAGTAGCAATAGGGTGAATCGTGGTCATTTGCGGTCTACAAATCAAAGTGAAAACATTGATTCTACTGATATCAATTCTCGAGCACACACGGGTGCTATGGAAAAAATAGAGATGTCGATGAAAACAATGGAGGGAATGATAAAAACCTTGCAAAGTGAATTAGAAAAAATGAAAATTTCAGGTAACAGTTTTGACAATAAGAGATGGGTAACAAACAATAAACGAAATAAAGGGTGTTTCAATTGTGGTAAACTAGGACACTTTCAAGCGGAATGTCGAAGTCCATCGCGAAGGGATACAACAAGAAGACTATATACAAACAGAGGTCAAAATCATAATGCTAAATCAAGGGTCTCAATCATTGAAGACGCCGGTATGTATGTTGATACAATTTTAAACAAACGATCTTGTAAATTTCTTGTTGATACAGGAGCAACGTTGTCTATTGTATCCTTCAAACTTTATGAAAGTTTGCCAAAGCATTGTAAGGTCGAACTTTATGAAACATCCCAAAACATAACATCAGCCAATGGTGGACTTTTGACATTGTACGGTAAAGGATATTTTAGTATTCAAATTGGAAAGGAGACATTTAAGTTTGAAGCACTTGTAGCGGATATCAAAGCCGAAGGAATACTTGGACTAGATTTTCTTAAGGCAAACAAATGCGTATTGGACGTTGTGTCTGAAAGGCTTTTTCTAGGAGAATCTGAGATACAATTAATATTTGAGGGACCCTTAGGTTGCTATCGGGTTGTGTCATCAGAAACAGTTAGTATTCCCCCATCTTCAGAAGTTGTGGTAAACGGAAAGGTATGTTTTCCTGGGGGATATAATCTGAATAGTTTTGAGGGTGTTATTGAACCATCGGAAAACAGTGCGAAAAACGATGGGCCCTTGATAGCTAGAACTTTAGTAAAAGTTAATGAATGTGTTCCTGTTAGGTTACTGAATATGAAGCAAGACTCGCAGGTTGTGTACCAGGGTTCAACAATTGGACAAGTACATAAGATTGAATCTGTTTGTGAAAACACCCATTCGGATTTAAAAAACAAGCAATCATTTGAACTTCGCTCGGATCTGAAGGCTTTATATGAGAAGGCTTGTGAAAATTTAGACGAACAACAAAGTGATCAGTTAAAAGTACTTATCAGCAAATATGAAGGTTTATTTGCTGAATCTGATAAGGAGTTAGGCCACACTAATCTTGTAAAACATAGAATCAATACTGGGAATGCACAACCAGTTAAAGAACCTCCTAGGCGCGCTCCAGTGCATTTACGACAGGAAGTGGATAAGAACATTGATGATATGCTAAAAAAAGGAGTTATTGAACCATCTAATAGTCCTTGGGCATCAGGTGTTGTTTTAGTAAAGAAAAAGGACGGATCTTATCGCTTCTGTGTTGATTATCGGAGATTGAATAAAGTAACGGTAAAAGATGCATATCCTCTCCCTCGTATTGACGATTCCCTGGAACAACTTGCCGGCAGTGCCTGGTTCTCCACGCTGGACTTATGTTCAGGCTACTGGCAAGTGGAAATGCACCCTGATGATAGTTACAAAACAGCTTTCACTACAAGACGAGGCTTGTTTCAATTCAAAGTTATGCCCTTTGGTCTATGCTGTGCACCCAGTACATTTGAAAGATTGATGGAAACAGTTCTTGCAGGGTTGCAATGGGACATTTGTTTAGTTTACTTAGACGATGTAATTGTAGCTGGAAAAACATTTAACGACATGTTAGTTAATCTTGATCGAGTATTTGAAAGGCTAGGTTCAGCTGGTCTTAAGCTTAAAGCAAAGAAATGTTCTTTGTGTGCAAAAGAGGTATTATTTTTGGGACATGTAATATCAGAAAAGGGGATCGCCACAGATCCCTCAAAAATTGACGTTGTGAAAAACTGGCCAATCCCAAGCAATGTGACTGAAATACGTTCGTTTTTGGGACTATGCAGTTATTATAGACGGTATATACAAAACTTTGCAAGTATAGCCCGATGCTTACACGTTCTTACAGAAAAAGGAAAGCCCTATATATGGAGTGTTAAATGCCAGGAATCTTTTGACATTTTGAAAAACCACCTGATAAAAGCCCCGATTCTGGCACATCCTGAATTCACAAAGGATTTCATTTTAGATACAGACGCCAGTAATGAATCAATTGGTGCCATTTTATCACAACTTAATGATCAAGGATCTGAAGTTGTGATAGGTTATGCTAGCCGAACCTTAAGCAAGGCTGAAAGACGTTACTGTGTAACAAGAAAAGAACTCCTAGCAGTTGTAAACTTTGTAAAACATTATAAACACTATCTTTACGGGAGGAGATTCGTAGTTAGGACCGATCATGGCTCCTTACGCTGGCTTATGCAGTTCAAAAATCCAGAGGGTCAGTTAGCTCGCTGGTTAGAAGTCCTTAGTGAGTATGAAATACAAATAGTACATCGTCCAGGTGTTCAACATAGAAATGCCGATGCTCTAAGTCGAATACCCTGTAAACAGTGTGGTTATTTTTCCAACTGGGACGAAACACATGAGAAAACGGAAGCAAGTGTCTGCGTTTTAACGGACACCTCAGACGAATATAAGGAGGATCAATCCCATCTCGAAGAATTACAAAACAATGACAAAGATCTGCTTTACATAAAGAATTGTTTACGAAATCAAAGACGTCCCATGTTTAGTGAAGTATCGGGTAAGGGTTTTGTTGTTCGAAGCTTGTGGTCTCAGTGGGAGAATCTGCAACTAGAAGACGAAATTCTAATCCGGAATTATGAGAGTGAAAAAGAGAAAAATCGACGACAAGTAGTTCTACCGTTTACAGAACGAAGAAATGTTCTTCAGCGATGTCATGATGATAAAACATCAGGACATTTGGGTACAAGAAAAACATTAGAAAAAATACGACTTACATTTTACTGGCCTGGATTACAATCAGATGTAAGATTGTACATCAGGGGTTGTGACTTTTGCTCTAGAAAGAAACGACCAATTCCAACAAAAAGGGCACCAATGGGAATAGTTCAAAGCAGTTTCCCAATGGAGAGAATAGCGACAGACATACTTGGGGAATTACCAGAAACAAAGAATGGAAACAAGTATATCCTCGTTGTGTCAGACTATTTCTCAAAATGGACAGAGAGTTTTCCGATGCCAAATATGGAGGCTGAAACGGTAGTAAAACTGATAGTTGAAGAAGTAATAACAAGGTTTGGAATGCCAGCATACATTCATTCCGATCAGGGACGACAGTACGAGAGCAACTTGTTTCATGAAATGTGCAGAGTTTTAAACATAAAGAAAACAAGAACAACCCCATATCACCCCCAATCAGACGGGATGGTAGAGAAATTCAATGGAACACTTGCGAAAATGTTGAGTGCATATGTGAACGACAATCATGATGACTGGGACGAATATCTACCTTATGTCATGATGGCATATCGCAGTGCAGAACATGAGACAACAGGTTATACGCCGAACTACTTGATGTTTGGTAGAGAAGTTTCAACTCCACTTGACATTATGTACGAGATGCCACAGGCACAAAAAGAAATACCAACCAATAAGTGGGCTTGGAAAATGAAAGAAAGGATGGAAAGTGCTCATTCAATAGTACGAAGGAATACAGAGACAGCAATGCGTAGACAAAAGAGATATCACGACTTAAAGCTGTCATGGCAAAAGTTTGAAAAGGATGACGAAGTGTACGTTTATTTTCCTGTGAGAAAAAGTGGACGATCACCGAAGTTTACTTCATTTTGGAGAGGTCCATATAAGATAATAGATCAGTGTACAGAAGTTACATACAGAGTCAACTGTGCTTATAGAGGAAAGGAGCAGGTTATTCATGTTGATAGAATCCGCAAGAAGAATATGCAAAGGCTCCGAGACGAGGCAATAGAAAGTGAGAACGGTCGGGAACGAGAAACAGTTAACGATGTGTGTAGTACGGAAGGTTGGGGAAACATGCAAAATGAAGAAGAGATTGTGACAAGTGACTTAGGAACAAAGTGTTTGGAAGAAAGTAGTCATGAGCCTGAAAAGAGAAGGCGTTGTAAACCTGTATGGATGAAAGATTACTGTGTTGATTAGGCGTTCATATGTATCATAAGTGTATATATGTATATATATAAAAAAATTAGTTTTCATGATGTCCATAAAATTGTGTATATAGTTGGTATTGTTTTATAGTTTATTCTAAAGATTAATAGTGTGTTCTTATTGCTGTATTTTCAGAAGGACATCATGCCAAATACCAAGAAAACACCAAAGAAGGTGGTGTTTACACCAGCCTTGGAAGAAAAGTTTCAATGCCCATTCTGCCCAATTGAATTTGGAAATAGAGAAGACCGAAACCGCCATTTGATTGAATGTACCGATTCACGGCTGTTCTGTGAATTGTGTTCTTACAACACAAACAAGAGAGCCAATCTCACAAGGCACTTTAAAAAGATTCATTGTAGTACAGATACTAAGGATGATTCTGAGGACACTGACAGTGAGATTGTCTCTGAAGATAAAAGTAAAGATGAAAACAACAACAATAAACCTGTATGTGAAAGTGAGCCTTCAACTCAAACAATGGACACACATGAAACAAAAATAACTACAGAACCAGAAGAAGGGGAAAATTTTGAAGATACTGAAAAGTTGGACAACTCAAAGAGTCTGTTTACAGATTATGACGATATCTCCAGTGATGAGGATGATGATGATCTAGAACTTGTTGATAAACCAAGTGAACTTATTGTTAGTCAGCCAAAGAAGCCTGTAGACGAAATAGATGACAGTGTGAACATGGGAAGAATTTTCAGGAAGAAAACAGATCCCATGCCTATAATTGCACCAAAGAAAAGGAAAACAACTACAGTACAGGATCTAAAAACAAAACTTATCAGGACAATGCCTGGTATAACCAGTATTAATACAGCGACTCTGGGATCGGATAAAATACCTCACAGATGTCAGTGTACTTGTAATCTAGATGATATAAAGACTTTTATCACAACTTAATGATCAAGGATCTGAAGTTGTGATAGGTTATGCTAGCCGAACCTTAAGCAAGGCTGAAAGACGTTACTGTGTAACAAGAAAAGAACTCCTAGCAGTTGTAAACTTTGTAAAACATTATAAACACTATCTTTACGGGAGGAGATTCGTAGTTAGGACCGATCATGGCTCCTTACGCTGGCTTATGCAGTTCAAAAATCCAGAGGGTCAGTTAGCTCGCTGGTTAGAAGTCCTTAGTGAGTATGAAATACAAATAGTACATCGTCCAGGTGTTCAACATAGAAATGCCGATGCTCTAAGTCGAATACCCTGTAAACAGTGTGGTTATTTTTCCAACTGGGACGAAACACATGAGAAAACGGAAGCAAGTGTCTGCGTTTTAACGGACACCTCAGACGAATATAAGGAGGATCAATCCCATCTCGAAGAATTACAAAACAATGACAAAGATCTGCTTTACATAAAGAATTGTTTACGAAATCAAAGACGTCCCATGTTTAGTGAAGTATCGGGTAAGGGTTTTGTTGTTCGATATCTCCAGTGATGAGGATGATGATGATCTAGAACTTGTTGATAAACCAAGTGAACTTATTGTTAGTCAGCCAAAGAAGCCTGTAGACGAAATAGATGACAGTGTGAACATGGGAAGAATTTTCAGGAAGAAAACAGATCCCATGCCTATAATTGCACCAAAGAAAAGGAAAACAACTACAGTACAGGATCTAAAAACAAAACTTATCAGGACAATGCCTGGTATAACCAGTATTAATACAGCGACTCTGGGATCGGATAAAATACCTCACAGATGTCAGTGTACTTGTAATCTAGATGATATAAAGACTGTATACGTCAAGACAATTACAAAGTATCTGAAAGATGGCAAACAAGTGAAAGTTGTTGAAAAGAAGGTTCCTAAGTAAATAGCGAAGAATTTGTTATATCATGATTTCAAAGTTTAATTTGACTTTGATTATTATATGATTGTGTTGCTACATTGTGTTTATTTTTATTCAGTCAAAAGAAATGACTGAAATAAATCATACAATACTGCCATGTTTTTTTTGTGTTTTTTGTGTTTTTATTATTGAAAGTCCGTCGGATGGGGACGTTAAATCCGAGGCCCCATGTACAGGCACATGTCACGCCCTGTGCATGTAAAAGACCCCTCCTGCAGATTTCGTTAAGAGTAGGCTCCTTGGGGCCGCTGCAGAGGCAAAATTTGTTAGGGACCTTTTAAATTTTCTTTGGCAGTGACACTCAAAATTACAGATGTTAATAGGAAAGATGTTATTGTTGGAAACAGGGATATTTTGAAGTAAGTTTTAAAAAGTTTTAATCGGACAAAAAGGAGAAATATACTGTGAATAGTGTTTGTTCATAAGAAGAAAGTTCAATATGTTTGATATGGCTGACAGGAATTAGGACATATGTAGACTTTGTTTCTACGGGTTGTGCCTTGTGATGTCATCAGTTAAGACCTGATGGACAAAAGGGTAGCCTGACGTTGTGGTCAGAAGATATGTCCAATGGAAATAGTGACTGCACTATGGTAAGAGTTTGGGTATGAAAAATGACCAATTTGATAGATGTTTTATCAGCATGTCAGATGTATTCAAGGAGTCATGCGAGGACGCATGATTTTTGAGGCGTGGGTAGTGTAACAAAAATTGGTCATAGTTTATTTATTTCGATGTGAAATTCCAGTTGTCTTTCCTTATTAATTGTGCTTCTATATGTATACAAGTTTCTCCATAGTTGGAGCACCATCTATTACTAAAAACACCCCTAAAATTGGTATAGTCTTGATTTTCACCCCTTCACGTATAATGGACCGTTCCATATGGTAGTATATAAGCCAGCTCAAGACAGAGAAACTTTGTCAGTTTTATGTGGACCATTGAAGAGTGAACTTCTAGGATTAAATATTCCAACTGGTAAGTAGAGTGGCTTTAGTGATTCAAAGGATATAAATTATAGTGTTTGGATTTATATGTGAATATTTCGAATAGTGATTGTGTTATAAAGTGAACTTATATAATAAGTTATTGTACAGTGAAAGTACAAAGTGTATACTTGCTTGTGTTGCAAGTTGTTATATTGTGGAAGTGTTTAAGTGAAAGTGCACTGTGTTTAATCTTACCAGTTTGGAATATATTCATTTTGTTCGGATTCATAGTGATAATTAGTGTGTGAGTTGAGCTGTGTTCATATACATTCCTTGTGCATTGAAGCATTGTGCAAGTGTTATTGTGTCACTGTGTTATAGTGGTTTATTGAATATTCAAAGGTGATATTACAAATTGGTGAATATTGTTAATAGATGTTGTATATATGTGATAATGTGTTTATACGTTTTGTGTGATATAAATTGATGCATGTTGCATAGTAATCCGTTGGTGACATTGTGTAATTAAGTGTCTGATGCATGTTGCATAGTGATATATTAGTGACATTGTGAATACTCAGGCTTAATACATGTTGCAAAGTGATTGCATAGTGACATTGTGTGTATATATTCTATAATAAGGCATTGTGTTTATACAAAGTGAATGAGGAACTTCACCTTGTAATTTAGTTTATGTGCATTGTGTAGCTTATATATTTGACATTGTGAATTCATTTAAGGGTGTGTTAATTGTTTTAAATAGGACAACTTGTTGTGGTGCAAATTTAGGTTGAACACTTGAAATCCTGATTTATTCAGATACGGATCCATTGATCGCCCGGTTACACGTTACAGTGTGCATGTGGTCGAGGTTTAGATTTTTATTAATATTTGCATACTAAGTACATGTAGTTTGCCATTTTTGGGGTATAAGCGGTTAAATGTTATAGTTATTTCAAAATAACACTTTGCATCTGCGGGTGAATCCATTGTGTCTCCCAGACACAATAAAATCTCAAAGAAAGTCCTACATTGACTTTGTTATAATACAGTGACTTCAGAGCAGAGTGGGGGGGGCATCATTGATCTAGTTATCAGATTGAGTTTTCAATTATAAAAATAGTCAAATATTTGCATTGAAGTTTCAGATCCGAGAGAAGATATTCATGAAAATTGTCCGAAATCACTAAAGACATATTATGGTCATATGCATGTTCTCTATGCTTTTAGAAATGAAATGAAAATATTTTTCCACTATTCCTGGATAGTTCCGTTAGAATTTGGTAAGATTTTCCTTTTATTGAGGCGAAATTATGATTTGACACAGGAACTTTATGCAGCCATGTTTTCCATCTAAACAAGATTTATTTAAAGTGTGAAATATTTGAACAAGGTCTCCACATCATTCGACCTCGAAAGTTTCAAAATATTTCTCTTGGTTTTCTCTTTAGCTGCTGAGAGAAATATTTAAAAACAAAAAAAACAAAAAAAAACAATGGGAAAATCAGAATCATTTTATGACGAATTAGGGAATGCTGGCAAGTTTGATGTTTCGGCTTTCAAACTTTTGTATCTGGGCATCACTAGTAAATCTTGTGTGTATACAATGCACTTCTGGCGTATTAAAATTTTCAACTTGTTGCCTTTTGTTGGTTGTTGTTCGTGTATTTCTTTGTCAATTGAATTCTCCAATTTATTTATATTGTAGTCCTGTAGTGTTGAGTTGTCATCTTAATGTTATATTATACATGGCTATAAAAGGGGAGGTTTGGCATGCCACAAAACCAGGTTCAACCCGCCATTTTTTTCTTTAAAAATGTCCTGTACCAAGTCAGGAATATTGCCATTGTTTGTTATAGTTCGTTTCTGTATGTGTTACATTTTAACGTTGCGTCGTTTGTTTTCTCTTATTTTTTAGTGTAAATTCACATTGCGATAAGACGTGTCACGGTACTTGTCTATCCCAAATTCATGATGTTATATTTGTTATTCTCTGTGTGTGTTACATTGTAGTGTTGTGTCGTTGTTCTCCTCTTATATTTAATGCGTTTCTCTCAGTTTTAGTTTGTTACCCCGATTTTGTTTTTTGTCCATGGATTAATGAGTTTGAACATCGGTATACTACTGTTGCCTTTATTGATCACTGATTAAACGACAACGCCAGCACACGACTGAGTTCGACCACTTTTATTAGCATCCAACTTTTAATTACTCCTTTTCGTTGCAATCAGTGGAGCAATATAATTTTCATGACAGTTGTCGTTTTACATGTGTTCTAGAATATATTTTCATTTTCTTTAAAAAAAAATAAGGTTATTCGGATGATTATATTACAGGACAAGCGCAATAATGGAAAAGGACAGAGGAGCATATGCCCGTAAACGCAAGGATTCGGGGAGGGTTGTGGTGAATCTGTGTGCCGCTGTACTATTCTCGGTCAAATTCAGTCTTCAAAAATAGTTGTAAACACTCAGGGTCGGACGAGTTTTAGCGTTGAAGTCGAATAGAATGCCATAAAATACATGATTGATTGCTTTGCTGAACATCGAGTGGCAATTATTTTACTTATTATATAATTAAATACAAGACGTTTAAATCATTAACACTGGTTACACAAGGTGTGTTCTGTCGTGGAGGTAGACAGTGACGAAGGGAGGGAAACTTGCCGGTATAAGTATAAAAGTAAACAAAAGATGATACCCACACTGATCTCCGTTTTGTTTTGTTTTTTCTTGGATGCAAAAATTAGCAAGGTATTTTAAATTGATTGATAAACAGTACACATGCTTTTTTCTAATTTTTTCAATACTAGTATCAATAAAATCTTTGGCTCAAGTTTTCTCTAAAACATAAAAATTCATATAAAAACAGATAAAGATTAGAATGAGAAAATAAAAAACTTACCCATCTATTCTCAATGAAATCGATTTATAACTTCCGAGAATTTATTTTTTTTTCTGTTTTTTTTTGTCATGCGAATTAACAGCAAGTATTACCAAAAATCACTTCTATCTTGTGATTCTCTTAATTTATCTTCAAATTGATATTTCATTTGGAAAACACCTAATAGGGGATCTTCTCAAAATAATAACTGTAAGTGTAATGTGTTGCTTATTAATATTTGTAAAGAGCCAAGTTGGTATATTTAAATCGTTTACATCTGTTTCTTTATGCTATATATATATACAAGTTTATTGAAGGTGCATAATTTAAGATTTATGATTTTCACCTAAGTAATAGTATGAAGCTACGATATATTTGTAAAACCTTTAGATTAAAGACAGTCGACGGTGATAGATGCACATACATGTGGATAGGTTATTTTTGTGCATAATCGAAAATCAAGTCGAAAAAATATCTACAGATAGGCAAATTATTATCTTTTTAAAAGCATCAATTTGCTTCAATGCGGACCACGGCGACAGTGTGTTTTGGAATGATCTTGGAAATCCTTACCGCACATACCGAAGTCAGGTTAATTTTTTCAAACCATAAATCGTACTTTTACTTCGAATATTCAGTCCAATTTAAAGTAAGATCAAAAGTCTAACTTAATACCACAACGTTATGTTTAAAACACAGGAACATTGAGTATATAATAGTTTAGCCTGTAAGTTTGTGTCTAGTTTGAGATTGTCCCCAAAACTAAAAATAAGTTTTCTGGATGGACAATATTTTTAGTTGCAGTGTATCGAATATCTTTTGGATAAGAGCCAGAAATTTCTATTTTTAGTTGCAGTGTATCGAATGTCTTTTGGATAAGAGCCAGAAATTCCTATTTTTAGTTGCATTGTATCGAATGTCTTTTGGATAACAGCCAGAAATTCCTATTTTTAGTTGCAGGGTATCGAATGTCTTTTGGATAACAGCCAGAAATTCCTATTTTTAGTTGCAGTGTATCGAATGTCTTTTGGATAAGAGCCAGAAATTTCTATTTTTAGTTGCATTGTATCGAATGTCTTTTGGATAACAGCCAGAAATTCCTATTTTTAGTTGCATTGTATCGAATGTCTTTTGGATAACAGCCAGAAATTCCTATTTTTAGTTGCAGGGTATCGAATGTCTTTTGGATAACAGCCAGAAATTCCTATTTTTAGTTGCATTGTATCGAACGTTTTTTGGATAACAGCCAGAAATTCCTATTTTTAGTTGCAGGGTATCGAATGTCTTTTGGATAACAGCCAGAAATTCCTATTTTTAGTTGCAGTGTATCGAATGTCTTTTGGATAACAGCCAGAAATTCCTATTTTTAGTTGCATTGTATCGAATGTCTTTTGGATAACAGCCAGAAATTCCTATTTATAGTTGCATTGTATCGAATGTCTTTTGGATAACAGCCAGAAATTCCTATTTTTAGTTGCAGGGTATCGAATGTCTTTTGGATAACAGCCAGAAATTCCTATTTTTAGTTGCAGTGTATCGAATGTCTTTTGGATAACAGCCAGAAATTCCTATTTTTAGTTGCATTGTATCGAATGTCTTTTGGATAACAGCCAGAAATTCCTATTTTTAGTTGCATTGTATCGAATGTCTTTTGGATAACAGCCAGAAATTTCTATTTTTAGTTGCATTGTATCGAATGTCTTTTGGATAACAGCCAGAAATTCCTATTTTTAGTTGCATTGTATCGAATGTCTTTTGGATAACAGCCAGAAATTCCTATTTTTAGTTGCATTGTATCGAATGTCTTTTGGATAAGAGCCAGA
Organism: Mytilus galloprovincialis; assembly: GCF_965363235.1. Lineage (NCBI taxonomy): Eukaryota > Metazoa > Mollusca > Bivalvia > Mytilida > Mytilidae > Mytilus > Mytilus galloprovincialis. The sequence continues at coordinate 1,898,307 of NC_134846.1, read as the reverse complement.
AATTTCTATTTTTAGTTGCATTGTATCGAATGTCTTTTGGATAACAGCCAGAAATTCCTATTTTTAGTTGCAGGGTATCGAATGTCTTTTGGATAAGAGCCAGAAATTCCTTTTATTGACAGATGAACATGACCTTGCAAAAAATCAACTTAAATTTAAATCTTTATCTAGAGTCGGTGGATAAATGTATAACATACACATATATAGAGGTATTTAAAAAGATACAGCACATAGTTACACATTTTACACAAACATAAGACATAACAGGTGGGTTGGGTTTAGATCGAGTTCGTTTTTCTCTATAAAGGATAATATGTCCTGCTCTTCATTTGCTATATGGCAAAAAACAAAATGGTACACAGCAAAATGTAGTAGAAAGCAAATAAAGATCGGGAAATATATGTCCATATAGAGACCGACAAGTTCGGTATTATTGAACTGTGTTGGTGTACCTCACGGGGGGTTGGGGGGAGGGGGCGTTTAATTCCTATTATTGGGTATACGGGGATGTGCCTAAACTATGGGTCATAATTTTGCGAGATTTTATATAGAAATGACCCTCCTTTTTAATGACATCCTATATTAAAATGCATTTACTTTTTTGGATTCGAGCGTCACTGATGAGTCTTTTGTAGACCGTCGAAACGCGCGTATGGCGTATATACAAAATTTAGTCTTGGCATCTATGAGGAGTTTATTTACAACCACTTGGTCGATGCCACTGCTGTTGGAGATTTATTTCCCCGAGGGTATCACAAGCCCAGTAGTCAGCACTTTTTGTGCTGACATGAATTATCATTGATATTGTTATATTTATGAATTAAATCTATGATGAGGATATTTACGATGAGTTTATTTACGTTTGATAACTATATATTGATTTGGGGTATGATCTACATATCATAAATAAATATGCTATTGCGAATCTTACATTATTAATGGTCAATTATTATATTAAATTAAATCAATTCATTTGAAAGTTCACCTTTCAAATAAGTTCCCAAATGAATCCTGGAAATATATAAATATAGGTCATTCTTTCCTAAATATTTATATTAACTATAGGTACTGAATTTCAGTGAATGTTATATTAAAATGGGTACGTTTGTTTAGGCAAAAATGGCGCCCTTCTACCAAAAAAATATCGAAGTTAACCCCCCCAGCCTTTTCCGTGCTGTACCTAATATATTCAAAAATATACCTGCTGGTTTTTGAAAGGTTCGATTTGTTTTTCAATTTTATTAAAGAATTATTGTTATTATCATGTACATAAATTTAATGTAATCATTCAATTCAACTTTGGGCACTGTGATTAACAATACAATACGCAGTGGTTTTCTGGATTTACCTTCACCAAGAACACCCAAAGCCGATATTTGACATTCCAGGATGTATGAGAACAGAAACAGTTATTTATTACCAAAAAAGGACCTAAAAATATAGCCAGTTCGATCGAAGATCAACTTTGCCTCAAGGAGTTGAAACCTTATATTTTCTAGTAATTTCAAAATTTATTAATTGGTAATTTTGAAAAAGGTTTGTTAAAAATCATGGCAGTAACGAAGTACTATCTACTCAGTGAACTGATGATTCCCTCAGGGACTGGTAGTCCACTTGCAGAAGTATCGACCCTGTGCTGTAAAATAGGAAGACAACACGTTATAAATGTCATATGCCTCTGACGCGCCTTTCTGGATTTATCTTAACTTACTTATCCTAGACTGATTAAATGAGATATTATTATGTGCATAATTATGCGGAAGACATCAAAATTCAATTAGTACATTTGAGGTCTGGAGCTGGCATGTCAGAAACTGCTGGTAGGCCTTTTTTAATTTATGTATCATTGTCATTTTGTTTCTAAAGCTTCTTTTGTTAGCTATTCTGACATCGGACTCGAACTTCTTTTGAACTGATATTTACTGTGTGTATTGCTGTGTGTTTATTTATGCTAGATTAGCTAGGGTTGAGATATTACTCAGAATGTTTAACCCGGCTGCATTTTTGCGCCTATCCCTAGTCAGGACCGGGCTCCTTGCTTTTGCTAGGCTTGTGTGTTTTTTTTAAATTTTAGTGCAGGACTAAACTTAAAATCTAATATTTATAACGAATATTTGTTAAAGTATTCGGCGTTTTGTATTTGCGCCGATCTGCATTTCATTTGCGCTGATTTTTGTTTTCATTTCCGTCGATTTTTTACAGGTAAATTACGGGTTAATTGCAGGTGAATAGATATAAGAAGATGTGGTATGAGTGCAAATGAGACAACTCTTCATCCAAGTCATGTTATTTTTCATTTATCATTATAGACCTCTTCCGTTAGCCAGTTGTACAATATATGGAATTTCACATACTTTAAAATCAAGAAGTAAAAACCTTAGATATATATAAAAGCACTCTGGTTTAAACTAAAATGACAAATTGAAAATCTATTTCATAGATTTCTTTTAACTTGTACTAAAGTTATAGTGCGAAAACCAAATGTCTTCGGACGACGACGACGACGACGCCAACGTCATACCAATATACGAACAAAAAAATCAATTTTTGCGGTCGTATAATAAAAATTAATTCAAACCTATGTTTATAACCAGATTTTACCACTATATCTTCACGGTATAATGGTACAAGTCCAAGTATTAAATTACCTGGAAATCCAATTAGGAGCAAATATAAAATCGGCGCAAATGAAAAAATGAAATGAAATCGGCGCAAATGAAAAAATGAAATGAAATCGGCGCAAATGAAAGAATGAAAATTTTCAAAATCGGCGCAAATGTCATACGCCCAAAGTATTATCTGAGAAAATAGGTCTTAATTTTCATTTTTAATTAAAGTCATATGAAACGAGTGACTAGTGAAAAATAATGTTTATCCAATTCTTGAACCATCATAAACTTATTCTTCTGTGCACGATTTTATCATTTTTTTACGGAAATATATCATATAATCGTCAATTTTTTTTCTCTCTGCCTTTGCTAGGCTTGTGTGTTTTTTTTAAATTTTAGTGCAGGACTAAACTTAAAATCTAATATTTATAACGAATATTTGTTAAAGTATTCGGCGTTTTGTATTTGCGCTGATCTGCATTTCATTTGCGCTGATTTTTGTTTTCATTTCCGCTGATTTTTTACAGGTAAATTACGGGTTAATTACAGGTGAATAGATATAAGAAGATGTGGTATGGGTGCAAATGAGACAACTCTTCATCCAATTCATGTTATTTTTCATTTATCATTATAGACCTCTTCCGTTAGCCAGTTGTACAATATATGGAATTTCACATACTTTAAAATCAAGAAGTAAAAACCTTAGATATATATAAAAGCACTCTGGTTTAAACTAAAATGACAAATTGAAAATCTATTTCATAGATTTCTTTTAACTTGTACTAAAGTTATAGTGCGAAAACCAAATGTCTTCGGACGACGACGACGACGACGCCAACGTCATACCAATATACGAACAAAAAAATCAATTTTTGCGGTCTTATAATAAAAATTAATTCAAACCTATGTTTATAACCAGATTTTACCACTATATCTTCACGGTATAATAGTACAAGTCCAAGTATTAAATTACCTGGAAATCCAATTAGGAGCAAATATAAAATCGGCGAAAATGAAAAAATGAAATGAAATCGGCGCAAATGAAAGAATGAAAATTTTCAAAATCGGCGCAAATGTCATACGCCCAAAGTATTATCTGAGAAAATAGGTCTTAATTTTCATTTTTAATTAAAGTCATATGAAACGAGTGACTAGTGAAAAATAATGTTTATCCAATTCTTGAACCATCATAAACTTATTCTTCTGTGCACGATTTTATCATTTTTTACGGAAATATATCATATAATCGTCAATTTTTTTTCTCTCTGTCTGTTATGATTTAACAAATATGGCAGCTCATTAAATGCCGTGTTTTAACTCCGAAGTTTTCCGATTGCCACCTTATAGTAAACAATAAACAAAATGAATGGATACTGAGCACGTGTTTAACATGTACAATCATTTATTAGTTTATTTCAGTGACATATCCATGCGTATTGCGTATTGCGATAACCGGATTCTTACGAGGAGGTTCACGCTACATCACTTTGCATACGGAAAATATGTCGGCGAATTGCTGCATAGAAACAAGCAATTAAAAAAAGTAAACTTCTTCTAAATGTGGACAAATTAAAGAATTTTCTTCAGTAAAAAGTATATGTACAGAAGTTTAATTATGAAAACTATCCATTTTGTTTATCAGGTAAAGATCTATCTGCCCTGAAATTTTTAGACGAATCGGACAACCGGTTGTTGGGTTGCTGCCCTTGAATTGGCAATTTAAAGGAATGTATACCGATGCTTATACTAGATCATTTTACAGGACCGAGTACATGTATTGCAATTTGTAGTTATTCCCCTTTGTCCATATTTATGTATTATGTGCTGTCTAATTGGTGATTGCTTTACGCCGAATCAGCACAAAAAGATCGCGGCGATCTAGGACAAGATTGGTTATATACTAGTACTATAGTATAGACTTATAAAGACAACTAAAGTTCTGTGTTTACACTTTGATGTTCTTTCTTGTGAATTTAAGACTTAAATTTTCGACCAAAAATCAAGCAAATGTTTTTTGTTTTTTTTTAATTATCAAAACAGTAACGGTTTTAAATGTTGATTGATTTGCGGGAACCTCAAATGAACGCTGTACCTGTTACGGTTTCATTCTAGCGGTCCGAGTTCGATTAAAAAAAATATAGACTTGCTGCAGAGACAATGGCATCTTCACTTATAAAACATTGACCGGCAGATGTTATCGCAATCTAGGACTTCTCGAATTTTTTCGACAATTTGTGTTGTTTATTTGTAATGATGTGGGGCTGCGATATCTTTTAAGGTTTTTTATGTTGTTCTGTTAAAGGATTATAGAGTTTTAGTCAGTGAGAATAGTAGAAATCAGAATGTCTTCAAATGGTCTATAAATAGCTCTAAATCGCCGATAGCACAGAAAAAATATTGGAGGTTCTTAGAGTAACTATACGTTTTTCTATTTATTCCGAAAATCATTACTTCTGATAAAACTACATATATACAAAGTACAGTTTTTATCAATCTGATAAAATTACAGATTATGTGCTTTATCACATGATCCGTATTGGTATGCCACTGGAACTGAAATTGGTGGTGGTGGGGGTGGGGGCTATTTTGAACCCTTGTCTGTCCGTCCTTCCATCTGTTCGTCCATCCGTCCCATTATGGGCATATAGTTATTCCGCATAACTTCTCGTATAGTTTGAATTCTACATATATATTGAAGGTGTGCATGTGGTCAGGGTTTTGATTTTTATTAATATTTGCTCTTGGGAGATAATTGAACTTTGTCAATTTTTGGAGTATTTACTTGCATAGTAAGAGGAGCGTGTCCAGATAACTTCTCCTACAGTTGGACTTCTAGGTAGTTTTCAATTTGCTGTCTGTTTGTACATATATTGAAGGTGTACTAGTGGTCAAGGTTTTTTTTTATTAATTTTTGAATACTTTGTCATTTTTGGGGTATAAGCGGTTAAATGTTATAGTAACTTTAAAATAAAACTCTGCATCTGCGAGGGCATCCCAGGCACATAATATCTCAAAGAAAGTCCTACTTTGACTTTGTAATAATACAGTGACTTCAGAGTGGAGTGCGAAGGCATCACTTTATCTAGTTATCAGATTGAGTTTTCGATTATAAAAATAGTCAAATATTTGCATTGATGTTTCAGATCCGAGAGAAGACATTCATGAAAATTGTCCGAAATCACTAAAGACATATTGTGGCCAATGCATGTTCTCTATGCTTTTAGAAATAAAATGAAACTATTTTGCCATTCCTGGATAGTTCCGTTATAATTTGGTAAGACATTCCATTTATGGAGGCGAAACTATGATTTGACACAGGATCTTTATGCAGCCATGTTTTCCATCTAAACAAGATTTATTTAAAGTGTGAAATATTTGAACAAGGTCTTCACATCATTCGACCTCGAAAATTTCAAAATATTTCTCTTGGTTTTCTCTTTAGTTGCTGAGAGACATATTTAAAAAAACAACCAATGGGAACAGAAGAATCAGAATCATTTTATGACGAATTTAATTACGGAATGCTGGCAAGTTTGATCACTGATTAAACGACAACGCCAGCACACGACTGAGTTCAACCACTTTTACTTAGCATCAAACTTTTAATTACTCCTTTTCGTTGCAATCAGTGGAGCAATATAACATTCATGACAGTTGTCGTTTTACATATGTTCTAGAATATATTTTCATTTTCTTATAAAATTATTACGTTATTTGGATGATTACATTACAGGACAGGCGCAATAACGGAAGAGGGACGGAGGAGCATATGCCCGTAAACGCAAGGATTCGGGGAGGGGTTGTGGTGAATCTGTATGCCGCTGTACTATTTTCGGTCAAATTCAGTCTTCAAAAATAGTTGTAAACACTCAGGGTCCGACGAGTTTTAGCGTTGAAGTCCAAAAGAATGCCATAAAATACATGATTGATTGCTTTGCTGAACATCTAGTGGCAATTATTTTATCTATTATATAATTAAATACAAGACGTCTAAATCATTAACACTGGTTACACTAGGTATGTTCTGTCGTGGAAGTAGACAGTGACGAAGGGAGGGAAACTTCCCGGTATAAGTATAAAAGTAAACAAACGATGATACCCACACTGATCTCCGTTTTGTTTTGTTTTTTCTTGGATGCAAAAATTAGCAAGGTATTTTAAATTGATTGTTAAACAGTACACATGGTTTGTTTTTTTCAATATTAGTATCAATAAATTATTTGGCTCAAGTTTTCTCTAAACCATAAAAATTCATATAAAAACAGATAAAGATTAGAATGAGAAAATAAAAAACTTACCCATTTATTTTCAATGAAATCGATTTATAACTTCCGAGGATTTATTTTTTTTTCTGTTTTTTTTTTTTGTCATGCGAATTAACAGCAAGTATTACCAAAAATCACTTCTATCTTGTGATTCTCTTAATTTATCTTCAAATTGATATTTCATTTGGAAAACACCTAATAGGGGATCTTCTCAAAATAATAACTGTAAGTGTAATGTGTTGCTTATTAATATTTGTAAAGAGCCAAGTTGGTATATTTAAATCGTTTACATCTGTTTCTTTATGCTATATATATATATACAAGTTTATTGAAGGTGCATAATTTAAGATTTATGATTTTCACCTAAGTAATAGTATGAAGCTACGATATATTTGTAAAACCTTTAGATTAAAGACAGTCGACGGTGATAGATGCATATACATGTGGATAGGTTATTTTTGTGCATAATCGAAAATCAAGTCGAAAAAATATCTACAGATAGGCAAATTATTATCTTTTTAAAAGCATCAATTTGCTTCACTGCGGACCACGGCGACAGTGTGTTTTTGGAATGATCTTGAAAATCCTTGCCGCACATACCGAAGTCAGGTTAATTTTTTCAAACCATAAATCGTACTTTTACTTCGAATATTCAGTCTGTTACGGCCAGAAATCGCCTTTAAATTGTAGCCAACAAAAGACACAAATCAATAATAAAATTTAACAATATTTATTATACAAAAGTTTACAAGAAGTATTACACAAATATTACTGTCAACTTAACTGTCAAAATATGAGTCCAATCTTTTATCTTTGTCTGTATCCAGATATCTTTCGGAATCCAATCTGAATATTACGTTCACTACTACGGTCACAATCCAGTATGATATTGTTTGTAGAATTAAAGTGTCAATCCAAATGCTGTGAATACTAATGTCTATCAATGTCTATGTCCAAGTTTAATTATGAGAGTTTAACTTTAGTGTCTGTATATATATAGTTTTCATGGAAGATTCTAGAACAGTCTATAATGGAACATCCTAGAAAGTTACAACAGAAGTTTCTAGTAAAATGTAGAAGTTTATATAACCCATCTTTTATTAGGATCATTCTGGAAAGTTCCAATCATTCTGTAATTGTTCCAGAGATTTCTAAACTGTGCAGTTCTAAGATTATTCTGTAAATAACTATCAGGCCACACAACACAAATCAGGCCAACATAAATAAATACAATAATTACAATATCATAACACCTCCCCCCTTAAAAGAAGTTTTAGTGTAACAAAAACTTATCATGAATAAAATGAACAAAAATACATAGTATATACAAAGTGTTTTAATAAGCTCTAGATAAAGCATCTGCTATTACATTATCTTTACCCTTAATATGTTTTACAATTACATCATATTCCTGTAACAATAAACTCCACCTAGTCAACCTCTGATTCTTGTTTCTCATTTTATGTATGAAGGTGAGAGGATTATGATCAGTACAAACAAGAATAGGATATACAGTGGGATTCAAATATACATCAAAATGTTGAAGTGCTGACAACATTGCAAAACACTCTTTTTCAATAGTTGAATAATTTTTCTGATGTTTATCTAATTTCTTAGAAAAATATGATATAGGTTTCTCAACATTATCATCTGTCTCTTGATATAAAACAGCTCCTATTCCTACATCGCTTGCATCAACGGCAAGTTTAAATTGTTTTTCAAAGTCTGGAGTAATCAGAACTGGACTATTAATTAAAAGTGATTTGCTATTTTCAAAAGCTTTTTGACAATTTCCGCTCCAGATAAATTTAGAATCTTTCCGTAAAAGATGAGTCAGTGGTTGAACCACAGTAGCAAAATTTGAACAAAATTTTCTGTAAAATCCAATCATGCCTAAATATCTCATAAGTTGTTTTCTATTTGTAGGAGGAGGAAATTTGGAAATGGCTTCTACTTTAGCCATAATAGGTTTTACTTGACCTTGGCCAACTGTATGCCCTAAATAATCAACAGTGGCCTGACAAAATTCACTTTTACCAAGATTAACAGTCAAATTTGATTGTGACAGTCTATCAAAAGTATCATACAAATGTGTTAAATGCTGTTCCCAGCTATCACTACATACAATCAGATCATCAATATAAGCATAACAACAGTTTAAATCTTTTATAACATTATTGATCATTCTTTGAAATGTAGCTGGTGCACTTTTCATGCCAAATGGCATTACAGTATATTGAAATAAGCCATCTGGTGTAACAAAAGCTGATATTTCACGAGCTCTCTGTGTCAATGGAACTTGCCAATAACCTTTCAATAAATCAAATTTGCTCACAAATTTTGCTTGACCAATATTGTCAATACAATCGTTTATCCTTGGAATCGGATAGGAATCAGATTTTGAGACTGAATTTACTTTTCTGAAATCAGTCACGAAACGAAAAGTTTTATCTGGTTTTGGCACAAGGAGACAAGGAGAGCTCCATTCACTGTTACTCGGCTCAATAATATCATTGTCAAGCATATATTTAATTTCTTTTCTCATAACTTCAAGTTTGAGTGGATTGAGCCTGTAAGGATGTTGCTTAATTGGAGAAGCATCTCCGACATCAACATCATGACAAACAGCAGTGGTTTTGTTTGGCACATCTGGAAAAAGATTTTTAAAAGAAAATACCAAAGTTTTTATTTCTTCTCTACGATCAAAAGACAGATGTGCAAGTTTTGAATCTAAATTTGACAAAATTTCAGAATTTTTCAATCTAACTGTCTCTTCCATAGTTTTACAACTAAAAGTTGGTTCAATTACATCTGGTTTGTCATGATTGTTCTCAAAGTTAACCATGCCTAAAGTGGCAACTGGTTTACTATCACATAGTACATTAGTACGCTCAAAATATGGTTTTAACATATTAATATGACACACTCTATTTTGTTTGCGCCGACCTGGAGTTTTTACAATATAATTCAAATCATTAATTTTATTCTCTATTGTATAAGGACCACAATATTTAGCCTGTAAAGGATGTCCAGGGACAGGCAGAAATACAAGTACCTTATCACCAGGCTCAAAAACTCTGTCCCTGGCAGCTTTATCATACCATATTTTCATCTTGTTCTGTACATTTTTTAAGTTTTTCTGAGCAATTTGACAAGCAGTATACAATTTTTCTTTAAATCTAGATACATAGTCTAAAAGATTCAAGTCAGTATGTTCAGTAAGCCACTTTTCCTTAATCAATTTTAACGGTCCCCTTACAGTATGACCAAATACCAACTCAAAGGGACTAAATCCAAGGGATTCTTGAACAGCCTCTCGAACCGCAAAGAGTAGAAAGTGAACTCCATCATCCCAGTCTCTGTCAAATTGAAGACAAAAAGTTCTAATCATGTTCTTCAATGTTTGATGAAAACGTTCTAAGGCACCTTGAGATTCTGGATGATAAGCACTTGATCTGTACTGAGCAATCCCTAACTGGTATACGACTTGCTGAAATAAACCTGACATGAAATTTGATCCCTGGTCGGACTGTATAGACTTAGGAAGTCCTACTAATGTGAAAAATTTGATCAAAGCTTTGACGATAGTAGGTGTCTTGATATTTCTGAGCGGAATAGCTTCAGGAAAGCGGGTAGATGTACACATGATTGTCAATAAATATGCATTTCCAGTCTTGGTCTTTGGTAAAGGTCCAACACAGTCAATTAGAACTCTGCTGAAAGGTTCGTCAAAGGCTGGAATAGGCAGAAGTGGTGCTGGTGGTATTTTCTGGTTAGGTTTACCAACAACCTGGCATATATGGCATGATTTGCAGTATTCTGCGACATCATTTCTAAGTCTGGGCCAGTAGAAATGTTGCAATATTTTTAGGCAAGTCTTCCTTATACCTAAGTGCCCAGCCAAGGGGGTGTCATGGGCAAGACCAATAATTTCTTGTCTATAAACTTTAGGCACCACCACTTGGTATAGCACTCTCCATTCCTCCTCTGGGGTAGCATCAGGAGGCCTCCACTTCCTCATTAAAATACTGTCCTGATGGTAATAGCATTCGGCCACTTTGTCTGCTTTCTCCTGTGGTTGAGCCCTCTGGCTGAGCTGAAGAACCTCAGGGTCTTTATGTTGTTCTTCGAGTAAATTATTTCGGTCTAATGAATGGCTGTTTACATCTGGCCATGGCATAATAACATTTTTGTTAACACTAGGTGGTTTTATAATAGCCTTTTCTGAGTTACCAGGATCTTCAATATCAGCTATAAAAGTGTCAGAAAGGTCCATGTAATCAAACTGGTCTTCTTGCAAATTCTCATCTTGTTGTTTTCTAGCCATCGCCCTAGTAACAACACAAGCTGGATACAATTCAGCATCATCTTCAGGTGATTTAACATCCACCACTGGTTCACTGGTAACAATTGGTTCAGCAACCACTTTGTTCCTAGCTAGATCATTTCCTAGTAATAATGTAACACCCTCTACAGGGAGATTAGGACGAACACCTACAATAACTGGTCCAGTTATCAAATCTGACTTCAGATAAATACGATGGAGAGGAACATCTATACAACCTAACTCTACACCTTGTAACAAAACGGAGGCACCAACAGAAGTCTTCTCGGACAAAGGCAACACACCTTCTAACAATAAAGACTGAGAAGCTCCAGTGTCCCGTAAAATTTTAATAGGCTGAAGAGTGGTATCATCAACAATAGCAACAAACCCATCAGACATAAAGGGTTTATATTCCTCCATATAATCACAAAAACTGGACTTAAAAGCCTGACTCGCAGGACATTCCAATGTACTGGTAATATAAGGTGTCGTACAAGCACTGGTCTTCGGCTTATTATCTCGTTCATTCTTCTTCTGGAGTCTAAAACAATCAGCCATCAGGTGACCAATCTTCTTACAATAAGCACAAGTCAGTGACTTCTTCTCAAAAGTATCAAATTTTGGACTAGACATATTATAACTGGACTGACTCTTATTCTGTGGAACAGGCTTACTATCAGTACGCTCAGTGCTTTGATTTTTGTAATTTCCACTGGAAGTATTAACATTTTGACTCTTGAAACTTCTTTTATGTGAAAGAGTATAATTATCTGAAATTACAGCCGCATCATGTATTGACTCAACAGTTTTGTCGTCTAAATGTGTTTTTAATTCTGAATGAACACATTGTTTAAACTCTTCTAATAACATCAATTGTCTTAGTTGATCAAAATTGTTTTTTGTTTTCTTTGAAGTAAGCCATTTATCAAATAGATCTTCTTTTTCCCGAGCAAATTCCACATAGGTTTGCGAATCAAACTTTTTATAAGATCTAAATTTCTGTCTATATGCTTCTGGTACTAGCTCATAGGCTTTCAAAATTTCCTGTTTCACAGTGTCATAATCAGAACTTTTTTCTGATGGAAGTGCGGAGTATATTTCAGCTGCCTTACCCTCAAAAACACTTTGCAGCATCGTAGTCCAATACGGCATTGGCCATTTCAAATTATTAGCAATTTTCTCAAACTGTGGAAAATATTTATCAACTGTTTTTTCACAAAATTTCGGAACCAAACGTATATTTTTTGCTGCATCAAAATAATCTGATTTCGACTGGACTTTAGTGTTGCTTTCTTCTTTGACCATTTCAATTTTTAGTTTTTCCATCTCTAGTCTTTTCCTCATTTCAAGTTCTGCCTGTTTTAACTTTAATTCATCTTGTTTCAATTTAAATTCATCTTCTTTTTCTTTTTTTATCCATTTCCAATCTTTCCTTCATTTCTAGTTCTTTTAATTTAAGTTCATGTTCTAATTCAAGCTGTTTTAATTTAAAGGCGTCAACATTTTCAACCTTAAGTTCAAGAGCCTCTTCACCTAAAATTTCTGCGTCCACTAATTTGTCTATAACCAAGTTTTTTATAATTTGTTTTCTCATAGATACTCTAAAATCTAATTTCAGATGTTTAGCATGCAACACTAATTCCTCTTTCTTTAAATTATCAAACCCCTCCAGGTCTGGCGTTTTCAAAAATTTACTGGCATCAAATGCCATTTTGTAGAATTTTGTTGGCTAGTTATAATAAAAATTACTAAACAAATTTTGAATAAGATATTTTCAGTATCCCGGACGAGCCCCCAATTTCTGTTACGGCCAGAAATCGCCTTTAAATTGTAGCCAACAAAAGACACAAATCAATAATAAAATTTAACAATATTTATTATACAAAAGTTTACAAGAAGTATTACACAAATATTACTGTCAACTTAACTGTCAAAATATGAGTCCAATCTTTTATCTTTGTCTGTATCCAGATATCTTTCGGAATCCAATCTGAATATTACGTTCACTACTACGGTCACAATCCAGTATGATATTGTTTGTAGAATTAAAGTGTCAATCCAAATGCTGTGAATACTAATGTCTATCAATGTCTATGTCCAAGTTTAATTATGAGAGTTTAACTTTAGTGTCTGTATATATATAGTTTTCATGGAAGATTCTAGAACAGTCTATAATGGAACATCCTAGAAAGTTACAACAGAAGTTTCTAGTAAAATGTAGAAGTTTATATAACCCATCTTTTATTAGGATCATTCTGGAAAGTTCCAATCATTCTGTAATTGTTCCAGAGATTTCTAAACTGCGCAGTTCTAAGATTATTCTGTAAATAACTATCAGGCCACACAACACAAATCAGGCCAACATAAATAAATACAATAATTACAATATCATAACAAGTCCAATTTAAAGTAAGATCAAAAGTCTAACTTAATACCACAACATTATGTTTAAAACACAGGAACATTGAGTATATAATAGTTTAGCCTGTAAGTTTGTGTCTAGTTTGAGATTGTCCCCAAAACTAAAAATAAGTTTTCTGGATGGAAAATATTTTTAGTTGCAGTGTATCGAATGTCTTTTGGATAAGAGCCAGAAATTTCTATTTTAGTTGCAGGTCTGAGGGTATTACAGCCAGAAATTCCTATTTTTAGTTGCAGGGTATCGAATGTCTTTTGGATAAGAGCCAGAAATTCCTATTTTAGTTGCAGGTCTGAGGGTATCGAATGTCTTTTGGATTACAGCCAGAAATTCCTATTTTTAGCTGAACAGCAGGGTATCGAATGTCTTTTGGATAAGAGCCAGAAATTCCTTTTATAGACAGATGAACATGACCTTGCAAAAAATCAACTTAAATTTAAATCTTTATCTAGAGTCGGTGGATAAATGTATAACATACACATATATAGAGGTATTTAAAAAGATACAACACATAGTTACACATTTTACACAAACATAAGACATAACAGGTGGGTTGGGTTTAGATCGAGTTCGTTTGTCTCTATAAAGGATAATATGTCCTGCTTTTCATTTGCTATATGGCAAAAAACAAAATGGTACACAGCAAAATGTAGTGGAAAGCAAATAAAGATCGGGAAATATATATATGTCCATATAGAGACCGACAAGTTCGGTATTATTGAACTGTGTTGGTGTACCTCACGGGGGGTTGGGGGAGGGGGCGTTTAATTCCTATTATTGGGTATACGGGGATGTGCCTAAAATATGGGTCATAATTTTGCGAGATTTTATATAGAAATGACCCTCCTTTTTAATGACATCCTATATTAAAATGCATTTACTTTTTTGGATTCGAGCGTCACTGATGAGTCTTTTGTAGACCGTCGAAACGCGCGTATGGCGTATATACAAAATTTAGTCTTGGCATCTATGAGGAGTTTATTTACAACCACTGGGTCGATGCCACTGCTGGTGGAGATTTATTTCCCCGAGGGTATCACAAGCCCAGTAGTCAGCACTTTTTGTGCTGACATGAATTATCATTGATATTGTTATATTTATGAATTAAATCTATGATGAGTTTATTTACGATGAGTTTATTTACGTTTGATAATTGTATATTGATTTGGGGTATGATCTACATATCATATATAAATATGCTATTGCGAATCTTACATCATTAATGGTCAATTATTATATTAAATTAAATCAATTCATTTGAAAGTTCACCTTTCAAATAAGTTCCCAAATGAACCCTGGAAATATATAAATATAGGTCATTCTTTCCTAAATATTTATATTAACTATAGGTACTGAATTTCAGTGAATGTTATATTAAAATGGGTACGTTTGTTTAGGCAAAAATGGCGCCCTTCTACCAAAATAATATTGAAGTTAACCCCCCCTTTCCGTGCTGTACCTAATATATTCAAAAATATACCTGCTGGTTTTTGAAAGGTTCGATTTTTTTTTTTCAATTTTATTAAAGAATTATTGTTATTATCATGTACATAAATTTAATGTAATCATTCAATTCAACTTTGTGCGCTGTGATTAACAATACAATACGCAGTGGTTTTCTGGATTTACCTTCACCAAGAACACCCAAAGCCGATATTTGACATTCCAGGATGTATGAGAACAGAAACAGTTATTTATTACCAAAAAAGGACCTAAAAATATAGCCAGTTCGATCGAAGATCAACTTTGCCTCAAGGAGTTGAAACCTTATATTTTCTAGTAATTTCAAAATTTATTAATTGGTAATTTTGAAAAAGGTTTGTTAAAAATCATGGCAGTAACGAAGTACTATCTACTCAGTGAACTGATGATTCCCTCAGGGACTGGTAGTCCACTTGAAGAAGTATCGACCCTGTGCTGTAAAATATGAAGACAACACGTTATAAATGTCATATGCCTCTGACGCGCCTTTCTGGATTTATCTTAACTTACTTATCATAGACTGATTAAATGAGATATTATTATGTGCATAATTATGCGGAAGACATAAAAATTCAATTAGTACATTTGAGGTCTGGAGCTGGCATGTCAGAAACTGCTGGTAGGCCTTTTTTAATTTATGTATCATTGTCATTTTGCTTCTAAAGCTTCTTTTGTTAGCTATTCTGACATCGGACTCGAACTTCTTTTGAACTGATATTTACTGTGTGTATTGCTGTGTGTTTATTTATGCTAGATTAGCTAGGGTTGAGATATTACTCAGAATGTTTAACCCGGCTGCATTTTTGCGCCTATCCCTAGTCAGGACCGGGCTCCTTGCCTTTGCTAGGCTTGTATGGTTTTTTTTTAATTTTAGTGCAGGACTAAACTTAAAATCTAATATTTATAACGAAAGTATCCGGCGTTTTGCATTTGCGCCGATCTTCATTTCATTTGCACCGATTTTTGTTTTCATTTACGCCGATTTTTTTACAGGTAAATTACGGGTTAATTACAGGTGAATAGATATAAGAAGATGTGGTATGAGTGCAAATGAGACAACTCTTCATCCAAGTCATGATATTTTTCATTTATCATTATAGACCTCTTCCGTTAGCCAGTTGTACACTATATTCACATACTTTAAAATCAAGAAGTAAAAACCTTAGATAAAAGCACTCTGGTTTAAATACTAAAATGACAAATTGAAAATCTATTTAAAGCATTCAAATCCATAAAAACGGAATACATTAAAATCATATATCTGTTCTTGCTGAGTATTTATAGGCAACAAATTTAATATATTCCTTTCTTGTGATTTCCTCTCTTCTATATTTGTTGTAATTGTCAATAACGAAGTCCATCTTTTCTTTGACTGGATTACGTTCTTATGTTTATAAAGCCGTCGATGAGTAAAAAATTAGCTCCTCGGCTCGTTTCAGTGTACAATGTGCCCATCGTGTTACAGCAACAATATGAACCAGATGCTCCGCATGGCGCAGCTTTATACGACCGCAGAGGTCGAACCCTGAACAGTTGGGGCAATTATGGACACAACATTTAAGCTTGATACAGCTCTGAATTTGGATTGTGATAAATAGTTGATACAACATAGGTTTCTGACACAGAATGAATGTGGTTTAAGAACTTAAACTTAAAAACTTAAAAATTTTAAATTGGACATTTACCTATTATGGTCCAATATCCAAAATCTAAATACATGGTTAGATTCAGCATATCAAAGAACCCAAAGAATTCAATTTTTAATGAAATCAAATAATGTTCAATTTTTTTATACCCTTTAGACCTCAATTTGGACCAATTTGATAACCGGGCCCAAATATTAAAAATCTAAATACATGGTTAGATTCAGCATATTGAAGAACCTCATATATTCGAATTTTGTTGAAATCAAACAAAGTTTAATTTTTGGACCCCGACTTGGACCAACTTGAAAACTTGGCCCATAATAAAAAATCTAAGTACATGTTTAGATTCAGCATATCAAAGAACCCCAAGAATTCATTTTTTGTTAAAATCAAACTAAGTTTAATTTTGGACCTTAATGTAGACCAATTTAAAAACAGGACCAAAAATTAAGAATCTAAATACACGGTTAGATTTGGCATATCAAAGAACCCCAATTATTCATGTTTTTATGAAATCAAACAAAGTTTAATTTTGGACCCTTTTCGCCCTAATTCCTAAACTGTTGGGACCAAAACTCCCAAAATCAATCCCAACCTTAATTCTTTTGTGGTCATAAACCTAGTGTTAAAATTTCGTAGATTTCTATTTACTTATACTAAAGTTATTGTGCAAAAACCAAGAAAAATGCTTATTTAGGACCTTTTTTGGCCCCTAATTCCTAAACTGTTGGGACCAAAACTCCCAAAATCAATCCCAACCTTTCTTTTGTGGTCATAAACCTTATGTTAAAATTTCGTAGATTTCTATTTACTTATACTAAAGTTATTGTGCGAAAACCAAGAAAACGGTTATTTGGGCCCTTTTTGGCCCCTAATTCCTAAACTGTTGGGACCAAAACTCCCAAAATCAATCCCAACCTTCTTTTGTGGTCATAAACCTTGTGTTAAAATTTCGTAGATTTCTATTTACTTATACTAAAGTTATTATTCAGGTCCAAGACTTGTCACCAAATTATAATTTTTCGTTAATGTTGTTTTTGTTTTAATAAGATATTCAATTCATACTCGAAAAAAAATATACTAGAGGAATTTCAGGTCTTCAGATTTTAAATTCTCTGTTCAAGTCCAAGTTTTAGCACCCGAAACCTATTTTTTCATTATTTGATTTTAAATTTTGAAAATTGTTATATTTTTCATTTTGCAAAAACTAAAATTGACGGAAATCCATTGAATATTTTTAAAAGAGTAATATTGAAGCTTTAATAATCGATACTATTTGTCCGGAAATATTCACAAATTCTCCGCATCGATTTTCTAGTTTTAGAAAATAATTAGTGTTGGAAACGTCATCATTTCATGTGGTCATTACGTATTTCGCATCCAATGTAAATAAAATGTCTTCAACACATGAACTAAAAGATGGTAAATTGTTTAAGTTGAAATATGTGTAAAGGAAACTGGTATTTTATCAGTTTTTTGCCAACCTAATATTTATTACTGCAACTTATCACCGGATTATACATTATGATACTTTAACAAAAGCTGTAAATGAAGATGGTCTAGTGAAAAACCTGTCTGGTCATGTTATTGTTATTTGATATAACGATAAACTGTTTACTTTAACAATCATTTCTACAAACAAGACATAAATTCCGAATAGTTTCCAAAACATATTATATAAAAGAATATTTTCCCATGAACAAAACTGACTAGAACTATCTATTCCTGATCCTAGGTATGTAGTATATATTTATATATATTATACATACATATAGTTTTCTTGTTTTGATTATAAGAGGGTATGAATAGTTTAGCATGAATGAGAGTATGAATTTGGTTTACAGATAAGACAATGATGGTCAAATAAATGAGGATTAAAAAAAAAATTATATATATATACAATGTATATATGAAAAACAGATTGAAGGTGTGATTAAATCCTCGAATTTTAATATATTAAAATTGATCACTTATTAAAAATGGGTAGGATGGATGTGTGACAAAATGAATTGGGATGGATTAAATCATTCAACTTGGGACAGGAATAACCAGATACCAAACATTCATTTCATTTCTTGTTCACTTTTCTTCACGTTCCCATATTGCTATGAAATAAAGATATAAAGGTCCAAGTTGTAAAATAAATTGATTGACAATTTGCCTCAAAAGGTAAACCGGTTTCCCGTGTAAAGTCAAGTTTATAGTGTTTTGTTGATTTTTTTTTATGAAATAAATATTGTCATGACAATTACAGGCATATGTTCAATCATTTATTTTAGAATCATAAAAAATAGGCTGAATATATCAAAATATCTATCAAATTCATCACAATGACATTTGCACAGCAACTATAAATAACCATATAAAGGTGTTGTATTCCAGCTACATGTATAAGTTCCTTAATTATATGTCATGTACATGTATAATGCAGAGTCACAAGTCATTAAAAGTTGGTAATATGATAGTCTAAGATATGTGTATGCCTGCAACATTTTGCAATACCATGTATGGAATCAGATTATTTTTGGTTAAAGATTGCATGAAATGCAATCAAAACCCTATTGTACTGGCTTCATATTTAAATCTTCCCAGATTTATCTGAATATCACTACCTTTGATATGAACAGAATATAGTGCATTGATCATAACATTACATCTTATCCATGAACATATCCAGAAATTTTTATCAATGATGTCAACTTTAAAAATTGGAGTTATCTTCCTTTGTCCAGAATTCTTGTTGATTCAACTATAACTGGTCAGTGTTTTCCCACTGATGAATTTTAGCAATCTTAACCCTTCAGTGCTTACAAGCACTTTGATTCTATTTAAATATTATATGTTTATTTTCTTTACAGTCATTAAAGATACATTAGAGAATAAAGGCACACTGGGACAGATAAAAGCCAGGATAAGAGCTGAGGTGTTCAATGCACTAAATGACGAAAGTGAAAATAAACCTCAACTTAGCAATGAAAATTTGATTATAAATGAACTCATCAGAGAGTACCTAGATTTTAACAAGTACAGATATTCATCATCAGTTTTGGTAGCTGGTTAGTACTTTACATTTAGGCCTTCATTAAAAACTTACTAAATTTTCATCCAATCAAAACATCTCCATTTACCAATATTGTTATTTGGAGAGGCATATTTAAAAAAAAAAATACAAATCCTTATATCAGACAGTCACATTCTAATGTCTTTTTAATTTTAAAAATGATTTAAAATAAAGATCTCAAATACTTTATATTTCAAAGTTCAGGGCCATACATATGTAGAGTATACATATGAAGAGTATACATATGTAATTATTCTCCTTCGTCATGTTTGTCTAGGTCAATAATATATATGAGATACACACAGTCTTCACACAACTTGACTTCTTACTTATGATAGCAACATCAACCAGCTCATCCACATAGGTAAAGATAAAAAAAAAAAAAAAAAGAAACAAGCTTTGACTTAAAATCATGTTTTAATTATAAATTTATAATGTAACTTTTTTTTCAGAGTCAGGACAACCAAATGTTCCATTAGACAGAGGATTTTTAAGCAGGGAACTGAACATCAGAGAAGACAGAAATTCTAGCTCAGTGTAAGTGTTCGTTTGTTTTTCATTTATTTTTTAAAAGTACATTTAACCTTAACATTTCATTATAACATGTTTTTGGTTTAATGCTATTCTGTCAAATCCTTTTTGGTATTGGGGCATGTTGGTTAGGAACTTGAAATTGTTGCTACAGATGTTGAATCAAACCTTCTTCCCCATAACAAGTCTATTTCAAATCCAAAATCCTCGATTACCTTCATACTTACTAGTCTAATATGAACATGATTTTGGTCTAAATGGATATATTTAGAAAGCCTGTTTCCAAAGTCACACAATCACTTATAGGCTCTTTGTCAAAATACAATTATTTTATGCATTTTTTAGATGTAAAAGCTTTAGAAAAACCTTGGCCTCAACCCATGTTTCAAAATTTTCTGTATCCAACAGGTGTCAAGGTGAAGAATGAATCGCTAGACACAAACAAATTCTGGATCAAGGGTTGAGGCTAATTAAAGAAGATTAACTGGAATAAATGAACTAAAACTGACTTTTCAACACAAATTGTTCATAATTAGGTTGTCATAACATCAAATTTTATAATGTGAGGGTAAAAAAGAAGTTTGTTAGATCAGTCAGTAGGCCCCCTTACAAAAAGTTCTGGATCTGCCACTGATATACATACAAAACTAAAATCCCAAGTAAATTTCAACAAGATGAAAATTCTACTGAGTAACCTCATTATACAACTTTTGTCTGTATTCTAAATTTTCATAGTTCACTAGCATTTGGATACAACGTAAAAATTAAAGACAAAATACAAATGACCAACCAAGAAATAGTGAACAAAACTCAAGATTCTAAGGATTGGAATTTAAATTACAATATAATTAAAGATTCTGTGGGACATACTAAAGCTTTAATCACAATAACACAGTAAAACCCAATTTGAGCATGTTGAGTTGACATGTAGTGCCAGTATACAATCCAGCATGTGTAGTTTTAATAAATTTCAACCTATATATAGCTAATGAACAGAATATAGGGATGGTTTTGCCAGTATACAATCCAGCATGTATAGTTTTAATAAATTTCAACCTAATGAACAGAATATAGGGATGGTTTTGCCAGTATACAATCCAGCATGTGTAGTTTTAATAAATTTCAACCTAATGAACAGAATATAGGGATGGTTTTGCCAGTATACAATCCAGCATGTATAGTTTTAATAAATTTCAACCTAATGAACAGAATATAGGGATGGTTTTGCCAGTATACAATCCAGCATGTGTAGTTTTAATAAATTTCAACCTAATGAACAGAATATAGGGATGGTTTTGCCAGTATACAATCCAGCATGTGTAGTTTTAATAAATTTCAACCTAAGGCCAATTAAAATTAATTGATAGATTTTCATCCCCGCCCGCCCTTCTGAAATCGCCCCGCCCCGAATTTTTTTATTTTATAAAATTTACGATTTTCGGATTTTGTTCATTCCCGTTACCGGTAACCGTTAAAATTTCGTTTCATTCAATGCTTCCTGTTTCAAATTTCGGTTTTGTACCTCGAGTAAATCTAACCAAAATGATTAAGTCGACCTTTCCGCTGCTCTATGATGATAACATCATCTTCCGAGAGTAAGGATTGATATCGAGAATGACATGAAATATTGGTGTTACGAGAAAAACGCTGTTTCCAATACTGCAAATCGCGGTATGTCACAAATTTCTGTGATTAGAAAACTGCGGACTTTTTTATTTATGCAATGACTTTGTCTCAGGAAATTTAAACTGTAAATGATACCCAAAGCACAAGATTTGTGGAAACCATTGATACAGAAAACATGATTGAATTATAGATATTGAAACACAAGCACGAACTTGTCAGATGTATGACCGTTTATTGAACTTAAAAAGTCGACTAACATACGCATTTTATTTATGCAAGACCTTTGATTTTACCCATGGCTGTCTTTTTATGTTGACAAACAGCAAATGTCCAAAACACCCAAAAAGACTCATTAAACAACAACTTTTTTTATTATTATTAAGTTCATGTTTTACATGATAATTATATTTTCATCTTGCATATAAAGTACCAACCCTATTATTTTCAACACTCTCTGAGTTTTCATTTTATTCTGTACTCATAATAATTGTGTTGCATATACCAATGCATTTGCTTCATTTTATGGTAATACAAACCATTGTTTAGAAACCAAAATACATTTTGTGTAGGTACATGTAGTCTAACTGAAGAGAGTATTTCTCACACGTTTTTGTTGTTAAGTTTTTAAAGCCGCAATTAGATATATTTATTTAAGGATTTGAAATATTATGTAAGATTCCTCATAAGCTTATTATTACACTTGCATATATGAAGAACTCGTCACAAAAGGGTTTCAAATGAAATAAAATTTAAAAAATAAAATCCTCCCACCCGCCCCATTATTTTCAAAAATTTGGATGAAAATCTACTAATTAATTTTAGTTGGCCTAATGAACAGAATATAGGGATGGTTTTGCCAGTATACAATCCAGCATGTGTAGTTTTAATAAATTTCAACCTAATGAACAGAATATAGGGATGGTTTTGCCAGTATACAATCCAGCATGTGTAGTTTTAATAAACTTCAACCTAATGAACAGAATATAGGGATGGTTTTGCCAGTATACAATCCAGCATGTGTAGTTTTAATAAATTTCAACCTAATGAACAGAATATAGGGATGGTTTTGCCAGTATACAATCCAGCATGTGTAGTTTTAATAAATTTCAACCTAATGAACAGAATATAGGGATGGTTTTGCCAGTATACAATCCAGCATGTGTAGTTTTAATAAATTTCAACCTAATGAACAGAATATAGGGATGGTTTTGCCAGTATACAATCCAGCATGTGTAGTTTTAATAAATTTCAACCTAATGAACAGAATATAGGGATGGTTTTGCCAGTATACAATCCAGCATGTGTAGTTTTAATAAATTTCAACCTAATGAACAGAATATAGGGATGGTTTTGCCAGTATACAATCCAGCATGTGTAGTTTTAATAAATTTCAACCTAATGAACAGAATATAGGGATGGTTTTGCCAGTATACAATCCAGCATGTGTAGTTTTAATAAATTTCAACCTAATGAACAGAATATAGGGATGGTTTTGCCAGTATACAATCCAGCATGTGTAGTTTTAATAAATTTCAACCTAATGAACAGAATATAGGGATGGTTTTGCCAGTATACAATCCAGCATGTGTAGTTTTAATAAATTTCAACCTAATGAACAGAATATAGGGATGGTTTTGCCAGTATACAATCCAGCATGTGTAGTTTTAATAAATTTCAACCTAATGAACAGAATATAGGGATGGTTTTGCCAGTATACAATCCAGCATGTGTAGTTTTAATAAATTTCAACCTAATGAACAGAATATAGGGATGGTTTTGCCAGTATACAATCCAGCATGTGTAGTTTTAATAAATTTCAACCTAATGAACAGAATATAGGGATGGTTTTGCCAGTATACAATCCAGCATGTGTAGTTTTAATAAATTTCAACCTAATGAACAGAATATAGGGATGGTTTTGCCAGTATACAATCCAGCATGTGTAGTTTTAATAAATTTCAACCTAATGAACAGAATATAGGGATGGTTTTGCCAGTATACAATCCAGCATGTGTAGTTTTAATAAATTTCAACCTAATGAACAGAATATAGGGATGGTTTTGCCAGTATACAATCCAGCATGTGTAGTTTTAATAAATTTCAACCTAATGAACAGAATATAGGGATGGTTTTGCCAGTATACAATCCAGCATGTGTAGTTTTAATAAATTTCAACCTAATGAACAGAATATAGGGATGGTTTTGCCAGTATACAATCCAGCATGTGTAGTTTTAATAAATTTCAACCTAATGAACAGAATATAGGGATGGTTTTGCCAGTATACAATCCAGCATGTGTAGTTTTAATAAATTTCAACCTAATGAACAGAATATAGGGATGGTTTTGCCAGTATACAATCCAGCATGTGTAGTTTTAATAAATTTCAACCTAATGAACAGAATATAGGGATGGTTTTGCCAGTATACAATCCAGCATGTGTAGTTTTAATAAATTTCAACCTAATGAACAGAATATAGGGATGGTTTTGCCAGTATACAATCCAGCATGTGTAGTTTTAATAAATTTCAACCTAATGAACAGAATATAGGGATGGTTTTGCCAGTATACAATCCAGCATGTGTAATTTTAATAAATTTCAATCTAATGAACAGAATATAGGGATGGTTTTGCCAGTATACAATCCAGCATGTGTAGTTTTAATAAATTTCAACCTAATGAACAGAATATAGGGATGGTTTTGCCAGTATACAATCCAGCATGTGTAGTTTTAATAAATTTCAACCTAATGAACAGAATATAGGGATGGTTTTGCCAGTATACAATCCAGCATGTGTAGTTTTAATAAATTTCAACCTAATGAACAGAATATAGGGATGGTTTTGCCAGTATACAATCCAGCATGTGTAGTTTTAATAAATTTCAACCTAATGAACAGAATATAGGGATGGTTTTGCCAGTATACAATCCAGCATGTGTAGTTTTAATAAATTTCAACCTAATGAACAGAATATAGGGATGGTTTTGCCAGTATACAATCCAGCATGTGTAATTTTAATAAATTTCAACCTAATGAACAGAATATAGGGATGGTTTTGCCAGTATACAATCCAGCATGTGTAATTTTAATAAATTTCAATCTAATGAACAGAATATAGGGATGGTTTTGCCAGTATACAATCCAGCATGTGTAGTTTTAATAAATTTCAACCTAATGAACAGAATATAGGGATGGTTTTGCCAGTATACAATCCAGCATGTGTAGTTTTAATAAATTTCAACCTAATGAACATAATATAGGGATGGTTTTGCCAGTATACAATTCAGCATGTGTAGTTTTAATAAATTTCAACCTAATGAACAGAATATAGGGATGGTTTTGCCAGTATACAATCCAGCATGTGTAGTTTTAATAAATTTCAACCTAATGAACATAATATAGGGATGGTTTTGCCAGTATACAATTCAGCATGTGTAGTTTTAATAAATTTCAACCTAATGAACAGAATATAGGGATGGTTTTGCCAGTATACAATCCAGCATGTGTAGTTTTAATAAATTTCAACCTAATGAACATAATATAGGGATGGTTTTGCCAGTATACAATTCAGCATGTGTAGTTTTAATAAATTTCAACCTAATGAACAGAATATAGGGATGGTTTTGCCAGTATACAATCCAGCATGTGTAGTTTTAATAAATTTCAACCTAATGAACAGAATATAGGGATGGTTTTGCCAGTATACAATCCAGCATGTGTAGTTTTAATAAATTTCAACCTAATGAACAGAATATAGGGATGGTTTTGCCAGTATACAATCCAGCATGTGTAGTTTTAATAAATTTCAACCTAATGAACAGAATATAGGGATGGTTTTGCCAGTATACAATCCAGCATGTGTAGTTTTAATAAATTTCAACCTAATGAACAGAATATAGGGATGGTTTTGCCAGTATACAATCCAGCATGTGTAGTTTTAATAAATTTCAACCTAATGAACAGAATATAGGGATGGTTTTGCCAGTATACAATCCAGCATGTGTAGTTTTAATAAATTTCAACCTAATGAACAGAATATAGGGATGGTTTTGCCAGTATACAATCCAGCATGTGTAGTTTTAATAAATTTCAACCTAATGAACAGAATAGATCAGAATATAGGGATGGTTTTGAGCACTCAAACTCCTGCCTTCTTGTACACTCCAAACAGTGCAATTATAAAAGATTCATATTATTGGAATGGAATGAGATGTGTTGTTGAATAAGACATTGACCAAACGACAAAAATAACCAATGTATTTTGTGGCCCACATTCAGTCTTCAAAAACTGACAGTTCATGGGTACTTTTTTTGTAGATTGAGGATAACTTGCATTTCATTGATATTTGATTTAGTTGGTTTTGTCAAAGTCTGCATTAATTCCTATAGCAAATTTGTAATTCGTTGGTCATTAGAATTAATGGAACTACATTGTAGGCCAGTAGGGTAACCACGAAAATCCATGAAATTGGTATCCAACTAGAACTTATTAATTCACAGTATGTCATGCTCTAAATCCTTCCAACAAGTCCAAGTCTTAATCAAGTATAAAGAATGGAAGATACAAGGAGTAAAAATCTGTTCAGGAGAATTACGGCTCTGTAAAACCATTGTCTTCCTTATCATGCTTATAGATCAGAATCATACATGGGAAAGTTTTTGAAATCTTAGATTGATTTGAATTTAAGTAAAATAAACCCTTGTGTAAATTAAAGTATATATTTCTAGGTTGATTAATTGAATATAAGTTCTTGTTTGCTTTACAGACCTTTATTATATGGGTTGGTATCTACATATCTCAAAGAAAATAGAAAACCAACAGGTCGAGAGGCTTCACCACAGAGAAGTCAGGGTCCAGGCAGGGGAGCTTTTCTAGAGCAGCTTAGGCAAGACTTGGGTAAGCAGAAGGTGTAAATATTTACATAGTAATGAGGGTGTGGACAGAGGTTTACAGAATAGAGAATAATGCCAGGGCTAAAATATATTTTAAACAGAGAAAAATTGACTAAAAAAAATAAGAATAGAGAATAATGAAGTGCCTAAAATATAAAAAAATAGAGACATAATGCATAAGAAATTTAAAACAAGAATGTGTCCCAAGTACACAGATGCCCCTTCCACACTATCATTTTCTATGTATAGTGAACAAGGAAACGCGGTCAAAACTCAATATGTTTAAACATTTGAAAAATGGAAATTCAAACCTGTAGATTATTTAAAAATAAAATTGAGAATGGAAATGGGGAATGTGTCAAAGAGACAACAACCCGACCAAATAAAAAACAACAGCAGAGGGTCACCAACAGGTCTTCAATGTAGCGAGAAATTCCCGCACCCGGAGGCGTCCTTCAGCTGGCCCCTAAACAAATATATACTAGTCCAGTGATAATGAACGCCATACTAATTTCCAAATTGTACACAAGAAACTAAAATTAAAATAATACAAGACTAACAAAGGCCAGAGGCTCCTGACTTGGGACAGGCGCAAAAATGCGGCGGGGTTAAACATGTTTGTGAGATCTCAACCCTCCCCCTATACCTCTAACCAATGTAGTAAAGTAAACGCATAACAATACGCACATTAAAATTCAGTTCAAGAGAAATCCGAGTCTGATGTCAGAAGATGTAACCAAAGAAAATAAACAAAATGACAAAAATACATAAATAACAACAGACTACTAGCAGTTAACTGACATGCCAGCTCCAGACTTCAATTAAACTGACTGAAAGATATGATTTCATCATATGAACATCAGGCACAATCCTTCCCGTTAGGGGTTTAGTATCATACCATCATAACATATATGAGAAGAACATAACCCGTGTCATGCCAACAACTGTTTTTAAAAAAATAATGTGTTTAGTTCCGATGCAAAGACCTTATCAGTGACTCAATATTAACGCCAAAATATGCAATCTTTAATGACTTGACAACAGTATCGTAATTATATCCCTTCTTAATAAGTCTATTCAAAGGTTTTGTAAGTTTCTGAGGTGAATACTGACACCTTTGTGCTTTATAAAGAATATTACCATAAAAAATTGGATGTGAAATACCTGAACGTATTAGAAGTCTGCATGTTGAGCTATATTTACGAATGATGTCTTTATACCGATGATAAAATTTAGTAAATGTTTTGACTAGTTTGTGATATCGAAAACCCTGGTGTAATAATTTTTCAGTAATACATAAATTTCTCTCGTTAAAATCTAAAACATTGTTACATACACGAGCGAATCGTACAAGTTGAGATATATAAACACCGTAAGATGGTGACAAGGGAACGTCACCATCTAAAAACGGATAATTAACAATAGGAAATGAAAAATCATCCCTTTTATCATAAATTTTAGTATTCAGCTTTCCGTTAGTGATATAGATATCAAGATCGAGAAAAGGGCAGTGGTCATTGTTAGTATTAGCTTTATTTAAAGTAAGTTCAACAGGATAAATTTCATTAATATACATACTGAAGTCGTCATTATTGAGAGCCAAAATATCATCCAAATATCTAAAAGTATTATTAAATTTGTTTATCAGATGTTGTTTCGATGGGTCTTTGCTTATTTTTGTCATAAATTGTAACTCATAACAATACAAAAACAGGTCCGCAATAAGTGGTGCACAGTTAGTCCCCATTGGAATTCCGATAATCTGACGATATACGGAATCCCCAAAGCGAACAAAAATGTTATCTAGTAAAAATTCAAGGGCATATATAGTATCAAAGCATGTCCAATTAACATAGTTTTTTTGTTTATTGCTACTAAAAATTAAATGACCTAAAAGAGTTTGAACATATATATTCACATTCTGATTTTTTGAATGCCCATTTAATTAGGTGTGTGAATTTTTTCTTAATGAGAATGTGAGGCAATGTGGTATACAGGGTAGAAAAATCAAAACTTTGAACAGATTCAAAATCACCAATATAAGCATGCAATTTATCAAGTACTTCCAACGAGTTCTTGACACTCCAAAAGTAATTTATTCCACTATTTTCGAAGGCCTTATTTGAACAATTTATTATCAGGTTTTTAATTGTACCAAGTGTGCTGGTAAGAAGAATAGACAATTTAGTAGTTGAACAATGGCTTGAAGACGAAATAAATCTATATTTGTAAGGGGTTTTGTGTAGCTTCGGAAGCCAATACATAGTTGAGACTTTCATTGTATTTGGCTCTGCTTGTAAAGCGGAGGCTAAAAGATTATGTTTGTTACAGATTTCGTTTTCTGAAAATGGAGTCAGTTGGAATGTTGGTGAATTGGTGATTTCCTTTTTCAGAACCTCAATGTAAAATTTACGTCAAACAATAATAAGATTATTAGCAGCTTTATCTGCCGGGACAAAAACAAATTCCTTGGCTAGTTCTTTTAGTTTATGTTTGATACGAGAAATAGGTTTATTGTGGTTATTGTTTATAGTAAAATGTTCTTTAAAATGTTGAATACGTATATCAACTATCTTCATTACTGAATTAAAAAAAGAGTCCAAAGATTTTTTGTCAGCATTTTCCCGTTTTATCCATTTCATACAGTAAGTATGGAGTGAGTCGTTGATGATATTACGACACTCATTCCAATTAATAATTGACGGGGGACGATATTTAGGTCCTTTACTGAGGAATGATTTTAACTCTCGGTCTTGAACGATGTTAAGATCTCCTGTTATAACATGGGAAATGGGTCCATAAATATATTCGGAATTACTGCAATTACATGAAGTAGGTGTATTTTCACTGATATTAACATCTTTACACAATTGACTATAATTAAACACAAATTTCCGGGTAGATTTCTTGTAAATATAACAAATAAGAGGTAGCTCAGTATTGTCAAAATATCCAGGAATTTGTTCTTTAACAGAATGGTCGTTAAATATACCGGCAATATTTACAAAATCAAAGCCTTTATTGACATACTTAATTTTAATAAAATGTTTTTTATGATCTTCAGGGCGATCAATTTTGGGAAATAATTTAGAATAACAATATGCCATAATAATTTGAACAATTTCATACTTAGGACTGCTATATGAAATTGTGTTGCAATCCTCCAAAATTGTATTTAACCTGTTAACCTGTAACGAACAGAGTTTTGTTAACAGATAATGTCTGCCGTTGTTTTTTGAAATGGAAATTAGGTCCGAAATATTGGTATGATTGGCCCGAAATTTTCTTTGATTGCGATTTGTTCTTCGACCGTGAGAACGTTTTTTACGAACAGTTTTAGAAACTATATCCAAAATGTTAACGGAATTGGTTCTAGATATATGCTTTCGGGTCGATCCGGCCCCACGTCGATCCGGCCCAAGTCGATCCGTCCCACGTCGATCCGGCCCCACGTCGATCCGGCCCATATGTAAAGTCGATCCGGCCCCAATAAAAACAAATATTTCTAAGGAATAAAAATAACTATATATTAATTGTAATAAGTTATTTTTGCATCTCTATGAATTCTGTTTTTTTATAAACAAAATAAATAATGAAGTAAAGCTAACAGTTTTCACCCATTATTTTATATCTTTGATTATTGGTCCGAGTAATTATATTTAAAGTATAAAGTTACTTTGGAGTTTGAGAAATATTTATTTTGGATGACCGGCAGATATCCTTATTTCTTAAATTTGGAACTTTGAACATGAAATCTCCAATAGAAACTGGAAGACGGCAAAACATATATAGATAAGAGAAAACAGAAAATGTGTATTGTGTAATTCAGATGCCATTGGTGATGAATACCATTACATTTCTAATTGTTCAGCTTTCGATAATTGTAGAAAACAATGTATTGCATTTTACAATAGAAATAGAACAAACACATTGAAGTTTTATGACGTAATGAATTCCCCAAAATATACAGAACTGAACGAACTTTGTAAACTTATTAAGGAGATCAATAACAAATTGAACTTTTCTGGGTGAACAATTGTAAATGGTCTATCTACTTTCGTACATTATTTATTTATGTAATTGTATTAGAATATGTATAATTATCTCTATACCTTTCTGTAATTTGGTTTGTGAGAATAAAGATATATATATAAGATTATACTTGGTTATAACATTATTTATATCATGATTTATTAGTAAAGCAGACAATTTTTTAAAGTTACAAATTCAAAAATTTAAAAATAAATCTGACTCCAATCTATTTATCATAATTTTTCTTTATTTTTAAGTACAAATTCAAAAGTTTAAAAATAAATCTAACTCCAATCTATTTATCATAATTTTTCTCTATTTTTTAAGTAATTATTTGATGAAAAAAGAAACATATTACAAATAAACAAGGTATTATACCTAAACAGTGTACCAAATATGTTATGCTTATAAAAAAATACAGGTAAATCTTAGGTGAAATTCAAATTAACCCTGATTGTTATATAAACAAATTATTTATCAAAACATCTATTGTTATTTGCAAGTGGGAATAGAAGGAATAGTATTTTTAAAAAGTGGGAATAGGAGGAAGACACCATAATTATATTAAAACGTATATAAAAGAATTCAGACATCAACATTAATCAGCAGTAATTAGCATATTCTTTCAATTGACTGTGATCCTAACAAGTCTTTCATCTTGTGTAACATGTAATAACAAATAGTTACAT
Source organism: Mytilus galloprovincialis (assembly GCF_965363235.1). NCBI lineage: Eukaryota > Metazoa > Mollusca > Bivalvia > Mytilida > Mytilidae > Mytilus > Mytilus galloprovincialis. The sequence goes on along the minus strand of NC_134846.1, from coordinate 1,866,728 downwards.
ACATGAACGGTACAAGCCGATCCCCAAGCTGATACATATAAACTTTGCTTTTCTTTTTAAGTTTTTTTTAAGAAAAATATATTGACCATATCCGATGTTTCAAAAAAAAAGTGTTATAGAATAGAATAGAATATTTTTATATGTTATAGAAGCCTATGATGTAACCTAAAAAAATACAAATAATTATTATGATATACACCAACCAGAAGATCAAACTATAAAGACCTTGTTGAAAAACAGATTACGTAACTTTAATTAATCAGCATTGGATTGAATTTAAAAGTGATTACGAGTGGCATTACCTTAGTTCATAATCAGCAGACAACTGTTGAATAAACAAACCAATTATAAACTAATGATTTGATTAAATAAGTCATAATGATGCGTTAAATTTTATAGCTCCATTGGACTGTAAATATTTATTTAGTTTTTCTGTTTGTGAACTGAATAAAATAAAAATCGCCATGAAATTCAAAGTAAAAATTATCATGGAAAATAACTTCATAATTTAAAAATGTAGAAACTGCGATACAAACAGACACAATAATACTTATTTTCGTATCGATTTAAAATTAATAGTTCTTTAACTGGTACTCCAATACTTCACTGACCTGTTGTCGGCGTCCATCATCGATTGGACACTTTTTTCAAATTTCATTTGTACTGTTAAAGTTTGTGTGACAAATTCCTCCAAAATCAATATAGTTAATTCATATTTTATTATGGGGCCGGATCGACTTGGGGACGGATCGACGTGGGCCGGATCGACTTGGGCCGGATCGACTTTGGGCCGGATTGACTTGGGGCCGGAACGACCGGATACCTAGATATATTACCAATTCCCATGATATTATCATTTAGACCGAGAGGGTAAACTGTCTGTAATTTTTTAATCCAATTTAATTCAATTATTTTCCGTGATCGTACAAACTTTGAATGCGATTCACCAGGCTGCTTATTTACTACTTCTAAAGGTTGGACTGCTAAATATTTAAAAGGATGGTTGTGCTTCTTAAGGTGTTGGTAAATGATACTTTTGAATTTATTGGGTCTTTTAAAACGATACAGATGTTCTTGAGTGCGTTTAGATAAATATCGTCCAGTTTCTCCTACGTACTGAATACCACACCCCGGTTTGTTTCATGTGAGTAAATAAATAATACTGTTTGTTTTTCAAGTTATATCAGTTTCAAAATTTAAGGAAAATGTGCGACCATTAAACGTGGACCTTACCGTATTGTTGGTGGAAAGACGGGCAGGGGCGTAGCTAGAAAGAAACGATGTGCAAGCAAGTACCCTTGGGACCCATTTATGCAGGAAAATGTTTTTTTTTCGGTTTTCGGTCATAGGACAGTTGAAAGAGGAGCTACATGTAGATAGGACTTATAAACAATTTATAAATGTAAAACTATTCATAAAGCTTCTGAATAGAGTAAAACATGGTTAATTGAAAACATAAACTACACTTTTTTCTGATACAGAATTTACTCAAAATTGTCCAAATTCTGCTCTTCGGGTCTAGGCAGAAACGAGCTTCTCTATTTATTTGTCAATATTCACATTGCAATCCCGATGAATAAGCAGTAATGCTAGCGATGATAACCTGTCATTGTTCATTGTTGATCGTACATTTGATTTGAACAGACGTAGTACACTGATAGATCTCCACGGTAGCACTCGCGAGATGTTATAAACCAGTGTACGTGTTCGCCATCGAGCGACCCACAATTGAATTCGTCAAAATTACATACCAGGTCAGTTTCGTATGTCTCAGACAATGTTGAGATTTGTTCGTTTGTTATATTTCCTACAACACGAGGAACCAGATACGGCACAAAGAAGCGATTTTCTGATAATACCAGACGCGACTCCACCTTCAGTTCCATTATCATATGGTCTATAAACGCAAAATATAATGAGACTTTCCAAAACTGTTTTGGCGTGTTTGCAGGATGAGTGGCTCTGGTAGTCCGTCGAACACATCGCCGTGGCATAATTTCAACGATATCGAAGGGTTCTGATAAATCTTATGCCGATTGGTACATCTCATTCCAAACAGATAAACCGTACTCTGTAAAATGTGCTCCGAAACTACATGTATTAGACTGAGTATAACAAATTCAAATCTTGTAAAAGATACAAGTTACTGTCCGATTTTGTCATGCATGATCTCCAATAAAACTTCTATTTTGAAACCAAATGCCGTTATTTAATGACATTTCATCAATTAAAAAAGTGACAACATATGTGTTTCCTTTAAAATTTCCTTTATAAATTTTTAATTTTGCAATATTTTTTTTGCATACCGAACCGATGTGCACGCAACTGCGTGTTAGCGTATAGGGAGCTACGCGCCTGACGGGGACATGTAAGTCATTTTTTGGCATGACACTTATCGATAGAAGGGTAACCACGATTTTTCTATTATCTCAAGATATAAAAAAAAGACTTTATAACTTTACTCTATTCCTTGTAATTATTGATTAGAAAATTAAGAATCTGGGGTGTTATTGCCCATGCAAGGAAACAACCATTTACCAGAGTTCGAATGATATTGATGTAAGCTACTAAAGGCCACAGTGCACCCTTCCGCAATGAGCAAAACCCATACATATAGTCAGTTATACATGTCCTGGCATGACAAAATGTGAAATAATTCAAACAAGAACAATAGACTTGATTTACAACAAAACAAAATTTAGTCAAACTGGTCTTATAAGATATTAAACTTTGCATTTATTTTAAACAGGTCAAAGAGAAGGTGAAGATGCTGTGATAATAAAACGGTGAAAAGATGGACATTAGAATATTTGGTCCTATTTATTTTGTCAAATCATGGTGATTAGGAGAAAAGAGAAGGCCAACACCCACAACACAAAAACAAAACAGAGAATTTTTGTATGTTCATAGACATTCTGAACTAGATTTTACATGTATTTCTGTTTTGCAAATCTATTTATTTGATAGTATAATTTGAATGTATGCTATTGACTTTTTGTTAGTCATGATTATAAAGAAGAGACTACCTTTTGCAAATTGTTTAATTGTCTGTGTCTTCTTTCTTATGTCTCAAGTGTAGAAATGATAACAATTTTACATTAAATTGACTTTTGTATATATATATTGTTAATTATTTATATAGTTTTATAATAAACATCAGTGAAATTATTTGATTTTAAGTTTTTAGCCAGAAAAATGTAGTCCAAAACCATCTAATCGAATGGTGAAAAGTAGATAATTTATTTGTGTAATGAACTGCTATATTTTTTAACCCACATCCCTGAAACTCACAAGCCTTAGGAACTAATTCCTTTCTTAAGGGGGCTCACGGATTTCGCTTTTTTTTTTCTATAAATAAACTTTATCCTATACTTAATAAATATATAAAATAAAAATATGGGGTTAAGCTCACAATCTGCATTCAAATGAAGCATGCATTTTTGTTAAGGTATATTTTTTCTGTTGAACAAATAGGAGAAAAAAAGGTAATATCGAAATAAAAAAAGAACTAAGTTACAGAAATCATGTTAATTTTACAATTGTTTAGTTTAAGTACACCTTATTTGAAAAAAGTAATAAAAAATATAGGTCACCAAAGAGTTCAAAAAGATGTTTCAATTTTATTGCAAAAAAGGGAGATAATTTGGAGCTTTTTCAATGATATATACATTTTAAAAGAAATCTGGGGCCAAAACAAATTGATTTTTTTGATTGCTTTATGTACCATATCATAAAGTAACAACTAATAGTGTAATAAATACAATTTGTACTGAAAAAAAAAATGCTGAATTTTTTTTACCCTTGAGCAAAATTTATGATGATGATGAATTGCTGCTGAATGTCCATTTGCAAATAAATAGGCATAATCATGATGAGAAATATTAACACTGCTTTGTACAAAACTAACACTTAGCTGGACCAGCCTTAGCCGTTACTCTTAAATGCTGTGTGCATAGTGTAGAAGCTGCATATAACAATTTTACTGTCTTTGGTTTGACCTGGTCTGGGTTCGAACCAATGACCTCTTGCAATCGAAGTGAACACAATTTTTGTTATGCCCCTTGGAAATATTAATTATACTGAAAATTGCATCATAACCTCTCATTTCATCAGTTCTTGCCAGATATTTATGAAACTTTAAAATAATAGGTTCATATTAGCAATTTCCTGGATGTGTTTAAAAAATCAGTGCTTATCAATTTTTTAAAAGAGTTGTTCCTTGGAAATAATAATTATATGGAAAATTCATCATTAGTACTCTCATTTGTTCAATTCTTGCCAGATTTTTATGAAATTATATGAAAGGTTCATTTCAGCAATGTCTTGGACGAGTTTAATCACCATGATAAGGTGCCAGTCAAAAAATTTCGAAAGAAATCTGTCTCTTGATCAATTATTTTTAGAGTTTTTTGTAATTGGTTTGTTCTAATATTGTAAACACAAGGTCATCTATATTTGGTGTATGTAATGATTGTTCATATGTTTGTCTGGCAATTATCTAAGCATGACCTCATTTCATGGTTCAATGGTCAGTCTTTAGTTTACTTGGTTAAATTTTTTTTTAGATATGATGTGCAATAGGTCAAGTTGGTCAACAGTTGTAACCGGCCTTTTTTTTTGTTACCTTTGTATTTTATCTAATACTTACAGTAAAGCATTTAATGATTGTAAGGTGCACATCTATCTGACCTTGAACTCATTTTGTTGTTTATTGATCAATGTTAAGTTTTCCTGGTTTAGTTTGTTTCTTAGAGAGTAGTATGTGTAATTGGTCAACTATTATATTCAAGGTATATTTGTTGTATAGAATGATAATATAGGGTTATTGCATGAATATTGGGGGATATTGTCCCGAGTAGAATTTTATATTGCACGAGCTTGCGAGTGCAATATATGTTCTACGAGGGACAATATTCCCCAATATTCATGCAATAACCCTTTTATTGTATAGTAATATAATATTTTAAAGTACTAACTGGTTTAAACTAAGATTTTGTCGGTGATGACGTCATGAATTTTGAGGATTTATTGCACTAGTGCAATATTAGAATTTATTGCACGCTAACTTTTGGTTACTTTCTGTTGGAAATATTATATTGTTATACAATAATATTGATTGTTGGTTGCTTTACGCTGCATGATCACAAAAAGGCTATATTTTCAGTTTGGTTTATCTGACCTCAACCTCATTTTCTTGGATTATGTTAAGTTTTTGTGATAGTTGAAGTAAAGCTTTATATTTTAGAACTATCAAAATAAACTCAACGGGTAGTAAAGAAGACAATACATTTCAGCGTGTGCATTCAGTGTTATTTAAATTCTTAGGAGTTATCTTCCTTTTAGCATATATTGTAATTGTACTGTAACAAAATGTCAACTTGATCTTTAACTTGATAGGGTGTGAACTACAGAACAATTACCAAATCAATATATCTTCATGCATGATTAAAGTGTGGGAAACTGATGTGAATTTTCTTAGTTCAAGTACCATACCTCTGCACAAAATCATTAGCTCAAAACAAAATTTGAACTTTGTAAATTGCCATGATATAACTACATACCAATTATCAAATCAATATCTTCATGCACTAAGAAGTGTGGAAAACTGATTTGCCGGACTGACATACAGAGATAATGCAATCCTAAAGTCCTCTTTGACTTGTCAGAAGGGGACTAATTATAGAGGCTCTTTAGAGCATGTATCTCTCAATTAGGTGTATGTGCATCTGTATCAATAGACATCGGTGGATGTGTACTGATTTTGATGATTTAGTCTTAGATGCATGAATTTTTTATTAGTTATTATTGGCTTTGAACAAGCTGTCATAACTGCAAGTACTCTCAGATCTGTACTATATCTTTTTGTTGTTAGGATATAAACAAGGAACCGGCCAGTCCTCTCAGTTTTGATGTGCATGTATTTCTACGTGTATCCATCTGACGAGTTAAGCCTTTTTCAATTGATTTCTATATTTTGTTCTTATGTTGTACTGTTACACCACTGACCCAGGTTAGGGGAGGGTTGCCATCCCGCTAACATGTTCAACTTCACCACATTCTGAGTGTCTGTCCCAGTTCAGGAGCCTGTAATTCGGTGGTTGTTATTTGTTGCTGTGTTACAAATCTGTTTTTCGTTCATTACATTTACCATAAACTAGGCCTTTAGTTTTCCTATTTCTATTATTTTACGTTTGTAATTTCTGGGCCTTTTACAGCCAACTATGTAGTATGGGCTTTGTTCATTTTTGAAGTCAGTAGAGACATGTAGTAGTTAATTTCTGCGTCATTTGGTCCCTTGTGGTCTCATTGGTCATCATACCACAAAACCTTTTTTATTTTTATACTCATACGCACTTGTCCCAGAAGAGTTTTTCATATCAACCTTAATATAACACATGGAACTTAACTTGCATTTTTGTAAAACATATATCACCCAGTCATTAAATTTCGTTATATTTTGGATTTTTGGTTGCCAACAACGTAACCTTTTTATGCGTATACAATGATGTCCAATATATATCTACCCTTGTTGTCAGAATCATTGGTAACAGTCCTATCCCAGTATGTCAACCATTATTATTTGGTCTACCAAAAGCCTGATTTGAAAAATAAAACCAAAATTTGAACTTGATCTATTTTGTCTTAATAAGCATTGTGTACAAGTTTCATAATATTTTGTTGAGATCAACTTTAGTTTGAGAACAGAAATTAACTTCAAGGGTAAAACTTGATGCTCCCTCCACTACTACAGGGGTTTCAGTAATTTATCTATTTGTAAAGGAATAACTCTAGAACTATAAAAGTAATGCCACCTTTTAAAACATGGGGTTTTGTGGTAATAAGAATTGTGTATATAAAGTTTCATACATTTTGGACACAGAGATGAAGTAATATCATAAAGGGACACAACACTAGAATAGTAAATGTGACAAGATACCAAATCCAAACTTGATCAGTGTTTCGTGGTGAAAAGCTTGGACAAACTTTACATAGAGATTAGAAACGAAAAATTTAGCATTTTTTTTCATTTATAATTATAAAGGGGCATACCCCTAGAAAAGTAAAAGTGACGCTACTCAAATTAAAACTTGATCTGTGTTTTGTGCATTAAGATGTTAAAATTCTGTCAAATTCTTTATCAAGATAATATAAAGAGATGTTACATATTAAAAAGTTTTATTCAACTGAAAGATCTCTGGTTTTCTGTTGATCAATGATAATAAAATGAAAAGTTGTTGCATAAATAAATAAACATTTCATAGAAATGAGCAATATGACATATTTTACATGTAATTATCCATGTACATACCAGTGGTAATAATACCATTCAACTTTCAAATCTGACAAATATCAAAATTTGACAGTTGACACTCTATCGTACTTTCCCATATCAAGATTTTGTTAATATGGGAAATAAACTTTGTTTTAACTTGAAATAGGTATTAAAATTCAAATAATTTTCTCTAAAACCCAAACTCAATCATTTTATTAGTTTCATATATAAGCACTAGATAGTTAAAACAAACATGCATTCTAATTTTAGATAGCACGTCACGATTGGGCATATGGTGCACAACTTTTTCTGAATGTCTCTCATAGCCTTCGTATCAACTGTTCAAATACATACATCATACCACTGTATAATTTCCATATAAACAATATTTGTTTATACCAATAGGACAGCATGAAATAAATGGAAGCAAAACTGCTGTAACCTCCAGTCAGATTTACATCAAATTCCACTACATATCAAAAGAAAAATTTCACAGTCAAAAATGTTTGTTAGGAATAATTGACAGTAGTTTTTATGAACATGTCCTTTGTCTATCATATAATCCTCCATTCATACACCAGATATCGTCCCTTCCCTGAGTTGATTCCATTCCTGTATGAACTGGACATCCTTCTTCTAATGCTGCCTTTTTTTTATTTCAAGCCGCATGACTTTGACACCTTTAAATAAATAACAAATACAATTAATTTATATATTATTGTAACCATTTAAAAAATAGAAAAGACAAGATTTTGGTATAATAAAAGATTTCATTGCTTTGATTGGGTTACCAAAAATCTTTTTTTTCCAACTTCATTCTATTAAAGTTTAGCAGACTAGTCAAGTTTTGAGATACTCATTCTTAGTATTGTAGCTACTATTTTGGCTGAGGAAGAAGACTTTCTCTCTTATCAAATTGTCAGAATCGAAGACAGTATTCATGCTTCACCTCTTCAAATAACGTTTCTGTAGAACAAAGATATAGAATATTTAAGCTTTCAAAAACCGATAAAATTGTACCAAAACTGTACAGGGATTAGAATAGATATGGTTTGCTATCATTTACTTGGTTTCTGGGGTAATTATATCTGGTGGTGATGCTACGCTGAGATTTGTCTTACTTGATATAATCCATTAAGTACACGTTCAAGTTTATTAAAAATATCAATTTGTTGATTAAAAAAAAACAAAAACTTAAAATTTTAAACTAAAAAATATCCTAAATTTTAATACTTGCCTCTTCATAAATTGTCCAGGCCATCGCTGCCATGAGAGTTCTTCTTAAAGCTCTTGGCACAATTCCACGCAAGAAACCATTAAATCCATCCTTCTACAAACAAAACAAGATTTAGATTGAATTCATTCATGTTTAAAAATAACATTGTCAAAAGTTTTCAGTTTTATTTTCACAATATTTGTTACATGCAGTCTCCAGCCCACAAAATTACTCTGGCAAGGTTTCCGCATGTTTAAAGAAATTTGATGAACGACTGATTTTTGGGCTTGAAAATACTTTTGTGAACCAATTAAAATACAGATCATTTGTCCTTACTTTCCTTACAAGAATTTAATAATGCTTCCTTATATAATCTGTATTAAAGCGTTTGGGAATCCTTTGGTTTAGAAGTAAGGATACACAACTTCAAAATATGAAGGATGAAATAACATTGGCTGCTGGTGTAAAAAAACACAAAAGAAAGAAGAATTTTCAGATCCTTGTATAAAAACAGTGTGAACATGTGATATATTATTTGGCACTGTTTGTAGACAATTATATTGCCAAGCTTCAGCCTGCCCTATCTATATTAATACTTTACCTGGTAAATAATTTGAATGGTATCTTTAAGCTTCTTGTATTTGAGTGGCTCTAGTTGCATGTGAGTTTTAACGACATCAGCAGGTTGTGTGATCAGTGATGCCATCATCCCAGCTGCAACCCCGGACATGAAGTGATAGGCGGGAAGTAAATTCTCATTTTGAACGTCTGGAAAAGAAAACAGAAGCCAGGGCTAAGCGCTTTCTGTCTACAATTTCCTTGATAGTATCTGTATCTGCTAGTTTTGCATATATGCATTTTAAAACATGAAGACTAGCCTTTGGAAGAACCATGTCCAGATAATTTTCTGGTTTCCTCACAAAAATGACAAATGTAAATTTTCTCCAGTTACTCCCCCTTTTAATAGCTTTTCAACACCCCAAAATGTTCTTTTCACATATTCCAAATAACTTCATGGTTTTTCCATAGGCTAGACTGTCTTGCAGTACAACTCTGGACAAGCTATCATAATCTAAATCAAACAAAGCATGCTTTTCTAATTCAAAATTGTTTTCACTGCCACAAAATGTGACACGTTTTGAATAAAATTGGTTCATCTAAAAAGAAAAGGAATCATATAGTTATATACATATTTCAAAACTCTTAAAAAGATCTTTTCCACCTGCAGATAAAACAATCTTCTCAGGTTACTGTGACAATCAACTCAATACAACTGATTTGAAGTTAATTCAAAACTTTTTACTTTAAGGTAGCAATGCTAATTATCAAGCTTTTGGAGAATTTAAAAGATCCAAGATATCAAAATTCTGAACGGGTGATTTTAACTATCATACTTCTTGCAGAAGGTTATGAAAACAGGAAGGAAAATCTTATAACTTGGATTCATTCCTGCTTTCCATAAAGCAATTTGATATGTGTGTATTAAATTAAGAACATGTGTATTCACTCTATAATAATGCGACGTTTTATTCTGGTATTTTGATTTCTACAAAAGACTGTCGCAGCATAACATTAAAACTTGCTTATTCTCAGATGCAACGGCAACTTATTTGAATCAGAATGTTGTTTTGTTTCATATTTCAAACACGGCTTCCGATATAAATTTTTCAACATGCCAATCTTTTTTCTTTTTCTAATTCGACATACGCAGAATTGTTGAATATGGTGAATAGATGCGCGAACAAAAAGCTTCATTTTATTTGTTGTTAATCGTTATTCCGCTTGATGTTGATAAAGTTTTTCTCAGTGACAGTTGAAAGTGTATCCTTTTTTGTTTATTAGTTGCTGGTCTTTCTAATCCTCTCGATGTTTCCATATTTTTTTTTTCAAATAAAATAATCATGCAAATAGTTTGACTTTGTTTACTTAAAGAAAATAGGACATTTTTGTTCCTCCTTCTTCAAACAAACATAGTAATTATACAAAGACCTCCTGCAAGAGAAAGGATGATACTATTTCATTACAAATAATCTTTTCAACAGTAATATTTGTTAAAAGGTACAGTATCCTGAAAAGTCATGCCATCTTGTTTTGTCTATCAAGTGAAAAGATTGCACAAACTTGAGCTCTGAAATATGCAAGATAAACAAAAAAAGATTTGAGATTAATTCCCTTCCTGAAGAGCATGGATTTGGAGTCCAAGAGAAAATACTGCAAGACAAACCAATCTACCTGTTATTAATATGGAATCAGACTTTTTACCTCTTTCATCTCTTGGACTCTGCAGCTAGTAGGAGGAAAATCTATAATAAAATACATATAGAAAAACAGGCAATTAGTGTGGTGTTTTATTTGACTACCAAATAAACGGCAGCCCTTGGAAAACTAATTATCTAGAGATATTTAAAATTTTACAAATCAAATATCATATAGAACAATTTTTTATGTTACAATTTATATAAATTTTCAAAAGACAAATTTCCAAAATATTTAATAATTCTAAAATAATATTACTTTATTTAAAATATGTAAAATTAAGAATCATTCATCACAATATGAGAAACAATTTTGAAACTTTTAGATTATAAATTCATTAAAGCATCCAATTCTTCCAAGTTTATAAATTTTTGTCTTAACACTTTCAAATTTTTTTCGAAAACAGATTTAAATATATGAAAAGAAACACAGCACTTTTTTTTTTAAAAGAAATCCTTAACAATATTTTACGGTTATATTTAGATTCATTTTTTTAAGACACTTATCAAAAACATCCCTTACTAATTTACACAGATACATATATATGTACAGTTTCAAAATGTATATTATAAATGTAGATCAAACCATTTAAATGTAAACAAATATATGTCAAGTTATAAATGTAGATAAAACCATTAACTAGTTACACTTACTTCCTTGAACTGTACTCTTTAGTTGAGAGTAAAACATGAAGTAGAGCCCAGAAAAGGGCACATCCCTTGCCAGTGTTGGAGAAAGACCAGAAAACAGACCTGAAAAAAATACAAATGGAAATAATTAATTTACATTTAGGGCTATTCCAGGAAAAAATGTATGGGGGGGTTGGAAGGCACATTATATTTATAATACATGGGTGATGGGTATCAGAGCAACTTTTCACACTATAATGCACTATAATTCTCAATTACAATTGTCTGGGTGGCGGGTGCTGACAAAAACTGCCTTCCAAACCCCCTACATTTTTTTCTGGAATAGCCCTTATGTATATATTTATACATACAAGTATACATGTACAAGGCCAAAAAATGTAATACATGTGTTTCTGCTAACCCGACTTACTGTTAATGTTAGTGACTACCTTAACACTTTTTTATGTCACTTTTTTCTGTGCCAATTTGGAACAAGCAGTTTGTTAAATAAAATGATACTGCCTAAATGTACCTACATAATTTTTTTTCAGCATGTTAGCGGACACACATGTAATATTTTTTTGTCCTAATAGAAATAGTTTACTTACCAAGAACTATGGATACTATTCTGAAAATTTGAATCTAAAATTTAATATAAGCATGATAAGTTGAAGGAAACATGTAGAAAGTCAAAAATTGCTCTACATGTCTTTTTATTCACTTGCATTGTTTGATTCCTGTGTCCTCCACATTTAATCCACATTTGCCATATCTTATAGTAACTTACTTTTAACACCTTCTGTTTTAAGAATATTGTTTAGGGCACCAAACATACTGTTGTAATTAAATTTTCCACTCTGAAATACATAAATAATCTATACTACTATAATAACGAGGTACTATAATACCAATATTAAACAAGTTCCAGGTCGAATATGGATACCAATACATATATATAGTAGTTTCCTGTAGCAGAATGCCAGAACAGGTTCAAACAAAGATTCTGAAAGCAAGAGAAACCATATAATCAGTAAGACTTAATCAGATGACCAAGAAAATACAGGCCAAATTATACACAATTTCTGATTATGAATATTTAAGGTGGATTATCAATAAAAATTTTGAAACAAATGGTTCATTTTATTTACATGTTTTAAACATTCAAGTTCAGTTCTCTGAAAAATAAGTTTTAATTTTTTTTTTAAATCTATGGGAAAGAATGTGTGACTGAATCTTAAAGTTGGTTGGTTCTAATTCTGCTTCATTATTTTTTCATTAAACCAGATGTACAAATGTAATTCACTCAATCTTACTACTTCAGTGTGTACCCGCTATAAAAAGATACATTGCACCTGCAGGTATATGAATGATTTTGTTCTCTAAATTAAACGACTCAATCAAACATGTTCACTTCCTATGAACTTTCACATGTGAATGACTTACAACTTTTACTATTTCTAAAACATTGTTTATATCTTACCTCAAATCTGGTCTTCAACACTGTAAAGGGCATAACTGTTATTGCTGAGGTGGCCCTGGCAACTGCTCCAATCAAAACTGATTTTAAAGGGTTGGGTTTCTTTCCCTTTTCTTCTAATTTTGCTTTTAAGGCTGTAATTCCAGAAAAGTAGATTGCAATGCCTGGGACTCCTCTTGAGATGGACTGAAAGAAGAGAAAAACAAAATATTAATTAAACTATTACAGACAACTCTTTCATAATCTAGACTAGATGTGATTTTTTTATAAATAAAATGCTAAATTGCTAAGGTTCATGTTTCTTTTGTACAATAAATTGGTGAATCAGCCATCACTCCTTATACATATATCAAAAGCTTTATGTTACCCAATGACAACAAAAATGTTTAATAGGATCCTGATGTTCAGTGGTTGTTGTTTGTCGATGTGGTTCATAATGGTTTCTTATTTTTAATGTACATTTAGATTAGACCGTTAGTTTTCCTGTTCGAATGATATTACTCTAGTGGTTTTTGGGGCCCTTAAGAGCTTGCTGTTCAGTGTGAGCCAAGGCTAAGTGTTACAAGCCTTACTTTCAAATACAATGGTTTATTTTACAAATTATGACTGGGATGTGGAGTTGTCTTATTGACCACATCTTCTTATAGCAATAATAATTAAATAAGTGGAGTGGAAAAGAGCAACCCTTACCATGCCTGTCCAAGACATTATCTATACTTACAGGAACAATACCTTTCCATAACCCTCTCATAGTATCTTGTTGTACAACATTACAAAAGATGGTAACCATTCCTGTACGTCCTCTGAAAAACAAAATTTATTTACATTAAGAGAAAAAATATTTTTTTTTATTTATAAAATAAAATGGTTTTCTACATTAAAATATTTGTGGTTAAGCCTTAATATAAATATACCTACTGCCATCTCAAGTAGAAGAGACATTTTTATTTATTCAATGCAAAAAATTGCTAAAAGTCTGATCTAAGTTGTTCACTGTCACCAATTCTTCTTTTCTTATAATCTCACTTTTTAGTTCTAGGAAGTTTAAGATTGATAGTAATATGTTCCTTCGAAAACCTTAAATTAATTCAAGATTTATGGAACATACAATTAATGTGTGTGTTTGTTATGTTTATCTAAAATGTTGCTTTTTACTACATGTATTCTATATATGTATAATAGTTCAGTCTGCAACCCCCATCTAGTAAAATTTTAATCAAGCTGGCAAGTATGCATAAGACTGTTTCCAACACTCAAGAAATATGTCTGAATATTGATTTTTAGGCTTGTATTTGAAAAAAGTGTTGTTACAGACTTTTATCTGGAATATTGATGCTTCTTTTTCCAGGTAAAACACCTGCTCTAAAACTGATTATGATTGGCTTCGGTGCCAAAACTTAGTGCACTGTCAATCAATACAGAAAGTCCTCTCTTTGCTGTTTACATTTAAAATCGTCAGCCATATTATACAATTGAAACTGGTTATATTAGTCTCAGATTAAAGTAATGTTCTAATCTTATTATTGTGTTCCATTTAATTATTTGAAGTGTTTGTGTTCTTGTTTTAATAATCCTATGATTGACTGATTATTCATTTATCTACTTTCAATATCTTACCCAACATTTACTGAAACTTGTAAGCGGGTTTTGACCAGGTCTAATGGCTGGAACAGTAGTGTGGAACATGTTCCACTGAACATTCCACACATGAATGATTTCACAACTGGTGACTGAAAAAATAAGATTTCATCTGATTAACATGCAATACATAAAATTGAGAATGGAAATGGGGAATGTGCCAAAGAGACAACCCGACCATAGAAAAAAACAACAGCAGAAGGTCACCAACAGGTCTTCAATGTAGCGAGAAAATCCTGCACCTGGAGGCATCCTTCAGCTGGCCCCTAAACAAATATATACTAGTTCAGTGATGATGAATAATATACATTTAAGATATTTTATTTTTCAAATCAGGTCAATTAATCAATAATACTTTTTTGCCAAAACTTATTCATAAATTTATGAAGGGTAGTATTGGACAAATTTAGCACAATGGAAAGAATTATCTCCACTTGATGTAACGCCTTGATCGTCAGTAGGCGTCACAGTGAAAATGTAAATATATAGACGTCATAATTATTTGGACTCGTGCCAACAGGGAAACAATTTGACACGCAGCCTCAACGTGTGGCCTATCGGTTCTAAGTATTTACTGTCGACAATAGACGGATTAGTAATATTATTTGTTTACATAAATGTAAGAAACATTATGTTGTATTATTATATTAATAAAATATAATGTGTAAACTTTACATAATAAATGTAATAAACAACAAATAGTTCATGTGAACTGATAGAAAGTGTGACGAGAGTATAAAAATCTACTTTTTAATTGTTTCTATTTGACAGAAATAAACGTCAAAGCAAGACCAAAGCTCAGCAAATACATGTCACCCACCCCTTTTCACCTTCATAATAAAAACAAACAATTAAACAAAATTGAAACCTTACCGTTAATGCGGATTCCATTGCTGAAAGTTTTAATACGGATAGTGTATCAGTTTGATTGAAACAGTTGCCCGACCGATTTTTAACGGTAAATACGGTTTATTTAGAAATGGGGACGAACCCCACTTGTTTAAAACATGGTCCGAGAAAAGCGTCTTTTGCGATTGAAAATAAATAAATCGCTTTTCAAAATTAAGACAAATAAATTCCTCAGAATGTTATAATGTATCGCTTTCTTTATATATCCTGTGATAAATATGTTCACCAAAGACTATGAAGGTTAACTATTTCTCTGATACACAAGTACTGCTCACGATTCTGTTGTTTGTTGATCTAACGTAAATTTGTAGCGCGGGGGTTAATATGTATATTCCTACGCAGCTTGGCAGCATGCCAAACAGGTTTGAAGCCATGCGTACGTCATATTTTATGTTTTTAACTTGCAATATAATTTATATTGTTACATTTGTTTGAATAATATAATTTTTTTTTTTGTAGATTTGAAGTCAGATGTAAAATGCCCAAAATTTATATGTAAAATTAGCGGACTATATTTACATTCAATTTTTAAAACAGTAAAGTAGTAAAGTAGTGCCTAATAAAACCACTTCTGACCAGTTTAAACTGCTTAAATTATTTTAATCCAATACACCCTGCATTTTAATTTCATTGTCTTGGTACGTTAATCCGATAAAACGTGAATACGTGAAATATACCTATTTGTTCCAGTTTCTTTAACTAAGCTGATATTTAGCTACTTTATACTCCCAAGTAGGTCGTTGACCTATTGATTCGAGATGATTGAGATACAAATGAATACACACAGAATGGTAAATACTATCTGGTGATATTATTGTACAATAGTCCCAGATACTATATCTCAGTACTATTTATGTATAGTATTTTTACACTGTTTATATATTCTGACTCAGATTTCTCTCGGAATCTACCCATTTAGATTCCATTAAATAAAGGCAACAGTAGTATACCGCTGTTCAAAATTCGTAAATCTATGGACAAAAAAAAAAATAGGGGTAACAAACCAAAATTGAGGGAAACGCATTAAATATAAGAGGAGAACAACGACACAACATTAAAATGTAACATACACAGAAACTGTCTTAACTTCAAGTACCGAGTTGTTGTTAGGTGCTCTCTTCGAGGTCCGCGTTCCCAGTATGAACTTCATAAGTGGGTATAGCTCTAACACCAAAAAAGGGCGAAAGATACTAGCCAGACTCCTAAATCAAAAATAAACTGTCAACGCCATGAATAGAATTGAAAAAGACAAACAGACAAATAATTGTACACAGAAACAACATAGAAAACTAAAGACAGCAACACGATCGCCACCCAAAACATGGGGGTGATCTCATTTGCCCCGGAATTGTAAGCAGATCCTGCTCCATATGTGGCACCCGTCGTGTTGCTTCCTTGTGAGTAGCAACCCTCTACCAAGGAAATAATGATAGGACATACAAGCGCGGGAATATCGTATCTACTCCGTATGCCAGCGCTGCATATCCAGAAATCAACGCCACTTTGCTTATTTGAATATTATACTAAAGAAATCTGATACGGGTGACGGAAATTGTATTGAAATGATAGGGAATTTTGAGTAAATTGTCTGTTTTAACTTCAATTTAAGTGATAGACAGGTTGCCGGGGCAGAAAATAAATATACACAACAATATACACCATTTAAACGAAACATAATGACTGTTGTTGCAAAAATTAAGGTTCCTGATCTATTTTAAAAATCGAAGCGAGAGACTTTTAACATTACAGTATAAAATACAGGCTAAAATGGCTGAAACGTCAAATTTGCAAACTTCGTGTTGAAAATTGGCTAACAAGGTCATTAGAAAAAACAGATTGCCTGGGTGAAATTTGAAACTTGAATGTCTAAAGAATCAGCAAGTCCAAACCTTGTATGTGTAGTCGTTGAACTCTAGGTTCCCACGTAAAGTTAAAATGCCCCTATTTCAAGAAGAATAAACTCACGAAAACACGAAAAATTCACAAAATTTGCGTTCATTCTTTTGATTTTGACCACCTGACAACTTTACGGAAGTATCAAAGTGGCGTTGATTTCTGGATATGAATCATCTCTTGTGTTGATAAGTGGCCCGGTTATCATCGGCATGTCATTACATGGAATCAAGATTTTCGGCCGTCACATGAGGTCATATACCTAATCATCCACGAACTTTACTGAATATGCACGGTATCGCATGGAGCTAAGGTGTCCGTCACCTATGGGTCATATACCTTATCATTCACGAACTATAGAATATAATAGAATATTTTTATTCCCCAAATAACAGGACCCATAAAGGGCATAAAGTCAGTTACAATTGATTGACACAATTGGTATTTACAACATTAAACATCACACTGTATATATGTAACTGTATATTTAGTATATACATGTATAAGCGTTGGTCAGTGAGTATACACGGAGTCACATATGGAATTAAAATTTCCATCACCATTGGTCATTCACAACTTAAATATTCCTTATATGTGTACAGTCCTTCTGGCAGTTGTGTTTATTTTGGTAGATACCAATATTGAGCGATAATTTTGATCGAATGGCATCAAACTGTGTGCATGCTACCAGTTTATGACAGGTGTCCTTTTATTTTTGTTTATATGTCTTTCTTCCTCTCTATATAACTATAGATCACTATTTAGTAGGTTATAAAAATTGGGTGATTGGTTGTTGTTTGCTTAATATCCAGTGGCAAATATTTCATGCATTTAAAAAAAATCAAATTTACAGTGAATGCAATCTCCAGTCAAGCTAGCGAAAGAATACCTGACTGTAAACTGAGGTTATCATGACTGAAAAGGAACAGACATTTAGCCTTGCAACAGGCACTAGTATACATGAACCTCTTAAAGTACTAGTGTTGTCGTAATTAGGGATTCTTAACGTGCAGGAAGCCCTGTTACCACTCTATATATCAGCGAAGATGCAAATTTATGCATCCGCCTCAGCATTCCGCAAATCAAGAGAAAGCCCGTCCCACTTAAACAAAAGTTTTAATTATTTGTCGGAAAGAGACCAAGGGATGTCCATATATCTTACATACAATGTCAACACTTCCAAGGTAGGTTTTATGAAGATTTTTCAACATACCGGGTAGTACGTGACATGTAAGATCTTTATATTTATCTTTAATAAAATAATAATACTTTTAAAGATGTATAAATGTAAACAGTAATATATATTTTTTCAATGTCACAGGCAATAATTACCATGACACCTTATAATTAAAATCATGGAAATGTCAATAAATTAATTTCATGATTAAATAAACTCAGTGTCTTCAAAGTGAAACAGAATGATTTATTACTACCTCATGCCTAATTAAATGCACTCACTTGATTAATATATCTGACACTAATAGATGCTTGTTGTTTATAAACTTCTGTTAATAGGTTGATGATGTAAATATAGAGGCTTAGAACAAGTACAAAGTGCAATGTATTATTGCATTCCAGAGTTTGTTGTCATTTCGTGTGATAATTAGTCATTACATATATACAGTGAAAGTAAATAAATGTTCGGCATAGTTTTTGGTCGACGAGGTCAGTGCTAGCTATGTTTATCATATATAGTATACATCTTACCGCTGCGCCTTTAAAAATGTAAGGCCTCGGTCACAACTTAACGGATAGCTCGAATATACGCCTAACGGATAACTTTTTTTTCAATCCGTTCATGTCAATACAGTACACAAGTACCAGAACACAAGCAGCAGTACACACACAACAGTACAATACAGTACACAAGTACCAGAACACAAGCATCAGTACACAAACAGCACAGTAACACACAAGCAGCACCTTTGAAAATGTAAGGCCTCGGTCACAACTTAACAAATAGCTCGAATGGACGCCTAACGGATAACTCTTTTTTCAATCCGTTCATGTCCGTTAGACGTCCGTTCTTATCCGTTGCATGTCCGTTGAGCGTACGTTTTATCCGTGGACGTCTGTTCTGTCCGGTGGAAAATTTTGAGCTTGTTCAAAACTTTGAACGGACGTCCAACGGATGAAATGTCCGTTGAACGTCCGGTAGGCGTCCGTTTTGTACGGTACTCGTCCGTTTCGTTTCCGTTTTGTATCCGTTACGTGTCCATTATACATCCGTTGGAGGTCTGGAAGAAAAATTCACCAACGGACGTCTACCGTTGAACGAATGTGAAACGGACTTCTACCGGACGCATAACGGATAAAACGGATAATGAACGGATCTGAAACGTATAAATTCCAATTGAAAATTTCGCGTCAGAAAAGCCATTTATTGGTATGTCAGATTTTTTAGGGTTCATGAATTCTTATTATTCATAATCGATCTTAGAGTAAGGTCACGTCTTCACAATCAAGCAGCTCTTATTCACGCCAGACACGGCTCTTTAGCGGCATTTTGAAGAACAAACCAAAACCAGTTACACAGAAACATTTTGAATATTTATGCGATTTACATGTATTATTATTGTCGCCTACATGTAATTTTTCCGTATATCTTGTTCATCCCTTTTTTATCGGGTACGTTTCCGTAAGGTGTCCGTTTTATGCGGTACTCGTCCGTTGGATGTACGTTCGACATCAGTTCTGTCCGGTACGTCCCCGTTACTCGTACGTTGCGCATCCGGTGTGTGTCCGTTATGCATTCGTTACGCGTCCGTTATACATCAACGGACTCCCAACGGATAACACTTTTGCCAACGGACAACTTTTATTTTCATCCGTTAGGCTATTAGGTAAGGTGTGACCGAGGCTTAAAACATAATTACTTGCAATTGCCAGATCAGATACCTTTTACCTTCCAGTCCACACCAGTAGTACACAAGCACCAATACAATACAGTACACAAGTACCAGAACACAAGCAGCAGTACACAAACAACAGTACAGTACAGTACACAAGTACCAGAACACAAGCATCAGTACACAAACAGCACAGTAACACACAAGCAGCACTACACAAGCAGTAGTATAAAAACAGCAGTACACAAGCAACATTACTCAAGCAGCAGTACACAGGCAACAGTACTCAAGCAGCAGAACATAGACAACAGTACACAACCAGCAGTACACAGGTAACAGTACAGAAACAGCAGTACTCCAGCAGCAGAACGCAAACAGAAGTACACAAGGAACAGTACTCAAGCAGTAGAACTCAAACAGCAGTACACAAGCAACAACTAGTACACCAGCAGCAGAACACAAACGGCAGTACATAAGCAACAGTACACAGGCAGTAGTAAACAAACAACAGACCTCAAGCAACAGTACACAAGTAGTAGTACACAAGCAACAGATCTCAAGCAGCGGAACACAAAGTTGAACAGCAGTACACAAGCAACAGTACACAAGCAGCAGTAGACTTTCACAAACAGAAGTACACAAACAGCGTGAATATATAAAACACGACAACTATATTCTAACGCGAATGCTGTATATTTGTTAGCTTTAATTTTTTTGACCAACGACAAGGAACAGATATTATGGCACTGTTTTACCAAAAAAAATGTTTTCAGCGGATATTCTGTGGAGGAAATATTTAAAAGTCATCAAATGTTGACAATACGACTGAATCAAGATGACCAATTGTTCTTTGAGTTCTTCTTAGTTCTAACTTACCGTAATTTAATTCATCTTATTCATTTTAATTAGAGCCAGACAGGAATTCCGCCGGGTTATTTTCAGACATGTAAGTCGGTTTAGTTATACAATTATAATAATAAGTACTATGATATCGAACTCCTTTTGTTTAATTCTACTTAATATATAAAGAAGATTAACTATAGATACATTTTTTAGCAAGAAAAAAAGCGTGTTTGTGTGATGAAATAATAAAATGCATGCGTTATGAATATATAAGTTGTTGGTAAACTAGTGGTACATTTATGGATTTATTTTTTCGAAATTGTCGGAACTGGCACCAATCTTCCTCAGCCGGATAAAAAAAACAAAGAAATAGAATTCTTTATTTTTTCGGAGACATTTAAATTCGGGGTCTTACTAGCACAAAACCTTTAAAGATAAACACATAACCCATTGTAATTCGGGGTCTTACTAGCACAAGACATTACAAGATAAACACACAACCCATTGTAATTTTGGGTTTTACTAGCAGAAGACATTAAAAGATAAACAAATAACCAATTGTAATTTGATGTCTTACTAGAACAAGATAGTAAATGATAAACACACAATCCATTGTAATTCGGGTCTTATTAGCACAGTCAAGACATTTATAGAAAAGTCCACATCCCATTGTAATTCGGGGTCTTACTGGCACAAAACATTTAAGTCCACAAACCAGTGCAATTCGGGGTTGTAAAATTTGCATGCAATTAGCAGCCTGGTGCGCATAATCCAGGATTTTTGAAAGGGGGCGTAATTCCAGAATATTAAAGATATACTCGGGCTATCATGGAGCGAGACTAATACATATTTTGGTTCGGAGTCTTATTAGCACAAGACATAAAAGTCCACAAACCATTTCAATTCGGGGTTGTAAAATTTGCATGTAATTAGCAGCCTGGGGCGCATAACCCAGGATTTTTGAAAGAGGGCGTAATTCCAGAATATTAAAGATATACTCGGGCTATCATACGGAGCGAGACGAATACATATTTTGGACGATTTTTTACTTAAAAATCAAATAAATCGTGATGAATATGAGTTCAAAAAAGCTATTTTGGCGATAAACCAAAAATATGTGCGTAAGCTCTTCGCACCCTTTTCTGGATCAGCCACTAATAAGTACGGACGTTTTATTTACTACTAGAGTATACTTAAACCCTAAAGATCATAAAGATGAATTAAAAACCTTTTTTGTGATGCATTTAAAATACTCGATTGTACATACAATTCAGATTATCATATTAAGTATATCTAACTTATAAATTTGCATTTAAAATACAACAACATGTCACTTCAAACGCTTTTTGTGCACTTTAAAGTCAGTTTGAATGAAGTATTTACTTATTTCTCAACATGTAATGACGTAATTTGTACTATGCATCATCTACCAAGCAATGATTATCATTCGTATCTTTAGCGAACATAAACAAATTACACATGTTACAAAGTGCATACAAATGGATTCATTAAATCAACTTTTTATTTCAACTATAAAAACATACTGTTCATGCTCTTCTTTAATTTATTCATAAGAATATTCCAGTGGGGGACTAATTCTTATTTCTCTTCGTCTAGACAAAATACAGGTGTTACTACTTTCAGAGCATACTAGATTTTCAACAAGAGCCATACGTATTTTCATAGTCTGCATATATTTATTTACAGAAAAGAAAAAACGAAATGTTTGTCACAAAAAAATTCAACCTGCTTTGTAGCCACTTTGAGCCGAGACGGATTTTTAACATGATAATGCAGTTCGCAAGAAACAACGTCATTCCTAAATATCATTTAGATAGTTGCAAACATATAGAACAAACAAAAGAAAATATATCATGAAGTCGATTGATGGCAGTTTTTATATTTTTTTTACGTGACAGGCCTAGGACGCTTACCGTGTCAAAGATCCAGTCTCGTTTCGTTTGCATATTACTAGTACCTCCTCTCTCTTTGTTGGTTGTTATATATTACAAATGGAGTAAGAATGAATTAAGAAACACTGACGCTTCGTACATTAATATAGGAACAATATCCGGATTTCAAAAATATACACAAGAAGTCAAAACTATTATTGTAGAATTATTTATTGATGTTTGAACAAAAAAAAGTTTAGTCAAATCCATAATTGTATTTCAAACGTTTTATGAACTTATTTCTATTTTAGGTCTTCAGGATATAGTTTTTCATTTGAATTTTTTCAATGCAATTGTCTCGTCCGCCATCTTATTACTCATTAAAATCAGGACTCACTATCACTATCCAATTGTGTTTCACAGATGACGACGGATACGTTCCTATTGTTGTAACAACGATCCCGTCCTTTTTTCTTCGTCGGTAACCTGCCAAGCAAGACTTGTCACAGGGTTAGTACTTATATGAGAAACACGATGGGTGCCACATGTGGAGCAGAATCTACATACCCTTCTGGAGCACCTTAGATCACCCACGTGTTTTGTTGTTCATGGTGCCTTATCTGTATACATATAGAAATAAGAAGATGTGCATGGTATGACTGCCAATGAGACAAATCTTCACCAGAGACCTGATGACATATTTAAGTCAGCAACTATGTGTCATAGGTAGATCTTCAACAATGAGCAAAACTCATACCGCACAGTCCGTTATAAAAAGGACCGAAAGGACAAACATGTTTTGAGTTTTGTCTTTTCGCCGTTTTTCGTTTGTGTCATCATGGCGTTGTCAGTTTGTTACAACTTGTGAATATGAATGTTCCATTGATATATGACCCAACCTCTTTCTTAGTATAGTTGTCACGGTTAGCTGAATAAAGAATGTGTTCAATAAGGTCGATAAAAAGATTCTCTTGAATTGAAACATGCAGTTGTAGGAAATCAAACCAGTCCTGCATTTCATTGAAGATTTTTTTCATAGATATAGGAAAATGCGGTATGAGTGCCTATGAGACGAATCTCCATTCAAGTCACAATTTATGAAAGTAAACCATGTAACAAAATGGATCTTAATATAAATTTAATACTAGACAGAAAACAATAAACTTGTGGCCCAGATGTTATGCCACAAACATAAGGTGCACGTGTCAGTATTTTTTTTATACACCAGATCTATGTTTCGACAATATATGTCTCTTCAGTGATGTTAGGGATCGAAACGGTATTTGGAAGGCCATATGTATAATTTACCCTCAATTTAAGATAGACAATATAGGATGAACGGATCATATAAACCGGAGGGAAAATATTATACAAGCCCAAACGAAAAAATATATGAAAGAAGTCTAAATTGAAAACTACGTTCAAACCTATGATTGCGTTGGATAAAAACCGCAATTTTTATACGTGTGCATGTAAAACAAATTTCGTTGTAGAAGGGTCTAAATACAGCACAAACAACATTTTCCAAAAGACCCAAAAAATGAAAAAGTATATTTAAACAAAACGCATTTGACTAACAGGTTGAACAACTGATGTTCTTAAACCCTGCTGACTGCCATTGGCGATTGCCAAATAAAATTGATCACGAGATGTAACAAAATGGATCTTTATATAAATTTAATACTAAACAGAAAACAATAAACTTGTGGCCCAGATGTTATGCCACAAACATAAGGTGTCAATAGCAAATCATTAATTTACAAGACTATCCAACGCGCTGAAAGGGGTTTTTGGGGATAAATATGAAAAAGGGGCATGGAACTTTATTTTGGTGGAAATAATGAAATGTATTTAAATTTTGATGTACTGAGGGGGAAGAACAAACTCCCCCCTGCAAAATTTAAGTTGTATTTCATAGCTCACATAAAACGGAATAAGTTGCATTATCTTGCAAATTTACTATTCATAGTACCTTCAAGAGAGGGAAGAATACCCCCCTCCTCATGTGGGTCTTTGCATCAATTCTCCAAATGGATTTTTGTGACTGGTTGATAAGTTCCGTTGGAACTATTGGACTAATTTGTTAGTTCCGGTTTTGACTTATTTGCCAAAGAGGAACTTTGTGGCTATATATATATATAGTTGATAAGTTCCTTTTGACTTTTGTAATCAGTATCTTGGTTTCCCTTTGAAAGGTTCAAATATAATATGTTGCGCTTTTACTTTGCATCAATTCTCCAAATGGAACTTTCTGCTTGGTTGATTCCGTTGGAACTTTTGTGCTGGTTTATTAGTTTCGGATTTGACTAATTTGGCAAAAAGGAACTTTTTTCTAACTAGTTGATATGTTCCGTTGGAACTTTATAACTAGTCACTATGTTTAGGTGGAACTTTCCGACTAGTTAGTTCTTTCCGCCCGGAACTGTCCAACGTCGGAACAAAAAGAGCATTTACATGTACCCCTACAAGCAATCACAAACGCCTTTTGACAAACAGTTCAGTTCATAAGTCATAAGATGAGTTAATTATGTTAATGTAAAGTGCAACTACTTTTAATTACAACCTTCCTTTATTAGTAATATTTGAAATACAACAAAACAACTATATCTATGTCGAGACAAGGCTCATCTTTGTGAAATATCTTGTCGATCTTTTAAGGTAGATCATAAGTAAATATTTTTTGAAACATAATTTTCTTATACTTAGCCAAAATGAAGATTTTACTATGCTCTTTTCAAAAATATAATAAGAAGAATTGGTCACCGTGCTATTTTTCAAGCTATGGGTCGTTGAAAATTGCCTAAATTTGGTTAGATTGTTCATGGAAAAACACATTTGTGTGCATAAAAAAAATCTATGAGATAGAATTTTGAAATAAATTATGAAAAGATAGGTTTTGTAATATATTTCAAGAAAATAAAAAGAAACAATGGTGTCACCGAACTTGTTTTCTTGCTATAAGTAAAAAGAAAATATTTCCCTATCAGTCCAGTATAATTTTTTACTAAAAGAGTTATCTTCCCTTAAATGGCTCATTTGAAAAAAATTATTCTAAAAGCAAAAAAAAATATATTTGTTTAAAAATTTTGTATTATACAATAAATTACCAAGTTTTCTTTATATTATTAAACAGTCTAACCTTTAAATTGCAAATCTGTCTTCAAATTTGCAGATCTAGTCAAATAACTAGACCGATTATTTACTGTGATTGTACAATCCAAGACGGTGGTATACCATTTATCTACCTTAAGCTCATCATTCATATACTACGTATAATGAACATGTCGACACTAAATACTGGATATAAGCAGAACATCACATTTATCTGGAATAAAAGTCATAGGGTACGATCGCTTGATGCCAACATTGTAAAAGGTAAAAACACATGAATAATGAATTGATAAATACTTTAGGCTTTTCTAAGGCTTAGCTGTATTTGGCAAAACTTTTAGGAATTTTGGTCCTAAATGCTCTTCAACTTCGAACTTTATTTGGCCTTTTTACATTTTTTATTCGATCGTCACTGATGAGTATTTAGTAGACGAAACGCGCTTCTGGCATAAATATGAAATATCAGTTCTGGTATCTATCATGTCTATGATTAGTTTATTGAAAAACAAAAACAAAATCTTGTGAGATGACTACGCGAATGAGATGTACCTTCTAATAATTGTGACGAGATTACGATATGAGTAAACAGCATACAAATATTGAGCGGATCTGGGAACAGTATAATATATGTTCCTGGGCGGATAAACAGCAGGATGTTTTCATTATAAAGTACATTGTCTATATATGTATAGACGAGCTAAAACATACATATTTGGTTATTTTGTTCTTAAGGTGGCTCGCGGGTCTAAAATCAACATTTTTTTATATAGGATTTTGCCGTATATTTTTCTACAAATTAACTTAATCTTATACTTAATAGAAAAATAAAATAAAAAGATGGGGTCACCGTTCATTTATGCTCACAATCTGCCTTCGAAAGAAGCATACATTTTTGTAAAGTTACTAATAGGAGAAAAAAAGGTAATATCGAAATAAAAAAAGAACTAAGTTACAGAAATCGGTCAAATTTTACAAAAGTTTAGTTTAAGTGCAGCTTATTTGAAAATGATAATAAAAAATATAGGTCACAGATGAGTTAAAAAAAGATATTTCAACTTTAATGCCAAAAAAATGACATTTTTGTTCCAAAGGGAGATAATTTGGAGCTTTTTCAATGTATATATACATTTTAAAAGTCATCTGGGGGTCAACACAAATTGATTTGTTTGAATGATTTTTGTACCATATGATAAAGTACCATCTAATAATGGTAATAAATGTTTTCCGATTTTTTTAATATCCTCGAGCCTCCTTTTAAAGATAAAATATCTTAACTTTAAAATAAACTTTAGTGAAGATCATTAATTTTTATCTTCACTGCTATCGAATATCTAAGATCTTACCGAAGCCACTGATAGTCTTAATATAAAATGAGGAGATGTGGTATAATGGCGATAATGAGGATTATATCCACTAGAGTTAACATTACGCTGTAGTAAAAGAGAGGCAAAAGATATCAAACTCATAACATGCATAAGTCGTAAATAAACTGACAACGATATGGATAGAAAAGAAAAAGACAAACAGACAAACAATAGTACACTAAACACAACATTGTAAACTAAATAGATATAAGAAGATGTGGTATGAGTACCAATGAGACAACTCTTTATCCAAGTCACAATTTGTAAAATTAAACCATCATAAGTCAAAGTACGACCTTCAACACGATGCCTAGGCTCACAACGAACAGTAAGCTATAAAGAACCCCACCAAACACTAAGGATGACACCATATGCTCCGGAAGGGTAAGAATATCCTGCTACACATGTGAAGTCATTTTCACATTTACACTTTAGCATCCATTATATTTAGTATTGTCTTTTGAAACCCTCATTACTTTAAACTCTAATCTTCTCAAATTAAGAAAAGAACTATGCTTTCGGTGTCAACCAATTAGGGGTCAAGGTGCCGTTTCTGTATTTATTCGGTCGCTCTGGATCTGCACCTTACAATATATACAAGTGCAAGATCTAAATGATGAATCCCATTTCATTTTCCAAAACTTTATATCAAACATCATTGTTTTATAAAAAAGAAGATGTGTTATGATTGCCAATGCGACAACTCTCCACAAAAGACCAAAATGACACAGAAATTAACAACTATAGGTCACAGTACGTTTGGTGTATGAGCAGGTTAAAGCTAATTATCTAATTCATTTAGAAAGCTAGCTTGTTTTGGTTTGTATATGGCACAATATAGAGTAATTTAAATGATTTCCAATAAAATTTAAATATAATATATTATATATTTAACTTTGCCTATCGATATTGTTTTACGATGTCAAAGATTGTAAAAATATTCGAATTAGCTGTCGCCGCGATGTAGCCTTTTTGCGCTCATGTGCCATTAAGCAAACACTAATCAATCAATCACATTATCAATCTTAATTGCACAGCTTAGATTTGGTGTATGCAAACAAATTAAAGTAAGCCAACCAAAGTTTAACTCTACAAGCATTAGGAAATTAGCTCTAACAAACAATTATTGTCAGAACTTTTGATATGTTTCAAACTTTGTGTTAAACAAGTTTTAAACGTTAACCAAACAATGAACTATTAAAATCCAAAATCGACACCAGTTTTACTTCAAAGTGTTCAATTTAAGTGTTGTTTTTTTAATTTCTATAAAATATTTAATGCGTATCATTATAAATCTTATAACAGTATAACATTATTAACGTACAATAACAATCATATACAATTGGCAGCATATCAAAATTTTGTGTAAATAAACAAAAACTTTATTTATTTACAGTATAAAATAAGACTTAGTATGCAATGACATGCTCCCAGAAATGGATGCCGCTCAACGTTGATATGATTAACCCTTTGACTTTGTTTCTATTCACAATCTTTTAGATCGTGTCGCGAAGATAATACAATTCTTCACATTATTAGATTTCAGAAGGTCATGACTTCTATATTACCTTAGATTAAATCTTAAAATAATGATAATATATAATATGAAATTTTAAAATTTGCTGAAAGTCAGATGTCAAAGTAGAAAGGTAGACGTCATAGTGGAAAATGAGACGTCATAGTGGAAAGTGAGACGTCATAGTGGAAAGTGAGACGTCATAGTGGAAAGTGAGACGTCAAAGTGAAAAGTGACACGTCATAGTGGAAAATGAGACGTCATAGTGGAAAGTGAGACGTCATAGTGGAAACAGACGTCATAGTGGCAAGTGAGATATCAAAGAGGAAAGTGAAACGTCATAGTGGAAAGTGAGACGTCATAATGGAAACAGACGTCATAGTGGAAATATACGTCATAGTGGAAAGTAAGATGTCATAGTGGAAACAGACGCCATAGTGGAAAGTGAGATGTCATAGTGGAAACAGACGTCATAGTGGAAAGTGAGATGTCAACGTGGAAAGTGAGACGTAATAGTGGAAACAGACGTCATAGTGGAAATATACGTAATAGTGGAAACAGACCTCATAGTGGAAACAGACGTCATAGTGGAAAGTGAGACGTCATAGTGGAAACCGACGTCATAGTGGAAAGTGAGATGTCATACTGAAAAGTGAGATGTGATAGTAAAGAGTGAGCTGTCATAGTGAAGTGAGATGTGATAGTGGAAAGGAAGATGTCAAAGTGGAAAGTGATATGTGATAACGGAAAGTGAGGTGTCATAGTGAAGAGTGAGGTGTCGTATTGGAAAGTGAATTGTCATATAGAGTCCTTCAAACGCGGATTTAGAGAGGGCCCACACCCTTTTCTAGGAAATGTGATTGATTATATAGGGAATCATTGAAGCATGACCGGAGTAGGCTTCCTCTTAGGCAGTCAATTGACCCCCACTTATGAAAATGTCTGGATCTGCCACTGGTCATCGTTTTAAATTATCGTCACATTTTAATTGGACCACTCAGAGAAAAATCATGTTATGTTTGAAAAAAGGCTGGATATGTTTTAATCTTGCATTCATTTATATTGCATATGATTCCTGAAATATGTCTTTTTTGAATGTTAACGTTTTTTCGACGTCAATAATATTCACTTCTAAACAATTATTTTGAGCAACTGACAGTCACTCAATATGTCAACTGTTTCCGCTAAATAGAAATGGTATATTAATGTCAGTAGCGACTTTATACCGGGTGCATGGTGTTTGCCTCTTTGCAGTGCTAAAACATGAGTCCAGCAATCCCTAAACCATAACCCCCTCCTCCAACACAACCTTTGCCCTGGAACGCAATCTCCTGGATCATACCAGGGTTTTTTCTATATAAGGAGCGAATACTCGTTTGATTCGATATTCTTCAGCTTCTGTTGCAAATCAATATTGTCTTAAAAGAAGGCTGCTGTCCATTGCAGCAGCAAATTTTAGATCAGTACGCAATACATTCTTATTGTATACAATGTATGTCATAAAAGTATGCTGTGTGATTATATCAATGGCTAGTATATGTAAGTGGTTACGTATTATACACATTCGGACATTGACACATACGTAAGAAGTAAACAATGTGAAAGAGCCAAGGTTCTAGCATGACCTGTGAATATAATGGGACACATCAACGTATATCTATAGAAATGTAATAGAAAGATTGAAGTGTGTTATTAATTTATTATTTTTTATGTTTAACTAAGAACTAAACCCATAAATTAAAATGAGTTTTGGTAACAATTTCTAGTTGGCAATTCTATCTATGAGACGATAAGTTTTTTTGATTGCGTAGATTTCTTGATAATCAATTTAATCAATTTATTCATATATATTTTGGAACTTTTCCCCGAGATATGGGTTGAATCTCGGATACTTTGGGGGTGTTTGGATAAACGCCTGAGGCGGCCTATGGTTACCCATAGGTACCTATGGTTTGATATTTTATACACAAAATATCAAACCATAGGTACCTATGGGTAACCATAGGCCGCCTCAGGTGTATATCCAAACACACCCTTTAAGTAAGAGGTCAGCTGGTTTTGTGTTTGGTATAATACAGGGGTGTTTGGATATACGCCTGAGGCGGCCTATGGTTATACACAAAATATCAAACCATAGGCCGCCTCAGGCGTATATCCAAACACACCCCAAGTGTTATCAGACCTTGACCTAACTATTTCTCATGGTTCATAAGTCAATGTTAAATTTTCATGAATATGTCCTTTTCCGGAATCACTTGCACCGCTTTTATTCAATTCCAATTAATTACAACCTCACTGTAATACTGTGTATAACCGTAATGAGGGTTAAAAAAATGAAATTGAAAATAGAGAAGGTGTCAAAAAGTCAACAACCCGACCAAAGAGCAGAAAACAGCCAGAGTCCACCATACATTGTACAACTTTGCCCCCCGCAGAGCTATAGAAAAACAGTACATTAACGGGTGTTACACGGACTCTTTTTAGACGATACACGGACTCTTTTTAGTTGTTACACGGACACTTTTTATGAATAGAATCACTCGTGCATGAACAATGAGTTCATGGGCACTTTAACTTTCAATTAGATTTGAACTTTTTGGTTCACCGACATATTTCCTGTCTTTTTTTTAATAAATATTTCCGTTATCATCAATATTTTTTTTTAAACATTTCCAGTAAAATACTATTCATATCAGTATACTAATAGATTCGTTCATTTAACTTCTAAAAGGGGGGGGGGGTATGTTTTTCTTCGAATAAAAAAGATATTTTGATCCCAAATTTTATGAGAAAAAAATTACTATGGTCAAGCAGATAACAAATTAATGATCTGCATGATTCCTGATTTTTCGAATACCGTATATATATTATAGTGCTAATTTAATATATATATATATATATATATATATATATATATATATATATATATATATATATATATATATATATGTGTTGGGTGATGGTGTTGTAAAGGTAAATAGTTAATATAATTAGAAAAGTACATACCCCTCCCCCCTTTTTATGGAGCATGGATATGAATAGTAATTTTAGATAATGCTGAAAGTGAAGAAATGATGATACCGACGTTTATATTTCAATTTAAAAAGACAGAAAATATGTAAATAAGAAACAAATCTCATCAAAAGATAAAATCCCTATCAACTCACCAATGCACGATTGATCCTATAAATAAAAAGTGTTCGTGTAATACATGTCCAAATAAGCAGCAACTCTTGAAGAAAATCATCCAACTTGTATCAGGCCTCAATTTTGGACGGTTGGCTCCGATTGGTCATATAGTAACACGTGTTTAATTAATCGCGATCAACACTTGCAGAGACCGAGCATGATTTTTTTTTTTAAGTATTTGTCTTAATATATACAATAACAGAACAAAATCCTTTTTTATGTAACATTTCACTCAATAATGAAGTAGAAAATTCATTCTTTTGATACATTTATATTGTTATTGAATTTAATTATAAGTTGAATTCAAATCTATCAGGGGCGGATCCAGTCATTTTAAGAAAGGGGTTCCCAACCCAGGAAAAAGGGGGTTTCCACTATTTGTCCACATTCACATGCATTGATCGTCCAAAAAAAGGGATTCCAACCCCCGGCACCCCTCCCCCACTGAATATTAAATTCATGTATTTGACAGCAAACGTGCGATTTTCACGAAATGTTTAAAGGGGGAATGGGGAAATGAAATGGCACATCCTGCATTTTTTCATCAAAGTAAAGATCACAGCCTGTTTATTTCAAATCCATTAAGGCCCTCTCCCGCTTTCCGTTTCACCCATAAAATTAAACGTTAGCTTACTTACCACTAAAATATTTCTTAAATATATTACATTTCAACGAAGTTGCATTTTAAAAAAGTCTCAAACTTGATAACATAAATCTTATACTTGAAATGGTTTCTTTTGTTTTTATCAAATTATTAGATTCCTGATTTTTTTTTCTGAAAAAAAAACTCCGTTGAAGGAAAATGAAAAAAATGTGTTTATTCTATAACTTGCATTTACTGATTTGAGGCCATTTAAGTTTTTCAAATATTAAGCTTGCAAAATGTAATACTTCTTCCTTGAAACGTCGTACAAGTCAGATACAAAACAAAAGTAACAAAAAAACAGGCCGGAAACAAACTGCCGTATAGTTTTCTGCACTTGTAGTCAGGTCAAGGTCCTCGGCTAGCGCCTCGGACCTTGAACTGACTACTCGTGCAGAAAAACTATCCGGCAACGGTTGTTACCGGACTGTTTCTTTGTTACCTTTGTATTGTATCTAATACATGAAGTATTCAAAAAACAACGAGAAAATCCCGCAGCCGGAGGCGTGCTTCAGCTTACCCGTAATCAAACATGTGTACTAGTTTAGTGATAATGGACGTCATACTAAACTCCGAAATACATAAATGAACTAAATTAAAAATCGTACAAGACTAACAAAGGTGAGGCTCCTGAATTCGGACAGGCGCAAAAATTAGGTGACTTCATTACAAGAAACATTATCAATGTTTTGATGCCAATTTAGAGTCTAAATTAATTCTAATTGAACTAAATATACTGTCAATCAATTGTTTTTAATAACAATTAAAGTTGTTTTGTTGCCAAAAAGACTTATTAATCATATAAATATTAAATAAAAGAATGCGTATTTTTAACAATTTATTCAACTGCTATAAATAAATTAATCTTTATATTTGTTGATCGTGAATCATATGATTAAAAGATTATACAGAAGTAAACTACTGATTATTTCCTCAGTAAACCTGAGATCAACAGTCAAAAATGCAAAATCGTTGAGAGAGGACAATTTTTGAAGTGGAATTGTTTCGGATAGGGAACGGAATTTTGCATGTAACAGGTTACATACAGACAACTCCACAAATAGTACCGTGTATGTTATTTTATAACTTGCAGATGTAGTGGCAGTACATGCACTCCAATAATTTTTACTACACAGTCGACAGAAGACGAAGAGGACAATAAGAAATACCTTGATTAAAGGGGCACATCTCTGCGAACACAAATGTGTACAAAAATGGAAAAAAGCACAACCAATGATGAAAAAAATATCGATCCGTACAAATTATCCCGCACGTCAACCTCTCCAGAATATCAAATGATCGTCCCCTAAAGTAGTGCTAGTGCTTTAGATACATGTATATGGCATAAACATGTAGCGATATTTTGATATGACATACTGTTTATTACGTTATTTTTATATTTTAATTTACATTTACACCAA
Organism: Mytilus galloprovincialis; assembly: GCF_965363235.1. Classification (NCBI taxonomy): domain Eukaryota; kingdom Metazoa; phylum Mollusca; class Bivalvia; order Mytilida; family Mytilidae; genus Mytilus; species Mytilus galloprovincialis. Next base: position 1,832,609 of record NC_134846.1, on the reverse strand, counting down.
ATCTCCTTTTGTTCCTCTTTTAGAAAAATGAATATATGAATTAAAAAAAAATAGGTCTCGCCCTGTCATTTACATGTCTGTTTATTTTAATAATTAGCATTCAAACAAAACAAGTTTTCATCTGTAATTTCAAAATAATTCCAACGGTGACAGTCATTGCCAAAAACATTGAAAATTATATCCTGCGATGACTTCATTGCCAGACAAAATGTCATCCGGTAACTACATTGTAAGAAACACTGTCCAGAGGTGACGTCAATGCGAAAAACAATGTCCTATGGTGACTTCTTTGATAAAAGCAACGTCCTAAGATGACTTCATTGTAAGAAACATTGTCTTACGGTGAATTCATTGCAAGAAACAGTGCCCATGTTGACTCCATTACAAGACACATGGTCTTCCAGTAAAATCATTAACAGAAACAATACCTTTGCTGAATAACAAATAGAAATGACTTATCGGTTTATTCAATTGTTATTTTTTTAAATTTCACATACTTAAATATGTGATAAATACTTGCATATCATTACATGAGAGTCCATTTTACAGTCATAGTACTGTCCTTTTGATCCATATGGACCAAGGGACTAAACCCTCAAACCAATAGTATGAGAGTTTCAATATGAAACCAAGGTCAATCGGGAAAATGTTATGTCATAATTGACAAGTATCAGGTTCTACCTAAGCGTTGAAAATAAAACAATCTTTTGTTTGACTTGTACAAAAGTTCAATTAACCAAAGACGACGCTTTAAATAACATATGATTAATGGATATACATTGATTATATATAATAGCATGGAGATTTTTCTCATTTGCAATCATACCACATCTACAATGTACCTTATATATTTTTATATAGCATACATGTTGAGGAAATATGACAGAATCACAACAACACAAACAGCAAAAAAAATGTATAGCGGCCCTCAGTTTCCTGCAATCATCTCAATCAGTGGACAAATTAATGATAATTACATATTGTCCAGTGGGAAATATCTCATGCATATTCAGGTTGAGAACAAAGTCAAGGTAAGCTCTGTTGGGTCAATCGGTATGAAAGGGGTGATACTTGGACTGTCACTGAAAAGGAGGGTTTATTGGAAAGGGTATGAGAGTTGTCCTGATAAAGATTTACTGTTGTACATTCAAAGAGAAGTTAAAGAGTGCTGAGAGCAAAGTTATTCTCTAAGTACTGATCATCAACGTTCTTATTCAGACTGAACGTGGTTGCATCATGCGTAGCTTAATAGACATATATGAGCATGAACCTTAATTTCGGGCGAGAGAAGCTCGAGTGACAATGTTGATAAACGCGGTTGGAATAATAAAAGACAAATATGTTGTTATATGGATGTTTGTTTGTCAAAATTATTAGATTGTTGTCCTTCAATTAGAAAGGCTGCTCCCGGTCATGGACGACTTTTAAATACTTAAAATTGGTACACATTTTGGACAGGCAAACATTAAACCAATGTCAACACGTTATAATTAGTTATATCAAATGATATGAACAATAATATTTATGAATACAAAGTTATAATCCGTTAGTAAAACAAAGTAAAACTAAAGTATACAAAGTTACAATCCGTAAACACAGTAAATTTAAACTAGACAAAAATAGGTAATTAATATTGAGAAAATTCACACCCCATTATGATTTTTTTTTAACGAAAAACAGATTGGTTTAGGCAACAGTTATCTAAAAACACAAAAACACAAAAGAACAATAAAAGAATGATTAGAAAAGATCAATAAAGAAAATTAAAATATTCAAGTTTGTGAGCGAAGTATGGTTTTATGTACTTATACACTGTTCTCAGTCCGGGGTACGGATTCGTGAGCTTTTCCACAGTTAGGCAGCAACCATTTGACTTTCTGGGGGGGGGGGGGGCTATGTTTTTTTTTTTTGGATAATAAAAATAATTTGTTTGCCACTATATGTAATGCTAAAATTGAAAGAAAAAAATTGTTTTCGACTTGTCGCGAAAAAAAATTTGTCCAGAAAAAAAAACCATAGCCCCCCCCCCCCCCCCCAGAAAATCAAATGGTTGCTGCCTTATCTGAATGGGGTTTGGATACAATGTATGTGAGCGTGCCCACACTTATATAAGCAGTGTACGGATTTATGACCTTTTCAAATTCATCTGAGCGTGAAATGGATTTGTGAGATTTCCCCCAGTTATCTGAGCGGAGTATGGATCTGTGAGGTTTTCCATAGTTATCTGATCGGGATATTGACCTGTGAGGTTTTCCACAGTTATTTGAGGGGGTGTGGATTAGTTTGTGGTTTTCCACAGATATCTGAGCGGGTTATGGATTTGAATGTGGTTGTCTAAAGTTATATGAGCGGGTACGGATTTGTGTGTGGTTTTCTCAGTACAGTTATTTGAGCGGGTATGGATTAGTGTGTGGTTTTCCACAGATATCTGAACGGGTTATTGATTAGTGTGTGGTTTTCCACAGATATCTGAACGGGTTATGGATTTGTGTGTGGTTTTCTACAGATATGTGAGCGCGGGGTATGGATTTGTGTGGTTGTCTACTGTTATCTGAGCGAGTACGAATTTGTGTGTGGTTTTCTACAGTTATCTGAGTAGGGTATGGATTTGTGTGTGGTTTTCCACAGTTATCTGAACGGGGTATGTATTTGAATGTGGTTGTCTACAGTTATCTGAGCGGGTATGGATTTGTGTGTGGTTTTCTGCAGTTATCTGAGTGGGGTATGGATTTGTGTGTGGTTCTACACAGTTGTCTGAACGGGGTATTGATATGTGTGTGGTTTTCTACAGATATCTGAACGGGTTATGGATTTGTGTGTGGTTGTCTACAGTTATCTGAGCGGGTACGGATTTGTGTCAGGTTTTCTACAGTTATCTGAGCGGGTACGGATTTGTGTGTGGTTGTGTACAGTTATCTGAGCGGGTACGGATTTGTGTGAGGTTTTGTACAGTTATCTGAGCGGGTATGAATTTATGTGTGGTTTTCCACAGATATCTGAGCGGGTATGAATTTATGTGTGGTTTTCTACAGATACCTGAGCGGGGTATGGATTTGTGTGATTTTCCACAGATATATCTGAGCGGGGTACTGATTTGTGAGCTTCTCATCAGTTATCTGGTTAGATTAGCACTGTAAATATATTGACGCTATTTGATAGCCGGCATATCTTTTTATTCATAGAATAAAGTTACCAAATTGTTAACAGTGCATTAGATATCAGCTATATATCGTTTTAGTCCATTGTTTAAAGGACAGTGACTTCAGTTTCAAGAGTTCAAATTATTGAATTTAACAAAGTAGGAAATTTGATACTTGCAAATTGACAAAAATGTTATTTGAGGTAGTCAATGACTTTAAAAATCAAAGAAACTAACTCTTGGTACTTATTAAACGAATCATTCCCTTTTAGTTTAGGGTTTTATAATCTGATCATCTTATTTCAATAATTGACTTAGGTGTAGAAATAAAATGATCACTTGGTCCTTTCCCGTCCAGCAGTACACTGGGGAGTTCGTTTGTATGTGCAATACGTATAATACGTAGCCACGTCCGTTCGGAATGTGGGACAAGACATAAGACGCTTCGTTTAAAAAGAGTTTCATGTTATCTGAAACATTGTACCAACTATAATCGAGGGTCCGTAAATGGTATGTTGCATGTTCTAGTGTTTGCCCGTATCCAATATGCGCTCAATTGCCACTGGTAGTCTATATTCCGCTTTTCATCCAGGACCGCCACAGAAACTCGCTATTTGCTAGTGCAAAAATCTACAACACAACAAAGATCATGAAAGACATTTATATGTCCGACATAAGTAAAAATTTATTTGTATTTTGCTTGATTTTTTTCTCTATGTGTACTGATTTTCTATAGCTCCTCCTCCTCTATCCTTGCAAAACCAGGTTCAACCCACCATTTTTTCCTTTAAAAATGTCCTGTACCAAGTCAGGAATATGGCCATTGCTATATTATAGTTCGTTTCTGTGTGTGTTATATTTTAACGTTGTGTTTCCGTTGTGTCGGTTGTTTTCTCTTATTTTTGAGTGTGAATTCACATGACTATAAGACGTGTCACGGTACTTATCTATCCCAAATTCATGTATTTGGTTTTGATGTTATATTTGTTATTCTCATAGGATTTTGTCTAATGCTTAGTCCGTTTCTGTGTGTGTCACATTTTAATGTTGTGTCGTTGTTCTCCTCTTATATTTGATGCGTTTCCCTCGGTTTTGGTTTGGTACCCCGATTTTGTTTTTTGTCCATGGATTTATGAGTTTTGAACAGTTGTATACTACTGTTGCCTTTATTTACCTACAAATTAAGACATGAGCTCAAATGAATAAAGTTACTGTGATATATGATCATATATGAAAAATATGACCATTATCGTATAACTATATATATATCCCGCATTTACAAAATTTAATGCTTAATTCAAATTGACAGTAAAACTTGTAGACATAATTTGGCTGCCAATCTGATTCAGACATTATATCGCGTGCTCGTAAATATGAGCCCATACGAGCATAACTAGAGATCTACATTGTCATAAGGTTGTCAGGCAGTAATTGTAAAGTTGCTATATCATTGAGTGTACTGTTAACATCACGTAAAGTACAGTACTGTTAAAGTACAGAATGATATACTTTCCCTTATCTCATGCACATTTGGTTTGTTCTACTGAGTCAAATTACTAGGTCACCTGACAGTTAAAGATCAGGCCATGGCTAACAGCACATTAAAACAGTTGGTGATTCAGGACATATTAAATCAGGCCATGGTTAAGGACACATTGGATCAGGCCCTGGCTAACAGCACGTTAGATCAGGCCATAATAAAGGAAATATTGGATAAGGTTGGCTTGTTAATGTTGATATGTCTTTTGATTGAGTTAAGCCATTTCAGTTGATATTTTATAGTGTTTCTTTCTTTGTTTTGATGTTACACTATTGTTTCAGGTAAAGGGTGAAGATTGGTACACATAAAAACGATTAAACCCGATGCATTTGTGTGCACCTATCCTAATTCAGGAACCTGATGTTCAGTGGTTATCGTTTGTTGATGAGGTTCATAAGTGTTTCTCGTTTTTTATATAGATTAGACTTTTGGTTTTCCAGTTTGAATAGATTAGCACTAGTTATCTCTGGGGCCCTTTGTAGCCTGCTGTTCGGTGTGAACCAATGCTCCGTTTTGAAAACTGTACTCTGACCTATAGTGATTTACTTCTACTATTGTGTCTTGGATGGAAAGTTGTCCCATTGCCACTCATACCACATATTCTTAGTCTGTATACATTAGATCAGGCACGTAATATGTTAGGCGATCGTTTTGACATGGTAGATAAGGCGATGGTTTTGCACTCGTTAGGTCAGGTGATGGTTTATGGCATGGTTAATCAGGCAAAGGTTTAGGAAACGGTAGATTAGGACGCAGTTTAGGACACGGCAAATCAGGAAATTCGGCAATGGTTTAAATTGTGAAGTGATGATTTTAAACCGTTTCAAATAAGAGAAATAATTGGATTTCATTCAACTCTTACTCGATTTTTTACGCAACCTTTAAAGTATACGCGCTTCAAACGGTTGCAACTAGTTGTATATTTTTTCATTATCTACGCAGCATCGTCTGGACGATCCGGTTCATATCATATTTGCTGGTTGGTCCTTTCTATAGACTTTATATATATCAAGCTTTGCTGAAAATACAAGTAAACATACGCTATGTGTCCTTATGAATTCTACTAACACAAAGGGGATCACCATATGTTAAAATAATCAACACGTCACTAATTCACCCGATGTACAATATTACATAGGTACAGTACAATTCTTTTTTGCCCTCCCGCTTTTTTTCAAAATCCATTTGATTTTCCATTACATTCAATTCTTTTCGTGTTTTACAATACAATATGAACATACACATACCAGAAATAACTTGAATTTGCTATTAACTATCAATTCCAAGTCAACTATCCACAGCGGTCACTGATATACTCTATATAGGGGGGGGCAAGGGGGTCCCAATAACAGCAAAACAGCAAATTGATTTGGCTTATAACAGATAACAAGGAATTAAAATGGACAAAAACAGATAACAGTAAATGAAATATTAAAATAAGTCGGGTCCTGGAACAAATTTCTTATTACGGGTATAATCCTTTGTAATGAATTCCATTTTCTATGAACATGATTTTAGAATTATGTATCTAGAAATACTAGAATGTGTTTACTACTTAATATATGATAATATTTTGTATACGCCCGTTTTCTGGAGGTATTATGGTATACCGTTGACCGTCCGTGGTCAACACGTTGGACATGAACTCAAAAACTCTGTAACCTACATGTATTTGCATAAAACAAGGCAAATTGTTTATCTATTGACGTGAGCTCCCTATTGATTTTTGTAAATTTTAGATTTTACGTTTCTGAGTAATGTAACAATACAGAAACAGCTCCGCAATAAGTGGTGCACAGTAAGTCCCCATGGGAATTCAAATTAACTTAACGATATACGGAAAATCCATAGCAGACATAATGATATCTAGTAAAAATTCAAGGGCAGTTATGGTATCAAAGCTGATCCAATTGACATAATTCTTGTGTTTGTTTTTACTAAATAAATAACCTTAAAGTTATCAAAGGTACCAGGATTACAATTAAATACATATTAAGACTAATCAGTGACGCTCATATCAAAATAGGTGTAAAGTCAAACAAGTACAAAGTTGAAGAGCATTGAGGAGCCAAAATTCCAAAAAGTTGTGCCTTAGTTTCAAAAATTCAAAGTTTGGTAAACAGGAAATTTATAAAAATGATCATATAATTGATATTCATGTCAACACCGAAGTGCTGACTACTGGGCTGGTGATAATCTCGGATACGAAACGTCCACCAGCACTGATAACGACCCAGTGGTGTTAAAAGTTATCAAAGGCACATAAAAGAGTTAGAATATCTATATAATATATAATATATATTCACACATTTTTTTTAAATGCCCGTTCAATGAGGTGTGTGATTTTTTTTTAAATATCAAAAAGCACCAATTATAAGCATGCAATCTATCAAGTGCTTCGAATGAATTTTGACACTCCAAAAGTAATTTATTCCACTATTTTCATAGGCCTTATTTGAACAATTTATTAACAGGTTTTTGATTGTACCAAGTGTACTAGTAAGTAGAATACATGGAACAATGGCTTGAAGATGAATTAAATCTTTGTTTGTAATGAGTTATGTGCAGCTTCGGAACCCAGTACATGGTTGGAACTATCATTGTACAATGTATTTGATTCTGCTTTGAAAAGAATCACAGAGCTGAGTCTGTGTACCTTACTTTATTATAAAAAACATCAACTGGTTATAAGGATCTAGTCCTTAATTGAGATCCTCATCAGATATCCCTGGCCATATGTTTTCCTTTTTGTTATATTAAGAATTGTTCGAATTTAATATTTACGTACGAGAAACAAGAAACATTATTCCCATACAAAGAAATTAAGATAATTCTAAATACATATTCATAAGAAAAATAGAATTTATTACAAAGGATAATCATAAGATATACAGGAATTATCCTGGACCTCACTGCTATTAATATGCTTATGTGATGATCTGTGATGGGTATATGTTAATAGAATCCTTCTTAGAATACGGGACCACCATATTAATAGTGGAAGACCCCAATGTCCAATGATCTTCAATTTCTACCGACTATTTGCTGTCAAAAACAAATGCTAACATTTGAAATTTCAATAACAGTTAACAGTAAATACATTATCACAATAACAGATAACAAAAATATAATAGTTCAATAACAGCTAACAAAGAATAAGACAATAACAGCTAACAGCAAATATATTTTCACAATAACAGATAACAAAGAATTAAATTGCCCCATAACAGCATAACAGTTAAACCCCTTGCCCCCCTCTATATAACATATCAGATACCGCTATGGATAGTAAACTCGGAATTGATAGTAAATTGGAAATACAAATTATTTGCATTATATTTATGTTCATATTGTGCTATAAAACACGAAAATAAAGACCATTGGCTTTGATATATATACAGAATTCATTCACTCTGTGTAAAGAATTTGTCACGTTTTGTTTTACATTTCATATTCACATTTCATCTTTAAACTTTTGTTAAAGACATCAGGATTGTGATCATAATACTATCCACTCTACTATAAAGTTCACAATAAGATTAAATCCTTTTCCATTGTAGTCGAAAAGTTGATATGACAATATTGATAATAAAGGTGTCCTTATAAGTTCTTTCACTTATAGTCTATTCACATTTTGACCATTAATATATTGACACTAGTTACAATGTACGAAGTATTCAATGAAAATGTTTATTTTGTCCCACCACCAAGAAGGTTAAAAGTAAAATAAAATAAAAAAAACGAACTTCGAGAAAAATTCTAAACGGAAAGTCTCAAACTAAATGGCAAAATTAAAAGCTCAAAACGCATCAAACGAATGCATAAACTGGTCACATTCCTGGCTTGGTACATGCATTTTCATGTGTATAAAATAGTGGATGAAACCACAACCAAAAACCAAATAATGGTAAACGAACACGACATTTTTCTCTTGATGTCGAACTAAACTTTCATTCAAGATAAAATTGAGAAAGGAAAAGGGGAATGTGCCAAAGCGACAACATAGAGCAGACAACAGCCGAAGGCCACCAATGGGTCTTCAATGTAGCGAGAAACTCCGGCACCCGTTAGCGTCCTTCAGTTTGCCCCTTAAACAATACGTATACTGGTACAGTGATAATAATTATCAAAGGTACCATGATTATAATTTATTACGCCGCCAGAAGCGCGTTTCTTCTTCATAAAACTCATCAGTGACGCTCAGATCTAAATATTTATAAAGCCAAACAAGTACAAAGTTGATGAGCATTGAGAACCCAAAATTTCAAAAAGTAAACACAATTGTTATGATAGAAAATATATTATTTATGAATGAACGGATATTCCGAATAAATGTCAATGAAACAAAAACCTACAAAGACAAACACGACATCAAGTGGTCAAAAATACAGCCATCAACAGATTTACTTCGAGAAGGTTTTAAACCATTTATGTACCTCAAACGTTGTTTCCTGTTATTTAGATGAATAGCTGTACTTCAACACCTACTCCTTTAAATCAGATGTAAAAAAAGTTAATGATATATCGTATGTTAATACACTTTATACCAATGACATCTTTGTCAGTACTAACAGGAAAAACCACACCTGTTATGTAATAAATTTTAACATTTAGTTTAAAGGTCAATCAACTAAAGACGATCTTTATGACGCAATAAGTATAATATTGTGTTTTGTTTTGTTGCGCAAGGGTGAATTGTGTTATTTATAAATGTCAAATAATCTCTATACGAAGCATGTCTCCGTTTCCTGATTAAAATATATGTTTGTCTTTAAATTTGGTAATCAGAATATTTCATCATCCCTTATCCATGTTGTCAGAGGTAAATGGTCGTTCCCTTATATAAGAATCAGGATCGTCTCATGCATATAATTGAAATTATTGAAATTCAAGATTTAAGGATGAATTGTTTATTAAGTAATCCCTTAATTATTAATAAATGGAGATACATTTATATAAAGAAATTACCAAAAAGACTTGTGCAATTGAAAATCATGTAGTTATTGCTGAATATAAGCTTTATGTAACTACGAGTACTCTAGTTTAGGGCTTTGAATCTAATTTTTTTTTTCATTTTTTAATTGTTGTGGTGCTCATACCGATCTTTTGAGTTAATCCAATTGCTACGTATTTTTACAGTTTGTACTTATGCTGTGTTGTACACACCCACTTTCACAGCATAAGGCATGGTAACACGTGCACGCTCACAAACATGTTCAACATCGAGTGTTTAACCCCATATAAGTCCGGCGCATGTATTGTAGATCAGCGGTGTCGAGGGTTCATAATAGTCCTATTTTGTTTTCATACATTGTTTAGCTATGAATTATGCCGATTTTTTTCTCTTTTGATTATTTTTTTTGTAGTTTACATTTTTCATGTCGGGACATTTTATAGCCAATAATATACGAGAAGGGCTTTATCATTGTTAAAGGCCATACTGTTACCTATACTTGCTAACATCCACTTCATTAGCAGTTCTCATTGCCAATCATAACACATCTCATTATTTTGATTTCGGTGACTGCATGGTTTCTATTGTAATTATGCTACACTTGTTTTTTTAGACCAACCAAATATACCTTTCTAATTAATTATAGCATGCTGTTTAAGAACAATTTCATTTATATATTATCTTTTTAAACAAAATTTATATTACTTCTTTCAATAATAAATATGTAAATTTTATTTCATTCTTGCTTCATTGTTCTTTTCACTTTTGCGTAAATTCACAAAAAACTGAACTCTAATCAAATGGTAGAATCAAAAGCAAAAACACATTAAACGAATGCATAATTACAACTGTCATATTCCTGACCTGGTACAGACATTATCTTATATAGAAAATGATGGAATGAAAATACCTCTATTGGTGGAAAAAAACTTTAATTTCAATCTATAGTTAGTAATTTATTTTTTGAAAAATCTGATTCTTTAAAAATATTCCAAAAAATAGTTTTACTTTTTTTTTCTTGGTACAAATACAAAAACATAGCATTCAAATGTGTGTTATTTTCAATCTGAACTAAAATTAGAAGGTTAGGCATATTTTGTTCAACTTCGCTGTCCATAATCAAGAACAAAAATTCTTTATTTAGAAGTTCAAAAGTTTATCTATAAACTTCACTCTTACAAGTTTATTCGTTATTCAGGTCTCATAATGTATACTACGAGAATTAAATATTAGCATGAACTTCAATTCAGTTCAATTCAAATATTTATTGTCATATAAACACTGAACAATAAGTTTGTGACAAATAATATAAACATACACAAAATACATTTAACAAACAAAACCATGAAACCAAAAAAAAGCAAAAAAGCAAAACCATCTATCTATATGATATATAATTACAAATTTGAGTGCGCAAGCTTTGATATCATCGATATGAGTTTTATCTAACAAAAACTCGTCAAAGGTTTTAGACTTATAATTTGGTACGATTGACGCTCGTTTCATCTTGATAAAACTCATCAGTGGCACTCAACAAAAAAATGTAGGCCAAAACAAATAACAAAGTACCAGAGCTTTAAATACCGAAAATCTAGGCATGTCACGCATTAGGAATCTTTGGCTAGCGTCATAAACAACCTGAATTATTTCAACTTTTTTTAAAACAGTCAAATTACGGAAAATGAATTTATCAATGATATTCCCTGTCAACAAAAAAGTGTCGATTTCTGAAGTCATGGAAGTGATGATGCTCCTAGAGACAAATTATCCATCAACAGTGGCATCGACCAGTTGGCTATCAAAAAATCGTTAACAGATGACTCACCGGTGCCACCAATAACAGAAAAGTAGGAAGGTCAAATGAGATACGGCGTTTTTGAAGAGCATTCTAAATCGAACATTATTCTGGAATGATGTGCAAAAGGGGAGAAAGAAACAAGAGGGTCATTGTGTAATAAGTGTTAAGCAATACTTATCACATAAGCAACACGACGGGTACAACATGTTGAGCAGGATCTGCTTACCCTTCCAGAGCACATGAGATCACCCTAGTTTTTGATGGGGTTCGTGTTGCTTATTCCTTAGTTTTCTATGTTGTGTCATGTGTACTATTGTTTGTCTGTTTGTCTTTTTCTTTTTTAGCCATGGCGTTGTCAGTTTATTTTCGATTTATGAGTTTGATTGTCCCTCTGGTATCTTTCGTCCCTCTTTTATCTAGGGGTAGAAACCATTAATGTTTCGAATAATTCAATTTTTGATAAACAGTAAATTTACTACATTGGCTATTCTTTTGCGTTCCCTTTTGTTCATTTAGCTCCTTACGTTTACGCATCGATATAATACAATTTGTACCTGGTGAAGGTAAATTTATTTAATCACTTCAGACGCATGAAAATCTAACGTGTTGTTTTCAATTTTTGACATTCATACATTTTTAATGTTTACATATATTAATATACTACATCACGTTGTTGACAATGATGAAGTAATGCTATGCACTTGTTTAAATATATACTTCTTAAACATGTTAAACTAACAACAACACCACAAATGCAGAATATGTATTAACATAGAAGTATTATGATAATTTATTAACAAAAAGTTCAGGATTTGGCAATTAAACCACGAAAGATAAGATGGTACAGTGATTTAGATTGTTGCACGGAAGTAGTGATAAGATATCAATTTGATGACAGAAAAATAGACGCAATTCAGATTTCATTCAAACTCGATATAGCTATGAATAAAGGCAATTTAGTAGTATACCGCTGTTGAAAAATCATAAATCGATTGAGAGAAAACTATCCCGGTTAACACTTAGGAAAAACACACCAACTAAAATAAAAACAACGAAACAACAGAACACTGAATTGACACAAAAAAACAAACAAAAATTGTGAGTTGAACCTGGTTTATGAAATATCTACTGAATTTCACTTTGGTATCCTTCGCTTCTCTTTTTTGATAACATATAATCACATCAATGAAAGACTCTCCTCATAAATTATGGACAACTATTATTCTAAATTGACAAATATATTTTGGTGAGAATTAGATACACCCATTTGTGATAACACTCTCAATGTGTATCTAATACAAACATCCAATTATCAAAACAATATATCTTATCTGACATGCAAAAAGGTTCAGTTATCTTTTATTAGACAACACCCCTAAAATGCACTATGTACTGTAGGGGAAACACTGTATGTGTCAAACAAACAAGATATAAAACATGTTTATTAATCGTAAAGTTATAAAATAACAAACATTCCAAAAAGTAAAATAAAAAAAAATACCGAACTCAGAGGAAAATTCAAAATGGAAAGTCTCTAACCAAATATCAAAATAAAAAGCCCAAACAAATCCAACGAACAGATAACAACTGTCAAATTTCTTACTTGGTACATGCATTTCCTCTCTAGAAAATGGCTAAACCTGGTTTCATAGCTAGCTAAACCTCTCACTTGTATCAAAGTCCAAGTGATTGATATTTTTCTAATATGAATTAATATTGATTTAAATGTGGTTTAATTTTGTATTTTTTCGCCAATATGTGTATTTAGAAATACTTTTTAGTTAAAAATTTAGTAAAGAGATATAGGAAGATGTGGTATGAGTGCCACTGAAACAACTTTCCATCCAAGTAACAATTTGTAAAAGTAAACCATTAAAGAGCTATTTTAAATATAAACACCTAATATCCTAGTATTGTGTAACACTTGATAGAGACAAGATACATTGACACAGAGAAATACAATTTACTAAGTCCACATATTTGTCGTATATTACTATCTTTTATCAGTATAGTTGCACAAATCTTAAGGCTGAAAAAAATATCCGAAGATGCAATTAACATTTGTCATGTTTCGTTAACATCGTTTTCATTTTAATGTCCAATAACAAGACCAACTTTCTGTATTTGAAAGTTCAAAAGTTTATCAGACGTATACCCTTCACTGTTGAACGTACAAGTGCCCTTCAGTTCTTATTAATTAAGATTACCTGGTCGAATATAACTTTGTAGTACAACAACTTATATAACAATCAACTTTGATGGTTCTCAAACTTAAAGAAAAAGAAAAACATTTAAAGCCACCATATACTAGTTTACTTTATTAGGTTATTAGGAAATATAAATAAAGTTTCGTGGCCACATTTCGGTACAAACATTTCCTAAGATGATATACACAGCTACTTTTGCATAGGTACTATTTCTGTACTAAAAATCTGTAATACTGGAAATTTACTTTTAATATTCAATACTATTTTGTTACTTTAAAATTATTGTAATATTTAGGTACCTGTATTTTACAGTACTTAATTTGCACTTGAAATTGAGGTACTACAGTACAGAAATAGTACCTATGCAAAAGTAGCTGTGTACAGATACAACTATTCAAAAAGTTAATGTATATATCGCCATGTCAATAATGAAAAAATGACCTTTAAGTTTAGGAAACAGTGTACGTCTAATGTATCTTAAAGGAACACTAGCTGTCAAGTTCAAGTTCACCAATTTGACTCAAATACCGATTTTACTCAAATAATCATATTTGATTTTTAATAATGTAAAACTTTTATTCAAAATATAAAAAAAAAATCTAAAATAAACAATTAATATACCGGGCATGGCATCGATAATTTGTAGCTTTGTTCCGTGTGTATTTGAATCTAGACGCCATTTAATTAACTGTCGATTTGACACTCGAAGACCTCATATTAGCGATATAAACATAAATTTAGATAAAAATAAATATTAGACACGTGCATTTGGATTTGTCTATGTCTATTTAATTTCATATCGATAAGAGAAATCTTCTTTAATCATCGTTTTTACCTGTATAAGAATGATTTTTTGTGGATCAAATCAGTCAATCAAAGGATTAACCTTTGTTTCGTTATCAATGTTATAATCCTTGTACTATTTACACCACTGGATCGATGCCATTGTTGGTGGAAGTTTCGTTCCTGAGTGTATAACAAGCCCAGTAGTCAGCACTTCGGTTTAAACATGAATATCAATTAAATGGTCATTTTTTTTTATATAAATTTCCTGTTTACACATCTTTTGAATTTTTCGAAAAACTAAGAACTTTCGTATCCGGGCATAGATTACTTTAGCCGTATTTGGCACAATTGTTTGGAATTTGGGGTCCGCAATGCTCTTCAACTTTGTACTTGTTTGGCTTTATAACTATTTTGATCTGAGCGTCACTGATGAGTCTAATAAAGACGAAACGTGCGTCTGATGTATTAAATTATGATCCTGGTACCTTGATAACTAATGACATTCTTTTCATTTAAATAATTGGACACGCACAGTGCATGCGGTATGCGTCTTTAGTTAAGGGGTTAAACTGAAGTTCACATGAATGTGGATTTAATGAAGTCGAATTATTCACTTGCAACTGAATAATTCATAATACTAGTTTATTGTGACAAAATTGAACCATACTGGCTGATAAAAGCGATATATTATTTCCCTTTTTCAATTAATGAACAAAAAAAAACATAACTTGTGTTTTTATATATCTCGTAGCTATGCCCATTTAAGGAACTTACTACATTCTTTCACACATCTCTAAAACTAGATTTTTATCTCTAAAATTTATAACAAAGTCAACGGCCTCGCAAAAAAATATGTGACAAACAAACAAAATGGTTATACTCATCAATTAAGTGAAAAACACTTTTTAAAAATATCATGCGTCCATCACGCTTTTCTTGATTTACCTTCACCTGAAATGCCTAAACCTAAACATATAAATCCAAAGGATGTATAAAACTAACACGCAAAGGGCTATAAAGTGAAACCTCTATAAACCGTCCATCTGAATACCAGTTCTCCCTTAAAATCGGCCAGCTTACCTAAAGAAAGTATCCACTTGATTCTGTCTGTCAGTCTGTCCGGCCGTTCGGACGACCGTATAGATAAAACTTTTGTCAACGTTTTCTTGATTTCTATTTATTCTTCATAAATTTTCGCGTTTCGAAGTAACGAAGAAAATTATTGTACTAACGGTTCTTTCATATGTACATGTATGGACACCTAATATTAACTGTGCTATAACGAGAGTGGTCATTTTTCCTGTACTGGGTTAATTTTCTAATTAGACAATTCTCTCGCTAACTTCGAACTGGCCAAGTTATAATTTAATGTTGATTCATTATTGTTTACCAGTATTCATTTTTATTGTATTTTGTTTATGTCGAAAATGTTCAGTACTGTCCAATGTACAACTCTCGAGACAACCTTCTCAGAATTATGTTTCAACAAATGTTTCCATATCAACTGAGTTAATCCATCTATTGTTTTTCCTGGCCGGCAGGTTGGTTTATGACAGATCAAAACTTGGTTTTAAAAGTTTACATGAAATTAGTTATAGTATGTATAAGATTATGATAAAATTCGGTGTCCTTCTAGTCTTGAAGGCGATCAGCAATTGTAAAATGTGTTTCCGATATTTTAACCATATACATGTTAAATCTCGCCGCATTGTGTCCCAAGTCAGGAGCCTGTGACCTTTGTTAGTTTTGTATTAATTTTAATTTTTGTTCCTTGTGTATAATTTGGAGTATAGTATGGCGTTCATTATCACTGAACTAGTATATATATATTTGTTATGGGGCCAGCTGAAGGACGCCTCCGGGTGCGGGAAGTTCTCGCTGCATTGAAGACCTATTGGTGACCTTCTGCTGTTGTCTGTTCTATGGTCGGGTTGTTGTCTCTTTTACACATTTCCCATTCTCCATTTTATTAGTATAGGGTGTACATAAGTTTATTTAATATATTTAAATACCCTATGTAGTAAACTATATAAATCGCTGTGATAGTTAATGACTGACGAATTTGGCAAATAATGCTGTTTCTCCTTTGTTTTATCTAGTTTAAACCAGTATCGGCTTTCAAAAATAGTACTTTAAATTTGTAGATTGCATGACGTTTATGAAATTAAATGACAACTAGTTTCAATAACACATAAAATTTTCAAATTAGCTCATAGCCAAATATATATAATTCCATAGAACAAAAGTTATCTATAGGTAACAACAAAGTATTGCCTTATTTCTTAATATATAGTAATCGGGCTAGTGTGTGTTTACCAATCACATGTATTATCTGTCTTTAAGGACAATAGGGACCCTTATGAACCCACACCAGAATCATTTCTTGCAATAGAAATATCTTTTTATACGTGCACTTTGATCTTTTAAAGTTGAAGAAACAACACTCATTCTTTAAAACTTGTTTCTTCAATATCTTGTATTTGTTTTATCAACTCGTCAATTCTATAATCCATAGAAATAATTGGAATTTTGATTCCCGATTGAACTATTGTTTAATAAATCTCAATCAAACAAAGTTTTGCATGTACGACTGTCGATCGTAAAAACCAATGCATATGCTTAACGCAACTACACTGCTGCAAATTTAAAGTTGAAGAAAACTATTTTAAAATAAATGAACCATTGTGATTGGTGCAACAGGTATCAATTTTGATATACATATTCTAACGAGGAGCGTTTATGATCATTTCATGTGATGATCAAATTCGATATAATCTTTCACAATGAATGTAAGATTAAACAATTTAGATCCTATATTTCCCTAGCTATCATATTTTGTAACGTTTACACAGAGTTATAAGTAAAACAACAAAAATACCGAAATCCGAGGACTCCTGGCTTTGTTCAGGCATTTACGTATGTAGAAAATGGTGGAATCAACCTGGTTTTAAAGCTAGCTAAACTTCTCAATTATATGACAGTCGCATAGAATTTTATTAAATTGACAACACAGTGATCAAACCAAACAAAGAATACGTAAAATTATGTTAAATCATAGATGAGTGTGTCTTTTATATATTAATAAAGGCAACAGAAGAAAATCGTTGTTCAATAGTCATAAATCGATAAAGCGCAAACCCAAATCAAGAGAAACACATCAACTATAGGAGGAAAACAACGGAACATCAGAAACACTGAATTGCAACATAAAAAGAAACAGACTACCTAAGTAAATATAACTGTCAACATATTAAGGATCTGTACCAGTTTGATAAGGGATCCAAAATCATATCAATAAATTATTTAACAAGTAAACTGTATTCATGAAATTATATCATTCCATGAACTTTTAGATACATTAATCGTAATGACCAATTTTGAGGATCATGTGGATGTATTCTGAACCACGACTTTGAATGTTTAATGATTCACCAACGTTCTATAAGGCTATGTGTAGACGTTAGCAAAGTCACGCTATAAAATGTCGTAAAAAATAACATAGTTACCCTTCCGGAGTACCTGAGATCACCCCTAGTTTTTGGTGGGGTTCGTGTTGCTTATTTTTTAGTTTTCTATGTTGTGTTATGTGTTCAATTGTTTGTCTGTTTGTCTTCTTTCATCCAATCGTTGTCAGTTTATTTTCGATTTATGAGTTTGACTGTCCCTCTGGTATCTTTCGTCCCTCTTTTGAAGTTTTCAAAAAATCTTCCTCCAAAAATAAACGAATTCACCTTATGAGAGTCTATGTGCCATTTAAAAAAAAATATGTTGACTGCTTCACTCCATTTTTTGACATCATCTCCTATACTGTCTGTTGTTATGCCAACACATTGTTGTCAAAATAATGGAATTATATGCGACTGTCATACAAGTGAGAGGATTAGATGTCTTTAAAACCTAGTTTAATTTTTCATTTTCTAAAATTAGGAAATGCCTGTCCCAAGTCAGGAATATGACAGTTGTTATCCATTCGTTTGACGTGTTGGAGCTCTTGGTTTTACCATTTGATAAAGAACTTTCCATTTTGAATTTTCCTAGGAGTTTGGTATATTTATTATTTTAATTTTTACATTTTTTTATTAATACTTGGCCAGGAACAAACTTACCGAAGAGTTACTAATGTAAATTATATAACCTAAGATAAATCATCACGATATCATCTGGTAAACACTTCTCAGACTACAACCCATCAAGCTTACTTATACATGACATTTAGTGAGATTCCTATATAGATATGGAAAGTCCTTTGTCTTTTTGTCTGTCTAAAGGGCATGCACCTTAGTTTGCGTCTTGACGAACATTGCTTAAACTTTACACTGGTGATGTGTACTATTTAAGGATATGCAGAAAGATTATCACCATGTTCAAACATATGAAAGGGGAGATAAGTCAATTTTATATTTACTTTTCTATAGAATAACACAATTGCAAGGTACTCAATTTTACTTTCTCCTCTCCTAGTTCTCATGGTTCTGGTTCTAATTTACTCAAATATATTTTAGACTTTGGCTGATTTAGAACCTGATATATAATAAAGAAATGTGTTTGGTGCTATTCCTGTATGTTGAACATGAAGTCTACAGTTTATATAACAATATGTTTTTTTTATTTGTTAAGTTGCTCTGTCATTGACGTATATCCTTGATCGCCTTGTGTTAGTCTCAGTAAATGATTTGCCGTCCGACGCTATATAATCATCCCTTTTTGTTTTGTAGGGTTTGCGTTGCTAAATTTAGTTTGTAGTCTGTAGTGCCAGGACTGTTGTTTGTCTTTTCGTCTGTTCGTCTTTTTTCTTCATGACCATAGTATGCGCGGTTTTGTCTGAGTTCGACATGTTATTTTTTATTGTATTTTTGGTGTATGCCTTCTTTTGTTTCTATGTAATATAATGGTCTGTTTTCATAGTGATTAAGATCATAACACAATGTTGACTACTGTCCCCCTATTCTGACATTTTCACCTATTGCCTATTATGTATATTTGTTTTGTTCACTCATCGTCAATATTTTTCAATTGTATGCGACTGTCATACAAGTGAAGTTCATAACAGAGCAGTGGAAGTCTTTTCTTCGAAAGTTTTATTTTATGACGGTATAGAAAAGTAATCGAATGTAATTGAAAAAGTACAAAATTCCAGATATATATCATAAAGGCAATAGTAGTATACCACTGTTCAAAATTCATAAATCGATACAGAGAAAAAACAAATCAGGTTACAAACTAAAACTTAGGGAAACGTATCAAATATAAGAGAACTACGACACAACAGAGACACAACACCGACATGTAACACATACAGAAACGAACTATAATGTAACAATGGCCATTTTCCTGACTTGGTACAGGGCATTTTATGAAAAATGGTGGGATGAACATGGTTTTGTGGCATGCCAAACATCCCGCTTTAATGGCAGTGTTAATTATATCATTAAAATGACAACATTGCACGACAGGGTTACAATAAATAAACAGATAAATGGGAGAAAATATAGGACAGAGAAACAAACGAATAATAGCCGTCAAAAGGTAACAGGTTAAAAAATATTTTTGTACGCCAGACACGCGCTACGTCCACACAAAACTTTGCTCAGATGTAAAAAGTTTGAAAGCCATAACAACTCCAAAGTTGAAGATGACCGAGGACCAAAAGTTCCAAATAGTTGTGAGGCCAGGGTTATCCACCTGGGACAAAAACATGATTATTATCAAAAAAAATTTGTAAAGGTTCTGCAGAACCCAGTGTCTCGCCTACTCTTTCGGTTAATCGCAGGCTCAACAAAAATGAGGAAATAAATCAATAAAATATTCCTGTTGATATTATCTTTAATTTGTAAAAAGCTTCTGTCCAAGTTTGGTAAAAATCCAGGATGGTTTATGAATTTAATACTGTTTAAAAACTTTTAACTGCAGACTAAATGTAATGTTAACTGGAAAAAAACTAAATTTCGTTCTAGATACTAGCTTTTGTTCATAAACAAGCTTCTGTCCAAGTTTGGTACAAATCCAAAATAGTATAAGGAAATTAAATTTTAAAAAGTTTAACTACAGAGTGAATGTGTTGTTTCCTGGCAGAAAATTGAAGTCCATTTAAAAGTAAAATACGAAAAAAATGGAATTTTATTTTTACAAAATTTCCTTCTAGATACTAGCTTTTGATCATTAACAAGCTTCTGTCCAAGTTTGGTACAAATCCAAAATAGTATAAGAAAGTTATTTAAATTTAAAAAGTTTAACCACAGAATGAATGTGCTGTTTCCTGACAGAAAATCTAAATCCATTTAAAAGTAAAATACGGAAAAAATGGAATTTTATTTTTACACAATTTACTTCTGGATACTATCTTATGATCATAAACAAGCTTCTGTCCAAGTTTGGTAGAAATCCAGGATAGTTTAAGAAAGTTATTAAAATTTTAAAAACTTTAACCACAGAGTGAATATTTGTGGACGCCGCCGCCGACGACGACGACGGAATGTAGGATCGCTTAGTCTCGCTTTTTCGACTGAAGTCGAAGGCTCGACAATAATACATAGTTTTGCAAACAGTAAATATTATAAAATGACTATATAACAGATATGCATCATTAAACTGAAGTGGTGACTAGCTATAGAAAAAAAAACCGAATACATTACAAAATCACAACCCTGTCAATGTAACGCCCAAAGTGACGTCACATTTAAATTTCTAAAACGTGTTCCGAAAATTAAGAAAGAATTTGAATGAAATTCAAGATTAGATTTGTATGACTTATCTTACTTATATTAATAACAGTGAATATTATAATACTAATAAATATTTAATTGTAGTAGTAATTAGATACAAGCGTTGCTTCTAAGTCAAACTGCAAATCAAATGTATCGTGTAAATTTCGTTGATCCAAAATTAATTCTACCAAATGAACTGGATGAGTAGTTATCCCCAACACAACACACGAATACAACAGAAAAAAATACAATTTATAACTACAAACGTTAATACATGTGACAAAATCCGATGACAACAACAAACACAACATCAAAACCCAACAAAATAATTTGGGATGGAAAAGCATCAATGTTTATAAAGGATGCAATATCTAAGATTCATAGTCATATCTTTTTTTTTTTTTTTTTTTTTTTTTCTTCATAATGTTAGATGTTTAGACATACAGATGTTTTATGTGTACTATTTTACAGGCCACAGATTATATAAATAAAGGCAACAGTAGTAAATCGCTGTTCAAAACTCATAAATCCATGGACAAAAACAAAATTGGGGTAACAAACCAAAATTGAGGGAAACGCATTAAATATAAGAGGAGAACAACGACACAACATTAAAATGTAACACACACAGGAACGGACTAAGCATTAGACAAAATCCTATGAGAAAACAAATATAACATCAAAACCAACTACATGTGTGAATTTGGGATAGATATTTACCGTGACACGTCTTATAGTAATGTGAATTCACACTCAAAAATAAGTAACATAAATGAAAAGGAATACGTAGTAACTACTTAATTCTTGTAGCCCTTGTATGCTACCTTAATTATTATTTTTTTTTACAGAAGTTTGACGTTTGATTAAATGATTCGTTGCTATAACATTCCATCCGTCACAGTTTATTATACTATAATATCTAACACGTTCACATTAATTAATTAAAACAATAAGTACAGCATTAACACATAACTGTTTTTATTATAAAAAGAATTATATAACACGAATTAAATAGAATACTTGTAAATATGTCGATTAGTAGGTCGATAGAAAAATACGGTCACCTGCTAAGTCACGTAAGCCGACTTTTCATACAAGCACTTAAAGTTGTACTAGTATTACATTAAATGCTGGAAATGATATTAAACAGTTGGATTCATAGCATATTTCACTAATTCGGAGCACCTTATATATTTTTTTGTTTTAATTGGATTATTGTCCTAACTTCAGACCATGTAGACATGCAATAGATGTATAAATCCCAGGATGTATGCATTTTTGACAAAGATTAAGAAATTAGTCAGTATGGTCTTTATCCAAGTCATAGCCTCTTGACTTTTGAATTCCTCGTTTCAATCAGTCAGCACTTTGGTGTTGACATGAAAATCAATTATATGGTATTTTTTTTATAAAACTTTGAACTAATGATTTTCTTATCCCAGGAATACATTACCTTAGCCGTATTTAGCACAACGTTTTGGAATTTTGGGTCCTCAAATGAATGCTCTTCAACTTTGTACTTGTTTGGCTTTATAACTATTTTGATCTGAGCGTCACTGATGAGTCTTCTGTAGAAGAAACGCGCGTCTGGCGTATCAAATTATAATCCTGGTACCTTTGTCAAATCTCAACTTTTCTATTCTATTCATGTTCGGTCTATAAAAAGAATGAATTGTCATTATTCTTAATAATTCAAATATCGCTCGCTGCAGAAAATAAACTGCAAGAGTTCATAAAACTCCGCATAATTATGTATAAAATACAAAATGATGTCAGTATGATTTAATTGAACAATTAATTCGATGTGGCGGTCGGGAACAAAAAGGTAAACATGCTACACAGTGGAACAAGTGGTCAATAAGCTGGAGTTCGAATTCTTATTGAAAAAATATTTGTAGAATTTGAGACATTCCTATGTGAACTGTACGACTGTCCTTGTCCCCTCTTTTTATTTTCATATGAGTCGGTTGATGATTTCTTTCCATTTACAATCCAAACATTTCTGATTGGGTTCCACTTATATGTCCTTCAGAACTAGAAATTCAAGAAACAACAGAGACGGCTTCTTCTGTCTCATTTTTAAGTTTATACCTAAAATTTGTCATAAACGGTCATCTCAGAACCAGAATCTATCACAAACGAGAAGATTTGAATTTTGATATAATCAACGTTCCCACCTTAGTAGCAATATATCAAATTCAACTACATAAAGGATATCCCCTCCTTCTCTTATTTCATTCAGAATTCAAGAGATTGGAACTGCTACTCAGACTTTAGAAATCGTCACAAGTGTCTGAGCAGTATTAAAGGTGTCAAATAACGTCTCGTTCTTAATCTGAAAAGTTCATCGGAAGATACAAGACCTTGGTGACAAACATTCCATGTATACTTAAAAAATAATACATAATGGTCCTGAACTATAGATTTTAGGTACTGACTTTGTTTAACATCTTAAAACCGTGTTAATGAAGTGTTCATTTCTTTGTCTTTGTTAATTATTACCGTTACTGTTCAGTCTATGTTTGCTAAATTCACTTTGAAGAAGAGCGGTACTGATATATGCACGTCGAGTCATTGTATTATTGTGCTATTGTAAATTTTTGTTTACTTGTCTGTGATTTTGGCTTATATGTGCTTTGTCTTTATGCCAATTAGTTTTTCGTTGTTGAATCATTTGTTTGTTTTTATAACAATTTTGACTGCTGAATACAATTGAGAAAGGAAATGGGGAATGTGTCAAAGCGACAACAACCCGACCATAGAGCAGACAACAGCCGAAGGCCACCAATGGGTCTTCCATGTAGTGAGAAACTCCCGCACCCGTAAGAGTCCTTCAGCTGGCCCCTTAAAGAATATGTATACTAGTACAGTGATAATGGACGTCATACTTAACTCCGAATTATACACAAGAAACTAAAATTAAAAACAGAATCCCTATTTTATACCTTCTAACCTATTTGATGTCCGTTGTTCTGTTCGGTAAACGGAAAAAAGTCACAGGAAAAAAAGTCACTGGAAAAAAGTCACAAAAACCCTAGGAAAAAAAGTCACAGGAAAAAAAGTCACAAGAAAAAAAGTCACAGGAAAAAAGTCACAATATATATTTAAGTATAATGGAATGCACATGAAAAATTCACTATTTGCATGTATGCAATCGATAACTAAACTTTTTCAATGCATAGAAAAAAGTCATTTTATACTTGTATCAGATTAATTATCTCAAGTGGTAAATTTTATTTCATTATATCTGACATACTATTATATCAACTAATAATGGTGTAAAAGAATATGTTCTTTTTATTCAAAACTGACTTTTTAATAAACAGGGAAAGCTTATTGTTTCCTTTTATTTAATAATGAGCATAAATTGTTTTTCATTGGCATGGCTTCCTACCAATACAGGTAGTGAAAAGTCTTTAAAAAGGGAAATGTGCCACAAGAAGCCACTAAACGATATCAACAGTCCCAATCAATAATTGTTGTAAATACCAAACCATACTAACGGCAATGAGTTGTTTGTTTAACACTCAATCTAAGGATTCTCATCTTAAAAAATCAAAATAACATGTGGTCAAATATATAACTTATATATTTAATAATTGTGACTTTTTTTCTTTTTTTTTACTCAAAAAACGTAATAAAAGGAAAACTATGTGACTACTTCATGCAAAATATATATTGTGACTTTTTTTCCTGTGTCCTTTTTTCCTGTGACATTTTTTCTGTGACTTTTTTTCCTACATTCGTTTTGTTCACATATTGTTGTCAATATAATGGAATTTTATGCGACTGTCATGCAAATAAACTGATCACAGATATCAGGATTAAAATTTGTATTAATACCAGACGTGCGTTTTGTCTACAAAAGTTTCACAGAAGTGCTGACTACTGGGCTGGTGATACCCTCGTGGAATTAAAACTCCACCAGCAGTGGCATCAATCCAGTGCATGGTTGTAAATAAACTCATCACAGATATCAGGATTAAAATTTGTATTTACACCAGACAACAATAGACTCATCAGTGACACTCGAATCCAAAAAGTTATAAAGGCCAAATAAATTAATAAGTTGAAGAGCATTAAGGACCAAAGTTCCTAAAAGTTTTGCCAAATGAGAGATTAAGTTCTAAGTCAAGAATAAGACAGATGATTTCTAATTTTGTGATGTGTTTGAGCTTTAAATTTTGAAATTTCCTTGGAGTTAGGTACATGTATTTTTGTTATTTTTACTTTAATACAATAATAATACTTTTAAATAATTTGTTGTGTTTATGTATATTTGAATATAACCTTTTTACTATCAGTCGTTGTCTTTCGGCAACATATTAATCAGTGAACAGTGGAATTAAACATTGCATTGTAAAAACATTGGTTGTAGTTGATTCAACTACAATTATGGACAATGGAAGATAACTTAGATTTTAAAGAATACTAATGACATTGTTGATGTTTTTTAAAACGAATATAAGATTCTTGCATCTTAAAAAAGTATTACTCTTGTCAGAAGTTACAACAGATGTCAACAGGTTCGATCCAAAATGATTATCACTTTCCTGACAAAACCTTCTCATTTTTATTTCGAAGGTGTTCATTGAAAAATCAATGATGGGTAATTATTTAATGTAAAGTGTTTTCAACTTAAGGGTTCATTCACACTCTGAAAACAATTCATCAAAGCAGTTCTTGTAGACAGTTAATTTCAGAATCTTCCTTACATAAAATAACATTTATATAATGTCAATTTGCTCTATTTGCTTTGAGTTCGTTAGATATAAGCCAAAATCTGTACTTTACCCTTATGTTCTATTTTTTGCCATGGTGGCCATGTTGGTTGTTGACATAAATGCAAAACATAAACTTTATACTAGATAACATAAAGATCAATCACCCAAAGTTTGATTGGAATTGGTAAAGCAGTTTCAGAGGAGACAATGTTTGAAAAAATTATAGAAGACGACAGGCACCAATGCAATAGCTCACTGCTGATTAGGCCTTTTTTGCCAGATAAGCTAAAAAGGGTGTAAAGTGGTAACTATTTCATGAATTTTCCAATGTATAAAACATGCAGGAACATTCCTGTTTTAAATAAGCACGTTCTCATCTTTTTTTTTTAAATACGAAATTGGAGAGCATTGAGGAATATCAATAATGAGGTCATTTTTATAAATTTCCTGTTTACAAAACTTTGAATTTTCGAAAAAACTAAGGATTTTCTTATCCCAGGTATAGATTACCTTAGCCGTATTTGGCACGACTTTTTAGAATTTTGGATCCTCAATGCTCTTCAACTTTATACTTGTTTGGCTTTATAAACATTTTGATTTGAGTCACTGATGAGTCTTATGTAGACGAAACGCGCATCTGGCGTACTAAATTACAATCCTGGTACCTTTGATAACTATTACTACAAGTTTTGCCAAATACAGCTAAAGTAATCTGTTTCTATGGTAGAAAATACTTAGTATTCCAAAAATACAAAGTTTTGTAAACAGTTTATATATATCTATGACCATATCAATGATAATTTATGTCAACAGAAGTGCTGACTACAGGGCTGGTGATACCCTCAGGGAATGAAAACTCCACCAACACTGGCATCCTCCCAGTGATTGTAAACAAACTCATACACATACAAAAGTTTTAAGGCATAAAAATAAAAATACAGGTAGTTTACAATTTATGATGTTGATTTCTTTAGAAATCTCTATACATGATTATCACAGTTTTAATACCAAGACATAAAAATTACAGTCTTTTATCTTTCATTTATTCAAGTGTCCTCAGTCTTTTTTATATCTGTATCGTCAGAATATCCAAGCTTCTTCCAGTCTTCTTTTGCCATGAGATTGCTGAAAAAAAACAACATCTTCTTAAACATGTTAAAGATATTTCTTAAAAAAAAAAGGGTACCTTTATATCTCTCACTAATTAATTTAAACACTATATGCCTTTTTGTGTTTCTTTGACACATATATGATGGGACTCTGTACTTATAAATCCTGTCATTATGTTATTGTACTATTGTTATTTTTTGTATTCTTGTCTATCATGTCTATCATTTTTGCTTATGTGCTTTGTTAATATGCCTTTTTGTACTTTTTTGTTACATATTTGTTTGTTTTTATAATACAATGTTGACTGCTGTACCCTTATCTTTGACATTTCTACATATCATGTCTGTTTGTTTTGTTCACACATCATTGTCAGTATAATGGAATTTGATGCAACTGTCATACATTTTTGTACAAGTGAGAGGTTTAGCAAGCTATTAAACCAGGTTTGATCCACCATTTTCTACATAAGAAAATTCCTTTACCAAGTCAGGAATATGGCAGTTGTTATCTATTTGTTTGATGTGTTTTAGCTTCTAATTTTGCCATTTGATTAGGGACTTTCCATTTTGAATTTTCCTCAGAGTTCAGTATTTTTGTAATTTAATTTTTTGAACATCTCAACTAAATGCATGAGCAAAATTCATACTACTTAGTTAGCTACAAAAGACCCATCCATTACAAAATATGATCATGATGATTGTGAACTATCAACAAAAGGACAAGAATGGAAACAACAAAAAAAGGCTCACATTCATTTTGCTGTTGTAAACAGTTTAACATGTTCAGGGGTATTTCTATTACCAGCTGAAGTCCCTTTCAAGTGTGGGATTTTCTCGCTGTGTTGAAGACCCATTGGTGAAGACCTGTTGTCTGCTCCTTGGTCGGGTTGTTGTCTCTGACATATTCCATATTTCCATAATCTATTTTATTTAAGAGGCTTTTTTATTGTTTTATGTAGTGAGTGTGCTGTCTCTAACATTGGTTATACTCAAAAGTAATTCAAATTGTACATAGTCCTTGTCTTTTAAGGTCTAACATTTACCCATGACATTTGGAACTCTGGTAGATATAAATTTGTCTCAATGACAACCATACTTTTCTCAATTCTATACCACATCTACTTATTTACATATTCACAGCATTCCAATGCATTTGTACTCACTTATCCATGCGACATTTAAGATAGTCTTTTGATTCTACCCTGCATGCATTTGTACTCACTTATCCATCCGACATTTAAGATAGTCTTTTGATTCTACCCTGCATGCATTTGTACTCACTTATCCATCCGACATTTAAGATAGTCTTTTGATTCTACCCTGCATGCATTTGTACTCACTTATCCATCCGACATTTAAGATAGTCTTTTGATTCTACCCTGCATGTATTTGTACTCACTTATCCATCTGACATTTAAGATAGTCTTTTGATTCTACCCTGCATGTATTTGTACTCACTTATCCATCTGACATTTAAGATAGTCTTTTGATTCTACCCTGCATGTATTTGTACTCACTTATCCATCCGACATTTAAGATAGTCTTTTGATTCTACCCTGCATGCATTTGTACTCACTTATCCATCCGACATTTAAGATAGTCTTTTGATTCTACCCTGCATGTATTTGTACTCACTTATCCATCCGACATTTAAGATAGTCTTTTGATTCTACCCTGCATGTATTTGTACTCACTTATCCATCCGACATTTAAGATAGTCTTTTGATTCTACCCTGCATGTATTTGTACTCACTTATCCATCCGACATTTAAGATAGTCTTTTGATTCTACCCTGCATGAATTGTTGTCATGATCACTCTTCCGAAGACAAATAATATATCTTAACATTTCTTTTTTACATTCACCTGAAATGGAAAAACTAGAGGTTCTCAAGAGCCTGTGTCGCTCACCTTGGTCTGTGTCCATATCAAACAATGGACACAGATAAATTCATGACAAAATTGTGTTTTGGTGATGGGGATGTGTTTGTAGATCTTACTTTATTGAACATTCTTGTTGCTACAATTATCTCTATCTATAATGAACTTGGCCCAGTAATTACAGTGGAAAATATTTTCTAAAAATTTACAAAAATTTACAAAAATTTATGAATATTGTAAAAAATTGACTATCAAGGGCAATAACTCCTTAAGGGGTCAATTGACAATTTTGGTCATGTTGACTTATTTGTAGATCTTATTTTGCTGAACATTATTGCTGTTACAGTTTATCTCTACCTATAATAATATTCAAGATAATAACCAAAAACTGCAAAATTTCCTTAAAATTACTAATTTGGGGGCAGCAACCCAACAACGGGTTGTCCGATTTGTCTGAAAATTTCAGGGCAGATAGATCTTGACCTAAGAGACAGTTTTACCCCTGTCAGACTTGCTCTAAATGCTTTGGTTTCAGAGTTATAAGCCAAAATCTACATTTTAACCCCATGTTCTATTTTTAGCCATTGTGGCCATCTTGGTTGGTTGGCAGGGTCACGCCACACATTTTTTAAACTAGATGCCCTAATGACAATTGTGGCCAAGTGTGGTTAAATTTGGCCCAGTAGTTTCAGAGAAGAAGATTTTTGGAAAAGTTTACGGACGACGGACGACAGACGATGGACGACGGATGACAGACAACTGAAGCCAAGTGATGAGAAAAGCTCACTTGACCTTTCAGATCAGATGAGCTAAAAACAGTATCACATATACATTTGTGCATCATGCACATACCCAAGATCTATTTTTTTTATGAAATACCTCTTAGTTAAACCATTTCTGTTAAACATTGTTTAAACATGTTAAAGGAAAATAACTTTATTTCTATGAAGTCATATACAAGATCATTGAATAATATACCAGTTAAAGTTGCATATAATCTCTTTGACTCATCATTTTCATTAGTTAAACCTATAGTTTAAGTATTTATAA
Organism: Mytilus galloprovincialis; assembly: GCF_965363235.1. Taxonomy (NCBI): domain Eukaryota; kingdom Metazoa; phylum Mollusca; class Bivalvia; order Mytilida; family Mytilidae; genus Mytilus; species Mytilus galloprovincialis. The sequence goes on along the minus strand of NC_134846.1, from coordinate 1,802,718 downwards.
GTTAATTATAAAGTTTGAATTTTAGTAATTTTTGTTTTACAATCCCACAAAAATTCTCAAGTTTTGACATATTTGAGATGTAACCAGATGCTCCGCAGGGCGCAGCTTTATACGACCGCAGTGGTCGAACTCTGAACAGTTGGGGCAAGTATGGACACAACATTTAAGCTTGATACAGCTCTGAATTTGGATTGTGATTAAATAGTTGACACAACATAGGTTTCTGACACAGAATGAGTGTGGTCTAAGAACTTAAACTTAAAAACTTAAAAATTTTAAATTGGACATTTACCTATTATGGTCCAATATCCAAAATCTAAATACATGGTTAGAATCAGCATATCATAGAACCCCAAGAATTCAATTTTTGATGAAATCAAATAATGTTCAATTTTAGACCCTTTAGACCACAATGTGGACCAATTTGATAACCAGGGCCCAAATATTAAAAATCTAAATACATGGTTAGATTCAGCATATTGAAGAACCCCATATATCCTATTTTTGTTGAAATCAAACAAAGTTTAATTTTTGACCCTTTGGACCTTAATGTAGACCAATTTGAAAACGGGACAATACTGTGCAATTGAATATTTCTTGCTATTGTGAAAACTGTGCAATTGAAAATTTCTTGCTATTGCACAATATTGTGCAATTAGATATTTCTTGCTGTTGTGCAATACTGTGCAATTGAAGATTTCCCGCTATTGCACAATACTTAATATATAATAATTTTGGATCCCGATTTGGACCAACTTGAAAACTGGGCCCATAATCAAAAATCTAAGTACATGTTTAGATTCAGCATATCAAAGAACCCCAAGAATTCAATTTTTGTTAAAATCAAGTCTAATTTTGAACCCCTTGGACCTTAATGTAGACCAATTTGAAAACAGGACCAAAAATTAAGAATCTGAATACAGGGTTAAATTTGGCATATCAAAGAACCCCAATAATTCATTTTTTGATGAAATCAAACAAAGTTTAATTTTGGACCCTTTTGGCCCCTAATTCGTTGGGACCAAAACTCCCAAAATCAATCCAAACCTTCCTTTTGTGGTCATAGACCTTATGTTAAAATTTCATAGATTTCTGTTAACTTATATACTAGAGTTATTGTGCGAAAACCAAGAAAAATGCTTATTTGGGCCCTTTTTGGCCCCTAATTCCTGAACTGTTGGGACCAATACACCCAAAATCAATCCCAACCTTCTTTTTATGGTCATAAACCTTGTGTTTAAATTTCATAGATTTCTATTTACTTTCACTAAAGTTAGAGTGGGAAAACCAAATGTCTTCGGACGACAACGCCGACGACGCCAACGTGATATCAATATAATACAACCAAAAAATTTTTTTTTGCGGTCGCATAAAAACATGCCTTTACCAATTTTTCTCAGGTTACCTCATTTTTATTCGTGTTCAAGGTTTCATCTCATTAATTCAACAAAGAAACTGATTGCGCAAAGATCTTAACTATTTGTGCAAGGCCTTCAAAAATTGCCCATATGAGGGCTTTCAAAGGAGCAGTGTTCCAAAGATAACAGACAAATGAGATTTTCATTGTCCATGAAACTACACTTAAATGATTAGTTAATACATCTGCAAAGGACAGACAATAAAATATTCTATTCATGCAAAGAAGTCCTAAGAAATCAATAAATGAAGATATCATCATGATCATAGGATGACTTTTTGACTTGAACATGTTGTATAATTTAAACAAGAGTGCACACACTGAAATGTCTCGCCTTCTTTACTAATCATTGATATTATGTTGATAGTCCTAAGTATAAAGCTTTATTACAACTGTTACATAAACTTAACATTAACCAAGATAGCTAAACAAAGACCAATGAACCATGAAAATGAGGTCAATGTCAGATGAACCATGCCAGGCAGACATGTACAGCTAAAAAAGCTTCCATACAACAAATATACATGTAGTTGACCTATTACTTATAATTCAAGAAAAATAGACCAAAACACAAAAACTTAACACTGTGCAATGAACCATGCAATTGAGGTCAGGTCAAATAAAACTGACATATAGATCATACTGTAATATATTTCCATACACCAAATATAGTTGACCTTTGGCATATATAATATTAGATAAAAAGACCAAAACTTAAAAACTTAACTTTGACCACTGAACCATGAAAATGAGGTCAAGGTCAGATCACATCTGCCCGCTAGACATGTACACCTTACAATTATTCCATACAACAAATATAGTAGACATATTGCATAAAGTATGAGAAAAACAGACCAAAACACAAAAACTTAACTATAACCACTGAACCATGAAAATGAGGTCAAGGTCAGATGACACCTGCCAGTTGGACATGTACACCTTCCAGTCCTTTCATACACCAAATATACTAGCCCTATTGCTTATAGTATCTGAGATATGGACTTGACCACCAAAACTTAACCTTGTCCACTGATCCATGAAATGAGGTCGAGGTCAAGTGAAAACTGTCTGATGGGCATGAGGACCTTGCAAGGTATGCACATACCAAATATAGTTATCCTATTACTTATAATAAGAGAGAATTCAAGATTACAAAAATTCTGAACTTTTTTTCAAGTGATCACTGAACCATGAAAATGAGGTCAAGGACATTGGACATGTGACTGACGGAAACTTCATAACATGAGGCATCTATGTATATACAAAGTATGAAGCATCCAGGTCTTTCACCTTCTAAAATATAAACCTTTTAAGAAGTTAGCTAACTGCCGGATCACTATCCCTATGTCTAGCTTTCTGCAACAAAAGTTGCAGGCTCGACAAAAATCTAAATGTCCAAGGGACATAACCATGATAACTTTCATGACTGAGCCAAAAAATTATTTACCTGTAAAAAGTAAATAAATATGTGTGTATAACATGTATAAGTGACCTTCAAATTTACTTGTTTAAGTACATGTATTATATTATATTTACTTCTTTAAGTAATTAAAAAAAACTTGTACAAGTTGTATGAATTTTACCTCGATGTAATATACATGATATATTTTACCTTTTTTCCTATTGAACATTTAAATATTACCTGTTAAGGGGTGTTCCTTATAATAGGAAGCTGATATGAAGAAAAGAAAGAAAAATGTGGCAGAATAGTCAACCTGTTGACGGTGGCCGCTTACCAGTCAGGGGTGCTACTTAAACAAGTGATTTCATTATCACCTATTTCAGTGATTTTTTTATATTCAGTTATATTTATCACCAATTTAAGTGATTTTGGTGTTTTCTTTGATTTCAAATGCTAATTTCAATGATTTTCCATATTTTCACAGACTTTTCTATAATTTTCCTTCATAAATCAATTATCACTTTATCTTTGGATAACAATTTCACCAGTGCGCTTGGGCAGTAAGTTAGTGCGCTAAAGCTTTTAAAAGTACCCTTGGGAATTGTTCTGTAATCAAATATTCATTAACTACTCTTACTATCAGACAAAGGTCAACAATATTAGGTGATCTGATTGGTTTTCCTTAGAATTAGAATGATTTATTTTAAGGTTATGTCCTGATCTACAAATTATTCCAATTTTATTCAAATAAACTGTAAAAACTGGCAGGCTTATCAAGCAAATGACAATTTCTGCATGTACATAGTTGTTTTTTCAATGGAATTCTTGTCTTTTTAATTACCAATAAAAAAATCAAGCTTGTGGGAAAAATATCCAAAAAAATGTTTTTTTAGGGGTTCGTATGGACAGTAAACCCGGCAATTGTAACAAGCCCCTGTGGTCTGTTTTGACTATTTCTTTGTTAGCCACAGCGTTGTCAGTTTATGCGATCTTTGAGTTTGACTGTCCCTCTGCCTCTGGTACATGTATATTTTGCCCCGCTTTTGCAACATCTGTGATGCAATACACAATCCGACACCGATCTGAGACTGGAAATAGATGCATGACTCTACGAAATATAAATATAATAATACAGGTGCATGTTATGCAAGCCAGTAACAGAGTAACACTAACAGAGACAGAGTTGAGTTTCTGGTAATTTTGCATCTGATTATATATTGATGTTTTAAAAAGCATGAATTTTCAGACAGGATTTTGAAGGTTGGGTAGTTTACCATCATGATCAAGTGGAAAGCTCCCTTTATCTGGAGGTTTTCGTCCTAATCTTGTTGACATAAACCCTGCCATTTCAATTTCATAAACTAGATACCAGTTCAATCGGAACAACTCGGCCTTTCTGGTTGCACGAAGAAATAACCTCGTATGCATTAGGCGGAGGAATCATTGTCCGGAAAATTTTCCGATTCGATTCAAAATTATATTTTTTCGACTGGACTGGTACATTTTTTTTACCACTACTGATTTAACTTGCTCCTGTCCGGAAAATTTTCCGATCCGATTGAATTTTATATTTTTTCGACTGGAATGGTACAAATTTTTTACCATTACTTATTTACTTTGCTCCTTCTTTCGCGCCAAAATATTTGGCAGAGTTAAAGTTCTTGATTACTCTGTGATATGTAACCAAATTATAGCGCCACCTGGAGGATAGAACTTCTTTGTGTCGCGGATCACTACAATTCCGGCCAACAATTTAAGAAGAATTTCTCCGTAGTGCATACGAGGCTATTGTACTGCGTAGCGAGAATGGCCGAGTAGTTACGATTGGATACCAGTTATAGTTTGGAAACCAGTTTTAAAACTACGTTAGTGTGTGTTCGAAAATACTACTCTGAAATCTAAACGTAATGGATCATAATATGTAATATATTCTTTCGTAGAACAATATTCAAGTGTAAGATTTATTTGAGGGAAATGAAATTTGAACTTGGGTTTTTACTTTAAATGATTTTCAGTGCAATTATAGTCAGAGCATTTTGTTTGCAGCTTTGATGAGGAATGCTATTTTTTCGAACCTTCCTTTTTTTTCTTCAGGCGACTTCCGGTTAAATTTTGAAGCTGTGCCCTGTAGCACAAGAAAATTATTCTTGGTATTTTGCAAGATCAGAATCAGGAAGACATTAATTGCAAAATACTGATTCTTACTTATTTCCTCAAATTTATGTGTAAGCTATATAAAACTTATAAAACTTGAGCAGAAAGACAAAAAGTTATCGACATGATAAAAGTTTAATCTTTCTAAAAGTTAATAAAACTGTTTTTACGCTTTCGAGACGCGACGGCCATACTTCCATAACGGCCCTAGGATGTGTCGGCCATACCGTCATATCGTCCATGGGACATATCGGCCACACATTGTGAGACGTATCGTCCACACTTTTAATTTTTTTTATTGAGTTTATTACATAAAATATAATACAAAAAATAAGTATTTGTTCATAATAATAAAATAAATATGATTGTGTAGTACTTTTTTTCTGTACAGAAGATTTTATTTATTCTTGTAAGAGTGATCTTTGCTTGATCATCATCGCTCGTGTTTACAACTTGTTGCGGCCATATTATGTAAGTATATTGATTATTTCTTCATTACCAGTTGTAAACAATTTCTGAAGAATCATTTTTATTGTAATGTGATCTAAAGGCATCATATTTTATATGAAGTTTAAACTGTAGGAATGTTGACTATCGCTGTCAATGACGATATATAAATACAAGCACATGTTACAGATCTTTTAATTATATCTGTAAAAAATATGAATTATTCTAAACTATAAAAATCTTCTCAATCTCAGTCTTGGTGAAATTAAAAACAGGACTCAGTGTAAAGGTTAACTCTAAGGAAGGCAATTCATCAAGTTCGAGTTATATTTGTCATGATCATCAGACACATTGTTTAATAATTCTGATTTTTTTTTTCTTTCTTATATAGTTTAGAGTCATTCTATTTGCTGAACATCTTTCCAAGACAGAGACTACTGCAGAATTTTCCAATAACATAACAAATTACCCGTAAAATCTGACAGGAATGTGCACCCGATTGGCTAATTACATGATTAAAGATGGCCAGTTTCATTTTTATCATACTGAATGTTCTTTTTGCTTTGTTCATTGTGTTGAATACTATTTGTTGACAATTTAAATGTTCCCATTTTTGTGCATTTGTTGATGGATAATTGTATTATGGGCAATCATACCAATATACTCTAGTATAGGAAACAAAAAGATGATATTTTTTTTAATATATTTTATTTATTAATTCAGTCATACAGATAAACAAATATACACCAAACATATAAACCTTACATCATACATACAACATACACAAACCATTCATATATATATACATTTCGTTCATACATGTAGGACATTCATCTTATATACATTTTTTAAATTAACAATCTCATACGTTTTCTCTCATATGCTCTTGTCACTCATTCATTTATTCCACTATTCAAACATTTATATTCACACTCACACATATAACCTATATCATAAAGCACTAAAATACATAAACATGCAGTTAATGTTATCTGAGTTGGCTCAATTATTTAATTATTTTTTAACACAATTAAAATATATGTAAAATTTTCTTCTGCTACCTCAAGTGTAATGTCAAAAGAGTGGTCTGGAAGTGTATCGTCAAGTGGATGTGGAGATGCTGGTGGTGGTGATGGTGGTGCTGGTGATGGTGGTGCTTCTAATACTTCTGGAGCGTAAACGAAAAACATATGTATAAAAGTCGTGAAACAAAATATAATTGTGTATTTTTGCACAAAAGAAAAAGTAAAGAAAAAATGTCAAATATAATATTATATTATAAAAAATATTGTCAAAATATATAAATTCACATTAATATTTGTAACATTGTTTGATAATTGGCAATCACATAAACTAATTAAAGGATTAACACCTCCGTAATTTGTTTACTTTGCATTAAACAGAGACACGCGCCCAATGGATTTATGATCGGTCTTTTATAGGTAATCATACATTATCATAAATACTAGTAACGGTTTGAGAACTTTGGCATAACAGCACTTATTCGGACTATTAAAATAATGAAGAAACGATAAGAAATTAAACAATTTTGTCGAACACACAACATTTAAAGAAATAATACAATAACGTATATGTACCTCAACCTCCATATCTTGTGGTATGCGGACACATTCTACACAGTGGAAAATGATGTCGACTTCTTCATTGACCATCAGCCGGTAATCAGCAATTGATAAATTATACCTGAAATAAAAAAAAAATATAGCATATATTTCTTTACAGTCAAGTAATATTAATACACTGATAAAAAGATTAAAGGCCGTAGTGAGGTGACCTATAGTTGTTAATTTCTGTATCATTTGGACTCTGATGGATAGTTGTCTCATTGGGAATCATACCGCAATCATACCACATCTTCTTTTTATATCTATTAATTGATACCTATTGTCCATTTATTAGAAAAAGGTGTAATGCAAATAACACTTAATAAAGATTTAATTCTTATAAGGGAAGGGTCGTAACCCAAATTAAAGTAAAACAAATTGTATCAAATATGACCGAAAGTACGAAATATGATTCAAAGGAAAAACTAAATTAATAACAAATTTGTAAATACCTGTATTGCAAAGCCTGTGTTGCCATTTATCACAATCTTGACATTGGAGAGCATGTTGTCTTGGTCGGACTTGCTGGTCACATAGCACACAAGGGTACGACATGATGAACAGCAATTTCCCAAATGAGTGCCACCGACATTTCTGGTTACTTTTATAAAGCAAGGTCGGTACATCAAAAAGACTGCTCAAACAAAGGAGGGTCATTTTTATATAAAATCTCGCAAAATTATGACCCATATTTTTGGCACATCCCCGTATACCCAACAATAGGAAGTTGAACCCCCGTGATGTTTTCACTCCGCTTGAACTCAGCTTGGGAGTTGTGTTTTTATAGTGATCTTGAATTGTATTTTCTTTACAATTTCTTGACAAAAGCATAATTAATACTTGTGTTCATCAAAGAAGTAATAATAAGCAATCAACAATCTTCTTAAATTTCCAACTTAATCATTACTTGATTACAGCTGATTACCTTGTTTTATATTTCAAAACTTAACTCATTGTTTTAACTATGACAGAAATTAATCTCCCATTCGGATATAGTCATCAATATTTGTTCTGTTTGCTCAAGATATCAAACAATCATCAGAAAACAATATGATATTTTAATATTTTATTAGATTAAACACATTAATTTACGTAAATATATAATGAGTAAACAAATGATATAAAAAAATTAAGATGAAAAATATTGTAAAAACAGTATAGTTTATTTAAAAGTTATAATAACCATCTATAAGTATCAAAATAATTCATCTATAACATTTTAAAAAAATAAAAAAAACATGGACGATACGTCTTTACAAAGTATGGCCATTTTTGTACTATGGCCGTTTCATCTTTTCGGGGTATGGCCGTTTCATCCTATGGCCGTCATGGTAGTATGGCCGTTACGTCCTGCATCGGTTTTTACAGGTTGGGAATCGAACAACCCCACAAACAAAGGGTAAACCTCAATGTTATTACTATCCTTTAAATGATGAGGATCTAAATATATTTCTCTTTCACCAAAAGTTACATTTCTCAAAATGTTATGGTTAGTTTTAAAATCCTCTTGCTGCTGTCCATAGATGTCCACACAGGCAGTGCCGGAGGGACACATATGTCATGGTTAAATTTATGCAAGCTTCTCATCAATGCTGTATTTCTTTCAATTAGAAGACAGAGGATTAAACAGTGTTATGTTTTTCTGCAATGGGTCCCAAATGTAATGGTCATTATGTTGTGACGTCATATATTGAATGACGTCGTTGTTTGGCATGTAACGTCACAGACGTCGAGCTGTCGTATTTTCCAGCATATGAAATGCAACCATGAAAAACGGTTGGAAGCAAGAGGGTTAAGCAGTAAAGCACACACACCCTGCACAGGCACTTGTTTCTATACACCTTATCACTAATCCTGGCTGACCCGGCCTCTTGAACTTTTGACGCATACAACAATCACTTCATTGGGGCGTCAGATATTTTGTTTTATGACGTCAAAATTTTACGGGAACCTGTGTGATATCAAGTAATGGCGGACAAATAGCGATAAGGTGTATTCATGGGATGGTCTGCTATCCATATAAATATTAGATCTATTTATAGACGATAGAAACAAGTTTCTGTGCGCCCCTGTGGTTAAAGTAAACAATGACCTCATAAACACTATTTTGCGTGAGCTCTGTATTTTTGTGATTTTACTTCTTCCATGTTTTAGAAAAGTTAAAGCTAGACTGAATTTTGCAGTGCACTATTTTTAGTCCCTGCAGAAGATGATAAAATTAACAAGTTTCACTTGATATGGTCCATTCAGGTACACAGTTTAAATCACCAATTAGTGAATTACAAAATGTATAGGCAGTCATGACAGTTAAATAGATATAGGAAGATGTGGTATGAGTGACAATGAGACAACTCTCCATCCAAATAACCAGTAAGGGGACTTACTAAAATGAGTGATTTTCTAAATCACTGATTCAAGTAACATTATTTCCACAAAGGTTGGAAGTAAGAGTCTCTTTAATAATCACCCATTTAAGTAGTACAAATCAATCACTAGAAGAAGTGATTTAATTTTATTGTAGCTTTAAATATAGAATGCTAATGATCCAGTGACTAATTATGTTTCTAAAATTATCAGAACCAACATCTGTGTTGATAGGATGACCAGGTCACTTCAGGTGATAACCTTGTAGGATAATGACATAAAAATCACTTATTTAAGTATCATACCTCAATTTCCTTCCCAAAAATCACTTAGTATCATTATTTTGATAACCCCCACTAACATGACTAATTTCAACACCCCCGAACAGTGAAATTTTTATCACAAACAGTAGAATTTTATTACATAATCTGAAAGATGAAACCTTGAACGTCACAGGAAAAATACTCCCACTGCTGGGAAAAATCTGTTAAGAAAGTATCAGTTCATTATAATATAAAGCCATTATTATAGCATTTTTTCAACTAAAATAGAATTTGCAGCCAAATGATAGCATTAAAGGCATAAACCTTGCTACTTATAAGAAGCAAAAAGGTCATTTTTTTCAATTTTACTAATGAAAAGATATTATTTAAACCTGTTTTTTTAAATTTTGGTAAAACTACAAAATCACAATTTGTGACAAAACTTTAAATTTGCTACTTAAATAAGTGATTTAAAAATCACTTATTTAAATAAGTCCCCTGACTGATAACACTTTATAAAAGTAAACCATTATAGGTCAAGGTACGGCCTTCAACACAGAGCCTTGGCTCACACAGAACAACAAGCTATAAAGGGCCCCAAAATTACTAGTGTAAAACCATTCAAACAGGAAAACCAACCATCTAATCTTATCTATATAAAAAAAAAAACACGACAACTACTGTACATCAGATTCCTGACTTAGGACAGGTGCAAACATTTGCAGCGGGATTAAATGTTTTAATGGTACCAAATCGTCTCCCTTTTTATGAGACAATAGTATAACATCACAACATAGAAAAACACACGATAAAATATAAATTGGAAGGCTCAACTCAATCAAAAAACGTAAATTAACACAATGAACACATTTCAATTAGATTATTACCTGTGGGGATGTTCTAAAACCTCTTTCCCAATTTGTTTATTTTGGCTCTTAATGGAGGAATGAAAAGAGTTGCACTGCAAAATCCAGTTGTGTTTTTTATTTTCTAAAACATAAAATATATTTGACATTTATTTTATCTATGGCTCTGCCTTAAACATGTTAAAACTTTTTCTGATACAGGTTTGTCTGTCCCATCCCTAGATTTTCCATCATCTATCATGGAAAACTTCATGGAATTTCATGGAATATTTTTCCATGGAATTCCATGGAGTATTGGAACCTGTTTTCCATGGAAATCCATGGAAAATAAAAAGAGAAAAAAAGGAATTAATAATATTTCCATCTGAAACATTTTCCATGGAATTCCATGGAAAATATTTTCCATGATGTTTTTCCATGGAATTCCATGGAAATATATTACATAGAATTTCTTTTTCCATGGAAATATTTCCATCGTTTTCATTTAAAATGAATTGCCCAAATTAACCTTTTGACAATATACCCTGTTTAACCGTATCTGTAATAATGAAGGTAAAAAAAACTAGGTTCCATGCTTTTTTCGGTTTGGTTAGGTCTTTTGAGTCTTGCAATGGTCAGTAATAAGCAATAGACTCAACCATCATTTTAACCTTTAATTCAAACTCATTTGATGTATTATGATAAATACAATAAACAAGCAAAAACTTTCAATATTGGTATATGTTTTGCACTGCCTTTATATCAAGAAATTAAGGTTATAAATGTCACTCAAATATGTCAACACCAGGGTTCAGTAGATCCATCTCGTAGAACATCATTAACCATTTTATTGGAGTTTCATTTCTTCCTCATGATACCTAAAAATAATTTTACTGTTATAAATAAAGAGATATTCTTTAAATAATGACATTATTAATAATGGTTAACCACTTTAGTCTTTGTCCTAAATAAATTTTTTTCATAATTATTGTATATAAATGTCTTCATTGGTATTTTCCATATATATTTAGAACTTAGTGTTGATCTGCAGTTTGCTGTAAAGATACACTTTTTTTTACTTATATGGATCTATTTCTCATTGGCAACCAATTTCAACGGATCTTAAATTTCATAACCAAATTACTTCATTAGTGGATTATTAGTTATTATAATACACCATATACAGTTTGTCTTGTCTTAATACCCAATCATTATAATTATAAGCGAAAAATCTACTATAGGTGTTTTCATGATGTTGTTATGTTGAACTAAAGGAGCTTGCACACACTCAAAATGGTAGAATCTAATTCAGTGTACTTACCAAAAAATATGCTCCTAAATCCAACAGTCAATGCAAGTCATCAGAGAATAAATCTGCACTATTCGATGTCAAGAACTATTTGGAACTATTTAATCTAAGTCCAATATAAATTTTGCATTTTGTTCAGGAGAGAAGACATCTTTGTTTGTTGCCTGCATATCCGTTGCAAGTTCAAATTTTCAATGTGTTGGGGGATGTATGAGGAGTTATCTGATTTCTTTTAAAAGAGCCCCAATTGAATACTGTTATTTACTTATATCTTGGATATTTTATATATATTTTAATGAAAGATTATCCATTTATTGTTTATTTACCATTTTTATGTTTAAAGTAATAATAATTGCACAAAAATGTATAAATTCATGTTCTACCCTACATTTGGCCTCACACTGTATGGTCATGTCACTTCTTGTCTTCTACACAAAGACCAATGAAAACCAGATGGCACTTTACATTTCTTTCACAGTCTAATTGATGATAAAGAATTAGTGTATGTAATTTGTGTACATTTTTTCCATGACTTTCCATCTCAAAAATATTCTAAGTTAAGATTCTATAATTTTTCCATGTTAAAAATATTCTAAGTCAAGATTCCATCCTCTTTTCCATCTCAAAAATATTCTAAGTCCACTTTCCATCCTCTTTTCCATCTACAAAGTTTTATTAGTCTACTTTCCATCCCATTTTCCATCCAAAAAGTATTTTTCCATGGAATTCCATGGAAAGTTTTCCATCTTATCATGGAAAATGATGAAATAAGTAACACATATAAGTTTTCCATCTGAGATGGATTATTTTTCCATGAAATTCCATGGAAATTCATGGAAAAAAACGCAATTTCCATCATTTTCCATCATTTTATCATGGAAAAAGTTGAACTGCATGGAAAATCTAGGGATGGGGTACCATGTGTACTCAGAGTAAATTTTTAGTAAGCCGTTTTAGCCCAAGAGTCCACATTCATCATGTTCATGAACCTTAAGTTTACAAAATAACGAGGTCAAGATCCTGATCAATCATTAATTGGTAGATTATTCCTTAAAGCAGGTATAATCCACTTTTTGACATACATGTAAATTGAGATACACCAATTGAGGTATAAAGTAAATTCACTAAAATACTGAACTCTGAGGAAAATTCAAAACAGGAAGAACCTAATCATGCCAATCAAAAGCTTAACATACATTTAAAATGATAAGAGGGTGTTTTCATATGTCATGCTGTATCTCAGAAACTATTTATAATTATTGCATAAAACTTCTCACACAAGACAAAGGGCGTATCCTGCGCTCATGGCGCAGCTGTTTATTTACCTTTTTGGAATCAAGCGTCACTGATGAGTCTTTTGTACACGAAACATGTGTCTGGCGTAAATACAAAATTTAAATCCTGGTATCTATCATGTCTATGATGAGTTTATTTCCTACACAAGACTTACAGACCTAAAATTATGAGCTCACAAAGGTTATTGTTGCATGTTTGTTTGGTTTATTCTAATATTTTTTATAAAAAGTCTGATATATAGATTATTACATTGATACCAGTGGATTATCAGATTTATCCAATCCAGATAGTTATATTATCAATTTTAAAGTCCGAGCCGCCTCGGCGAGAACTTTAAAATTTATAATTTAACTATCAAGATTGGATAAATCCGATAATCCACGAGTAACTATGTAAGAATCTGTTTCTCTAATGATTAAAAAATACATTTTCTTTTTTTTGTTAACCGAAAATCCCCTTTGAGTGCCTTTCACATTGCACGAAGTTATCAATTTCATTAACACCTGTTAGCATCAGTGTTCTCCCCAGGATTTTTTGATAGCGCTGTGGTAAGCGTGCGATGTTGGATTCATTCACCATTTTTACATTATGTTACATTTGTATATAACTACCATGTTGTTTATATTATATTAAATATACAACATGTACAAAGACCTGCATTTTGTATACATATATTCTTTCACAAAAATGGAAAAAAGTTTCATTAATTTATATAATTTGATTCCAATTGTTTTGTGTGAGAGCAAGTACAAAATGTATGTACATTTTTTTTGTACTTTAGTTGTTTGACTTATAAACTAGTTATACATCCTTTACAACCTAGGCTGCATATTTTGATTCATCCAGATAGCTAAAAAGGTCATGACCCCTAAAATCATCCAATAATCTTTTGAGATCACCAGCAACCACACATTGATTAAATTTTTTTATACAATGGGTTAGGAAAGGGATAAATTTCCATAGAATTAGAGAAATATATACATGTATCAAAGTTGTTTGATTTATTTTCAGACTTGTAGAAAGATATAAAAAAGAATGGAACCATTCATTTCTCCAGACATGGATGACTTTTATTTGTTTGATGTTATGTATGGCAGTTCTGACAGTGAAGAAGAAATTATTTGTACCTCCTGTGCGAGAGGACGGTTACGTCAGTCTGTTATGATGCCAAGACTTCCAAGTTATAAAGTCATTCATAAAAAGAAGGTACATTATTAAATTGCAAGTAATATGTGAATGATACATTTAAGACAACAAATATGTATACATGTGCATTGAAGTGTTAAACAATTAATATTTATTTAATTAGATTTCTTAGCCAGACATAAAAAATATAAAAAGACTCAATTGAGAAAACAAAAGGGCTAATTAAGAACACAACATTTCACCTAAAACAAGTATGACAGACATGAAACAACTTTAACCAATATATTAATGAACTATACAGTTCACATTATTGATTTTTGAACAAAATCACTTTGATTGAAATTGTGGGAATTTTTTTTCGAATTAGGATCACCCCTTCTTAAATTAATGAATTCAAACAAATAACATAAGTAATAAAGTCTACGTACACAAAATGTGTGCTAGAAAAGGTGAACTATGAAAAAAAGTATCAATAAACATCAGTTTGTTTACATCTATCATGTTCTTATTTATATTTACTCTACAAACAAGTTATATAATTTTTGATGATTTATATTTATAAGGTTGACTTCCAAAGGCATTTGGGAGTGGCAGAAAGTGAAATAAAGAAGAGAACGTTAGGAAGAGGAAGAGCTAAATGTAGAGAGATTGTATCACAGAATCTTCCTCCTGTAGGGAGGAAGGTAGATTCGGCAGTAAGTATGAAACAAAATGTGCAATGCTTTACTATTTCACATTAGTTATTCAATAAAAGGTTATCCTTATGAAAAGAAAATCATCACAGCACAAAGGTTGGTTGGTACTTCTTTGTGTTGTAAAAAAAAATTATGCAATTGATTATAAAAAATAAGATGTGGTATGATTGCCAACATGCCAAGGAGAGAACTCTCCACAAGAGACCAAGTGACACAGAAATTAACAGCTTGTAATAGTGCATATACCATGTCATGCATGTATACAGTGGCTACTAGTACATTGTATTAATTAAATTAAAGTTCATCCTCAGATTCAAATATCATGTAGTGCTGTGTCTTTATCATTGATCAAACTATTTTTAACTTGAGGAGCCGAGGGTCTCTTCATGCTTGAGTGTGTAAAGAGCAGTCTTTAATATCCATATATGCATGTCAAGATTAACATGATTAATCAAAATTTATACAGTTTTTATCGCTTTGTTACAAACATTCTAAAGCTGACTTTGCGGTCTGGGCTTTGATCATTGTTGAAGCTGTACAGTGACTTATAGTTGTAAAGTTCTGTTTCATTTGTTTTTTTGTAAAAAGTTGTCTCATCGACAATCATACCACATCTTTTTTATAAAGATTTGAAATTGGCGTACATTATTGTATTCAGATATTATTTACGACTGGCAGACAACCAGTCAATAGAAAATGAATATTAGATTTTTTGTGCAAAGAATGGATCAATGATTATCGTACTGAACATGCTGAAAGCAATTTAAATCCAGTTCTCATTCAGTAGCAAATTTCTTTTGCAGAGAATCAAATCATTTGATGTAAACTGGACTGTTGAAAATATTTCAATTTTAATGCACATATTTAAAAAAAAAAAGAAGGTTTCTTTAAAATAACAAACAATGAATTTATCAATGCTCTCAACACATGTTTAAAGAAAAAAGTTGTCTATATACTGGAATTCACTAAAGAAAAATCGTTTATGACAAAAACTGAAAGCAAATGTTTTAAAGAAACACACTGTCATATATTACTTAGGAAGAGAGATATTTCAGAGTGAATCAACCATAATCACATTTAAAGTTAACTTTATTTTTCTTTCAATTTTATCACAACTTTTTTACTGTATATATCAGGTATATAGTCGATTTCATAGTCATTATTTATGTA
This sequence comes from Mytilus galloprovincialis, assembly GCF_965363235.1. Classification (NCBI taxonomy): domain Eukaryota; kingdom Metazoa; phylum Mollusca; class Bivalvia; order Mytilida; family Mytilidae; genus Mytilus; species Mytilus galloprovincialis. The sequence continues at coordinate 1,786,585 of NC_134846.1, read as the reverse complement.
TTCAAGGGGAGATAATCCAATTGTAATATTCATCTTGTCACACTTTTTTGATTGATTGTAAATAGTAAGTACACTTTGTTCATAGTATAAGTATGATCAAAGAATTCAGAAAATAATTGTCCTGTACCCAAGTACTATAAAAATTTAAAACAGCCCTAAACGGAAGTCTTGTCTATGACTTAAAAGTCTGTCCAATGACGGAAACAATATCCGGACGTCATTATTTTCGTTTTTCTTCCAACATAACCCAAATTGATTAATCATAAGCAAGGATGACAAATGTGACTATGCATGGTACCTATAGGACACAGAGTTATAATTATCAATTTATTGTGGAAGGAAGAGAAGTGACACATAAAATGAGGTCTTCTCATTTAATGGTATCTATATAGATATATGCATTAATTGGAACTAAGAAAAGCTATCAACACATTGATTATCAAAATATGAATAACTAAGTGGAAGTGGTAAATAATTATTAAGAAATATGAACTGTATATCTGAAAAACCCTGTTGATAATTTTCATGACATGGCAGGAAAACTATGAATATTACTGTTAAGTCTTTGTAAATCTTTTGAAAATTTATTACATTGTATAAGTAATCCCGTGTTTTTGCAGGTTCTCGATCTAGAGCAATTTGACTGTAAAAAAAAATTTGATTGCTAATGAGACAACCCTCCACGAATATTACTTAATAATTATGCCTATTTGATTTTAAAATCATCAGATTTTTTCTAGCAATAATTCAACATGAAAGTTAAATGTCTTTATTTTTTTTAATTTTCAGTCTGAAAGTAGTGCAGATGAAAGAATATACCATGTTGGCTTATCACATAGAAGTCCTAGCTGGAAAAATAAATTACGGAAACCAAAGTCAAAACCGCTAATTCTGACATCAGATTTTCCACATTTGTCTGCAAAATCTGAAAATGAACAACAAACTCTTGAAGAAATTAGAAAAACTGATGATACAAAAAATGGAACAAATTTCAAAGATATGGCAAAGTTTCTAATGGACTCTTGGGAAGACGAATTTACTGAAGAGGATCAGTTTGAAGATGTATCATTCAAAGATGACAATTTAGAAATGGGAGATAATTCATACAAGGAAAATAATGAAATAAAAGGAGATTATCTGGAAAATGAACAAAGTATTGAAATTAACTCAGATTTAAAACAGAAAACTGATGAATATTTCAACAAACTTGAAGCAGAACTTGACAACTTGAGTTTAGAGGATTTTGAAAACATTTCAGTATCTGAGGCATCTAAACAAAGATTTTCTCAAAGTGCAAAAGATCCAGTTCCACCTGCAGAGGGTAAAGCACAAGGTGGAATTTGGTATTCTGGTGATGATGTTTACGATTCTAACAGTAAAAATGAAGAAACTTGGACAGATTCTGATGATACAGATGTGTCGGTTTCTACCGAATCACTTTTACCATGTGATAAATCAACCTTGCCAATGAGTAGCAAGGTTAAAGGATGTGATGTTCTACCTCGTGCCAATTTTGATCTCACATTACCAGGTGATGGTAGTGTTGAAGCTCAGGGAAATGTGTCTAATGTTGTCATCAGTGGCAATACTCATTCCTTATCTAGTCCCCATATTGACCATTCCTCTTCTAGTCCTCAAACTGACCATTCCTCATCTAGTCCCGACATTGATCATTCCACGTTGTCAGTATCAAAAACTGAGAGTGACAATCAAAGAACTTCGGCTACCTCTGATAAAGATGAAAGTGAAACTAGTGAAAGCTTTAAAAAAATAAGTCGGAAAAATAGAAAGAAGAAAAGAGATGCAGCGAGAGCAAAAGATTTTCATAGTAGTTATCCAGGTAATAATAAACATGTTAATGACCATGATGACACGGATCGGAATAAACAAGCAAGCCACAAGTGCCAAAAGAATAATTTAAGTCAAATGAATTCTAATGCTTGTCAACAAAATGGACATGGAACATCAATTCCTGCGGCTGTGTCGTGGAAATTAGATGGTGATTCAGTTATTCAGCTAGATGGTCTCCCAGTAGATTGTGATATTTCTGTTTTACAAGATCTTATCGCCTCTTATGGAACAGTGAAAGACTTTGAAAAGAAAGTAGGACCCCAGTGTTCAGCTGTTAGGTTCAGGTTAGTTATAAGAAGAGTTTTGAAGGTAACTGACAAATGGGATTTTCAGTGTCAATGCAATTACATTTCAATGATTAGTAGAGACAATCAAAAATTCTGTTAAAACAAAGAAGTGCTGAGAAATTCAAGAAAAGAAGATAGTATGACCTTTTACTTGTAAAAGTAAAAAAAATTGGATTGTCTAAGGGACATAACCACGATAACTAAGCCATTGCTTTAATCTACCTAAAATTACAAGTATATAACTTGTATCATGTGTATAAGTATCTTACAATTTTACTGATATAAGTATTTTGATATTTACTGCTTCAAGTAAATAAGATAACTTGGACAAGTAGTACCACTAACTGACATACTACGTGTACTAAAGCTTACACAAAATGGTCTATTACATATATGATATATAAAAAGAAGATGTGGTATGATTGCCAATGAGACAACTCTCCACAAGAGACCAAAATGACACAGAAATAAACAACTACAGGTCACTGTATGGCCTTCAATAATGAGCAAAGCCCATACCACATAGTCAGCTACAAATGGACCCGGAATGACAATGTAAACAATTCAAACAAGAAAACTAACGGCCTATAGCGCTAATTCATGTAATTTATTTAATTTTACAAAAAATGAACGAAAAACAAAGTAACACATAAACAAACGACAACCACTGAATTATAGGCTCCTGACTTGGGACAGGCACATACATACAGAATGTGGCGGGGTTAAAAATGTTAGCGGGATCCCTTTTTTTTTTAACTCACCTGGCCCATAGGGCCAAGTGAGCTTTTCTCATCACTTGGCGTCCGTCGTCATTAACAATTTACATTATGAACTTCATCTAGAGAACCACTGAATGGAATGAAACCAAACATGACATGAATGTTCCTTATGAAGTGCTGACCAAGTGTTGTTACCTTATAGCCGATCCATCATCCAAGATGGCCGCCAGCGGGGGACTTAGTTAAACATAGGACCCTATGGTAAATGCATACAAATGACTTCTTTTAGAGAACAACTGAATGGAATGAAACCAAACATAGCATGAATGTTCCTTATGAGGTGCTAACCAAGTGTTGTTACTTTGTAGCTGATCCATCATCCAAGATGGCTGCCAGCAGGGGACTTAGTTTAACATAGGACCCTACGGGAAATGCATACAAATGACTTCTTTTAGAAAACCACTGAATGGAACATGTGGAATGAAATTAAACATAGCATGAATGTTCCTTATGAGGTGCTGACCAAGTGTTGTTACTTTGTAGCCGATCCATTATCCAAGATGGCCGCCAGTGGGGGACTTAGTTTAACACAGGACCCTATGGGAAATGCATTCAAAAGTTTTCTTCTAGAGAACCACTGAATTGAATGAAACCAAACAGCATGAATGATCCTTTCCTTTATGAGGTGCTGGCCAAGTGTTGTTACTTTGTAGCCAAATTTTATCTTTTTTTATATGATTTCAAAAAAAAAAATTGAGTCAGGTGAGCGATACAGGCTCTTGAGAGCCTCTAGTTTATTGATAAAAGAGTATGTGGAAAACATTTTAAACATTGTCATGTACATTTGTAAATGCTTTAAACTTCTGAACTTTTTAGTGCTTGGCCCAAAATCATTAAGATTTTTGTTGATTTAGACTTGTTCATGGTTTAGGTCTATATAACATGTACAAATGTATAATGAGGTTATAATTAATCAATGGTATTTTGAACATTTATTAAATGATATTTATAAAAATATTTATTAATCATGCTTTTTTTCTTTTATGATTATGATGATATTATACATGTTATATGTAAATTTCTTTTTTTGACAGATTAAATAGCACAGATGCATGTGAAATGGTTGTGTGTTGCCTAGATGATACAGACATATTCGAAGGTAAATTATATTTAAATTGTTTTTCACTTGCATGTCATTCATGAATAATTATATACTGTTAACATGGTTAATGTAAGTTTAGAAATTGTTGCAGCGTTTTTGGTCATTGAGAAAATTGTGACAGGATATATAGCTTTGCAAAAATAAAAAATTGTAGGTGTCCTGGTTGTATTGTAGGTGTCCTGGTTGTATTGTGAGTGTCCTGGTTCTATTGTAGGTGTCCTAGTTGTATTGTAGGTGTCCTGGTTGTATTGTAGTTGTCCTAGTTGTATTGTAGTTGTCCTAGTTGTATTGTAGGTGTCCTGGTTGTATTGTAGTTGTCCTAGTTGTATTGTAGGTGTCCTGGTTGTATTGTAGGTGTCTGTCCTGGTTGTATTGTAGGTGTCCTGGTTGTATTGTAGGTGTCCTGGTTGTATTGTAGGTGTCCTGGGTGTATTGTAGGTGTCCTGGGTGTATTGTAGGTGTCCTGGTTGTATTGTAGTTGTCCTGGTTGTATTGTAGGTGTCCTGGTTGTATTGTAGGTGTCCTGGTTGTATTGTTAAATTTTGATACATTATTTGTATGCAGCTCATGGCACCACTCAAATATATCAACCTCGCTGCATATACACTATATATGTATATACCAGTCACCCAGTCAGGAACCTCTTAGTGTATGCAGAGACATATATATACACATGTGTATATATGTCTCTGGTGTAATAGTCCCAGAGTTAAGCAACTTCAGCTTTTCCTAAAATCACAATAATCTTAAGGTGGTACCCAACTCCTGAACTAAAATTAATTTGGCTCGTTCAATTTTCTTAAAATTTGGACAAAGTATTAACTTTGACCTTTTGACAAAAATATAAAAATTTCAAAAACTTTGAACCAACAGTTTATTCAGAAAAGTTACACTGGTTGTATAGCAGTTTGACAAACACTTTATTTTGATCATTGAGAAGCTTAATATTACCGTAACCACACAACGTAATTAAAACGTTTTGCTGATTTTACAGAGTTATCTCCCTGTAGTGTTAGGTACCACATTAACAGCAGCAAACATGGCAAATGATAAATGCAATCAACATTTTCTGAAATGTATAGAAAATAGACATTTGGTAGCCCATTTAACATGTTTAAATGTCAATATTGACCAAATAACTAGATCTAGATCAGCAAATAAGATTAAAACAGTCAATTCAAAGTGTTACAAATCAAGGATAACACATTTTGTAAAGTAATAATGCATATAAAGTTTATGGTAATGTCACAGAAAATTGTACTGATTTTAAGGAATTTTGTTTATCATGTTTATAGACATGATAGAAAATTTTTTTTTTTTCAATTCTACAAATATAACCTTGGACTGACTAATCAGGATTATGTTTAAAACTTTATGATGTTTAACTGTAATTCATTGAATAGAATATCTTCACTGAGAATGACTGAAATATTAGACTAGAAATGTCCAAAGCATCAACCTGGCTATGACATTGAACGTGTTGAAGATTTCTTTAGGCCACAATTAAAAATATTTTGGTTTGCCCAAACCCTACCCAAAAGTTGAGACAGTTTGTAGGTAGGTAGGCATTTTCTTTTTTTTTTTTCAAAAAGAGAAATTTGAAGTATCGGGTGTTTATTAGTCTTCATGCCTATCTGATTAAAAAAAACTTCTTCAAATCAGGACAATAAAAGAATTTGAGTAGGCAGCTTTTTTCTGGGTATTTAGCGTTTGGGCAAACAAACCTATTCTTTTTTATGGCCTTAACATGTTTGCAGCAAAAAAAAGCAGAAGCATGATGTGATAGGTTTTTGGAACTTTTTATTGAAGGCTTATATTTTTTAATACATAATAATTTTGGGGTTTTGTTTCTTTTGTATGAGTTGTGACACAGGAATAACTGTGTAAATGGTAGATTAAATAATAATGTTAAACATGTTAAGTGGTATCTATACATGTACATGTCCTACTTGCAATGAAATTGAACCTAATTGAATTTATATTGATTTGTCAGCATGTTCTTGGATTTTTGGATGAAGATTACATGTAATGCAATTGAAGCCCTATTGCATTGACCTGATATCTAAATCTTTCAAGGTTTATCACTACTATTGAGATTCACAAAATATAGCACATTGATCATATCATTCTACACATCCTATCCATCATTTTGTCCGTGAACATTTCTAAAAAAAATATCAATAAAATATTTGCTTAGATATTCAGATTACAAAATGATGTTATACAATGTACTAGACAAGAAAAATGTATTAATTTTACTAAGTGCTGTAATCTTATGTCTGTTCTAAAGATATCAATGATGCCATTGTATAAAATCATCTTTAATAGTTGGAGTTATCTTTCATTGTCCAGAATTGTAGTTGAATCAATTTCAACCAATGTTTTATACAATACAATATTTAATTTTACTTTACTGATATATATTAAAGAAATCTTTACCCTTCAGTGCTTAAAAGCACTTTGACTCTTAGATGATACAGTAACAAGAATGTGTCCAAAGTACACGGATGCCCCACTCGCACTATCCTTTACCATGTTCCATGGACCATGAAATTGGGTAATAATCTAATTTGGCATTAAAATTAGAAAGATTATACTATAGGGAACATATGTACTAAGTTTCAAGTTGATTGGACTTCAATTTTATCAAAAACTACCTTGACCAAAAACTTTAACCTGAAACTCCCACTTTCATTTTCTATGTTCAGTGGACCGTGAAATTGGGGTCAAAAGTCTAATTTGGGGTCAAAAGTCTAATTTGGCTTTAAAATTAGAAAGATCATATCATAAGCAACAAGTGTACTAAGTTTCAAGTTGATTGGACTAACTACCTTGACCAAAAACTTTAACCTGAAACTCCCACTTTCATTTTCTATGTTCAGTGGATGGTGAAATTGGGGTCAAAAGTCTAATTTGGCTTAAAATTAAAAAGATCATATCATAAGCAACAAGTGTACTAAGTTTCAAGTTGATTAGACTTCAGCTTCATCAAAAACTACCTTGACCAAAAACTTTAACCTGAAACTCCCACTTTCATTTTCTATGTTCAGTGGACCATGAAATTGGGGTCAAAAGTCTAATTTGGCTTTAAAATTAAAAAGATCATATCATAAGCAACAAGTGTACTAAGTTTCAAGTTGATTGGACTTCAGCTTCATCGAAAACTACCTTGACCAAAAACTTTAACCTGAACAGACGGACGAACGGAAGCACAGACGGATGGACAGACGGACGAACGGAGCCACAGACCAGAAAACATAATGCCCCTCTACTATCGTAGGTGGGGCATAATGACCACATTTAGATTGAAATTAATCATTTCTAGAAGAATTTATGAGTATGTGTATATTTATCATGTTATACTTTAATGTATCACTAAACTCTCACAGACAATTATTAAATCAAACCAAAGCTTGTTATCTGTTATTCACTGCTTCTAATATCCACTTTTGTGACATGCTCTCCAAATTAAATTGCCAATACTGAGCATTAATCACGTTAATATTTACATGAAAATAGGACATGCTACAAACCTGTCGTCTTTCCCAGCCTTATTATTAATAATAAAAAAAATGGCATGAAACAACAATATTGTGAAATATTTTCTCTTATGGTTGGGGCCTGTTATCCAACTCCCACGTGAATATATATTTTATGTATCACACTGTACGGAGTGTGATATGAAAAAGTGATATCAAAATTACGTTAATTTGATGATCCCTAGACAATTTTGGTAAATTTTACTTTAAAAAATTATAAATATCTGTCATAAGTAAACAAGTATGGGTTGCAAAGAAAAACGGCCGTAGCAACACAACTCGCAACAAATAGGCCACGCACATACAACTTTTTGCCATAAGAGAAATAGGTTTAACAACTTGTGAGAATTAGATATCGCTTGACATAGGCTCGTTTATTATTATTGAAATTAAATAACTCGAGTTGATATCAATCGATATCTAATTCTCACTCGTTATGAAACCTATAACTAGCACTAGCAGGTCTATAATGTCTATGGCTCATTCTTTGTATGAAAAATACAACAAAATGTACTATGTAACATGTGTTTGTGTATTCCGCATTTCAATCATCTGAAATCATTAGGGTTGCTCACTTGGATAGAGACATATTGTCATCATCAAACTTTCCCCTCTGTCAGTAAAGATCTTGTTAAAATGAGATGTCCTTTAGCTTTAATTTGCAGATATATAAATATGCAGCTGAATCCAGATGGATGAGATATGATACCATTAAATCTACATCAATGAGCATGACATATGACAAGCTTTGAATCTCCCAAATATGGACTGGAGGATGCAATAGAATAAAAAACCATATAACACTATATATAACACTTAAACCTGTAAAAAGACAACCAGACACCATGATCATTTTGTGATCCTATCATGCAGTCAGGGGTACTACTTGTAAAGTAATTTTTATTTACTTGAAGAAGTAAAAAAGAATATACACATATAACATGTATAAGTAAATAAATAATGTTTGAATAATCTCCCCTTATTTTTTTTCAAAAATTTACCTGTATAAGTAAATTTTTCTAACAATCCCACAAAAGTCCTCAATTTTTAAGATGTAAATTCATGCCTTTAATGATTTTTCCCAGGTTTGCTCAATTTTTTTTATTAGAGTTCAATGTTTCATCTCGTTAATTCAACAAAGAAACATATTGCCCAAAGATATTAAGTATATAAGCAAAGGGCAAATAATTTAAAATTCTATTAGAGCAAAGAAATCCTAAGAATTCAATAAAAGAAGATAGGATGAAGTAAAAAAATCTGAATGTCTAAGGGACATAACTCAGTCAATATTTTTTTACCTATACAAGTAAATAAAATTCACTTGTATAAGTATCCTACAAATTTACTTATATAAGTATATTTATATTACTTCTTCAAGTAATTAAAAATAACTTGTACAAGTAGTACCCCTGACTGTCATGCAAAACAGTATTTAACATGTTTTCTGCACCGAAAATTTCAAAATATAAAATATTTTACATTGTATGCAGGTATTAGTAATGAAAAAAAAACAAAACATGGACAAGCTTGGTAATTCATTTTTTTTTTTTACTTCACAGACATGAGGCAGTCTATAACGGTCAGAAAAATACATGTGAAATTTGACCAGAAGGAGATCTGTCTTGGTCAGTTTGATGCAAACCTCATTTCAACTTGTAATTTTTTTACGGGACTTTTCTTGTCAACAGATGATCACAAGGACTATTATTTAGTTGATTTGTCTCGATTTAGTTTTGCTAGTTTTCAGCATCTTAGACATAGAATAAACTTTAGTGTGGCTCTTCCTATTATAAGAACTGACCTTGTCCAAATAGTGGATGTAGCTGCATATTTGGGAATAATTGAGACAGATCTTGAACACTTATTTCCAGAACTAGAAATATGTAAAGAAAATGGACAGGAATTTGTCCCTTTGATTCATCGCCTTTTGTGCAAAGGTTACCAATGCATGGCACAATCATTTGGAAAGCGTGCATTGATACCACAAATATTATTACAGGATACTGCAATATCTTATAATGTTTTCAAAAAGAAATGTAGGAATCAGAAAAATCTCTTAGAATGGAAATGCAAATATGTGTACCCCACTTGTCAATGTCCTTCTTGTGAAGTTGAAAAATTAAAACTTCAGGGAGATTAGAGAGCGCCTGTGCATAGGTTTAATTATCACTAATTACTTTTAGTTTTAACACAAATAATGATAAGGCATTTCGAGTAAATTGTCAAAAAGAAGAGTTGTGATGCACTCAAAGCAAACAAATTACAGGTTATTTGGCTTACATGTCTTATTAAGCAAATGAGTCTTTCTCTTATTTTTTAAATTTTCTAGCATTTATTGAAAGATGAAAAAATATAGACTCGCATTCAATAAATATAAATTCAACATTTTTGAGAAGTGAAGTCAGACCTTTTATTGTTAACCCAACTTTTTCACAGAGTCATCTCCTATTGGTCAATATGTTTAAAGTTTTGTCAGTTCTATTTTCAATAGTTATTGATCTCTGTGTAGTTTTTCACTGTGACCTTAAGCTTTCTTGTTTAAGAAATCCACCAGTCAATGAATAATTTACAATGAGCAAAATTGTATAAAAAAAACTAATTATTCTATTTCTTTTTTGACAAATGAACAATATCAAAATAAACATGATAGAGGTGTAAACCATGGTTGGCAAAAATCCGGGTTTTGTGAGTATTTGTGTTGAAATAAGCTTACAACATCATATTGCCCAGTATTACCCATTCCTGGGAGTATTGCCCAGCCTTGGTTTTCCTGCCTGGATTTTCCCCAGTGTAATACTTTTCCAACCCTGTTGTAAACAAAATATATGTATAAAATAATACATGTATTTATTTATACCTATAGACATGCAATAGAAGATTTATATATTATGTATTGTATATGTCATTTTGCATGTTTTGTGAGTGTGATTTATAATTTAAAAATAGTAATTCAAAAAATATATTTATTTTAAGATCCTGGCAATGTGTGATGCATTGGCGGATCCAGCCATTTGAAACTATATGTCCCCATTCAAATGCATTGATCGTCTAAAAAAGGGGGGGGGGTACCCTCCCCCTGGATCTGCCACTGTGATGTGTAAATGAAAAAAAGTATGATTTTTCACTCACCTCGCCCAAAGAGCAAAATGAACTTTTCTCATCACTTGGTGTCTTTCATCATTGTCTGTTAACTAAAAAAAATCTTCTTCTATTGAGCCAAATTTTAACCAAACTTGGCTACAATCAACATTAGGGTACATAGTTTAGCAAATGTGTCTGATGACTGCACCTGCCAACCTAGATGGCCCACATGGCTCAAAAATTAACAACAGGGGTGAAATCCAAGTTCTGTCCATTATTTGAAAATTGCTGTAAATAGAAAAAGTCTGACATGGTAAAAAATTTCCAAATGTTCAGCTCTTCTTATTTTCCATTATAGTCAAAATTGTCAGACAATGAAACATAGGTTTAGGGGGATTATTCTTTAATAGACCACTTTCGAGTTCATCCGTCACCGGCAAAAACTCATCAATTATACACGCCTTTATGACGTCATTTACCAGATAGAGGGGGTCGCCTGTATCCCTGCACTATTTATGTTCATCAAGCGTCTTAGTGATCGTCATTGTGCAGGATAAACTAGAAATAATGGTTGTTCTGTAGGTACATTATGACAATTCCCTAATGATAGCAATGCTGATTGTCAATTTTGAGAATTCAATTTGCCGAATAATTCGTACAATATAGAATTATAGTTTTCCAACCACTCGCTCAACATTGGAATGGAAGTGACGACGCCCCTAAACGCACAAATGACGTTCACTAAAACCAGAGTTTTTGACAGAAATGCACCGAACTCGAAAGTTGTCTATTGTTTTTGTGTTAGCCATAGACAGAGTAAATGAATCTTTTAAAAGCATGTATACAAGAAAGTTAATTTATATAATCTGTGATATTAAGAAGATGCAAAGGTATTCATGGTATTAGACCTGTTAGATAGTCTGTGTTATTGACAAGCTAAGACTTGATGTATGAAAATGGTTAATGCAAACATATCAAATGTGTTCCATAACCTTTGTTATCCCTTTTATTTTTTATTATTGTACATTAATGTATTTTATGTATGTCATTTAATTTATTTGTTTTAATTTATAACAATTAATGTTTTTAATAAAAATTTTCACAATGATTTTGATAACACACTTTTAGCTTGAAGGCCAAGTGTCTTCATGGTCGTTCCTCATCTTTATTATACCCCATGCAATGAAGTTGTGAAGGGTATAATGTTTTTGACCTGTCAGTCTGTCGGTCAGTCCGTCCATCAGTCCTGTTTCTTGTCATAGCAACTCCTCTCAAACCACACAACAGAATTTCACGAAACATTTTTAGATAAAAAAGACATATTATGTTGTTGTGCATATCGACAGGAAATTACGATTCAATTTTTTTTCTAGGAGTTCCGCCCCTTTGAACTAATTTGCTTTAATGTACTACTGCAACAGTTTGTCATCACAACTCCTCTGAAACCATACAACAGAATTTCATGAAACCTTTTTAGATAACAATGACATACTATGTAGATGTGCATGTTGACAGGAAATTACGATTCAATTGTTTTTAGGAGTTACGCCCCTTTGAACTTATTTGCTTCAATGTACTACTGCAACAGTTTGTCGTCTCAACTCCTTTAAAACCACACAACAGAATTTCATGAAACCTTTTTAGATAACAATTAAGGACATACTATTTAGATGTGCATATCGACTGGAAATTAGGATTCAATTTTTTTCTAGGAGTTACGCCCCTTTGAACTTATTTGCTTTAAGGTACTACTTCAACAGTTTGTCATCTCAACTCCTCTGAAAGCAGAACAGTATTTCATGAAATTTTGTAGATAATAAGGACATACTATGTAGATGTTCATATTGACAGGAAATTATTATTCAATATTTTTTCTTATACAATTTTTTTTTTATTACACTTATTTAATTTCTCCAAGGTTCTTTAATTAACTTTTACAAATATCTTCACCTCTGACACAGTATAGGTACTGGCCCAAATTTAACCAAACTTGGCCACACTCATAATTTGGGATATTCATTTTTAACAACGGAAGGAAAAATGTTCAGAATGATGATCTCTACTCATTGTTACTATACTAGTAGCTCTAAACTATCTAACGACTTCCTATATGAGTTAGTTCCCTGAAATGACAAAATATTATATATTGTTATCAACTCGTTTGATATTTTCCTTGGAGTTCAGTATTTTTATGCCCCACCTACGATAGTAGAGGGACATTATGTTTTCTGGTCTGTGTGTCCGTTCTTCTGTCCGTTTGTTTGTCTGTCCGTCCGTCTGTCCTGTATCAGGTTAAAGTTTTTGGTCACGGTAGTTTTTGATGAAGTTTAAGTCCAATCAACTAGAAACTTAGTACACATGTTCCATATAATACAATCTTTACAATTTTAATGCCAAATTAGAGTTTTTACCCCAATTTCATGGTCCACTGAACATAGAAAATGATAGTGCGAGTGGGACATCGGTGTACTGGGGACACATTCTTGTTGTTATTTAACTTTTTACAAAACAGATTCACATTCATCTCACATTGACACAGTGCTATCATCATCATGATCATGAACCTGGGACCATGAATCAGCACTCTCATGAATCAAGGAGTCCATCGGTTTCATCACATTAGTTATTGTTCCAGTTGTGAAAGTACCAAAATTTGAATTGTAGGGAAGAGGATGCGAGACAGATTTAGTTAATTCCACATAATGCTTTATATTTTAGTGGAAAAAATACATGAAAACCTCTTAGTATATATATATAAGTCTGAAAATTACTCCAAACAGTGTTAGAGTTAGATTTTCTACTGACAATTTTTTGTTCGTCCCTCATCGGGATTCGAACTCACACCTTTGATACACTACAGCACCAATCGCTTAGCCTCATGTCCAGCACTCTAGACCACTCGACCACATCCACTATATATAAATATAACTTCAATAGTCGTAGTGTTACCTTGTCACGGAAGGCTAATCTAGAGATAGACATGAGACACGTGTTTATTAAGTGTGTGTAGATGTTATATTATTATTTTTATACACAATGTATTTTTCATTTGTCAGTAATCTAACTCAACAATTTTTATATATCATATGGGATCATGATGCATTTCATTATTCAGTCACTAGAAATAAGTATATCATACAAACAAGTCTAAACAAGTGACAAACCATACAATATATATGCCCACTGGATCTCAGAGTGATAGAGATACATGGCCTTAATACAAATATTTATATAAGTCTGAAAATTACTCCAAACAGTGTTAGAGTTAGATTTTCTACTGACAATTTTTTGTTCGTCCCTCAGCGGGATTCGAACTCACACCTTTGATACACTACAGCACCAATCGCTTAGCCTAATGTCCAGCGCTCTAGACCACTCGACCACATCCGCTATATAAAAATATAACTTCAATAGTCGTAGTGTTACCTTGTCACGGAAGGCTAATCTAGAGATAGACATGAGACACGTGTTTATTAAGTGTGTGTAGATGTTATTTTATACACAATGTATTTTTCATTTGTCAGTAATCTAACTCTAATCTAATATATATATATATATATCCGGATGCCTTCTGTTCTTCATCACTCAAAGACTGCTGAAAAACTAGTTATTTTGTGAATTTTCAAGTATTTTTTCTTCAATAATGAGTAATAAGAAAACTAATTTAGCAACATATAGTACATAGTGTCATTACAGATAGATACTTTTTGTGTGATTAGGTCGATTTCTAAATAACACACTAGAAGTTGAAGATCAAAGATATTAAGTGTGTAAAATGATTTTAGGTAAAATTGACATGTCTGTCAAGCAGGGTTCATCTGTGCTTGACAAAATTTTCATGGTTCTTTGCATTGGTCGGTTTTTCTATTTGGTAATGCTTGCCCCTGCCGTAGTGGATTGGGCGATATTTTTTTACCCTTTTCAGTCTGCTCGTCCGTCTGTACCTACGTACATACATGTACTTCATGAAAGTCATGAAAGTCGTCTCCATTCTCTAATTTAATTTTGCCTCAACCAAACGTTAGGAAACAGTGCTTTTTACCACTAAAAACAAATCAAATTAAAAAATAAGCGTGTTTTTACCGTTTTAGAACTATGCCCCTTTACAAATGGAAATATTGCTGAATATTTCGTTTCCCTTCTCTATAAACTTGTCTGCTTCGACCAAATGTTATGAATCTTCAAAACAAAGATGAAGATTACATTTGGGTTGCGTCACTTTTTTAGGTTCTTGAGTTTTGTCCCTTTATAACGTTATATGCAGGTGGTTGCTTAACAAGTGGCGGATCCAGCCATTTAAAAAAAAAGGGGGGGGTCCTAACCCAGAGTAAAGGGGGTTGTAACTATATGTTCCCATTCAAATTTCCCCCTTTATTTGTAATGATGTCAATTTATTAGATACTACTAGCAAATAAACTCATCACAAGCAAAAAGTCAACTATAGTTGGCGTATGGAATGTTTTTAAAGCGTAAGAAAGTGAATATGTTGGTTCATCTAACCAAGACAATTGTCATGGCCCATTGATCCATGTCATTATTTTCTAATTAGGTGCATATCTCTTTTACTGAAAGTAAAGGGTCGACTTTATTTGTGATTGTTTAAAATGATTAGGCGTACAGGTCAACATAGCAGAGTTCACCTAAACTTGAAGTGATTTTTTTTCTATGATTTGGTCTGGTTTTTTTCTACAGCTATAAGTATAAATAATTGGCGAGTATAATATGTTTGGTGTATAAATTAAAGAGTCTTGTAAGCAATTGTCTTCCTTCTGTTCAGCATACAGTTCATCATTCTATCCTAGATCAATAATATGAACATACAAAAACAATTACCTGGCTTTTATAGACACTTGACATGTTGTATGCAGATTGACTCAAGCTATTTTAAAATACTTAGTTTAACTATTCTTATACATTATATATGTTTTTTTTTCAGGTGCTGCTAGTAAAATAAGCTGTGTTGTTGTGCAATGAAGAAAAGGAAGATCTTTAGTGTAGCATCAGTGTTTATACTTAAGTAACACCTCTAAAAAAGAAGCTGTTGATCATGTAAAGATGGGAGTAAAGGCATGCATTCTGCTTGCATGTTTTATAGTCGTCATTTAAACTTTTGATTGGTAAAGAACCAATTTGATCTTCAGGAGTTTGAATGGTCAATCTATCTGCTAGATATTTCAGTAAGAATGTTTTCTTGCAGATGTGATCATTGGCCTTCGGGCCAGGTGAACTTTTCTCATCACTTGGCGTCCGTCGTCTACGTCCGTCGTCGTCGGCGTTAACATTTTACATTTTGAACTTCTTCTAGAGAACCACTGAATGGAATGAAACCAAAAATAGTCTGAATGTTCCTTATAAGGTGCTGACCAAGTGTTGTTATTTTGTAGCCGATCCATCATCAAAGATGGACACCAGTTGGGGACTTAGTTTAACATAGGACCCAATGGGAAATACATACAAATGTCTTCTTTTAGAGAACCACTGAATGGAATCAAATCAAAGATGGCATGAATGTTCCTTACGAGATGTTGACCAAGTGTTGTTACTGTATAGCCGATCCATCATCCAAGATGGCTGCTAGCGAGGGACTTAGTTTAACATGGGATCATATGGGAATGCATACATATGAATTCTTTTAGAGAACCACTGAATGGAATGAAACCAAACATAGTATGAATGTTCCTTATGGGGTGATGACCACATGTTGTTACTTTGTAGCCGATCCATCATCCAAGATGGCCGCCAGCGGGGGACTTAGTTTAACATAGGACCCTATGGGATTAACATACAAAAGTCTTCTTTTAGAGAACCACTGAATTGAATGAAACCAAACATAGCATGAATGTTCCTTATGAGGTGCTGACCAAGTGTTGTTACTTTGTAGCCGATCCAACATCCAAGATGGCCGCCAGTTGTGTGACTTAGTTTAACATAGGACCCTATTGGAAATGCATACAAAAGTCTTCTTCTAGAGAACCACTGAATTAAATGAAACCAAACATAGCATAAATGTTCCTTTCGTAATGAGGCGCTGGCCAAGTGTTGTTACTTTGTAGCCAAATTTAATCTCTTTTCATATGATTTAAAAAACCCAAGTAGAGTCAGGTGAGCGATACAGGCTCTTGAGTGCCTCTAGTTAAAAAAAAACTATGCTCATAATATCTCTGGGTTTGAAGAAATTAAAACAATGATAGTACATTGAATTGTATAATGAAATACTAATCATGGTTGGTCATTGAAATCAATACATTTTCGGAGTTTGTGTATCTGTATTATATATTTTTTGTGTGTGAATTACTTGTTCTTTCTTGTGTTCCGTCCGATGATATGCATTTGTTTCATTTTTTGAATAATGCATGTATAGTATCTTTTATGTATTTTTTGTTCAGAAAGATGTGTTCTTTATCTTTTGGGTCGATTGTTATTTTATGGATGTGTTTCATCCAATTTTAGTTCGTCTGACCAAAATTTTCAAGTGAACAAATTCTCATTACTTATCGTCGTTGTTCATCGACTTTTACAAAAACGTTCTCCTATGAATCTGCTGGGCCAACAGAAGCACTTGACTGCAATCATTATATGGGTACCTTCTTAAAAAATTGTCAAGAGGTTCGGACCTTATGATTAAAAATAGATCACAGGGGTAAAATGTAAGTTTGGCTGTTATCTTAAAAATTGCTAAACAATGTGAGCCCTTGACAAATCAATCTGCCAGTAACATCATAACAGTTTTTAACTGTTAAATAACTTATAGGAGTTTCCCCTTTATATAACCCATTTTACCTTTTGATTTGAGCCTATTATCTTTAAAACTGTAATAAGTATAAAGACATTGTCGTCGTTTGCGACAATGATTGTTATTTTTCTGTCGAAGTTAGTTTGAAGAACTACTTATGATAGATCAATTATATTTTGCATGAAGTTGTTTTACTTCAGTACATATCAGTTTGCCGAATATTTTGAGGTCCTGGCCTATAAGTTAGGAAACAGTGACTTAATTATTTAGCAATTTAAAATGTTAAGTTGTCTGCTGTTCATTGGAAATATGTGTGATAGATCGACGATATATTTTATTTAATAAAGTTGCATTACTATAAGTACATATCAGTTTGACTAATTAATTACTAATTTTCAATGTTAAACTTTCTGACTAAGTTAGTTTGATAGAAATTACTAACAATATATAACAATGTTTTCTATAAAGATACATTACTTTCTGGACATATCAGTTTGGTGACCATTTCGATGCCTTGCCCATTATTTCATTGTCCAATGATATATAGTTAATTGGGAAAACTGCTGTCCATCAGATTGTCTTTTTTTTATGAATTTATGCCGATAGTCGAGACATATCTCTGTTTTTTAATTAAACATTTTTGTTGTATAATACATAGTTACATGTATAGTTACTGCATAGAACCACACATTAAAAGCCTTAAATGTGGTGATAAAATAGGGATAGAGACTGTCATTGTTTCATTGGATCACATGATTTGTTATTTTTGAATACTGGACCTTCAGTTAAAATTTCTCATAACTTTTTTTTGAAATTTCAGACTTAATGCCAATGTCTACACAGAAATACTGAAAGATGAAACATTGCATATTTTTACAGTTAGAGCGTCTCATTTTAAAATAAAACTGCAGACAGTTTTGTTCATGAGAACTTATATTATACATCATGTGGAACGGTGTGATAATTAGTTTGTTAAGCCAATTTTGTCAGGTAAAACTACCAACAATCTAAACGCAAATTTTGTTTAGGCTTCTTATGATTTTGATCTCCCTTAACATTCAAGCGTATGCATAGTTTACATATTAATGTATGTAATTATGTCAAGTGATGGGAGACCACTATGTAAAGAATGAAAATCGAAATCAATTTTTATCTGAATTATCTTTAACAAATTATAGTGAATGATGAATTGGCGTCAAACACTAGTGCTGAAAACAAACATTATTATAATTGTATCTGTATATTATAGATTGTCTACTTACTGTGAATTCATTTATTTTCTTGGATATCAATTTTCGTGGATTACGGAAACCTTGCATTTTCGTGTATATGTGATTTCGTAGTTCTGCAAAAGTCTGGATACATTTTTTTATGGAAATTTGTATTTCATGGACATCCAACGAATAATGAATCCCCTGTACTTGGTAGTAATTTCTTGATGTATGTCAATCGTTAGTCTTGTATTATTTTTTTTTATGCCCCACTTACGATAGTAGAGGGGCATTATGTTTTCTAGTCTGTGCGTCCGTTTGTTTGTTCGTCCGTACGTTAGTTCGTCTGTCCCGCTTCAGGTTAAAGTTTTTGGTCAATGTAGTTTTTGATGAAGTTGAAGTCCAATCAACTTGAAACTTATTATGCATGTTCCCTATTGTATGATCTTTTTGATTTCAATGCCAAATTAGAGTTTTTACCCCAATTTCACGGTCCACCTAACATAGAAAATGATAGTGCGAGTAGGGCATCCGTGTACTATGGACCCATTCTGGTTTATAAAAATGTTTGTAAATAATTATTTATTTATTGAAATTATATCACTGTTTTATTTGTCGAGTGTGAAGCAAATGCAAGGCAGTTAATAGTATTTTGTTTCTAGATTGTTTTTATTTTTACTTGCACACCTTTTGTTAAAAATGCAATGTTTACATTCGTAATAGCCTGATGAGTTTTTTCCCAAGCAATACTTTTTTAGGTGTTAAAAGCTTTATGATTTTTTTTTTTGTGATGCGAAAATAGCATTTATTTTTTTGGATTCATCACCACAAACAAAGTCAGTTTCCTCAAGTCACATGACCTGGAAATGACGTAAAAGACCATTTAAGAAAGATCCAGTTCAGAAATACTTTGACTGGCTATAGTTTTGCCCTTTGATAGAGTGGGAAATAGTGTAGTGTTTGTTCCCATGGCATAATTTGATTAAGTCGCCACACAATCTACAAATAAAAGACCAAATAAAAAACGAAAATCAAGTTTGAAATGAACCACGTTCAGTTGTGTCTATCTCTAGTCGTTAGTTATGCACCATGGTAAAACAGAACATTGCCAAAGTTGTGGTTGAAAGGAATTTCGAAAAAAATATGGCATCTTTTTAAAAGAAAATAAATCCAATTAAATTCCTCTCAAAATGAACTAATTTTTATCTAAGAGACACATCAATGTCTTATTTTTGATAAAGTAATGTTGTTGGTAAACAAGAATGTCCAACGTATACACTTTTTAATAAACAGAAGAAAGTTGCCAGAATCCTTCAAAACTGCAGTTTTTTGGCCAATTTATTGACGTTCATTTGTTGACATTATATCAGTAAAATTCCAAAAAAGTTGTTCAAATCAAACAAATACACACATTAATCTGCAAGTCTTTGAATTTAAGAAAATTGAACTGGTGTGAAATGAAATCTGAAAAGTTTGTCCTTTATCTATTTGTAAATAGGACAAGTTTTCGCATGTTTTATGTAATCAAACTATCACTGACAAAGATTATTATTATGAAAATGAAGTTTAAAAAATATTATTTCTAAATGTTGCAACTGATAAGGTTGCAAGGATGCTCCGTTTCAGCTTAATGTGTTGCGACAAAATATATGTAAAGAGCAACCAGGTAACCTGTAAGGTACTGGCATGAAAATACGGATTTTTTTTGTGTTATTAAAATTTGCTGTTACAAAATGTAAGAAATTATTATAAATTAAGGAATGTATCTACCTCCTGCAAAGCTCTGATTCCTTTCACGGATTTGGTTATACTTTTTGACCTTTTGGAGTATAGCTCTTCATCTTTTATATAAGCTTTGGATTTCAAATGTTTTGGTCCTGAGCATCACCGAAGAGACATGTATTGTCGAAATGCGCATCTGATGCAGGAAAATTGGTACCGTTAATGTTATTATATTACAGCCAAAACATTTTTGATTTTTTATAATATAAATTGATTTTTTGTTCATTCATTGTAATGGTGCTAAGAAAAAGAGAAGATTTATTTTCTCGATTTTACCTGTCCATCTAAAAATAGTTTGCTAAAATACACTTCAAAATTTATGCCTGTGTGTTATAAGTTACATTCAATATACATGGGACACTAATTTCTACATAAGAAAATGCCGGTACCAAGTAAGGAACATGACAGTTGGTATCCTTTCGTTTGATGGGTTTGCACTTTAATTTTGCCATTTCATTACGGACTTGCCGTTTTGAATTTTTCTACGGAGTTCAGTATTTTTGTTATTTTACTATTCATCATATTGCACTGATTTTGTGAAACGATCCCAAATGAATTAAAAGAATATATATGGTTTCCTGAAAGTATACTTTTGTCTAGCGTGCAACGAAAGTATCAGAAGGTGATGCATAGGTATTGCTTATCCGGCGGCGTCGTCGACAAATGTTTAGTTTTCTGCTGAAGTTAATTTGATGAAAACTTGTAAACGATAACAGAACATATAAAAAGTTAAATCCCCAAAATACCGAACGCCTAGGAAATTTTGTTGATGTTAATGCAATCTCCTCTTAAGTGTTGTTCCAGTTTGTCTTAGAGTAGATATATAGTACTAAAGAAACACATAACCTACCCACGATTGAAATATTTACTCAATCCTACCAAAAACAAATCAATAAAATTGAGAATGGAAATGGGGAATGTGCCAAAGAGACAACAACCCGACCATGGAAAAAAACACAACAGCAGAAGGTCACCAACAGGTCTTCAATGTAGCGAAAAATTCCCGCACCCGGAGGCGTCCTTCAGCTGGCCCCTAAACAAATATATACTAGTTCAGTGATAATGAACGCTATACTAATTTCCAAATTGTACACAAGAAACTAAAATTAAAATAATACAAGACTAACAAAGGCCAGAGGCTCCTGACTTGGGACAGGCGCAAAAATGCGGCGGGGTTAAACATGTTTGTGAGATCTCAACCCTCCCCCTATACCTCTAGCCAATGTAGAAAAGTAAACGCATTACAATACGCACATTAAAATTCAGTTTAAAAGAGAAGTCCGAGTCTGATGTCAGAAGATGTAACCAA
The DNA here is from genome assembly GCF_965363235.1 of Mytilus galloprovincialis. NCBI lineage: Eukaryota > Metazoa > Mollusca > Bivalvia > Mytilida > Mytilidae > Mytilus > Mytilus galloprovincialis. The sequence continues at coordinate 1,764,911 of NC_134846.1, read as the reverse complement.
AGAAAATAAACAAAATGACAATAATACATAAATAACAACATGCCAGCTCCAGACTTCAATTAAACTGACTGAAAGATTATGATTTCATCATATGAACATCAGGCACAATCCTTCCCGTTAGGGGTTTAGTATCATACCATCATAATATATATGAGAAGAACATAACCCGTGTCATGCCAACAACTGGTTTTTGTCGAGCCTGCAACTTTTGTTGCAGAAAGCTCGACAAAGGGATAGTGATCCGGCGGCGGCGGCAACGTTAGCTCACTTCTTAAAAGCTTTATATTTAAGAAGGTGAAAGACCTGGATGCTTCATACTTTGTATATAGATGCTTCATGTTACGAAGTTTCCGTCAGTCACATGTCCAATGTCCTTGACCTCATTTTCAGGCTTCAGTGACCACTTGAAAAAAATATCAATTTTTTTGTAATTTTGAATTCTCTCTTATTATAAATAATAGGATAACTATATTTGATATGTGCGTACCTTGCAAGGTCCTCGTGTCTGTCAGACAATTTCACTTGAGCTCGACCTCATTTCATGGATCAGTGAACACGGTTAAGTTTTGGTGGTCAAGTCCATATCTCAGATACTATAAGTAATAGGGCTAGTATATTCGGTGTATGGAAGGACTGTAAGGTGTACATGTCCAACTGGCAGGTGTCATCTGACCTTGACCTCATTTTCATGGTTCAGTGGTTATAGTTAAATTTTTGTGTTTTGGTCTCTTTTCTCATACTATATGCAATAGGTCTACTATATTTGTTGTATGGAATGATTGTAAGGTGTACATGTCTAGCGGGCAGATGTCATGTGACCTTGACCTCATTAACATGGTTCAGTGGTCAAAGTTAAGTTTTTGAGTTTCAGTCTTTTTATTTAATACTGTATGCCATAGGTCAACTATATTTGGTGTATGGAAATATTTTATGATCTTTATGTCAGTCGCCATGGTTTTATTTGACCGTGACCTCATTTTCACGGTTCATTGCACAGTGTTAAGTTTTTGTGTTTTGGTCTATTTTTTTAAACTATAAGTAATGGGTCAACTATATATGTTGTATAGAAGCATTGTTAGCTGTACATGTCTGCCTGGCATGGTTCATCTGACCTTAACCTCATTTTCAAGGTTTATTGGTCTTTGTTTAGTCATCTTGGTTAATGTTGAGTTTATATGACAGTTGTAATAAAGCTTAGCTTTATACTTGGGACTATCAACATAATGTCAATAAGTATAGAAGGCGAGACATTTCAGCATGTGCACTCTTGTCTTGGTTAATGTTAAGTTTATGTGACAGTTGTAATAAAGCTTTATATTAAGGATTATCAACATAATTTCAATGATAAATAAAGAAGACGAGACATTTCAGCATATGCACTCTTGTTTTAAAACCTTTGATTTCAAAATTGAACATTTGTTTTCAACATTCGACATTCGTTTTTCAACATTCGATTTCAACATTCAACATTCGTTTTCAATATTCAACATTCAACATTCTAAATTATTTTCAGCATTCGATTTCAACATTCAACGTTTGTTTCCAACATTCAACATTCGTTTTTCAACATTCGTTTTTCAACATTCGATTTCAAAATTTAACATTCGTTTTCAACCGTTTAACATTCAATTTCAACATTCCAGGTTTTTTTAAACATTCATTTTCAACATTCAGCATTCTGTGTAACATCTTTGAATGCATATGCTCTTTGTGATAATAATGAAAGACTTATTTAACTCGTTATTCACAAGGTTAAAGATGTTGTCATCATAACAATTATATTCTTCATTTTTTGAATTCTAGGATTTGGTACTGAAATTGTGCAAAATAGCCTCGTTGATCTCGCTGTGGTGTGTTCTGCTAAAATGCTCGAGGTTAATGGTTCGAACTCAAACCAGATCAAACCAAAGACTTTAAAATAGGTATTTGTTGCTGCTTTTTTAAGCACACGGGATTAAAATGTTAGAGCATACTGATTGGCTCGGTGTCATCAGAATGTGTCCAGGGAGGGGACTGTTACCTTGTAATAAAATTAACGGTACCAATTTTCTTGCACCAGATGCGCATTTCGACAATACATGTCTCTTCAGTGATGCTGGTGGCCAAAATATTTGAAATCTAAAGCTTATATAAAAGATAAAGAGCTATAATCCAAAAGGTCAAAAAGGTAAAGCCAAATCCATGGAAGGAATCAGAGCTTTGCATGAGGGAGATACATTCAACTATACCATTAAAATCAGAACAAGCGTGTCAGTCTAGTACAAAGCAGGTTTGATATTCATATAACATTAACACGTCCTCGTCCTGAATATTCGTATAATTTACCACTAGACTTTTAACAGCCATTAATCATAAAAAGTAAAATCACAAAAATACTGAACTCCGAGGAAAATTTCAAAACGGAAAGTCCCTAATCATATGTCAAAATCATAAGCTAAATCACATCAAACGTTGTCGAATCAGTCGCATCAAATTCCATCATCATTTAGATTTGTGAGCACGTCTTGCATGCACTTTACACCCGAGGAATTAAAAAGAGCATTGCATTTTGCAGTATAATAAGCAATGAAAGGCCTGGTCTTTGATTTTAGTCAAACAAATGTGTATGTTGTAAATACATTCATACAGATGATATAAACTAATGGTTATGCGGGTACCAAACATCATTTATTCAACATGACAACATATTGTTAAAAAGAAAAAAATAATAAACGTCATGTTTGGCTTCACTTAAAAACATCTCTATTCGTAGATAACTTTTGAATGCTGAAATCTATTGTTGATTTTGAAAACGAATGTCAAATATTAAAAAAAAAGAATGTTGAATATTAAAAACGAATGTTGAATGTTGAAAACAAATGTTGAAGGCTAAAATCGATTGTTGAAAAACGAATATTGAATGTAAAAACGAATGTTGAATGTTGAAAACGAATGTTGAATGTTGAAAACGAATGTTGAATGTTGAAAAAAGTAAAATCACAAAAATACTGAACTCAGAGGAAAATCAATTCGGAAAGTCCATAATCACATGGCAAAATCAAATAACAAAACGCATCAAAAACGAATGGACAAGAACTATCATATTCCTGACTTGGTACAGGCATTTTCAAATGTAGAAAATGGTGGATTAAACCTGGTTCTATAGCTAGCTAAACCTCTCACTTGTATGACAGTCGCATCAAATTCCATTATATAGTCACCGATGCGTGAACAAAACAAACAGACATAATAGGTAAAAATGTCAAAAATAGGGGTACAGCAGTCAACATTGTGTTATCATCTTAATCACTATAAAAACAACAAATGTAACGAAGAAGCACAAAAAGGCATACATCAAATTAACATCCTCATTTGATTATATTATACGATTATATTTGTCTATGTAAAATGCACCCATCAAGGAAGGAGGGTATGGGTACTGGTGTAAAATTGCGCGTTTGAAATTCGCACAAGTAGACATGAAATAATTTTGTCGTTCAAAGTATGACGTGATGCACAAATACAGTCACGCAAAATAGATATAACAAACACTGACTTAGCAGTTAAAGTATTAATAATAAATAAAATAATAGTGTGGTTCAAAGTATGACGTGATACATAAGTACAGAGTCACGTAAAATGTATATCACAAAAAAAGTTGGTTAACAGTAAAAGTAATATTAATGAATAAAATAATTTTGTCATTCAAAGTATGACAAGATACATAGGTACAGAGTCACATCATAAAATAATTTTTCGTTCAAAGTATGATGGGATATATAAGCACAGAGTTACGTCAAAAGAATATCTCTAAAAACAGACAACAGTAAAAGTAATATTAATAAAGACAAATAAAAACGAATGTTGAATGTTGAAAACGAATGTAAAAAAAAGGTGAAAAAATGAGAATAAAAAATGATTTATATGTTGAATGTTAAATGTTGAAATCAATTTTAAAATCAAAAGTGAAAAAAAATGAAGAAACAAAAATTGATTTGAAATGTTGAATGTTAAAAACAAATGTTGAATGTTGAAAACGAATGATAATTGTTAAAAAAATGAATAATGAATGTCCAAAACGGATGTTGGATGTTAAAAACAGATATTGAATGTTGAATCAATGTTGAATGTTAAAATCAAATGTTTAATGTTGAAGAAGAAAAATAGCATAAAAAAATTGTAATAATGTTGAAAACGAATGTTAAAGTTGAATATTGAAAAACGAATTTGAATGTTGAAAAACCATGGTTGAATATGTTGAAAACGAATTTGAATGTTGAAAACTAATGTTGAATGTTAATTAAGGAATCATGACTGTAATATTTTTTCTGTCTATGAAGAAATAACATAAAAAATTTGGTGCACATTGAATAACGCGCGTAGCGGGTTATTTAACAGTGTGCACCACATTTTTTATGTTATTTCGAATAGACAGAAAAAATATTACAGTCATTTCTTATATTTTAATTCTAAATTCCATTTTAAACCGTAAAAAACCATGAAAAAACGTTGATGACGTCACGGTCACATGACTAAATTATGTCTATGGGCTCATAACAAAATAACATCAGCTAATCAGAAGACGCGTTACATCCTAAATTAAATTATAAACGAATGTTGAATGTTGAAAACGAATGATAATTGTTGAAAAATAAAGAATGTCCAAAACCAGTGGCGGATCCAGAGAGGGGGCGTAGAGGGCGTACACCCCCCTTTTGCTCGGACTTTTTTTCTTTTTTTTTTTGGTAAAATGATTAATCAGACTTTGCCATTTTTCCCGTGTACCTTAGTACTCTAGTATTTAATTTTTATGTGACAATTCTTTACTTAGAAAGATATATTTTGCTGAAATTTACTGATTATCAAAGTCACGTGATTCGCTACGGTGGAGTTGACCAGTGCGTCGTTCTGTCAAATTACAGTAACACAATGCTTAGGCTGAGTGAGGATGACAATCATGACACCTTCATAGCAACAAAGTATTGACTTCTATTTCACTATACCACCAAACAGAAAGTAATACTCTATAGACTCTTACTCCACAGCAAAGGATAAAATTGAGAATGGAAATGGGGAATGTGCAAAAGAGACAACTACCCGACCATAGAGCAGACGAAAGCAGAAGGTCACCAACAGGTCTTCAATGCAACGAGAAATTCTCGCATCTAACTACGAAAAACCCCAAACGCCCCAGCCTATTTTAAAATATCATAGCTGATTAATGATCTTTGAGAGAAAAAAAATGACTCTGATTTTTGCCGTAATGTCTGACCGGAATGTCTGTTTCGCCGAACTGATATATGGAATACTTTTTTCAAGACCAGACTGCAACCTGCCTGCTGGGTGTGGCCTTTGTGAAAAATTCTAGCCGTGCCTGGATTGAAAACAAAAATCTTGTCCACCTTTTTGCTATTAGAAATGAATATTTCCAACAGAATTGTATGGCATTAAATGAACATGATGAACAAAACGGGCATATTTTTTTGTGGCAGGGGTTTTAATGTCTGACCGAAATGTTTTTTTATATGACAGACAAAAAATAGGGAGAATACAGCATCGAAAATGTCCAACCCTATAAACACCTTTACAGCAACTACAAAATATGCCCCACGCCAGGCACGGTTTTCAAAAAAAGTGCATATTACTTTATTTTATATTTTTAGCCCAAAAAAGGGCCCAAAAAATTTTCGTCTCGCTCCGCTCGGCGATCTTTAAAAAATTCGCCACCCCCCTCCTTTCCAAAATCCTGGATCCGCCCCTGTAAAACGAAGGTTGAATGCTGAAAACAAACGTTGAATGTTGAAATCAAGTGTTGAAAACGATTTTGAATGCTGAAAACGAATGTTGGATGTTGAAAACAAATGTTGATTGTTGAAATCAAATGTCGAATGTTAAAATCAAATTTTGAAGAAAAACAATTGCATAAAAAGAATGTAAAAAAAATAAATTTTGTAAAACGAATATGAATGTTGAAAAACTAGTGTTGAATGTTGAAATAGAATGTTGAAAAAAAAATGAAAAAGAATTGTACTGTGGCTTTTTAAAGAAAAAAACATTGTGCATTTACTGTGTCTGCAACACATACCGTGATCTTGTTGCACTTTAAAAAATAGTTTTAACTTTTGGCAGCCATTAAAACATAGTTTTTGGGTTGCTCTCATTTGACCTTTATGATTTTTGTCGAGCCTGCAACTTTTGTTGCAGAAAGCTCGACATAGGGATAGTGATCCGGCGGCGGCGGTGTTAGCTCACTTCTTAAAAGCTATATAATTTAGAAGGTGGATGACCTGGATGCTTCATATTTTGTATAAAGATGCCTCATGTTACGAAGTTTCCGTCAGTCACATGTCCATTGTCCTTGACCTCATTTTCATGGTTCAGTGACCACTTGAAAAAAATGTTCAGATTTTTTGTAATGTTAAATTCTCTCTTACTGTAAGTAATAGGATAACTATATTTAGTATGTGCGTACCTTTCAAGGTTCTCATGCCCGTCAGACAGTTTTCACTTGACCTCGACCTCATTTCATGGATCAGTGAACAAGGTTAAGTTTTGGTGGTCAAGTCCATATCTCAGATACTATAAGCAATAGGTCTAGTATATTCGGTGTATGGAAGGACTGTAAGGTGTACATGTCCAACTGGCAGGTGTCATCTGACCTTGACCTCATTTTCATGGTTCAGTGGTTATAGTTAAGTTTTGTGTTTTGGTCTGTTTTTCTCACTTTATGCAATAGGTTTACTATATTTGTTGTATGGAATGATTGTAAGGTGTACATGTCTAGCGGGTAGATGTCATCTGACCTTGACCTCATTTTCATGGTTCAGTGGTCAAAGTTAAGTTTTTGAGTTTTGGTCTTTTTATCTAATACCATATGTCATAGGTCAACTATATTTGGTGTATGGGAATATTTTAGGATCTATGTCAGTCGTGCAGGTTTTATTTGACCTTGACCTGGTTTTCACGGTTCATTGCTCAGTGTTAAGTTTTTGTGTTTTGGTCTATTTTCTTAAACTATAAGCAATAGGTCAACTATATTTGTTGTATGGAAGCATTGTTAGCTGTACATGTCTGCCTGGCATATGGTTCAACTGACCTTGACCTCATTTTCATGGTTCATGTTAAGTTTATGTGACAGTCTTAATAAAGCTTTATATTTAGGAGTATCAACATAATATCAATGATTAGTAAAGAAGGCGAGACATTTCAGTGTGTGCACTCTTGTTAATGAAAATCTGACATGCTGCATTTATTTTTTAGTTCAATTATGCATTTCAATTTTTTTCGAGTCCACTGCGCAATTGATTCAGTTTTTATTGATGGAACTGAAAGACACAATGGAGCATAAAGCATAGCCCAACATAGAGATAAAGAGCGGAGATGCTAAAAAGTTGAGCCATCGACAAAATGTTGACACTTTGGCATTTGAAATTTAAACTCATGTGAAGTTCAACCATAAAGAAAACAGACAATCAAATATATATATATATATATATAGCGTAATTAACAAAAGCATCCAAAATGCCTTTATTTTCCAGTGGCTAACCAATTTTCTATAACCTTTATCCAGGACGTCCTGTGGAAAAGGAAATACATTTTGCAATTATGGTTACTTAATTCGTCCTGAACTTGCATGACAAATTTGCCACTGGACGTTAAGTAAACACCAATCAATAATTCATTCAATTGTAAAACAAAACTTCTATGGTTTGGAAAAATTCGAGAGTTAAGTGATAATAATCGGTGACATAGTGATTGTTAATGAAGACTGATTTGGGAACCAATTGTATGTCCCAAAAATAAAATCTACTTATAGTATTTTAAAACAATACAGATTTAACCGGAGAGCATGATTAAACATACGAAATCATCATTGTTACCTTCGGGACTCGAACCCAGGACCTCTGTGTTACAAGTCAGTGCGTTAACCGATTAAGATGAAGAAGCTTCCCTAGCTCATTTACTTACGGCTGGCTACTGGTATCTACTACACGTACTAAGGGATGTAATCAAGTCACACATGTATTCAAAACATAAGAAAAAATGAAAAGAAAAAAACAGCTTGTTTCTTTGATCTTTTGTAGTTTATTTGTTGCTACATTTGATGAATAATCAAAGCCCTGCGGAAAGTAGACATTAACTGTCTGTGTATTTTATTACGCATGTTTGTCATAAACATTTTTCATTTTATTTTTTAATTGTTTTTTTTTTTTTCATTTTAAATATTACCATCATGTCGTCAACCCTACAGGGTGCAATTACGTTTTGTGTTTTATATAAAGGTAAATTAATATTTGACACCCCTCTAGAAAGAAAAGATATCATTTATATACGATAGCTTCTGTATATAGGGATATCCAGAAGAATATTAAACACGTCAGGTAAAACAGTGACACCAGACGGTCCTCGTCTGTTACCATGGTGATTAAATGCAAGCATTTGTACTAGACATTTTTAAATTAAGGATTGTAAAAGCCGTCGTCTTGTTTCTATGCAAACAAAAATATTATCTAAAAAAAAATATATTCACTAGAACTCGTGAAACAGTGAAGAAATTAACTTTTAAAAAACTGAAATCATCAAGATACTTGATATGTTATTGGCAGCATATTAATTTTGTTATGTTTGGATGACTAGTTAAAAAACCAATATACATTCCTATGGGAACCAGTCGTGCTGTTCTTGGCGAGTTGTTTCTTTATGCAGGAGCTTTCAATAAATTACGAAAAATCAAGCACTATATTTTAACTTCACATTCTGCTATATAAAGCTGGTCATTCGACTAAATCTTTCAAAAGTTTTGTGTCTATATGTTAAATGCATCCATCTTATCAAACTTTAAATAAAGGAAGTCACAGAAACAGTTTTAAAAATCGGCCTCATATCTGGACTACAAATGTATAGCTGTCTCATTAATTGGCAATCATACCACATCTTTCATTAACTACAATTAATCGGATCTATCACTTTTTAGTTGTTTTTTTTTTTTTTTTTTGTGCTTCTTGCCCACCTGTTGAGCCAAGCTATTTCAAGCAGATTTTTTTCCAGTTTGTTCACATGTTGTGCTGTTACTCCTCTGTTTAATGAGTTTAAACACATTTATTTATAGTGGATTGGGAAACTAGTTATCGCAACTTATACTAATCCCTTTCCACTTTGCGGGTGCGAGTGCTGCCATGTAGCGGCATTAGCCTCACCCTGTATAACCCCGATACAAATGAAACCGGACGTTGACGCGTTCGAATCGAACACATCGTATAACACTGAGTTCAGACAGTAAGAAATTGATACTTTTAAAGAAAATCCAATATCTATTCTTCGGATATTTTGCTCCAATATATTCTTTGCCATAATACTCATTAGTTACTAAAAGGTTTTTCAAATATGAGGAATTTTTATATACAAACATCAAACAACGCACGACGATATCAATGATAAAACGTGCTTGGTATTTTTAAATATTCAAAACTTAATGTCTCTTGTACCTCATAGTTTTTATAACATACATTTTTGTAAATTTCATAGTTAAAATTAACAAACTTATAAAGGTCGTATGTTTGTGTTGTGTCTAGAAGCAAAAAAATACACGTTTTAAAGTGTCTTTATTTTCATGTTGTGTACACTTCGTTGTCATTACACCTTTTTATACTGTACGCTTCGTTGACACAATATTGCGTTTGTCAATGAATTTTGCGTGTATGAAATTATGCTTTGATATGATTATAACCAATATGCATGTTTAAAAAATAAATAATTTACAACCATAACATGCAGACAGCAACCCATAATATCCGTTGTATTGTCGAAACACTCTTGGAGGTATTTTGTACATGTAAAAAAAAAAAATCCTTATGTACATACGAAAGTTGAATTGGTAGAAATACATTAACTCGACAGATGCAAATATGACTAAGCATACATATACACACGTCCGAATATCTAATTTGATAGCATTTTAGACAATGTTTACCATACGACAGTCAATGTACGGTTAGGGGTGGGTTAGGTGCCCGCTAACATGTTTAATCCCGCCATATTCTGTGTGTGCATGTCTAAAGCCAGGAGCTTGTAATCAGTGGTTATATATATTTTTGTGTTCACTATTTTGTGCCAAAATTAGGCTGTTAGTTTTCTCTTATGAATTGTTTTACATTTGTCATTTCTGTGTGATTTTTTAGCTGCTTATGCGGTATGGGCTTTGTTCATTGTTGAAGGACGTACGGGGACCTATAGTTGTTCATTTTTGTGTCGTCTGGTCTCTTGCGAAGAGTTGTTTCAATATCACATCTTCTTTTTGATGTAGACGGCAATCAAAAACAATTAATGGATTATAGGCTTTTGGCCTGAATCTCAGAGGCGGGTCCAAGGGGGTTATAGATTACAATAGAGTTACATTAAGGCTAGAGAATATGTGTATACAATGAGCATGTAACTTATAGCCGTCAATAGTAATACAGTTTCTTTAATGTAAAAATATAAATATGAAGAGATACTTCCTAATATTAACGGAAATGCTTTCTTCGATTATGTTTTTTTTTGTTTGTTTAATTTTTAAGGTATACAGATTATGCTTAGTTTCCTCGAACATTACAGTCTTTCTACTGTGATGCCAAAATCTACATGATTGGTAATTCTGGTACTTTAAGTACATTAAAGTCTATACCCATCCATATGCATTTCATTCAAATTTTGACTTATTTCGGAGAAGACCAAAAGGACCATATTTATATTTCCCTGTTACCTTTGGTGTCATCGGTAAATTATGCAATTGAGCAAAGCATCAATCATCAACCTAACCTTAGACATTTGCTTTGTTTCTTCTATCATGTCTTAATAGTTATCAATAAAAAATTGAAACGTTTCACAGTTGACACTTAACAATTTCTGGACCCACAAAGTAGAAACAGATACTACATGTAGGTCCTGGAAGGAGGCCCTCCGGAATTACGTCAGGGAAGTTTGGACTGCCACTGGATAAAATGAGGTATCATTGAATAAGGACACAAATGTTGCCTTTCAACAGGCCATTTATGGACCTCTCAAAAAGTTTTTCAAGGGTTCGTAAAGTACACGAGACATTGGATCGTATATTCCCATTCGTCCTTTGTCGATATGTTATGTATACTTCTTAATATTAGTCAGACCGTACGCGTATGGTCCGACCGTATCAGTATTTTGAAAAAGTACGCATACGGCCCAGACCGTACGCGTACGGTCCAAATACTCATACAGTCTGGAACATATTCAGTGACTAATACTTTAGATACATGATTTACCTCTTAGTTTTAATTCGCTTTGAAATAACTATCAGTTACTACAATTACTCCTTTGTCGATATTTTATGTATATTGTTTTTGTGCCTTGTAACGACATTTTGAGTTGAGCCAATTGCAACTGTACAGGTTTTTTTTGATGTTTTTTTTATAAGTTGTGCTGTTACACCAGTCTCCCAGGTTAAGGAGAGGGTTGGGGGCTCACATGTTTAATCCCGCCGCATTTTTTTCGTGTCGGTCCTACGTCATGGGCCTGTATAACATAGGTTATATAGATCTGTCTTATTTTTTTTTCTTTGATAAATAATCCATAAGTTATAAATAAATAACCGTTAGTTTTCTCGTTTTTATTTTTTTCACATATTTTTTTATATTGGTGTCTTTTATAGCCAACTATATGGTATAGGTTTTCCTCACTGTAAAATGTTGTACATTGAACTATAATAATAGCTTTATTCACCACTTCATTTAAACTTTGGTGGAAAGTTGTATCACTGGCCATCACACCACATCTAAAAAGCTTTATATGTAAAAAAAAAAAAAAACAAAAAAAAAAAAAAAAAAAAAAAAAAAAAAAACAAAAAAAAAAAAAAAACACCCATAGATAAAGCAGTTGGAATGCCATCTAAGGCATTCGGCAAACTAAGTTCAATGAGCTCCTATGTCTGCTTTCGTGTATGCGAATTTGGACCAACATCAGAATTTGGAAGAGCCTCAGATTGTGAAAAGGAAGTGATTAATGTTTGAATGACTGTTCTATACTTTTTGAAACTTTATTTCCTTTGGAATATATTTATTAACTGTTCATTTCATCTGGAATTACGTTGAAAGTCCCAATTTTCAATAGAAACATTTCTATCAGATGTACGCTGGTTAAACACTGCAATTTTGGCTTTGGGTGACTGGTGATTTAAGTTCAACTATTTTGACTAATTCAACGGATAAACATTTACAATAAAATACAAAAAAAGGGGTCGCCATCATCTCGGATACCTTGACAAGAAAGTGATTTGTGACGGTTTTTGTCAACGAACTGTACAGTGATTTTTAAAAACGCACAACGAACGCGACACATTTAGTGGAACGAACAATACAGTAAGAGAAAACTTATTTACTATGATATTGCGTTTATTCTTAGTTCTAGGGAACATTTGAAGGCACGTAGTAATTCAAAGTATAGTTATTTGTTATTGCTTAAGGTATCAATACGCAAAGGTGTATGCACGAAAAGATATTCAGCATTGTTTATCTCATAAAACGTATGAAATTGCAGCATGTCTGTGCGTTTTGCATCTAGCAGTTTTATCAAACGTTCTATGCAATATCTAAAACTAACAACAATTGTATAATTGAATAAATAAACTAGCATGCACATTGACATAGTTATTTATACTCAAATAAGTTCTAGAGAGGCATTCGAAATTGTTGTCATCCTAAATATTGTCCTGATTATCGCTTCGAACGCGTCAACGTCCGGTTTCATTTGTATCGGGGTTATACGGGGTGAGCCTGCTCTTTTTCGAAATCTACAAGGGTGTCTTTTACATGCAAGAGATATGTCTCTCTCTTAACACGGGTCAGCCATTTATCGTCCCCTTCCGACGGACTATCATCGTTTCTCAAGACCATACTCGCAAATGATGTCAAGGGAGAGCCGAAAATGCAGTCCAAGAATTTTTCACCCCACAACGGGGATCGAACCAGGAAGCTTTGTGTTAGTATTCCAATGCGCTAACCGCTACACCACGCCTCTCATAATTTCTATATTTTATTTGTCTTGCCCTATATTCTTTATTCTTTATATTTCAGCACCCCAGTGTTCTCTTTTCTTTTTGTGTCTGTATTTCTCTACTCATCATGCTTTGCCCTTTATTTCTTTTTTTTTGCTTATTTTTTATACTAAATATGCTGTAAACCCCACCCATCGAGACCCTCTTGTTTATGACGTAAAATATAATTAAACTCTACCATATACCACTTTAGGTGTAAACTTTTGGCTTATGATACATATGACCAATCGAGAAGTAATTACGGTAGTATTTGTGTTAAAAGTTTCTTTCTACTAACTAGATATACTATAATATAACTTGTTCATATATACATACATTTAAAATAAACACTTAACTCAGCCGTAGGATTAGCAATGTACGTATTGTAAAAGCTCTCTTAGTTTAAGATTTTTATAAAAGGGCCATATTACAAGCTATAGAGATAACGGCTGAGCATTTAAGCCGTACCCCCATTAATGCGACAATTAGACCGCAGTATTAAATGACCAAATCGGAACTTGGAATTTTATACCATTACATGTACGGTCACTAAGTCACGCTAATTGACCTTCATTTTCTCATTTAAAATCCAAACTTAAAGAGATGACAACTTTAATATCTTATCAAAAACAAATATCGCCTTAAAAGATTCTCGTCTGAAGTTGTCAATCGAAAGTCATCAGGTAAAATTCGTTTATGTAATTTAAAAGTTTAATTTATTCGAGACATGCCAACTTAGCTACGGGCTAGAATAAAATTTAAAATAAAATGTCTGCATATAAGATTTACACTTTTATTTATTATACTTTTAATGAAAATATATATAAAGTTAAATTAGTGCATATATGATGATAAACAAAATCAAACATTATCACATGTATATGTATATATATTGCTTCGTACAACTTAAAAATAAAATAAAATACATCTTTGAATTAGCAACATCAATGGATTTCAAGACACTGCTGTTTTCTATCAACACGGTTTAATCTTTGAACTGTCATGCATGTTTTATAACATTCTATTCTATATTCTTAAATTATGGGTGGACTCAACGATCGATTGAATAGATAATTGTTTAATCGCATGACCTCGAACACTTCTATCCCAGTTGTCTCCCCACCCTACCCTGTTTTTTCCATAGCCTAACTTGTTTTTCATTGCCACTGTATATATATAAGTACAAATAATGTAATAAGTACACTTAACAAATCTATCACACTTTTTTATAAAATATAAGTGTAATATGTATTGTAAATCAGGTTGTAGACAATTGTATATAATCTATTATCATTCAAATCTTAAAAGTATTTTTTATTACCTATGTCCCGTCCAAGATTTTGAGATTGCAGTTCATCAATGTACAAAAAAAGTCCCACGTGACATTTAAAGGTCACTGCGACATTCTCAATGCTTTAGTTTATATGCTTTTCAAATAACGTTTTCGTTTTAAAAGTCTACAAGGTATAAAATGTAAGATAATACTGTTTAATTAGTCTTTGGTCAAGTAATAAACTCCAGTGAAATGATAATGCTTCTTATAATATGAATATTTGTATATCCATTGTTGGTTGCCTGGATGCTCGGGATCTTTGGCAGTTGTGATGTTTCATCTTAGTGATCTTAATAATTTACCATACCCGTTGTTGGACTGTAATAGTTACAAAATTGTTAATGAAACACTTCTTCTGTATTACAATACATGTATTTTGTTGACACCCGACACCGCTTATATTTTATGAGCCCAGGTTAAAAAAACAATTTTAAAACATAAATTTTACTACATATAAAAGTGATGCAAATTGCACCCATACCTAAACGTAAATTTTAAAAGGTAAAATTACAGGTTAAAAATATTTTACCATTGATACAATGTGATTTTAAAATGAATGCAATTTGACAACAACAATTATCGAGATTCACATTTAAGTAAGCAAATAGTCTGTGGACATGAACACTCTCCCTATATCCACATAGAGTATTATAAGTACTGGTTATACTTTGCCGAACTTAGGCGAGATCTATTCTGAGAATGTTGAATATTTTCCAGTTTCATTGACATCATCATAGTCCACACATAATAGACATATATACATAAAGGCTAAGATAAAGCACAGTCCAGTTCCAACCCATGACGTCATGAATGTCCAGTCATATTTTATCTCTGTTTTTGCAGGATAAATATAGTTTTTATTCTCATCTAAATCTCGTAATGCCATGAAACATACGTTACTGGCTACACCTGCCATTGCTGAAATAATAAAATAAGAATTAAATATATATTGTACATACATCAGGAGTAAGAATCTTTACAAATGTATACTATATATTTGTTCACTTATATATGTTTTGTACAAGCATTGATTATAAAAATCGTTATTTTTAGAGTATTTTTTATGTTCTTTGTATGTAGGCATTTTGGATTAGAATATGTTAACATACATTTATAATTGAACTGTAATATGTTCTATTATTCTATATATTGTATTGTATTACATTGTATTGTATTGTATTATTGTATTGTATTGTATTGTATTGTATTGTATTGTATATTGTATGGTATATTGTATTGTATTATTGTATTATATTGTATTGTATATTGTATTGTATTGTATATTGTATTGTATATTGTATTGTATTGTATTATATTCCATTGTATTGTATTGTATTGTATTACATTGTATTGTATTGTATTGTATTGTATTTTGTACTGTATTGTATTGTATTGTATTGTATTGTATTGTATTGTATTGTATTGTATTGTATTGTATTGTATTGTAAAAATTATTGTTTTATTGTATTGCTTGACCCGTATGGGTGTAATTTTGCAATAAAGAATATAAAAAGATGTTGTAGTTGAGGCTGCAATCCGACAAACGAAAACCCGATATACATCCAGATGTTAATATTAAGTGCTAGTTAAATTGATAAAGTAATAAATTTGGATTGCCATTAAATGGAAAAAGAGGCCATTAACTACGGAAAACTCGAGTTGGTGTTAAGGTTTAATGTGACAGAAAGCGTGGCACTCTATCATTAAATGTTTAGGAGAAGCCATATGATGATTCAAAAAGTGAGAAGGCCGTTAACAACACTATACATATATCAATTCATAAATATTTCTTTTTAAATCTAAATGATTCTTGTCAAAATCTCTGTTTTCTTCTTCA
Source organism: Mytilus galloprovincialis (assembly GCF_965363235.1). Classification (NCBI taxonomy): domain Eukaryota; kingdom Metazoa; phylum Mollusca; class Bivalvia; order Mytilida; family Mytilidae; genus Mytilus; species Mytilus galloprovincialis. Next base: position 1,748,720 of record NC_134846.1, on the reverse strand, counting down.
AAACTATTCAATGTCAATGTTTAAAGTACTATCACAAATAAGTGTCGCCGTGAAACATATCATTCTATATATCTGTTTTTGACTGTAGACTATGTACTAATATATGATATTGTTAATTACCTGCAAACAAGAACAGAATAGCACTGGCTAAATATATAGATGACCGCTTTGGATTCTTTCTACATGGCCACAATCCACAAATCATTGTTAACACTGCAAATATCTGTATTGCCCCACATGTAATTAACAATCCCACCCATGATCTCTCTAAATCTGAAATGAAACATGATTGTATGTTTTATAACATTCATGATTGTATCTTTTATAACATTTATGATTGTAGTTTTATAACATTCTGATTAATGATTGTATATTTTATAACATTCATGATTGTATGTTTTATAACATTCATGATTGTATCTTTTATAACATTTATGATTGTAGTTTTATAACATTCTGATTCATGATTGTATATTTTATAACATTCATGATTGTATGTTTTAAAACATTCATGATTGTATGTATTATAACATTCATGATTGTATGTATTATAACATTCATGATTGTAGTTTTATAACATTCATGATTGTAGTTTTATAACATTCATGATTGTATCTTTTATAACATTCATGATTGTATCTTTTATAACATTCATGATTGTAGTTTTATAACATTCATGATTGTATCTTTTATAACATTCATGATTGTATGTTTTATAACATTCATGATTGTAGTTTTATAACATTCATGATTGTATGTTTTATAACATTCATGATTGTAGTTTTATAACATTCATGATTGTATGATTGTAGTTTTATAACATTCATGATTGAATTTTTTTTACATTCATGATTGTAGTTTTATAACATTCATGATTGTATGTTTTATAACATTCATGATTGTAGTTTTATAACATTCATGATTGTATCTTTTATAACATTCATGATTGTAGTTTTATAACATTCATGATTGTATGTTTTATAACATTCATGATTGTATGTATTATAACATTCATGATTGTATGTTTTATAACATTCATGATTGTAGTTTTATAACATTCATGATTGTATGTTTTATAACATTCATGATTGTAGTTTTATAACATTCATGATTGTATCTTTTATAACATTCATGATTGTAGTTTTATAACATTCATGATTGTATGTTTTATAACATTCATGATTGTATGTATTATAACATTCATGATTGTATGTTTTATAACATTCATGATTGTAGTTTTATAACATTCATGATTGTATCTTTTATAACATTCATGATTGTATGTTTTATAACATTCATGATTGTATGTTTTATAACATTCATGATTGTAGTTTTATAACATTCATGATTGTATCTTTTATAACATTCATGATTGTAGTTTTATAACATTCATGATTGTATGTTTTATAACATTCATGATTGTATGTATTATAACATTCATGATTGTATGTTTTATAACATTCATGATTGTAGTTTTATAACATTCATGATTGTATGTTTTATAACATTCATGATTGTATGTTTTATAACATTCATGATTGTATGTTTTATAACATTCATGATTGTAGTTTTATAACATTCATGATTGTATGTTTTATAACATTCATGATTGTATGTTTTATAACATTCATGATTGTATGTTTTATAACATTCATGATTGTAGTTTTATAACATTCATGATTGTATGTTTTATAACATTCATGATTGTATGTTTTATAACATTCATGATTGTATGTTTTATAACATTCATGATTGTAGTTTTATAACATTCATGATTGTATGTTTTATAACATTCATGATTGTATGTTTTATAACATTCATGATTGTATGTTTTATAACATTCATGATTGTAGTTTTATAACATTCATGATTGTATGTTTTATAACATTCATGATTGTATGTTTTATAACATTCATGATTGTAGTTTTATAACATTCATGATTGTATGTTTTATAACATTCATGATTGTATGTTTTATAACATTCATGATTGTATGTTTTATAACATTCATGATTGTAGTTTTATAACATTCATGATTGTATGTTTTATAACATTCATGATTGTAGTTTTATAACATTCATGATTGGAATGTTCAATGTTTGACCTGAAACTTCGGAATTCATTTTTTGGATGATTCATCGTTTGTATGACAAGGATCGTTTTCATTTAGACAGACAGTCAGTTTTATTTTTTTGCCAGTTATCATCTTCAAAATTATTACACATGTCTAAAGTATAAATAAGAACGTGAAGTTTATGTCACGCGACTTTAAAAAGCAGTGGTGTAAAGGTGCAATGAAAAAGTGGGGAAGGAAAACTTCTGAAAGTGACAGGCAAACAAAGATCTTTTTTGTCTAATATCCCCCGGCTTCTATACTAGTGAAAAGTACACAATCACATACAGTTAGTTCACTGTGTAATTGACCAGTCTATACATGATTGTCTATAATATTTATAGAATATAAGTAAATTGCTTATTGACCAGTAGAAAATATTTCAAACATTACAAATAACGTAATTTATCGACTAAATAGGATCTGGAAAATTAAATTGGCATTGAAATAAGCCATCACCCGACTCCTCATGGAGTTCTTAGCGTGAAGGCAACATTGCGTTTTGTCCATGCACTTTTCGCATCGCCGGAATTTCACTCAATTTTTGTAGAAGTTGTTGTATACTTAAACGCGTAAGACAATATACATACTGGAGTTGAAAATGTCCAAATGTTTTAAGATGCCTTTTGATTTACGTAATTGTATGGCTCAGTCTTACAGAATGTAAACATACTTCATAAGTACATATAACCTGATTTACTGACACTGAAGTAGACTTCTTATACTATTTCATCAACAGTTTTATTAATTTAAATGTATTTTCTGTTGATCCCCTTTCCCTTTTCTAGTCATTGTCAAAACTTCACTAAAGTACATTGGTAAGCTATACTGTATGTGTAAAATAATTCATACAGGCACCATAATATTAGTTACGGCTTCAAAGAAAGAAATGTACTTACGAAGATATCTTATACCATCGGAATCCTCTGGTTCTTTCCTTGGAATCAAATCTTCGTATGTATACACACATTTCTCATATCTCACTCTTTCTTCGGCTGAAAAATAAAGAGTGTAACACATTGGATAAAAACAATATAAGATTCTTTATTTAACATGTTTTGGGTTGTGTGTTGTTATTCGATAAATTTTGTTTCTAGACTGATGTTTTTTTTTTTTGTTTTTGTTTTTGTTTTTTGTTTTGTTCTTTTGACCACAGGTTTCCCCGTGTACTGTTTTGTTTGTTTTTTGTTATATATATCTACTGTCTTCATTATGTGTGCAATGCTTCCCTTTTTGCGACTTCTCGTACATTCCCGCATCTTCTTTATTAAAGTCTGCATATTTATTTATCGTGAATCCTTATTTTGTGTTTGCTAGTCATTATCGTGTATAGTTTCGTGTACATATCATGTTTGGTTTCATACAAAAGCTTAAATATACTTTGCATTCATTGTGAAATAAAGAATATTTGTACCAGGACCATATATATTAAAATATATTACACGAGATTTACGGTTTCAGGTTTGTATCTTATATATTTATACAATCTTAATTGGCTTTCAAATTTTGAAGTTTTGAGCATCAAACACTAAATATAAACAAAGCATTTTTTTTTGTACCTCCTCAAATACCCAGTCACTTCTTTTCATATTACAACCAACAAACTTTTATAGTGTTTTGTTTTGAATTCTTTTAGCATGTTTAGCATGTAGGGAAACGTTTATAGATAATCAAGGCCGGTACAAGTACATGTTTGTACATACGTATAACAACATACGTAAATGTAAAACAATGCATGTATAACAACGAACATATATTTACAAAATACATGTATAAAAAGTAGGAAATAGAACAGTTTGTCGTTAATAAATTTATAAATAACATGTTTTATAAAGTACACTTGTCTGTTCCAACTGCAAATTAATGCATATTATACTTATGTCTAACCACAAATTATTAAGAATACGTTTTTTTCTGTCAACTGTTTTTACCTGTAAAATCAAACTACCAGTAATTAATCATTCTCCTCCACAATAACCTATAATTACACTGGTTTGCAAATTACACGTATGCATAGTGTTTATATGACAAAGGAAATTTGACAAAACTGTATCTATTGTTAACTTCTTTAGTAACAGTCTCGTAAACATAACACTCAAACTGAGTCGATACAATCTAAATTGGGTTTGAGTGTGGGGTCGGTCTGATCAAGAATTAGTATACTGAAGTACAATTGTAAAACTATATAAATATCCTCGGTCTGAACTTTCATTTATGCATTATTTTTCAACACTGTTCAAGAGCTTGTTATCTTTTCTTTCAATATTCGTTAATACCAATGTTGACACTTATTTAAAGTTGAACAAACTTCCCAAAATGGGTGTGTCTAGTATATGAAATTTAGTATTAATAGTTGACAGTAAGAATTGCTTAATTTAAATCACAATGTTATTAGAAAAGAACAAAATCCTCTTAGTGGAAATAAAAATGAAATATTTTGAGAATACAGACGATCAAAAACCTTCCTTTAAAATGATGATTAAATATTTATTGGGAATTATAAGGGTCTAAGAAATTCGTGATTTGAATCTTCAATTTGAAATCAAATTATCATAATCGCTGTAAATGTGAAAATGAAACATTTATCCTCAACATTCCATTATTCACATCCCAAGCAAATGAAGTAGAACTTTTTTGAAAGAATTAGTTAGAAATAAGGACACAGTACTCGTGTTCAATTTATATTATAACTTTACTTATACTTACTAAATTAATTTTCAATTTTCAGCCATTTATCACGTACAAATATTTGTATACATCTCATTATAAGTATGTACAGCAGTGCATGACGAATCCAAAAAAAAAGGGGGGGAGGGTGGTTCAAACTCCCCTTGTTTTGCCGATCAACGCATTTGAATGGGGACATATAGATGGAACCCCTCCCCTTTTAGCCTATTATTATATTATTATTATTATTGATGTTTTGGGAGGCGACTTTCCTGATATGCGACTTTCCTAATTTCCTTTTAGCCTTGGTTGGGAACCCCCTCTTATAAATGACTGTCTCCGCCCCTGAAAAGGTAAAATATCTTGATGACAAAAATTATCATTTTTTTTAACCATAAATTGATTCTAAATATTTGTATACATACCTGACGGTACTTCATAAAGGTAACACTTTCTCCACATTCCATATCGATAAGAAAATGTATTTTTGATCGTTGTATTGCTATTATTTACAGCATCAACTTCATACCAATAATCAAAGTATATGCTAATCAAAGTCAAAGCTAAAGCTGAAATCATGAAGAAAACAGACACCGCAATAGCACACATATGTTTACCCATTTTTGGAAACGTTACAATAATTCCTGTTGACAAATAATGGAAGAAAACGAAAAATTTCGAAAAATATGACCACAAGTCTCAGCTCGTACTGGGAGCGGCCATTTCTAAATAATGAGTAAAGAAAAACCTATACTGTCAACCGGTTTACCTATTAATACCTGTGTTAAAAGCAATCAAGGGATTTTCTCAAAAGGTAAAAGAGACAGAAAGCGTTGAATTATGATTTAAGTGATTATCTACCTGTACTATAGTGCGATTGGAATGTCTTTCATAATTTATTAAAAATCAATTTCATTGATATTTACGAGCTATTACATAAAATTTTAGTTTAAGTTTGAATCAAAACAGGCGTTCATCGTATGCACAGTCATACGTTATACTGACTGACATTAAAACAATTAAATAGGGCTTAACTGCCAAAAGCTTCCTCAATAAATTTAAGAAAATAGTCTATTTTTGTTGAAGGAAGTACATGTAGTAAGTCTATGTGTATCGCCAGTGGACGGTGTGTTAATTGTTAAAGAACAAGTGGAACAGCATAAAAATGAAGATCAAAATAATAAATGGTGTTCTTCTCATATTATTTATTCTTTCTTTCTTTGTTACGAAATACAAATCCCCAACAGGAACACAATATAGTGTATATGAATCTGTGTATGTGTGTTCCCCCCCCCCCCCCCCCATGATGTGATGTTGATGTTATTAGTGGTGTTTTTAACTTAATTCAATTTAAAGTTTAAAAGCAGACTTTCGTGAAAAAAATAGTAGAAGTATAGTCAGACTTGGCTTGGATTTTTATGTTCATACGATTAATTTTCGTAAATCCAAGGTTTGAAACCTTTTCTGTGACAAAGCTTTAATGGTTAAAGAAATACAGCTCAACCCTCCAAATAGTCAAGTATATGTTTAAATATATGCCACTGGATATTACGCACGATACAATCAAGCCATTATAACAGTTGAATCACAACTCTATTTATCTTTAAGATACAATTTCTATAATTATTGGATCATATTCCTAGCTTCAGGAAAAAACTTGGGGATGATGAAAAGCGAAAAGTTTTATCAAAAGAAGTACATGTGGTCTTTTCGTTTACGTTTATCTAATTTTGACTTTTAAATTACATTTACTCACAGATAATGAATTATTTTTAAGTAAGTTCTCAAGGGTCTTACATGTAATAGGATTGAAATCTATGATATTAAGATATTTGAGATAACAAAATTTAGTGTTACTCTTGTTATCGCGTGCTGGCAGCTGGTACTCTTAGACCTGGTACTGTCTTTTGTCTTTTGTCTTTTAAATTTAATATAAATATATAAAATAAGATTATTTTTTTTTTCAACTGTACAGTTCGGAATCAATACGCGTTTATAAAAATCTAAACTTTTAAATAATTAGCAAAACTATGTCTTATTTTTTTCATGTATTGCTCATGTAATATACAGTAATGCAAATCTTCACTTTTGTTAAAATAATTTAATTTACATTTTTTTCAGGGTAGGATCAATATGATCACTAAATTCATCAGTGGAAAGGTCAGTTCGCTATTTAAATGTAATATTGATTGGATGATCAAAGGGAGGGGGAGGAGGGATTGAAACCCATGTTATTGAACGATTAATGCATTTGAATGGGAACATATAGTTGGATTCCCTCTTTTCAAGTTATCCTGAGTTGGGAACCCCCTTTTGAAAATGTCTTGTTCCGCCCCTGCTATTTGTTAATTTCTGTATGACAGTGTGTAGATTGGTACATTATTCTCTCATTTCACTGTACTATTACATTATAAATATGTGCGGTGGTTATTCTATATTGCTATGTCACATGTAGTCTGTCACGACAGTTTGAATGACATTCCAACTCAAATTGAATTTATAGTCATGTATAAATAGTAAAATGTAATACACAGATTTTAAGCGGAAATATTTACGCCTTTAATCGTATCAATGAATAGTGTTTTAAAATATTACAATAGACGCTAGGATATATCTTACATTTTTGTCTTTTGTTCGTAGGGATAATCGGATTTCTTTAAACCGAGGGACGATCTCAAAATAAACAAAATATTCAATGATTAAATGATTAAATATCTTTAAAAATCAATGACGTCCCAGATCAATTCCATAAACATGATAGCGTGACTGAATTTTGAATACAAGCATTGAATTTATCATCGGATAATGTTGGAATAAAGAAACCTGACTTCGAAATGAAGAGCAGCAATAAAAGCGCTGATCAGTTACTTTTTTTCATGTTTTTTTTTCATTTTGGGTTGTAACTTGCATTGATACGCGATGTCCTTTCCTACATGCAGTATAACTTATTAGTCACTAAGTCGGAGCAAATTTAGTGTTTCAACTTTGTGTTGTAATTTTTACTAACCTTGATACCCAAAGACCCAATCCATTATCGTGTCAAGTTCGGTTTTAATTGTTTTAGTGAATTGGAGAACCCCCTTGAAAAAGGTTACGAACGACGGACGCTCAGTGATAAACAAAAGCTCAATAATAAACTTCGGCTTGACGAATTAACGAAAACCAGAGTAGCCAATTTAAACTAAGTATAAGTGGTAAGATTTCCAATAAAATATAAAATAGATATATTGGTACTTCCAGCACAATATAATAACATTTCGAACCGGCTCGATTCGCTTTCTTCTACAGAATTTATAATATTCCCATAACGGTTTACGAATTTTTTTTTATCATAAGACATGACTTATCTCTCTTTGAATACTTCAGATTAGTAATAACAATTTTATGAAAGTCAAAATTAAGAACCATGGCGATTGCAATAGCATTCCAAGTTTAATTCGTCCCGCAGTATGAACTAGTCAATGGCAACGTACAGCAATAAACAAATTCCCGTAATTGATAGAATTAAAACCGGAACCATAAATTGCTTGCGGAGGAGACTGAACCTCATGATTTTGCAAATCTAAATTTCACGGCTGGTAATCTACACACGCAGAACATTTGGTTCTGCAATGAAAACCGTGAGAGGATTTTCCGGTTGTGCTTGAGTGGAGTAATTTTCACCGCTTCAAAAGGTATGTACATTTCTAAATCTCAATTTTCTTATTCAACTGATCAACATATTGAAAATCAGAGAATACTATGCTGTGGTGAATACTTTAACGAAGAGATACATGTATCATTTACTGTTGTACGTAGAGTTGAACTCCTACAAAATCAGTTGCACCACGAGAAATTGCCTTAAAAAGTGACATTTCAATTTTGTTATTGGTTCTATTTACAGACCTACAAGTTCAAATTAAGGTTTTTTTCGGGTAATGGGTATGAATTTTGTTTTCGGCGGCGTGTACGCTGTCCGGTGTTGATAGACGTCTTAGTATTTCCAAAAAATACATTTTTTTCATTAAGTCATGCGTTAAGGGGATCGGTTCTGATTGAGGACATCGGTAATGCGTGAGGGGAAGAACAAACATTTTTTTTAATCATTGGCTTTGTGACTTTTGTTGACTCAATAAATGTGATCAATGCTGATTAAAAGCACAGATTTATCCTAATATTTTAATAGATAAAAACTGATCACTGATTCAATGAAATCAAACTATTAATTGTTTGTTCAATTTAAAAAAATGCCATTGTTCAAAGGAAAAAGGAAAAGAGGACTGAAATTGAATCTCTACAAAAAGCCATGGAGATACAAGTTATCCCCGCCCTCGATGCGAACTAAACCCTCTTGGAGTAGTCCTGTCGTCAAATATACGTCACAGAGATCACCACATATATTTAAGAAAAGTATATCGCCGATCAAAACTTCAATACCTATATATATTAGACGTAATCTGTTCACCCAAAATCACGAAATTTTCGAAACAAAAATGGCAGATCAACAGAATTTATTATTCACGAACATCGATGAAAGCCAAGATAATCTCGAGGAAGACCATAAGGAAGAGCATGTATTAGACAACGAAGAAGATATAGAAGAAGACATAGAAGAAGACCACGTAGTAGACCACGATAAAGACCACACGGAAGACCTTGAGGAAGAATATAAAGTTTTTCAAAGTGCTTTAGATAAACTCTCAGTTGTAGGGAAAAGGGAAAGATTTTTGATTGTTTTTTTCATTAGTACAGAGTGGACGTTTTCCTTTTAAACACCATTGCATTCGACCTGTTTTTGGACATTGTTGAGTAGTTTGAAAAGGACGAATCCAGACGAATGAGATACTCACCAACATCTCTCCAGTATTTTTGGTTATCATTGACAACACTTTTTCTTTTTATTCTTCCTGAAACATATTATTAAACCTAGGTTCCCACAATTTATTTTATAATTCAATCTCATAAATTTTTCTCTAAGCACTGTTTTTTTCATGAACAATGTTGCCTTATTTAGGTAAGTTTCAACGACTCATAGCTTAAATATAAAAATATGATTTGTACTTCCCCTCACGCATTCACGATGTCCTCAATCAGAACCGATCCTCTCACGCATGACTTAATGAAAAAATGTAGTTTTTAGAATTATTCAGACGTCTATCAACACCGGACAGCGTACACGCCGCCAAAACAACATTCATACCCTTTGCCCTAAAAAAAACTAAATTTGAACTTGTTAGTCTGTAAATAAAACCATTTCAAAATTGAAATGTCACTTTTTAAGGCAATTTCTCACGGTGCAACTGATTTTGTAGGAGTTCAACTCTACGTACAACGGTAAATGACACATGTATCTCTTCGTTAAAGTATTCACCACAGCATAGCATTCTCTGATTTTCAATATTTTGATCAGTTGAATAAGAAAATTGAGATTTAGAAATGTACATACCTTTTGAAGCGGTGAAAATTACTCCACTCAAGCACAACCGGAAAATCCTCTCACGGTTTTCATTGCAGAACCAAATGTTCTGCGTGTGTAGATTACCAGCCGTGACTTTTTCGTTGTTTGAAATTCTTAAATATCAAAATAAACATGTCCACCCTGTATAACCCCGATACAAATGAAACCGGACGTTGACGCGTTCGAATCGAACACATCGTATAACACTGAGTTCAGACAGTAAGAAATTGATACTTTTAAAGAAAATCCAATATCTATTCTTCGGATATTTTGCTCCAATATATTCTTTGCCATAATACTCATTAGTTACTAAAAGGTTTTTCAAATATGAGGAATTTTTATATACAAACATCAAACAACGCACGACGATATCAATGATAAAACGTGCTTGGTATTTTTAAATATTCAAAACTTAATGTCTCTTGTACCTCATAGTTTTTATAACATACATTTTTGTAAATTTCATAGTTAAAATTAACAAACTTATAAAGGTCGTATGTTTGTGTTGTGTCTAGAAGCAAAAAAATACACGTTTTAAAGTGTCTTTATTTTCATGTTGTGTACACTTCGTTGTCATTACACCTTTTTATACTGTACGCTTCGTTGACACAATATTGCGTTTGTCAATGAATTTTGCGTGTATGAAATTATGCTTTGATATGATTATAACCAATATGCATGTTTAAAAAATAAATAATTTACAACCATAACATGCAGACAGCAACCCATAATATCCGTTGTATTGTCGAAACACTCTTGGAGGTATTTTGTACATGTAAAAAAAAAAAAATCCTTATGTACATACGAAAGTTGAATTGGTAGAAATACATTAACTCGACAGATGCAAATATGACTAAGCATACATATACACACGTCCGAATATCTAATTTGATAGCATTTTAGACAATGTTTACCATACGACAGTCAATGTACGGTTAGGGGTGGGTTAGGTGCCCGCTAACATGTTTAATCCCGCCATATTCTGTGTGTGCATGTCTAAAGCCAGGAGCTTGTAATCAGTGGTTATATATATTTTTGTGTTCACTATTTTGTGCCAAAATTAGGCTGTTAGTTTTCTCTTATGAATTGTTTTACATTTGTCATTTCTGTGTGATTTTTTAGCTGCTTATGCGGTATGGGCTTTGTTCATTGTTGAAGGACGTACGGGGACCTATAGTTGTTCATTTTTGTGTCGTCTGGTCTCTTGCGAAGAGTTGTTTCAATATCACATCTTCTTTTTGATGTAGACGGCAATCAAAAACAATTAATGGATTATAGGCTTTTGGCCTGAATCTCAGAGGCGGGTCCAAGGGGGTTATAGATTACAATAGAGTTACATTAAGGCTAGAGAATATGTGTATACAATGAGCATGTAACTTATAGCCGTCAATAGTAATACAGTTTCTTTAATGTAAAAATATAAATATGAAGAGATACTTCCTAATATTAACGGAAATGCTTTCTTCGATTATGTTTTTTTTTGTTTGTTTAATTTTTAAGGTATACAGATTATGCTTAGTTTCCTCGAACATTACAGTCTTTCTACTGTGATGCCAAAATCTACATGATTGGTAATTCTGGTACTTTAAGTACATTAAAGTCTATACCCATCCATATGCATTTCATTCAAATTTTGACTTATTTCGGAGAAGACCAAAAGGACCATATTTATATTTCCCTGTTACCTTTGGTGTCATCGGTAAATTATGCAATTGAGCAAAGCATCAATCATCAACCTAACCTTAGACATTTGCTTTGTTTCTTCTATCATGTCTTAATAGTTATCAATAAAAAATTGAAACGTTTCACAGTTGACACTTAACAATTTCTGGACCCACAAAGTAGAAACAGATACTACATGTAGGTCCTGGAAGGAGGCCCTCCGGAATTACGTCAGGGAAGTTTGGACTGCCACTGGATAAAATGAGGTATCATTGAATAAGGACACAAATGTTGCCTTTCAACAGGCCATTTATGGACCTCTCAAAAAGTTTTTCAAGGGTTCGTAAAGTACACGAGACATTGGATCGTATATTCCCATTCGTCCTTTGTCGATATGTTATGTATACTTCTTAATATTAGTCAGACCGTACGCGTATGGTCCGACCGTATCAGTATTTTGAAAAAGTACGCATACGGCCCAGACCGTACGCGTACGGTCCAAATACTCATACAGTCTGGAACATATTCAGTGACTAATACTTTAGATACATGATTTACCTCTTAGTTTTAATTCGCTTTGAAATAACTATCAGTTACTACAATTACTCCTTTGTCGATATTTTATGTATATTGTTTTTGTGCCTTGTAACGACATTTTGAGTTGAGCCAATTGCAACTGTACAGGTTTTTTTTGATGTTTTTTTTATAAGTTGTGCTGTTACACCAGTCTCCCAGGTTAAGGAGAGGGTTGGGGGCTCACATGTTTAATCCCGCCGCATTTTTTTCGTGTCGGTCCTACGTCATGGGCCTGTATAACATAGGTTATATAGATCTGTCTTATTTTTTTTTCTTTGATAAATAATCCATAAGTTATAAATAAATAACCGTTAGTTTTCTCGTTTTTATTTTTTTCACATATTTTTTTATATTGGTGTCTTTTATAGCCAACTATATGGTATAGGTTTTCCTCACTGTAAAATGTTGTACATTGAACTATAATAATAGCTTTATTCACCACTTCATTTAAACTTTGGTGGAAAGTTGTATCACTGGCCATCACACCACATCTAAAAAGCTTTATATGTAAAAAAAAAAAAAAAAAAAAAAAAAAAAAAAAAAAAAAAAAAAAAAAAAAAAAAAAAAAAACACCCATAGATAAAGCAGTTGGAATGCCATCTAAGGCATTCGGCAAACTAAGTTCAATGAGCTCCTATGTCTGCTTTCGTGTATGCGAATTTGGACCAACATCAGAATTTGGAAGAGCCTCAGATTGTGAAAAGGAAGTGATTAATGTTTGAATGACTGTTCTATACTTTTTGAAACTTTATTTCCTTTGGAATATATTTATTAACTGTTCATTTCATCTGGAATTACGTTGAAAGTCCCAATTTTCAATAGAAACATTTCTATCAGATGTACGCTGGTTAAACACTGCAATTTTGGCTTTGGGTGACTGGTGATTTAAGTTCAACTATTTTGACTAATTCAACGGATAAACATTTACAATAAAATACAAAAAAAGGGGTCGCCATCATCTCGGATACCTTGACAAGAAAGTGATTTGTGACGGTTTTTGTCAACGAACTGTACAGTGATTTTTAAAAACGCACAACGAACGCGACACATTTAGTGGAACGAACAATACAGTAAGAGAAAACTTATTTACTATGATATTGCGTTTATTCTTAGTTCTAGGGAACATTTGAAGGCACGTAGTAATTCAAAGTATAGTTATTTGTTATTGCTTAAGGTATCAATACGCAAAGGTGTATGCACGAAAAGATATTCAGCATTGTTTATCTCATAAAACGTATGAAATTGCAGCATGTCTGTGCGTTTTGCATCTAGCAGTTTTATCAAACGTTCTATGCAATATCTAAAACTAACAACAATTGTATAATTGAATAAATAAACTAGCATGCACATTGACATAGTTATTTATACTCAAATAAGTTCTAGAGAGGCATTCGAAATTGTTGTCATCCTAAATATTGTCCTGATTATCGCTTCGAACGCGTCAACGTCCGGTTTCATTTGTATCGGGGTTATACGGGGTGATGTCATCGATGTTAACTTGATGGTTTTATAAACAATCCAAAAATGTTACTACATCATTAGTGCTGGAATGCGAATATTTGGAAAGCTGAGCAACAATGAAATAACAAAATGATTAAAGAACATTTGTGAATCGGGAGAATTAACTTTTACTTTAGCTAGATTTAAATATATAAAAATATACAATTGTACAAAACACTGACTCCCTTGTTGTCTTGGTGACTAACAATAGTAAACAACAGCAGTGGCGAAAAGTTAAATCACAAAATTTACGAACTTCGAGGAAAATCCAAAACGGAAAGTTCCTAATAAAATGGCAAAATCAAAAGCTCAAACACATCAAACACATCAAACGAATGGATAACAACTGTCATATTCCTGACTTTGTACACAGGCATTTTCTTATGTACAAAATGGTGGATTAAACCTGGTTTTATAGCTAGCTAAACCTCTCACTTGTATAACTGTCGCATAAAATTCCATTATATTGACAACGATTTGTGAACAAAACAAACAGACACAATAGGTGAAAATGTGAAAATTTGGGTTACAGGAGTCAAGATTGTGTTATAATCTTAAATACAGTAAATACAAACAAGTATGTAATAAAGTGATACAAAATTTAACAGAGCCACGTCATATGTAACGTTGACCATTTAGATTAACCAGTTAATTGGATACTCTCACGCAAATTAAAAACTAAATCTCCTCGGCGGTGCTTGAAACCCGGCAAATCCGAATGTATCAATATAAAATTGAGAATGGAAATGGGGAATGTGTCAAAGAGACAACAACCCGATACACATTTGATAACAATTTCAATGCGAATATTACTTGTTTCTAGACAAAAAATAATCAACTTAAAGTGCTCGATCAAACTATTTTAAATAAAAATGCATAAATCTCTTGCAAAAATCCAAACCAACACAATCAAACTGTTTTCTAGTAAACTTTTAGTCTTAGATGCATGATTTATTTTATTAGTTGAAAGTGGCTTTGAACTAGCTGTCAGTAACTGCGAGTACTCTCAGATATGTACTTGTTTAACCCCGCCACATTCTATATTCATGTTCCTGTCCCAAATCAGGAGCCTGCAGTTCAGTGGTTGTCGTTTGTTTATGTGTTACATATTTGTTTTTCGTTCATTTTTTGTAAATACTTTTTTTATATTTAGCTTAAAAAGACAGTTGTGATTTTTGCTGTTAAAGGTACCAATATCAAAATGGTTAAACAATTCAAACGAGAAAACTAACAACCTAATTGATATACAAACAAATGAACGAAAATCATATATAACACAGCAATAAACGACAACCACTGAATTGCAGGCTCCTGACTTAGGACAGACACATACATACAGTATGTGGCAGATTTCAACATGTTAACGGGATCTAAACCCTTCCTCTAACCTAGTTTGCTAGTTCAAAGCCAATAACAACTAACAAAAAATCATGCATCTAAGACTAAATAGTCAGGATTTTAAAAACAAACGGAGAAAGGTTCACTACTAAAGTAAGAGGAATCAGGCTGTCCAACATAAATGCATGAAGCTGATAACGTTGATAGATTTTTGCATATGATGAGTAATTCAAAAAGTTGGAGACAAAACGTTCTTAAATCAAATTCAATCTTTTTTGTAAATTAACATTTTTTTACTTTTAGTTGTTAAAATTTCTACGTCCATTTAGTATCTGGTGGAGAATTGTCTCATTGACAATCACTGTGACACACTTCACAACTTCGTATTGCCTCATTGACAATCACTTTGACACACCACCCAACTTCGTATTGTCTCATTGACAATCACTGTGACAAACCACACAACTTCGTATTGTCCCATTGACAATCACTGTGACAGACCACATAACTTCGTATTTTTATTTTTATTTTAAGTAAAACTTTGGCTTTCCTTTAAAACAAATCCTGTTGGTAAAGAACATTGTTCGGTGCATTTTTGTACAAAAACATTTATAATACCGGTATGGGCTATTGTGTCTAGGGTTTGTGGTGAATACAGATTTGAATATGTCAATATAGATATAGAAGATGTGGTACGAGTGCCAATGAGTCGAGTCTTCATCCAAGCAACAATTTATAAAAGTAAACCATTATGGGTCAATGTACGGTCTTCTACACAGAGCATTGGCTCACACCGAACAGCAAGCTATAAAGGGCTCCAAAATTTACTATTGTAAAACCATTCAAACAGGAAAACCACAGGTCTAATTTACACAAAAAAACGAAAAACGAGAAACACTTATGATTCACATCAACAAACGACAACTATTGAACATCAAATTCCTGACTTTTTCAGCGGGTATAAACTTACATGTACAGTATGTGAAATTAATATAAATACTAATCAAGTATGAAGCTTATATAATCAAGTACTAAAGACACGTATTTTATCTCCATAAGGCTATAAGCAGTGGCACCAAAATTGAATCATTTCGAAGGCAGCCGAGGGTACGTTTCCAGAAATTAACAAATTGAAGAATATTAAAACCAATATTAAGATATTTTGTTTACTAGTATTATCTTATTTTGATTCTGTACATATGTGTTTTTTTCTGATTTTTATTTCTTGATTGAAACAATAAAGGACGAACTGGACCATATATCTTTAGATATTATCAATATTATACCAGTACACTAGAACTGCTAACGATCATATAATGATACCCTTAGAGGATTCCTTTCACTAACAGTGGCATTAAAGGCGTTTTACTGAATAATGTAGAATTACCGGATATTTTAAGAGTGGATCTTATCATAGCAGTAATAAAGATCTGATGCATCATTTTCTAAAGTTTGTTTCTCCCCAGAGAAACTCGAAACAAATATTGAAGTTAATAGAACAGCAATCAACCTAGATTAATGAAACAAAGTTAGTATAACAGCTATTAACCTCAGTTTACATAAAGCAAACGGAAAAAACAAATTACACCGAATTTGATAAAAAAAAATCTTTTTCAACTAAATTCGTGAATATCAGATTCTTAGCGCTCCAGTACCAAAAACAACCCCCACTGTTTTCTGGACAAGGTTAGTGATATCTCCGGGGACTTGTAGTCAACCAGCAGTCGAATTAACTTAACATAACAAGATATTGAAGTTGATTTCTTGCATTAAGTCGATTTTACGAGCTATTATATTATTCAATAGATATAGGAAGATGTGGTGTGAGTGCCAATGAGACAACTATCCATCCAAATAACAATTTAAAAAAAAGTAAACCATTATAGGTCAATGTACGGCCTTCAACACGGAGCCTTGGCTCACACCGAACAACAAGCTATAAATTAAAGGGCCCCAAAATTACTAGTGTAAAACCATTCAAACGGGAAAACCAACGGTCTAATCTATATAAAGTAAAAAAACGAGAAACGAGAAACACGTATAAATTACATAAACAAACGACAACCACTGTACATCAGATTCCTGACTTAGGACAGGTGCAAACATTTGCAGCGGGATTAAACGTTTTAATGGATCCAAACCTTCTCCCTTTTTCTGAAACAATAGCATAACATCACAACATAGAAAATCATACGATAAAATATCAATTGGCAGGCTTAACTCAATCAAAAAACGTAATGACTGTTAATGAAATTTAGATATATAATACAGTTCTTGTTAGGAATATCACATCTTTAAGGAATAATCTTCAAGAGAAACTAAAAGTTTCGGAACAAAAGCTGATAAAACATTTGGATTAACATATTTACAGGTATGATCTAAAGATCGAACACATATGGCTAAGGTTAATATTGCCTGGAACAGATGCAACTTTTATCCTAGTAACATTTCAAAGTTTGAAAATAAAAAAATTTGAACCAAAGTAATCAAATCTAGACTGGTTTCGTGTCCTTTATCTGTTTCGCTCTAACATGTATTAATGCAAGGGAGATAATCAGCTTTTAATCAAATTAAACCTTTCCCTATAAAGACCTCGGCGTTTATTATTGAATTATAGTTGCATTAATAATCAAGTAAAAGCCAGAGAAAATTGTCTATCGGTTTAAAGAATTTTTATCAGAATAAAGTAGCCAGGTGTTAGTCTTTAGACATGTGAGCATAAAAACAGATTTTTTAAAACAACCATCGGTAAAATAAACCACAAAAAGCCTTAAATTAACGGAACATTTACACAAAATATGTAAAACAATTCTTAATATTAAAATAGTTACATAATTGTGCTATGTTTAAATCACTTGATAACTTATCTTTCCTTAGGCCATAAAAAAAATATGCATAATCTGCATTTCTCAGGTATAGCAAAATTAGTTATGGAATTGAGTCAAGTTAGGGAAGTTTAATTTATTGAAAACAAATCTTGTCTTTTGTCTTACATATTGGTTTTGTTGTGAAATTCTTAACAAGAAAAAAAAGGGATATGATAGATACATTAGATATCATTCAATCTAAGAAAATGGAAGACGTTTTGTCCGTAAATTTCACTTCCTAGATTTGAAAAGGGGTTGGGGTGGGGGATCTCATAAACAAATCCCGAAACAAGAACACTATCAATATAGCGATGCATATGATATGTGCATCTGGACGTTAAACACATAACAATTAATCAATATGTAATCAAACGAGACTAAGGAACTACATATAGCTACTCGGACTTTAAGCACACTCATACATAGTTTTGCAGGAAGACAGTCGTATGAATGTAAAGTAAATATATGTTAAAAAATCTTACGTCAAGGCAAAATACATTGTTGATTAAAAGCTCCAACTACTTATTAGCCGACTCTTCGTGTAATATACACTGCGTTTTAAATATATACAAACTAGCGTTCATCACCTGAATTTGATTATAATTGTCTTCACAAAAGGTATCATGTTAAAGTCATAAGAAACCTCAAATTAAAAAAAATGATGCATATGTTTTTATAACTAAATGGATAGTTTTCATTATACAACTTATGTACATATACTTTTTTCTGAGGAAAATTCTTTAATTTGTCCACATTGAGAAGAAGTTTATTTATTTTTAATTGCTTGCTTCCAGGAAGCAATTCGCCGAAATATTTTCCGTATGAATAGTGACCTGAGAGTAACCTTCCTCGTAAAAATCCGGTGATCGCAATACGCATGGATCTGTCATTAAAATAAACAATTATCTGGGCTGCGTTCAATATCGTAGCAGCTACGTAGTGCAACGTAGATTTTGACTATTGAACGTGTAGCTATAGACTAGTTGTAACATAAATATTGTTAGCAGCTACGTAAGTTTATGATATATACATGCATTGGTTCAAGAAATGGATAAACATTATTTTTTACCACTCACTCGTTTCGTATGACTTTAAAACACAATTTAATTGTCTGTAAATTACGTCCGTTTGAATCATGGACAGCCAAATTTTATCTGGAAACATGTTACGAAAAGTTGAATTTAACACTCGTTCTTTTCTGTAATCTAAAAGTGACGCTTCAATGTTATTTTTAAGCGAAGTGTATTTGAGAATTGGTATTGTTCTTGACACTGTTTTAAGCTCTGACCTGTTAAAAAACAGTTTAGTATGATAACCCTATATCGAATATATATAATTTTTTATATTATCCATTTTAATTTCCAATTCGTTCTAAGCCTTTTTATGTCTTAATTTCTTTTTGAGATTTCGTTGCAAGTACTATCATTTACTTGACTAGTGTAATCCGGTATAATGCAGATCAAAATTAACAATTCATACAGGTTTTATGTTTTTATTTCATGCAAAACATTGATCGCTTTATTGAAACAAGAGGCTCTCAAGAGCCTGAATCTCTCACCTATATTTCAGAGGAGAAGAATTTTAAATGTTAGCAAACTTGATGATCAAATTGTGTAAAGTTGTCTTTAAAGGGCAATAACTCCTTAAGGGGTCAATTGACAATTTTTGTCATCGTAACTTTTTTGTAGATCTTACTTTGCTGAACATTAATGTTGCTGGCAGTTTATATCTATCTATAATAATATTCAAGATAATAACAAAAAACTGCAAAATTTTGTTAAAACTACCAATTCGGTGGCAGCAACCCAACAATGGGCTGTTCGATTCGTCTGATAATTTCAGGGTCGATAGATCTTGACCAATTGAACAATCTTACCCCCATGTCAGATTTGCTCTAAAAGCTTCATTTTTTAGATATAAACCAAAAACTGAATTTGACCCCTATGTTCTATTTTTAGCCATGGCGGCCATGTTTGTCGATGGATCAACACTTCGGATACAATAAATAAACTAGATACCATAAGGAACGTTAAGTTAAAGTTTGAAGGTATTTGGCCAAGAGAAGAAGATTTTTTTTAATAGATTACGACGACAGACAGACAGCGGACGACGACGGACGCCAAGTGATGGCATAAGCCCGGTGAGCTAACAAGAGGGGAGGAGAACACATTATAAATTGATGCGTCCGAAGCGCTAAAATTATGAATTTATCTTCATCAGGAACGCTTAAAACCGGATGTTTATAATACATCTAGATATTCAAGAACCGAAACAGTCTAAGAGCTTCATGTATATACGACCAAAAGAACATAAACAAATTTTGTCTGAGGAAGTTGCAACTTTAGTCTCTTTACAAATTCTAAATTTATAAACGGATAATTTGAGAAAGGTATTGTGTATGTAACAATGTTTTAGATTTTAACGAGAGAAATTTATGTATTACTGAAAAATTATTACACCAGGGTTTTCGATATCAAAAACTAGTCAAAACATTTACTAAATTTTATCATCGGTATAAGGACATCATTCGTAAATATAGCTCAACATGCAGACTTCTTATACGTTCAGGTATTTCACATCCAATTTTTTATGGAAATATTCTTTATAAAGCACAAAGGTGTCAGTATTCACCTCAAAAACTAACAAAACTTTTGAATAGACTTATTAAGAAGGGATATAGTTACGATACTGTTGTCAGGTCATTAAAGATTGCATATTTTGGCGTTAATATTGATTCACTTATAGGGTCTTTGCATCGGAACTAAACACATTTATTCAAAAACCAGTTGTTGGCATGACACGGGTTATGTTCTTCTCATATATGTTATGATGGTATGATACTAAACCCCTAACGGGAAGGATTGTGCCTGATGTTCATATGATGAAATCATAATTTTTCAGTCAGTTTAATTGAAGTCTGGAGCTGGCATGTCAGTTAACTGCTAGTAGTCTGTTGTTATTTATGTATTATTGTCATTTTGTTTATTTTCTTTGGTTACATCTTCTGACATCAGACTCGGACTTCTCTTGAACTGAATTTTAATGTACGTATTGTTATGCGTTTACTTTTCTACATTGGCTAGAGGTATAGGGGGAGGGTTGAGATCTCACAAACATGTTTAACCCCGCCGCATTTTTGCGCCTGTCCTAAGTCAGGAGCCTCTGGCCTTTGTTAGTCTTGTATTTTTAATTTTAGTTTCTTGTGTACAATTTGGAAATTAGTATGGAGTTCATTATCACTGAACTAGCATATATTTGTTTAGGGGCCAGTTGAAGGACGCCTCCGGGTGCGGGAATTTCTCGCTACATTGAAGACCTGTTGGCGACCTTCTGCTGTTGTTTTTTTTCTATGGTCGGGTTGTTGTCTCTTTGGCACATTCCCCATTTCCATTCTCAATTTTATTGTTATAAATCTTGTCAGTACTAAAGCACTGACTACTGCGTTGATGATACCATTCATTCGTCCGAAGTTCTTTTCTTGATTTACCTTCATCAGGAACGTACAAGGCCGAACATTTGAAATCAAAGGATGTATAAGAGGTGACACAGTAATAATCATAAAACTTAATACTTTCTATAAAAATTAGAAACAGCAGATAAAGGCTTTCCCTACATATGTCGACAACTAAAGATCAATTTTACTAATTTTTATACGACCGCAAAAATTGAATTTTTTTGGTCGTATATTGGTATCACGTTGGCGTCGTCGTCTGCGTCGTCGTCCGAATACTTTTAGTTTTCGCACTCTAACTTTAGTAAAAGTGAATAGAAATCTATGAAATTTTAACACAAGGTTTGTGATCACAACAGGAAGGTTGGGATTGATTTTGGGAGTTTTGGTTTCAACAGTTTAGAATTAGGGGCTAAAAAAGGGCCCAAATAAGCATTATTCTTGGTTTTCGCACAATAACTTTAGTATAAGTGAATAGAAATCGATGAAATTTAAACACAAGGTTTATGACAACAAAAGGAAGGTTGGGATTGATTTTGGGAGTTGAGGTCTTAATAGTTTAGGAATTAAGGGCCAAAAATGGGCCCAAATAAGCATTATTCTTGGTTTTCGCACCTTAACTTTAGTATAAGTAAATAGAAATCTATGAAATTTAAACACAAGGTTTATGATCATAAAAGGAAGGATGGGTTTGATTTTGGGAGTTTTGGTCCCAACAGTTTAGGAATAAGGGGCCCAAAGGGTCCAAAATTGAACTTTGTTTGATTTCATCAAAAAAAGAATAATTGGGGTTCTTTGATATGCCAAATCTAACTCTGTATGTAGATTCTTAATTTTTGGTCCCGTTTTCAAATTGGCTACATTAAAGTCCAAAGGGTCCAAAATTAAACTAAGTTTGATTTTAACAAAAATTGAATTCTTGGGCTTTTTTGATATGCTGAATCTAAACATGACTTTGTACTTATCTTATGGGCCCAGTTTTCAAGTTGGTTCAAATCAGGATCCAAAATTATCATATTAAGTATTGTGCAATAGCAAGAAATTTTCAATTGCACAGTATTCAGCAATAGCAAGAAATCTTCAATTGCACAGTATTGTGCAATAGCAAAATTTTTTTAATTGCACAGTATTGCGCAATAGCAAGAAATCTTCAATTGCACAATATTGTGCAATAGCAAATATTTTCAATGGCACAGTATTGCGCAATAGCAAGAAATATCTAATTGCACAATATTGTGCAATAGCAAGAAATTTTCAATAGTAGTTATATTTATTTGTCCAGAATAGTAGTTGAATCAACTTAAATCATTGTTTTATACAATATACAATGTATATTCACTTTTACTACCAACTGATAAATTAAAACAATCTTTACCATTCAGTGATAACAAGCACTTTATTTTACATTTTAATATTTTATGATGTATTTAAATGAGTAGTTATTGTTGCAAACTCCATTAGAAATTTGAATTGAGATCAGTTTTGGAAAAAGGGAAAGGGGGGTGTGAAAAAAAAGGGGGGTGAATTTTTCTCGTTTCAGATTTCATAAATGAAAAGAAAATTTCTTCAAACATTTTTTTGAGAGGATTAATATTCAACAGCATAGTGAATTGCTCAAAGGCCAAAAAAATATTTTAAGTTCATTAGACCACATTCATTCTGTGTCAGAAACCTATGCTGTGTTAACTATTTAATCACTATCCAAATTTAGAGCTGAATCCAGCTTGAATGTTGTGTCCATACTTGCCCCAACCGTTCAGGGTTCAACCTCTGCGGTCGTATAATGCTGCGCCCTGCGGAGCATCTGGTTATACTTTGCTTTGACTGGTATAGACTGGTATAACGCAGATACAATTTATTAAAAACTAACAAGCTTATGATTAATACATTGATCCCGTTCTATACTAAAACGCAATATTTTTCAAGATAAGTGAGAACTGTAATTAAAGGTTTCCCCTGCAAACATCTCGTTTTACAGCCTAAGAGGGGGCGGTTTCATTCGTTTTATAATCGAATACGGTCAAAATGCAAGACAATGGTACTTATTATCAGATTTTTAATTTCCCGCTTCTTTACCACTGTACATGATTATGAAATGGATTCGAAAATTTTAGGTTTAATCTCTTTTTTAATGTCTTGTGGTACCCTGAAAATCAAACGACATGAAAAAATATTTCATCTCAGATGCTGATTTAGGTAGGGGAAATTTAGGGAAGCTCAGATGCTGATTTAGGTAGGGGGAATTTAGGGAAGCTCAGATGCTGATTTAGGTAGGGGGAATTTAGGGAAGCTCAGATGCTGATTTAGGTAGGGGGAATTTAGGGAAGCTCTGATGCATGACTGAAACCGTCCCCTCTTAGGCCGTCAATGGGCCCCACTTGCAGCTTTTAAAAAGTCTCTATGTTCTAAGTTATAATACGATAGCTACAGGAGAATTGAGGTAGATCACAAGTATATATTTTTTGAGACAGATTTTTTTTTATAATTTGCCAAAATGCAGATTTTACTATGCTCTTTTCAAAAATTTAATAAAAAGTATGGGTCACCGTGCTATTTTTCAAGCTATGAGGCGTTGAAAATTGGCAAAATTTGGTTGTTTTGTTCATGAAAAAACACATCAGTGTGCATAAAAAAAATTCTATGAGATAGAATTTTGAAATGAATTGTGAGAAGAAAGGTTTCACAATATGTTTTAAGAAAATAAAAAGAAAACATGGTGTCACCGAACTTGTTTTCTTGCTACAAGTAAAAATAAAAAAATTCTCTATTAGCCCAGTATAAATTTTGTACTAAAAGAGTTTTCTCCCCTTAAATGACTCATTTGAAAAAAAATGATTTCAAAACCAAAAAAAAATATATTTATTAAATCTTTTGTATAATACGATTAATTAACAAGTTTTCTTTAAATAAAAAAAACCAGTCTAACCATCGAATTGCAAATCTGTCTCCAAATTTGCAGAATTAGGCAAATAACTAGACCGATTTTGTACTGTGATTGTACAATCCAAGATGGCGGTATACCATGCATCGACCTTAAAGAAAAGCCGAATATTGTCCCCATGCATCAATGAACGACAAATACAGTTTATCTATTATTTGAACTCCCAAGATGTTCCTAACTTTCAGTGATGT
Organism: Mytilus galloprovincialis; assembly: GCF_965363235.1. Classification (NCBI taxonomy): domain Eukaryota; kingdom Metazoa; phylum Mollusca; class Bivalvia; order Mytilida; family Mytilidae; genus Mytilus; species Mytilus galloprovincialis. The sequence goes on along the minus strand of NC_134846.1, from coordinate 1,723,977 downwards.
ATGAATGAAACATCACGCATGTCAAATGACATCTCAGTATTAATCATAATTGTTTGTTCCTTATTTAGACCCGTTCACTCAAGGTTTACTTGTTGCGTGTACAAAGAAGCTTAGGCTATATATTTCGCGATCTGCATTTAGAATTGTCAATGGCATGTCTATACCCTTGCTTCATTTTTTATGTAGTTGTATTGTTTGAATATAAGCACATCATTGAGAACTCTGGGATGATAATTTAAATTGCTTTAGCAGAATCTGATATGCATCATTTAGAAAGTTAGAACCAAATTACTTTGTTTTTCTGAATCACTCTGCTAATCAAAATTACGAGATTTCTCCCTTCTCTCAACTTTCAACGGAAAAAAAAGTCCACAACGCAATACACAGATAACTTAAGATTTAGCAAAACTAACTATACCGGAACTGAAGATGAACCCCGAAAGGGTAAGATCGATATCAAAGAGATTAAAAGAAACTTTATATAGAGATGCATGATTTAAGTACTTTGAGCTTGCTTTCAGTAACAACAACCCATAGGTGGATCCAGAGAGAGGGGGGGGGGGGGGCTTTCGTCGGGAAAATTTGGTTGCTTACATAAGAATCACTGAAGCATGACTAGGCCCCCCTTTTAGGTCAGTCAGCATGCCCCCTTATGAAAAGTTCTGGGTCCGCCACTGCGACCATTATCTTGAGTAAAAAGAAAAGAAAAGAAAGTAGATTCCTATAGGACAGTCAAAATTATAACAAGAAGAAAGGCTGATAAAAGCAACTAGCTGATCACGTGATATTCCAAATTAAAAAGACGAAAAGAAACACTTACATCGGGATTGAGATTTTAATACTAAAAACCTGATTTATGCAATGGTTTAACAACAATGGTATAACCATAACTTTATAAGGAAAGTCTATTATTGGCAAGAAAGTCAAACAGTTTAAATAAAAATATGCCCACAGTATTCATTTCATATCTTTCCTTATTTTATGATGTCACGTAACCTGTATAAAAAGATATAAGAAGATGTGGTAGGAGTACCAATGAGACAACTCTTTCATCCAAGTCACAATTTATAAAAGTAAACCATTATAGGTACGGTCTTCTCCGTGTTCTTGGTTTTGTGTTCAGTACTTAATAAAAGTAAAATTTGAAATTTGTTGTCAATGGTGATACTATTGTGTCATTGGAGTTACTAAAGCGTCAGTGGTGTTGCCATATAAAAATGCAATAATTTTTATTTTTATTAACACATGAAAGTGTTTTCAGGTCGTATACGGAAGATATGCAGTACATAATCCTTCAGTCTTCAATATTTTACATATATTCAGTTTAAGGGTATTTTATAATATGAAAAACGGCAATAATTAGGACAGCTAACTTTTTTACAACAATTTATTCTGAAATATGTGTTTAATTAGAATGCATAGCTATATGAATGATGTCAATAAGTAGTGCTTTAAACCTTAACAACAAATTGGAACAGTTGTTTGATATTTAACAATAATATTTAGTACCTAAATGCATGTTTTAAATTGGTAACACCATTGACAGAATTTTATCAAAGGATGACCTAAAATTAATAAAATTGAAGGAACTCTTCATTTTCCCCATTGCACATTTCTGAATATAGTTGCTACCGTACTATAGAATAGAGGGACACATTTAAATGTTTTAAACAATGACATCATTTTTTCAATATATCCCTTCATCGAAATTTGCATGTTTTTTTATAATGACCCAGATAGGGCTACCCCTAAATATGTTTTACGACCTTCACCAAAGATTATAATAATTATCGGCAAAGATCAAAATGAGGACAATTGCACCAATACATGTGTTATACTTTGCTTTGACTAGTATAGACCGGTATAACGCAGATACAATTTATTAAAAACAACTTTTATGGTTAATAAAATTGATCTCGTTGACGGTTCTATATCAAAACGCAACATTTTCTACGATAATTGGAAACTATAGATAAGGTTTCCCCTACATATATCTTGTGTAACGACCTTAATCATAGACTCCAATTATATCGAGAAAGGTCAAAATGCAAGACAATGGTATTAATTTTGAGATTTTTAATTTCTCCGCTTCTTTACCACTGTACATGATTATGAAAATGGATTTGAAAATTTTAGATTTGATCTCTTTTGTAATTTCTTGTGATGTCCTGAAAATTAAACTACATGAACAAATATCATGCTGATTTAAGGTGGGATTCAGGGAATCTTTGAAGCATGACTGAAACCGCACCTCTTAATTAGGACGTCAATGGGCCCCACTGCAGCTTTTAAAAAGTCTCTATGTTCTATGTTATACGATAGCTACGGGAGAATTAAAGATAATCCGAATATTTGCCCAATCTATGAACGACTAAAACAGTTTATCTTTTATTTGAACGAATTCCTAACTCATAAGTTGTTCTAAACTTTCAGTGATATATTAATGAAATAGCGAACGTCTCAAATGACATCGCATTGTTAAATCTTGAGGGTATTAGTATGTGCTGTACTTAGAGTCCTTTTACTTAATGTTTTTTTTTGTTGCGTCTACAAAGAAGCTGACATTGCACTTAGGCTATATTTTTCGCGATTTGCATTTAGACATGTCTATACGCTTGCGACATTGTTATGTAGTTATATTGTTTGGACTCTCAGTCTGGGATCACTATTTGAATGCTTTATTAGCATCTGATATGCACCATTTCTTAGAAGGCACCAGCTTACTTTGTTCTTCCTCTCTGTCACTCTTTCCGAAACAAAATTAACAAAATCGACATACTTCCTCCCTTTTCTTAACTTTCAACGAAAAAAACAAACAACTCAGTATAAAGATAACTTAAAATTTAGCAAAACGCATCCAACCAAAACTGAAGATGAACTCCGAAAGGGTATTCTATCGGTATTTAGGGTCGATATTAAAGCGATTTAAAAAACATTTAAATATGTCAGTTTGTGAGTCTGTAACTAGTCATTCGGAAACTCGTCATGGGTTGTCTGTAATAGTTATCACATGAGCACTTGGTGTTAGTCTAAGATCATCCCAGCTGTTTTAGATAAGTTAAAAAAAATGTTTTAAATTTCACAAAGTCTAGTTTAGAACGCCATACAACCCTTAATATATACTGTATATATCATTACACAGTTATACTTTTATTGAGCCCCGGACACAATGTTTAAGTATGTTAAATCAACAGTCAGTTCGTATTCAGTCATCCTGGTGTAGGGATATGAGTCGTGGATTGATATGCTTAAGGTCTTAAGTCCGAAACCCAGTATAGCCACTGGATTTTTTTCTACATAAATTTTGACAGTTAGTCTTTTCTGTATAAATGTTACTAACTATATTGTGGACTAAGCATTTCTGCCAAAATGTTACAAAGCAAAGGAAAGCATGCAAAACAAAGAAACTCAAGCTGGGGGTAATCTGGTAGAGGGCTCGCGGTAGGGGTGATCCGGCTCAGATCAGATCACCCCTGGTAGAACGAAGGAGCTTGGATATAATATATTATATCTCAATACATTTTTCGCTTAAACAAATAAGGGCAATTAAAGGGTTGACATTGCCGGTCTTTTTAAAATGTTTAATTTGTACTTTTTCCCCCATGATGGTCGTGGTTACTGCAAGCAAGATCAAAGTACTTTTAAAATATCATGCCTCCCTATCATCTAATATCAGCCGATATACTTACAAATTTCATACAGAAAACCTTATACAAAATGTGAGTTTGTACAGAAATTACAGCGCAGAAAAAAAAGGAAAGTGGTTTCAAGCTATCAATTGACGAATTAAGATTTTAATCCAAAAAACCTGGGGTCTGTTGTTCAACTTGTCGTTAGTGCTAACGCATCGTTAAAATTTCTTAAAAATTATTCGATTAAAATTAATCGTATGATTAGTGTGTTGTTCAACTTGTCGTTAATTTTAACGCTGCGTTAAAAAGGATAAAACTGTCGTTAAACTTAATCCACCTCTTGGGGGTGTATTAAATTTTATTCATATGATTTTAAAAAGCATCCAAGATGGCTGCTGTACAAATTCAAAAATTAGCTTATAATTTAACAATAACTTTATAAGTAAAATAGTAAAGCCTATAATGTCAAAAAAGTTTCACTCAAAATATAGACACAGTGTTCATTTCATGTATTTCCTTATTTTATGATGTCACGTAACTTGGATTAATGTCTTCCTGACGTATAACTTCATTTCTATTTATTAATGGAAGTCGTTTAGTTTCTTCCTTTGTGACTAGGTTAGCCACCAGTATGATATCTGCATCCGTGACTAGGTTAGCCACCAGTATGATATCTGCATCCGTGACTAGGTTAGCCACCAGTCTGATATCTGCATCCGTGACTAGGTTAGCCACCAGTCTGATATCTGCATCCGTGACTAGGTTAGCCACCAGTATGATATCTGCATCCGTGACTAGATTAGCCACCAGTCTGATATCTGCATCCGTGACTAGGTTAGCCACCAGTATGAGATCTGCATCCGTGACTAGGTTAGCCACCAGTATGAGATCTGCATCCGTGACTAGGTTAGCCACCAGTATGAGATCTGCATCCGTGACTAGGTTAGCCACCAGTATGAGATCTGCATCCGTGACTAGGTTAGCCACCAGTATGAGATCTGCATCCGTGACTAGGTTAGCCACCAGTATGAGATCTGCATCCGTGACTAGGTTAGCCACCAGTATGAGATCTGCATCCGTGACTAGGTTAGCCACCAGTATGAGATCTGCATCCGTGACTAGCTAGTTTAGCCACCAGACCGAATTCTACATCCGTGACTAAGTTCGTCTCAAGTCTCAGATTCACCATCGTGACTAGGTGTGCACGCCCTCGTTCGGAGATCTGTCTTTGTGACTAGGTTAGCAATCATACAATCAAACATATACCTTTAAATAGTGATTAAGGTAGCAAGCTGCAATACGTAAATCAGTTTGAAATTCAAAGCATATTATATGTACAGTAAAACCTGACTAAACCGAACCCTTTCAGGAATTGAGATTTGTGCGGTTTTGGCAGGTATTCGGTTTCATCAGGTTCACAATGCATAAAATGTGATATGATTGGTCTTCAGAACAAGTTTGGATTAGTCAGGTTTCCGGTTTATTCAGGGTTCGTTTTAATCGGGTTGCACTGTATATTGATGACTGTACACTATTTTGACAAGTAACTTCAAGTTTGTTCAGTTACGTTAAAACCGATGCATCGAAAGCGTATAGCGAGGGGTCCATGCTCTCAAAACATTAAAAAAACTTAGTGAAATGCCGTATTTTGACCTATAATGGTTTACTTTTACCAATTGTGACTTGTATGGAGAGTTTTCTCATTGGCACTCATACCACATCTTCTTATATCTATTTGCAACGGGTCCGTGTGTGCCTGTACAGCTTACATATTCTGACCGATTTGGTCCAAATTTCTAGTTCTTAGTTAGTTTACCCTTTTACAAAACCTACGTTTTGGATAGAAAATTTTGTTTGTCTCGATCTTAATGTGCGTTAACAAATACTTGTCACTGGACGTTAAGGCAAACACATATCAATCAATCTATACGTACATTAGAAAAGCAGAACATGACCATATTTACTAGTATTTATCTTGAATATTTCGTTGCTGATAAATTGTTCATCACTATATTCATTCATACTTCAAAGTTAATAATTTATTTATTTATTCATCTGTTCACCCATTCATGTATCCATTTATTTAATTTGCGTTGAAATCACAGAAACGAACCATCCATGCAATTAATTTTCAGCATATTATTATGGTATTCCGCTAGCCACAAATCAATATATGAGTATTAACTAGATTTTCATCCAAAAGCATTTTCTTCATCAAACCCGTCAACTATTCTGCAGCAAATGTATCGGAGTGTCAAACGTCAACTGTTCTGCAGCAAATGTATCGGATTGTCAAGTAATCCTATTATACACACTTGTCGTTGATATGCAGTCGCTAAATTAATTAAATTTGATGCTTCTTTGAAATGTTATTGTCATTTCTAATAATGTTACATTGATCTCTGTTTAAGGAAAATATAAAAAAATATTGATAACGGCTTGATTGCAACTATATGTGGAATAGAACTATTATACAATTTCCTACAAATCTGTTCCAGTTATAATGCATGACTTGATACAATGTCTCAGAAATTACAATTTGATTAAGCAATTATTGCGAGTCGAGCAAATAAAATGATGGATCTTATAAGACTAAATAGTGCAAATATTATTGGCTGTCATTGACATTTATTTTGCAATATGTTTCATTTCACTTTGTAACTGGGTTCGATTCCGAGAGCATACGCATGCAGCTATAATCCGTCAATGTGAAGCTATCGATTTTGTGTTTCCAAGATGGACACGCTAAGAGAATAACTCACCATTTTCTTTCTTGATTTGCTCCAAGGAAATGGAAACCAATGGCACAATGATTGTTATATTGTGAATCCGTCTGCAGCGGTTACAGTAAACATCTCGATATTCAACGGCCATTACTAAATAGTTATTATTGTTTGATTAAATTAAGATATTCTAAGTAATGTCTGGATAATTGTGTGACATGACGATTATTCCATGGAATAGGACATAATAATCTTTTTTCTACATTGTTTTCCCGCCATTGCAGATGATTATCTGTCGAATGGAAGGAAGCGTATTTAGTCGTCTGCTTAGCTTTGATTCTGAAATCTCGCTCATGCTGAATAAAAAATTAATGGATGATTTTGAAGGTTTTTTCGCAAGGTGCTATAGAATTCCACGTGCCAATTTGTTCATTTCATATTTAACATGGACTGTTGTACGAAAAAGCGTTTATTTATGGTAATGACGAGTGCATGTGCGTGTGCCGCCTTTGGGTTATTAGCGATATCTGTCGCCACCGATTATTGGCTATATACTAGTGATCTACAACCTAATAAAAATAACGGTACCAAAGGAGTATATAAAAATCATTGGTCGGGACTTTGGCGACAATGTACAGTCACAGGTAATTTGTTTTCTTTATATTATAATTCACAAATTTTATATTTGACGACGTGATTTAAAATCACTGCACCTTGAGTAGTCACAAGAATCGCCTAGTAGTATGTATCTATATGTTATAAATTCCTCTAGTTACAAAAACGTACGTTGTATAAATACATAGGGAGAAAATATGCGTTGGCGTCCCTTTCTTTAAAAAAAAAGGAAAATATTTTGACCTACAAGTACAACGCACCCCATCAACATATTAATCTTATGTTACAAAGCACAGTCCGTGTCCATGGTTCTTGGTGTTAGAGATCTAGTATGTCTAATACCATTATATACATTAAATGTGATCTGACTGTTTTTTTTTTTTTTGTTTTTTGTTTTTTTTACAAAAGATTTTTTTAAATTCGAGTTCTTTGAAAAGTGCACATGACCATGACACTATGCTTAATACCTAGAATATAGGACAAGGCATTTCCAACATTATCTAATGTTCAAACGTTTGGTCGGAACATCCGTTTTCTTAAATACTGAACATACTTATTAGAATATTTTAGATATTACATGTACATGTATGTATCATACATGAATGACATAAAACTGAGAATGGAAATGAGGAATGTGTCAAATAGACAACAACCCGACCATAGAGCAGACAACAGCCGAAGGCCACCAATGGGTCTTCAATGCAACGAGAAACTCCCGCACCCGAAGGATTCCTTCAGATGATTTGATATAAGTATATCTGTGCTGTATTCCGCTTCAATTACCTAGTGACCAACACATTTCTTTATTTATTAGTTCGTTTTGCAACATTCATAGACGTCGACGCGCTACTGCAGAAAAAAATCCGTGTAAAATTGATTCGAAATCCTTTGGGACATTTTATTATGTAAAATAGCGTGTTTTGAGACGGAAAAGCCATTTGTTTCAAAATATACATAAAATGGAGCTAGCAGCTTAATTCAAAAGCTCATTATAATCACGATATATGTATGGCAACCATGACTACTATAATTTTGTAGATTTGACTTTTTTGTCATTTGTTTTACAAATATGTTGACTGGATTTAGTCACACACGTGACCGCTAAATACTGCCGGTTTTTGTACTTTGATGAAAACAGAGGATTATAAAAAGAAATTTGAAAAAAACAAATCATTGTCATTTATTAAATCTGTTAAGAATTAAAAAATATTTTCAGGATAAGTTTGAAATGAAGACATACTTTTTTAAACATCAACGCTAGATGTTTATAGAAGTTACTGTTTTACAACTGGGATCGATAATAAATTCTTAATTTTAACACTTACTTATATGGAATAGGCAGCAGCAATTTTAGTTTTCCAAAGGCAACTGTAAACGGTAATCGTTCAATTAAAAATTGAGGCGTAAAATTAAAACTTGACACATATATCATATTGCAAATTGAAGGTGAATTTATGCTTATCTGGTATAAAGCTATATCAAACAGCGAAAAAAAAGTAATACAAAATTTTAAAAGTACCACTGGGAGTTTAGAATGACAAAAAATAACTTGCAGCTGGATATTACATGGCATTGCATTACAGAAAGGAAAAAAAATATTCGATCTTTTGCATTATTGTAACCATGGTAACTGGGACATGAAATTTATCTTTTTAACAATTTAAAGACATTGAGGTCATATTGTTAGTTCTTCACTAAAACGAACTGGAGCTTATTCATGTATACTAGTATGTGAAAATAATGTCGAATGAAGCGACCTTGTACCATATGTGATCTATCTTATGACCATTTACGACGTACTTTATACAATAACCTATAAGTATCCCATAGTTAACTGACAGGTCATCAACTGAGGCTGATGATATAATATAATTCAATCTAATGTCCATTATACTGCTTCATTGTAGTCATGGTCTGTTGAATATCAGCAAACATTGGTTGTGTTAATCGGCCATCAAAGATCATTTTGATATCCGAAACACGAGAAACTTTTTCATCATAAACGTCTCAAATATATTTAAGATGTTGACTACAGTAAAAACATCTTTGAAATAAATAAAAGCTTAATGCATAACAATAGCCATTGACTTCCACGGTAACTGATCTTAATGATTGGTTACGAGGGCCGTGGGTATTGGTAAGATAATAAAGCTATAATTGTATTTGTAAAATCATTAACTACTTCTGTAAAAAGCAAATACAATGAGTCATTCACTAGAAGGCCTGTATCTTTATTGAGAGATTTACAAACTTGATAATCGATGCTTTGCACAAAACAACACATTAAATACGTTCTAAAATCATGCCATGTTTATGAAAATCTTTTTGTCCACAAAACAACACATAAGATACGTCCTAAAATCATACCATGTTTATGAAAATCTTTTTGTCCACAAAACAACACATTAGATACGTTCTAAAATCATGCCATGTTTCTGAAAATCTTTTAGTTTTGAAAGTGCACTACATGAATTAATTCGTCGATACTGACATTGAAATCTATTAGTATCCTTAAGCTATCTAAGAATACTGTTAAACACAGAAAGCTTCAAATATTATCAGTGAATCAATTGAAAGAACTTGGTTGATATGAATATATAGATGAATGAGTTGGCTCAGTCTTACTCATTAGATGCAAAAAGGTTTAAACTCACAAAACAATTTTTGTTTAATATAGATTTTAAGAATATATCAAACTTACAGGCGACACTTTTAAACTAGTCATATCATTTCATACGTTGGAGAATGGTCTGTGTTGTTCAAATTCTAAAATAAGTTATTATTATTTTTTATGCTCACACCGGTCATTGAAATTGCCTTAGTGGATTTGTAGAAGGGTTGTCGCCTCTTGTGAGGAAGGTCTGGGTTTCGAACCCAGTTTGGATAGTGAATTTTTGCAGTGTGAACATCTCCATTTAGACCTTGACCGCGTTTCCTTGTTCATTCATCTACGTTTAGTCTATAAGACTGGTTAGTCTTATTCTGCTTACACCAGTGACAGGTAAACTATATTTTGTCCGTAGAATCAGTGTGGGGACTATTTTTAACTGACAAGCTAGGTTCGGCGGACCTACAACCAAGATCATTGATCAATGCCACTTATATGTTAGCGACCTATCATAGTTAGGGCGAAATTTCTATTCCTATCTATGTTTTGGAATTATTTTATTAACAGTCCAAAATTGTCGTCATAACGAAGCATATCTTTTTGATTGATATGCATGTAATATTTGCCACTGAACTTCAACCAATGGCCAATATAATGCACGGTCACATCTTTTCATTTGATCGATGTTGGTCGTGAGCAACCATTTAACTTCAAATGGGGAAAGGGTAATGGCTTTAGAGAGAAAAAAACTTGAAGTTCCCTTAAACATCTTGAATTTCAAAACTTTTAATGTTAATACTGGTAATGCTAATAAGATTCAATGAATGCAGAAATTTACTCTCCGTTTCATTCCTTGATAATTGGTATAAAACCCAATCTTACTACATAGTAAACGTATCTGATCATAGGGATTTCAATGCATACGACATTCGTTTCTGTATTATCCTTACGAGAAAGAACTCTCGTAGAGAAAAGGAGCAGACAAAACACGAGAAAAATAGTCGACCAGAACGTTCAATTTGGACTGTTATTTTAGTAAAATGAGATATATAATTCCTTAAATGCATGTAGCAGCGAGTGATCTTCTATTGTGCTTGTTGTACACAAACATAAACACGATCATGGAGAGTAAATAAAAAGAAAATTGTTATCATTAACCGCCATTTATATGTGTAATGCATATATGTTTGTTCACTTGTAGGAGTTCCGTGATAATCAAGTAAATGAGAAAATTGAGCAAATTACTAGTGTACATTTGTTTTTTTTTTGTTTTTTTTAATCTTGTTTGATCTACGTCGTTGTTTTTAATCATAGACTATATATATATGCACTCCTTGCATGAACTTGATATAAATCCTATTAAAGAATCTTATGAATTTTCTTCTATGCATTCCATCTTGTTTTAATCGCCTGTCATTTCTATGCATGCCCATGAAATGATTTAAAGATTAGTATTGATTTTGACATTCCTTATTAGACATGCATTGTATATATCGTCTGCAAGCATGCGTTTAAGTAAATAAAGATGGCGGAAATGGTATTGTCGTCTGCATTAGCGGTCAAATTTCATCTTACAATAATCCAGAGCATGACATTTAGATTTATTGCCTTATTAAGATGATAAAACTACCGGTTACTAGCCATTCGATTGCTGTCTAGATGGTTTCTTGACGGATTACGTCCTACTGGTAGAATAGACAGTCGTATTCAGAGATTTTGATTTCTCTGTCGAGAAATTGGTAAATTCATAAAGAAGGGAGGTTGTGTATGTTTCAAGGCAGGAGACTGTAATTTCAGTGGTTGTCGTTTTCTGCTGTATATCATATATTTTTTTATTATTATTTATTGCTATGTACGCACATCAGGTAGTTCGTTTTCTCGTTTGGATTGTTACACATTCGTCATTTTGAGGCCCTTTTCTATCTTATAGCTGGTTATGTGATATAGTTTTGCCCATTTTTGACCCATACAGTGATCTAAGATTGTTAACTTCTGCAACAGCTTGGTCTCTAGTGGAGAGTTGTCACATTTTCAATTACACCTCATCTTCTTATTTTCATATTGAGAGCGAAATTCTGCTTTTCAACAGACATTCAACTGCACGAATGCCCTGTATTTGCTTTACTTAAGTGGATTAATAGTTTCCTTATCATACCCAAGAAAAGTAATTAAGCTCTCAATTACCATTTTTCAAGAAATACGTTAACACACGTACACCAGTGTTCAAGACTTTGTTACTGTCCCAACAACAATAATTCATAATGACGACTTCATATTTAGTGATTATTTTAATGAGTACTAACTGTTTCGCATGAGAAGGATAATTAAAAAATATTTACAAAAGCATGTGGTTGAAACTATTTACATAACTACTACTATTCTATATTTAAAAAATGTTTTCCAAAAGTATTTAGTGGGAAAGTACTATATTTGGAGGTTGTAAATTCAATTGTATAATTGTAATGTATCTGGTAAAAGGCAAACATGAGTAATTGTAACCGTCTTTGGATATAAGTAGGTACCTGTTAGTTTGTGGATGAATTTGTCTGTTGTTATAAGTAATTCTGATGGTACCGCGACAAAATGGAGTACAATTTTATAGAACAGGATGGGTCTAGTTTTAAGTTTGCGTTGTTGTAACTTGCTGCAATGATATCTGATAAGCTCGACCCGTTCTAATGATTATAATATAATGCAATTAAACAATTAATGCCTTATATGTATAACTAATGTTTACCGAAAGTATCATACATTGGTCTTTAAATTCTGCGCATTATGCTCAACATAAAATGTATAGTTTAACAATGCTTAGCATTTATTTTAGTGTTATGTTAAATATTAATTATGATGATTGTAATGCTAAACATTTTTTTTTAATGTTATGCCTAACACCCATTCTGGTATAATGCAAACTACTGCTTTAGTGTAATCTAAGCACTAATTATAGTGTGAGGCTGAACACTCAATCAAATTTAATGCTTAAACAATTTAGTTTAATGCTAAATACTAATACCTAATTGTATAATGCTAAATACTAATACCTAATTGTATAATGCTAAATACTAATACATAATTGTATAATGCTAAATACTAATACCTAATTGTATAATGCTAAACCTGTATTTTAGTGTATCGCTTGAAAACAAATTCTATTGGAGGTTTTGGATCCCGCTTGCATGTTTAATCCGGTCATATTCTTTATGCATGTGCTTTTCCCAAGTCAGGAGCATGTAATTCACTTATCGTCGTTTGTTGCTGTGTTATATATATATATATATATTTGTTTTTCGTTCATTTTTTTGTACACAAATGATGGCCGTTATTTTTCTCAATTGAATGGTTTTACATTTGTCATTTCTGGGCCGTTCTATGTCATTTGATCTCTTGTGAAGTGTTGACTCATTTGCAATCACATCACATCTTCTTTCTATGCCCCACCTACGATAGTAGAGGGGCATTATGTTTTCTGGTCTGTGCGTCCGTCTGTTCGTTCGTCCGTCCGTCTGTCCCGCTTCAGGTTAAAGTTTTTGGTCAAGTTAGTTTCTGATGATTATGAAGTCCAATCAACTTGAAACTTAGTACACCTTGTTGCTTATGATATTATCTTTCCAATTTTAAAGTCAACTTAGACTTTTGACCCCAATTTCACGGTCCACTTAACATAGAAAATGAAAGTGCAAGTTTCAAGTTAAAGTTTTTGGTCATGGTAGTTTTTGATGAATTTGAAGTCCATTCAACTTGAAACTTTGTATACATGTTCCCCATAGTATGATCTTTCTAATTTTAATGCAAAATTAGATTTTTATGCCCCATTTATGGGCATTATGTTTTCTGGTCTGTCCGTCCGTTCGTCCGTCTGTCCCGCTTCAGGTTTGGTCGAGGTAGTTTTTGAAGAAGTTGAAGTCCAATCAACTTGAAACTAAGATATTTCTCCGTATTTCCGCGGTCCAATCAACATAGAAAATGATAGTGCGGATGGAACATCTGTGTACTTGGAACACGTTCTTGTTTTATATATATATATATATGTTGTAATGTTAAAAACTAAAATGTATTCTACAATAATGCTAAACCCTCACTCTACTGTGATGCTAATTATAAATTTAGTTTATACCTATTTATACTTGTTAAACAATGAAGGTTTAATTTAAAATGAAATAACTTTTAGTGAAATCTTATAGAAGTGTTATACTATAAAATAATCTCTGTGTAATGCTATAAAACAATTTGTAGTATTATGAATAATTCCAGAATGATCCTGTTATATTACACTTGACTTTTGAATCTTCAATACCACAAGGCTTTCCAATAGTCAAACAAACCGAACAATCGATTGGGATGACACGATTGAATATCATTATTTACTGAAAAGGTGACAGATTCGCAGTTAATGTACTTCCTGTTTGTGTTTTATTTCTAAGAATACATTACAATATAGACGTAGGCACTGGAATTTCAATAATTTCTTAATACAAAATAACTTTATAAATGACATAGATGGTAAAAGTTGGAAACTCTGCTAAATCGCGATCAAACAATGTCGAGTAACCGAACTGCGTGGAAGTAAGATTGATTGACTGGTTCTTTCGGAGACTATGTTCGAAATAATGTCGAGTAAACGAACAGTGTGGAAGTTAGATTGGCTGACTGGTTGCTTTTGGGTTTTGTCCTTTGGCAACTATTTAATGAATGTCCAAGACAAGAAAAAAAATAATCCATAAATTCAACAACCATGTCAACCAGGACTTAGGAAATCAAATTTCAATTGGTACTGGAAAAAAGACTCAAAGAAAGTCACACAAATTTAGCTTTTCCGTACTAAGCACAAATGCAAGTAACTAAATGACGAAATGATGACACTATGTACCAAAATAAGAGTGATGGCAGTTCAAAGCCAAATTTAAAAGAATAGATACACCTATGTTTCCCAGATTAAATTATCCATTAGTGCACTGTATGTGTTTATGTCCTTTATTAAGGCCGCCTCTAGAACGAGAATGCATTGGCAACTTTTCTTGTTCGTTCTAAGTCCACGTTGTACTTGCGCACTTATTAATGGAGACAAAAGCTTTTTCAACAAACAATCGTAAGCCTTGAACATCCGAGACTCGATCTGGTTGTTGGACATGAAAGACAATGGTCGAAATTAATGTTCCAAAAAATATTTTTATAAAATGTCGAGATATCAATATCAGTTTTACGTCTGTTGTCAATTATTTCCCGAATTTCACGTGACAATGGTAATAGCGAATTTGTTTCATTTATTTGTGTAAGATTATTTGATTATTTGATCTATGAGGGTATGGATGGGGGGGGGGGGGGGGGTCTGTTATTCTGTAAACATTTAATTTTCACCCCATTTTTCTCTAATCTTTAAAAAATTAACCCCTTTTTTCTCTAATCTTCCAAAAATTAACCCTTTTATTCTCTAATCTTCTATTTTTTGGCTCATTATTCTCTAATCTTCATTTTTTAAGGGCATTATTCTTTAATCATTTAACCCCATCCAAACCCTCATCTATAGTGTTTCTGAACTGTACTGAGAACGGGAATTAGATAATTCCTTTAAATTAGAACCAACTTGATTTACATGCAGAAAAGTCATTTTATCATGAAATTAACGGAATTACAGTTAGTTTAAGCTCCGTATTATGGCAATTTAACTTTTGAAAGCAGACGTAACAGTAATAGCTTCAGACACTAAATAATATATAAAGGAGTGATTTGGCGTTGATTAAAGTCATACGGCCCTTGTGCATTTTCTATTACAAAACTGGGTCGATAAACTAATTTGTGTCCGTAGATTAAGAGCCTTAATACAGGACACTAGTCGCTTAAATCATGAGAAATTGATTAGTGGAGGTAATATAAGGACAGTTTAAGCATTGCATTGATTGCGGAAAATTGTAACATTTCTATTTGTACAATTAGATTAGTTGAAATGTTGATGTTCATGTTGTGATTGACTGCTCTGAGAGTTTGTGTACCGTAATAAAGAGAAGGATTTAAGTTTCAAATGGCAAAGAGAATAGATTATTTTTTTTTTGGGGGGGGGAGGGGGGGGGCGGCTTTGGTGGTTCTCTACTTTGTAAAAGTTTTATCGGAAGGGGGTATGCTTGATACATGTGTTCTTTAAACCCTCCCTATAGTTTTTGTTTGGACGTACAAAAGTTGATGTTACTGCTCTGGGAGTTTGTGTACCGTAAAAAAGAGAAGGATTTAAGTTTCAAATGGCAAAGAGAATAGATTTTTTTTGGGGGGGGAGGGGGAGCGGCTTTGGTGGTTCTCTACTTTGTAAAAATTTTATCGGAAGGGGGTATGCTTGATACATGTGTTCTTTAAACCCTCCCAATAGTTTTTGTTTGGACGTTCAAAAGTTGATGTTACTGCTCTGGGAGTTTGTGTACCGTAAAAAAGAGAAGGATTTAAGTTTCGAATGTCAAAGAGATTTGGAACATACTCACAATTTTTAGAGTTTGGTGGTTCTCTCCTTCATAACCAATTGCATTTACAAGACAATGTTACGTACGAACGATTGCTACTCAGTTGGGTATCATTACACATGAAGCACTCGTAAGACTTATATGCATACACATCAATCAATCGATTGTGTTAAATGGTATCATTTTCATTTTTAAAATGTCTGTGTTCGTGCTATGTCTGACTTGTACATTTGTATTCAATTTGAACCACGTAGTATTATTTGTTGTTTCTGTTTGTATGTCCTTTTTTCGGAGGTGTTGGGTGTTGGTGGTAAGTATGTTCTGTTGTAGTGTCGAGTAGTGGTAGTTACTATTATTCTCCGCGAAAAGTTATCATTGATTCGTATTTTTCGAAAGAAGAGTGGCATGTATATACAACTTGTTAACTATGGAAAGTGAAAAGTCGGTTAGAAATGTTGAACAATGGAAATACATGTAGATTAGTTTAAATTATCACCAAAATGTGAACCATAAACATATAGACACTGAAAGCATAAACCGGACCAACACTTTATTTGCAAGGTCAAATTCTACTCCTCACACCTATTTATAATTATTAAACCTCAATTTAAAGGATGGATGATTTTAGTGGTGTTTGCTCATCCTTGTGGAAAACATGTCAAGCATTTTTAAGACATAAACAAATCAGCAAAACAATTAATAGGTAGATTCAGCATAGTGAATAGAGAGAAAAGGGGGTGGGAAATTTAAAATGCCGTGGAGAAAAAGGGGTATGCTGGATAGGTGAAGATTTGTTTAGGTAGGAGTTAGTTGACGTGCAGAAAGCATGAAACTATTATTACACAAGATATTGGATTTAATGTCTTATCCATACCGGATGTTGTTGTGTATTTACACATCCCACAGAACCAAACGGACATCCCTTCGTAGTGAGGATTTTACCGTCACAGAGTTAATGTTACTTTAGTTCGACTCCTGAGTTAAAAGGAAATGCCAGTTTAAATAAATGAGACCCCAAACAAACGATACACTTAAAAACCAAAATCTATCAATTAAGAGGAAAGTCTATTTTTTTACGATATAATGAAGAATATTTTAGTAAGATCGAAAAGACTTGAGTGCATTACTCGACTGAAAAATATTCATGGTTTATTTTATTTCGATTACATTTATATGCCCGACGAACTTACTTTTATATAATAATATGTAATTTCCATTATTCTCCTAGGAGTTGGTTTTACATAATAGAACTTGGCAAGCATGGTAAAATGATTTAACTTACTTTCATTATGTTATATGCAAGATGTACTTTCACGTATACGCTCTTTATTCGGAGGAAGATCACACAAATCTGTTATATTTAAGTTAAATTGATACAAAGGTTAATGCAGACAGATATAAATAAACTCATCATAGATACCAGGACTAAATTTTGTATATACGACAGACGCGCGTTTCGTCTTCAAAAGACTCATCAGTGACGATCGAATCCAAAAAAGTTAAAAAGGCCAAATAAACTAGTGTCAGAAATAAGATTTTTTTCCATTCCTTCCGTTAGTTTATAAAGTCAAATGTGTGTTTTGTCAGTTTCTATAGATGATCATAGATTCCCTCTTTTGATTTTACCTTCGAGTTCGGTATTTCTGTTCTATTTTTTTATTCCTACGTATCCTCTTATCAATTACCAAGTCTTCATTTGGGAACTCATGAAACCACAAATTCTAATTGAATATATATTTTGACATCCTGCATGGAGTAAATCGTTGTACAATTTACTGTTTTGATTCAGTGTGAAGAATGACAAGATGATGCCGAAATATTAATGACGAGACGGACAAGGATATTCAGGTTGACTTTGAGGGGTAGACTTATCTTAATACTCTAGATGACTGCAACTTGACTGTCAATTTAATGATTTACTGCATGCTACAGCTTAAGTCCCCATCATATTAGACCAAGACCATAAGATGGCGATGAAATCATGGTATTCGGCAATATTTCATAGTGTCCACGTTCATACCACGACCTTGCTATAATCCAGATAAGATCCTGCTACGATTCCGCTTCGACAGTATCACGTTCTACATCAATGTAATTCAGTTAGAAATCGCTCTGAGTAGTGATTTCTCACTTAAATGCAGGTGATTGTCTTATTAAAGTTTTATACAACAGGTTAATAGATCAGAATGTTGTCAGTTCAAATTACCAATAATCAACCCGTTTCACAGTGTTACTCAACAGCGGTAAGAGGAATTTTTATTAAATTAAATTAATTACTTTTCTGTATTGAACAAGGAAGTGACGTAAATTTTCTACAATTGTGTTAATTTATTTTCTTTCGATCTGGATTGATCAATTGATTCCAACTTTTAAGTACATTTAGGAATTTTATCAGTCAACAATGATCGTAGACATAAAAAGTACTTTTCTTATAATAATACGACCAATTTGACGAATGGGAAAGTGATGTAAGTTGTCGAGTAAAATTTTAAATCATAAGAAGATGACTTTTGATTATTCATTGCGTAATGATTTCATGCGATTCCAATGATTATCGGCACTTTGTTTAAAGTTACGGAAATTGAGTTCGAGTGCGGAAAGGTAAAACTTGATTTTATCGGACGAGTGCAAAAAGGCGATGTTATATCCCCCATGACTTATGATATATGAAGTCGTATAGCGTTTACATTGTTGATGTATGTTATTATTGAGTATAGTTGATTTTGCATATTTAACAGAATATATCGAATCATATATCTTATATTTTGTTATCCTTCCGTCTCTTACAGGTCTAACAATATTGTGTAGTCTGTCACTATTCACTATTCGATTTATGTTTTTATTTTATCGCCCTCAGCAAAGTTCGGCTCTTTGCATCATACTTTAGATTTTTACCATTTCTATAAAATAAGTCTAAATCAAACACAAACATGGGATAAACGCCAATTGAACAGCGACAACAATCACAAGGTGACCTCCACAAAAATTCTAGAGATTATTTATCCACCTCAGTAGACCAGAGTTGTTTTGTCATGTGATTTGATTGATTTATTTATAGTTTGCATATCTTCAGTACCATTTGGAAGGCATGTTAGATTCAACACAGATTAGTTACAAAGATATAAAAGCAAAAGTTTTATGTTCTTGGCATTTTTTTGAAATGTGAATGAAAATTTTTAAATTAAAATTTCACAACTGAAGTATTCTTCATTTGTTCAGGAACATACATAGCAACAAAAGAATTAATGCGGTACCAAACACCTTGACTAAAAATATTTTATCTCGTTTAATTTTCATAATATTTTGACAAAATATTTACTTTGACCATAAGTAAATGACCATAATGACGAGCCTCTTCAATATCAAGGCATTAGGGTTTTAAAACCAATCATGTTTTCAAAGATTTGTAAATACAGATACAGCAAATCTTTCAGGGAAAATGAAACATAAGAGTTGATATTTATAATGATTTGTAAAAACAGATACAGCAAATCATTATGGAAAAATGAAACATAAGGGTTGATTTTTATAATGATTTGTAATAACAGAAACAGCAAATCATTCAGGGAGAATGAAACATTAGAGTTGATTTTTATAATGATTTGTAATAACAGATAGTCAGATACAGCAAATCTTTCAGGGAAAATGAAACATTAGAGTTGATATTTATAATGATTTGTAATAACAGATACAGCAAATCATTATGGAAAAATGAAACATAAGGGTTGATTTTTATAATGATTTGTAATAACAGAAACAGCAAATCATTCAGGGAGAATGAAACATTAGAGTTGATTTTTATAATGATTTGTAATAACAGATAGTCAGATACAGCAAATCTTTCAGGGAAAATGAAACATTAGAGTTGATGTTTATAATGATTTGTAAAAACAGATACAGCAAATCTTTCAGGAAAAATGAAACATTAAAGTTGATGTTTATAATGATTTGTAATAACAGATAGTCAGATACAGCAAATCTTTCAGGGAAAATGAAACATTAGAGTTGATGTTTATAATGATTTGTAAAAACAGATACAGCAAATCTTCAGGAAAAATGAAACATTAAAGTTGATGTTTATAATGATTTGTAATAACAGATAGTCAGATACAGCAAATCTTTCAGGGAAAATGAAACATTAGAGTTGATGTTTATAATGATTTGTAAAAACAGATACAGCAAATCTTTCAGGGAAAATGAAACATTAAAGTTGATGTTTATAATGATTTGTAAAAACAGATAGTCAGATACAGCAAATCTTTCAGGGAAAATGAAACATTAGAGTTGATGTTTATAATGATTTGTAAAAACAGATACAGCAAATCTTTCAGGAAAAATGAAACATTAAAGTTGATGTTTATAATGATTTGTAATAACAGATAGTGAGATACAGTAAATCTTTCAGGGAAGATGAAACATTAGAGTTGATTTTTATAATGATTTGTAATAACAGATGCAGCAAATCATTCAGGAAAAATGAAACATAAGGGTTGATTTTTATAATGATTTGTAATAACAGAAACAGCAAATCATTTAGGGAGAATGAAACATTAGAGTTGATTTTTATAATGATTTGTAATAACAGATAGTCAGATACAGCAAATCTTTCAGGGAAAATGAAACATTAGAGTTGATGTTTATAATGATTTGTAAAAACAGATACAGCAAATCTTTCAGGAAAAATGAAACATTAAAGTTGATGTTTATAATGATTTGTAATAACAGATAGTCAGATACAGCAAATCTTTCAGGGAAAATGAAACATTAGAGTTGATGTTTATAATGATTTGTAAAAACAGATACAGCAAATCTTTCAGGAAAAATGAAACATTAAAGTTGATGTTTATAATGATTTGTAATAACAGATAGTCAGATACAGCAAATCTTTCAGGGAAAATGAAACATTAGAGTTGATGTTTATAATGATTTGTAAAAACAGATACAGCAAATCTTTCAGGAAAAATGAAACATTAAAGTTGACAGACACAATTTAACAAAGGAATTTATGATGCAACAAACGAATTAAGAAGTAAAATCAGAAAATACTGAACTCCGAGGAAAACCCGAAAAGGAAAGCCCCCAATCAAATAGCAAGATCAAAAGCTCAATCACATCAAACGAATGGATAACAACTGCCATATTCCCGACTTAGCACAGGCATTTTCTTATGTAGGAAAAATGTGGATTAAACCTGGTTTTATAGCTAGCTAAACCTATAACTTGTATGACAGTAGTTGCGCGATGTAATGAACTAAACACTATCAACAGGATTCACTTTCAAAGTACTTAACTTTTATGAAATCAATGTTTTTAAAATGAAAATTAATGCTAAAACACAAAGCCAAGACATTATTGTATAACGGAACTAAAGTCAAATGCTTAGTTGATATGTTCACGCAGGTTCCCCCTAAAAAGGATTCGTTTAGACTACCTTTGATTCCTTAGAATCGAACATGAAAGCCATTTAACTCTATTAGATTATATGCTTCAGATTTTAAGAATATGTTGTTCTGTAATTGTTCTGTATTTGTATTTTAAAATAATTTTTAAGGACAATGACAATGAAATTAACGGTACCAATTTTCTTGCACCAGATGCGCATTTCGACAATAAATGTCTCTTCAGTGATGCTCGTGGCCAAAATATTTGAGATCCAAAGCTTATATAAAAGATGAAGAGCTATAATTTAAAAGGTCCAAAAAGTATAGCCAAATCCGTGAAAAGAATCAGAGCTTTGCATGAGGGAGATACATTCCTTAATTTATAATAATTTCTATCATTTTGCAACAGCAAATTTTAATAACACAAAAAATCCGTATTTTCATGCCAGTATGACAAGCTAACATCATTAAAGGACTATACCTTGATATAATAAGTCTAATACACAGATGTTGGTAATATTTCTTGTGGGGGAAATGCATTTACTCGTATTTTATTTTGCAAACGATTGAATACAATTGCTATATTTGCTAAAAAAAAATCGATGTTTTTCTACAGCAAGGTTTTTTTTCTTTCACTGGTTGGATTAACGTGTTATGATTTGCTGACATCCACATGGTTATTTTTTAATAACACTCCAATTCCTTACAACCATTTTATATACTAGTATAACATTTTGATTAAATATAGATATAAACATATCGATATAAAAAAGATACACTTCTTTTTTATTTTGTCGTTTTTAAATACAATGAGGATATAAAATGATGTCTAGAGTTAAAGTTTACAGATACGATCTTTATTCAGATATTAGAAACAACTCTATAATGACACAGATTGTATCAGAACGATCTAAAACATAACAATATCGCAAAATTACAAACATAAAAACTATTCCGAAACCACACTGATAAAGGTATAAGATAAATTGAAAAAGTGTTGGATGTTTCCTCAAATTTCAATTTTTGATGGTCTATTGGATCAGTCTCATTCATCAAGAAAATGATAGTGAAGTTTCATTTCAGTAATCAGTGCAGATTTCCCAAGGGAGGGAATGCAGAAACAATATAATGTGTTTTTAATCTAGTTTAGTGAACTCTTTTCGTAATATTCCTTCGTAGCTTGCAGCTAACATCTATCGCCACGGTCATTATCACCGTCATCGATTTTCCAATACATAAAATCACTCACTGTTTCTGAAGAGTGCAGGATATTTAATAGCCATAAAAAAATTGTTACCAGGACTATTAGAAACTTGATTTTTTAGTTTACAAAAACAATGAGAGTTATATTAAATTTGTTATTTTTTTTTATTACATACCTAATAACAGTAACATAACTCATCAAAGCTACCAGGGTTATAATTTTACAGAAGTCTCAAAAATATTCATTCATATAGATAAAAAGAAAAGGTGTTTTTTTTTTTTTAATCTAGAGTTATAACTCTTTTAAGGATATGGAAACTCGCATGATTTTTTGCTATTTTGATATATATATTTAGATTTGATTTGTTGATAGTATTTCTCTTTCCTTTTTTCGAGCATCTTCGGGTTTCGAAATTGACTGTGAACGTTTCGTGTGAAGATTAAGGGCATACGATACAGTTTTGATCCCGTATTTACAGTTTGATAAAAAAATCCATATAGACTATTTTTTGCCTGATTAAATAAAATATGTAATAAAAAATGTGCCTTTCATGTGCTACTTTTTGAGTAAAATGATGTCGAAATTTTGTATATTTGCTCAAAATTCGGATTAATTGGCCGTATTTTCTTTTTCGAAAGAAAGACATAACTTATTTGTTTTCAAAGATAAACACAAATTTTTGTTTGTTAATTGATTTGACATTTCTGTATTTTGTAAGTATCCTAAAACTTTATACATTTTTTATTTAGAAATAACTCATATTTATCATATGTTCATGAATGTAGAAAAAACATCTTTTTCTGCTGTATATCAAATTTAAAAATAATGCAATATTTACGTTTCATGAAAATTGACACACATAATCTTCTTACGTAATCAAACCAAATGACATTTAAAAAAAGAGGGGTCCATGAACTCGTTTTCAAGTTAAATAAATTTAATAAAACTAAATCTTTTCCCTATAAGTCATTGTTTGACTTCGCGAAAATAACAATTTACGTTAGCAACGTCATTACCTCCCCTGTAACTGTATCGTATGCCCTTAAACTTCAGACTGCGAAAGTTATGCTTGCTTTATTTTTTTAGCTCCTGAAAAGTTTTAATTGGACACACATCTACTCCCATAATGTTTTAACTTCCGTTAAATGGATTAAATTTAGGCAGACTATGAACAGTAAATGTTGAATGATAATGAATCTGATTCTTTTGTATTTTAGAAAATGGTCAGATTTTTGCATATTTCCATTGAATTATAATGTTACTTTGACCTATGTTTATATACATTTTTATATTAAAAAAAAATGTAACATCTCTTGCAGTATAAAACGGCGATGGTATAAAAAGATACTCAAAAAGTATAATAAATCTATGAAATAACATAGTTCAAGTGTTCATACATACAAGTCTTTTTGTGTGGTTATGTCTTATACTTCCTTTGATTCTCTCCTTTGCTTGTCTAAAATAATGATGTGAGCTTCCCGATAAAGGAAAATCAGAAAAGCTTTTCGGACACACGAAAATAATAATTGTTCTTCATTTAATATCAGTGGGACGACACCACTGCTGGGTAACCGATGATACCATCAACTCAATGGTCATTGCTTCGGAACGGACATGATTTTTAACAAACGTTCGTCATTTTTCTGTTGATAAATATAGAAATTCTTGAGCATTAAAATATCTTCCGGTATGTCGACCTAAAATGTATTTGTCTATTTTGTTTAGATCCCTTTCGACATATATTTTTCTGCATATTTAGGCTTATATATCCTGTGCTTTCAAATATTTGGTTTACTAAAAAGTTTTGCCCTATTTCAGTGTATATAAAGTGCGAATCCAGCTAGTTCATTTTCACTATCATATGCGAGTATGACTATTGTAGAATAAAGGATCATGGGAAAACTGTATTTGTTTACGTTTCGAAAATACCAAAATAATTGATTTGAAGGAAAGTTTCAACATATTTTCATTGTGATATCTCTTTTTAATGTACACAAACAGCATTCAAGTTTAAATAAGTGTAATAAAAGCAACATTATATAGCATATCGATTATTGAAAGCGATCCATTTTAAATGTTAGTGCAATCATTTCTGATGTAGAATTTTCGAAGATGCGAGGAATTTTTATTGTAGATTTATGTGATAAACGAAATGTCAACTTAAAAAGATGTACTAAAATCAAGGTGAATGTTATTAATGTATACTTGATGCAACTGGCTTAATTTTAAAATTGAAACACCACACATTTTTTTAGAAAGAATCATTTTAACTAATTTTCTTCATTTTCTTCAAAAATCAAAAATAAATCGTCTGTGTATTTATCATTCTACATCAGAAATGTATGGCATATACAGTGAAAATGATATTTTAGGATCCGCACTTTACATACACTGTATTTGGTAAAATCAAATTACAATAATCAGACTCTTTACTCGGGCTAAAACAATTTTGATTGGATACAAGTAGTTTTCTTCAAATAATGAGCACTTGGTGTAGTAGATTATTATTTTTTTGTAAAATAATCACAATCTACATTGATTCAACAACTTTCAGAAATATTTTCGAAATGTGTGTAAAAGTAAAATATTCAACTCCTAGGAAATTTAAAATGGAAAGTACCTTATCAAATGGCGAAATCAAAAGCTTAAACACATGAAACGAATGGTATAGGTATTTCCTTATGTAGAAAGCAGTAGATTAAATCTGGTTTTATTGTTATCGATTTAATAGTGATTATGTAATGTAATATTTGTATCAGTAGAAGGGTATAAAGGATTAAAACTTTTATTGTTTAAAGAAATATTGTCCTTCTCAGTATGTACTTTAGTATTAACTACTTAAACTTTTTTTTCTGATCAAGACAATATTCCTTGTTGTTAGTGCAATATTATGTAAATTAAACTTACATCATTAATTGTAAAATTATGTGTGACAAGGATGATATTTATGATAAATATACTGGTTCAAGTAATAGTGACGTTTGTCGCTATTTAAATTGTTTAAACTAGCTGCATTTGTTTGCAGGAACATATTGTTCAGTAGTTGTCATTTGTTGATGTGGTTTATAAATGTTTCTCGTTTATCGTTTTTTATATAGATTATACCGTTGATTTTCCTGTTTCAATTGTTTTTCACTAGTCATTATGGAGCCCTTTATAACTTGCTGTTCGGTGTCAATCAAGGTTTCTTTGTTGCACATTTGGTTTTTTTTTCATAGTGATTAAGAATATAACTCAGTGTTGACTGCTCTACCCCTATTTTAACATTTTCACCTATTATGTCTGTTTGTTTTGTTTACACATTGTTGTCAATATTAAGGAATTTGATACGACTGTCATACAAGTGAGAGGTTTGGCTAGATATAAAACCAGGTTTAATCCAAGAAAATGCCTGTACCAAGTCAGGAATATGACAATTGTTATCCATTCGTTTGATGTGTTTGTACTTTTAAATTTTCCTCAGAGTTCAGTATTTTTATTATGATTTAACTTTTTAACCTACATCAATAATTATGAAAATATGTAAGATAAAAATGATATATATATATATGATTTAGGTTATGGTGAAGGTTGACGCATGTTATATTGTTCAAACCAGCTGCATTTGTTTGCACATGTCGTAAGTCAATTCGCCTTTTCAGAATCTAGAGGACTATGGGTACTGTCATTGTTCGTACACCAAAATGAAAACAACGTTACGTGATTGGTTTAATTTCTATTATTAGACACGTTTTAAACCAATTACAGCTTTTTGGCGTACGCTTTTGGAAATATTACCCAGAATGCATTAGATACTGTAACGGCGAATTACGGACGTTCCTTACCTACTTCATTAACACAATCGTCGTCAATCACACAGTCCACTTATTACCATTGCATTTATTGATATCTTAAATTTTACTTCAGACTGTCTGTCCACTTTTATGGATATCAATGATATATTCTAAAATAATTGTGTTTTCAAGATGGTTACTGATCACCAGGAATATTAGTTCTTATATTTCACTGACGTGATTGGAAACTCTGATTTATATATTTTGAGAAACAGAATAAGAAGGAAATATCAGACAAAATCTCAACCCTAAGCTCTTAAACAATAATATAAGGATAGTCTCAAATATAGCTTTGATTACATGAAGCCAAAAATCTAGTTAAAACGTCAAATGGCGTTTCAATATAATAACTACTATGTTTATGTGTAGTAATATACATCTACTTGTGTATTGATCTTAGAATGTCTGCTGTTTGGTAATATCAATACAGTAGACAATGTTATATCTACATATGTTTAACTATTTTCATTGTGTGTTAAATGAATGGAAGAAGAATTAAGTGCTTTTGTGTATGAATTGTTTTTTAAACAAACTTGTTTAACACCAGTAATTTTTTTAAAGGCCCTTTATAGCTTGCTGTTCGGTGTGAGCATAGTCACCGTGTTGAAGACCGTACCTTGACCTATAATGGTTTACTTTTATAAATTGTGACTTGGATGGAGAGTTGTCTCATTGGCACTCATACCACATCTTCCTATATCTATTGAATATGTTTTAATTATCGTAGACTGGTCAACAAGGAATATGAGTTCACTGGTACAAAAGCTATTTTATTTAGAGCAAAATAAATCTCAAAATGAATTGTAAGCAATGAATGTAGTCTTAATTCAGTTTATATCTATTTGACAGTGAGGGTTTTAATATCCTTTAAAAGTGTGAAGACACGAGGGCATTTTTAAAAACTGCACGTCAATTAAGGCGGAAAAGCCTTAAGACGCAAAGAAGTTGCTTCAGCAACAAACATCAATTCACAAATCAGAACAACGACCATATCCCAAATGGGATGAACTTATATGCTTTGGAAGGGTAAACATTTACTGATCATCTAAGGCAACTGAAGTATTTTACTAGTAATACCACGTGTGTGATAGTTCTTCTGTAGAAACATGGTTATATGTAAGTTAGATACGCCCTAAAGTACATTTGTATATCTCTTTAAGTTTACAAAAAGTTCTAAATAGATAGTTAAGTGAATTGATAGTTAAAACTCAGCAACGTACTAACAGTTTTCACAAATGCGGATACATATTACATCAAAGCAAAACAGTTTTGATGCATTAGAAGACAATTTATCAGTACAGATTGACATTTGTCCCATTTAAATCAAACTTAGATAAATTGCAAGAAAAATGAATACAATAAATGAAAATTAAATCATAACCCCAACCTCAGTAAATTGTTCCCAAAGAAACTATTTTGATATTATTTCATGTAAATTGTGTTGAAGAATCACTTGAGTTCCTAGGTCAGAAAATTGAACAACTTTAATGTATGTGTGAGTTTTCAGGGATCTTGGTAAAAAAACGATCACAAAACTGTAATCTTCGTAAGAATATTTTGCTAAAAAAAAACAATTCGTCTGTTACCTGGTCTAGAAAAATAAATAAAAGAATCTTAAACTTTCCATAATAGTATGTTGAAAACTTCAACATGGTTGAAACCTGTCAGTGTAGTTTTGGGAGTATCCAATAACACAAACGTGGCAGCCATTTCACTCCGTCCGAGCAAAATCATCGTATGGTTTAACGCGCGTTTAGCGTAGTCCGACCAAAAAAGGAAGTTTCATTCTAATGGTGTAGCTGTTTCATGAAAAAAGTATAATTATGTGTTACTTAGCAGTAATATCCAACTTAACAAACCCTCAAAGTATAAAAACATTCATGCAATCATTATCAATCCCCGCAAAATGACGGATTATTTTACTCCATCAAGTGAGTAGCTGAAATATTTTTTTTTATATTAAAATCCAAAATATTTAACGGTACTTAAGAGGTTATACAATATATAGTTTTCTGAAATTCACTTTATCTGTGTAGTGGAAACGTTGTGATTATCATATTCTATTATTGGTCTTGTCAAAATATTTTCGTTTAGTAAGCGCATTAAGTGATCTTTCCAGGGCTTTGTTTCAGTTTTGATATTTAACATTCCTGGTAATGGTTTATCTATTGACAAAAGTGCTTCGAAAGTAATAACATTTACACTGTGTATTCTATTGCGTTTATGATTTGTCAGAAATAAGCACTTGAACCGACTATTTTATTGTTTAAGGCGAAAGTATACATGTTATATTCTTTTCTTTTATTCCATGAAATGAGGAATCAATCTATTTTTTTTTTCGATGAAAAACAATACAACATTTCCTTGAAAGAAAGAAATTTATGTGTTTTCCTCATGCACCCACACAATTAACAATCAGCAGAGAATTCTTACCACGTGATGCAGAGACAACTACTAGGTCTGCGATGATAACCATTTTACATGGCTATTTCAAATAATAGACTAGAGGGACGTTTATTCCCTTTGATTTAATTGGTCATTACAGTATTGGATCATTAATTGAATAGACAATGTTGGTTAATTTTTTCTACGAAAGTTTTGCTCTCTTTGACCTTGAGATTATCGATTGTCCAATGACAAATGAGCTTGTTTGTGACTATGTCGTTATGTTATCATTAATGGGTATTTTTTTTCGTAGTTAATGATGAAAACTGCAGTGATTCTTGTTATCCGCACAAATCCTATTCGTTCCATGTCAAGTTTCACGTAATATGGCTTCATTGCTGCAAAATATGAGCTCTTTTTTAAACTTTAAGATGACTTTATTTTAATCACCCAGAGGATTACTGTCGTGCTGTGATTTAGTTGAAATGCTCTTAGATTATAAATGAATCTAAATCATTGCACAATATAGGCCGTTTTCTTTTTGAGAACGTTTTTCTTAGAATTTCTAATATTTACTGAAGGAAAATGTTTTTTTGTATGTATTTAATTCGATATATGTCATTGGTTTTTTCTACAGAAATTCAAATATTATTTGTTTTGTAAGACAAGAAGTATTCAATGGTATATGTACAGTAAAGAAGAATAATGGAATAATAGAGATGGGTGTTTGTGTTTTTTTTATATCAAAATGAAGGCATTTAGGAAAAGTGGAATTCTTTTGGAAAGGACAAGACTTTTGCAATGAAATGTATATGTAAATGACCGACTTTTTCAAGTGTCGTCAAAGTTACATGAATAAAAAAAAATGTAAATGCTCTTGATGCAGGTTTTGAAAACGATATGTATAAGTACATTTTGTGTATTTGTTTTTATGAGGAAGACGTGTTTAATACGCTGATGAGAAAGACCAAGAGGGGAACAAATCATAAAGAAAACATAAAAACCCTTTACACAAGATCCAAAAATCAAGATGTTTCTGTTTTTCATTTTTGTATAGTTCAGCATGCAGGTTAAACCATGATAACACATACGTTTGCCATATTTAATTATATCAAAGACTTGGTATAGGAACAAATAGAAATTAATAGCTTGCTGTTCGGTTCGAGCCGAGGCTCTGTGTTGATGACCGTACTTTGACCTATAATGGTTTACATTTACCAATTGTGACTTGGATGAGAGACTTGTCTCATTGGCACTCATACCACATCTTCTTATATGTATTGTTATCCTTGTTCTAGTATAATGTTCATTAAGTTGGTATGATGACGTCTTGTTCTATACACTGGTTTTATATAAAAATCAACGAACATTTCAACTACTATTTTGTTTAGCTGATTTACCGACGTGCCCGGTTCCGCCCAATTTTAACTTCATTTTCATGTGATGACCTCATTTTAAAAAATAAACCTTGATTTGTATCTTCTGATTTAGGGAGCTACCATTTGATTTTTATGGGGGGGGCTAGGATGAAAAATTTTGTCCTGCATTTTTTTTTTCTAGCTGTAATCTCTGTCCTGCCTTTTTATTTTTCACTCTGTTCGGTCCTGCTTTTTTTTTTTTTAGTTTATCCTGACTTTTTATTACCTAAATTGTAGTCCTGACTTTTTTTTTTGCAAGTGTCTCATCCTGCCTTTTTTTTTTACTAAAAACTCCTGTTCTGCCTATTTTTTTCAAATTTCATCCTAGCCCACCCCCCAAAAAAAATCAAATGGTAGCTCCCTTAGTTTATGAGATTTGAAGATCAGTTATTTACTGTTGCCTTAATCTATTACTACAATAATAAAACACTAACGATTAACGGTAGTAAAACATCGTCTGATCTATGACAATCGTAATAAGATTTCACCTACAGTTTTGACACTTTGTCAACGTTTGATGACTCTTCCTTCGACAGAAGTTGAATTATGATTGTAGTTTATTGAACATGACAAACACGTCAGCGAGGGCGTACAGCAATCAACGATGAACTAGACTATAACAAATGTTCATCTTCCGCTTGGGTAACATAATATGATTAGTACTGAATTGTAATGGCCGTACCATACCTTTTCTTATGCCGTAGATTTCAGACAAATTAATTTTCTGAACTACTTTTATTTTCAATAGAGTAAAATCTGATTGGTTTTGAAGGATCTAAATGCTTATACGTTTGTCAGGTTTACCACTTTGGTATCTGTTGGAAGTAGAAAATGGTTTGGTTTTTTAATCGGTAAACGAATGTATGTAAATTGGTTTTGAAGTAGTTAAGTAATACGATTCTACCAGTTTTGTCCACTTACTACATTTAAAGGTTGATAAGTTAACTCTATCAATTAAAAGACAACGGAATCAATAGACATAACCAATCGTCAATGTGTTTCTATTTTTTGGAGTCCAACAAATCTTACAAATTTGATAAAAAAAAAATTGCAAGCTTTTTTTATTGGGTTGGACATACTCTACTTAATAAAAAAAATCTATATTCTTGTAATGTTTATTTGATCATTTACTTTTAAATTTGATATGCACACATCATATACCGAAATAAAAAGGTAAATAAATGATAATTCATTTACATTTGCCTGTCCACTATTGGGAAACGCCTTATAACTGTATATTTTTCATCAAGAATTTAAACAGACATAATATTACATCATCAGTAGCTGTTGACCTTTTGGAGAATAATAGTTTGATTACATAAAGGAACATCAAGTCATATTGTTCATCGGCTGCTGAAGTGGTGTGTGCCTTTCTGTTCCTAGGGTGGTCTTCAGTAAATACGATTTAATTTAATCTATTCCAAAGGCGTACTCTGGTGAACGTTGAATTGTTAGGCGACTTCAGCTTAAGATTTTAGACAAATGAAGTTAGATGTATCAGGGTCAAAACTCAGAGTGTTATAATATCAAGTTTCGCGTTGAATGCATAAAAAGTTGTTTTGTACGGCAATTCCACATTCTTTTTTCAAGTCTGAATATTGAATACTGTTTTATACAATATTCCTCTACGAATGTACATTCCCCATTTGCTATATAGTATTAAAGATACAATATAGGAAATTATGTTAGTAAACAATGGAAAAAGCATAGGCGGTCAAGACCGCTAGCATATAATAATAAGTTTTTATTTTTATAAGTTTGAATTCACACACTCAATTTAACCTTCATTAAAAAAAAAAAGAATCGAAATTATATTCGTAAAAAATCTATTTGCTATATGCATATGTTGTTTTGCCAGTATATGAGTCAATACTTAAGCATTATTATTAAATCACTCAATTATCATTTAAATATGCTATCGGTAAGAAATAAAAAGATTGTTTACAAAAATAGAGCTTGTAAATCATTTTCTTTTTCTCGAGGATGCGTGTACCAAGTCAGAAATATGGCAACTACTTTTTGTTCGTTCCTGTTTATATATATATATATTGATATATAGTCTAGCATTTGGTTTATGGACTTTTCTTTTTGTAATTTAGTTTGGAGTCGATATTTGTGAAAAACTTTGTTTATATTTATCTTATTAAATAGTATAATAGATATTTACAGAAAAAAAAAACAAGTATCTGAAAAGTTATGTCCTCAAATCAGGTCACATTAAGCCTATCATTATTTCAAAACCCAAGAGTGTCGCGTATGTTTTTACTTATCTTCTGTATATCCGATTCCCATACAATATCTTTAAAGCTTATAAAGAGTTTCTAGTAGAAGGGTAATTCCCTACAAATGCCTTATGAGGTTTCATGTGTCTATTACGAGTACTTGAGATAAATCTTTACAACCCGATACGTCAAACTGAACGAGAAATGGGAATACGAAAATAAGGCGTTGAAAAAAATGATTGCATATTTTATTGATTTACATTTAATAACAAATTGATAGATTTATATGCTATTTTGAAATTACTTTTAAGGTACAATTGGTAACATAGAGGTGAGTAAATACCTATAGTTTGATTCTCAAATGTCTTCATATATGAATGATCTATAAATCTGTATCATTAGGTTTGTTGCTTCTACTGGGTCAGACTCAAAACTGTAAATTGACATTGCGATAAGACGTGTCACGGTACTTGTCTATCCCAAATTCATGTATTTGGTTTTGATGTTATATTTGTTATTCTCGTGGGATTTTGTTTGATGCTTGTTCCGTTTCTGTGTGTGTTAGTTACATTGTAGTGTTGTGTCGTTGTTCTCCTCTTATATTTATGCGTTTCCCTCAGTTTTAGTTTGTTATCCCGATTTTGTTTTTTGTCCATGGATTTATGAGTTTGAACAGCGGTATACTACTGTTGCCTTTATTATTCAACAGTCCCCAAGAGATTGTGAACCGAAAAGAAAAAAATCCCAAAAGACATAAACGTCAACAAAAAAAAACAGCTTACCAAACAATGGGTAAGATGAACATCATCCAATATCTCGAGGGGAACTCATGTTTTGAGAAATTGTGTATTTGTTTCTAATATTGATTGCCGTTCCAACAGTCAAAGTTAATCTGTAGTTTTGATGTTTTGTTTAGAACACAAGATTTTAATCTCAAGAGGGATTTACATTTAAAATAAGCTAACAAATACTTTTGGTTCTTAGTCAAGTGTTATCTTATAGTTCGTTTCTGTGTGTGTTGCATTGTCGTTTGTTTTTGGTTGCAATTTAGTGTTTCTATTGTTTTGTCGTTTTCCTCTCATAGTTGATGTGTTTCCGTCGGTTTTAGTTTGAAACCCGGATTTGTTTTCTTTCAATCGATTAATGACTTTCGAACAGTGGTATACTACTGTTGCCCTTATTCTTCCGATTCACCACAAGAAGCTGCTATATGATGTTAGCCTCATACGGATGAAGTATCAAGTTAGCAAAAAGAGGAACATAGTAAGTTACCATGGGAATGCCGATTTATTGTTTGTTGAAAAACACGTCCTCAAATCGCAACAAATGTTGTCAATCAAGAAAACAAGCATTTTGATAATTTCTATTTCAGAGGTATCAGAGATTTTACTTTATATCAAAGTGATTTATTTCAATGTTCGGCTTATGTCTCCCTAAGACACGATACTTATTTATACTGCAACTAGTTGTGTTTATTTCCTAAATATAGTAACACAAGCTATATTTTGTGCAATGTCAATTTCATCATGGATCACTTTTCCTACAATCAGAGGTTTATTGAGGGATGATAATAAGTTTAAAATTGAACTTACAATTTGAGTAGCAAATAATCAATGTATTAATTTAAGTGCAGTATAAAAACAATATAAAGTAAATGTCAGAAAATATAAACTTTTTTGTACTCGGGACAAAACTGGGGAAGGGCTCGGTAGTCCTTCCCCATTTTCTCAGACTCATACAAAAAAGTTTATATTTTTCTGACATTGACCTTATATTTTATATATCTACGTTGGCCATATATATTCATGATATAATGCAGGATTAATTCTGTCAATTGCAATATCAATTTTTCAGAACTTATCACCGTTATTACAAAATTATTAAAAATTTCGTAATTATACTCTAAATTATATGATTATTTGTTTTGTAGAAACCACCAATTAATGATATATTTTGCCTCTTGTAACACATGTAAATATATGTCAGAGTGTTTCAAAATAAAGTATATTGTTGTTATCATCAATTTTTGGTTTAGTTTGAAATGGGGAATTCTTGTGTAATGGGTAAAAAAAGTCAAATACCATTGCAAGACTAAGCTTGTATTTACTCCAGTATTCTGGAATGTTTAAATATCTACCTTCGATTAATCAACTAATCATTCAATTTGTACTAATTAACACATTTTAGCGTGTTTTTTAAGGTTGTTCTAGAAACGCACGAAAATTAAATAATTTGGTTTTAGTCATTGAAAGAGAAAATTAATCAAAAATGTTCCATAATTCCAAAAGAGGGACGAAAGATACCAACGGGACAGTCAAACTCATAAATCCAAAACAACTTGACAACGTCATGGCTTAAAATGAAAAAAGTAAAAACAAACAACAATACACATGACACAACATAGAAAACTGAACAAAAAAACAACACGAACCTCACCAAAAAGCTAAGGGTGATCTCAGGTGCTCAAGAAGGGTAAGCAGATCATGCTCCACATGTGGCACCCGTCGTGTTGCTTATGTGATAACAAATCCGGTAAATAGTCTAATTCGGTAGGTCACATTCATGAAAGGGAAGGAGATTGTTGTTACGACGTAAGGAACATATCCGATATCATTTGTGTCCAAGTGTTGTAGTCTTTATAATTTTAATAACAAAATAGTATGATGATTTATGAGAAATAACATATTGTCACGAATTCTCCGACGTTGATCGTAGAGTAACCAATGTTGTTGTCAATCTTTAAACGCAAATTTGTCGTAAAACCCTTATTGTGAAATTTTTCACAAATCAAATTCAATTAGATTTCCTTGAATTTGATCAACTTAAAAAAAAACTAAATGCATTAGCTTTCGTTGAATTTGATATATGTGCCAAAAAACAAGGATTGGTACAATGTATGCATCAGAGAAAAGATTAGTAGTGGTAATAAATTCACATTATTTCAATGCTTTAGTTGAGTTGGAGACAAATCTTCTATGTTTGTATGATAATCGGTTTGATTGCAATCGCTGAAACTGTTGTTAAACTAGCCTTGAGACGGCACTTTCATGTTGACGTGAATATAATTGATATTTCTTTCACTATTTTAAAACTTTTAAAACACTGTAACACTAAGGTTTCTTACACCAGGTATATATTTGCCTGCTGTATTTAGCACGGCTTATCAAAATTTTAGTTTATAATGCTCTTCATCTTCGTCCAATCAAACTGTTATGACTCGAGCGTCACTGTTGAGTGTTTGCATCATTCACTTAACTCTTTCCCATTCCTTTTCAGATCACATGAAGAAATTTCAATGGTTCATGATATAAGGCTTGTAAATTTTATTTACATGAAAAAAATAAGCTGGGTTAATTATGAAAGCATGATAAAAACTTCCTACCCTCTATACTGAAATGCAGTCGACTTTAGCGTTTGATAGTTCATTGATAACATTCTGGCGTATCACAAACAAACAACTTGTTACGTCTCATTTCATTGGCCGAAAGATTTAAATACAACAACAATGTAATAAGTGTGCACGTGAATTGACACAGGTGACCGACAATGGAATTAACTATGTTACTACGAACGTAAAAACAATGATTTGTATAGTTTACAAACCTTTGGTCAAAAGAAATAAATAAATGTTTTATTAACTTCAAAAAGTGGTGTCGAAATATTATACTGATAGTTATTACCTTCAAATAGTGGGGTCGAAATATTATACTGATAGTTTGTTTTAAGTAATATTCCAAGTTCTTTGCATGCAGCAACTCAATTATCTTGTACCCGGCATGATGAGAAATATAAGGATAAAATAAAATACATGTGCCGCTTTTATACGGATGAATATATGAACCACTTTTAATTTCTTTCATACTGACGATAGGTTATAATCCTAACAATGTCGTAGTCACTTATAATAAGTATCTCATAATACTGATCCATTACAATTATTAATCAGTGGTTGCACTGACATTCCTCTTTTATTATTTTCATGCTATAAAACATACACACAGTACAAAAATGTAGCTATAAGCGTACCATAAACGGAGGAAATTGTCCCCCAAAGATAGAAACAAAATAACTTTAATCGTATCATTGGTGCACCTGAATGAATTCAGTGAAGGCATGTTATTGTAATAAATTGAAATGTTACATCGGCGAAGATTATTTCTTATGCATGTGTGGAACTAAATAATAAATTAATACTTGTGAGAAATCGTAGTTTATAAGGAACAATTCTCTTGTTTCAATTCGGGGCCTTTTATAGCTGACTATGCGGTATGGGCTTTGCTCATTATTGAAAGCCGTAAGGTGACCTATAGTTGTTAATTTCTGTGTTATTTCGGTCTCTTGTGGATAGTTGTCTCATTGGCAATCATACCACATCTTCTTTTTTTAAATATAAATGTACTGTTTTCGATTTTAAATGGATGAACATTTATCTTTCAATTATATACTGTAAGAATAGAGCTGGATATAATTGTTGAACTTTCCGCTAAAGTATATGTAGTATGCATTCGTGTTTAAAATGAAATACAAAACGAAACGTGTATGATAAACTGATCAACAAAATATCAAGAAATTAAGGATGACTAAATGCATGCACAAGAAGAAACTCACCTTTCTATCGATACACTTGAATGATTTAATGAATAAACACTTTTTTTAAAAACTGTTTGTGTCTATTTACATAGATATAGGAGGATGTGGTGTGAATGCCAATGAGACAACTCCCCATCCAAATAACAATTTATAAAAGTAAACCATGATAGGTCAATGTACGGCCTTCAACACGGAGCCACTGAACAACAAGCTATAAAGGTCCCCAAAATTACTAGTGTAAAACCATCTAAACGGGAAAACCAATGGTCTATAAATATTTACAATACATAATTTACGTTCGTTTTTCAACCGAGAATAGCAAAACCTAATGAAGTATATTGTTGGAGTTTATAAACTACATTTAATCATCCCCTGTTGGCCATCTCCGTTTTTTCTTAACAAAGCATGGTTTGTTACATGTTATGAATTTACTTACAATTTCGGGATTTTTTTTTCTTCAAGTAAACGGAATCAGAAAAAAATCGCTATCCTAAGTCGAATACATAAAACTTGGAAAAGAATATGAAGTATTTGTAGAAAAGTACGGTTTCATTTTTCAAGTACAACGTTAATTCACCGAGTCCATTGAGTAAAAGAAAATGCAGGATAAGCAAAAAAGGGGGGGGGAATAAATGAAAAAATATGTGAATTGAGTTTTTTTTTTATCCTACATTAAACTTTTGATGTCGTCCTTTGATCTAGAGGAGACATTTAAATTGAATATTTAGATGTGAAAACTGTTAAGATTTTAAAGTTTAAACTTTATTACTTCCTTAGAAAGTTAATCTAATAAAGTTTGTTTGACTGATTACGTCGCACTACCTTTCGCTAAGCTAAGCCGCATATTAGTGTAAGAAAAATCCCAAACTGAAATAACGTGACGGGACAGTCAAACTTTAACGAAAGATGACAAACTGCACAATAAATGCACACGTTCAAAATCAATGTCTGCATTTTTTAAGAATACACAATTTCGCAGTCAACTTTGATGAAATACATTTGTCTGTGTTGGAAGTTTTCATTATATTAATCATACTACACATGTACTAATGAGCATGTATGTATCAACATCTGGAATTTAATGTAAAAGGTTAAACAAGAATGAAAGAAATCATATCAATCTTGGCATACAACATCATAACTGACTAACATTCAAATAAACATGACAAAGACGCCAACACACAAGTCATTGTTGTTAATAGCAATATTTTAGTACGCATGCCCATAAACTAACAATAAAGTAATAATGATCAAGTGTCTTCGTTTTACATATTTATTACTTTTTTGTACAGTAGATGAATTAAGGATAAAAAGTAATTTGCATATTTTAATCTTGTTCCAAGAGATTTCTATATTGCTTTCATTCAGTCAATTCCCCCTGGCCTCACGGTCATAAAACTTTCGAGCATGATTTTTGTACTCAGACTCGAAAATCAACCAATCAAATTGCTTGATTTCCTGTTTCGAGCATAATATTTGTTCTCCGAGCACTGAGCAAAGTTTTATGCCTTCAAGGCCTGATCTACTTCAAGAGCAGCACAAAAATATAAATTTGGACAACGAAGCTAATACTTAATTATATAAACTTCCCCTCCACCAAAAAACAATAATATCTATGATAAGAATAATAGTAGAAGAGATTACGTCCCTTGGTATGTTAAGGCTGTCCAAGAGCGAGCTCCGTAAAAATTGAAAATTATATTTAAAAGTTAACAATAATGTCGCAAACAATTGAACAGTTGTGTAAAGAACTCAATCAAGAGCAGATTCAGCAGTTAATTCAAAGTTTAGTTTGTATGAAATCGACAGAAATTGAAGGTCAAGTTGAAACTCACGATGTAAACAATGTGAACAAAGCAAATATGGCGTCTTATTCTAATGCGCTCACGGGAAAAAATAGTCAAACAGATGATAACAATGATAAAAACAATGATAAAAACTACAGTTACAATGATCACAATAGTCAAGACCAAACAAATTCACCAAATAATTCACAATCAAGCGATCGAGTGAAACCCTTCTTTCTTCTTGATGAAGATGTTCACGGCAAAGCCAAACCTGCCCGATCTTTATGGCTCACGAACGTCGAAATTTATAAGGCCATTTCTCTCAAAGTCCATGCTGGGTGTATAAAAGGTATCCAAAGAATCAGAAGCATGTGGAGAATATATATGGATAATGAGGAAGACAGACTGTCATTGTTGATTCAAGGTTTAAATCTGCGTGGCAGGCAGATTTCCTTGCATCCGCAAAATCCCCGTAATCCCTCTAATCTCCAACCAGATACCATACGAATAAAAGTTAAAAATGTTCCCTTGTCAGCGGACGACGAGCAAATACACAGAGCTCTTACACTAGCAGGATGCAACATCCAGGATCTCTCTAGAGAAAGACTGAGAGTAGATGGTAAAGTCACAAACTGTCAAACTGGGGACAGATTAGTAATCAGTAAATTATTAGATAACCCCATACCAAGAGATCTAACAATTGGTAAATATTATGCTAAAATATTTCATCCTGGGCAACCAGAATTTAGCCATTTCAATAACAGCCCAAATTCAACAAGTTTAGATGAGAAAATATGCCATAAATGTCTGATAAAAGGGCATATTATGCAACATTGCCCTAATGACTGGGTGTGCAAGTCTTGTAATGAAAGTGGTCATAGAATGATGGAATGTACAAAAGGCTTCTCTGAGAATGAGAATGTACAAGAAAATGAAGTAAATGATGAACACACACATAGCAAAATACCATCAACACAGGTACCTATACTTAGTGATGTTAGTGATAAAGCTGTCAAAACGAAAAACACCAGTAAATCAGACAAAGATGGACAAACTATGAAAAGCACAACAAAAACTGTAAAAATTGTTGATAGTGATGTTCAACATGTTCAAGAAAAAACAACTAAATCTCAACAATCCATTGACAAATTTGTCAAAACACCTTCAGGGCAGACTAGGCCAGATCCAAAAGCAAGAACACCGCCAACACCACCAGAAAGACTTCATGACAAAAACAATCACAACAGAATGCAAAAGAAACAAAACACAGGCAAAACCTAATACGAATATTTTCTGATGTATAATAAATGAAAACAATCATGTCAATGTAAATAATTTTATCTTATCCAAAATATAAAAAATTTAAAAATATGAAAAACAATAAGCTCAAACTGAATGAGTTAACATATGTACAACATTTTTCAAAATCGACATACGTGTATTCACGATTCTTGAAACAATGTATTTTTTTGCTGTATGTTATATTATGTGCTAGTTGTGGAAATGAAGTAATACAAAGTGTAGTAACAAATAGTTGTGTGATGATATTAATATATGTAGATAGAAAAAGTGTGAACTCAATGTATAAACAACTGGTTTATGTTTACATATTATGTAGGGTTTTCCCTGTACTATTTATAGAAACGAAAAGTCTATTTCAAACATTTAAAGTTCACAATAATATAGCCAAACCGGTATTTATTCCAAACAGTGAAATCGTTAAGACAGACATACTATATATAGTTTTTAAAAATACTTATCTGTGTTCAATACTGATAATAAAAGGTATATATAATTCCTTACCTGTTGTGCAAAAACATCCATTCAACAAAAGTAATTTCCATGATTTCCGTGCAAATGTTTACACACATATTTATATCAGTTTCACAGATTCAATGTGTATAAATGAAATTTGTATATCCAATCCAACAATTTATATTACAAGAGAACATTATGAATATCTTTGTTGGAGAAATATAGAATACAATTACACCAAAAGTGTTCAGAATAATAATCCATGGATATCAAATGAAAACAGCATGTATCATGTGTATGTACAGTTAAGAAAAAATAAGTATGCAATCCCGCACTGTGATGTTTATAATTATCGTTATTTATTTACAATATGTGTGTATACCAAATTAATATATGTGTATGGAGAAAGTACATGATTTATTCAATGTTGTGGATAGAACTGTAAACTTTTTAATATGTTATTTGATAACACAGTAAAATTGTGCAGCCTTAATGTAAATGGCATGCACTCAAGAGAGAAACGTAACAGGGTTTTGACATGGTTAAAATCTCAAAAAATATCAATAGCTTTAATACAAGAAACTCATATAGACTTAGATATTGAAAATGAAATAAAAAATCAAACTAACTTTGATGTTTTTTGCAGTAATGGTACATCAGCAAGCAGGGGGGTCTCGATATTTATAAACAATTTATTGAAGTATGAGATTATAAATCATTTTACAGATAAAGATGGAAGGATTGTTTTATTAAATATCCAAATTAATGACACAATTTTTTCAATAGTTTGTTTATATGGACCAAACAACACAACTGCAAGAAAGTCATTTTTTAAAAAGGTAGATCTCTTTGTGAAAGAAAATGGTATTGGAATCCCAATAATTGGGGGAGACTTTAATGAAACATTAAAAAATATTGATAGAATAAGTGCAAGTAACAATCACAAAAACAATAAACCAGTATCAAG
Source organism: Mytilus galloprovincialis (assembly GCF_965363235.1). Classification (NCBI taxonomy): domain Eukaryota; kingdom Metazoa; phylum Mollusca; class Bivalvia; order Mytilida; family Mytilidae; genus Mytilus; species Mytilus galloprovincialis. The sequence continues at coordinate 1,682,414 of NC_134846.1, read as the reverse complement.
CTTGAAATCGTTGTTAAAAGATAACAATCTTATTGATATTTGGCGAGTTATGAATGAAAATATACAACAGTTTACTTGGAGGAGAAAAGATAAATCTCAGGCGAGTAGAATAGATCTAATACTGATTGATAGCAATCTAAGACCTCAGATAGATACATGTAAAATTAAACCGGCAACAATTCAGTATACTGATCATCTGAGCGTTTGTTTAACATTTAAAACGGGGGCGTCAGAAAAAGGACGTGGGTTTTGGAAACTAAATAACTCTGTCTTAGAAAATAAAGATTATCAAACCTTAATTAACAATTTGATAACTAACTTTTTAAATCAATACCAAAATAGAGATACAGACTGTCGTACTTTTTGGGATATATTAAAACTTGAAATTAAAGAAGCTACTGTAAAATATTGTAAATCAAAAGCTAAAGCCAAAAGAGAAGTCACACACACGTTAGAAAAAGAATTACAGGAAAAGATGGTTGAGAGAGACCAATTAGATTTATTAAACTTTAATTTGGATGATCGTATTAAAAATTTGGAATCAGAACTGAATAAGATTTATGATGAGACAGCCATTGGTGCACAAATCAGAGCCAGAGAAAAATGGGTTGAATTAGGAGAAAAAAATAATGCATATTTTTTGGGACTTGAAAAGCAAAGGCAAATTAAAAAATCGATAAATAAGTTATTAGATGAAAAAAACAATATCTTAAAAGATCAAAGTAAGATTTTACTTGAGATTAAAAACTACTATGAAAAATTGTTTTCATCACAAAATCCTAATGATACATCATCCCAAGAATACATTAAAAATACAAAATTAGAATATAAATTAAATGATGAAGAAAAACTATTGTGTGATGGTTCAGTAACGCTTGAGGAATGTTCTGAAGCGATAAACAATATGAAATTAAACAAGTCTCCTGGACTTGACGGTCTAACCGTAGAATTTTACAAAACGTTTTGGGAGAAGCTTAAATATCTACTTGTTAAAGTCTATAATAAGGGTCATGAAGATAATTTGTTGACTTACTCTCAGCGTTCTAGTGTTTTGTCGTTAATATTCAAAAAGGGGGACCCATTAAAATTAGAAAATTATAGACCAATTTCATTATTAAACGTCGATCTTAAAATATTGTCCCATGTTCTAGCTCAACGACTAAAAAAAGTTTTACCTAAACTCATAAACACTGATCAGTCTGGATACATAAAAAATAGATTTATTGGATTTAATTTAAGACAAATACAGGACATTATAGATTATGCAGATATATATAATATAGAAGGGGCTATTGTTTTTGTCGATTTTAAAAAAGCATTTGACACGCTTGAATGGAAATTTATGTTAGACACTTTAGATCACTTTGGATTCAATGAATCATTCAAAAATTGGGTTAAAACTTTGTATACTGATATTCAAACATGTATAATTAATAATGGGTGGATTTCAGAAATGTTTAAGAATTCAAGAGGTATTAGACAAGGGTGTCCTTTATCTGCTTTACTTTTTGTCATATCCGTTGAAATATTGGCACTAAGACTTCGAAATAACGAAGATATAAAAGGATTTCAGATAAAATTTGATAGAAAAACACATTGTATTAAAATAAGCCAATTAGCTGATGACACAACTTTATTTTTTAATGATAAAAATGATATCGAACTAGCATTGAATGAAATTGAAATCTTCGGATCTTATTCCGGATTAATTATAAATAAAAATAAAACAGAAGGGATATGGATAGGAAAACTCAAAAATAGTAAAGACAAAATAGCAAATATTAACTGGACAGATAAACCTGTAAAAGCTTTAGGGATTTATTTTGGACATAATAATGAAGAATGTGAGAAATTAAATTTTGAAACTAAAATAGATAAAATGGATAAATTATTTATTCTTTGGAAAAAGAGAAATCTCACTATTTTAGGTAAAATATTGATAATTAAATCTTTGATTATACCACTCTTTACCTTTTTAGCTAGCTCATGCGTATGTCCAGAAAAATATAAAAAAGAAATAGAAAGAAAATGTTTCAAATTTATCTGGAATGACAAACCAGATAAAGTTAAAAGAAATACGATGATTGGTAGTTATGAAATCGGGGGTTTGAATATGATTGACATTGAAAGTCACTTTGAATCACTAAAAGCATCATGGATAGGTAGAATCTTACATACAGATATGGCCAGATGGCAACTTATACCTTTAAATTATTTACAATGCTCAGGAAAAAATTGCCTAGCAGTTTATATGAATATGGATTATAATAAAGTTGATCAATATCTACCTAATATTCCAATATTTTATAAAAACGTGTTAAAAAGCTGGATGAAATTAGGAGGAGGACAGACAGATATACCAAAAACCTTTTACGAAATCAGAAAACAAATTATTTGGGGGAATAAATACATTAAATTTCATAACAAATGTCTTTTTTTCAAAAATTGGATAAAAGGTAACTTAATTTATATAAATGATATTTTAAATGAAGATGGCGAAATTTCACAAGATGTAATTTTGCAAAAAATTGAAAATAAATCCAACTGGATAGCTGAGTTGACATCCCTAAAAAAAGCAATTCCAAAAGATTGGTTACAATGTCTTAAATCAGAGAATTCAACAAGAAGTATAGTCAATGTAAAAAGGCAATGTTTGTCAATAAATGGTAAATATATTGACATTTCTTTTTTGACAAATAAGTTATTATATAACAGATTAGTAAAGAAAAAAATTGTGAAACCTATTGGTATAAATGTATGGTTAAATGTATTACCATTACAGACAGAATTTCATTTGAAACCATTGTACAACTTTATTTTTTACTATTTAGAAGAAAATAAATTAAAGATGTATCGATGGAAACTTTTACAAAGCATTTTACCAACCAAAAAGTTATTATTTAGATGGAAGGTAACAGACAATGATTTATGTAATAAATGCTTTACTGAAGAAGATTATCAACATTACTTTATGTCATGTTCTTTTTTGCACGATTTTTGGAGAAAAATTCATAATTTATTGCAAAAAGTAAATATAGAAAAAGATTTCACATTGAAAGATATTGTTTTTGGCTATAAAATATCTGATAAATATTACTTTGGCTTTAACTTTCTTATAACAATTATTGGGTTTTCAATTTATAAATCCTACTATGGATCTGAACAGAAAATGAAAAGACTTGATGTTTTTTGTCTATTCAAAAGAGAATTTACAAAACGAATGTATTATTCAAAGAAGTTAAAAGAAGATAATTTTTTAGTTAATGTTGAGAAACATTTATTAAATTGATGTTTTGTTTATTAATATATAATAGAATTGAAATTTATATGTATTCTTCACAAGGAGCTTGGACTTGTTGAAGACAATGTAACAAGCAACTGATGGAAATAAAGGAATTTTAAAAATAAAAAAAAAAGAATAATAGTAGAAGTACCATCATCAAATTCCTACTAAACTAGTTCTGATAAAAAATAAAATAACCCAACATTACAAAATAACAATCTAAACAATGCTAAACGTTAAACATGATAAATTCAGTTTAGCTTGAAAAATGGTGTTAAATGAAGAGCTATTAACCCTCGCCTGATCCCAGTTGTAGATAGTTATACCCAAATATCGGCAAAGTGGAAATATGTGTTTGTTTTGACAGCCAGATTGCAACCCTTCAGTGATTGCTGTCTGAGTTATAGAAGACACGTAACTGGTTAATCAATTCCTCAATAGGTCTAAGTAGTCAAAGATTTTAACACAGATCTTCTTCTTTCATATAGGTTAATTTATTATCTGATCGAAATTTTCTAAGACAAAGAATGTCTCCTGTAATGAAAACATATGTACTGGTTCAACTGTTTGTGTAAACTAAAACGTCTTAAACCTATCGATTTATAAATTTTGAACAGCGGTATACTACTGTTTATTTAAGGTACCGTTTCAAGCAAAGTTCATAGCAATTTTCGAAATTGAAATTGAGACAAAGATACTACATGTAACATGCGTGTTCTGTGATATTCGAAATAAAGCAGTTACTAATTGATCGGTGCTCTAAATTAAAGTATGTAAACAACTAACTTATCAAGGGCACCATACTTATGATTGTTTACGCCAGATACAAAAATATATCATCGAATTAAAATGTTAAAATGCCACATAGAGTACGAAGTCGAAAAGCATTGAGGATCAAAAAAAAATATATATCATTTTCTTATATCTCGAGACAAAGATGTAATTTATGTTCTAATTCATAACGTTAAGCGAACATAGATTATTTACAAAAATAAACCCAGCACCTTTGTATGGGATCGGCTCGCCTGACAGTGTGCAGCAAAGCTTTAATTTTATTAAAGACAAATGCAAAATACTAATGTTCATCTGTTACTGTCTGCCTAGGCCACTGCAGGTAACGAACACAAAAACCAATCTACAAAGATAAAAGCAATTTTCATTATGTACTCAAAGACACATTGTGAATCAATTAAAGATTCTACACACATTAATCACAATAAACAAAAATAACATAAGAAAAATACATCAAGTCGGGTGGAAGGGTGGGAAACTTTACTGCACCAAAAGCGAACATCGAATGACAATATCTTAAATTCGCACAACCGCCAAAAGTACAGCACGAAATATTTGAAATGACCTTATTCAAATATTATGGTCAGTTCTTACTCGACCAAAAAAAACCATTTAAAATATTATATACTTCCAACACGTGTATAGTTATAAACAAATACACGTGGTAATGTTTACATACCGGATTACGTAACTTTAATACATAGATTTCTTAACGTACATGCCGTCCCTTAATGTATTAATGCACGTACATATCGCTCTAAAAAGTTTACTTAGGGTTAAGACAACCGTTTCTTCAAAGTCTGTTATTCAAATGTCCTTTAAAATTACAAATTTATTACAGAGAACGAAAACTGCGTAAATTATTTAAGATTATAGGGTCACAATTAAGATTAAGCTGTGTACTTTGTTGATTCATTCATACAACGTTTAAAATGTGACGAAAGGACTAGAATAAAAGTTATATCGTGAATACATTGTATAGCTTAACGATTGTTCTTTATGTTCTTACACAAGACACACCCTTAAATGGTTGTTGAAGGTCCCTTTTAAGATCGCATATCAACAAAATACAAAAATCTACACCAAAGATCTATATTTTTGTATTTTGAATAAGAGACATCTTTAGTGGGAATGAATAAAAATTCTGATTATCTTCCTGATTTTTTTTTTATGTATTTAGAAACTACAACTGTAATACATCAACACTTATTTCAAAAGTGCCACAAAGGAATATTAAAAACATCAAACTAAAATCAGAAACATCTATAGTCTAGTATAGAGTTAAAATTACGCTGACGAGTTAAGCATATAGACTTCTTTCAGTATTAGTAGATAAATAAAGGCAACAGTAGTATACCGCTGTTCAAAACTCATAAATCCATGGACAAAAACAAACTCGGGATAACAAACTAAAACCGAGGGAAACGCATTAAATATAAGAGGATAACAGAGTAAACATAATTTCACTTGTAAGGTTCTATATGAAAATTGAAAACAACACGTTAATAATTTCATGCGTTCGAAGCGCTTTTCTGGATTTACCTTCATCAGGAACGCCCAAAGCCAAACATTTGAAATCTGAGGGATGTATTGTTTCACTTTTTTACTTTTTGGCTTAATGTATGGTATTATTTTTGTAAACTGCATGGTGATCTGCAATGACTGTAATTGTTCAGTACTTCGGTTTTTACGGAAGTTTGTTGTCTTATTGGCAATCATCACCATATTTTAATATACATACCGAACAAAATGGAAATCTTAGATAAACATTTCATATGTTTGTCATTCAAAATATTATTTCTTTTGTAAACGAAACGCGCGTTTGGCGTAAATACAAAATTTAATCCTGGTGTCTATGATGAGTTTATTTCTTAGATCCATTCTAATTCCACCAATAAATGCACTAAAGAATACATCACAACATACTGACATTTTTTTCGACAACATCTTTGTTGAGATTGGTTCATTGGTATTACAGCAAAAAAGTAGATTTTCTAGGTGGTTATTTTAAACCCTTAATGGAAGATTTGTTTTGAACTCATATATCTATAGAGTGCGATTCATGCAAAACATTCTCAGATACAATAAAAAGTATCTTGAGGTGTACTTTAATGATAGTTTTAGATACATTAATTCAAGTCACTCATTTCTTCTTATGTATCCCGGGGTACTTGAAACAAAGGTTCTTTTTTAAAAAGAAGTTTTACTTCGTATATGAATCTTTATCTTTATTTTTGAAGTTTTCGCGTTTGAATTGTTTCATAGTTTTTTATTTTTTCATTGGGAATCAAACCACATCTCCTTATTTTTATACAAATGAATGACTGCAAAATATGATCTTTGACGAAAGTGCCGATTTCACCTTTCCTTCTTTCAGCAGTAACATATCTTCTGTCCTATATGACAGCTTCGCATATCTCATTTGAGCTTCTGATTTTGCCATTTAATTATGGAATTTCGATTTTCAATTTTCTTCGGAGTTTTGTGACTTGTCTTCACTCGAGTGTATATTCATATTTAAAGCCAGGGGTGTGTTCTTGATACAATACAGACCCGCTTCCTCAAAGTTGAGAGTAAGAACAGTTAAAATGGACACTTTGTGAATTTCACGCTATATGTGTTAGTGCCTCAACTCACAATGCAAAATGAATTTAGGAAACTAAAACCAACAGGAGTTTATTACTGCTTTGTCCATATAACATATTATAATTAATGTTAAGTAAAAACCCCACATTTCCTACTTTCAATAAATAGATGGATAATTTTTATTATATTTTCACATAATGACTACTATTTTTAAAAGGGGTAGACATCTACATTTGTTATTCAGTGGATCTATAATGTTGCGTTAAGTTTTTCAATAAAATGCAATATTTTAATTGGTATGATCGAAAAAAAAGTTTTAATAACAAATTCGTTCGTATTCTTGCATCTGTGAAGTGTTTATTTAATACCAACTTGTGCATCAAGAGTCCGTCCATTATCGAAAAGATTATTTTCCCATGCTAACTCAATGAATGTTCAAATAAAGGCTATTTCAAAAATTACATGTTATGATAATTTTCGAAATTCAAAACATAGTCCTCATTGACGAACACTGGTTACACATTCTCACTATTTTTCTTCCATGTGAAAACTCATTATCGTATTTGGTTTAGAAATACGTAGTCTGTTTCCCGGCCGTTATTGAAATTCTTGACAATACCGTCCGGTATGGGCTAATTTTACTATTTGAAATGAACGATCTGGAGCATGCGCAGTTACGCATTGTTGTTCCTCTTTGCCGCTTCGAAGATGGTAGTGGGTTACAGAAAGCCACGATACAGGTGAGTGGAGTAATTTTAAGTTGCCCATCTTGAAAGTAAGATAGCCAAAACTCACCCGATTCGTGTGGTATAATTTTTTTGAACAATTATTAATCGCCCACAGATGGGCAAGCTTTTGAAGTGGCCGCGAGGCCCTTCTTTTTGTGTCAAACTCGCAACTTTAACCCAAAAAATTGTTAAAAACAACTTTGCAAGCTTTCTAAGTAAAATATAAACGTGCTGCTCGTTTTTTTTGACGAAAAAAATCAGTAATTTCCTCTATTTTTACAAAGAAAGATCTTTACAAGTTGTGTTTTTATGATGTGAAACATGGGCGAGGGGTCTCAAAAAGGCATACACAAGTCACAACCAATTTCAGAAGCAGTGATCACTGGTGATCCTCAAAACATGTCTACAACTCAAAGACCTGGGTTTATAGTGGACCTGGATTCGTTATGTTATGGTAGACCCCCTCCAAAAAACGTGGGGGGGGGGGGGGGGGGGTCACCCGGTGTCATATTTATATAGAGGCATATATACAGGCCTCAGAACACATTTATTCTTTCCTTTGGCTACAATGCATTTTTTAGTTAGTCAAAATGAATTAAAAAATTTTCACCGCTACAAACATGAAATAAATTTAACTGCTTAGGCCACATTTAAAAGAATGTCTGTTTCCCCTCCCCCGGGTCTACCCTTTTTAAACAGACCAGGAAGGCAGGTTCTTTTTTTTTTTCAACTGGATGTGATTGTCATAGCATGGTCACATGAATGGTTTGACTTGTCCAGTCCAGGCCACTTATCAGTTGTTTGTGCTCAATTTGAGTGTATTTACTTAGATTATCAATCCTTCTGCTTTCAAACACTTTCCAAAAATGGAAACAAATTATTTTCAGGAAAATTGTTTTGACCCGGGTGCTTATTTTTGACCCCGGTGGGGGGAGGGGAAATTCCCCTCCCGAAACAAACATATTTTTAATTTTGGCCTTATAGACCATTATTATTCTGATAAAATATACTTGTCCCAGGACAATCCATCAGTGCTTTTTCTTTTGAGGGCCCTATTAGCATGCCAATGGTAGGATTTGAATCTTGAATAAATGACGAAGGCTAATTTCTACCCTACTTTCATTTTGGCCAAATCACTACTACACTTCCAACAATAATTTTTTTCCACATGTTTTACTTATTTCAATATAAATGCAACTGATAGGACCACTTTAATAGTAAACATTTCAAAGAACAGTAGACAGATTACTTGGGAAGAAATACCCTATATAATAATTGGGAACTATATTCCTAGACCACGAACAAAGGGAATTAATTTTGATCTGAGGCCTACAGCTACATCAAGTGAAATTTTGGAAAGAAGTACAAATGTACAAACCTAAGATAAAAAAATATATTGATAAATTTAGTAAAGGTTCTCAGGCTGTCTGTATCCGATGACGCTTGTTGTTAGTCCAAATAATTATGAGGTATTGAAAGGCTTTTACATTTTTTTTGCTTTGAAGCCTTTCAGCTATGTATCACAAACTTTTTGTGACCCTCAAAATGTCAGACAATAAATCATTTGGTCATACAAACCCTAAAACAGTGGGGCACATATTAATGCTTTCAGCACGGCCACCAGAAATTTCCACATTTTTCCTTCATAAGACCCTCAAAAATTATTTTACTAAATTTGTATCTATTTTAAATTTGCATGTACCAGACTCAGACATTGGGCTTGTGACTCAAGGCAGACTTTTGCAAGGCAAAATATGTATACCTTTAAAACATGTACATTGTTTGTAATTGTTTACATTTTTCTGTCAGTTAAATTTTTGGCCTTTTTAATTCAATGTAATTTATCTGTGTAAAAACAACATGTGGTATGACAGCTAGTGAGACAGATCTCATTAAAGGGTACAATCTTAGGCGGTACTGTTGGGCCAGGCCCCCCCCTTTTGTGAGAAAAATTTGGTTGATAATATATAGGGAATCACTGAAGCATGACTGGAGTGAACACCCCCTTTAGTTCAGTCAGTGGGCCCTCCATTATGAAAAGTTCTGGATCCGCCAGCCCACTAATAATAATACATGTATATATACAGAAATAGACCTCAACTTTCACATTAATATGATTTAGAACATAGAAAATATCATGCATTTAAAGCTTGTCAAAAGCAGAGACGGAGTTGGAGGATTTTTCAGGTAGCGGGGCCATTCCTTATTTCCTTATGCTTGGAAAAATATAGGGAATCACTGAAGCATGACTTGAAACACTGAAACAGTATTTAGAAAAATTGTCAGTGTCTGTTTACATGTAGATGTGCACCCTAAATATTAGTTGAAAAGGCTCAACTCATCAGATGATCATCATGTATGTTTCAGTAATATTCATACATCATGTACATTGTACTTGCAAACTTTTCAAAATTTTGTGAGCTTGCATATGTAAAGTGTATCAAGAAAATTTCATCTTTTCACTGCTTGACTCGTCATGTAAAAAAAAAAATCTGTAGTGAGAATCCTGATAATGGTCATCCTCCTCTAACAATGTACATGATGTATATTGTCACAAGTGTTTAAATCTAACAGTAGTAACTATATTGTTTAATCTTAAACATCCTTTAAAATCATTTGAATATCTGTTTTAAATATCATTGTTTATATAATAGAGTATGAAAATTCAGGTCAACAAATCTCATGAGGGAATTTGAAAGAAAGCAGGTCTTGAAATTTGTTTATATTCTATAGATCTAAAACTTGTTTTGATTAAAACATGTAAAAGACTATTTATTGACCTCACTTTGAATTTGTGTTATCCAAATTTTTGAAATCAATGTTTATAGTTGAATTGTCTTTCAGAAATGGTCTACCAGTATTTGACACGAGAGGGCCTAGGTACAGTAGGACTAGCTTTCTTGCATGTTTGTCAGAGGGATGACCCTAGTAAAAAGGTCTGACATTCCATACCTGATAAGGGAGCTACCATTTGATTTTTATGGGGGGGCTAGGATGAAATTTGAAAAAAATAGGCAGGACAGGAGTTTTGAGTAAAAAAAAAGGCAGGATGTGACACTTGCAAAAAAAAAAAGTCAGGACGACAATTTAGGTAAAAAAAAGTCAGGATAAACTAAAAAAAAAAAAGGCAGGACCGATTAGAGTGAAAAATAAAAAGGCAGGACAGAGATTACAGCTAAAAAAAAATGCAGGACAAAATTTTTCATCCTAGCCCCCCCATAAAAATCAAATGGTAGCTCCCTAATGAAAGAAAACACCAGAAACTATTTACTGAGGTGATTTTAAATAAACTAAATGGGATTTCATATATGAACATAATTAGTCCCTGATTCATAAAAATTGTACAGTATATTTAAAGTACAATAAAATTAAATCACTTAGTCTAGTGTTTTATTTATACTACTAGTACTTTTAAAATTGGTGATTATTCAAGAAAGACAACTCTTACTTCCAACATTTCTGGACAAAATGTTACTTGAATCAGTGATTTAAGATCACCCATTTCAGTCTAAATGATATATACAAGTATGTACAAGTATTTATATACATGTATAAACTTGTAAGGTTAAAAAAATAAGCTAGTTTTCGATTTTACCTGTATAAGAATGATTTTTTTGTGGATAGAATCCGTCAATCTAATGATTTACCTTTATTTCACTTTCAATGTTGACATTCTTTTCTAATAACTGATTAATAGCCTAACACACATCAACCATGCATAATCCATTTCTAGCTAAGGGTTTAATTGCAGATCACATGAATAGGGATTCAATGAGGTTGAATTATTCACTTGCAAGTATCTTAACTCATCATCAGTGTTAATTAGCTTAATCACAAGTCAGAAATATGAAATTTTACCTCTGCCAAATGATAAATCACAAGTCAGCATTTTTTTTTAATTGCTGCATTAAAAATATCAGAAAATACCATGACATATAACAAGAAGAGATATATATACAAAATGTATAAAAACTAGAAGGGGATTTTTTTCCATGCCACATTAATGGACATGATGTATGCATAATTTTTTGTTTCACATACATTGTACAACAACATGTATATATGTACAATAATTTTAACTTTTTTCTTTCAGGAACAATGATAAACAAGTGAACTGATGGTTTAAAACTACCAAGATGTGAAGTAATGAACTAAAGAGTAACGTGAAGTCAGACAATACAACCTGAGGTGTCAGATTTTTTGCAAAATTTTTGTTATTTGCAGATACATGTATATGGATGCATTTTGTCAAAATATGAACTGAAACACTGGGATAAAATTATGGTTTTTTTCTTCGTATAAAAGGTCCGGTTGTGTTCCATAAATGTATTTCTAATAATGAATTTAAGAATTAAAATCTATATTTATTTACTGAGTTTATTGCTGCCCAAAAAGAGGTTATTGTCTCTACTTTTCTACAACTTATTATTTCATAAATTGATTGTATATCTTCTATAATGTTAATGTGACAGAAAATATTGATTAATAGTGCCCTGTTGTTGACATTAGTCCAATATAGTAGTCTCTTGTTTGTTTGGGCAAACATAGAATGTATTTGAAGAATTAAGCAATTTATACAAACGGTATTGTTTCAATGGGGTTTAATTCAAAGTCCTGAAATTGTGGGGTCCTTTTCTATGCTATTTTGGATTTTTGGGTCCTGTTTTTACATTGGTCAACATTGAGGTCTTAAGCATGTTAAGAGTCCAAAATAAAAAAAAACTTTGTTTGAATTCATTAAAAAAAATATTATTTAGTCTCTTTGATTAGCCAAAACTAACAGTGTACACACTATTTCTAATTTGTATGCCCCACCTCCGATAGTAGAGGGCTATTATGTTTTCTGGTCTGTGCGTTTGTTCATCTGTCCAGTTTCAGGTTAAAGTTTTTGGTCAAGGTAGTTTTTGATGAAGTTGGAAGTCCAATCAACCTGAAACTTAGTATATATGTTCCATATGATATGATCCTTCTAATTTTAATGTCAAATTAGAGTTCTGGTCCCAATTTCACGGTCCACTGAACATGGAAAATGATAGTGCGAGTGGGGCATCCATGTACTGGGGACACATTCTTGTTTAGTCCTTTTTGAATTTGGTCCATATTGAGCTAATTTTAATTTTGTTTGATTACAACAAATATTGAATTTGTTAGTTTGGTTGATATGCTGGATATAACTGTGTTCAGAATTTTCATTTTGTGTCTTAATTTTTAAAATTGGTCCATTTTAAGGTTCAAAAGGTCCAAAATGAAACTTTTTGAGTCTTTTTGAAATTTCGTCCACATTGAATGTAAAACAGATGATGTGGTATAAATGCCGATGAGACAACTCTCCACACGAGAAATCACAGAAATCAACAACTTTTGGTCACTGTACAGCCTTCAACAATGAATAATGCCCATACTGCATTGTCAGTTATAAAAGGCCCCGAAATGACAAAAGTCTTCTTAGGTCCAAAATATAGTTTTGTTTGGATTCAACATAAATTGAATTTTGTTAGTTTCTATAATATGCTGGATCTAACAGTGTACTTGATACTATTTGATTTTTGGTTTGTCATGGTTTTCAAATTGGCTCATATTAAGGTCCGTAGGGTCAAAAATTAGTTGAAAATATATATGTTTTGTTGGTGGTTTAAAATGCTAAATCTACCCAAACATGTAGATTTTGGATACTGGACCCTAATGCAAATGTAGGTATATGTCTAATTTTATTTTTTTTACATGCATAGACCACATTCATTCGGTTTCGGAAACCTTTACTGTGTCAAATTTTAATCACAATCGAAATACAAAGCTGTATCAAGCTTGAACGTTTTATCAAATATTGTTCAGCCAGTGGCCGATCCAGAACTTTTTCTAAGGGGGGCCCACTGACTGACCTAAGAGGGGGCCCGCTCCAGTCATGCTTCAATGATTCCCTATATAATCAACCAAATTTTTCCCACGAAAGGGGGGGGCCCGGGCACCCCAGCCCCCCCCCCCCCCCTGGATCTGCCTGTGTCAGCCTTCAGGGTTCAGCATCTGCACTCATATCAAGATATGACGTCTGGCTCACTTCAATTTTTTTTGTGTGAATTTCCATGATTATGAGTAATATGTTAACTATTTGGTATATTGGTTCCTTGCAATTTCTACATGCCTATCAACCTCTGCGGTCGTATAAAGCTGCGCCCTGCGGAGCATCTGGTTGTAGTTTCCAGACATTTACTTGTGTTTTAGAATATCTATCTAAACTTGTACTACATGTACAAAGAGAAGGCTGGGATTGAGTTTGAGGGTAATTGTTCTAGGGCGGGTACTATATATAGTATTTTATTTCCTGTATTAAGATATAGCTTCACCTTAAGTTTATATCTTTTCAACTAGTTAAGATGGCAACAGAAAAGACATTAAGAATCAAGATAATTTATATATGCCCGTTTACGGAACATATTGTGGTATACAGTTGCCTGTCTGTCCGTCTGTCAACATGTTGGACATTAACTTTAAAACCCATTTACCAATTTGCATAAAACTTTGTTTATTTCTATTGACGTGAGCTCCATTTTGTTTTATTTGATAAAGATTTTACGTTTCCGAGTTGAGTTTTTTTTCATTAAAAAGAATGCTTTCACCAACATGCGAAATTTTGGTGAATTGTTTTTATCTATTGACAACCTTTTGATTTTTATAAATTTTAGATTTCACGTTTCTGAGTTACAGAGTCATATATTTGTCAGAAAAAGGAATTTCTCTAGAATTTGAGAAAAACTAAAAAATGCTTTCAGCCGTTCTCGTGAATCTTTGTAGTCCGAGATTAGTCTGCAAGACGTGATCCCACAACCCAAGCTTGTCTGGCAAAACAGCTGTTGGATGTCAGAGTAATCTCGGACTAGAAACTTTAGTGAAACGTTTATATCTGTTGATATTTACAATTTCATAAATTTTAGATTTTACATTTCTGAGTTATGGGGTTTTATTAAATTAAAAAAAGGTGGGATTTTCCAGTTTCGGACATTAACTGAACAATGCGTCAGCAAATATTATGAAATTTTGGTGAATTGTTTATATCTATTAATGTAATCTCCTGTTTGATTTTCATAAATTTCAAATATGACATTGAGAAGTAATTTATTCTGTGAAAATGTGACGGGCGTATCATGCGCTCGTGTCATTACTGTAAGTGTTTGTTGATTTATATTTATAGCATACAAAAAAAAAGCACTTTAAAAAAAGTTCGGAAGTTGAAAGAATTGCATGTACTTTATAATTGTCCAGGTGGGATTCTTCAAAACAAGAATAAGCTTCATAATTAATTTTTTTTTGGAAAAAAAACCTTCAATACACCAGTTAAAAGGAGGACATAGATTTTTTACTTATCTTATTACTAGGAACAGACATGGATCTATTTTGACATTTATTTCACTTCTGTAAAAATACGAATAAAAAAAATAATCCCTAAAAGGCCATTGTCAGGGCATAATTATAACAATAAAATTGAGAATGGAAATGGGGAATGTGCCAAAGAGACAACAACCCGACCATAGAAAAAAACAACAGCAGAAGGTCACCAACAGGTAAGCTGTTTTTATGTTTACCGGACAGGGATAGATAAAAGTGGGGATGTGGGATTAAAAAAAATGGAAATGGAGGGGGGGGGGGGCTTGGAATGTGTCGTTGCTTAAAGGGAGAGAGTTTTAAAATAACAGCGATTTAGCCCCCCACTCGTGTATACATATCAAACAACAGCCTGATGGTGTACCATCAATAAAGTTTTTATTCCCCATTTATGAGATTTATGAGGAAGGGATAGGAGGCCTTATCGATCGTATTTTTTAAGCTCAGGATTTCGGGATCCCCGGGGATTTCTTTCTCCGAATTTCGGGATGTCGGGATTTTAATTTATTTAAATTCGGGACCTCGGGATTTCGTGTTTTTAAGCCCGGGTTTCGGGATCAGGACCCTTCTAAGTTAACCCTCTCATTTGTTGACCTATAAATTATATCGTCGCTCTATCGGCTATCTATGATAAGCTCGTACATTTCACGAGAATTATTGAATGAGGAAAGCAGTCGATATGTAATCTATATTTCTTTGTAAAGTTGTAAAATAAAAGGCAGTTACTATATATATATTGCCGGCACTGTGTGAAATATCTTAATTCAAACTGGCAAAATAGCCTATTTCTATAGAAATGGATATTTTACCGGCGCTGGAAAAATAGAATATAAGTTAGCAGATGAACATTTTATGTATACATGATAATAATAAAATTAATTAAAAATAGTAGAGACAAGTCCCGTTAGAATAGCAAGTCCCTGGTAAGCGGAAGCCAAGTTGAAACCTATTTTATCTAAAGATATGGTATGCAATTCAAATAACTAGCTATTATTTCAAAAGCAATCAAGTTTTTTTTAGCTATGTGATCGTCTATGTCATATTGTGTATATATCTTTTTTTTATCAAATTTATGATGATGCAATAGATTTCTAAAGAAATAGCTGAATTATATTAATCAGAGCTGATCAAATATCATATTTGCTATTTTGCCGATGCCCGATTAAAAGCCTTTGCTTTAATGATCTTTAATATAATTATGTTTCCCCCTATTATAAAATCAAGAATTAATGAGTTTGGGATGTTTCCACGAAATGATCAAGAAATTACTTCAGTCTGACGTTTAACGCCATTTCAACTGGTACCGTATGAGGACGTCGTCAAACCGGGAACCGAAACGTTCAAGTTCAAGGCCATCATTAGCTCATACCGACCGTTAATATTTGTATATTCCGAAGGCATACTGAATGTTTTACGGAGGGGACCAACCTAAGAAATACGTATCATTAACTACCTCATAAATAATATCCATTTTTGGTAGGTTGTTTACATACAGATATAACATTTCCATTTCAGATTATGTCCTTAATTTTCGATGCATCTATACTTCGATTTCTATTATGGCATGGATACTTTTATTTTGAGTCTCTGTGTTTCAGTGCTTATTGTATCATACAATAGCTTTAACTTTTTGTTCAAATTCTATCGACTATTCCGAACACCTCAAATCGTCCCGGCTTCTGGATAGGTTTCTGTTGCCAAGTCTTTTGTTATCTATGTCGCGTCTGTCTTTTCGTCCTTTCGTGGTTTTTAGTTTCCACGATGGTGTTGTCGGTTTATTATCCACTTCAATAATCCCTGAAAAGTTTTCGCTTATCTTTTCGAAAAAAAATGGTTAAAATGATTAATAGATTAAGATCTTCTGTATTTATAATGTACCTGTCCCTATCTATGTATTGTTATCGAATACATCAACACTTTGTGACAAAAAGTGACAGAAGATACCAAGGCAACATTCAAACATTGTGCAAGTAGAGTTTATTGTTTTGTTTGTTAAGTAAATGCTAATATTATTTGAGATCACGTTTTGTTTAAAATGGAAATATGGAGAAAACAGATTACCAAAATATAATTGTAATCCTAGTTTAATATCAATTGTAAGACTTGGAAATTCAGAAACAAATGTTTCATTTGAATTATTAGTTTTCATAAAATTATAACGTAAGATTATTCATCGTGTTTAATTAAAGACCTCCGGAAACATTATAACAATATCTTTACTTCCGCAAATTTACCAAAAAACAATGGCCTACTTGTCTTACCTTGTTTAATCAATTAGATCTTAAAACTTGTAATAAAACCTGTAAAAAAGTTGCCTAGCAACGCTTTGCTTTGATGGTATTCAGATTTATACACGGCAATCAAATATTTATCATCTTGATCTTTGACAAGCAAAGTAACGAGAATAGAACTGAAGTTGTAAGGCCGGTTTAAAATAGCCACTTACGACCCGGATAATTGATATTTCCATAAATACCTTCGTCTACAGATTGTTAGAAAATGATATAGTTGCATTACGTAAATCGTTGCCGGAGAAGACCCCGATTTACGCAAGTAACACTGTAAATTAATCAATACAATAGTGATTGACTGAAAACACAGTATAGTTTGATTTACTTTATCACCATCTTTTAATGAACTGCGCAGGACGTAGACAATATACAGAGGCCATATAAGGATAGGTTGATGGAATCAAATCTAACCATAAACTTGGGTATTACAAACATTAAAACGACGTTGATGCAGAATAAAAACGCTTGATACTTTAAACATAAATTCATTTTACGAATCAGGAAGTAGATGAAACATAAATTGATTAAAAGTAAAAGGTTAATTTGTTAATTATCAATTCATCAAAATGCTTGTCAAATAAAGATTATAATAGATATGCAACTGCATTAATTGACTGATTATAGGACTTCATATAAGATACAAATGATGGTGGAAAACCACAATATCATCAGAATGCCTTTTTTTTTGTTATTTTTTGCAAACTGCACAAATGTTGCTTAATCATTAGTATCATTAATAAGTGAAAATAACAGTATAAGTCTAAACACAATGGATTTGGCTATTATATGTCGGCCACATACAAAAAGGTTGAATGTATCAAATCTTAATATAAACTCGGGTATTATAAAACTTCATTTGTACTTGCAGAATTATAATAACAACACCATATGACAACAGCAAAATTATCAATACTCCAGAAACCAAATCGTTCCAGGATTAACATTGCTCAATCATTAGTTTTCGGTATAGCCTTTGTACTCTACCTTGTTTTGTTGGGTTTTTGTACAATGATAATGGCTGTCCATATTTTTTCGACGTATGGTTTCCTTTGTCCCGTCACTTTTCAGTCCATTTAGAAAAGAAAAATTTAGATGTTAAAACTCGGATAACAATTGCCAAATGAATGAGAGAAACCTCTTGGACTAATTGAGTTCTCTATAGCTAAGAGATATATTCATACAAATTTGGAAATTGTCATTTAACAGTAAGAATGCGTTCTTGTCCTCGTTCATAATACCTTATAGATTTAGCCCAATATTCGAATTATTTAACATGTTTGATGGTATAGGAGATTACAGAACGTATTTGCGATAATTTGTTCATGGCTTTAGTTGCAACAGGATTACATGGTGTATGGTCAACATTCAGTATTACTGTATATGTTTCAAGATGAAGTACTGCTTCAACTTTTGAAATCCATACTGGAAATTTATTATTCACTGGGAGTTGATTGTAGGCGGAATTGTAAATTACTTCCATTGTCACTCAGTTAACGGCAAATAAATCTGAATTGTAAACAACAGTAGATCGTTATCAATAATGCATGGCAATTAAAATAACATTTTTATGGACTCGTGAGCTCCTTCAATTAGTCACAGACCAGCTTGACATTTTCTGCTTTTTCGCAAAAGGACCGTATGTTCAAATGATACTAACAAACGTTGTTCTGCTCGCAGTCTTTCAGAAATTGACATATTTTTCTCGAAACTAGTACTTTGTGAGCTAGCATATGCGATTTCCAACTGAGCGTGTAGAAATTGTTCATTCGCTTTTCCTATCAATACATTGTTATCCTATCTGATGATTGTCTTAAGATTGCTTAACTCGAATAATTGTGCGCCCTCTTAGCTCTAGCGGCCTATAGTCTATCGAGGGTTAATGTAGCAATCGTAGATTAGTCGACGATCGGCGGAATATAACGATTGACATTATTTGGGTTAAGTATGCTCTTGATACCGGACACAACTTAAAACCTATTTTTCATCAATGTCTATAAATTAGAAGATATTATCCGTTTACTAGATTGTAACTGAAGTAAAAGTTTTATGTTGGTAGTCGATGATGAGTGTTGTCTTGTTAAATAATTTGAATATGTATTAAAACACTTTTGAAATGAAGCTTGATTTAAAACAAATAAAAACTACTTCCACGAAAATTTACGAATATAACATGTGTGTTCGTTATTATAACATTTACAACCCCATCTTGCGCTTAGCAAATGTCTACATGATATAGAAGTGTGCATTCACGATGTCAAAGCTTTAAAATTAGACAAGTGTAAACTAGTTGTGCATTTTAATGGAAACTATCAAAGATCTGCCATAAACCCATCATGGACATTCATTCGAACATGTGGAGTAGTATTTTATCTGAGTAAAAGCATTTTTTGTCATGATCGATGGAACTCAGTTTCGAAAAAATATGGTTAACTGTCAAACGCTCAAAATTGTGCGCATTTAATTGTTATGACAAAGTCCATTTATTGACAAAATGGAACATGGAATATTTCAAAGAATAATTTAAACAACTTTGTTGCATTTACATTATTGATCAAATAAGTTCTTTTCAAATGGAATTTTTCGACATCAAAGAAAAATTCCTTTTTATATCTATAGTTTGATAAAATTCTTAAAACGTAACTCGATAAGATAACATTGTTTCGTAATTTGTTTTTTCAAATAACACAAAAATAGATACACACACTAAAACCAATTATGAATAACAGAACAACAGAAAATAAAGTTTAGCAATGTTGTATACGGTCATCCTAATATCGAATAAAGATTCAAATGTAGTTAGCAATTATATCTTTGAATATGGGTTAACGTCTGACCTTCGCTTGAAACATGACTTGTGAATTGAGTTAGTCAGAAATAGTGACCAAAGGTTATGTAAATATGCAGGGATTATTAAAACTACGATGTTTAGCAGCCACAAAACCAGGTTCAATCCGCCATGTTTCCTTAAAATGTCTTGTACCAAGTCAGGATGATGACAGTTGTTATCTTATAGTTCGTTTTGTTCATGTGTGTTACATTGTCATTTGGTTTTTGTTGCACTCTAGTGTTTCTGGTGTTTCCTTGTTTTCCTCTTATAGGTGATGTGTTTCCCTCAGTTTTCCTTTGTAACCAGGATTTATTTTCTCTCACTCTATTTATGACTTTCGAAAACAGCGGTATACTACTGTTGCCTTTATTTACTACATCAAAATAATGCTTATGTGTCAAAAATTGTTTTGCTTGAATTGCGACAAAGAAGTAACAGTGCATGAACAATTAAGATAAATCCCGAAACGTAGTTTATTTTAAAAAGAAGTGCCGGGAATGTTAGAAATCACTCATATTTATATTCGGTTAATTGACAAACGAATCAGATTTTGACAATGTTTTATCAGAATCATAAAAGGATCAAAGCGCTAGCATTTTATTTTTGTTTATTCAGGAGTATTCATGTTTATCAAACTTACTTAGTACAACCTTACCTTAATTTAAAATTTGACGAATAGCCGTGTATGTCCTTTCTTTTGTTCACTATCTAGTGGTCGTTGTATTAAAGTTAGCATTCTTTTAAAATATATGCGAAAGTGTATAATATAAAATATAAAATGTTTGAAATAATTAAATATGATGTTGGATTCTGTTTAAATTACATGGTACAGGAATATCTTGAACATTACAATTACTGTGTCTGTATTTCTACTGAACAAAAATGGGATGATATAAGCCGATACATTTTGGTACATGTATATGATTATGAAGATGGTGTATGAGTACCAATGAGACAACTCTATATCCAAGTCATAATATATAAAAAGTAAAAACATAGTAGGTTAAGTACGGCCTTCAACACTGAGCCTTGGCTCGTACCGAACAGCAAGCTATACAGGGCCCTAAAATGGCGGGTGTTTAACAATTTAAACAGGAAAACCAAATTTGGTTAAAACAAAACGTGAAACCAAAAACACATATGAACCACACCAACTGACAACAAGCTCCTGGTAATGCCTGTATGCATGATAAAAGTTCTTAATATGATATGTGAACAGAAACTAAATTGTTATGTTTGTAGGCATTGTTATTGTCACCCCTGCTTTTAGCTATTCCCATATTGGTATGTTTATACCCAAAGAATAAGACATGGACTAACTGCCAAAGAATTGGATACGTAATATACCGAATCCATTGTTAGTTTTGTAGAGCATAGCATTCATCTTTTCTAAATTTAATTTTAGACATTTAACTCTGAATATTCCAGTTGAAGTTTAAACTAGAAAAGCTCTTCAGATGAAGTAAATTCGGTCTCTTCGATTAAGATTTAGGTAATGTTTAAACATTCATCTCTGTTGTTTTCCTTTCTTAGTAACATTAGTCTCGGTAAATTTTAATGTGTTTCGTGAACATAAATCTGTGTAGTTACTATTACATTACCGAAGAGCCATATATCACAATAACTCGGTTTGAACAAATCTTTAAGTGAGATTGCATTAGTTAATGTCTTAGTGAGAAAATCTTAATTAGATTCTACATAGAAACTGATCCAATACAAGAGATACATGTGGCAAAATTAACAAGACACTAATACACTGGGGAAATCCAATGTTGTTTCAGATCATGTAGCTATAATATTGTTCTATACAATTTTGTAACATTCCTGACATTCTGATCATAGTGTACCCCAAGGGTAGATGGGGCTATAAAGTATGGTCACCTTTACTTCTTTCTTCCGGCATGAGATAACATTCCAAAGAAGTGCGTCCGTTTATCTGTGTTATATGCATAGATACACATCCGAGTTCATTATAAAAGGCGAGTTAATTCCGATTTCTCGTGTAAGTTCGAACGTCACTGATGAGTCTTTTGTAAACGAAATGCGCGTCTGGTGTATATGCAAAATTCGGTCCTGGTATCTATGATGAGTTTATTTCCACGATAACTGCACTTTCAATAACCATTACAAGAAATATCAGATGGGTGGTCGTCAGTGCTCTGTGTAGTTCCCGGGGACAGTCCAAAACAAACCTTAACAGTCGTACCAATTTTCAAATCTTATCAATCATGTGTATCTTAAGCTTTGAATAATTGAATTGTGAATGTATGAAGTTATTTTTTAATAGACAGCCATATTGAAATCAAATCTCGACCTTTATAACGATTACATATTTATAACGGCTATTTACTTACTTATATATTCGATTGTCAGCCAGTTATGGATTTGCATGACGGCAACTGCATCCATAGCAGGAGAGCTAAGGCTATCGATGCATCTGAATCCTTTATTTTGTGTATCTTTAATTTGCCTCATTTATGAGACAGGAACATCGATAAATTGCGGTTGCCCCATTCTATAAATATATGTTTTTGTGAATTTACCGATCTGTTAGTTTTTTGGAAAATATTCAATTGTCTTTTCTGTAAGTTCTACAGAATACCTTTTACGACGATAAATCCGGTACTGCAAATTATAATTTTGAACAGATATATCTTGTTATGGAGGGGTATATGCAAAAAATATCAGTCAAAGGACTGTGAAATTTTCCGAGCCGCCAGGCGAAGGAAATTTGATTTCAGGTCTTGTATTTTTCGCAAATACCCCTCCATGATATGATATATCTGTTTAATTACACCGAATAGATTTTGAAACTCTCTGTATAGGTAAAGGAAAATGTTTGTTTTTACTTGTTAGCTGTAATCCATTGACATGTTATAGGATGCATGAATGGATAGGTAGAGATTATCAAAGTATGTACCGCGGGAAGTATACACGTAGTTATACGCGTTAGCGCTGTCCTTATGTAGCGTCATACCCAAAAACATTTGGCGGGAAAAGGCTCTCGAGGGTAAAAAAAGAATATAATAAAATGGCAAATACCACGAAATAAATGGGAATTTGAGGCATATTCACCCAAGTGGTAAAAAACATGCAAATTCGTTTGAAATGACGAATAGAGATTAATATAGGTGAAAAATACACTGGCCACCAACCAATAGGAATCCGGCATTCTTATAGAATGTGTCATTATCACAAACATTTACTGGGGTGTATTATAACTTTATTTTGTGTAAAGAAAAAGAAAAAAAAACATATACGTAATCTTGAAATAGTGTTCATACCCAAAAACAATCGGCTAAAGCTTAAGTATTATATATACCACGTTATTTACGAGTTAACATATTTAAACTACGAATCCGTAGGATGAGTAAGGCGTGGTGTATATGTTTTGTAACATCATTGAAAAGTGGCCTGATGATTTTTTATTCAATAAAAAATCCAGTGGCAGTGTCGTTCTAGCCTGCTTCTTAGCGCGCTCACGAGAAAATCATTCAAACAATTTTTCGAAAACCAGCCGGTTCATTCAGTGATAATATGTCGTTAAGAATGGCCGTGAAATTTAAAGACGCAGATTTTAATGAAGGATATTGCTGGAACCAAGGACATCGATTTATGTTGATATAAATTCATTGATTTTCTAGGGCCTGATTTTTTTTAGAACAAAATAATACGGCTCTGATTTGTCATAAAAAAATCATAAAAGAAAAAGATTTTTCCATACCAATATTTATTGCACTTATTAATTGCATTTGCAAAAATAATCCGGCTCAGGTGTAAACAGCCTTTTTTACCCTCAAATGAAACACTGACCGAGTTTTCATTGAAATTTATAAAGTCATGCACGAATTCCCAGAAAGTAGAAATCTTATTTGTAAAACAAACGAAATCCTTGTCCTCGTGCACTGTCAACCACATGGAGGCGTAAAACAGTGAAGCGCGGAGTCCAAATCTTGGTTTAACATAAAAATTATCAGATTAAAACACAGTACAAGCTCCGCCTATCTACATGAAGTTGCAAGGACAAAGTACGTCATGATTCTTTTTTATGGAATAACATATCAATCTTTGTATTAAACCCTGGTTTTTCAGAAACCGAACTATTAAGCAAATTATCACGTAAAAGCTTCAAAAAAGGAAAAAAGTCCGTATTATGTTTCAACATTCTGTTTATGCATATTTGAAATGGTGTATTGGAACGATGATCAACGCTGTGTTGTCGTGAGAGGGGAACATGGAAAAATATAATGTTACTGCCGAATCACAGCTATTCATGTAAATAGGTGCTTTAACCTGACTATCTGTTGAAGTAGTTTTTACACATATTTGTATAAATGATTAATAAAAGAAAAACGATGCACAAGGGTGCAAATATCTATGATTATTAATTATTTCAGAAATTTGACATAATATAACACAAAGTCTCTTAATATATGAAATTCATTAATATAAACCTGGTCGTGAATTTTTACTTTCGCTTTCATTTTGATTAAATAAATTCGAATAGAAAAGTTAATGCACATTAGAGACCCTCATTTATGAAGATATGCTTTATAAACAAGATTGGTGTTTAAACAGTTAAATGTTTACAGTGAAATAAAATCATGTCACCATACTGACGTATGAAACTAATACAAGTATTTTATATCAAATAGTTATTTGGATTTTTTTTAATTTTCTCAATTGTGTTTATACATTCATCAAATACCCCAAATAAATTGTATTTTGAAATGCTCTCCTATTGAATAAGTTGTGTATTACTGAGTGAGACATATACTGTAGCCCCGTGTACAGATGGCTTATTGCGGCCTAATATATGTTAACAATAATAAACGAAAAACAAATATGAAATACAGCAACAAACCACAAACACTGAATTACAGGATATTGCATAGGGACAGGCACATGCAGAAGATTGCGTAGTTATACTAGTAGATAGTTGTATACTTCGTTCCGTTGATGAACAAATTTATCATGCATTTGTTGTGTTGCTTTTAATATATCCTGATTCGTGCATTGTCAGATTAGTAGTTTTTGCATTAGAATTGTTGAGTTTTGTATTTACTATCTGTTAATTATATTCCAAGTACTAAAAGAAAAACAGTCTCTTCATGTTTTGTGCAAAATTCTTTGTAAATAAGAGTTTGAAATCTTCTTAAAATACATTTTTGAACATGTATCGCATGTCGAAGAAAATAACTGAAAATTGAATGAAAAATTTAAACCGATATTTTTTACTTCTACACAGATATCAGTTCATTGAGTATACTTCTATTGAAAACAAAAATCAAATATAACTATCATAGCACAGCGAAATACTATAAAAACCTAGCAGTTGATCTGAAATTAGTCTGATAATATAGTTGATTTGACAGAAAATAGTAATATCTCTATTTTATAATAGATATGTCATGGTCAATTAGTTTTAACATGTGTTTATTGATTGAGGGTAACTTACGTCATCCATGCGGTAATGAGACATATACTGCCTTTTATAAACAACAATATTTGTTTTACAAAGACCTTATTAGATTCCGCAACAAATAACATGGCAAAACATGAGTACTAAATGCGTATCGAACATTTTAACAATACGATTTATCCAGACGACGATTTTCAAAATAATGAGCGTTTTGTTTCATGGTCAATGTTTGTTCATATATATATTTTTTATTGTATTGATTGAGATAATAACCAAATGTTGACTGATATGTTCCTATTTTTGACATTTTTACCTATTTTACCTATTGTGTCTGTTTTGTTCACGCATCGTTGTCAATATAATGCAAAATTATACGACTGTCGTACAAGTGAAAAGTTTATGTAGCTATAACACCTGGTTAAATTCACAATTTTCTACATAAGAAAATGCATGTATCAAGTCAAGACAGTTGTTGTCCATTTGTTTGCTGTGTTTGAGCTTTAGATTTTGTCATTTAATTAGGGACTTTTAATTTTGAATTTTCCTAGGAGTTCATTTTGTATTTGTGAATTTATTTTTTGCGTTTTACGATTAACAGAACATGAATATACGACCAGTCAATCGTCAAATTGTCAATTTGAAGTATATGCATATCACGTTACCCTTTAGTCTTTTTCATGTAAGAACAATTACTCCTACTATTTGCGCGGTTTTCTGAGTAATATTTTGTTTGTTGTTTCATATTTTTTTTTTCGTAATTGTTTGCTGAAGCTTGTCCTCATTCAACTCTGAGGGTTTTTTCTGGATTCCCTCGCGAGAACGAATAATAGACGTGTTAGGAAAGGCGTTTAAATACTGAGCTTATGTTAAATACCAATACCGATACAAGATTAAAGTGTGGACTTTCTCAAAATGCAATTGCATTGGAAAGTATCGTTTAGCTTTATGGTGTGTTTGATAAAACATAAAGCGAACGATTAACGTCGACTCCAAATTTTAAGATGTGCATTGGCCTTACGTAGATCTTCATACATTCATTTGTATTTGTTTAATTTAGGAGTGCAAAAAAAAACTTACCAAAAATATATGTAAGAGTCAAGAATGGGAATGACGGATTTCACGGCCACAAGTTCAAATATATACATAAACATTAAAAATAAATATATTTGTCTCTCCACAATAGATATGTCCTATTTTCGTTGCAAAATATAGTTAATAACTTTATAGCATGCATTTTGTGTCACAGGAACACGCATAATGCCTAAACGATTCAGTACTAATCTAAACACATCGTTATATATGTATATATAAACACAATAAATAGTGGACACAAATAAATACAGTGATATTTCCTTTATAAAACTTAAACTCCATTTTCAAAATATCCTCCTGACCCCAAAAATGATAAAAACAACTTCTTCATTTGAATGTTTAACGCCACTTTTAACAATATCTCAATTCAATCGTGGTGTTCTGTTTTGTTGAGGAGGAAGCCGTGATAACAATTGGAAAAAAACTTCTGACCCTTCACCGAAACGTAGATTCAACATGCTTGATTGTAATCTTTTAAAACTTAATTCGATGACCTCTCTTTACCGAAAAACTAACTGATAAAAGTTGATAGAAAGAAAATGTCATAGAAAATGTGAATAAGAATAGTTAATTCACAAATTTTTACAGTTTTTTTTTAGGTATTGACACTTTTCAACATTACATTATATTGCCAATTTCTAGATAAAATAAAAATATAAAGATAATCAAATTCTTTTTATTTAAGGTGGTACCCAACACTTTCACTAAAATTAATTTGGCTCGTTTAATTTTCATAAAATTTTGTCAAAGTATTTACTTTGACACTTTAACAAAAATATAAAAATTTTAAAAATTTTGAATCAACCGTTTTGTCAGAAATATTACACTGGTTATATAGCAATTTGACAAACACCAATTTTGATCATTGAGAAGCTAAATATTCCTTTTACAACACAACGTAATTAAAACGTTTAGCTGATTTTACAGAGTTATCTCCCTGTAGTGTTAGGTACCACCTTAAATTGTCAAGTACACAAATTTCCAATTTAGTTTATTTCTAGAATTTTACACTACCGTGTAACACATTTCTCTATTCTAGACAATGATATAAAATAAGGAGATGTGGTATGATTGCCAACTATCTACCACAGAACAAATGACATAAATGTTTGCAACTATAGGTCACCGTATGACCTCTAACATGGAGCAAAACACATCCCACATAAAAGCTAAGAAAGGCCCGACATAATCAGTATATTTTTAAAAAATGAACGCATTGAACAAAGAAAGATGTAGAGTAGAGTAAAAAATCGGCTTTAAGTTTGATAAGATTCCTGTAGTGTTTATTTCATTTATTTTGATCGCTTTGTAGATTTCCCTTGTAGTCGTTCAACAAAATAGTAAGAACTGGAGGAACAACGATCTTTAACTTAATCGATCACATATCTATTATGAAACAAGGCAATTTTAAGAATAATGTTTTGCTGGATCCTCGTCCGTGTATTACGGAATGAATTGTTACTACATGTATTTCATTGTTTAAAAATCATCTCAGCATTATCAAACAAACAAATACATAATTATAATGAATGATTATCTGTCCCTTTTGAGATAGTCCCCACTATTACCTGTAGTGGTATTGGTATTTAACATATGCGTCAAAATCATATTGACTTTCCTAACACGTCTATTATAAAACCATGTTGTTTCAATGGCACTCATACCACATCTTCTTATATCTATTAACAAGAAATTTCTTTTGGAAATATCTGTACCAAGTCAAAAATATAACTGTAGTTTTCCACTCGCTCAATTGATTAATATGGTCTTACATGCGATTTAATCAGTTATAATGGTCTTTTTGGATTCATCTTTTTTGTTGCTATTTTGGACATTTTATTCCAAAGTATACGAAAAAAGTTTTGGTGATAAATATTACAATTATAGGCATTAATCTATAATTTTGAAAACAAAGATAACAAGACAAATTCCTTACCCTGGTCAGAGGTTACTAGTTAAAACTTTGACATGAAATAACCCGAGTATTTATGTTAAGTTATTTATATAAGCATACATGTGAAATTATTTTAATTCCAGCATCACTGAAGAGTCTTGTGTAGGTTAACGCATATAACATTCTTTAATAATAATACTGGTATTTTGAATAATTTTTTATCATCTTACAGTAGAAAGGCTGATAGGTAAATAAATTAGCAGCTAGACATATTGGTTTAGTGTGTTGCAGATAGGATATTATGTCACATCATGAAGAAAAAAAAACCAAAAGGAAAGCCATTAAACCATTTGACTGACAATTAAATTTACTTTGACCGTTAGACAATAACAGTCGCTGCAAGGAAGATACATATACTTACAGTTATGTATTTTAAGTGTGCATTGGTCACGTGCTTTTTATTTGCCCTCTTTGGTGGTGAATATTAATGTTCAGTTTTGAACAAGTTAATTTGGTATCTCTTGTACGTTAATGACATAGTGCATATCGTAGCAAACTTTGCATTGTTTGCATTGAGAAATTGGAAATGTTGAAGTTAAAATCATTTAAAGAACACAACTAAAGAACTGACAAATTGGAATGACTTTTTTTTCTACAAAAAGACCTGTTTATGAAAATTGCTTAAATACAAACGCTACAAATCAAATATTACTGTCGTAGCATAGGATATTACAATAAAACTCTGGCTGTTGATCTTATATTTTCCAATGATTGTTTTACTGGACATAGTAATCTACATATAAAACCCTGTTCGATAAGCTTAGCAATGTAGATTATCAGCAAATATATAACGGGTTATTTGGCAACTTTGTTTAGGAGTCGTCAATACACATAAACACATCTGCTTTTAGAAAATGTTTCCGTAATCTTGTTCTTTAGGATCCCAGTTTGGATCAGAGTGAGTAAACATATTCCTTCATTCTTGTTTAATAATAAACTGAAGGTCAATATCTATATCTGACCATTCAATTATAATAAAGTGCAAACAGTAAGCAGGAAACATAGAAATTGACATGCATTGGTATTGTTCAGCCAATCATTGGTCTAGTGGTACATTTCAAAATCCAATCAATAATTTCCGATGTTAGATAAATATTGTTTTTCATTACAAATCGGTTAACTTATTGTCAATTACTTAATCGAAAATAAATACATTGTATATTGCAGTGGTATCGGATCTTAAGGTTTGTCATAAACATAAATAGAACGAAAATCATTTAGAGTGTTTTACAAAGAGAAAACATATCGTTTAGAAATGTTTACACTGAGAGTTTGCATTAAGCATTATCAACTCTTTCGACAGTAAGTAAAATAATATATCAAGAAAAGAAATGTGATTAACCATCGATATACTGTTGCCTTTATATATACTGAAGCATCGTTTTAAGCGTGATAATAGTTATCTACGGTACCAGAATTATAATTTAATACGCCAGACGTGCGTTTAGTCTTCATAAAACTCATCAGTGACGCTCAGGTCAAAATATAAATAAATCCAAACAAGTACAAACAAGTACAAAGTTGAAGAGCATTGAGGATTGTGCCAAATACGTCTAATGTAATCTATTCTTGTGATAAAAATATCCTTAGTTTTTCAAAAAATTCAAAGTTTTGTAACAGGAAATTAATGAAAACGACCATATAATTCATATTTATTTCAACACCGAAGTGCTGACTACTGGGCTGGTGATACCCTCGGGGACGCAACGTCTACCATCAGTAGCATCGACCCAGTGGTGGAAATAGTTATATAACGTACAAGGATTATAAATGGCTCGAAAAGGGTTTCATATTTTCATATTTTCTCCACTCCTTCATCTGATAATTTAAGATCTAGTTAGTTGATCCATTTAAATGTATGATTCTGTTTTATGTTGGGATGTAACTCTGGTATCATTCGCTCGATATTTAACAGCTATATATCATATATATCACCTAACCCCCTATTTTTCATATAAGCGCAATCTAAAGCAAAATGCAATTTATTATAGGAAATGGAAGTTGTCATTAGAAGATATCTACAGGGGCTATATTTCTGTCAGAACAGTTATATTATTTATAATTCGATTTAGCTAACCGCAAATTATTTCTGTATCGTATTGACTTTCTGACAACACTAGTGTCGGTTTTAATCATTATTTATATCAGTTGGTGAATTCAAGCTACATTCTGAAATTAGTTTTACTCTTCCATGGAATATAAAAAATAAAGAGTGTTACTCTTCATTAACGTAACATTCATTTCTGCTTCTGTCATTGAATGAAGAGTTTCATCGAAGAAAATGATTATATGAGAGTAATTGTTCACAGTCTATATGTCCCACTTGACCTTGAGACTTGACCTTGAGATTACAATTATATCAGAGGACAACTCGATGCGACCAATTTAATTACATCAATATATGTTTTCATGTATAAGTTATAATTGCATCAATATATGTTTTCATGTATAAGTTATAATTGCATCAATATATGTTTTCATGTATAAGTTATAATTGAGAAGAAATATTTGACAGCTACTGGAAATCAGATTCACATTATACCACATAATACGAATAAAACATTTATTAAAAACAGTATGACGGTACCGAACAGACTCGATAGGAAGTGGAATCAAATAAAAAAATTCTATCATATATACATTGTACGCAAACCATGTTCTATATTTAAACAGACAACTGACAAAATATGTCCTAGTATATAAGAGTTGCAAAAATTCCATACCCATTATAGCTTATTATTAACCTCATTTCTTATGATGAGATAATTATAATTAACATCATAGTTTTTACTTGTTTACCAACTCGTTTCCAAATTCTTGTGAAGTGAAGGGAGGGTTTGTAAAAAAATTTAATAGCAGCAGTAAAAAATGTGGTATTTTTTTCATAAAAGTGTTATACCATCAAATAATAGTACGATAAATACGAAATAGGATCGAACAAATATTTTCTTTACATTTGACAGTTGTAGGGAATTGATCCTATATGTTATTGCAGTAAATTCTGAATCATAAACATATATCTTGAGTATTTCAAAGCACCATTGCTTTTAAGTAGTGTTTCTCTAAAGAAGTTTTAAAACATGATGTAACATGATTAATTAAGCTTGTGAACAACAGGAACAAACAGGGTGGAACTCTGATTGGTTAACTGCCAGTGATGATTATTTTCTTCTAAGCAATGAAAGGTTATGTGAAACTTTGTCTGTAGTACTTAACATGATTAAAATTCATTCATGCAAAGTGTTTTCTTATTTGAAACGGATATAAAGTATGCGCATACCTTGACATATCTGTTGTGCATAATGCAATTCCTTATATAAGATATGTAGTGATTATAATACAATATACGTTTTATCAATTATATACCACATTAAGTGTAATGCATGTAGTAAAATAATATATGTAGCATTAAGAATGTAATTAAAAAAATCGAACGTAAAAAACAATTGTTCTTTACCTAGGGAAGAAATAAAAAAATTACCGAACTCCAAGGAAAATTCAAAAAGGAAGTTTCCTTATCGAATGGCAAAATCAGACGCTAAAATATATAAAAAAAACATTCACAAAAAAAACACGGAACTCCGAGGAAAATTTAAAACGGAAAGTTCCTTATCAAATTGCAAAATCGAAAGCTCAAACGAATGGATAACAACTGTCATATTCCTGACTTGATACAGGCATTTTCTTATGTAGAAAATGGTGGATTGAAACTGGTTTTATACATTTAGCTAGCTAAACCGCTCACTTGTATGACAGTCGCATTCAATTCCATCGTCAAATGGATATCAACTAACATTTCCTTTCGATGGTTCATACATTTTCTTATTTGTCACACACAATTCTATTATATTGACAATGTGTGAATTTAACAAACATTTAAAGGTACAAATCATAAAAATAGGAGTATTTACTATCATTTACTGCGGATAAAGTGAATGTAATGGATTCCGCTTAGAAACAAAATATCATCCAAATATGTTTTATACGTTCCATACCAATGTATAGCCTTTTTAAATAAGTAAAATAACAAAACAACGATCTGGCAAAATCAAAAGCTCAACACATCAAACGAATGGAAAACAACTAGTATATTCCTGAATTGATACAGGCATATACCTCTGCAGAAAATAATTGATTAAATTTGAATTTAAAGCTAGCCAAACGTCTAACTGGCAACGATTGAATATTTCCATGTTGTCCCTTTACAGCTAGCTAACCCGCTCAATTGAAACAATTAAAGAATTCAATCTTTACTCTTTTTTTTCAAACATATTTTTGTCTGTAAACAATTGATCCCATTGCAAGTACAAATGTATATTCACCGATTTACTCCTTACAATTTTACATTCATCACTGGACGATACGATAATCGTCATCATTTGACAATATAACGATGGTCATCATTGGACAATATGACGATGATTGTCAAATGCAAAGTATCATAGTTATTTCGTTTGCCCTTCCGAAGCACTTGTTAAAACAGTTGCTTATATTGACAGTTGTACATGGCAAAACCTTTAATATGATCAAAGTGTTTACTGCTCTTATATTCCCTTTTCTTAAGGTGGTACCCAACACTTTCACTAAAATTAATTTGGCTCGTTTAATTTTCATAAAATTTTGTCAAAGTATTTACTATGAGACTTTAATAAAAATATAAAAATTTAAAAAATTTTGAACCAACAGTTTTCTCAGAAAAAATACACTGGTTATATAGCAATTTGACAAACACCAATTTTGATCATTGAGAAGCTTAATATTCCTTTTACAACACAACGTAAATAAAACGTTTAGCTGACTTTACAGAGTTATCTCCCTGTAGTGTTATGTACCACCTTAAATTTGCATTCGCCTTCTCAGGGTTCTAATTGGGGTCGCTAACATTTTCCTTCAAGGGATTTGTTTTATCCCAGCTTTATACAAGATCAATATCTACACAAAAAGTTTTATATTATTGTTTCAACAAGCATTGGATTTAATATGAACAACAAATCTGTCCTCAGTAGCTATTATGCGTAGTGATAAAGGTTTTCTATACAAATAAAAATAAAATGAACATAGATGTTATAAAAAAAAACGATTTCGGACGCCAACCATGCATATATTCTAAATTATGCAACATCGAAGTTTACCCATTTTTTCATAGATTGGACGTTTCTCAAAGGACACATATTTGCAGAACCTGTCGGAATGTTGGATCCACAATGCTTTTCAACTTAGTACTTTGTTTGACCTTTTTCACTTTTTATTGAAGCGTCATTGATTAGTCTTTTATAGACGAAACGTTCCTCTGATGTAAAAAAAAAAACAACATGAAGACTGGAATGTATGATAAGTTTATTGATACTTATTCTTGAATGTAAATCGACCTTCTACTCCGATGCAAAATCCCTGTCTGTAATCAGATTCCAGATTTAAACAATGTAAGTAAATATGTATCACTGCAGTACCACCATAGGAAATAAAATCCAATCAACTGTCATTATAGATACATTTTAAAATTATTGTCATTTGTATTAAACATCAAGGATTACAATATTTGCAAGTACTATATAGTATTTTGACTCCATATTGAAAATTAACCTGTTTTATCCCTTTGCTTGATACAGCTGACATGCAATCGAATGTAGCTAGGAAAGCAGCAGCTATTGCTTTGACACCATTGCTCTAGAAAACAAAAAACAAAAATTAAAAGTGTGTTTTTATATTTTCTCTTAGAACGAGTTAGAATCTCTGATGTTATCGTTATTAGTAGGAAAATAAACTGTTACACATCTAGTAAAATAATTAATTCTCCATGGAGAATTTTTTGAACTTTTGCAACAAGTCGTCAGTAGAATGCAGCCTAGTAACGATGTAAATCCAAGCTATCAAGGGTACAATGAGATTATATGATTAGTGTTCACAGCAGTCAAATTGTTTATCTTATATATTTGTTATTTTCTGTACATTGCAATTTTCTCCAACAATATTATAACAAGTGGGTGTATAGGGCTTGCGGAATAATGCCCATTATAACAACCAACTAGGCATATAATGGGTGTGCATAAATAAAGGCAACAGTAGTATACCGCTGTTCGAAATTCATAAATCGACTGAGAAAAACATAAATCCATAAACTCTATATGAGATCACGTTGAACAAAAGAGCATTTAGATATTTAGTTCTTACTCTTCTTTTTTATTTATTTTATAAATCGATGTTTAACAAACCCCTGATGATGAATAAAATCTTCTTGTGACAATCAAGTAAACCAAAAACGTTCAGAAGCCGTTTTATTTATCTTACCTGTTTATCTCTTTTCTTGATTAATGAGTTTTCATCTATCGTTGTGAGATTGTACTTCAATTAAAAAGTAAAATCACAAAAATACTGAAATCAGAGGAAAATTCAAAAAAGATAGCCCATAATCAAACGGCAAAATTTGAAGAAAAAAATTGAAAACAATCATTTGTTAGACTTTATAAATAAAATGCAGTTTGATCGCAGGTATCAATGAATTTCATTTTCATCCCTATCAAATTTCTTTTTGTCATGTTTTTTTCATTTAAAGTTTAATTCTAGAAATAGTTGGCTCCTCAGAGGTGTACATCCTTAACAAAACTGTATAATTTTAAAGGTTGTGTTATTTGTCATCATAAAAATGTTTAAATTAAGGTACACTTATATCAAATAACTCTGCGTCCTGCATTGACCTATAGCCTTTGTAACAATCAAAGATAAGTCCGAAATATAACGACTGACATTATTTTAATATATGTTCATGTTTACTTTCAATTATCATTAAATCGACATTTGACAGTATATATATTACGGAATGTACATCAGCTGTTCCCTAAGATTATAACTCTTGATATTTACAAGGAATAACTTGAAACGTATAGTACTATTAAACGATCATGTCATGGTGACAACTTTGACATTCATTGAATGGGAATTGATAGAATAAAGCTAAGTAGCCAACACAAACACATGAAAAAAATCTCATTTATATAGTTTTTGTTTGACATTTAAAACTCCATATTACATACAAATATGTTCAGACATTTTATGAACTGTAGAAAATTTGCTTTATATGTATGTATGTCAAATATTCAAACATCCGATTATACCAGACGATATTTTTTATGTTAGGCAATTTTAGTATATTTTCATACAAGTGAAAGGTAAGCTAGCTATAAAACCATTTTTTACATAAGAAAAGGCCTGTACCAATTTGAATATGTCATTTGTTTAGGGACTTTCTGTGTTGAATTTTCCTCGCAGTACGGATATTTGTTATATTACTTCTTATATAAAAAAAAAATATGTTCAGACACTTTATGAACTGTACAAAATAATGCTGTATATGTATGTTTGTCAAAATATACAAACAATAAAGATCCAGATGATACTTTCAAGGTTATGCCATTTAAGGATGTTTTACTATTAACAGGCTCATTCGGCTCTTGCAATTTTCCCCTGCTGTAAGTGTCTCTGTCCTCAGTACCGTAAGATGTTAATTGAAACCTTGTTTGACATTAACTAGTCTGAAAAACGTAATTAAAAGTAATAACACTGATTAGGATTCTGTGCCGAGGTTCAATTTGATTGATGAATTATTTCTAAACACAATTTTTAACGGTACCACAAGAAAATGGGTAAATGTCATGAATGTGTTATTTTACTGGGAGGTAGAATCTAATTAAAAAAGTATTGTAACTAAGAAGTAAATACATGTATTACTTTAAAAAGTAAACACTTGACCATTTAAATATAAACACAAATCCCGTGAGTCTGCCACAATCACTTACTCGATGTTTTCGCCTGTCACAATCAGTAATTCGATACCGTCGATCTATCGTGTCGTATCGCATATCTCATTTCAAGACGATGTTATTTTAGGGAAATCATTTTATTTTAAATCAGTTCATTATAACTCATGTTAATTTAGTGA
The DNA here is from genome assembly GCF_965363235.1 of Mytilus galloprovincialis. NCBI lineage: Eukaryota > Metazoa > Mollusca > Bivalvia > Mytilida > Mytilidae > Mytilus > Mytilus galloprovincialis. Next base: position 1,646,126 of record NC_134846.1, on the reverse strand, counting down.
GACTGAGCAGAAATTGTTTCTTGAGTTTAAACAGTAGATATTTTTTCATGTATTGAGTCAATACAACAGTTGTCAGGATTTTTTTCATGAACGAAAATTTCACTTTTGGCAATTCGACCGACCGATAAATATCTGCTGTATACTATGGCAGAACAAATCACTTCATATGAATGGCAATTCGGAACAGAGTTCTTATTGTATCTATCGTAGTGATAACCGATAATAAGGTGTGTTCAATAACCGGTAAAAGAGAGTGTTTTTTATAACTATTGGAAATAGACATCAGTACTGAGTAATGAATGTCTTTTTGTTGTTGGGATATACAAGTACCCGGCCACCTCAACTCTGTGTTTTTGTTAGATGTATTTCTATGTGTATCCATCTGATGAGTTAAGCCTTTTTTAACTGATTTTTATAGTTCGATAGTTCGCTCTTATGTTGTACTGTTATACCACTGTCCCAGGTTAGTGAGGGTTGGGTTCCCCCTAATATGGTTAACCCAGCCACATTCTGAATGTATGTGCCTGTCCCAAGTCAGGAACCTGTAAATCAGTTGTTGTTGTTTGTAGATGTGTAACATATTTGTTTTTCATTTATTTGTGTACATACATATGGACGGTAGTTATCTCGTTTGAATTATTTTACATTTGTCATTTCGGAGCCTTTAATAGCTGACTATGTGGTATGGCCGGCCTTTGTTCATTGTTGCAGGCCGTATGGAGATCTAAAATTGTTAATTTTTGTGTTATTTGGTCTCTTGATGAGAGTTGTCTCATTGGCAATCATATTTCTTTTGTATATCCTATTGTTTCTGTCGTATGGATAACTGGTAATAAGATGTGTTCGATAGCCGAAAAGAGGGTGTGCACTTCGAAATATAGCAAATCAACAGTTTTAGTGTCAAACCATAAGTGTGTTATACTTTTATTGGTAAATATGTTAGCTTCACGTGTGTATGACTTAAGTTTTAGCAAGAGTTTCTTAATTGATTTATCAATTAGATTACACAATGGCGGATACAGAGGGTCCGCGGATTGGAACCACCATTTTTTTGGACGATCAATGCTTTTGAATTGGTACATGTGGTTGGAACCACCACCCCCGTTTTCATCCTGGGTTGGGACCTTCCCTCTTTTTAAAATGACCGGATCCACCCCTATTACAACACATTTAGATTCTTTGTTTTTAAAATTCTGAATCGACACATACACTTTGTCGGTTTAAACAACAAAGTAACAAGTGCTTATCTTGTTTATGCTCTTTGTTAGCGAAACTGAGTGTAATAGGTCATTAATTAGGACAATTGTGTATGTAAAATAAACTTCATATGTAAATATGAGTATGAAAGTTGTTCCGAGTTTTCCCAGGGTTTCGCCTTGTAATTAATTGTTTCCCATTATAAAATTGTGTCTATAAAATGTATCTTAACATTTTTGAGCAACATCTCTCTGTCTAGACTTAATATAACAAGTGACAGCATAGTTTTTTTTAAACACATTGATATATCGACCTAAGTTGATAGTTAATGTATCAAAATGGTTGCCTTCACTTAGTTTGGACATTAACTAAATGGTCATCTTGGTGAAATCACGTCAGAATTAAGCTAATATGCAAATGTGATACACAGAGATCATTAACGTTGACCAATAGTTTAAACAGATATTGTTTGTTCATATTTATTGTGATATTAAGGACAACGGTTACCGTAGAACAACATTATTGTGACTGGATAAAGAGCATTACAATATTTAGGAGGATAAGATCACAGTACATGAAAACGTATGAATATTTAAACAAAAACAGGTAAACAAAACAATAAACAGAATACATGAGAGTTCAGGAAAGCAAGCGCAACTTTCATTGACTATATTTCTTAGAAAATGCAATGACCAATGCAGAAATTCAAATTCAGACATTGTAAGTGACGATGCGAAATATATGTGTTAACTGACAGTTTGACCCATTATAATTAAGCGAGTGAAAAGCTAAACAAACATGTCGTGGGTACGTTCAACTTTTGACTCGAACAATCTGAAGTCCATCTACCAAACGGTATGTAAACTTTTTTTTAAAAGATGTTAGAAACACGTGACTGCGTTTCGAAATTGTATACGTTTTACCTACGTATCGCAAATCGAAGCGATGAATTTTAACCATTTTAATTTTGTAAATATTACTAATTATGAGACACAATCCTGAAATTTTGTATGTCCCATTTATGGGCATTATGCTTTCTGGTTTGTGCGTATGTTCGTCTGTCCATCTGTCCCGCTTCAATATTTTGATGAAGGTAGTTTCTGATGAAGTTGAAGTCCAATCGACTTGAAACTTAGTACACCTGTTTCCTATGATATGATCTTTCTAATTGTAATGCCAAATTAGTGTGTTGGCCCCAATTTCACGGTCCACTGAACATACAAAATGATATTGTTAGCATCCGTGTACTATGGACACATTCTTGTTTTAACTGAAATTTTTCAATTAGTTTGCCGAGCAAACTTTCCAAAAAAGATAATGTTACACCCTCCCTTACACCATCTGTATGTTGCCTGTATGGCTGTAACATGCAACTGAATTATGGAAAACATTTTTGCTTTTCAATTTTTCATCTTTCATGAATTTGTAAAACAGTGATCAAATGACACAAAAGTTATGTTAAAAATTCTCTTTAGAAGTCCAAATTCTGCTTGAGAATCAGAACTAATTATACATTTTACTTTTCAGGGAGTGGTCCAAATAGTTTAAAGTGTGAATATATAAAATATTTTACTGTTGATGACGAAAAGGAGGGACTTGCACCTACACAAGCAATTTTGTGTAAGTATTCGTACCATAATTATTATTTTTTTATACATCTGTACAGTCTTCACGTTGAACTGCTAAATCTACAGGCCCGCAGCTCAATTTTTGAAAATTTTTAGTTAGATTCTGTTGGCCTGTAGGTCTGATTTTTACAGGCCCGAGAGCAATTTTACCAGCCTAGGCTGCCTGGGCTGCCACTCGTCGTGAAGGCTGTCTGTATATCATTAACATTTTTATATCTGTTGTTTATTCGTAGTAAGTGTTTGTCATTTAAAGATAACTTGTTTTATCAGCACTAGTTTCCGAAGTGTAACAAGGCACTCAGTTGGAGAACTTTTGTCTCACCGATTGTTCAGCTCCTCTTCACAATCTGCTATTCCTCGACCTGTGGAATATTTAAATATGAAAAAAAAACACGTCCATGGATGCGATTATACAGTATATTATAGTATTGTTAGGTAAAGGATTTACGCTTTTCATTTTCTTATGAATAATCAGTATTACTGCATAGCAATATAATATTTCCCACAGAACGTAACCAACAGTTAGCGTGCAATAAATTCCAATACTGCACAAGTGCAATAATAGTCATCAAAAGTACTAGGATTATAATTTAGTACACCAGACGAGTGTTTTATGTTTTGCACTTGTGCACTATTGGTAAAACATAAAACTCATCAGTGACGCTTATATCAAAATATAAATAAATCCAAACAAGTACAAAGTTGAACAGCAGTGAGGATCCAAAATTCCAAAAAAGGTGTGCCAAATACAGCTACGGTAATCTATACCTGGGATAAGAAAATCCTTAGTTTATAATCTTCAAAATTCACGACGTTATCATCGACAAAACCTTAGTTTAAATAGTTTTTTACTTTCAAATATTATATTGCTATACAATAAAAGGGTTATTGCATGAATATTGGAGAATATTGTCCCTCGTAGAACATATATTGCACTCGGAAGCTCGTGTAATATAAAATTCTACTTATTATTTTGAATATAAGAGTGATATACCTTATTATTTTTATTTTGGTGTACGAATAATGAGAATACCCATAGTCTGAAAAGCCGAATTCGTCACTCTGGATGGCCATTGGGTGTCTTTGTGCAAAATATTGTATTTTTTAACTTACTTTATTCAACCCTAAATATTTCGATTGCCTTAATCTATTTTGCCTTTCTAAACTCTGTTTAAAAAGACAGCCATAAATTAGAGATCATGCGTTTTATATTTTCAGTAACTATGCGACGATCAACATGGTTTCCTTTAGCTAGTTTATTAATATTAACAATAGGAATCGTCATATGTTTCGTTGGACAGTGCAACACAAGGAGAAAACATCTAACATTTGTATGTGGAATATTATTTGTATTAGCAGGTATGTGTACTTATTACGGTTATAATAGTAAGTTTTGGTAATAGTCTCATTAATGAATTCCAATAGGAACAGACGGATTAGTTGACAGGGTAAAAATAAAATCACAAAAATACTGAACTCTGATGAAAATTCAAAACGGAAAGTCCCTAATCAAATGGCAAAATCAAATGATAAAACACATCAAACGAATGGATAACAACTGTCATATTCCTTACTTGGTACAGACATTTTCAAATGAATGTAGAAAATGGTGGATTAAACCTGCGATTGAACCTGGTCAGCGTCTCCCACAAAGTGATGCCACTCGCCATAGAAATAAACAACAATAACATTACTTTCTTTTACTATAGTTCATCCTACAACATTAAATTTAACAATAAAATTAGGTACGATGACTAACAGGGACAATTCATTTTTAATTATATTGAGCGTCACTGATGAGTCTTTTGTAGACGAAACTCGTGTCTGGCGTAATATACAACATTTAGTCCTGGTATCTATGATGAGTTTATTTATACGAAATTTAAAGCATCAGAAACGTTTTTCTGAGAAGAGATGGTGTCTAAAATGCTTTACAGTTAGAAACGTAAAAAGTATCGGTCTACTCAGGGTGAAAGTAAACATGGATTGCACTATGTTTTCTTAATATTTTTTTCAAACTTTATATGTATAAGCAGGAAGGTGTACTTATTGTTTCATATTCAAATCTTTAAATCTTTGGAAGGGCAGGATATCAGAGAATGCATTGAGCCATTATAAAGCGTGTCGTTGAAGAATAGAAAATAGGAAGATCAAAGAAAAAACAAATAACAACCAAACAAATTACTACTAGTAGGAAAGAATAGCGTTAGTCCAACCACATTCTGATAGTGAACTTATGTATTCCGGAAAAAAAGGTAATCAGGCGCGAGTCCAGGGTTTGATATATATTAGGGGCGTTACAAAGTATAACGAATATGAGAACCGCATTGTGACACACAATTTGCTGTAAATAGCTTGAATCCACGCATGGTAGCTACATTTTTTTACACTCGAAGAATCCATCGTATTTGTTTAAACAAGTAAAGATCTGACATGTAACAGGATATGACTCTAAACCAAGTGATCCACCTATGGCCTATATATTCTTATACTGCCACCCAGGTCATGATGACTTGAGTTAACATTTTTGAAAGTATTTTAAATTAATCTATAAGAAATCATTAGTTCTGTAGCTTCCCTGTAAGCAACGACTCTGTATTAAAGAAATGCAGATGGAAAATACAACCTATATGAAGTACATGTAATCATCAAATGGGATATACATGTATTTACTCCGTATGTAGGTGCTATGTGAAGGTTGCTTCTCAAAAACTTAAAATTCACAAATTGTGAACGAAGAAAATTAATTCTTAAGATGATTTGCCATTCTAATATGACGTGTTTCTTAAGCTTTGTAAAGAAACCATACTTTATTATCCAATAAAATTAGTTTGCACATGCGTATATTGACTACGGCAGAAAAATGAATTTCGTCAAATTGATATGCATTTAATGTATTTCCTTAAATTAAACCACTTTCAAACACTAAAATGATACACATTTTGTTACTTATACTTTTACAATGACAACAATGTGTTACAATTCGTAATTGACATATTTGACCTAGATACCGCATCGTTCATCATCATGTTGGCTGTTCTAACTTCAAAACCCCTCCCTCTGAAAAACACGTTTCATCTCTCCTTTTAAAAAGGCATGTCATTGTATAGAATAATTTCATTGAAACATATGTTCCGATGATAAAATATAAAATCAAGTATAGGTTATTATTACTGTTGTACTGAAATGACAAAATTGTTTCATATATATTTCTGATAAAATGGATTGACCCTAGCAGGGAATCGAACCCCATTCTCCTATAAAAAAAAAATAGGCGTAATTACCAATATACCACCAAGGTTTCCAATCCATTTTACAAATGCAACAAGATTGTCACCCAGTATTAATTTTAATCATCATGTAATACAGCATTTGAAATCGTCAGATGCACAAAGGCGTGCCCTTTGATCAACTTTACAAGGTGTAGCCACCGCAAGTATAAATGGATCTCTGTCAAAGGGCCCCTCCTTCCAAGTCTCAAATGTCAGCACAACTTTATCAAGGAATCCTCTATCAAATATAAACATATTTACCAATGCTACACTATTAACCGGCGAAATATTTACGATTAATTTAGTAAAATAAAGACCTACCCGATTCTCCTTGTGCGTCCACCGCCATTGACAACTGACTTGAAAATGTGCGTGTCAGAAATTGACCTCAAAGGAAAAGACTGTTGTAATATAAATTTTCTGTTATATTGTGACTCAAATATTGTTTTAGTTAGGCTGATAAATTAATTTGTTAATTTCTGTTTCAATTTTGAATTTTAGAAACCTACAACTTTGCGAAATTAAACTGGTTTGAACTAGTTGGATAAAAATCGACAGCGAGGTTGATGGAAGAGCCTACACGAAGATCGTACACTTATACACAGCGAACATAGAAATTACCGTAATTGTCCTAATCAGAATCGAAATAATTGATGCCAGCTATACTTTATTTTAGTTTTAACATGGGTAGGCATTATATTCGTGTTATTTTAGCCCTCGCTATCGCTCTGGCAAAAATAATCACGAATATAATGCCTACCCATGTTAAAACTGCAATAAAGTATAGCTGGCATCAATTATTTCTTAATTAACACTAACTTCCTAGTTTGTAACTAGTTTGCAATAACATGAGCAGCATGACGGCTGCCACATGTGGAGCAGTATTTGCTTATCCTTCTGGAGCACCTGATATCACAGCCAGTTTTAGGTGGGGTTCGTGTTGTTTAGTCTTTAGTTTTCTATTTTATGTCTTGTGTACTAATATTTGTCTGTTTGCCATTTTCATTTTAAGCCATGGCGTTGTCAGTTTATTTTCGATCTATGAGTTTGGCTGTCCCTCTGGTATCTTTCGTCCCTCTTCCTAAAAGGCAAATTATGAAAGTTACTTAGATGACTAGATTCCTGACTGCGGATATTCATGTTAACTTCTAGCTAGCAGTGCGGTCAGAAACATTTGAAGTACCACTTTCGTACTCAGGATAAAAATTTGGTCTTTCGAACATACATTTTATGCTCCGGGTACTGCTTGAATTTTATTGTTCGATTGTGTACATGAACATGATACAATAGATATCGACCATATAACTCTTGATGTTCAAAATTCCAATACAGAAATTGAGGTTTAAAAGTAATTTAATGTTTGTAACGATAAATAAATTAATCAGTATTATTCCAAATAAGACGAGTTAAATTTATCGTTAGTTAAGGAATAGGTTTTCATTATTTGTCTGCCGTTGGGTTTTGACTATACTGAAGTGTTTTTTTTTTGTTCTGTTTCATATAACAATGAAAAATGTTGCTACTTTTTCCTGTTTTAAAAACAGTTACCAATCCCACAGATCTTTATATAATGGGATAAGCATTATTTAGCAAATCTCATTTTAAGTCAATTGTTTCTTAGAATGATGAAATCTGACATGCCTGTAAATGTTGTTTATCCATTGACAATGCAACTAGTAAACCAATAAAATGATAAATAACAAAAACAATCATTCTATCACATAAAGATACGTAATTGCGTTTAAGTAGAATTGCTCAAGGAGTCGCTGGATGAAATGAAAACAAAACAAATTAAACAAATAACAGAAGAACAAAGCGTAAAACGTAGAAATGATTGGAAAATATGAATAAACATCAAAGTGACAACAGCAGAATTAACCGAATTAAAAAAAATATTTGTTTGGGTTTGGTGTACATTTTACGCGTTTAAGTTTTTATTATTTTTTTAAAGTAAGATATTGAAGGAGGATGGCACATATATTGAGTGGAGGGTGGTACATGTATATGGGTGTAAGGTGGCACATTAAATAGAGTGGCGCATGAAATGAGTAGAGGGTTACATAATATATTGATTGAAGTGTGGCATATGATATTGTATGAAGGGTGGCACATGGTATTAGTGAAGGGTAGCGCATGAAATGAGTGGAGGGTAACATAATATATTGATTGAAGTGTGGCATTTGATATTGTATGAAGGGTGGCACATGGTATTAGTGAAGGGTAGCACATGAAATGAGTGGAGGGTAACATAATATATTGATTGAAGTGTGGCATTTGATATTGAGTGAAGGGTGGTACATGATTTTAAATGGAGGGTGGCGCATGATATCAGGTGGAGAGTAGTACATAGTTTAAAGTGAAGAGTAATTAAAACTTGAAAATGGAATATGTATTGATTTGAGAGTGGCACATAATATGCACTAGTCTACAGTTATTGGAACTTGACTCTACAATGTAATTCTTTCACACAAGGCATATAAGACTCAGTTGTTGTATACTAACTATGTTCGATGGTAATACACTTGCAAATCGGGGTGCTCTATTGTCAAAATTGATAAAAAGAACTGAAAAAAAATAAGATGTTTAACAAAATCTGTTGTAACCAAGCCCCTGTGTTTCACTATGACGATATAAATACCTTATTCCAACTGGTAAACAAAATGTACCTATGTATTTTATACCGATTGGTTCACTGGAATATTTGGATATTGTTAGGTTTTAAATGATTATTAGGGCAAAGACAGTTGGTAAAGGAAAGACGACACAATGTGAGTGAGCACTGTGACAAATTAAATTATGACCTTCATGTTCGTGTCACTGTGAACACGGCCATATACCAAAATGGTCAATATTAATCATCCATGTAATTTGCTCTATGGGATATTTGCAGAATTTCAACTGAGGCAGTTATGTATGGGTTATTTTGATAAAAGTGTAAACTAAATTTAACTTTTGTATTTTTCAGGACTCTGCACACTAGTAGGAATTATTCTATATATAGGCAGTATAACAGAAGAAGTAGGAAATAAAGGGCCTCAAAACCCAATGGAAGATAAAAAGTTTATCTATAAATACGGATCATCATTTATGATGGCTGTATGTTCTTTTGGTTTGACTGAACTAGCAGGTGTATTTTCAGTATATTTATATATAACTAGATATAAACACTCACAACGAAAGAAAATGCAACAGATGTTGAAAGTAGAATGCAATGATAAAGGAAATAGATGGCGTCATAGACGCGCACCTAATCAAAATCGCGATAGATCACATTCTCGCGAGCGTTCGCGAGATGCGTCAATGAGTAGATCCGAAAGTTATTATACGTACACGCCTATATCAGATACAACGTCACACGAGCTATCAAATTATACATTTCCTAGAGAATGTTCACGAAACACTATTTCGACAACTGTAGACACACATTTACCACGTGACCACCACGACCATTTACCACGTGACCACCATGACCATTTACCACGTGACCACCATGACCATTTACCTATGCCTCCACCTCCTCCTGATCAAATATTAAGACGTACCACACCAGTATAATGTAATGATTTATTAGTTTTATTAATTTTATGAACGATGGAATCGACAGAGAGTTATTCATGGTGGATTAAATTTATATATAATATCAACAGTGATAAGGATTGTGTTCTCCGAGACTTGACGAGAATTCGGGAATTATGATATTTATGCAATGAATGAATTACGAAGATAGAATGTTTAGAAAAGAGGTAGTTTTGTGTTTATATAATGAAATCATATCAAACATATACAATGGTGACAAATTTATATCAAATTTAAATATCATTATTTTTGTTGTTTATGTGTTCAGCTTTGGTTCCAGTGATTTTGCATTGAAACACATCCCAATCCCTCTAAACGTTGTTGCGGAGAATATATATGTAATAATTCGTACACACTATATAATCCTATCGTATAATTATATAATATATATTGACAACTGATTGTTAATGGTTTGTTAAAAAATACCCTTAAGTTATATATTTAAAGAAAAATAATTAAATAATTGTGAATTTGACTTCTCAGATCAATAGAAGTCCGGTAACCGTTTTCAATCAAAATCTCGTAAGACGAGAATAATTTAGTATATTATGGCTTGTTATGAATCTTAGTGGTTAGTTTTATTGTATGATGGATCAAATTGATGATTTAAATCATAAAACATCTTTTGTATTTCAAATCTGTTCCAAAAATATGCATTTTGCAAGAGAACAAATATTATCTGTCTTAATCTGAAATATCAGAAACCTTTTAAAACTTCAGAATTTGTCGGCTTAAATCTATCAATGATTGATGGTTTCTCGTGGAAATGTCTTATAAATCAAATCTATGCACGATAACTATTCCTTCACAGCATAATTTATTCACAAATTTTTTTAAACACGGGCGATTTAGAACTTGGTATATTTAATAGATACTAGTCCTAAATAAAAGATATAATTAATTCATTCATAACTTATTGAATACTGGCGATTCAAAACTTGATATCTGTAATAAAAATATATCTTATGTTAAAGACTGCATGTTGACCTCTGATGTCTTTAGGCTATTTGTGATGCTGGTTGCTGTCTCATTGCCGTATACTCCTCATCTTAATTTATGAAATTAGGAAATAGAAATTCTACTATTATATTAAATAGATGGAGTTATAACGCAGAATTTGATAAATGAAGCTACTGTACAATATTACATGACGTAACGTGTAGGACACCAGCTGGATACAACCAGGAAGAAAGAGAGATAACTCTAGCATATAATACTAACTATCTTATTTGTTCAAAATTGCATAATTATACCGATGGCATAGTACATATTAATAACTCAACAATTTCTTAATTATGGCGGGAACAATTATTATTTCATAAGGGAGAAAGTAATAAAATTAGATAACATTCCTCATTAAGAAATTAAGTATCTGTTCTATCATCAGTACCAAAAGATATAATTGAAAGAAAACAGATGCTGATGTTACACCAAGGCGGAATAAATAATACCGTGTCGAAGGTTGTATTATACTTTCTGGTTAAAGATTAGTTTACAAACGGTACCAAATTTTATTATAAATTGACGATCTGTAACTTTCGTTGAAATTCGTGGAAGTACTAGTAGTTGATTTTTCGTTGTGATGCAGCAAGTAAAATGAACACAGAACAAGTTGTGCAACACAATCAGTATACATCGTTCACCTTTACATGTTTTACAAGTTTGTCATTTTTCATTTATTCGTATGTACAATCATTATGATAGATGAATACTTGTTTATATTTAAATGAATTAACCATTTTTGTAAGTACGCTACTTAATATAAAAAAAGTTTTGAAAATGTCCTCCTGTGTTTTAATCTATAGCCTAGTTTAATCTTCCAAAAAAGATGAGGTATGAGCGCTAATGAGACAACTCTCGATCCAAATGATAATTTCATAAAAGTAAACAAATTACGACCTTCAACACGGAGCCTTGGCTCACACCGAACAGCACGCGTTAAAGGGCCACAAAAACGACTAGTGTTAAACATTTCAAACAGGAAACCCAAAGCTTTAATCAATATGAAAAACGAAAAACGTAAAACACTTGTGAACCACATCATGATCATCAAACGACAACCACTGAATAATAGGTTCCTGACTAAGGACATGCGCAAATAAATGCAGCGGGTATAAACGTTTTAACAGGTGCCAACATTCGCCCTTACCTGAAGTAGTGGTGTAATATTACAATATATAAAGACACATTATAAAATAGCATTTGAATTTAGTAGTTCCATACGAACAGATGATTTTTATGAACAGCAATGTTGTGTGTATTCTACATCTTCGACTTGTCATAGTGAAGTTACTTCTAGGATAAATCATTCGACATTGAAAAGGATATAACAGCACAATTTTGTAGTTGGAATAGCGTAAAAATTATTAAAACAAATACAAATTTAAATCTGAATCACAAGACTAACTTAAAGCTTCAAATACCATAAACCATCTGCATGTAACATAATCTAACTTGGTAAGGTTAGAAAGGATGATTCCTTAGCTAAAGATCTCATTTTAAGAATCACGCAGTATACACATCAAACTGATTTGTTATAAAAACGTCATAAACTGGCCGATAAACGCATGACCTTGTACAATGCCAAACTAAAAATAATCAGGATCACCACATGGCCTTCAACAATGAGTAAAATCCTCATATAGTCCGCTATTAAATGTTCCGAAATGAAAAATTGTGAAATAGTTCAATGCGACGAAATTCAGATTAAAAAACGATTGATTTATAACAAAACAATTAACGAAAAACAAGTATAATAAACAGAAACAACGAAAACACTTGCATTTAGGCTTCTAAAAAAGGAAAGCACATAAAGTATGTGGCGCAAAAACTATGTTGGTGAGTAGACAAGATTTTCATAAATTACACCTTTATTTAGACTCAGCCTTAGGTAGGCTCTGGGCATTCCACCCCAATCAAGTTTTCTAATCTGATAATTTAGATCTTTTGGACATGTATATTGACAAATAACAGATACATGTATTGACTGAACATAACAACACTAAAAAAAAACGCATCAAAAACTCTTCCCATGCAATTTGAATTATGGAAAAGGGGATTGTTGTTTATTGAACAGAAATAAATGTTGTTGCAAGTAAAGAGCTATATATTGGCAAAACAAAACAATAACATTGTGAAGGGAAATGTGGAATGTGTCAAAGAGTACGACAAATCGACCAAAAAACAGTAAACAGCCGAAGGCCAGATATGGGTCTTCAATACAGCGAGAAAATACACCACCAGAGACATGCTGACTCCTAAACAAAAATGTGTACTAGTTGATAATGGACTTCACACTTAACTCCAAATATATAAATGAACACAAAATAAAAATCATACAAAGCAATAGGTTTTTAATTTTTTGAACTTTTTTTATAAGGATTTCCTATCCTATAAAAAGATATCATTAGCTGCATTTGGCAAGACCTGTCGGAATTTGGGGTCCTCAGTTCTTTTCCACTTCGTGTTTCAATTGGCGCGTAGCGTCACTGATGAGTCTTTTGAAGACGGAACGCACAGCTGGTATACAAATTTTAATCCTAGTATATTATGGATTTATTATTTATACGTTATAATCGAAAAGGTAGTATCAAAAAGTATTTCTTTTAAAAGTATGAAAAAGTATCAGGTAGTGAATATTTACACAGTCAGTGTCAAACAAATCCAAAATATACTGTCTTCCATGCATCGTTTAACATCCGTTAGTTCGATGTCTTTTGTCGTCATTTTATTTATATTAAAATCTATATAGACATTTAAAAGTACAAAGTGTGAATGTTTCATTGAGTTTGGTGTGTGAGCCAAATTATTGATGTGGGAGGTTATTAAAAAACAAACCTGTAGGATATATCAATCTGGATAGTATATTTTAACAGCAAGATGTGGAACAGAACTTACTCGTACAATTTTGAGACTGGTAAATCCGTGTATTTCCATACCTATGACTATGTCGTGTTTGGAATAACGTTAGGATTGTCTGCTTCTATTGGCCTTTTCTATGCCATAAAAGATCGGAAGAAGAAGAGCGAGAATGAGTTCCTCCTGGCTGGACGTAACATGTCTGTGTTTCCAGTAGCATTGTCTCTGATGTCCAGTTTTATATCAGCTGTAACATTGTTAGGAACACCAGCAGAGATGTACCGGTACAATACCATGTACTGGTTTATAGTGTTTGGGTTTCTGATCTCAGTTATTTTGTCGAATACCATTTATATTCCAGTTTTCTACAATCTTGGAATTACTAGTGTTTTTGAGGTAACTATGTTCATGTTGTATTTTATAATCAGAGTTCGGTTAGGGAGCTACCATTTGATTTTTATGGGGGGGAGGGGGGCTAGGATGATAAATTTTGTCCTGCATTTTTTTTTAGCTGTAATCTCTGTCCTACCTTTTTATTTTTCACTCTAGTCGGTCCTGCCTTTTTTTTTTAGTTTATCCTGATTTTTTTTACCTAAATTGTCGTTCTGACTTTTTTTTTTTGCAAGTGTCACATCCTGCCTTTTTTTTTTACTCAAAACTTCTGTCCTGCCTATTTTTTCAAATTTCATCCATAGTACGTGGATTGTTGATAGCTTTTTCTTTGAAACGTCGACCAGTTTGCTATTAGTCCAACGTGTATGAAACAAAACTATGCTAGGAGGGACGTTTGAAATATTCAGTTTGATTCGGTACACACTCAAACTAACGCTCCTAGTATAATTTATGTTAAATTTTTTTGGTTTGATTCGGTACAAATTTTACCACCGATCCCTCTCGTCCTTTCCGCTTACTAACTTACGGAAACACTATACGGATTAAGAAGTCACGGTGATGGCGTATATGATGGAGTATTGATATTTACGCTAACACACTGTAGAAGCGTATACAAATACAAGTGTTGTTGTTTACATATTAAGATAAGATAGTGTTTATCGAACCATGCCAAAATGGCCAAAATAAGTGTCGATATGAATACTTATGAACAGTTCAACAGCTATGAAGTTGTTTGCCCGAGGTTACTTATCATTATTTTACAATACTTGTTGTACTATACTGTCATGTATAAGTACAAAATGTAGACAGATAAATATAATCACGTGTTGCTTGTTTCTGAACATTTTTGCCACCATGTGGTTTACTAATGCGTAAGACATGTAAAATGTTTTTATTTAACAGTAAGAAATTGTTTACACTAACAGACAAAATTAGATTTGACATATATTTTTAAATACAGTTCAATTTTTTTAAAGGATTTTGTTTTCACATGTAAATTATCAGACAGGTATATTTTGCAAGCATATTAAAATGGTGAAGACTTTGACCTATAATGGTTTACTTTTACAAATTATGACTTGGATGGAGAGTTGTCTCATTGGCGCTCATCTTCTTATATCTATGTGTTGTACAACATTAGTTAGAATGATATTTTACTCACATGAATTTCAATATAATCATCATAATATCACAAGTCAACAGAAACCTTGGAATAATTCCGTCATTAAAACTAACAAAGTAATCCATTGCAAATGTAAATAAAACGCTTCTTCAGAAGATGGTGTACATTGCATTTTGGCGAAAGCTGAATTTTGGCAAAATGGAGGTGTTCATTGTTTATGTCCTTTTCGTGGGACTATTCTGTTTCTAATAAAAACGATTCATGTTAAAACATATGCACACATGTACATTTTATATGTAGAAGAAAACATACATTGCAACTCATCATGTCAATGATGTTTTACAGTATATTTATCTCAGATTTGGAACTTTGGTACGAGTTATTGCCTGTATCCTCTACATGATAATGATGGTAACTATAAATTGCCTTTTCACTCTTTTTCTAGATCTCAATTTACAACGTATTCATCATTGCAAACTTTCCAATTATAATGTTTTATGATTTGGAACAATATTCACACTAGCAATATTTGAAATGCAGGTTCTTGTGATTACTACGTCAACTTTGATTCCAACTAGTTATCTGCATAACGGATGCCGAATGTAATAGTTTAATTCTCTGTAACTATACATTTACAAATTTACAAAAAAATAAACATTGTTAATCTCAAAAGTAGTATACAAGTAAATGATAAAAACGCTGAATACCTGGTATTTCATTTTTTGTTGTTTTATTTCAGCTTATCTATATGGCAATAGTATTATACGGTCCATCTTTAGCTTTAAATGCAGGTATTGTTATTGTCTTGATATTAATTAGTTTATATAATTATACCCTACTTTAGCTTCCTTAAATCATACTCTTTCTTCCTTTGTATTAACAGAAATGATTAAAAGAACGTCGCTATTAAATGTCGCAACTCCCAGTGCAGTTAAACAAGATGGAATACAATTTGAGTGTGTATGTGTGGAGGGGGAGGGGTATACCTTGTATACACAAACATTAAAAAAAGGGGGGAAAATATTCTATATTTAATTTTTTTGTATGTCGAAAAATAAACCATCTTAGAGATAGGGTACTTGTCGAAAATTACCAGTGATGACACCAAATTTTTTTTGAAATATACCTCTGACTGTGAAGGAATTAATTTTGCTATTTGGCTATCTAGTTTCTCCAAAAGAAGGATTGAAACGAAATTATGTTAAACACTGTACATTTATTAGAAATAAGGGCTCTAAGCGCTTTAGTCGGCACTTCTAGATCTTTTTATTGCACAAATGAAAAAGAAAAAATAGGCAGTAAAAGTTTTTACCGTTTCGTAATTTCGGGGAATTGTGAAAAAAATAAAATTGTCGATAACTTATAACTTAATATAAACTTTGAAATGTGCCGGTTTATTTCATATTACCAACACTAACAGGACCAATCTGACTGCACTAAATGCGCATTTACAAAAAAAAAGTCTATTCAGTGGTAATCTGGCTCGAGACCAAATAATATGAAAAAGTGAATCTTTTACAGACTTGGAAGAGCTAATAAATCGCAAACGTTACAAGGTTAATCCAATTATCAGTGGAAGCAATATGAGCTATACTTGAAGGAAATGATTTCTTTGATTTAAAAAAAACGAGAATTTTTAAACAGCAAATTTTGGAAAACATAAATAGAAACATAAAGGTATGACTGCCAATGAGACAACTGTTCAAATAAAGTGGATGCAAGCAATAATAGGCAACACTATGGCCTTCATCAATGAAAAAAAACGTATCATATTAATTTCTGGAAATATAAATTCCCTCTGTAAAGTATTCTGCTCTCAATTTCAAATTAACATTTTCAGTAACCGGAATTAGCCTCTGGGGATCAATGATAGCAGTATGTGCGGTCTGTACACTGTATACAGCTTTGGTATGTTTTTTCAAATAGTATAACTAATATTTGTAAAAATAAACAGTAAATAAAAATAATGACATGGTAGGAATGGTATAACTACCAATGAGAAAACTATCCACCAGAGTTCAAATGACGCAGATGTTAAAAAATACAGATTATCTTATTACCATCAACAATGAGAAAGATACAAACCGTATAGTCGGCCATAAATGACACCAACACAATGTGAAACAATTTTAATTAGAAAACAAAAAGCCTAATTTATTAAAAAACAATTCATGGAAAACATTATTTATATGAACCATAACAACAACCTTATAGCCGACCCCTGACTTGGGACATGTACATTAAGAATTTAATTGGCGGGGTCAAACACTTTTGTAATCGTTAAATCTTATATTATTTTATTAATTTAAAGGTTTTACTTTGGCTATATTTATAGGGAGGTTGAGATCTCACAAAACATGTTTAACCCCGCCGCATCGTTATGCACCTGTCCAATTCCTGGCGTTGTGCTGTTTTTCCTTTTTGATTAGGTTGTTTTCCCTTTGAAATATTTCCCGTTTCCATTCTTATTATTTTTTATTTAAAGAGCTAATTGTGATTTATCCTTCCTTCCCTTAAAGTAAATTGTCTATTCAGAGCTACCTAACTTGATGTTAATTGTCTATTCAGAGGTACCTAACGTCATGTTAATTGTCTATTCAGAGTTACCTAACGTGATGTTAATTGTCTATTCAGAATTACCTAACGTGATGTTAATTGTCTATTCAGAGTTACCTAACGTGATGTTCTATGTGCATTCAACTATTATTAGAATTCAACCCCTCCGCATTTTTTCTCATGTCCCAAGTCAGCAGGCTCTGGCCTTTGTTAGTCTTGCTTTTAATTTTAGTTCATTTATATGATTAGGAGTTTAGTGTAACTTTCATTTGCATTGACCTTGTACACATTTTGTTTATGGCCATGTTAGCCCCCGGATGCGGTATTTTCTCGTTGTGTTGAGAACCATTTGAGGTCATCGTCTGTTTTCTGGCCTTTGGTCGGGTTGTTGTCTCTTTGACTTATTCTCCGTCTCCATTCTTACTTCACACACGCAAACAAATTGTCTCTGTCCATATTGCTTAACCAATAGAATAACTTGTACATTAAATTATTTAATGTACTAATTCCAGGGCGGCATGAAAGCTGTAGTATGGACTGATACTATACAAGTACTGATTATGTTTTCTGGAATGCTAATACTTCTGATATTCGGGTGCAAAAAGCTAGAAGGTTTAGATGTAGCATGGCGAGTTGCTGACGAAAATGATAGAATCAAGTTCTTCATGTAAGATTTGTATTTGTATGTACATTAAGGATGTTTGTTTGTCATGTTTTGGATTTTTTGTCAGATTTTCGAAATCCTCAGGTTTATCCATTTGAATGCCTTAAAAAATTGCACGAACTCCCATTTTTCAATTGATAAATCTTTTACATGTATAATTATAAGCCATTTGTTAAAGTCTTATAAAATCTTATTTTTTTTTAATAGTTTTTGAGAACATTATCTGTTCAGTGATAAAGCTATTAAAAATCAAGAGGGAGCATTTTCCCGCCAAAATTTAAATGGCCAATATCTCAAACACAAGCACATTGACCCCTATATTTATTTTGTTTTTTTACTTCCTCAATTAATCCCCTATCAATATATACTAGTGTTATGGAAAGCTTTTTATTTTGAAACTGAGCAGCGAACTTCCTTAAGAGCGCAAAAATGTATCGGAATATGAATGGTAAGAGAATCCCAAAATTCAAGATAGTAAGGTTCTTATTGTTTTGTTTAGAGATAATATTAAGAAAGCAAAAATCACTGCAATTAGTACAAATATATGAACGGGTTTATCAAACGAAAACGAAAAAAGTAAAACAAAAATCGAAAACAAGCCTGCTCTCTCTGCATTCTTATTTTTTTCTTTCAATAAAAAAAATCCTTAGAAATAATCTTTTTTATTAATGATATAAGGATAACTTAGGAAAAGAATATCAAGGAAAGGTAACAGGAACTCAAATTTTAATTTTTTATTGTTCAGTCCTTTTCCATTTCAATTCCGAAAACAATATTTATAGAAAAAAATCGCAATGTTTTATAGAACAACACTATTTAGTCTAGTTGGATTACAATAGGTAACACAAAAAGGACAGTATGTGTTTTTTTTTTTTTTTTATTTTCATGATAAAACCGAATATCTACCGAAACCGAACAAAATCCCAAAGATGTTCGGTTTAAACAGGTTTCACTGTATATATTTTCAGTTTGAATCCAGACCCGTCCGAGAGACATTCCGTTTGGAATATGATAGTTGGTGGTGGATTTATATGGACAGGTGTATATGGTATAAATCAAGCACAGGTGCAAAGGGCTGTTTCATTTTCCTCACTTTCAAAAGCTAAATTGTAAGTACTTTACATTGAACTATCCGCAAAGCTTAGTTGTTAAAAATGTGTTCCAGATACGGAGCCTGTTGATGATGAATTCAGTCAACAAGTAATGTTACAAATTGTGAATTGGATGGAGAGTTGTCTCCTTGGAACTCATACCACATCTTTTTTTATCTATATACCCTATCAAGTTAGGAGAGCTTTCAATATAACAATGAAGTCCTGTGATCCGTGTATAAGTAGATAGTACAATATATTTTGATATATAGATCAAATTAAAGGGTTACAAAAATTACTTACTCTGAAAACGCTTATTTTTAACCATAGGATGGAAAAAATAATGGGGTCAGTGAAGGAACTTAGTGCGAAACAGCATTGTTTGTAAACAAGGTAACGCGAATTTCCCAAAAATACCTCATGCACATATGTTTTGATTGTTGAAAAAGTAGGGCTTCTGACATTTGTACTTACGTGAATGATTTTTGGAATTTTATGATTTCTATGTGTGAACCAGGTTTAAATTTAATTCAAGGAAAAGGTTTGTATTGACGTCAATGAGAGATTTTGAACCGATTTTACCCTTACAATAACAATATATACAATCTGTTTTCATTCATACAAAACGGTTTCGTTTTTTCAATCTTTATTTACAGCGAAAACAATCGATATAGTATGGAAGAACAAAATATAACAACAAACACAAAGGGGAGGTATTAACTTTTTTGTTTGTTTTCATGTTTGTGTATACCCGATACTGCCTAACACATAATATTACCAATATATATTTTCAGATCATTATGGGTAAATTTGGTGTGTATCGTATCCATCCTGTCATTGGTCTGTCTTGTTGGAGTAGTTATGTTCGCTTATTATAGCACGTGTGATCCAGTGCTAGCAGGAATTGTGACAAAATCCGATCAGGTAGGTGTATTCCTCCCATACATTTGTTTAAAATTATATACAAAAAAAATCAAAAATACCGAAGTCCAGGGGATAATAAAAACGGAAAGTCCTTTAAAAAATAACAAAACTAAAAGCTCCAACACATCAAGCGAATGGCAAACAACTGTCATATCCCTGACTTGGTTGCTGCAGTTCCTAATGTAGAAAATGGGGATCAAACCTGGTTTTATCGCTAAACTCGACATGTATAATAGTCGCTTCTTGGCAACAATGTGTTAGCAAAACGAATAGATAGATAATAGGGCATAAACGTAAACAAAATGAGGTACATCAATACAATCATTGATCTTCGCTCAGGAAAAGTATACATTTAGATATATAAATGACAAAACTAAGATAGACGGTGATACTTTTTTGTATTAAAGCAGAACAAAATAGTAATTTCATATTTTTAACATGTATTTCAAGAATACCAAGAATGCAAATAAACTCATCATTGATACCTGGATTGAACTTTTTATATTTGCGACAGACATGCGTTTCAAACCTTTCAAATCAAAACAAAACACTCACAAAACAGTTCGTATACGCCCTGTGTAGTGCTGGCACGTAAGAAATGTTTACCAATGTCACGAGATGTTTCCGTCTAAGTTTTAGAATGACAGTATTTTAAAAGAATTAATCTGAAATTAATTTCAGTGTATTTTATTAAAATTATAATTATAATCAATTGAACTATTTTTTGTTTAATAAATATATACTTCTTGATTTGTAAATACTTTCTTACTCTCTCAATCTGAAATAAAGTCCTATCGGTTTTTCAATGAGTCGACCGACTAAACATATCAATGAATTTTATCAAACGGCAAAATTAAAAGCTCGAACACATCAAACCTATGGATACAACTGTCATATGCCTGACATCAATTTATTTTCCAATGCTGCATCCAGTTATAATGCCTGCCTGCTTTGTTTTACTTTTTTAATCAGTTGATACCTTTATTTGCTATGGACGTAGTAGGAGATTGGCATGGACTTCCCGGATTGGTAATATCGTGTATTTTCAGTGGAAGTTTAAGGTACGTCTTCATTAAAGAAATATACCAAAGGGACCATTCAAACTCATTAGTCGGAAATAAACTGACAATGTCATTGCATAAAATGAAAAAAGACACATCAATAGAAAACAACATATAAATAGAATAAAACACAAAACACAACACTTAAATAGAAAACTAAAGACTGAGCAACACTAACCCCACAAAAATTTGGTCGATCTCAGATGATCCGGAATGGTAAGCAAATCCTGCTCTACGTGTGGCACCCATTGTGTACCAATGGATACTCTAATTTTATAATCTTTAACTTAAGAAAAAACATATCAATTACGTTCAGTGTTGAATAACTTTATGTACTGATACATTTCTTCGGCGGAATAAAGATAGTTTCTATCCAACACTGTAAAGTTATCGGGTCGCATTTATTCCAAATTCCAAAGTTTAAATTTCCATTCTCTCTGTTTAAAATTTTTGCGGATCTGTTATCGCCTGTTGGTGACCTTCTGCTGCATGTCTGTTCTATGGTCGGGTAATTGTCTCTTTGACACATTCCCCATTTCCATTCTCAATTTTTTTTTTAATTAAGAAAAAACTAACATCAACTATTTTTGACAGATACATTTGCGCGGAAGAATCGGTACCACGAAAGAAGAGAACAGTAAAAAGTAAAATCACAAAAATACTGAACTTAGAGGAAAATCAATTCGGAAAGTCCATAATCACATAGCAAAATAAAATAACAAAACGCATCAAAAACGAATGGACAAGAACTGTCATATTCCTGACTTGGTACAGGCATTTTCAAATGTAGAAAATGGTGGATTAAACCTGGTTTTATAGCGCTAACCCTCTCACTTTGATGACAGTCTCATCAAATTCCGTTATATTTACATTGATGCGTTAACTAAACAGACACAATAAATAAAACAGTCAAAATATGGGTACATCAGTCGTCATCGTATAACTATTTTAAAAGGAACAATTTAACAGAACACAAAAACATCTATCTACAAACACATTCATTGATTTGTGTGTCTGACGTCAGAAAATTGTAAACGTCACATAGATT
Organism: Mytilus galloprovincialis; assembly: GCF_965363235.1. Lineage (NCBI taxonomy): Eukaryota > Metazoa > Mollusca > Bivalvia > Mytilida > Mytilidae > Mytilus > Mytilus galloprovincialis. The sequence continues at coordinate 1,623,735 of NC_134846.1, read as the reverse complement.
TGTCGTTCAATATGCATACAAACAATTTTAAAATTTACATAGGCAATGTTAGCATATGGGCGTTTTTCAATAAAAACGTATTTTCTTGTCCTAGCCACTTTAAAAAAAAATGTGTTTGATCTTTGCAAGTAATTTTTTGTGCAGTCAGTACATTGAATTAGATTTAACATTTTTAAGCAAAGAAACAGTTTATTTTTTTAGAGGGATTGATAAGATATTGACTCCTGAATGGTCCAAAACAACCAAAATGGCATGTCCCTAGACCGCCTGTTCAACATTTATACTCTAAAATATCGTAAACAAATGAAGAAATTAATGGTTTTTTACTTTACATAAGTTCTTTAATAATTCAAAAGTATGTTCAGAGCCAACATATTCTAATAAACAGCTTTCAATATAGGTTTTTTAATTTCAGAAGGTGTGTCCCTCACAAATTGTCCACTACGAAACGAAGTCATTAAAATTTGCCAATAAACAGTTTTATAAAATCAATGTAATTTTTGTTTGCAAGAGTTATAAACATTAGGGTCTTACAAAAGAAGTGATGCTTTTATAACGGCAATTAAATTGTTCGTAAGAAAAATTGAGCACATCAAATGCACCAGAGTGATACCGTATTTTTGATAATGTCCCCTACGAAACGGGTCAAATCTCCTTCAGTATCTGGTTTTAAAATTATGAAAAAAATATCAGTGTACAGCTTGATAAATGCTTTGATGAATACAATCAGTCTTGTTACTATTGCAATATAGGGATTGTGGGGAAAAAATAAAGCATGCGAATACGTCCCTTACGAAACGGTCCCCTACGAAACAAGTATGGGAGAGTGGACACTACCACTACCATGGAGTCTTTTTTTAATCTTTTTTAAATTATATTCGTGCAAAACAAATAACAAGGTTTAGTTTCATGTAATTTTTATTATGTTTTTATTAACATATAATAGGGTTGATGTCAACTACGAAACTTTTTGTCCACTACGAAACAGTTTTGTCCACTGCGAAACGCATCAAAATGTCCACTACGTAACATGAGTTGAACCTTCATATGTGAAGTACTGTCTAATCTTTATCGATAAAAATGATTTTCTAATTCAGAAAAAAATGATATTTTTCTAGTATTTAAAGTAAACAAACTGGAATGTCTATAGGAAACATTTAAAATTGCAAAAAATATGTGTGTTTAGAAGAAGTTTCGTAGGGGACAAAAGTCCCCTACGAAACAGTACACAAATTATGAAAATAATATCATTTTAAAGAATATTTAAGATTGCACTTTTTGTTTACAAACAGGTCTATTATAGAGGTATTCAAAATAACTCTTGAAATTAAATTTTAGACAAGTTGATTTTCCATTTTTTTTAGGTCTGAAATGTACGCTTTTATTGAAAAACGCCCATATAGGGTTAAAAAATCAAAAGTATGTAAGAATATATTTCAGAAATAGACCGAGATTGAAAATAGTCCAAAAGTTATATATAGAATTTATAAGAATCCACAAATAGTTAATTCCACTACGCGATTGACTGATTTTGACGTTTATGGTTCAACGTATTTTGTAATTCATAATAGAAATATATCATAATGACATAAAATAGAACAATTTCATACTGACGGGATCTTTTAAAGTACAGAGTCACGTTATCAGAACCAAAGAAATACAAAAAGTCGCATATATACAAAACACGCCACCAAAAAATGAAAGACAATACAAACACATTGACAAGATGTATAAGTACCGAGTACTTAAACAGTAAAAGTAATATTAATAATAGAACAAAGAACAAAGACAAATGAAAGAACTATAAAACACGTTGTTAAGATGATACGCATAATATATACATCATACTGCATAAGCTATTGCTAATTTAAATGTCACAATTAGTAATCTTACTGGTTTTAATAAAATTAGTTCCTACAACGTAGTGACTGAAATAAAAATTTGGTATTTTGAATAAAATTTCCTTTCGGATTGAAATTTAATGAACTATTTTGTTTTGTTTCAGCACTGTGTCGTCTGGTTTCAATGCAATATCTGCGATTATTTTAAAGGATTTTGTTCTTGTTTGTGCTCCAAATATGCCGACTGGAACAAGGACAATTATTTCTAAATTAATTGGTTGGTATTATTAGATTTTTACAATAATTGTGTTATAACGATCTATTTCTACTAAAGAAACGATATTCAATACTTGTAGACCAGAAGGTGATCTGATATTTTGTAGCTTGATATTTTGCTGAATTTTTAAAGTTTGCCTACACATCTTTGCAATGTTAATTTTTCAAAATAAAAAGAGGCAAATAGTGTCACTCATTCATATATAGTGTTTGTGGTGTATACCTCAATGTAGCATATGTTATCAGTATTGGTGGTGTTTATTTTTAGTTCTCCTAGCTGGTGGAGTCTGTCTCGCTGTTGCATATGTCATGTCACAATTAACGTCCTCCATATTAACGGTAATTATAATTAATGTTATTATCATTGAGTTAAATTTTTGTTTAGAACGAATCACATGTTCGACTGTATTTTCAAGTATAGACGGTGGTACCTAACACTACAGGGAGATAACTCTGTAAAATTAGCTAAACGTTGTGTTGTTAAGGGAATATAAAGCTTCTCAATGATCAAAATTAGTGTTTGTGAAACTGCTATATAACCAGTGTAAATTTTCTTATAAATTGGTTGGTTCAAATGTTTTAACATTTTTATATTTTTGTCAAAGGGTCAAAGTAAATGTTTTGTCAAATTTTTATGAAAATTAAACGAGCCAAATAAATTTTAGTCAAGGTGTTAGGTACCACCTTAATATGGCAGACAGAAAAAAAAAATCTAAAATCAATATTTTGTGACACAATAACAACCAAAGTAGAGAAATCCTGCTTTATTTCAGGCATATTTACAATAATAATATTACAATTATAGCCTTCAGATGCGTTCAATATTATGAAATAACGACATAAAGAAGTATATAGACATTGGGCTTAATCTTCAGTCGATATACTTCTTTCAGTTCAATATACCCTGATATCTACTCATAGAAAAGCTATGATGGTGTTTTGTCAATGTTAAAACCCTCAATTTTTTTGTTAATTATAATAAATAGGATTACTACCATTTTATGAAAGTATGAAACTAGAATATGTAAACAGTTTTAATAAAAACATCAAGATAAACAAAGAAAGCAACAAGATCAATTTCGATATATATACAAGAAAATAAAGCTTGTTGATATTTAGAGTGAGACAGCTATAATTAAAGATTAAAGATTATTTAATTGAGATATTTCAATGTTTTATATATAAAACGAAGATGTCGTATGATTGCCAATGAGACAAATCTCCACAATTACAACATTAATATAAAAGTACCACAAAATACTCGATTTTGATGTTGACTTGAAAAAGTCAGGAGATTGAACTAAAACTGTACTTCAAGCTACATTACACAGCACTGTAATTGAAATGGATTCTTTGAACACTTATTGTGAAGTTGTTTATATTTCCAGGCTACAATCACTATATATGGTCTTCTTGGCGGACCCTTACTTGGAGTTTTCACTCTTGGAATGTTATTTCCATGGGCCAATAAATGGGTAACTACAACTTAGCTGTACATCGGAACAATATTGAATATTGAGAAAGTGTGCAATGTACATTTAATATGTACATTGTAATATATGTCCACCGATCACACAAATAGTCAATCCTGAGACTGAGGCCTATCCGGGTGATACAATTGGGCCACCTTCTTTTCATAAAAGACAACGATTGACGATTTAACCAAAAACAGTTAACCTTTTTCGACTTGGGTATTTGTATGCCCCCGCTGAGGGGCACAACGTGTTACTTTTATCCGTCTGTCCGTCTGTCAGTCCGTCTATTGGCATCTACATACGTCACAAAATTGGTTTCCGTTCTTTGACATAAGTTTGTCTCAACTAAATGTAAAATATAAAACTTATACACAATGAATATTACCATAAAACACACAACAAGTTCTTGATAAATATCCCATTAAAATGTTATATTCTAGCAGGGGCATCATCTATGTGTCACATGAACACATTCTTCATTTAATTTTTTCTTTACTATATAAAACTTCTTACGTATGCAAGTATACTTATGTTTCCTTTGCTGTTTTAGTTTTAGGCTTGATTTGAAGTAGTCTTGATGAAGAGAAATCCAGAAAAGCACCTCCAATGCCCCTTTCTAAATTGTGTACGCTAGACGCGCTCACCAGTGACGCTCGAATTTATCGAACCTTATCCTAAATGAATAGACTGATATTGATGAAATTTCATATAATTGTAGAACAATAACTATGATGCAACTCAGTCTAATATATATGTTCAAAAGGAGATAATCAAGTTAGATTTCTTCATAATTACCACAAGTGGTTATAGTGTCTCGAAAACGCAACTCCTAAACCTCGAGGTGGGTGTGGTTACTATATATATATTAGGAGGTAGGGCTAAGCCGCTTGAATAGTTAACTTTCACAAGAGTGACAAATTTGAAATAAAAATATTCCGCTTGAGAAGTTAACTTTCACAAGAGTGACAAACTTGAATTAAAAATATGCCGCTTGAGAAGTTTACTTTCACAGAGTGACAAACGTGAATTAAAAATATGATAGGTTTGGTGACTATATTACCCTATTTGTCCCACTGTAGGATTACTGGTCAAAATTGTACCTCAATTTAAAGGTCATCCCTGATGATACCTTTATCACAATTCATTTGTTATTCAAGACCCCCAGAGCAGCAGTACAATTACAATTTAAATTAAAGTATACACATAATTGTGGTGATTTTTTTCATTGAACAATTCAAAATTACAATACAAGACAATGAAACTTAAACTATATAGAAGAAGGGAGACAACAAACACAGTATATTTTCTTAAATATAATGAGTGAGTGAACACAATCAGTACCGTTGTATAATTAGAAGAAGATAGTGGGGCTTCTCGTGCTTTATCACTTAATTTTGCTCTTCTAGTCTTTAACAAACTATCTTTTAACTTTATCATTTTGTAATAAACAAATGGATCTTCATTTGACATCAACCATACAAATTTTGATTGGTCATTTAGAGAATTTAAAATTAGTAGAGGATAACTCTAAAATGAAACTGGACCTTTCAGTATTAAGTGATCGACATTGAAGACAAAAATTGAATTCATCCTCAACAATGTCATCATTACATAATTTACAAAATCTTTTGTCTGGGGGTATTCCTTTATGTTATCCCTTTTCTATTTCAAGTTCATGGGCACTGATTCTAAATTTGGTTAACTCATTTATTGTTTTATAATTATTTAACTGTAAATATTTTCAAGGCCAATATTATTGTTTAATAATCTATTGGTTCTTAATTTATTTCATTGCCAGGTTTGTCCTTATTTAATTGGTTAAGCCAAATTTCATCATATTTAATTTGGAGTTTTTTTTAATGATAATTGAATTTATATGAGATTTGTGATTTAACAAATATTCTAAGGTTAAACTAAGATATTTTAATAATGAATAAATGCTTCCCCACCGATTGTCGTTTCATTTTTTAGATAAAATTTTGGACTTTAATACAAAAATGCTTGTTTAATGAGGGAGTTATATTGTTCTGAAAGTCTGACCCAAAATTTAGTCATATTAAGAATAACCTCGAGAGATTGGGGGTAGCGACCCAACTCACCCATCGCTGCTATGATAGTTGATCTTATAGGTACCTGAAAAGAATATTTACAAAAATTAACATGTAATTTTTCAATAACAAGATCTTTGCACATCTAAAAAAAAAACCAGTTATCTCCTTTTGATTGTAACTTATTTGGAGAGAATTGGCCCCCCATTTCTGAGCCATATAATAAAATTGGCTTCAGTATGTGGTCTAAAACATGTTAAAGTGTTTTAACATTAGGTTTAAAATTGGTAAAAAATCTGTTTAATTTTAAAAAAGGCTTTTAATGCTTTATTATAAAAATTTATCTAAACTTAGCATCTGTAAATAAGCCAGATACAGTGAATATAATTCCAAGATAATTATATTTTTTCTCATTATTAAAATAAGCTGACCATTAAATGTAAATTTTTCCTTTATATGCTCCCTGTGTTATTACAAATTAACACTTTGGTTTCTTTCTTATTCATTTCTAGTCCCCATTTATTACAACAATTCATTAAATTTTCTAAACAATTTTGTAAGATCTTGTAATCCCGATGAAATTTTCAGTTAGTGTGTTACTATTAGTTTTTACATATAAACATGTGTTTTTATACATATTTTTAATTACATTATAAAATAAATCGCTCAATCCGAGCTTCCTCAATCTAGAAAATAAGGCTTAATGCCAAACCTTGTCGAAGGTCTTTTTTAAAATAAATAAAACAGGTATAGTGGCGCTTATGTCCCTGGTTAGTGTATTTAACAATCAACGTTTTAGTACAAAAATGTGGTCACTAGTTCTTTTTCCATTACAAAATCCTATTTACTCTGGACCGATTATAATTCTTTTACTTATAAACTTTTCTAATCTACTATTCAGTATTTTTAAAAAGAGTTTTCCTATTCTACTACCTATCGTGATGCCCCTATTTGAGGGGTCATCTTTAGATCCGCCTTTATGTAATGGGACAATAAATCCTCAAGCCTTAGTCCTATTTGCTCTGGACCAACTATATTTATTTTAGTCTAAACTTTTCTAATATGTTATTGCGTATTTTTAAAGAAGAGTTTTCCTGCACACCAACCTATCGTGATACCCCTAAAATTTGATGGGTCATCTTTAGATCCGCCTTTATGTAATGGGATAATAAATCCTTTAGCCAATATTTCAGGAAATTTTCCTGCTGTTACAAAAAATTAATTTAATATGATTAAGTGAATCAATTAGTTCTTTAATTAAGAATTGAATGCTTCTTTTTGTAACTTCATTGGGGTGTAAAAGCGTTGACCGAAGTACATTTTGTATGAAGCGCGGAAGCGCTTCATACTAAAAATGTGCGCACGGTCAACGCTTTTACAACCCTATGAAGTTACAAAAAGAAGCATTCAATACTTATAATTACATTTTTTTTAGCAATGATCATGAAAACACGAATTGTATTATTGTTTTATTTAATTCACCTGTGCACTTTATTGTGGGACCACGTGTTATCATGAAAGAAAAGTTTTATTGAGCAATGCAATTGCTTACGGAATAACACGTGATGTGCAGTTAGCCAATCAGAATAAAGTATCATAATGAAACATACATCAAATGTAATTATTTACATGTAAGACATTTGAAATAAGCTTTTTAAAATAGTGTAACCATCAGAGTTTGATATATACATTAGATGTATCTCCCTTCGTAGTGTCATTACTGAGAGACTGTAGTAAGGCTTAATATTGGGTTAGATTGCTATCTCTCGTGTTGTCAAATTTTACAATAAGATCTTGACGGAACTTTTTATATTTATTTTTCCTAGTTTTTCTATAAAGTTTTAATAAAACTGAGGAAATTCCCTCTCACTATAGGGTCGTTACAGTGTAACCTGCATAATCCGACACCTAAGCATTCAGGTACCCTGCTTAATTCGAAAAGAATTTTTGGTCCCACAGTGTGTCGGATTAGACAAGTTATGCTTTATTATGTTTTCTAAAAAGTTTTTCCTCGTCATCTAATTGTTTACGCATTTTAATTAAAGAAAAATCAAACCACTTTAGTTGTTTCTTTTCCTTTTTAGTATTTGAATTTAAGGAGTTAGGGATTTTAGGTAATATTTGTTTTGAAGATTTATCTACTGCCTCTTATTAGCATATTATATTATTTAGTTTTAATGTCATATTTTGGGAATCAGAGTCATCTGACAAAAAGTTTGATATTTTTTCTAGCATATCATTAGAGATAAGAGCTGTTTGAAATTTTAATGCAGACTCATTATTCCAAATATATTTAGAGGGAGCTATCTGAGAGTATTCACTCTGAGCATATTGTACAGGAACTTTCATATCTATATTAAACATAACAGAGACCTGACTGTGATCAGAAAGATCAGCTAAAACGTCATGAACACTGCTCCCACGAGGATAATGGCAAGTTAATTATCCAATGCCGTTAAAAATTTGAAGCTCCCGTCTGCACACATATATCATTTAATAATTTCCAACGGGTAGATAAGTGCACGTCTTTACTATGACGGACTGATATATCATTATCTTGGTTGTAATTATCATATAAAGGGAGAAGATTATCTTGAGAATTATTATCTATAAAGTCAAGTTCACCAGTCCCAGTTCTTGCATTCAAGTACGTCTCCTGCTGATACAATTTACCCTGCATATGCAGGTTTGAGTGTATATGAATTTAGTGCGCTTATTATCCCCAATGTCTTGTCCCCTTCCTGGTTGTGTTTGTTATCATTTGAAAGCTTATATACTTTTTGTTCAGAGGAATAACAATTATTCTAATCAATGTTTACACAGACACGTTGAACAATATGCACATGACAATTGTTTCTACCTCAGGAATAGATAACATTAGCAGTATTTGGCAAAACTTTAAGGAATTTTTGGTCCTCAATGTTTTTCAACTTCGTACTTTATTTGACCTTTAAACAATTTTTTATTATTATTCGAGCGTCACTAATGAGTCTTTTGAAGACGAAAGGCGCGTCTGGCGTAAATATAAAATTTTAATCCTGTTTTCTATGATGATATTTTGTATATACATATAACTACTACCAATGGAAATCCTTACCCCGTGGATCAAAATTCCTGACTTGACAAACCAGGGTCGAAGAGGAGCGGTTAGAATGGAACTTTTGAATATAGCTAATATGCTAATGCAGAAGCCGATTTATGGGAGACAGCAGAGGGCCCCCTTCCTTTTTTGTTGGAAAAAAACGTTGATTTTTAAGGAAATCACTGAGGCATGACTGAAGCTGGTCCCCTCTAAGGCAGTCAGTGAGTCCCCACTTATGAACATTTCTTGATCCGCCACTGTAACGCATAAAATATGTCGATCATTGATAAAATATTATAGAACTGAAGAGTTGTATTGTCATTTTAGGGCGGATTGTTTGGACTACTTTCATCATTAGCGGTAAATTGCTGGATTGGTTTCGGTGCGTTCATAAATAAGGTAGTTGTCACACCGACGTCTCCAGTTACAACAGAAGGATGCCGGTTGAATCTCACAACTATTGAGACCATCTCTAATATAACAACTACTTCAATTCAAAAACAAGAAGAGTATGTAAATTATAACATCATTTTCAAAATTCTATGAAAAGAGGGGTAGTTGAGTTTTAAAAAAATCCAATAGTTATATATTTTGCAGCCAATATAACAAAAAAAAACACATTTCCTTAAAGTTCAGCATTTTTTTTTTATTGGATTATGTGTGATAATACAGACAAAGAAATGTAATTAAATAGATACTTTCGTCAGCATATCTTTGAGATACCATTTTTTAGCGGGAAAAATGTGTCTGAATTTTTTTTTATAAAATTTAATGGAAGGAGTAAAAGTTCAACTAAATTAGATATTCTTTTGAAATACAATGTAGTTAATTTCAAAAGTGTTATAAAGAACTGTACCGGTATGTAAGATGTTTTATTTTTAAGACAATGCATAAACGATCAAAAAGTTAACCCGAATGATTTAGTCGTTATATTCTGCTGCCTTATGATTGAGTGATAAACAAGTAGGTGAGATAGATTACGCTGAGGGACTGAATTATTCGAGTTATCAAAAAGCTGTTTGAAGTAACAAATATTTCAAGTTGGTACATGACAAACCTTTTTGAGAAGTTATCATGATCATTTACAATTTTATATACTGCAGCTACCTGATTATATACAAGATGTCTTACATCTGGTTCACTGGACTTGGATTGCTGGTGTGTGTGGTATTTGGACTCATCGTAAGCTTTATAACAGGTAAACGACAATAATAAGCAAATCGTAGTCTTCGCGGTCAGCCATATATATTATATACCGTGCAAACATACAATCGAGCCTGTTTGAATTTCACATACAGTTAGGTGCAATCTATCAAACTAAAATGTCCGACATAATTACAAGCTTAACAGAATTGTGTTACAGGTTCCTTTCATTAGATTTGACCGATCATAAATCCATTTTTTTCACGAATAGTACAAACTTCAAATTTTGATATCGAATATGATATATTAAATGATGAATATAGTTCTTCCTACTTGGTTGGTCTTGTTTTCCGAAACAGCATTGTCTAACTTTTCTATAATTCGACAACAAGTTGTTCGAAAACAATGACTCGGGATGCTCTTGGTACAAAGGTGATCAAATAACGAGTCAGTATGGCATACATATGTATATAGATTCTACATTGTACAACTGAATCAAGTGTAATACGATATTTCTCCACTCGATACACTTCAAAGTTTCTATTTGAAACTCAAAGCTTGGCGAGTTTTTAAAATATCTAAAATGTAACTTGCAAGCTAAATATAATAAAATTAACGGTACCAATTGTCTTGCACCAAATGTGCATTTCGACAATACATGTCTCTTCAGTGATGCTCTTGGCCAAAATATTTGAAATCCAAAGCTTATATAAAAGATGAAGAGCTATAATCCAAAAGGTCCAAAAAGTATAACCAAATCCGTGAAAGGAATCAGAGCTTTGCATGAGGAAGATACATTCCTTAATTTATAATAATTTCTATCATTTTGTAACAGCAAATTTTAATAACACAAAAAAGTACTGGCTACGGCTGGTGATACCAAGTGACGGAACATCATATTGCACAATATTCCGTAGTGGAATCTATTTCTCCAATGTTTGTTTGACATCATGAAGGATAATATTATCGTTTATTCAATGATTTACAAAAATGTTCTTGTTTAATATTATTATCAGTAATGATCGCCTCTTTTCGTGACGTCACGTCATGAAAAAGAGGTAGAAAAAACACACTTTGATTACAAAAAAAAAATTAACCGATTGGGATGCGTGTGAATTGGCTAAATTTAAAAAAAATAAAATATACTTTGGCAAATTTCTTATTTTAGTATTTATATTCCTGTTTCCTTCTGCTCCAAAATTGTGCGTCCTTTGCTGTTTAAGCTTCTGTTTGGTTACCAACAGTTGTCATTATAAATGAAATTTGTTTTTGTTCTCTTCTTATTGCATGGTGTATAAATATGTTGAGATAACAATTCTGTATTGTTAGAAATTTGCTGTTTTGATTTCAACAAGCATTACTAAAAGGTTTACGTTAAAGACACAGAAAATACCATTGAATACAGTGTTGTCTCTTTACGTATTACATATCTTTTGAATCGGCATAAATCTAGTCAAGTCATGCCCTTAAAAACTTACTGCTCTTCAGTCGGATTGTTGTCTCTTTAACATAATCCCAATTTACATTTTCAATTATATTACTAACTAAAAATAAAAGTTCTGCTTATATATTTTATCGCTATTTTGTGCATTTTTCCTTTGATCTTTTTTTGTGATGCTTCTCGCTTGAGATGGAAAAATTATCGGTAGAAACTAAGGAGGCTACATGGGCATTGGCGTTGCCAACGAAATTGACATGAAATTGACAACGTCGTCATAGGTAAAATAGGATAAACAGATTATCACTGGTCAACTCATCTCAACTCGATTGATTTTCTCACGTTCGCTGTACCAGCTCAAGCGAGAAAATCAATATCGTTGAGATGATCAACGATAATCTATAAATATATGAATAAAAAGCTGTGGTATGCGTTCAAATAAGACAAAATTCCATCCAAATCTCAATGTATAAAAAGTTAAGTCAGCAATGCTCTTCAACTTTGTACTTTTTTGGCTTTCTAATTAGTTTGATTTGAGCGTCACTGTTGAGTCTTATGTAGACAAAGCGCGTCTGTCATATTAAATTATAAGCCTGGTACCTTTGAGAACTATAAGCAATTATCGGTCAAAGTACGGAATACAACACGGAGTTCAGACTCACATCGAAAAGCAAGCTACAAAAGGCCCCTATAGATTATATGTCTTTTTGAGTTTTTAAATATTTAAAAGCAAACATGATTTTATTATTGACCTTCATAGGAGCAACAGACCCAAAGAAAATAAATCCTGGTTTGATTTGTCCTATATTTGATGAAGTTTTGCCATGCCTTCCTAAGAAAACCAGAAAGAGGCTACATTTTGGTGTTCGTCACGAAGATGTAAGTATTAAAGTTTCGGAAAAGCATCCTATGCTATTAATTAAAAAAATCAATTTCTTTTATTGTTAACTTACTGTAAATTAAACATTAATCTAATTCCAATCACTAAACATTTTCTAGGAATAACTGTTTTACTTTGAAAGGAATTTTTGGACTTCAGACTTATGGTTTAAACGCCAATGATCGTAGTATCGATTAAATGCCTGGTATTTTTAATAGGTTTCTTCAGAATATTGGATCTATGACACTTCTAATGAAATTGAACGGAAGGTAAATTAAAAAAAAAATCATGTTTATTTTTGAACGCTGCCAATAACTTTCAGTATTAAAATAAAGGCAACAGTAGTATACCGCTGTTCAAAACTCGTAAATCTATGGACAAAAAAAACAAAATCGGGGTAACAAACTAAAACTGAGGGAAACGCATTAAATATAAGAGGAGAACAACGACACAATATTAAAATGTAACACACACAGCAACGGACTTAGCATTAGACAAAATCTGATGAGAATAACCAATATAACATCAAAACCAAATACATGAATTTGGGATACACAAGTACCGTGACACGTCTTATAGTAATGTGAATTCACACTCAAATATAAGAGAAGAAAACAAACGACACAACGGAAACACAACCTAAAAATGTTACACACACAGTAACATGCTGATAAAAACGCTTTTATGAGATATATTTATTTTGTAGTTTGTAAAGTTTTCCAAAGATAATCCGAAAACAATAGAGATAGGAGGAGGGTATGATAGAACATTATACATAGCAGAAAACACAGATAAAATACCCCATGATGCAATCCGTGGTTTCCCGAAACATTTTGAAAATTCAGACTATAACACTAGACTTTGATTTGAGAATATGATTTTGTATCTATACTAATTTGTATCCTTATAAAAATTTTAAATCAAAACCACAATTTCCTGTTCATGCACATCAGAAGACCATATTTAATTTCAAGTTAGAAAAGATTTCACTATTCTGTATATACTGCATAAACAACCCATTATACATTGTATTTTGAACTTAAATTCAGCAGATTTATTTAATTTTTGGAAACATCAGGGTCGTGATCAATATCGTAGCATATGCGTAGCGGCTACGTAGCTGCTATTAATATATATATGTAGAAACTAGACTAGCTACACGTTCAATAGTCATAAATCTAAGTAGCCCTGTGTAGCCGAAACGATATAGAACGCAACCCTGAACAAACATTCTATCGACCGTGAAGTTTAGTGAAACGTATTTGAACTAATAAAATGGAAACCAAGACTACAAAAAGTGCAGTATGCAATACTAGCTGAAACCGAGCGGTGCATAAATGTAAAAATAAGAAGATATGATGAGAATTCCAATGAGACAACTATCCACAATTTCGATGATGTAAGTTATTATATGTAACCAACAATGAGATGAAACTAACCCTAAAGCCGGCTATAAAAGGACCGATCTGAATAATATGAATCAATTCAATTGAGAAAACTTTTATAAAAAACAAAATAAGAATTATGACAGACATGCCCCAACGGCGCCCACTGAACTACAGGTTCGTGACTTGGGACATGATCTTGAAGAACTTAAAGGGGTTAAACATGATTGAAGGCGCCAAATTGTTTTTCTAATAAAACAGTACAGTGTGTTATGATCGATCAAAATTGCTCATATTTAATAGAAAAAAAATATTTTCAAAACCTGGAATCTTGTATAATCATTATTTCACGTCTTTACGTTTTATTGTTTAATCATTGCTTTTGTATATTGTATAATATTGTGTTTTATGTCAAGCTTAAATTATGTGTTTGGCTTTTGGAAATAAAATACGTATACGGACATATGGAAATAATCAGCAGTAATTTAATCTAATTAAGTTTATAATAAAACTAATGCTAATAGTTGTATAATAAAAAAAAACTTTTTTTATGACTTTTAAAAATATATATAAAATAGCATATTAAGCAAAAATGAAATACAAGAATACGAAAAATTACGTCATCATGATAACACAATGGTCATGGCAGGATGTATAAATACCGAAGCCAACCAAAATGATATTACCAAAATTGACTTAACAGTAAAGATTAGAAATAAACAATGACAAGTAAGAAGAACATTATAACAAGTAATAAAGATGATAAACAACGTCGTTTCCTAGAATCTATATTTCAAGACCATGATGTAAAATTTGTGAAGTTGATACGGTATATTTATCAGCAAGATCTTGGTATACATCTTCTGATGAATTTGTTTTAGGAAAAAGGATAATACGTTTTTTTAACATTACCCTGTTTCATGATCAACTTTCCACTCAGACACTGGTACGTTTCAAAAATATTGAATAGCAGCAACAAACTACTGAATACCACGTTTGAGTTTGGAAGTTTGCATGATATATGCAGGTGAAGTTGGTATTATGTTGCTTAGGTAAGGTAAATTTCTAGTTTCAAAATTTGAATTTGTCGTAGATTCGGATACTGTAAGAACCGCCTATGTTAAATTCGATGTATACGTCTAACAAAAGAGGCTGACGGAGCCCTGTTTAGCTCTGATGAATATTTCTTTTTTGTTTTTCTTTGTTGGTATATTTGATTGGTTTTACAGTTGACTGCCAAAGCCAACATTTTGACATTTTTATTTTGTTGACACATTGTAATCAATATAATAGAATTTGATGCGAGTGTCATACAAGTGAGAGGTTAAGCTAGCTATTAAACCAGGTTTAGTACACCAAAATCTATGTAAGAAAATGCCTGTACCAAGTCAGGAATATGACAGTTGTTATCTAATCGTTTGATGTGTTAGAGCTTTTGATTATGTCACATGATTAGGGACATTCCGTTTTGAATTTTCCTTGGAGTTTGTTATATTTTACTTTTTAACGGAACCCAAAATGTTCGGATTGTTAATGAAATGAACATCATCAATGTATCTGAATGAGGTATTGAATTATCTGACTTCTTCGATCTTCATGTTTTAAATAAGTATCTTTCGTATGCAAATAGGCAACATAGTTCGTTTCCATAGGAATGCTGACAATTTGATGAGAAAGACTATCTTAAAATTCAACAAATATGTTGTCAATAAGAAACTCTAGCATACTGATCACTTGTTCCTCGTTGTAGCATGTTTTGCCTTTTTGTTCAGTATTAACAAAATATGTTGTCTGATATCTCAAAGGGGAAGTAATTCAAATAGTAAAAATAATTATAAAGGAATGTTAAAATAGTTGCAGTTTTAATTTGTAGCGAGTTAATAATTTCGATGTCATCATTTTTTTATTTATTTTTTTCAATTACAATTGAACTTTTTATATGAATTCAAGATTTCAGTTATGTTGACCTTTAATTTACATGTAACTATTTTGAAAAAGTACACAAACGTTCCAGACTGTACGCGTAGGGTCCACATACTGATAGGGTCTGGAACAAATACAGATAGTCCACCTTACAAGAACGTTTTAACGCACTGTCAAATATTATTTGGTCGATTGATTGATGTTCAACAATGGGAGCACACATGGGTTATGGCGAAAGAACATCTTTTTTTTTCTCCAGAAAGCACAATGTAAAGTGGTCCATAAATCCACAAAATAATTATATCGATGAATATAACACTGTGATTATATAAGAGTGTTACGGCCAGAAACCACAGAAAATATTACGTTCAATAGGTCACAATATCTATATCATAACAGGGGAAACAGAAAACTATAAAATTAAAAATAATTTCTTTTTAAATTGGAACACAAGTACTGCTTTATGCGTTAAGAAAAGTTCAGAATTGTCGTCATAACTACTTTAATTGCTACAATATCTATAAACTGTATATAATCTATCAACGTATTTTTGATTGACTAATTGTGGTTTCGAGGTTAATATTCTGGTTGCTGGTTCTTTTTTTTTTTTAAATATATTCATGTGGTTTCCTAATTTGTCGTTTGCGACACAAAACGATATCACATAGATCGTTTGGACATAAATACTGACAAATAACAGATTAAAAGATACTGGCTGAACATAATAACATGATGTTAAAAAAAACAGTGGAAATAAAAACTCTTCCCATGTAATTTGAAATATGGAAAACATGATTGTTGTTTATTGAACAAAAATAAATTCTGTTGTAAGTTCTATACTGGCTAACAGAAACTAAAAGTTATTTGTTGTGGTTGATGATGTCCTTTCAGCAAAATCATGAAAGTCACTAAAAAATCTGTATCAAGTCATGAACAGACAAATAAGATAGTCCAGTGTGTGGTTTTATCACCTTTATGGACTTTCCCTTTTAAAATTCACCTTTGAGTCCGGGAATTTTGTTACATCACTTTTTCCCACAATTGTATCTAAATTTTCGTCCACAGACTTGTACGACCATGTACGGCTGGAATAACATTTTGATGATATGACAATTTTTTTATAGAAAGTATATCATATATACTTTTAAATTTTAAAATTTCTACTTGGAGTCATCACCTTTACAATTTGAGAAGTTTTTGGAACTCTTGAACAAGGGAACGTTTGCAAATCTTTTCGCCCATTTTCACTTCCTCGTTTCATTTACGTTTCTCTCCCCTTAACCATACACAAGCTGTAGGAGATCAAATTGCAATTTAGACCTTGTTATGGAATAGTAAATACGCAAGCCACATCACAATAAAGTCATTAATTACCTATTTTGTCAAGTAACTGAGATATTTTTATCCGTAAGCAATAATCATGTAACTTTATGTATCATTTAAAGAGAATTATTAATACATATTTTTATTATTACAGATTAATGAAATAAAATTCACACGTTTATTGCGCGTTATGCAAAACAGTTTTATTGCGTTACATGGCAAAATAAGCTATCTGACGACTACGCGTTTAAAAAAAAGCTGATTATAAAAAAGTGGGACAAATATTTTAATATATTGGCAGTTGTATTTTATTTTCACTTTTCCAAGAAATCCTAAAATACAACCAGAAGACGATTGAGGTATGATGGCATGGATGTAACAGAAAACAAAAACAAACACAGATAAAAGGGGCGATAACTTTTTGCGCCAACTTTTTTGTGTAACCATTTACTGATGACACTTCCATTTTTCTTGTATTCTTTAGCAAGACCTAATTCTGTATTTTCCTTCACCAAGCCTGACCAAGATTAAATCTACATGTCTTAATAACGACGTCTGGAGAGAGGTTTCTTACTGTTTTGTGCATTCTACCTTCAAAATCTAGATGAACGGTGGTAATATTCAAGGTCAGATTAATCTGCTTGTTACTTTCACCAAGTAAGGAAAACATTTTCCTGTAACATGACACATCATAGAAAACTAAAGACTAAGCAACACGAACCCAACCAAAAATTGGGGGTAATCCCAGGTGCTCATGAAGAGTAAGCAAATCATGCTCCACATGTGGCACCCACTGTGTTGCTCATGTTATTAGAAACCCGGTAAATAGTCTAATTCGGTAGGTCACATAAATGATTAAACACCCAATGATGCAATCCCCGCTATCTGTAAACAGTATGAAATATCAGACTGCACCACTAAACGTTTAATTAATTCAAAAAACTATATTGTACACCTACAATATTTCTCAAAGTCAATTAGTGAAGGCCAAATTGATTTAATTGTTAAACATATCGGAACTATATATCAGAACATGTGACAGTACACTACCACAATATCCTGTATACATTGTAGAACATTATTGCCCTGAACATCAAAATTAACATTTACCTATGTTCTATTAAGACCCTTTCAAGAACCCACCACATTTTAAATTTTGTTATTTTCATTTTTGAGATTTAATTTCAGATAACGCATATCGTTGTAATCTATCTTGAATAAGATTGAAATTAAAGTACCTGTAAAAGTTCATTACAAGTTCATCAAAAAATCTGACATATAAATGGTCATAATGACCTTTCTCGATCGCTTGGATATCATTTCCTTAAAACATAATTGCTAATCGCTTTTGGTATGATGAAGAAATAAATTATCAATGAAAGTACATGTACAAAATGTACTATTCTCAATTTTGTACATGTACTTTCATTGCAGTTTATTTCTTCATCAGACAAAATGTGATTCGCTGACTGATTGTGCAGGTTGGTTGAAGTAGATAAACAGTAAACGCGTTGTTTTAAAAGATAGCAGTAGACGCTACCCGGAAACCATATGCACAGTCAATCTTGTTTGTGAGGTTTACCTCTACATATGTGAAAAACAAATTTGATATCAGCTTTATGTTTCAAAAAGTCATAAATGGTAACATATTCCGTAGAGATAAAATGATAAAAATGTCATCTGATCTTTATATAACATCAAATTAACATTTATTTTATAAACAGATTAGATAATAAAAAAAATTGAATATATGAATTTTATTATAAAACAATACGTATTTCTTATTCAAATGCGTAAATTGTATTCCGTTAAAAACATGATGGCGCTATAATAACACTAGTTTACATAATTTGAGTGGTATATCAAAGATAAACAGACAACGATATGGCAAAAAACGAATAGCGACGTGAATAAAATAATGTAAAATAAGAAAATGTGGCATGATTACCAATGAGACACCTTTTCACAAAAGACCAAATCACAAAGATATAGATATGTCAAAGAGACAACAACCCGACCATAGAACAGACAACAGCAGAAGGTCACCAACAGGTCTTCAATGCAGCGAGAAATTCCCGCACTCGGAGGCGTCCTTCAGCTAGCCCCTAAACGAATATATATACTAGTTCAGTGATAATGAATTCCATACTAAACTCCAAATTGTACACACGAAACTAAATTTAAAAATAATACAAGACAAGCAAAGGCCAGAGGCTCCTCATTTGTGACAGGCGCAAAAATGCGGCGGGGTTAAACATGTTAAACCGATATTGTTCTAATTATAAAAAAAAGACATATTAAAAGTGTTTGAAATGAATAGAACTGAAACCATTAAAATGCATCAGAACTTTTTGTCTCCTAGAAACACATTATCCATGTGATGCATCAATGTATATATATCTATATCTATATCTTACATCAATGTCAAAACGCGTATTTAAAAAAAATCGTAGCAGAGCGCAAAATGTTATTACTTTATTTATTTAAGGGCTTACGATACAGTTCCACGGTTAATTTTTAACAAAAATTTGCCTACAAGCTATTTTTCACCTAGACAATTTGTAATAAAAAATATACATTCATGGGTTAAAGATAAAGTGTGTATATCTATATCTTACATCAATGTCAAAACGCGTATTTAAAAAAAAATCGTTGCAAATAAGCAGAGCGCAAAATGTTATTACTTTATTTATTTAAGGGCTTACGCTACAGTTCCACGGTTAATTTTTAACAAAAATGTGTCTACAAGCTTTTTTTCACCTAGACAATTTGTAATAAAAAAAACATACATTCATGGGTAAAAGATAAAGTGTGTCAAGATCTAGACATTTACCTAAAATTTCGACTTTTTTGGATATGTCTTTCCTTTGGATAGACATACCTTACTTTTTTAGCATTTCAAAAGATAAAACGGCTGATTTTTGAGCATGCAAGTAATTGGAATATCTGCTTTAAATAAAACAAGTATGTTCTTACTGTGTGTAACATTTTGTTTTTGGAAATAATTCATTTTAATAAGGTTTCAAGAATTTAGCATGATAAAGAATGACGAAATGGACTAATGTAAACTCAGAAATTATTGCGTGCATTTATTACTACGATTTGGTCATTTTAACGTAAAATGAGATTTCAATTTTTGCGATATTGAGAAAAAAATCCAGCTAAATTCATAAAAAACAATTCAAAATGCGAGTTTAAATTATTGCGATTAACCCTGTCGCATTTTTCGCAATAATAAAAACATCGCAATAATTACTGAATTTACAGTAATCTAACAATTTTTTCAAAGTAATATTATAATATAAGTGTCTTTACGAAGATCTGTTTGTTTATTAGTGTCTCGCCTTCTATATGAATATTCCGACGAGGGACGTTTGCGCTTTTTCATAGGACATTTGCGCTTTTTATTTTGGACACTTACGCTTCAAATCATAGGACATTTGCGCTTTTTATTAAAGGACATTTGTGCTTTTTACATAGGACATTTGCGCTTTTGCAATATTTGACCTTAAAGAGTTAAACTCATATTTTTCTTTATGGGTTAAAAGTTTTAAATCATTTCGTAGCACATTTCATAGCACATTGAAATATGTTTTAAAGTTTATATACAGCTCAAACATGTCAAAATTAAAAAGACATAAAACATGTATAGTCATCACAGGTCAGTTTAGCTTAATAACGGAAGCCCAAGGAAAATTCAATGATCAAATTTAGCTCTTGTTGTTCTTACTGGTATTTCGCTCACATTTCAAATAAATAATCAAGTTATTTTTTTTCTCAATTCCAGACCGGGGTGCCTGTTCATCAATGTAACAAATCTTAATGTAATTCACCGACTGTTGTTCAATGATACTCTTCAAAAAGGTATTAAAAAAATAGCTACTGTTCATTATAGTTCGCATGGAAGGATTCTGGACAATTTGGCGTATCAATATAAATTAAATTTATTGACGTAATGATTACTTCTGAATAGAATTACAGGTAGGCTATAGGTAAAAAGCGCAAATGTCCGGTCAAATTAATACAGGTGAATCAAAATTTAAAGCACAAATGTCCATACTATTTGAAGCGCAAAATGTCCTATCGTTTTACAGGTAAAAAAGCACAATCGTCCTGTGCCCGAACATTCATGTTTTAAGAACATTAACTGCAGAGTGAATGTAATGTTAACTGGCAGAAAACTAAGTCCATTTGCCAGTAAAATAATAAGAAAAAAAGCTTATGTTTACAAAATTTTAATTCTGGTTACTATCTTATGATCATACACAATCTTCTGTCCATGTTTGGTAGAAATCCAGGGGTCTGTTGTTCAACTTGTGATTAAACTAATCATATGATTAATTTTAATCAGTCGTTAAAAGTTAATCGGATGATTAGTAAATGCAATGATTAAATTGCGTTGTTCAAGTTATTTTAATCATTGTATTTACTAATCATCCGATTAATTTTTAATCATATGATTAAATTTGGGTAGTTAGCAAGTGTTTCCCACAATGCATTGTAAATCAGGGCCTACAAAACTTCCTTTGATGCATTAAATTATAACATTCTTCTTTTAAACAGGTTTTGGGTGCCAATAATTATTGAATAAATATCTTATAACATGTTCATGTTTTTTCTTATGGAAACATAAAAATATTTTAGATATGTTTCCAGTTCAAAATGAAATATGCTTGATTGAAAAAATAATTTCAGTGAATGGACTGATTAAGTAATCTCAAATTACCTGGATCCATTCATAGATTTGATCCATTGTAAAGTGAAATTAATTTATGAAAGAGGGACGAAAGATACCAAAGGGACAGTCAAACTCAGAAATCGAAAATAAACTGACAACGCCATGGCCAAAAATGAAAAAGACAAACAGACAACAATAGCACACACAACATAGAAAACTGAAGAATAAGCAACACGAACCCCATCAAAAACTAGGGGTTATCTCAGGTGCTCCGGAACATGACCTGCATGTACGTGTCGCCACTGAAGACCACAACCATATAACAAATGGTCAATATAAATTATCCGTGTTATTTGCTCTATGAGATATTTGCATGCTCTTTATTTTTTAATATTGATGCAATTTATGATCATTTATACTTATCATTTCTTACTCGGACTAACCAGAGAAGCATCTATAGATGAGTTGGAAGTTAAAAAAAATCAAAGATATATTCTGTGATGATCTGGAAAAACAAGCACTAGTCACATAAACCATACATTGTTGTACCTCTCTCCCAATGGTGGTATAATACTTCTTTTGAAATATATCTGACACTCGAATATGAGATTTCCTAGATTCTTAATATTAACAGGTGCTTGTTTTTGTATATTGTGTCAGATAAAAAATATGAGACATTTTATTGACTCAGTCTCTTAATACCTAATCAGTAATATTAAACACTGATGGCAGTATATTTTCATTATAAATATTTGCAGTTGCGGATCCTAGGCCTAAGGGGGAGTCCGGGGGTTTGAATCCCCCTTTTATTTGACAATCAAAGTTTTTGAAAGGCGACGTGAGGTTTGAAACAACCCTTTTAATCTGGGCTACGTTGGAACCCCCCAAAATGGCTGGATCCACCAATGATTTGGATCCTCATAGCTCATAAGCTTTACTAAATGGGAAAACAATATACACTGTTTAAAAACTCCGTGTAAAGATAAAAATCGTAAGGTCCGAGATATACGGGGACGAATTCACCCATCATAATTTACCTGCGTAAACAGTTAGGACTAGGTCAAGGGCGCTACTGAAACTGAAAGTGCTAATATTTGAACTTCGAAAATGGGGAAATTAGCAAAGACTTGCTTTGAAAATTAATTATGGCCTGTACATTAATGCTATGGTAACATTATTTATTTATGAAAGCTGTTCGTCATAATTTGCTGAATGGTTCCGCACAATAACATGTGGCCCGTCTCAGCGTACGTTTAGTTTTTTTGCAATCAACACTGTCACTGAGCGGTAAAATACAAACGAAAAACAGCCGAAATGTGCAATTTCTCTCTGTTATCAAATGCCCATTGTATGAGTGCGTCCGATCCTTCGCCCCATCTTGTCAAATCTCTTTCCAATTTATGTTTCAACTCAACTCCTAGCAACTATATTGTGGTTTTTTTCAAATGTTAAGGTATTTTATGGCTGAAATCTCTTTCCCGGAGCTAAATATCTCTTAAAGGCCTCATATTTCGAGGATAAACTAATTTTTGCATTGATACAGCAGCCATCTTGGATGCTTTAATCATATGATTAAAATTTAATACACCTCAAAGAGGTGGATTAAGTTTAACGACAGTTTTAGCCTTTTTAACGCAGCGTTAAAATTAACGACAAGTTGAACAACACACTAATCATATGATTAATTTTAATCGAATGATTAAGAAATTTTAACGACGCGTTAGCCCTAACGACAAGTTGAACAACAGACCCCTGGAAAGTTTGAGAAAGTTATTTAAATTTTAAAAACTTTAACCACAGAGTGAATATGACGTTAACTGGCAGAAAACGTAAGTCCATTTATAAGTCAAATACGGATAAACAGATTTTTTTTTATAAAATATATTTTGGATACTATCTTATGATCATTAGCAAGCTTCTGTCCAAGTTTGGTAGAAATCCAGGATAGTTTAAGAAAGTTAGTTAAATTTTACAAAATTTAAACACAGAGTGAATGTAATGTTAACTGGCAGAAAACTAAGTCCATTTGCAAGTAGAATAAGAAGAAAAAAAGCTTTTGTTTACAAAATTTTAATTCTGGTTACTATCTTTTTATCACAAGCTTCTTTCCAAGTTTGATAGAAATCCAGGAAAGTTTGAGAAAGTCATTTAAATTTTAAAAACTTTAACCACAGAATGAATATAATGTTAGCTGGCAGAAAACTTATGTCCATTTATAAGTCAAATACGGATAAACAGATTTTTTTTTATAAAATATATTTTTGGATACTATCTTATGATCATTAACAAACTTCTATCCAAGTTTGGTAGAAATACAGGATAGTTTAAAAAAGTTATTAAAATTTTAAAAACCACAGAGCGAATATTTGTGGACGCCACCGCCGAGATCGACGACGCCGACGACGGAATGTAGGATCGCTATGTCTCGCATTTTCGACAAAAGTTGAAGGGTCGACAAAAAAGATATGTATTCGTGAATGATACAGTCACCTTTTTTTATTTGACAGAAGTGAAAATACTAGTATGTGGAGCATAATAAGGTGTCTAAATCCTCAAAAGATTCAGATATAGGTAAACAGAAACAGTAATAGACATTTTTCATAGAAGTCCAAAGAAGTGGTAAGATATGTGTGCATTGTAAATTCAAAATATAATTTACTTCATAAATTGAAGACTGGTGATCATGATGGAAGTTTTTAACGACCTTGGACGGTCGGTGAAGACGGGTAAAAATAATATTTGAAATAAAAGTTAATCAAGAAACTTTTGACATTGCTATAATGCGCGAGGTTTGGCTACCAATGAAACCAGGTTCAACCCACCATTTTTTTTTCTTAAAATGTCCTTACCAAGTCAGGAAAATGGTAGTTTTTATCTTGTACTTCGTTTCTGTGTGTGTTGCATTGTCTTTTGTTTTTTGTTGCACTTCGGTGTTTCCCTTGTTTCGTCGTTTTCCTCTTATAGTTCATGTATTTCCCTCGGTTTATGGTTTGTAACCCGGGTTTGTTTTCTCTCAATCGATTTATGACTTTTGAACAGCGGTATATTACTGTTGCTTTTATTTAGAAATAGTTCCATCAATTCCCTCTAGTTTTAATTTTGAATAATGTTTATTTTTTGTTATGATGTATTTGTGAAGAATGTGTAACACTTTACTTAAGGTTAATGTTTTACTTGAAAGTGCATATAGGCTATGCTATGTAGAGTGCATGTTTATAGAAAGGATCATCAAACTTGCATCATTATAACAAATGGCCGTCTCAAATGCATAAAATAAATGTCATTTTGTAGACTACCTACTTCTAAAACTGGTACAAAGTGCAGGTTATGTATGATACAGATATACTGACAGACATTAAAATGCTGTCATAAATTATTCATGCATTTAATTTCTCATTTACAAATATTAAAATTATAAAAAATACTTTTTAAGTTGATTTTTTTTGTTTAAATCTTCAATCGTGCGGTATCTTTTCATTTGACAATGTTTTCTAATTAATGTAAAAATACCTTTAATCAAACAGGAAAACAAGTTAAAATGATTAGCAGGGGTACCATTGAAGTAAAATATACAAATTTTAGGAACTATTATAAAGTTTACTCTTTAGATCGGCAAACTTTAAAAATTTTAAAGATATTTTTGGATTCGAGCGTCACTGATGAGTCTTCTTTAGACGAAACGCGCGTCTGGCGTAAATGATTTTTTTTGTCCTGGTATCTATGATGAGTTAATTTACGAAGCTGACAAAAAATTCAAATATGCCGTTTTCAAACGTTTATGAAAGCGGAATCGTGAAATGATATTTCGCTATCATCAAGTCGATAATGCCACTCTTTTGCATCTGCTTTCATGTACACTTCAATTTGACCTTTATATACAGCAGCAGATGAATTACACGTGGGCTCAGCATGCTTAGTTATTAATCAAAGAACAAACTGAAGTACTGAACATCAGATGACTGCAAGTTCTTGTGGAAGGTCACAAGCACTTGTCTCAGAAAAAAATCACATCGCTATACCTGAAAGTGAGGTTAATGTACAAATATATTTTTTTGAGATAAGTTCGTGGGTGGATGAGAAATAAATGACAAGGAATTCAACCTCATCGTTATAACTATTATATTGTAGTGATACAAATCAGTATACTCTGGTTTTATATTAATACTTGTATATTACAGTTACAAGTATATATAATGTTCATCCATTTGTATATCATTCTATTCAACTATATCAATAATAGTGTAGTGCAAGTGCATGATGGACACTCTCCTGTAATAATTCGATTTTTCTAATAGACTGCATTTGAGTAGGCATTCATATTTTCCCGCAAAACTTTCTATCTCCCGTACAGAGTAAGCAGTCCTTGAGAGAACGCAAAGACCAATAGCTCTGCATGGCAGATTAGAAACTTTCTATAGATAATCTTCCGCATGCGTCATCACACCTTTTCTGTACGTGTGCATAGATATTAAAGATTTTTTGCTTATATATATATTTCTAACCAAAAAACATTTTTATTCTCTTAATTGATGTTCTAAGAAAATATTTTTAGGAGTATCCAATGAAAAAATACATTTTTAACAAGCGATAAGGAATGTTATTTTGCACTCGATAATGACCACTTATCATGTTTATAGATCGGTTACAATCTCAAAACAAAAGTTACGTAATGGAAATCTAGGCGACAGCAATATACCGGAATGCCCTTACGGTCATCCGATATAAAAAAAAATATAACAATCCATAAAAAGATGGTACGATCTGTCTTTCAATTGAATCTGAGAAATATAAGCGTACTAAAATAGATCTCACCAGTGTTGGTTCAAGTTATGTGAAAAAATGGACAGACTTATCTTTAGTCCGAGTTGTCTTGATTCAATTTTCAAAAAAGCAAACAACTGACAATATTTTACAAGGGGAATCAATTCAGAATGGCGACAAATACCTATGTTCAAATTTATGAAAAAAGGGATTGTTCTCAAATCCAAAATCGTGCAACAATAATCTATTTAGAATAGCATATCTAACCTTGATTTCACCAAAATCCTAGTACAGAATGATATGAGAGGCCGATCATGTCAAAAACCCGATAAAGTAACGCGTTAAAATTTAACGCGATAAAATCACATTTAACGCGATAAATACAGTTTTAACGCGTTAAAACAAGATTTTAACGCGAAAAGAAATCAATATATTTAACGCGTTAAACTTTGCAATTATCAAGTTTGGGATTTATCCCGTAGATGAAAATAGATGTTTATCGCGATAAAATATCCGTCGCACTGGCCACATGTGTCATAATAAATCACATTAACGCGTTAAATACAACACAATAACGTTGCTACGATACATTATTTTAACGCGTCAAAACATCATTTAACGGGTTAAAATGTCATTTAAGGCGAAGTGTACGTAATTAAACTACACAATGGATTTTTAAAAAATTTTACATGTAGATTCTTCTTGTAAAAATAAATCGGAAAATAAAATAAAAAAAGGGGGTAACCGTTTTCGTTTTTGAGATACGAGCTGTTGAAGTTAACAGCATCATACACCAAAATTACAAAGGATATATAGGGAAAATCGTGAAATTCGGCAGGAATTGTTACATTTCCAAGATTTTCTATTATATTAGACAATCGATTTTTTTTTAAATTTATGAGACGATTCTAAAATGTCTGAGGAATCAATTGGTGCAAAGAAAGTCCTTAGCAACCGTGCTACTTTTCAAGCTATACCCTGTTAAAGTTGAATCTTGAGTGTAAAAAAACAAAAAACAGCGACAACGTTATTGACGTCGACGCAACAGTTGCGACGCTTCATATAGTTCTATACTTGTATGAAATATATTATATACCGTTTTCTTGGAGTTCGTGTTGCTCGGTCTTTAGTTCTTTATGTTATGTTTTGTGTACTATTGTATTGTATTTGTCTTTTATATTCGGGTGCGTGCGGAGATCGTCAAGCCAGAAAACGGTTGACATTTTCTTCATTATGAACTAGAACTATTTTCGACCTTGGTGCCATATTTTTGTTAAAATCTAAACACTGCGACGTGTTTTCAAAATCTTTGTTCCCATAAAACTTCATTTCATCAAGGTCTCTTCTCAGAATATCAGCCATCTGTCTGGCACAGGATAACAAATCAATATTTAAGTAAATTTAAGTTGTGTGGTAATTCTTAGTACATTTGGGTAAATTAATCTTATCTTTGTGCCGCATAAGCATCTCTATAATTCAACACATCCCTGAGCCACGACATTATATATTTTATGCATTGCATGCACTTCTTTTTATCACAATCCAGACCGGCTAGTAACCGTTGTATAACTTTACACGTCTGAAGACGAATATTTGCGTGAAACATTTTTGTATTATTTTTATTTCTTGAAATCAATCTGAAATCTACAACAGTCCTTTCCCGAAAGTCGGGCTGGACCTTTACTTTTATGTGCATTCGGGATTTACACAAACTGTAACCCGAATAATTCAGTCGTATTATTCAGCTAATGTACGAATGCTACATTTCTCGTGTGGGAGAAAATCGGACATGCAAAGGGCTTGAATTATTCGAGTTACTCAAATTGAAACTCGGGAATATATTTCTAGCTGTTCGGAATTCGCGGAAACAAATGATTGTTTTTCGGCATTACGGTATTGAATCAATATGAGAGATACCAATTTATTCTTTTAACAAATTCGAATACCAGTCAGTTTATAGGACTTCAGTGTGAAATAGGGGCGGTAATCCATTCATTTTATCTTATCAATTTGGAGGGGGGGGGGTCAACATTGATAGTCAAAAAGCCTTGAAATATTCGATAAAAACGTTGAATGTAAATTATATGAACTCCAAAGTCTCATATTATAAGACTAGTAAACCAAAGGCTTCTCAATTCTTGTATGATCATGAACTAGGTGAAAACCTAGAGCTGACCGAGTGCGAGATCCTCATGGATAATCATCGAGGTCGTTAAACACCCCTTGCAGTAAACTTGGGTTAAATTTAAAAAAAAATCGAAATGTAATTGTCTGAACACATTTCACCTCTCATTCCACTAAATATTAAATTGCAGTTACAAGTATTACAAAACTTCCCTGACCTCTTTTCTTTAATCATAATAGAGGGGGGAGGGACGGAGGGATCCAGATCTCGAAATCCCGGGCTTAAAAACACGACATCCTGAGGTCCTGAATTTTAAAAAAAATTAATTCCCGACTACCGGAAATTCGGAAATAGAATTCCCGGATCCCGAAAGTGTCAATCCCGAAATCTCGAGCTTAAAAACACCCGATCCCGGAGTTCCGATAAAGGTCCTACCCCCTCCCCCCGAAATTCTATATTCTATTCATTCATAAACTTAAATTGAGACTTGATACTTCAAAATTACATTCTAATTTTGAATGATGCACACATGCACAATAAAAGAAAACAGATCTCGCTATATACCTCTTCGAAATTGGAATTTGTGAAAGAAGAAATGACATGTTATATTTTATCTTACATGTGTACTTTCAATTTCAATATGGTTCTAAATTTAGAATTAGTTTTCCCATAAATTGCGGACGGAATAGAAGACACCTGTTTATTTTCTGCACATGTAGAAAAAGTTGAAAACTGGGAGTTGAATGACATAATTTTTACTTACTTTTAAGATAAATGTTAGAGAGAGACAACTTTTAAGTTACTGAATAATTTTTGGGGCCTAATTTGTTTATTTTTTGTTTGTTTTCCGTCTTTGTTCTTCCGACCTGTAACATGTGGAAGTGTTGCACTAGTAGTCAAATTATTCTCTTGGTATCGTCTGATTTCTTATATGAATATAAATCATGTCCTTAAATTTTCAATTGCACAAAATACGAACATTTCAACGTCTTTTTAATTAAACAATTAAATTCACACGTCTTTCATAAATTATTTGTAATCTATTATAAAACTTTACGTTGAGTACTGTGTTTTCTGTTCAAGACTACGGCTTTTTAAAACGATATTGTTGGGTCAATTCGGGTTTCATTTTAATTAATTTGATATCAATAGAAGAAAATTGTTACATGTTTATTTGTTTATTTGTTTATAATTTTGTTGTGAGGCGTTTTTTCTTTCTGTTGATATCATACACACGAAATGCCTTCTCCTACGCATCTAAAACAAAAAAAAAAGATTGTTTTTAAGTCAGGCTGCACACAGAACAACGTACAGAATGCTGTGATTTCTAATTGGAGTTATTTAGATAATTTTTATTAGGTTTAAGACAGCATAAGAGTGCTTGTTGGATTCATTATAGACCGCAGAAAGTAGTTTCTCATTCGCGTGTCCTTTCTTGGAGTAAGGGAGATAACTTGCGTAACTAACGACGAACGTTTTTAATCCCGTATTCCGCTAGAGGCGTGCAATTACGTACACTTCGCCTTAACGTGTTAAAATATCATTTAACGCGTTAAAACTTCATTTAACGCGTTAAAACTTCATTTAACGCGTTAAAACTTCATTTAACGCGTTAAAACATCGTTTAACGCGATAAAACATCGTTTCACACGATAAAGCATTGTTGGTTGGAGTTAAGGAATAATGTTGCTAACGAATACTATGATCTGTTCGCATTTTTTGGAGTAGCGTGTTGTCCTGGCCTTGCGGTCATAAAACTTTCGAGTCTGTTTTTTTGTACTCGTACTCAAAAATCAACTAATTAAAATGCTGGATTTCATGTTTCGAGCACGATTTTTGTGCTCCGAGCACTGAGCAAAGTTTTATGACTTTAACCCCAGGACATTTCAGACGAGGAGGATAATGAAGATATTACATTTCGTCTTCCTCTCACGATTAAACCATTCTCCTTAACAAACCAGATTTCAAAATACTGAAAACCATACCTGTTCTAATGTCCTATTTGTAACAGGTATCTTGAACAACATACTATCAAAAACAAGTGCTGCAAACAAATGAAAACATACCACCACAAACACAAGAAGATGACACCAATGAAGACGATAACAATTTAGCACACTCAGTAATGAATAACAGCCTTCACTGTATAGTCTTGGCTCACACTGAACAGCAAGGCACAAAGGGCCTTAAAAAGACAAGTGTAAAATCATTCAAACAGGAAAGCCAACGGTCTAATCTATAAAAACAAATGAAAACACTTATGAAGCACATCAAAAAACGACAACTACGGTACCAGGTACCTGACTTAGGACAGGTGCAAACAAATGCAGTGGGTTTAAACGTTTAAATAAGCACTAACACCTATCCAACTTGAAACAATAGTATGAAAGGCCGTTCATGTCAAAAACCCGATAGAGTAACGCGTTAACACTTAACGCGATAAAGTGACATTTAACGCGATAAATGTAGTTTAAACGCGTTAAAATAATTTTTAACGCGTTAATTGATAATTTAACGCGTTAAGCAATTCACTACAAAAAATGACAGAAAAACTTTCTACTTTCGCCTTAACTAAGTTTTAAGACGTCAGATTTTACTCGAAACCTAATAAATGAAATGGCCGGATGAGTCAAATCTTCGTCAATTAACGCGATAATGTTGATATTAGCAGCACATTACGTAGAAGCTTCATTAACGCGTTAAATGCAACTGTAATGCGTTAAAAGCAACTTTAACGCGTTAAAACCAACTTTAACGCGATAAAAGTAACTTTAACGCGTTAAAAGCAACTTTAACGCGTTAAAACCAACTTTTACGCGTAACATGCAACTTTTACGCGTAAAATGCAACTTTAACGCGTAAAATGCAACTTTAAACGCGTAAAATGCAACTTTTAACGCGTAAAATGCAACTTTTAACGCGTAAAATGCAACTTTAACGCGTTAAATGTTATTTTAACGCGTTTAATGCAACTTTAACACGTTAAATGTAACTGTAACGCGTTTAATGCAACTTTAACGCGTTAAATGCAACTTTAACGCGTTAAATGCAACTTTAACGCGTTAAATGCACTTTTAACGCGTAAAATGCAACTTTAACGCGTTTAATGCAACTTTAACACGTTAAAAGCAGCTTTAACACGTTAAATGCACTTTTAACGCGTAAAATGCAACTTTAACGCGTAAAATGCAACTTTAACGCGTTAAATGCAACTTTAACGCGTTAAAAGCAGCTTTAAAGCGTTAAATGCACTTTTAACGCGTAAAATGCAACTTTAACGCGTTAAATGCAACTTTAACGCGTTAAATGCAACTTTAACGCGTTAAATGTAACTGTAACGCGTTTAATGCAACTTTAACGCGTAAAATGCAACTTTAACGCGTTAAATGCAACTTTAACGCGTTAAAAGCAGCTTTAAAGCGTTAAATGCACTTTTAACGCGTAAAATGCAACTTTAACGCGTAAAATGCAACTTTAACGCGTTAAATGCAACTTTAACGCGTTAAATGCAACTTTAACGCGTTAAATGTAACTGTAACGCGTTTAATGCAACTTTAACGCGTTACATGCAACTTTAACGCGTAAAATGCAACTTTAACGCGTTAACTGCAACTTTAAAGCGTTTAATGCAACTTTAACGCGTTAAA
Organism: Mytilus galloprovincialis; assembly: GCF_965363235.1. NCBI lineage: Eukaryota > Metazoa > Mollusca > Bivalvia > Mytilida > Mytilidae > Mytilus > Mytilus galloprovincialis. The sequence goes on along the minus strand of NC_134846.1, from coordinate 1,591,710 downwards.
AGCAGCTTTAAAACGTTAAATGCACTTTTAAGGCGTTAAATGCACTTTTAACGCGTAAAATGCAACTTTAACGCGTACAATGCAAATTTAACGCGTAAAATGTAACTTTAACGCGTAAAATGCAACTTTAACGCGTTAAAAGCAGCTTTAAAGCGTTGAATGCACTTTTAACGCGTTAAATGCAACTTTAACGCGTTAAATGCAACTTTAACGCATTAAATGCAACTTTAACGCGTTAAATGCAACTTTAACGCGTTAAATGCAACTTTAACGCGTTAAATGCAACTTTAACGCGTTAAATGCAACTTTAACGCGTTAAATGCAACTTTAACGCGTTAAATGTAACTTTAACGCGTTAAATGCAATGTTAACGCGTTAAATGCAACTTTAACGCGTTAAATGTTATTTTAACACGTTAAAAACAACTTTAGTGCGTTAAACACTTCTTTAACGCGTTAAATGCATCTTTAACGCGTTAAATGCATCTTTAACGCGTAAACTGCAATTTTACAGCGTTAAAAGCTACTGTTACGTGTTTTAAGCAACGTTTGATTTAATTAAAGCTTACTTTTCATATGTATATATATATTGACTGATCATGCGAATTAAAAGGCTATTTAGATTTAAATTTGTCAACCTGTCTTTACGCTTCGTCTTGAATAAATTTTGTTTATATTTCAGGTTTTTCAGATACTTTACTTCGCCTTTTTGCATTAAGTGATGTCTGTATCTAACATTATGGTTTACCATAGGTAGTTTGACGTATACTTACATAAGTCTCTACACGTGAAGTTTTTTTTCTGCAGATGGTGAATACATGACATATCTTTACTATATCTATCGACCATGCCTCAGTTAAGCATTACAATCGGATATTGTTACACGGCTATCAGTCAGATAACCGAGGCTTTTTTATTTATTTTTTCATTCGAGCGTCATTGATGAGTCTTATGTAGACGAAACGTTCGTTTAGCGCAAATACAAAATTTCAATCCTGGTATCTATTATGAATTTATCAGCTAGCAATCGTGTGTGAACATATTTAAAACAAGAGGCCCTTAAGAGCGTGCATCGAACATCTAGTAAAGCATGCCCAATAATGTAATGAATCTGTGCCAAAAGTAAGAGGATTTGATATCCATTGAGGAAGGAGGATGTTATTCTTTATTTTTACTACTTACTAAGTCGGGTTTTTTTTTTCGCCGCGCAATCATTCATTTTCGACATGTTAACCTCTAAATACTGCGTTGTTTTGTAATATGGCATGTACGGAGACCAGATTATTTATCCCCCCCCTAAAATGGGCGCTATTATCAATGCCCTACCTGTAAAGGCTGAAAGACACTGTCTCTCTGTCCGTCCGTTATCAGTCCTGAATTTTGTTCAAGGTTATGATTTTCTTTCTGATATTGTTTGACTCTAACCCCATTGTTTTATTTTGTATTTACATTGAGTCATAGATCACATTTATTCGTTCAGTGTATCTTCATTAGTTTTTTTAATATGTCATTTGATTGAGTAAAACCATTTCAGTTGATATTTTAAAGTGTGTCTTTCTAAGTTGTGATATTACACTATTGTTTCAAGTTGGATAGGTGTTAGTGCTTATTTAAACGTTTAAACCCACTGCATTTGGGTGCACCTGTCCTAAGTCAGGTACCTGGTACCGTAGTTGTCGTTTTTTGATGTGCTTCATAAGTGTTTTCATTTGTTTTTATAGATTAGACCGTTGGCTTTCCTGTTTGAATGATTTTACACTTGTCTTTTTAAGGCCCTTTGTGCCTTGCTGTTCAGTGTGAGCCAAGACTATACAGTGAAGGCTGTTATTCATTACTGAGTGTGCTAAATTGTTATCGTCTTCATTGGTGTCATCTTCTTGTGTTTGTGGTGGTATGTTTTCATTTGTTTGCAGCACTTGTTTTTGATAGTATGTTGTTCAAGATACCTGTTACAAATAGGACATTAGAACAGGTATGGTTTTCAGTATTTTGAAATCTGGTTTGTTAAGGAGAATGGTTTAATCGTGAGAGGAAGACGAAATGTAATATCTTCATTATCCTCCTCGTCTGAAATGTCCTGGGGTTAAAGTCATAAAACTTTGCTCAGTGCTCGGAGCACAAAAATCGTGCTCGAAACATGAAATCCAGCATTTTAATTAGTTGATTTTTGAGTACGAGTACAAAAAAACAGACTCGAAAGTTTTATGACCGCAAGGCCAGGACAACACGCTACTCCAAAAAATGCGAACAGATCATAGTATTCGTTAGCAACATTATTCCTTAACTCCAACCAACAATGCTTTATCGTGTGAAACGATGTTTTATCGCGTTAAACGATGTTTTAACGCGTTAAATGAAGTTTTAACGCGTTAAATGAAGTTTTAACGCGTTTAAATGACATTTTAACCCGTTAAATGATGTTTTGACGCGTTAAAATAATGTATCGTAGCAACGTTATTGTGTTGTATTTAACGCGTTAATGTGATTTATTATGACACATGTGGCCAGTGCGACGGATATTTTATCGCGATAAACATCTATTTTCATCTACGGGATAAATCCCAAACTTGATAATTGCAAAGTTTAACGCGTTAAATATATTGATTTCTTTTCGCGTTAAAATCTTGTTTTAACGCGTTAAAACTGTATTTATCGCGTTAAATGTGATTTTATCGCGTTAAATTTTAACGCGTTACTTTATCGGGTTTTTGACATGATCGGCCTCTCATACAATAGTGTAATATCACAACTTAGAAAGACACACTTTAAAATATCAACTGAAATGGTTTTACTCAATCAAATGACATATTAAAAAAACTAATGAAGATACACTGAACGAATAAATGTGATCTATGACTCAATGTAAATACAAAATAAAACAATGGGGTTAGAGTCAAACAATATCAGAAAGAAAATCATAACCTTGAACAAAATTCAGGACTGATAACGGACGGACAGAGAGACAGTGTCTTTCAGCCTTTACAGGTAGGGCATTGATAATAGCGCCCATTTTAGGGGGGGGATAAATAATCTGGTCTCCGTACATGCCATATTACAAAACAACGCAGTATTTAGAGGTTAACATGTCGAAAATGAATGATTGCGCGGCGAAAAAAAAAACCCGACTTAGTAAGTAGTAAAAATAAAGAATAACATCCTCCTTCCTCAATGGATATCAAATCCTCTTACTTTTGGCACAGATTCATTACATTATTGGGCATGCTTTACTAGATGTTCGATGCACGCTCTTAAGGGCCTCTTGTTTTAAATATGTTCACACACGATTGCTAGCTGATAAATTCATAATAGATACCAGGATTGAAATTTTGTATTTGCGCTAAACGAACGTTTCGTCTACATAAGACTCATCAATGACGCTCGAATGAAAAAATAAATAAAAAAGCCTCGGTTATCTGACTGATAGCCGTGTAACAATATCCGATTGTAATGCTTAACTGAGGCATGGTCGATAGATATAGTAAAGATATGTCATGTATTCACCATCTGCAGAAAAAAAACTTCACGTGTAGAGACTTATGTAAGTATACGTCAAACTACCTATGGTAAACCATAATGTTAGATACAGACATCACTTAATGCAAAAAGGCGAAGTAAAGTATCTGAAAAACCTGAAATATAAACAAAATTTATTCAAGACGAAGCGTAAAGACAGGTTGACAAATTTAAATCTAAATAGCCTTTTAATTCGCATGATCAGTCAATATATATATACATATGAAAAGTAAGCTTTAATTAAATCAAACGTTGCTTAAAACACGTAACAGTAGCTTTTAACGCTGTAAAATTGCAGTTTACGCGTTAAAGATGCATTTAACGCGTTAAAGATGCATTTAACGCGTTAAAGAAGTGTTTAACGCACTAAAGTTGTTTTTAACGTGTTAAAATAACATTTAACGCGTTAAAGTTGCATTTAACGCGTTAACATTGCATTTAACGCGTTAAAGTTACATTTAACGCGTTAAAGTTGCATTTAACGCGTTAAAGTTGCATTTAACGCGTTAAAGTTGCATTTAACGCGTTAAAGTTGCATTTAACGCGTTAAAGTTGCATTTAACGCGTTAAAGTTGCATTTAATGCGTTAAAGTTGCATTTAACGCGTTAAAGTTGCATTTAACGCGTTAAAAGTGCATTCAACGCTTTAAAGCTGCTTTTAACGCGTTAAAGTTGCATTTTACGCGTTAAAGTTACATTTTACGCGTTAAATTTGCATTGTACGCGTTAAAGTTGCATTTTACGCGTTAAAAGTGCATTTAACGCCTTAAAAGTGCATTTAACGTTTTAAAGCTGCTTTTAACGCGTTAAAGTTGCATTAAACGCTTTAAAGTTGCAGTTAACGCGTTAAAGTTGCATTTTACGCGTTAAAGTTGCATGTAACGCGTTAAAGTTGCATTAAACGCGTTACAGTTACATTTAACGCGTTAAAGTTGCATTTAACGCGTTAAAGTTGCATTTAACGCGTTAAAGTTGCATTTTACGCGTTAAAAGTGCATTTAACGCTTTAAAGCTGCTTTTAACGCGTTAAAGTTGCATTTAACGCGTTAAAGTTGCATTTTACGCGTTAAAGTTGCATTAAACGCGTTACAGTTACATTTAACGCGTTAAAGTTGCATTTAACGCGTTAAAGTTGCATTTAACGCGTTAAAGTTGCATTTTACGCGTTAAAAGTGCATTTAACGCTTTAAAGCTGCTTTTAACGCGTTAAAGTTGCATTTAACGCGTTAAAGTTGCATTTTACGCGTTAAAGTTGCATTTTACGCGTTAAAAGTGCATTTAACGTGTTAAAGCTGCTTTTAACGTGTTAAAGTTGCATTAAACGCGTTAAAGTTGCATTTTACGCGTTAAAAGTGCATTTAACGCGTTAAAGTTGCATTTAACGCGTTAAAGTTGCATTTAACGCGTTAAAGTTGCATTAAACGCGTTACAGTTACATTTAACGTGTTAAAGTTGCATTAAACGCGTTAAAATAACATTTAACGCGTTAAAGTTGCATTTTACGCGTTAAAAGTTGCATTTTACGCGTTAAAAGTTGCATTTTACGCGTTTAAAGTTGCATTTTACGCGTTAAAGTTGCATTTTACGCGTAAAAGTTGCATGTTACGCGTAAAAGTTGGTTTTAACGCGTTAAAGTTGCTTTTAACGGGTTAAAGTTACTTTTATCGCGTTAAAGTTGGTTTTAACGCGTTAAAGTTGCTTTTAACGCATTACAGTTGCATTTAACGCGTTAATGAAGCTTCTACGTAATGTGCTGCTAATATCAACATTATCGCGTTAATTGACGAAGATTTGACTCATCCGGCCATTTCATTTATTAGGTTTCGAGTAAAATCTGACGTCTTAAAACTTAGTTAAGGCGAAAGTAGAAAGTTTTTCTGTCATTTTTTGTAGTGAATTGCTTAACGCGTTAAATTATCAATTAACGCGTTAAAAATTATTTTAACGCGTTTAAACTACATTTATCGCGTTAAATGTCACTTTATCGCGTTAAGTGTTAACGCGTTACTCTATCGGGTTTTTGACATGAACGGCCTTTCATAGAATGATGTTTCGATGTATTTTATTATTCAACTTATTCTAAGTTCAGTATTTTTGTGATTTTACTTTTTTTATAAACATGAAATAAAACTTTTTGTTTTGCAAAATATGCATCTTACAATTAGCTGTAAACACAATCGCGTATGTTGAAATGGGCAAATATTTTGATAACTTTTTTTCGCTCAGTTGTATTTAATTTTATCTTGTTAAGTTTTGCCCTCAAATACAGATTGAGAAAAAACGAGATGTTTAGACGTTGTGTGTAACGAATAACACATATAAAATATCAAATAATTCAAATCCTGCTTTCTTTAAACACTTTAAAATACAAAACAGCAGAACTTTTCTTCAAATTAATAAACGAAATATTGTGCAACCATTTTATTTTCTTATAGTCAGAAAAAATAGCGATTTAATTGTTAAATATATCGGAATTATATATCATAGTGTGTGACAGTACAATACCACAATTTCCTGTTCCCATTCATAGTAGAAAATCATTAATTATTTCACATTTGAATAGATTGTGATCTGGACAATAACATTTCTTTATATCATATCAAGTCTTGATCAACAATCCTTTTCAATTGTATTTCTCAGTTTCAATTTTGAGATTGAATGTGAAGATTAAACTTTTGGCTAAAAGCAATCCTAAATGAGATAATATTATACTCATTAAAACTATCAAGATGTATTTAAAATTTAAAAACCTGAAAGGTCAAGACAAGTTCATCACATATACATTAATCGCTCACCTTTACAGGTGTTATCCATTCGTTTGATGTGTTCGACCTTTTGATTTTGTCATTTGATTAGGAACTTTCCGTTTTTAATTTTCCTCGGAGTTCAAGTTTTTTGTGATTTTACTTTTCACCTAGCAATATTGTTGAATTGTTGATTGTGATCATCTTCGTTAAATAAAGCTTTGGACTCTATCTCATGGCGTCTGTGTACCTTTGATAACTATTATCACTACTCAATTCCCTTTCTAAAGTTGCCCAAAACAGTTCCGCTATTGATTCAAATTACACTTCGTACTTAAAAAATGACATTGTTAATCACAAGTCTTTCAAAAATTAGGAAAAGAGTAGTTTTAAATGTATAATTCGCTGTTAAAGGTTTCGTTGCCATCAAATATTATCGATATAAGTTGTACCATAACTTTTGATTTTTCAACCCTGTATACCATGTAAATTTGAAAAATCGCCTAAAAGAAATAATCCACAATGCTTTTCAACATAAAAAAGTAGCATACGATTATTTTTAAATTACTTTGGGATACAATACGGCATATACTCTTAATTTTGAACAAAACAATAAAACATTCTACACAGAGAAACAGGTGATCAGTATACAGGAGTTCTTATTGACAACAAATTTGTTGAATGTGCAGGTATACGTTTTCAACAAATTGTCTGCTTTCCTTTACGGATAGAACTGTGCGCCTCTCCTTGTCGATCTCTTCTTATTGGTATACGAGTCAGAGCTGCTTTATACCTTTGTCAAAAACAAGTAGATCAAAGAAGCCAAAACATTTAAATTCACATACAGATTTATTGGTGATGTTTTTTTCCATTACCAATCTTAAATTTTCAGATTAGATTCCATTAATATTTCCTCCTGAACTAGAAATTATAAAAAAACAGACACTGCTTCATCTGCCTTCATCGGGTTTTTTTTATAGAGTGTTTAAGATATTAACGCAATGATAACTTCTGTACCCCTATTATTGACGTGTTAATCTATTATGTCTGTTTGGTTATTTTTTCACCAATTGTTTTCATATAATGGAATTGTATGCGACTGTCATACAAGTGAAGGGTTTAGCTAGCTATAAAATCAGGTTCGGCTGTTGTCTGATCTTTGGTCGGGTTGTTGTCTCTTTGACACATTTCCCATTTCCATTCTCAATCTTATAAAAGACAAAAAAAGGAAATTTACTAGTTGGTTCATTTCACATATACATGTAGAAATATTGATGATTCCTTCCCCTAACAACCCGCATTTCGGTGAGTGTTTACATCAAACGTCCCTAAAAAAAACTTGAGATTAAGGATACTAACGAACCTAGAAAGTCTACTTCTTTCGCAAAACATTAATATGTAACCATTATAATTGGAAAATATGATAAATGAGTTACTTACTTACTTAAAGTTGATTTCCAGTACAGGATCCCTTAAGGTTCCTCTTCACCAGACTCATCACCAGAGTTTAACCACGTGAATAGATAAAAAGATAAAGATGTGAAATTATGATTAATAAATCAAAGTCAGAAGATACCAAGTGATTGTCAAATTCACAATTCAATACGAAAAACACTGCAGCCAAAATACAAACAATATTTTACGAAATGCTTCACATAGCATGAAAGATTGACAACCCCATTTCTCAAAACAGAGCTTTGAGCTTATTTCACAATTATATTACTCATTCGATTGGTTATATTTTACAAAAAATATTAATATAGTTTGTATAAAAAAAGAAGATGTGGTATGATTGCCGATGAGACAACTGTCCACAAGAGACCGACATAACAAAGAAATTAACAACTATATGTCACCGTACGGCCTTCAACAATGAGCAAAGCCCATACCGCATAGTCCGCTATAAAAGGCCCCGAAATGACAATGTAAAACAATTCAAACGAGAAAAATAACAGCCTTATTTATGTACAAAAAATGAACGAAAAACAAATATGTACCCTGTATTCAGTGTTTGTCGTTAGATGATGTCTATTATGTTTGCTTTTCGTTAATTGTTTTGTTAAGAATAAAGCGATTGTTTTTTTTTTCTTTTTGGATTGTTTATTTGATCATGTCACATGTGTTCCTATATGACTTGTTTATTTGATCATGTCACATGTGTTCCTATATGACTTTATTTGATCATGTCACATGTGTTCCTATATGACTTGTTTATTTGATCATGTCACATGTGTTCCTATATGACTTTATTTGATCATGTCACATGTGTTCCTATATGACTTTATTCATTCATGTCACATGTGTTCCTATATGACTTTATTTGATCATGTCACATGTGTTCCTATATGACTTTATTTGATCATGTCACATGTGTTCCTATATGACTTGTTTATTTGATCATGTCACATATGTTCCTATATGACTTTATTTGATCATGTCACATGTGTTCCTATATGACTATTTGATCATGTCACATGTGTTCCTATATGACTATTTGATCATGTCACATGTGTTCCTATATGACTTTATTTATTCATGTCACATGTGTTCCTATATGACTTTATTTGATCATGTCACATGTGTTCCTATATGACTTTATTTGATCATGTCACATGTGTTCCTATATGACTTTATTTATTCATGTCACATGTGTTCCTATATGACTTTATTTGATCATGTCACATGTGTTCCTATATGACTTTATTTAAAGTATGGGTTTTGCTGACTGTTGAAGACTGTATGTGACTAATAGTTGCTTACCGTTGTCTCATTTGCAATCATATCACTTCTCCTTATTTTTTTCATAAGTGAAAGTTATCCAATTTCTAGTACACTACATCAATCATACACATGTTTGGTTGTTAGTTACATCTTTCCCCAAATGATTAATCTATCTTTGCATCTTATGTCAATGTCAAAACGACTTTTTTCTTCTTTTTTTTTCTTTTTTTCATCTAAAATAAGCAGAGCGCAAAGTATTATTATTTGATTCATATATAAGGACTAGGAAATGTAAGAAGATTTTTAAGCAGCAATAAAAAAATCAAGTTGAAGAACAGAAATATACAATGGATAAAAGAAATAGAAAACATCCACTAAAAAGACACGGTAAAAATTTAATGAAACGGTGTTTTAAAAGCATCTGAGAATTTAAAGATTGTCTTGAAGGAATGACAAGGTATGAAAAGGTGTATGTCCTTTTTTAGCGACAACCACCTCTTTGTTAGCGAAAATGTAGAAAAAAATTTCCAATGCTTTTTTAACCTATGTAATTACGATCGTTATACGGATTCGAAAGGGTTTTTATATTCAAACAAGTAGATGAATCTGACGATTGTATTTTATCGTAATTTCTTTGTGATTTGCAAGTTTCTTTACAAAACCACAAGGCATAAAGGAAAAATCTGAAAGGTTTCAACAGACGAAAAACTTGATGATAAACGATTGAAATAAAGTGGATCATTTAGGGTATTAGTATACATCAGTATATAATTTTAATTTTGGATGTAACGCATCTTCTGATTGGCTGACGTTATTTTGTTATCAGACCATAGACATAATTTAGTCATGTGACCGTGACGTCATCAACGTTTTTTCAAGGTTTTCTACGGTTAAAAATGAAATTTAGAATTAAATTATAAGAAATAACTGTAATATTTTTTCTGTCTATTCGAAATAACATAAAAAATGCGGTGCACACTTTTAAATAACCCGCTACGCGCGTTATTCAGTGTGCACCAAATTTTTTATGTTATTTCTTCATAGACAGAAAAAATATTACAGTCATTCCTTAAATATTCCCTCAGACACAATTTTCTTATGATTTTATTATGCCTTTTTCAAAAATATAATAAAAAGTATAAGTAAAAGTGTTATTTTTCAAGCTACAAGTAATGCAAAATTGTCTAAATTTGCATAGACTGTTTCTGAAAAAAACATGTTTGTTCATAAAAAAAAATGTATGAGATAGAATTTTGAAATAAAATACGAGATGATAGGTTTAATAATATGCTATAAGAAAATAAAGATAAAAAATGATATCACCGAACTTGTAAGAAAGAAGTAGGAAATTAAAATTTCCCTATCATGCCATTGTAAAATTTTTACTGAAATAGTTATCTCCCTTGAATAATTGATTCTAAAAATATATAAATTTGGTATTTGTTCAATCATTTTGGACGATGCCATAAATCAATTATTTTTCTTTTTACAACTAAAAAATTTTACCAATAAATGTAGGCAAAAAAATAGACTGATTGGGTACTGCGATTGTACAATCCAAGATGGCGGTATACCATGAATATACAATAAAGCTTTTTAGGGGCATTTTTTAAGGGGTCAAATGGAAGTAGGTTCTTCATACTAAGAATTAGAAGACTTTACCAGTTTGGGAAGCCACTAGTTTAAACACCACATGTTAAGATAGTCAGTAAGATAAATTCGTTACACAGTGTGCTAGAAACCTTATACAATATATATGGGTCAGTAAATTCCATATTATGATTCGAGCTTCGCTCTCATCCTGTATGGAATTAACGAATCTTATATATACATCGTATTAGGTCACTAGTGCACCATGTAACGTATAATGTCATACAAGTGAGAGGTATAGCTAGCTATAAAACTAGGTTTAATCCACTATTTTCTACATAAGGAAATGCCTGTACAAGTCATCAACAGGTGTTTTCAATTCGTTTGATGTGTTTGAGATTTTAATTTTGATATTTAATAACAGACTTTCCGTTTAGAATCTATCCTTGAAGCTCAGTTTTTTCTGATATTTTGCTTTTTCAAGGTAAAACAATTGAGACTGATAAGAAATATTTACCTTTCTATTTTATTCATCTGTCACCGTAGCTATTTATTAGAGTACAGCTATATGCTAGTACTCATAGCTAAATAGCTACGGTGACAATTCTTAATGAGGAAATAAAACACACATAATTTTATGTGTGACCTAAGTGTTTGCCTTGAAATAATCGTATAATTGCGTGAAAATCCTTGCAAACAAAAATATCAATTGATGTTGTTTTTGTTGTATTTAAGAATCATATATGCAATCATACATTTCTATTCATCATTGTCATAATTAATAACCACACGTTATGTCATGGAAAATTGCAAGGCTACACAATTAATACGCTTCCGTACAATTCTCCGTAGTAAACAGTACAGTTCATTACGGACTACATGCATATTAATGAATATACTAACTTACAGGTTCATGGTCTAAAAAAAAGGTCTTAAAATGAAAAAATAACTATCAATTATTTTTATATTAAATAAATATTTCCATTTGAAAACAAGTTTTTTTAATCACTTCCTTTCATCTGAGACTATTTATAGAAGTCTCAACTTTCACGCGATTTTCTGATTTCGATAAGCCGAGGCATTACGAAAGATATATGCTATGTCCAAATAAAATTATCTCTGACTGCGTGCTATCCATGACAATGTCAAAACAATACAGATTAGAGAGGAAAAAAAGAAGTCATGATTTAACGCGTATTTTCGTGGCACTTGCATTAAGCTGAAATTATAAAACTTCCATGTTTGATTTGTTTATCTATACAAATGATGAATATCTGCACACTTTCAACGACAAAAAAAATTAACATTGTATTCCTGCTTTATATACATGAACTAAGGCAACGAATTGTTTATCCGACTATTTAGGATTTTACTAATGGTCATATGTGACCCGCCATGACATTTGCAGGCTTATGGAGGTAGAACGTCATTGTTAGAAAAATTAGAAACATGATAAATATCGAGATTCAATGAAATACTTATTTGTGAAGAAGAGATAACCTTTCCTTGGCTTCTTTTTTGCTGACGCCGAACTATACATCGTATATAAGTTTTGAAGAAGTTTTACTTTATCGTTTGAAGTGAAAAATATATGAATATACATTTTAAATTGATACAAAAAAATCAAATTTCTGCTCCATAGATTTTTTTTCATAAATGAAATCTGAAATATATCCTTAACAAATGAACTGTATAAAATGCATATAAGAGAACACCTACTTATAAACTGTTACGCGTACTATGCTAAGTATAGAGACATGCATAATAAATCTAAATTAAAAAAAAAGAATTCTTAAAGCTTACTTTGACAAGTTTTAAACTAACTTCATTTCAACAAGTTTAAATTACATGTTCTAAAAAAATGCTCTGCTTTATAATTTTTTTTTTATATAAATGGAGTCTGAAATATATCTATAATAAATGCACGATATCAAATGTATATATGAGAACACCTACTTATAAACTGATACGCGTTGCATACTTTGTTTAGAGACATGCATGATAAATCTAAATTAAAAGATGAATTTAAAAAAAAATGAATTCTTAAAGCTTACTTTGACAAATTTTAAACTAACTCCATTTCAACAAGTTTAAATTACATTTTTTTCTAAAATAGAGCTAAGAATTGTTTGTATTGCAGTAAATTTAAGTCTTTGAAATTTTATTCAAATACGCTATTGAACATTACTAAGAGCCAATTAAAACAATAATTTTGTATTCTATAAATTAGTGCCAATAAATAAAAGCCGTCATAGAACAGTCTCATTTTCATACCGATATGACTCGTTTCATTGCTATTACAACAAATATGTCATAATAACATGACAGAGAAAAATAGATAAATATACAAAAAGCAAATTTTAGACAGTGTACCCTCCTAAGCTTGGAAGTGGCTAGTCACATATAGTTAATGGTGTTTTTCTCACAATGACGTTCTACTTCCATAAGCCTGGATATGTCGTGGCTGGTCACATATATTTACCAGTGAAGTCATAAAGATCGATAAAGACAATTTATGAAGTCGGTGTGACATCAACATTTACTTGTATACCCCTTAGTTGTCCGATAAGATCATCGTAATGATAGAACACTTTATTTATTTTATATATACAATTTTATTCATTTATGTATTTACTTTATATTCATAGATTTTAAGAGCTAGATAATTTCGTACATATAAAAGAGGGGCGAAAGATACCAGAGGGACAGTCGAACTCATAGATCGAAAATAAACTGACAACGCCATGGCTAAAAATGTCTATAAGAGTACAGGAAATAAAAGCTAATTATTAAACCAATGACACAAATTATACGTATGTTGCTATCTTTAGGAACAAATAATGATGTCAGTGTGTATCATAATATGTCAAATATTTTGTTTTAAATTGAAAATAAAATAGTGGCTATTGATTATAAAATATAAAAAGAAAAAAAAAGGAATATCGTCAATTTGGTTTATCTAGTAACTCAAACTGAAATAATAACAAGACCGCAATCAGAACTTATTTCGGAAGTAACCTTTGAAACGATAAACCGACAGTCTTGTCTTGTTTGCATAATTAAATAAAGTATCACAGTTTTGTTTACTATATCATCTGCTTTGTAGAATATCCTTTATCTCTAGTGTAAATTTTAATATATCATTTATGGGTCTATATAAGTGAAGAGAAAAGTAGATAAAGATTTACACTTAGTCGATCTGTATATACCTGTCAATATCGGGTTGTTACCTCTACAAATATCATGCTCCAGTGAACTTAGAAGTGTCAAACTTTACATATCAATCTCTCTTGACAAACAAGGGAAGTACATGTCTTCACTTCAAACAGGCGTCATCAGTAAACTCCGATAAACATATTTACCGTTAGAAAAAAAACGCAAAAGTTATCATCGTATAAAAAAGGACATCACAACAGAGAACTTTCATTTCTTTAAAAATAAAAGAACGAACTACTTGATAAATTTACTGTAAGATAATCATGTGGAACAGAACTTATTCTTACAGTTTTGAAAGAGGGGAAACAACTCTCTTTCATGTAGCTGATTATGTTGTTTTTGGACTAACTCTTTTAGTTTCTGCGGGAATAGGACTTTTCTATGCAATTAAAGACAGGAATATAAATAGCGAGAAAGAGTTCCTGTTGGCGGGACGAAACTTGTCGGTGTTTCCTGTTTCTCTATCGTTACTCTCCAGCTTCATCTCAGCAATTACACTACTCGGAACACCAGCAGAAATTTACAAATACAACACAATGTACTGGCTTATATCTATAGGATTTGTAATATCGGCGACTGCGTCAGCTCAGATCTTTATTCCAGTATTCTACAACCTGGGAATCACAAGCGTATTCGAGGTAAGCTTCGTTTTGTTATTAACAGTTGCATCCCCTTTTCTTTTTTTTTTCTTAAGTTTTCGATGCCTCCGCGTTTGCGGTAAGCTCGCTATTGTTATCTATACTCTCATATATATGTTTTCATAGACTCTTAATTAAAGTATCCTGTCACCAGCGCGATTGCGCTTGTGTTGATTTTTCCGCATCGGTGCACGATATTTGCAACATTCATTTTTTAAACGGTACATGTATAATATAATCAATTATCGAATATTTGCAAGTTTTGTGCTAACGATCGGATTTCACGGTGGTAAGCCTCAGACATGATTGAATGAATATACATATATCAAATTTCGCTATTCTCTTTTATCAGAGTACATCATCTTAACCAGTAATGGACTTTAAATTAAACTTTTGACATTGTAATTTACTTGAATGAAGCGTTTCAAGAAGTTAGGGATGCATGGCCAGTCCTAGAATTTGGTGGATAGTTTTCTCATTGGCATCATCACCATTCCGCATATCAACCTTATGTTTGTATTGATTAATACGGATGAGATCGACTTTATATCGACATACAAGCGTATATCGACCGAGGACAAAGTACATGTAGTTAAAATATGAAAATTTATATTATAATAAAGTGTACTGTAACAGATAATTTAACCAAAAAAAACAACCGACCCAGTCTTACCACATCCTATTTTTATTATATTAATGGTTTGAGGCAAGAACATTTGATCAGATACTTGATTTATCATAAATCTTTTATAGTAACTGGGTTAACTTGTTTATCGAATATACCTTAAGGAAAGAACTTCTACCTTAAGTGCATGGATTATATCTTATTGCAAACATTGTCATTATGGTTGTTCGTGAGATAAAATTATCTAACGGGTATTCATCACGGTAACTGACGTAGTGCTGACAAGATAATATACATGTAACAGGTGTATAATTAATACAGTATATGAGTAGTTTAGTTGTATTAAAATGCATAGACATACTAAAGAATCTTTCACATGTCCTTGGCAGTAGTTCGTTGCTGTCCATTATCGGAATGTGGCTCATTGTCGCATCGTGATTCAGAACTTAATGGGGTAAATTCAGTTAAAAATCTCCTTACCTATTGACTTTAATGCTTTTCTATGTCTTGAATTTTTAAACCTGATTTACCTAGAAATTAGAAACTTTCATATATCATTCATGAAAGTACAAATGTAGCCCTATCTTTTGCAACAATAAAAACATAGGTTCATGCGGCATTTTTGGGCATCCACATGGCCTTGTTTACAAACACTGTAGATTCGCACTTAATTCCTTAAAGGCTTTACTGACCCCCATTACTTTTCAACCATGCAGTAAAAATAAATATAGTACATTCAGCATTTATTTGTATTTTTTATCTTTTTTTCAACTCTAGTTTTGATCAATCTATCCAAAAAAAATATTACAAACATCTACCAAACAGAAGAGCATATGACTTCAGTTTTATACAGAAAGCTCTCCCCCAAAATGGGCGGTCCCTGATGACGTATATTTATTTACTGAACTTACCCCTAATATCTGCTTAGGCTACATTGTATTATACTTATATCTTACGTCCCCGCAGTATACATGGTATATGGTATTAGCGGTTTTTATTAAAAAAAAATATAAAATATCGCATTTGTATGCCCCACCTACGATAGTATAGGGCAATATGTTTTCTGGTCTGTGGGTCCGTTCGTCCGTTCGTCTGTTCGTCCGTACGTTCGTTTGTTTGTACGTCTGTCCCGCTTCAGGTTTAAAATTTGGGTTAAGGTAGTTTGTGATGAAATTAAAGTCCAATCAACTTGAAGCTTAGTATACTTGTTCCCTATGATATGATCTTTTTAATTTTACTTCTAAATTATTGCTGTGTACTTTCCCTTGAAGACGATTATCTCGTATCGCCTACCTTTAAAGGACTATTTTTGTATTTATCTCATGGTGCTGTCTCATTCATTATTATTTGGTATAAGTAAATGACTTATATTCATAATATTTTTATTCATGGGGTTACTAATTGATATAGATTTGAATTATTTATTTACGTTGTACTGGTATTTATAATGCTTAATACATGTAGGAGTGAAAGAATTACAGGGCCATGGATGTTGTGAGCTTAAGAAGTAGGATCTAGCATAAGAAAGGGGTGTTAATAATAATGAGTATAGTAAAAGTGATAATAATAATGAAAAATTAAATTTAACAGAAGTCCTATATAAATACATTACAAACAATTCAAAGAGAATAATAAAACAGAAAAAATACAATATATTAGATGCAAATATTTAAATAAAAAGACAACAAAAAGGCTAACCATAAAAAAGTCAATACAAAAATACATAATATTGAAACAAAATAATAATGTCGAAAACTCTAGTCGTCTAAAAATATGCGAGACAGATAAAAACCATGAAAAAAAAAAAAATGTTGCCTTAAAAGTTAACACGAAACAAGCAAAATCCTGTAAGAAACCCCGATTCTGCATTAAAAGCAACGCGGTTAGTGCATGTCCCAATTTCGGTACGAACTATATTATTCAAATGTAAATGTTAGATAAAAAATAAAGTAATTCGATATAAATGAGTTTTTGAATGAGATTATTAACGTTATGGAATATTTTATTTGAATAGGAAAGAGATAAAGGATACAGCGAAATAAATAGAGTGAAAAGCTGAACCCTTTACACCTCAAAGTAATAGATGTAAAATACTAAATTTCTTAATCTTTATTGTATAAAAGATTGATACATATAGTCTTAAAGTGTACGTATTTTGTAATATGCTAATTACTTTCAAATGCAGAAAAATAAAACGAACATTTAAGTGCATAAATGATGCATTATACCGCTTCGGAAAACGTAACGGTTCATAAATTCTTTTTTTTTCTTTTAATATGAAATTAAAATGCACATCTAACATTCAAGTGCACCGACTATAGAAATAAAAAAAATATGTTAGATTACTTATTCCAAATCTTTATTGAAATCTTATTTGAACATAAATTTATATTCAGATAAGGTAATACTGGACTTGCGTTACAAGACAGCAACCACACGACATAAAAACCAACATATATCTAGAGCTCAACATATATCTTGAACATAATGATAAAAAAATGCGTCAATTTTCAAATGTGTACATCTTCATATAAATTGAAGCCGCCATGCCAAACTTTTAAACTTGGATGACGAATTCTACTGCTGGTTTCTCTGCACTTAAACAATTACTCTAATTAAGTGCTTTATCAACACATTATGTCGGCAATTCAGTCTTTGCCTGTTTTACGGGTGTCGTTTTAACATAAATACGGAAAACACCTCAAACATGAAAATCTTGTAATTAATGAAAGGTTTCATGAAAAAAACACACATAAACATTCAAAATTATATCCTGACATAGTGAAAAATTGTAAAGTCATCTAACTGATTGTAAAAAGAAAGAAGCGTCACTTCTGTCATGATAAACAATTATTCTTATCCTATCAAAGACGGTTACAAGCTTTCTTTGTCTGTATATTGATGCGACCAGTGCCGATAACTAGCCAGAACAACTAATTGAATTTCTATGTCCATTTCTAATAAGTAATAAGGAACGTAACTATTAGTTAATTGACGGAAAATAAGTATTAAACTTCATCAATACTACACGAAAAGTTATGTACGTGTGAGTGAATAAATAGCTCATAACAGTAACAACGGCAGGATACAATGACAGTTTATATATTATGACCTCACATTTTGTTCTACTGACATATTAATTCATAATCAGGCCCAATCTAATCCTAATACGGGTGTTTTAACGACCTCGATTATCCATGATAGATTTGATTGCACCATCATCCCCTTGTCTACGAAAATTTAAACTAGAACTGAACTTGTGTACATACGTACTAATTTAATTGAGGCACTTCATATCTCAGTGGGGATATTTTTACGTAATTTCTTTCAGTTACGTTCGTACAATTTGCTACATGTATTTGCCGTAAACATTTAATGTCGCTATTATACTGTTATCGCCAAAGTAAATATTATAATCTTTTAAAGTGTGAAAAGTGATATCGAGATTTAAAAAAAAAATAAGACAGCGTTGTTTAATCAATGCTTTAAAATCTAGTTTATAGTCTAGCATTTGACGTTCATCAAAATACGACCGACAGTAAATATTATAACAGTTCAATATATAAGTGATATGATATTTTCAAGTGCATAACGTTTCAAAATTTAGTTAGAATCATGCATTGATTTATTATAATCAATTTCAAACCTGTCGTCTGTTACATCGGCTAGCCTACAAAATAACTTTGTACTTTTTTCAAACAACCGTTCGTGTTTATTTTTTGAAAAAAAAGTATAGCAGTTTTACACCGATCCTACAAATGTAAGAAAAAAACGGAATTTTGAGAAATGTCTAAAACTTATACTGCACTTTTATTTCTTAAAGTAGTATGTGAAGATTATTTATTTATAACATATTTCAATTGGTCAGATAACTTTATGTTACACAGTAGTTTATGTATTTTCTGTCCTTTGGGGGGATGAAAACTGTATTGTTTCAATTTGTTTGTCCTGAAAATAACACATGCTCTCGCATCCAGTAAATATATCCTCATCCATGGCCGTTTTCACCTCATCTATTCTTGTAAGAAATAACAATGTGACAAATGTGATCTAATCAAAAACTTTATTAAAGTCTCATATATTGTCATGGTTACCTTAATGGTGAGGAAAGATGACTCATTAACGTCCAGTAAATTATTTGAATGACTTGAACCCTACTTTTTCTAGACCGACACATCGAAATGGGAGTATAACGTGCTCATTCAGAAAGGAACAGCCCGCACGAATGCATATAAGTTATTAACCCTTACCAGCGACACTATATTCTGACTCCAAACCAACTGGTCTTTGTCCGTACCCCTAAATGTCGTGTTCTTAGCGGGAATCAGTCAACACGAATTTTCATCGCTTGGGACGGTACCAAGTAATTCGTAAATTGAGCCAATTGCTAGGACAATAGCACCTAATTGATGTTTATCACGTTATGACATGTGATTATCTGTAACATGATGGCTGACAGATTTATGACAGTCATAAATATATCAATCTTAATAAACACTATGTATGATTAATCACACGACAATGGCACACTTACGTTCCCCTTTCAATTAAATCGTTCATTTTAAAGTCCCATATAATAAATTATTGTAATTATCAGTGTAATACTTCATTTTAAAAAAGAACTTATTGACAAATTTTTCGCCTTTTCAGAATCTAATTGTTCGTATACCAAAATGAAAATAACGTTACGTCTATGGATAGATTTTCATTGTATATAACGTTTTGTACCAATCGCAACGTTTTGTTGCACGGCGCAAAATATTACCCAGAATGCTTTAGATTCGGAAACGGCGAATTTGTCGTTTTAGAATCTAATGCATTCTGGGTAATATTTCCAAAATCGTACACAAAAACGCTGTGATTGGATTAAAACGTGATCAACGATAGAAGTTCAACCAATATTGTAACGTTATTTTCATTTTGGTGTACGAACAATGAGATTACCCATAGTCCTCTAGATTCTGAAAAGGAGAAGTTTAATTAGAAACTTAATCAGCAAATTATAACGCAAATCTTTACAAACAGTGGCGGATCCAGAATTTTTCAGAAGTGGGGGCCCACTGACTGACCTAAGAGGGGGCCCGCTCAAGTCACGCTTCAGTGATTCCCTATATAAGCAACCAAATTTTTTCCCAAAAAGGGGGGGGCGGGCCCCTGCCCCCCCCCCCTCCTAAATCCGCCTCTGACAAATACAACCCTAATTTCGTGAATCGTTTGATTTGACTTATTTATTCTTCATCTCAGCAAGTTTCTTGAGATATATTCTAATAGAAATCTGCACACTTGATGTACATAACTTTTAAGTAGATACATCTAATTGAAGGAAAATAATGTTTAACATCTAAAGGGCTCGTGTCTATCTTTTTTAAACCACATGAACCAGAAAGGAGCAAAAATGACATAACTGTTATGTAATGTATTAACATGAATTACATGTAAAGGACTTATAATCTTCGTTACTTAAGGTGGTACCAAACACTTTGACTAAAATTAATATGGCTCATCTTAAATTTCATAAAATTTTGACAAAGTATTTACTTTGACCATTTGACAAAAATATAAAACTTTCAAAAAATTTGAACCAACCATTTTATCAGAAAAATTACACTGGTTATATAGCAGTTTGACAAACACTGATTTAATAATTGAGAAGCTTAATATTCATAAATATATTATTTAAGGTCCTTCCTATACGTGAGGAAAACCTTATTGGTTTTTTTTTTTTTTGTTGTTGGTTTTTTTTTCAGCTTTAGGAAAAGCAGAGTCGTAAAGTTCCATTTGTTCCGAGAAATCCTGAAAGGAATGTTTCTTGTTCTTTTACTATTGCAAGGTATACCAATGTATGCATAAGTGCCATCCGCATATAACTATAATTTACCACACTAGCATATCTTTATATTAGTAACATGTTGGATTAAAGATATGAAATTACTTTGAATATAATTGTTTGTTTCAGTACATTCAGATGAGGTTTGGAAGACTTGTAAGAATCATTGCCTGTATTGTTTACTTAACGTGGATGGTAAGTATTAAAAACAGTTTGACGCGACTTTTATATATTATAATTTTAAAAAAGGGGATATATATATATATATATCTTATAGGATTGTATGTATATTTTATTTTATCACCTTGCACTTTCACATTTTGACTGAACAATTTGTTCAATATTCTGACTAGTTGAACAATTTGGTTTTATAAAACAAATTGCAATTTGGTCAAAATTTTGAATGAGTTGCAATTGGTGGAGAGCAACACTAACAGTCAAGTCACTGTAAATTTTTAAATAACCAGACCGTTATCTTCGAACATCTCTATTAATCATAGGCTTAAGTATGATCCATAATGGTAGACATAGATCACACATCCGCTAAGGATAGGAATTGATCATTTTGTAACTTTTGCTCCTATCAAATACATTGGTATTCCCTTTCTAATATGAAGATAAAATTTTGATTATTTTTAAGCGTATCAAGAAAGAATATTTTGCTATAACCTTTTGTCATAGCGACATTCATTTCCAGAAAAGTCATAGATATGTATTAAATTATAGTTTTGTTTGTTAAAATATATTTTTACATTTTTCACTTAAAATGCAATCAATTGAACTTTTCTCATCAAATTCTTTTGAAAATGCACGGTTTTAAAGGTTCAAAATCCGGTTATGAAAATAGAAAAATAGAAGTGCAAGGATATAGGATAGAATCCGGTTACTGATTACACACTTTATTTACATATCAATCGAAAAATTTTATCAATTCTTTTCTGATGTATTACATTTATATAAAGTTATTTCACAATCGGGGTCTAGTTGGTCGAGTGGACTAACACTGTGGCTGTGAATTCAAACCCTGCACATGACAGGTGCGATCGACATCGATCTTTAATGAATCGAATTGCCAGTTTTCCAGTCGAAGGTCGAAAGTTCTCTCGGGTCACGCCGGCTTTCTTCAACAATAAAAACTGCACACCACGACATATCATATCTAACTTTCAATCGTGCCGTTAAACACCATTAATTAATCAATCAAGATTACATTATCAACGGTTGTGTACATTTTATCATTAAGTATAACAATTTATGTATTATAAATACACGTTTTTCCTTTTTAGTTGTTCTACATGTCTATTGTACTTTACGGTCCATCGTTAGCTCTCAGTGCAGGTAGGTAAAGTTGGGAGATACGAAAATAAAAGTTAGAAATCGATCACACACAATTCAATGAAAATAAAGAGGCTAAAGTAGGAAAAACTAAACATTAAACTTTTTAAAAAAGTGTCAAAAAACTATGGTGAACTCATATACTTCGAAAAGAGAGGCGAGAGATACCGAAGAGAAATTCAAACTCGAAAATAAACTGACAAATATTAAATTGTTTTCAATAGACAAAAAAAAAACAAACAAAAAACATAGAACTTCCTCTCCCCCTCCCCCTCTTAAAGACGGCTATGTAATTTGGGTAAATTCGTACTATGTGTACTTTATATGTTGTATGCCTATATTTATTGTGACTTTTGGTAAAGATCATTTAGATTATCAAATTACTTTTCAAGCGAGCTTTAAAGCTTTAGTTATGTA
Organism: Mytilus galloprovincialis; assembly: GCF_965363235.1. Classification (NCBI taxonomy): domain Eukaryota; kingdom Metazoa; phylum Mollusca; class Bivalvia; order Mytilida; family Mytilidae; genus Mytilus; species Mytilus galloprovincialis. Next base: position 1,569,085 of record NC_134846.1, on the reverse strand, counting down.
TCTAGATAATTTTCTTGACCCGCCTACTATAATAATCTACTTGTCTGTCCGTTGTCCGTGCTGTATCTATACAAAATGTTTGGTTAAAGGTAGTTTACCGGGCTTGTATTTCCTATTATGATTTCTTGATAGAGGGTTGCTGCTCACAAGGAAGCTATTAAACCAAGAGTTCCAAATGGTGAAGTTGAAATCACCCCTTCGTAAATTTTACGGACGCCATCGTGAGTTGGTTGACCGTTATGGAATAACCGTTTCATAGATGATATCGGATATTTACCTTATAACTACAATCCCCTTCCCTTTTCATGAATGTGACCTACCAAATTAGACTATTGACCGGCTTTGTAATGACATGAACAACACGACGGGTGCCACATGTGGAGCAGGGTGATCTGCTTACCCTTCCGGAGCACATGAGATCAACCCCAGTTTTCGGTGGTGTTCGTGTTGCTTAGTCTTAAGTTTTCTATGTTGTGTCATGTTTACAATTATTAGGGTTTTTTTCGTCTTTTTCATTTTTAGCCATGGTGCTGCTATTTTTTTTTTTTTTTTTTTTTTTTTTTTTTAATTTTCGAGTTATGAGTTTGACTGTCCCTCTGGTATCTTTCGCCCCTCTTTTACCTCATCAACTTAAAACTTAGTACGCATGTTCATTATTATGTGCACTAATGCGAACAAGGAATGGTGTCCTTTTGAAACATATTCTTGTTTTCTTTCAAATGAATGCTTTTCGAACTTTTAATTGTACGGATAATTTCGGTTTTGATGTCGTGTCGTGGCTTTTTAATGTGTACTAAGAATTGTGTCCCGTTAACATAGATCCTTTTGACAGATTCTTGTGTTCTTTTAAACGTATGCCTTAAAGTTCACAAACCTCAAATAACAAGGCCAAGGTTAACATTGTTTACATCCTGTATGAAAGTTCAACTTTTGGGTAAATGCTGGTTTTACATTATAATAACACTACAATAAAATCGATGTAAGTACGAACATAATCCTGACCTCATTCATAATATTAAAACGTGAAAGAAAAAAATCAGTTCACATTTCAAAATTTTATTACCGAATTTTATCTAAAGTGTTGACATAGTTTTGTATAAGCTGTTGGCGTGAATCGTGTCCTTCACCTAGATTGTTAAAAGCTGTCGGCGTAATTTGTGTCCTTCACCTAGATTTCCGGAGAGTTTGAACAATATATGACTAAGAGGATTAAGCAGACCTAATAAAATTTACAATTTAAAATATAATTTCAATTTTCATTATCAGATTTAAAAATGATTTATTCGACTCCGTTTCATTTATTTGTTTTAAATGTATGTAGTCTTATTTAGAATTGCAACTTTTTTTTCACTTAGGGAACTTTTCGAAATTTTCATAAAAAAACGTGTTCCTAAGCCATAAACATTTCAGTATTTATTACGTTCAATTCCTATTGTAGGTTGTTGGTTTTGGGGTTTTTTTTTTTTTTTTGTGAAAACAGCCACTGTTCCCTCTCCATGAAAAGGAGGGGGACACCATAGTAACCTAGGAATAGCGAAGACACATTATTTTAAAAATAAAAGATATTTGTCCTATTTGAAATCTCATATCTAGGGAAATTTTTTTCTTATATGTAAAACAAATTGTAGGGAAGATAAGAAAAATAAAGGCAACAGTAGTATACCGCTGTTCAAACTCATAAATCCATGGACAAAAAACAAAATCGGGGTAACAAACTAAAACTGAGGGAAACGCATAAATATAAGAGGAGAACAACGACACAACACTACAATGTAACACACACAGAAACGGACCAAGCATCCGACAAAATCCCACGAGAATAACAAATATAACATCAAAACCAAATACATGAATTTGGGATAGAGAAGTACCCTGACACGTCTTATAGCAATGTCAATTTACACTAAAAAAATAAGAGAAAACAAACGACGCAACGTTAAATTGTAACACACGTAGAAACGAACTATAATATAACAATGGGACGAGTTTTATCCACAGACTGCACACAATATACAAGTCAAAATACATTTTGGTCATCTGTTTTAAACTAGTTCAAATAGTCTATTTTTTTCTGAACACATATATAGACATTTCCATATTACGACGTATTTCATTGGCTAATGATTACAGTTGAAGGTCATACAGTGGCGTCTAGATCTTCATATTGCGATAACGATTATTGTCATAAGACAACAACAAAAAAACTTCACACAAAAAAGACGACGTTTAACCTATTACATGCCCTATATTATGCTATTATTATGTTATTATTATAATATTTTTCAGTTACCGGCATTAGTTTGTGGGGCTCTGTTGTAGCAGTTGGGGTTGTGTGCACATTCTATACAACATTGGTAAGGAACGTCACAAGAAATTGTGTATTCATCTATGCAAATTATAAACATGTCACTGCTTCAACTGTTCAAAGAAAAGAACAATGCTAAAAAAGAAGTTGAAATATGCAAACTCATCACATATACCAGTATAAAAATGTCATACATCAGACACACGTTTCGTGTACTCATAAGACTCATCGGTGAAGTTCTAATAAAAAAGATTTAAAAAAAGGCAAAATATAGAACGATTTTTTTAGTATCTAACCATCCCATTAAAATAATTTACTTACATCAATATTGGGTTTAAATGAAAGACATGCGCATTTACAAACCCATATTCAGTTCATTTAATCAGTGTCTTGCCCATGATTTATATTAAGAATTATAAGATTAAGTACATGATGATTGTAAAGTACAATGTTAGGTGAACAATTTAATAATCAATAGCTTTATGACTACATGCAAAGCTCACACCGCATTCAAGTACTTTATTTTTTCCATGATACAATCGACCAAAGACGAGAGTTCTCACCTTTTAATATTCAAACGTCTTCTTTTCCATTACATAAAACATGTGATTACTATTGAGACATACAAATGATACCGTTTCACCAACAATTTAGGGTGGAATGAAGGCAGTGGTATGGACAGACTCTTTCCAAATGTTGGTAATGTTTGCTGGTATGTTCACACTGCTTATAGCTGGTTGTTTGAAGTTAGGTGGTTTAGACGTGGCATGGAACGTAGCATACGCCAATGACAGAATACAATTTTTGATGTAGGTATAGTATTATAAATGCTGTACATGCGATTGGTTACAATTTGTTTCCTTTTTGGTTTAAAGGATGATATATGATGTCGTTAAGTACTTTTTGAACTGCATTTGAAGTAAACAGTTTTGATTGATAACGTCTTTATTTTTGGAATCTTTTTTTCCAAATGAACTTTCGAGATATTAGAACACAAACATATAATTACGTGGTATATATATATTTATACTGAATTATATACATGTAATTTAGAAAAAAAACCATCAAAAACGTGAGGTATTTTAAAAAATCATTGTCAAAGGGCCACTATCTGTCAAAATAATGTTCACCGATTTGACTCAAATTCTCATATTTGATTTATAACTTACTAAACACTTATTCAAATGTGATAGTCTTGAATAAACAGTTAAAAGGTCAAATCACAAAAATAACGAACTTCACATTGCATATACTAGATAATATATATCCGAATTTCGAATTTCGTGTGTTTTTTAGTCTAAACGCTATTTAATTAACTATCGAGATGACACCGATAACTACCGACGGTCACATAACACGATATACACATAAACATAAATAGATATAGACCTCGTGCAAATTGATTTTTCTATGTCTGTTTGATTTTATGTTATAGGTTAAAAATTAATTCAACTTTCTATTTTACCTGTAAAAGAATGATTTTTTCATGGATAGAATCAGTCATTCGAATGATTTACTTTTGTTTTACCTTCAATGATGACATTAATTTCTTTTAATAACCGAACACGCATAACTTCTGGTTAATCCATCTCTAGCTTAGGGGTTAAATTGATGTTCACATGTATACGGATCATTATTAATTTTCATAGTTTACGCATCATCTTTTAATTGTCTTCTTATAATCATTTTCAGCATGGACTTTGATCCTACAACCCGGCACACATTCTGGAACGTGATAGTTGGTGGTGGTCTGTTTTGGACTGCAGTATATGGCATTAACCAAGCACAGGTTCAGCGTGCGTTGTCCCTGTCTTCCGTGAAAAAAGCAAGACTGTATGTTCTTTTCATTATTTTACGTGTTTTTTTTTTATATTATTATACTATCGATAATTTCATGTTATAGCCTGTACAAATGAAATTGGTTGATAAGTCAGGTGTGAATATATAGAAAGTAAAACTAAAACATTTGAATTTGATGCAACTTTCATACAAATGAGAGGTTCAGCTAGCTAAAAAACAGGTTTATCCACCATATTTTATATTAGAAAATGCCTGTACCAATATCAGGAATATGACAGTTGTTATCCATTAGTTTGATGTGTTTTAGCTTTTGATTTTGCCATTTGATTAGCGACTTTCCGTTTTAAATTTTCCTCGGAGTTCAGTAATTTTGTGATTTTACTTTTTGCATCTTCAGACAGATTATATGACGTAACCATTATTTGTATCTTTCGTCCCTCTTTTGTCAATTTATCGATTTGTAGACTGATATGGCGGTTTATAAACTTTATCAAAGGAAGAAAGTAATTGGCATGCTAAACATGATAGCAAGTTTAACCTCGTTCTAGTTTGCACATCGATGATTTTAAAAATATTTTGATTATTGTCAATTACATAAATTTTTGTAGATTATTAATTTTAAGTTATCTTTTATATTTTCATGACGTAAGAGTCTATTAAAATATTGTTGACTGTATCAATTAAAATGAATAATAAATTTAAAATTCAATAAACACATACGTAGGAATTACCAAAGTCTATTGTAAATGAAATAGCTTACGTTTTTCATCAGTGGAATACAACTTCATCTATTTAGCTCGCATAGAAAATATTAGAACCGAACATGTCTTGCTGATTAATAAACCAAAACATTATGAAATAAACAAATAAGCATAGGAATTGTGAAGTGCCATATATAAGCAATAGAATTTTATAGTTGTTTAAATCTCGTAGATGAATTAAGAAGTTAAATCGCTATGGGTATGAAAATTCACACTCCGGCATGCTTTATGTAAGAGGGTTTCACAACCCATCATCAACAACTAACATATTGCAGTAATTTAAGTCACCAACTTTTAAATCATTCAGTTTTTAATATACAAACCAAGAGACAACAGTGACTTAAAGCCAATAAAGGAATGACTTAATTTTCAATTTGAGGGAGATTGTGTTTGATGACATACAAATTGTTCCTATTCTGAAAAACCCTCATTTGAGATACAAGGCTGCTATGAAAGCATCGACCACAAATGCGACTCCAGATAGTAAAAAAAATAACTGACTGTAAATGATAGGCCTTCATGTGTTAGATCTAGAAGGATAACTTTAAATCAGCTTGCATTAGAAAAATGAAGGGGCACCGACGCCGACTGAATAAAGATCCACAATAGCGGTTTATAAAGTTTTATGATAATTTAGTTTTAATTTCATTATTCATATCCTCAATTCAAAATATATATTGCAGGGCCATATGGTTGAATCTACCGGGTATGTTTATTGTGTTGACTTTGGTGTGTTTGGTTGGTGTGACCATGTATTCTTACTTTAGTACATGTGACCCTGTTACTCTAGGAATAGTCGAGAAAACTGATCAGGTACTATGAATAAAACTATGGCAAAACATTTAATATACTAGTATGTAGAATGAACTGTTTACAAACATGCAAGGAGGATTAGTTTCGTATTTCCAAAACACTGATGTATTACAATCATACTCAGATGAAAAAAAACAACAAAAAAAACATTTGAAACTGTTGATGTGTTCGAATTTGACAACTCTTAAGTTCTAACTCTATTCAAATAAAACACCTGCATTGTATACATTCATGATACCGAAACTCACTGAAAAAAATAAAAGTATACACAATTACAAGAAGAAGATTCCGAATCGAAGTCAAAATCCAGAGGAAAATACACTAATGAAAATATTTAAAAGCATGAAGATATATATAGGAACAAACACAATGGAGGTATAAGAACATCAACTACTAAAAAGTAAACATTCATGCAACAAAAATCCAACTATGACTGGTCGTGATATTGAGTACTTTCGTTTGAAATGAAAATGGCAAAATTGGTAAATAATAAAACGAGACTTATCTTAACGAGATAATCCTATCTCCATTTATTAATGATTGGACGCGTGTAAACGAATATTTTAGTCGTGTTGGCGATAGTTGTTTTTTTAACAATATATAACGTTGACTTATTGTAATGCTACTTAGATTGAAAGAAAATCGCAATTTGGAGGCAAACAAAATACAGTCTTCAATATTAAATGCATTAAAACTTGTGACAGTGCAAATTACAATTACATTTTCTATAAATTGAAAACTTTTTATTTTCTTGTCAATTTTTTAGTAACATTTAAAGACAAACATGATTATAAAAAAGTTTGATTTTGTAGCTGATCCCACAATTCACAATGGAGCTTGTTGGTCATCTAAATGGTTTGCCAGGACTTGTTATATCATGTGTGTTTAGTGGAAGCTTAAGGTATGTAGAAGTATATAATAATAATTTCTTGTTTGTAAAATAAGAAAAAGAAAATAACACTTTATAGATTTGTTGGGAGAGTGGCGCTTTTCTGGATTTAACTTCATTGTGAACGCTATCTTTATGTGAATTTTCCATAGGATCCTATGTTTAGCTAAGTTCAGCTGTGGCGGACATCTTGGTCGGAGAACGGTTATGTCGGACATAGTTTTCGGAAGGGGACCACCTAAGCACGATTTCTCGGTTGCCAAACCTACTTAAACTTATTATGCCGTTAATCTAAATTGATTTATCTACACAATGATGGGTGGGTTTAGGGGGGGGGGGGGGGATTATCTGTGAAATAAGTTAAAAACAAAAACGGGGATTCAGTTTTGGAAATGTTAGGTCGAAAGCCAGGTACTTGTGCCTGTGATAAGTCTATATCATATCTGGTTGTATATGTCGGACTATCGACCCGTCGGACTTTCATTGTGAACGCTTTTACCTAAAATATTAAATGCAATGATATATTACTACGTAAACTCGTGAAGATATGATTGAAAAGCGCATGAAAGAATTACTAGTTATACATGTAATTCTGGTCAGCTTTTCCTGAAGGATTGTTTTTCTTTAAAGCGGTGATATGATGAATTACTTAACAATGTAAGGAAATTTCTCTCACAGTTTATAAAAATACAAAGTCATATAAAAGTGTTAATAAGAAAAGCAAATCAATGATTTTGTTCACTTACAAAATTGAAATAAGAGAACATTCGAGATTCGAGAGAAATTTAAAACACCATGACAAAAAATGAAAAATGAAGAAAAGACGAACAAATTAACAAAACACTGCATTGAAAATTAAAGACATTAAACCCAGCATAAACTGAGAGTACACACAGTTTGATGATGTCAAAATAGGGAGTACACACGGTTTAATGATGTCAAAAATCCAGCATAAACTGGGAGTACACACGGTTTGGTGATGTCAAAAACCCAGTATAAACTGGCAGTACACACAGTTTGATGATGTCAAAAACCCAGCATAAACTGGGAGTACACACAGTTTGATGATGTCAAAATAGAGGAAAGGAGATCGGAAATGTGTTCACGACAATTGGAACATATCTACACGAATAAAGATTAATAGGGAAAACGTATCAAGACTGAAAATATCGTCTGTAAATAAAAGCAATTGAAAATAGAGGTACATCGTTCCAATGCATAATTAATAAAAGTTCTATATTTGTAGTACTATATCATCTGGATATAATGCTATTGCTGCCATTTTGCTGGAAGATTTTGTGAAGCCATGTTTTCCAAGAATGAAATCATCTGTAATGACTGTGATCTCTAAAGTAGCCAGTAAGTTTACATCATTGTGATCTCTAAAGTAGCCAGTAAGTTTACATCATTGTGATCTCTAAAGTAGCCAGTAAGTCTACCTCAATCATCTGTAATGACTGTGATCTCTAAAGTAGCCAGTAAGTTTACCTCAACCATCTATAATGACTGTGATCTCTAAAGTAGCCAGTAAGTTTACCTCAACCATCTGTAATGACTGTGATCTCTAAAGTAGCCAGTAAGTTTACCTCAATCATCTGTAATGACTGTGATCTCTAAAGTAGCCAGTAAGTTTACCTCAATCTCTAAAGTAGCCAGTAAGTTTACCTCAATCATCTGTAATGACTGTGATCTCTAAAGTAGCGAGTAAGTTTACCTCAATCAGCTGTAATGACTGTGATCTCTAAAGTAGCCAGTAAGTTTACCTCAATCATCTGTAATGACTGTGATCTCTAAAGTAGCCAGTAAGTTTACCTCAATCATCTGTAATGACTGTGATCTCTAAAGTAGCCAGTAAGTTTACATCAATCATCTGTAATGACTGTGATCTCTAAAGTAGCCAGTAAGTTTACATCATAACTTTTTTAACGGCTTCAATATAATTAATGAACATAAATAGGATTGAGGTATTATGGTTATAATAAGTAAGTAAAATATACATTTTGGCTGACGTCTCTAATGTAGTTTCAAGTATTGGTATGTGTTCAATTTGGTTCCCTTTTTTTAACTTTTGATCGACGCGCTACTCGTACCATAAATGGATCATACTTGTGAAAGTATACATGTTGTAGTACAAACAAATCATTCATTACATTGCCTCTATATCTATATGAAATATATTTAATCTAAGTAATAAAAAAAAGCACCAAAGCAACTGCATGTCATACAAAAATGTTCAATAATTTCGTTATTTGAGTATACATCCTTTAAAAAAAAGGAAATTACGAAATCGTCAATTATTTTTATGATACAAAATTCAAATAGTTAAAATTTAAATATTTACTATCTGTATTGAAATTTCTAGCTTATAAGTAACTAAAGGCAACATTAGTATCCCGCTGTTCAAAATTCATAATATGATTACAAATCCGTGTTAAAAACTAAAGCCGAGGGAAACACATCAACTATAAGAGGAAAACAATGGAACAACAGAAAACAATGAACTGCAACAAAAACAAATGCAAACAACTAGAAACAGACTATTTGATAACAACTGCCATATTCCTGACCTGGTTCAGAACATTTAAGAAAAGAGAATTGTTAGCGCTCATATTGCAATGTTAAAAATATCGCTTATGGTCATACATCCGTCATGTGAATCCATATTCAGTCGTACTTTCAAAATTGGGAATAGGACACTATCGGTAAAACAAGAGATCAACCCAATCATACCAGTTTCACTGCTCATGACAAGTGTTGCTGTGATTATCCCCATTAAATGTATTCACGTTCAAATGTCAAGAATGCTATTAACAAAAATATGATAATAGTTCTATAAGCATCTCCACAAATCAGTCAGAATTGTTGAAATCACGGTAGAAAGTGATTGATTTTCATTTATATAATTATTTATATTTTTAACAACCATCACATTTAAAGCCGTATAATTTGACTAATATGTATTATTATTAAAACTGTTGTTTACATTTTAGTTGTTGTCTGCGGTGGCGTTTGCCTTTTGATTGCTTACGTCGTTTCTCAGCTTGGTGCATCTATTTTACAGGTATTTATTATAGAAACTTGATTTCAATATTAGCCTTTTTTAATTTTAGAAAAGATGTCATCGTTATGACCTGATATTGATCTTTGCGAAGTTTGGGGCAACAATTAACATTCTTTTAATCAAATAAAAAGGAAAGATTTAAGACAAATTATCGTTGCCTATCTTAAGGTTACCCTTTTATTCCAAAATCATCATTTTCTATATTTATACACATTTTATGCATACTTGTTAAGCAAATGGAATACAAAGATATAAAAAATAAACCAATGTCTTAAGAAGATATGGTATGGAGCTGAAAGTCAATTTTGACAAAATTTTACCTGACACGAACTTATTTTATCCAACAGATATTGCCTTGTGTTTACTAAAACACAATAAAGGGTCTGTTCTGAAATGTTAAATACAACTTATATCCCATCTCTCTATGGTCAAAATACCTTATAAAATGTGTTACTATTATTTGCATGCATCAGTTATTTTTAAGTTTTCACAATATTTGTGTTCTTCAAACGTTTGTTTTTGAGAATTTATAAAAACGGCGAAAGATGGTCCACAATAAACTTAATGGCATGTCTGCTTGATCATATGAGAAAGTTTTCTTTTATGGGAAATTGAAGGAGATGTTAGTATTCATCAATGAGATCAACACAAAAATACTTTGATTTGCCATTTGATTAGAGACTTTCCGTTTTGAATTTTCCTCGGAGTTCAATATTTTTGTGATGATAATTTTTTACAAACTAGCAAAATAAATGTACGTGGCATCACATCAAATGCTTGCCTCGTTTACCGGTATCGTTTGTTTCATTTGCAGGCAGCTTATATTTTGTTTGGTATGCTTGGAGGACCTTTACTTGGATTATTTACTCTAGGAATGCTATTTCCCTGGGCAAATAAATGGGTAAGTGCATACAAGTGTTTATAAGTGGTTGATCCGTTTATAATGTATGCCACCTGTTCTTTATAATCTAAAAAAATCAAGGTCTTCTTGTGGTTGGTTTTTCTCTTACACATGTTACATTAATCAACACTGAAACGGTATTTGTTTTTAGTTTTTTTCTAAATGTTTAAAATAGACTGAGTGTGAATAACCGGATACCAGTGCGTATTTCTAAGTTTATTAATAACCTTAATGTCTGAAAGGAAGATCATACCGTCTTTAGTCACATTTTAAAACTGTAAGAGTAAATTATTTCTGTCTCACTATGTATTTTATTTTAAAATGAAAAATGACAAAAACAGGATCTGTATAAATTATAAATAAAATCAAAAGGATTCAATTGCATATTTTCAAACTTTTTTTCAATTATCTATTTATTACACTCCAGATATTTGCATCATAATTTTTGTAATATTCATTTTGTAAATTATCTGTTTGATAGGGAGCATTAATAGGTCATCTGACAGCCCTGGTAATAACACTATGGATTGGTCTAGGATCGTACATAAACAAAGTAGTTGTCACACAGCCATCAGCAATGACAATAGAAGGGTGTCATATGTTCAATGCTACAACAACAACGACAATGCCAACAACTCCTCCATTAGTTTCCACTGGCTCTGTTATACTAGACGAAAAGTAATTACTATTCTTAATTCTAATACCGTTTGCAACGTCACCTTTGATTTGAAAATGATATACGAAACAGAGATGATACTGATTTCTGTACGAATCATACTTGGTATTGAGAATACATTTATCATTTACTCCCTTCGAGATCAAAAGTTTGAAAAGCCACCAATATGATAAAATTTAAGAGCAAAAATATTAAAGGTACAAAGAACACATCAGCCAGAATTGTGTCATTATAGTTTCAGTACAATTAAATTGTTAATGAACTAAACATTTAAGGACAAAATTGATTTTCATCCGAGTATAAAAATATAACAAAAAAATGCTGAACAAAAAAGGGAATATAAAAAAGAAGATGTGGTATGATGGCCAATGAGACAACTATCAACAAGAGACCACAATGACACAGACATTAACAACTATAGGTCACCGTACGGCCTTCAACAATGAGCAAAGGCCATACCGCAGAGTCAGCTATAAAAGGCCCAGATATGACAATGTAAAACAATTCAAGTCCACAAAAAATGAAAGCACCTAACATTACTTGGAAAAGCATTTTTCTTAGAAAATGGTGGGTTACATCTAAAGCTAACCAAACATCCTACTTATATGACAGTTATTTACAGTCCTTTCATATTGGCTCGGAGTTAGAATAGAGTGTCCGGGGTAGTGGCCATGTCTTCTGTTGACTTTTACCCTTTTGAACTTGCACTTTATATATCCTGCTTAGTATGTCGATCTAGTATGTACGGGATTCATATTGATATTGCAATGTATTTTCACATGTTCCTGTCTTGATATGGATATAGTAATACTTGTGACAGTTATCACATATCAATACTCCTCATCCTATAGTATATTGATACTAGCAATAATACGAGGGAATGAAACTATTTATTCCTATGGGCATTGGTAATTGTAATTTTGACTGTAAAATATTTGTTCGTTTATTGTTGAAAATGGGAAAAAATACTTTTTCGTATAAATGATAGTCCAATATAAACGGAACAAAGAAGAGGCCCACACTTTCAGGTACATTTTCTGTGTAACGAGATATAATTATTTGTTTTTCCCTTTTTTAGAGATGATTTTCCACTGTACAAGATGTCTTACATATGGTATACAGGACTAGGCATGATATTAAACATTGTTGTCGGGTTGATTGTTAGTTTAGTAACAGGTAATGTATAAAAGTATAATACATTTAATCTACTCACTCCATATTACATTAAAGTTGTGCATTAAACCTTGCATTGAAGTCAAAAGACGCAAAAAGTTTGTTTGGTTTTTTTTATTATTTTTTTGCATTCACTTTTACTTCAAAATGCAAGTATACAATAATAAATTTAGGTTTTCTTATACATTCTGAAATATTTTCATGCACATATTTGTCCTAGAAACCAAACCCTAACACCTCGTCGTTTCAGAATTTAATGCATTCTGTGTAACATTTTGAAAAGCGTACAACGAAACGTTCCGATTGGTTAAAACGTTTTAAATATTATAAATGAATATTCAACCTATGACTACGATTCTTTAATATTGGTGTATGAACAATGCATTTATCCTTTGTCCTTAAGATTATGAAAAGGGGAATTTATTTCAGTTACAGTTATGGCATTTATAATGTATAATAATAGTACCGACATAAGGTATGCATGTTAAATAGCTGTAGCGGTCAGTTCATTTGGAATGGCATAAAATAGTGTATTTCTCTTGATATCAGATGCAAAGTTATGATTGACTAATGATTTTAAAACTTTAACCAATAAAAGAGAGTAACTGTAAAGCATAGCATAAACTGGTCTAGATTTCACTTTTTTGATTGGAGCGGCTCTGATGAGTTTTATACAGAACAACCACGGGTCTGGTTACATAAAATAAAAGACAGAAATCTTAAACTAAGGCCACACCAATTTGATTCCTTGTTCGACGGACCCGCCCGCACCTATTTTTTTCAAAACAGAATTTTTTTATTTTTTTTATATTCCCGCTTCCCGCATCCAGAAATGTAATCATGTCCATTTCCCGCACCGTTATTTTTTTGTAAACATTATAAAAAGATATCAACATTTGTTTTTGAAATCACAGTCTATCCTGTATATAACGATTTTAAACATAAAAGCACCCCAGCACACTTTGAAAATATCTGTGAGAATATTTGTTTCAGCATGAAACCTACTTATCCAAAGCGGGAGTGCTCCGATCAAGGATTTGTATCTCCGATATAAATCTATATCAGCGGAAATACCGGAGTAAAGAACAAAAAATTGGTTACTTTCCCCCTTACTTATATTCCCTATCAAAACATGTCGTTGTTAGAATAAAGTACAAAGAACTTCTGAAGGATTTGCCTTCAACTGCAATTATATTGTATGCTGGCGAAACAAAACTATCCATAGCCTCTGCATGTTTATGCACCTGTCCTGATTGATTGAGGGGCCTGTCCTTCAGCAGTTATCGTTTGGTAATGTTGTTCATTGGTATATTTTTTCCCGTTTGGATGTACATGATATATAAATTAGATCGTTGGTTTTCCTGTTCGAATTGTGTACGCTAATAATTTTGGGTCCTTTATAGCCTGCTGTTTGGTCTGTATCAAAGCCCTGTGTAAAAGGCCGTACTTTGACCTGTGTTTGTTATTTATATCAGGTTGAGAACAACCCTCCCTCAGACAACATGGACAAGGGGTCATTTTACTGATGTAGAAAAGAAAATAGAAATACCAAGGATTTGTATAGTTCTTCTATACAAAACCTTTGAAAACTTAGAATTTTGTACCCAAAAAGAGGAGAGTTACATCATATTTTAAACAACTTTTTCTAAAAGAGTGGTCCACTTATTTTGAATAATATTAAACTGTTAAAGTAAATGTGTTAACATGGTTAAAGTCCAGGAATATTACAAAATTCTTGGACATGTTTTGACCATTTAATACCAGATAGATATATAGTTCTTTGAGAAAATATGAGCCCTTTTGTACAAACAAATATATTATAACTTATATTGATCCCTCATAAAACATGTAAAAGGGATATTTATAACATTAAGGGGTTCTCCCCAAACTGATTATGACTTGGATGGAGAATTGTCTCATTGTCAGTCACACATACATGTCAAACATAGACCAGATTTAATTATTTCTTGGTGAACAGGGAAAAAATACTTCAGAAATTAAAGAAATGTCAAAGTACAAGTGATAAATCAAGCTTTAATATTGTCAAAACCTACTATTTTATGTTTACAAAAAAATTATAATCGCTCGCCTCTACTTTTCAAGCTTCGCCTCAAAAATTTGCAAATTAAATATTTTTTTATTTAAATTTTCAAATCGCTCGCTCGCCCCAAATTTTGAAGTCCAAAAATCCGTAGAACAAGAAATTAAATTGGTGTGGCCTAAAGTTACGAACTTTGCATAATAAAATGGAGAAAAGCAAATTAGCTTTCATGAAATTTATTCAGTAAGAGGGAAAATTCCTTAACACCAGTCATTAGCGTATTATTGATTATTTATTTTACCGTTAATATTATCTCTTCCAGGTCCGACAAAACCTAGTGAAATAAATCCAGGCTTAGTTTGTCCTATATTTGACGAATTACTTCCATTTCTTCCGAAGAAACTCAGGAAAAAGTTGCATTTTGGTGTCCGTCACGAAGATGTAAGTATCAGATTGATATATTCATAGATAAAAATTAAATATTCACTCTGGGAACAATATAGATATTCAAAAGGTAAAACCCAAAAAATACCGAACGCCGAGGAAAATTCAAAACGAAAAGTCCATATTCAAATGGTAATTTCAAAAGCTCAAACACATCAAACAAATGGATAACAAAAGATATGCGAAAAAAGCAGAGAAAATTTAAACTCATAAATCGAAAATAAACGTACAACGCCATGGCTTAAAAAGAAAAAGACAAACAAACACAATTGTACCCAAATTAAAACATAGAATAATAAAGAATTAGCAACACGAACCCCACCAAAGACTAGAGGGTGATCTCAGGTGCTCTGGATTTTTAAGCAGATCCTGCTCCACATGTGGCACCACTGTCATATTCCTTACTTGGTACAGGCAATTTTCTAGCACAAAATGTGTAATAAACCTGGTTTTATAGCTAGCTAAACCTTTTAAAAAAAATCTTTCTTGTTTTTAAACTGATGTTTCTAAGTCTGTAGTTTCTGCAGAGTGGCGTCATTTCTACATTGTTTTACTTTCCGGAGTTTTTTACTTACTCTTGACATGGTTTTGCCGGTCTTTTACATTTAAATTAGTAAGTGCCAAATTATAAAGTATATTAAAAAAATAAAATTGAAAAAAAACGAAGAATAATCTCTACAGTCTGACATTTTTCATTAATGTCGTTGATATGTTTAGCAAATGAAACATGATCCGTATGACGACAGAATGCGCGTGACACAATGTCTCTGTCGGTGTCATTCAATTTTTTTTTTCCGTAAATCATGTTATGTCTCTTCTCATTTTGTAATTAAAACCAGCTGCAATCCACCATTTTTTCTTAAAATGTCCTGTACCAAGTCTAGAAAATTACAGTTATTATCTTATTGTTCGTTTCTGTGTGTGTTACATTGTTGTTTGTTTCTTTTCGTTGCACTTTAGTGTTTCTGCTGTGTCGTTGTTTTCCTCTTTTAGTTCATATGTTAACTCGGTTTTAGTTTGTAACCCGGATTTCCCTTAATCGATTGGTGACTTTCGTACAGCGGTATATTACTGTTGCCTTTATATAATTGATAGTATTCATACCCGCATTGAGAAAATTTCATATGTTGTCTCTAGTTAATGGTAAAGTTCTGGCATACAAGCGTGAGGTTCGCTACCTAAACAAACATGGTTTTACTCATCATTTTTCGAAAATTTCAAAAGCAGTATTATATTTAGAAGAAAACAACAACTTTTTTCACAGTTTACTTAAATCTATATCGGCTTAAAAGTGGAATGATTATATTGATGAAAAAAACAAAGCCGCCTATGTTCTTATGCCATTACGGTAACTTTTTTTATATATTTGATTTTGTGCAAAACTAACATCAACACATATCGTATACACTCTAAAATCTTGTTATGTAGATTACGTAATTCATTTAATAAACAAGAATGGGATTAGGAATTATTATTAATTCAAGAACCTCCGTTGACTGACGCTGACGTTGAGTGATCTTTTGTTTTTTGAAGACCTGTTGTCTTCCATTCGATCCTATAATTGCCATTGGAATTTTAAGCAACCAACTTGTTCACTTGTAAATTGTCTGCTGTCTTAAGTTATAAAAGACACATAAACAAGCAAAAACACGTGGACTATTAGTATGGTAAAAGTTTTACTTTTGTTAATGTTAAAGCTATCGCTCATTAAAATTTCATTTTTAGATCTTAAATTTAATTCATGTGTTTAATATAGAATGTTTATCTTTGTAGTTTGTAAAATTTAGTCCAGACGATCCAGACACAAAAGATCGCGGTGGATACGACAACAAGGGTTTTGACTACAAGGAGGCTGATGGTATTAAAAATGATAAACCTATAGCTACTGTGTATAACGGAAGTCCTAGTTATGCGATTGGAAAAGACTATGAGAAAGATTTTAGCACGCAGTTATAGAAATCCACACAAATTGATACTCCATGGTTGTATATTCTAATGAATTGACCCGTTGAACTTATATATTTGCCATGTATTTAAAATTAATTGGAATTTCTGTATAAATCAGCTGTAGTAGCCCGAAGGTTTGAATGTGCAATTTGTCTATCTGACATGACGATTTGATCTACAATGTTTATTTTTTTTATGAATATAGAATATGTTAGTTTTTTTTATAGTCTAGCTGTATATCGTTATTGAATAAAGTTTTATTTTGTATAAAAATCATTGGTATTCATAGTAAACTGATGTTCAGTAGTTGTCGTTTGTTGATGAGCATGTGGTTCATACGTGTTTATTATTTCTCGTTTTTTATATATATTATACCGTTGGTTTTCCTTTTTGAGTGAAATTTCACTAGTCACTTATGGGGTCCACTATTATTGTTCGCTTTGAACCAAGGCTTTGTGTCGAAGGACGTGCTTTGACCTATAGTGGTTTACTTTTTACACATTGTGACTTGGAAGGAGAGTTGTCTCATAGGCACTCATACCACATCTTTTTATATCTATAAACAGCTATTCTGACATTAATGAAACTGAAATTGTTATAGAAAACAAACTTAAGGATATTAAAAAAAGGAATTTATCCCAGGCCAACATATGAATAGGGAGATAATTGAACTATTGATGCTATTAGCGAATTAGCGAAATTAATCACAGTTACACTTACTAAGGGATATACGCACTGTTTTACACATGTTGCACATGAATCAGGGTGACGTCGATCATCTGCTTATGCATTACAAATAAAATAAATTATGCAATCTTATCAATCATGTAAACGAATAACAAAAATTTCAATTAAATTATGTTTGAAATGCATTTTCAATGAGACACCAAACGACTGACGCAAAAAAAAAGGAAAAAACAAAATACACTAGATGTTAATATCCCAATCTATAATCTTAATGAGCAATCTATACAAGATATAAAGCTCTGAATAACCCCGAGTCTGACAAAAATATGAATAAATTTGAAGGAGATTATCAAATTTATGCCGTTACTAAGTTTAACTCCACAGGCGACAAACAAATCAAGATCTAGTTTCAGATTTTTTCTTTAGCTTTGGTTGTCGAACGTTCTTCGTCAGTTAACTTTTACAATTTCTTTATAACTCATTGGATCATTTCATCAGTATCTTAAGGGTATCAAATTTCAAAATATGACAGATGATCCCGCCTAATAAGCAACATGACCACCAAGGCTAAAAAATATAAATGAGGTCAAATGGATTTATAATCTAAAATCTAGATACCGTTAAATTTGACGGGGGAAATATGTTCAAGTCAGCATCTACATATTATGCATTTAAAAATAATAGATTGACTCCTTATTCAAACAGATGGCTGCCTTTAAATTAAGATTTTTACATTGTTTTTACAATTTGGAATATTATCTTCTATAATTTTAGCTTTTTTGCCATGGCGTTGTCATTTTGTCATCGACTTTTGAGTTTGATTTTTGTTGTCCTTCATTTCATTATTTGAATAAATAAGCATATAGTCAAATAATTTAGGCAAACTTTCACTTTATTTGTGTTGTTTTTGGGGTGTCGAACGTGATGATCGCATTTGCGATGTATGCAATTTATGTGAAATTGGTGATGAATTTCATTATCTATTTAAATGTACTTTTTTCAAATGAAAGAAAAAGGCTTTTGCCCTGTAATGTGTATAAAAAGCCAAATGCTATAAAGTATTGTGAACTTTTTTGTTCTGATGACTACAATTTAATTGTCAAACTTGCCAAATTTTGTAAAATTGTCCTGTCTGTTATAAATTAGATTTGCCTTCCACTGCAAATTCCTTAAATAAAGGCAACAGTAGTATACCGCTGTACAAAACTCGTAAATCTATGGACAAAAAACAAAATTGTACTTTAAATCATGTACTTTATGTATACCATTGAATATGTAACCATGTCATTCTATTATCTCATTATTTTGTTTATATGTTATTGTTTGTTATTACTGTTTATATTCACATACCCCTGATGGGGTCTTGAGAAATAAAAAGTTTCAAGTTTCAAGTTTCAAGATAAAAAAAAAGAGCCATAAGTATACAAAACGGTCTTTTCTTACATAACGCGAAAGAATAAGTTTATCAAATAACAGGAATTATATTAGTTTACGCTAACTCAAAGATACAGTTGTATTAACAAACATTTCATGGCACATGGTTGCTTCCTATAATTTGTTTTGTGACTGTCCCTCTGGTATAATTCGTTCCTCTTTTCCAATTGCTGATTGTCCCTAAATATTCTAATCTGGTTCTAGAAGACGCACGTTCAGATATTGCTATACACTTATATATTTGTTTGTGTGCATTCCTCCCAAATGATTAATCTTTATTTTTGCTGTTTTTATAGTTTGTTTATGAAATTTATCAAGTGCAAATAATGCATATAAGTGCAACTATGTGTCGATATTTATAGTGTCATTATAACAACACACATTAATAATTTCACATACATGCATACTAATTATGTGTTTATACTTTTCAAAATACTAAAATCGCTTTTGTGGTATCGTTGCTGAATACCGATCGCTACGAGATAGAGAGGATTCCATATTCAAATCGTAAACATATTCCCAACCTTGATTTTGTTTACGAATTGTCAAACAATGTAAAAATCAATCTGTCTTATTAATAAATATAAAAATCAGGTAAACAAGTACTTCAAAGAATAGTAATTATAACACCATACCTAAAATTATATAACTGTCAGATTTAATGTTTATTTGTTTATCTACTTTCGAAATAAAATCAAAACATTGAATTATTTCACGAAGTATTTTAATGATACATCTTGCGGTGACCGACATTATGTATGTACTGAAAGACGTTCAACCCATGACGTTGTTTAATCATAGTGAAGTGTAATTCACTTTAGGTGATGCTTTTCACTTTTTCTAATATGTTTTTACAGCGTTTGTTATTGTGAAATGAAACGATAGTCATACAGTTGGGTATTTAGATTTGAAAATTGAAAAAAATGAGAAGGATGATGACCGTTTCCCCTTATAAGTGATCAAAAAGTCAAAATAGGTACATGATCGAACCCTATGAAGTGAATTCAGATATTACAATGTATAAAATTACATACTAAATATATATTTATTTTGAATAACAGGAATTACGAAAGTAATAGTTTATTAATTTATGCCTATCCCAATTGTGATCAAAGATATCAAGGTTATAATTTAAGTCTAAATAAGACTCGTCACGGACGCCCAGACCAGACGCTTAAAATAGTTATAAAGACAAATAAGTACAAAGTTGAAGTGCATTGAGGACCTAAAATTCCAAAAACTTGTGCGAAATATGGCTAAGGTAATCTATGCCTGGGATATTAAAATCCTTAGTTTATGTAAACAGGAAATTTCTAAAAATGACTATATAGAATGAAATTCAAAACAGTGTAGCTGTGGCCATTGATTGACACATTAAAATCATCCATTGACTGGGACAATTTACGTGAACGTTTGTCTGTAACGACCACTGTTCACGACGTACCTACGATAGACATTTAAACTGTGGGGTCACCAAAGGTTTCTTAACGCCTTTAATTATAAAGTAATTCGAAAAATTAATCAGGAATAACCTTTGTGTTTTGATTTATATAATTGATATAAATCACAATATCGTGTTATTTCTGATTAATTTTTCGAATTACTTTATTTAGGTGTTGAGAACCTTTGGTGACCCCATAGTTTAAGTGTCTTTAAAAAGTACATAGTGAGCATTGGTCGTTACATACAAACGTTCACCTAAATTGTCCCAGTCAATGGATGATTTTAATGTGTCAATCAATGGCCACAGCTACACTGTTTTGAATTTCATTCTAATTGATATTCATGTCAACACCGAAGTGATGACTTCTGGGTTGGTGATACCTCGGAGACGAAACGTCCACTAGCAGTGGCATCGACCCAGTGGTGTAACAGGCGGAAACCCGGTTGAAATAGAACAAAAGAATCGAAGCTCTTTGTTAGAGAAGGCGATAAATTTTTACTATAATGTTTACTATAGTGACCATAATTTTAAAAGTTAATAGAAACAAATAAAATGACAATTTTCCTTCTCAATTTATTTTAAAAACACCATTTGCATAAGTTTTCAATTTATCTAGTACATAAATAAGCAGAACAATAAGATATCGAACAGTAAGATATCAAGTCGACGACATGGGTATCTTTCAAGTTGGACGTAGAAAATGCATAACCTCCGATTTTCTTTACAAAATTACCACGAATGGAAAACATATCAATATATTAGTTCAGTAATTTTCGTGTCTGTCCTTCTATTATGTGACTCAAGGAAAAATTCTAAAAATGGGTAATAATTGTATAGAAAAGAGAAAATCGAGTGCACCTTTTTATGTTAGAGCGTGTTTGAGTTTATGTCTTGTCTTTTAGAATACAACTGACATATAAAGATCGTAATGGTGCAGTGAGGATAAATTTATAGGTTTCCAAGAGCAAAATTGGAAACGCGTCTTCCCTACAATGGCTTCCATTTCTACGATTGTGAAAATGAACTGGCGTAATGGGGGAGTCAATTTTGACAAAGTAGAATCCTGACTGGTAAATGGTTATCAAGTTAGGAGGCTGTTGTCGTCTGTTGATGTGCCAGTTATTTGTTTTTTTTTCGTACGGGTGCACGCGACTCCAATCTTAATTGACTAGGATTGTCAGTTTTCCTATCAAAGGTTGGTTGTTTTCTCCGGAAATTCCGGCTTCTCCAACAATATAAGTGGGCCGCTACGAAATACCCTAAAAGGTGGTGCTTTAAAGTGGCGTTTAAACACCAACAACCAATCAATCAATAATAACAATCCAAGCACCTTTATTAGAGAGGAATAACATGAAATAATAAAAATAAAATGGTGTTATTTTGTGTTTTTCAAAAACAATTTTGAATATGATATTAAGTCGTCGAATTTCCTATATCTAAAATGTCAGTTCTATAGATCATTTATTCCGGAGCACCTGAGAATATCCCTAGTTTTTGGTGGGGTTCGTGTTGTTTATTCTTTAGTTTTCTATGTTGTGTCATGTGTACTATTGTTTGTCTGTTTGCCTTTTTCATTTTTAGCCATGGCGTTGTCAGTTTATTTTCGATTTATGAGTTTGACTGTCCCTTTGGTATTTTTCGTACCTCTTTAACTACTCTCATCAAGGTGTCGAAAAACTGAAATAAAATCATTCTTAATGAAGCTGGCTTTACCTGTTAAAATCGGGATGTTACATCTGAATACCTTATGCACGAATGAGCTCACAAGTTTACATATCAATCTCCATTTACATACAAGGGACGTACCTTGGTTTTTTTTTACTTTAGCGGTTGTCATAAAGATGAGCAATAAACATACCGTTTATCAATGTAAATAAAACAAACAATCGTACATTACTTGCATTATAGTTAACACAGACGTAAATAAAGGCAACAGATGATCTCCATTTTTTTATACATCCACAAATTTAACTACTCTGTAGAAATTCTGTAATATAATTATGTGGAATAGAACTTATTCGTATACTTTTGAGAGAGGAGAATCAACGCTCTTTCATGTTGCTGATTATGTTGTGTTTGGACTTACTCTTTTGGTGTCTGCTACAATAGGACTTTTCTATGCAATTAAAGACAGAAATAGTAATAACGAGAAAGAATTCCTGTTGGCAGGGCGTAACTTATCCGTATTTCCTGTCACCCTGTCACTTCTCTCTAGCTTCATCTCAGCGATAACTCTGCTAGGAACACCAGCTGAAGTTTATAAGTACAACACGATGTACTGGCTTATTTCTATAGGATTTGTCTTGGCTGCTACGGCGTCAGCTCATATCTTCATTCCAGTATTTTACAACCTTGGTGTCACCAGTGTGTTTGAGGTAAGCCTGATGTTTTGTTATCTGCTTCTGTCACAGCTAATATCTTTATTACAGTAGCTTACCATCTTGTTGTCACTTAACGTGTATGAAAGCTATATATGTCGCACCTGCTATTGGTTGCAGCTCATATCATCATTCCAGTATTTTACAATCTTAGTGTTTCTAGTGTATTTGAGGTAAAGCTATATCTGATACCGTCTTAGCTTATATATTTACCCAAGTATTTATAATCTTGGTTTCACTAACCGTATTTGAGGTAAGCTCCAATTTCTCGTATATGATATTGTCTCATATCTTCATTAATTTTCAACCTAGATGTCAGCAGCGAGCTTTAGGTAAGTCTGACTTTTGTAATATCTGCATCTGCCTCATCAAATATCTTTATTCAAGTTTTCGTCATCTTCGTATAACTAATGTGCTCGGTGTTTTTGTCATTCAACTTTGAATTGTATTTTTTTTCTATCTACTTCTTTCTCACTGCCTATGATCACTCTGGTTTCTACAATGGTAGTGTCATTAGCATGTTTCATGCCATCGTGATTTTGTCTTGTTTGCTTCAGTAACAGTTCATACTTGCATTGCAGTATTCTTCTACCTTGGTGGTACCCATGTGTTTGAATTTTTACCATATTCATTGTACAACATAATTTGGATAAGACTATCAAACTGTGCTGGTTTGTTTTTTTTTTTTCGATAAAAGAGAGCCAAAAGATACCAACGGGATATTCAAACTCATAAGTCAAATCTAACTGATCATGACAAAAACTGATAAACCATTAAAAATCAGAAAGTATACAAAACACAATGTAAAAAACTGAAAGCAGACGATCACATCAAAACGTGGTGGTAAATTCCCGCGGGTAAATGCAGGTCCTCAGGGAGAGTAAGCATATCCTGCTTTAAATGTGGTGCCCGTTATGTAATGTATGTACAAACCCGGTGACAACTTTAATTCGGTAGGACTCTAGAATATTGTATCAACCGGCAGATAGATATTATATGTGCAGGCGTTGCTGGATTGTTAGAACATCAATTTTTTTCATCTTTAATAGTTATGTTCTTCAATTAGTTTAACACGGCAGGTGATTTTTATTTTTTAAAACTAAAAATGATTTTAATAATCGAATAAAGTAAATTATACAATTTTACAAAACACTAACATTAACTTTGAATCTGTCAAACATCTTACATTAAAACATACTTGCGTCTCGTATATACCCAGAGGTAACACATTTAAGAATAAATGCATATAGATTAGTACAAAATATATCTAACTTTAAATGTTTTACCAATTTCTTTCCTTTGATAAAGCGAGTATACAGAGAAAGTTACATTTTGTTATTATGTAATGCATATGGTGTGGTTACATTTTCGTACACTTAATTGAAAGTTATTCAAAAACACCTTTCCGCTACATGCTTATGAAGTTTGAGGTCAATGACTAGTAGGTCATTTGCTAAATGTATTATCGAAATTTCTACACGTGGTCACCAAATAGAAATTCTTGTTCATGGACTAGACGAGAGCAGTATATCTCATTGTCGCAGAAATAAAGACACTTTAATGAATAAAATTTATTTCATATCTTTATTATCAGTCGTTTCTATTTCACAAACATCAAACCGATCAGACTGCATTATACCATTATATGAAACAAAATATGCAGACATGTGCATGCTCAATTTTATTCTTGGCAATAAAATGCACTAGATATTGAATTCTCTAAATAGTAAAAATGTTTGTAATGAACATTGTATTCTTTGTTAAGTATTCTGCTTTACAAATCAAATTTTGTAAATTAACTTATGTGTTATTGTAAATTAACTTTTGTTTTATATTTGAAAACTTTGGCTATACTTTTATAATTTGGTAACTAAATATCAATTCATATGTTTGTTAATTTCCTGCACTACACGTCCTACAATTATACATCTGCATAATGCAAAGAAAATATATCACACGTCAATTGCAAAAAAAATGGACCCTAATTGTTTTACCATAAACTATTTGATATCAGTACATTTGACAAATCAACAAGTAGTTGGAAAAAATTACCCCTTATTTGTATAAAATGCACGTTAACTATGAATATAGTTCTTTTTTATTTTGAAACCCTAAATGGTAAATGAAAAATTGCAGTTCCTACATTATTCTTTATATTCAGTCATGCATTAAAATAGTTTTAGGTCCTAATCATTTCCTTCAATTAAATCATGCTCTACTGGCTATGCAATATAAAAACTGTTATTATTTGTTTCAGTATATTCAACTGAGATTTGGAGGAGTTGTTAGGATCATTTCCTGTATAGTTTATTTGGTTTGGATGGTAAGTATTAACAATTGGTCATTTCAGAGTCTGAAAACCATGGGTATTTTCATCTTCGTACCCCAAAATGAAAATAACGTAACGCCATTAGTTGAATTTTCATTGTTTGTGAAATTTTTAACCAATCACGACGTTTTGGTGTACACTTTTGAAAATATTACCCAGGATGCATTAGATTCTAAAATGGCAAATTCTATAGCTTTTTTATTGAACAATCATAGCGACCATAGACTGCTTCAAAAGAGTCTTCCAAATACTTTCATTAATTTTGCCAGTATTTGGCGCCTTTTGTCGCAACAGACCGATCACACTCTCGTACTTTGGGGATTAATCAAAACGCGATTCTTAATTTTACATGTGTTGTAACTTGTGATCATCGGCTACACTTTTATGTACAACTATTCATTGAAAACCCAATATGAAATGTACATAATTATTCTATTTGACAGGAAAATAAAATTGTTGTTTGAATTTCTGTAATACAACAATATAATGATAAAATTGGCTGAATTAGCAAGCAGACAAGAGATTTCTGAAGACACGAAATATATGATTTACAAAAGCCATAATTTGATACAGACATAATCCAAAGAAAACTACAAACAACAATTATACAATCAATTGAATATTTTGATAATTTGTCAACTTATCAAGGAAGAACTTGTATAATATTAGAATATGCTTTTATTGTTCACATCCAAATGCATTTAAGGCGTTGCTGTTGATTGTGAGCTTTAGATTTCAAGTTTATAAGGTTATATGCATCTTATTAGTTAACATATTTAAACTGTTTCTTATTCATTTTGCATAGGCGAAATTCTCATTCATAAACGGAATCTGTTCACCTTAAACATACCTTTATGTTAGAAAACAGATTGATAGTAGAATACTATTATCAAGATAACTGATCCGGATGTTGTCGTTCGCGGGTTAATAGCTTTCGTACCGTGTGAAGTTTATTTACAAATTTTCTACATTTTCCTTCTTCATTTGTCACCCATATTAACGTTGTACGATTTTTTTTTTTCAATTCCACCTAATGTTATGCTTGCGTCAGGTATGCATTAATTATCCGCAACGTTAAAGGATATATGACAGCAAAGAACGGGAGCGGAATAGCTAAATTAATTTAATCGAAGGTCAAATAACCTGAAGAAATCGGAACCTTAATGTATATATAATTTATTTGATAAATCAAACGAGGAATTTTGAATAAGTACATGACTTTTGTATATGTTATGAATCATGTCAGTATATAAGTTTTAGTTTAAAACATAGTTTTTACTGCATGTATCTGTGATGACTTAATTTACTCTATTGTTATTTCCAAAGCAATGTTTGTTAACTATCAACGATATCAACAATAATGCAACGTACCAATGGATAAAAAATCACCGTTTCTATTTCAGTTGTTTTACATGTCTATCGTACTATATGGTCCATCTCTTGCTTTGAGCGCTGGTAAGTTTATTTGAAATGTATATAGTTCTTTAGGTCTGAGTGCTTTTAAATTTACATGGCTATCGTACTATATTGTCCATCATCAGCTCTGAGTTCTTGAATTCCGGTATGAATATTCATGTTTTTCATACTCTCTGGTCAATCTTTAATTTTGACTGCTGGTGAATTTTACTTTTCTATCGTACTCTATAATTCTCATTAAGATTGCCTTCGAATGACTAAATGCATGTATAATATTCGTTTAATATGTCACCTTTAGATCAAGAATATTGCATATACAATACGAATCATGACCGGATTACTTATGCGATATATGTTTACAAATTACATGGCTATTTTCGAATTTCATCATTTGATAATATTGATTTGTACAAGTAAATTGTGGTAATTTCGTTGTCAATAATGATATATAAAGGCAACAGTAGTATACCGCTGTTCAAAACTCATAAATCCATGGACAAAAAACAAAATCGGGGTAACAAACTAAAACCGAGGGAAACGCATTAAATATAAGAGGAGAACAACGACATAACACCGAAACGTAACACACACAGAAACGGACCAAGCATCAGACAAAACACCACGAGAATAACAAATATAACATGAAAACCAAATACATGAATTTGGGATAGAAAAGTACCGTGCCACGTCTTATCTCAATTTCTCAAAAATAAGAGAAAACACAAACGACTCAACTATATACGTCAAACTAAGAAATTCTAAGAGATTGACGAAAGGTTTATATTCTTAAAATCAATGTAATGATCTTGGAAACTTTCGTAATAAAATCGAAATGTTATTAGCTTGAGATCAACAATCAATGAAATGAAATATTATTTGTTGATAATTGTAGCAGATTCGTAATAAATATAAAATAGCGTGCATAGATCATGACTAGGTTTAGTATAGATGCATGTTTGTTAAATAATTTCATAAACATTGTAATTGCAAGAAACTCATTTCATATGACTTTATTTCCAAAAATATTTTTCTATGTTAGCTTATGATTTTGAATTTTTACAATTATGTTAGTTAGATATTTATTCATAAACCCTTTGTCTTTGAACACTCTTTTGGTCAACTTTTGAACAGATCCTTTAAATTGTATTTATGACCTCTAAACCTCAAAGATAATTTGTAGAGTCTTGATAATCGGACATTACTAATGTTCCTTGCTAGAAAAAAGAAAAGAAAAGATATAGGTATCATAAACAAGACTTACGTTGCAAAAAAAATGAATACAGGTAATTGCAATAACTAATTGAATTAGTTGAAAAAAAGACTTTGTTCGAATGATTTCAAAGGCATTTCAACAAGACAAAAAAAATGTTCGAACAAATATTGAGAAGAAAAACCTAATTATATAAAAGTAGTTGCGATTGTCATCGTTCTTTCTGTCACCTCTGTTAGGGCAGGGCTTTTTGTGAGGAAAATACCCTGTTAACGAAGTCCGTATAGAGTGAACATATAAAGAAGCTTATTTGCATGTTATCTTTATCTTTGCTTTAATGATTACCAATCACAAAGAATAGTTTAATAAAAGGTGGCAAATGTGTTTGCGACAATAAGATTTAAAAATGGTATGATTGCCGCACAAGAAAATAACAAGACAAAATGAAGTAAACAATTAATTTTCATCGTGCCACCTTCAACAAGGAGCAAAAAAGCCGTCAATGGCATGAAGAAAGTAAAACAATTCAAGCGAGAAAATGAGAGCACTTACGGCATGTTCTTTGCTTGCACAATAAACGAATATCATATATAACAAACAGCTACAATAAAAGACAGCCACTGAATTGCGGTCTACAGATTTTTAAAAGATGCATACAAAATATGACAGAGTTAATATTATTTCAGACCACCAAATCAAACCATCGTCCCCAACATCAGACAATTATGCAGCAACACAACATTATATCAAATTCAGACAATATGCAGCAACACAACATTAGATCAAACTTTAAAAAACATAGTTTGAAAGGGCTTGAACCATCCGATTGATACGAAGCATAAACAAAGACACACATTTTAGATATGAGATACTCGTCATCCCACCTGAAACTTGCGGTGACTTTATGAATTCTGTTACGAAAGAATAAACCTAGAAAACATATCACAAAACGTTTACTTTTTCATTATGGCCATTATCTATGTTTTCGTTTAGTTACCGGCATCAGTTTGTGGGGCTCTGTTGTAGCAGTTGGAGTAGTGTGTACATTCTATACAACATTGGTAAGGAACGTCATAAGTATTCAAAAAATTTGTTTTACAAATTACAGTTAATAATATTCAAATACTAGTAAACAAATAAATCACCCTACAACATAATGAATTATTTACTTATAGTTGTTACTAATTATTTATGTTGATCTTCACCAGACGATTAAACAATCGCTTTCTCTAACTTTTTTTTTATTTCTAATCAATCTTGATTTGTCAATATTTTTTTTCAAATTTAAAGCAACCTTATCAGTTCATTATGTGTGCAATATAATTAGTTTGCCAGTTTTTTTGTAACCAATCAAACCATTACTAGATCAATTACATATTGATGATGTTCTTTCCATAAACAATCCGAACTTTTCTGATTGGGTTCCATTAATATATCCCCCAGAACTAGAGATTAAAGAAACAACAGACACGGCTTCCTCCGCCTCATTTTTAGACTTATATCTCGAATTTGACTTACACAGTCATCTCAGTACCAGAATCTATGACAAACGAGACGATTTTAATTTTGAAATTATAAATTTCCCCAACCTTAGTAGCAATATACCAACTTCACCTGCATATTTCGATATTCAAGAGCTTGCAGCTCCTACTCAGACTTTGTAAAACGTCATCAGTGTCTGAGTAGAAAGTTAATGAACCAGGGGTATGTCAAAGAACGTCTCATCCTTTTTCTAAAAAAGTTCATAGAAAGGTACAATGACCTTGTTGATAAATATTCCGTATCAACTTCACAAATAATACACGATGGTCTTGATGTATAGATTCTGCGTACTGATGTTGTTTATCATCTTAACAACGTGTTTTATAGTTCTTTCATTTCTCTTTGTTCTATTATTAATATTACTTTTACTGTTGAATGGTTTTATGTGATATCCGTTTGACGTGGCTCGGTACTTATACATCTCGTCAATGTGTTTGTATTGTCTTTCAATTTTTGGTGTCGTGCTTTGTATATGCGACTTTTTGTATTTCTTTGGTTCTTGTAACGTGACTCTGTACTTTAAAAAGATCCCGTCAGTGTTGATATTGTTCTAGTTTATGTCATTATGATATATTTCTATTATGAATTACAAAATACGTTGAACCATAAACGTCAAAATCATTCAATCGCGTAGTGGAATTTACTATTTGTGGATTCTTATAAAGTCTATATATTCTTATTTACATACGTTTGATGTTTTAACCCTATATGCTTACATTGCCTATGTAAATTTTAAAATTGTTTGTATGCACATTGAACGACAAATTTATGTGACGTATAAAATTTTCTGACGTCAAACACTCAAATCAATGAATGTGTTTGTAGATAGATGTTTTTGTTTTCTGTTAAATTGTTCTTTTTAAAATTGTTATACGATGATGACTGATAGTGGAATTAACTATTTGTGGATTCTTATAAATTCTATATATAACTTTTGAACTATTTTCAATCTCGGTCTATTTCTGATATTTATTCTTACATACTTTTGATTTTTTAACCCTTTATGCTAACATTGCCTATATAAATTTTAAAATTGTTTACATGCACATTGAACGACAAATTTATGTGACGTATACAATTTTCTGACGTCAGACAACACACAAATCAATGAATGTGTTTGTAGATAGATGTGTTTGTGTTCTGTTAAATTGTTCCCTTTTAAAATTGTTATACGATGATGACTGATATACCCATACTTTGACTATTTTATTTATTGTGTCTGTTTAGTTAACGCATCAATGTAAATATAACGGAATTTGATGAGACTGTCATCAAAGTGAGAGGGTTAGCGCTATAAAACCAGGCTTAATCCACCATTTTCTACATTTGAAAATGCCTGTACCAAGTCAGGAACATGACAGCTCTTGTCCATTCGTTTTTGATGCGTTTTGTTATTTGATTTTGTAATGTGATTATGGACTTTCCGAATTGATTTTCCTCTAAGTTCAGTATTTTTGTGATTTTACTTTTTACTACACTGTAATATTTAGAACACCCATTTAACCAGTGTGTATCTAATATTATTAAAGCTACCAAAGTAATTCAGTATCGGTCAAATCAAAACAGTGTATAGTTAAGTCTGGTACAAGGTTGACAAGCATCAAAAACCGATAACAAAGTTGTGCCGAACTGGCCTAAAGTGGTAAAGTTTTATTTTCAATAAGTCATAAAAATAACTTTTATATTTAAAAATGTATGATTACGACATTTGAGTGTACTATACTTAAACTTCGTCCTCTATGACTTTTCTTTGTAGATTATCAATTGATTTTTTTCGAAATACTAAAGATTTTCTTATAAATAAAGGCAACAGTAGTATACCGCTGTTCAAAACTCATAAATCCATGGACAAAAATCAAAATCGGGGTAACAAACTAAAACCGAGGGAAACGCATTAAATATATTAAATCTTATCCCAGGAATAGATTACCTTAGCCGTATTTGGTACAACTTTTTGGAATTTTGGGTCCTCAATGCTCTTCAACTTTGTATTTATTTGGCTTTATAACATTTTTTATCTGAGCATCACTGATGAGTCTTGTGAAGACGAAACTCGCGTCTGACGTATTAAATTATAATCCTGGTACCTTTGATAACTTTTTATACCACTGGGGAAATGCCACTGCTGGTGGACGTTTCGTCCCGGATTGTATCACCAGCCCAGTAGTCAGCACTTCGGTGTTGACATGAATATCAATTATATGGTCATTTGTATAAATTTCCTGTTTACAAACTTTGAATTTTTCGAAATACTAAAGATTTTCTTATCCCAGGAATAGATTACCATAGCCGTATTTGGCACAAATTTTTGGAATTTTTGGTCCTCAATGCTCTTCAACTTTGTATTTATTTGGCTTTACAACTTTTTTATCTGAGAGTCACTGATGAGTCGTGTGAAGACGAAACGTGCGTCTGGCGTATCAAATTATAATCCTGGTACCTTTGATATCTTTTTGGGTGCAGTCTGGTGTTCGTCCAATTTGAAAATTGATAATAGTGTTTGTTCCAACTGTATAAAAGCTCTGGTGGATATAACAGATTCCAAAATTATACTTCAATGTTATATATTTAGGGTGGAATGAAAGCCGTGGTGTGGACGGACTCCTTTCAGATGATGGTTATGTTTGCTGGTATGTTCACGTTGCTTATCGCAGGATGTATGAAGGTAGGCGGTATAGATGTAGTATGGAATGTGGCAGACCAGAATGAAAGAATCAAAATTTTTATGTAAGAGTACAAGTATATATAACAAATAAATTAAAGAAATAACTATCCATTAAAAGATAAGGATGCAAACAAATATAAGGTGGTGTACGACCTCAAACAATCAACAAAATCCATACCGTATACGTAAAGGATTTAATAGGCCTGATATTATGTGAATCAATTCATAAGAGAAAACCCAACGACTGGATGGATGCAAATAAACTCATCATAGATACTAGGATTGAAATCTTATATATGCGTCAGACGCGCGTGTCGTCTACAAAAGACTCATCAGTGAAGCTGGAATTAAAACATGTTAAAAAGGCCAAATAAAGTACGAAGTTAAAGAGCATTGAGGACCTAAAATTCCTAAAAGTTTTGATACAGTTAAGGTAATCTATTCCTGAGGTAGAAAAATCTTAGTTTTTCAAATATTTAAAGTTTTGTAAACTATAGAGGACTGTTTTTTTTTTTGTCAAATCTTCTTTAAATAGAAACTTATTTGCATGAACAATCTTACTTTATTGGTGAAAGGTTTAGTCGATTATATCCATTGATATTTTGTCATACTATTTACAAATCGTTTCAGCATGAACGTTGATCCTACAGTTCGCCATACTTTCTGGAACGTTGTAGTTGGTGGTGGTTTGTTTTGGACAGCAGTATACGGAATTAACCAAGCACAGGTTCAGCGTGTTCTGTCTCTGCCTTCTCTGAGAAAAGCGAAACTGTATGTTATTTTCATTGACTGTCTATTATTTTTTTTTATAATTCATGAGACCAATGCACTTATCTTTTCGATTCAGTAGTACGGCATAGAATTTTATTTTTATCAAGTCAAGTATGGAGATATAGAAAGTACAAACGGTTTGAATGACTTAGGCCGTGTTCACATTGACCTAAACTCGGTGTTGTGTAAGTGTAACTCACACGTATACTAAACAAAATTACGTTCCCATTGATAAAACTCAATGTTTACATGTAGTGTAAATCATGTTTTGTCTACATGCAGTCGATACTCGATGTAGGCCTTGTTTAGATTAAGTGTACACAAAACTAGGCATTTAAAACATTAGTTTCACCGTGTATATTTAAGGAGAAACGATGTTTGAATAAAATTGATATTTATAACAATTATCAATAAAAGTTCTTTACAGAAATATTTGTCTAAACTGATAAATATTTTTTTTTTTAGAAAAAAAAATTAACGTAGCTTTATTAAGCCCTTTTCAAGACTCAAAGCAGCATCATTGCCGAACACATAATTTCTTTTAAAAATATAGGTTTTTTCCGAATCGACTTGACTTACACAGAAATATTTGCCACTGGTCTTCACTCAAATAACGATTCACTTATAAATGCATTACTTAAAAAGTGTGAGGTAAATGTATTGTTTGTCTAGTATCTCGGATCCGTAAAATTACACTTAAAACTAAAAAAAAAAAACATTACCCCCTCCCTTTGCCAAATACTCCTTGGAGAAGAAATACCATTTGAAACAAACAGAAAAAAATAGAAATGTAGTCATCCCTAACATATCAATCCTTCTTCTTCGTCTGTAAACACACTGCTGCAGCCTACGTTTTCTCAAGCTTAATCGAGACATCTTTAGTAGCATTAAACTACTACAAATCATCAAAATGGCTTTCATAAAGAAGCAACCACTTAACTTAAAAAAGGAGGGTATTTTGTTTATTTATCCGAGTCAGAAATTTTTCCGCGCAAACGTTTTATTCAGTTGGGTTTTTTTTCGATGCTGGTAATCATTTTTTTTTTCAACATTTAACACTATATTGTATGGGGAAACTCTTGATTCAGATTTTGTTTTTATCATCTGTAGGACCAGATTTTTTTTATTCAATTTGGGTTCGGAATACGCCCCCTTATAAGTTTAAAATAATTTTTAAAATACCGAACTCCAAGAAAAATTCAAAACAGAAAGTCCCTTATAAAAAAAACAATATCAAAAGCTCACATACAACAAATGAATGGAAAACAACTGTTGTATTCCTGACTGTGTACAGGCATTTTTCCGTTAACAAATGAGCCGTATGTCGTGGTGAGTGCATCCATAACTTTGTACACAAAATATGCTTACGAGAATTTCTCGTTGCATTGAAGACATTTTGGTGACCTTCTGCTGTTGTCTGCTCTATGGTCGGGTTGTTGTCTCTTTGGCACATTCCCCATTTCCATTCTCAATTCTATTACATTTCACTTGATTATTAGTCCCCAGTTGCCTTTACTGCTCACAAGAGATTAACAAAATTTCACGTGATGATTTGAATATTTTGAAATGTATAATTATACAGAATCAATACCTTTGAACCTAATGGATGCATTTTTTAAAACTTGTTGTGTTGTTGTGATTTGACTATTGTGTTGATTATACGAAACAAGGTAAATAGCATGTGTATAATGCTAACTCTTTAGCTATGATAAAAATGAACAAGAATATTAATACAAATATAAACTGATTATCATTAAAAAAAGGGGGGATAAACAAACCTGACTAGTAATATCGAAGTGAAAGGGTATACAAAATTCAAAATCAAACAAAAAGTACTAAGTCAAAACTAAAAACAAGGAAAAGTCATATAACAAATCAAAATAACACAAAAAACGAAGATAAATGTATAATAAACATAATATTTCAAATTGAATAAGCTAGAAGCGTGTTACGTCTACAAGCAAAGTTTAAAAGCGCGGCTATGAAACGTCGCTTTCAAATTATTATTTTTTTGTAAATATATAAGTAACATATATTCCAGGGCATTATGGTTGAACTTACCTGGTATGTGTGCCGTATTGACTTTGGTGTGTTTGGTTGGTTTAACCATGTATACTTATTTTAGTACTTGTGACCCAGTTTCCTTAGAGATAATCCAGAAATCTGATCAGGTACAATTGTTCAAAAGTATATAGATATAGGAAGATTTGGAATGAGTGCCAATGAGACAACTCTCCATCCAAGTGGTATTTTAATTAAGTATCAGCCGTGATGTAGTGGTTAGTGCATCGGACTACTAACGCAAAGCTTCCTGGTTTGATTCCCGGGCCGGGATGAAAATTTCAGAGACTTAAATTTCGGCTCTCCCTTGACACCATTTGCGAGTATGGTCTTGAGGAAATGATGCTAGTCCGTCGGATAAATGACTGACCCGTGTTAAGAGAGAACCATATCTCTTGCACGTAAAAGACACTCTTGTAGATTTCGAAAAAGAGTAGGTTAATGCCGCTACAATGCAGCACTCGCACCCGCAAAGTGGAAAGGGATTAATATAAGTTGCAAAAATTGTTTCCTAATCCACTATAAATAAATATGTTTAAACTGATTGGTTATCAAAGGTACCAGGATTATAATTTAATACGCCAGACTCGCGTTTCGTCTTCATAAGACTCATCAGTGACGCTCAGATAAAAAAAAAATATACATTCTAACAAGTACAAAGTTGAAGAGAATTGAGGACCCAAAATCCCAAAGAGTTATGCCAAATACGCAAATGTAATCTATTCCTGGGATAAGAAAATCCTTAGTTTTTCGAAAAATTCAAAGTTTTGTAAACTCATCGCAGATACAAGGATTACAACTGTATACGAAAGACGCGTTTTGTCTACAAACGACTTGTCAGTGAGGCTTAAATCAAAAAACTTAAAAATGGCCAAATAAATTCCGAAGTTGAGTGATGTAAGAATGATTGAAGTTCATTGATATGTAAGATAATGTATGACACACTCATGTGATAACGATAAACCAGTTCGTGGTTGCGAAATCTGTTACTGATATCAATATACCCTGAATCTTAATTATAGAGCAGTATGTGTGACAGTACTTGCGTTATTTTAATCAAATGACTGCGCAACAAAGGAAAACTGACAGTTAAATGTATACACCAATGTATAGGGGATGTCCTACTGTGATCCTTTCAAAAGGATAAACTCACTTAACAAATAGTCACAAATACGGTAAAGTCATCTGTTTAAGGTCTGTTCCAGGCTCATAAAGATATTTTAGGAAGAAATTATGTATTACACTTTTCTTACTAAAACATTTTTTGTAACTGAAAATCATACTCATAAAACTGACATTAAAAGTAATTTTAATACATAGTGATACAAATGAAAAATGAAAGAAAAATCAGTTGTCTCTTTCATAAATCATTTGTTAGAACCTTTTGAACCTTTAATATACTTATTTTGTAGAATTATTATGTTTTGAATTTTTTGTGAACATTTTGTGACACCGTTTGATACGGTGCTTTTTGTCCGCGATTTGCTTTTTGTCCGCTTTTGCTTTTTGTCCGATTATTTTGCTTTTTGTCCGATACTTTTGCTTTTTGTCCGTTGCTTTTTGTCCGTTTTGCTTTTTGTCCGATAATTTTGCTTTTTGTCCGATACTTTTGCTTTTTGTCCGTAGCTTTTTGTCCGTTTTGCTTTTTGTCCGATAATTTTGCTTTTTGTCCGACACTTTTGCTTTTTGTCCGTTGCTTTTTGTCCGTTTTGCTTTTTAGCTCACCTGGACCATAGGACTAAGTGAGCTTTTCTCATTTTCTCATTATTCGTCGTCGTCATTAATTTTTACAAAAATCTTCTCTTCTGAAACTACTGGCAAAATTAAAGCAAACATGGCCAAAATCATCCTTAGGGTATTTAGTTTCAAAAAAGTATCCGATGACCCCGCCCAATAATTAAGATGGCCGCAATGTCTAAAAGAAGAGCATCGCATAAAATGTAGATTTTGGCTTATATATCTGAAACAAAACCATAGAGACAATCTAGCAAGGGATAAGAACATTTCGCCTCATAAAATAATGTGGACCAGTCAGAACTTTTCATGTGGGACAATATGAGCTCTTAATTTAAAAAAAAGTGGGACAATCGGGAATAAGCCCTACAGACTTGAGCAATTCTAAAATAAACACTGTTGATGTATCTCTTTTAAATTTTCTATTAAAAAGTGTTTTACATTTACGAATGCACTATATTGTATCTGTATCTAAAATATTAAACGCATTTATTTCGTGATAGAAATTAAGTAAATGCTTAAGTAACCATTTTATTACTTTTCCCCCTCTTTTCGAGTTTGTCAAACAAAAATAAACTACTTTGTTGAAAATGCTGTTGTGTTAACCAAAGTTTCCTTAATCTTATTACTTGAATAACCTCGAACTTCCTCGTCATTTGGATATAGTTGCTAAATAATTCCGAAATGTATGGATTAATACAGTTTATCTAAATAAATAGCTACACATGTATTACGTAAACTTTGTGATAGTGTTCCAAAAATGAAGTTTGTTTGTTTGTTATATTTGTAATATTTGTAATGTTTAAGAAAAATAAAGTTGTTGGAAATATGACGAAAATATAACCAGACTTAAAAAAGTTTTTTTTTTAACTGAAATGTTGCAAAATATTTTGGAGCGACTGTCAATCGGCCATTCGCATATAAGTGCAAATGGTGACTATATATTATTAGCGGGAAGACGAAACTGTGCGTTTAAGCAATAACATGTCGTAAATGTGTGCACTTCCACATGTAGCAAACGCCGACACCATTTAACATAATGATAAAACTATTCAAACGAGAAAACCATTGATTTACAAAACACTATACAACAAACAAATACAGAAACAAACAACAACTATTGAATTACAGATTGAAACTCCGTTCCTGACTTATTCGTATGATTATCATATATAATATTTAGCGCGGTTAAACATCAATTTAGAATTTCAATAACGAAACCATCACTCAAGGATTATTTGATTTGATAAATTTCTAAACTATTCTAAAGTTTCGAGCATATAAAAAAGAAGATGTGGTATGATTGCCAATGAGACAACTATCCACAAAAGACCAAAATGACACAAACATTAACAACTATAGGTCACCGTACGACCTTCAAAAATGAGCAAAGCCCATACCGCATAGTCAGCTATAAAGGCCCCGATAAGACAATGTAAAATAATTCAAACGAGAAAACTAACGGCCTTATTTAAGTAAAAAAATTAACGAAAAACAAATATGTAACACATAAACAAACGACAACCACTGAATTACAGGCTCCTGACTTGGGACAGGCACAGATTTAAATTATGTGCCGGAGTTAAACATATTAGCGGGATCCCAACCCTCCCCCTAACCTGGGACAGTGGTATACCAGTACAACATAAGAACGAACTATAAAAATCAGTTGAAAAAGGCTTAACTCATCAGATAGACACAAATACAAGTGGACGTGGCCGGGTACTTATACATCCCGACACAAAAAGTCACTATGAACAGATCTGAGAGTACTCGCAGTTATCTGACAGCTATTTCAAAGCCACTAACAACTAATAAAAAGTCATGCCTCTGAGACTTAACGTTCGTTTAAGTCTTTGAATATCCCATGTATTCTACAAATTGGTGTACGTACACCATTGCTCACACGTTTGAGAATGACAGACTAACTTACGACCAGAATGAATAAGAATTAGTCTATATAACAAGATCTAAAATATTTCTAGTGTAAAAGACTTTAACCTCGCCACATTATTTATGTATGTGCCTGTACCAAGTCAGGAGCCTGTATATTCAGTGGTTGTCGTTTGTTTATGTGTTACATATTTGTTTTTTCATTTATTTTTTTGACATAAATAAGGCCGTTAGTTTTCTCGTTTGAATTGTTTTACATTGTCTTATCGGGGCCTTTTATAGCTGACTATGCTGTATGGGCTTTCCTCATTGTTGAAGGCCGTACGGTGACCTAATGCTGTTAATGTCTGTGTCATTTTGGTCTTTTGTGGATAGTTGTCTCATTTGCAATAATACCACATCTTCTTTTTTATAAGAATGCCAACTCCTCACACGTACAATTATTACTTCATTTTCTTTTTTTCACTCATCTAATTATTATATCTATTTTAATTCAATATTGTATCCATATAAATGTATATGAACGCTAACATATATATAATTATTGCGATATCATATATAAGAGAGAGGCAAAGTGTACCAAAGGATAATCACACTAAAAAGGGTTGAAACAAACCAACAAAGCCGCAGCTGAATGAAAAACAACAAGATACACAACAGTCCACAAAACAAATGGTCCGAGAACACAATTAATTCGTAGTGCATTTCTTTTAGAACATAAATGAAAATTTAAAAAAATCCCACCTGCGCTTTCTCAATGAAACTTTTACAGTGTATTGTACTAATTTTGGGACAAATTATATCAAAATTATAGAAAACTTCATCGCGTCTAACTCAAAATATGGACAATTTTGTGTTTAGGGTGTCTTGAAATCTTTTGACAGCTTCCGAAGTGCTAATTTTTAACCTTTTTCAGCTGGACCAAATCACTACTTTCCTGTAAAATTCTGGACCCAAATTTTTTTACAGTGTAATTTCACCCCCCCCCCCCCCCTACTTACAATGTGAGGCATTAAACAAGGAGAAATAAATTTGGAAGGGGTATAAAAATTATTGGCAAGTAACCCACTGTTATCACTAGGGACTTATAACGAAAATCAAGGGACGACAATTGTGGTCTCGGACGAAATCATTGAAATTTAAAATCTGAGCAACAAGAACCAATGCAACTGTGATGATGTATGGTTAACTGGAAGAGTAAGATAATCCTGCTCCGTCCATTAAGTTTTAAAAAGTCATGAATTAAACTCAAACTCTCGAACACGTTGTCTTGGAAGATCTTTATTCCAAGGGGGTCCTTAATAGTTGCTTTTTGATAATCCTATAAGGAGTTTATAATTTAACTCCTTGCGAACACTTTCATAAGGAACGAAAATTCCCATCTGCATCTTTTTGAAAAGATTGCAAATATTGTTTACATTAAATAGGGTATCCCATTTCAAACCCAGCGTCCCGGAAAATCTCATTTTAGGGCACTAGACAATGATTAAATGTAGTAATTCGATAATAGTACATGGATTTCTCGCGAAAACATCGTTAAGGCGAAATTTAAAGTTTGTCTTGGCTGATTGAAGAAATTTCACAATAAAAACTGAAACGCAAAAACGCAAAAACGCATAAAGATGTTTATTCAGGACAATAACTTATATAAAACAACAGCAGAAATACATATAATGTATCACCAATGGAGGTTGTAAAATACTGTAGGTGATACTTAAACGTAATGTTCTATTTATTTTTTTTGTCGTTAAGGGGACTGGAGGGTATTAATCCATTATTTTCTAAATATACATGTAGGATTTTGCTTGTTTTTCTATAGATGAACTTTTATCATATACTAAATAGAAAAATCAAATAAAAACATGGGGTTATCGTTCACTTAAGCTCACAATCTGCCCTCGAAAGAAGCAACCATTTTTGTTAAGGTACTTTTTTAAGTTGAACTAATAGGAGGAATAGAGAGATATATATATCGAAATAAAAAAAGAACTAAATTACAGAAATCGATTTAATTTTACAACTGTTTAGTTTACGTAAAGCATATTTGAAAAATATCTATAGGTCACCGATGAGTTGAAAAAGACATTTTAATTCTAATGCCAAAACAAAATGTCATTATTGCACTAAAGGGAGACAATTTGGAGCTTTTACAGTGATATAAACATTTGAAAAATAAATCTGAGGCCAAAATCATTCGATTTTTTGGGTTGATTTTTTAGCCAATTCATAAAGTTATAACTAATAGTGTAATAAATAAAATTTGTAATGTAAACAAAAATAATAAAATTTTTGCTGAAATTACCCTCGAGCCTCCGAAAGAGCAAGTATTGCACAAAAAAAAGGAATCATCCTTTAACGGAAACAACTCTTGAAATCATCGGCTATTCGTCGATGACTAAAGGCTATTTATTTCTGAAATCTAAATTTTGTTTTGCTGTTCTGAGTGTTCAAGATGTTACATGCAGCTAAAATATTGGTAAAACATTTGAAAAAATACTGATCTGTATAAAATTTACACAAAAGTAAAAGAATGAAAGCCACTGGAATGCAGTCCAGGACTCGGATAAATAAGCACATTTAAATAAGAGTGCACACACTGAAATGTCTCGCCTACTTTACTCATCATTAATATTATGTTGATAGCCCGAAGTATAAAGATTTATTACAACTGCCACATAAACTTAACATTAACCAAGATAGCTAATCAAAGACCAAATGAATTATGAAAATGAGGTAAAGGTCAGACGAACCATACCAGGCAGACATGAACAGCTAACAATTCTTCGATACAACAAATATACTTGACCTATTACTTATAGTTTAAGAAAAACAGACCAAAACACAAAAACTTGACACTGTGCAATGAACCGTGAAATTGAGGTCATGGTCAAATAAAACCTGGGAGACTTATATATATAGATCATAAGATATTTTCATGCACCAAATATAGTGACCTTTGGCATATAATATTAGATAAAAAGACTAAAACTCAAAAACTGAACTTTGACCACTGAACCATGAAAATGAGGTCAAGGTCAGATGATATCTTCCCGCTAGACATGTACACCTTACAATCATTCCATACAACAAATATTGTAGACTCATTGCATAAAGTATGAGAAAAACAGACCAAGACAGAAAAATTTAACTATAACCACTGAACCGTGAAAATGAGGTCAAGGTCAGATGACACCTGCCAGTTGGACATGTACACCTTACAGTCCTTCCATACACCGAATATACTAGCCCTGTTGCTTATAGTATCTGAGATGTGGACTTGACCACCAAAACTTATTCTAACCTTTGTTCACTGATCCACGAAATGAAGTCGAGGTCAAGTGAAAACTGTCTGACGGGCATGAGTACCTTGCAAGGTACGCACATACCAAATATAGTTATCCTATTACTTATAATAAGAGAGAATTCAACATTACAAAAATTCTGAACTTTTTTTTCAAGTGATCACTGAACCATGAAAATGAGGTCAAGGACATTGGACATGTGACTGACAGAAACTTCGTAACATGAGGCATCTATATACAGAGTATGAAGCATCCAATTCTTCCACCTTCTAAAATATTAAGCTTTTCAGAAGTTAACTTACGCCGCCGCCGCCGCCGCCGCCGGATCACTATTCATATGTCGAGCTTTCTGCAACAAAAGTTACAGGCTCGACTAAAATGACAGGTTATATGAACTGAGTGGCAATAAAAGCACAAGTCTAACACTTGCTTTTTAAAAAAATGAAAATCTTTATTTAAAATGGTCATCTTTAAACAAACAAAAATTGAATATGAAAATTTACAATTCCAACAATAGATCGATATTAAACAGAAATGTTTCATTATCATTTTTCGGCTACAGTTGGTATATGAACCATCAAAATGTCAAAATATCAACATAGAGTATTTACAAAGAATGTTTCTGTTATGTTGTGCAACTAAATCTCTACAGCAAATGGTAGTGACAACACTAGATGTTAATAAGGATCCAGCGAAAAGCCAGGCTTTTGTCCACGAAGGTAGCAAATTGTCGGTGTGACTATCGCTGACGGCTTTTGGTAACACACGATATGGTTGTTGGTCATGTTGTTATCACCAAGGGAAGGTCATCGTGCTCTTAATTTCCACACAAACTGATATAGCTCCAAAGGTTTAACAATGAACACCAATGGACACTCATGTCAATTGGAAGGCCATGCGGAATCAATATCGGAGATGTTAAAGACAAATGCATCGGTCATGCTGGGCTTTTGTTGCTTAATGTCTAAATGGACATGGCCTATAATTAAAAGATCCTTTTGCGGAATTTGTGGATTATTTGGTCAACTGTATACAGTCTACGAGCAATTGCATCCTGGGAAAAGCCTCATTAGATAAACCCCAATTTGTTTGTAATTGGTTGTCAGAAAGACCTGGCATATAGTCTTATATTTATTGAACTTACATACTTACAATAAGGGATAAGCCAGCGAGTAAGTCAGCAAAGGGTTAGGGAAGTACCTTGGTATATAAAAAAGTCGAAATAAACAATTGCCGGCTGGCCAAGAGATTCTCCGCGTGGGGTATGATGCCAGAGGTAGAAGTAGACATTGCCTTAAAAAAGGCACAGATCACTTAGGCCCAAGACCCGTGCGAGTTTGACAACAATGAATTAAAAGGGTAAGGTGGTACCTCTGTTTGCAACGAAGTCGAAATACACTTTAATAATTGCCGGCTGGCCAAACTAAAAGATTCTCCACGTAGGCCATTTTACCAGAGATAGAGGAGGGCATTGCCATACAAATTTCATATAGCACTTATGCCCTAGACCCGTACGAGTTTGACAATAATGAATCAAAAGGGGGAGATGGTACCTCTGTTTACAACAAAGTCGAAATAAAGTATTGCCGGCTGGCCAAACTAAGAGGTTCTCCACGTAGGCCATTTTACCAGAGATAGATATGGTAATTGCCTTTAAAATGGCATATAACACTAGTTCCAAAGACCTGTACGATTTTGCCTGCAAGGGGTTAAAAATAAAAGGTGTTACCTTTGTTTACAACGAAGTCGAAACAAACCTCTACCTCTGGTATAATGATCCACGTAGAGAATCCCGGAGTTTGGCCTACCGGCTACAGTTATTTTGACTTTAATGTGAACAGAGGTACCACCTCCTCATTTTAGCTCTTTACTGACAAACTCGTACGGGTATATGTCATATAAGTGCTATAGGCTATTTTAAAGGCAATGACCACCTATACCTCTGGTAGCATGGCCCATGTGGTGAATCTCGTAGTTTGAACAGCCGGCAATATTTCATAACGACTTTGCGATATACTAGAATACCCTCCTTTCCTTTTGCTGGCATAAGTGTTATAAACCATTTTAAAGGCAAGGCCCACCTCTACCTCTGGTATCATGATAAACGTGGATCATCTTTTATTTTTGGCCATCCGGCAATAGTTTATTTCGACTTTGTTATATACCAGGGTACCCTCCTTACCCTTTGCTGACAAACTCGTACAGATCAATGGAATAAGAAGTATGGGCCATTTTAGATGCAATGTCC
Source organism: Mytilus galloprovincialis (assembly GCF_965363235.1). NCBI lineage: Eukaryota > Metazoa > Mollusca > Bivalvia > Mytilida > Mytilidae > Mytilus > Mytilus galloprovincialis. The sequence goes on along the minus strand of NC_134846.1, from coordinate 1,525,160 downwards.
ACCACTACCTTTGTTATAATGGCCTATGTGGAGAATTTCTTTTTTTGGCCAGCCGGCAATAATTCATTTCGACTTCGTTGTAAACATAGATACCACCTCCCCCTTTTAACACTTTGCTGAAGCACTGGTATGGGTCTACGGCATAAGTGGCCATTTTTGAGGCTATGGCCACTTCTACCTCTGGTATCATGGCCCATGTGGAGAATCTCTTCGTTTAGCCAGCCAGCAATAGTTTATTTCGACTTTGTGATATACTTAGGTACCCCCCTTACCCTTTGCTGATTAACTTACACGGGTCTGGGACATACGTGTTATGGCTATGTTAGAGGTAATGCCTACCTCATCCTCTGATATAATACCCCGCCTATAGAATCTCTTAGTTAGGCCAGTCGGCTTAATTTATATTTTCGTTGTAAAAAGAGGCATCGCATCCCCCCTTTAACCTTTTGCTGACAAACTCGTACAGGTCTAGGGCGTTAGTTTTATCAGCCATTTAAAAGGCAATGCACACATTTAACCTAGGATTAATGGCCAACTTGGAGAATCTCGTACTTAAGCAAGCCGGCAATAATTTATTTCGACTTCTTTGTAAACAGAGGTTCCAACTCCCTTTTAAACCCTTTGATGATACCGCGTACTTCTCTAGGGAATAAGTGATTTAGGCCATTTTAGAGGCAATGACAACCTCTACCTCTGGTATCATGGCCCACGCGGAGAATCTCTTAGCCATCCAGCAATAGTTTAGTTCGACTTTATTATATACTAGGGTACCAACCTTACACTTTGCTGACTAACTCGTACGGGTCTAGGTCATACGTGCTCATGGTCATTTTATAGAGGCAATCCCTTCCTCTACCTCTCATATTATAGCCCGCATGGATAATTTCTTAGTTTAGCCAGCGGGCAACAGTTTATTTCAACTTCGTTATATACCGGGCTAATTCATCCCCCTTTTAACTCATTGTTGACAAACTCGTTCGGGTATGGTATAATGGCCTACCTGGAGTATGTCTTAGTTTAGCCAGGTTTCAATAGTTGTTTTTTAGACTTAGGGATATACAAGAGTATCCCCCTTGCCCTCTGTTGACCAACACCTACGGGTCTAGGATATTAGTGCTTCGAGCCAATTTAGAGGTAATGCGATATATTGTAAAAGACATGAAATTTCATGTACAAATCATTTATAATGTGAGTATGGTCTGTATTTAACTCCTAAAAGGACATGGTATTTTAAAGTTCAAAATGAAACCTGCCAAAAATATACACATTTTATATCGGACATAAAGCAAAATTATCGGACAAAAAGCAAAACGGACAAAAAGCAACGGACAAAAAGCAAAAGTTTCGGACAAAAAGCAAAATAATCGGACAAAAGGCAAAACGGACAAAAAGCAACGGACAAAAAGCAAAAGTTTCGGACAAAAAGCAAAATAATCGGACAAAAGGCAAAACGGACAAAAAGCAACGGACAAAAAGCAAAAGTTTCGGACAAAAAGCAAAATTATCGGACAAAAAGCAAAAGCGGACAAAAAGCGAATTGCGGACAAAAAGCACCGTATCAACCGTTTAATAGTGCGGTTGTTAATTGTTATAAGTTATTAATTTTTACATGTTTTATTACATGCGAAATGAAAGATCGTACTTGTCCCAGTGACTTGTACTTACATTTCGGTTTACTGACATGGTGATTTAGTTCCCATATGATGGACTAATTATGTTCTGAAATAATAGTGTGATCTTCTACAAGCTTTTTAACCTTATTATATAAACTTGATGTTATTTATGAACAATGTCAATATTATAACTTTCAGTGACAATCATATACATTATGCCTATCAAATAATTCAGTTTTTAAAGATAATTGAAAAGCCTACACAACGAGAAATGTGATTATTTTAGGTCATTTTCTTAAAGGTCAACCGTATTTTGGGCAACTAATAAAATATTTAACACTTTCAAAAATAGTCATACATTTGTGCACCTAACAGAAATACCCTGCAACAAAGTGTAATTCGTAATCGAACTTTCTGTATTGAAATCCTTGAACTTATCTTCTTAATCATTATGATTCAAAACGAATGCGTGTTATTTTTCCACATCTGACATGCATTATCAATTCATCACTTAATAAGGCGAACAAAACAAAAAGAATTCAGGGTCAATACTGCACGCAATTTATGTTGTTCTTGGTGTGGACGAATATATGTGTATCTTTATAAGTAAATAAGAAACTATCCCAACCACAAAAAAAAAAAAAAAAAAAAAACGAATTCTGTTGTTTCCATCGCGTCATAAATTGTTACCAAACTATAATGTTGATTAACATAAATGGTAAACTGTTAATAATTGAGGAATGATTCAATTTGACAGCTGATACCACTTTTCACAATGGACCTTGTAGGACATATAGCTGGTTTACCAGGACTTGTTATATCATGTGTGTTCAGTGGAAGTTTGAGGTACGTTAATGTTAAAACATCAATGCAATATTGTTGTTACCTAATGGCGTTCGATACACTACAAATCGTTTAGAAGAAATTAGATAACAACAAGGAAACTTTTTATTTTTGGTTTTTTAAAATACTTTTTGTAAAAGAAATACCTGATCCGGATGCAGGTGGCTGCTGTACAAGAAATAAATGTGGAGAAAACGAGGAAATATTGATCGACTGCTTGTAGTTTGTTTAACGTCTACTTGAAAATAATTCGGGCATATTCAGGAGGAGAAAAAATATTATAAATCCATTCGGTAGCGTAAGTAAAGTTGACCAATGAGAGAGATATGTATGTTAGATACTTGCAAAAATATAGCCTTTAAACAACATATCACATATGGCCCATGTAAGTTAATGCAAGGATAATTGGAGATGGGCGGACAGAATATCAATCTTCTTATACGATTTGCCGCATAATTAAAACACCACTCGCATTCAAAGAGATGTGCGAATTCATAACAATTGTTTACTTTGAATGATAGAATAATGTCTTGTATTGTCTTAAAAGGGAAGCAGAATGAATTGAAACAGTGATAACAGACTTATGAATGTTTCATCTTTGTAGTACGATATCATCTGGATATAATGCTATTGCTGCCATTTTGCTGGAAGATTTTGTAAAGCCATGTTTTCCGAAAATGACATCATTAGCAAAGACTGTGCTTTCAAAAATGGCTAGTAAGTTTAGCTTTTGAAATATGAAATATCCATTGTATTGTCCCTATCAAACCCCTTATAAAAACACTGAGTATTTTTTCTTTCGTGCGTTTGAACCGCTTTTTTGGAGTTGACATCATCCAAACATTTCAAAAAAGAGCAAAACAGATGAACAGAAACAAAGTTAAAAAGGCCCTAACATGTGTTGAGTTTACCAAGTTCAACATTGAACAGTAAATGATATATTGTTTAATCTACACTAGTTTGTCCAGATAATTGTAATAATAGAGACAGACGTCAGCACATGAAACAAAAAGGCACACAACGTGGTTATGTAAAACTGTTTTTCCGTGCACACTAAAATATATGCTGTACATTCCAGCAACCAACATGGTTTGAACAATGAACAATATGACGGCACAGAATCTAGAAAACGGGGTAACAATGTATGCGCTACTATAGAAAACTATGTTCACCCAATACGAGTAGCGCAGCGAAAAAAAGATCAAGTACACCACTTACTTTAAGTTCTTTAAATCGCATCATAATTTAAGAATGAAATTGGAAGTACTAACGTTACAAAAATATGTGTGTTCTATCAGACAAAATTTGACAACAAGAAAAACAAACAAAACGTTTATACTATTTTTACACTATTTGATAGTTTTTCAACGAAAAATCGGCATTCAAATAGAAAACTATAGGAGCAACAAACGCTTATACTTTTTTACACTATTTAATAGTTTTCGAACAAAATATCGGCATTCAAATAGAAAACTATAAGAGCAAAGACACTTATACCATTTTACACTATTTAATAGTTTTCGAACAAAAAATCGGCATTCAAATTTAAAACTATAAGAGAAAACAAACACTTATACTTTTCTAAATTATTTAATAGTTTTTCAACAAAAAGTCGTCATTCAAATAGAAAACTATAGGAGCTCTTCTTAATAATGTTTTATGAGTGCCATCAGTAGGTTGACCGTTATGACAAATCTGTTTCACAACGGATGTTTTACAATTGTTTTAAAAACAAATTCGATCTTAACACTGAATGAATCTTGTCACCGTTATCGTATGGAGCACTTGAGATCCCCCACTGAACATTATTGATTGGGATTGTGTTGCTCAGTTATATATGTTGGCGTTTGTTTCAGTGTTTCTGTTGTTACGATGTGTTCCTGTATCAAGTTAGGAATATGACAGTTGTTATCAATTCGTTTGATGTGTTTGAGCTTTTGATTTTGATTTTGCCTTTTGATTAGGGACTTTCCTATTTGAATTGTCATCGGAGTTCTGTACTTTTATGTTTTTTTACTTTTTCTTCATATAGTTTATGTGTTACCCTCGGTTTTAGTTTGTAATCTTGATTTGTTGACTTTTGATTTATACGGCGGTATGCTACTGTTGCCTATATTTGTATATGAAATACTGGTGTTTTGCCATGGCGTGAACAGTTTCTGTAGACTTGAGCTTTGGCGTGAACAGTTTCTGTAGACTTGAGCTATGGCGTGAACAGTTTCTGTAGACTTGAGCTATGGCGTGAACAGTTTCTGTAGACTTGAGCTTAGGCGTGAACAGTTTCTGTAGACTTGAGCTTTGAATGTCGTGTTTTGCTATGGCGTGAACAGTTTCTGTAGACTTGAGCTTTGAATGTCGTGTTTTGCTATGGCGTGAACAGTTTCTGTAGACTTGAGCTTTGAATGTCGTGTTTTGCTATGGCGTGAACAGTTTCTGTAGACTTGAGCTTTAAATGTCGTGTTTTGCTATGACGTGAACAGTTTCTGTAGACTTGAGCTTTGAATGTCGTGTTTTGCTATGGCGTGAACAGTTTCTGTAGACTTGAGCTTTGAATGTCGTGTTTTGCTATGACTTGAACAGTTTCTGTAGACGAGCTTTGAATGTCGTGTTTTGCTATGACGTGAACAGTTTCTGTAGACGAGCTTTGAATGTCGTGTTTTACTATGACGTGAACAGTTTCTGTAGACTTGAGCTTTGAATGTCGCCTTTGTATCTTCTAGCCCCTTTAAAGACACGAACGAAAGACTGAATTCATGTCTGTTTCTTTCAAAATTTGTTTGAATATTATTATGAAAAGAAATTTCTAATATGCGGCTTTAATGAAACAATCTTTATAGGAAATTCGTCTCTATGTTTTAAATAGTGTGCTCCACAGAAAAGATGATAATTATATATTAGACCAACGTGTCATTGTATGTCATCTGTGTACACGACGCATGTTTCTGGTGATCGTTCAAAACTAAAAGAAAGAAAAAACCTATTACATAAAACATTCAAGAGCATCAAAACAGAAACAAATCATGCATTGACCTCGGACGAATAAGGCAAGTAATGAGTATTGGTAAAGAAAGTTTTACAAATACTTCTTCCAACATATCGAGTAAAGATTTCCCCATTTATTTTTGTAGGTATTAGTATAGCAGTTATCAAACAACTAGAAATTTATTAATTTTCTTTTTAGTTATTGTCTGTGGAGGAGTTTGTCTTTTGATTGCTTACATCGTTTCTCAGCTGGGTGGATCTATATTACAGGTAACATTAAAATGGAATAAATGCCAATACTTGGCTTTTGAATATTTGAATTAACATATTTGTAAAGATATATAGAGGATATATAGATGTGTGAAACTGTATTAGCTCAGGAGCAAGAATTAATGGGTACATTAATCTTGATTGATATCATTGACACAATAAAACACATAGAAACCAATAACATTCGCACACAACTTTGACAGTGTTTCCTGATTATAGTTACTCCACAATGAAATATACAAGAAAAAATAACAATACGCCTTAGTGTCATGTTGAAAAAATATGTTGGTTTCACAATCGGTTATTTAATAGATAATCATGTTATATATTTGATTTTGAGATCGCAGCCAAACAAAATAATAAAAAAGCAAATTTATTTAAAAACAGTAGGTTTTTTTTGTGTATGACCTTTATTATTTCAGGTATCCTATATTCTGTTTGGTATGCTTGGAGGACCATTACTTGGCGTATTTACACTTGGAGTACTATTCCCATGGGCAAATAAATGGGTATGGGCATTTTAGATATTGATTTTTGTAAAACGGTGTGGTAAATCATTTTGAGCTGAAATCTTTTTCACTATAGCAAAGTTCTTAAAATAATTTTAACACTGAAACATCGTTCTGGTGGTTTCACAATTTGAGGAAGTTCTTATGGTCTTTAAACAGTCGATAGAGTATGTCATTTCTAGATTCTCAAATGATATTAGTGAGGACTACCATGTTAATACGACAGACTAATGATAGACTAAAAGCAGATAGAATAGTTTTTTGTTTATTTATTTGTTTAAATAATCCGTCAACAAATATGAATTTCATCTATGAACAACATTTATTTGACAGGGAGCATTAATCGGTCATTTGATATCCCTGGTGATAACACTTTGGATAGGTCTGGGAACCTTTTTGAACAAAGTTGTTGTCACATCACCGTCAGCACTAATAACAGAAGGATGTCGAATGCTTAACACTACAACAACTACAATGTCACCAATATCACTAACTTCCACTGAAGCTGTTTCACAAGAAGTAAAGTAAATAAAATATTTTGCAATGTCGCATTTGATGTCAATTAGGACATTAGTTGGGGGTGCAAACTCGACGGGTAGAATAGTAAATAATTCAGTTCAGCACATTGTGTTTGGGCTCAGCTTTCTTTAATATACACATATTAAGTAAACTGCAAATTTGATAACTGAATTTGAACGAGTTTATGGACTTTTTTTATTCCTTGCAGATTTCGTCACTTCAGGCTTTAACATATCTGAAGTAATCGTGAGTGTTTAAATTATACGGATTTCATTATGAAATAAACCTGATAACTTAAGAAAACTGCTTCCACAGGTTTGTGAACATAATTACACCTTATGTAAGAATCCGGGGTTTTGATTGGTTAATAGCCAGTGTATTTTTCACCAATTTACTGTTATCAAATGAATATCGTTCATTTTTAACGCCGCCGGGGTATTTGCTAAAAAGATATGCCTTTTTTACCCTCTCTGCCGTGGTATTTGCCAAAAAATACTCTATCCGACTGGACGCTTGTAACGTCACGATCATCAATGCGTTTTAGTACTTTAACATTCGGTGTAATTAAACAGATATATATCATGTTATTGAGGGGTATTTGCGAAAAATACCAGTCTTGAGAATGAATTTCCCTCGCCTTACGGCTCGTGAAATTTAACATTCTCTCGACTGGTATTTTTCGCAAATACCCCTCCTTGACATGATATATCTGTTCAAGAACGACTGATATCGACATATCAAGGGTTTTATAGTCAGTATCACGAATTGGTTTAGTGGTTTGATGTGCGATCTCTCTGTCTAAACAAAATTGCAGATCTTTGATACTAGAAAAGTAGATTTAAGCATTGTCTTTTATTCCCCATCATGACTTTTGACAAAGTATGGTTTGCATGTCATGTACTGCATGCATAACATATATAACAGGAGATGCTTTATATGTTGAAGCAACCGGTAGTGTTCATTCAACCTTTCATATATTGCTTGCATGATTTGTTTATTGAAAGCAAAATGTATGAAATTTAAACATGTGTTATTTACTTTTGCCTCTATCTTTTTTTTCAGAAATGACTTTCCATTGTACAAGATGTCTTATATCTGGTATGTAGGACTGGGCATGTTGATACACATCGTTGTTGGGTTGATTGTCAGTTTCTTGACAGGTAATATATAAATTCGTCTAAGGGGTCATACTTGTTATGTAGTACACAGATTATCGCTTAGTTTAAACTCATCATATGTGTTTGAAGCAATACTGCTGATATGTCAAATCAATAATGAAGTCGTAAAGCATGCATAGAAAATCAAAATTCGAATGCTATGTTTAGTATGGACCAAAACAACCTTAATATAAATATTTTATAAACAGTAAATAAACAGAAATACGTAAAAAAAACAAAAAAATAACACGTTACAAATTGCTGCGTTTCGAAGCGAAATAAACAATAAAACACAACAACATTAAGAGATTACGTCACCATTAACAGTAAACGTGACGTCATGAAACCCCTATGAAATTTACTAACCCCTACGGATACCACGGGGGGGTTACTTCCTATTATTGGGTATACGGGGATGTGCCAAAAATATGGGTCATAATTTTGCGAGATTTTATATAAAAATGACCCTCCTTTTTAATGACATCCTATATTAAAATGCATTTACGTTTGATAACTGTATATTGATTTGGGGTATGATCTACATATCATATATAAATATGCTATTAAGAATGTCAATTCATATATAAAAACTTAAGGGTAGCTGACCAGTATATTTATGAATTATGAGCAATGGGTCATATTTGAAATATTGTATATAAGTAAAGGTCATTCTTTCTTAAATATTTATATAACTATAGGTACTGAATTTCAGTAAATGTTATATTAAAATGGGTACGTTTTTTGAGGCAAAAATGGCACACCCCTACCAAAAAAATATCGAAGTTACCCCCCCGTGACGGATACATAGGGGGAAACCACGTATTTTTTTTTAACTTTGCAACCTAAGGGAAGACAACTAAAATGTAAGGGCAGAGAATTCAAATAGAGTTACTTTTACAATAAAATAAGTTAGGAATTTAACTATTTTATTATGTAGAAAGAAAACAAGTCCCGTGACCCCATTTTTTTTTCATTTTCTTATCTGATAGCATATTATTAGAGCTATCTTCTCATATTTTATCTCAAATTCTATGGTGTAGTTTTAAAAAAAAAGCTTGATATAAACTACATTTTGACCAATTATTAAAAAAATTCTATGTATTTTAATTTAGCCACCCCATGCCTTAAAGAATGTAAAACAATTGATATATTTGCTCTAAACTAACTTGCATGATAAAAATAAAAAAAATAAAAATATTCATTTTAAAGCATCAGCAATCCCTGATTACTCCTCATAATATGCCTTCAAAGTAGTAGTAGCATTTCTATAAGCGGTATAGACGAATTGTATTTTCTATCATGATTTAGTCGTAAACAAACATGAAAATAGAAACAACTCAGTAAAAGAGAAAAACCAAAGATGGCTAAAAATAAGACGTTAAAATAACTTATGTCGTAGGCGTTGTTGTAATGTTTGAGGGGGGTTTGCTGTTTCACCTCTTCGTATATCCATAAATCAATTAATACATGGATATTTCAAGGCACATAGAGTGCATTCAAATTCAAATTCATCTGAACTTGCTTCAGCTAATTGATCTGTATTATATTCCTTGTACATGTTGAATTCAATAACCATTAACTTAACTTTAACTTTTACTATTTCAGGTCCTACAAAACCTAGTGAAATAAATCCAGGATTAATTTGTCCAATATTTGACGAATTGCTTCCATTTCTTCCAAAGAAAATCAGGAAAAAGTTACATTTTGGTGTCCGTCATGAGGATGTAAGTATTAGACTGCATAACTAAATGATATGTTGTTTACTGTCGGTTGGCTACGATCTCAGGAGAACATAGGGCTACGTAGATTTGTGCCGACTATTGAACGTGTAGCTCGCCAAGCTGCTATACAGATATTGATAGCCGCTTGGCTTGCTACTCGTTCAATAGTCATAAATCTACGTAGCACTACGTAGCCGCTACGATATTGAACGTAACCCTGGTATTCAGTGGGTTTCTTTCTCTTTTTTTGTGATATTCAAGTTCCTCAATGCTGAAAGTTGTGTTACACAGGCTATTTTTGTCTTAAACGTCTTAGATTAAATATTGGACGTCTTTTGCCGTCTTCAATAAAAATTATTGAGCGCCCATTCAAATTATTTGTTTCAGATATATATATTCCATGAACAAATGAAAAAAACAAATACCAGTCATTTGCAGTGTTATTCTTTGTGAACGATATCGTTTCTGATTTCTTTTTGAAAGATTAAACAAATCAGACAATATCCGAATGACACCAACATGTTCATGATACTTTACTTCCGATTTAATCTTTCGATTGTTACATTTGGTATATCGTGTTCACGTGATTGCCAAAATTCCTAACCACTTCCAGCTCCCATCCGTAGGAATAATTGAAAACAGTGGAACTAAAATACAGTACAGTGCACACGTTATCGCGCTTTGTTGATCTTCTCAAGTAGTTATCAAATTCGCAACTTACAGAGTACATATTATATAAGGAATGGCTGTAATATTGTTTATGTTGTTTCGAATAGACTGACAAAATATTACAGTTATTTCTTATAATTTAATTCTAAATTCCATTTTAAACAGGCGTAAATCATTAAAAAACGTTGATGACGTCAAAGTCACATGACAAAATTGTGTCTATGATATGATAAACAAAACTACATCAGCCAATCAGAAGAAGCGTTACATCCCAAACTAAATTATATCTATATACAACTTCCGCTTTTAAATATACAACACAAATTTTAGCACTATTGTCATGAAATGCAAATACTAAGGAGGCATTGACAATAGAAGTTTAAAGAATTTACAAGTATGAATACAATAAAGGTTCTGTGCATAAGACATATTTGTAAACAAGGAATTTAGTATACATCGCGTTAAAGGTGGCAAAACAAAAAGGACGGCGTTGACATGAATATCAATGTTATGGTAATTTTTATAAATTTCCTGTTAAAAAACTAAGGATTTTCTTATCCCAGGTTTAGATTACCTTAACCGTATTTGGTACAACTTTTTGGAATTTTTGGTCCTCAATGCTCTTCAACTTTGTACTTGTTTTGCTTAATAGCTATTTTGAGCGTCACTTATGAGTCTTATATAGACGAAACGCGCGTCTGGCGTATTCAATTATAATCCTGGTACCTTGATAACTATTTATCGATGTTTGAATTATTTTTCATTTCACATATTTATCAATGGTTTTTATGCCCCACCTACGATAGTAGAGGGGCATTATGTTTTCTGGTCTGTGCGTGCGTGCGTTCGTCCGTCTGTCCGTCCGTCCGTCCGTCCGTCCGTCCGTCCGTCCCGCTTCAGGTTAAAGTTTTTGGTCAAGGTAGTTTTTGATGAAGTTAAAGTCCAATCAACTTGAAACTTGGTACACATGTTCCTTATGATATGATCTTTCTAATTTTCAACCCAAATTAAACTTTTGACCCCAATTTCACGGTCTACTGAACATAGAAAATGAAAGTGGGAGTTTCAGGTTAAAGTTTTTGGTCAAGGTAATTTTTGATGAAGTTGAAGTCCAATCAACTTGAAACTTAGTACACATGTTCCCTATGATATTATCTTTCTAATTTTAATGCCTAATTATATTTTTTACCCAATTTCACGGTCCATTGGACATGGAAAATGATAGTGCGAGTGGGGCATCCGTGTACTTTGGACACATTCTTGTTATTTTGTAGTTTCTTATTCATCTGAAAAACATGTAATACTTGCTTTTGCAGTTTGTTAAATTTAGTCCCGACAATCCCGACACCAAAGATCGTGGTGGATACGATAAAAGGGAGTTGAAGGAACACATTGTCAAAAAGGAAAAACCTATACCATGTATACAAACTGTTTGTAATGGAACGTTTACTAATGCGATAGGGACAGATTATATATATGAGAAGGATTATAATACACATTTTTAATCACCGTGAAATACATACATGATGTTATTTCATATTATGTTTGCAAAATTATAAGGCTTTTCGCACTTTTGACGCTACGTTTAAGAATAAATAGGATTATTATGTCCTCTATTGAGCTAGAATTTCGATTCTTTGAAAGTGCAATTCATCTACTAGTATCTAGTTTTAGAAATTACTTATAATGAAACAATTTATTTTATTTGTATAGATATTATGTATAAACATAATTAGTTGTTACAGTTTCCATTTGTACCATTTTGAATAAAGTTTTATATTGTACTAGAAAATTTTCTTGCAGATACATGAATTCTCTGTTTCACTGGAAGCCATAATTTTGCATTGGCAAACACGTCTTTCATCATGCTCTATTTTCATTTCAAAATGTGTCATGTGAGTTAGTTTATTTGTACATCGAGTCTTAGAAAATACAATTCGTTTGCTATCTAATTCAAGAACTGACCGCAATATACTGATAACCTATTTTCTATTTCATGATTATTTTATATATTTAGTTGTTGTTGTTTACATGCAAATCATTTTGAATAGATATTTATAGAGTACTAGAATATTGCAGATACATAAACTCTATGCTTCCCCCAAAGACCGTCATTTTGCTTTGAGAAAAAAAGGTTAAAAACTTTTAATTTTGTCATGTCATGATCTACTTGTATGCTGTTTTCAAAGTTGAATATTGACAAATAGACATTTTCGGGTGTTGTCTTTACAGACATATGAACTTTCACCCTACGCTGACTAAAATAGTCGTTAAAAAATCTGAAATATTTTGAATTATGAATGATTGGATTTTTTGGGAACTTGTAGGACAAGAATTAAAAAACATTGTATTTTCGATTGTGCGACATACAATTAGGCCTTTGAAATTCTGAAAGGGTTGATTAATTATATGAAATCATATCATTTCAAAATATGGTTTATCTTTTTATATATCTTTTGCTCTTTTCCTTCTTTTGCCGGATGAATACAACGTTTTGCTAAACACAAATATTTACTATCAACTCATTCGTTTTTGCTTTACGGAAACTTTAAAAACAAAGCTTTATTGTAAATTCATATCAATTTAGCAATTGAAATCAATAGTAGAAAGAAAATTTCCTGTTAACTGGATGTTAAATACTTTAATACAAAGGATATTTCGCTTCTTTTGTTGATAGTGAACACAATAGATGTTAAAAGCTGTAACACAAAAGGGATGATATTCGATTACACCTCGCACGGAAGAAATTTGAATAACAACAGTTCCGAAAGTTAACTTGGAAGCTTACCTCGTCTTGAAATTATTTTAACAGTGTGTTAACTTCATCTTGTCTTCGTGCTTACCTATAAGTATTTGTTTAAAATTTTCGTTCATGTCATTAAACATCATATACTTTCGCACTTACATGAGATCTGCTTATTACCCATACGGAACACTTGATAGCCCCCAAGATTTTTGATGGAATACGTGTTGCTCAGCTTTAGTAATGTTAGTTGTCTATGTTGTGTTTTGTGTACTGTTGTTTGTCGTCTTCCGATTTTTGCCATAGCGTTTTAAATTGGTTTTCAACTTAAAGTGTTCGAATACCTTTTTCAAATTGTACTAGAATATTGCAAATACATTAATTCTATGATTCACCCAAATATGTCATTTTGTATTGGCAAACAAATAAAAAATTAAAATTCTTTAATGTATATGTTATATACGCTGTTTTAAAGTGGGTGACTTCGTTCGTGTCACCTCTATTCTTAATTCAAAATTGGGCCTTTGCAGATATTTGAATACTTAATTTTTATCTTCAAAATTAAGTGTTGTCTTTTGCCAACGTTTTCCGCAAAATAAATTCGACCCCTGTGATCAATAACACGGTATTGTCTCCCTTAAATTTCCAATTTGGTCAGATCCTTTTAATCTTATGCGTTTGCTTTAAAAATGAATGTTTTTCGTTGGATAATTGAACATGTTGAACAGTTTTTCCTATGTATTACATTTTATGATAAATTGGAGTTGTTTTTGTTGACTGGTATAAGACATCATAACATTTTAAAATATGTTATCTCTTCGTTTTCGCTTCTCTCTTTATTTCTTAAGAGAGTGATCTGTTTGTGTTGTTGGTTTTTTTTTTTTTTTTTTTTTGGCAGATGAATACAACGTTTTTATAATTACAAATATTTAGATTCCAACTCATTCGTTAATTGAGAATGAAAATGGGGAATATGTCAACGAGACAACAACTCGACCAAAGAGCAGATAACAGCCGAAGGCCACCAATAGGATTTCAATACAGCGAGATAATCCCGCATCCGGAAGTGAGCCTCAACTGGCCCATAAATATAAATAAAAATGTGTACTGGTATTTACTTTACCGAATTTTTAACTACGGATGAATAATAGAATGCACTTGAAATATGATAGTTTGGTGTCGTAAATTTTCTATGTTATCAGGAAGTTATTTTCTTTACAAATGATTTGTTTGGTTGAATAAACATTTCTATCATTATATAACTATGACTTTAAAATTAACTTGCTTTTAGCAGCTTTCTTCATACTACATTTCGAATAAACATCCTGTTTACATTTAGTTTGGCGTAGAAATGGCTACAGCGTCTTTGCCACAGACTGCTCAGATTCCAGTTGGATGCTTATTGTGTGAGGGAGGAAACAAAATCCAGTGGAAATGTATTGAATGCTCGTTACTGATGTGTACCAGATGTAAAGACGTGGTTCATCAAGAGTTTCTAAAGACTGGCAAGCATAAAATCGTTGATATCAAAGACGTGACAACTGATGAATCTGACGGAAACCTTAGTTTTGGAGATTATAAATGCAAAGTGCACGCTGTGCAGATCTGCTGTTTTTATTGCAAGGACTGTGAACACTTTATTTGTGTCAAGTGCATTACAACTGCCCATAAAGGACATGATATAGTTGATGAGGACCAATATAAAGCGGAAATTGTCAAACTGCTTGAAATTGAAAAACTGCTTGAAATTCAGAAAGAAACAGAGAGGAAACTAAGCAAGCTCACTTTGTCAAAAGATGCTCGTGAAAATGTTGGTACTCGTGAATCTAGTTTTGCAGAGCACGACACAAAAGAACTTCAAAAGCAATACCCAATTGTAATTGCCAGACATTTTATGACGGATGTTGAAGATATCACTTCAATATCATCATGTGCTGATGGTTCAGTATGGATTGCTGACTTAGTAAAGGGTGTGGTGAAGCGTATCAAAATGACAGAACATACTATCCAGGTCTTGTCAAATATCAAAGTTGATGTGTATGATATGCACTTTATATTTGCTAATTTTCTCCTGGTATCAGTCGAAAGCAACAGACATAAGTTGATCGAAGGAAAAACTGGGAAAAAATCGGATTCTATATTCAAGTAGCAAAATTGCTGACATGTGCCGTTCATGTTACCAGAAATAAAACTATTGTCATAGGAGCAGTGAAGCAAAAGGCGTCATTTTCTGTCAAAGGAAGATGTGTGATATTTATTGCGGACCTTGACTGGAACAATGTGTCCGAATACGAATATGACTATCAAAACAAACCTTTATTCACCTACCCGCACAGAATAACAAGTACTAGCAATGGTAATATATGTGTGATAGATGTGTTAGATGAATATGGCAGCGGTAGAGTAGTGGTAATGAGGATGAGACCAGAAGGAAAGTATTTACAAGTATACACTGGTCACCCCGAGATGAACTCCCAGGTTAGACGTTTTGATCCTAAAGATATTATAACAACACCATCAGATAACATCATCGTGGCTGACTGCAACAATCATTTATTGCATATTTTTAATTCTGATGGGCAGCTACTTTTATCATATAAGACTACTCTTATAGGAATCCAACTACCGTATTCTCTAGCTCTTTCTAGACCAGGACATTTTTTCATAGGATGTGCTTCTCCAAAAGGAAGTCAAGATTCAGTCAAAGCTAAACTTTATGAACTGCAGTACTCTGGATTTTAACCATCGACTTAATTTACGCATGTTGATGACAGCGCCCACAGAACATCGAATTACCGTAGTACTATTTGATTAAAAAAGCAAACATTTTATTTTCACATATCATATTTTACCATTCCAAACATTATGTATTTTGTGAGTGCAAATTTCAACTAAAAAATACGAACTTAAATGCTTCTATATTTAAAGGGATTGCAGTTAATTGAGAGTTTTCAATTGGGTGTGTCCAAAACAAACAGGCATAATAGGTAACTTTTACAAAAATAGGGGTACAGCAGTCAACATTGTGTTATAATCTTAATCACTATAAATAAAGTGAGGTCAACTAGTACTCGAGAACTCAAGTATCGCTCGGTAGCACCGATTATCGATTACCAAATTGATACTCGACCCTCCTGGGAAATTATATATTAATCAAATATAGTAAAAAATCAAGACACGATTCGAATATTTGCGTTTAACTGTCATTTAAAATAGCTCTAAACGAAGGCCTACACTTTTGGGCTTATCTTAGTCATGGGTTATATAATTATGATATAAAATTCCTTGGACCGTTATATCGTCCTAGATCATAATGTTGAGTTTTTTTACGTTCAAAAGGCAACGACCAACAAAACATAAAATGGGTATAATTTTTGTGCTGCCATTTTGTAAATATTTTACCCAGCGAGTACTCAAGTATCGCTCGGTATATCCAACGAGTACTCGATTAGTAAATATTCACCGACTTGACATCCCTACAGTATAAAAACAAACAAATATATCTACAAAGAAAAACAAAACGGCATATAGACAAAGCACATAAGCAAAAAAACGAAAGACAAGAATACCAAAATTTACCATAGCACAAACACACATTGACGGGCTGTATAAGTACCAAGCCACATCAAATGCATATTACCAACAATAGACTAAATAGTAAAAGTAATAATTAACAAAGACAAATAAAAGAATACTATAACGCGTTATTAAGATGATAAACAACGTCAGTTCACAGAATTAATACTTCAAAACCATTATGTTTTATTTGTCAAGTTGATACGGAATATTTATCAACAAAGTCTTGGTTTCGTCCAATGATTTTTTTAGAAATAGAATGTTACGTTCTTTGGCATGACCATTGTTCAACTTTCTATTCAGACACTGGTGACGTTTAACAAAGTATGAGTAGCAGCTACAGGCTCTTGAAAACCGAATGAGTCGGAAAGTAGTGTATGTTGTTTCTTTAATTTCTAGTTCTGGATGATATAACATTGGAATCCAATCAGAAAAGTTGGGGATATTAATGATTAGAACTGAGAACATCATTAATTAACTTAATGCGAAATTAAATGGTCTGGCTTCTTTGGTCTTCTTGATTTGACAAGTGTCTGGAGGAACTTCGACTCAAATGGAAATAAGAAGAGATCGGCAATGAGAGGCACAGTTCTTTCCGATAGGAATGCCAACAATTTGTTGAAAAAGATATACAGTATACATGCATCTCAACGGCAGTACATTTTATAAACTAAACAGCTTTTACAGATAACAAACAGTTTATATTCATCTGACAAAATAGAATCATCGGCATTGATTGTACTAAAGTGGCTGTGTAAGACTCGCCAGTGGCGCTAGAATCAAAATAGTTAGAAGGAGCAAATACTAATATGGAGAGTATCCAACGTTTTGCCATATGCTGGGGAGGGGTGTCTCATCCAAGTTGTGTGTATACAAATAAAATATGTTTAAAATACTAGTAATCATACAGAATGCTTTGAAGAATCAGTACAAAAAACAACCTCTTTTTAAGTATGAATTTTATTAAAACTCATCAGCATATTTTATTATAAAACTGTATTGAAAATCTTTAACTACACTCTATCACTTCTAATATAAAAAAAAATGTATGATTCAATTGGACGCATTAACAAAATAAATC
Organism: Mytilus galloprovincialis; assembly: GCF_965363235.1. Classification (NCBI taxonomy): domain Eukaryota; kingdom Metazoa; phylum Mollusca; class Bivalvia; order Mytilida; family Mytilidae; genus Mytilus; species Mytilus galloprovincialis. Next base: position 1,507,477 of record NC_134846.1, on the reverse strand, counting down.
CACATTGTTAAAAGGAATCGGTAACTGTTAATAAAGGCTCCACTTCTGTTTACCCTTTCATCCTGTAATAAGAACGATTTGATTTGCATTTATGTTCTTTAATATTGAAAAAAATAAAATCTAAAAATGCGAGAGCTTGTTCTTTTTTCTTCAAATCAAAAGTTCTAGAGAAAATCAATATTATCTTAACCGCGCCGAGCTGGTAATATATTGTTGATAGATAAACATTACCCAAAAGCTAATATAGTTTCATAAAAGGGGGATTGTTGGATATGTCTATTTTATCGATGTAAGTAACAAACCGCTAAGAAAAATAACATGATATACTAATAGTATGTCAATGTCTAACTCCAGTTCAAAGAGCATTATCAACACGAATATTAAATATAGCACAATTTCGCAGCATTTGCATACCTTTTGTTGTGTTGATAACAAAGCCTTTCAATACAAAATTTGGCAAATTTTAAATATCAATATGTATAAATTCAAAAGTTCAGTTCGATATAATATGTGTTTACAATACATTTCAATAGATTTGATTCGATGAAAAACATTGTATTTTATACAAAAGTTTAGTTCATATATTTGTCAAGTGTTTACAGAATATAAGTGGACCAATAATCAATAATCCAATATTATTCTGTAGATAATTACCTGAATTTATACTAGCTAACGCACTGTCTACACGAAAACACGTATCTGTGTTCTGTTCAACTACAAAACTTCTACTTTCACAAAAGTTGCCACCATTTGTATACAGAGAATTGATAATGGAGCCTTTCAGAATGGCAGACCCGCAGGCCCGGTACCATGAATCGCAGAAATCTTCACATACCGTTAGTCTTTCTCTGCAATAAAATCTATCCTGTAAAGGGTCACATATATAACACATTAGATAGTTAGTGTATCTCAGACAATCTGGAGAGGCTCCAACTAACGGTTTGACTCTCCCAAACGTAGCGTCAATTTCTTCTTGCATACAACAAGAGTTTTCACGGAACCATGTACAGTTTTTCAAACTTGGTTGTGGTTTTGGTGCTCGATTGTTGAAAAATGAACAATACTGTAATTTTAACGATGTCTGTCCATATGTATGCATAAAGCTAGAAAAAGTTATTATAATCAACAACGGAATCATCTCGTTTTGTTTATATCACCAGCCATTAGCAGCAAGAATCGATCCTGATTCCCACATGCGCAGATATTTCTTTCCGACTTTGTATTGATTTCTCAGTAGTTCAGTCGAAGAGGCATGGAAACTCAAACATAAAGGAAAAACAAACAGTCGACGTTTAATTTATCAATCACCATGAAATATTCAAAATGAGTTATTGATTCGGCGATATGATAAGATTTTATTTAAGAAATTCCAGAAGTAAACATATGATACATAGTAGCTATTTCGTCATATAAATCCACAAAATCCGAGACATATCTGAAAAAGAACGCAAAGCAAGAACAGTCACAATAACAAACAAAACAAGAAACTCAAAAGAAAAAATAAATGTATTTATTTGTAAAAGAAATACATGAAAATAATTTCTCTAAAATAACAAACTCTTATGTGAGATTGCCATTTGTAAAGTATCCTTTCTTAGTATTGAATTTTAAAAAAATATAATTCAATCATAAATTCATCAAATCTAACATCTAGTTGAATAAACTCATCAAATTTTATGTTTGTGCCAGAAGAACGTTACCGTTTTGTCTACTGAAAAAACTTAATACTCATCTGTGAACGCTCGAATAAAAAATGTTCAAATTGTTAAATAAAGTTTTATAAGTTTAATAAGTTTTGTTATAATGAAAGTATCATTATGATTTTTTTTTATTATGATTATGATGTATTTGGCGTCAAAGATTATTTGTATGCAATCGGAAGTTCTGTCCCATCATCTTTAGTATCATACATGTACTGTTAAAGATCTTAAAGATGGCCGATACCATAGATGGCAGTATCAAGAACTCTCTGGTTCGAATCTTGATATCTATATTAAAACTTTTAAATATTAAAACATTTCTCTTCATATTAAAACCCTCCATTTACAATTTTATTTTAACAAATACAATATTCAACTTGATTTCATGATTTCATCCTAGCCCTCACTAAATATCTCTAAATATGCATCCGACATAAGTTCAAATAATGATTGAACAAGATTGGTTATTGGTTGGATGTTTAATGCCCAGTGGCAAAAATTTCAAACATGTTTGAAGACGAGATCAAATTAAAAGAGAGCTCAGGCTGTATAAACGTTTTCAGAAGACTTTTTTTTTATCATGATAAGGTATCTTCACATGTGACGAGAAAGTTCTCTATGGGGCGAGTTAACCTTTTAAGTTACTTTAAAGTGATGAATATAAGGTGGTCAATGTAGTTTCTTGTTTTTTTTATGTATATATTAAAGAAGACATGTGCATTAAAATTAATAGTATAATATCTCAAATGGATGATCGGAAAAGACACATTAGTATAAATGTTGAAAGCCCAACCGGTACAACTAATATGTTACCCAGTCATTCTTGTAAATTAACATCACACAATAGAAATGTAAACAAACAGCAAAACAGCTGACAATTTTCACATGTGCACGTTTTATAAATGTAAATTGAATAGTTAGAAGTAAGTATTTATATCTTCACATGCTTTTCGCAAATAAAACATGTAATACTCCAATTTGCATAACCAGCTGTCACTGTCAAAGTGTGGATTTGTTATATCCTGGCCCAATTTCTAATACTAATTTGTCAACTGTAGAGCAGTGAGCCAGGATCACAGGCTATGTATTTTTCAATATAAGAATAACTTCATAAGAAGATGTTGTATGATTACCAACTCATAGGAATCGAAACAACTCTCAGCTAGAGACCAATGACATAAAAGTTAGCAACTATTACAAGTCACTTTTACTGCCTTCAACAATAAGCAGTAAGTTAGCCACCTCATCAGTGGCGGCTCCATAAGGGGGGCCCGCTGACTGACATAAAGGGGGGGGAGCCCTCTCCAGTCATGCTTCAGTGATTCCCTGTATAATCAACCAAATTTTTCCTACGAAAGGGGGGGCCTGGGCCCCTCAGCCCCCCCCCCCTGGATCCGCCTATGCTCATTGTTAGCTAAAGAAGTCTTTGTAAATTAATTTAATCAAGAAAACTACAGCCTGATTCATGTATAAAATCAATGTACAAAAAATAATATGTAAATCATATATGATATACACACTAAAACAGCAACTAATTTACAGGTGCCTACATGTATCTTTGGAGAGTCACATACACATTGTGGCAAGGTTAAACTAGGGCCAAATCTTCCATGTGGAAAGAGATCTAACAACACAACATGCATGTACATGTACAATGATGTTAGAATAATCTATAAAAATCAGTTGAAAAGGGCTTAACTCATCAGATCAAATTACTCATACAAAGCACCAAATAAATCAAATCAAGAAAGGCTCAAAAAACAGATCTGAGAGAAGCAACTTTCATGTAATGGATAGTATCTTAGACTAAAATATCAAACAGTACACAGCCAACATTCTATTGATTTAGTGTAAAGGAGTTAATATATAGCAATCTTAGAAAACATGACCTTTTGCAATTCCTTATAAGTATCATCAGATATAGGACTGTGAAAGTACATATGTGTATAAAAACATTTAGGTCGGTTTAAATTTATTGATTACAAAATCAATATATATATAAATATACAGATAAAATTGATAATCAAATATCTTATAACCTTTTATATATGTTATATGTTTAATCATGTTTCATCCAGGCCATGAAGGGAGAGTACAGAATCACACCACCTGAAGAGGATGTTATAAAAGTACAACATGGAGTGAAAATATGGAGAGCTATTAATGCCATAATGGCAGTTTTCTTCCTCTTAGCTGCCTTTGCTAATGTAAGAATCTAGCAGTATTGATCTATATTGAAATATACATCCCATTCATTATATTTAAACAGTCACAGCACTCTCATGGAAGCAATCGTCCTAAAAGAAAAATTCTTCATCAATCCAAACGTGTAAAAATTGATTTTTGTTGCTTCTCCTTGTATTTTTTGTTTATGAGTATCAGCAGAGACTGCTGTAATGTTGTTGATTCTAGTACATGTAGAACAAAAATGGTATTTTAATTGGCCGAATCATATGAAATATTTATTGTGTTATTTGGAACATGGCTTTGTTTATAAAGGCGAAATATGTATGTCAGATTAGAATCATTATTGATATGTTTTACTACAGTTATGTATTTTTCTTATTTCAGTTAAATGATAGTGATTGGTACATATGGGTGGTAAGTAAGATTCTGTTAAAGTTAGAGTGCACGAATATAAAAAGGGGAGATAATCCAATGCAAACATTGAAAACTCTTAGTCCAAATACTGATCATTGCCAGATATATAAGGAAGAAAAAACAGCTATCAAAACAATACACTGACACAGAAAACTAACAATTGAGTTTCAATAAAAAATTTGTGTGCTTGGGATATAAAATGTTGACAAGAAACAAAACAACATCTACATAGAAGGCTTTGTGACTGAAAAGAGTTATTGCCCTTATGATACAAATATTTGGCTAATATCTTGAAATTTTTTATACCTGCAAACATGAATTCAGTGAAATTTAACAATAATGAAAAAAGAGATCATGATTGGTGCAAAAACAAACCAATGAAAAAAACAAAAATCATCTAGAGGTCAAAGTAAGGTCATTGATAATAGAGAGTTGTCTTTAGAATATGCCAAGCTCTGAACTTTGTCCTAAAAAACTTCAAAGACAATAGAAGACACATTGACACAAGATTATCTATACCTTTTCATTATATTATGTTTTATAGTTCTACATTTCATTTTTTGCAGCCAGTCTACTCAGTTCCAGGTATTCTGTCTTTAGTGAGCTGTATTAAACCAGATTCTCAAAGTAGGTATATGATTCAGATATAAAGTTTAAACATTGCTCTAGATTTCAATTCCAAAAAAACCAGCCTCATTATCAGAGGGATATTGAGAATATCTGTTTTTTATTGAGGAAACGTTAGCCATTTACCTGAGACAAAATTGTGATAATATTTTACTCATTTTACAACACAAATGTTTTTACTGTGAAATGGACCTCATGAATATTTAAAATGGTAGATTTTTCTTACATTCTTTCATTTATATATAACAAATTATCATAAGTTTGGTAATAAAGTGATTACAAATTTAATTTGGGGGCTCATAAAGGTCTTTTCTTGTCTTTTTAGTGTATTATTAACTAATTTTACATTTATTCTAATAGAAAAGTTAACAGTAACAACAATACATTTTCTGTGCATGCATTACAAATATGACAATTTGGTTGGTTAAGTGTTTTATTTATTAAAATTCGCTCACTTTTCATGCACAACAATACTGTAACATTGTTTTTTAATTTTCAGATTCTTTAGTGTGGTCCTATGTAGCAGTTACTTCCCTTGGATTTTGTATTGCATTAGCTTTGTACATCATTATTGTATCTACAGATATTAAAGGAATTAACAATCCTCTAAAGTTTGAAGAAGGAAGGTTTGTTCATAATTATTTAAATTTCATATATTTATGCCTCGTTCACACGGACATTTAATTCGAATTGAATTCAAATCGAATGCGAATTGAATTGGCAAATCGCGTTCACACTCTCTTCTTTTTTAATTCGATTTGATTTGAATTGGCTAATTCAAATTATTTAATTCGCATTAGATATACGCTTTTGTGAATACGAATTAAAAGTTAAAGTCCGTTTTGACAGTAAAGCGAATTTGACGTGCATTGTAATTCGAATTAGAATTGATGTTAGGACGTAAAACGTTTCGAATGCGAATTAAACTTATTCGAATTAGTTAATGCGAATCGAATTCGAATTACATGTGAACTCAGCATTATATTGTGAATGACGTCTAATGAGGTTGAAATATCATATGAATAAAACAAAATACATCTACCAATCAATACAGTATCTTAAAAGACAGTCACAGGGTTCTAAAACAATATTGTAAACTTTAAATAATCAAAGTCTCAAAATAGAAGAAACTTTTAAAAACAGGACTATCAATGATATTCCATCAACAAATTTTCACCAAAATGACCAAAAATACATTATTGTGTTTCAAAAGGCAACCTCTGGTGAGAAGTCTGACAATCAACAGCCATATGAATGTGCAGCAGGATTGAACTAGTTTCATATGGCTTGCTATACTAATTATCTGCACATTTGTTTAAATTTGTAATAATTTAGTTACTGAGAATTGTGAAATGATATTATTCATTTATTACATTAATTTTGATTTATAGAATTTATAGAATTTGATCAATCTTATATAATGGATCAATTCAATATATTTCAGAGAATTATCAGGATCACTGATTACAATCACATGGTTAAGTATGTCTAAATTCACCAACATTGGAAGGTAAGTGTGTTGTAATGAAACTGATATAATGTTGTGTCATAATTTGTGTATTTGTGTGGAGGAAATAACAACATGTACCAAAAACTTCAATGTTTAACATTCCTCAATATATAAACCACATTGATGATGATTACAATTAAATAAAGCTCAAAGTAACCTTGTCAAGATTAAAATGGCCTTAGAACTACATTCAGTAATCCTGAAACATGGGAGATTACTCTGACAAAAAAATATAAATTAAAAATTGTCTTAAATACTTTTATTTGTATTTATATGTTAGATACTGGTTTACTGAAGAAAACACCTTTGATATACCTCATCCTTGACCAGTATGTTACACAGCTCTTTCTAATTTAAATATTTTGCTATTTTTCAGACCTGGGAGTACAGTAAGCAACAATGTGTTACGGAATGTTTTGTTACTGATTATATGTTTATTAGCAGTTGTACCAGTCATGATCTGGTCTGTATGTTTACACGAGACTGGAAAAAGCTATCATCACTGTGGAGGAAATACTGAAATCAAACATGAATTGTGAACGCTGGCATAAATCTGTTCAAAAAGTTGTCATATTGTGCAATACATGAGATGTCAGCAAGTGCTTGTATACTCAAATTGTTTTGAATTTCTAAATGCAGATTTTTTAAAAATCATAAATTGTCTTTTAAGAAAAAGAAAATTTTCTTTTCATAGTATTTGTCTTTTTTATCCACATTTATATCTTTTAAATAATCATGTTAATGAAAGTGAAATTTTAGGATAATATTATTTTTCCTTAATGTCATTTGGCAAACACATAGTATTATTACAACAACAGTATCGTAACTATATTCCTTCCTAAAAAGTCTGTTTGAAGGTTTGGTTACCTTTGAAGTGAATGCCTTCATTTTTTAGCTAAAGAATATTACCATTAAAGATTGGATGTGATTATGTGAAATACCTGAAGTTACAAGATGTCTATTAGTCAGTGTAGTTATAGCAAGTTGTTGTATTTTTTATAGCTTTATTTAGAATTATTTGTATTTTTGTCATTTCAAATCTTTGTTGGTACTGTTTTTATCATTAATATATACATTTATGAAAAAGAATCAATATTGTTGTTACATGAGGTTGTGATTCATAGCTTTAATTGCTTATTAATTTAACTTGTAGCCAATCATTTGTTGAGATTGTTTTCTTATCAATTGTAAAATTATATACTAGGATGGATAAATGAATATTTCAAATCCTGTAAAGTATTTTATCTTTGTTTTTGGAAAGTTTGCTATAGCTTGCTATTGCTACTTTCCTTAGGCGTCGGCCTCAAACTTCCGGTTGTCAGATTATCGCAATATATTCTGCTCCGAGATAGTGTAGTACTAGTGTTTGAGTTCTGATTCATGGAAGATTCTTTTAAAATTTTGAGTAACTACTGTTTTGACTGAAAAGATTACAGCTTGAATAAAAAGAAATGAATATTCACCGACGATTCAGATGAATTTAACTTCATTTTAAAAATGATTATTACAAACACTACTTCGCGGATCTGCCATGCGCTGTAGAGAAAATCACAAGAAATCTACGCGAGATTGCGTTTTCATTCATTCATGAATATTTCATGAATAAACATTTCCCCGCTCTACTTTTACCTGTTTACTATATGTACGTACGTAAACGTGGTAAAATCCCGAGTGTATCGAAAGAATCGGAAATGACTGATTAAAATGCGAGAACAAGTTGACATTTTGACCAAGCCGTCGGATAATTTAAAAGTGATAATGGTTTGTTTAAAGAGAACACAGATGAAAGAATATAAAATACTCGATAATTATATTATATGTCTAACGTCTCAAGCCAAGGACGACTAAAGGTAAATACCGGCTTTGATAAAAAAAAATTTTAAAAATGCATTGTTTTTGTCTAAACATCGATCGGAAGATTTTGATGCCAAAAATCATTTGAAAACTTAATTCCGTTATTTAAATACTAATTGTTTCACATTCCAATGTGGATATAAGGAACTTCAATTACTTGTTCAGCATGCTCAAGTGGATCAAACTGACAGCAGAAAAACATTGACCCAACGTCAGTTCTTCTTCAGTCTTCTTCCAATAATTTACATCATACCACTTCTGGTGTATTATTGTAAATTCGTATCATATAGCATCCGTATTAAAAGCAACCGAGTCAGCATCTACTTCTTCGAATATTATAGCTCAGGGTATCAAGACAAGTTCTATAGAAATGATTAAGGTTCATGATGTGTACCCTTTGGCTAAAATGGCTGCATTTTCACCTCAAAATTTAGATAGATTACAGACAAACCGCGGCCTGTGAATCTGGAAAAGTTTTAAGGCATACCATACCCTATATAAATAGATTTCAATTGCTTTGTCACCCAAACACAGAGGCAATGATTACCGTTATATATCAAATGAAAGGCTTAAAACAAAAATTCTGAAATGTTCTTAACTCATAAGACAATGCTTAATTTCACAACAGCAACTAAATGTGTTACAGGTTATAAGCACCTCTATGAATCTAGTGTATATAAACTTTTTATTCCTGTGGTCATACTGCTGTTGTTATATTCCCACCGTATTGAGTTTTATCCTTGTTTTGCTGTAAGTATGTACATGTACGTCCTTCCCTTACTTGTACGTATATGTACCTCCGTACACCCTAAAATTCGTTTCTGTTCTCTTACTTTAGTTTGCCTGAACCAAATTGTATGAAACTTGTTATACGCAATGCTTATAACCAAAATTCACAAGTCAAGTTTGAATTTTAGTTGCGTCACTTTTACCATTCTAGCATTTTATGCTACTTTACAAATAGGAAAGTTGCTGGAAATTTTAGTTTCTGTTCTCTAACTTTAGTTTGTCTTAACCAAATGCTATGAATCTTATACACAATGCTCATTACCACAAACACCGATCAAGTTTGAATTTTGGTGGCGATAGTTATACCATTTTAGAGTTACGCCCCTTTACATATGTAAAAAATTGCTGAATATTTTCATTTCAGTTATCTAACTTAAGTTCGCTCAACCAAATGTTATGAAATTTATACAGTGTTAATACTTTTAACAATAAAACAAAGATCAATCTTGAATTTTGGTGGAGTAATTTTTACTGCTCTAGGGTTGTTCCTCGTTACAAATGGAACCAGATGCTCCGCTGGGCACATCTTTATAGGACCACAGAGGTCAAAACCCTGAACAGTTGGGGCTATTATGGACACAACATTCAAGCTTGATATAGCTCTGAATTTGGATTGCGATCAAATTTTTGACATAATATATAGGTTTCCCTATTTTTGATAAAAGTCTTTAATATAAATTCACTTTCATTACAGTTGCAGGCGCGGATCCAGAGGGGGGGTTCTGCCCCTGAGTTGTATTGATTTAAGCTACTGTAACTGTCTTATTTATAAAAAAGGATGTGGTATTTTTTGCAAAGAACCAATGCTATTTAAAAGAGTTCAAAGGAGGAAAATGTATTAATAACTATAGGCCACCATATGGTCGTCAATAATGAGAAATATATGTGCCATATACATGCAGAAAGCTATAAAAGGCCCCGATAGGAAACACGTGGAGCAATTCAAACAAAAAAACTTAAGTGTTAATTTACTAAAAACAAATATGAAGGATCTTTTAAAACCAATAGAAAAATACTAATTCACAGGCCCTTGATGTTAACATGGCATGGGTACTTAAAAAGAAATTATCAGAGCTTTCTGTATATTTCAATATTTTAGATCTACAGTTTTAGGTTGCAATAGAAAATATCAAAACTTTTTTATGACAAACATGAAAAAAGTGTCGATAATTACTGACAAGGTAATGGTTTAGTTTAAAACATCCAAGCTGTGAAGATACATTTTTCAGGGGCGGATCCAGGGTTTTTGAAAGGGGGGCGGAAATTTTTAATTTCGCCGAGCGTAGCGAGGCGAAAAATTTTTTGGTACCTTTTTATTCCTAAAAACATAAAATAAGGGTAATATGCACTATTTAAACGGTTCCTGGCTTGGGGCATGTATATTTTATAGTTGCTGTAAAGTGTAAGGGTTGGACATTTTTTATGCTGTATCCTCCCTATTAATTCTCTATCATAAAATGATAGTATTGATCCAAAGCTATGTACTGATATATTTGATATAGGTAGGACTTATAAAAAATAGACAAGGAAATTCGATTAAATTTACAATACGACCGACACGAGTTAAAAAAGACAAACAAGCAGTTTTTATCCAAATGTTTGATTGATATGTTTCACCCAACATAACTTAGAGAACCGAAGTGAGGGGTTCCAAATTCACCAAAGATTACGAAAGTGTCTGAAATGACAACGAAGTTAGAATGAAGGTCGACAAATGGAGACCTAAAGTTTACACCCAGCAGGCAGGTTACAGTCTGGTCTGGAAAAAGTATTCAATATATATAAGTCCGGCGAAACAGACATTCCAGTCAGACATGCAAACCCCGGCCACAAAAAAACTACGCCCGTTTTTATTCATCATGTTCATTTCATGCTAAATAATTTTGTTGCAAATTTTTGTTTTTAATAGCAAAAAAGTGGACAAGACTATTGTTTTCAATCCAGATACGGCCAGAATTTTTGTTTAAGGCAAGAATCAGAGTCAATTTTTTCTTTCTCAAATATCTCAGACTGCCTCCTCAAATCAAATGGTTCGTACATGAGACTTGAAATTTTTCTAGAGCTTATTCTAAAATTGAGAAAGGAAATGGGGAATGGGGAATGTGTCAAAGAGACAACAACCCGACCATAGAAAAAACAACAGCAGAAGGTCACGAACAGGTCTTCAATGTAGCGAGAAATTCCCGCACCCGGAGGCGTCCTTCAGCTGGCCCCTAAACAAATATATACTAGTTCAGTGATAATGAACGCCATACTAATTTCCAAATAATTTATTGTACACAAGAAACTAAAAATAAAATAATACAAAACTAACAAAGGCCAGAGGCTCCTGACTTGGAACAGGCGCAAAAATGCGGCGGAATGACTGGGGATCATTATTTAACTTTGTTATTTATAAAATAAGCTTGGGCATTTGGGGTTAAACATGTTTTCGTAGGTAAATAATATTATGGAACTTTTTTTTTCATGAGAGTGTATTAGTCTTTAGAGTATAATATTTACTATTACTTTCTGTTTGGTGGAATAGTGAAATAGACGTCAATACGTTCTTGCTCAATCCTATGTCGCTTTGAAGGTTTCCTGATTGTTATGACATCCTCAGCCTAAGCAATGTGTATTACTGTAATTTGAATTTCAAAATGACCGTGTGCCGTTTTTTCAACGCACTGGTCAACTCCACCATAGCAAATCATATGACTTTGACAATCAGTAAATACCAGCGAAAAATATCTTTATAAGAAAAGAATTGTCGTATAAAAATTAAATACTCGGGAAATGGCAAAGTTCACGAAGTCTAGTCTGATTAACTTAATTTTACAAAAAAAAAAAAAAAAAAAAAAAAAAGTCCGAGCAAAGGGGGGGCGTACGCCCTCTACGCCCCCCCTGAATCCGCCACTGTTTTTGAAATAATACACATCTATAACCTTTTTGGAATAATACACAGCTACAGTTGCAAACTTACCAGAGGTGCTATCCAGCAATTTGATTAGTAAAATAAAAGAATAAGTTGATAAAAAGAGTTAATAGATCATCTCTGTTGATATGAATGAAAAGAGATGTGGAGAATGTCAATGAGTCAGCAACCCAATGAAACAAGCAGCCAAAAGACATCTAGAGGTCAACGTCTTATTCAATAGACAGGTTTTGTCCAATTCCTTGGAAACTTAAGTTTGTTTGTCTGATAGCATTATGCAATATAAGAAGCATGTTGATACATTTGTATGTCAATTTTAAATGTTTTCTGTGTATTCATATGGGTCATTTTCGAAAAATGTCGAATTTTCAGTACACCCATGCTAATTTTTTTTTTTATTTCTAATAGAAATTTCGGCTATTGGTACTTTACGGAACGGAACGGAACGGAACGGAACGGAAAAGAATTTCATTTAAGGTATCCAAAGGGGGCATTTATCAAAATTTCGAAAAATCTTTAAAACAAAACAAACTTTAAAATTTCTGTGTTTTACGGTTTTCCATATACAAATAACACAAATGTATACTAAATCTCATCTTCACAGGTGAAATGTGTAATAATGTATAACATCGGGAAATACTCTGTAGATGAATATGTCGGATTGTCCTGATAAATTATCATGAAATTAACGCATTTGCAAGTCATGCATTATGATATCTAGACTGACCTCACGTCGTCCTTGATTAGAGACAGTGATCAAGTTGAATCTGATTTAAACTTATTAATTTATTTTTCCGTTCCGTTCCGTTCCGCAAAGTACCAATTGCTCTGAGGAATTGGTATTTAACGGAAAAAAACGGAAACAGACATCTTTAATGTAATTAAAGCTGTATGATAACAAAAATTGTCTGACACCTCTTTTTGCATGAGTGGTATGTGTTTTAGATAGCATTTTCGACTTGATCAATAATAAAAAATTTAACACAAAGGCAGGTTACACAAAAAGTCTTTCGCCTTCCATCGGTAATTATATTTTAAAAAAGAGGCCTTCAACAGCCCGTTCCGACGATGATTAGAGACAGTGATCAAGTTGAATCTTTATTAAATCTTTTAATTTATTTTTCCGTTCCGTTCCGTTCCGCAAAGTACCAATTGCTCTGAGGAATTGGTATTTAACGGAAAAAACGGAAACAGACATCTTTAATGTAATAAAAGCAGTATGATAACAAAAATTGTCTGACACTCTTTTTGCATGAGTGGTATGTGTTTTAGATAGCATTTTCGACTTGATCAATAATAAAAAATTTAACACAGAGGCAGGTTACACAAAAAGTCTTTCTCCTTCCATCGGTAATTATATTTTAAAAAAGAGGCCTTCAACAGCCCGTTCCGACGATGATTAGAGACAGTGATCAAGTTGAATCTGATTTAAACTTTTTAATTTATTTTTCCGTTCCGTTCCGTTCCGCAAAGTACCAATTGCTCTGAGGAATTGGTATTTAACGGAAAAAACGGAAACAGACATCTTTAATGTAATTAAAGCAGTATGATAACAAAAATTGTCTGACACCTCTTTTTGCATGAGTGGTATGTGTTTTAGATAGCATTTTCGACTTGATCAATAATACAAAATTTAACACAAAGGCAGGTTACACAAAAAGTCTTTCTCCTTCCATCGGTAATTATATTTTAAAAAAGAGGCCTTCAACAGCCCGTTCCGACGATGATTAGAGACAGTGATCAAGTTGAATCTGATTTAAACTTTTTAATTTATTTTTCCGTTCCGTTCCGTTCCGCAAAGTACCAATTGCTGTGAGGAATTGGTATTTAACGGAAAAAACGGAAACAGACATCTTTAATGTAATTAAAGCAGTATGATAACAAAAATTGTCTGACACCTCTTTTTGCATGAGTGGTATGTGTTTTAGATAGCATTTTCGACTTGATCAATAATACAAAATTTAACACAAAGGCAGGTTACACAAAAAGTCTTTCTCCTTCCATCGGTAATTATATTTTAAAAAAGAGGCCTTCAACAGCCCGTTCCGACGATGATTAGAGACAGTGATCAAGTTGAATCTGATTTAAACTTTTTAATTTATTTTTCCGTTCCGTTCCGTTCCGCAAAGTACCAATTGCTCTGAGGAATTGGTATTTAACGGAAAAAACGGAAACAGACATCTTTAATGTAATTAAAGCAGTATGATAACAAAAATTGTCTGACACCTCTTTTTGCATGAGTGGTATGTGTTTTAGATAGCATTTTCGACTTGATCAATAATACAAAATTTAACACAAAGGCAGGTTACACAAAAAGTCTTTCTCCTTCCATCGGTAATTATATTTTAAAAAAGAGGCCTTCAACAGCCCGTTCCGACGATGATTAGAGACAGTGATCAAGTTGAATCTGATTTAAACTTTTTAATTTATTTTTCCGTTCCGTTCCGTTCCGCAAAGTACCAATTGCTCTGAGGAATTGGTATTTAACGGAAAAAACGGAAACAGACATCTTTAATGTAATTAAAGCAGTATGATAACAAAAATTGTCTGACACCTCTTTTTGCATGAGTGGTATGTGTTTTAGATAGCATTTTCGACTTGATCAATAATACAAAATTTAACACAAAGGCAGGTTACACAAAAAGTCTTTCTCCTTCCATCGGTAATTATATTTTAAAAAAGAGGCCTTCAACAGCCCGTTCCGACGATGATTAGAGACAGTGATCAAGTTGAATCTGATTTAAACTTTTTAATTTATTTTTCCGTTCCGTTCCGTTCCGCAAAGTACCAATTGCTGTGAGGAACTGGTATTTAACGGAAAAAACGGAAACAGACATCTTTAATGTAATTAAAGCAGTATGATAACAAAAATTGTCTGACACTCTTTTTGCATGAGTGGTATGTGTTTTAGATAGCATTTTCGACTTGATCAATAATAAAAAAATTAACACAAAGGCAGGTTACACAAAAAGTCTTTCTCCTTCCATCGGTAATTATATTTTAAAAAAGAGGCATTCAACAGCCCGTTCCGACGATGATTAGAGACAGTGATCAAGTTGAATCTGATTTAAACTTTTAAATTTATTTTTCCGTTCCGTTCCGTTCCGCAAAGTACCAATTGCTCTGAGGAATTGGTATTTAACGGAATCAACGGAAACAGACATCTATAATGTAATAAAAGCAGTATGATAAAAACAAGTCAGACCCTTCTTTTTTGAATGAGTGGTAAGTGTTTTAGATAGCATTTCGACTGGATCAATATTTAAATAAACAGCTGCGCCATGAGCGCATGATACGCCCGTCGTCTTGTGAAAAAACATTTTAATGTAAAGTGCGGTTCTACCCACACATCAACCTATCTTAGAATGAAAATGACCTTTATTTTACACATGAGGAATGTCAGGGAATGAAACTGTACGTGTATTGCTTGGCCGCTCAAGTCCTCTTGATTTATAACGGATTAAGAAACAAATTGAAAACATGTAAGATTATTTGCAAAAGTAATTGCATACATTTAATTCACTGTCCGTGTCACTGCTAGTCATGATAGCCCTACGATACAAACATTTCACTAGATTTTTTCGGGACAAACTAACATGTAAATCAAAGAATTTCAAAGAAAACGTTGTCGGATAAGTCCGAAAATTAATAAGTGCGCTTAGACTAAGAATGTTTTAAGGGTTTTATCAAACGAAGTTATGGGAAAGAAAAGAACGAAAATAGAATGCTTTTTGATACACTCTTAAAAGGACCCTTAATGCATTCTTTGTGTAATCGTAACTATGACTTACGAAGACTTTAAGAGAAGTTTCTTGTTACCGCGGGCCCCTGTATCATGAAAAGTCGTCTACTGTATGTGTTTAAAAGAATGCTAAAAATATAACTAGTGTGGATCTAGCCGTCGATAGCAGCCGGCGTTAATATTCATGAGGCCAGCCTTCAATAATATTCATGAGCCGGCAATAATATTCATGAGATGACTTGCGTTCGAAGAAGTGTTGTTAGAAACTATGAACGATAACTATGATTAAATAACGTTCCTATTTATATGTGATATTACTTCAAACAGGCATGTCAATGGGTGTCTTCTTCGAGGTCCGCGTTTACTAAATTAACTTTTGGTCTTCTTCAAGGACTTCTAGGTCTGCGTCTTTAAATAACATTGTAAATGTAATAAAAACAATGCAAATGCTTCCATAAATATAAAACAAAGTAATGGTCTTTTAACATTCTGTGATAAGAGAAATAATGTAAACTGAAGCAATAACAAGTTGAAATAAATATAATTAAATATAGAAATTTAATGGGACATTACAACAAACAAATAAAGTAAAGAACAGTTCTTATTAAAATTTTGTGATTATTGAATTAATGTAAGCTACAATAAATAAAAAAAATGATTGAATACTTATATATGTCTAGTATAGAAATTTAGGAATTACAGAGAATTGATGGTCATCTGGGCATTCCATAATTTGTTCGTTGTTCGTTGTCTACAAATATAGTCCAATCATGAAACTAAAACAGACAATACAGACAATATTTTCTATTTAAACAGATCAGAAAAAATAGAAACATAGTTAATTGCAGAAATAAAAACAACAGAAAAATAAAAACTGTCAAGTACTATTTCAATGACATATAATTCTTCAAAATTACGGAGACCAATCTCAGTCATTAATCTTAACATTAACAATTTATATCATTGCATTTAAAATGGCCCATAGCACTTATGCCCTAAACCCGTACGAGTTAGTCAGGAAAGGATAAGAGGGGGGGTACCCTGGTATATCACAAATTCGAAATAACTATTGCCGGCTGGCCAAACGAAGAGATTCTCCACGTGGGCAATAATACCAGAGGAAGAGGTACTTATTGCCTTTAAAATGGCTCTTAGCACTTGTACCCTAGACCCGTACGAGTTTGTCAGTAGAGGGTTAAAAGTGGGGATATGGTATTCCGGTTTACTACGAATTCGAACTGAACTATTGCCGGCTGGCCAAACTAAGAGATTCTCCAGGTCGACGATCATACCAGAGGTAGAGGTTGGTATTGCCTATAAAATGGCCCAGAGCACTTATGCCCTAGACCCGTACTAGTTAGTCTGGAAAGGATAAGGGGGGTACCCTGGTATATCACAAATTCTAAAATGAACTATTGCCGGCTGGCCAAATAAAGAGATTCTCCACGTGGGCAATGATACCAGAGGAAGAGGTACTTATTGCCTTTAAAATGGCCCATAGCACTTATACCCTAGACCCGTACGAGTTTGTCAGTAGAGGGTTCAAAGGGGGATATGGTGTCCCGGATACAACGAATTCGAACTGAACTATTGCCGGCTGGCCAAACTAAGAGATTCTTCACATCGACCATTATACCAGAGGTAGAGGTTGGTATTGCCTCTAAAATGATCCATAGCACTTATGCCCTAGACCCGTACGAGTTTGTCAGAAAAGGATAAGGGGGGTACCCTGGTATATCACAAATTCGAAAATGAACTATTGCCGGCTGGCCAAACGAAGAGATTCTCCACGTGGGCAATGATACAAGAGGAAGAGGTACTTATTGCCTTTAAAATGGCCCATAGCACTTATACCCTAGACCCGTACGAGTTTGTCAGTAGAGGGTTCAAAGGGGGGATATGGTATCCCGGATACAACGAATTTGAACTGAACTATTGCCGGCTGGCCAAACTAAGAGATTCTCGACATCGACCATTATACCAGAGGTAGAGGTTGGTATTGCCTCTAAAATGGTCCATAGCACTTATGCCCTAGACCCGTTCGAGTTAGTCAGAAAAGGATAAGGGGGGTACCCTGGTATATCACAAATTCGAAAATGAACTATTGCCGGCTGGCCAAACGAAGAGATTCTCCACGTGGGCAATGATACCAGAGGAAGAGGTACTTATTGCCTTTAAAATGGCCTATAGCACGTATACCCTAGACCCGTACGAGTTTGTCAGTTGAGGGTTCAAAGGGGGGGTATGGTATCCCGGATACAACGAATTCGAACTGAACTATTGCCGGCTGGCCAAACTAAGAGATTCTCCACATCGACCATTATACCAGAGGTACTGGTTGGTATTGCCTCTAAAATGGCCTATAGCACTTATGCCCTAGACCCGTTCGAGTTAGTCAGAAAAGGATAAGGGGGGTACCCTGGTATATCACAAATTCGAAAATGAACTATTGCCGGCTGGCCAAACGAAGAGATTCTCCACGTGGGCAATGATACCAGAGGAAGAGGTACTTATTGCCTTTAAAATGGCCTATAGCACTTATACCCTAGACCCGTACGAGTTTGTCAGTAGAGGGTTCAAAGGGGGGATATGGTATCCCGGATACAACGAATTCGAACTGAACTATTGCCGGCTGGCCAAACTAAGAGATTCTCCACATCGACCATTATACCAGAGGTAGAGGTTGGTATTGCCTCTAAAATGGCCCATAGCACTTATGCCCTAGACCCGTACGAGCTAGTCAGAAAAGGATAAGGGGGTACCCTGGTATATCACAAATTCGAAAATGAACTATTGCCGGCTGGCCAAACGAAGAGATTCTCCACGTGGGCAATGATACAAGAGGAAGAGGTACTTATTGCCTTTAAAATGGCCCATAGCACTTATACCCTAGACCCGTACGAGTTTGTCAGTAGAGGGTTCAAAGGGGGGATATGGTATCCCGGATACAACGAATTCGAACTGAACTATTGCCGGCTGGCCAAACTAAGAGATTCTCCACATCGACCATTATACCAGAGGTAGAGGTTGGTATTGCCTCTAAAATGGCCCATAGCACTTATGCCCTAGACCCGTACGAGTTAGTCAGAAAAGGATAAGGGGGTACTCTGGTATATCACAAATTCTAAAATGAACTATTGCCGGCTGGCCAAACGAAGAGATTCTCCACGTGGGCAATGATACCAGAGGAAGAGGTACTTATTGCCTTTAAAATAGCCCATAGCACTTATACCCTAGACCCGTACGAGTTTGTCAGTAGAGGGTTCAAAGGGGGGGATTTGGTATCCCGGATACAACGAATTCGAACTGAACTATTGCCGGCTGGCCAAACTAAGAGATTCTCCACATCGACCATTATACCAGAGGTAGAGGTTGGTATTGCCTCTAAAATGGCCTATAGCACTTATGCCCTAGACCCGTACGAGTTAGTCAGAAAAGGATAAGGGGGGTACCCTGGTATATCACAAATTCGAAAATGAACTATTGCCGGCTGGCCAAACGAAGAGATTCTCCACGTGGGCAATGATACCAGAGGAAAAAGTACTTATTGCCTTTAAAATGGCCCATAGCACTTATACCCTAGACCCGTACGAGTTTGTCAGTAGAGGGTTCAAAGGGGGATATGGTGTCCCGGATACAACGAATTCGAACTGAACTATTGCCGGCTGGCCAAACTAAGAGATTCTCCACATCGACCATTATACCAGAGGTAGAGGTTGGTATTGCCTCTAAAATGGTCCATAGCACTTATGCCCTAGACCCGTACGAGTTAGTCAGAAAAGGATAAGGGCGGTACCCTGGTATATCACAAATTCGAAAATGAACTATTGCCGGCTGGCCAAACGAAGAGATTCTCCACGTGGGCAATGAAACCAGAGGAAGAGGTACTTATTGCCTTTAAAATGGCCCATAGCACTTATACCCTAGACCCGTACGAGTTTGTCAGTAGAGGGTTCAAAGGGGGGATATGGTATCCCGGATACAACGAATTCGAACTGAACTATTGCCGGCTGGCCAAACTAAGAGATTCTCGACATCGACCATTATACCAGAGGTAGAGGTTGGTATTGCCTCTAAAATGGCCCATAGCACTTATGCCCTAGACCCGTACGAGTTAGTCAGAAAAGGATAAGGGGGTACCCTGGTATATCACAAATTCTAAAATGAACTATTGCCGGCTGGCCAAACGAAGAGATTCTCCACGTGGGCAATGATACCAGAGGAAGAAGTACTTATTGCCTTTAAAATAGCCCATAGCACTTATACCCTAGACCCGTACGAGTTTGTCAGTAGAGGGTTCAAAGGGGGGATTTGGTATCCCGGATACAACGAATTCGAACTGAACTATTGCCGGCTGGCCAAACTAAGAGATTCTCCACATCGACCATTATACCAGAGGTAGAGGTTGGTATTGCCTCTAAAATGGTCCATAGCACTTATGCCCTAGACCCGTTCGAGTTAGTCAGAAAAGGATAAGGGGGGTACCCTGGTATATCACAAATTCGAAAATGAACTATTGCCGGCTGGCCAAACGAAGAGATTCTCCACGTGGGCAATGATACCAGAGGAAGAGGTACTTATTGCCTTTAAAATGGCCTATAGCACGTATACCCTAGACCCGTACGAGTTTGTCAGTTGAGGGTTCAAAGGGGGGGGGGTATGGTATCCCGGATACAACGAATTCGAACTGAACTATTGCCGGCTGGCCAAACTAAGAGATTCTCCACATCGACCATTATACCAGAGGTACTGGTTGGTATTGCCTCTAAAATGGCCTATAGCACTTATGCCCTAGACCCGTTCGAGTTAGTCAGAAAAGGATAAGGGGGGTACCCTGGTATATCACAAATTCGAAAATGAACTATTGCCGGCTGGCCAAACGAAGAGATTCTCCACGTGGGCAATGATACCAGAGGAAGAAGTACTTATTGCCTTTAAAATGGCCTATAGCACTTGTACCCTAGACCCGTACGAGTTTGTCAGTAGAGGGTTCAAAGGGGGGATATGGTATCCCGGATACAACGAATTCGAACTGAACTATTGCCGGCTGGCCAAACTAAGAGATTCTCCACATCGACCATTATACCAGAGGTAGAGGTTGGTATTGCCTCTAAAATGGCCCATAGCACTTATGCCCTAGACCCGTACGAGCTAGTCAGAAAAGGATAAGGGGGTACCCTGGTATATCACAAATTCGAAAATGAACTATTGCCGGCTGGCCAAACGAAGAGATTCTCCACGTGGGCAATGATACAAGAGGAAGAGGTACTTATTGCCTTTAAAATGGCCCATAGCACTTATACCCTAGACCCGTACGAGTTTGTCAGTAGAGGGTTCAAAGGGGGGATATGGTATCCCGGATACAACGAATTCGAACTGAACTATTGCCGGCTGGCCAAACTAAGAGATTCTCCACATCGACCATTATACCAGAGGTAGAGGTTGGTATTGCCTCTAAAATGGCCCATAGCACTTATGCCCTAGACCCGTACGAGTTAGTCAGAAAAGGATAAGGGGGTACTCTGGTATATCACAAATTCTAAAATGAACTATTGCCGGCTGGCCAAACGAAGAGATTCTCCACGTGGGCAATGATACCAGAGGAAAAAGTACTTATTGCCTTTAAAATGGCCCATAGCACTTATACCCTAGACCCGTACGAGTTTGTCAGTAGAGGGTTCAAAGGGGGGATATGGTATCCCGGATACAACGAATTCGAACTGAACTATTGCCGGCTGGCCAAACTAAGAGATTCTCCACATCGACCATTATACCAGAGGTAGAGGTTGGTATTTCCTCTAAAATGGTCCATAGCACTTATGCCCTAGACCCGTACGAGTTAGTCAGAAAAGGATAAGGGGGTACCCTGGTATATCACAAATTCGAAAATGAACTATTGCCGGCTGGCCAAACGAAGAGATTCTCCACGTGGGCAATGATACCAGAGGAAGAGGTTCTTATTGCCTTTAAAATGGCCTATAGCACTTATACCCTAGACCCGTACGAGTTTGTCAGTAGAGGATTCAAAGGGGGGATATGGTATCCCGGATACAACGAATTCGAACTGAACTATTGCCGGCTGGCCAAACTAAGAGATTCTCCACATCGACAATTATACCAGAGGTAGAGGTTGGTATTGCCTCTAAAATGGCCCATAGCACTTATGCCCTAGACCCGTACGAGTTAGTCAGAAAAGGATAAGGGGTACTCTGGTATATCACAAATTCTAAAATGAACTATTGCCGGCTGGCCAAACGAAGAGATTCTCCACGTGGGCAATGATACCAGAGGAAGAGGTACTTATTGCCTTTAAAATAGCCCATAGCACTTATACCCTAGACCCGTACGAGTTTGTCAGTAGAGGGTTCAAAGGGGGGATTTGGTATCCCGGATACAACGAATTCGAACTGAACTATTGCCGGCTGGCCAAACTAAGAGATTCTCCACATCGACCATTATACCAGAGGTAGAGGTTGGTATTGCCTCTAAAATGGTCCATAGCACTTATGCCCTAGACCCGTACGAGTTAGTCAGAAAAGGATAAGGGGGGTACCCTGGTATATCACAAATTCGAAAATGAACTATTGCCGGCTGGCCAAACGAAGAGATTCTCCACGTGGGCAATGATACCAGAGGAAAAGGTACTTATTGCCTTTAAAATGGCCCATAGCACTTATACCCTAGACCCGTACGAGTTTGTCAGTAGAGGGTTCAAAGGGGGGATATGGTATCCCGGATACAACGAATTCGAACTGAACTATTGCCGGCTGGCCAAACTAAGAGATTCTCCACATCGACCATCATACCAGAGGTAGAAGTTGGTATTGCCTCTAAAATGGCCCATAGCACTTATGCCGTAGACCCGTACGAGTTAGTCAGAAAAGGATAAGGGGGGTGGGTACCCTGGTATATCACAAATTCGAAAATGAACTATTGCCGGCTGGCCAAACGAAGAGATTCTCCACGTGGGCAATGATACCAGAGGAAGAGGTACTTATTGCCTTTAAAATAGTCCATAGCACTTATACCCTAGACCCGTACGAGTTTGTCAGTAGAGGGTTCAAAGGGGGGATTTGGTATCCCGGATACAACGAATTCGAACTGAACTATTGCCGGCTGGCCAAACTAAGAGATTCTCCACATCGACCATTATACCAGAGGTAGAGGTTGGTATTGCCTCTAAAATGGCCCATAGCACTTATGCCCTAGACCCGTACGAGCTAGTCAGAAAAGGATAAGGGGGTACCCTGGTATATCACAAATTCGAAAATGAACTATTGCCGGCTGGCCAAACGAAGAGATTCTCCACGTGGGCAATGATACCAGAGGAAGAGGTACTTATTGCCTTTAAAATGGCCCATAGCACTTATACCCTAGACCCGTACGAGTTTGTCAGTAGAGGGTTCAAAGGGGGGATATGGTATCCCGGATACAACGAATTCGAACTGAACTATTGCCGGCTGGCCAAACTAAGAGATTCTCCACATCGACCATCATACCAGAGATAGAGGTTGGTATGGCCTATAAAATGGCCCAGAGCACTTATGCCCTAGACCCGTACGAGTTAGTCTGGAAAGGATAAGGAGGGTTCCCTGGTATATCACAAATTCTAAAATGAACTATTGCCGGCTGACCAAACTAAGGTATTATCCACATCGACCATCATACCAGAGGTAGCGGTTGGTATTTCCTATAAAATGGCTCAGAGCACTTATGCCCTAGACCCGTACGAGTAAGTTTGGAAAGGATAAGGGGGGCACCCTGGTATATCACAAATTCTAAAATGAACTATTGCCGGCTGGCCAAACGAGGAGATTATCCACGTGGGCAATTATACCAGAGGAAGATGTACTTATTGCCTTTAAAATGGCCCATAGCATTTGTACCCTAGACCCGTACGAGTTTGTCAGTAGAAGGCTAAAAGGGGGGATATGGTATTCCGGTTTACAACGAATTCGAACTGAACTATTGCTGGCTGGCCAAACTAAGAGATTCTCCACATCGACCATCATACCAGAGGTAGAGGTTGGTATTGCCTATAAAATGGCCTATAGCACTTATGCCCTAGACCCGTATGGGTTAGTCAGGAAAGGATAAGGGGGTACCCTGGTATATCACAAATTCGAAAATGAACTATTGCCGGCTGGCCAAACGAAGAGATTCTCCACGTGGGCAATGATACCAGAAGAAGAGGTACTTATTGACTTTAAAATGGCCCATAGCACTTGTACCCTAGACCCGTACGAGTTTGTCAGTAGAGGGTTAAAAGGGAGGATATGGTATTCCGGTTTACAACGAATTGGAACTCAACTATTGCCGGCTGGCCAAACTAAGAGATTCTCCACATCGACCATCATACCAGAGGTAGAGGTTGGTATTGCCTATAAAATGGCCCATAGCACTTATGCCCTAGACCCGTACGAGTTAGTCTGGAAAGGATAAGGGGGGTATCCTGGTATATCACAAATTCTAAAATGAACTATTGCCGGCTGGCCAAACGAAGAGATTCTCCACGTGGGCAATGATACCAGAGGAAGAGCTACTTATTGCCTTTAAAATGGCCCATAACACTTGTACCCTAGACCCGTACGAGTTTGTCAGTAGAGGGTTAAAAGGGGGGATATGGTATTCCGGTTTAAAACGAATTCGAACTGAACTATTGCCGGCTGGCCAAATTAAGAGATTCTCCACATCGACCATCATACCAGAGGTAGAGGTTGGTATTGCCTATAAAATGGCCCAGAGCACTTATGCCCTAGACCCGTACGAGTTAGTCTGGAAAGGATAAGGGGGGTACCCTGGTATATCACTAATTCTAAAATGAACTATTGCCGGCTGGCCAAATAAAAAGATTCTCCACGTGGGCAATGATACCAGAGGAAGAGGTACTTATTGCCTTTAAAATGGCCCATAGCACTTATACCCTAGACCCGTACGAGTTTGTCAGTAGAGGGTTCAAAGGGGGATATGGTGTCCCGGATACAACGAATTCGAACTGAACTATTGCCGGCTGGCCAAACTAAGAGATTCTCCACATCGACCATTATACCAGAGGTAGAGGTTGGTACTGCCTCTAAAATGGTTCATAGCACTTATGCCCTAGACCCGTACGAGTTAGTCATAAAAGGATAAGGGGGGTACCCTGGTATATCACAAATTCGAAAATGAACTATTGCCGGCTGGCCAAACGAAGAGATTCTCCACGTGGGCAATGATACCAGAGGAAAAAGTACTTATTGCCTTTAAAATGGCCCATAGCACTTGTACCCTAGACCCGTACGAGTTTGTCAGTAGAGGGTTAAAAGGGGGGATATGGTATTCCGGTTTACAACGAATTCGAACTGAACTATTGCCGGCTGGCCAAACTAAGAGATTCTCCACATCAACCATCATACTAGAGGTAGAGGTTGGTTTTGCCTATAAAATGGCTTATAGTACTTATGCCATAGACCCGTACGAGTTAGTCAGGAAAGGATAAGGGGGTACCCTGGTTTATCACAAATTTGAAAATGAACTATTGCCGGCTGGCCAAACGAAGAGATTCTCCAAGTGGGCAATGATACCAGAGGAAGAGGTACTTATTGCCTTTAAAATGGCCTATAGCACTGGTACCCTAGACCCATACGAGTTTGTCAGTAGAGGGTTAAAAGGGGGATATTGTATTCCGGTTTACAACGAATTCGAACTGAACTATTGCCGGCTGGCCAAACTAAGAGATTCTCCACATCAACCATCATACCAGAGGTAGAGGTTGGTATTGCCTATAAAATGGCTCATAGCACTTATGCCCTAGACCCGTACGAGTTAGTCAGGAAAGGATAAGGGGGTACCCTGGTTTATCACAAATTCGAAAATGAACTATTGCCGGCTGGCCAAATGAAGAGATTCTCCACGTGGGCAATGAAACCAGAGGAAGAGGTACTTATTGCCTTTAAAATGGCCCATAGCACTTATACCCTAGACCCGTACGAGTTTGTCAGTTGAGGGTTCAAAGGGGGGATATGGTATCCCTGATACAACGAATTCGAACTGAACTATTGCCGGCTGGCCAAACTAAGAGATTCTCCACGTGGGCCATTATACCAGTGGTAGAGGTAGGCATTTCCTCTAAAATGGCCCATAACAATCATGCCCTAGACCTGTGCAAATTTGTCAGCAGACGGTTTAAAGGGGGATATAGTATCCCGGTGTATAACGAAGTCAAAATGAAATATTGCCAGCTGACCGACTAAGATAATCTAAACGTGGACCATATTAGCAGAGGTAGAGGTAGCCATTGCCTTTAAGATGGGCCATAGCACTAACCCTGATTGCGTTGTCAAACATATCAGATGTATGGAATAATGTTGCCACGAAAATTACCCATGGTTCTTATGTCCTAGACCCGTACCTGTTGAACAGCAAAGGGAAGTACTCTTGTATATCACAAAGACCAAACTAAGAGTTTCTCCTTGTGGGCTAACAAAAAGATTAGCGTAGGTGTTTTCTCTAAAAAGGCCGCCCATGTATCGTATATCATAGATCCGTACGTATTGGTAGGAAAAGGGTAAGGGAAGTACTCTTGTATATCAAAATATTCAAACATACTTTTACTTGCTGGTCATTTTAAAGGTAATTAGTACCTTGACCTCTGTATCATGGTCCACGAGGAGAATCTTTTAGTTTGACAAGTCGTCAATAGTTCAATTCGACTTTGAGATATATAAAGGTGCCCATCTTTCTCTTTGCTGACTAGGTCGTACGGTCTAGGGTATAGTAGTATGGGTCATTTTAGAGGCAACTCCTATTTCTTCCTCTGATATAATGACCCACGTGGAGAATTTCTTAATTTGGCCATCCGGCAATAGTTTTTTTCGACTTCGTGATGAATCGGAGTACCACAACCCTTGTTATCCCCTCCTGACAAACTCGTACGGGTCTAGGACATAAGAACTATGGGCCATTATACAACTACTACATATACCTCTTGTGTCATGACCCATGTGGAAAATGTCTTGGTTTGGCCAGCTGGCAATAGTTCATTTCGACTTTGTGATATATAAAGGTACCAACCTTATCCTTTCCTGGCTAAGTCGTACGAGTCTAGGGCATTAAAGATTTTTGTCATTTTTGAGGCAATGGATACCTCTCCCTCTGATATAATGACTCGTGTGAATAATTCTTTCTATTCAAGCTCTAATGTCAACATGTCACACATGTTACAATGAATATGGGCAGCGAGAACGTTGCGTTTGTGATTTTGCTCTTAACATACTTGGGCCGCACATGAATTACTTTAAAATAAATGAAAGTGATCACAACATTAATTATTAAAGTTCTAATAAAATAAATTACTAGTAAAATTTTAAAGTTTATATGTAAAATATTTAACAGCCCACGGTTTAAATTCATTTAAATGTCCATATGCTAATCACACGTTATCATTTTACTTTTCACGATTTATATTTAACACATGTTAGTCTATGTTTTTATTTTCGTCTTTTCCTCACTCTGAGCTGCTATATTTTCAAGTTCCAAAGAATTCAAGTTTGATGATTGGTCTAGATATCAAACCAGTTTTTGTTCGAATTATGGCTGATCGTGTAAGTCCATCTTTGCCGTAAAAAAAATTGTCACTGATCGCCAAAGTCCAATTTACTCTAGATACATAGTCCTGAATCTGAACTACATATTTCCGACGTTAATGTTCTATGTGTTTCGATCTGTGTATCGGTAATATTTCCTAAGCGAATTTATGTATTCCTGCTTCCATCTTTTTATGTAGTTTTTAAGAATTAATGAAAGAAACTTCGATTGTCTAGCCAGTTACTGGTTCATGCGTAGTGTCTTTGGTTCCTGGTTGTAAACTACAGTCTTTAAGGCCGTTATACGGTAGCGTCTTGGTCCGTTTTCAATATAATAAATGTGACGGAGTAAGGGGTTCGTCGTCCGCGTTTGATCCGATGAAACGTATGTTAGTGGGCGATCACTGAGTAAACGTTCTACTTCAGTCATTATCGTATTGAGTGTTTTATTGTCCATATGTGCTCGTTTAATGCAGTTTTTCGTTATTCCTCTCAATATCTCCCACCATCCACCGAACAAAATCGTTCCATAAGGATTAAGCTTCTCGGTTACATGATGATTTTGATAAATGTTCAATTTCTTATGCTCTCGCATCATACAAATCATTTACAAATACTAAACGTGATGCATGGAAGAAGTCTGACAAAGCTCTTTGTTAATTAAAGCTCGATATAATATTGTCAACATAAAAGTATTTCTTTAACATTGCTGTCCAGTCTGTTGAATTGCAGTCAAATGTTTACGTATAACAGCATTTAGGATAAACGGAGAGAAAGTTGCTCCAAATTATACTGACTTGAATCTGTTTGCAGTTAGTTGACTATTTGGGTCATCCGGGTTACTACGCATAAGAGAATCTGGTAACATCACGATCCTCTTCATCCAGCCCATAATAAGTAAGGCTTTTTCTATATCTGTCGAGACGGCGTATTTGTGCATTCTAAATCGGAGAAAAATTCCGGTTAAATCATTAAAGTTTGGCCAAAGATCCATCAAACAATCATTTAAGCTTAGATTAATAGGTGAAGGTTTGCAGCTACAGTCAAATACAATTCTGATTGGCGTGGTTGACGAATTTTTACGGAAATGATGGTGCGGTATGGAATGAACAATTGTTTTGGCTGATCGTTCATCAACTCTCTCGATAAATCTACGTTTTTCTTGTTCATTAATAATTTTTCCGTTTTTCTGTAAAAGTGTAAGTTCACGATTAAGACGCTTAATGACATTTTCTGTTCTCCGTTATTCAATACTTCTGTTGTCTAGTAAGGTGTGGTGTTTCTCCTTACAAGGTAACTTATCAACATATCTTTATGTTTCCATATGGTAACCTCTACCATTTGATTTATATACATCTTGGAATTGTCTGTTTTCAGATTTGTTGTCACTATTATTTATACTAGCAGCTTCAACTTCCATAAATTTCTCCATTATAAAAGTTCTACTCTTCAACTTTGTGACCTACTAATATGTTCATCATTGACGTAAGTGTGTGATCTGGATTTGCAGGTATTCAATTGATTGTGCCGGACAGAAGGTAACGGATTTCCGACTTGACGGTAGTAGGTCCTGTTCCTCATACTATTCTATCATCGACAATTGACCAGTAATAATCGAATTAGATATAATTCAATAGAGAATCTCCAACCATTGGGTCATGTGAGACCGGATGGTCTAATTTCAAGCCAAACAAATACTTTAAATTTGTTATATTACGTACATAAGTCTTCATTAGTACAGCTATTTCTGGTACAATCAAAACGTTGATAGGTAATTTGCCGTTGTCTGTGCCATCATTTGTGTCACAAAATCCTGACAAGTTTATGGTCTTCTGTCTGGTAATTGTCAAATCAAGCTCTGTAGCTTATTTTTCTGTGATGAGGGCATCTGTGCGCCCTTGTCAAATAATGTGTTTGTGTAAGTACATTGAATGCCCGAACTTACTTGCGGTACGACAGTTTTTAGTCTGTGTCTGTGAGTGAAGAACTGTACCCGTTTTCTTCGCGTTGTGTTGTGTTTACTGAATTGTGTTACTAGTAATATATTCATTAGTGTTACTCTGTTTTTCATCTTTTTAACCTCGTCTTTGCATAAACTAGTATGCTGCTTTATTTTACATTTCCTGCAACTTTTGTGTGATTTGCAATCAGCTATATTGGGGGTCAAAGACAGTTAAAACATAAACGATGCTGTTTAACAACAGAAATATTTGCTGTTTGATCAATTATCTTAGTGCAATTAACGGGAACATGTGATTCGTTACAAAAGTACACATGATTTTACGTTTATTTGTGTTGATTTATTTTGTACGTACCTTTGCATTGGTGTGAAATGCTGCTGTAGTGGTTTAAGTTTCAGTATGATCAGAGGAATTGCCTCTCTCCATAATGTTGAGTTCTTGAGATAGTATATGTAGTAGTTCATTTAATTGCCAACTATTTGATTCATGGTGTCTTGTAAGATTTATGCGTACGTCCCCGGTAACTTTTTCAATATGATAGGGACCAATAATGGGTCATAAGTATTCTCTGTCTGACCAAGGGATTCTAAACCACGTACATATGTTTCAATTTTGTCGTAAAAAATAACGTAAGCTCTTGTATGAAGGTATGTAAAATTGTGCATTCATGTACGTTTGCGTGATGTTGCGAACTTGTGGCATTTGTGTTTAGCGTTGATGTTTGATGTTGATAAATTTTGCTATTGGCTGTATTTTTTTTCTAAATTAAATAAATAATCATCAGAGTTAACGATTTCTGTTTCGAAGGTTATTGGAATCAACAAGTTTTGTGCCGCTCTCCCCATTTTTCGTCGAATTTCTGGAATATTCCGGAGACGGCACTACTATGTCCTGCTAGTATCGATTTCAGCTGTAAATTCATCCTGGTCACTTGACACCAATATCGTTAAGAGGTTACATCGGACAACTATATAGCTAACAATAACAAAAGTGAATAGAATGTATGTATATCTATTTTGACTCTAATGTCAACACGTGACACTTACGTAACATTACAATGATTAACAACAGCGAAAACTTGATCAATTACTCCTTAACATATTGTCTAAGTATCGGTACCCAATACGATTGTAATACGTAAGTAAGCGTAGCATTGAGTCCGAATTAAGTGAACGCTCGTGTGCGTCTGTCACTATCAGTTTGGTAAGTAAATGATTCGCAGGTAATAAATACCGAAATTTGGTATTCTCTAAAATGATTCCGCTGTGAATCCTTCCATTGCATCTCAAAAAGCTACCGTCATCTATGAAGAGTCACAATTGTCTAGTGCTAGGATATTGCCTTGTGTTTTTATCTCAGATGTTTGGTATATCGGTATCTTGGTAGTTAAATATGAACCGCTGAACGTAAGCAGTTACTCAAATCACTTTCCTGAAAATTTCAATATTTCCAATTGTCTATAACGTTACTGATATCATAGTGATCAGTATGAACTTCATTGTTTAGAAATTCCTCGTCTTCGTTTTTTTCTGTAATTGTCAATACCGTTAACTAATTCTGTCTTTTTTTAAAGGACACTATCGATGTATTGATCGACGTCAATTCCTCGTGTTAAGAGATTGGTTGGGTTGCATTCTTTTGGGCAATATCTCCATTAATGTTGATTTTGTAGATTTTGTTATTCCTCGCGCTCGATTCACAATAAATCGTTTAAACAGTTTCGATGATTTAACCAGTGCAATACTTTACAGCTATCCGACCAGAAAGCCACGTTTTTACATTAGAAGGTCGAATTTACATGAAAAGCTAGTCTAGTTCCAATAACTGCGGCCATAAGTTCTAGTTGCGGTTATGTAAGGGTTTTCACTTGCGCTAATCTGCTTTTCGCAATCACTAAAGTAATTTCGGTTCCGTTGTTCAGATAGTCAGTCGCAAAGTACGTGTAGTTCAAGGTATACCGAAGATTAGATGAAACAAAGGAGAATACAAAATTCGATCAAGTAGAAGTCATTACAACACTAGGAAAACTTGTGCAAACACAAACATTGTTTTAGGACTTGAATGAACAAATTCTAAAGTTAACGGAACCGGAAGATGTGGTAAATTAGATTATGTCATTCAGATGAATTTTCGGTTAATATAATAACCTTGATTTGACACGTACGTAAGTTCATACAAATGTCAAAAATCCTGCAGTCCCGTCACATTGAATCAAATACTAAAGTACTAGAACGCACACTTTAAATCCAAAAAACCAGTTTGCCCAAGCCATTCTCACAATCAACACGCAATAAAGTACATTTCCTGCAACTTTTAATCAGAGTAACGTACCAAAACTTACGCTTCCAACTTTCGAAGGCACGATTTCAAAATGGCAAACCTTCTGGGACTCATGTGAGTCGTCCGTACATCTTAACTAGTTACTTACAAATATACAAAAGTGTAACTGCTTGAAAGCTCATGAAGTAGAACACGAAGCACTAGATTTAGAATTTCCTTCGACTATAAATCAGTAAACAAGCTTACGAAGTTTTTTACGATCAAATTGGAGGTAGCGTCAAGGTCTAGAAACTTTGGGTAAGACACATGAAACATACGGCACACTACTTCTTCCCATTATTGTCAACAAATTACCCGTTGAAGTCAGAAAATATCTCGCGCGAGGACATAGAACAAAAACGTTGGTATAACGGACCTCCCTGAAAGCATATTAGACGATATCGTTATACCGGACACAGGACAAAAGAGTCGACATCCGAAATTGGTGAAATCTAAATCTTACAAGAATATTGAGACTAGACCTAGCGTTTACTGTCACGAAATACATTCACCAACTCATTGCAGTAAAACAGCCGACACATAATGCCGTATGAACAAATTTGTTATCTTTAACTACCTTGGTATACACAGACTAAACGAATGTAAATCTAAACGCACATTGTAATGAGAAACACCACACAAACTAATGTAATGCACGTTAAACCCACTATCTTCGAATTCGCCCAACGTTCAACTCGTGAATGACATTGATGATACGGAACATAATACTACTATTTTGTATTCTCAACGGACAGAATTGCAATCGAATGTACTTTTGAAAACTGCCGTGGCACAAGTAGGCTCAAATCAGTTCTTTATCGATACGGATATTCTTTTTGACGAAGGAGGGCAAACATCTTTTGAAACGCAAAACTTAACTAAATTTACAGATAGCGGGAACATAAATAATATATTAATCGGCATTCGGAGGTGCAGAGAAAAACGTGAGACACATAGAAAAGTCAGCAATCTATCTGAAAACCGATGTAGGACACGTATTGTCAATCAAAGTACTGATAGTACAGATGATCGGCATGCCTATACAGAATCACATACGTAATATTGATACACAGAACGGTTATTTGCGTGGTTTAAAGATAGCGCACACGGTGACAAAGCACGATTCATTCGAAATATCGTTGCTGGTAGGCGCATATCACTACGGGGACATTGTTAACGATTATATAGTCTGTGTAAACGATCCGACCGCCGTGAAATCCAATATCGGATAAATGCTTTCGGTACTTACATACGGTAAGAAAACAAACACGTCGAAGACTAGTATGTGTAATGTTCTAGTATCACACAAGGTAAAGAATTCAATCTGTAGAGATTTTGGAATTTAGATTCA
Source organism: Mytilus galloprovincialis (assembly GCF_965363235.1). NCBI lineage: Eukaryota > Metazoa > Mollusca > Bivalvia > Mytilida > Mytilidae > Mytilus > Mytilus galloprovincialis. The sequence continues at coordinate 1,474,545 of NC_134846.1, read as the reverse complement.
ATAGGAATAAATAGTAGGGAGGTTGACGAAGACGACAATGCATATATTTAAGTCTATCAGGACAGATCAATTGAGTTCTGAGAAAACAAATATTCCGCTATGTTACCTTGAAAACGTGATGAATTGCCTATAAATTAAGCAGTCACGAACAGAAGGACAGAAAACGTCCTTCAAAGACTTACTCAAATCTCAGATATGTTAAAGAAGTACGGGAACATTATACAAGAACAGGAACGAAGAGGATTCATAGAGAAGGTAGATGAAACAGATGAACTTAAGAAAAGTATCACTACATTCCTTATCATCCTGTACAGAAGGAATCAAGCACTATGCCTATCAAAATTGTTTACGACTGCATTTGTCGACATCGCATAATTCGCAAAGTTTGAATGACTGATTTGTATGTGGACAACATTCTGTTAAGTTTACAGAACGAGGGTGGGCTGACCATAAGGAAGGGAGATCAATGATGGAGGAAACTGGATTCTATCTACGATCCTGGACGTCAAACCGTGTGGATAAACGTAAGCTAGCTAAAACGGAAAAAGTACTACTATATGCGGACAAAACACAAAAGTACTAGGTATGTTATGGAATAGCTGATTCGATGATCTGATGTACCAGAAATTAATACGGCCGCTTTGTGAAAAATTGTGCAAATCATGCTACAGGAATAAAATTTGGCATAGACTCAGCTCAGCTATTACTCTTTTATTCAAGATAAGGAGGCATTTGAAAAAAATGTCTCCCATCCGGTAAAAATCTTAAATGGCCGACATCATACTTAAATCATCCAAATATCAGAGGCTAGTGTAAGTGTGTGAAAAGCGGTTTTTATTATGCTGATATAATAATATTTGGAACAAACCTTTGTTATGTACTACTTTTGGATATTTTATATAGATTAGAAGTCTTTTAAAACCCTACTTTCGGTAAAATCCGACATGGCGGACATTGTACTAAAATAAGCTTATTTTTAAAGGAGGGTATTGCTACTAGCATTAAATTGTTCATGAACCTTTCTTTGATGCTGCTAATGGATACAATACATAAGACATATGTCTTTAAAAGCTTGACTTCCGGTTATAGTCAAACTGGCGGACATGAAACATCATTATTTTACTTTAATATTCAACTTAATTTCAAAATGTAAAGAAACTGGGTTTTTTTTGTGCTGGTCAGTTACCATTTGGTTTTGGCTTTAAGTTATCTTCTAAACCACCTATTGTATTCTATATATAGATAATGATTAAATACAAAGCTAACACTTCCGGTATATAAAACCAATTTGGAGTAAATTTCAAAGATGAGTCCTCAGTCCATATCTTCGAAATAGAGCTTTTATTTGGATAGATTGATGAAAATAAGATAAAATCACTGTAGTACTAAAACATCTTTAAAAGTACAGATCATTTATGGCCGCAAATATTCACAATCGGAAAACTGATTTTCCTCATTTACTAAGACAGCGGCGGTATTGGTTTTTACATCAATAATGTACAAGCTCCTGATAAGGTGAAGAGGCCTCACAAAGAGTTGTCCAAAGGGGTTCCAATGTTTCATATTTTCCCCGCCATTATAAGCGTTTTGAATAGTAAGCATAGAAACCAAATCTCAAGCTTGTTACTCATCCACACCCGTCATGGTATATTGCACGTTTTACATGATGAAAAACATTAGACCGAGTCGTTCAAATATCATCAATAAGTCTTTCCACTTTCAAAAACATGTTTTCTTGCTTCGTAAACCCCATCTGATAAGTTTGTTCGATCTTACTACAAAACCACGTATCGTTTTATCAATGACATTATCAAATCCATATCTGGTGATGTTGGCTGATCAATCATCATTCTAAATCATTAAGTCACATCTTCAAACGCCATCCATGTCAACAACGAAGTTCCCTTTCAAGTAAACGTGCACTTGAAAGGTCACGGATAGATTATATCTAAGGCTTTTTCCACTTCCAAATACAAGCCAAAGTTCATCTGCCCCCATGTCAAGGAATAATGACACAGCAATGACAGCAGCATCAGTATCGACAGTTCAAGTCATGAGTCAGTTAAGTCTGTGAATCACTGCATCAGACACATGTTTTTTTTTTGTATATTGATTCTATAGTATATGCCTATTCATTTTAACATGGGGCTAAACTTGAAACACCATCATGTGGTGAATAACACAAAACATCCTGAGCATTTGTTGCTACAACTAACTCTTCCTCAAAATCTATTGAGCAAGCGCCTCTGAATAAAAACTAAAAAGTTCTTTCTTAATGTCGTCATCTCTCAGAAAACTTTACCAATTTTGAGATTTGTTTCGACTCTGGATTCGTCTTTGTATTCTCTTACCCCTAAGTGTATTTCTTTTTTCTTGTGGCAGCATTCAAACTACCAGTATTGTCTATATATGCATTCATCCACTGTTACAGTTTCAAGTTGTTTCATAACGAGTATGCTGATAGGGTATTATGCCCTTATCTTAAAAAGCATGAAACTATTATGATAAAGTCTTGGATGCATATGACAGTTGTAGCAACACATGTTCAGGATATTCCATCTTTACCGCCGTGATGCGTTTCAAGTTAAACACCATATTAATACATATGTATTAAAAGGCTGACACTAGAATCATGGTGCATGTGTCTGATGCAGTGAAACACGAAATTAAACAAGTCGTTATTCGAACAGTTGTTACTGATGATGCTGTCATTACTGTTTCGCTATTCCGTGACATAGGGGTAGACGAACTATGGATTGTGTTTAAGAGGAGGAAAAGCTTTGGATAAATATATATAAATGACCTTCCAAATGCACTCGCGATTAGGGATCACACACAAATATTGTGATCCATTTTCCGGTTGTGATACGGTTCTCTGTTTTCTTGAAAAGGGGGAAAAAGACTGTTTGGGAGACATTGATAGCATTTGAAGATGTGACTTTAACTTAAAGAATGATAATTGATCCGCCTAAATCACCGGTGTTTACTGTAAGATAGAAAAAAATAATCATATGGGGTTAGCATGGTTAACAAAGCAAGAAATATCTATTTACGCAAAAGGGTAGGTTAATTGAGGTTATCAACTTAGTCTAGTCTTTTCCAGCATGCAAAATGTACAATATACTAAGACACGTGTTTAGGGGACGAGCCTGAAATTGGCTCGTATGCTACCAAGTCCAGGCGCTAATGGATGACGACGGGACAAAGAGGATCACTTTTAAAAACCTCTTTCTGAGGGCTCATCATGTTGTCAGAAGCTTGCACATTGTGGATGTAAGAAAGGTTGTCGCGATTGTTTTTATGAGGAAAATCAAGTCTCCCGTGCCCTGCGTCGTGTGCATGTGGTGGTAACTGGGAATTTACAAGTTTTTTTTGCCAAATAGTGGTAATTTTTAAAAGATTTAGTACTTAAGTGATTTTATTTTGATTAAATCAATCTATCCAAAGCTCTACATCGAACATATGGAGTGAGGACTCATCTTTGACATTTACGCCATATTGGCTAAATCAATCTATCCAAAGCTCTACATCGAACATATGGAGTGAGGACTCATCTTTGACATTTACGCCATATTGGGTTTTTTTTACCGGAAGTGTTAACTTTGTATTTAAATATTAACTACAGAATATGATAAGTGGTTTAGAGGATAAATTAAAGCCTAAAGTTGATGACCACCACAAAAAAAACCACTTTCTTCACATTTAGAAAAAAAGATAAATATCAAAATAAAAAAATGACATATTTATGTCCTCCATTTTGAATATTACCGGAAGAAAGGATTTTTAAGACATATATCTTATACATTGTATCCCTTGGAAGCATCAAAGAAATGTTCCTGTACAATTTAATGATAGTAACAATACGTTAAAACACATTTCAATCCCCCTCCCTAAAAAATAAGCTTATTTTAGTCAATGTCCGCCATATTGGATTCTACCAAAAGTAGGGTTTTTAGAGACATTTTATCTACATAATATATCCAAAAGTATTACATAACAAAGGTTTGTACCAAATATTATTATAGCAGCATGCTGATAGATCCTTTTCACATACTGTGGATTCATTATTATTCGTGGGATACCAATTTCTCGTGGATTTCGTTGGTACAGGCAAACCACGAAATTTGATGTTCAACGAATGACAAATTTTACAAAGGCTTGTACTAGTATGCAGACTTCGGTAAAACCACGAAATTAAATATCCACGAATATGTAAGTTTCCCTGAATCCACGAAAATTGGTACTCACGAAAATAAATGAATCCACAGTACTAGTCTTCTATATTGGGCCGATTAAAGTATGATGTCCGCCATTTTTTATTTAACCGGCAGTGAGACATTTTTTTCAAATGCCTTCTTATCTGAAATAAAAGAGTAATATTTCATGAAGGTCTATGCCAATGTTCATGCTTATATCAGGATGTGCACAACTCGTCTGAAATATACTTGTGGCCGCCGGACTAAATGTGATATTCCAATACTAGACATTGTAACAAAAAGTGAGATTTTGAAAATTCTTCGAAAAAATACGATCCACTTAGAATACTTAGCCCGGTCACAATACGAATAAAGAAGCTCATACAGGATCTATGGAAAAGTGGATTGAATTGGGATGAACACGTTTCGGAAAACTCTAAGGATTACTGTAGCAAGCGACTTTGAGAAAGCGACACACAACGTATTTCCGAGATATTATTTCTCCGGTAATTCTATTTCGAAATAGTCTGGTAACAGCACTTCTGTCTTCTGTTCTCCGATCTGACTGATTTCATTTTTTCGAGATCCGGGTCACGGTATCATAAATAAAGATGATAGTTAAGGCAATATGTACTACAACAACTGTTCAGCCAGTACATTAAATATACATATTCGTATTCCAAGGCGAAGTCACTGACAGTACGACGTCGACAATGGACAAGTACAATAAATCGGACGTTATGCTCCCGCGATAGGTTAACCAATAATGGCTAACGTGGAGAATCTCTTAGTATGGCCAGTCAACAATAGTTAATTTCCATTTTTAACCTCATACGGGTCTAAGGCATCAGTGCTTTTATCCATTTTAAAGGTAATAACTACCTTTGTCCCTGTAATCGTGGCCCTAGTGGAGAATCTTTTAGTTTTGCTAGTCGGCAACAGTTCAATAAACCCCTTTCCCTTTGCTGACTGACTCGTACGGGTCTAGGGCATAAGTGTTATGGGTCATTTTAGAGTCAATATCAACTTCTACCTCTGGTATAATTGTCGATGTGGAGAATCTCTTAGCTTGGCCAGCCGGCAATAGTTCAGTTCGAATTTGTTGTAAACCGGTATCCCCACTTTGAACCCTCTACTGACTTACTCACACGGGTCTAGGGTATAAGTGCTATGAGTCATTTTAAAGTCAATAAGTACCTCTTCCTCTGGTATCATTGCCTACGGGGACAATTTCTTCGTTTGGCCAGCCGGCAATAATTCATTTCGAATTTGTGATATACTTGGGTATCCTTTCCTGACTAACTCGTACGGGTCTAGGGCATAAGTGCTATCGGCCATTTTAGAGGCAGTACCAACCTCTACCTCTGGTATAATGGTCGATGTAGAATCTTTTAGTTTGGCCAGCCGGCAATAGTTCAGTTCGAATTCGTTGTTGACCGGAATACCATATCCCCCCTTTTAACCTTCTACTTACAAACTCGTACGGGTCTAGGGCATAAGTGTTATGGGTAATTTTAGAGTCAATATCAACTTCTACCTCTGGTATAATTGTCGATGTGGAGAATCTCTTAGCTTGGCCAGCCGGCAATAGTTCAGTTCGAATTTGTTGTAAACCGTTATCCCCACTTTTAACCCCCTACTTACTTACTCACACGGGTCTAGGGTATAAGTGCTATGAGTCATTTTAAAGTCAATAAGTACCTCTTCCTCTGGTATCATTGCCTACGGGGACAATCTCTTCGTTTGGCCAGCCGGCAATAATTCATTTCGAATTTGTGATATACTTGGGTATCCTTTCCTGACTACTAGTAACTCGTACGGGTCTAGGGCATAAATGCTATCGGCCATTTTAGAGGCAGTACCAACCTCTACCTCTGGTATAATGGTCGATGTAGATTCTCTTCGTTTGGCCAGCCGGCAATAGTTCAGTTCGAATTTGTGATATACCAGGGTACCCCCCTTATCCTTTTCTGACTAACTCGTACGGGTCTAGGGCATAAGTGCTATGGGCCATTTTAGAGGCAATACCAACCTCTACCTCTGGTATAATGGTCGATGTGGAGCATCTCTTAGTTTGGCCAGCCGGCAATAGTTCAGTTCGAATTCGTTGTATCCGGGATACCATATCCCCCTTTGAACCCTCTACTGACAAACTCGTACGGGTCTAGGGTATAAGTGCTATGGGCCATTTTAAAGGCAATAAGTACCTCTTCCTCTGGTATCATTGCCCACGTGGAGAATCTCTTCGTTTGGCCAGCCGGCAATAGTTCATTTTCGAATTTGTGATATACCAGGGTACCTCCCTTATCCTTTTCTGACTAACTCGTACGGGTCTAGGGCATAAGTGCTATGGGCCATTTTAGAGGCAATACCAACCTCTACCTCTGGTATAATGGTCGATGTGGAGAATCTCTTAGTTTGGCCAGCCGGCAATAGTTCAGTTCGAATTCGTTGTATCCGGGATACCATATCCCCCCTTTGAACCCTCTACTGACAAACTCGTACGGGTCTAGGGTATAAGTGCTATGGGCCATTTTAAAGGCAATAAGTACCTCTTCCTCTGGTATCATTGCCCACGTGGAGAATCTCTTCGTTTGGCCAGCCGGCAATAGTTCATTTTCGAATTTGTGATATACCAGGGTACCCCCCTTATCCTTTTCTGACTAACTCGTACGGGTCTAGGGCATAAGTGCTATGGGCCATTTTAGAGGCAATACCAACCTCTACCTCTGGTATAATGGTCGATGTGGAGAATCTCTTAGTTTGGCCAGCCGGCAATAGTTCAGTTCGAATTCGTTGTATCCGGGATACCATATCCCCCCTTTGAACCCTCTACTGACAAACTCGTACGGGTCTAGGGTATAAGTGCTATGGGCCATTTTAAAGGCAATAAGTACCTCTTCCTCTGGTATCATTGCCCACGTGGAGAATCTCTTCGTTTGGCCAGCCGGCAATAGTTCATTTTCGAATTTGTGATATACCAGGGTACCCCCCTTATCCTTTTCTGACTAACTCGTACGGGTCTAGGGCATAAGTGCTATGGGCCATTTTAGAGGCAATACCAACCTCTACCTCTGGTATAATGGTCGATGTGGAGAATCTCTTAGTTTGGCCAGCCGGCAATAGTTCAGTTCGAATTCGTTGTATCCGGGATACCATATCCCCCCTTTGAACCCTCTACTGACAAACTCGTACGGGTCTAGGGTATAAGTGCTATGTGCCATTTTAAAGGCAATAAGTACCTCTTCCTCTGGTATCATTGCCCACGTGGAGAATCTCTTCGTTTGGCCAGCCGGCAATAGTTCATTTTCGAATTTGTGATATACCAGGGTACCCCCCTTATCCTTTTCTGACTAACTCGTACGGGTCTAGGGCATAAGTGCTATGGGCCATTTTAGAGGCAATACCAACCTCTACCTCTGGTATAATGGTCGATGTGGAGAATCTCTTAGTTTGGCCAGCCGGCAATAGTTCAGTTCGAATTCGTTGTATCCGGGATACCATATCCCCCCTTTGAACCCTCTACTGACAAACTCGTACGGGTCTAGGGTATAAGTGCTCTGTGCCATTTTAAAGGCAATAAGTACCTCTTCCTGCTGGTATCATTGCCCACGTGGAGAATCTCTTCGTTTGGCCAGCCGGCAATAGTTCATTTTCGAATTTGTGATATACCAGGGTACCCCCCTTATCCTTTTCTGACTAACTCGTACGGGTCTAGGGCATAAGTGCTATGGGCCATTTTAGAGGCAATACCAACCTCTACCTCTGGTATAATGGTCGATGTGGAGAATCTCTTAGTTTGGCCAGCCGGCAATAGTTCAGTTCGAATTCGTTGTATCCGGGATACCATATCCCCCCTTTGAACCCTCTACTGACAAACTCGTACGGGTCTAGGGTATAAGTGCTATGGGCCATTTTAAAGGCAATAAGTACCTCTTCCTCTGGTATCATTGCCCACGTGGAGAATCTCTTCGTTTGGCCAGCCGGCAATAGTTCATTTTCGAATTTGTGATATACCAGGGTACCCCCCTTATCCTTTTCTGACTAACTCGTACGGGTCTAGGGCATAAGTGCTATGGGCCATTTTAGAGGCAATACCAACCTCTACCTCTGGTATAATGGTCGATGTGGAGAATCTCTTAGTTTGGCCAGCCGGCAATAGTTCAGTTCGAATTCGTTGTATCCGGGATACCATATCCCCCCTTTGAACCCTCTACTGACAAACTCGTACGGGTCTAGGGTATAAGTGCTATGGGCCATTTTAAAGGCAATAAGTACCTCTTCCTCTGGTATCATTGCCCACGTGGAGAATCTCTTCGTTTGGCCAGCCGGCAATAGTTCATTTTCGAATTTGTGATATACCAGGGTACCCCCCTTATCCTTTTCTGACTAACTCGTACGGGTCTAGGGCATAAGTGCTATGGGCCATTTTAGAGGCAATACCAACCTCTACCTCTGGTATAATGGTCGATGTGGAGAATCTCTTAGTTTGGCCAGCCGGCAATAGTTCAGTTCGAATTCGTTGTATCCGGGATACCATATCCCCCCTTTGAACCCTCTACTGACAAACTCGTACGGGTCTAGGGTATAAGTGCTATAGGCCATTTTAAAGGCAATAAGTACCTCTTCCTCTGGTATCATTGCCCACGTGGAGAATCTCTTCGTTTGGCCAGCCGGCAATAGTTCATTTTCGAATTTGTGATATACCAGGGTACCCCCCTTATCCTTTTCTGACTAACTCGTACGGGTCTAGGGCATAAGTGCTATGGGCCATTTTAGAGGCAATACCAACCTCTACCTCTGGTATAATTGTCGATGTGGAGAATCTCTTAGTTTGGCCAGCCGGCAATAGTTCAGTTCGAATTCGTTGTATCCGGGATACCATATCCCCCCTTTGAACCCTCTACTGACAAACTCGTACGGGTCTAGGGTATAAGTGCTATGGGCCATTTTAAAGGCAATAAGTACCTCTTCCTCTGGTATCATTGCCCACGTGGAGAATCTCTTCGTTTGGCCAGCCGGCAATAGTTCATTTTCGAATTTGTGATATACCAGGGTACCCCCCTTATCCTTTTCTGACTAACTCGTACGGGTCTAGGGCATAAGTGCTATGGGCCATTTTAGAGGCAATACCAACCTCTACCTCTGGTATAATTGTCGATGTGGAGAATCTCTTAGTTTGGCCAGCCGGCAATAGTTCAGTTCGAATTCGTTGTATCCGGGATACCATATCCCCCCTTTGAACCCTCTACTGACAAACTCGTACGGGTCTAGGGTATAAGTGCTATGGGCCATTTTAAAGGCAATAAGTACCTCTTCCTCTGGTATCATTGCCCACGTGGAGAATCTCTTCGTTTGGCCAGCCGGCAATAGTTCATTTTCGAATTTGTGATATACCAGGGTACCCCCCTTATCCTTTTCTGACTAACTCGTACGGGTCTAGGGCATAAGTGCTATGGGCCATTTTAGAGGCAATACCAACCTCTACCTCTGGTATAATGGTCGATGTGGAGAATCTCTTAGTTTGGCCAGCCGGCAATAGTTCAGTTCGAATTCGTTGTATCCGGGATACCATATCCCCCCTTTGAACCCTCTACTGACAAACTCGTACGGGTCTAGGGTATAAGTGCTATGGGCCATTTTAAAGGCAATAAGTACCTCTTCCTCTGGTATCATTGCCCACGTGGAGAATCTCTTCGTTTGGCCAGCCGGCAATAGTTCATTTTCGAATTTGTGATATACCAGGGTACCCCCTTTATCCTTTTCTGACTAACTCGTACGGGTCTAGGGCATAAGTGCTATGGGCCATTTTAGAGGCAATACCAACCTCTACCTCTGGTATAATTATCGATGTGGAGAATCTCTTAGTTTGGCCAGCCGGCAATAGTTCAGTTCGAATTCGTTGTATCCGGGATACCATATCCCCCCTTTGAACCCTCTACTGACAAACTCGTACGGGTCTAGGGTATAAGTGCTATGGGCCATTTTAAAGGCAATAAGTACCTCTTCCTCTGGTATCATTGCCCACGTGGAGAATCTCTTCGTTTGGCCAGCCGGCAATAGTTCATTTTCGAATTTGTGATATACCAGGGTACCCCCCTTATCCTTTTCTGACTAACTCGTACGGGTCTAGGGCATAAGTGCTATGGGCCATTTTAGAGGCAATACCAACCTCTACCTCTGGTATAATGGTCGATGTGGAGAATCTCTTAGTTTGGCCAGCCGGCAATAGTTCAGTTCGAATTCGTTGTATCCGGGATACCATATCCCCCCTTTGAACCCTCTACTGACAAACTCGTACGGGTCTAGGGTATAAGTGCTATGGGCCATTTTAAAGGCAATAAGTACCTCTTCCTCTGGTATCATTGCCCACGTGGAGAATCTCTTCGTTTGGCCAGCCGGCAATAGTTCATTTTCGAATTTGTGATATACCAGGGTACCCCCCTTATCCTTTTCTGACTAACTCGTACGGGTCTAGGGCATAAGTGCTATGGGCCATTTTAGAGGCAATACCAACCTCTACCTCTGGTATAATTATCGATGTGGAGAATCTCTTAGTTTGGCCAGCCGGCAATAGTTCAGTTCGAATTCGTTGTATCCGGGATACCATATCCCCCCTTTGAACCCTCTACTGACAAACTCGTACGGGTCTAGGGTATAAGTGCTATGGGCCATTTTAAAGGCAATAAGTACCTCTTCCTCTGGTATCATTGCCCACGTGGAGAATCTCTTCGTTTGGCCAGCCGGCAATAGTTCATTTTCGAATTTGTGATATACCAGGGTACCCCCCTTATCCTTTTCTGACTAACTCGTACGGGTCTAGGGCATAAGTGCTATGGGCCATTTTAGAGGCAATACCAACCTCTACCTCTGGTATAATGGTCGATGTGGAGAATCTCTTAGTTTGGCCAGCCGGCAATAGTTCAGTTCGAATTCGTTGTATCCGGGATACCATATCCCCCCTTTGAACCCTCTACTGACAAACTCGTACGGGTCTAGGGTATAAGTGCTATGGGCCATTTTAAAGGCAATAAGTACCTCTTCCTCTGGTATCATTGCCCACGTGGAGAATCTCTTCGTTTGGCCAGCCGGCAATAGTTCATTTTCGAATTTGTGATATACCAGGGTACCCCCCTTATCCTTTTCTGACTAACTCGTACGGGTCTAGGGCATAAGTGCTATGGGCCATTTTAGAGGCAATACCAACCTCTACCTCTGGTATAATTATCGATGTGGAGAATCTCTTAGTTTGGCCAGCCGGCAATAGTTCAGTTCGAATTCGTTGTATCCGGGATACCATATCCCCCCTTTGAACCCTCTACTGACAAACTCGTACGGGTCTAGGGTATAAGTGCTATGGGCCATTTTAAAGGCAATAAGTACCTCTTCCTCTGGTATCATTGCCCACGTGGAGAATCTCTTCGTTTGGCCAGCCGGCAATAGTTCATTTTCGAATTTGTGATATACCAGGGTACCCCCCTTATCCTTTTCTGACTAACTCGTACGGGTCTAGGGCATAAGTGCTATGGGCCATTTTAGAGGCAATACCAACCTCTACCTCTGGTATAATGGTCGATGTGGAGAATCTCTTAGTTTGGCCAGCCGGCAATAGTTCAGTTCGAATTCGTTGTATCCGGGATACCATATCCCCCCTTTGAACCCTCTACTGACAAACTCGTACGGGTCTAGGGTATAAGTGCTATGGGCCATTTTAAAGGCAATAAGTACCTCTTCCTCTGGTATCATTGCCCACGTGGAGAATCTCTTCGTTTGGCCAGCCGGCAATAGTTCATTTTCGAATTTGTGATATACCAGGGTACCCCCCTTATCCTTTTCTGACTAACTCGTACGGGTCTAGGGCATAAGTGCTATGGGCCATTTTAGAGGCAATACCAACCTCTACCTCTGGTATAATTATCGATGTGGAGAATCTCTTAGTTTGGCCAGCCGGCAATAGTTCAGTTCGAATTCGTTGTATCCGGGATACCATATCCCCCCTTTGAACCCTCTACTGACAAACTCGTACGGGTCTAGGGTATAAGTGCTATGGGCCATTTTAAAGGCAATAAGTACCTCTTCCTCTGGTATCATTGCCCACGTGGAGAATCTCTTCGTTTGGCCAGCCGGCAATAGTTCATTTTCGAATTTGTGATATACCAGGGTACCCCCCTTATCCTTTTCTGACTAACTCGTACGGGTCTAGGGCATAAGTGCTATGGGCCATTTTAGAGGCAATACCAACCTCTACCTCTGGTATAATGGTCGATGTGGAGAATCTCTTAGTTTGGCCAGCCGGCAATAGTTCAGTTCGAATTCGTTGTATCCGGGATACCATATCCCCCCTTTGAACCCTCTACTGACAAACTCGTACGGGTCTAGGGTATAAGTGCTATGGGCCATTTTAAAGGCAATAAGTACCTCTTCCTCTGGTATCATTGCCCACGTGGAGAATCTCTTCGTTTGGCCAGCCGGCAATAGTTCATTTTCGAATTTGTGATATACCAGGGTACCCCCCTTATCCTTTTCTGACTAACTCGTACGGGTCTAGGGCATAAGTGCTATGGGCCATTTTAGAGGCAATACCAACCTCTACCTCTGGTATAATTATCGATGTGGAGAATCTCTTAGTTTGGCCAGCCGGCAATAGTTCAGTTCGAATTCGTTGTATCCGGGATACCATATCCCCCCTTTGAACCCTCTACTGACAAACTCGTACGGGTCTAGGGTATAAGTGCTATGGGCCATTTTAAAGGCAATAAGTACCTCTTCCTCTGGTATCATTGCCCACGTGGAGAATCTCTTCGTTTGGCCAGCCGGCAATAGTTCATTTTCGAATTTGTGATATACCAGGGTACCCCCCTTATCCTTTTCTGACTAACTCGTACGGGTCTAGGGCATAAGTGCTATGGGCCATTTTAGAGGCAATACCAACCTCTACCTCTGGTATAATGGTCGATGTGGAGAATCTCTTAGTTTGGCCAGCCGGCAATAGTTCAGTTCGAATTCGTTGTATCCGGGATACCATATCCCCCCTTTGAACCCTCTACTGACAAACTCGTACGGGTCTAGGGTATAAGTGCTATGGGCCATTTTAAAGGCAATAAGTACCTCTTCCTCTGGTATCATTGCCCACGTGGAGAATCTCTTCGTTTGGCCAGCCGGCAATAGTTCATTTTCGAATTTGTGATATACCAGGGTACCCCCCTTATCCTTTTCTGACTAACTCGTACGGGTCTAGGGCATAAGTGCTATGGGCCATTTTAGAGGCAATACCAACCTCTACCTCTGGTATAATTATCGATGTGGAGAATCTCTTAGTTTGGCCAGCCGGCAATAGTTCAGTTCGAATTCGTTGTATCCGGGATACCATATCCCCCCTTTGAACCCTCTACTGACAAACTCGTACGGGTCTAGGGTATAAGTGCTATGGGCCATTTTAAAGGCAATAAGTACCTCTTCCTCTGGTATCATTGCCCACGTGGAGAATCTCTTCGTTTGGCCAGCCGACAATAGTTCATTTTCGAATTTGTGATATACCAGGGTACCCCCCTTATCCTTTTCTGACTAACTCGTACGGGTCTAGGGCATAAGTGCTATGGGCCATTTTAGAGGCAATACCAACCTCTACCTCTGGTATAATGGTCGATGTGGAGAATCTCTTAGTTTGGCCAGCCGGCAATAGTTCAGTTCGAATTCGTTGTATCCGGGATACCATATCCCCCCTTTGAACCCTCTACTGACAAACTCGTACGGGTCTAGGGTATAAGTGCTATGGGCCATTTTAAAGGCAATAAGTACCTCTTCCTCTGGTATCATTGCCCACGTGGAGAATCTCTTCGTTTGGCCAGCCGGCAATAGTTCATTTTCGAATTTGTGATATACCAGGGTACCCCCCTTATCCTTTTCTGACTAACTCGTACGGGTCTAGGGCATAAGTGCTATGGGCCATTTTAGAGGCAATACCAACCTCTACCTCTGGTATAATTATCGATGTGGAGAATCTCTTAGTTTGGCCAGCCGGCAATAGTTCAGTTCGAATTCGTTGTATCCGGGATACCATATCCCCCCTTTGAACCCTCTACTGACAAACTCGTACGGGTCTAGGGTATAAGTGCTATGGGCCATTTTAAAGGCAATAAGTACCTCTTCCTCTGGTATCATTGCCCACGTGGAGAATCTCTTCGTTTGGCCAGCCGGCAATAGTTCATTTTCGAATTTGTGATATACCAGGGTACCCCCCTTATCCTTTTCTGACTAACTCGTACGGGTCTAGGGCATAAGTGCTATGGGCCATTTTAGAGGCAATACCAACCTCTACCTCTGGTATAATGGTCGATGTGGAGAATCTCTTAGTTTGGCCAGCCGGCAATAGTTCAGTTCGAATTCGTTGTATCCGGGATACCATATCCCCCCTTTGAACCCTCTACTGACAAACTCGTACGGGTCTAGGGTATAAGTGCTATGGGCCATTTTAAAGGCAATAAGTACCTCTTCCTCTGGTATCATTGCCCACGTGGAGAATCTCTTCGTTTGGCCAGCCGGCAATAGTTCATTTTCGAATTTGTGATATACCAGGGTACCCCCCTTATCCTTTTCTGACTAACTCGTACGGGTCTAGGGCATAAGTGCTATGGGCCATTTTAGAGGCAATACCAACCTCTACCTCTGGTATAATTATCGATGTGGAGAATCTCTTAGTTTGGCCAGCCGGCAATAGTTCAGTTCGAATTCGTTGTATCCGGGATACCATATCCCCCCTTTGAACCCTCTACTGACAAACTCGTACGGGTCTAGGGTATAAGTGCTATGGGCCATTTTAAAGGCAATAAGTACCTCTTCCTCTGGTATCATTGCCCACGTGGAGAATCTCTTCGTTTGGCCAGCCGGCAATAGTTCATTTTCGAATTTGTGATATACCAGGGTACCCCCCTTATCCTTTTCTGACTAACTCGTACGGGTCTAGGGCATAAGTGCTATGGGCCATTTTAGAGGCAATACCAACCTCTACCTCTGGTATAATGGTCGATGTGGAGAATCTCTTAGTTTGGCCAGCCGGCAATAGTTCAGTTCGAATTCGTTGTATCCGGGATACCATATCCCCCCTTTGAACCCTCTACTGACAAACTCGTACGGGTCTAGGGTATAAGTGCTATGGGCCATTTTAAAGGCAATAAGTACCTCTTCCTCTGGTATCATTGCCCACGTGGAGAATCTCTTCGTTTGGCCAGCCGGCAATAGTTCATTTTCGAATTTGTGATATACCAGGGTACCCCCCTTATCCTTTTCTGACTAACTCGTACGGGTCTAGGGCATAAGTGCTATGGGCCATTTTAGAGGCAATACCAACCTCTACCTCTGGTATAATTATCGATGTGGAGAATCTCTTAGTTTGGCCAGCCGGCAATAGTTCAGTTCGAATTCGTTGTATCCGGGATACCATATCCCCCCTTTGAACCCTCTACTGACAAACTCGTACGGGTCTAGGGTATAAGTGCTATGGGCCATTTTAAAGGCAATAAGTACCTCTTCCTCTGGTATCATTGCCCACGTGGAGAATCTCTTCGTTTGGCCAGCCGGCAATAGTTCATTTTCGAATTTGTGATATACCAGGGTACCCCCCTTATCCTTTTCTGACTAACTCGTACGGGTCTAGGGCATAAGTGCTATGGGCCATTTTAGAGGCAATACCAACCTCTACCTCTGGTATAATGGTCGATGTGGAGAATCTCTTAGTTTGGCCAGCCGGCAATAGTTCAGTTCGAATTCGTTGTATCCGGGATACCATATCCCCCCTTTGAACCCTCTACTGACAAACTCGTACGGGTCTAGGGTATAAGTGCTATGGGCCATTTTAAAGGCAATAAGTACCTCTTCCTCTGGTATCATTGCCCACGTGGAGAATCTCTTCGTTTGGCCAGCCGGCAATAGTTCATTTTCGAATTTGTGATATACCAGGGTACCCCCCTTATCCTTTTCTGACTAACTCGTACGGGTCTAGGGCATAAGTGCTATGGGCCATTTTAGAGGCAATACCAACCTCTACCTCTGGTATAATTATCGATGTGGAGAATCTCTTAGTTTGGCCAGCCGGCAATAGTTCAGTTCGAATTCGTTGTATCCGGGATACCATATCCCCCCTTTGAACCCTCTACTGACAAACTCGTACGGGTCTAGGGTATAAGTGCTATGGGCCATTTTAAAGGCAATAAGTACCTCTTCCTCTGGTATCATTGCCCACGTGGAGAATCTCTTCGTTTGGCCAGCCGACAATAGTTCATTTTCGAATTTGTGATATACCAGGGTACCCCCCTTATCCTTTTCTGACTAACTCGTACGGGTCTAGGGCATAAGTGCTATGGGCCATTTTAGAGGCAATACCAACCTCTACCTCTGGTATAATGGTCGATGTGGAGAATCTCTTAGTTTGGCCAGCCGGCAATAGTTCAGTTCGAATTCGTTGTATCCGGGATACCATATCCCCCCTTTGAACCCTCTACTGACAAACTCGTACGGGTCTAGGGTATAAGTGCTATGGGCCATTTTAAAGGCAATAAGTACCTCTTCCTCTGGTATCATTGCCCACGTGGAGAATCTCTTCGTTTGGCCAGCCGGCAATAGTTCATTTTCGAATTTGTGATATACCAGGGTACCCCCCTTATCCTTTTCTGACTAACTCGTACGGGTCTAGGGCATAAGTGCTATGGGCCATTTTAGAGGCAATACCAACCTCTACCTCTGGTATAATGGTCGATGTGGAGAATCTCTTAGTTTGGCCAGCCGGCAATAGTTCAGTTCGAATTCGTTGTATCCGGGATACCATATCCCCCCTTTGAACCCTCTACTGACAAACTCGTACGGGTCTAGGGTATAAGTGCTATGGGCCATTTTAAAGGCAATAAGTACCTCTTCCTCTGGTATCATTGCCCACGTGGAGAATCTCTTCGTTTGGCCAGCCGGCAATAGTTCATTTTCGAATTTGTGATATACCAGGGTACCCCCCTTATCCTTTTCTGACTAACTCGTACGGGTCTAGGGCATAAGTGCTATGGGCCATTTTAGAGGCAATACCAACCTCTACCTCTGGTATAATTATCGATGTGGAGAATCTCTTAGTTTGGCCAGCCGGCAATAGTTCAGTTCGAATTCGTTGTATCCGGGATACCATATCCCCCCTTTGAACCCTCTACTGACAAACTCGTACGGGTCTAGGGTATAAGTGCTATGGGCCATTTTAAAGGCAATAAGTACCTCTTCCTCTGGTATCATTGCCCACGTGGAGAATCTCTTCGTTTGGCCAGCCGGCAATAGTTCATTTTCGAATTTGTGATATACCAGGGTACCCCCCTTATCCTTTTCTGACTAACTCGTACGGGTCTAGGGCATAAGTGCTATGGGCCATTTTAGAGGCAATACCAACCTCTACCTCTGGTATAATGGTCGATGTGGAGAATCTCTTAGTTTGGCCAGCCGGCAATAGTTCAGTTCGAATTCGTTGTATCCGGGATACCATATCCCCCCTTTGAACCCTCTACTGACAAACTCGTACGGGTCTAGGGTATAAGTGCTATGGGCCATTTTAAAGGCAATAAGTACCTCTTCCTCTGGTATCATTGCCCACGTGGAGAATCTCTTCGTTTGGCCAGCCGGCAATAGTTCATTTTCGAATTTGTGATATACCAGGGTACCCCCCTTATCCTTTTCTGACTAACTCGTACGGGTCTAGGGCATAAGTGCTATGGGCCATTTTAGAGGCAATTAAATGGACTAGTAATGTTGAGATTAAAGACTCTTATTGATCTCCGTAATTTTAAAGAATTATGTCATTGAAATAGTAATTGACAGTTTCTATTTTTCTGTTTATTATATTCCTTCAATAAACTATGTTTCTTGTTTTTCTGATCTTTTTAGTTGTGTGATACTATCGTATGTATTGTATATTTTAGTTTTAGAATTGGACTATATTTGTAGACAACGAACAGATTATGGAATGCCCATATGACAATTAATTCCATTTAATTACCCTATATTTAATCATCTTGTTTTAATTACTATAGTTTACATTGATTCAATAATAACAACAGATTAATGTTCATAATTGTTTTGTGTTGTGTGAGGCAATGCAATTAAACTTTTCATTTACTTTCATTTTAAATGACGCGGACCTTGCAGAAGACACCTATTGGCTTACTATTTCCTAATTACTTTATATTGCTATAAATAGCATAACTATATTGGATATTAACAGCAAAAGTTATTTTATTGTCACAATCTAATAACTACCCAAAACATTTCATCGAACGCGGTTTTGATCTCATGAATATTATTGACGGCTAGCCTCATGAATATTAACGCCGGCTAGATCCACACTAGTAAAAATATACTATGATTCGTTTTTTGTTGCAGACTCTACATCCACTTTCAAGTAAAGCCCTGTTTAATGCTCCTTTCTGGCATAGATAATAAACGAATATTCAAGTTAATAAATTCTATTCTTCAAAAACACATCTACATGGAATGGTAACAATAAATCAAGAGAACAAATCAACTAACATATCATACAAATACGGAATGCAATCCGCAATACGAAAAACCCCATAACTGGTTAAGGCGAGATAACTCTCTTAAAAGGATGTTATCTTTACCAAACGTCTTGACCATACCAAACTGACATATAACACCTGTTCATTGATAATTTGTATTATTCTATGTATTTTTTGTGATTTTGTCCCATGTACATTTTACTTCATAACTCTTTATTAACATACTGTTTGTAGATTTTTTTTACTGATATGTAATAATACGTATCAGTATTACCACCGTAGGTATAGTGTCCGGTTGAGATCGGGTTTTTTCGAGAGCGTCCAGTTTTTTTTCGAGAGATTATGACTAAAAATGTAAACAAACAGACATGTTTTCCTGTAACACGTAAAATAAATGCTTAAACTAAATTTACAAGATCAAACAAATTAAGTAAGTATTTGTGATGAAAGGATGTTGCCAACCATACATACTTTGCAGTTAAAAAAGTTTGATTTGGCCTAATAATGCTTTTATGCCAAAATATAGAAAAAAGCAATTTCTATACACATACCAATGCAAGTTTCAAAGAGCATGCACACATGATGTCTTTATATCCTTACATTTACATATGCTATAACAAAAGTTTTAGTTATTGTAATTAAAAGGCAATTTTAAGGGTATATTCATTTCCATCTGTTCAAGTTTTTTCGAGAGCAGTTCGGGTTTTTTCGAGAACAGTTCAGGTTTTTTCGAGAGATAAACCAATTTCTTACGGTTTAAAATGTGCTATTTAAGTACATTTGAGTTTAAAAACGAATGAAAAGTCATCGGTTCTTTCAAAGTTTATAACTAATGCATTACAGCAGTTTGATAATGTTGCATAAGCACATACATTTCATAAAAAAAACATAATTTATTTCTATATATTGTTGTATTGCATTATGAATTGCATGGACACCGGTATGCTTTATACCTATATTATTTGGATTAATCAAATCTACCTATGTCTATAGAAAAAAATGTTCACATCATGCATGATCACTGTATTCAAAGGACACTGGTTAACGTATGGTTAGATCAATCAAACATATTGCCATCCATGTTATTGAAATGACGGAACTAAGCTAGTGTACTGACTCGTCCGTAATTATTTCATGATGTTTCCGAAAGTTGACTTACATTTACTATCTTCTTTGTTACTTTCCCCTCTTTTGTAATTTCCCCTTATTTACATGCTCACGTTGATGATTCAGCATCATTTATTGATATATCTGCCAGATTCCGGCACAGTGAACGTTTATAGCATATTGACAATTTGAAGAACTGTTTATTGTAAACATATATAACATGTATTGTGTTTTGATGACGTATAAAACGTTGGATAAATGACAATGATGACAAATATGCCACTTCACCAGATTATTTGTTTTATTGTTTCACAACCGTTTGTTATTACTTGTAAACACACAGATACAACATTTACACTATAAAAATGTTCTATAAACATTCAAATACCCTTTTTGGTAATTTTTGTATGATTCATAGCACCCCCCTCATTTCGTTATTTTTAAAGTATGGAAAGCAATTCGTGTCATAATTTGCATACATAATGTTTGATACTTGTCGAGTTTTCAACACATTAAAAGCTGAACACACCAGTTTTGACTCACAGTTATGTTACAAACTTGATATATTGTTAATACTTGTATTTTTTATGTGAATGTATGGAACACAATTAGTGTCATAAGCCAACTTTGTATTTTTGTATGTTTTGGCAAATCTTTTTGATTGATAGGTTTTATATTGAGTTTTTATTTGTTCTTTCAGCTTTTTACCGTTTGATGTTCACGTTCAGTTTGGAGTTATACTTACCTGTCAGCATTTGTAATCATTCATTGAACACCAGCATACCTTTGTTATTCATGCTACATTGTGTTAATAGAGTGGATTATATGACAATAAATAAAACGGTTATCTTTAATGAAGTCCATTATTTAATGCCCGCAAAGAATAGATGGGAGTCATTACAGCTAGCATGCTGATGTCCAGATAAACATATTGCATAGATCCAAATATACGTATATCGATATGGAATTTATGTGATTTAAAAAATCTACATTTTAGAGTGCCATGGATTTTAAGCTGAAACTATTCGTAATTTGAACAATCGTTTTGTGGGCACGGTCAAATTTGATTGATATTTAAGTACGCATTGCTTTTGCGCCAATTCTTAAAAGTTGTAGTTTTTCATTTGCGCCAAAAAATAAATATTGCTTCTGCGCCATTGTGCAGGTAAACTAATTAAAAAGTGAAAATATAGAAAATTTAAACAATATCTACGGACACACCAGCTGTCATCAGGAGATAGGAGAAAAAAAACCAGATTCAGTGGCGGATCCAGGGGGGGATGGGGGTTCCGGGGGGGTGCACCCCCCCTTTATTTTTGCCGATCAATGCATTTGTATCGGGACATATGTTTTGCACCCCCCCTTTGCCCTGGGTTACCTGGGTTAGCACCCCCTCTTTCGAAAATTCCTGCATCCGCCCCTGCAGATTAAATACGGAATGCACCTCTAGAACCGAAATTTCCCGCTGATATTATAGTAAGACCTTTGCCTATAGGTTTTGTAACAGAACAGACTTTTAGTTTTTATAAATACTTTGATTAACAGCAGTTATTATTGTGGTTTTATGACTTTTAAGGAGTTACCATTTTTTATAGTGCTTTGATAAATCCGAAAATGTTTTAACAATTTGCAAACATTTTTTTATTATAGTGTAAACCAGTGTTTAGTGCTCATATTTTTATGAAGATATATTTTAAACATATGTTTTAATATTTATGAGACCTTGTTTCTAATATAAAATTGAGAATGGAAATGGGGATCACTGTTTCTTATCATCTTCGGAAGGCCCCTTTTTTAATTTATAATTACCAATGGAAGTAGAAAGACCTTTTGTCTAACCTGTCTTTGTGTTATTTTTTATACGTCCGTCAATTTTGACGGGACGTATTATGGTATACAAATGTCCAGTGTCCGTCCGTCCGTCCGTCCGTCTGTCTGGTGTAAACATGTCGCACCGTAACTTGAGAACGACTTATCCAAATTTTTTGAAACTTAACATAGTTGTTTCTTATGATGGTCAAATGATCTGTATACTTTTTTGTGAAAATAAGATTACAACTTTTTGAGTTATGGCACTTTGTAACTAAAACAGGGGTGTGTTTTTTTTCACATGTCGCACTGTATCTCAAAAACGATTCTTGATTATGGCTTAAAACTTCAAAGGCTTCTTAGTTATATTAATCTTAATATATCTGTATACTTTTTGGTGATGATTCAAAATGTCATTTTTGAGTTATTGAGTATTTTGTAAAAAAAAAAGGGGGGGTTTACATGTCGCACCATATCTCAAAAACGATTTATGATTATTGCTTAAAACTTTACACACTTCTTTGTTATATTAATCTAAAGATCTGTATACTTTTTGGTGATGATTCATTTTTATATTTTCGAGTTATTGAGATTTTGTAAAAAAAGAGGGTTTTTTTCACATGTTGCGCTGTATCTCTATTGCTTAAAACTTAACAGGCTAATGTTGCGTCGGGTTTCCAAATACATCTTGTACAATCTTCCTATTGAGCGGGAATAAGGAATGAGTCAGGATATACTAAGGATGACATCCTGTACAACCCTGTGTTATTCAAAAAAGATTTATGTTTTTTCACAAGACGACGGGCGTATCATGCGCTCATGGCGCAGCTGTTTATTTATTATTATTGATCCAGTCGAAATGCTATCTAAAACACTTACCACTCATTCAAAAAAGAAGGGTCTGACTTGTTTTTATCATACTGCTTTTATTACATTATAGATGTCTGTTTCCGTTGATTCCGTTAAATACCAATTCCTCAGAGCAATTGGTACTTTGCGGAACGGAACGGAACGGAAAAATAAATTTAAAAGTTTAAATCAGATTCAACTTGATCACTGTCTCTAATCATCGTCGGAACGGGCTGTTGAAGGCCTCTTTTTTAAAATATAATTACCGATGGAAGGAGAAAGACTTTTTGTGTAACCTGCCTCTGTGTTAAATTTTTTATTATTGATCAAGTCGAAAATGCTATCTAAAACACATACCACTCATGCAAAAAGAGTGTCAGACAATTTTTGTTATCATACTGCTTTAATTACATTAAAGATGTCTGTTT
Source organism: Mytilus galloprovincialis (assembly GCF_965363235.1). Classification (NCBI taxonomy): domain Eukaryota; kingdom Metazoa; phylum Mollusca; class Bivalvia; order Mytilida; family Mytilidae; genus Mytilus; species Mytilus galloprovincialis. The sequence goes on along the minus strand of NC_134846.1, from coordinate 1,451,616 downwards.
CCGTTTTTTCCGTTAAATACCAATTCCTCAGAGCAATTGGTACTTTGCGGAACGGAACGGAACGGAAAAATAAATTTAAAAGTTTAAATCAGATTCAACTTGATCACTGTCTCTAATCATCGTCGGAACGGGCTGTTGAATGCCTCTTTTTTAAAATATAATTACCGATGGAAGGAGAAAGACTTTTTATGTAACCTGCCTTTGTGTTAATTTTTTTTATTATTGATCAAGTCGAAAATGCTATCTAAAACACATACCACTCATGCAAAAAGAGGTGTCAGACATTTTTTTTTATCATACTGCTTTAATTACATTAAAGATGTCTGTTTCCGTTTTTTCCGTTAAATACCAATTCCTCAGAGCAATTGGTACTTTGCGGAACGGAACGGAACGGAAAAATAAATTAAAAAGTTTGAATCAGATTCAACTTGATCACTGTCTCTAATCATCGTCGGAACGGGCTGTTGAAGGCCTCTTTTTTAAAATATGATTACCGATGGAAGGAGAAAGACTTTTTGTGTAACCTGCCTTTGTGTTAAATTTTGTATTATTGATCAAGTCGAAAATGCTATCTAAAACACATACCACTCATGCAAAAAGAGGTGTCAGACAATTTTTGTTATCATACTGCTTTAATTACATTAAAGATGTCTGTTTCCGTTTTTTCCGTTAAATACCAATTCCTCAGAGCAATTGGTACTTTGCGGAACGGAACGGAACGGAAAAATAAATTAAAAAGTTTAAATCAGATTCAACTTGATCGCTGTCTCTAATCATCGTCGGAACGGGCTGTTGAAGGCCTCTTTTTTAAAATATAATTACCGATGGAAGGAGAAAGACTTTTTATGTAACCTGCCTCTGTGTTAAATTTTTTATTATTGATCAAGTCGAAAATGCTATCTAAAACACATACCACTCATGCAAAAAGAGTGTCAGACAATTTTTGTTATCATACTGCTTTTATTACATTAAAGATGTCTGTTTCCGTTTTTTCCGTTAAATACCAATTCCTCAGAGCAATTGGTACTTTGCGGAACGGAACGGAACGGAAAAATAAATTAAAAAGTTTAAATCAGATTCAACTTGATCACTGTCTCTAATCATCGTCGGAACGGGCTGTTGAAGGCCTCTTTTTTAAAATATAATTACCGATGGAAGGAGAAAGACTTTTTGTGTAACCTGCCTTTGTGTTAAATTTTGTATTATTGATCAAGTCGAAAATGCTATCTAAAACACATACCACTCATGCAAAAAGAGGTGTCAGACAATTTTTGTTATCATACTGCTTTAATTACATTAAAGATGTCTGTTTCCGTTTTTTCCGTTAAATACCAATTCCTCAGAGCAATTGGTACTTTGCGGAACGGAACGGAACGGAAAAATAAATTAAAAAGTTTAAATCAGATTCAACTTGATCACTGTCTCTAATCATCGTCGGAACGGGCTGTTGAAGGCCTCTTTTTTAAAATATAATTACCGATGGAAGGAGAAAGACTTTTTGTGTAACCTGCCTCTGTGTTAAATTTTTTATTATTGATCAAGTCGAAAATGCTATCTAAAACACATACCACTCATGCAAAAAGAGTGTCAGACAATTTTTGTTATCATACTGCTTTTATTACATTAAAGATGTCTGTTTCCGTTTTTTCCGTTAAATACCAATTCCTCAGAGCAATTGGTACTTTGCGGAACGGAACGGAACGGAAAAATAAATTAAAAGATTTAATAAAGATTCAACTTGATCACTGTCTCTAATCATCGTCGGAACGGGCTGTTGAAGGCCTCTTTTTTAAAATATAATTACCGATGGAAGGCGAAAGACTTTTTGTGTAACCTGCCTTTGTGTTAAATTTTTTATTATTGATCAAGTCGAAAATGCTATCTAAAACACATACCACTCATGCAAAAAGAGTGTCAGACAATTTTTGTTATCATACTGCTTTAATTACATTAAAGATGTCTGTTTCCGTTTTTTCCGTTAAATACCAATTCCTCAGAGCAATTGGTACTTTGCGGAACGGAACGGAACGGAAAAATAAATTAAAAAGTTTAAATCAGATTCAACTTGATCACTGTCTCTAATCATCGTCGGAACGGGCTGTTGAAGGCCTCTTTTTTAAAATATAATTACCGATGGAAGGAGAAAGACTTTTTGTGTAACCTGCCTCTGTGTTAAATTTTTTATTATTGATCAAGTCGAAAATGCTATCTAAAACACATACCACTCATGCAAAAAGAGTGTCAGACAATTTTTGTTATCATACTGCTTTTATTACATTAAAGATGTCTGTTTCCGTTTTTTCCGTTAAATACCAATTCCTCAGAGCAATTGGTACTTTGCGGAACGGAACGGAACGGAAAAATAAATTAAAAGATTTAATAAAGATTCAACTTGATCACTGTCTCTAATCATCGTCGGAACGGGCTGTTGAAGGCCTCTTTTTTAAAATATAATTACCGATGGAAGGCGAAAGACTTTTTGTGTAACCTGCCTTTGTGTTAAATTTTTTATTATTGATCAAGTCGAAAATGCTATCTAAAACACATACCACTCATGCAAAAAGAGGTGTCAGACAATTTTTGTTATCATACAGCTTTAATTACATTAAAGATGTCTGTTTCCGTTTTTTCCGTTAAATACCAATTCCTCAGAGCAATTGGTACTTTGCGGAACGGAACGGAACGGAAAAATAAATTAATAAGTTTAAATCAGATTCAACTTGATCACTGTCTCTAATCAAGGACGACGTGAGGTCAGTCTAGATATCATAATGCATGACTTGCAAATGCGTTAATTTCATGATAATTTATCAGGACAATCCGACATATTCATCTACAGAGTATTTCCCGATGTTATACATTATTACACATTTCACCTGTGAAGATGAGATTTAGTATACATTTGTGTTATTTGTATATGGAAAACCGTAAAACACAGAAATTTTAAAGTTTGTTTTGTTTTAAAGATTTTTCGAAATTTTGATAAATGCCCCCTTTGGATACCTTAAATGAAATTCTTTTCCGTTCCGTTCCGTTCCGTTCCGTTCCGTTCCGTAAAGTACCAATAGCCGAAATTTCAGTTGTAATGGTTTAAATGAAAGCTTGTCGGATTTGTGATTCAGAACATTAATAATAAACACACCTTACATCTATTTTGATAAGATTAAACTGCATTTAAGTCCGATTTTGGGGGTATTTGTGTGCATACAGTGTTAGAAAAACACATTTCAAATGATTTTTTTCCGATTTTCTGATCGCCTTGATATCTGCAAAAGAGACTTTTTAAGAACATGTATTATTACGCTGAAGAAAAATCGTAGCTTCTTTATCATTGTATGTTACGTATTATCTACAAACTAAATTCAAGCAGTGTATGGGAGGTTCATGTCCATCCTGTTACCGCTACTTAAATCAGCCGTTAAATTTTTCTCCCTTTGAATATTGAATCAGTCAGTGTTGATTTCAAAATACAAAGTTATCTTTACATTTAAAACGCCTCGTTTCTTGAAAGACAGTGTAGAAAAAAGAAATTTCACGACATTTAGTGAAAAAAATAGAGTGTACTTTTTTTCATGTCTCTGCTGTTACCAACAATTTTGATTAATTACACCAACAGTATGCTTGTAACTAGAGGCTCTCAAGAGCCTGTGTCGCTCACCTTGGTCTATGTGCATATTAACAATGGACACAGATAAATTCATGACGAAATTGTGTTTTGGTGATGGTGATGTGTTTGTAGATCTTTCTTTACTGAACATTCTTGTTGCTACAATTATCTCTATCTATAATGAACTTGGCCCAGTAATTACAGTGGAAAATATTTCCTAAAATTTACAAAAAAGTACGAAAATTTATGAAAATTGTTTACAATTGACTATAAAGAGCAATAACTCTTTAAGGGGTCAATTGACAATTTTGGTCATGAGACTTAATTGTAGATCTTATTTTGCTGAACATTATTGCTGTTTACAGTATATCTCGATCTATAATAATATTCAAGATAATAACCAAAATCTGCAAAATTTCCTTAAAATTACTAATTCGGGGGCAGTAACCCAACAACAGGTTGTCAGATTTGTCTGAAAATTTCAAGGCAGATAGATCTTGACCTGATAATTAATTTAATTCCTGTCAGATTTGCTCTAAATGCTTTGATTTTTGAGTTATAAGCCAAAAACTGCATTTTACCCCTATGTTCTATTTTTAGCCATGGCAGCCTTCTTGGTTGGTTGGCGGGGTCACGCCACACACATTTTTAACTATATACCTCAATGATGATTGTGGCCAAGTTTGGTTTAACTTGGCCCAGTAGTTTCAGAGGAGAAGATTTTTGTAAAAGATTACAAAAATTTACCAAAAATTGATCAAAATTGACTATAAAGGGCAATAACTCCTTAAGGGGTAAACTGACCATTTTAGTCTTATTAACTTATTTGTAGATCTTACTTTGCTGAACATTATTGCTGATTATATTTTATCTCTTTCTATAATAATATTCAAGATAATAACCAAAATCTGCAAAATTTCCTTCAAATTACTTATTTCGGGGGCAGCAACCCAACAACCCGTTGTACGATTCATTTGAAAGTTTCAGGGCAGATAGATTTTCACTTGATTAACAATTTTACTCCATGTCAGATTTGCTCTAAATGCTTTTGTTTCAGAGATATAAGCCAAAATCTGCATTTCACCCCTATGTTCTATTTTTAGCCATGGTGGCCATCTTGGTTGATTGGCTGGGTCACGCCACACATTTTTTAAACTAGATACCCCAAAGATGATTGTGGCCAAGTTTGGATTAATTTGGCCTAGTAGTTTCAGAGGAGGAGATTTTTGTAAAAGATTACTAAGATTTACGAAAAATGGTTAAACATTGACTATAAAGGGCAATAACTCCTAAAGGGGTCACCTGACCATTTTGGTCATGTTGACTTATTTGTAAATCTTATTTTGCTGAACATTATTGCTGTTTACAGTTTATCTCTATCTGTAATAATATTCAAGATAATAACCAAAAACAGCAAAATTTCCTTAAAATTACCAATTCAGGGGCATTCTGATTTTTGTAAAAGTTAACGACGACGACGGACGCCAAGTGATGGGAAAAGCTCACTTGGCCCTTTGTGCCAGGTAAGCTAAAAAGTGCAATAACGTGTTGAAAACCAAATTCACAATAGAAAACCATAATCATTTCACCAAAGAGAGTAGTTATTTCACGACAGCAATCAAAAACGAAGAAATTTGCCTATCCTGTTACTATGGTTGCTATGGTTACAGTAACAGGATAGACAATTGTAGACAAAAACGTCGTTAAATTTCTTATCTTAACATGTAGGTGCAAAACGAATGAAATATTTCGTTGTTTGAACTCATCTTAAGGTTATAGCGTCTTAATCTTCCCAGTTAAGCATTTTCAGGTGCAATACTGATATCGGTAACAGGATAGACAAAAAGGTAACAGGATAGACTTTTATATAGTGATATATCAGAAACGTACGTTCCTGTTACCAATGAAATAAAGAGAAAAGTAAACTGACTTATGATGGATTTATTGAAAAGGGTGAAAAAATACCGAACAATATAAATTGCTATCTTAGACTTGCATTACTGGTGGTAATTTTTACAACTTTTAAAAACCAATTTTAGAGGCATTTTTCAGTACAACCTGGAAAATTGGAAAACAATCTATTATGTTACAGAATGAATATTTATAGAAGTTTATTCTCTTAAAAACCATCTCATTGGCTATGTAAAACAAGCTTAACATTTTATCTAAACCTTTTCTTAATAACCCAAAATTTCTTTTGAAAATGGTAACAGGATAGACAAAATATTGTACCACCCATCAAAAAATGTTTCAAGATATTCTTGTATGACATCTTTAATATGTTGTTCTTAAAGTACTGTTTGTTTTGATTTCCTTATGTAAAGGGTTGTTTGAATAAGTAACTTTTAATAATTTTCTTAATTTTAAAATTCGACATTTTTTGAAAATGACCCATATAGCTTTTTTATGTAGATGGTGGTTTTAGTGACAATTTGTACCTTTCCTTTACATTATTCACCTAGTCTATATTTTAGCAAGTCCATTAAACACGTATTTCTAGGATTGATGATAGATTGACTTTGCACCAAAAGTGAGCTTACAGATACCAAAGTAATGTAAAAACTCCTTAGTCAAAAATAAACACCATGACTAAAAAATTAATAAAAAAAGACCAACAGATAAACAACCGTACACAAAACAACATAGAAAACAAAAGTCTGAGAAACATGAACCACCATCCAGTAACTGGGGTGATATCAGGTACTCTGTTAGGGTTTGCAGATCCTGTGTTTCTTGTTTATAACTTTTATGAATGTGACCATCACAGGATATGAAATAGGCATACGTGACACTTTTCAGCTCATGAGATCCTTTCAGAGAACCTGAGTTCACCCTACCTTCCTGCTCTTTTTGTCTGTTCAGTTGCTCAATCTATTCCTTTCTGTTGTTGTTTGCCTTTTTATTTTTTAGCTTTTGTTATCACTGGGCGTCTGACATCTGTTGTAATACGTTGACTTTTACAGATATCTTTTTTCTGAAACAAGTGGACCAATTAGAACCAAACTTGACCACAATGATCTCACCTGCCAAACATAACTACTATAAGTCTAAATTTCATTCTGGTCCTACACAAAAGGTAGATATGAGAGCACATAAAATGTATTTTTCCATATCATTTATATTTCAAAGGGGCATAACTCCTTTAGAAATAATTCATCAGCCCTGATTTTTCAAACTTATCTAAAAAAGACGCTGCTGCTCATAAAGACCTGAATATAAATAACATCAATCCTATAGGAAATGAAGGCTGTAAAGTGCAAACAATGCAGTATTCCTTATAATTCATAATTTCAAGGGGGTCTCATTGGGGGTTCTGATCCTGGATCCCGCTTATTGTTTTGTCAGATTTCATGTATCCTGCTTACACTATGTACGTAAGCAATTCTTATTTTTTTGTAATTTCCCGTGTCCCGCTACACTTCATTTCCCGTTTTCAAGGCACAATAATTTGACTTTCACATGTCATGCTTACAAAAAAATCAGCAATCCTACGTCACGCTTAGACCCCAATGAGACCCACTTCAAGGGTATCAATCCCTTAAAAATAGGTAAGCAATAATATTGAAACTTGTTTGAGACATTGACGATATTAACCTTCGATAAAAATATGGCAAGAAATGTACTTGTTAGAGCACTTACAAGACCTGACAGACAAATTGACACACTAACTGGGTTTACTAAACTTTGATCTTACTGGTATCATAATTAAAACAACAACTCAGTTATGTATACATAATGTATTTTGTCTACAATTGCAATATCACAAAAAGTACAAATTATTAGAAGTAAATAAATGTAAATGATATGGTACAATACTGAAATCTGAACACAACAGAAATATATCATCACAGTTAGCAGAAATATGGTACACCTACAAAAATAAAGTAATGTATTTACTCAGAATTCATTGAGTACCAATTTTTGGGAGTTTGGTATTTATTACCCTCAGATTTTAATTTGTACTTGATATCAAATTCATCCTTTAAAAAAAGTAATAAGAATAATTTTATTTTATTTAAGAATTGATTAACAAAATTCCTTAATCTCTACACCAATTAAGTACTGAACATTCAGTCAGATACATTTAGGCCAGTCGACTTTGATTTTACTTCTTTGAATTTTAGGAATAAAGATGGGAGAGTTTCGTGAATTGCTGGGATATGCCAATGGCATCATAAAATTCAAGGTTTTCAGATTTATAATCTGCTATTTAGCATTTGATCTAGACCTCATGACTAAAAAGGCAACAACTTAATTTCTAGTCAAATAATGAAACTAGAAAAATTTTGTCTGTCAAAAGCTGTAAAAATGTTTTTTAAAGTTTTTTTCTGCCCCCCAAATTTAAATCAATTCAAGAACGAGAAGAAATAATATTCAATCTGCAATAGCTTTACCCAGGACATTTCAGGCTTAAGAATTTCTTGTTCTTTGTAACTCTAATCAACTTTTATATGATATACATTCTAATATGATTGTAATAATTTGTTCAATCTATTATAATAATAAGTCTCAAATAAATATCAGAAATATATAATATCTTGATATCTACATAATAAACTTTCATACAATACATTCTTACTAAAATTAACATACAGAAAACTCATTTAGACAAAGATCTCTTTTTTTTTTTTTTTTGGTGTATAAACTTTTACAATATAAATAATGTGTTTCACTATAAATTTTCTTGTACCTATTGAGATTAATTTTGAAGAATTGTTGGGTCTTTTTTAATTCCAGGTGTTGGAACAAAACTTCTGAAGTAAAACTCTGGTAAATTTAAGCCTTCCCAAGGAAATAAATAGACAAAAAATACTATCAGAGTAAAATTCACTTTCATTCAATCATTCATCGTAATTTTTTGGCACAAGTAATATTCAAATAACATAAACTGGCCAGATTCTAAGAAGTTAAGAATTATTTTATTACTATTTTTTAATCTGTGGAAGAACCAGAGGTACTCTCCTTTCTGATTAATTCCTAATTAAAAAGTTATGTTAAATTTCTAAATTTATTTACATCTTTGGCAAACATTTTAGGCAACATTCTAATGAAAATGACAAAATTCTTGTAAAATTAAGGACTTGCAAGGAAAATAGTAATTTTGATTGTAGTCTTTTCATTTTTTAACCCCTCAAATAAATGAAAAAGTTAACATAGAAAAGTTAGGATATTTGTGATCCCCTAAAGAAATTTGAAGAGTTCAAATATTTGATGTCAAGTGACCGCAAATACTCAAATACTAGTCAACAATTGAGCTTAAAGCTTAAATAGAACTTAAAATCATAAGACTTTTTTCTGTCAATGCCAGGCTATATATACAAGACAAATAAATCTAAATAAATACCCACAAAAATCATTCCTAGCATGCATGTCTTGTATAAAACATTCTGGAATGATTATCAAGCAGTCTAATTTGTTTACAAATATCTGAGCAAACTTCAGAATAAAAAGTCATTACACAAATGGAAAATATTATCACAAATATACTTATCTTTATAAAATACAAAATACAATAAATATTATATTAATACACCCAATTATTCACTGGAAAAATATTTTTCAATCAATTAATACAGTGAAAACCTATTTAAACCAAAAAGTCCTAATTTAAGAGATAGAGAAATGACTTTTTTCTTCACATTTTGAATTCCCTGCTGATGAAAATTCTAAATTTACTTTTTAAGTATTTTGATTATGATTGATTGAATCTTGGTGTTTAACACCACTTCCCATACTCTCAGCTATTCAATAGCAGCCTGTTTTTTATTGATGGAGAGAGCTTTGGTATCTAGAGGTAACCATCAACATTCTAGGCAAATAGTCAAACACATCTTGCCACAAGCAGGATTTGAACTAAAAAGCTCAGTGTAAACTGGCTATTGATCACTAGGGATGAAATTGTAAGATCACTATGCCTTTCTAACCAGCTAACAGTACTTTATTTTATTTCAAAAGAAAGATCTATGTTTCACATATTTTAGACAATTTCTATTCTTGTTATTTTTCTACTCACAAAAAGTCAAGCAAAATAGTTGTGAAAAAATTGGTTAACATTATTTTAAAAATTATTTTTCAGTGACCCAGCTTTTTTTTTTCAGGTTTCACTGTATATTTTGAGGAATCAGATATTTAGTTTCTTTTAAGTAAAAAACATCAGTCATTCATAGTATGAGTCAATGAGAGAAGAAATGGATGCTCACTTTGTGCCATTACATTGTTTTATTTCAGATGTATCTTTATCCTGTTAAACTTATTATTCTCCAAATTAATACAACTAATATTTTTTTCCCCAAGTATTAGGATTGGAATAGCACACTTAATTTTCACATATTTTACATCTTTTTTCACCAAGTATTAGGATTGTAATGGCACACTTAATTTTCACATATTTTACATCTTTTTTCGCCAAGTATTAGGATTGGAATAGCACACTTAATTTTTACATATTTTACATCTTTTTTCCCCAAGTATTAGGATTGGAATAGCACACTTAATTTTCACATATTTAAATATCCTATGATGAGAATGTGTACAGTTTGTTGTACGATTGATTGATAAGGAAGCCATTTAACTGCAGATATTTAACAATCTCTAAAGAAACTACATTTACAAATAATATCATGCTAATTAAAGAGGTAGACCTAGGTTAAGGGAAATAACTCTTAAAATCATCAGTACGTTTGTGTCAGCCATTTTCATAAATATGTTCTAAGCTTCTTGGATACATAGATTATTTCCAATCTGTTTCAGGTATAAAATGCTTAAAATTCATTGACGAAACTTGACTTTTACAAACGCATAACTGATTTAAAGAGTTATCTCCCTGAACCAAGGTTTACCCCCTTTTAAGTACCAGTCTTTCTTAGAATCAGTTGTAACAAAAATTTGGGGTGTATTTTCAAAATTATTTATAAAAGTAAAACAAATCAAATCACTGAGTAAACACAGACCTTTGAAAAGTTATTTTCTTGAAAATCCTCATTAACTTTTAATAACTATTTTTGAAAAAAAAAATCCTATTCCTTAATATTGCAATTTCAATAAAAAAGTATATATCTTTTAGAAAGTATTTAACCTTTAAATAAAAATAATTATTAATCTTTCATTGAAATGCATTTCATCCAATACATCTCTTTTAACTTTAGAATGACATGGAATGACAAGACTTCATATTTTAGACCCATTTTATCAGAAATCAAAAGCAAGTGAACTTCTATATTTTTTCAAAAAGCCTGATTTTGAGAACTACTGGCACTTCTATATAAATCAAGTATAAATGACTATGAAAGACAAATTTTCCAGCACTATTACAACACGGCGGCAGTATAATGAGACAGTATTATGCACCAAGTACTAATCTTCTCTGACGTCAATGGTACTCAAGTATCTGCTTGTGGTAAAATAACAAATACCTACAATGTAAAATATGTAATCATTTTAAAATGACTATTATAGCATATACTATGTCTGCTTGTGGTAAAATAATAAAAACCTACAATATAAAACATGTACTCATTTATAGCTATTATAGCATGTTCTCGGTCTACCAGATAAATTATTTAATCATAACTATAGTATATACTCAGTCTGCAAGATAAATAATGTACTCATTTTTAACTATCCGAGTTTATACTCAGACATATTCCCTTGTTTAGTAAATGCATTGCTAGATGTTTTATAAAGAAAAAAAGTCCATGTCACTAAAATGTAAAGTGGCAAATAATGTATTTTTATTTTTATTTCATGTGTGAGCTTTTGATTGAATTTTAAACAATTTGAAAAATCTAATTAGTACGTACCCTTCACTATTAAGCACCTCCTGTGGGGAAGCAATCTAATTAGTACGTACCCTTCACTATTAAGCACCTCCTGTGGGGAAGCAATCTAATTAGTACGTACCCTTCACTATTAAGCACCTCCTGTGGGGAAGCGATCTAATTAGTACGTACCCTTCACTATTAAGCACCTCCTGTGGGGAAGCAATCTAATTAGTACGTACCCTTCACTATTAAGCACCTCCTGTGGGGAAGCAATCTAATTAGTACGTACCCTTCACTATTAAGCACCTCCTGTGGGGAAGCGATCTAATTAGTACGTACCCTTCACTATTAAGCACCTCCTGTGGGGAAGCGATCTAATTAGTACGTACCCTTCACTATTAAGCACCTCCTGTGGGGAAGCAATCTAATTAGTACGTACCCTTCACTATTAAGCACCTCCTCTGGGGAAGCAATCTAATTAGTACGTACCCTTCACTATTAAGCACCTCCTGTGGGGAAGCAATCTAATTAGTACGTACCCTTCACTATTAAGCACCTCCTGTGGGGAAGCAATCTAATTAGTACGTACCCTTCACTATTAAGCACCTCCTGTGGGGAAGCAATCTAATTAGTACGTACCCTTCACTATTAAGCACCTCCTGTGGGGAAGCGATCTAATTAGTACGTACCCTTCACTATTAAGCACCTTCTGTGGGTAAGCAATCTAATTAGTACGTACCCTTCACTATTAAGCACCTCCTCTGGGGAAGCAATCTAATTAGTACGTACCCTTCACTATTAAGCACCTCCTGTGGGGAAGCACGACTGATCAGATGGTCATCACATTTAAACCACTGGTCCTTGTGTTGACGTATATAACATGTGTAGTGACCACATTCTATAGTACCCATATGATTTACCACAGCAAATAAGGAATACCTACAAACAAATCCAGAGAACTAAACCTTTAGCTATTAAACAAATGGTATGGACGAAGACATATAAAAATGCCATGCCTTCACAAAACTTGCAACATAAAAATAGGACTGACAACTCGAATTTCAGTTAAGCAGATGCTTACTCACCATTGATAAAAAGTTGTTTAAAAAACATTTTGGATACTTACTGGTTAACAAATATATTTTTATGCAATCTTGGCTCTAGAAACTTATTTGTATATAAAAAAAAATTGTTACTATCATGAGTGGAGAAATATTAAATGAGCTGCGTCGGATAGAAATGGATCTTATGCAAATGAATATCAAATGTCTTGTAGCCTATCTTGGTTTAAAAAAATCTCTATGGAAATATAAAAAAGAAGGTGTGGTATGATTGCCAATGAGACAACTATCCACAAAAGAGCAAAATAAAACAGACATTAACAACTATAGGTCACCGTATAAAGTCTGTAAATGTTTGAAAATAGAGCTGTTATAAGAACACGACAAAACATACCAAAAATTCACTTCATCTTGTAATTTCGTATTTGAAGGTTCCAAAAAATAATCAGTCTTACAAATGTACATGTATACATGCACTTGCATAAAGTCGATTTCTGTAGGATGCAGCTCAAATGACATTTGATACAATGGTGAAATCCAAAGTCTGGCTAATTTGTAGGCAAACTTCCATTATTGTCATGTGATCTGTAAAAAATTGTATCCTTCAGTGCTACAAAATCAAATCCTTCAGGCAAAATCTCTTTGTCATGCTATAAAAAAAGCAAAACTAGTGACTGGCAACTTAACATCATCAACAAATTTGGTCAATTAAAAGATAAGATGAGTATTGCATGGCTTAGTCAAAGGAACATTACTCTGCCCAAAATCACCCGACCAGAAAAAAATCGAACTTGATCTGTTACTTGTCATGATTAAACAATACACATTATATCAAATCAATATCTTCAGACATGAAGAAAAAAGTGTGGAAAACTGATTAGCCAGACTGACTATGGGACAGACGGATAAACAGACTGACAGAATGCAAACTTAAATTCCCCTATGACTTTGTTATAAAGTAAAGTTGGTATTTAAATTAATCAAAGTACAAATTTAAATGTGTTTACTATTTCATATTCAAACACTTATATAACTACTTACTTGTTATCACATGAAAGACTTTTGGCAGATTCTTGGACGATTTGATTAATGTAACCATTTTTATTGTCACGAGATGAAGACATAAATGGAGTCATGTCAAGTTCGTCTGGGAATGATACAAATGTTGATATCTTTTTATGATACCCTGTTGAGTGTTCAAACCTCTGTAATAAAAAGAAATAAAAATTTAAGGTAGTACCTAACACTACAGGGAGATAACTCTGTAAAGTCAGCTTAACGTTAAAATTACGTTGTGTTATAAAGGGAATATTAAGCTTCTCAATGATCAAAATTGGTGTTTGTCAAACTGCTATATAACCAGTGTAATTTTTCTGACAAAACGGTTGGTTCAAAATTTTTGAAATTTTTATATTTTTGTTAAAGGGTCAAAGTAAATACTTCGACAAAATTTTATGAAAATTAAACGAGCAAAACTAATTTTGGTGAAAGTGTTGGGTACCACCTTAATAAAACAAATCCTTGTGTATAACCAATGTTTTTCTTTAGTCTTTACCTTTTTTTTTTCTTTAGCCTTTAATATCACCAGACAGTTTCAAATAAAAAGATCAGTTTTCTATCTTTTACTTGTCCTCTCATTTTTAATCTTATATCAGTTTAAAGAATAAAGACAATTTTTATATTTGAAGAAAGAAAACTTGATATTTCAGGCACTTTAATGTGGTATTTATATCTGTCACAACAACCATCTTGCACATCAGTTACTAGAGACAAATCAACACAAGAAGTTCCGAAAAATCTATCAAAAAATTTCATCAGTGTTCACAACTTTCAACTCATCATTGTCAAGCTACTGACCAAATATAAAGTCATACATTTAAAGAGGTTCTTAAAGAAAGTGTGAAGAAAATAATCTATTGCACAAAAAAACCAAATGACAATATAGCTCTCATTCTGAGAAAGAGTGAGGGTATAAAATCAAATGGCAATATAGCTCTCACTCTAGAAAGAGTGAGGGTATAAAAACAAATGGCAATATAGCTCTCACTCTGAGAAAGAGTGAGGGTATAAAATCAAATGGTCAATTTTACAATATTTTCAACATGTAGAAAGCCTGGAGTTGAAGTCATAATACTTTGCTCAATGCTCGGAGCACAAAAATCTTGCTCGAAACATGAATTCCAGCATTTTGATTGGTCGATTTTGGAGTATGAGTACAAAAAACTGACTTGAAAGTTTTATGACTTCAAGGCCTGATGTTTGAAAAAGCATGTAAATGGAGATTGGATCGTTTTTGAACGGACATTAAAAATCGTCAAATAATAATTTTCACAGCATTAATACGACCTTAGTGCTGATGATACTAAAGTAGTTTTTACCTTTAGATGAAAACATGCCACTACCGGTTGTTTTTTCATTGTCAGTTGCTTTGTTGATTCCTGATAACTTTGACATGTACTACACTTTATTTTGGCTGAACTCCCTAAATGTTCAGGTTTGGTAAATCTAAAATATACATTTATACAATTATAGTTTTTTACAAAAAATTATATCATATCCACCAGTTTAAACTTTGAACGAATAAATATATTGGATTACATTACGCAGGAAAATGCATGAAAATTAAACACTTGGGACAATGACCCAATATTTCTATGTCCCAAGCTCTATGTAGCTGCAGTGGTCAAGGTTAATTTTGTTTAATTTTATTTGCCGGTGTCTTAAAAGTCTACTTTAGACTTTTGAATTTCTTGTACATGTATTACAGGTAAAATTTTTAGACTGCTATAAACTGTCTCATTGTAGTTTCAAGCTTATCATATTTGGGCTAAAACTATTAAGTAGCAACCTTCTCAGGTTAAGTCAACCCTTGACAGTTTAAGTGTTTTGTCTAAATCTTCTTGCTTTTGACAAATTCTGAAAAAATAATATGTATTTCTTCACATGTATATATTTTTCTTTATTTTATATTTTGTGCCCCATCACACAAACATACCTTTTTAAGCAGTCAAGTAGTGAGGTAGGTTCGTATGTTCCTGGACTATTAGAATAACCTATTAAAAGACAAACATCACATGATAATCATTAAATATCATAAACAATTGCCATAATACAAGTTTGACATTATTATAACAGACCTCACGGTCATAAAGCATGATTTTTGTACTCAGACTTGAAAATCAACCAATCAAATTGCTGGATTTCATGTTTCGAGCATGATTTTTGTGTTCCGAGCACTGAGCAAAGTTTTATGCCTTCAAGGCCAGATCTATCTATAAACGTTTTCTGCAAAACATAATTTGAATCCTATATCTCTTGGATTCAAAAAGATCAAAATATTGACTGACTTAAATCAGAATATTATATTAAAGTCAAGGTTAAATGATATTTGTCTTAATGTCATGTATGTCTTATGAAATGACACAAATTTTAAAGGGGCATAAAAGTCATCGCTTAGTCTGATATGTATCATTTGACCTTGACCCAAAACTTCAACGATTGTCATGGTTCAGGTCTGTCATATTTGTTTTTTTGTACATGGTATTGTTGATATAAATTAGGCTGTAAGTTTTCATGTTTTAATTACTTTACATTTTTCATCTCAGAACCTTATATATCCAACTATACTGTATTGGTTTTTCTCATTGTTGCAGGCAATATTGTGACATATTATTGCTTACAATCACATAACTTGAACTCTAATGGATAGTTTTTTTCATTCCATTGGCAATCAAACCTCATCTTATTTTAATTCACACAGAAACAAGAATTTGTCCACAGAACATCAGGGTTCAAGCTAGGATTTTGAGAGCTTTAGTCACTTTTGTACGCTATCAAAATCTAACTTTTTTGTGTAACAGAAAGGGACCAAGGATGTATATTACTAGCTACATCTTTGACTGTCACTTTGTCAGATTTTTAAGGACTTGGGCATGATTGGCAGTTATTGTATGATTTGACTGTATTGGCCCTTATTATGAATCATTCTGATGTGGGATCAGGAAATTTAGTTCACAATTTCTCTTCAGTTTGTTAAAAGGGACATTCCTGTTCAACAATTTTTTTTTAAACAAGGAATCACAACAGAACATGCAGCAATTAACTTGCATCGATTGTCTCACTGCATCATCATTATCTTTATAAAACATCAAAATCGATATTTGGAAATCATTTCTATTAAGTTGGAACTATATAAAATCCTTTTTGGAACAATTATAATGACCATCAGGAGGTTGTACAAATGAAGAATAGATCACGTTTACTACTTTCGGTTTTAAAATGAAACGAAAATGGGAAGTGACACCAGGATAATAAATCTAATGGAGTCCGGATTCATCAGGAAATTATAATTTTTTATATAAATTCCTTTAATAGAGATATATATATTTGTCTCTCTTGTTTAATTCATACTAAAAGATTTCGTATTTTATGTTTTAGTGTCTATAAAAAGTCATAAGAATACTTTCACGCATGCATAGCACAGTACAGGAAGCACCTGTTTGTCTCGTGAAAACATTTCTGAACGTTTTGAATAAAGTTTTATATTTTAAATGGAAATTGTCGAAAGATTTTGATGAAAATTTATATTAAGTATGACAAAAATGCATTCGAATGACAAATCTATGACAAACGAACTTCAAATTGTGATCATTTGAGAAATATTGAAATTCAAAAGCGAATTCTTAGAGGTTAAATGACGAAACTATACTCCTGGTTGTTGAAATGCTGACTGACCAATCTTAAATAATTACGATGGTCAATTATGAGGTTTAATTAACGGATTAGAGGCTCATCCGAGGGTGATGAGCAGATTAGTTGTATTCACAACTTGTAACACCTGTAGCAAATGTTAATTACCTGGGGGTCATAAACTTGTCAAAAACACAAAGACATGTAGATATATAGTATTTTAATGCCAAAATATTTTGACATTTTCAAAATTTAAGTGACGAAATTGATTTGAAATACTTTCATCAATGCGAAAACCGTTTCGTAAATTACGAAAGTGATGAGCGCTAGCAAAATCACTGGAACAGGGTTGGTTGCCTCACTCACATTATCCTTTTCTATAATCAGTGGACAGTGAAATTGGGTCAAAACTTTAATTTGGAATTAAAATAAGAAAGATCATATCATAGGGAACATGTGTAGAAAGTTTCAAGTTGATTGGACTTCAACTTCATCAAAAACTACCTTGACCAAAATTTTTAACCTGAAGCGGGACAGATGGATGACTGAAAAACGTTATGCCCCACATAAAAAATATTCTGGTGAGAACTTTTTGTATGATTTCAAGTGTTACCCTGTAAATAAATTACCTGAGCTAGGAGAGGAATTAGTTGTGCCATTGGATTGTGGAGGTCCTGGGCCTAGATCTAGAGATATATCCCATATAGGATCTATTGTTGTTGATACATTCCTGAAATAAAGAAATAGATTAGTCAACACCGAAGATAATAATTACATTGGTTATATATTATAAAGAAATAGATTAGTCAACACTGAAGATAATAATTACATTGGTTATATATTATAAAGAAATAGATTAGTCAACACAGAAGATAATAATTACATTGGTTATATATTATAAAGAAATAGAATAGTCAACACTGAAGATAATAATTACATTGGTTATATATTATAAAGAAATAGAATAGTCAACACAGAAGATAATAATTACATTGGTTATATATTATTATAAGTTATGCATGACATTTTAAAGAAGAATTTCTGTTTTAAACTGGAAAACAAGACTGGTACAATTTTGTTGTTAAAGATGTTAAACTCTTGTGAGAAGTGGCATGTTACTTTTCATGAATAGAACATCATTATAAAATTTTACCTCATTTAATTGTATTGACCTTTTTCTTATGTATCATAACTAAAATGTCATTCTTTTTTTAATCAGTGAGTTTCTGTCTCATTGGCATATACCCAACTCTTCCTTTTATTCACACAGTTGCATAGCAGTAACTTATGTTGGTTAAGGAACTAGAAAGTCTGTACAATCTAACTAATGATTATTAATTTATATGGATAAATGTTTAAAGTGACTTATAGGTCCAAAGGGCCGGGTGTTGATACATGTAATTACAACTGCTTATTGAAATATTGTATATTGTCATCAAACACATGTCACTATACTTGTATTTTTTGTCCAACTGATGAGTTAAGCCTTTTTTAACTGATTTTTATAGTTCGTTCTTATGTTGTACTGTTATACTACTGTCCCAGGTTAGGGGGAGGGTTGGGATCCCGCTAACATGTTTAACCCCGCCACATTATTTATGTATGTGCCTGTCCCAAGTCAGGAGCCTGTAATTCAGTGGTTGTCGTTTGTTTATGTGTTACATATTTGTTTTTCGTTCATTTTTTTACATAAATAAGGTCGTTAGTTTATTCGTTTGAATTATTTTATATTGTCTTATCGGGGTCTTTTAAGCTGACTATGCGGTATGGGCTTTGCTCATTGTTGAAGGCAGTACGGTGACCTATAGTTGTTAATGTCTGTGTCATTTTGGTCTTTTGTGGATAGTTGTCTTATTGGCAATCATACCACATCTTCTTTTTTATACTATAATAAACAATTTGGTATTGGTACTGTAATGCTTTCCAATATCAATTCAATATAATCCTAGCCATAGTAGTCATAAATATACCAAATACATTGCATGCAGATTTTGTAGGTGGAAAACTGTGTATCTATTATTATTTGTTGGATACCAATTTTCGTGGTTTTTGTTGGTACAGGTAAATGTTCAACGAATAAAAAAAATTGTATCAGGTTGTATAGAGACTTTGAAAAAACCATGAAATTAAATATCCACGAAAAGCTGAGTTTTCTGCACTCCACGATAATAAATAAAACTTCAGTAATAAAATTGTTCGAAGTTAATCATCATTGACTTACTTGCACTGCTGACATGTAACATCTGATTGAAGTCCACCAGTGAATATCTGATCAATTATACAGTTACAGTGTACAATTGGGTTGTTGGTCCCATTAGAACCTAGAATAAATAAATCAAGTTTTCATAATTATTTATTAGGCCACACCAATTTAATTTCTTGTTCTACGGATTTTTGGACTCCAAAATTTGGGGCGAGAGAGCGATTTGAAAATTTTAATAAAAAAATATTTAATTTGCAAATTTTTGAGGCGAAGCTTGA
Source organism: Mytilus galloprovincialis (assembly GCF_965363235.1). Lineage (NCBI taxonomy): Eukaryota > Metazoa > Mollusca > Bivalvia > Mytilida > Mytilidae > Mytilus > Mytilus galloprovincialis. The sequence goes on along the minus strand of NC_134846.1, from coordinate 1,432,018 downwards.
AAAGTAAAGGCGAGCGATTATAATTTTTTTATGTAAACATAAAATAGTAGGTTTTGACAATATTAAAACTTGATTTATCAATGTTTATCACTTGTACTTTGACATTTCTTTAATTTCTGAAGTATTTTTTCCCTGTTCACCAAGAAATAATTAAATCTGGTCTATGTACAAATGATGTTTGTGTGACTGACAATGAGACAATTCTCCATCCAAGTCATAATCAGTTTGGGGACAACCCCTTTATGTTATAAATATCCCTTTTACATGTTTTATGAGGGATCAATATAAGTTATAATATATTTGTTTGTACAAAAGGGCTAATATTTTCTCAAAGAACTATATATCTATCTAGTATTAAATGGTCAAAACATGTCCAAGAATTTTGCATCATTTCTGGACTTTAACCATGTTAAATTAACACATTTACTTTAACAGTTTAATATTATTCAAAATAAGTGGACCCCTCTTTCAGAAAAAAGTTGTTTAAAATATGATGTAACTCTCCTCTTTTTGAGTACAAAATTCTAAGTTTTCAAATGTTTTGTATAGAAGAACTATAGTACAAATCCTTGGTATTTCTATTTTCTTTTCTACATCAGTAAAATGACCCCTTGTCTGAGGGAGGGTTGTTCTCAATCTGATAATAACAAACACAGGTCAAAGTACGGCCTTTTACACAGGGCTTTGATACAGACCAAACAGCAAGCTATAAAGGACCCCAAAATTATTAGCGTACACAATTCGAACAGGAAAACAAACGATCTAATTTATATATCCAAACGGGAAAATACCAATGAACAACATCAACAAACGATAACTGCCGAACGACAGGCCCCTGAATCAATCAGGACAGGTGCATAAACATGCAGCGGCTATGAATAGTTTTGTTTCGCCAGCATACAATATAATTGTAGTTGAAGGCAAATCCTTCAGAAGTTCTGGTACTTTATTCTAACAACGAACATTTTGTGATAGGGAATATAAGAAAGGGGGACAGAAACCAATTTTTTGTTCTTTACAGGTATTTCCGCTGTTATAAATTTATTTCGGAGCACTCCCTCTTTGGATAAATAGGTTTCATGCTAAAAAAAATATTCTCACAGATATTTACACAGTGTGGTGGGGTGCTTTTATGTTTAAAATCGTTATATACAGGTTAGACTGTGATTTTAAAAACAAATGTTGATATCTTTTTATAATATTTACAAAAAAAAACAGTGTGGGAAATGGACATGATTACATTTCCGGATGCGGGAAAGGGGAATTTAAAAAAAAATAAAAAAATCTGTTTTGAAAAAAATAGGTGCGGGCGGATCCGTCGAACAAGGAATCAAATTGGTGTGGCCTTATACTTATTAAATACAGGACTGAAATGAAAGTCCAAAGTTCAAAATTAGTTATAAATATTTGTTAACTGTTGCCAATTTACAGAGCATCTGTGGTTTATTTTATCAATCATTACATTAATCTCTGCTGTCATCAATTTTAATCAATACTTGTATTATTGTGACATTTGTAGCACCAGAGCACCTCAGATCACCACCAGTTTTTGGTTGAATTTGTGTTGCTTTATCTTTCTATGTTGTGTCTTGTATGCATTAACTTGTCTGTCTTTTTCATTTTTAGACATGTCGTTGTCAGTTTATATTCGATCTATGAGTTTGACTGTCCCTTTGGTATCTTTCTTCCCTATATATCTCATGAGCCCAACTTTTCTGGCTCATGAAGATGTAATGTCCAATATTTCTTAATAGTATTCACTGTGCAGCAGTGCTCTATAAAGTTTAAAGTCCAAATTAACATGCACAAAAACAAAACACTCTTCAAACACATACACATTTTGAACATTTTATTCCTTTTGGTTGTTTAAATTGAAGAATTAATTTCAAATGTATCAGTATATTCTATTTATAGTAAAGGCATCTATGTCGGTTGTAAGGCAACAGTGTTCATAATACACTGTGCGTGAATAACCCAACATTGATCTGAAATTTACTTTCAATAATGAATTTCCCAGAAGACATTTAGGGCTTTTCCAATAAAATGAATTTAGGAGGATAGGAAGGGTCTTTCAAAATATCCTACATCCAAGAACATTTTTAGATAATTTGGCATAATGCTAAAAGACCCAGCTGACAAAATATCCATGCACCACATTCAATAATTAAACTTCCCATCCTACCCTGCCACATACATTTTAATGGAATAGCCCTTATAAAAGATTTGAAACTTACACCTGATTTCTATAGAAATTGAATCCAATTTAATCAGTGGAAGGCATGACAGAAATACCATGACACCTACCTTGAATACTTGGTCGACTATGAGACAACAATAGATTAGCGGAGTAACCTTTACAATGTCTGTGTAACACATCAAGTGCTGCAATCAGGAATTCATGAGCATCCTGCTGCTCATATCCTGCCAAGTGACGAGCATTGGTCCACACCAGGTGTAAAAGACGAAATGGAATATGTGGAGCCCTGGCTCCAGAGTAAAACTGAGAATGTAAAAAAAAACATAATTTTTTTATATTGAATTATTCAAATTGAAATTATGAAAAAAAAAGTTAAATCACATCTTCAAAGGTCTCACAAAATACATTTGTTTGGAATTGTTCCTTCATAAATATCTTCAATTACAAGCATTTTTTGAGACATGGTTACTTAAATTGTGTTAAAATACTACTTTGTTAAAATCAGAATTTTACTTAAGTAAAAAGTGTTAAAAAAATAAGCATTTTAAGGTAACATCACTTACTTCTTGAAAAAGTCTGGACATTTCACAAACAAGGCACTGCCGAGCTTCGTCGTCTTTCATTTCACAAACATGCTTATCAGCTAAAAAATAGTCTCTCAAAACGGGTGTGTGAATCAATGCCTGTACAATGCAGTTCATAAAACAAGTGTTTCCCAAATTAATCAATCCTCGCAGACCTGAAACAGATAACAAACAGATTGCTTTGGTGTAACATCATTTATTTAAAAAGTAATAAAAAAATTGTAAATGCAATTCCTATTTTGTAAATAAATAGTGTTTTGCATGGTAACCCTTTTTATTTGTCTTTCTAATAAAGTCTCATCTTTGTATTTTTTCAAGTTCAAATATGTGTTTAATTCCATACTTTTAATTACACTATTGCCTTATATTTGATTGACTGATAATTATTGTTTACTTAATATTAAGATGCATCCTAAATTTTTAATAATACAAGCGGTCGTATATTCTGGACTTAAAACCCTTTCCTCCATAATGACGCTTTTTGACGCCACCCCCTTTACTCCATAATGACGCCTTTTGACGCCTGTGTAGTACCTCAGTTGAAACGATTTGACTACAAAGTATCTGCAGTAGACTTAATAAAATTTGTATCCAAAATGAAAAGGAATATCATAGGAATATCAGACTTAGATTTATTTGTTGAAATAGTTGTTTTTCGAAATGCATTAATACTTTAAAGCATATTTTCAGCATTTTATTGAAAAATCATATGCAAATCAAGTATGCAAAAAAAATTCAATGGAGGAAAGGGATACAGATAAATTATATTTTTGACCTGTTGAATCAAACCTGAAACAGACATTTAACTTGGGTTGCCATTCTAACATAATTCAGTTAAAAAAATATGTTTTGCTATCTTTTTGACCTGACCTTTTGCCTTAAATATTTTTTGGATGCCCTGGATGGATGGGTACCATATATTCATTATGCTGTTGATTTGAATTTGTTAATTTTTCAGTAATGTACCTATTGTTGATGTAGTTTCTACTTTCCTTCTTTTAGGATTCTGTAATAGAATTTCCTTCTCAATATCAGTAGGTTCCCATCGTATAAACTGTTGTTTTAATCCTGAAATAAATAAAAGTGATAAAATTGGTGAATCAGCTGTACCCTTGCAAAAATATGCAAGTGTTGCAGTTTACACTTACAAACTTCATAAATCTGATCACTCAAAGGAACTCTTAACCCAACAAAAATGTTTTTGTTAAGAATATCAGGATTCAGACTTCTATTACATTTGTACTTAATTTCAAAATATTTTTAAATGTATTACTATTACTGAAAGTTTAAACAGTTTTTTGTTAATTTTTTAAGTGTTGTCTATTAAACTGACCCACTGGTTTGAAAAAAAGATTATTGTCTAAAAAACAGATAATGTAAAGATTTTGCAAGCAATAAAATCAAATGTTGGAGATCGTTCATGAAGAAAACTATGAACCAGATGAATATAGAAAACTACATTGATGATGTATATCTGACTCTCTGTACCTTGAGCCTTTGCAGATTTTTGATGTTGTGAGGTAGAAATTGTTTCTAATTCTGGATCGTACATGTAATCATTACAGGCAAAACAGAATACTGTTCCATAACTTAAATCCATAGCTGAAAAAAAAAGTTGTTATTTTATAATCACAGATATATTATACTCTTTATATAAATCTCTCCTTAAATTGATTAACAACAGAATCACAATCACATTATTCTTTCACGATTCAGATTAAAAAACTTGGGTTTATGTGTTGACAGTTACATGTTAGTGTTAATATGTCAACCTGTTATGTATGTGTTTCTAGTGGTCCATTTTCGTTTAAACTACACCTCTTTTTTTATTTACAGGTAAATTGTTCAATTGCTTTTAAAGAGACTTTTAAACTTGCCTAAAACATGTAAAATAATACTTGTAAGAACTAATCTTTTACCATTTATGCACAATGTATTTACCCAGATGGTGGCCCTTCCTTTCAGCATGTCCATGAATATGCCTGTCATTATAGCATCCAAAATAAACACAGTGTAAGCAGGCATGAAGCCTGAGTGCATATTTCTGACATGTATGACATCTATTGGAAGCAGCCTAAAATTATAAAAAAAATAATCACACTTTGGGATACCCCTGAAACAAATCTAAGCATTACATAATGCTGATATTCTAATATTTAAAATATAGTCATGATAGTGAGAAAATAAAAATAATGTGTAAAACATGAGGGTCAGGTTCTCAATTATATCAGCGTTTTTATGAGGAAATATTTATATGAATAATGAATGAAGTACTAAACTTTTACTGTATTCCATTTTTGTAATTGCTATTTGGCATGGCTTAGTATTTATTAATCCCGGCCATTGTGTTTTTGTTTTATTATATGGTCATTTTTTTGTATTCTGTGCTTTGTCTTATGACATTTTTTTGTTTTTGTTGACGTATATTGTTTGTTTGATTGTGATAAAGATGAGTAATACAATACAATTTTTACTGTTGTACACCTATTCTTGACTTCTATACCTATCATTATTAATCATGTTAATAATGTCTGTGTTTTGTTTACACATTGTTGTCAAGATACATACATAATGGATTTTTTTTTTGACTGTCAAACAAGTGAGGGGTTTATATTAGCTAGCTAAAAAAAACACACTTAATACACCATTTTCAACACAAGGAAATGCCTGTACCAAGTCAGGAATTAGACAGTTGATTTTGTTTGACTTGTTAGAGCTTTTGATTTTGCGATTTGATGATGGGGGTTTCTGAATTTTCCTAGTAGAAGTTCAATATTTTTATTATTTTACTTTTTATAAAAATACAATTAACAATAGCAGGCTGATTATTTGGAGCTTTGTTATAGCAACTGTGAGCATTTTCTTTTATTCTATAATTTTGTTTTCTGTTTTGTTTGTGTCTGTGTTATTGTTAACATTTCTATTAATATATACACTGATCTCAAGATGTTTTTTTTATCAATGAGTTGTAACACTGTAGTCACTGTTTGACCTAGAGTCAATCTGTGTAATTCACCGTATTGTGAAAGTGATTCTTACAGTGATGCCAACAAGAAAGCATCAAGATAGGAAATATTCATGGAAAGTTACAGTGTCTGAAATCGAAAGTGGTCTATTTTACTTTTGGAGCATAGCGTTCTATTCATTTACTAATTTTTGTCATATAATGTTATTTAACCGTATTAATGCCCTTTAACTTCAGTCGTCAAACAGTCATTTTCGGCTACCGTAGCAACAAATTGATTTACATTTTACCATGATTCATCAAATTATCCTGATCGTGATACTTCAAATTTTTCTGATTCGTCCAGGTTTGTAATAATTATCTTTACCGCTATTTTTGGAAAACAATTATCTTGATTCGTCAAAATCAGTTGATTTTTGTCGACTAAAAGAAAGTGTACAATTTATCATCATGTTCCAAAATTTACGGTTAACATCATTTAACAGAAATTTTTGCCATTATTCTTCATGAAGGTACCCCCATTATAACCCTCATATTTTAACATTTTGCAGAAACTTATCAATATGTTTTGGAGAAATCAAAAATATTGTTTAACACTAACTAGCTTAGAAAAAAATTAAATAAACAACAGAAATGAAAGACCCCATCCATCCATTTAACATTTTCAGAAGAATAGCCTTTATTGTATAAAACCATATTATTCCTTTTTATGAAAGATGATTCGATTCAGTTGTTGTAGGTATGGGGAGATTTTTTTGCAGGATATAATTTATAAATGATCTCATTTCAGTCGATGGGGGATATAATTTTTTAGTCACCTTTCGTCGCCTGGCTTCAGCCGACGGGCAAGCTACGAAATATGCATGGATTAATCGATATGCATTTGTTCCATGAATTGATTTATAGTCATTTAAATGTTCACAAATCGACATAGTCGACCAACACCTATTTCATTTTCATTTGTTTCCTTGCACAAAACAACAAAGATTGGTGCGCAGTCTTCCTTGTTTTAGTAATCATTTGCGCATACCGTTTGAAATTTCCGCTTCCGTTTCATCCCATGTGCAAGGTACAAAATGTAAACAATACATTCTTTCTGTGAAAAAGCAGTGTTGATCCACATAAACCATGCTTTTTTAATAGTTTTTGTCTTTAATTTATCCGTTGATTTGAATAACATAATGTTGCAATCTTGCTTCAATTTTGGAAAGGACAAAATCGTACTGATAAATTATTTTTGACAGCAACTTGACAACACAAAAATAACATACTCAGTATTTTGTAAACTATGAGCCTATGTAGCCATTACCTTTTAAGCAAATGTGCTTTATCAATTTGGTAGTTGATAGCATACGAAAAAAGCACTTCAAAATTCATAAACGTCAGGAATCAGAAATTCTATCAGTATCAATAATAATTAAGGTACATTGTATCTAGCCATCTCAGAGATTGTCCAGCAACAATGAAGCCTGAGATGCCCATATTTCTTATGAAATTTTCAGATTCCTGTGAATTAACTAAACTCTGATTTTTTTTCTTTATGACATATACATAAAATTGTCAACTTTTTTTTAATTTAATACATGTATTTCCCAGTACTCAATCACAGTACTAATTCAATAAGGATTATTTCCTGCAATAAAGGGAACATTAGAATAACTTTGTAACTTTTTTTAATTTTGACAGATTTGTGATACGTTGTATTTAAAAGGCAAGATGCTTAGAAAATGGTGATGGCGTAATAATGTAAAAGATCAAATAAGTTTTCATGCATCTAGATTTGAAGTGTAAGTAATTGTTTTTATTTTCTATTATGAGCATCCATCTATTTATGATTAGAATCCATGATAAAAGTAAAACATTATCATGAAAATGATGATTTTGAAAATGACTTATAGGCTCAAAGTGTTGGGTGTTTTTTATTGTTTCTATAACATATATATATTTGTTTTTTGTTAAACTGCTATTACATACATACACATGCATGTCACTTTAATAAGAAAAATGTTTTTTGATATAAAAAAATGATGAAATAAAGGAACCATGAAGTACCTCTTTATGAGACAGAAACCCAACAGCATAGAAAAACTAAGAGTTATCTACAATTTAGAAATAAGATGTTATATGAATGCCAAAGAGACAACTTTCCAACAGAGTTCAAATGATGAGGCCATAATCAATTATTGCTCACAGTATTACCTTCAACAATAAGAAAACCCATACTGTATAGTGAGCTTTCAACGGCCATGACAAGATAAAGGAGAGGCAAAAGATACCAGAGGGACATTCAAACTCAGAAGTTAAAAACGAACTGACAACCACATAGCTAAAAAAGAAAAAGATCAACAGACTAACAAAAGGACACTAATTACATCCTAGAAAGTCTGTGTTTTAATTCAACTTTGGTACAATTAATTGCTTTAAATCATGTAAATTGTGTTTTACAGTAACTTCTATTTATCTAGCAAGAGATAAAAAAAACCCATTATGATGAGAAGTACAAAATTCTTTTATGTGCGGATTCAGTGAGAAAAAAACACTTTTAGGTTCAGATGTGTCCCAAAATATGTCAACATCCATGTAATATATAGTTTGCTATGACATGAAGAAAAGGAAAAATCTTGAATTTTCTAATAAATGCTTCCATTATGATGTCATTGTATTCTTTGCAAATTGTTCATTGAATGTTCTGAAATTAAACTGTTATTGTAAAAACATCTTAATCTTGTTAAAAGCAAGACAGCAACCCATCGACATATCAGAGAAACCATAAGCCTTGCAAAGGTCAATGTATGGTCATAAACAAAAAAACAAGTGGCTGTAATTCTGTTTAGCACTTAATCACACAGATAGGCAATATAGAAAAGGTGTACTGATATAAGAGGTCTCTAAACACAGAGTCAGAAGAAGTTTTTAATTAACATGAAATTAGATATGTCATGACTGTCCTCACCATCAAAGTCTCAAAAATAAAATAGAAAAACACTAATTAGGTTCCAGAGATAGGACAGCAAGCAAACTTCTACAAAGCTAAACTTATTGTCCAATAATATTTTAAGTAATGGTTGTATTATCTGAGCAAATCTTGGGCATTCGATTATTTGATGACATCCTTAAGGTGTACATAACACTACAGGGAGATAACTCAGTAAAAATCAGCTGAACATTTTAATCACGATCCATTGGTAAGGATGTATAAGGCTTCTCAATGATTAAAATTAGTGTTTGTCAAACTGCTTTATATATCCAATGATTTTTTTCCAATGAAGTGTGTGGTACAAGTTTTTTGAAATTTTTATATTTTTGTCAAATGGTCAATGTTAATATTTTGTTAAAATTTTATTAAAAATTAAAAAAACCAAATTAATTTTAGTCGAGGTGTTTTGTACCAACTGAATTTTAATATATTATAATATGTGAATAAAATATTCAACATTTATATCTATACAATCAAAAGCGTTATTTTAACATTACTCTAATCTTGACACTTTTTTATCCTTTTCTATTTTTTAGCTTATTATAAAATAATGTCACTGAATACTATAGGGAGCTACATAGGATTTCCTTTGGGATTTCTGGTATTTTTGTACATGATGATGTCATACAAGAAAAAGAAGAACATCCAGGGAAAAGTTGTCCTAATTACAGGAGCAAACTCAGGTCTTGGGAAAGGTTATTATTTACTGTACAATATCAGATCATTTGAACACAGAGACTTGGTCTTTAAAATGATAAACTAAAGTTCAAGAGTTATCTCCCATTCTTATGTTGCAAGTTCAACAATTTTTTTGTTGGTCTGAATTTTAAGGCTTAAAAAACTTTTATGTTCATATTTTTCCTGAAATAGGATTAAGACCCTTAAAATAATATATATATATATATATATATTGCAACAACACAAATAAAAGTAAAGTCTAAACTTTTCAAAAGATTATAGTAATGTTTTCAAGTCCTTGACTTTTACCATTCATATTTTTAGATGTAGAGATGCTAGAATTCATATACAATAAGTTTTTCTGTAAAGAGCTAAATCAATATAGATTTAAAATTCAATTTGAAAAATACAACTCACCATTCTGGTTTTCAAAATATATTTGGTTTAAAACCTAATACATTTTAATTGTACGCAGAGCAACTCTCTCTTGCCAAATTAGATAAAAATAAATCTCAATAATGTTTTTTTTATGGATATTATTTAGATTGAGGAATTTTAGAAAAAAAAGAAGTAAATACATGTACTTATTCTCAATTTTTTGGTAGTTTCAAATAAGGGTTAATTTATCTCCCCTGATGACAACACATTTGTGCAAAAGTTGTCTTTCTTGTCAAAATCAACTACATGTAAATGGTGGGCAAGCTAAGTATACAAGTCTAATTGATAATTCTATTTTGAATGAAACTGGAAGAATAGAAAGAAAAAAAAATGAATTTGTGCTTTTTTTGAAAGTGGTATGAAATTCTCAGATTTGCTTTAACCAAATTTGCTTTTAGATATTCATTAAACTGACTGATAAACAAGCAATAAATCCAAATGGCCAGTTTGCTTGTCATTTTTTGTTTAAATCACTGTGAATTTTATATTGATAGAGAAAAAAAATGTGTATCTAAGGGAATACTTTAATTGATAAATACATGTTATGTTTTTTAAGCATGTGCCAAAGCTTTTCATCAAGCAAAATGTCGAGTTTTATTATGTGGAAGGAACAGGGAAGCTTTACAAGCTCTCAAAGAAGAATTGGCAAATGTTAAGGTAACAATTTTTCTCAAAGTGTTATTTTTTCTCTTTTTGCATTATGTCACTACCTTGAACTAAAAATCATGCTGCACCAATATACAATACCTGTGTAGATGTAAATGTAAATGTAATCGCATAAGCATCTTACCGATCATTTTTCCTTCTTATCTCATTAATTCTACATGTTACTAAACATGTATGTCATCATAATTACTGTATTTGTTTACCTTAACTATTGTGTCTGTATTTATATTGTATGTTTCTCTGTAAACTTGTATCTAGTTTTTAGAGAATAAAGTATCTATCTATCTGTAGGAGGTGAAGCCATATAGATTTTTTTTACAATCTTTTAAATTTATTTTGTTTATAATAAAAAAAAATAGTTTTATTTGTTACAAAATTATAGATGTAATACCAGTACATAAGTCCTATGTTGATTATCAATATCTCAATTATATTTTGAGTAAATCAAGAAAGAAATAATAATGCATTAAATTGCTGAAAGCTTTAAAGCTGTTGAAATGTGCATTTCTTCAACCACTGTCTGAATAATTTAATTTAAATACAGGTACCAGGATGTGAGCAAATGAGAAACTATTTGTATTCAACTTTTTCAATGTTGTGGATGAATAAACTTCTTTCTTCACCCATAAACCTGACAAAAGTGTGATACATAAATTAGCCTATATAGTTATCAAAGGTACCAGGATTATAATTTAGTACGCCAGACACGCTATACCATTCTTATATTTTTTTCAACTTTTTAAATGTTACTATTAACGATCCTTTTTTATCATATATAGGTACCATCCTCTTACCCAGCAGAGATAATAGTATTAGACTTGGAGAAATTATCCAGTATTCCTCAGTGTATGGCTGATGCTGTGAGAATTCATGGTCATATTGATATCGTTATAAATAATGCTGGTCTGAGTTATAGAGGGCAGATAGAAGACACAAGTCTAGATGTAGATATCAAACTAATGACAGTCAATTATTTTGCCCAAATAGCTCTCATAAAAGGTAAGTCAGTTTTATAAGAACCCCTAATTGACCTTCTAGGTTTTGTTCTTTTTATACCACACCTAGGGGCATTATGTTTTTCGGTCTGTGCATCCATTGGTCGGTCTTTCAGTACCTCTGTCCACCAGTCCCGCTTTGGGTTAAAGTTTTTATGTCAAGGTAGATTTTTGATGAAGTTGAATTCCAATCAACTTACACATGTTCCCCATGATATGATTTTTCTTATTTTAATGTCAAAGTACAGTTTTTATTCCAATTTCACGGTCCACTGAACATAGAAAATGATATCTTAAGTTGGGCATCTGTTTGTTTCATTTAGTCACATAACATACAGACATTTATTGTTTGCTAATTTATCAGATTACCACATACCAAATGCTGGTATTAAAATCACCCAATGTTAATGAACAGACAAATGGCACCCTAGTTTCTGCAGAATAATGATAAAACATTTGAAAGTTGTAAAACAAAGAAAAACAACTTCTAGAGTCATGTTTTAATTGTGGCATTATGTTTTTTCCTATGTGAACTAATTAGGCCTCTAGAAGCCTCTAGTTTGTATCTGGCATCCTTTAACTAATAAATTTGACATTCTAACTTACATTACAGCTGTGTTACCATACATGAAATCCCAACTGAATGGATCTATAGTTAACATCAGTAGTATTCAGGGCAAGTTTGCTATACCATATAGATCTGCATGTAAGTAATTTATTTCTCTTTAAAAAATATTTTATTCATCTAAAGATGAATGAATGGGCATACCGAACCTACTATACATATTCTCTTTATAAACGCCTATGCAGCAACAATAAATCTTAAATTAAAATATGCTCAAAGGCAAAAATAAGAGAGAAGACAAAAGAACAACAAAAGTTCACAAATCTCTACACAGTAGAAAGATGAATATTGAGCTAGTCAAACACAAATATCTACACAGTAGAAAGCTGAATATTGAGCTAGTCAAACACAAATCTCTACACAGTAGAAAGCTGAATATTGAGCTAGTCAAACACAAATCTCTACACAGTAGAAAGCTGAATATTGAGCTAGTCAAACACAAATCTCTACACAGTAGAAAGCTGAATATTGAGCTAGTCAAACACTAATCTCTACACAGTAGAAAGCTGAATATTGAGCTAGTCAAACACAAATCTCTACACAGTAGAAAGCTGAATATTGAGCTAGTCAAACACAAATCTCTACACAGTAGAAAGCTGAATATTGAGCTAGTCAAACACAAATCTCTACACAGTAGAAAGCTGAATATTGAGCTAGTCAAACACAAATCTCTACACAGTAGAAAGCTGAATATTGAGCTAGTCAAACACAAATCTCTACACAGTAGAAAGCTGAATATTGAGCTAGTCAAACACAAATCAATAAAATAAATAAACGTCTTGAAAAATTGGTTTATTTATACAATTATAAATAATAAAATAAATATCAATCAGAAATCAAGCATTCTAAAGAAATGTAATCATGAAATAAAAAAGATATAGTAATGAATTTGAACTATTTACATGATGTGGTCCTTCCTTATCAGAAACTTTTTTATAATTCTCATCTTATTCAAACAGAACAAAATGAGACATCTATAACCGCTTATTCTTGAATTATAGAATATTTGCAAATTTTGAATCTAAATTTAAAACATCTGTCATCTATTTGTTACAAAAACAAGGGTGGAGTTTCTAAAAGCCACTTTTGAATTGAATCATGTTGCTCATGTTGAATATAATCATGAACACTTAGCAGTATGTACTATAATTTTATACAACCACAAAAATTAAAAAAATTTGGTCGTATATTGGTATCACGTCGTCTTCGTTGTCATCAGAGTTGTCCAAAGACAGATTGTTTCCGGATAATAACTTTTGGATAAGTAAAAAGAAATCAATAAAATTTTAACACAATGTTTATAACCACAAAAGGAAACTTGGGATTGATTTAGGGGGTTATGGTCCCAAAGGTTTAGGAATTAGGGGCCATATGGGCCAAAAACAGCATTTATCTAGTTTCAGGACAAAAAAGTTGTGTGTTAGTATTCAATTGTTCTGAAATTGTACCACAATGTTTAATGCCATAATTAGAAGGTTGGGATTTATTTTAAGGGGTTGTTGGGCAAATAGTCTAGGAATTAAGGGCCAAAACAAACATTTTTCTAGTTTCAAGAAAATTACTTGTGTGGATCTCTCTGACATTGTACCACAAGTTTCAATATAACACAGGGAAGGCTGGGATTCAGTTTGGGGTTAATTTTCCCGAAGATGTAGGAATAAGGGGCAAAAAAAGGGCCAAAAAGAAGCATTTTTCTAGTTTACAGACAATAACTTGTGTTTAAGTGCATGGATCTCTATAGATTTCAATACCACTAAAGGAAGGTTGGGATTGATTTTGGGGGGTTATTGTCCCAATAGTTTAGGAATTAGGGGCCGAAAAGGGGGCCTAAAATAAACATTTTTATAGTTTTCTAACAATAACTTATTTTTAAGTGTATGAATCTCTCTGAAATTTAAACCACAAATTTCCATACCATGAAGGGATGGTTAGTATTGACTTTGGGGGGTTATGGCTCCAAATGTTTCATAATAAGGGGCAAAAAAAGAGGAAAAACTAGGTATTTCTGGTCAATGGACAACTAAGACAATTTTAAAGCAGGGTAAGGGAGGTAATTCTAAAACATTTAACATACAATGTTTGGTATGTTTGGATTTACCTCCCTTACACTGCTTGTATATTATGTATAAAGAAATGTCAGGTTTTGGACTAATTGCAAAAAAAGGGAGTGGTGGTAGTTGTTTCCAATTTTTTTTTTCAAATTTCTCAAATTCCAAATTTTTTAAAAGTTTGTGTCAGAAACTCATATTATGTCAAAAATTTGATCACAATCCAAATTCAGAGCTGTATCAAGCTTGAATGTTGTGTCCATACTTGCCCAGACTGTTTAGGGTTTGCCTTCTGCGGTCGTATAAAGCTGTGCCCTGCAGAGCACATGGTTGGGTATATTTTAAAACAATTGAAAAAATATTTACACTTATTTATATGCCCCCGCCTTAGCTGAGGGGGCATTAAGTTTTTCCCTTGTCCGTCTGTATGTACGTCCATACATCCAAAAATTGGTTTCTATTCTCTTACTTTAATTTGCTCCAACCAAATGTTATGAAAATATTACAAAATGCTTATAACCACAAAACACAGATCAAGTTTGAATTTTGGTTGAGTCAGTTTTACTGTTAATTAGTTATGCCCCTTTACTAATGGAAAAAATTGGTGAGTTTTTTGTTTCCATTCTCTAACTTTAGTTTGCCTTAACCAAATGTTATGAAACGTATACACAATGCTTATTACCAAAAACACAGACCAAGGGTTAATTTTGGTGGCATCACTTTTAGAGTTCTAGAGTTATACCCCTTTACAAATGAAAAAATTGATAAATTGTTTGATATCTGTTCTATAACTTTAGTTTGCCTCAACCAAATGTTATGAAACTTATACACAATGCTTAAAACCTTGGAACACAGACCTAGTTTGAATTTGATGGCGTCACTTTTGTTGTTCTAGAGTTATGCCCCTTTACAAATGGAAAAATGCTGATTGTTTTGTTTTTGTTCTCTAAAACTTTAGTGTGCCTCGACCAAATGTTATGAAACTTATACACAATGCTTATTACCACAAAACACATATCAAGATCAAGGGTCCGGAAACGGTCATATATGCCAGACATGACCGATTTGGAAACTCAAAAGTCCTAAATCATTTATTGGGATTTAGGTCAAAATTTATTTTTCAACAGAAATAATTTCGGTCATTTCGTTGAGATTGAGTTTCAAATCGCCATTTTAAACATGTTTTTGTTTTGTTATCGATTTTATTGTAATTAAACTGCCACTCCAGTAAAGTGTTATAATCCTGAGGGCCCTCCTAATAGCTATATTAATGCCTCGGGGAGCTATTGGCTAATGATCGCTAATCTCTTTACCTGTGTTTTTAATTCACACCTGGCTATTAATCACAAGCTCCGAACTAATATTATAAAGAAATTAAAATTCAATACCAACTGTCTTCATTATTTAATTACTTTTCAGCTAAGGCAATTGTCAATTATGATTTAAAATTAAATTAAACTTGATTTAATTTACGTAGAAAAAAGATTTTTTTCACTACTAACACACGTGCTTTGTTTACTATGATACGCATGCCTAAAATTCTCTTCCACAGATTTGACACTAAATCGTGAATTTTGACTTCAGAATCGAAAGAAACGCAAGCGATGACTGAGAAAATTACGATTTTGAGTCATTAAAATCATTTTATTCTTAAACTGTTGCCTTCCCTTAATTGTTCTTGATCGATTTTAGGAAAATGGTAGGATAAATCATGAAGTAAACGCGATGCAACAGTTAAACAAGTTCGTTGATGCTACGAGTAGGAGCATACTCATGCAGTAATGAGATTTTGACAATCTGGTTTTGAAAAGGGGCACCAACTTTTAAGTTATATGAAAATGACCGAAATTAGGTGAAAAAATTTCCGGATCCTTGATCAAGATTGAACTTTACTGGCATCGCTTTTACTTATCTAGAGTTATGCCCCATAGCAAATAGAAATTTTCTGCATTTTTTGTTTTGGATCTGTAATTTAAGTTTGCCTCAACTACTAGTAAATGGAAAGAAACTTATACACAATGCTAATTACGAAAAAACTCAGATCAAGTACAAATTTGGGTAGTATCACTTTCACAGTTCTTGAGTTATGTCCCTTTATAACATTATATGCAAGGGGGACATCATCTGTGTCCAATGCACACATTCCCCATTTAGTTTTGTTTGTGCTTAACTTTAACATGCCATTATACAGACTTGGTGAGGGATTGAAAAAAACATTTCAAGAGAACCCTCTCTATATAAGGTTGATCATTATCCACTGGATTTATATAATAAAAAACAAGATTAATGGTTGTCAACTTAATTAAAGTCGTACATTATGTCTTCCTTTGCATGGAACAAATGTATTCCGATTCAGGTTTATGCTTATCCCTTTGTTGGTTTAGGGAGCTACCATTTGATTTTTATGGGGGGGCTAGGATGAAAAATTTTGTCCTGTATTTTTTTTTAGCTGTAATCTCTGTCCTGCCTTTTTATTTTTCACTCTGTTCGGTCCTGCCTTTTTTATTTTAGTTTATCCTGACTTTTTTTTACCTAAATTGTTGTCCTGACATTTTTTTTTTGCAAGTGTCTCATCCTGCCTTTTTTTTACTCAAAACTCCTGTCCTGCCTATTTTTTTCAAATTTCATCCTAGCTCCCCCCCCATAAAAATCAAATGGTAGCTCCCTTAGTTTAAACTTATAATAATGTGCTAAATATGACTTCTTTTTTAGACACAGCTTCAAAGCATGCAATACAGTCTTTCAGTGATTCTTTGAGAGCAGAAGTTGACAATATACATGTATGTGTAGTAAGTCCTGCATATATCCAAACTAATCTGTCTAAGAATGCTGTTTGTGGAGATGGCTCTAAATATGGACGTAAGTTTAAGTTTATCTATTTTTCTGCTGATGCTTGTTTGTTACGTATGTAATTTCCTCATGTCTTTCATTTTTGTACCCCTTAAGGAACAATATTTTACCTCTGTCCATCATTCTGTACACAAAAAGAACATGGTTTATCAAGCTAACTTGTAAAGTTTTTTATCTCTCTTTATTCACTAACTGGAATTGAATGATGCTCTTACGGTGTATGTTCTAAATTAGTCGATCATGTGATCAGAAGTGAAAATAAGCGGGAAATTTGAAAAATTACGAAAATTACGAAAAAAATATAGAGACGCGATTGCGATGGATAGTGCTGCGGTCAGTGCAATAGAACAGCGGGAAACTGTAATAGCAAAAAAATGGCGGCGCTAAAACGGCCTAGGGAGAACACTGCTAATGTAATGTATCTAATTAATATAATCAGAGCGAGCGGAGTGAGAAAGATTGGTATGAAAGTGTGAATGATCGTGTTAAATTTAGTAATGCCTGAAAGGGCCCTGTGATTGGGAAATAAAGAATTTGAATTTGAATATAAAGACTTAAATATAACACAAATTTTAAGATTGTGAATGTTATCCATATTTTGCTATATTGTCAATCTTTCACAAATGACAAAGAGGCGAAAGATACCAAAGGAACAATCAAAATCAAAAATTGAAAATGATCTCACTGTCATTGCTAAAAAAGTAAGGGACAAAAGACAGTACACAAAAACAGTGGCCGATCCAGAAATTTTCTTAAGTGGGAGACCATTTCCTGCCTAAGAGGTGGGCCGCTCCAGTCATGCTTCATTAATTCCCTATATAATCAACCACAAAAGGGGTGCCAGACATCTGCCGCTGCAAATGCAAAACACAACAAAGAAAACTAGATTGATTAACACGAGATTGCATTTCCGTCAAAAACTTTGGTTTTAGTGAACATCATTTGTGCGTTTAGGGGCATCGTCACTTCCGTTCCAATGTTGAGCGAGTGATTAGAAAAATATGATGCTATATTGCACAAATTATTCAGCAAATTGAATTCTCATCATTGACAATCAGCACTGCTGTCATTAGGGAATTGTGATTAAATACCTACATAACATTACAAACATTATTTCTAGTTTATCCTGCACAATGACGATCACAAAGACGCTTGATGAACGTTAATAGTGCAGGGATACAAGCGATCCCCTCTATCTGGTAAATGATGTCATTGAGGGGCGCATAATTGAAGAGTTTTTTTCCAGTGAAGGACATTCCGAAAGTGGTCTATTCTGTGTTGATCTTTTATCCAATATCAAATTTCTAAATGCCTTAAAATGATTTTGTGATGTTTGTTGCTTTCAGCATTGACTGATACCCAATCATTTTTCAATATGGTAAATGTGTACAATTTCTGTATTATTTCAGTGATGGATAAGACCACACAATCTGGAATGGTGCCATCATATGTTGCAGAGAAGATCCTGTCAGCAGTAGAATTTGAACTGAATGAAGTCATATTAGCTCCTGTTCATCACAAAATAGCTATTTATTTAAGAACAATTGTACCTAACTTATTTTTTAAATTGATGAAATCAAGAGCTAAATCTGGAAAAAAAGATTATGAAAAGAAGGATTGATTTTACTGTAATTCATTATGTATTTGTAAGAATTTTCACACATGCAAGGCCATACAGGTTTTACTGTCAAAAATGCATGCAAGTTATTATAACCACTGTTCTAACAATAAGCAAATAAACAAAATCTTTAAGTTTTCATTATTAGTATTTTTCTACTTTGTTAGCATCAAACTGTCTTTATACAATTTTCAAAAAACATTTTTCATGTGATTTTGTTGATTCCTTGAAAATGCAGGTACCGTATTTAGTCGTGTATAGAACGCAATTATGTATATAACACAACCCCTTTTCATCCCCTCAGAATTGTGAAAAAAGGTGAAGAAAATAGTTGATTTTTTTTTAAAGTCTAGTTCACTGTAAAGATCTTTTTATAGGGACCTGCTATTCCATGTATTCAATCTCCATTTAAGTCTATTATAAATGAAAAAATTGTTCAATCAAATAGTCACTGCATTGACTGCAATGATTAATTGAATGTTACTTGCTTACTGTATGGTCTCAAATACACCTCAGAACATATAGAGAACTTTTCAAGTTCGATGCATTTCTGTCTTTCTTCTTTTAGGGGTGTCATCAATTCCATTCCAATGTTGAGCGAGTGGTTGCAAAACTATAAAGCTATATTGCACGAATCATTCGGCAAATTGAATTCTCATAATTGTCTTTCAGCACTGCTGTCATTAGGGAATTGTGATTAAGTACCTTCAGAACAAATAGTATTTCTAGTTTATCCTGCACAATGACGATTTCTAAGACGCTTGATGAACATTTATAGTGCAGGGATATAGGCGATCCCCTTTATCTGGTAAAAGAACTCATAAAGGCAGGCATAATTGACAAGTTTTTTCCGGTGAAGAACAAACTTGAAAGTGGTCTATTAGTTTAGGTAGCAATAAACAGTTAGGAAAAAATATCAAAATTTGCTCTTATAAATTTTACCATCCCCTTTTCATTGCTTTCTTGCAATATAAAGCTTACTATTTGTGTCATATATGTGCATATGTATGTAATCAGAATCTTCCATAGATTTTATATCCAGTATATAAAATGGTAAAATATAGTTTCATTTGGGTGTATCCATGGCAACAGTGAATAAACTGCTAACTGTGTATTGCTACCTACAGTGAATAAACTGCTGACTGTGTATTGCTACCTACAGTGAATAAACTGCTAACTGTGTATTGCTACCTACAGTGAATAAACTGCTAACTGTGTATTGCTACCTACAGTGAATAAACTGCTAACTGTGTATTGCTACCTACAGTGAATAAACTGCTAACTGTGTATTGCTACCTACAGTGAATAAACTGCTGACTGTGTATTGCTACCTACAGTGAATAAACTGCTGACTGTGAATTGCTACCTACAGTGAATAAACTGCTGACTGTGTATTGCTACCTTAAACATATTTTATTGTTAAAAAAAAACAAATGGATCAGATATAAGTTTGTAACTTATGTCTTCTTTGAGAATTTCTTTGTTGGATGCAGATCTTTTTCATTACCTATTTATAAATTTTCTATATTTTGTAATAAAATGTTATGATATAACTTTTAGTTGTTAAAACCCAATCAAACAAAATATAACAAGAAAATAAAAATCTGAAGTTAACCTCAACAGGGTTAACAAGTTCAAAGGTCATGTAATTAGGTCAGCCTTAAAATATAAAAATTAACTAAACTGAAGCAAACATACCACAAAACTGAATAGAATAGAAAATGAAATACTAGTAAGTGTTAAATCACTTTGATTGCTGTTATTCATCTTGACAGTATCTGATTTGGTTTTTGTCTGTTATCTCCATTGTTACCTTATTCAGTTTCTTCAAGGTCTGGTACTCTGAAACTCATTGATAATCACTGAGCACTTACTGAGTATATCTTTAAAGTAACATATTTGAAAGTAATCAATACATTGCATATAGAATGGGGACATCTTTTTAAGATTTTATCATTTGTTGGTTAAAAACAATAGGATTATAACCAGTGCTACAAAACTATCACAGGGTTGAAGACATTTGTAAGAAAACTTTGCAATATGAATATAGGGTGTGTTGGCTTTTCTTGTCACCAACTTACTAGATCTCACTAGTTACAGCCATTCAATAAATAGTACTCTTTGAAATGGGTTTTTATGACTGAATCTTTGTTCAGTATTAAAGGTCAATTCCTGTGGTTTATCAGACGTTGACCTCATTTTCATGGTTTATTGATCAACATTTAGTGCTTTTTCTCAGATACTTTATGCAATAATTAGATTTAATTTTGTATATTAAATTATTGAAAAATGTACATATGGCCATAGTTATTAGATTTTTAGTTTTACGAAATTTTTTGACAAAACCAATGGGTAAAAAATGGACGAAAAAAAAAAAAAAAAACTGCTGCTGCTGATTTTTTTTTTAATACCAACCGTCAATATCAAAATTTTTTTTTTTTTATTTCACCAGGAGATTTTCTACTAGTGTAACTGTAACAACTATTTTTTTTTTCTTGACAAGGTTTGAATTGAAAATCAATGTGCAACAACTTACTAAATCACCAAGAGCATAAATTTAGATTCTTTCATGCAGTTATGAACTAAAAATTTTTTTTTTTTGCATGAAAAACACTGGGTCGGAGGAGAAAAAAAAATAAAAATCAACATTTTTGATTTTATTTTTTTTCCTATTTGGCAAAAATTAGGGTAGGAGGGTTCGTAAAACTAAAAATAAAAAAACTACGGCCTATCTGTCTGGTTTATTAACAGTAGTTTCTCAGATACCGTAATCAATAAAGCTTTAATTTGGTGTCGTGAACTATTGTAAGGTGAACATGTTTATGTCCTGATTCATCCGACCTTGACCTCATTTCCTGGATCATTGATAACTATAAAATCTGGTACCTAAAGAGACAGATAAAAATAGTGTTTGATACTTAATTTTGTGAGTATGATATGTTTCTCCTGAAAGCATCATTCATCTCTGGACCTATAGTTGGAGAATGTCTTTGACTACGACTGTTCAAATCCAAATAAAATCAAACAGTCCCACCATGTAATTTTTAAAAAATGAATAAATAATGCTCACTATAATGTTGAACTGTCAACGACTAATCACCTTACATAACAGGCAGTTCTCTATTATTAACAAGTTTACCAATCCAAAATTGGTTTGTCATACGAGCAGTAGATCATATCTAAAACAGTAATCCAAGCACAGAGGCGGATTTAGGGGGGGTCCGGGCCCCCCCTTTTTTGGGAAAAAAATTGGTTGCTTATATAGGGAATCATTGAAGCATGACTGGAGCGGGCCCCCTCTTAGGTCAGTCAGTGGGCCCCCACTTATGAAACTTTCTGGATCCGCCACTGAAGCAAACTTAATAAACTCTAAATCCGACAACAGCATTGACCCAATAGAAAATAGAGATGTGGTATGATTACCTATGAGAATACAGATAAATTTCCATTGAAGTTCCAATGAAGTAGATGTTAATAGCAATTATAGGCAATCATGTATACAGCCTTTAAGGGCATACGATACAGTTGACTGTTCCCGTATTTACATTTTCATAAAAATTTTCATATAGACTATTTTTTATCTGATTAAATCAAATGTGTTATAAAAAATATACCTTCATGTGCAACTTTTGAGTAAAATGAGGTCGAAATTTTGTATATTTGCTAAAAATTCGGATTTGTGACCGTATTTTCTCTTTCGAAAGAAAGACATAACTTTTTTGAAAATTTTTTGGTCGTATATTGGTATCACGTTGGCGTCATCGTCTGCGGCGTCGTCGTCATCGTTGTCGTCCGAATACTTTTAGTTTTCGCACTCTAACTTTAGTAAAGTGAATAGAAATCTATGAAATTTTAACACAAGGTTTATGCAACGAAAGGAAGGTTGGGATTGATTTTGTGAGTTTTGGTCCCAAAATATTAGGAATTAGGGGCCAAAAAGGGCCCAAATAAGCACTTTCTTGGTTTTCGCACTATAACTTTAGTTTAGTCTGAATCTAAACATATACTTAGATGTTTGATTATGGGCCCAGTTTTCAAGTTGGTTCAAATCAGGATCCAAAATTATTATACTAAGTATTTTGCAATAGCAAGAAATTTTCAATTGCACAGTATTCAGCAATAACAAGAAATCTTCAATTGCACAGTATTGTGCAATAGCAAGAAATTTTTAATTGCACAGTATTGCGCAATAGCAAGAAATCTTCAATTGCACAGTATTGTGCAATAGCAAGAAATTTTCAATTGCACAGTAGTTAGCAATAGCAAGAAATCTTCAATTGCACAGTATTGTGCAATAGCAAGAAATTTTCAATTGCACAGAATTGTGCAATAGCAAATATTTTCAATTGCACAATATTGTGCAATAGCAAGAAATTTTCAATTGGAGTTATCTTTCTTTGTTCAGAATAGTAGTTGAATCAACTTAAATCATTGTTTTATACAATATACAATGTATATTCACTTTTACTACCAACTGATAAATCAAAATAATCTTTACCATTCAGTGATAACAAGCACTTTATTTTACATTTTAATATTTTATGATGTATTTAAATGCGTAGTTATTGTTGCAAACTCCATTAGAAATTTGAATTGTGATCAGTTTTGGGAAAAGGGAAAGGGGGGAGTGAAATAAAAATGGGGGGGGGGTACATTTTTCTCATTTCAGATTTCATAAATAAAAAGAAAATTTTCTTCAAACAATTTTTTCAGAGGATTAATATTCAACAGCATAGTGAATTGCTCAAAGGCAAAAAAAATATTTTAAGTTCATTAGACCACATTCATTCTGTGTCAGAAACCTATGCAGTGTCAACTATTTAATCACAATCCAAATTTAGAGCTGAATCAAGCTTGAATGTTGTGTCCATACTTGCCCCAACCGTTCAGGGTTCAACCTCTGCGGTCGTATAAAGCTGCGCCCTGTGGAGCATCTGGTTGTTAAATAATTTTTAATTTCTGTATTTTATAAGTATCCTAAAAATTTATACATTTTTCATTCACAGTAACTCATATTTATCAAATGTTCATGAATGTAGAAAAAACGTCATTTTTTGCTGTATCAAATTTTAAAAAAATGCACTATTTACGTTTTCATGAAAATTGGCACACATAATCTTCTCGCTCAATCAAACCAAATGGCATTTTAAAAATGTGGGGTCCATCGGAACTTTTTTTCAACATGTTCAAGTTAAACAAGTTTGAATGATAAAAATCAGTCGAAAACTGAATCTTTCCCTGATAAGTCATAGTTTGATGTCGCGAAAATAACAATTTACGTTAGCAAGGTAACTTTATCGTATGTCCTTAACAATAAGAACAAGAATTTGTCCAAAGTACACGGATGCCCCACTCGCACTATCCTTTTCCATGTTCCATGGACCGTGAAATTGGGTAATAATCTAATTTTGCTCTAAAATTAGAAAGATTATACTATAGAGAACATATGTACTAAGTTTTAGTTGATTGGACTTCAATTTCATCAAAACTGACTACCTTGACCAAAAACTTAAACCTGAAACTCCCACTTTCATTTTCTATGTTCAGTGGACCGTGAAATTGGGGTCAAAAGTCTAATTTGGCTAGAAAATTAGAAAGATCATATCATAAGCAACAAGTGTACTAAGTTTCAAGTTGATTGAACTTCAGCTTCATCAAAAGCTATCTTGACCAAAAACTTTAACCTGAACGGACGGACGCACGAACGGAGCCACATACCGGAAAACATAATGCCCCTCTACTATCGTAGGTGGGGCATAAAAACTTATATCGTATAGTCAACTGTAAATGAAAAATATGTGAAGCAATTCAAACTAGAAAACTAACAGCATGATTTAAAACAATGCAATTCATGAAAAACAAATATGATAGACATGAAAAATGACAACCACTGAACTATAGTTTGTCTTTAAAAAAAAATATATTTCTGGTGGAGGGTTTTATTTTAGGAAATTAGCATGTCAGTTCGTGAAATAATTTCATGTCAGTTTGTAAATACTTTGTTGAATATATTTTACACCTTTTTAAAGCCTTTAAACATTAAAGATGCTTTAGAGATTTGTATATTGTATAGACACCTGTTTTCAAAGACTTTATTTTGTTGTTGAATTGTTGTTTCCTTGCAATTGACTTTTCAATCTGCTGATATTACAACAAGCTATAAAGGGCCCCAAAATTACTAGTGTAAAACCATTCAAACGGAAAAACCAACGGTCTAATCTATATGAAATAAAAAAAAACAAGAAACACGTATATAAATTACATAAACAAACGACAACTACTTTTAAGTTTACATCAGATTCCTGACTTAGGACAGGTGCAAACATTTGCAGCGGGATTAAACGTTTTAATGGGTCCAAACCTTCTCCCTTTTTCTGAAACAATAGCATAACATCGCATCATAGAATAAAGGGCTGCGCTTTAGCGCATGATACGCCCGTTGCTCTTTTAACTTGTCTTTTATGCTTTAAATGAATTTATATGATCAACTAGAAATATATATACAAATCAAAAGGGATGTTACATTAATATATTCACCAAAGTTTCATAAAATCCCCCATTTTTAAGTATAAAAATTCATTACTTAAGAAAACGTAAAATCTAAAATTTATAAAAATGGAAAGGGAGCTTATGTCCATAGATATAAACAATTTATCAAAGTTGCATAAAACTTTGTGAAAGTGTTAGTTATTGTCCCAAAATTGGAAAATCCCCCCTTTTTAAAGCATAAAAATTCATAACACGGAAATGTAAAATCTGAAATTTATAAAAATTGAAAGGGAGCTTACATCAATAGATATAAACAATTCACCAAAGTTTCATGGACATTGGTGAAAGCCTTTTTGAGTTATTGTCCGAAGTGTTGAAAATCACCCTTTTTTTATGAATAAAGCCCAATAAATCCAAAACTTAAAATCTGACATTTATAAAAATTGAAAGGGAGCTTACATCAATAGATATAAACAATTCACCAAAGTTTCATGGACATTGGTGAAAGCCTTTATGAGTTATTGTCCGAAGTGTTGAAAATCCCCCTTTTTTTTATGAATAAAGCTCCATAAATCCAAAACTTAAAATCTGAAATTTATAAAAATTGAAAGGGAGCTTACATCAATAGATATAAACAATTCACCAAAGTTTCATGGACATTGGTGAAAGCCTTTTTGAGTTATTGTCCGAAGTGTTGAAAATCCCCCCTTTTTTATGAATAAAGCCCCATAAATCCAAAACTTAAAATCTGAAATTAAAAAAAAACGAAAGGGAGCTTACGTCAATAGATATAAACAATTCACTTAAGTTTCATGGAAATTGGTGAAATTGTTTTTGAGTTATTGTCCGAAGTGTGGACGACGGACGGACGGACGGACGGACAACGGTATACCATAATACGTCCCGTCTAAAAGACGACGGGCGTATAAAAACACACGGTAAAATATCAATTGGCAGGCTTAAGGGCATACGATACAGTTTTGAACCTGTATTTACAAGTTGATGAAAATTTGCACATAGGCTATTTTTTACCTGATTAAATCAAATATGTAATAAAAAATATACCTTCATGTGCTACTTTTTGAGTAAAATAAGGTCGAAATTTTGTATATTTGCTCAAAATTCAGATTTGTGTCCGTATTTTCTTTTTCGAAAGAAAGACATAACTTTTTTGTTTTAAAAGATAAACACAAAATGGTTTTTGTTAAATAATCGGTGATTTCTGCATTTTATAAGTATCATTAAAAATTATGCAATTTTTATTCCGAAATAACTCTATATTTATCAAATGTTCATGAATAGAGGAAAAAACGTCATTTTTTGCTGCATGTTTATCAAAATTAAAAAAATTGCGCTATTTACAGTTTTATAAAATTTGGGTCACATAATCTCCTTGCAAAATGAAACAAATTGCTGTTTTAAAAAATAGGGGTCCATGTACTCGTTTTCAAATTAAATCAGTTTGAACGATAAAAATCAGTCGAAAAATGCATCTTTTCCCGATATGTCAGAGTTTGACGTCGCGAAAATAACATTTTACGTTAGCAACGTCATTACCTTCACTGTAACTGTATCGTATGCCCTTAACTCAATCAAAAAACGTACCGTTTAATAATACACTATAAAAGTAAAACGAATAAATTTGATCTGCGATATCTGAATGCAAAGGCACAGTTAATAAAATATTAGGGACAAACATTCAAGGCCAAAAAACAAACAATGCACGGATTTAATAATAACTATTGATATCTTTATTTGAAAACCTTTGAAATACAAACTGCTACTCTCTGTAAAACTAGGGGATGGGGCATTGGTTTTCTTCAATATCAATTAAAAATATTCTAATTTTTTTAAAAATAGTTTGCTGCTCCAGTACATATAAATTGTTAACATAATTCTGAATTTCATATGCAGGTAAAAATACTATATTAAATTATAACACTGTTATTTTTAAACTTAGGGTCGAGTTTATTAAGGTCGAATAAATGTACTCATTAATTTATCACTTCACCAACAGAGGGCGTACCGAATCGGATGGCGGAATTTTTAAAGTAATAACTTTTATGTTATCTCATTCATTCATTCACTGCTTATAGCTGTTATAAAGCACCAACACATTTTCATTCTTGAAAACATATTTCCATCTCATTTCCTACAAGAATCACGACCAACTATTGGATCAACACTTGCATTGTTTCGTGACATGTCTCCCCCTTTTTTTTCTGCTTCTACGAAGACGAAGTCCGTATATAAACTAAGATCTGTACAGCAAGATTAATCCTTGATACAAATAATTATTTAAATACTAACGTTTGCAAACTTTAATCTAGTTCTAGATTTACATCACTCGTTAACAGAGATATACAACATGTACAATTAATCTCTGATTTTGAATAATAATATTTGTTTTGTATTTATATGTCTCTGGTTTTGGATATAATTTGGTAATATTGAAGTCTTGCTTTTCACATTTAATGGATGTTGTCATGTTGAGGGCTAAATTGGAGTTTTAGTAAGCATTAAATGCTTTATACAAGATAGGTGTCCAGTGGCGGATCCAGAAATTTTCATAAGTGGGGGCCCACTGACTGACCTAAGAGGGGGCCCGCTCCTGTCACGCTTCAGTGATTCCTTATATAAGCAACCAAATTTTTTCCGGCCCCCTGGGCCCCCCCTCTAAATCCGCCTCTGGTGTCTCATTGGAAATCATTGTACCACGTCTTAAGACTTGTGTTTTACGAGGGGGGTTTGGAGGGGTCCTGATCCCCAAATCCTGGGCTTAAATAAAAGAAATCATGAGGTCCAGAAATTAAAGAAATTTAAATTCCGACATTCCAAAATTCGAAAAAAGTATTCCCGGATCCCGAAAGGATCAATCCCGAGCTTAAAAACACCCGACCCTGAAGTCCTGTCCCCCCGCCCTTTTTGCTAAATATGTGAATTTATTTTCAAACTTGAAATGTTTGACATTTTCTGTGTGTTATTGATTATCAATTAATTGAATTTGTAATCTTAAATATATCATACATTAAAGAGGGTGGTAAAGGGTTATTTTCATGCAATGTGTTTTGCCATTTTAATTTCATGTACAGCCAAGAAAAGATTTCGTTATTCGTCGTGTTTCGTGAAATCAGTAAAAAGATCAACGTGCAAGACATTTTTAATTGTTCGTTCATTATAAATGGCAATGTTATTTCACGTTCTTTGGCGCAGATACCCCCTTACGCCCCTCATTAAATACATGTTTTCCAAGAACCTTAGAGTAATGTACATTTGTAATGCCCTAGCACTCTTGAAAGTAACAGACTGAAAAGAAACATGTACAGTAAGTGACAACTTTAAATAAATAACAAAGTTAAAGTGGCTGTGCTTGTACAATAGTGTTGATGGTGAGGTCTTAGCAGTTCATTGACAGTGACCACTAGCCTTTACAACTCTGATCAGGTTAACATTGTGTATTAACCTGCATGATGGCAACACAAGATGGGTCTTTTGGTGGTTCTCTGGATACTTGGGCTACCTCCACCAGTTAAACCTGTGGCCATTATAAAGCAAGTTACTGAAAGTAGTTTAGGCCAAATAAAAATATACGTGTGGTTCCAGTAACCCTACCGTCCCTACTTTTTCGGCTTAAAAATAGCCTACCCTAAAGATTTTATTGTCATTTTTCATTAAGCACTGTTAAAGTCAGAATGTTGCTCCCATAGACTCAATGTAAAAAAAAAAAAAAAAATTAAAAAAAATCCCTACCTACCTACCCTAACTTTTTTTCAGATGTAACTGGAACCACACATACTTTTTTATTTGGCCTTAGCGAAGGCTAATGTTGAAGACCGTAATTTGACCTATAATGATTACTTTTACATATTGTGGCTTGGATGGAGAGTTGTCACTCATACCATGTCATCTTCTTACATGTTTAATGTATGTATAGACAAACAAACTAAAACATTCATGTAGAGAATATAAGCTCCTTTAATTTTCAAAGAAACTGTTTTAGTCGCATTTATTGTAGTTATTCCGAATTACATTTCTAGATGAAATACATGTAATAAGAATCATTTTATATTTTAGTCAGCCACCTCCTAGGTATATCACTATTAAAGACAGAAGTGAAGACCAACAAGATGAGGCAGAGCAAGAACTTGAAACAGCGTTAGAATCCAAAGCGAAATTCATTATCATTGAACCACATCTTGTTGGTGAACTAACTGTAAGATGGATAAAAGTGGGAAATTTCTTCCACAAAGTGTCTGTTGTTTCTGGAGTTATAGCCCTTGGTGTGATGTACACAAAGAGTGACAAATTATTCATCTATTTACCGTTAGCAACTATGAGTATTTTATCTGCAGGACTTTATGCCTTGTCGTCAAATGATCCCTGTTGTAAATATCAAATTGAAACTAGCATGAAGAATATAGAAAAACTTCCATTACATAACTTGTCAAGCAGTAACCCAGTAATACTAATAAGACGTGATGACACCCGAAGAAAATGGCTGCAAAATATCGTAGCTGTGACTGCTGGAGGACTTTCTTTATGGAGACTATATCACTGGTTTTATAACCATTGACAGAGTGTTTTAAAATGCTTATTTTAATTAAATTTTTAGCTGTTATTTTAAAGTATTGTTTATAAGAAAAAAGAAGATGTGGTATGATAGCTAATGAGACCTCTCTTCACAAGAGGCCAAATCACACAAAAATTAACAACTGTAGGTCACCATACAGCCTTCAACAGTGAGCAAAGCCCACATCGCATAGTCAGTTATTAGCATGTTTAAGTAAAATGTTTCATATACAATATGAATAATAATGGTCTGATTAGCTTCTTATTAAAGCAGTTCCTGTCTCTATTGGCGGATCCAGGGGGGGGGAGGTTGGAACCCCTCCTTTTTTTTGGCCGATCAATGCATTTGAATGGGAGCATATAGTTGGAACCCCCCCTTTACTCTGGGTTGGGAACTCCCCCTTTTTCAAATGGCTGGATCCGCCCCTGGCCTCTATGGTCTGCCATGTGGTAGCTAGCAAGTTGGCCTGGAGTACGAAATGAGTGTGATGGTGTTAATATTCATATAAATTCACAAGTTCTAAATATGCATCTACATGTAATTGTCACTGGACATTAAGCAGCATTCCATCATCATCTTTATATTAAAGTATATCTTCTCTACATGATAAGAATAAGGAGATGTGGTATGATTGCCAATGAGACACCTATCCTTTAAAGTTCAAATGACATGAATGTAGTGGATGTCAGCAATTATAGGCAACCATACAGTCTTCAAATCAGTCTTGCCTGGAGAAATGTATCCAAAGAAGTCAAGTTTATGAATAAAGAAAGACCTTATAGTTGCTCCAATTTGACCTCTTTGCCTTAAAATGCAACAGCATTAATTTAATGCTCTGGAAAAATCAAGTAACTTAATGGATTTGTTTTGGTGAGTAAGTTCCCTACCAAAACATTAAAAATGTAGCAGAGGCGGATTTAGGGGGGGAGGGGGCGGGCCCCCCTTGTTGGGAAAAAATTGGTTGCTTATATAGGGAATCACTGAAGCATGTCTGGAGCGGGCCCCCTCTTAGGTCAGTCAGTGGGCCCCCACTTATGAAAATTTTTTGATCTGCCACTGTGTAGTACTGTAAACAGATTATCCAAATTAATACTCATTGCTCACTTTACCAACTTGACACCACTTTAAAAACAAAATTCTTGTTTTGTTATGGGAAACCTCAGAAATCATTCTGATAAAAAAAGTCAAATAGGAATTGCACAATAACATTATGTCTAAAGAATTGGAAAGTTTGTTTGGATTCATGCACTGGTTTACGAGGCCATGCAGATTGGGATGTGATCCCTAATGATATGAGAGGGCAGAGTTCATGTTTTTGAATTGGGCTACCCCAGAATAACAGGAGGTGCACAATGGGAATCTGCAAAATTGGATTGAAAAGCAAAGGAATACCGATATGTGTGTGGTTGACCTGAAAAAGTAAGTTAGAGTTGCAGCTTTGAATCAGTACCCAAAAGTTTTATGCCAGAATAATAGTTTCCGAAACCAGCGGTATTTGGTTTTCTGAAATAGATTTAGAATACATTACCTATAATTTTACCTAATTGGGCCGCCACCCTACTTACAATCAAATAAATTACTTTAAAAAGATACATTTTGAAAAAATGGAGAAATATACAAAATACAATGTAACAATTAGCAAATGACAAACATGCATATACTTAACGTCCAATAGCAAACATTGTTCATCAGAGTTCACAAAATCTTTTTTTCCCTGGTGGTCCTTGAAGAAAATTTGATGGTCCTCACTATTAATTCTATTGAAAAATACTAAAATTGTGTCAGTCCTATACACAATTTTGGTGGTAAAATCCTGAGGACCACATCTTTTCGCGAACTCTGGTTCATTGATAAATCATAAGGAAGCTGGAAATATGACATAATGGAGTGAATGGCTTAAAACATGATACATAATATACAGTTTACATATATTAAACAATGCAGACACTTTGAACTATAATCCTTGTCTTTCTTTAAATCAATATATATATATATATATATATATAAGAGATTCAAATTATATCAAGGACTCCAGTGTCTTCAGTCTTGGTGACTTTTTTTAAAAAGGAGCCTAATTTGCAAGTATCCTGTTTTATTTCAGGATTGAAGATATGTTTTAATATGGTTTTGTATTTATTTTCATTTAAACATTCTTTTCTTAATTGTTCATTTTTTTTTTACATTAACAATTTCTAAATCATTTTGAAATCTGACATGATTTACATAGGAGTATACCAAGAATAAATACCTGCATTATGTAAAGTTTTTGTCAAATTTGGTGTTTCTTTTAGTAAGGGGCTAGTTTCTTCCCTTAAAAGTCTATCATGAACAAGAAGAGTTTGTCTTTTTATAAAGCAATCAATAGGGTACATTGGTGGATCCAGGGGGTCCGGGGGTTGGAACCCTCCTTTTTTTTGGAAGATCAATGCATTTGAATGGGAGCATATAGTTGGACCCCCCCCCCCCCCCTTTTTATACGACCGCAAAATTTGAAAAATTTTTCGTCGTATATTGCTATCACGTTGGCGTCGTCGTCGTCGTCGTCCGAATACTTTTAGTTTTCGCACTCTAACTTTAGTAAAAGTGAATAGAAATCTATGAAATTTTAACACAAGGTTTATGACCACAAAAGGAAGGTTGGGATTGATTTTGGGAGTTTTGGTCCCAACATTTTAGGAATTAGGGGCCAAAAAGGGCCCAAATAAGCATTTTCTTGGTTTTCGCACTATAACTTTAGTTTAAGTTTATAGAAATCTATGAAATTTTGACACAAGGTTTATGACCACAAAATAAAGGTTGGGATTGATTTTGGGAGTTTTGGTTCCAACAGTTTAGGAATTAGGGGCCAAAAAAGGGCCCAAATAAGCATTATTCTTGGTTTTCGCACAATAACTTTAGTTTAAGTAAATAGAAATCAATGAAATTTGAACACAATGTTTATGACCACAAAAGGAAGGTTGGTATTGATTTTGGGAGTTTTGGTCACAACAGTTTAGGAATTAGGGGCCAAAAAGGGACCCAAATAAGCATTTTTCTTGGTTTTCGCACCATAACTTTAGTATAAGTAAATAGAAATCTATGAAATTTAAACACAAGGTTTATGACCATAAAAGGAAGGTTGGTATTGATTTTGGGAGTTTTGGTCCCAACAGTTTAGGAATAAAGGGCCCAAAGGGTCCAAAATTAAACTTTGTTTGATTTCATCAAAAATTGAATAATTGGGGTTCTTTGATATGCCGAATCTAACTGTGTATGTAGATTCTTAACTTTTGGTCCCGTTTTCAAATTGGTCTACATTAAGGTCCAAAGGGTCCAAAATTAAACTTAGTTTGATTTTAACAAAAATTGAATCCTTGGGGTTCTTTGATATATTGCTGAATTTAAAAATGTACTTAGATTTTTAATTATTGGCCTAGTTTTCAAGTTGGTCCAAATGGGGGTCCAAAATTAAACTTTGTTTGATTTCATCAAAAATTGAATTAATTGGTTCTTTGATATGCCAAATCTAACTGTGTATGTAGATTCTTAATTTTTGGTCCAGTTTTCAAATTGGTCTACATTAAGGTCCAAAGGGTCCAAAATTAAACTAAGTTTGATTTTAACAAAAAATAAATTCTTGGGCTTATTTGATATGCTTTATCTAAATATGTACTTTTATTTTTGATTATGGGCCCAGTTTTCAAGTTGGTCAAAATCAGGATTCCTTATCAAGTATTGTGCAATAGCAAGAAATTTTCAATTGCACAGTATTGCACAATAGCAAGAAATATCTAATTGCACAATATTGTGCAATAGCAATTAATTTTCAATTGGAGTTATCTTTCTTTGTATAGAATAGTAGTTGATAATACATGTTGGAAATTTGCCAGACATGACTATGATGTCATTTTCTATTTTTATTTGCCAATAACTTTATGTAAATAACTTCATTGGAAATTTGCCAATATAAAATGTTGCTGATGAAGCCTTTTTTCCTTATCTTATCTAAAATGTTTTTAGATAATGTATGTTGGACATTTGCCAGACATGACTATGATGTCATTTTCTATTTTTATTTGCCAATAACTTTATGTAAATAACTTCATTGGAAATTTGCCAATATAAAATGTTGCTGATGAAGTTTTTTTATTGTTTTATACAATAAACAATGTATATTCACTTTTACTACCAACCAATCTTTACCATTCAGTAATAACAAGCACTTTATTTTACATTTTAATATTTTATGATGTATTTAAAAGAGTAGTTATTGTTGCAAACTCCATTAGAAATTTGAATTGATAAAAAAGGGGGGGGGTTAAATTTTTCTCATTTCAGATTTCATAAATAAAAAGAAAATTTCTTCAAACATTTTTTTGAGAGGATTAATATTCAACAGCATAGTGAATTGCTCAAAGGCAAAAAAAACTTTTAAGTTCATTAGACCACATTCATTCTGTGTCAGAAACCTATGCTGTGTCAACTATTTAATTTTAGATTTAAAAAGTTTGAAGAAGAAATCTTTAATTGATTTGTAAAATCTTGACATATGTTTTGTGTAAAAAAAAAACATGTAATGTCAAAAATTTGATCACAATCCAAATTGAGAGCTGTATCACGCTTGAATGTTTTGTCCATACTTGCCCCAACTGTTCAGGGTTCGACCTCTGCGGTCGTATAAAGCTGCGCCCTGCGGAGCACCTGGTTACTCTGGGTTGGGACCCCCTTTTTTTAAATGGCTTGATCCGCCCCTGAGGGTAGCTACCTAATTCAGATCGAGCAGCTATATTACAAGAGCATTTTTTTACTCCTAAAGTTAACTTATTAAATTTATTTAGTACTTTATCAGGTGGACTTTTGTCAATGAAATTAAGAGTATCCACTTGTTTATTAGTTTTATCTCCTTTAATTGAAGCTTTATAAAAGGATGAATATATGCATCCATATACAATATTTCACTGTTATAAGTTTATATTGGTCTAACGAGTGAGTTAAATAAATGGTTTGACAAATTTACAGGAGTCTGATGAATCGAATTACAGTCTGTTTTTATAGAATACATTACTTTTATGATAGAATAACAGTCAAATAAGGTCCCAAGAGAGGGGGTATAATCTTTTATAGCAAATACTATGTTTACATGAATAATAATGCTCTGATGCCGGCAATCGAAACTGGGCCATCAGGGTGAAAACCATAACCATAATTTGGACTGTTTTATAAAAATTCGGATTTAAATACGAAGTCACATGAACTTGATGAAGTGAGAGTCTCACTATATAAGTTGAAGATATCGTGTTACAACTCTTGATCCAACACACTGTTGTTTCCAGTGACAATCAAAATCTCCCCACTCGATCTGCCATGGCCAACCTACAGTTTAGATTTGCACTTATATTTGATGGACTATAACAAGGCACCATACATGCATCCAACATAATCTTATTTCCAAAGACAATCTTAATTCCATAACCTTTTAATATCGGATTAGTCCTGATTGGCCCATATGGACGTAAAGTGCTTTCAATAAAGAATATCAAACAAATACATTTTCAAAGTTGAAGGACTGCTCAGGAGTCGATTTCACAACATTTATTGTAAGTATACTGATTTGTTCATGACTTAAGATCAATCTTAGTCGTAAGTTTTTTTGTGAAGTTCTTTAAATAATTCTCAGTTAAAACTACACTGTATAAATGGTGTTTTAAACACATCTTTTGTGCACATTTTGTTTTACATGTTTTGGTCTGAACGGGTCTCAGTACAATGTGTTTAGACTCGTGTTTACTTGTAGCTTATAATGTAAGTGTTTAATCTCTGAGCACGACTCTTTTTCAGTGTATGAAAAGATCAAATCTTATTCTAATTTAATTTTTTAAAAATATAGATCTGAGATTCTTTGATTTCGTTATACTGCATGTAGTATAACGAAATCCGAAATCTATAGTTTAATCTAGTTGGAACTTTGGACATCAGATAAATGATTGATATACGATATTATGTATACACGACCTTTACCAGACATTTAGATATACATGTATATATGATAAGGTTACAGAATCGATAAAAGATTGGTACACACGTTCAGAAAAAAATGTTTACATCATCAAATACAATGAAATGTAATAGCAGAGACATGTATATATATGTCTCTGGTAATAGTATATGTTAAGTGAAATTAATAACGGCCAAGTGTTTTGCAATAAACATTTAGGTGCAATAAGTGGAAGCGAGAATTTTTGAAATACCTCATGAATAGATAACTAAGCTGTATTTGGCAAAACATTTAGGAATTTTGGTCCTCAATGCTCTTAAATTTCGTATTTATTTGACCTTTTTAACCTTCTTTGGATTCGAGCGTCACTGGTGAGTCTTTTGTAGACGAAACGCGCGTCTGGTGTAGATAAAAATTTCAATCCTGGTATCTATGATGAGTTTATTTGTACAAATTTATGTTGCTTCATTACGTAATTTTTAACGGGAACAAATACATATACAACATGTTTGGAACTGAGAAAACTATAAATATAGTATAGATATTGTTTTATTTGCCTGTTTATAATAATAGATATAGTGTTATGCCTTTATTATGTGTATTGGCTCTGATCTGGCTGCATGTGATTAACATTTAAAATTGAAATAGTTAAATTCACATTTATGGTTTATGTCAACATTATTATAACAATTATAAAAATCATTGTAATAAATTACTTTGCTCTTCATGGGCCCTATAATTGGAATAAAAATATCGTATCGTATCATATCTTCTATAATTACAACATAACTATACATTTTATATTTTCCGACAATGTACATTTATTGTTTTAATCCTGAAATTTACACTCATTACTTGAATTAAAAGTTGATCTTAGTCATTGACATTTAAATCATTGACCACATTTTCATAGACTTGTTCGCCTGCCTAGATAAATGTGCATATTTATAGAACAAGGTGATTATATATAGCGGGATCCCAGTCTAAAATTTTCAAAGCCGCGAAAAGGACACCTTAATGAAAGAAATCCACTCCGCTTGTTCAACATGGATTGGGAACTTTATTTGTACAAGCACAAATTTATTTGAATATTTTGTTCTTTGTACGATAGTTAGCCGATTATAGGATAAATGTTAACAAAACGCGTATGCAATATAGAGAAATAATTACTTTTCGTACACATATGTTTCATTATGATACGTTATTTTGATAGGCTAACAGCAATCTCGCGTCCTTCTGAAACTGACATTCATTACACAATGAAATGTAACATCCATGATGACTGACACAAGGTCCCACAAGTGCAGAGGTAACCTAAAGAAACACTTGATAGAAATAGTGTTTTCATGATCCTAGCTAGAAAAATGTCACGGAATTATAAGTTTTGAATGCTTCTTTTTGTAATTTCAAAGGGGTGTAAAAGCGTTGACCGTGCGCACATTTTTTATCATTTATAGAATGAAGCGCTTCCGCGCTTCATACAAAATGTATTTCGGTCAACGCTTTAACACCCCAATGAATTTACAAAAAGAAGCATTAAATTCTTAAATAAAAGCCGAAAATCATTTTAAAGGTTACATCTATGGCCGGGTTAAACTAAAGTTTTTAGATAAGGACTTCTATGTCTTTTAAATGAGATATTTTGGCTTACAATTACGTACAACGAATAAAAAGATGATTTATTTGCGATCAGCGCAAAAAAAGAAGATAGAAAATGAACGTACTTCGTACTGACGTATTAGGCGAAATTCGCCTGTATCATAATTTTCATCCCGAATAAAATAGATTCCAGATATACAATTATTCGAATACAGGGCTGAGGCGTTGCCAAGAAAATTGTGTGGACCTTATATAAATTTCTTGTCTTATCTACTTAATTAGAAAAAGTAAAAAAGAATGAGGATTATTCTTTGTTTTTCATTCGATTTAATAAATTATTTTGACTTTTGAGCACTTGCTTTATTAAAGATAAATTAAATAAAGATAA
Organism: Mytilus galloprovincialis; assembly: GCF_965363235.1. NCBI lineage: Eukaryota > Metazoa > Mollusca > Bivalvia > Mytilida > Mytilidae > Mytilus > Mytilus galloprovincialis. The sequence continues at coordinate 1,394,357 of NC_134846.1, read as the reverse complement.
GATTTATCCTTTTCAAATTATGAGTTGGGGAATTAAAATCGTATAGTAATAAAATAACATTATTGAATATAAATGTCTTATTTTGGTTAACTTGCTTCAGTTGATTACTGTCTTGTTGAGTTAACCCCCACAGCTTCTTTTATTCATATAGTAATGCATCCTTCATGGCTAATATAACCATCATCCATTAGAATATTGATCCATCGAGTTTTGAACATCGATCCCACGCTTGCTTCAAGTGAAGCGATCCAAGTCGTCAATTATACTGGAACAAAGACTTCACGTTCGAAAATAAGGAATTCTTCTTACAGTGGAGTAATGATTGGAAAATTGTTTATTCTGACTTTTATAGAACCTTATCAGTTTTCATCTATTTTCGTCCGTGAGTAATGATTTTATAATATCTGTTTCCTACAAAATGGACTTATAAATAACCATTGATTGGTTAATTTGTATTGGCAGAATCTATGAATATGGAATAATGACAGCAAATGTTAATTTCTTATTTATATTCAATCGGAAATTAAATTCAAAATGTCAACGATTCGAAAAGCATACATGGAATTATCGAATGGAATCCGAGGATTACGATTCAGCAAGGAACAACAACAGACGACAACGCATGTCTCAACAAATCATATTTCAATTTCAACGACACGTGAAACATCAATTAATATAAATAAACATGTTTCAAACGGAAGTTCTGCGATGAGTGCTCGTGTGATCCGTTCCCCAAAGCCACTCATAGCACGAAAAATCAGAAGTCTTTTTGGACGGCACCAACCTGATACAATCCACGAATTGTTCATGGATGACCGATTTTTATCGAAGTTTTTCTATTATTTTTCTGCTGAAGAACGAGGCATGCTGTCTCGAGTTTGTCACACTTGGAAAAATATACTTTACCATCCAAAGTACTGGGAAAATGTAATGCCTGTCATTATTCTACGTAATCTTGGTAAAACAGAGGAATTTAAAAGATTGTTTTATGAGAGTTTGCAAATTAGATGTTTTGATTCGATTTGCTTTTTTGGCGCAATAGACGAAGAAATTGCTGATTTTATTAACCATTGTGCGATATTCAAAAAGCAAATCAGGTTTATATGTTTACGAAATTCTAATATAACTGATGTCGGTCTTGAAATTTTGTGTAAGAAAATTCCATGTCTTTATAAGTTAGAACTGAACGGATGTAACGAAATAACAGAAACGGGTATGTGGTCATGTCTTAACCCCAAAATCGTGTCCTTATCCATTAAAGATTGCATAAATGTTGCAGACGACACAATTGGGGCTATTGCTCAGCTACTTCCGGCGCTTTACGAACTGAACATACAGGCTTATCATGTGACTGACGCTGCCTTAGCTTTTTTTAGTACAAAACAGAGCTATTCTCTCAGTGTTCTCAGACTTCAGTCTTGTTGGGAAGTTACAAACCATGGGGTTGTGAATATCGTACATTCTCTTCCAAATCTAGCTGTTCTTAGTTTATCAGGGTGTAGTAAGGTAACAGACGATGGAATAGAACTTATTACCGAAAATCTTCGGAAGTTAAGATGCTTAGACCTATCATGGTGTCCTCGGATTACAGATTCCTCACTCGAATATATTGCTTGTGATCTGAGTCAACTCGAACAACTGACCCTTGATAGGTAAGTTTATATCAAAACCTAACCGCGAATTAAAGCCGTCTAGCCCTCTTGATGTCCGTACAGTTACAACCATGAATGTCTTCGAATGCTTGGCGTTTTGCTGCTGGTTTACTGTCTCGCTAACGTTTACTATTGTAATTTACTGGAATTAGGTTGATGGTCGTTTTATTTTTAATGTTTCATCTTATGGAGGCTTTTGATTTGGACATATTGTAACTGGGTTTATAGAATAGAGAGAAGAATGAGAGAGAAAATAGAGCAAACAGAATGTATAGAGAAAAAGGCAACAATATTAAGTACATTAAGAGAGTAAAGGAGTTCTTTATTACAAAGAATAGAAAATAAAAAAGAATAGGGAAAATATCCCTACACTTCAAAGATTAAAGATATGAAAAACCCACACCCAGCTATTGGCGGATCCAAGGGGGAGGGGCTCCGGGGGTTGGACCCCCCTTATTTACAGATCAATGCATTTGAATGGGACATATGTTTGGAACCCCCTTTTAAAATGACTGGATCCGCCCCTGCAGCCCCTCTTACATGTGTTTCCTTTTTGGACAATCTTTGGTGGTCGCCTGTCTTAATTCGACTGTCTGAATTACTGGCATGAATAAAGTTTTAATGTAATATGTTTTCTGAATATTGTTTCATGTCGGTATCCGCTCCCGATTTCTGAAACAGACATTATGACAATTAAACTGTACATTTCAGCAAATTATTTTATAAAAAAAACACCATATATTTCAGTTATACAACTTTATATCATATATCGACCTTAAAGTACCAATTTTTATGGAACGCCACGACTGCCTTATGTTAATAATCAGCATTATACGCAGTGTTCACAGCATTATATGAAGTGATCACAGCATTATATGTAGTGCTCACAACATTATATGAAGTGATCACAGCATTATATGCAGTGCTCACAGCATTATATGTAGTGTTCACAACATTATATGAAGTGCTCACAACATTATATTAAGTGCTCACAACATTATATTAAGTGCTCACAACATTATATTAAGTGTTCACAACATTATACGTTTTTTGTTGTATGATGAGATTGATGTATGATGAGATTTATGAATGATGAGATCATTCGGTAAACTTCGTTTTTTAGCGGAAATTACCGAATCCATAATTGGTATATTACGGTAAATTAATGCCCAGCAAACAAATTTAAACAGTTATTATTATATATGTGATCATTAAGGCAGTATACAATATTTAAAACGGATTGAAATAAGTAAGGAAAAGATGAAACTGAGAGGTGAATGATTGAAGTAGTTCTGTTCGTCGTAAGAAATGCGAATGGCAAAATGTAAGTTAAATAATAAAAAGTTTATTTAATGAAATATCGTAGGAAAATTTGTATGATATATTCTCGAGTTCATTTCCTACTGAAGAAATTTAGCAAGGTGCCACTTTATAGTCCGTACTCAGTTTTAAAAAGCTTAATTACCTTTTAAATAAAACAGTCAGCTTTCTATAACACATAGGTGCCATATTACGCTAGCTGATATATGTCATGATAGAGTCATTTTTGGCATCGATTTTCAGAATTTGGCATTTTTACATGAATAAGTATCTAACAGATATGGAAAATGCAGTTTAAAGCATTTCACTGTAGGTGTTAAACATAACTTTACATCAATTATTCCATTTTTTTACAAACTTTTTAGCACGGCAAGTACTAAGATTGTCTTCTAAATATGATCAGCAGTCTTATATAGAAATTTAAACTTTCATAGAAAAATTTACCCTTTCAAGACCCTGTTTAACATTTTCATTTAAAGTTATCAGCTCTTATGAAAATTGAGTTTGTGGGGATGAAAAAACATTTACTACGTTTGTTCGTCAGTTTGCACGGTACATACATGTATATATATAAAAGTGGTATGCTTGCCAATGAAACAACTTTCCACAAGAGACAAAATGACATCACAGAAATTTTAAACAGCTAAACGGCCACAGTACGACCTTCAACAATGAGGAAAGCCCATACCGGATAGTCAGCTATAGAAGGCCCCGAAATGATAAACGAAAAATATTCCTAAGTTATGTACAAACAAACGATCGAAAAACTAACATGTATATAACACATTAATTAACAAACGACAACCACTGAAATAAAGGCTCCTCCTGACTTGGGACGGCCACATATATGCAAAATGTGGCGGGTTTTAACATGTTAGCGGGATGTTGGTATCCTCCCTCTAACCTGGGACAGTGGCGTAACAGAACAACATAAGAACGAACTATGAAAATCAGTTCTAAAAGGCTTGTTAGTTTTCTCGTTTGAATTGTTTTACATGGTCGTATCGGGGCCTTTTATAGCTGACTATGCGGTATGGGCTTTGCTCATTGTTGAAGGCCGTACAGTGACCTATAGTTGTTAATGTTTGTGTCATTTTGGTATTTTGTGGATAGTTGTCTCATTGGCAATCATACCACATCTTCTTTTTTATATTAACTCATTAGATGGGTACAAATATAAATACATATGATCTAACAAGAAAATAGAGTGAACGTGCATGTGGGCGGGTACTTGTATATCCCAACAATAAAAAGACACTGTAAGTACTGATCTGAGAGTATATATAACTAATATAGTACCATGCTGTTGATTAAAAATAACATCACTCCAGACCCTTTTGTTTTCCACATAATTAATATTGCCAATAATTAAGAAGTTCCGGGTCGAATCGATACCAATAATATATTCACCTGTTAACTATTACATTATCTGTACGTTCCGCATCTGACAGGAGTACCACGAAACGCTGTATTTAAGATTTTGCTATATACACGGGTCGTAATCACAGGGTTGAAACTACTTAATTCAATCATTGTCACATTGTTCCCGATTGTAGTACTTTAATCAGTATGACTTTCTAAGATGACAATACGAATAATAAAAATCTGGACTTAAAATAAGGCGTTTAGGTACAGCATGTACAGTTTTCAATTTGTTAGACGTAAAACAGCGAATCAAAGATTCAATTTTATTCATAACTCATAAAGGACAAAACTGTTGATTAAAAAATACTCCTTTCCAGAGACTTTTGTTTTCCAAACAAAATCAATAATACCAATATTAAATTGACAAGTTCCAGGTCGACGGGTTCAAACAGAAAGATGTTAAAAGCAGAGAAAACTTCATCTTATAATCGGCATGACTTTATCAGATGACAATACCAATACTAAAATAACGCTTACGCATAGTTATATTCTTTAATTCAGTCACAGACCCGCGATATCACGGATGTGTTCTAGTAAATATATATACATATTAAGTTGTGAATATGGTGAAACTAATCCTCAAAATAAGTTTAAAATGCCCTGGTGTGGAATAAACTTGGGTTAAATTGATCATACTTCTTAATTTACTTATTTCAATCCGTTTTAAATATTGTATACTGCCTTAATGATCACATATATAATAATAACTGTTTAAATTTGTTTGCTGGGCATTAATTTACCGTAATTTACCAATTATGGATTCGATAATTTCCGTTAAAAAACGAAGTTTACCGAATGATCTCATCATTCATAAATCTCATCATACATCAATCTCATCATACAACAAAAAACGTATAATGTTGTGAACACTTAATATAATGTTGTGAGCACTTAATATAATGTTGTGAGCACTTAATATAATGTTGTGAGCACTTAATATAATGTTGTGAGCACTTCATATAATGTTGTGAACACTACATATAATGCTGTGAGCACTGCATATAATGCTGTGATCACTTCATATAATGTTGTGAGCACTACATATAATGCTGTGATCACTTCATATAATGCTGTGAACACTGCGTATAATGCTGATTATTAACATAAGGCAGTCGTGGCGTTCCATATATTTTCATACGGAAGTTGATTGGCAGTATAGAGTGGTTCAACACAAATATAGATGCTCAGGACCAATTAAGAGAGAATAAAACCGCTCGATAAAGCGGTGACTCACCAGGTCGCTATAGCTTCCCACGTTCTTAATTATTGATATTGCTATAGATTTTTGAATCTTGGATTTAAGACCATTTTACATCGACCAGCTTTATAGTTTCTTCACAGCGTGCTATTTATTTTTAATGTCTGCTATTACAGCTGTGGAAACCTTGAACTGATACTAATCTGCTTCGTATACTCTAGTTAAGTTTATATTTTGTATATATCGAATTCCTCTCGTGTGATCAAACTATCGTTTTGTATTGATTTCATCAGTAATTACATCTACATGACCATATTAGAGATCTATATTACGTGCTGTTTCTAACCCGAAAGGGATTATGAATCCTGATGCCATTATGTGTCTGTCCTAAGTCAGGAGCCTGTTAGTGGATGACGTTTGTTGCTGTATATATCTTAATTGTTTGTCGTTTAGTGTGTTGTACGTTAATCAGATAGTTAGTTTTCTCCTTTGAATTGTTTTACATTTGTTATTCCGGGACCTTTTATCCTTTAATATGTCGGGTATGGGCTTGTTCATTGTCGAAGGCCATACGGTGACTTATATTTTCTAAATTCAACGTTAAACTTATATGGTCTCTGGGGGAGAGTTGTCTTTGGTAATCACACCATATATTCATCTTTCCATATGAAGTACGCCTCCATAAAATGCCAGATGACTGAATACCGTCGACACAAGGTCAAAATAGGGTAGATTTTAAGACGGTCTGAATAACATCATATCGCATTTATATAAATAAATTGAAAGGTTTTTCAACACTTTAAAATATTTTCCTGAAATCAAAAATGTTATTCAACGCTATTTGGCATGTTTGGGTACTGTCACGTTACTGTACCTTAGTTTGAAGTAAAAAAAAATCATATAGGAATAAATTCGAAGAAGCATCCGCATGATATGCTTGAAACAGATATATCACAACACCTGCAGTGCATCTGATATCCTTTTTGATCTCAATTAATAAACTTTGCCGCTTATACAACTATATACAACTAAAACACAGACTTCAAATGTTTCTTATACAGTTAAACACAATGAAACTACCATACCATAGCAAGAAATACTCTCTAAAAACAGTCAAAATCATTATCAACTCATCAATACATACACGCATAGACAACTACAATACAACAAAGACAGTTTCCAATTCTCGATTACATCTGTGCCAAAAATCAAAGATAGGAAAAAACCGCCATTGTTTTGTCACCTGAAATTTAAATGAAACTATGGTTTGGTAAATGTAATGTTCCTATTCATCTTTATGCATGAGTTGTTATATGTGTGTGTTGACAAATTTGCAGACGTTTGCATGAGATCCAAGATTGTAAGAGACCGGCATTTATTTCCTCTTACATAAACATAAAATTTCTATGATCCTGGTTTAAATGGTAACACTATGCCAATCTCATTATCTGTCAATCAGTCTCATTGTCATTTGCCATGCCGTCTTCACTTTGTCTTCGAGTTATGGGTTTAGGTTTCATTCTGGAACCTTTCGGTTATCTTTTACTGCAGGGATTTCAGCTATTCATTATAAAAACGATCTCTCTGAAACTTCTGTGCCAAGTTCATGAAGGTTGTCTGGTTTGTTTTTGGCGTTTAGTTTATAAATCACTGTAGATGCCATTTCAATATACATTTAGATAAAGATGCTGTTGTGTGATTGATAATAAGACAACTATCAACACCATTTGAACTATTGCTTGTCACCGTGAGATCTTCAACGATGAGATGGATTGTTAATTGCTTAACGTCAAGTTGGAAAATTTTCATGTATGTGCAGGACGACTGAACAAATTAACAATTTGATAAGGGGGAACCCATTGACTGACTGCCTAAGAGGGGCACACTCCAGTCATGATTAAGTGGTTCCCTAACCAACCAAGTTTTCCACATAAATAGGGGGGAGCAGGCCTCCTTGACTCCCTCTAAATCCGCCTCTGTTTGCATATATGCTGATATCAGACAACCATTCATTCTTCGGTGTTCAACAATTAAAAAAAATCATTCTGTACTATAATAAGCTATAAATCACCCGGGATAAAAAAAAAAGATGCAAAGTGCATTTTCATGGTTGTCATCTTTGCTAATGAAGTCCTGTTTCTTTATGTTTGGCAAGTTTTCAATATATATCGATTTCTGTGAGCCCTTAAGTTGTTTGCATTAATTCCTTCTAAATAAAATCTAAAAATGGCATTGATGTTATATTTGATATAATATTTACAGATGTTCCCATGTGACAGATATTGGTGTCGGTTATTTGTCAACCATGACATCTTTACAGAAACTCTACTTACGTTGGTGCACACAAGTTCGTGATTTTGGTCTTCAGCATATTTATACAATGAAGAATTTACGGGTACTTTCATTAGCAGGTAAGGTATAAACAAAATAGTATTTCTATAAAAAGGAAATTGGAAACTTTTACAGTTATATGAGCATTTCTTTCAATTTAAGTTATGACCTAAAATTCGATTGTTTTCACATAACAAAACTGTAGTATACTATTGCATACGATTTGCGAATAATTGTCTTGTAGTAATTGTAGTATACTATTGCATACGATTTGCGAATAATTGTCTTGTAGTAATTAGATATAGGAAGATGTGGTATGAGTGCCGCAATGCGACAACTCTCCACCCATGCAAATAACAATTTATAAAGGTAAACCATTATAGGTCAAGGTACGGCCTTCAACACGGTGCCTTGGATCACAACGAACAGCAAGCAATAACGGGTCCCAAAAATGTCTGATTTTCGAACATTGTAGAATGTGAACTCGAACTCGAGATTTGTGTTATACTATACTATATGGACAACTACAAGATTATTTCGTAGATTTATTTCTGATCCCAGTAAAACAATTGCTATTTTCATATTCGTAAACACATTCGTTCAGTTTTTAAATCACTGGTATTTTTTTCGTTCAGAGTTTCAGATTCGAATCGTTATATATATGTATAAAGACTGAAAACAATGTTCAAGGTTCAAGATTTACCCTATATATTGAAATGCCGTCCGAGAAGCAAATAAATTAAATGAACTTTAATCAATAGAACGAATCATCCTTAAACATTGATGTGTTAGAATGACAAACTCTTACTGCGCTGACAAACGCAGTAGAAGGCTTACAAATGTACTTTTTATATTGGATTAATAGTGAAGTCATTGTTTCTCTATCACACGTGGGCATTGTGGGACTATTTATATCCTGTGTTGATAGGAACATTAATTTAGAATTCAATTCCAGTGCTACTTATCCGCTTATAGTCCAAAATGTCAATATCTCCACAGAGAAGTGGCGGCTAAACACGTCCTTATTAATGAGATCGGTGAAGCTGAAAACAAAACAATACTACGTGCTGGCAGACAGCCTCAATGAAAGTACAAACTATATGTCTGTCCAAAAGGAGTTCCCAGTACGGTCTTAATGTGAGGGTCTGGAAGGGCGGTTTTTACAGATAAGCAATAAAAGGCACTACTACAGACAAAAAAAAAAAGGATTAAAAAAAAAGGAAAGTGGAAAAAAAATATTAAGAAAAGATAAGATGTCAGCATACATCAACGTAAACCTGACATCTAGATGTCAGCATACATCAACGTAAACCTGACATCTAGATATCAGCATACAATAAAAAAAAAAGTCACCAACTATGCAATAAAAAGTGTTGATATATAGTCTATAAGATATTGTAATTTTGTCAAACTCTGGGACTATACTATATTAGTATAATTGTCCTAGTCTTACAGAGTTACGTGAAGTGAATACTAAATGAATGCCTAGTGGCGGATCCAGAAATTTTCATAAATGGAAAGGAGGGCACTGACTGCCTAAGAGGGGCCTCCAGTCATGCTTCAGTTATTCCCTATACAATCAACCTTTTCCCCCACAAAACGGGGGGCGCGGGGCGGGGCCCATGAAAAACCCTCTAAATCCACCTCTGATGTCATTGCTTCGTCACAGTCGTATTTCAGAAGATGCACAACCATTTTTAAATCATTATACATGCATCTAATATTAAATGTATTCTTCTCTTTGGCACTCACACCACATCTTCCTATATCTATTCATACTATCTTAAACCAATGTAACCTGGTGTTTGATAAAATAATGATAATAGGTATATTTGTACTGAATATAATGTTTTGTATATTTTTTAGGTTGTACATTAGTTTCCAGTCAAGGCCTTTGTGGACTGACTCAGCTTAAACATCTAGAAGAATTAGAACTGACCAATTGTCCAAGTGCTACAAAGGAGATTTTTCTGTATCTAAAAGAAAACATGCGCGGATGTCTTGTTCTTGATTAGATTTATCTTCTGCAAAGAAGTCTGGATATTGTTTCCTGAAAGATTCCAGTATATTAATGTAAAATTGATTAATTCCTGGAATAGGACGAAGAGGCTTAGATGATTGTGACACTTATCAAAAGATATTGCGTTTTGAATGTAAAGAATTCCATTAAAGTAAATCTTTGATGGTTCTTTTTAACTTAATTTTTCTGGAATTGTTCTGTCAGACTAAACCATTTATATCTTATTTAGTACGATTTACTTAAAATAATGAATATTTTAATCAAACATCGAAAATCCCAAACGTGAACGTTCACTGAATTATTTTCCAATATTTTAATACACTTTTTCGCAGCTTTAATTAAAAAAGTCACTAAGACTGATCGTGGGAAGGGGACACTAAAAATAACCAATTATTTGAACATAATTAGTAGATATGATAATTATATGATTTATATGCATTTTCTTATCTAATTTTTCATGTTTCTTGGAAAGTACATCCCAATAAAGTAAAAAAGTTAATACATGACCTTCACCTTTGACCTATGAATTGTACTAAGTTCCAAGGGGTCAATAACTGTAGAAATGCTTCGCAATGCATTCAGATAGGACAATCATTCCTGATGAATATATCACCTTGACCTTTGAGTCAGAAACTGTCTCGTGCATGAAATGAAGAAACTTATCCCCTCAGCAACGTTTTGAAGTTTGACATCGCTTTCGAGCCTATGCGTTTATTTGTGAGTTTGCGCTTGTAAAACTAGTACACTGTAGTTGACTTAGCATCTTGTCTTTTCACCTTTTTCACATTGCTTTGTCATAAGATGTACTTGCATTTTGACTTATTTTGAAGTCAAGCGTCAAATTTGGCAAAATGACGTGTGTAATTACAGCTACACGTGTATAGGCACTGTAGAGATTTCAAGTCTCCCTATCAGTCTACACCGATCATTGCTCAGGCTTTGCGATTCAAGCTTATTTAATATAGAGTCTATGGTAAATGTCACCACAAAATCTACGTTACTTAAGATTTAACAACATCGATTTAATGTAAAGTCAGAACCGGACAACAGACCAACTTTATTTAGTGAATAAAATATAGTATATGCATGTTCAAGTCTAGATTCAAAACTGAACAAAATAAATCCTACAAACGTTTGAATTCTTATGCTAGTAATGTCAAAGTCAGAGATGATCAAAGTTTAATGCAAATCGCAGTATGACTGACCAAAGGTGGGCCGTTCCAGTCATGCTTCAGCGAATCCCTATATAATCAAACAAATTTTTCCTACACCCCCCCCCCCCCCTTTTTCCTCATCTAAAGTGCCCCCTGGATCGTCCTATGCGTGAGATATTAACGTTGATGTTTCCCTGAAGAATCAAATATGTTTTTAGATTTACGTTTAATCATAGGGTCTGGTAGGGCCTTCATTGTCTTCCGTTCTGTTCTTTTGTCCGTTATGCTCTATCCCTTGTATTTAAGCATTCTGTATTTTCCAATCTTAATATGTTAATTAGTACCCCGTTTTCTATGTCTTTCATATTTTAGCACCCCATATATTCCTTGTCTATAATCTTTATTTGTTTTGCAAAGATATTCTGTAAACCCCATCTCAGGCAAGTCATTTTTTATCATATGACCGCAGCCAACTTTTTGTTTAAACATTTGTTACCATACTCATATATATTTCATATGTATTGTCATAATAAAATCAGGCTAACTTTCTATTAGTGTTATTTTCTTGGCATAAATGATTTCATATAACCTATACGCGGTCAAAAGATTTTGAGAGCTGGTATCAAACAATAGTCATTTAAGACCTTGACGGGTTCCACAACTGAAGCAGGATCAGTTAACCCTGCTGGAATACCTTAGATCGCCTCTGGTTTTGGTAGGGTTCACGAGGCTCATGCAGTCACTCCATGTCGTCTGTTTTACCTAGATATGATATACGGGTTTTATTCCATCATATTTATCAAAATTTATAGTTATTGTTGCACATTTTTGTCCTATAAGAATACTTAATTATAAATTGGAAAGTAAACACAACCAACAAATATTCATCGCTGCTAACCTAAAGCTCCAATTTGTTCAGACTTCTTTTTTGACATTGCATAAGGTATTACGTATGTTTTTTATCAGACTGTTTAATGCATATTTGCATGCACTTAATTCGTTAGATGCGTGTGTACTGACGGGTACTTTTGTCGTGGAGAACACGAATTATTTATTAGTTCTAATTGTCTTTGAACTAGCTTTCAGATCGATACTTTTTGCCTTTTTCCCGTATATGTTAATTGTGTGTTGTGGTTCGTGCCAATCTGGTAAATCGCGTCGTTTCCAGCTGAGTTTTTGTGTTGTCAACTGTTACACCATGCTCCATGTTAGGGGAGGGTCACTTGGGCCCTAACAAACATGTTAAGTCCGACAAATATCTGATGTACGGCTGTCCGAAGTCAGGAGCCTGTAATTCAGTTGTTGTTGTCGTTGTTTTGTCATAAATCATGCCGTTAGTTTTATCGTTTGAATCTGATCTTTTCGCATTTTATCAATTCTGATCATTTATAGAACTGTACGATATGGGGTTTACTCATTCTTGGAGATCGCATGGTTGCTTGATTACACCCCCGTTATTTATACATTTAGAATCTAGTTGATAGTTGTAGCATTGGAAATTATGCCATGCAGTAGAAATAAATCAGACAAAAAATAATTTGAATAAAAACGAAAGACCAACGAAAAGAGGTAAACAAAACACAAAAAATAAGGAGTGCTACAACATGTGGAAAGATAAGTAAAGAGGAAAATCAAAACTGTATAAGCTAGTCACATAAAGACCGAGAACACTGTGATCAAAAGAAAAACAAATATAAACAAACTGATATCAGTACACAAAATACTACACTGAACTCGAAATCAGACATCAACGTATATACATAAGCACAATATTATCAATAACCGCTGTGGATAGTCCACTAGTCTACTACGTCCAGCAATCGAAAGGCCTTGTTTCAATTATATTTATGTAAGAACAACACAGAAAAATACGAAGATAACTGAAATTATAAGAAAACCAAAAATACCAGATTTTGAAAAAGGGGTAGAACAAACAAATTTGTCCTGTTCAAAATTGCCTATGCATTTGACCCATATAACTCTGCTCAAACGTACGATGTTACGCCATTTTAACATTTTATTATTCAAGCGTCACTGATGAGTCTTTTGTATCTATATAGACGAAACGCGAGTCTGGCGTAAATATAAAATTTCAATCCTGGAATCTATGATGAGTTTACGCACAAAATTGAGAATGGAAAAGGGGAATGTCAAAGAGACAACAACCCGATCAAAGAGCAGAAAGCAGCCGAAGGCCACCAATATCTTCAACCAAGCGGGAACATCCCGCAACCGGAGGCGGACATCAGCTGGCCCCCAAACAAACATGTGTACTAGTTCAGGTATAACGGACGTCATACTAAACTCCGAAATATATAAATGAACTAAAATTAAAAATCATACAAGACTAATAAAAGCTCCTGACACTTGGGACAGGCGCAAAAATGCGGCGGGGCAGTAAAACATGTCAGTTTGTGATATCGCAACCCTCCTCCATTTACCTCTAGCCAATGTAGAAAAAAACAAATACACACCAATACGCAATTAAAACTTAGTTTAAAAGAAGTCCGAGTCAGATGTCAGAAAAGGTAACAAAGAATTAAACAAAATGACAATGATACATAAATTAACAAAGGACTATTAGCAGTAATTGACAGTGGCATACCAGCTTCAGACCTCACTGATTAAACAGATTGAAAGATAATGTCTTCATCGTATGGTTAAGTATCATACCATCATGAAATATATGAGAAGAACATAACCCATATCATGCCAATAACTGGTTTTAGAATAAATATGTTTATTTCCGATGCAATTATATATCTATGGTTCCACTAATTTCAAAGGCCTTATTTGAACAATGTATTATAAGGTTTTATATTCAACTGAGTGTACTATCGCTATTATTATTTTTTTTATCTAAGTTGTCAGATATTTTCTTTTCGTTTGCATAACTAATTTCTCAATTAGGTTATTTCATTTTATGGGATAAATCATGAAATGAGTGTTCAAAGGCTACTTTTTCAAATTACAGCATATCTCATTAGTTCCAATTTATTGATGCCATCTAATATTTTGATGTATAAGGAGAGTTTCATGAATAAACTAATACAATTAAAAATGTTTATTTTTATATGCTTAAATAATGTGAGAAGAATTTTGATGAAAGACGTGGTGATTTAGAGATATAAATAGAAATAGAAATCAATTCTTAATTTCCGTATTTTCACATTCCGTGTTTTAGGACCTCCCAAACCGGAACTTCCGTTTTGACCTCTTTGTAAAAATGTAAGTAATGTCGACATGTACAAAAACGTTCAATAAGAAATCTATCAACATCGTAACACAGATCTATATTTTGTCTAGTAAAACATTGTCTTAAAATAATTAAATGTTCATTATTACTGTTCAAAATATTTCATTATGAATTTATGACCAACTTCTTGTTATATTTTCAGTTAAAAATGGGTCGCCGACCAGCTCGGTGGTAAGTGTTGTCTTATTACAATAGTACATTAAAGGTGAATTGTGAGCGACGTATGCTTCTGTAGTGAAACTAAGTAAACACTTATCGTGCAATAAATATTTCATTATAACCTGGTATGGGTATTATAATAAGTGGTCCTTCATTGGCCATGTTCTATATTTTGTTCTACATGCAGTACCCGATGACACAACACTATTGACATAATAATTTTTGTCATCTTTTATCTATATGTTAGCACAAACGAAACGCTGTTTTCCCTGCAACATGCGTTCTTTTAGGTGTCACATTAAAAATGTTTCTTGTCTAATACATTTTGATTTTAAAAAACATTGTCTAGTTCATTTCTACATTGTATATAGTCCTAGTACTCTTCATGCTCATAGGATAAATGTAAAACTTACGGAATCATTATGGCATTGATATTTATAAAAACATATCAACACATATGCACAAGTGACGTGTATAACGTAAACGAGATCAAATTCAAAATAAAACATGTAATTGTTTCTATAATCTGTTATTTTACAAAAAATATAATGCAAGACTGAACAACCCTATTTTGTCTACACCAGTTGTACATGTACCATAGTAATATTTGAATTTCTATATTTTCAGCTACAGATACTGTAAGAACAAGCCTTACCCAAAATCTCGATTTTGTAGAGGTGTACCAGGTAATTATCTTACATATGGACCATAATTTGGTATTCAGCCTTTGGTTTCTTTTTGTATCCTTTTTATACGACCCCAAATCGTATAATGGTATGATGTCGTCGTCTGCGTCGTCGTCCGAAGACACATTGGTTTCCGGATAATAACTTTAGTTTAAGTGAATAGATCTTCATGAAATTTTTTCAGAAGGTTCAATACCACAAAAGGAAGGTTGGGATTGATTTTGGGGATGATGGTCCTAACAGATTAGGAATAAGGGGCCCAAAACAAGCATTTTTCTAGTTTCAGGATAATAACTTGTGTAGAAGTATTTCAATTGCTCTGAAATCATACCGCAATGTTTAAAACCACAAGTAGAAGGTTTGGATTCATTTTAGGGGTTATGGGGCCAAAGTTTAGGAAGTAAGGGACAAAAAGGGGTCAAAACAAGCATTTTTCTAGTTTCAAGACAATAACTTATGTGTAATTGTATGGATCTCTCTGAAATTGTACCACAATGTACCATATAACAAAGGGGAAGCTGGGATTAAGTTTTGGGTTAATTGCCCAAAATATGTAGGAATTAGGGGCCAAAAAGAAGCATGTTTCTAGTTTCCAAACAATCATGACAATAACTTGTGTTTAAGTGTATGGATCTCTCTAAAATTGTACTACAAGGTTCAATACTGCAATGGAAAGCATAGGATTGAGTTTAAGGGTTATTGCTCCAAGGGGGTTTCAAAAAGTTGGGGGGGGGGGATTTTTTGTTTACCATTTTTTAAAGGGCTTCCTTTTTTTTCAAAATTTTTCAAATTTCGAATTTTGAAAAGTTTCAAGAAGAAATCTTCAATTGCACAGTATTGTGCAATAGATTTGTTAGATCTTTGACCACATTAATTTTGTGACAAAAACCTATATTATGTCAAAAATTTGATCACAATCCAAATTCAGACAGAATCAAGCTTGAATATTGTGACCAAATTTGCCCCAACTGTTCAGGGTTCAACCACTGGGGTCGTATAAAGCTGCGCCCTGTGGAGCACCTGGTTTATAAGTTCTAAAACTTTATTCTGTGGTTGTGTTGGTGTTAGAATAGTATTAATGGAACAATTGAGTTTTTCAAGAAAAAATTAATACATTTTGATTCACCGTTTACGTGACAGGAAACCAAACAGGAAACCAATCTTTATTTTCTTTATTTTGCACAATATATTTCAAAAGACATAAATGAACACCATTACTAGTGTTACTTGCTTCATGTTAATATTTAAAATCTATTTTCAATGTTAAATTAAAGATTTTTTTAAACGCGACAGGAAACCATAAGAAACCGAAAGCATTTTTTTAATTTTATTTTATTGCAAAATCTGCTTAAAATAATCTGAACAGTACACTTTTTCTTAAAATCCATCTTAAATGTAACAGTATTATAAAACTCCTAAATATGTGCTTGTTTTGAAAACAATTAGTACAATTTATTCAGAAATTTCCATATTTTCTTCATTGATACAGGATACCTTAATCGTTGTATCTTGATGTTTTAGCCAAAAAAATTATTTATATTTGGTTTTGAAATTCCAGTTATATACAATTTATTCCAAATCATTGGCAATGTAAAATTCTTTAAATCCAGTAAAGAAAAATAATTTTAACTTGTAATTAAAATCTTTAAAATAGGCACCATGTGATATTTGTGACCTATACACCATCTACATGGTTTCCACATTTTAACCTACTTAGTGGGCTAAAATCAATAAAGTACTTCCTTTCAAGTCATGCATGTTAAAAGTTTACTTCTCCTTTGACAAGTTTATTGCGTTTCTGAAAAGTGTTTGCAGAACATGAATAAACAAGAATGTGTCCACAGTACACGGATGCCCCACTCACACTATCATTTTCTATGTTTAAAGGACTGTGAAATTGGAATAAATTCTCTAATTTGGCATTTAAATTAGAATGATCTTATCAAAGGGAACATGTATACTAAGTTTCAAGTTGATTGGACTTCTACTTTATCAAAAACTACCTTGACCAAAAACTTTAACCTGAAATTTGCACTATCATTTTCTATGTTCAGTGAACCGTAAAATTGGGGTCAAAACTCTAATTTGGCATTTAAATTAGAAAGATCATATCATAGGGCACATGTATACTAAGTTTCAAGTTGATTGGACTTCAACTTCATCAAAAACTACCTTGACCAAAAACTTTAACCTGAAGCCAAAAACTTTAACCTGAAATTTGCACTATCATTTTCTATGTTCAGTGAACCGTAAAATTGGGGTCAAAACTCTAATTTGGCATTTAAATTAGAAAGATCATATCATAGGGCACATGTATACTAAGTTTCAAGTTGATTGGACTTCAACTTCATCAAAAACTACCTTGACCAAAAACTTTAACCTGAAGCCAAAAACTTTAACCTGAAATTTGCACTATCATTTTCTATCAGTGAACCGTAAAATTGGGGTCAAAACTCTAATTTGGCATTTAAATTAGAAAGATCATATCATACAGAACATGTGTACTAAGTTTCAAGTTGATTAGACTTCAACTTCATCAAAAACTACCTCGACCAAAAACTTTAACCTGAAGCGGGACAGACGGACGAACGAACGGACGAACGAACGGACGAACGGACGCACAGACCAGAAAACATAATGCCCATAAATGGGGCATAAAAAAAATAATTAAAAATTGTGACAAAGATACCAAATTTGTACATTCCAAGTGTAACAGTATATTAACATGTATTTTTTATTAAATTATCTATATTCACCTAAAATATCCAGTAATATTTACTGCTGAAGCAAAATCAATCCAACGAGCATCGGCACAATGATAAGAGACGTAATGTTGATTGAATTTTCCAAGGACCCTTTACATCGTTATCCGGAAACGAAGTGTGTTATAACGTCTGTCAAATCTGAAATCGATTTTGTCAAGTCATTGGGCATTTATTTTCACACAAGATCGTCTGTAACATTATGCACATAGGAAAAATAGTAGACCCCCGGCGCAATCTCTTTGAAAATTGTATTTTCCTTTTTTTAAACAAGACGAAACAAGTCTACAGATTATGTTTGCTAACATCCCGTTGGAAACAAAAACAATGTTTAGACCTAGTATTTCATATATCCGGCCGTAAGGGCGTGATCACACGTTTCACGAATGACCGGAAATGATTAGAACTTAACGACAAAAACAATTTTAATAGAAAAAAGGAAATAACTGGACTTCTGTTTCGTGTGAAATGTTACGCATAACGATAACGTCATTTTCTAACTTAATTATTACAAAGAACAAAACTAGAATGTAAATCATCTCTGATTTACCTGTTTGAACATCTCGCGAGAGTTCATATTTGCATATTGTTATAAAGAATTCTATTACAACAAAGCAGATTACATCATCTAAAATTTGCGTTACGAAATCGGAAACCGAAGTAACGCTTGTGTTCTTACACCTGCTACAGAAATACTTATAGTTCTTGGCATTTTCTTCTGACTATTCTTATTGGTCGATGGTCTTTATTATTTGAAAGCAAAAGTTACGAATTTGCCGGTGACGATTATTTATAAATCAGTCGGCGTTATGCACTTCAGAAGCGAAAAGTAATGCGAGAAACGACACAAAAATACGGTCATATAATCTTTGAAATTTGTTAATTTCAATTTTTTTTCTAAGGAAGAGCACTTGTACGTTGATAAAAATAAAGGCATCTTTAGATGTAGTTACAACTTTTCTTACAGTAATACACATTTTTATCACTTTTCTATTGTTATAGGAAACGAACGAATTATGGTCCATATTGACGTTTTGTAGTATCCCTAAAAAATCAGATTACAATGTATGTTGATAAAAAATTGACAATAAGGATATGGTCATTAAGTTATATTCTATAGTACTGTCATTTTTAGTTTTGAATGTTTATTATCATGTTTTCTTTAAAGCAGAAAGTTGTACCAAGTACAAAAAAGTATGCATTTTAACAATATCATTTTCTTTCAGACCCTAAAATCCGTATCTTTGATTTGGGAAGAAAGAAAGCTGCTGTAGATGAATTCCCATTATGTGTGCACTTGGTTTCTGATGAATTAGAACAACTGTCCTCAGAAGCTCTAGAAGCTGGCCGTATCTGTGCCAACAAGTACTTGGTCAAACACTGTGGTAAAGATTCTTTCCACTTGAGAATGCGAGTGCACCCCTTCCATGTACTCAGAATCAACAAGATGTTGTCGTGTGCTGGGGCTGATAGGTAATCATTTTATAATAATTACATTGCATAGAAAAAAAGTCTTGAAATTTTGATATAATTCAAGAACAAAAAAATTGACCACCCAGAGTTGTGAAGAAAGTTATGTTTATCAACTCAAATTCTAGATATGTACATGTGCATATATAATAGCTGTTCCTGTGTTATATAAAAATTTATAAACAAACTGGTTATTAAAAACGGTCATAGTACATGTATATAAAAGAATTTGATCAAAGCTTTCAAGTAAAGTTGCATCAGTTGGTTAAGATACATTGTATACTCTGCTCTTAAGTCATTGACTCCTAGCAAATGATAAATAGTGATAAAATTCGTACTACCCCATGACCTTTATCACTGCCAAAAAAGGAAGGGAACATTTTGCATTTTTCAGTAGCTTATGTTAAAATATCTTTTGATACACTTTACAATTACAAGTCTGAAAAAGACGTTTATGATTTATTTTATATTTGCAGGCTCCAAACTGGAATGCGTGGTGCTTATGGTAAACCACAGGGAACTGTAGCTAGAGTAAAAATTGGCCAGCCTCTTATGTCTGTGAGAGCCCGTGACAATCATAAGGCTCCAGTCATTGAGGCACTGCGTCGTGCTAAGTTCAAGTACCCAGGTCGTCAAAAGGTAATTAAAAAAAAAAGTTAATTTAACAAATAGTGTACAGTGTATATGAAATTGACACAAGTTGATCGACTTGAAAAAACACTTTTGACAACTTGAGAACTAGCCTTTAAAGTTCAAATGAAAGATGTAAGCAATTATAGGTCACTGTTCAACATTCAATAATAAGCAAACCACTATGGTATTTATAGATTATTAATGGTTTTTCAAATGAAAGGGTGTTTGTCAGCTACTATCTCATCGAACAGCAACAGTCCCGATTGAGATGTGGCTGAGAGTCTTTTGAGATTGATAATCTGATTATTGCTATTTTCAAGATGGCATCGTTGATGTTTACATTAACAACAGCATATGCACCTTTTGTTTCTAGCAATATTATTCTATCTCAAGCGAGGAGAATGATATCAAAAATTATCTTAAAAGAGATCAGTTAAATTGCATAAATTGGCAATCAGGTTAGCCTTTAATAAAAGGTCAAGAAATGTTGCAATTTGGCAACAGCATATATATATGCACCTTTAGTTTCTAGCACTATTATTCTATCTGAAGCGAGAAGCATGATACAAAAAAGATCAAACTTAAATTGCATAAAATGGCACTTAAGTAGCCTTTTTTTAACCCTTTCGCCGATGAGTCCCGGTTTACCGGGATTCACGCTTCAGACAGCTGATGATGAGTCCCGTTTTACCGGGATCGGAATACCTCTTTTATATTTCCCGCTCAAAACAGTGCAAACATGAGTTATCTTTCTTTGATGAATACCCGGATGAAAGTGTAAACATGGCGCTTCCGTTTGTTGAAAACCGTGTCAAAATCAGACGAAATTTACGGAATTTACGAGAATTTGAAATGAGGGAACAAATTTTTTGAAAGAATATGGAAGAATTGAAGCCAAACTAGTATACTTTTTTGACATAAAATGTCGTTTTATATACAAAACACTTGGAATGGACATCGTTCAGTGTGAGGAATTTGTACAGCCTCATAAAAATTTTCAAAATTTTGCCGTTTTGGGTTAAAATATTACGATTTGGGGTCTTAGAGCAGAATTTTGAGAATTTCACCTAGATAATGCCGAAAATTTGAAAATTTGAATATTTTATGAAGAAAAAATTATCAAAACATGAACAAAACTGTGAACATGGTGTTAGTGAATGAAATAAATACACAAATAACTATAAACAAGTTTTATTGACATTTATTATGAAGGTATTCCACTTGAGTAAAAGTAGCCAGGGAAGCCATCGTCTCAGAGTAGCTTCTGTCTGGGCAGCAATCGGTGAAAGGGTTAATAAAAGGTTGAGACATGGCACAATTTAAAAAAAATCAAATGAGTAGGCTAATGGGCTTATTTATGAAAAACCAATATGACAAGACGTAATCCAATGACAACCATTGAATTACAGGCTCCTGACTTTGTTTGGCACATTAAAATAGAGTCGAGTGCACATTAAAATAGAGTCGAGCACTCAACCCTACCCTAACCAGGCACAATGGTTATACAGCAACATGTAATGCAAACTCATTAGTCAAAAGATCCTAGTACTTGGGAGCTTGCATTGGATGATTAGTGTACAAAATCTTATAATTTCTTGAACAATGAAATGTGATTTTCAATAGTGTTAAAAAGCAGCTTCTTGAATTTTCATATAATTAGTATATCAAAATGCTTGTAATTGAGGAAAATGTTAATATATTTATTGTTCACTGTATTTCTTACTTTACACCTTTTTCCAGATCTATGTATCAAAGAAACATGGATTTACAAAATGGGAAAGAGGAACATATGAAGAGATGAGGCTAGATGGAAGATTAATTCCTGACGGTGTTGGAGCCCAGTATAAGCCTGACCATGGACCACTTAAAGCATGGAAAGATAGACAATAAATGAATAAACTGGGGATTTGACATCTTGTTAGCTTCTTTAGTATATTAATTGACATTATTTGTGGAAGTAAAGTCTAAAGAAAGCAATCACTATGTTTGAATCAACAAATACAGTTGTATCCCCTCTTTCTAGAGTTTTACAAAGTTTTCAACATATAAAAAATGTAATTCAGCTGATGGAAAATCTTAAGTTGCTCTGGTACAAACCAAATTGAAGAAACTATGTTGAGTCCTTTTCAACAGCAATTGAGAACTTCTCTCAAAAAATGGAGTAGACACAGAACTTTAGTACTAAATAAAAGTAATATGTGGTATGCTAGCCAATGTGACAGCTCTTCATCACTAGAATTTCATGTCTTAGTTTGACAAACTGCCATTTACATCTATTCGTCAACTAATGTGATCTGGTAAAGTTTTGAATTATAGAAGTCATTCAAGTTTATTAAAAGGAGTTGGGTAAACAAGAGACAACATAGCAACATAAAATCCCAAAAGACATATAAAGGGCAACATCATCTACAACATTGATAGATGGGTGTTTCTTGATCTTCACCTACACCAAAACAATTTCTATCTTATATCAATAACAAAATCTTCAAATATAAAAGAAAATGATGGTTGTTGACAAAATTTTAAGTGAAAACTTTGTTATGGTAGTAAAAAACAATAATGGTTAAAATCGGGATCCACTGCTGGCTGTGGTGTTGTCCACTATTTGAAAACTCAACCTTCATCCTAATCTGTGGGATAATAAAAGGTTAAATTGAGAATGGAAATAGTGACAACAACCTGACCAAAGGTGCAGATGTCTCGAGCCAATGTTGAAAAAACAAACAACAATATGCTCGGTAAAACTTGGTTCCAAAGAAGTCCTTAGTCCATGTCAGAATAGGTAATAAAACAAACGGAAACATCAATAATCAATTAAAAAAGAACTACAAGCAAGCTTCTGACCTCAATTAGACTGATTGGAAGATTACAGGTATGTCTTCATCATATCAATATTAAACGTACATGCATTGAAAATCACAACTGAAATATATACATATATGTAGGATATTGTCATTGAAAAATGCTATATACAGTAAGCTCTTAAAGATATTTCTTGCCTTCCACAATCAATTTAATATTGATTGCTCTGCATTAGATTAAATTGTATACGGCAATGACTGGAACACTACTTTGCCCCTGACATGAATTATCATTGATATGGTCATATTTATGAATAAACTGTTTACAAATTTTTGAAATACTAAGGCTTTTCTACCTCAGGAATAGATTACCTTAGGTGTATTTGATAAAACATTTAAGATTTTTGGTCCTCAATGCTCTTCAACTTCATACTTATTTGGGATTCGAGTGTCACTGACGATTCTTTTGTAGACAAAATGCGCGTCTGGCGTAGATGCAAAATTTAATTCTGGTTCTATGATGAGTATTTTTAACCACTGGGTCGATGCAACTGATGGTGGAGTTTTAATACCCCAAGGGTATCGCCAGCCCAGTTGAAAGCACTACTGTGCTGACATGAATTATCATTGATATGGTCATATTTATAAATAACTTTACAAAACTTGGAATTTTTGAAATTCTAAGGCTTTTTAGACTACCTCATCTAGTACCTTAGCTGTTTTGGCGAAACGTTTAGGAATTTTGGTCCTTAATGCTCTCCAACTTCATACTTTATTTGGCTTTTTTAACTTTTGGGATTCGAGCGTCACTGGTGAGTCTTTAGTAGACGGAACGCGCGTCTGGCGTAAATGCAAAATTTAATTTATTTACAAAGGGGGGGGGGCAAGAGGGGTTCCAATAACAGCAAAACAGTAAATTGATTTGGCTTAAAACAGATAACAAGGAATTGAAAAGTGATAATAACAGATAACAGTAAAATGAAATCTTAAAATCAGTCCGGTCCAGGACCAATACATTAGATCTTACTAATTTTTACGCCTAAATATTCGACTTTCACATGTCATGCTTAAAAAAAATCGACCAATCCAGGCATCCCTAGCCATATGTTTTCCTTTTTTTGTGATATTTATAATTGTCTGAATTTGCATATTTCGTATATATGGGGATACTGTTCTTTGTACCCCCTGTGTACATGTATATTAATATTAAATAACAAAAATGAAAACATATGGCCAAGGATATATCTGATGAGGATCATAATTAAAACAAAGATCAAGGGAATTCGATAGATCAATTTTTGGGCTTTTCTCTTTTTTTAATTTTTCAAGAAAATGAAGCCAGTGACACATCATATTTATTTGATATTTAGAGCACTTTTTCCTGAAAAACAATTTTGATATAAAAAAAAAAAACATTGAAGCACAAATGCGTACAAAGTCAAAACATAAATTTTAATTTGTTAGAAAAATGTGTACAAAGTCAAAATACAAACTCTAATTTGCATGATTTATGCACATCTTTTACAAATTATAATTTGTACAACAATTGTACATTTAAAGACATTTTCACAGACAATGGAATTTATTACAAAGAATAAAAAAAATGTATACTGGAATGGTCCTTGACCCGACTGATTTTTATATGTTTATGAGATGTATGTTACTGGAATCCTTCTGCAAATATGTGACCTTCATATCACCATTGGAAAGACCTCAATAGTTATCAGAAGATGTGGTATGAGTGCCAATGAGAAAACTCTCCATCCAAGTCACAATGTTCAATTATCTTCAATTTCTACTTAAGAGTCTCAGAATTGTTTTTCTTATATATACCTTAATATTAAGGTATATAGGAATTTTTTTTCTGATACAAGTGCCTGTGTTAAGATTGGCTGTCAAAATGCTAACATTCCAATTTTCAATAACAGTTAACAGCAAATACAATCTCACAATAACAGATAACAATAAAAATAATAGTCCTATAACAGCTAACAAGGAACAAGACAATAACAGCTAACAGCAAATATATTTTCAGAATAACAGATAACAAACAATTAAATTACCCCATAACAGCATAACAGCATAACCCCTTGCCAGATACTAGAAGCAAACGGTCTTCTATATTTTGGGGTATGCAATGGTTGTATGATGTACATTTCCAACTGGCAGGTGTCACCTGACCTTGACCACATCATGATCAGGTTTTGAGTTGGTGTTTTTTCGAATACTGTATGCATTAGGTCAACTATATTTAGCGCATGGAAATATTTTATGATGTACATGTCAGTCGCGCAGGTTTTATTTGACCTTGACCTCATTTTCACGGTTGGTAGCTCTGTTAAATCTTGGGATTGATCTGTTTTTATACGCACGTTATGTCGGTATAACGTACGTTGTCCGTTCGTCGTCGACATGTCGGACATTAACTCAAAACTGCTTTAATCTGTTTGCATTTAATTTTGGGTGAATTGATAACTTCTATTGACGTGACTGAGTTTCCTTTCGTTTATTTTTTTTAGATTTTAAGTTTCCGAGTTTTGGGCTTTATTCACTAAAAGGGAAATTTTTCAGACAATAACTCTCAAACACTTTCACCAATTTGCAAGAAACTTTGGTGAATTGTTTATATCTATTGCCATGAGCTCCCTTACAATTTTTATAAATTTTAGGTTTTACGTTTCCGAGTTTTGGGGTTTTATATATTATATATAAAAAGGTGGGATTTCCCAGTTTTCAGACAATTACTCAAAAATACTTTCCCCAATTTGCAAGAAACATTGATGAATTGTTATATCTATTGACAAGAGCTCTCTTTCAATTTTTTTAGATACTCGTTTCCGAGTTTTGTGTTGTTTTTTTTTTCATTAAAAAAAGGGTGATTTTCCAGTTTTCTGGCAATTACTCACACTCACAAGTTTGTACACTTTTACCAGTTTGCAAGAACCTTTAGTGAATTGTGATATCTATTGACATTCATGAGCTCCCTTTTGATTTTTTTTAATTCAAAATTTTACGTTTTATTTCAAAACTGGGGAATTTTCAAATTTTTGGACAAAAACAAAAAAAATGTTTTTAGCAGTTTCCGTTAAATTTTGATAACTGATTTATATCTATGAAATATTAAGGCAGTAACCATTTGATTTTCTGGGGGGGGGGGGGGGGGGGGGCTATGGTTTTTTTTTGGAAAAAAAAGTTTGTTTCCAGTTTTTGGAGAAAAAAATAATTTGTTTTTGATTCTGAGAGAAAAAAAATTGTTTGTTTCACCCTCAGCTGCCACTATGTGTAATGCTAAAATTGAAAGAAAAAAATTGTTTTTGACTTTTTGCGAAAAAAATAAATTGTCCAGAAAAAAAAACCATAGACCCCCCCCCCGCCCCCCAGAAAATCAAATGGTTGCTTCCTAAGATAACATCCCTGTAGTTTTTTTTTTTAAATACTTTTCTGATATGACATTGAGACGTTGTTTAACTTTATTGTTTGAAAATTCACGCGACGTGCGTATCATGCGCTCATGGTGAAGCTGTTTGTAGAGTTGAAAGTGGCGTTAAACATCAATCAATCCGTCAATTTATACTTTCTTTTTTGTGACACATCTCAGACTGCAACATGAATGTAACATTCTGTTGTTGTCGATTTTTCTTTAAAGTAATTTTACATTATATTAACTTATTATAATACTTTCCTATGCTATAATTTATCGGAAGCTGTCTCAGGTTTTTAGCTGTCAAATTATCACCTGATATCAAAGGGAGATAACTAAGGCAACACAACCCACTTTCTGAACGATAACATCTATGGAAAACCACAAACAAACATCATTCAAAATGTTTCAGAGAGTGTGAATGTAACGAATATCAATCACAATCCAAGAATGAACAATGAATGGTAAATCTTCGATGAACAATCTAGATCTCTTTGAAATAGGGATCATATGTTGACAAAGGACACCAAAAATAAACATCAAATGTCAGTCTTGTAATCAACATCATCTGATCAATGTCATTAATGAAAACACAACTTTCATATAGTGTTTAACTTTATAACAAAAGTTAAAAACCTGAGCTATCACAATAAGATTTTGCATGAATAGTTTTATGTAGATCATGTTAATTGGGGTTTTTTTTTAGGGGGGGGGGTCCTCATCCTTTAAAGAAATACACAACGTCACATATATGTGCATATAATAAGTGTGACGTATCAGTCAAAAGGATTTTGCGTGGCAATTTATAAATTCCTCATACTCATAGATACAAAGATTTTTTTATAAAATTTAACGTGAGACATGCGTTTTGTCTTCTAAAAGACACAGCAGTGACACTCATATAAAAAAAGTTTGAAAGCCCAAATAAGTACGAAGTAAAAGTGCATTGAGTAACCCAAATTTCTTAATGTTTTGCCAAACAAAGCTGTTTATAAAAAGACCCCAAGAACAGCTTAGGTAATCTATTCCTGTGGTAGAAAAGCTTACGTATTTTGAAAACTGTAAACATTTGATATATGACTATGACCAAATCCATAACAAATCACCCCACACCTAATGGCCCCACTTTCTTAATAATTGCCTCACTCTTGTTTTTACCAACTCGTCCCACTTATGAAAAAGGGTAAAATCCCATTGAAAATAGGTTGGATAACTTTGCCCACTTATTAAAATATTTTAAAAAGGTTTGAATATACACAGACAAAATTGGAAAAAAAGATGTGCAACTAAATCAGCTTTTAAATGTTCATAATAAAAATTCATAATTTCTTTATCATTTTTACAGGTGATGAACAACATGTAAGTGAAAGACAGAATCTTCTAACAAGGCTTCTTGATGCTGTTAAACAGGTAATTAAGACAGTCAAAAACTCTTTATCAAAAGACCTTTGTAATTTAAATGTACGGTAATCACACAAGATTCTGAACAAACTATGTTTAAATAGCTATCAAAAGATTAAATCCAAAAGACTACATATGTCAATGTATGTACATGAATGAAACAAATTGAAAGCGATAAACAACACTGATAAATATGAACAGTAAGCACTTAAAATTAGAATTCAAGCTAGAGCAATACATTCTCCTAACAAAACATGAATGATATCATGTACTTTATAAGGGTAAGTTTTCATGTAGAACACATGCCCCACTAATCACAATATTAGTAAGTCATTGAAGCCTGTAATGAATCAGAATTGACTATAGTCAAAATATTAGAAAGGTGTGAAGGAAATTAAGAAAAATGCATTTTTTTTACTTGGTTGGATCTAAGTAAGCAGTACAATGTTATGACTTGAAGACTAATTTGATTGTTTGTGATTTGCTTGTCTTGTCTGGATCAGAGAAAACAGGTTACTATGGATTCATGATAACTCATGGGATACCATTTTTCATGGATTTGAATCCACTAAACAGATATTATGTTATAGATAGGTCAGTTGCCACAAAATTCATTTTGAAAAATTCTATTTCATAATTTGGAATCTAATCAAGCTCATGTTCTACTCTTTACTCAGTGCCAGGTACGTTTTGGTGGTAGAACAGAATTAGCTGCCGATGCTGATAGTAGAGTTTCCTGTCTCTGTGCTGCATGGGAAGCTGTTTTACAACATGGGTTAAAGCAAACTAGCAAAGCTTTTCAGGCTCTCAAGTAAGGATGGTGTTTTACCATATTTATTAATACAAATGTATTTATAATTTTGAAAATCTGGTAGTTATTTGTAAAATTTTCTATATAAACAGGTTATTTAAAAAATATATACTGGATTATGATATTTTGTGTATTTTATTTTTCAAAACCAACAAACCATTTTAAATCAATTTATTTTGTCAGAGATACTCAAGTTACTTAAAATATCTATATGTATATATGTACATATTATATATATTTGGTCTGGCCTGTATGAGGCTGTTTTACTGACAATTGAAAATATATAAGTTTGCTTTGTAATCTTGGAAGAATTTATATTATTGAATTTTGAATTTCAGTGTTTTTATTTAATTTACAGGCAGGTTACAGAAATAACAGGCCTTAACAAAGTATCAGATGTCATTGCTGACATAACAAGTAAAGAGATAGAACCAGGTATTGTCATTTTATACAGATGAAATACATTAATTTAGTTTATATCTGCACAATTCATCATTTAAACATTTTAGCATCATCCTATTGAAGATCGAGAACACCCAAAAAAGGACAACCAAAAGTTCATAAAACACTACACGAAAAACTTAAGGTTTCTTGAACTTTCATTTTCCTATATTTCCAATCTAATAAGAAACTATTTTAATGGGAAAAATTTTTACTAAGTACTGCATTTTCATGTTTGCTAGGTTTACATAAGGTAAAAGTTGTCTACTGTAAACTATTTCTTGAACTTTTATTTATATATATTTGTTGTCTTTTACAGAGTACTGGCTCTATGTGAAAGAACATCTAACAAAACATGAACAGGACAGGTTTTTTACATTGAAGCATATAAACACAGATGCTGGACGTGGGAGGGCGTGGCTTAGAGCCTCACTGAATGAACATTCACTTGAACGTTATATGCATATGTTATTAGAACGTGATGAACTACTAAGGTATTTATACTTTCCCCATTTCCATTCTCAATTTTATTTGATAACACATTTTTTTCCACATCAATAAATTTTGTTTACAATATTTGAATTAGACAAAGCTGACATTTGAAAAATAGGGTTTCCACAAAATTTACTTCATAAAAATTAATTCTACGATGTTATAATGTAGTAAATAAACAAACAGATTTATTACCGGTAGTCATTTTAAGGGCCCTTTACAACTTGCTGTTCGTTGTGAGCCAAGGCTCTGTGTTGAAGAAGATACTTTGATCTATAATGGTTTACTTTTACAAATTGTGACTTGGATAGAGAGTTGTCTCATTGGCACTCATACCACATCTTGTTATATCTACATGTATTATGTTTGATTAGGATTTGCCTGTTAATTATAAACTTTAACCTTTGACTATCCTCAACCGTACTAGCATTTAACCTTATTAAAAGAAAAGCATGTAATATGTATGTAAGCCCCAAATCTATGTCCGGCCTCAAATCTATGTCCTTTCCGCAAATCTATGTCCGTTTTAATATTGCGTCATAGACGTTCCAAATCTATGTCCTTTATTGTCTCAAATCTATGTCCAGTATTGTCTCACATCTATGTCCTTTATTTACTCAAATCTATGTCCTTTTATCGACGTAAAACATAATCAAGTAAACAATGGAAAGTTAACAATTACAGGGTTGAGTTCAATATCATAGCAGCTACGTAGCGGCTAAGTAGCCGCTATCAATATTTATGTAACAACTAGTAAGTAGCTACGCGTTCAATAGTCAAAATCTACATAGCACTACGTAGCCGCTACAATATTGAACTCAACCCAGGTGTAAGTACGGCCTTCAACACGGAGCATTAACTCACACCGAACAAACATTGTACAAGTGGTTTATATGACAAAAGCAAGGTTAACATTTTATCTATTAATACACATGGTTTAAAATTGCTTTATGTTTTGTCTTTAAAACTGAAGGAAAATATGTTATGAATAGTGGACTGATGGAATATTTTCAAAAACGTCAACTAGAGATTTATCCTCTTGAAATGTTTTCTGACAATTATCAGGATATCTTTACTCCTACTATTGTGGAATATTTACAATTCAAAACAAATCCAGCCGTGAACAAAGGGACTGCAGTGTTTACATCTGGTTTCTGGAGAGAAGGAATATGCCAAAACATAAAGACTGATTCTTCTCGGGGAAATATTTTCGTTATTAAAGACATTATTATAAGTTTTACATTTGAACTAAATAGATATCAGCTAAGACCTAACAATTGAAATATGTTCTTTTGTGATTCACAAATATTTCAATTAAAAAACGTTTTATTTTTAGCAATTTAAAATGATTTTTATGCCCCACCTACGATAGTAGAGGGGCATTATGTTTTCTGGTCTGTGCCTCCGTTTGTCCGTCCGTCTGTGCGTCCGTTCGTCCGTCCGTTCAGGTTAAAGTTTTTGGTCAAGGTAGTTTTTGATGAAGCTGAAGTCCAATCAACTTCAAACTTAGTACACTTGTTGCTTATGATATGATCTTTCTAATTTTAATGCCAAATTAGACTTTTGACCCCAATTTCACGGTCCACTGAACATAGAAAATGAAAGGGGGGGTTTCAGGTTAAAGTTTTTGGTCAAGGTAGTTTTTGATGAAGCTGAAGTCCAATCAACTTGAAACTTAATACACTTGTTGCTTATAATATGATCTTTTTAATTTTAAAGTCAAATTAGACTTTTGACCCAAATTTCACGGTCCACTGAACATAGAAAATGAAAGTGGGAGTTTCAGGTTAAAGTTTTTGGTCAAGGTAGTTTTTGATGAAGCTGAAGTCCAATCAACTTGAAACTTAGTACACTTGTTGCTTATGATATGATCTTTCTAATTTTAAAGTCAAATTAGACTTTTGACCCCAATTTCACGGTCCACTGAACATAGAAAATGAAAGGGTGAGTTTCAGGTTAAAGTTTTTGGTCAAGGAAGTTTTTGATGAAGCTGAATTCCAATCAACTTGAAACTTAGTACACTTGTTGCTTATGATATGATATTTCTAATTTTAATGCCAAATTAGACTTTTGACCCCAATTTCAAGGTTCACTATACATAGAAAATGAAAGTGGGAGTTTCAGGTTAAAGTTTTTGGTCAAGGTAGTTTTTGATGAAATTGAAGTCCAATCAACTTGAAACTTATTACATATTTCCCTATAATATAATCTTTCTAATTTTAATGCCAAATTGGATTATTACCCAATTTTTACAGTCCATGGAACATGGAAAAGGATAGTGCAAGTGGGGCATCCGTGTACTTTGGACACATTCTTGTTTTATACTAGTATTCAAGGAAAAACATAGATAAAGTGGTATAAATGTCAATGAAACAGCGATATGAAAAGACAAAACGAAGTAAGTTGAATTTGCAAACAAATATTCATTCTTTACTGTCTTTTTTAGTAAAATAAATATGGTTTTGTGGTTTCATTCTTAAAGACGGCATACAATAATAACACACGCATGTAAAGATATTAACCACACACATGAAAAAAAATCTTAATAAAACAAAAAGCATATAAGACCATACTTTAAACAATATTATGAATACCAGCTAAATAATTTCGCCATTTTCTTAAACGTATAATATACTTCAGCTCTTGCACATACATGGAGAACGCATACCAACTTAATATTGAATTATGGGAAATTACTTAATAAAATAAAAAACCCTATAAGGCCGAACTTATTAGACGGGCATAAATTTGCGCATTGCGAAACAAATTGGAAAAAAATTAAACTTTTACACAGATTTCAGAACTTATAACGGACACAGATTTACTAATGACGTCGCGATTGAAAATCGGACACAGATTTGAGGCCGAATCATTTTTTACGGACATAGATTAGCGATTGACGTCACGATGGGGCATAGATTTGAAAAATGGACACAGATTTGAAGTCGTACACAGATCTGAGGTTTACATGTATAAATAAGAAAAGGGTTTATTTTCTTTTTGCAGTAATCATTATGAAAGCTGGGCATTTTTACGAGATCAAGAAAGAAACAGTATGTTACCTAACATGGCTGCTGGTGAGTGGGAATAAGGCTGTGTACATGCCTTCTTTTATATAACATTTAAGTATCGTACATGACATCTTATATTACAGGGCACATTCATGCCACACTGTAAGTTAATTCTGATGACTTGTGATGATGAGGATCTAAAGGAAAAACAAAGAGGAATCCGTTCATGAAACAAAATCAACAAAAATAACAAAAAAAACTAAAAACACAAGAAGCAAAGGAACAGCACTTTTAGTGCTGTTCTTCATCTCAATGTTAGTATGTAATTTTTATTTTGAAAAAAACCAAAAAGAAAGTTTTATAAAATAGTCATAATTCTACGGGTTGCTATAGCTCAGAATGTCTTAAATATATAAAAATAAGAAGATGTTGTATGATTTCCTATTAGACAACTCTTCAAAAGAGACAAATGGCACATAATAAATACTCTATATAAAAGTGTTACTTTTTTAGGGCTTGGATCAATACTGTTTGCCATTAATGTGGATAACTCAGATTTAAATACAGTGAGACGTCCAACGACAGCTGTCAATATACCCAATACTGCCAAGCTGGTTGGTCGATTGGAAGAGGAGCCCCGCCCAGTTATAGCTGGAGAGGAGAGTCCTCCTGCATCAGGATCTTATGGTCTGTTTACATTATCAGGTGTATTCAAGTTTGAAAATATGAAGAAACAAAATATATTCAATTTAATTTTGATAACAATGACTCATGCGCCTTTGAAACATATGAATTGCTGAATATTTTGTTTTCCATTCTTTTACTTTAGTTTGCTTCAACCTAAGGTATTAAAACTTATATATACACAATGCTTTACTACTAAACACAGATCAATTTTGATATTTCACGGTGTCACTTAACCATCCATGAGTTATGCCCCTTTGTAAGCCAAAAAATTTCTGATTTTTTTGTTTTCCATTCTATTACTTTAGTTTGCCTCAACCAAAGATAATAAAACTTGTAAAAAATGCTTATAATCACAAAAAAGTCTGAACTAGCCTATTTAAAAGCAGTGGCATCTGTGACCCATATACACATTCTCCATTTATTTAGAATTACAATTTAAGAAACTGAAGTAATGTTCATAATGACAAAAATTTTCAATGCTATAGATTCAAAGAAGAAAGAAAAAAAGAAAAAGAAGAAAAATACTCACATTGTTAGTTTTGATGATGGGACTTCACAAACTTTATTTCATCATGTGAATTCATCAGATCAGTATTCCAGTCAGCAGACGGAACAGATACCTGATATATCTATATCTGATACTTCACCTGTGGAGAATATTCTCAGGAGGGAATATTCCTTAAACAGAGAGCCAAGTATTGTTTCCAATACATCTCTGGACCAAGCTTCTGTTAGTTCGGCAGATTTTGATGTCAGGTAACTCATAGATAAGAAGATATGTTGTCAAAAAAAAAAGTAAGCCTTGTAAACAATGCTGTCAGAATGAATATGCTTGAATTTAATTAAATGAATAAAAAAAAATATTTTTAAATCCGATTTTTAAATAGTGATCATTTTTTATTTCACACTTTTTTCTCATACATTTAAATCTAAAAATCCGGATATTTTTATATATAAAAGGACCTGCTGATAAAAAAAATAATAATAAATAATGTCAACGTGCAATTGATAATCATGAGACAAAGAAAGATATACAACACAATGGCCGAAAGAAAGAAAAAAAAAGTGCAATAATCCAATAATGCCCAATAAAATATGAAGATTTAACTATATGAACCAATATAAAACTTTGTGGGAATATGAGTATGAATACTGTTCCATAAGTAGTCCCACAATATCTACACATGACAATTCTTTTTACGCCTATACACTTTTTGTGTTATATTGATATTTTATTGATTTCAGTGAGAGTACAATGAGACCAGTAGATTTTTCTGGTGATCCAATAGATTTTGGTATTTCTTCCTTTAGAGCTGAATCAAACAGTATACTAGGATCATCTGGTAAGTACTTAAACTTGAGCAATTGTCAAGTACATAATTAAGGAAGTAATACACACTTTTTTCTGTGAAAAATCACTTCAAAAATTTTGTCCATATGTAACAGAGTTAAAATTTTTATTTAAGGGAGCTAATGCCCTGAATATTTTTTTTGCTATTAAAAACTGATTAATTTTGACTTTTATTTTACACATTATTGATTTATATTTTGTTTTGAACAACCTGTCAGATCACAAAACTTTATTAGGAGTTTAACCCTTTCTAGCCCTCACAGTGATTTTATTTCAGGATTCTGTAATTTACTTGATGCAGTTAAGTAAGAAAAAATCAAACATATTAATGAGGATTTATATTCACCATATTTTCTACTTGCGAAAGTCACAAAAATTAATCACTAAAAAAAATTAATTTACAGTGGTTACTTTCTTTTATTACTAGCTGAAAAAAGAATCTGCTTAAAAATTCCATTGGCAATAATCAACAAATCATTGATTAAATTGCAAAAATATTGTCCTATGAATAAAGAGGAAGGTAGATGTTTAACAAGCAAAAATATTGTCCTTTCATTTTTGTCCTTTAAATGAAAGCAGGGTAGATGGTTGATCTCTTCTGCAAGACGAACTTTTGTTATTTGATTGAGATTTTGTTTTTGATGGTGAAACAATAAAGAATATCTGTCGTTTAAACAACATAATCTATTTATAGCATTTAAATATATGCCTTGTACCTTTCAGTTTCCTTATGGTTTCTGATTATACATTGTACATTTTACTTGTTTCAGTTTCCTCAAAGCATCTAGTTGTACACCTTCATACCGTTCAGTTTCCTCATTGCTTTTAAGTATACATCATTGTACAATTCAGTTGTTTCAGTTTCCTGATAGTAACTTATTAAACATCTTTGGACATTTCAGTCGTTTCAGTTTCCTCTAAGCATTTTATTATACGCCTTTGTATGTTTTAGTTTTCTCATGGATTTTAATTATACATTGTTCATTTCAGTCAATTCAGTCATTTCAGTTTCCGCATCATAGGATCTTTGTACCTTTTAGTTTTAACATGGTCATGGATTCTATTTATACATCTTTGTACATTTTCGTGTTTCAGATTCCTCATAGCATCTTATTGTTAACCTTTGTCCATTTCAGTTTCGTCTTCGGAACATGGCGGTATTGATGTACAGTCAGCTGCATTTGCTTTAGATATGGTACAGAGAGGAATGGATAATAGGTTAGATTTCAGTCTGAGAACCTTTGTCTATTATTAGATCTTGATTGGCTTTGCCACTGTCAAACATTTTTATATAGCTGTTTCTGTAATCTTAGGAATTTAATGTCTTAAATACAAGCATCACAGTGAATGTCTTAATAATAAAATTTTACAGAAATTATTCTCATAAATTTCACATTATTATTGGTTGTTAAGAGTTCAAAGCCGATAGCATTATTGCAGACATCTATTCATTTTAATTATTTTTGTCAGATTGTCAATTTTAAGCTCAAGTAATTTTTTTGTTTCATCTCATCTCAAACTTTGTACCTTTTTCATCACTTTGTGTCTGAAATCCATCTTACTTAACTTTTACAAAATCTTCTCTCTGAAACTATTGGGTCAAATTTAACCAGAATTCTTTTAAAAAAAAAGGGGTACATCATATTTTCTGCTTCAGAACAATTTTGTTATTTTTATGTTTTCTATAGTTATAGAACAGCAGGAGATGGAGGGAATGATAAAGAAAATATAAGAAAAGATGCCATGTCAACAAGTATGTATGTCTGTTCTTACTGGTATGTTCCAGATATTATAAGATTATTCGAGATGACTTGTAAAACAAAGATTTATTGGCAGTATTGGCCACAGCTTTTTTATTAATAAACTTAAATTTAAATATTTACACACATATAGATTCATAGATAATTCATTTTTTGTATATATCATTTTTTGGTTACGTCTGGCAACCTACAGATAACTAGATATATATATATATAGATAGATAGATGTATGATCCTGGGATACAGTGATCAACTAACTAGCTGTTGGATCCTGGGATACAGTGATCCACAAAATGTACTTTATCACTAAAATATAGACAAACTGTAACTGTAGTTAATCACAGGTCACGCAGCAAAGTTGCCAAACACTTTTTTTTTTAACTTTTTAACCATCAAATGTTTCTATAAATCCAACATCTAACTGACTTCTACAATTATTGACATCAAATAGTAAATCATCAATGGAGAAGAAGTTTTTGCATACTGGAACTCTAACTACTAGTAAATACATGTACCTGAAAATATAAAGAACAAAAGAACAGTACCCAAAATACATGGTTTAACTATAAATAGGGGATGGAGGGCGGGTATTTTCAAAATACTTCTCTCTGTAATTATACACGTCTGCTCTCTTGCAGGTCAAAAGTTCAAAAGAACATAAATGTCAGATTGACGTCACAACTATATATCTTAACGACTATATATGAATTTATAAAAGAAAGCACTGCAACGGACGAGATTAAAACTTTTCACTAGAATAACCGAATTTATGTATATTACATAAATTCTATAATTGATGGTTCTTCAAACTAGTTTCTTATCTACAATCTAATTGAAAGGCCATGGTCCTGAGATGAGATGAAGCAAAGAAACATACATCCTTGAGGTTTAAAAACCATTGAAAATCAACTATCGTACTATTGCAAGAAAATGTCAATGATATACACTTTAATATTAATCATACATTCACTTTCTACTAGACTTAGGAAAAGCCATATCAATCAAATAAACTGATTAAATATTATCATACAGCAAATTAATGAACATGTGAGAAAAAAAGCAATAAAGTTATTTTTGAAAAGTTTTGCTAATCTGCTTTATCTTTGTTAAATGCATATATCTTTTAATTTAAAAGAGAATGACAACTATATTTTCTCTCATTAAACATTGACCAATGCCGGTTGCCAATTAAAACCTGATTTTCGATGTAAAAATCGGTTAATGATATGGTGATGTATGGCAGGCAGGTGGTTGGGCAATCAGGCATTTGCCAAACAGTGTCTGTTCATTTACATGAAAATGCTTTGAATTTTTTTTTTGAAGATATGTTGTTTCCTGTGACTAAATGAAGGTTAAGTTCAATTTTCCCAATTTTAGCTTTTCTCGTTGTTCAGTTATATCCCTTTCCAATAGAAGTTTCTCTGACAACCTCTGACAACTTTTGAGTGAGATAAAAGAAAAATCTCCTTCTTTATTGTTATCTTTCCATTTCTTATAGTAGCTTATTGTTGAAGAATTAATAAAAAAAAAGTAAATGCTGAAAAGAAGTTAGATGAAAACAAAATCTTAAGTTTCGAAATAAAAGGAAAAATCAGAGTTGAACATTATGTTATTTTTCTTTGTAGATGAATTAAAACAAGCGGTTGTAGCCATGATGGTTAGAAAGGATGAAGTAGAAGAGCAAAACAGGTCATTATTGTAAAAACTTACCTAGTGTACACATTTAATTTGCAACAGGTCAAATTCATTTTGATTTTATGACATTTATCAGGTATTTTGCTAGCGCTCGTCATTTTCGTATTTTACGAAAGGGTTTTCTCATTGACGAAAGTATTTCAAATCAATTTCGTCACTTTAATTTTGAAAGTGTAAAAAAAAAATTCGCAATAAAAACTATAAATCTACCTGCCTTGACAAGTTTATGACCTCCAGGTAATTAACATTTTCAACAGGTGTTACAAGTTGTGATTACAACTAATCCGCTTATCGCCATCGGATGGGTCACTAATCCGTTAATTATTAATAAACCCCATAATTGAATGACCATCAAAATTATTTACCCAGGAAGATCAGTCAGTCGGCATTTCAACAACAAGGAGTATAGTTTCGTCATTTAATAAAAAATGTAACAACCCGGACAGTTTGCATTTGAATTTCAATATTTCTGAAACGATCACAATCTGAAGTTCGTTTGTCGTAGATTCGTCATTTTCATCAAAAACTTTCGGCAATTTCCATTTAAAATAAAGAACTTTAATGTGTTTATTCAAAACTTTCACAGTTAAACAGGTGTTTCCTGTATTGTGTTCTACTCATGCGTGAAAGTATTCCTTTGACTATTTATAGACATTAAAAACGTAAAATACGAAATCATTTAGAATCAATTTAACTTAATAAATTAATAAATATCTCTTACTAAAGGAATTTAAATCGAAAAATGATAATTTTCTGATGAATCCGGACTGGTTTTGAATTTATTATCCATGTGTCACTTCCCGTTTTCGTTTCATTTTAAAACTGAAAGTAGTAAACGTGATCTATTGTTGATTTGTTTACAACCTCTTTTCAGTCATTATAATAGTTCCAAAAAGGATTTTACACATTTCCAACTTGATAGAAATGATTTCAAATATTGATTTAGACCTTTTATAAGGATAATGATTATGGAGTGAAATAACCATTGCAAGTTAGTTTCTGCTGTGATTCCTTGTTTAAAAAAATAGAATCCAACTTTTATTGATCAGGAATGACCCCTGGAACAAACTGAAGAGAAATTGTGAACTAAATTTCTGGATTCCATGTCAGAATCTTTCATAATAATGACCAATACAGTCAAATCATACAATAACTGCCAATCATGCTGGTGCCTCAATCCCTTAAAATCTGACAAAGTCAAAAGATGAAGCTAGTAATATATATCATTGGTCCCTTGCTTTTACACAAAATAAGGTTGTTTTTAATAGCGCGCAAAATGACTAAAGCCCTCAAAATCCTAGCTTAAACTCTGCATTTATTCCAAAAAATTAGTAGCCATGAAAAGAAAATTGCAGAAAAAAACAAAGTAAAATGTACCTTTTCATTTATGCAACTTCTGTTTTATAAATTGCCATTTATACTGATTATAGCCATTTGTTTGACATGCGATGATTCATTAATTGTATTTCATATGTATTAAACCTATCTTTTTAATATTTTTGTCTAATATATTCTTTTGTATGAAATTTTATCTTTAGGAATTTACAGATGATGTTAGAACAAGAAATGGAAACATCTTCCACGCTGAGAGCAGAGATAGAAGACATGAAAGTGCAGTCTTCTTCCAAGCAAGAAAAGGAAACTACTAAATACCAGTCACTTCAAAAGTAAGTCTTCTTCCAAGCAAGAAAAGGAAACTACTAAATACCAGTCACTTCAAAAGTAAGTCTTCTTCCAAGCAAGAAAAGGAAACTACTAAATACCAGTCACTTCAAAAGTAAGTCTTCTTCCAAGCAAGAAAAGGAAACTACTAAATACCAGTCACTTCAAAAGTAAGTTTAATGTATTAATAAGAAAAAAAATGTTTATGAATTTGTTGTGTCTGATATTCTTTTCTGGATACACCTTCATCAAGGATGGAAAAACCCTAAAATACTGGAACCAAGATGTGAAAACGTGAAGAGCTACATGTATATGAGCTAAAGGGTTAAAAAAATCATATTTTATTCAGTATAATACAACAAAGAAACTTTGAAAAGAGTATGGAAATAGAAGAGGGAATAGATATCTGTGAACTCAAAGTCTTACTGTAGTTTAACAAATTATTAAATCACTTATTTATATGTATACATATTGTTAAAGACTGTACTTTGACCTCTAATGGTTTACTTTTACAAATTGTGACTCGGATGGAAAGTTGTCTCATTGGCATCCATACCACATCTTCTTATATCTACGTTTCCCATGTAATTACAAACTGGTGCTTTCAAGTCAATTAATAAAGATTGTATAGGACAACTTACGACCTTTTTCACCTCATAAAATTAATAGAATATGTTTAGAAGTTGTTCTCTTTTAAAAATCTGAACTTTCAAAATTAAATCTTGTTGAAATATTGTTGGAATTGGAAAGATTAATTATGATTGTATTTCAGAGAAAATGAATTGCTGAAAAATCAGTTAAGACGTTATGTGAATGCTGTACAGATGTTGAGAGCTGAAGGATCACAGGATGAAAGCTGTAAGGACACTTTGTATTATAATTACTGTTAAAATTGTAGCATCAAAAAGTTTTGTGATTTGCATTTTTCAAGCTTTTTTACAAGCATCATTATAATTGCATTTGTACCTGCTAAAATTCAATCATTCATTTTAAAGCTATCTTCACTCTTAACCATAACACAGGTACAGCAGCCCAGGCTTGTAAATTGCTTTTAGGCCTATAAAAATCTTCTGTACAGGCCAACGGAACTTAACTAACATACTCCAAAAAGTGAGCTCCTGGCCTGTAGATTCAAAGTTTCATCGTGAAGATTGTTATATAGTTCAAATAAAACTGTTGAAATTATTCCTAAATAACATTTAATAAATTATGGAAGTACTGAAATATACATGTTTTGCACCAACAAATATAGCGTCGCAGGGCTTCCAAAATGTTGTATATGACTTTTTTGGCTAAAAATACTTTTTGGCACAAATGGTCTTGGCGGGAGGAAATCTTTGATATTACAAAATAGCATAAAGTTAGACCAATCAAAACATTTGAAATAAGACATATTACAAAATTGCCAATGTCAGTTGTTTGTAAAGTTTGCTTCCAAAATGTTGTATGAAAACTTAAAAATCGTATAATGGTTTTGGGAATAAATTATTAATTGTACATTTCTTTATTCCTGTGAAAATAATTTAGGTTCACAGAGAATCCAGAAATGTCAAAGTTTTTATTTCATTGCTATTTACCAAAATTTTCAACTTCACATACAACATTTTGGAAGCATGCATTTTGTCCAAATTTTCAAAGCCTGTTTGTGAGATATTTTTTTCTTGACAAAATTGTAATTTACAACATTTTGGAAGCCCAGCGACGATAGGCTTCAGAAGATATATGACTTATTTTAAGTCAGATACTGTAAATTCAGTAATTATTGCAAGTTTTTATGAATGTGAATTAGTACTTTTGAAAATTTAATAACTAGTATCTATAGCAATCGATGTATATATTTCAGTACAGTTAGGAGTTCCTGTAGAGGAACCACAGCCCAATATACCTCCTGCTAAATCTAATATAGATTACAGCCATGAAGCTTCTGAATATGAACAGAAACTCATACAGGTAAGATGTAATTTCTCAAATACAAAAAATGATTAAGTCATCTTTATTACATATCTTGCAGAAATGTTTATACATGTATTTGCATAATAAGTTGTTTCAATGAGTGTTATATTTGTTGAGTGCTTAATATACAGAAGCAAATATTTCATAGATATAAGATGATGTGGTATGAATGCCAATGAGACAACTTTCCATCCAAGTCACAATTTTAAAAGTAAACCATGATAGGTCAAACTATGGTCATCAACACGGAGCCTTGGCTCTCACTGAACAGCAAGCTATACAGGGCCCAAAGATGACTAGTGTAAAACCATTCAAACAGGAAAACCAGTGGTCTAATGGGAAATACTTATGAACCACACAAACGACAACCACTGAATATTAGGTTCCTATCATGCCTATCTAAGTCAACACATTAACATACAAAATGGCACCTGTATCTACCTTGTGTTGGATTTCAATTCACATAAGCCCTACCATTCAGAATTTCAAATCTCGTCTAAGTTAGAAATGTTTAAAATTTCAATAGTAGGAGTCCATGTGTTTCAAGTCTGTCTGTCCGTCTGTCTGTCCGTCCGTCCGTCCGTCCTTTCCGTCCGTCCTTTCCTCTGATTGCTATTTGATTAAATTTTTTTTTAAATAAGTTAACCCAAATTTTGAGATTGACTGAGATTGAAATGTGATAACATGTTTGTGAGGGACATGGTGTCAAAAATTCACCTGAAATGCAATAGGAAAAAACATATTAAGGATTGTGGAAAGGTCACTACAAAGTGCAATGCATTAAGTGTGCATGGGTTTATTAAATGTTATTTTTCTGTTTATAGGTTGCTGAAATGCATGGAGAATTGATGGAATTTAATGAGATGTTACACAGACAACTGAATCACAAAGAAGCATATATACGGAGGTTACAGCAGGAGTTGATTGATCTGAGAGGCCCGGTAATTGTACTTTAATAGGGAATAATGATTATAAGGAAGACAAAAATGTACTAAATTAACATTAGACATTTTTAAGGGCAAATTAATCTAATGCATAGTTACCACAGGTGTTGGACTTCAGTTTTGTTTAGTACATAAGAACTAGAAAATGCTAAATGCATTTTTATTTCTGCCTTGAAGAATAAATAAAAGAAAGACAGGACATAAACATTTTCTATAGCAACTTTGCTTGATGGAGTTGTTCTCTTAAGGGGCATTAGTTATGAGATATAAGAAAAAATCAGATGTGATTTTTTTTTTTCAATCATTAATAGAAGTGAAAAAGTTTAAGAAAAATTCGCTTTTTGCAGCCAATTTGGTTCATTTTGTCAAAATAAGCTAGAAAAACAAAAATGATGAATTATTCACTTGCAAATGAATAATTTGACCTCATTTCAAGCAATCTGTAGACTTATACCGGTGGCTCAGAGCATTGCCTTCACGTCAATCGTTTTATTCTAAACATTAAGGAACATCTCAGATTCTTATGATTGTCTTGCTTTAAAAGGTAAAAACAAACAACGGGATTGAACTTAAACAACTTTCTATAATGTTCTTTTCATAATCTTCATGTTTGATATACCCCTTTACTTATATGCGTGTTTTTAACAACACGAAAAATCAGAATTAAGCAGTATTTATATTTAGTGTTTTTATAAATTTAGAAACACCTAAGAGGGAAGTCCCCAGTTTTGATAAAAATGCGAGAGTTCTCTGAATTCCGATAAATCTATTTCTGTCATATAAGAACTGAAGTGGAGTTTTTTTTTATATGTCACAGTTATGAAACTGATATTTGATATTGTACTTTCATAAAGAAATAGAGAACTATCTAGGTCGTCTTGCTCCAGGGTTTGTTTAGGTAATTATGCGCATGCGTATAGCTTTCTGGACTTCGAGGGGTATTAGCTATATAAAGATATAATGGTTGCTCTGGATTCCCCACTCAATTGAATAATTTAAACTCATGGAATCCTTTCTTTGTATGTCTGCTATTGAGGGTTATTGTTGTTGCATAGTTTTAAATCATATGTATCATTTAAATTAAAATAAATGTATTCCACATCATTAAGGTATGAACTACAACACCCCTTCAGGCGAAATGGAGTCTTCCATATTATCATTTCGAGTTTGTCTCCCTTCCGGAA
This sequence comes from Mytilus galloprovincialis, assembly GCF_965363235.1. Taxonomy (NCBI): domain Eukaryota; kingdom Metazoa; phylum Mollusca; class Bivalvia; order Mytilida; family Mytilidae; genus Mytilus; species Mytilus galloprovincialis. Next base: position 1,350,677 of record NC_134846.1, on the reverse strand, counting down.
GTAACTTCCGTCAATTCTGAATGTAAATACACTGCGAGAATTAACTCGTTCTGTCAATAAACATCGTATTATATTAAAAACGATCGCAACTTAAACCTAGGAATATGTACGGAAAGGAGTCATGACAACTGACCCAAAGGAAATTAAACATTTAAAGAGTTAGGAATGGGATTCCTCCTAGAATTAACGTAGGAAAATGGGTGATAATTAAGATACGAAGTGAAATACCTTCTCTCACTCTGAGTCTCAATGACTGCTGTGGAAAGTAAACTTGGAATTTATAGAACAAAAATAAAACACAATAGGCCTAAGTACATTGTTTATACACTTTTATCCGGGATTGGCTATTTTGTAACTATTCATATTACGTAAATTACACTTTACATGTGCAGTTGAATTAGTTTTGAAAATATAAATATTATCTAGCCACATGTATACATGTGTCAATAAAAACAATGGCAATCGTATCCCGCAGAGCATTCTGCTCTTTGATTCTTTATCATGTGACCTTCAATTAAACCCCTTAACTGGACATGGGTTGTGCATGTATTCAGCTATTAAAAAGAAAAGAATGTCAACATTAAGTGAAACAAAAATATGAACATGAATAAACATGAATTTGACAGCTAATGTCCCTTTAAAGTTTGATTAAATTTACACACCTTATATGCAAAATGCTTGATTACTTTATACTTTCAGTTACCTAGAGATCTACATATGCATGGTGATCAGATCTCTGGTAATTCAGATAGGTATGTGTATATGCTGCTAGTTTAAAAAAAATAGAATAAATAAGTATTGAAATATACAGTTCATCCATCCAATTTAGCCTGTTAGATACTTAAGAGACAACACCCAGAAAAACAAGTACCGGTAACCTTTATTATATAAAAACCATATTACAAGTCTCTGTATGGTCATCACATCATCAACATTTCGTTACAAGTGTATGATGGCTACATGATAACTAATCACTTGATAAAATGATAAAGAGAAAATATAAAGGATTATCACAAAAACAAGTAAATTTATTTTACAGTTTATACTGTTTCTAGGATAGATGGATAAAATTACTTTTCAGTTAACGATAAACATGAAATACTCATTTAAAAATTCAGGTGCTGGAAATATTTGAAGCCATGAGATAGTCAAGAGTGCTTAAAGTGGGGCTAAACTCCAACACTCAATCAATCAATGGTAATATCTGTTGGGATTGAATTAGAACAATTAAGAGTAGTTTAATTTAAAGGAAAACTTTAACCATCAACAAAGACTAAAAAAAAAGAGGCTTAGAATGCTTTAATATTACACATACAATCATGCACATATCTACAATGATTTAATTTTTATTTTCAGCCATTCTGTGCAATCAAAATCTCTAATAAATATATGGATTCCATCAGCATTCATTAGAGGAGGCCCAAGGGATAATTATCATGTTTATCAGGTAATCAATACACATTATTTCATAATCCACATCCAGAAACTGTTAACTTAGATTTATATGTATCTTAAATTTAAAAAATGCATTGATATTGTAACACATTGATTACTGATTTATAATATCTATTTTTATGCCCCACCTACGATAGTAGAGGGGCATTATGTTTTCTGGTCTGTGCGTCCGTTCGTCCGTCCGTCCGTCCGTTCGTTCGTCCATCTGTCCTGCTTCAGGTTAAAGTTTTTGGTCAAGGTAGTTTTTGATGAAGTTGAAGTCCAATCAACTTGAAACTTAGTATACATGTTCCCTTTGATAAGATCATTCTAATTTTAATGCCAAATTAGAGAATTTATTCCAATTTCACGGTCCACTAAACATAGAAAATGATAGTGCGAGTGGGGCATCCGTGTACTGTGGACACATTCTTGTTAGATTTTGAATTTAGTTTTTTTTTTTTATCAAAATATCAAAAGTAGGACAGAAAAATTTAGAAGAAAGTGATTTCTACAGATTCTTTGATCTTTAAATAACTGCTTTCCAAGCATAAAAATGCAAATATAATATGAAATTTTACTTTGTTAAGCTATATATATCTACTATATATTATATCATTATTTTTCTAGGTTTATGTAAGAATTAAAGATGAAGAATGGAATGTGTATAAACGATACAGTGAATTTAGAGATCTACATCTTCATCTACGGAAGAAATATCCCATTGTTAATAAGTATGAATTTCCACCGAAGAAAACTATTGGGAAAAAGGTAAGTACAGATTGGGGATCAAATAAGCTAGTTACGACATTATGATTCTGGATCAAATAAGCTAGTTATGACATTATGATTCGGGATCAAATAAGCTGGGTTATGACATTATGATTCGGGATCAAATAAGCTAGTTATGACATTATGAAGGATTTCTGAGAATATGCTTGGATGGTAAAATGCTAGAATCTGCCTAAAATGTTTTACTGAAAAGTGCTATCAATTTATTAGAACAGTAATGTTGTCATCTAAAACACTAACTTGGCAAGCTCTTTAAGGGCCGAATTATCAAAATATTCTTGGCAAAAAAGAAATGTTTCTATTTCTTATATACTTTTTCAAAAGATTGTAGAATTTGAAAAGATGCAGGAGCTGTCAAATTCTTGCTCAACAATTTTACCCAAATTCTCATATTTGAATTTTCCATCGATATAATCTCTGAAAACTATTGACTGTCAAACAACTGGACATATACATAAATATAGTAAACTGCACCAACATGTGCAATCATATGATGCAGATTTTTCTAGGTCTGTTTTATTTCATGTTATAGATCTAAAATATATATATATATATTGTTTTATTTTATAAGAACTATTTTTTGTGAGCCTGATTAGTCATTAAAATGTTTATTTCTGGTGTCTTCTTTCACTTTTCAATAAAATAGAGAATGGAAACAGGTAATTTGTCTAAGATACAAGCTGACAAACAGGTCTTCAAACTAACATGTTTAATTTGTAGCTATAAAAACCCCTTAAGGTGGTACCCAACACCTTAACTAAAATAAATTTGGCTTGTTTAATTTTTATAAAATTTTGACAAAGTATTTACTTTGACCCTTTAACAATAATATAAAAATTTCAAAAAATTTGAACCAACCGTTTTATCAGAAAAATTACACTGGTTATATAGCAGTTTGACAAGCACTTATTTTGATCATCGAGAAGCTTAATATTCCCTAAATAACACAAGGTAATTAAAGCGTTTAGCTGATTTTACAGAGTTATCTCCCTGTAGTGTTAGGTACCACCTTAAATCATTATTGTGAGTAAAAAATGATGATGTGGAACTGATGACCTTAGTCATTCAATATGAATGTAACAAGCAATGTTGCATCTGAATCTGAGTTTAGTATTGACTCATAAACAATGGTGCATTATTTTTTTCATCAGCAAGTGTCATATCTGCTTTTAAATTTTACAGGATGCAAAAGTTGTTGAAGGAAGAAGGAAAATGTTTCAGTCTTATTTACGTAGTGTTGTGAATTACCTATCAGAAAATGATCCCGGTTTAGCAGACAGTATATGTAAAATCAAACTGTCAGTCTTTTTACCGTTCTTCAGGTAGGTATAAGAACATATTGTATATACCAAATGTGAAATTTAATGAGTTTATATAACTGAACTTATCTTTATTTTATTTTTTCAAACATCCTTTATAGCTCAAAATAAGATATGAGATATAAGAAGATGTGGTATGAGTGCCAATGAGACAACTCTCAATCCAAGTCACAATTTGTAAAAGAAAAATCATTATAGGTCAATGTATGGTCTTCAACACGAAGCCTTGGCTCACACCGAATTAAACCATTTAAATTACAAAAAGGTACTGTGAAAGTACTTTTATTTGTGGGGTACCAATTTTCGTGGTTTTCGTGGATGACTTTATCCACGAATTTAAGTGTCAAATGAAATAAAACAACCATCGTCCAAATCAAGACATTGAAAGATCGGTTGGTTTGACTATGATCTAGAGAATATATTGAATAACGCCAAATCTGAGAATACTTTAATAGCAGTCACAGAACTACAACCGCATGCATGCGTATACCCATTTATTTTTTAATAATCCTGTACAACTTTTGATTTTTGTCGAGCCTGCAACTTTTGTTGCAGAAAGCTCGACATAGGGATAGTGATCCTACGGCGGCGGCGGCGGTGTTAGCTAACTTCTTAAAAGCTTTATATTTTAGAAGGTGGAAGACCTGGATGCTTCATGCTTTGTATATAGATGCCTCATGTTACGAAGTTTCCGTCACTCACATGTCCAATGTCCTTGACCTCATTTTCATGGTTCAGTGACCACTTGAAAAAAAAGTTCAGATTTTTTGTAATGTTGAATTCTCTCTTATTATAAGTAATAGGATAACTATATTTGATATGTGCGTACCTTGAAAGGTCCTCACGTCTGTCAGACAGTTTTCACTTGACCGTGACCTCATTTCATGGATCAGTGAACAAGGTTAAGTTTTGGTGGTCAAGTCCATATCTCAGATACTACAAGCAATAGGGATAGTATATTCGGTGTATGGAAGGACTGTAAGGTGTACATGTCCAACTGGCAGGTGTCATCTGACCTTGACCTCATTTTCATGGTTCAGTGGTTATAGTTAAATTTTTATGTTTTGGTCTGTTTTTCTCATACTATATGCAATAGGTCTACTATATTTGTTGTATGGAATGATTGTAAGGTGTACCTATCTAGCGGGCAGATGTCATGTGACCTCATTTTCACGGTTCATTGCACAGTGTTAAGTTTTTGTGTTTTGGTCTATTTTTCTTAAACTATAAGTAATAGGTCAACTATATATGTTGTATAGAAGCATTGTTAGATGTACATGCCTGCCTGGCATGGTTCATCTGACCTTGAACTCATTTTTAAGGTTCATTGGTCTTTGTTTAGGTATCTTGGTTAATGTTAAGTTTATGTGACAGTTGTATTAAAGCTTAGCTTTATACTTAGGACTATCAACATAATATCAATGATTAGTATAGAAGGCAAGACATTTCAGCGTGTGCACTCTTGTTTTATTCTCATAAAAAATATTTTTGATCGATTAAAGTCAAATTTCCGGTATTGATACGCTAGTATGATAAAGTGTTCATTTTATATCCTCATAGTTCTCGTACATATATATGGGAAATAATAATTTCATGCTGGGCTTGATTTTGATAAGAATTATTTGACAATTCAAGCTACTTTTATAGCTTTTGTTTACGTTACTGTTTACTTTAGGTGACATGTTTATGTCCTAGTTAGCACCTTTGATGGTCTTCAATCTGTTGATCACTTTATCATGGGTTAATTAGTGTTATTACTACGATTTACACGGGTCAATGTTTACTTTGCAATTTCCTTCAATTCAGACTACTAAGTATTTGTTACCTTCGTTTCTAAAGGCATTAATTTTTCTTTTTTTTTTTTAGAAAACTAAAATCCCCGAATTTAAAAACCCATGAACATGTAAATATTGCTCAAACCACGAAAATTGATACCCACGAATTAAAGTACTTTCACAGTAGTTGACTTGTAGCTTTATTTGCAAATTTCTTTATATATTTTTCAATATGAATACAATACAACATGACGACAGTAACCCAGCAATATGAATAACTGAAATCATTTCCTTAACATTATCATTTTATACTTATTTCAGTGATAAGCCTATTGAAAAGGGAGATAAAAAGAAAATAAAGAAGACTGTGTCGTCTGCTTCACTACCAGGAAGTGTTCCTGAACCAATAAGGGAGACAATGCAAAATCAGTATGATGGATTATAGCGATATCATGACAGGTGGTCGAAACAAACTCATGCTTCAAATGTGATATTATTTTTTTTTTGTATTTTTGTAAATTTCCTTCTTCAGACACTGTTCACTGTTGCTTAATGCTCTTTTGTTTAAGAAAAAAACTTAGATGCATGCAAAGGAAAGGCAAAATAATATTTATGTACCATTATATATTTGTGACAGACTAATTATAGTCAGATCAGGATAGATTTTTTAAATTTTGATACAAAGAATGGACCTACTGCTCAAAAGCTTCTAATACTTTCATTCTATAAATTTGTGGCCAGTTTTCTGACGGAGAGGTGAAGTTTTCATATGGGGAGATTAAATTTCTAAATTTTTCCCTCTTTCATCATTATTTCATTTAATGCTGCATTTTTTTCAGGAAAAAACAGAAAATATATTGTTTTAACATTGAGTTTTGATTCATATATGAGATTGCCAAATCCACTGCTCATTTTGAACGATTGCCTTATACATGTAATATGCTTGATTGTAATTTTTACAAGCATTTTTATCAACGGCAAAAAGGAAGATTAATTAAAATGAAAAGCAGGTTGAAGAAATTACACATCAAAGAGAGGTCTTAAAAGTTGTTGCCTATGGCTATGAGATGACAATATATTTTATGAGGATGAGAAGGTTTATATCTCCTAGACTGGAATATATATGCTTATAATTTTAACACATTCTTTCATACTGTTTTGATTTGTAATTGTTCAAAGGTACATATTTATGAGGGGGGATAGGACCTTTATCGGGACTCCGGGATTGGGTGTTTTTAAGCTCGGGATTTCGGGATTGACCCTTTCGGGATCCGGGAATCCTTTTTTAGATTTCGGGATGTCAGGATTAACTTTATTTAAATTTGGGACCTCAGGATTTCGTTTTTTTAAGTTCAGGATTTTGGGATCAGGACCCCTCCTATCCCCCCTTATCTATGAAAAACATGGGTTTTACCTTGGCTTGTGCCTATTTGAAGATTAATCAAAGACAGGTGAAAAGATGATTAACAAAATCAACAAAACTGTTATTAAACAATTAAATAAAGAGAGTGTATTAAAAGAGGAAATTTTTTATGGAAACTGGGCCAGTATTATGATTTAATAATATTTAAAAAAAAATGTTGTTTTGCATTTTTTGCACCATGCCAAATAATATAATTTTTAAAAGTTTGTTAACAAGAAAAACAATTACTATACAGAAAATGAACAATTTCATTTATACCACTTGAATGCAAGTTATCAACCTTAAATAGCACAGGCTTTGGACCTTAATTATGATAAACCTTAAAAAGGTTCCTTTTACAACTTTCTATCAATAAGTATTATAAATAAAGGTAGAAAGGTAGAATGGATTTTTTTTTTTTAATTTTTGTCATGATATTGTTGACTTACCTCCCTTTGTCCATGTTTTTTTTAACTTGATTTTACCATGTAAAGTTGATATACTTGCCAATTGTTCTTTTTGTCAAAATATTGTAAAAATGTATTAGTCTGTATATCAATGTATATATAACTTTAATGACAATTTGAAATTTGCAATAGTGTGTATTTACATTTTAATTCAGGTGATCTTTGATTTAAATTTCTACTTTTTTTTTAATGTAAAGAAATACCAAATGTAATATTCAAAGCATTGCTTTTGATTACTGTAGGACTTAATTGGGCTCTGGATTTTTATTTGGTAGGGTAATTCCATTAAATACCAGTGATAAGGAGAGTGGGTTTATCAATAAAAGACACTTTTGTTTAATTTCCTCAATAAAACATAAAATCTATAGCACTTCATATGACACAGTATGTGTATTTCTTTAATTCTAAGCAGGTTATAATTTTCACAACTGGTTGTGTATAATTTGATAAGTTTTATCAATTATGATATTAATTTCCTCTGGTTTTGTCAATGTGATATGAGAAAAGTCTACAATGATACAAAGAGGGAACACAATATTTTTACATTTCCTGCTAGCTTACATATCAACCTTAAGATAAGAGAAACATATTTGTTCACTGTTTCTTATTTGATGCAATATTTCTCCACTAATATATATGAATTGTAAATATCAAATATTCATGACCTCTTGCCTTTAAAATTTAACAAATTATTATGTCTTCAAATGGAGACTTGTTTTATCTAAAGGTGCTGGTAATGTCTTTGTATGTTTGCTTTTCTTACCTTAGAATAGATGGCAGTGTTTAAAAGTGAACAAAAATGGTAAAAAAAATTTAAGATTATTTTTTTTTAAATGCATTGTACATTTATTTTTTAAACTCCTGAATATTGAATTCAATTTTTTTAATTTTTTAAGCAACATCTAAATTTTTAGAATTATTACTAAATTACTGTAAATTCAGAAATTATTACGTGCATTTATGATTGCAATTTTGTCATTTTAGACTGAAATACAATTTTTATCTTTGTAATATTGAAAAAAAATCATGTTTAATTCATATAAAAAATTTAACAAAATGCGAGTTTAAATTATTCCGATTATAAACAAGTCGCATTTTTCGCAATAATAAAAACATTGCATTAATTTCTGAATTTATGGTAATTAATTTCATAAGCCAAGCCAATTTGCTTAATGAAATACAAATGTGAACATGTGTTGTGATAAATAAAATAGACATGTCGACATATGTTTAAAGATTATATTAAGAGATTATGGGACCATGTGCAATATGGGGTTCAATATTGCTTTGCATAAGCAGTATATTTATAGTATAGCTTATATTGTTTATGTAAGTGCTGCAAATCTTTTATGTAATGTTCAAATAAAATATACATTTACATGTACCGGGTAATTGTTCAATAGTCAAACAATTTGCATTTTCAATTTCAAAGTAATATTACACCAGTTGTAAAAATACCATTGAAAGATAATTGTATGATTAAAAGATCAATGTAACTAGAAGGTCTTTTGTCTTTAATTGGTTTCTTCTGTTGATTCATTGATTATAGATTATCTTTGATTCATTGATTATAGATTATCTTTGATTCATTGGTTATAGATTATCTTTGATTCATTGATTATAGATTATCTTTGATTCATTGATTACAGATTATCTTTGATTCATTGATTACAGATTATCTTTGATTCATTGATTACAGATTATCTTTGATTCATTGCTTATAGATTATCTTTGATTCATTGATTATAGATTATCTTTGATTCATTGATTATAGATTATCTTTGATTCATTGATTATAGATTATCTTTGATTCATTGGTTATAGATTATCTTTGATTCATTGGTTATAGATTATCTTTGATTCATTGGTTAAAGATTATCTTTGATTCATTGATTATAGATTATCTTTGATTCATTGGTTATAGATTATCTTTGATTCATTGGTTAAAGATTATCTTTGATTCATTGATTATAGATTATCTTTGATTCATTGATTATAGATTATCTTTGATTCATTGGTTATAGATTATCTTTGATTCATTGGTTAAAGATTATCTTTGATTCATTGATTATAGATTATCTTTGATTCATTGGTTAAAGATTATCTTTGATTCATTGATTATAGATTATCTTTGATTCATTGATTATAGATTATCTTTGATTCATTGGTTATAGATTATCTTTGATTCATTGGTTAAAGATTATCTTTGATTCATTGGTTATAGATTATCTTTGATTCATTGGTTATAGATTATCTTTGATTCATTGATTATAGATTATCTTTGATTCATTGATTACAGATTATCTTTGATTCATTGATTATAGATTATCTTTGATTCATTGGTTATAGATTATCTTTGATTCATTGGTTAAAGATTATCTTTGATTCATTGATTATAGATTATCTTTGATTCATTGATTATAGATTATCTTTGATTCATTGGTTAAAGATTATCTTTGATTCATTGATTATAGATTATCTTTCATTCATTGGTTAAAGATTATCTTTGATTCATTGATTATAGATTATCTTTGATTCATTGATTATAGATTATCTTTGATTCATTGGTTAAAGATTATCTTTGATTCATTGATTATAGATTATCTTTGATTCATTGGTTAAAGATTATCTTTGATTCATTGATTATAGATTATCTTTGATTCATTGATTATAGATTATCTTTGATTCATTGGTTATAGATTATCTTTGATTCATTGGTTAAAGATTATCTTTGATTCATTGATTATAGATTATCTTTGATTCATTGATTACAGATTATCTTTGATTCATTGATTATAGATTATCTTTGATTCATTGGTTATAGATTATCTTTGATTCATTGATTATAGATTATCTTTGATTCATTGATTACAGATTATCTTTGATTCATTGATTACAGATTATCTTTCATTCATTGGTTAAAGATTATCTTTGATTCATTGGTTATAGATTATCTTTGATTCATTGATTATAGATTATCTTTGATTCATTGGTTAAAGATTATCTTTGATTCATTGATTACAGATTATCTTTGATTCATTGATTATAGATTATCTTTCATTCATTGGTTAAAGATTATCTTTGATTCATTGATTATAGATTATCTTTGATTCATTGGTTAAAGATTATCTTTGATTCATTGATTATAGATTATCTTTGATTCATTGATTATAGATTATCTTTGATTCATTGGTTAAAGATTATCTTTGATTCATTGGTTATAGATTATCTTTGATTCATTGGTTAAAGATTATCTTTGATTCATTGATTACAGATTATCTTTGATTCATTGATTACAGATTATCTTTGATTCATTGATTATAGATTATCTTTGATTCATTGATTACAGATTATCTTTGATTCATTGATTATAGATTATCTTTGATTCATTGGTTATAGATTATCTTTGATTCATTGGTTAAAGATTATCTTTGATTCATTGGTTAAAGATTATCTTTGATTCATTGATTATAGATTATCTTTGATTCATTGGTTAAAGATTATCTTTGATTCATTGATTATAGATTATCTTTCATTCATTGGTTAAAGATTATCTTTGATTCATTGATTATAGATTATCTTTGATTCATTGATTATAGATTATCTTTGATTCATTGGTTAAAGATTATCTTTGATTCATTGATTATAGATTATCTTTCATTCATTGGTTAAAGATTATCTTTGATTCATTGATTATAGATTATCTTTGATTCATTGATTACAGATTATCTTTGATTCATTGATTATAGATTATCTTTCATTCATTGGTTAAAGATTATCTTTGATTCATTGATTATAGATTATCTTTGATTCATTGGTTAAAGATTATCTTTGATTCATTGGTTAAAGATTATCTTTGATTCATTGATTATAGATTATCTTTCATTCATTGATTATAGATTATCTTTGATTCATTGATTATAGATTATCTTTGATTCATTGATTACAGATTATTCATTGATTACAGATTATCTTTGATTCATTGGTTAAAGATTATCTTTCATTCATTGGTTAAAGATTATCTTTGATTCATTGATTATAGATTATCTTTGATTCATTGATTATAGATTATCTTTCATTCATTGGTTAAAGATTATCTTTGATTCATTGATTATAGATTATCTTTGATTCATTGATTATAGATTATCTTTGATTCATTGGTTAAAGATTATCTTTGATTCATTGATTACAGATTATCTTTGATTCATTGATTATAGATTATCTTTCATTCATTGGTTAAAGATTATCTTTGATTCATTGATTATAGATTATCTTTGATTCATTGGTTAAAGATTATCTTTGATTCATTGATTATAGATTATCTTTGATTCATTGGTTAAAGATTATCTTTGATTCATTGGTTATAGATTATCTTTGATTCATTGGTTAAAGATTATCTTTGATTCATTGATTACAGATTATCTTTGATTCATTGATTACAGATTATCTTTGATTCATTGATTATAGATTATCTTTGATTCATTGATTATAGATTATCTTTGATTCATTGGTTAAAGATTATCTTTGATTCATTGATTATAGATTATCTTTGATTCATTGGTTATAGATTATCTTTGATTCATTGGTTAAAGATTATCTTTGATTCATTGATTATAGATTATCTTTGATTCATTGATTATAGATTATCTTTGATTCATTGATTATAGATTATCTTTGATTCATTGATTACAGATTATCTTTGATTCATTTTCTGTCTTTCATTTTATATATTTTTTGGCAAAGAGAAACAGCAAAACAACTCCTTTGTTGGAACACATTTGGTCCCTGCCTTTACAATGCAAGGAGCAAAAGCATTTTAAATTTTATAGACATCACATATTAGAATGAAGTCCATTATCACTGGAACTTGTATACATTTTTGTTAAGGGGCCAGCTGTAGCACACTTCCGGGTGCAGGATTTTCTCACTCTGTTGAAGACCTATTGATGGCCCTCAGTTGTTATCTGCTCTTTGGTCAGGTTGTTGTCTCTTTGACACATTCCCCATTTCCATTCTCAATTTTATCTTACATTTATGGCAAAAAGGGAATCACAAATCAACGCAGGCCCGTAGCCAGGAATTTCCAAGGGGGGGTTCGTTGGACTCATGAACTCGACTTTAACAGTCACAATTTGAACAAAACGTTGACTTTTAACAGTGCTTATTTGATTTCAAGGGGGAGTTCGTCCGAACCCCCCAGGCTACGGGTATGCAACGAGTTACAGAATTTGTATTCTTAACATCATCATATACATCAAGATTGCACAAACTTGGAGCCCAGGCTGGACTAACTAATAGTTGTCTTCAGTTACAAAAGAAGAATTGGAAACCAAGTGGTTATTTTTGAATTTACGGTACCTAATGCAAACTAAATGCATTTACAGAAAATTTGTCTTCAACCATTTGTGAAACACTTGTGATGACAACCGTAACAGTTACTGTAAACCAACTGACTTTCGCGACTTTCGCGAGGAGAAAAATAACGTGAATATAAATCTTCGCCAATAAGTAAATCGTTATTAATCTACATCAAGTAAATAAGAAAATCGCGAATTTTAAAAGGTGCGAAATGGACTAGAATTGGTAAAACACGAAATAAAGTATCCGTGAAAATAAGTTAATTTACAGTACCATTTGATATTTTATCATTAAGGTAGGACAGATAGCAACCTTGAATGTGTATAAAATACAGGACACTTGTGTGACCCTGCTCTTTTTGGTGTCGAAATTTAATCAAGTGGTCTAATTTGATGAGGTTTCATTTTCATATTTCATAGTATTTTCAATGTGTTGGTATAGTTCTCCACTAGATCAATCATTTAAATATCAATTCAGTACCATAGGGTTTTGTTTTGTTTGCATTTCACCCAAAAATAACATAAATGACACAACAGACCTCATAAACCAAAATACAGAAAAGGAAAGGAAAGCAATGTAAATCCTTTCCTAAAGGGAAGCTATATATATACCTTTGTTAATCTTTTAGTTTTTCCTAGTTTATACATCAATTTTTTCAAAGGAGTTTAGTGTTGGTGTGGTTCATACCCGTAGTAAGGGGGGGTTCGGATGACCCCCCCCCCCCTTGAAAACAAATAATGACTGTTAAAGTCAACGTTCTGTTCGAATTGTGACTGTTAAAGTCGAGTTTTTGAGACCAAATACCCCCCTTTGGAAATTCCTGGCTACGGGCCTGCACCATGTTGTACAATTCTTTAATTTTGGTAATTCTTGTTTAATATCCTTTTAATGTATCATTATATAGAATAGACACTTTTTTAGGTGTTGTTGGGTTGCTGTCTCACTTTATTTACATGTAACCCCATTCATATCCTTGACATAGATGTAAACATGTTTGGTTATCATGGAGAGTTGTCTCATTGACACTCATACCACATCTTTTATATCTATTGTCTGTATGAAGTTTAAGATTTAAAAAATATCTAGTTGATCCCAATTATATATGACGTTCAATTGGAGGAACTGTTATTTAGTACCCAGGAAAAAAATTCTAATGTATTTATCAAAATGAATGTAAACTGGTCCAAATGTAAGATAGAATTAGAGCTTAGGATACAATATGGACGCATGTTTTGTGTTGACTGCTGTTAGTTGCCATAAACTTCTTGTCTGATGTTTATTTGTTGTTTAGTTGCTTGTCATTAAAATACAGCCCACATCTCTTTGTATTCATATGACATACACACGAAAAAGTTCATCATAGTTTACTTTTTTTTTATTTCTTCACATATATCTAAAACAACATAGTAAATATTAATGTTAACAGAATCATAAATCATCTATGCACTGTAGAACTGGTTTTGAGGTTGAATTTTCTTTTCCGTTAGACACTTCATTGTCATTTGCCTCGGTTTTGTGCACAGAATTAAGTTGCCCATTTTCTAAATTGTTATATGCATGCTTCCACAACCCTGAGTTTGCTATGTCTTTACTAACAACTAGTAACAACTCCTTATCACCCTCATGTAGTTCAGACTGTAAATAGTCTAGTAATAAATTATCGTCACCGATGAGTTCTGGCGACTCTAATTTTGAGTCTAAATTGTAATAAGCATCTCCTATTTTTCTGAATGATATCCAATGTTTTCTCTTGAAAGGTAGATGAAAAAATCCCCATTTATAGTCCGAAGGTGTGTTCAGAATGAAGCCAAATATGTTATCTGGAGAAAGGCACCTGATATCCCTGAAAAATATTAAAAACAATAATATAATTTGACAATCATAACAAGAGCATGTACCATGCAAAAATCTCAATTCTTCCTTAAGTTCAGTAAGACATTAATAATATATAAGTTTGTTTCCTCTAAACCTGTATTTTATTCATTTTTTTTGTATTTTTTTATAGGTTGGGGGATAGGGTTTTCCTTTAAAGATAGTCTCATTGGGGGTTCTGTTCTCGGATCCCAATTAATTTACGTAAGCAATTCTCAGCAATTATCATTTTTTTCGTCTCGCTTGACAGAGTCAAAAAGTGTGACATAGGTATGCTGTTTCCGGTGTCGGCGGCGACGACGGCAGCTTCACAAAGTATTAGTTTGTGATTAGGTCTAGTTTATGGTGAACCACTAGTGCCGAGTCAAAAATATTTGGTATGAAGTTGTATAAGTATTGGCACATCTCATTACCATTGAGATTATTTGACCCCGCCCCCTCATTCATGGTCTATTGACTTCAAAATTTTTTGCTTAGTTTTAATGTATTAGTTTGTGATTAGGTCAGTTTATAGGGAACCACTAGAGGTAGGTCAATGATACTTGGTATGCAGTTGTATTAACATTGGCAGATCTCATTACCATGGAAATTTTTTTACCCTTCTCCTCAGTTATGGTTTATTGACTTTGAAATTTTGCTTAGTTTATATGTATTTGTTTGAGTTTAGGTTTGTTTAAAGAGAACTACTTATGATAAGTTAATGGTATTTGGAATGCAGTTGTATTAGCATTGGCACATCTCATTTCCATGGAGGTTGTTTAACCATGTACCTTCCGCCATGGTTCATTGACTTTGAATATTTGCTAAACTTACATGATAAAGTGTTGCTATTTTTTATTTCAACAATTGCATTATCAAAATTACAAAAAAGCGAGACACAGTCTGCGCCAAAAACTTTTACATCTACTAGTCCAGAATCTAAATATCAAAACTTGTCCCTTTATGACTATATAAAATTTTGAAAATTTTCACTAGTCCAAATCAATATTTACTAGTCTGGGGCATCGGACTGGTGGCTAACGGTGCAGACTGGAGACATATCTCTGTGATAACAGTTTATTTTGTAATTTCCCATGTCCAGCTAGACTTCGATTCCTGTTTTCACAGCACAATGATTTGACTTTCACGTGTCACGCTTACAAATATAGAAACATAGGATTAAAATTACTATCCGAAAACAAAAACTTAAAATCATAATACAATGTATGCATTATGATCAGTAAACTTACTTTCGTTTATCAAACCAAATAGTTTCACACTCTTTTGTTTGGACTGCTGCCATTAATACATTGACATCATAGTTTCCAAAGCCAAGTAAACTTCTGTGGGGATTTATAAAACATTCTGGAGACAAGCTACAAAAGAGAAGTTAGTATAAATAGACATTTAGGCACATCATCATCACTGGAATAATGTTGTTAAAAGGACTGCTAGCCTGGGTACATTTTTCTACTTGAAGCAATCATTTTCTGAGGAATTATTTTTTTTCACAGGTAAATACAAGACTTTGTTGACATTTTTATAATGTTTGACCTTGCAGCAATGATATGATAAAGAAGAAGACTTTATTCAAATTCAAATTCAAATATTTTATTGGACAAAGCACATATGATACATACAGTTAATTATTCTTCTAATGCAGTACATTGACACCATTAAAATGACTTTTACTTGATTATTTAATATAATAAGTTTTGAAAAGTAACTTCTTAATACATTCCATCTGAAATCAGAAATACCCAGAAAAAAATTAATTTATCATGAATATAGTAAATGAGTTAAAAGTTTCATATCGAGTGAGAATGGGATATAGCTTGATATCAACTCTCATTATTTAATTTATTGATAGTAATAATAAACTTGCCTTTGATATCAACCGGAGTTATCTAATTTTAATACAATAATAAACCTGCCTTCGGCAAGTTTTTTTATTACTATTTAAATCAAATAACTCGAGTTGAAATCAAGTGTTATACAATTTTCTCAAAATGTTGTATGGGCTTTGCTCATTGTTGAAGGTTGTACATTAATTTCTGTTTCATTTGGTCTTTTGTGGAGAGTTGTCTCATTGGCAATCATACCACATCTTCTATTTTTTATTTTCACATTTTTTGGGGAAAAAATTTAACATGATTCATCAAATTCTTAAGAGTACATTTTATTGTCATGCACCAAAAATTACAGTAAACGTGATATGGCAATGTTTTTACCGTTATTCGTCATGACCTTCATAAAGAGAACCCTATCATACTTAAGCGTGAGTTTGCACTTCGCTTTCCCAAATTCTGAATCCTATATACCCATATCGTCTTGGTACCTGTTTTGACGCGGACCAGAAATGACGCACCAATTTAGTTTTGGGTTTTATATTTCTAAACAAAAGATGTGACGTCATCGATAATTACTATTCATAACATGATGGTGAAGGTCATATGACTACAACATAGATGCCTCAAACTCTGTCCAGAAATGTTATTATTGCTTGAATTAGTAAAGATAATGCAATTTCTGCCATTTTATTAAGGTCAAAAACAGTCTACCCTTCCCAGAATGATTATCAGTCCTAAATCCACTTTGGCCGGCAAAAGTATGTATGCACATGCTGCCCCAGTTTGTGTTTTTCAAATCATATGACTGTCATGTGACATGGTTTTACATTTAAGCGGGAATCACTGTAGAACAAATGATCGTCGCTTATATAATTTTCTATTGTTTATCGATTTTTTTCATTCATTGTACGAAGTATACATTGATAAATGTTTTAATGTCAATGTTGTTTTATGAATGCAATTACTTCTTATTTTCAAGTATATGGAATATATATGTCACTTTGATAAATTTTGAACAATTTTATATAAAATTTGAAATAAAATATAGGTTACAATTAAATTAATGAAAAAAATTGTGTTGCTATCAACATGATCATAAAAGTGACTGTAAATGTCAAAATTTGTTATTAAAATTAAATTTGTTGAATAGTGTTAACTTTAAATTATCCGGATTGAAGCAATTTTTCGAACATCAGGTACACTGCAAGTGGTTTTACTGGTTTGTTTATAGTGCGTCATTACTGGTACCCATCATAAGTTGACAGTCCGTTTGTAATGTTAGCAAACATGATTTTTATTGCTTTTACTGTTTCAAAAATCAACTGTTTAATGATTGAAATACATTAACAAGTGATCAATCTTTCATTCTATTCCGTGTTTCTTTTTCTTTTAAATGGTAGATTAAATGCAGAGACAAACACAACGTTAGGTGCGTCATTACTGGTTCCTCGGGGATATAATTTATAGACAAAAGCTTCGTTAAATGATACTGAAACATAATCAACTACCATAAAAACTAGTCAAAAATAATAAGATGTCTTGGAATGCTTTTTTTAAATTTTGCTTTGACATAAGGCGTCAAAGAAAAAAGCCTTTCAAGACATCATAGACAAAGTTATTAATTTGGACTACATGACAACATGTAAATAATAATCAAAAGGGTTTTAAATGTTTTAAAATTTACTTTAAACAAATTTCATCCAAATCTTTTTTGCTGAATGCCCTTTTGTCTTGAAACAAATTGTTCAATGCGTGCAGAGCACATAGTTCTTTAACTTGTTTTTCGTGATAAAGATCAACTTTCGGTGGTTCCATATCATCCGGCGTCTGCATACAGCATCTAGACAAATTCGATGAAGAAATATGTCTTGTAATGCTACAGACGGATGTTCATAATTTGTGTTCAACTGTAGCTTTACATCTCGCTTTGACGTGTTATAGATTCCTATATCAAAGTCTTTCCATTTTCGTTTTTAAAGGTGTCAAAAATAGCAGGTAATAACCGGAACTGTGTAAAATGTGCAATACGTCATGTAATTGTGTGTATGCTAATTGCCTTTCAATCAAAACGGGGTTAACATATCTTCGACACGCCCATAAACGTTGAGATGGGCGGGGCTTTCATTCCAAAAGGTGAATCATTTCCGAAAGGAAATACATTCATCTACGCCTACTTTTCCCGCGATTTCACAGATCAAACTTATTACCGCGGAAAGATAATGTGTTACCATTCTCCACTATTAAAATATTACAGATACCACAGTTATTTATGAAACAATGTACCAAAAATTTCGTTGTTTAATGAGTGAGAAATCTCTGAAATATTGATTCGAAAATTACTTTTATTTGTTTCATAGTTACATTTTTTAAACAGGGTCTTTCGTAGCCCGTTATGGTGTATTACTAGTCTATTTGGTTATAAGTTTTTTTTACGATATTACACGGCACCGAAACGAAATAAGACCATAATACACAGCACTATTTATTAATGTTTTTCGATATAAGGTGCATCTTGTTATTTGCACTAGCTGCCCTCTGAATATATTAGTGTTGAGAAAACTGTACATTTAGGACAATTTGACAAGATGTCTATCGTGGAATTTAGACCTGCAGAAACTTTAACCATCCGATTAAGCCGACGGGACTCGGGTGTGTCATGGGGATTTCGTCTGCAGGGTGGCACGGATTTTAACATTCCACTGTCTGTACAGTCGGTAGGTAAACGTTGATAAAAATGAGAGTAAAGTGGACAATTAAAGAAAGTAAAGTTTAGGTTGAATATCCAGTGGGTTAATGGAAGATACAGTAGATCTATGAAGTTGTTTGGAGGCGAATTTTTTTTCGAATTCAGTTGTAACAATAACTTAAAAAGTTAATATTAATGAAAAAAGACTCATTTATATTCATTACATGAGTTCATATGTGAAATCATTATAAAATTTACAAGGAAAATACAAATATGTATTAAAAATAATGAAAACAGGCATCCAGCCAATAGAATAAGGGTATCACTTTCACTGACTCCCATATAAGGTCATGCATGTTACATACATACAGGTGTAGTTGTATTGTGAATGAAAACTGTATTATATTTGTAATGTCAAACATGTTTTGAATAAACAAATACTTGCTTGGATCATATTTACAATTTTGTAGTATAGATATTGCTATAGTGAGGGTGAAGAAGGGGGTTGGTATACATGTGTTAATAATAATCTAATTTAATAGTAATTAGTATTTATATTCTAGAAGCCTATTATTTTCTTTTCATTAATTACTCTAATTTGGGTGAATATCCTTTGGAGTAAACTGTCAAAAAATACATTATCAATGATATTTTGCCAGCTTCTTTTTGAGACAATTATCTATAAATTAAATAATGGTCAACCTTTTAATGATATATATATGGACAAGTTTGGGATTCATAATCTGGATCTAAAACCAATAAAGCTAATTCACTCAATTTATTCCGGCAGCACGTAGTACATGTATGTATCCCAATCCAATTTCATATTGAAGGGTTTACATGTTACTGCTTATAGTATTTAGAAAGCTATTATGTAATCAAAGGTTAATATATATCATAAAGCAGAAGTGATATCCTCTAAAGTTCGACAAAGGCCAGCATGATTTGGAACGTCTGTGACATGTAATACATTAATAATGATAATAAACATGTAACATATATACATATGAAAACATAATTTGTTTTTGAAAATGCCAGTGTATTGTTTTGGTTTTTATTTAATATCTGTCATGAAATCTGTTCAAATTTCTTTATATAAATTCAAATTAAAATTCGCTGTCACAGAGACTTTGAGTTAGTAAACATTTCCTATTATTTTACAGTTTAGTCATGTTAGTAGTAAAAATGAAGATTTTCTTTTAAAAAAAAAAGAAGAAAAAAAGATAAAAGCTATAGATCATGTTTTAAACTACTTTCTTTTATTTTTAAATGCTATTAAAATAAATCATTCCTCGATATATTATGACATATGTAGTAAGGCATTTAAAACAGTCTGTGTTCTGCCACCAACAGTTTATTTTGACCCTCGGACCTATCTTAAAGGATAATGTTAGATTCGTTTATAGAGATCTAAGTATTGTTCTACATATTTCTCTATTGAGCCAGTTAATGTATTAAATTCCTGATGATTATTGTCATGGAAAATATCTCTTAATTTGTCAACCATTGATTATTTTAAACATAAACAAGAGGAGAAAATATACAGACATTTTTGAAATTGTTGAGTTAGGGCTTGTTGTACAAGTATGAATTTTTTAAATATCTGCTCTTGTAAAGGGAAGTAATTTATACTTTACTGAATTGCAACTTCATGTAAGAGAGGGAATATTATATATATTAATTTTCATGAAAAGTTATGGTTGTATTTATTATTGAATGTATTTTAATTTTTTTCATCCAAATTAGATTTTTCATTAAAATGAGAGCAAGCAAAAAAATAAGATTATTTCTCCTGTTTAGGACTTACTGGCAAATCTTAATATTTGTAAAATAACATAAATTGCTCTGATTAATTTCTTGCTTTATATGAATTATTCTTGTTTTCATGGAGGAAAGTATTTCACAGTTCCAACAGATTTTGTACAGATTTATGCAACATACCAGTTATAACACTAACATTTGGTCATTAAAAATTTTGAAAAATAGACTTAAATATTAAACTCCCTGACAAGCTTTAATCATATAAAAAGGTCATATAGTGATCTTTTTCAGGTAATTAGTTTTGTTGTACCCTACCGTGAGTTGTGTATTTGGTATATACATGTACTACAAAACCAAAGACAAGTTTTAATCATGAAAGTTTAATGCAGCTAAAATCTTTATTTTTAGGTGAATCCAAATAGTGTAGCAGATAGGGCCGGTCTGCAGGCAGGGGATGGTATCCTATTCATTAACAATGCCAACACAGATCAGCTATCACATGAACAAGCTAAAATGGAGATGATCAGATCTGGCAATGAAATATACATGACTGTAGTCAGGTAATAATTTCATAATGTAATTGATATTTATGGGATATTTCTTGCATCTTTTGATCATTAATATAATAAGTGTCATAGTTATGGTCTGAGGGAAGAGATAAACAGTAGGTTATTGTACTGTTTGTGAATTTCTCCATAAACATTTCACCATAACAATTTTCTTAATTACTTGGTCAAAATCAAAGCAGTACTGCATAATTTTATTCTGTTGAATTATAGTTAATTCTGTTAAGGTCAATTATTAAAAATAAACATATTGATATCAAAAGTAGAGTGTTGCCCTTCATGTGCATAGTGCACAATTTAAAAAAAAATACAAAAAAGTTATTCTCCATCAGAATCCAAATGACATAAATCTTAACATTTATTATATTCTGCTGTCTTCTAATGAAAATAACACTTTATAAATTAATTTTGGATGTAACACATATTCTGATTGGCTGACTTTATTTTGTTATGAGCCCATAGACATAATTTAGTCATGTCACCATGACATCATTAACATTTTTTTATGATTTTCTACTGTTTAAAATGGAATTTAGAATTAAATTATAAGAAATGACTGCAATATTTTTTCTGTCTATTCGAAATAACATAAAAAATGTGGTGCACACTGTTAAATAACCCCCTACGCGCGTTATTCAGTGAGCACCAAATTTTTTATGTTATTTCTTCATAGACCGAAAAAATATTACCATCATTCCTTAAATAAATTTGGTTTGTCAAAGTGCTTTTCTATAAAAGAAGATGTGGTATGATTGCCAATGAGACAACTATCCACAAAAGACCGAAATGACACAGACATTAACAACTATAGCTAGGTCACCGTATGGCCTTCAACAATGAGCAAAGCCCATACCGCATAGTCAGCTATAAAAGGCCCGGATAAGACAATGTAAAACAATTCAAACGAGAAAACTAACGACCTTATTTATGTAAAAAAAATGAACGAAAAACAAATATGTAACACATACACAAATGACAACCACTGAATTACAGGCTCCTAGACTTACCTTTATCACGAAAATTTGAAATCTTCAACCCAAACAATTAAAAGTCAAGGATGTATAAAAGCCTCCATATATAAGGAGCTATATGACTTTAGATATATATATGTTTACTTCATGTCTTCTGATATATCAAAAGAATTAAAATTTTCTTTTTTGAAAACAGTTTTGATCATTCTCTTTTAATCAAAAGTCATAGCAATACATTGTCATGTCAAGCAAAACCTTAATTCCAAAGGTAGATTTAGAGGGGGTTTTTGGGCCTCAACCCCCCCCCCCCCCTTTTTCTGGAAAGAAATTGGTTGATTGTTTAGGGAATCAGTGAAGCACGACCGGAGCAAACCCCCATCTTGGGCAGTCCGTGGGCCCTAATTTAAGAAAATTTCTGGATCTGCCACTGAATTCTTTCATGCATTTATTATTCAATCAAGTTTAGTATTTTGAAAAGGATTATCAAACTTGAAAAGGACCTTAAATCAAATTTAAAGGAACCAGACCTCTGCATTTGAACCCCTGATCAATTGCCAATTTGAAATCTTGCATCAGTCAATTTTGATCTGCAACTGTCACAAAAATTATTCTACATGCATTATCTACAAATTAAAAGAATATTCAATGTTCCTAAATTGGTAAATGAGGGAAAACTCTTGATAAATAATATAAAAGGGAGACAACTTCTGCAATAATATAAATGGGAGACAACTTCTGAAATAATGTAAATGGGAGACAACTTCTGAAATATATTTTAAATGGGAGACAACTTCTGAAATAATATAAATTAATATAAATGGGCGACAACTTCTGAAATATTTTAAATGGGAGACAACTTCTGAAATAATATAAATGGGAGAAAACTTCTGAAATTAACTTATTTTATTTACAGAGGTGCTGTAGAAGTATGGAAACCAAAAGTAACAGCCTTGTCGGATCTACGTCCACAAGAATTACGTCAAATAAAGACTGCTACTGGAGATACCATTACAGCAGTCCAGAAAA
This sequence comes from Mytilus galloprovincialis, assembly GCF_965363235.1. Lineage (NCBI taxonomy): Eukaryota > Metazoa > Mollusca > Bivalvia > Mytilida > Mytilidae > Mytilus > Mytilus galloprovincialis. The sequence goes on along the minus strand of NC_134846.1, from coordinate 1,327,419 downwards.
CAGACCTCACCAGAGATGGACCACTGGTACAAATGCATTCATTTAGAATATCTTATTTTTTTTATGCCCTGCCTTCTATAGGAGAGGAGCATTTTGTTTTTCAGTCTGCATAATTTTAACATCTGTCCCACATCTGATACAAGTTTGTTTTAAGGTTTATTATCCCTTCTGTAGCCGGTTAAGTACAAATTTATCAAACTGCAATAGTATCAAAACAACAAATATTATGAATTAAAAACCAATTGTTCAGAGAACAATTGAAGGTCTTTCCATCAAAACAATGTATTTTGATATGAAAAGTTGTGAAACTAAGTTTAAAATGTCATTTCAATCGTCAAATGATAGCTCCTAGTAAGCTGATTCCAAAAATATATTGTTTCCATTCATTTTTTTTAAATAAGGGAGATAATTTGTTACTTCCGGTTTGAAAAATGTTACTTCCGATTATATTTGAATATTTACTTGACACTGATTCCAAAAATATCTGGTTCTATATACTTTTATATTAATAAAGTACAAAAAAATAGCTACTTCCGGTTTACAAAAAGTCATTTCCGGTTGGTTTTTTTCAAGGTTTAATGGTTTGATACCTTTTTCTAAAAGTTGTATATCTTTATCATGTATACATATAGAATAAAAGCAAAGGTCAAAATCTAGAACGTCAAATTAAGCTATGACCTTGAGATCAATTTCAAGGTCATAAACCAAGGACCTCAAATCAAAAGACCATAGGTCTTAATTATATTTAGTTAATGAGTTATATCACCAAACGCGTATTTTTAAATACAAGAGGGGAGAAAACTCCCTTTTACATTCAACGTACGCTTGCAATCAAAATTTACATCTTACGACATGTCGCAACTAACAATTTAGTAAAAATAATTTGTTGATATCTTATACAGTCTTTGGATATAAGTGAAAATAAGCCAAATTCAAATATTAGAATATGACCTTGACCTTTGACCTTGACCTAATTTTCATTTTTTGGGACCAAGGACCTCAAATCAAAAGATCCTAGGTCTCTATCACTTATGATTTATAAGATAGAAATTCATATCACTTATATCAGATGCATAAGGGGAAATAACTCTCATATGGAGCGGTCATATCGCTTCGGTCAAAATAGGACAAATCATGCGAAGGATATAACGAGTAATTTTGTAAAATAAATTTGTCTTAATCTTTTACGGTTGCGAAGGAGATGCGATAACAAGGAAAACAGTGTTTGGGGAGATAACTCCTACAAAGAAAAGTATTCGTTTACGCAGGGTAAATTTCAAAAGCGCATAAACTGTTCCATATCATATACAAAATATCTAAGCGACATATTGCGAAACAAATGTTTATCGCAAGAACAAAATTAGGCGGAAGAAAAAAAAAAAAATAATCAGAAGAAAAACAATAGGTCTTTCCACAGAAAAGTGGAAAGACCTAATAATCAGAACAAATACAATAGGCTTTCCACAGAAAAGTGGAAAGACCTAATAATATGGAAAAAACTGGAGTTGTCGTTCGTTTTCCGTTGATAGGATAGATAGCACACAACCTATATTCAGTTGTAAGTGGAGGGTTAAAAAAAAGGGGGGGGGGGGCAAAAGGGGGTCTCGGGGAGATTTTTTTAATTTTTTTATTAACGGAACAGAATGGTTAAAAAGGTTTTTTACAATATAAATCAATTGCTTTAAAAAAGCAATTGTAGGGGGTCTTTCCCCCTTTAAAATTAATTGAATTGGGGGAGGGGGGGGGGGTGTTTGTTTGTTTGTTTGTTTGTTTGTTTCTGTATGGGGTCTATATTATTGTTACCAGAAAAGTTTCATGTTTAGTTTGGAAAGTTTTTATTTTATTTTAGGTCCAGCGCGCGCCAGATGGGGAAGACATCACGTGACTTGGGTTTATAATAACGAAAACTTAGTATTTTTATTTCTCTTTAGGTCGGGATGTTGAACAGACAACATGTATAGAGACGAAATGTACACAATGTAATTTCTTTTGTCATTGTTGGAAATTGACATTTTGATCACAGTTCACCAGCAGTGCATGTTTTGGATTTAATTGTTCCGGTGTAACTTTAATACGCATTTAATGATTATTTTCTTAAAATGTACATTTTTCAGCACCAGTTTGTAACACAGATTAGTATTTTAATCTAGGAGCGGACATTTTATTGTAGGATGTCACTGAGATTTACGGACCTAGCAAGCGATTTTTAGGGCATTGCCATTTTTTTTCTCTAGGAAAAGTCTTGAGAGATATCCGCACCAAGCTTTTTTATGAACTTTTAGTACATGTATGCACTGCTGACTGCAAATTTTGAGGTCGATTGTACTTGTAGTTTCAGAGTACATGTGGATTTTTTTTTTCAGAAGTGACGCAAGAACAATATTAAATTTCAATTTTTCATGAAACATGATTGATTGATCATGATCATGATTGATTGATTACTTGACTGATTGATTGATCATGATCATGATTGATTGATTACTTGATTGATTGATTGATTAGTTGGTTGGTTGGTTGGTTGGTTAAACACATTGGATAGGGTCAATTGAAACAGCGAAAAAGAAACAAAGAAGATCTTGGACCGTATATTAAACACATGAGACGGATACATGATTGATTGATCATGATCATGATTGATTGATTACTTGATTAGCTGGTTGGTTGGTTGGTTGGTTGGTTGGTTGGTTAAACACGTTGGATAGGGTCAATTGAAACAGCGAAAAAGAAACAAAGATCTTGGACCCTATATTAAACACATGAGACGGAAACATGATTGATTGATTGATTGATTGATTGATTGATTGGTTGGTTGGTTGGTTGGTTGGTTGGTTGGTTGGTTGGTTGGTTGGTTGGTTGGTTGGTTGATTGGTTGGTTGGTTGGTTGGTTAAACACGTTGGAAAGGGTCAATTGAAACAGCGAAAAAGAAACAAAGGAGATCTTGAACCCTATATTAAACACATGAGACGGAAACATGATTGATTGATTGATTAATCATGATCATGATTGGTTGATTGATCATGATTGGTTGATTGATCATGATCATGATTTGTTGATTGATCATTATTGATTGATCATGATTGGTTGGTTGGTTGGTTGGCAAACACACATAAAATTCTTCCAAGTCGTGCCCCAAATCACATATGTACATGACCTTGACCTTGTGACCTTTGTCAAGGTCATTGCTTCACAATGTCATTGCAAAAGACCCTATGGGTCAAGGACCTTTTGTTTAAGAGTTTTGCCTAATAATGGCTTTTTATAAACCATCAATGGGGGTTATGTCCCTTACATAATGGTAAAACCAATACAGTCATAATGTAACAAAGTTGCCCCTTGAAGTACTGAACATTTTTCACTGCTTAAATTTTCTGTATCTATAACCATTCAAGAATTATAGGGAAATCAAAGACATATCTAAATCTAAAATATGACCTTGACCTTTGACCTTGACCTAATTTTCTAAGTTAGGACCCAGGGGACTCAAATAAAAACATTCCAGGGTTATACGGTTAACGGTTTATGAGTTAAAAAAACATACCGACAAATTTATTCCGTAAAGGTACATAACTCCTATAAAATTTCATCGAATCGCTTCGATCCAAATTAGCCAAAAATTCCTGAGGATGTAACGAACAATTTGTAAAAAGAATTTTGTCGCTTTCTTATTTTGTTACGAAGGAGATGCACACACATGACAAACAGTGAATAGGGAGATAACTCTTACAAAGAAAATGGTTCGGCTTAGCAGGGTGAAATTTAAAAGCGCATAAACTATACGATACAATATGAAAAAAATCTAAGCAACATATTGCGAAACAAACATTTATCGCAAGAACAAAATTTGGCGGAAGAAAAAAAAAAAAAAATAATAATAATAATCAGAACAAATACAATAGGCTTTCCACAGAAAAGTGGAAAGACCTAATAATAAAGATAGACCATTTTGTACATATACCAAGGGGAAACTTTGTGCAAAGCATAATTAGTTACTGTTCTGTGCATTCAAAAGAAAACGGGGACTTTGTGGCAAATAAACCAAGATTTTTATAGAAAATCCACAGCCTTTAGTGCAGAGAGATTTGTTATAAAATTTTAAACATAGAGTACTCACTTGATTTTCTATGATGTGCTAGCGTTTGTAATTTACAAAAAGTCATAAACAACCTTTAATTTCCAAAAACCTCATGCTGAGTCACTAAAGTTGAGCGCACCCTGAAAGGTGTACTAGATTTGGTCCATATTTATATTTGTTTTATCCAATAACTAAATTAATAAACTTGTTTGAAGAAAATCAATACTAACACTGCATGCAATAATCCTCTATCTATCAGTCACAGAATTGCCAAACATGAGAGTATAAGGGGAAAGGCTGTGGATTTGCTATATAATTTCCATATGTTTAGCATTGAATCAACACAAGGGTACATAATCCTTAAGGTAGTATGTGGTCACATCAACTTGGAAATAACGCATACATTTTATGTTCATTATATATATATGCCAACTAAGAGTTTGGTTATTTATCCGATTTGCATGGAAAGATTTGCAACCTGAATGTAGTTGCATTTTATCATACTTATAGAATACTGTATAAATAACAACTCAGTCTAAACAATGTTACTTGTGAAACTTCAAAAGTCATTTGGATGCAGTTGAAATTTTTTATAAGATTGTACACAAATATGTTAGATGCTGGTTATTTATTATCATCCTTTGTAAATTTTATGTAGAAATATATCTCTGCATGGATGACAAACCATAAGAAGGCAAATTAGAAAAATTTTAAAGTAATGTTCCGAGCAATTAAAGAATTTTTCAAATATAGAAAACGCAATCATCAGTAGATTTTTTTTATACAAACTAGAACTTATTATAACACATAATTTAATAAATTTTATATCAGTTATCATGTATAAATAAACTCATCATAGATACCAGGACTAAATTTTATATATACATCAGATGCGCGTTTCGTCTACAAAAGACTCATCAGTGACGCTTGAATCCAAAAAAGTTAGAAAAAAAAGCCAAATAAAGTATGAAGTTTAAGAGCATTGAGGACCAAAATTCCTAAAAGTGTTGCCAAATACAGCTAAGGTAATCTATGCCTGAGGTAGAAAAGACTTAGTATTTCAAAAAATTCTAAATTTTGTAAACAGTTAATTTATAAATTAACAATATCAATAAACTAATGAAAATGGATCTTTTGAAAATCTACTTAATGTACAATTCCATTTCCATATGTTACCCTTGGTAACCAATCTATTATTATTAATTTTCAACTTATCCTCTGAGATTCATTTAGACAATTTATATCATTCACTTTAAAATAATAACAAATATTTCAATACATTGAAAATTTAGGAGTCATTAAAAATAGGAAGTAGCCACAATCGTTCAGCGAAACCATTTGGACAATCAAGCCAGTATGAACCACCAAGACCAGAATACCAACAACAACAACAGCAACAGTATAGACCACCCCCTCAACAACAACAGCAATATCAACCACCTCCTCAACAACAACAGCAGCAATATAGACAACAGCAACAACAACAACAACAGCAGCAACAACAATATAGGCCACCCCCACAACAACAACGTCAGCCAATGAGTCCTACATCGCCTAAAGTACCTGTTCCAACAGTTGTCCATGCTCAGTTTAATTCTCCAATGGGCTTGTACTCTGCACCTCATATTGCTGAAAGTTACAATGTCCAGACAAAAGGAATACAGGAAGAAATGAAAAAGTAAGATATTTCATGACAATTTTATTGGCATTATGTTTTCTGGTATGTGCATCCGTCCATCCTTTTATCCATCCGTCCTTCCATTTGTCTGTCTGTCCCGCTTTAGGTAAAAGTTTTTGGTTGAGGTAGTTTTTGATAAAGTTGAAGTCCAATCTACTTGAAACTTAGTAAACATGTTCACTATGATATGATCTTTCTAATTTTAATGCCAAATTAGAGATTTTATCCCATTTTCATGGTCCTCTGAACATAGAAAATGATAGTGTTGATTGGGCATCTTTGTACTTGGGACACATTCTTGTTCAATAATTAAATATGAATTTTTTATTGGAAATCATGGTCATTGCTATCACTATACAGCTGTGTCTTAAAATTTAAAAAAAAATGAGTTTTTGTTTTTCCTTATGTAAAAAGAAAATTGAACTAGCAATACTTAAGTGAAATTTTATGCATTAATACCAATTGACCTAAATCTGATAATACAGGTCCCTTATTAACTCTGAAACAACAGATGGAAAAATACATGATAGAAGTAAAAATATGATGTCAATATCTTAACTTTTTTATAGAGGATCAAAATATAATTCGTAGAATATATTGCATTGTGGGTAATATTTTCAAAAGTTTACTACACAACATTGTTATTGGTTATGAAAGCCCTAATCAATGGATATCTACCCAATAGTTTAACTTTGTATGAAATTTGGTACATGAACAACGAAATTTCCTTTAAAATCTGAATTGATAAATTGACAAATTGCAAGATAATTTGTTAACAAATCAGGTGTGGATCCAACCATTTTTAAAAGGAGGAGTTCCACCTATATATCTCAATTCAAAGATATTTAACTTTACATTTGTTGTTACAGCTTAGATGTAGAAGATGCACCTGTAGGAATGAAAATCAGTGGAACATATCAGCCAATACAAGAAGACACAGGTGATGATGATGAGGTCACAGAGGTCACTGAGCATGCTCCCTTACCTGAAACAGCAGACGACAACTCTAACAGTGTGAAGTGTGAAGACAATAATCAGCATGAAATTATTAATACTAATCCTGAAGTGGAAAGTATGTTGTTTGTGCTTCAAAGTTTTTATTGTGAATTAAGGTTCTCTTATTTGTGGTGGCCATTTTGAGTTTTTCAGATTAATTCATAATTTGAAACTAGGCGGTGAGCAATCTTTGAAAAACTGTAATCAGTTCGAAATTAGGTTACCATTGAAGCCACAAAAAAAAATGTTGTCACAGTAAGAAAAAAAAATACCCATGGTTTCTTATTCTGGTGTCCACAGAAAATCAGAAATATTGTGAACTAAGAATATTGTTGTATTCTTTATTATTGAAAAAATGCAACAAGATCATAAAAACTCCCGTTTATTGGCACCATGAAATGATGTCCATCAATATTACATGGTTGCCTTTTGATCAACAACTTTGATACTGTGGATCCATTTATTTCGCGGGTACCAATTTTCATGGATTAAGGAGAACTTGCATGTCCATGGATATTTAATTTCATGGTTTTGTCAAGCTCTGCTTACTATCCTATAGAAAATATGTCATTCGTTAAACTTTTAATTTTGTGGTTCACCTGTACCCATGAAATTCACCAAAAATTGGTATCCAAAGAATAACAATGAATCTACAGTAATATATGCATGTAATTATGTGTGTTTTTCTCCCTTTTCAACTTACATTCTTTTTTTACAATAATCCTATTTTCTCTATGTTACATGCCTTTCAATGTTATTTTTATAACTTGTGTAGATTTGGTATAGATCTACTCCAGTTTTTATGGTCGTATATTGGTATGACGTTGGCGTCGGTGACGTCGTCGTCCGAAGACACATTGGTTTTTGCACTATAACTTTAGTTTAAGTAAATAGAAATCTATGAAATTTAAACACAAGGTTTATGAACACAAAAGGAAGGTTGGGATCATTTGGGAGTTTTGGTCCCAACAGTTTAGGAATTAGGGGCCAAAAAGGGGCCCAAATAAGCATTTTCTTGGTTTTTTGCTCCATAACTTTAGTATAAGTGAATAGAACTCTATAAAATTTAAACACAAGGTTTATGACCATAAAAGGAAGGTTAGGATTGATTTTGGAAGTTTAATTCCCAACAGGTTAGGAATTAAGGGCCCAAAATTAAACTATGTTTGATTTCATCAAAAATTGAATAATTAGGGTTCTTTGATGTGCCAATCTAACTTTGTATGTAGATTCTTAATTTTTGGTCCCGTTTTCAAATTGGTCTACATTAAGGTCCAAAGGGTCCAAAATTAAACTTAGTTTGATTTTAACAAAAATTGAATTCTTGGTTATGCTGAATCTTACCATGTATTTAGATTTTGGATATTGGACTATTATAGGTAAATGTCCAATTTAAAAATTTTAATTCTTTAAGTTTAAGTTCTTAGACCACATTCATTCTGTGTCAGAAACCTATGTTGTGTCAACTATTTAATCACAATCCAAATTCAGAACTGTATCAAGCTTGAATGTTGTGTCCATACTTGCCCCAACTGTTCAGGGTTGAACTCTGCGGTCGTATAAAGCTGTGTCCTGCGGAGCATCTGGTTACATACTGTTATACTACTGCCTGATCGTCAGAGAGATTTACAGTTACAGTAGAAACAATAGATGTGTTAACACATATTCTTGCTGCTTTTCTGGTCATATAACATTTTATGTGAGGTCCATTTAAGCATCTTAGTTTGGACTGAGTTAAGATGTCACAATTTATGTTTAAACATCAGAAAATACATATATTTTTTGTATTAATACTTTTATATGGAAAATTAAAGTAAATTTAACCACTTGCAAGAAAAACTGGTTTACACAAGAATTGTTGCTGTTGTTATCCTTGACCCTGGACCTTGTTTGATCATTGTATTTTGAAATTTTCCGAATGCATGGGTGTGTTTTATTGTATATATTTTCTGTGAATGTTTTTACTTCAAAAGAGTTAACTACTTACTGAGATTTTTTTTGGCAACAAGGTTACAATACTAAACATATAAAACTATGTTCAAATAAAAATGCTATCATTCTTCTAAACTTTCAAGTTTGTAACTGACTGGAATGCTGCTGAAAAAGATTTATAAAAATATTCAAAAATTCCAGGCCTAATAATAATTTTGCTAGCAGTTGTACTCTGAATTGAAAATAACACTTGACAGATTTGATGCAATTTCTGGATTGACCCTCATTACCAATTCCAGACCCAAAATAAAGACAGATTGCTACAAATGTTAAAGAGTTCATATATGTATGCAAAGGATTTGCCAGTCAGTGGAGCAATGCCTGATAATGTGAGCCTTTAGTTTCTTTGAAGTCCAATATAAAAAAAAGTGTTTATTCCTGTAATATTTATATTTAAATTTTTATGTAAGAGAACATTTTTGTTTGTTATATCTACTGGTAATTTGTTTTATCTTTATTGACATGACTAATAAACAATATTACAGATATATCATCAGTTAAATAATTATTACTAAAACAATTGTCATTTTAAACATGAACAAAGAAATATGTGTTACTATAAGGTTGAAATCTATTGAACCTTCCTATCATCACCCAAGTAAATTTAAATGCTTTGATATGTGATAAGAATATAGGATATTTGTTGTTTACAAAAATTGTGTCCAAATTGTTTGTTTTGTTCATTTTAAACTTCACTTAAAGATAATCTGAAGTACCATCAGTCTGCAATATTTGTGGTCACTTTAACAAACGTAAGATGAATCAACTACCGGTAAATGTTTGTACAACAATATTCACTGTTGACCCATATACTTCTAAGTGTTAAAAGTCAACTTGACAGCTACTTATTATGTGTTTGCATTGTTTTAAAATGAGACTATTTAAAAGTAATATTTGTTTGTATAGATAAATTTTTAAAAGTAACAAGTTATTGCTTGGTCTGTGCCTCCGTTCGTCCTTCCGTCCGTCTGTGCCTCCGTTCGTCCGTCCGTTTTTGGTCGAGGTAGTTTTTGATGAAGCTGAAGTCCAATCAACTTTAAACTTAATACACATGTTCCCCATGATATGATCTTTCTAATTTTAATGCCAAATTATAGTTTTGACCCCAATTTCATGGTCCACTGAACATAGAAAATGACAGTGCAAAGTTCAGGTTAAAGTTTTTGGTCAAGGTAGTTTTTGATGTAGTTAAAGTTACATCAACTTGAAACTTAGTACACATGTTCCCTATGATATGATCTTTCTAATTTTAATTCCAAATTAAAGTTTTGACCCCAATTTCACGGTCCACTGAACATAGAAAATGATAGTGGGAGTGGGGCATCCGTGTACTATGGACACATTCTTGTTTTTATCAATGGTTGTCAAGTAAATAAATTCTCTATGATTTACCAATAGCTATTGAGTGTATATTTTTTTCCAACCTTTAAAACTTATAGTTCTCTTTTAAGGTCAGTCCTCCTTGGCAATTTTAATAGAGCAGTATTGATAAAGATAAACTCAGGAAAGGGATAATTTACAATGTTACAGCATTCTTTTGTACTGTTATAATTGATCCTATGGAAGCATTGACTTCCCTTTGAAGGAACCTTATAAGAGAGGGACAATTTTACATTGGAAGTGATGGTGGATTTTTATGCCTCACCTTGTGACATCAGGTTTTTCTGCTTGTGGGTCCATTCTTTCGTATGTCAGTTCATATGTTTGTCTGTCCATCTATCCCGTTCAGGTTAAAGTTTTTGGTCAAGGTAGTTTTTTATGAAGTTAAAGTCCAATCCACTTCAAACTTAGTACACATGTTCCCTATATGATATTATCTTTCTAATTTTAATGCCAAATTAGATTTTTTACCCCAATTTTACAGTCCACTTAACAAAGAAAATAATAGTGCATTTGGGGCATCAGTGTACTATGGACACATTCTTGTTTTGTATTAAAATTTATAAATAAAAATCTTTTTCAGGACCTAGTGGATTTAGATCAGTGACAGCACCAAAGTTTGATCCCTCACAAAACCAGTCACCAAAACAAGAAACAATGCACTGTGTAAAGTGTGGAAATATGGTCAGGTAAGTTTTCCAAGGATGCAATTCACATTCTCAAGTACTTTAAACTGACATATTTATTTTAGAATATTTCAATTTTTGACAACAGACCTCAAGTAGCAATTATTCTGTAGAGATAAGATAGAAATTAGAAAATTACTCTGAAATAATTTGCACGTAATAATCTACTTGTTGTAAATATGGTGGGAATGTCACTTATTTCTTATATTTCAAAGTAAAGACCTTGTGACTTGTCACTTGTATAAATGTGCATTTCTATAGATCGATTACACATATTATAACATGCAATGTTTTCTTCCTTAATTCATAATTCATGTATTCTTGACATTTTGGTGCCGTGAACAGGATATTATTACATGTTTGTACTGCAACTTTTGACAAAAAACTTACTTCATATCCATATAACTTCTTGGCAAATGTTTTAGCTAAAAGTCCCTAGGGAGAACACTCAGTTTGGTGAACTCTTATGGAAGTTAGTACCAAAGATTCATTTTGATTCTGAAATAATTAATTATGTTTAATTTACAGTGGTGTGTTTGTAAAGATCAAGGGACAGCCATATCATGCACAGTGTTTTACATGTACATCCTGTGGTGTTAATCTTAAACAGAAAGGTGAGAACAAACATAAAGACCATAATTTTTGTTACTCAATAAGATTTCTGTCGACATATTACCAATAGAATAATCTGTTGTTTTTGATTTTTTTTTGTCTTTCACTTTTTTAAAACTTGATACATATTAACTAAAGTGTGTTTTGAAAGATTGCACTCAATCTATTGCATATCATATGATTTATAGTGGTGTTATCCGAGTCTTAGAATCATATTGGTTAAGGCTGTAGATGTAACTGTCACCCACTTGAACAGTCTTAGAATCATATTGGTTAAGGCTGTAGATGTAACTGTCACTCACTTGAACAGTCTTAGAATCATATTGGTTAAGGCTGTAGATGTAACTGTCACCCACTTGAACAGTCTTATATTTGTTTAGGGGCCAGGTGAAGGACGCCTCCGGGTGCGGGAATTTCTCGCTACATTGAAGACCTGTTGGTGACCTTCTGCTGTTGTTTTTTTCTATGGTTGGGTTGTTGTCTCTTTGTCACATTCCCCATTTCCATTCTCAATTTTATTATGATTACATTGTTGCATCAACTTGAGATAAACTGGCATACAAAATTATAAGCCTTGTACTGTGAAAGTACTTTAATTCGTGGGTATCAATTTTTCGTGGTTTTAGCAAAAAATTACATGTTCATGGGATCTTAAATTCTCGTATTTTAGATTTCTATTAAAAAAAATAGAGTGAAGAATTGAAGCCATTAGAAACAAAGATTACAAATTGTCTCTATTGAAGGAAATTGCAAAGTAAACATTCAGATTGTTGCACCTGTGTTAATCATAGTGATAACCCTAATCAACCTGAGATCGAATGATCAGCAGATTAAGAACCATCAAAGGTGTTAATTAGGTCATTAACATGTCAATATTGAAGAAAACAGTTACATAAACAAATGTGAAAAATGGACTTTGAATTGTAAATTTTCGTGTCTAATCAAAACAAAGCCAACCATAAAGTTATTATTTTCCGTTGGAGAATTATGAGGATATAAAATGACCACTTTACCATAGCATATCATTACTAAAAATCTGACATTCATCAATCAAAAATCGTTTGTATGAAAATAAAAAGGTCAAAAGTTGTACAATTTAGGTTTTTAAAGATTAAATGGGTATAATCCTGTCTGCAGTTGTAGTTCATGGTGCATTTGGTAGATTTGACCATATTTAATGTATTCTTTAGATATAATTGGTAGTCGAACCTACATGGGAATTTTCCATGTCTTGATTTGGACAACTCTTATTTTATTTTGTTGACAATTAAATTCATGGATAAAGTCATCCACGAAAACCACAAAAATTGTTTCCAGACAAATAAAAGTACTATCACAGTATCTTTGATGATTATATATTATATAATTATCGCTATTTTGTGCATTTTTCCTTTGATCTTTTTTTGTGATAATTTTTTGTCGAGCCTGCAACTTTTGTTGCAGAAAGCTTGACATAGGGATAGTGATCCGGCGCCAGCGGCGGCTACGGCGGCTACGGCGGCGGCGGTGTTAGCTAACTTCTTAAAAGCTTTATATTTTAGAAGGTGGAAGACCTGGATGCTTCATACTTTGTATATAGATGCCTCATGTTACGAAGTTTCCGTCAGTCACATGTCCAATGTCCTTGACCTCATTTTCATGGTTCAGTGACCACTTGAAAAAAAAGTTCAAATTTTTTGTTATGTTGAATTCTCTCTTATTATAAGTAATAGGATAACTATATTTGATATGTGCGTACCTTGCAAGGTCCTTATGTCTGTCAGATAGTTTTCACTTGACCTCGACCTTATTTCATGGATCAGTGAACAAGATACTAAACCCCTAACGGGAGGGATTGTACCTGATATTCATATCATGAAGACATAATCTTTCAATCAGTTTAATTGAGGTCTGGAGCTGGCATGTCAGTTAACTGCTAGTAGTCTGTTGTTATTTCTGTATTATTGTCATTTTATTTATTTTCTTTTGTTACATCTTTTGACATCAGACTCGGACTTCTCTTGAACTGAATTTTAATGTGCGTATTGTTATTCTTTTACTTTTCTACATTGGCTAGAGGTATAGGGGGAGGGTTGAGATCTCATAAACATGTTTAACCCCGCCGCAATTTTGCGCCTGTCCCAAGTCAGGAGCCTCTGGCCTTTGTTAGTCTTGTATGATTTTAAATTTTAGTTTCTTGTGTATAATTCGGAGTTTAGTATGACGTCCATTATCACTGTACTATTATGCATATTTTAGGGGCCAGCTGAAGGACACCTACGGGTGCGGGAATTCTCGTTACATTGAAGACCCATTGGTTGCCTTCGGCTGTTGTTTGCTCTATGGTCGGGTGGTTGTCGCTTTGACATATTCACCATTTCCTTTCTCAATTTTAAGGTTTAGTTTTGGTGGTCAAGTCCATATCTCAGATACTATAAGCAATAGGGCTAGTATATTCAGTGTATGGAAGGACTGTAAGGTGTACATGTCCAACTGGCAGGTGTCATCTGACCTTGACCTCATTTTCATGGTTCGGTGGTTATAGTTAAATTTTTGTGTTTTGGTCTGTTTTTCTCATACTATATGCAATAGGTCTACTATATTTGTTGTATGGAACGATTGTAAGGTGTACATGTCTAGCGGGCAGATGTCATGTGACCTTGACCTCATTTTCATGGTTCAGTGGTCAAAGTTAAATTTTTGTGTTTTGGTCTGTTTTTCTCATACTATATGCAAAAGGTCTACTATATTTGTTGTATGGAACGATTGTAAGGTGTACATGTCTAACGGGCAGATGTCATGTGACCTTGACCTCATTTTCATGGTTCAGTGGTCAAAGTTAAGTTTTTGAGTTTTGGTCTTTTTATCTAATACTATATGCCATAGGTCAACTATATTTGGTGTATGGAAATATTTTATGATATTTATGTCAGTCGCACAGGTTTTATTTGACCGTGACCTCATTTTCACGGTTCATTGCATAGTGTTAAGTTTTTGTGTTTTGGTCTCTTTATCTTAAACTATAAGTAATAGGTCAACTATATATGTTGTATAGAAGCATTGTTAGCTGTACATGTCTGCCTGGCATGGTTCATCTGACCTTGACCTCATTTTCAAGGTTCATTGGTCTATGTTTAGTTATCTTGGTTAATGTTAAGTTTATGTGACAGTTGTTATAAAACATAATATCAATGATTAGTATAGAAGGCGAGACATTTCAGCGTGTGCACTCTTGTCATATCATGCTACTTGCTTCAGATGGAAAATATTGCTAGAAACTAAGGAGGCATGTGGTGTTGCTAACGATATTGACATGAAATTGAAATTCGCCGTCCCTGCTCAAGCGAGAAAATCAATCTCTTTGAGATGATCAACCATAATCTATAAGTATTGCATATTGCTTATTTCTTATGTGTTTTAACAAAAAATCAATTGATCTAATTTTCAGGATATTTTGTGATAGAAGGTTGTTTATTCTGTGAAATCCATGCTAAACAGAGAGCAGAAGCCCCTGGTCCAAACATGAGACAAGCTGATGTTGTTTATCGGTAAGCTTGATAAAAATAAAAATGATACTATTTATTAATAAGCTTGATAAAACATAAGACTAATACTGTTTATCGATAAGCTTGATAAAACATAAAACTAATACTGTTTATCGATAAGCTTGATAAAACATAAAACTAATACTGTTTATTGATAAGCTTGATAAAACATAAAACTAATACTGTTTATCGATAAGCTTGATAAAACATAAAACTAATACTGTTTATTGATAAGCTTGATAAAACATAAAACTGGTACTGTTTATTGATAAGCTTGATAAAACATAAAACTAATACTGTTTATCGATAAGCTTGATAAAACATAAAACTAATACTGTTTATTGATAAGCTTGATAAAACATAAAACTGGTACTGTTTATCGATAAGCTTGATAAAACAAAACTAATACTGTTTATCGATAAGCTTGATAAAACATAAAACTAATACTGTTTATTGATAAGCTTGATCAAACATAAAACTGGTACTGTTTATCAATAACCTTTATAAAACTAGTACTGATTATTGATAAACTTGATTATACATAAAAATGATACTGTTTATCGATAAGCTTGATAAAACACATAACTATTGTTGTTTATCAGTAAGCTTCATAAAACACAAGACAAATGTTGATAATCGGAAAAAATGATAAAACACAAAATGACAGAAGGATGTAATTGAAAACCAAGCACAAGCTATGAAATTTTATCATGCCAGATAGCAAATGATTTTAGAAATTAGTTCGTTTGTTTTGAAATAATAATTGAGGTTTGGCACATACTATTTAAAAAAAAAAAGGAAAAGAGGCAGCAACTGCTATCACTGTCAAATATGACTTTAAGGAGATTTCTTTTCAAAATTAAATGAAGAACCATTATGTGTCATGTTTTGTGACTTAAAAACTTTATAATTGAACACCACTTTTGGGCTATTTCGTGGCAGCCAGTTTTTATTGGCGGAGGAAGCCGAAGTGCCTGGAGAAAACCACCAACCTTTGATAGGAAAACTGACAATCCTAGTCAACTAAGATTGGAGTCAAGTGCAACCGCACAAAACACAAAACCTCAGTGTTAACTGGCAAGTGATTACAGTAGTAACTACTTAGACCACTTGGCCACTTAGGCCCCTCTCTAACTTTATAAAAACAAAAAAGGTGTGTTATGATTGCCGTCACTTGCTGCAGTGCAAATTCAATGTGTTTACCCCTCTTTTATTACCCTCTTTTTTCTTTTTATTTCAGATAAACAGCTTTGGCTGGAATGTGTATAAGATTTTGAAGTGTGATTCCCAGAAGATATCTACAAATATGATCTGATTAACAGAATGCTCAGATTTGTTTATTTATGCTCATATATATTTATACCTTTGTGTAAAGAAAGTAAATTTTTACAGATTTGAATTACAGATTTTCTAAAATAAATTGTTCATTGAAGATGGTTAAGTGGTTATAAAAATAGTAACAGATTCATAGAATGATAATAATTTATTGGTTGTTATTTTTGTAAGGACTCTGTGAATGTGTAAAACTGCTGATTCCTTATTTTTCGTTGCTTACCAATTTTCGTGTATTGGCGAAACTAGGAATTTAAATGTTTAAGGAAGTGTTTAGTTTACTATATGCTTGTATACAAACTTGGCAAGATTATGATATTATATATCTATAAAAAATAATTTTCCCAAATATTAAAATGAAATACAACTTGGAACACAGTGATAAAGAATTTTCAAGCAAGTCAAGGGTGTTACATATATGGAAATATATATGTTAACTTTCATTGCAAAGAGGTAATTTGACGAAAGTTCAAACTGTACAAAAAATGAGCTGTTTTACAGTATTCTGAAAAAGTAGATATTTATACATTTTCAATATTTACTAGATTAGATTTTTATGCACTGCAATATATTTTTATACTGCTTACTGTGTAGATACACAGAAAATTATTTTTTTACAAAATTGCTTTTTTGTGTTCAGGGTAAGGTTAAAATAAAGAAATGTGCCTTCAAATTTCATGTATACTATTGTTAAGCTGTGATACAATACAAACTTTGGTCAGTTTTTTTCTGTTACTGTATATTGTAACTTCAACTATATTTTTGAAGATTATGTTTCTATGATATTATGACTTAGTTTTCTCTGGTGGAATATTTTAAATAATGATATTGTTGTACATATACATGTACCATATTATAAGCTTGGAGATTTAAGTCATTCAAGCATAAGCAGATATTTCTTGGGGATGTTTCAATGTTTAAAGGTGAAACCTAAAATAGAAATTTTGTATTAAATGTATTTTTTTGTATGGTGGATGATACTGGGTAATAATGGGCTTAATGCTCCCACTTTGTTGTAAATGTATGGGGATACATCATTTGTAATAGGGTGTGTAAAATGGGTTAAAACTGCTGAAAATCAGCTATATCTAGGATATTTAGATTTCATTGAGAATCAACATCTTTATTTCAACTGCATAAAGTTATCGTCCATTCCAAATCTATTTTGCAAGTTATCTTTCTTGACTAGTCAGAAGTTTATTTTTTTTTGCAGTATCATTTGAAAACATGTGCAATTTTAATCAGAAAATCACTACAATATGATATCATCTTAACTCAAAACTAATGCATATCATCTTTTATTGCTTCAATATTTTTTTTATTTTTTTATGATTTTTTTTCTACAGCATATATTGACTATCTACCCTTACGAGTTCAGACATTTATTTTTACAAAACTTGATTGACAAAAAACAAATTGAGTAGAAATAGTTATAAATTAGCTGCTAGTATGTCCATATTTTAAGAAATATGAATTTTATATACCTAGTTAGTTCCTACGGGTTGTATTTTTTAAAAGTTTTTGGATACTTCTCCACAGATATATTGTGTGAATGAAAGTTTGTTCTGAATGTTTTGGAGTGGTTAATTGTATTTTGTCCCCCACTCTCCTCTTTTCTCCTTTTTTTGAGTATTTAATATGTAAAAGATTTTTAACATTTTGTGTGTACCTAGCTTCTGAGTACTGTTTCAGAAAACTTTCAATAGACCTAAGTATATATGCAAGTGTAGATAAAAAAGATTGTTTCGTGAAACAGTCAATAAGATTGTAAATTCAGAGATATCCGAAGTATATTTTATTAATCTGAGACTGACATAACACAACAAATACGGACTGTTAAATATTTATATAATATACATATATTTTTACTTGAAATGTTTAAATATTTCTTTAAAGGTCCTTTCTGTTCAATGAATTATTGCTTTCCTTTTTGGTGTCTGTATCCATCTTTTTATGCCCCACCTACGATAGTAGAGGGGCATTATGTTTTTTGGTCTGTGCGTCCGTTCGTCCGTCCGTTCGTCCGTCCGTTCGTTCGTTCGTCCGTCTGTCCCGCTTCAGGTTAAAGTTTTTGGTCGAGGTAGTTTTTGATGAAGTTGAAGTCCAATCGACTTCAAACTTGGTACACATGTTCCCTATGATATGATCTTTCTAATTTTAATGCCAAATTAGAGATTTTACCCCAATTTCACGGTCCACTGAACATAGAAAATGATAGTGCGAGTGGGGCATTCGTGTACTGAGGACACATTCTTGTTGTGTTTGTTATGTTACTGTGAACTTTTACATGAAAAAGGGCATTGATTCATGTATTAAAATGAAAGTATTTGTTAAATTTTTAGCTTTTCTTATTATATGTTACTTTATTTGATTACACTAGATGTGAAAATACCATTGATTAAGTATCTGTTGTACTTATCATATCATATTCAGTCACATGGTAATATTAAATTAGTTTCTGTAGTAAATAACTGGTGGAAACAGATGCTTAAATCTAGGTCAGACAATTATGACCTGACCTTATTGAGTATAAGGAGAACATATAACAGAGTATGGTTTACTTGAATCAAATAATAAATTTGCAATGGTATTTTCCCACACTGTGTAATTTGACTGACACATCTGATTGTATGTTAAAAGATATTATAAGTTTGATAGAAGTACAGTTGAACCTTGCTCTATTTTCCTTTTCTTTCTTATTTTGCATAGCATTAAATAGCCCACTTTTATTACAAAAAAAACAGTTGGGGAAAAAGTAAATTTACCTTCTAAGAATAGATTGGTATTTGGACATGGAAAAAGTAAAATAGTTAACGACAATGCTATGTTGGAATGTACACAATGGAATATAGACAATAATAGATGTCCTTTAGATTACTGTTTATTAGATCAAACATTTACATAAAATAACAATGTTCATTTTCTTTTTCAGTTAATAAAATAAATATTGTAAGGCAAAGAAAAAGAAAGATTTTCAAGGATTTACCAAAACGTTTGATCTAGATGAAAAGTCAAACATGCCTAACTGCCAATAATGTATATATATAATAACCATAGCAAGGTTCAGATGTTTGTTTACCAGAATAGATATTTTATTTTATTTTGACTTGTTTTATTAATTTTGTAATATTTACATTTATATGCAATGTCCCATATGGGCACTTCCTGTCAAAGGTGCTTAAAATTATTTTTATAGTTAAATGTTTGTAGTATATTTAGATTAGAAAGTTGTAGTATATTTAGAAGATTAGATTATTTATATATTTTTACACACAATTCTGAAATATACATGTAGCACATTGTAGCCTTCAGTCAAAAAAAACAAACTATTTTTGTATTCTGTTTTTTCATGATACTTTTTCCCTGTCTCACAACAGACAGTGATACAGTTATGTTAGTCATCCAGAATTTTTAGTTGCTCAAGTGATCACTAGGGGTGTGTTTGGATATACGCCTGAGGTTGCCTATGGTTACCCATAGGTACCTATGGGTAACCGTAGGCCGCCTCAGGCGTATATCCAAACACACCCTAGATCTAAAATCAGCATATTATCTTTCTACAATGATGCATACAGCATAAAATTGTGTATTCTGACATTATATTAAGGAAGAAACTTTTAGGTCAATATGGAAATATTATATTCATAATGACTGATATTTATATTTTCCCTCCAATTTTCTTAGTGAGTTTTAGTGGGTTTTGTTTGCTCTCTAAATCCCTATCCATTTATCATTTATAAAGAATACATGTTTATTTTTTTCAGTTGCATCTAATTTGAATAATATCTTCAATGAGTATAAATTGTCATTTGTGTATAGTGTTAAGTTATTTTTAGAATGTAATGAATGTTGTTGTTATACCCTGCAATATTTAGATCTGCTATTTTGTATACTGCTTTACACCACTTATCTATTTGTTGGAATAAAGTTTATGAAAAGTTGTATTATGGTTTTTAAAATGTCAATAACATGATAAGAAAGGGATAATTTGGAATAGGGGAATGAGAAATAAATTCAACACTATAAATAATGTCTAGATAACAAACAGGTAGAAGAGACCCACACATGCCCGATGGTGGCAATCAATTCCATTCGAAGTTTAGTTTCAGGTCAATATTCAATAGACCTCATAAACACAAGCTCTAGAGAGCTTTTCAAATCGACTAAATAATAAAATTTATACACACATACAAAATTCATGAAAACAACAGAATTTTAAACATATAGTGCATAGTAAGATACCATAGATGACATATAAAAGTAAAAAGCATAGTATCCACTCAGAGGTCAGTAAAGTAATCACTATCAAATGGGTGGTTGTTTTTAGATGTCAGTTAAGTAATCACTAGCAAATCAGTGGCGGAACCAGAATATTTTGCAGGGGGGCCGCTGACTGACATAAGGGGGGAGGACGTGCTCCAGTCATGCTTCAGTGATTTCCTATATAAACAACTAAATCCCCCCTGATCTGTCTATGCAAATGGATGGTTGTACTCAGATGTAAGTTAAGTAATCACTTCCAAATGATTGGTTGTACTCAGATGTCAGTAAAGTTATCACTACCAAATGAATGGTTGTACTCAGATGTCAGTTAAGTTATCACTACCAAATGAATGGTTGTACTCCGATGTCAGTAAAGTTAGCACTACCAAATGGATGGTTGTACTCAGATGTCAGTAAAGTTATCACTTTCAAATGGATGGTTGTACTCGGATGTAAGTTAAGTAATCACTTCCAAATGAATGGTTGTACTCAGATGTCAGTAAAGTTATCACTACCAAATGGATAGTTGTACTCAGATGTCAGTAAAGTTATCACTACCAAATGAATGGTTGTACTCATATGTCAGTAAAGTTATCACTACCAAATGGATGGTTGTATTCCGATGTCAGTAAAGTTATCACTACCAAATGGATGGTTGTACTCCCATGTCAGTAAAGTTATCACTTTCAAATTGATGGTTGTACTCGGATGTAAGTTAAGTAATCACTTCTAAATGAATGGTTGTACTCAGATGTCAGTAAAGTTATCACTACCAAATGGATTGTTGTACTCAGATGTCAGTAAAGTTATCACTACCAAATGAATGGTTGTACTCCGATGTCAGTAAAGTTATCACTACCAAATGGATGGTTGTACTCAGATGTCAGTAAAGTTATCACTTTCAAATGAATGGTTGTACTCGGATGTAAGTTAAGTAATCACTTCCAAATGAATGGTTGTACACAGATGTCAGTAAAGTTATCACTACCAAATGGATAGTTGTACTCAGATGTCAGTAAAGTTATCACTACCAAATGAATGGTTGTACTCATATGTCAGTAAAGTTATCACTACCAAATGGATGGTTGTACTCCGATGTCAGTAAAGTTATCACTACCAAATGGATGGTTGTACTCAGATGTCAGTAAAGTTAT
Source organism: Mytilus galloprovincialis (assembly GCF_965363235.1). NCBI lineage: Eukaryota > Metazoa > Mollusca > Bivalvia > Mytilida > Mytilidae > Mytilus > Mytilus galloprovincialis. The sequence goes on along the minus strand of NC_134846.1, from coordinate 1,305,729 downwards.
CACTTTCAAATGGATGGTTGTACTCGGATGTAAGTTAAGTTATCACTTCCAAATGAATGGTTGTACTCAGATGTCAGTAAAGTTATCACTACCAAATGGATGGTTGTACTCAGATGTCAGTAAAGTTATCACTACCAAATGAATGGTTGTACTCAGATGTCAGTAAAGTTATCACTACCAAATGGGTGGTTGCTATAAGATGTCAGTTTAGTAATCATTAAAAAATAGGTAGTTGTACTCAGATGTCAGTAAAGTAATTAACACCAAGGGGTGATTGTACTCTGATGTCAGTTAAGTTATCACTACCAAAGTAGTTGTTGTTCTCAAATGTCAGTTAAGTAATCACTACCATATAGATGGTTGTTCTCAGATGTCAGCTTAGTTATTAACACCAAATCGTTGGTTGTTAAAAGTACTCAGATGTCAGTAAAGTAATCACTACAAAATTGGTGGTTGTACTCGGATGTCAGCTAAGTAATCATTAACAAATAGGTGTTTGTACTCAGATGCCAGTTAAGTACTCCCTACCAAATCGATGGTTATACTCAGATGTCAGCTAAGTTAATCATTTTCAAATCGGTGGTTGATACTCAGATGTCAGCTAAGTTATCATTTCCAAATCGGTGGTTGCACTCAAATGTCAGATAAGTAATTAACACGAAATGGGTGGTTGCTCTTAAATGTCAGTTAAGTAATCACTATCAATTAGGTGGTTGCACTTAGATGTCAGTTTATTAATCACTACCAAATGTGTGGTTGCTCTTAGATATTAATACAATATATGCTTTTTTTTAATAACACTCCGTTATGTAATCACTACCAAATGGGTGATTGTACTCACATTTTAGTTAATAAATCATTTCTAAATCGATGGTTGTTCTTAGATGTCAGTAAGGTAATCACTACCAAATTGATGGTTGCTCCTAGATGTCAGTTTAAAAGTAATCACTACCAAATGGGTGGTAAGGACTTTAAGTGTCAAAGTGACAACAGATCCAAACGAAAACAAGAAACAAACAAATGTTTGTACCTGTCCTAAGTCAGGAATCTGATGTTTGTTTATGTAGTTTATATGTGTTTCTCGTTTCTCGTTTTTTTTTTATTTTATATAGATTAGACCGTTGGTTTTCCCGTTTGATTGGTTTTACACTAGTAATTTTGAGGCCCTTTATAGCTTGTTGTTCGGTGTGAGCCAAGGCTCCGTGTTGAAGGCCGTACATTGATCTATAATGGTTTACTTTTTTGAAAATTGTTATTGTTATTTGAAAATTGTTATTTGGATGAAGAGTTGTCTCATTGGCACTCACACCACATCTTCCTATATCTAAAAATTATGAACAAAGCTGATGTTCAATTACATCATGAAAAAGAAGATGTGGTTTCACTGCCAATGATACAATTCTTCACAATAGACTAAAACACTATGTTTAAACGACTATTCTCCCTTAATTAGAAGCCTTATAGTAGAACTTTCCCTCTTACAAGACTATGTCCAAACTGCGTTTTGTCGCTACCTAGATTCTTGGTCATTTTGTGATGCGCATATGCATGTATTTTCACTCCACACAAGGCTATGTTCTGGGAAAGTTTTTTGTCCCTAACTAGATTTCTTATAATTTTGTGAATGTGTACATTCATGTATGTTTCCCCTTACTAGTAGGCTATGTTCAAATGATGTATGTTCCTATGATCTATTTATTTCCCTATAAACGGGTTACCCGGTTAAAGTGAAATTCCGATCTTCTACTCTTTCCTTACTGGGCTGGTGCAAGAATAAACTTTATCACCACTATGTTTCTTTGAACAATTGAGTTTCTTTCATTCTGCAATATATCCTCTAGCCATTTCTCTCCTATGTTAGACATTTTACCGTCCGCAACATTCATGAAATATTTGCAATTGGGCGTTAAGCAAACGGCAATTGTTTAGACAATTCATGATATTTATATGTTTATGGTTAGAAAAATGGTAGGATAAAATGCTTTTTTTTTACGTTGTTCAAGAGAATAACTTCAGCGATCTTCTAACGCATCTACGTCCTCCATTGTAATCTATATGATTTTCAGTAACTTCATCTGGTGACACCCAAGTTACCTGATATGGGAAATCGACATCTGTTTTGTAAAGCTTATAAGATTACAATCGTTTTATGCTTTCAATTGGATTTCATTTCTGACTATTGAAGTTTGAACGCATTAAATATATTAATGGAAATTGTATCGTTCAGCTATTGGGAACTTAGTAAATTTGACATTACAGTTTTGTCGACATCTTCGCAAGCCAAGGGTTACGATCCACCCTTGGCTAGCGAATATCATGTTTTGTCGAAGGCGGTACCAATTTTGTGTAATCCACTTGTCTTTCAGTTACAATCTAGATCTTTGAAATTAGAAACATGACTGTGTACTGTTGCCAGTCAACACATGGGCTTCAAGTTTGTTTTGTTTTGTTTTGTTTTCTCTGACCGTTCAGTACGATCATTATATATATGTATATAGAAATAGTACACTTAGTGTGTTCATTTTACAACTTATGTGGTAGTAAATATATAAAAAGAAGATGCGGCATGATTTCCAATGAGACAACTCTCCACAAGAAAGGAAATGACACAGAGATTAACAGCTATATGTCACTAATTTCAAGAATTACGAATGTTGACCTTATGAGATTTCGGTCATCTTCTTACCATGTTAGTAATCTTTTCATCTCTTTATCCATTTTTAGCCTGGGACATGCAAATCGTTCATTTCTATATATATACGAATGCAACAAGATATACATTATATAGGCCTAAGTATATTTGGTTGTAAAGTTTTTATTTTGATTTTTTTTGTAATTTTCTAATTTAGATTAACTGATGTAAAAATAAATTTGTTATCCAAAGGTTCTACGGAAAGAACATCCACAATCTTTCAGCTTTTTGGGAAAGTCTTTTTCAAGCTTTCTGTATTTTTGACTCTGAGATTTTTGATAAAAAAAAAATAACCAAATGCGTAGAGAATCATAGTCAACTTAATCTTTATTCGAAAATGGGAAATTAAAAAAAATATAATCAAGTAAAACAAATTATGAATATCAAAATATTCTGGAAGTAATTAGCAAAACTTGCGAAATCGATATCGCAGTCAACATATTATAGACCGTTGTTAGGTATCTTATTTCAATGGTTATTAGTTGTATTACTCACTTTCGGAAGGCCTCGGTATGCGCATAGACAAACAGGAAATTTTTCGGCAAGGTAAATTTTGACAGTTCATTGATAAGGATAAACGTGCACATTCCAGTCAAAATGTCAGTTTTGACATTGGAGGCTAAATTAGAACGAGTGGACCCTAGCACACCATGGGGATTTCGTATGCAAGGAGGAAAGGATTTCCATAGTCCGTTGTCGATTCAGCGGGTAAGTTCAAGAGTTGAATCTGTCCATATTTGGGTGTTAGACTTACAGATTAGAAAACACGGCCTGTTTATTTAAAAAAGAGTATACAATCTTTTTTTATGAGGTCTTTTATGTGTTCATTGTAGAGGAATATAATGGTCCAGGCCGAAAGAAAGATCCTGGCTGAATCATCAATTGGGATCTCTAAATTATCAGATTTATGACTAAACTTTTCAAAGATCAATATTTCTTTAGAGTAATGTTCTATTTAAGACTTTAATATGAAATGAAATCAGCAAAGATAGCAACTTTTGAAAGGACATTCTGTTAGTTAAGATGTCAAAAACCTTATAGAGCTAGGTACTTGTCTTAACTAATGCTCAGAGAACTAATACTATCTCATAATATAACTCTTGTCTATTACTATACCGACATGACCTAACTCTATCCCTAACCCTTAAACTTTAAAAAAACGTAACCTTACCCAAAAGTATAGGGACATCTAAAGTAAACATGGTAAAAGAAGGTAGGCTTTTTTTGTTTCTTCTTACTGGTTTTTGTTATTTTTCAGGATTTTTTTGAAAGAATTAAATTAAAGGAGAACACATGTATAATTTCAAGCAAATCTGTAATAATCATGATAATCTGATTGTCTATATATAATGTAGCTAAAAGATGATGACAAGTATGCAAAATCCACTGGTTAAAGATCGATAACCTTCTAGAGCTGATCAGGTAGACCCTGTCTCATAGTGTAAATTAAGTTGTTAATCAAGTGCACCTAATCACCTTACTATTTAATCAAATGACTGAGGTTAGATATGAAGCACTACTATGATAGGGATAAAATGCGGCAACATGCATGTTCAGAAAAATGTATGAGCTGTACCAATGATATCAAGAAATTAATTAGACATTTGTCCAAAGAGTTAGGAAACTTGTCATCCAATATAAACCACAGGAAGTAACAGTGGTTAATGTATGTAAAGTTGTTAAAGTTCTGGTGAAAAATGGGATTAGTTGTACATGTACATGTAGGTGTCAATGATGTCAGTTAAATGGAAATAGATAAGCTACATTGTAGAAAAGGAAGAAGTGACTAAAAGGTTCTGAAACTAATAGTTATTAATAGAACTGCTTTCTCTCACTCCTCAAAATGTTTCATTATGACCATGAGTTGTTCCTAAGGGTCAGTTTACTGATTAATGATTATGTACATGTATATAAAGAAAGAAAAAATATTATGCTGTTATTAGTGGTCTCTAAGACAGATCTTAAAATTCTGTTACAAGTTGAAGTACAAACATACATGTATGCATTACATTTTGTATATTATAAAAAGGAAAAGGGAAATGTCACATTAAAACGTTCATATTTATTTTAATACAGCATCCTTTTTTAACTAATTTGGAAATCTTAATTATTAAAGCTTATCGTTTATTTTTATTACATAAATGATTAATTTGATTGAAGCAAGATGCATAATTACAATGTAACCACCCTGGTTATATCATACATTTCATACATTCCATCTATGATTTTTATCTACATAAATAATTATAATTGATTCATTTGCATTCACATGTACATGTACATGTTGGTTAACTGTGTGTGGGTACACATGTATGTGTAAGGATCTTGTTACATATGTATCAATTGATTTCCAAAATGTTTGTTTTGATTACTCTATTTAAACTGATTGAACCTAAGTGCAGGTCTCTCAACCATTATCATATCCTACACTGATTTCTTGTTGTGGCTAGATGCATTTGTAGTTGGTTCATATTATATAAAGTTACATGAATAAGCTATGCGGCTAATTAACCTGATTGTAACCTAACTGCAAAGTTAGCAACCCTTATATCATATTTTCATTTATAACATATGCTACAGCTAAGACTTGTTAATTACTACAATGTGCATGGGGAAGAATAGTCAATCATATAATTATGCATTTTTGATTTTTCTATTAATAATTACAATGTAGCTGTAGATGCATGGCATAGTCGGAGTAAAACATTTTCAAATTGTAGATCTTACTTTTTCACCCTGTATCAAATTTCAATCATTTATTTTGATTTAAAATCCATAGTCCAAAAATATGCATTATGGATTCCTGTGATATTAATTTTATAAAAGTACTATATAATTTTTACAAAATCATTTTATTTTGAAAATTATTATAAAAAAAGAAAGTGCAATATGCAAGTTGGCAGTTGTTTGCATTAATCATGTTAATTACAATTTAACATTCAAATTACTTTTAAGTTTATATGAATTTACTTCATAACATGCATAACACAATATTACTCCTCTTTGCCACAGCAAAATAATATTTCAACTTATAACTTGATGAAAATATGAAACAAAATGACTTGTATGCACTAAAAGCAGACAAATTTAAAATTATATTCATACATTTTGGTGTGAAAACTAGCTTTTTATTTTTATATTCAGAAGTACATAAAAATATGAGTTGGGAATATAATGGTTTAGCTATAGATCCCTAACTTCACGAATTTGTTATTGTTAAAAGAAAATGTAAGAACACTGAGAATAGACACTTGATTAAGTTTACTTGGTTAAACTATAATAAAAACATGAGCTTTACTTCATAGACCAGCTGTGTTGATTGTCCATGTTACTTTAAACAATGTATAGACCTTTAAACATTTGTTTCTTTCAACAGGTTAACGCTGGAAGTTTAGCCGCTAAATGTGGATTACAACAAGGGGACATAATTCTAAAAATAGGAAGTGTAGAAACAGAGGTGCTCCGACACAAGGAGGCACAGGACAGTATACTCCATAGTGGAAATAAATTAGATTTATTATTGCAGAGGTAATGTTCTTCTGAAATTAGAATTGGTCAGGTCAAAATTCTGGTATACCTTTCGTTACTCATCATGATCATTGTCAGTCAAAAATTTGTAGAGTAAATGTTCACCATGTTTAGTACATTGCAGCAAATCCTTAAACTCAAATTTATAGTCCTTTTGATTAGTATAGCATGTTTATTTTCATTGTACTTTTTTTTTATATAAACCATGAACATGTCATTTAGTCACTCAGACTGGCAGAATTTACACTGTATATTAAAATTTATGTAAAAATATACATGTGTAAACACCAAGAACACAGTAAGGCCAAATAAAAATATATGTGTGGTTCCAGTAACCTGACCGACCCTAGTTAAAAAAAAACAGACCCTAGAACTTTTTTTTTCATTTCTGAAAAATAAATTTTCAAACGATCAAATTTTGAGGATTGTGAATTAAAATAATTAATTCATAGATTTCTGTCATCTGAATTTCCATCACAAGTATCTGTTATGGCTAAAATGCAACAATTCATAACAGAATGCAACAAAATTAACTAAAAACGTATCATGACTGTTTATTTACAACCAAACACATGTAAAAATGGTGGACTTCCAGATGGGGCGTGTATAATAACGGAAACAATTTTGGTAAACACACGATTTTTTTCCGGATTTTGACATTCAAAAATAAAAATTACCGACCCTATTTTTTAAAAGTATATGTAACTGGAACCACACATATATTTTTATTTGGCCTAAATGTTTATTAACTGTCTTCAAGTCATGTTGTTTATTGTACATGTATGCATATGTATGTATGTACATGTATGTATGATGATACAACAGGATGTTCTGCATAAGCAAATATGTTGGTTTGCTGTTAATCGGAATAAACGTTAATACATTGTACATGTATGAATTCAATGTTGTATACATAACTTCAGGGGATTTTGTTGTAAGATATTGAGTTCTAAAATTAATATTTGAGGGTTACATAGTCTACTTTCCTTATTATGCATTCTCTTAATTTTTACCAGAGAGTTAGAATAATATAAAGTAGCTACTGAGTCTCCAGAGTAAGACTGAAAAGTTTATGCATAACCAAATATGTAGCTTCATAAGGGGATCCATACAAAATCTGCCTGAGGACTCTGATGTTGATTAAATCACTCATTTTAAATGGTGATTGTTGGTGAAATAAATTGATACCGCAGGCGCGGATCCAGGGGGGGGGGGGGTTCCGGGGGTTGGAACCCCCCTTTTTTTTGGACGATCAATGCATTTGAATGGGGACATGTAATTGGAACCCCCCTTTTGTCCTGGGTTAGAAACCCCCCTTTTTAAAATGGCTGGATCCGCCCCTGTACCTATAAAATTACTACCTTCTCATGTTATAGAAATTTATCTCCATTTATGAACCTATTATGAATATACAGAGTGAATCATTTTCAGTCACTAGAATTCGGTGCAATGTTAAAAATCGTGAATGAATTTTAACTAAATCACCTTGTTTATACTGTATTGTTTATTTAACGTCACAGTATAATTTCAGACATACTTAGACTATGACAGACTTGTATTCATACTACAATACATGTACATAGGTCATTTAAGTTCTCGAATTACATGTGGTTTAACCACAAACATTTAACGAATAGGATTGAAACTATTAAAGGTTACAATATTATACAAATAAGTAAACAAGCGGTATTAATTATGAAATCATATAAGGATTGTTGTACTGATTTTGAGTCAACATTTTGGTGCAGATTATGCATAGATTTCTTGGAGACAAATAGTTTTAATTAATTATGTATATTTAATTGTTTCAAAGTATGACTTAAAAAATTTCACAAATGATTAGGATAGGCATAATGATAAATACATCACCTACGTAATACATGTAGTATAAAGATCTTGTAGCTCTTTATAGCTTTGTTTTTCATAAGATGAGACTATTGATGTAGTTTCACAAAGGACCACCAAAATTTTGCAAATGACGTACACAATTTTGGTATCTATGCAATAGAAATAAAAGTGAAGACCATCAGATTTTCTTTATGGACCACCAGGGAAATTTGTTTTGATAACTGGGGATGTAAATTTGTACATGTCTAGATAAGATAAGTTACTTTAATGATGAGCAAAGTATGGGCTTTTCTCATTATTGAGGGCTGTATGGTTGCCTGTTATAACTTATATTCACTTCATTTAACTTTGGTGGATAGATGTCTTATTGGCACTCAAACCACTGCTCCTTATTTATCTATAAAGAATTATGAATTGCATCTCTTTTCAACAAAGTATAGGAGGGACTGGGACATACTGTTTATGTAAAACATGTACTGTTAAATTGAATTTCTCTCCACCTGATGTTACCCCTTTTCTACTTTTCATCCTCATACTACAACGTAGTCAATTATAGTTCGACCTTCTTAGCCATTAAATCATGGAAGTCAATGAACTTTTGTATTGTCTCATGTAGATTATCTGTTTGTGAAGGCCATAATATTTGGCACCAGGACCCATCTGACTGCCATTATCAGAAAAGAAATACATGTGTGTTGTTTTGTTTTGATTTAGGGAAGCAGATGAGGGGGGTCAGTCAGTAACCAGTTGCCTGTTGCTGCATATTTTAAATAATTCTGAAAAAATTCTGCCATGAATCCCTAATACATGTACATGTAACAGACCAGAATCTTGAAATTGTCTTTCCTGATTCTTACTAAACAGTTTTGTTTCACATTGTAATGAATGTTATTGTTGCCAGAGAACTGATAATTAGACTTTTGGCTTGGCATTCCTTGGCACATGTTTCTGATAGTGGTAGATATATCTGCATATTTTATGTTATTTCTGATTGAGATCTATTTTCACACTTTCATAATCTTACGTAAACATTCTGATTACATGCAGTTGATGCTGTAAATCCTTTTTTTTTTTTTTACTTTTTGGCAGGAAAATACCTCAAATTAGAATTAAAGTGCAGAAAACAATTACATACAAGTATAAATTTAAAAAAAATGATTTTACTTAATTTTCATGTGCTTAATGTACATAGGCTATGTTTTTGTATGTGAGTAAGTAGTAATCGGATATATGTTTTAGTGAAAATATAGACCTAGTAAAGCTCTTATCCCAAACCTGTCCTTTTATGTCGATAAATAAGTTGGTACATCAATCAGGAAAATAAATTGAAAAAGTAGACAACCCCATCAAAATCTTGACTTAAGGAGCGTGAATCAGCAATATTAATTTTGATAAATTTAGTTTTTCTTAGAAAGTAGGAAGGTATAGAGGACTATTGGACTATTGTCCTTGTTTTTGTTATGACACATTACATAAAACATGTATAATATGCCTTATATCTGCTTCACCTATACACTTATCTGCATGCCATATTTATAATTACCTCAAGGTAAAAACAACATATATAATTTGTATTAATTATGGACAATAATTCAAACAAAATTTTACCTGATGGAATTCTTATACAGTGAAATCTACAATATTTAAATGTTTTGAGGCAAAATACCAGCTGGTTATACTGACTTCAAATTTCATTGTCAGCTGACTTTTGGTCAGAATTAAAAATGCTGGTTCAAAGGCTGTTGATTCTTGGTAGCAACTTTTCAATGATATAGGAAATTATACAGTTGTTGAATTTGTGAATATAATTGAGAATTGAAATGGGGAATCTCTCAAAGAGAAAACAATACGACCAAAGAGCAAAAACAAATGAAAGCCACCAATAGTTTAACATAGTGTAAAAATACTGCATCAGGAGGGGGGCTTCAGCTCACTGGTTTCAAGCATATTAGAAATTTGTACTTCAGTGATAAATTGAATTTATTAGTATAGTTCAAGTTTACCCATGAAATCCACGCAAATTATTACAAATAAAAACTTAAGAGTTATTATTAGGCAATTTCTGTCAGACATCTGGTCGTGTGGTCAAACAACTTTTGAAGCTATAAATTGCATTTTCAGCTCTGGTATATATATTCTCTTGTCTTTCTCTTGGTAATCATGGTAATGTAAATAGGAAATTGCCCCCAGTTACCCCCAGATATGCATTTGCTGTACATTTGTACATACAATTACCATATGGTATTACATATGTATTCTGTTACTGTTATTGCTATGATCCTGTCTTTCCTGAGGGAAACATCTCTAATTCTCGTTTGTTAATTATGTATTTGAATAACTTTAAGCATATTTTCCCCACACACTCTCAAGGACAACAACGTTTATATCTTATATAAGATTTGTTTTTTCTAAATACCTATATAATGTTTTAAAAGTTCATTGCAATAACAGTAAAATATGTGATTTTTATTTTTTTTAAATTTTCATATTTGCACATTTTTTTTATTGCACAGTCTGATAAATTTTAATAAATAAATGATAAAATTAAATGTATTGAACAGAGTCAGTGTTCTACTTAATCTGTGTCTGTGCATGTTTCATTGTACATTAAACAGATATCTTTTGATATGGAAAATAATAAGGTTTTTGTACAGACTCATGAATCATCACAAATTAAAACTCCACCCTGGCTAAGATATTGTAAACTGTTTGGAGAAAGGTATTTGCGGGGTCACTTGGAAAGAAGAAAATCCATAAAATATATCATAATAATTGACAATTTCAAGTTGTAAATCAATTCCATATATACATGTAGTATTGAATATTGAAGACTTTATCAAATTGTCACTTTGTTGGATGGTTCACCTTGTATCCCTGCACATTTAATATTACTGTAAATTTTCACTCAAGTGATCATTCATTATGCAACAAGGGAATGACAGAACAGGAATCCAGTAATGATGCATCATCTTATACATGTTATACTGCTGTATTTTATGGTTCCAGTACAATTGCACAATATACGAGCTGTGCGTCAAATTTTAATCAATTTTATGGGAATATCAATACACCTGTTAATATATATTTGGATTGAAAAATCTATATTCAAAATTAATTAAAGCTGTTACTGTTTAAAAATTGAGATAAAAAAGAACCCTACGAAACAGATCAGAAGTCATCATTTATTTGGTATTTGATTGATTGATTGTTGGTTGTTTAATTCTTTGTGTTTGAATGTTCCAATGTAAATCAAAGTCTTAAACATATACATGTAAACGTTTATCCAATGCAGATCATATGATGTATTCAGGTCCTACAACCATCAAAATCCTACTTAATATTATAAGGTTTCTGGTAGGTTTTTGCGACTTCCGCCCTTTTCTACCTGTATGGTCGAGTTCTTTTTTTCAGCATTTAAGACCTAATCATTTCACAGCTGGAAATTCTGGTATTACAAGTCCCTTTACATGTGTATCAGAATTGAACACTTGACTTTGTATACAGACAAACCAGTTACCAAAATATGAACTTTAATACAACAAAAGATGTTGAATAACGTGTCTAGCAGATCTACGAATTCCTCAATCACAGCAGGAAAGTTTAATATAATTTAAACTTCATACAAAGTGCTTTTAAAATACACACTTAAATTAAACAAGCCAAACGCTGATAACTCTAATCCTAAGCAACAAAGGGTATGATAAAAATTCTTATTTTGTGAACATTGAATAATGATTTGTGTACATACACAGGTCATGAATATGAGAAATAAATTATTTTGGGGAAGCTTTACATTAAATGTCAGTTTGAAAATAGTGAAAATTTGATAAAGGGTTGAGGTCCGAAAATTGTGCAAATTTTTAAGGACAATTAATTAACATGTGCAATACTATTTTTAAAAATACCGTTAACTGAAATCCCACACAAGGCAGGTACATGTAACCCCCCCCCCCCCCCCTCTATATGGAAGTTGATACAATGTGTATCAAAAGGTCCTTTTTTTCAAGATGGTCATCTGCTTTAAAGAGTTTTCTTTAAATTTTCTGTCAAATGACTGTTTGTTCAAACTTTTAATAAACAACTACATAAACCAAATGTTTATCCTTAAGTTTTTATTGCAAAAAGTGAGACCCTGACAGTATTTACAGAATTTATACAATATACAAAATGAATCTATCAGTTACTTTAATTTGAGAATGCTTATAGATCTTGTTTTTCATGTCATTCCTGTTAGTTTCTTGTACACATGTATCAATTTGTCATCTCAAACATTAAATGTATCTGTTGCAGGACAGAGTCCTTTCAAATAAACAGCCGCTATTGGTCAAATGGTACTAAGTTCTTTCTTTTCTCTTATTTTATAAGGAGTTTATAAATTGATTGGTGTTACCATCCTCAGAGTTGAATTACTGGATGAATACTGGATTGATGCTAGTAAACAAATAGATTGCTCATTGTAAAAGGTTGACTGATGTATGCTATGTTTCTATTTAAAGTCATCAAAGGTATTACCATGGCTTATAGTTTATTTCCCCCAGTCAAGCACACAGGACTCATTAGTGGCACTCAAATCAAAGCATTTGGATTGGCAAATTAATTAGAAGTTGAAGAACAAATAAATTAGAAATTGAAAACAGCTGCTCTAAATCTATGTGTATAAAAAAAATGTTTTAGAAAAAATTATAAACAATGAATTTATAGAAAATTACGGTTGAAAATCTGTAGTCAAGTGTTTCTCTCCACAGTAATTGTTATACAAGAATAGGAGAGACATTAATATCTGTATCATGACTACATTGAGCAAATAGCAAAATTTCAGAATTCTACTGTTGAGTAGGGGATCACTTTACTCGAATGATTCAGCTCCCTCTATCGTTCAGTGTCCTCTAAATGTAGCAATCAATAGTGAGTTTGAATATATTGACTGTTATTTGGATGGAGAGTTGTCTCATTGGCACTCATACCACATCTTCCCATGTTCCTATATCTATGTAAGTTTTGTCCGGGATCACTCCATAAAAAATGAGAGTCCTGACCTTTAATTGAAATTCAGAAATAGCATGCTGATGTGCTAGTTTGTCAATGTATTGGAGGTGAAGATGGTAAAGGGAGATCATTTGTACTCAAACTAAGTGTGTTTTAGTCCGACCAGCATGAATGAGGGTATTGTCAATGGCAATTTATTGTTCCTGTAAATGCATGAATCGTTTACGAATGTAAGAAATTAGGAAATTTCATCATCTTTTTATTATCTATTTTCAAGAATTCGAGATAAAAGAGGTATAAATAAATTGATCGGGTAAGTACATGAATGAAATGTGAATGAATATTTAGTAACTCATTTTGTTTAGAGACTAACTAAACCAAAGAATATTAAAGAGTAGAATCTCACAAAAAAACACCTGAAATTTCAAGTGGTCCTTGGTGTTTTGATAATCTACTCATTAAAATTTTTCGGCCATAAGTCAGTATTGTTAGTAAGAAGTTTACAAAATAACACTTTTATTAAACTTTGATCTTTCGTTGGCAGTTTTAACGAAGGTCTAAGTTTTATAATTAGCTCAGCCTGAATATTTTGAAATAAAAATGGCATGTTCAACAATGTTAACACTTCATGTCATTTCCATGGAAACTTCACTGAAGTTTTCAGTGTAAACATTAAAAAAGTATATTTAATTTGTACTTTATATAGTATGATTTTTATAGAGAGTTAAAACTTTGCTTATTTAACAGTCTTGAAGCCACACAAAATTAATTACCTGTCTTTGGATAATTATTAAAGCAAACATATATTTGCTATTTGGGGAGATTTTTTTTTTATTTAAAACAAAACAAATAAGTAGAGTTTTTAAACATGGATCACAATTCATATTATCAAAAATCTGTATTTTACTCAGATTAATATGAATTTTCTATAAAGGACCCATTTAAGTTTTTGGCAAATCTACCTTGGGATTTAAGAAAAATAATTTTTGCTTTCCAAATTCCAGAAGAAATATATAGATATCAGTAAAATTATGCCCCTTAAATATTAAGAACAATCTGTTCATATTCCATTAGCAAAGCATGAACTAGAGTTGAAGGTTTAATATAGAATGTTGTACATGTATAATGAAAAACATGGCTTAGTCAAGTAAGATGTAGCTTTGAAATTAAAAGCATGTTAAAATGAATTGTTGTTGTTGACTGAAGATTTTCATATAGAGTTATCTGCATGCAGCAGAATCTAATTCAGAATTTTAGTTTTTGATTTTTAACAATGAATGTTAATAGGGTAAAAAGATTTACTCTTGTCATCCATACATGCATATGCAAATTCTGATTTGATTACCTTTAAGTTTTGTATTTAGGCTACTTTTCTGATGTACTATTGAAAAAGATCAATATTGTCACAGTGTTCGTGTTTATGGATAGTTAATCTTGTTAAGCATTACTGTAATTAATGTCCTTGACAAAATTCAACAATGAGGTTGCTAAAACCTACATTCCACACTTGAATAACTTTGGTTAACTTTTAAGTTAAGGTTAAGGTCTATTATCAGAGATTTATTGTATGATGTCAGTGATAATAATCTCTGCAGCTTTCTGTACTTTTGAGATCAATACAGAAGAATTTAAGTGAACATTTTATCAAATCATTATGACAATGAAATGAGGACCAATTTAATGATATACAGGCATCTGAAAAATTGATTATTTGAAACTGAGATGAATCAAAAATTGCTTATGCAGTCAAATGTATTCTAAGAAGTTTTTGGTAATGGATAGTACAGCCAAAACTATTAAGAATGGTACTATCTATCACTTTAAATTGTTATAATAGTACCTGTATGTGTACCAAATTGTACTTTTATTCTTAAGCTTAAATGAAATCTGCTGAACAATGACTAAAATTTGTTTTTGTCTATGAGATATTTGTTAAAATTGCAAAACTGCAAAACTCCAAAACTGCGTATATACTTAATGTTAGATGCAAGAATTTAGGTACAAGTGTAAACATGTCTTGTCTGGTAATACACCTTATCGCTATTTGTCCGCCATTACTCGAAATCACACAGGTTCCCGTAAAATTTTGACGTCATAAAGCAAAATATCTGACGCCACAATGGAAAAGTGATTGTTGTGTGCGTCAAAAATTCGAACGGCCGGGTCACCCGGGATTAGCGATAAGGTGTATACATAGATAGAAGGGTTTTAAATTTGTTAAATTGTTAAGAACTTAAGAATGATACAGTTTCTAGAGATTCCAAGACACGTTTTAGGGGTTCTCATCAGCTTTATAAATGTTAAAGATTGAAACAGAGTCGCAGATCTGTAAAAGTACCAGAAATAACATTGTCTTGGCAGTCATACAAACGTTTTATCTAAATAGATACACATGTTACTGTGTAAAGAAGTGGGAGGACTGTTATTGATAATCTATATGTTCTTAAGATGGTTGTCAGATTTGCCAGAACTGCTTACTGCAAAAGAATAAAATATGATCAAGTGGTTGTTCAGCCACAAAAGATGGCAAATTACTCATTAAAGATGATTTTGGTTTAGTTACTTCTTAATTGAAGTTTATAATATATAAATATAAACATAAAAGAACGATATGACTGTCACACTTGAATATAAAATCATAAGCAGATGTGGTGTGATTGCCAATGAGAGCAATGATAGGTCACTGTAGGGTTTTCAATAATGACCAAAATCCATGCATATCATCAAACATGCTTCACATTTCTTTATCTGTTTAATTTAGTGTCCAGTGTTGACTTTGTCCATGCTGTTGCAGAAAAAGAAATCTTTTTTCGTCACAACAGAAAACTTAGGACTTTAATTTGCATACCAAGTTAGCTGTTTTGTAAATTTTTTCATTAGGTTAACAAGCACAGTATTCAGGCAAGTCATTAGAAGTGGTAGAATACATTACAAAATCCTTTTCAATTATTATTATCAATTCAAACCTTATTAGGCAACACACAATTAGGTTGTGTTTCATGCATCCCTAGTTTAACTTTAATTTTTGTTACATATATCTTGTTTTAATATTTGCCATATTAAAGACATCACAAAAATTTCTGAAATTACAGTAGTCTATTTAAAGATAAAATATTTAATTAAAAATAATTTATCTGCATTTGGGTTGACATCATAAAACTTTGCTCAGTGCTTGGAGCACAAAAATCCTGCTTGAAACATGAAATCCAGCATTTTGATTGGTTGATTATCGAGTTAGAGTACAAAAAAACTGTTCGAAAGTTTTATGGACGCAAGGCCTGGTTAAACTACATTTGTTTCTACATACTAGAGTATTTTTCTGTCATTAAGTTTGTTTAGACCTGCCCTATTTTTTTTCTGTCAGGAGAGACAAGATACAAGCAAATATATTTTGTTTGGCCTTGTTAAACTTTTTTCTTCTGTTCTCCAGGTGTGAAGCTACCTTATAATTACCTTCATTAAAGGTAAATGACTTATTTCTAACATTCATTGTTATTGTTTATTAGGTAGATGTTAGATAAAAACCATAAATTAGGCTGTCTGTGGTTAAACCAACCATTAAAATTACTGGACTGGCAAATCATGATTCATAACTTTTCTGACTTTTTAGTCTGTATTTTTAAATTTTAAATGATAGTTCATCAAAACTTCTTGTGATTAGGCAGAAGAGAGGTATTATTACAGACATCTTATTTACCCATTTTGTTCCCCAAGCATCTAAAAGCAAGGGCCTATTAGTATTGTATCCAAAATTTGCCTAGGAACTTGCAATATGTTTAAGGTCTGATGGTGTCTGGTACAAATTGAAAAGTAGGGACAACTTTAAGGGATATCTAATAAAAACAGATAACCAAACCAACTTTAATTGTATAAAAAAATAAGCCCCCCTCTCCCTCAATGCATCCAAGAAATTGGTCTGAGCTCTCATTTCTGATTGCTTCATATAAGCAGTAATCCTTGATTAATTTTTGAGACTCGGGCAGCTCAATTTAAAAATCAAACTGATTTCATCTTGTGGAAATATTGAGTAGGTGTGATTGTAAGACTTGGATATAAAAGAAAAAAATATTTTGTATTTGGCAAGTTGTCCATTGTTACCTTGGAAATATTGAAGTGTGTTGAAACATACATAACCAAGATGCATCCTCCCTGAAAACTTTTATCCCGATCTTTTATCTAAATGGCTCCCCAGAACGTTAAACACTATAAACTATATGAAACATTTCAATATATTCTATTTGATAAAATCATAATGTTTTAACGAATTATCTTAAAAGATAAATACAATGTTGTATTTATAAAGAGTCATGCTAATTTCTGCAAATAAGTTTTTTTGCTGATGCGTTTTAGCCTCCTACGTTAAACATAACATTTTTTGTATGAAAGCACTTTATCTGCAAAATATTTTCTGATGACGTCTATTTTCATTCCTGCATCAGTTATATTTGTTTCTCAGGTAAAAACAAAGTTCATCTTCATCACTGATTTGTTTTACATCAAAAATAGTTGCATAGATACTCTCATGTTTTCTGATGTAAGAACTTAATCACTTTGTTTTCTTTCAGCTTTATTTTAGATTTTTAGTGACTTGATTTATTAAATTATCATTGATAAGTTTTATTTTTAGTAAGCACTCAGTCAAAGTTTATTGACTTTCAAGCAAATTTAAGTAAACGACATCTTTTGAAAATGCTTGTTTCATGTTCAAAAAATTAATTTTTCACTTAGAAGTTGTCATATTTGCATATTCCAATTTCCTCCCAATGTCCTCTGAAAATCTATGCATTTTTAAAAGCAGCTGTATTCTGCTCTTTGATCAGGATGTTGTCTCTTTGACACATTCCCCATTTCAATTCTCAATTTTATTTAGATTATTTTCAAAAACTTGTAGTTCATGTTCATTCTACAAAGGACTACAAAGGTAGATTGTATTTAATTTTGCCGATTATGCACCAGGATCAGCTATGATCATCTCAAGGTACTAGTTGTTAAACTCTTAATAAAAAGTAATTGTTAAACTCTTAATAAAAAGTAGTTGTTTAACTCTTAATAAAAAGTAGTTGTTAAACTCTTAATAAAAAGTAGTTGTTAAACTCTTAATAAAAAGTAGTTTTTAAACTTTGAATAAAAAGTACATGTAACATTGATATATTTTACAGAAGAAACCTAGACCAGTATGTAGATACAAAGTAAGTCTAGAATATCATGTGGTTTCTAGGAACATATCATTGCAGCGCTTCTTCTTGTGGTGAAAAGTCATTAATTGCCAAATTCTTGTCATCTTATTGTGGTACACTACAGCTTAGGTGAATTTTGCCATGTCTACCTGTCACTTATAATAGTGCATCATACCCAGATTGAATATTTTCAAAGGCTGCAAATTTTTGTGTTAGATTGGGTATATTTAAACAACAAATTTCAACTTGGATAAGGAATCTTTCAAATAAATCTGATTTTATAATTTATCAGTACTAATTACTTTTCAAATGGGATTGTGATTGCACCCTACTTTTTCTATGATGAGGAAGGTAACTTTAGATTATGCAAAAACATTGGGCATCTCAAGCTAAGAATCTTTCATTTTTACAAGATTCTGCATGTTCAAATTCAATACCCTTTTTGTGAATGAAAAGAAATTGCATTTTTATTTTATACAGGGGACCATCTAGATGTTTTGACTACTCTGTGCCCAAATCCACAGTGGATAGGTAGAAACAAGGAGGTTATATTAGAAGGAGAGTGAACACTCTGCTTGATACAAAATTAGCATCCCCAGGATAGCAGTTCGATCAGAGAAAAATGATAAAAATATAAAGAAACCGACATGTTTATCACCCACTTGACATGGCCCTCTGATGTACCGGGCTGTTACCGCGAGTAGTTCGGGCTATTAGATAAATCGCATATGTCACGTGATTGTTATCGGTGACTGAGTCATTAAAGTTCAGGTGTATTTTTAGTTACAGTGCAGTGCAAAGGTGTTTATGATTTGGAAAAAGATTTGACGCGCAATTTCAAAATCAACCGTCTGTCTACGGTGAAAAAAGATAAAGAAATGACAAAGTTATGAGGGTTTAAAGGAAAGTTAGTGAGCGATTTTTATTCAACACTACATTGCTTTAAACAAAGATTTTCGCTTCACCTGTCAATTTCTGCTTATGAGAATTGGCAGGTAATAATCATAGAAAATATACGAATATGCAAAGTACTTTAGTTACGGTGACCGGTAACGACCGGAAGGAATATTTGCAATTGAAACATAGAGAATTTATCGGGGACATCGTAAAAGTGACTTTCTGTTATGACTGTTGAAATTAACATTGACGGCAATAAGACGGATATTCGTTTTATTTCTATTGGTAATAAGTTTACTTTTAACATAAAATTTTAATTTTTAATTACTTAATAAAACATTTCACAAAAAATCTGATTAACATTTCAATAATTGTATATCCGGTCAGTTTATGACACCTCGGGTGTTTCCGTTCTTACTCGGGTATGTTATTAGGACAACCCAAAATCTCCCTCTGTGACAGAGTCGATCTCAACTAATTAACACCCACTTACAGAAAAGTCGGTAACATTTTATGTGTAATTATCGTCTTTCGTCCTCTCTCCTTCTAATATAACCTCCTTGGTAGAAATGACAAAATCCACTAAGACTGTTATGTATTTGTCTTTTTGTCTTCATATCAATCAACAGATCTACTCACTAATAGGTTGTAACAGATGTGGACACAAACATTTTATGATAACTGCATGAATGTACATGTCATTGTTGGTGTCTGTGTTTTTCATGATAACTTTTATTTTAGTTGACAATGAATTTTAGCACAAAATGAAGGTTTAGTTAAATTTTGGTTGTTACAGGTATTAAATGATCTTTGGTCCATTAAGAAAATCCCTGTTTATGTTGTGAAGCTCTTAGTATTTTAGTAATTCCAATTCAAAGGACAAAAAAATCTAAAATGTCTAATTTTGTTGGTTTGTGGACTAAGGAAGCTATTGTTTACTTGCATAGGCAGTTCTTTTACATTACATTCTTTATTTTAATTTGCTAGTTAGAGTTAGGAATGCCTTTAGTGCCATTTGTATTAACCAAACTTTCAGAGAGCCATGTACAAGCTTACAGTTTAATGCCAAGGTCAAGGGCAAGCGTCTCTATAGTTTAGATAAACAAGTCTATGCCTAAAGCTGCCTTAGTGGTCAACTCAATTGAAAAGTCAGTTTTTGACCCCTGGCCATCCAAAATTTATTATTTTTAAGTTAAAGGTCACCTCTCAGACTCTTATACATTCAGTGTTATTTATCCCAAAGGTAAAACCATCATAAACAGAAACGTTTATCATTTCCAGTATAACCAAGCATTCAAATATCAGTAAGGCATAATTTCATATCTTATTGTTTTACAATTGATTAATGTAGGAAAGTATTAGTGGAATCAAATTCTAACAATTTATATGTATTTTATCAGTTAAGTATTTTTTGCCCCATTGGCAGTTTTCTTCTTACTTGCTCGTAGAGAGAACTGGAGATGTTCCAAGAATTTGGCAGTGATGGGTTTTATTCCACTGAGGAGAATAACAGCTGATCACAATTAACAAAACTTACAATAAATAACTATAGTGTTAATTTCATATTTAGAACATTAATGACAGATTTACACAATTATACAAATTAAACTGTTTCTTTAGGTGTTGGTCAATTATGAAAATCTCATTTCTATATCTATCTTTATATACTTAATCATTTCTTTTCCATTAAAACCAATTAGCACAGGGGTTAATTTCTATTATAAAAATCATCAGTTAGCTGTTTTGAGATGTTAATTAATGCACAGCAGAAATATGATTCTTGTATTTACAATGGTTGCATAGTTATGTTGAGGCATTACAGAATCTTTTTAACAACTGTTAGCTGTTACAAAAGTTCAAGAGTAATATTTTTTGGATTCTGTCATCTTTTAACCTTTCCTGGTTTAAGATTTTCCTGGTTGCCATAACAGCAATTTTGAATTTAACAGCAAAAATCGGTTTAATCGTCTTTGGCAGCAATCAAATGACTGACCCACAACTTACAAAGTTGGTTACAGTGACTTGACTGTTAGTGTTACTCTCCACCAATTGCAACTCCTTCAAAATTATGACCAAATTGCAATTTGTTTTATAAAATCAAATTGTTCAACTGGTCAGAAATTTGAACCAACTGCTGTAGAAAACCACAGCCAAGTCATGAAAGTGCAAGGTGATAAAATAAAACATACTTACAATCCTATAAGACTTTAACTCCACTTTAATGATGTTGTGACAAAATTAGTTTATCAGTTTGTATAGTTATATTATATTCATTTCCATGCTGAAGGGGAACTGTTTATTTTGAATTGCTATTAAATTGTCCAAACTAAGCTTTCATATAGTTTTTCTTTCTAAAAGTATTCTATATTTATAAGAATCAGACATTATGTGAATTAAAATATTTCATATTCGGTAAAATATGTGTAAAATTGCAGTATATGTTTGTAGGAAGTTTCCATGGGGGAGATAATAACTTTGCTTTCAAAAAGTCTTTATTGAAAAGAATAATATTTTAGGTTATCTCCCCTGAAAACTTATCAATAGCATATTGTTATTTCACACATATTTTACTGAATATATGATGTTTTATTTAAAATGATATCTGATTCTTATAAATATAGAATACTTTTAGAAAGAAAAACTATATGAAAGCTTAGTTTGGACAATTTTATAGCAATTCAAAATAAACAGTTCCTCTTCAACATGGAAATGACTATAATATAACTATACAAACTGATAAACTAATTTTGACACATCATTAAAGTGGAGTTAAAGTCTTATAGGATTGTAAGTATATTTTATTTTATCACCTTGCACTTTCACATTTTGACTGAACAATTTGTTCAATATTCTGACCAGTTGAACAATTTGGTTTAATAAAACAAATTGCAATTTGGTCAAAATTTTGAATGAGTTGCAGTTGGTGGAGAGCAACACTAACAGTCAAGTTACTGTAATATGCAAATGCAGGCATTTAATGCCACCCTCCCCCTAATGATCACTTCTCCCTTAACTGTTCATATGATATTGTTTTCTTTTAGTTTAACCTAAACAAATAACATTGCACCTAACAATCAACATCTGACTGAAATTGGAATAACTGGACAGTTCTGTTTCCTAATACATATAAAATACATAAGAAATTTACATAGAATCTTACAGTGCTTATCCAGTGACCTTTGGGGTATCACAATAGCAATGGCCAAAACAGTTTACCAAATTGCAGTTAGATTTCTTCTCCAACTAACTGATCAACTGGTAAAATGTTTTAGCAGATTGCTCAAGTGAAATGTTGTTAGTATGAAGTGAGTGCTGTGAAATCAAAAGTAATACTTACCATCCAGATCCAGTTAGTTGATACCTTTATCATTTGTTTCAAACACAAAAATGGCTTACTATAGTATGAGTCACTGAATAAGAAGGTCTAATTTTGACATGGAAACTTCTATCATAAATAGATTTTATAAATAAATAGTTCAAACCATTGTTTTGTAGATGTATATTTTATAGCTTTGTCTTCTAAGACAAAGTTCTTGTGTAATTATGATTCGTATAATATTTTCTATACAAATTACTGATCTGCTGGCATTAAAGGGAAATAATTTTTATTGAGTTATTGTACACTAAAAAATTAATCAATGATACCTGTCTTTTGATTTTGCCTACAATTTTTTTCAAAATTTTAATCATCTTAAAAATAAATTTCATTGTTTCTTTTCAAAACAGAGGATAAAAGTTTAATAATCATAAAAGTAATGTTACAAACAAATTAAATGAGGAAAGTTGATATTTGTCAGACAAAAATTGTGACAACATTTTGCTGATTTTCAGTAATGTAAATTATTTCCCTTTAATGGTAGCAGATAAGTAATTGCTTTAGAAAAAAAAATCCAAATTACAATTATGCACTAACTTGTTGTTGGAAAACGGAGCTATTAATTATAGACTTACAAAACAATGTTTTCAACTATTTATTTATAAAATCTATTTATGATAGAAGTTTCCATGTCAAAATTAGACCTTCTTATTCAGTGACTCATATTATAGTAAGTCATTTTTGTGTTTGAAACAAATGACAAAGATATCAACTAACTGGATCTGGATGGTAAGTATTACTTTTGATTTTACAGCACTCACTTCATACTAACAACATTTCACTTGAGCAATCTGCTAAAATAATTTACTAGTTGATCAGTTAGTTGGAGAAGAAATCTAACTGCAATTTGGTAAACTGTTTTGGCCATTGCTATTGTGATACCCCAAAGGTCACTGGATAAGCACTGTAACTCATTTCATACAGTTTTAGATGTAGATTATAGAGTTAATATATTTACACTAAATTTAACATGAATTGTCCATTGAAATTTGTATACTGAATGTTTCTTGTCTTTGTCAGCTAAAGGTACAAAGAGCACGATAAGGGGAGGGAAACTAGTTGTACGGCTGCAGAATGTACAACTAGGTGGTAAATGTTATACATTCTCTAGGGAACCTGTACATACAAATATGCCATAGAAATTATAGAATCTTGTGTTAATGACGTAACGTTAAGAGTATATTAAGAGAAGGTTAGAAGATAAATGCCAGGTTTATTGGTTTAATTTTAGCCTATTTGTCTTTGTATGAAGAATAAAGTGTTTAAACAAGTTTTCCCACTGCAGTTCAGATTATAACATGTTTATACAGTGAATCATGCTGATGATGCACTTTAGATAAAACTAATTTCATTGTGTGATGATTAATATTCAAGATAAAAGACAATGTTTTAAGAGGTAGCCTTTATACATGTACCCTTTCTTATTTCCAAAGTCATATTCATTAGGATTGTTCTTCTGTTAATAAGCTGTCAGCTAGGATATAAAGAAATTGCCATGAGACATTTTGAGAAGATACTTTTATGTGTTCCATGGACTTAATGGTTGTTCTTTGCTTTGGTACATTTTTGTGCATAAGAATAATAAGATGTGGTATGATTACCAATGAGACAGCTATCCATTAAAAACTACAATGCAAAGATGTGAAAATTACAAATCTTCTTCAAAGAGCAAACTGAGGAGCGAACCTACTGTAGCTATTAAAAAAACCTTGCAATGAAAAAATATGAAACAATTCATATCCCAAATTTATTAACCAGTGGCGGATCCAGAACTTTTCCTAGGGGGGAGGGGGGTGCTGACTGACCTAAGGGGGGGCCCGCTCGAGTCATACTTCAGTGATTACCTATATAATTAACCAAATTTCCCCCCCCTGGATCCGCCTATGTTATCATTGAATATCAGCTACATCTCACCGTTAATGCTAGAGAAAGAGAGCTGTTTTTTTTTTTTGGTATAAAATATAAGAATTTCTCATTTATTCTTGGTCTGGAACTTTTCAGTTAATTAGATAGTTTTTTGCTGTTTATTTGAACCAGAGATTACAGATCAAAATATCATGACACTGTATGTACGCCCAAGTCACACAAGTTTCTAAACTGCGATTTCACCTTTCCTTAAATTATGGCTTTAAAGACATTTAAAAATGTATGTTGATATAATGTATTTGTAAAATCATAAACTTTCCTTATTTGCACTAAGATTATAAGTAAATAATCACGTAAGGTTAAGGATAATCTCGGTAAGTAAGTCTGGTTTACAAAGAAATTTTACTACCTCTTGAAAGATCGTTATTTATTTGGTCTAACATGGTTATTTAAGGTATTAAGATACTTTAATAACGATCAGGTGTTGAAACTGTTATTACACCTACTGTTTTATTACTCCAGTAGTTGTTGACCATTAAAGGGGACATTAATAGGTCATCTGCTGACCAACTGTAAATATTTCTCAAGTAAAATACTCTGTGCTTATTTTTGTTGCCCTATATTGGAGTTTTAAGTTTAAGAAATAAGATAGTCTCTTGGTAGCTTACTTGACAAAAAAAAGAACTGGATAGTTTGCATGTGCTTGGTACTAGAATGGATAGGGTGGATGGCTGTAATTGTAGATATAGAAAGTGAGGTGATTAAATGCTTCTTTCTAAGTTAATTTGTTAGCCAGAAAAACTCCATATTTACAGGAAATAAAACATCCAGTTGCAGCTTCAGAAACATATTTCTTAGCCATTTATTGAGGATAAGATCAGTTTCTGACAAGCTATATATATATATGTTTAGATGAGTTGTATATATATGTATATTTTACAGGACTATGTGTTAATTGTACTAAAATTGATACTAATCAGACATGTTTCAATTGACCTTGACCTCATATCAAAGCATTACTTTTTAGTCATTTGCCAGTATATATATGCATTATATGTGTTATTGGTCTATTTCTTTTATTTGATCCAAGAGGGATGTTTTTTCTGACATGTTTTGTTTGATTTTGACCTAATATCAAAATATTAATTTTTGAACAGTACGCAGTATACATGTTAAACATTTCTCTGCATCCACACTTTGATTAAGCTTGCAGTTATATTTTGAAATCAAAAAGTTATTTTTATTTTTTTCGACCTAACAATAGATTACAAATTCAATAAAACAAATTGGGCAATAATTTCCTCATCAACTTGAACATGTTGAAGTTTGAAAGTTTATTTCCTGTGATTGCTTTCAAACATTTTTTAATAAAGATTTTGATAGTGATAAGTTTCAAATTGTTGAATTGTAGTTAATATACATCAGAGATAAATGAATATAAACATATTGATTGAATTACTTGGGTGTAAAAAGTATGACATGTTTATGTGCAAACTGAAAAGAAAGAACATGGGATGAACTACAGATAACACAAATAAAATGAAATACTAAGAAAAAAGTATATTAAAAGAACAGCATTTACATTGCTAATATTCATCTTGACAGTTGTTGGTCGATGGAATATAAAACACTTACACTAAGGCTAGCAATTACAAATTAGGCACTTTAGCATCAAAGTGTTTTTTCCATGGTATCCACATGGTGATTTTTATTTGTAAACTTCTATTTCATTTGGTCTTTGCTGGAGAGTTGTCTCATTGGCAGTCATACAACATCATATTTTTATATACAATCAAATTATGTACAGGATTGATTGCAAAAAGCACTGCATGTCTAAATGGGTGCTATCCTTCAAATTTTATCATTCTATGTCTGACAATGGACTTTATAGGACATAGGAGCCAGAAAAATAGTAAATCTATCCTTGACACACAGATTTATTCCATACTGCTTTATAAATGGTTGTAAGCAAATACATGTACATGTATCATTCACTGAAGTGATGTCAGCATAGGAACACTATGTTGTATTATTTTTTTGTTAAAAGTAGGTTATTTTTTCAATAGAGTATTTTAAACTATAGGTACTGGATAGAGTTCACATGTAAATGTGCATAATTTAAGGAAATTATACAATAAGCTAATTGGCATTTTATAGGGAAAGGGAAGTAATTAAAATTGAAAAAAAAAACATTTTGTTTGTAAATTTTTGTTGCAATTTGTAAAAGATATCTAAAACTGCTTCCTTTTTATAGCTATACATACTATTTTGAGTATTGAAATTTGGAGAAAGATTTCAATTTTATATGCTAATATAAGGAATACACGCATTTTGATTAAATATGATTTTAAGGTAGAGAAGTGAAATTATGGGTTTTAAATAAATATTTCACACATTGTGATTATAAATAAAAGAACATCTCATTTGCATGCATATTTGTCTGGTATGATATAATAAAATATATATATCAAAATAGGATATAAAAATGTCAAAAATTTAGGCCTGACATACTTTTCCGTATCTGAAATATAAATAAAATTGAACACAGAGCACTTGTATTGAAATCTAGATTGTCCTATAAGAGTACATTCACATGAAACTTATGTGTATTAATGTACCTTTATAAGAAAGACTATGTGTAAACGTTATAAACTCTGTTACTTGCTATTTTCACAATTTAACTTTGGTTCAGACACATAAGTATTAGGTATGATAATTTTAGTTCCAAATTGACCAATGAAGGTGATAGCAGGTACTTTCATACTACAAGTTCTCAATGGTATAGCCATGAAGGTCGAATTAAAACTGGTTCAAAGTTATAAATATCATAAACTTGTTGGTGCATGAATTTTCTGATGACTGCAGTGTGATCCCATAGGGGGAACATCTTTACTCTATATGAATTTTTATTTTAATTCCTTGATTAATAATTAAGCATGGGATTAGATTTTCAACAATTTCATTTAAGAAAGAGCATATATCATTTTATTGTCTCAATATTCAGTATGATTTCTATCGTTTTTCCAGAGGTAGTACACCAACTCAAACCTATGTATCAACACCTCCTGTAGGAGCCTATAACCTTCAGGGCTCTGGTCCCACATCACCAGCTAGCACTGCCACTAGCAGTCCAGGAAGTCAGGTAGGTCATAGATAGTACCAGTGACGACCACATGCAGAATAAATCCTCTGAACCTAACACCATAGAGCTCAGGTCCTAACTAGTTGTGATGCACTTTAAGAAATGATGGATATTCAGGAATTTTCAATTTAGATTTAAAGAAGACAATTGTCTGTATAGATAAAAGAAGATGTGGTATGAGTGATAATGAGACAACTCTCCATCCAAGTCACAATTTGTAGAAGTAAACCATAATGGGTCAAAGTACAGTCGTCAGCATGGAGACTTGGCATGCATGTGTGCATCAAAACAAATAAAGATATACATGTTGACATTCATTTAAAAGGTTTCAGTAACAAAAAATTTGTAAGGGTTCCGCGGAACCCAGTGTCTCGCCTATTTTTGCTGTAAATTGCAGACTCAACAACAATGAGGGAAAAAATCAATAAAAATATTCCTCTTGTTACATGTACTATTTTATGATTGCAAGAAAATCTAAGTCCATTTAAAAGTAAATTACAGAAAAAACTGAGTAATCTTTTTACAAACTTTACTTCTGGATACAATATTATGATCATAAATAAGCTTCTGTCCAAGTTTGGTACAAACCCAGGATAGTTTAAGAAAGTTATTAAAATTTTTAAAACTTTAACCACAGAGTGAATGTAATGGTTCCCTGGAGAAAAACTAAGTCCATTTAAAAGTAAAATATGGAAAAAATGGATTTATTTATTTACAAAATTTACTTCTGGATACTATCTTATGATCATAAACAAGCTTCTGTCCAAATTTGGTACAAACCCAGGATAGTTTAAGAAAGTTCTAAAAACTTTAACCACAGAGTGAATGTAATGTTTCTCCGCAGAAAAAACTAAGTCCATTTATAAGTAAAATATGGAAAAAATGGAATTTTATTTTTTCAAAATTTACTTCTGGATATTATCTTATGATCATAAACAAGCTTCTGTGCAAGTTTAGTACAAACCCAGGATAGTTTGAGAAAGTTATTAAAATTCTAAAAACTTTAACTACAGAGTGAATGTTTTGTTTCCTCACAGAAAAAACTAAGTCCATTTATAGTAAAATACGGAAAAAATTCGTAAGGGTTCCACGGAACCCGGTGTCTCGCCTACTTTTTCTGTTAATCGCAGACTCAACAAAAATGAGGAAAAACATCAATAAAAATTTCCCTCACGATACTGTCTTTTGATTGAAAGAAGCTTCCAAGTTTGGTAAAAAAAATCCAGGATAGTTTATGAATCTAATAAATGTTTTATAAACTTTAACTGCAGACTGTATGTAATGTTAACTGGAAGAAAAACTAAGTCCATTTATAAGTAAAATACGGAAAAAGTGAATTTTTTTTTTACAAAATTTACTTCTGAATAATATCTTATGATCAGAAATAAGCTTTTGTCTAAGTTTGGTAGAAATCCAGGATAGTTTAAGAACATTATAAATATTTTATAAACTTAAACCACAGAGTGAATGTTTTGTTTCTGGCAAAAAAACTAAGTCCATTTATAAGTAAAATACGGAAAAGTGGAAATTTATTTTTACAAAATTTTCTTCTTGATACTATCTTATGATCATAAACAAGCTTCTGTCCGAGTTTGGTACAAATCAAGGATAGTTTATGAAAGTTATTAAAATTTTAAAAACTTTAACCACAGAGTGAATGTAATGTTTCCTCGCAGAAAAACTAAGTCCATTTATAAGTAAAATACGGAAAAGTGGAAATTTATTTTCACAACATTTTCTTCTTGATACTATCTTATGATCATAAACAAGCTTCTATCCTAGTTTGGTACATATCAAGGATAGTTTATGAAAGTTATCAAAATTTTAAAAACTTTAACCACAGAGTGAATGTCATGTTTCCTCGCAGAAAAACTAAGTCCATTTATAAGTAAAATACGGAAAAAATGGAATTTTATTTTTACAAAATTTACTTCTGGATACTTTCTTATGATCATAAACAAGCTTCTGTCCAAGTTTGGTAGAAATTCAGTATAGTTTAAGAAAGTTATTAAAATTTCAAAAACTTTAACCACAGAGTGAATATTTGTGGACGCCGCCGCCGACGACGCCGACGACGACGGAATGTAGGATCGCTTAGTCTCGCTTTTTCGACTAAAGTCGAAGGCTCGACAAAAATGGAATTTTATTTTTACAAAATTTACTTTTGGATACTACCTTATGATCATAAACAAGCTTCTGTCAAAGTTTGGTAGAAATCCAGTATAGTTTAAGAAAGTTATTAAAATTTCAAAAACTTTAACCACAGAGTGAATATTTGTTGACGCCGCTGACGACGCCGACGACGACGGAATGTAGGATCGCTTAGTCTCGCTTTTTCGACTAAAGTCGAAGGCTCGACAAAAATCATGTTATTGATAACGATATCCCTTATACAGCTATGTTAACCTGATCACCATTCCTCATACTGTTGTACATATATGTAACTAGAAACTGTATGACATTGAGTTTAAATGAGTTTTATAAATATACAAGTATTCATTTTACCTACCTTTTAAAAAAATAGCTGTAGGGTTTCTATATCATGTAGATGATATCACATGTTTTAAAAAATATTAATTCATTTTGACATGAAATTGTTTTGATCAGTCAAATGTTTTGAGATTTTTGTCGAGCCTGCAACTTTTGTTGCAGAAAGCTCGACATAGGGATAGTGATCCGGCGGCGGCGGCGGCTACGGCGGCTACGGCGGCGGCGTTAGCTCACTTCTTAAAAGCTTTATATTTTAGAAGGTAGAAGACCCGGATACTTCATACTTTGTATATAGATGCTTCATGTTACGAAGTTTCCGTCAGTCACATGTCCAATGTCCTTGACCTCATTTTCATGGTTCAGTGACCACTTGAAAAAAAAGTTCAATTTTTTTGTAATGTTGAATTCTCTCTTATTATAAGTAATAAGATAACTATATTTGATATGTGCGTACCTTGCAAGGTCCTCATGTCTGTCAGACAGTTTTCACTTGACCTCGACCTCATTTCATGGATCAGTGAACAAGGTTAAGTTTTGGTGGTCAAGTCCATATCTCAGATACTATAAGCAATAGGGCTAGTATATTCGGTGTATGGAAGGACTGTAAGGTGTACATGCCCAACTGGCAGGTGTCATCTGACCTTGACCTCATTTTCATGGTTCAGTGGTTATAGTTAAATGTTTGTGTTTTGGTCTGTTTTTCTCATACTTTATGCAATAGGTCTACTTTATTTGTTGTATGGAATGATTGTAAGGTGTACATATCTAGCAGGCAGATGTCATGTGACCCTGACCTCATTTTCATGGTTCAGTGGTCAAAGTTAAGTTTTTGAGTTTTGGTCTTTTTATCTAATACTATATGCCATAGGTCAACTATATTTGGTGTATGGAAATATTTTATGATCTTTATGTCAGTCACGCAGGTTTTATTTGACCCTGACCTCATTTTCACGGTTCATTGCACAGTGTTAAGTTTTTGTGTTTTGGTCTATTTTTCTTAAACTATAAGTAATGGGTCAACTATATATGTTGTATAGAAGCATTGTTAGCTGAACATGTCTGCCTGGCATGTTTCATCTGACCTTGACCTCATTTTCAAGGTTCATTGGTCTTTGTTTAGTTATCTTGGTTAATGTTAAGTTTATGTGACAGTTGTAATAAAGCTAAGCTTTACACCTAGGACTATCAACATAATATCAATGATTAGTAT
Source organism: Mytilus galloprovincialis (assembly GCF_965363235.1). Classification (NCBI taxonomy): domain Eukaryota; kingdom Metazoa; phylum Mollusca; class Bivalvia; order Mytilida; family Mytilidae; genus Mytilus; species Mytilus galloprovincialis. Next base: position 1,274,517 of record NC_134846.1, on the reverse strand, counting down.
AGAAGGCGAGACATTTCAGCGTGTGCACTCTTGTTATTTTTCAGTCTTTTTCATTATGGGGAGAAAGGCTGACAAATTAACTTCAAGTTCTGTTTTGGTCCTTATCAGTTTTGAAACTCTTCTTACATTGATGTAGCTTTCCGAATTATGGTCTTGATTAAACCAAGCATGCTAAGAGGGTGTCACATTGAAATTAATAATAGACTTTGTTTTTTTAACCCTGTCTGTCCATATATACATACATATTAGTTTTATGAAAAATGTCATTGACATTGGGGAATTAAATTGTAAATGAAGTGAATTCCATTATTTACAAATACATGATTTACGAAAATTGGTGTTTCAAGTCATCTGTACTTGTATGGTAATTATTGTATATTTCTTGAGGACATTTGAGAAATGTTTATATACAGGAAATAATAAATATGTAATTAAACAAATCCTGTTTACTACAGATACAATCTTGACCATGTTAACTTAACCTATTTAATAAGTTTAAATTGAATTTATACTTATTGAGCTCAATTCTATGTGTAATAGTATCATTACATCAAATACTACCAATGTTTTAATTATGCATTTTCATTTTCATTTCTCTCTGGTTGACACATACATGCAAAACTGCCTTTTGAATATCTCAATTTGTTGCATGTCAGATGATGTAACTGTTACTGATTGAGATTTCCTTGTTTTCAAAATTCCAATAGGGAACAAACTTTTTATAATTGTATAAATAAACCAATTTTTCAAGACGTTTCTGCCATTGGCCTTCTTCGGTTCTTTATTATACCCCACGCAACGAAGTTGCGGAGGGTATAATGTTTTTGACCCGTCCGTCCGTCTGTCTGTCAGTCCGTCCGTCAGTCCTGTTTCTTGTCATCGCAACTCCTCTCAAACCACACAACAGAATTTCACGAAACCTTTTCAGATAATAAGGACATACTATGTAGTTGTGCATATCGACGGGAAATTGCGATTCAATTTTTTTTCTAGGAGTTACGCCCCTTTGAACTTATTTACTTTAATGTACTACTGCAACAGTTTGTCATCGCAACTCTTCTCAAACCACACAACAGAATTTCACGAAACCTTTTCAGATAATAAGGACATACTATGTAGTTGTGCATATCGACGGGAAATTGTGATTCAATTTTTTTTCTAGGAGTTACGCCCCTTTGAACTTATTTACTTAATGTACTACTGCAACAGTTTGTCATCGCAACTCCTCTCAAACCACACAATAGAATTTCACGAAATCTTTTTATATGAAAAGGACATATTATGTAGTTGTGCATATCGACGGGAAATTACGATTCAATTTTATTTCTAGGAGTTACGCCCCTTTGAACTTATTTGCTTCAATGTACTACTGCAACAGTTTGTCATCGCAATTCCTCTGAAACTACACAACAGAATTTCATGAAACCTTTTCAGATAATAAGGACATACTATGTAGTTGTGCATATCAACAGGAAATTACGATTCAATTTTATTTCTAGGAGTTACGCCCCTTTGAACTTATTTGCTTCAATGTACTTCTGCAACAGTTTGTCATCTCAACTCCTCTGAAAACACACAACAGAATTTCATGAAATTTTGTAAATAATAAGGACATACTATGTAGATGTGTATATTGACAGGAAATTATTATTCAATATTTTTTCTTATACAATTTTTTTTTCTTATACTTATTTAATTTCTCCAATGACAATGTGGGGACGTGGGGTATGTGAGCGTGCTCACTAAGGTTCTTTAATTTTTCCTTCTCAAATACATGGCTGATTGAGATTTACCATTATTATCTGGCTTGATTCAGACACTTAATAAACATGTAGTTTCAAAATTAATGCAATCAGTTTTACATGATTTAGCCTCATTCATAGTTAGTATACCCATTACATTACTTATTAACCATGTTTTATGTTTTATAGAACTATAACCAATCAGCCAGACCATTTGGAAATACCTCCAATAAACCTAGCTATGGCATGGACAATGTCACACAGAAAACATCTCAGATGTCATTCAGTCCGTAAGTATCCACGACCCTCAGTCCAATAAACCTAGCTTTGGCATGGACAATGTCACTCAAAAAAAACATATTCGGTGGCATTCAATCTGTATGGTACACAGCAGTCAGTCCAATAAACCTAGCTATGGCATGGACAATGTCACACAGAAAACATCTCAGATGTCATTCAGTCCGTAAGTATCCACGACCCTCAGTCCAATAAACCTAGCTATGGCGTTGACAATGTCACACAGAAAACATTGCAAATGTCATTCAATCCGTAAGTATCCACGACCCTCAGTCCAATAAACCTAGCTTTGGCATGGACAATGTCACTCAAAAAACATAACTGGTGGCATTCAATCTGTATGGTACACAGCAGTCAGTCCAATAAACCTAGCTATGGCGTTGACAATGTCACACAGAAAACATCGCATTAAATGTCATTCAATCCATAAGTATCCACGACCCTCAGTCCAATAAACCTAGCTATAGCATTGACAATGTCACACAGAAAACATTGCAAATGTCATTCAATCCGTAAGTATCCACGACGCTCAGTCCAATAAACCTAGCTTTGTCATGGACAATGTCACTCAAAAAACATAACCGGTGGCATTCAATCCATATGGTACACAGCAGTCAGTCCAATAGAGTTAGGGGCCTTGTCGGCCAGAGGTGTATGTCATCTACTTTTCTTCCAAAGCTATGGTTGTGAGTTTGAGCCTTGCACGAAATAGGTGTGTTTGACTACAATTTAGATTTACCAGGATTGTTAGTTGTCCTCCTTAAATATAGTTACACTATTAAGGTGGTACCCAACACTTTCACTAAAATTAATTTGGCTCGTTTAATTAGGGCCCCGCCGACTAAGGCGGGTCGCCCTATAGTGATCAGTCTGTCCGTCCGTCCGTCCGTCTGTCCGTCCGTCCGTCTGTCCGTCCGTCCGTCCGTCCGTCCGTCCGTCCGTCCGTCCGTCCGTAACACTTTAACTTTGTGTCCGCTCTATATCTTAAAAACCGTTATGATTTCAAAGTTTATACTTGACATCCATTTTAACCAACACCAGAGGGTGTGTCATGATGTATGTAAAACTTCCTAGGTCAAAGGTCAAGGTCAAAAACTTTGGTTTCAGTTGACAACCCTGTGTCCTGTGGTGAAGATCGTGTCCGCTCTATATCTTGAGAACCGTTATGATTTCAAAGTTTATACTTGACATGTATATGAACCAACACCAGAGGGTGTGTCATAATTTATGAACGACTGCCTAGGGCAAAGTTCAAGGTCAAAAACTTTGGTTTCAGTTGACAACCCCATGTCCTATGGTAAAGATTGTGTCCGCTCTATATCTTGAGAACCGTTATCATTTCAAAGTTTATACTTGACATGTATATAAACCAACACCAAAGGGTGTGTCATAATTTATGTGCAACTTCCTAGGTCAAAGGTCAAGGTCAAAAACTTTGGTTTCAGTTGACAACCCCTTGTCCTATGGTAAAGATCGTGTCCGCTCTATATCTTGAGAACCTTTATCATTTCAAAGTTTATACTTGACATGTTTATAAACCAACACCAAAGGGTGTGTCATAATTTATTTACAACTTCATAGGTCAAAGGTCAAGGTCAAAAACTTTGATTTCAGTTGACAAACCCATGTCCTATGGTAAAGATACAATTTTTTAATGCACATTATTCACAGCGGGGCCCACAGAGATGGCACCCATCTCAATGATATCTAGTTTTTATTAAATTTTGACAAAGTATTTACTTTGACCCTTTAACAAAAATATAAAAATTTCAAAAATTTTTAAAACAACTATTTTATCAGAAAAATTACACTGGTTATATAGCAGTTTGAAAAACACCAATTTTGATCATTGAGAAGCTTAATATTCCCTTAACACAACGTAATTAAAACGTTCTGCTGATTTTACAGAGTTATCTCCCTGTAGTGTTAGGTACCACCTTAAATATCTTATCAGTTGAGTTATTCAACATTCATTAATCCTCCAAAGTTAAAACATTTAGGCTTGAGTCTGAAAAAATTGTGGTGTTATCTTCTACAACATGAAAATTAACCCTGTCATGACTTTATAAAATTGGTACATCCAAAGCCCATTCCTGTATCACCTTTGTATAGCAATGCAATTTAATTACAGCAGTACATGTTTATGGGTGTTTTGTTTGTAAAACATGCTGTGTAACACACATATCTAAATTGTATAGGTTCTTGACAAAGTTTTATTTAAATTAACTTTTTAAAACCATATGAAAGTAAAAGTATTATAAATTTGTCTTTTGATGAGGGGTGTATGATATTTAGGTAATCAACAACATTACTAAACATAGACGATGAAGAATGTAGATATTCTAATTATTTCCTGTTTATCCCCAATGCCTTATCTACTGGGTTTTAATCAACTAGGTGTAGGTTTGATTCAGGTAAAAATTCAATCTATGTTTGATACAGTTTACAGGTAAAAATTCAGGAGAAAGCTATTTGATTTTATACAAAGTCAAAGACCTCACTTGGTTTATTTAGTGGAAAACTGTAAAATATGGATGCAATTTAGATGTTTCACTATAGAGAATTATTGCCAATATATGTCACCAACAGGATATTCAAGTTCTGGAGTTGTAGTTTAATTCGATCTGTTTCATTATTCTAATTTTGACAAATGGTGCACTAAAACTGGTATGGTGAATGTCAGGAAATGAGTTTTTTTGGCTCAAAAATCATGAAAGATTTCTTTATTTTATGTTGATTTACTCTTGATATTATGATGATCTTTATGAGTATTACTGAGACACTTTTCTTTTCTGCCATTGTCATGAAGGTGCAGCAGCCAATATTTAAGCCCTTTTCTGTCTGTATCTTGGTATTTTTAATGTTTAATTGACAGAGATTGGTTAAAAACTTAAAATTAAGGTTCTAAGATTTAATGAATATTCATCTTTTATTTTCAACATTAACCAATTAACCATTAAAATGCTCAAATGATTGTTAAGGTGATTCCACATCTGTTGACCATGCCATAATTCAGTGGTTGTTGTTTGTTGATGTGCTTCATATTTGTTTTTTGGTTCATTTTTGTACATAAATAAGGCCGTTAGTTTTCTTATTTGAGTTGTTTTACATTTGTCATTTCCGAGCCTTTTAAATAGCTGATTATACGGTATGGGCTTTGCTCAATGGGAAGGCCGTATGATGACCTATAGCTGTTAATTTCTGTCATTTGGTCTTGGGTCATGATTGTTTAGTTGGCTCCACACCAGTGGACCATACCCTATTTGACACTATGTCCATTTAAAGTCCTTGATGTGACAGGTTATTGAATACCCCTAGTTTTGTAATTACAGACTAGGGTGTTTAAATGGTTAGGCCAGGTACAATTACCAAAGTGATAGATTGTTATAAAGGACGTAATTGAAGGTTTACATTGATCATATCTTCTAACAGATTAAAGGTGATAATCATAGTAACTTTATTAACTTCAAAATCAAGACACATGATAGTAATTTTTTTGACATATCAGTAAGATCAGCTGATAGACTTTTTAGCTCACCTGGCCTAAAAGGCCATGTGAGCTTTTCTCATCACTTGGCGTCCGTCGTCGTCTGTCTTCGTTAACAATTTTTCAAACATCTTCTCCTCTGAAACTACTGAATGGATTTGAATGAAACTTAGCATGATTGTTCCTTAGATTATCCTGCACAAAGTGTGTGCTTCGATTTTTGATCCGTCAAAAAACATGGACACCGTTACTTAAAATAGAACATAGGGGTCAAATGCAGTTTTTGGCTTATATCTCAAAAACGAAAGCATTTAGAGCAAATCTGACATGTGGTAAAAATGTTCATTAGGTCAAGATCTATCAGCCCTGAAATTTTCAGATGAATCAAACAAACCATTGTTGGGTTGCTGCCACTTAATTGGTAATTTTAAGGAAATTTTGCAGTTTTTGGTCATTATCTTGAATATTATTATAGATAAAGATAAACTGTAAACAGCAAAAATGATCAGCAAAGTAAGATCTACAAATAAGTTAATATGACCAAAATTGTCAATTGACCCCTTAAGGGGTTATTGTCCTTTAATGACAATTTTTCACAATTTGTTCATCACATTTGCTAACTTTAAAAAATCTTCTCCTCTGAAACTACTGAATGGATTTGGATGAAACTTAGCATGATTGTTCCTTAGATTATCTTGCACAAAGTGTGTGCTTCGATTTTTGATCCGTCAAAAAACATGGCCGCCGTTACTTAAAATAGAACATAGGGGTCAAATGCAGTTTTTGGCTTATATCTCAAAAACGAAAGCATTTAGAGCAAATCTGACAGGGGTAAAAATGTTCATTAGGTCAAGATCTATCAGCCCTGAAATTTTCAGATGAATCAAACAAACCATTGTTGGGTTGCTGCCACTTAATTGGTAATTTTAAGGAAATTTTGCAGTTTTTGGTCATTATCTTGAATATTATTATAGATAAAGATAAACTGTAAACAGCAAAAATGATCAGCAAAGTAAGATCTACAAATAAGTTAATATGACCAAAATTGTCAATTGACCCCTTAAGGGGTTATTGTCCTTTAATGACAATTTTTCACAATTTGTTCATCATATTTGCTAACTTTAAAAAATCTTCTCCTCTAAAACTACTAAACCAAATTCAACCAAACTTCAACTGAATGATCAGTAGGGTGTATAAAATAAAGTTTGTGCTTTATTTTTTATTTCGTCAAAAAACATGGCCGTCATGGCTAAAAATAGAACACAGGGTAAAATGCAGTTTTTGGCTTATATCTCAAAAACTCCAGCATTTAGAGCAAATAAGACAAGAAGTTAAAGTATTTATTAGGTCAAGGTCTACCTGTCCTGAAATTTTCAGCCGAATTGGGTAACTGGTTTTTCAGGTATAATGTCCCTGAATTGATGATTTTAAAGAAATTTTGCAGTTTTTGGTTATTATCTTGAATATTATTATAGATACAGATAAACTGTTAATAGCAAAAATGTTAAGCAAAGTAAGATCTACAAATAAGTCAATTTGACCAAATTGTCAATTGACCCCTTAAGGAGTTATTGCCCTTTAAAGACTTTTTTTCACAATTTGTTCATCATGTTGACTTACTTTAAAAAATCTTCTCCTTTGAAACTGCTGTATCAATTTCAGCCAAACTTAGGCTAAATGAGTTTCAGAGTATCTAGTATAAATTTTATATTTCATTTCCTTGTATGTCAGAAACATAGCTCCTATGGCTAAAATAGAACATAGGAGAAAATGATTTTTTTTTTGCTTTTGAAGAAAATAGGACGATTCAAAGAACATTTAAATAAATTGAAAAGCCAAAATAATCATTGATGAGAGATTTAACCAAAAAAATTAAGGTGAGCGATTCAGGCTCTTGAGAGCCTCTTGTTTATTGTTGATATTTGATGAAAAGAATTGCTTTGCAGAGAATCCTAATTTAATTAATCTTCAAATTTTCTGTGTTTGAAGCATTTGTATCAGTGTTGGTTTTTCATTTGGAACATTTAGGGCTAGATAAGAAGAAATACTGTGCGTACAGCCTAAAAAGTACCCTGGTACCCAAAATTGTCTTTAGCCCAGTTTGTCTAAGAAAATTGGAACCTAACCCCTAAGGTTGAACATTTATCTAGTGAGAATTAATCAAAATGTATGAGTCTGTGGGTTACTTAGGAGATAACTGTATTGTATTTTAAGCTCCGACGGCATCAATTTGGAGATTTGATGGTCGCAAATTAGGTTAATTGGCGACAAGTTAGCGGAGACAGTAAACGGGTATTTTCGACCATCAAATCCCCAATTGATGCCGTCAGAGCTTAAAATACAATATTGTTATCTTCATTCTTATGAAACTGACAGAAAACAACGTTAAAACATGTAATTAAAATCTGCAATATGTCGTCTGCGCTTGCGCGTACGTCCAATGGCATCAAAGTGACGTTATCCAATCAAAATGAACGTTACAAACATTGTTGCATTAGAATTTCTCATTAATGTATTATCCCAACTAATTTGATGAATAGCAGATTTTAATAGTCTGTTTTGAATTTATTCATAACTTTTTAAACTCAGGTGATTTCAAGCCAGTATGGTCACATGCCCATTGTTATACCCCCGCTTTAAAAAAGGGGGGGTATACTGTTTTACCTCTGTCTGTCCGTCCGTCCGTCAGTCCGTCCATCAGTCCGTCAGTCCGTCAGTCCGTCCGTCAGTCAGTCCGTCCCATGAAACTTTCGTCACATTTTTCTCAGGAACTGCACATCCACCCTTTCTGTAATTTGGTATCAACATTTATATATGTCAGCCATACCGTGTGATGCGTTTTCAGATTCATCACTTGACAACTTCCTGTTTACCGAACACTTGTCTGATTTTACACATGATAGCCAAGTTGAAAATTTTCGTCACATTTTTCTCAGGAACTACAATACAAGGATTTCTGAAATTTGGTTTCAGGATTTATATAAGTCAGCTATACCGTGTGATGCGTTTTCAGATTCATCACTCGACAACTTCCTGTTTACCGAACACTTGTATGATTTTACACATGATAGCCAAGTTGAAAATTTTCGTCACATTTTTCTCAGGAACTACAATACAAGGATTTCTGAAATTTGGTTTCAGGATTTATATAAGTCAGCTATACCGTGTGATGCGTTTTCAGATTCATCACTCGACAACTTCCTGTTTACCGAACACTTGTATGATTTTACACATGATAGCCAAGTTGAAAATTTTCGTCACATTTTTCTCAGGAACTACAATACAAGGATTTCTGAAATTTGGTTTCAGGATTTATATAAGTCAGCTATACCGTGTGATGCGTTTTCAGATTCATCACTCGACAACTTCCTGTTTACCGAACACTTGTATGATTTTACACATGATAGCCAAGTTGAAAATTTTCGTCACATTTTTCTCAGGAACTACAATACAAGGATTTCTGAAATTTGGTTTCAGGATTTATATAAGTCAGCTATACCGTGTGATGCGTTTTCAGATTCATCACTCGACAACTTCCTGTTTACCGAACACTTGCATATTTTTACACTATTAATATTATCCACTTGCGGCGGGGGTATCATCAGTGAGCAGTAGCTCGCAGTTTCACTTGTTGAAGACTATATGTCTTTGTTTTTGTGACATTGGGTTGTTGTCTTAGTTATGTAGGGGCCTTGGTGGTCATACAGTTTAAGTAGTACTTTACCACTAGCCTGTAAACACCAAGGTTTTAAGTTTGAGGCCCAAATGGCAGGTACAATCGATTAATCAGTACCAATCTTTAACTGACTGGGATAGCCATGAAGGTTGTGGTTTCTCTCTGAAACTTTCTCCACCAATGAAAACTGGACGCCACAGAATAGCCAGTAGTGCTGAAAACACTAAAAATCAGTTGTGTAAAACCCACATATTTATACCCCCGCTTTAAAAAAGGGGGGGTATACTGTTTTACCTCTGTCTGTCCGTCAGTCCGTCCATCAGTCCGTCAGTCCGTCAGTCCGTCTGTCAGTCAGTCCGTCCCATGAAACTTTTGTCACATTTTTCTCAGGAACTACACATCCACCCTTTCTGTAATTTGGTATCAACATTTATATATGTTAGCCATACCGTGTGATGCGTTTTCAGATTCATCACTTGACAACTTCCTGTTTACTGAACACTTGTATGATTTTACACATGATAGCCAAGTTGAAAATTTTCGTCACATTTTTCTCAGGAACTACACATCCACCCTTTCTGTAATTTGGTATCAACATTTATATATGTTAGCCATACCGTGTGATGCGTTTTCAGATTCATCACTTGACAACTTCCTGTTTACCGAACACTTGTATGATTTTACACATGATAGCCAAGTTGAAAATTTTCGTCACATTTTTCTCAGCAACTACAATACAAGGATTTCTGAAATTTGGTTTCAGGATTTATATAAGTCAGCTATACTGTGTGATGCGTTTTCAGATTCATCACTCGACAACTTCCTGTTTACCGAACACTTGTCTGATTTTACACATGATAGCCAAGTTGAAAATTTTCGTCACATTTTTCTCAGGAACTACAATACAAGGATTTCTGAAATTTGGTTTCAGGATTTATATAAGTCAGCTATACCGTGTGATGCGTTTTCAGATTCATCACTTGACAACTTCCTGTTTACTGAACACTTGCATATTTTTACACTATTAATATTATCCACTTGCGGCGGGGGTATCATCAGTGAGCAGTAGCTCGCAGTTTCACTTGTTTATTCATATCAATGAACGACTGGCCGTCTGCTCAGTCTGTTGCAACACTGCATGACATCATAAGAACAGCTGATTGATTTGTCATTTTCAATGAAAAAGTTTGCAATGCAGACATCTAATTAAATCTTATCTTTATATTGATCATTCAGTTATCAGTTTAAGTTGGATATTTGTCAGAAAGAATTTGTAGAAAAACAAACCTGATCAACAAATCTATAAATTGGAAAAATATAATGATAAAATCAATGTTACATTAAAAGAAATTGTGTGATGAGATGTAGCCAACAAAGAAATAGATAAGAAAAGTACTAAGGCCCATGACATTTGCTTACCCTTCCAGAGCACCTGAGATCACCCCAGGTTTTCAGTAGGGTTCGGGTTGCTGAGTCTTCTATGTTGTGTCATGCGTACTATTATTTGTCTGTTTGTCTTTATTTTTTAGCCATGTCGTTGTCAGTTGATTTTCGATCTATGAGTTCGACTGTCCCTCTGGTATCTTTCGCCCCTCTTTTGAGGAAAATAAAAACATGCATGCAGAAAAGATGAAAACTAGATAAATTGAAAAAAAAAGTAAAGAAGCCTAATATTTTTTGTCGAGCCTGCAACTTTTGTTGCAGAAAGCTCGACATAGGGATAGTGATCCGGCGGCGGCGGCGGCTACGGCGGCGGCTACGGCGGCGGTGTTAGCTAACTTCTTAAAAGCTTTATATTTTAGAAGGTGGAAGTCCTGGATGCTTCATACTTTGTATATAGATGCCTCATGTTACGAAGTTTCCGTCAGTCACATGTCCAATGTCCTTGACCTCATTTTCATGGTTCAGTGACCACTTGAAAAAAAAGTTCAAATTTTTTGTAATGTTGAATTCTCTCTTATTATAAGTAATAGGATAACTATATTACATATGTGCGTACCTTGCAAGGTCCTCATGTCTGTCAGACAGTTTTCACTTGACCTCGACCTCATTTCATGGATCAGTGAACAAGGTTAAGTTTTGGTGGTCAAGTCCATATCTCAGATACTATAAGCAATAGGGCTAGTATATTCGGTGTATGGAAGGACTGTAAGGTGTACATGTCCAACTGGCAGGTGTCATCTGACCTTGACCTCATTTTCATGGTTCAGTGGTTATAGTTAAATTTTTGTGTTTTGGTCTGTTTTTCTCATACATATGCAATAGGTCTACTATATTTGTTGTATGGAATGATTGTAAGGTGTACATGTCTAGCGGGCAGATGTCATGTGACCTTGACCTCATTTTCATGGTTCAGTGGTCAATGTTTAGTTTTTGAGTTTTGGTCTTTTTATCTAATACTCTATGCTATAGGTCAACTATATTTGGTGTATGGAAATATTTTATGATCTTTATGTCAGTCGCGCAGGTTTTATTTGACCGTGACCTCATTTTCACGGTTCATTGCACAGTGTTAAGTTTTTGTGTTTTGGACTATTTTTCTTAAACTATTAGTAATAGGTCAACTATATATGTTGTATAGAAGCATTGTTAGCTGTACATGTCTGCCTGGCATGGTTCATCTGACCTTGACCTCATTTTCAAGGTTCATTGGTCTTTGTTTAGTTATCTTGGTTAATGTTAAGTTAAGTGACAGTTGTTATAATGCTTTACTTTATACTTAAGACTATCAACATAATATCAATGATTAGTATAGAAGGCGAGACATTTCAGCGTGTGCACTCTTGTTGTAAACAAATCTTCATAAGAAATGCTCTTGTGTATATGATAAGAATTGGCAAAACTTTTAGAACTTTGTAAAAGATAACCTGATTCTTGTTTTAAAGTACTGTATGACATTAAAAATTAGCTTTATATATTTTCTTTCCCCTTTCAGTAAACCAGTTGCAGTTGATTATCAAAGTGCAGGTCAAAAATATGCTGAGAGAGACGAAAAACCACCATCAACATCAATGCAATCTAAATCATTTAGGTTCTTGAAAGATACACTTGACAGTGGACAAGGTACAAAATCTTCCTTAACATAGACTTAAAGTTTTGATCCAATAAAAAAAAATATTTTTCTTCACAACAAAGTGCACACAAAAGATAAGAATCCGGGAATAAAATCTGTAATTTTCAAATTTATCAAAATTTGTCTCACTTTATTGTGAGATGAATTTAGTTTAAATTTTCTAGTCACACCAGTGCAAAAATGTCAATTATGTAAGTTACACCCACAACAATTTTCATGCATTATGTAATCTAATGTATAGCTATTTTCGTCAATGCATAAATTAAATCTAGTCTTTTGAATCTTAAGAAATTTTATAATTGAGCAGTAACATATTTATAAAAAAAATATCCTTTGTTAAAGGTTGAGGCCAGGTGCTATTTAGAAAATTATTTAATATTACACTTGTAAGACTTTTTAAGTAAAAATTATATTTTAAAATACATATAAGTCATTAAAGTGCTTTGTACAATACGGTTCACTTGGTCAAATATTATAACTAAACTTGATAATATGTTATAATTTTCTAATATGATGCAAACATGTAACTTCTTGTGTAAAGACTTGGATATTATTGAGGGAAAAAAAGTAATGGAAAAGTATGCATGTTTAATTTAATCTAACCATGATATTTAATGATGAACTTCTATCAATCCAAATCATACAAATTTTGATTTGTACCAACATCCAATTATTCGTTGGTATTTTGTAAATTCAGAAATTATTGCGTGCATTCACTATTGACTAATGCAATTTTTCAAGAATGGATAACAAAAAATGAAAAAAATTTATACAGGTCTATATTTAGGTCATCAGAATGTCAGTTCTTATTATTGCAATAGTCATCCAGTCGCAATATTCGAAATAATTTCTGAATTTACAGTATTGAAGTGTTAAGATTATTGTTTCCTCTTTGTTTTTGTATACAAATTAATCTGCATGGTGTGATACTAACCCTGATTTTACAGAACCTCCAAGTGCTTTGAGACCAATGAATAAATCTGTCACCAACCAGAGAGCGGTCTCACCCAACACAGTGGTTTCAAGTAATTCTAAACCTCGACAGTTCAACACACCTACTGGTCTTTACTCAGACCAGAACGCCTCTGATGCACATAGAGCGCATGCCAGGTTTGTTTATGTGCTGTGATACATGTCTTGTCTTGCTGCTCAATATACGGGAGTTTTGATAAGAACACTAGTGTTTCATTGCAAACTTGGATATTTCTCCCAAGTGCCAGAGAGATTTGGTATTTCCCTCAAAGTGCCAAAAAACTTTGATATTTCTATAAAAGAATTTCTTCAGCATTAGCAAAAATGTAAAAAAAATGTAATATTTTTATTGGCGGTAATGAAACTTTAAATGGTTTATTTTTTAAAATTTGTACATAATTGAAATTTACTATCCACTCAATTCATAAAATAGCATTATCGTTCTATTTTGATGCAAACAGACAAGAAAAAGATAAAAACAAACATTTATTTTGACATTATTTTCAATCCAAACATTAGTATTGATGATGATGTAAGAACCTCTGATTGATAACAGACACTGGAATCTTATCAAAACATGCCTGTTTATTGGGATAATCACAGATCTAATCATCAGTACACAATATTGTCTAATGGGTTAAATTATGTGTAAATGTGTTGGAGATGAAATGATCTATATGATTATATCAAAACAATAAACATCTTCATTTATCAGAAGAAACTAATCTGTTTAATCTTTTGAACATTAAAATGTAAAAGAAAAGGAAATTATTTTTAGAATTTTAAGAAATCAAATTTTATATCGCAAAAGATTCAAAATATACATCTTTTAAATATGTATTAAAAGATACAAAAACACCATCTTTTAAATATTTATTAAATGGCATGAAAATCTTTTTTTAATGCATCAGAGTTCTAGTATTCTCCACCAGTTTGCACATATATTAGAATGATTACTGTGATTACATTTTTTTGACGATTATATTGATTACACGTATAAACCTGATTACTGTGACATGTTAATTTTGTTTTTTATCAAGGAAAATAAAACAAACTTTTATTGTAAGATTATCCTTGATGCAACAAAAAGAAGCACTTCACAGTAATTACATTTATAATAGAATATTGACAGCAAATGTAAATAAAATTTGATAATAATTGCAGAATCACCAACTAGTGGGCCTCAACCCCCATGGAAAAGGTAGGAATAATGTTGTTGAGTTATCTCCCATTTGAATTGAATTGCATTTTATGAAATTACCTCCCTTTATGGTTTGATATTGATTTTGTATTATTTGTTTATTGACAGTTTAACTGGATTCTCATTAACAAATTTTTTATTGTGTTGAGACCCCATAAAAGTTTGTTCTTGTATTTTTGAATGTTGCATGTGTAATGTGTTGTAAGGGAGACAACTTCATTTAGTAAAAAAACCAACAATAAAAGAAATAATTCATGCATTTTTTAAATACACAAGATTGAAAAAGTACATGTATTTTGTAAAAACACAAGAGAGAAAAAGTACATCAATTCACAAGAAAGAAATTGAACAGGTTTATATAACACGAAAAAAACAAAAATAATAAACAAATAAAAATAGTAAAAAAATTCTTAGTAAATATTTAGATTGTCAATTTTATCTTTACTTGCTGCAGGGCAGTACAAAATGCCAGGAGAAGGTAACTAGTTATATGCAAAATATAGTCTTTAAGTTAGTGCACAGATTGTCAGTAGACAGATATAGGTTTTATTTTCAGTTTTAGCCACACAAATTGTATTCCAGGTTGATATTTTTTCTGTTTTTTAAAAGGAATTGAAATCAGCAGAAGTTGGGCTAGCAAGATTTTCTTTTTATGTATATGGCTATCAACAAGTTGGGCAATAAAAACAAGGGTCTTTTTGGTACTTTCCTCAATTGTTACGGACTTCTAACTTTAACTAATTTCATTTTTAAAGTAATTGATGAAGAATTATAAATAATAAAATCTTTTCATTCTTGTAAAATATTTAATGACTTTTTTTATTTTTAAAGGAGGCATTTCTACCTTTTCTAAATCAGGCTGAAAATATGGTTTGAGTTTTGCAGGTTTTCATAAAGCTGTTTTTTTCTCAACTACAAAAAATTTAAGAGATAACTATGTTTTATGATATTGTTTGATGAACTATGAAGATTGGTTTTAAAAACTGTTTGTGACAAGAGAAGAGAAGAACAATGAAACAATTAAAGGTTGCAGTCAACATTTTCTGATTTCATTTTCCTTTTACAGTTTATTTTATTTTTTCTGTATTAAGTCAGAAGATGTAAACATAACATTCTGTTTATTTACATCATGTATTCAGATACAATGTAGAAGAATCCCAGCAGTTATATAACAGTGTTTATCTTTAAGCTCCTCCAGCAAAGAACACAACACTTTAACTATAGCTTCACCATATACCTTCTTTCCCTTAAAACCTGTAGTGTTCTCTGTATTCAAACCAGAGTGAAAATCCCTGCAGTTCCAGAGCTCTCTATTTATGTTGCAAACTATAATTTAGGAACCAGACAAAACTTTTATAGTGTCCTTCCTGCAGTAAACCCATTAACTTCTGTTCCTGCTTTATGTTATACATATATCTTGCTAACTTATCCAGATACCTTTATGCACTGAAATGTGTATCAAATGTTTTCTTTAGAATTTTGATGGCTTTGTTTTTAATGTTTTGCCGTGATATAACCTTTTTGCGCTCATGTGGCGTAAAGCAATCAACAATCAATCAATCATTTGAATTTAAAATTTATAGTTTTATGCTGATTATTTTATCTGTAAAAATTTTGAAAACTGGTAAAATAAGATTTAAAAATTTTTTTAACAGTGATACGTTAGATTCCTTATTGTTTTTAGGGTATTGAATTACAACTTTGTCATAACCCACATATGCTTTTTAATGTACATGAACTCATAATTGATGATCATTGTTTTACTATTCATTGCTTTGTCCTTGTGTATGGATATTTTATTCCTTGTTAAAAAAATCTTTTTGGTCAAAATCCAGGGCAGCCATTTTCTATTTTTTTACTTTCTTGTGTTGTGTTTATCATATTTTGGTATTTTTACTCTTTTTAATTGGGTGGTTGTACCTCTGGTTAGGTCTTTATTTTCAGTTCTTAGTATACACTTGCATAACTGTATCTTGTTTGGTTATTTCTAGCTCTGATGACATAGCAGTTAAGCCTTAACTTTATAATTTGAGTGTCTAAAGCACACTTGATTATCGGTTCTTTGAGCTTTTTATATTGGTGTTTGAAAGGGACTTTCTGATATGAAAATTCTTTTGGAGTTCGTTATTTTTGTTATTTTACTTTATACTACCTGAAATACAATTGTAGAATTTATAGATGTTTCCTAAAATGTGATTTGATAATTACTAAAAATGTGATTATATTGTGGAGCTTCTTATCAAAGTTGTGTTGTAATAAACCAATTTACAATTGTATACGAAAGCCTTAACATTCATTTTAGTTTTTAACTGCATGTTATAATTATAGATCCTCCTATGCATGATAATTTCAGGAGTGATGAGAATGATACTTCAGATCAAAGTGGTGCAGATTCAGAAATTGACGAACAAGGCAAAAAGATTTATAGACCCTCAGAGACTTTCAAACTTGTACATGAGGCAGAAAGTGGCGAAAAGAAAATTGAGGATGATTATAAACCTAATCATTCTCGAACATTTAAATTTTTACAACAACAGCTTAATAATGGGTAATGCGTAATTATTTTCACTCTTAAAAACAAATATCTTTAATCACAAATCACTTACAAATGAACTTGATTTATTTCATTGGAGACTATATATGTGACTTGACACTTTGATACTGCACAGAGAATGCAATCACTTCTCATGTATAAAAGACTATTTAGCCTCTTGTATATCCTTGCCAAATTGTCTTTTTTCATATTACCGACTTTTGACTACAGGCTTTATATTTTTTTTAACAGGTTACCTTCTCTGTGGTATGACACCCTGTTACTTGGTCAATTATGAGCAACCAAAAGAAATAAAATCCAATATATAAACAGTGCAATTTGGGGGAAAAGCTTCTTGTTTTCTGGTGATTTAGTCGTGTATAGAAAACATTAAACAGTAAACTTTCCCTCAAAATTATACCAATTAAAATCTTGAATTTATTTACATTGCTCTTGCTTAACTGAGTACTAGAATGTCCAACTTCAGAGAAGGTAACCTGTTGAAAAAATATAATTTCCAGTCAAAAGTTGTTTATATGAAAATGTTCTATTAAAATATTCATCACAATTTTCATGAATGAAATAATCATCACTTATTTCTCAGAAACTATAAATCAGAGCAACATTATGTGATGTGATTACGCATTCAATGCTAGACAGCTTAGTTTACGGAATACTTGTAAAAGAGGAATTATTAGTGTGTTAAACCTAAGGAGTTGACCCAGGATTTTTTAAAAGGGGCTGAAATCCAGAAATTAAGTAGTGGTTCATATGTTTGACAATATTATGCTAAAACAGTTATATATTTTTCAAACAAAAGGGGAGTATACACCCCTTCCCTTCCCGTAAAACCATCAATATATAAAAAGTATTCTTCTTGTTTGTTCTGAACCAGTTCGGTTTCTTGTTTATTTTTCAGTCTAATTTGCATAAGAAAAATTCCAAGGCATGATTTTCCCTGCAGAATTTTTTTCTCATGCTTATGGAATTATCTTTATTTTCTGTTATTTCAATACTTCAGTCTGATTCTGCATGTGCATGAGCATGAAGTTCACTTGAATTTGCAATAAATGTTATTGATAAAACAGTTTTCAAGAATGTCACTAAATTTGATTGCATGTTCTGCAATTTATATTGATATGTCATTTGTTTTCAGCTTTGTAACTAATTAAATCAATAATGTTATATGGTAAACTCAAACACATGCACAGTTGATTAAGATTTTTTTTTTTCGTAATGTAAATGAGTGTCTGCTATTTTCAAAATCTTCATCCTTATCTTAATATACTGTCATTTAAGGCTTAACAATTTTTTAAGTTAAAACAAATGAATTCCACCATAGTAAAAAGATACTAAAAAGAGCTCATGGGGAAAATAGTGGAGGTAAAAATCAAATGATTAATGCAAAGGTAAATTGAATATTAAAAAAAAACCAATGGTAATGGAAAAGCAGAATTTTCTATTTTATTTTAATTTTTATTTTGGTGGTAGATATTAATGTATATTATTGTTTTCCAGCAGCAGTGATGTTCAACAATCAGCACCACCATCGGCTCCCAAGGCACCACCACCACCGTCTGCTCCTAAAGCGCCACCTGGTAAGATTTAAGTATTCTGGAAATATGACCAAATTTTGCAATATGAAAGGTCCTGATGGTCAATTGATCCAAACATTTGGTTTATAAAATAAGAA
Source organism: Mytilus galloprovincialis (assembly GCF_965363235.1). Classification (NCBI taxonomy): domain Eukaryota; kingdom Metazoa; phylum Mollusca; class Bivalvia; order Mytilida; family Mytilidae; genus Mytilus; species Mytilus galloprovincialis. The sequence goes on along the minus strand of NC_134846.1, from coordinate 1,255,843 downwards.
TTTATTTTGAAGATGTGTTATGAAAGCCTATGAGACATCTCTCTACCAGAGAACAAATGATGTAGATGTTAGCAGCTATAGGTCTCCCAGACCACATTGCACATTAAAATAGGCCTCAACAAGAAAGTAAAATAAAGCATATGATAAAACTAAACTTATTTTATGTACAAAACAATAATCCCAAAACAAATATGACTTGTAACTACAAAGGGGTTTAAGTACTGGTCATTTGCTAAAAAAAAAGACAAGCTGCACTTGGTTTATTGGTTTTAATACTATCTTGTTCAGGCACTTGCTTATTGAAGGTCACTCTTCATCCTTGTCACTTCAGATTCTTCTGCAAAGCAAAGTTCTTATATTCTTCAGAATGTAACATACTGAAAATGTTTCAAACAAACTGTTTAAAATTAAATAAAGGAAAGTATGCATTAGAATGTGCCAATCAGTCTGAAATCTATAATATCTTGAAGTTGATTTTTTAAACATAAAGATAAAGTGTTAAATTTATTTTTAATTCCAGCATCTAAACCAGGAGTTTGGACACCAGGGCAATCACAGGGAGGTCACGCTACAGCCCCTAAGCCATTCTCTCCTACTGTACAGCCATCCCCTCCTGCTCCAGGAGGACCTCGTGGAGGGGCTGCACCTAAACCTACTGGGGTTGGTGCTGTGAGAGCCAAGAAAGGAGAAGCATCTATGTTTATGTCAGGTGATGCCGCTCCAGGTGGCCAAAGAACACCAGTGTGTAACTCCTGTGGCATGAATATCAGGTATGATCATTTGGAAGACTAATTATGGTAACACCTGTAAGGGTGACATTTAATCAGAAATCATTATAGCTGTTATGCCAGGGGCTTCAATTTTTTTTTTAAAGATGAGGCCCAGGAATAGACTCAGTGCTTTTAGACTGCCATTCATGTAAGCCAATGCTGCTTGTAAGACTTGCTTTTCTTGAATTAATGAAAACATAATTTTGCTGTTTGAAACTATATACTGTGGATTCATTTATTTTCGTGGGTATCAATTTTCGTGGATAGTGAAAAAAAGACGTTTCGTGGTATACGTAAATTCGTGGATCGCTGATAACAAAAAAAAAAAAAAAAAAAAAAAAAAAATTCAGATACATAATTCGTTGATTTGTTTTTGATTTAGGAGATCATATAACCTCCTTGGTTTAATCAATAATAAAATAAACAAAAAAGAAGGAATTCATTGAAAAAGTTTTGAATTGTCAAAATCCTCGCTAGGTCATTTTAGGTTAAAGTGTTCATTGAAAATTTCTATTACAATAACGGACAAAGACAACTAATTATTTGTTTGTTTTACAATTTATAAATGCTTGTCGGAATTCTATAGGCAATCAAAACTTAATGATTGAAAGCTCATTTCCCTAATCACGATATAATAAACAGTCATATAAGTAAAAGGTGTGAAAATAAATGTTCCTGTCATAAACAATATTACCTACGGGCAATATCCCGGTACTTAATCCTATTGATTTTCAATCACTAGTAAACCAAAGTATGACACGGTAATTAACAACTTGCAGTTATTTTCCATGAACAGTTTTAATCAATTTTAAAAAAGTAAATTATCACTGATATTTGATATATTTATCATTGATTTAATTAAACTACTTGTATCTTCTTTCAATAAAAAACATGTGTTATGTTACAATGTTTATCGCTAGTCAACACTATACTAGAACTGCATAACATAACCTGAAATAAACATCCGACTCCATACACATTTATCGGGATTATTCTTCGTTGAATTCTTAAATTCGTGGTTCGCTGTGACCCACGAAACCCACGAAAATTGGTATACCACGAATAAAAATGAATCCACAGTAAGTTTCAATTCAGTTTTGCCCAAAAACTTCAGAAAATACAACAGTTTATGAAAAGTGTGGATTTGTTTGTTGTTTTCCAGGTTTGAGTAAATGGTTAAGAAAAAATCCTGACTTTGAGTTTACATGAGAAATATTCAACTCCTGTATGTTGCTAGAGTGTTGTCCCTTTAGTATCTAAAATTCAGTAGTTTTCCCTCTATAAATTGACATTCACAAATTATTTTAGTTTTGACTTTGTTTTTAACCAAACAGTTTTATTTAGAAATTTTTACTTACTATTAGATGTATATTATTTTTAGAAGTTTTAAATTCTTATAAAAGGTGAATGTTCTAAAAATTTACCTGAAATTAAAAATGTTTTTATTGGTTGAACTTGTTAAATTTATTGAGCATTTAGCAAATGCTAAACATCCTAAAATGTCAAGGTTTTATAATTCTTATATGAAATTATGCATGTATTTGTTAAATCTTGATTTGTGTTTCAGCGAACAAAAACGGTAATCCCGCATTCTTAATAGAATAATCATCTTTTATATAAGATGCATGTATTCATCAAAATAACCTTTACTATTGGTGATTGTCTCTAAGTTACAACCCATACAAGTTGACTGTTTGATGGTTTGTATGACACTCATCAGGGTTGACCAAATTTATTGTCTCTCAAGCGTGTAGTGTAAATTCTATTTTCAAAACAAAACTTTATTACAATTTTGATATATCTTGAGTTTTTTTTATAAATGAGAGTTGTTTCCCTTTTAGGTATTCAGTTAAAAATTCATGTTTGCAAATATTTGTTCAAGAAGAACTCCATATAGTATTTGTAATTTTACTGTAATATGTAATTATTTGTCTCCCTAGAAATCCTCAGTTTTTGCAGAAATTAAATTTTTTTTACTGGCTTCGACTTGAGATTTGGTGTCCTATTTGGAAACATTTTATTTTTGAAAATTTATAAATTATCAGTAGACTCTTTAGTAGTTATTTTCAGCATCAACTGTTAAGCTTAATGTTTACGTTACCACTATAGTATTAGAGGACAATGAATCTGGATAGGTCTGTTAAATTCATACAATCAGTGAACACTCTATTTATATAGGTTGTACACCTGAATGGTCTTGAAGGTATACAGGTGCATGGAATACAAAATTAATTCTTCAGTCCAAAATATATCTTTTTCTTCTATTGTATAAGACATTGATGACCTGAGCAATTGAAGGAAATTGAAAATATTAAAGAATGTTTAAAAAAGTAATGTATAGTAAATGTATGTCATGCATCTCTTTAGTAAATCAGTCATTTATTCCAAATCTAGATACACCAAACACTTTTTGCATGACTTTATAGAATCCCTTTATATATTTATATTGTAATTAGATGACTATGAACGTTATATGCCCATGTGTAATTAGGGGTTGTGTCTCACGAACACCAACCCCCATCTCACAGGTTTGTGTCCTCAAAACAAAATTTTCACAGAGGTGTTTTTGTATCTAATGTGCTGTAATATGTTCAAGACATACTTCAAAATAATGTTCTCATTCTGAGCATACTATTACTAAACTGTGAGGTTGTTCAAGGCAAACTTTAGAATAATTTTCTCATTTTGAGCATACTATTACTAAACTGTGAGATGAGAGTGACAACAAAATGTAAACACTAGAATATTTATCATTGTTTTACAAATTTGCTTGAATTTCTGCAGCTTTTAAACCAAAATATATACCTTGTCATTGCCATATACTTATAGTTATAAACTTATAATTTGTATGGTTTTATATAATGGATCCATAAATTTCAATGAATAAGTCTTTTATGGTGTGAATTATTAATTATAAGTTACCTCAACTTAACAACATAAAGAAGAATACCGGGGTGATTTACCATTTTGGTTGCTCGTAGAGTGGGCTTAATGTTTCCTATTATAGATTATTTACACCATTTTTGAGGAATGAAAAGGGTGTGCGTATTATACACAAATGCATACTGTACATGGCTTAATACAGTAGTTTGCATACTTTTAAAAAAAAAAATCTTAGCATCTGAACATACTGTTGACAGACTTCAATCTATTTTCCAAGAACCTTTTTAAAGATTAACAGTGACTTTTTAGCACTCATAAATGTATCACCTACTATTTATTTTAGCTGGTAGAATTCTTTAAATAATTAATCTTTTTAGCCCTCACAATTTATCATCTAACATTTATTTTTGTTTACTAATTCAGGGTACAAACCTTTGGAATAGTTACCCCTCACGTTATCACCTAACATTCATTGGTCAATGGTAAATTCTATAACTGTAATTTTTTATGCAGGGTTAAGACATTTTGTATCAAAAACTTGTGTAACATTGCATGCACTTAAAATTTATCAGGTGTTTTTATTGACTTTTTTCTCCAAGCAGTTTTTGTTTTATAGTGTATTGGAAACCTAAATTTGTCAAAGTGAAAAGTCCTATCACAATATATGCAATATTTTCATCTGATTCAGTAGTTTGTCCACTGATTTCTAAAGTAGTTATTTTTGGTGGGATGGAAAAAAAATTTGCTGTTACTTTACCATTTGCAACATATTAAAATTGAACTTTAAATGCAAATTTTTAAGCTTTTTGATGGGATTGAAAGTTCTGGAAAAATATTTGAAAGATTGTTAAAATTCCCAATTGCGTCTGTTGAAACAAATTTATTTTCCAGCAGATGATATTAAATTTAGGTTGAGGTTCAAAACCCAAAATGATTTTATAAATTGACATTGTGGAACATATTTATTACACTAATTGGTGACCTTAGATTTTGTTTTTCTTCAGTTGTGTAAGTTTTTCCAAAAAAATTTCAGCATAGGTGTCAACCAGTGAAAACTTGAAGGATCCAACAATTAGATTTTAGAATTTTTGAAAATCTTCTCTGAACAAATTCTACTAAATTTTCATAACTGCTCAAAATGTAAAAGGAGTCAATTAAAATTTACATTTTAAATTCTTATCGTTTTATTTGTATTAATTGATCTTTAGTTGTTTTAATTAGCTTGCACATGCAAAATGTACTTATTATTTTGTTTGAAATTGTTAAAACATAGTATTGTGTATGTAATATAGAAAGTTAAAACTGTCAGAAATGTTGTTTTCACCAATTATCTTCAAAAATATTTGTATTTGTTTAGATTTAACTATTACAATTCTTTTAAAAACAGAATTAGTTTAGCCATTGAAAAGACATTATAAAATTAATGAGAGCAAACAAAATGGATGCTACTCAAATACTTTTTAAGGGGAGATAATAAAAGTTGACACCTATGTTTGAGTGGTTCTTTGTCCTACCATGCATGGTCTTTACCTTGTCTGCTAGAAAGTTTATCTTCAGTCAAACCATTTTAACGTAATTATCCTAATCTATGACTGTTCTATTTCAGAGGGCCATTTGTGGTAGCGCTAGGTAAGACCTGGTGCCCTGACCATTTTGTCTGTGCCAACCCTCGCTGTGGTACTAAGTTACTGGATATAGGATTTGTAGAGGAGGGAGGATTTTTGTACTGTGAGAAAGACTATGAACTTTACTTTGCACCAAAATGTGCTGTCTGTGGTAGTGCTATTGTTGGGGTAGGTATTCACACATTGACCTGATTGAATAATTGGGTTTAGGCATTGTTTATATTAAATATTGTGATTTACACTTACTACCTATGGTCCTTTGTAAGCATAAGCAGTTCTGGGACCATATGTATTACCTATAATGACACAATCCAATATAATAAGTCATTTTAGTAACTTAATCTTACTTTTTATACCAATAGTCGATTAGTACATTGTATTAGTAAACATTTCATATTGGGAATTTAAGGCTTTGCTATAAAACACAAGGTTTTGAATAAAGTTTCACTAATAAACAGAAATAAAAAGCAGGAACTCTTTTCAAAAATAATGTTATAATTAGAGTTGATTGTAAGTGAACTTACATTTCCCTGTCTTATTAGTACTTGAACTCAGAACATTATTTTGTGAAATAAGTTGCAGAAAATATCTCCTAATCCTTGAGTTGTATGAAGATAGTTATCAAAGGTACCAGGATTATAATTTAGTATGCCAGACGTGCTTTCGTCTACATAAGACTCATTAGTGACGCTCATATCAAAATATTTATAAAGCCAAACAAGTACAAAGTTGAAGAGCATTTAGGATCGTAAATTCCAAAAAGTTGTTCCAAATACGACTAAGGTAATCTATGCCTGGGATAAGAAAATCCTTAGTTTTTCGAAAAATTCAAAGTTTTGTAAACAGGAAAATCATACAAATGACCACATTATTGATATTCATGTCAACACTAAAGTGCTGACTACTGGGCTGGTGATACCCTCGGGGACGAAACGTCCACCAGCAGTGGTATCGACTCAGTGGTGTAAATAGTTATCAAAGGTACCAGGATTATAATTTAGTATGCCAGATGCGCGTTTCGTCTACATAAGACTCATCAGAGACGCTCATATCAAAATATTTATGAAGCAGAGAAAATGTTTTTGAATTACTGGGGATTCACTGTGGATTCACTAATATTAATTGGATACTAATTTTCATGGATTTCCTTGGTACACGGGAAGCATGAATTTAAATGTTCAATGAAGAACAAATTTTCAAAAGGAATGTACGTAGACTTTGCCATAACCACGAAATTAAATATCCACGAATATATATACAAGTTTTTCTCAATCCACGGAATTGGTACCCACGACAATAACTGAATCCACAGTAACATATTTTGATATTTTACAGGAATGTGTAAATGCATTACAGAAGACTTATCACCCTAAATGTTTTACCTGTGTACAGTGCAAACAACAGATTGGAGGAAACCAGTTCCATTTGGAAGAGGGCAAACCTTACTGTGAAAATGGTAATAAAATGGCAAATGGGTTTAATAAAATAAGAATTTTCACTTCCTTTCGTGACTTATCTAGGTTCAACTGTATTGTCTTAAGTGTAATGAACATTTATTTTTGAATTGTCAGATCGGTTCACATCAAAATTCTGAGGAAGACCTAAAATGAAGGCATATAATTTTAAACTCTTAGAAGCTGGAGGCATATATAAGTTGAAATTATGCTTCACAGCCCTTTGTTTTCATCTTGAAATAGTAGTACATATGAACTTTCCTTTCTAGGATTTAATTTTTTTGCAATACATAGTAAAAGTGAAGGTTTTAGCTGTAAAAGGTGTTCCTATGGGAAATTACATTGTCTATATTAAAAGAAGTGCAGCATTCAATTGATGAATTTGTATTTAATCTTGTTCATCTTGCACCTTTTGTCTCCCCTTGATGGAGTCAAAAGCAAGACTTAGGTATGCTGTTTTTCGACGACACAACAAAATACAAAAATGAAATAACAAGGATTCTTAAAAGAAGCTGAGTATTGCTTTATTTGTTTTGATAAAAAAGAAGATTTGGTATGATGGCCAATGAGACAACTCTCCAGATGAGACCAAAATGACACAGAAATTAACAACTGTAGGTCACTGTACGGCCTTCAACAATGAGCAAAGCCCATACCGCATAGACAGCTATGAAGGCCCCAAAATAACAATGTAAAACAGTTCAAACGAGAAAACTAACGGCCTTATTTATTTGAAAAAAATGAATGAAAAAAAAAATGTAACAGAGACAAACCACCAAATTACAGGCTCCTGACTGGGTTTTAATCATCCATTTGAATGACAATGGAAATTTTACATACAATAGTTAAAACAGTAACTACTTAGATAAAAAAAAGATATAAAACATTAATAAAACCTAAAGAATGTCATACAACCATTGTGAGGTACATTAATATTTTTCCATTGTAGATTGGAGACAACTTTTCCAGACCATGTGCCACTCTTGTAATTTCCCCATTGAACCTGGAGATAACTGGGTTGAAGCTATGACCAAAAACTATCATTCTGGATGTTTTAATTGTTCTGTAAGTAAAGCTATGACCAAAAACTATCATTCTGGATGTTTTAATTGTTCTGTAAGTAAAGCTATGGGCAAAAACTATCATTCTGGATGTTTCAATTGTTCTGTAAGTAAAGCTATGACCAAAAACTATCATTCTGGATGTTTTAATTGTTCTGTAAGTAAAGCTATGACCAAAAACTATCATTCTGGATGTTTCAATTGTTCTGTAAGTAAAGCTATGACCAAAAACTATCATTCTGGATGTTTTAATTGTTCTGTAAGTAAAGCTTTGACCAAAAACTATCATTCTGGATGTTTTAATTGTTCTGTAAGTAAAGCTATGACCAAAAACTATCATTCTGGATGTTTCAATTGTTCTGTAAGTAAAGCTATGACCAAAAACTATCATTCTGGATGTTTCAATTGTTCTGTAAGTAAAGCTATGACCAAAAACTATCATTCTGGATGTTTTAATTGTTCTGTAAGTAAAGCTATGGAGAAAACTTATCATTTTGGATGTTTTAATTGTTCTGTAAGTAAAGCTATGACCAAAAACTATCATTCTGGATGTTTTAATTGTTCTGTAAGTAAAGCTATGACCAAAAACTATCATTCTGGATGTTTCAATTGTTCTGTAAGTAAAGCTATGACAAAAAACTATCATTCTGGATGTTTTAATTGTTCTGTGAGTAAAGCTATGGGCAAAAACTTTCATTCTGGATGTTTTAATTGTTCTGTAAGTAAAGCTATGGACAAAAACTATCATTCTGGATGTTTTAATTGTTCTGTAAGTAAAGCTATGGGCAAAAACTATCATTCTGGATGTTTCAATTGTTCTGTAAGTAAAGCTATGGGCAAAAACTATCATTCTGGATGTTTAATTATTTCTGTAAGTAAAGCTATGGGCATAAACTATCATTCTGGATGTTTTAATTGTTCTGTAAGTAAAGCTATGGGCATAAACTATCATTCTGGATGTTTTAATTGTTCTGTAAGTAAAGCTATGGGCAAAAACTATCATTCTGGATGTTTTAATTGTTCTGTAAGTAAAGCTATGGGCAAAAACTATCATTCTGGATGTTTTAATTGTTCTGTAAATATATGCAGTCTTAGTTATAACTCAACTTAATATAAAGTATCTTCAGGAAGGCCTGAACTAGTTTATTTATAGTTGGACTCTTTTGAGTAAATGCTCAGAATGTTGTAAATTATAACTTGTTAACAGTAAATAAATTATCAGTTCATATATTGGTATACCATGGATTGAAAAAAATCTCAAAAATAATTGATTTAACAATGCCTACTGCAAACCAGATTTTTTATACTGGTTTGTCTACACCAAAGGTAGATGTAAGGGACAAATGTGTGTCTGCTTAAAGAATTAACCCTTATTGACATATATACACCTTATCATTACTGGGACATCACAAAAGTTCACATAAAATTTGGATGACACAATGCAAAAGTGATTGTTGTCATAGGTCGAGTGTCACTGATTCCCAAATAGCAATAAGGTCTTTTGTAATTCCTATGATTATTAAGAGGTTACTTGATGATGCATTATTTAAAGATATGCTTTAGGTGTTATGTTTTTTTGGCTTGGTCAAGACTTTCATGTCCAAAAGTTGCATCTAGAAGTCAACAATCAATCATTTCCTACTGTGTGCGACTCCCTCAGGTAGTCAAGGTCTTTAAACAGAACCCCACCCCCCAAAAAATGTTTACTTCAAAAAGCAAATAACTCATGTCACAATGTCCAATGATACGTTTTCCAAAAAATGACATCAGGTGACGTCAACCAGGGCAGTTGATTCATAAAATAGAAATTAGAAATCTTGTGTATTGTTTGGAGGCTGCCTTTTTGAAGCTTTTGGAATTTGTTTAAAAACTACATATTAAGGATGTACTTAGGTGAGGTTATGTAAAAATTAAGAAATTAAGAAATTAAAGTTGATACTATAAGCTGGTAGAGCATCAATTAAGGATAAAGATAAGCTAAAAATATTGATAGGTCATGGACCTCCTTTTCGAGATATTTCAAATTTAAAATATGGCGGAAAAGGCTGACTCAGACTTTTACTTTATATTTGCATTGATATTATTTGGGTCTCAAACAAAAGAAAGAAAATCAAGAATCTTCTAAAATTTTGGTAAATGACCTTTCATGAGCTATTTAGTCTTATATGAAAAAATAAATGGGTGTTATGGGGCAAAATATTTTACATTGTATTGTATGGAAAAACACCAAGGAGTTCGAACATTTGACACAAAATCCAAAACCTCACCTAAGTACATCCTTAAGTTGCATAATCTTAGTTTAATTGAATTTTCCATTACTTGAATGTTTTTTTTTCAGACATGCCAGATTGGTCTAGAAGGACAACCATTCTTTGCTAAAGCTGGTAAACCTTACTGCAAACAACATGCTCGATAGATAATACCAGATAGTAACCAGTGTGTTCTTAGATTGCTCCGGATCCAGTACATAGTATAGTGCCTTCTCATATCTTCATTTGTAACATTGCATTATGGGATGTGAATGTGATGTTACATATTTTTAACTTATATATGCAATAGAAGAAATTTTTAAAATGTTTTATTTTGAAAACTGGATTATTTATAGTATATAACGAATTTTGGAATGAGTGAGTTTTTGTAAATTGTGTAAAAATATGTTATTGAATAGCTTGATTTATTGAAATTTGTTATCATTGATATGGAATTAATTACATACAGTGTAATATTGAAGTGCATGGAATAACCACAACCAAAAAAAAAATTGTTGATAAAGTTTATCATAATTAACGTTTATATTATAATTACAACTAGAAGTAGATGTAACATTGTCAAAAGTAAAAAAAAAATTGTTTAAAGTTTTCATGGATCTGAAATCTATATCTATTAAGATTAAAGCTCATACAGCTATTGTGATAGTGTCAACAGGTCTTCATTATAAAAATTCACTTATATACTATTTTTTGATGAATCAGCATAGAGGCCATAGTTTCGATAATTTCTGTTTCAACCTTAATTTTAAAAAACTTTAAGATGAAGTTTAAACATGCACACAAAAATTATACAAAATCTGATTAAAACTGTAAAGTTAATGGCTAAATCTTTAGCTAGTTGGCAAGAGTTTCACTTTGAGATGCTGAATCGAAATTAAAAATCTTCAGTTTCAGAACATAAGACAATTTTTTCTCTCTAAAGTGCAAATAAAAAGGCTTTCTATTTATATAAAATCAATCAGAAAGCTGATTAGAAGAAAAATTACAGTTTTGGCCTTAAAATGATAACTGAAACACATAGCTGTTGTTATGAGGCCCAACAACAGATAAGTGTTTCATTAACATGTAAATCATTTCCATGACTTAAGACAATAACATTATTATGGTGATAATCAATTTCTTGATAACTTTTCAAACTACAGTCCTCCATTATGTAGATCATAATAAAGTGCCACAGCAACATATCATTTTCTGTAAAGACAATTTAGAGAAAAACATATCCAGTTGTAGAATCTACTTATAATTCAATAATGTTACTAATTTTTGTAATGACAAAATTTTTTTCCAAAAATAAGACAATTTAAAGAAAAAAATGCAGATAAATATGAAAATGCTCTGAAACATTCTCATTAGTAAATACATGTTATATCATCTGCTTTATAATCAAAGACATAATAGCTCTCAAATATCATCTAAAATGGTTAAGACATAGTAAGTTTGGTACTGGTACTTTACTTTATAAAGATGCACTAAATTATTCTTAGCAATATAGATCTATGAATGATCTATGAGGCAAGTGTCTAACAAGGTTGGTTTTTGATAGTCTGAAGAATACTTAAAAAACAAAATGTAATTGTCACACAATATATATGTGTATATTTTTGCCACACAATATATATGTGTATATTTTTGCCACACAATATATATATATGTGTATATTTTGGTGTGTGTTTATGGTAAACAAGACAGCAAGTTACTTGTGATGAATCAAAATCTTTGTGATAGTATTCTGTGCCTTTAAACTTTTATATTTCTATATGTTTATTCCTCTTCTGCTTTGTATTTATATCAAATTTTAAACTTGATGAATGGTATTAACATCTGGACTCATTTGATAATAATTATAGTATAACTAATCGCCGTATTTGAATATCAAAAATAAGACAACGCGTGACCGAACGACGCATGGATTAAACGAGTGCGCAGCACGAGTTTAATCCATAGCGGCGTTCGGTCACAAGTTGTCTTATTTTTGATATTCAAATACGGCGATTAGTTATTCTTTTTATTACATTGGCAAATGGCTTTTTTTTTATGAAATTAATGTAGAAAATGTAAGGAACTATATCTTTTTCCTACGCATTTACAATTTGTTTTGATCCGACGTTTTCGACGTCTTGACAACACCTATTGTTGTATGACGTCAGAGAGTGAAATAACCACGTTTATTTCACATGTGAAATTATCGGTTTTTATCTAACTGGGAAATCAATGTAATTCATTGCAACCAATGTAATAAAATTGAATAATTTCTTTAGTTACATATTACAGGGTTACAGCGTATAGCTATGACTTTCAAATTCTACAAAACCTTTAAAACATATAAAATTCTAACCTGATTAGTGATACAGGCATTGCAATTGTTTTCATTTTATTAACTATTAGAACACATTTGATAATAACAATACAGGGTTAGAATGTATAGTTAGGAATCTTTTGAAATTCAACAATGTCTTTGACATTTATTAAAATCTAACCTTGTGAGTGATACAGTCATCTGGAATTGTTTTCCTTTTAATAATTATTAGAACAAATTAGACAATTACAAAACAGGGTTAGAATGTATATTTATAACTCTTCAAAGTTCATATTTAGTGTGCAAATGATATATTTGAATGAGATGTGTTTGAGTGATTATTTTTGTTAAGAACATATTATTTGTTGGTTTGTTATATTTATTTATGTAGAGATTTTTCTTATACAATACGGCTTTTTCCTTTTATGTCCCGTCATGAATTTTCTATTTTTACACATTACTACAATGGTATATCTTTATATTTATAATAGTAGCTTTTTCTGATTATATGATTAAAAAAATATCATCACGCTAGAAATACATTTATTGGATATGCCTTGCTTTCAATAAATATGCTACCTTTTATAGCTGACTATGCGGTATGGGCTTTGCTCATTGATGAAGGCCGTACGATGATCTATAGTTGTTAATGTCTGTGTCATTTTGGTCTCTTGTGGACAGTTGTCTCATTGGCAATCATACCACATCTTCTTTTTTATAGCTTATAAAAAAATTATTAACACAAGTTTTTGTTTCGACACAATCATTTTTACACATTTTTACCAAAAAAATGGTTAATAATAATAATTTACAACCATAACTTTTAAAAAAAATATCACTTTTGAAAGTGAAGTTTTGAGGTTGATTTCTGTGAAAAATAAAAGAAAATGTACACATCAAGCTAAAGATTGAATCGGTAGCTAAACAATAATTTTACACTTCTAATTACTTTAGCTATTACTTTTCAACCAGAAATATACAAGATCTTTATTCTGAGATCGGCAAACCATCCATTAGAATGCCTTATGATCTCCAGATATTTGCATGTGCTGGATGATATTTAGTAAGGAGCATTTATAAAATTATTCAGTTCAGCTTTGTACATGTATTAATTATGATATTGATTAACTGAGAGAAAGTAGTGATATTATGGTATGCGACTATTCAAGATAGTGTAAACAGTATATCATATAAGATATGGAAACACAAGGTACAAAAGAAGGGCACATCTGAGAAGATGTGACTGTATAATTGGTTATCTGTATCAATAAATATATCACAGTGACCTACTTTAGTATAAGGATATTGTTATTGGCTTGTAGTACTTAATTAATATTGAATGTACATGTATTCCATAACGAACAAAAGAATTTAATTCTGATAATCATTGTATAACCCTGCAATGTATATTATAGTGGTGTTAGGAATGTTGAGAAATAAACTTGTTCTTAAGTACAATTGTTTATTTTTAATGATACCTGAACAAAAGGTAGATGTAGTTTAGAAAGTGAGCTTATTGTATTGGACAGTAAGGTGGTTCTGTTGCTAAATTACACTATTATATAGTAAAGAAGATGTGGTATGATTGCCAATAAGACTTTTCAATAGATACCAAATCACATAGAAGTTAAACAACTATAAGTCCCTATATGGCCTCCAAAGTTAACAACTATAAGTCCCTATATGGCCTCCAATGTTAACAACTATAAGTCCCTATATGGCCTCCAATGTTAACAACTATAAGTCCCTATGTGGCCTCCAATGTTAACAACTATAAGTCCCTATATGGCCTCCAATGTTAACAACTATAAGTCCCTATATGGCCTCCAATGTTAACAACTATAAGTCCCTATATGGCCTCCAATGTTAACAACTATAAGTCCCTATATGGCCTCCAATGTTAACAACTATAAGTCCCTATGTGGCCTCCAATGTTAACAACTATAAGTCCCTATATGGCCTCCAATGTTAACAACTATAAGTCCCTATATGGCCTCCAATGTTAACAACTATAAGTCCCTATATGGCCTCCAATGTTAACAACTATAAGTCCCTATATGGCCTCCAATGTTAACAACTATAAGTCCCTATTTGGCCTCCAATGAGCAAAACAAATACTATATAGTATACTATTAAAGACCCCAAAAATGAAAAAAATATAAATTATTTCAAAAGGAAAAAACTAATATCCTGATTTATGTAAAAAAAAAAGGATAAACAAAAAAATCAAATATGATATACAGAAACAAAGGACAACCACTCAATAACAGGCTTTTGACTTGCAAAAGGCACTTACAGAATATGTTGAGGTTTAACATGTCTGCTAGTGCTGAACTCTCCTTAACCTTGAATAGTGGGTGTACATTTCAACGTTAGATCAAACTCTAAATTTTGGTGAAAATAACTCAACTCATCATATTGATTGAAAGCACGTAAAAACCCGAACAAAAACACTAAATAGAAATATGAAGATGTGGTTTGAGTGTCAATGAGACAACTGTCCAGCCCAGTCACAATGTGTAAAAGGCAAACAATTATAGGTAAAAGTTCGTCATTCAACACAGAGTCTTGGCTCACACAAAACCACAAGCTATAAAGGTCACCAATGACTAGTGTTAAATCATTCAAACCGGAAAACCAACGGTCTACAAAAAGGCAACAGTAGTATACCACTGTTCAAAAGTCATAAATACAAATCCTGGTTACAAACTTAAACCGAGGGAAACGCATCAACTATAGGAGGAAAATAACGAAACAGCAGAAACACTGAAGTGCAACCAAAAAAAAAACACAATGCAACACACACAGAAACGAACTATAAGATAACCACTGCCTTTTCCTGTACTTGGTACAGTACAGTTTAAAAAATTGAATCTGGTTTTGTGGCTAGACAAACCTCACACTTTTATGGCAAAGTTAACTATTCCACTTAAATGACAACATTATATGACAGGAATACAGTACAAATAAATGCAAGAACATTTAGGACAGAGAAATACACAAATAAACAATACAATCGTACATTTCAACATTCTAACAACAAAATAGAAATAAACACGTAAAACAACAGAATCACGAACTGTCCGTCACACGACCGTATCAGCACCACACAATTGACGTCACAGGTTAAAATAAATGTAATATAATTCAAGATCTAATCTATATAAAAACGACAAACACTTATAAATCTATGTAAAACAATGTTAAAAAGACAACCACAACCTTTGACAATAAGGTGTCAAACAAAACAACGCACACGGGCATACTCAAATACAAAACCCCTGCTGCCTAGAAAACGGCATAACCAAACCACACAACAAACAAAAGAACTGGAATGAAAACCAATTTTCACACCAAATACATATCAAAGGCGGAACACATATAAAACACAATGAGACGAGATACAAAATTATCAAACATTGAACAACAAAACTTCACCACAAATCGTGTCAACACGACAAACCAACACAAAACACAAAACATAAAACATAAAGAACAGATCTGAGAGTACTCACATTTACTGAATGCTTTTGTTATACAACTGCCATATAAGTTGGAGCTTTAGCTAGCTATAAAACCAGATTCAATCCACCATTTGCTACATAAGAAACTGCCTGTACCAAGTCAGGGATATGACAGTTGTTATCCATTCGTTTGATGTGTTGAGCTTTTGATTTTTGACATTTGATTAGATACTTTACGTTTTAAATTTGTCTCAGAGTTTGTTATTTTTTGTTATTCCAGAGCAACTCGCAAAATATCATGAGCAGCTTAAATCAAATAAAAATTGGGAGCAACTCAAACGTAATTAGAGCAATGACTCAATGCACAAAGTATAATTTTAAATATAACTTTCAGCTACTCACAAACTGATCATATAATGCAAACTAATTATTGATTGAGGAACAACGAAAATTAGGCTAAGGTCGTACAAATCTTGTCAGACAGACATGTAATAATAGTTATCAAAGGTACCAGGCTTATAATATAATACGCCAAACGCGCGTTTCGTCTAAATAATACTCACCAGTGACGCTCAGATCAAAATAGTTATAAAGCCAAACAAGTTCAAAGTTGAAGAGCATTGATGACCTAAAATTCCCAAAAGTTGTTCCAAATACGACTTATTAAATCTATGGCTTGGGTTAAGAAAATCCTTAGTATTTCGAAAAGTTCATACTTTTGTAAACAATAAATCTATAAAAATGACGATATAATTGATTTTCTTGTCAACATCGCAGTGCTGACTACTGGACTAGTGATACCCTCGGGGACTAAACGTCCACCAGCAATGGCATCAACCGAGTTAATGACGTTGATTTCCTTGTTATCATTATTGTAATACTCCCTCTTTACTCTTCAAGTTTTAAGTGGGTTTTTTTATTGGTTCTTTTACATACCTGTTTGTCTGAGTGCAATCTGTCTTTTTGCAAGTTATCGATCTTGCTATTCCAAAACAACGATGAATGACAATACTAGAAAGAACTAACATTCAAATTAATCTTAAAGATGCTAAAAAAGGTTTACATAATAAATGTGACAAAAAGGTTATCAAAAAAGTTTGTGTAGTTGATAGTTCATATCGTATGAGAATAAAACAAACATTTTAGTCAATATGCGGTCGTCCGTTGTATATACAAAGTGTTAGCCTCTGATTAGCACGGCATTTAAAATATCCAAATTCCCCAAATTACAAAAAATTAAGATATCACAAATGTCACTCCATATAATATGAGCTATGTTGGTTTAAACTGATGAAGAAGGGGACTTATGCTTTTCAGCTTTCCTTTTCGGTGGATAACTTTCTCACTCACAGTTATCATATTTAGCTAATATCTTCTTACTTATTTTTATATATATTTGATAAGCATGTCATCATTCGATGCGCAAATTGATAAAGAGATACAAATGCTAATTATACAGTAAGTTAAAGAGAAAATTATGTACCTATTTATATGTTTTCACATGAACGAAAGAATAAAAGAGAATTGTGTGTGTCGGGTTATATAAATTTCGTTACTTAGGGGAAGATTTAATAGAACTTTGTAGCTACTTGTACATTTATGTAAACAACAATGTAATGATTTAACAATCATTATTTATATTATTACCAAATTTATACTTCGTAGTTGTCACTAAATGAGGTATTTAAAACTATATTGCGGCTGTTAAGATTGAATATTTTAAATCTCGTATCTATTATTATTTCTTATAGTTTATATCAAAGACAGTTTCAACTCCTAAAACTGTTGCCATAATTGACACCTGCATTAGACGTAAGATTGTCACCAGTAAGCATTTTATGTAAAAAAAAAAGCATATGTTTGAAAAAATGGCTTGAAATAAGGCAACAGATAAATATGAAAATATTGTTATCGTTATAATTGTTTCCATTTATCCGATTTCACATGCAAATATTAAATACTCAGAATTTAGAATTAAATGCATTTATTTATTTTGGAACGTTTGCGACACCTAAACTATGTTTCTACAACCAATAAAAGTGATAAGGTCAATTTTCAATGCATAAAACACTGAATTATTAAAAACACTAAGGTTTTCTATCCTAGGCCTAGGCATATACATATATCCTTATTGGACTGGCAGACAATTTCGCAATTTTGATTTTAATGGCTCTTCAACTTTGATTGGAGCTCAACTGCTTGCAGAGTCTAATGTGAAAGAACTTCGCCTCTTACGTTAGAAATCATTAGCCCTTCAATAAATTTTATAACCATTGGCTCGATGTAACTGCATGGGGACATTTCTGTAGTTTTTGGTGTAATGTTTGGACAGTTGTTTGCCTGTTGTGTTTTTCTGTATACAATGTTGTTGTCTGTTTTTCATTGAATTGTATTTCTTATTTTTTTCCCTTTGTATAACTAAGATTAATTTGGAGAATAAAAACCAAAAACAAGATGAAATTAGCTCTGCCAATTACAGCAGAATCTGCTTACCCTTTCGGAGCACCTGAGATCACCCCTAGTTTTTGGTGGGGTTTTTGTTGCTTATTCTTTAGTTTTCTATGTTGTGTCATGTGTTCTATTGTTTGTCTGTTTGTCTTCTTTCATTCTTAGCCAGGCGTTGTCAGTTTATTTTCGATTTATCAGTTTGACCGTCTCTCTGTAATCTTTCGTTCCTCTTTTTACAGTGACATAAATATAAGATTTATTGAACGTCTAAAGAGTTGCTTGAAAATTATTACATAAAACGTTAAAATTGTCGAATAAAAATGAAGCATTGTTGTATTTCTTCATATACACGACTTTTTTTAACACTATTATCAATTTTTAATCTAGGAGTCTCGTGATTTGATTTGCTGTTTTTAAATGTGCATTCTATTTTCATAAACTTGTTGCACCTTCCCAAAGTAAAGAATGTTTAACCTTGAATGAAGATACAAAACAAGATAAAACTTCCAAATAGTCAGGTGATATTATCAATACAGACAAGATGACCACAACGTAAAAATGGGTTATCCAATCAAATGTATTCTGAATTTAATATTAGGTATAAATTCAAAACAAATGCTATAATAAGTAATATTTATTATAAACAAACTGAAGATACTAGAACTTGTGAAGAAAATGAATAGAATACATATAAACTCATTATTTCAAAAATGTATGAGATCAGGAATGGCAAAAGGTTAGTACTTCGTCATTTGGTATTACAAGGAGAGTTGTCGCATTGGTAATCATACCACATCTTCTTATTTCTATAGTGGTATAAAAACAAACATAATGACAACGTTACTCATACATTTCAAAGCACTCATTTGATTTTTTTTAATTCAGTATACGATTCATAAAATTTATGTTTGACTAGCACTCATCACGAAATAACGTAGTACCTATATAGTTACCGTAATTACTGCTTGTTTAAGGTTTGCCAATGTCGACGTCAGCGACGGTTACAAGAGCTACAGCAGAACCGAATTTTCCAGAAATGAAAACTTCAGTTCCAGGACCAAAATCTAAGGAACTAATCAGACAACTTGGAACCATACAAGTAAGTTGACAATTTTTGTCCTTAGTTATAGGTTTCGTAAAATAAGCTGAAAACAATCTGCAAGCATGCCCAGTGAGAATTTGGAATGGTAAATGAACTAACTCGAAGTCCATCAACTTCGTCTTTTATATGGCCTTTTTGTCTTTTTTTATTCAAGCATTACTAATTGAGACGAAATTTGCGTCTGTCATAAAACGTTCACGATTGATATCTATGATGAGTTTTTGATTTCTAAACGTGGAAATCGTATTTTATTTTGCATAAAGTGTTGCAAATGCTGTTATTACCTAACTTTATTTATCTATATTTTAATATTGTGAGTACAAATATGCTTTGACTTATTGTAACGAGAAATCAATCAATACACAGGGACAATCTTTACTAATACAAATGATGATTTCACATTCTATAGTAGTATAGGTATGCCTCTTTGGTGGTGTATTAAAACGTGGTGATATGGTTTATATTTTTATTAAATGCATTTTATCATGTCAATTTGAAACACAGAATTCAGACGCTGTACATTTCTTTGTTGACTACGACAAAAGTTATGGAAACTACATTGTAGATGTAGACGGAAATGCAATGTTGGATTTGTTTACACAAATAGCGTCGCTGCCCCTCGGTAGGTTGCTTTATATTTATTTGATGTAATATTTAATGTATTTATAAAAAAAAGTTTTCACCAAAAACTATAAGTTGATCTGTTCATCTAATTGTTTTCCTAGCCAATTGAACATGTTTCAATCATTAAATCAATTTTGACATGTCTTTTTTGCGTCTCTTACCATTTTTGTTAAGAAAGTGTCTATCCTTAGCACAATTTAAGACACTATAGAGTTTGTTTAACTTACATGTTTCAAATTAAGTGTAGGGACCTCAAGATGGCGAATTGATTTTTTATGTCAAAGGTAGTATCACATGACTTGTTGCATCCGAAAATTAAGCGAACTAATCTCATTTTTACAAGAATCGACCTGAGCGTGACAAGTATAAAACTACTCTATATATACGGTGATCACTTGATATGAGATGACCCCTTTATATTTCATATCAGTGATGTGTTAGCTGATGTGTTAGCTGTACTTGCAGATTTAAAATTTAAATGTATTTTTTAAATTGTGTGGTAGGTCACAGATCAAGACATTCAACTTAGATGCATAAAACGAAAACATAGATACCAAATTATGTATTTATTACGCTTGTATCTTGTTAATTATTACATTTATTAACATTTTCGTATTTTTTAAGGCTACAACCATCCGTCTATGTTAGAAAGCATACAGAATCCAGATAATATTGTAAGTTTGTTTGTTATTACTCAAGTGAAATAAAATCATCAAAGTTTACGCCTCCTATATCTGGTCAACTTCTTTTGAAGAATCACCTGTAAAAGAATTGAAAGAGAATTATACATTTTAACATTATAAGCAATGACATGACATATAAAAAAGGTGTATAACTGGTTGTAGTACTTATATATATATCTTTTTAACTTTTTAGTATGCATTCCTTAACAGACCAGCTTTAGGATTTTATCCACCAGGTGACTGGGTGACCAGGCTTCGTTCATCATTGCTTCAAGTAAGTCAAACTATTAAAAAATCAAAACAACACGTTATTCACGCTTTTCTTGATTTCCGTCAACAGGAACGCCAAATGCCGAATATTTAAAAGCCAAGTATGTATAAGAATGGAGATATACGACTAAAAAAAATCTAACAGACATAGCCAAATACATCCCATTAGGAAACCAAAATGTAACCAAAAAGTACATAATAATTATCAAATTCATCTACGGTCAATTTTGCCTGAGGGAGGTGAAACCTCAGTTTCATTACAATTTAAACATTTATCAAAGGACATTTTTAGAAATGTGTGTTATCAATCACAACGCTACTGTTTTGCCATATCATCTTAAAGAACACAGTCATAGAAAGTTATTGGATACATCTTCAAAGCTTTTAAATTGGTTCAAAAATATAAATAAAAGATGAAAATGTCACTAGCATGATGACATTATGACAGCGACGACTCAAGTCTGAGGTATTAAAGTATAAACCTGCATACTAAAACATTGCCTTTTACAATATGACGCATATTGAAAAATATTAGTTTTTACTTTAAATTTAATGAATATTCTTACTTTTTCAAGGTTGCACCACCAGGGCTTTCTGAAGTCATGACAATGGCATGTGGATCATGCGCAATTGAAAACGGACTTAAAGCGATGTTTATTTCACATCAGGTATTTTGATGCATAGACATTTTTTCAATGATAAAATATTCTATCATGTTTACTAATTTCACAGAACTGGTTGTTCGATGAGTATGTATCCACATTTATGATATATAATGCCAACACCATACATTCTTTAGTTCTCTGTGTTGTGTCTTCTCTACTATCATTTGTCTGTTTGTCTTTTTATTTTTAGCCATGGCGTTGTCAGTTTATTTTATATCTATGAGTTTGACTCTCCCTCTGGTATCTTTCGTCCCTCTTTTTTTTTTTTTTTTTTTTAAAGCAAAGTCATTTTACAGATATTGAAAAGTCTTAAAACATTTGCAATAGATAATAAAAATAAAAGATAATCCGAATAAATCGAAACGAAATGTGCTACGAAAATAAAAGCAATATATGATTTTGAAAAGCTTTTCCGATCTGATCTAGGAATTCCTTTCATATTCACTTGTGCTATTTAGTTCTACAAGTAATCATGCACCTTTACCTTTCAAAATATCAGTCTCAAGACTTAGTATTCAGGATTATTTGGAGAGAGTTTAAAACAAAACAAATTTATATAATGTGGACTCTAATTTTACGTCTCTCATTTTATGCATTATTTGTAGGGGAAAATGAGAAATGGTCGACCACCTTCTCAAGAAGAACTGCAATCATGCTTGATAAACCAGTTTCCTGGTTGTCCTGATCTTACAGTGTTATCCTTTAAGAATGCACTTCATGGCAGAACAATGGGTATGTTTTTTACTTTTAATTTCTTAAACAAAATTAGACCCAATATGCTCTCTCTGTGCACATATGTAACACCGTCCAATGATGAAAGATCAACACATTTTTGGATTATCGAGTTTTTATTCTGTTTTGAGCTGGTTTTTTCCAGATCTGTTGAGACCAAAAGCTATCACAGCTTACAAAATTAAGTAGATACGTATCATTACAGACCTCTATGTATTTGATTTCTCATGTCATAAAAGACTTAACTTTTTATTTATTTTGAAACAAAATCATCAATCAGATAGATTTAAAGTAGATGTCTCGAGCTCTGAAAACCCAACCGTAATCTTCTATCCTTTCCATTTGAATTTGTATTTACTCATGCAAATGGTTATTGTATTGTACTATTCGTTATATAAAGAATTCGCCGTTTCAGAATCTAATGCATCCTGGGTAATATTTTCAAAAGTGTACACCACAACGTCCTGATTGGTTAAAAATGTCATAAACAATGGAAATTTAACCAATGACGTGGCGTTATTTTCATTTTGGGGTACGAACAATGAAATTACCCATGATTCTTTAGATTCTGAAACGGCTAATTGGAGTAAATGACACAAGGTTACACATGTTTAGTATCTGTACACAGTAAGGCAAATACATATGAATATACACCAATAATTACGTATTTAAATAGGTGCAGCGGCAGTTTCACACAACAAATGGACACATAAACTAGATTTTCCAGCTCCAGAATGGCCAATAGCTTCTTTCCCAGACCTGAAGTACCCATTGGAAGAGAACGTTCGTGAAAATGAAGCTGACACAAAAAGATGTTTAGAAGAGGTATTTATTTGACAGATATGTAATAATTGTAAATTGGGGCTTTTTCAGGTTTTATACCTGTTCTATATTATTTTGATATGACACATGAATAACATGCTTTTGTTTTACACTTTTGTATTTGGGTTATATTTGATTGAAAGCTTTCAATTTTGAAAAATATTGTATCTTTCACTTAGTGAAAAGTAAAATAACAAAAATATCGAATTCCGAGGAAAATTCAAAACGGAAAGTACTAGTCCATTATCAAATGTAAAAATCAAAAGATCAAACAATCAAACGAATGCACAAATGTCATGTTCCTGACTTGGTACAGGCATTTTCTTATGAGGTGGTTACAATTCAGTATCGCTTTTTTTGTATTTGAAATGAAGGACGCCTCCGGGTGCGAGAATTTCTCGTTACATTGAAGACCTGTTGGTGGCCTTCTGCTGTTGTCTGCTCTATGGTCGGGTTGTTGTCTCTTTGACACATTCTCCATTTCTATTCTCAATTCTCAATTTTATCCTTTTTGATGCAGCTACTCTTAATCAAATAATATAAATAATTGTCAATGTAAAGGTTGAAGATTTGATTGACATTTGGAGCAAGAAAAACAGGCCAGTTGTAGGGATAATAACAGAACCCATCCAGGCAGAAGGAGGAGACATTTTCGCTCCTCCAGAATTTTTCAAAGGTCTTCAAGAAATATGTGTCAAGGTAAGTAATGTTTTTTTCTGATTCGGTTGATATCAAAAAGTAGAAAGCTTAGGTTTTAATAAATAACAATACTTTTAACCTGTCAGATCAGTTAAACGTCAAAATAATAATTTATATGATTTAAAAAATATCCAAAAGATGTTTTCATAAAATATACTGTAGGATATGTGATAAACCAGTAACGATTTCTATACATATCAAAGTATGGAAACAAAACATTAAAAAACAAACAATCACAAACCGCTTATTTAGACTAACATGTATTGTACAATATGTACTATTTTCCACAAACCTCGGCACCTAGTGACATTTTGGGAGTTTACTGATTTTTTTATACGATCATTTTATGTCTATAACCGAGTTGGTAGCATCTATAAGGAAACATTCTACCCAATGACAGCATGTTTTACAAAATACGTATGGTCATTTTTTTTAGTTATTAATATTGATTCTGATCCCATTCTTGGGTTATATCTTCAAAGGCAACTTTTACATCAGTAACATTTTTGGTTTTTGTTTATTCATTTGTCTCTATTGCTATGCTTTTTTGGGAAAGGTGCATTTTTGAAGGAACCTTTATTACTCCCCATCTTTAATTCTTTTATTAAAATTTTACCTTTAGAACAAATTCGGCATTATTAATAATTTAGTAGTTGTCAACGCTCATTTGTTGGCATTTCTGTAATAAACTCTTCTGTACACGCACTGAAATGATAAGCCTGTTACCTTTGATAAATTTGTTCGTATATCTAGATAACCTTATCAATAATACTTCAGTGCCCTGATATCAGTATTCGTCTCCATTTATTATACTAGTAGTTGTAAAACATTTTTTTTCTGCCAGTTCATCGTTTGAATTTATTATATTTTTAGAACGATATTTGTTTCCAAATGGATGAAGTACAAACTGGATGTGGAGTGACTGGCAAAATGTGGGCACATGAGCACTTTAATCTTCCTCAACCTCCCGACATTGTTACATTCAGTAAGAAAATGCTGACTGGCGGATTCTACTATAACTCAAAGTTCAGACCTAATGAGGTAAATAATGTTAAACTTATAAATGATTGAGAACAGGAATTATATTCGGGGTTATTATATTTTCCACTGTAAATAAGCTAAAACACTATTGTTTAGTAATACATCTTAGACTGATGGGCACCAGTAAGGAAACTGCTTCACATTTCATTTAAAACATTCCAACAGTTTATGAATATTTGTTCTCATACTTTATAACCTTCATGTGTTCGTGTTTAGGTGCTTCCAAATAATTTGATAAAATATAGTTCAAATGAATTTAAATATTTCAACAGAACAAAACCATCAACAACCGAAAACAGTTACATTCATGCAAACAAAAATAAAAAAGAACGACACTTGGTTAAAATAGCCAGGTGTGGTCCAGCCAAATGTGGTTGAGTTAAAACAGTTATAACCGCAAACAAATCCCAATATTTTCCTATCTACACCATGTATTGAGAGTAAAATAAAGAATAAAAACCTACTCAGTGAAGATACAACAGGATGCAAACACACTTGAACTAAGAAATAAAAGACCCCACAAAACATGCTCGCTTCAACAAACTGCAAATGGAGGTAGTCATATCTGATTTTGAAAAAAGGAAAAACAACAGAAACAACAGAAAATTCAATTATGAAATATATTATAATATTTGGATGAGTATATGTAATATCCTTAGTTCCGCCACTTTGCATTATTCAATGATCAAATAAAATATATAAAAACAAATGAATTACCAGTATCTTGGTAAACTTAGAGATCGGTACGTATAGTGTATATCAAATTACAGTAAGATAAAACATAAGTTTTAATTTACCATGTAACAGAAATATAAGATGAGTCAAAAATACAAAATACAAATAATGCAATGTCAAACTTCTTAATAATGTTCATTATGTCGGATCTTTAATTTAAAAAAAAATTAATCTATTCTATTCTAAATGTGAAGCAAAATGGTATTGTAATATGCGATCCTTCAAAACTTTAAACATTCTTCGGGACCTAGCATAAAGTGTAAGTATTCGATACACACATGACGGTGTTAGACCGATTGGGTGTACATAATTTATACAACGATATTTTGGTTAACGCAAAAGGATTGATGCCAATAATTTAGGAGGATAGGGTACCATATTCTATAAAAAATATATATTATTATTTTTCATCAAAGTCCGTACAGCAGTCAAATACTGTACACTTTATTTTTGTCTTCCACAATCTTTGAAGCTGATAGCTGTATTTGTTTTTTGTGACGTTTATTTTAGGTTTGATACTTCCAATCTACACGAAGACACCAGGAGGTAAAACATAAGCAACACTGATTTATATCAGATATATCAGTTTTCATTTTTTTATAAACATATTTTCATGTTAATCTATGTACATGCATATCTTTTTCATTTTTCCGAACTTCTTGGTTTACTGTGTGCTGTTAAGTTTTATTTCGGTATTTCTCACAAAAAAATATGCTATTATTAATCTTGAATTCATATATTTGGATTGGTCAAGACAATACAGACACACAACTGTCCAATATATTTAGGACCGCACATTATTGACCTTAACATGTGTTATGATTGAGTGTTAAGAAATAAATATAATAAATAAACTTAGCAACCTTTTGGTCGATTTCTTGGCGTTGCAAAATTTATTCGGATTTTTTTTAGATATAACTTATTGCTTAAATAAGTGTTGCAGTTGTATATACTTAGAGGTTTACACTGATTCTATCCATTCTTATGTATAAAGAATATTGTCTTTCAGAAAAAGCAACAATTTTATTTTATTTGGTACTGCAAAAAGATATTACGGATGCGAAGTTTGTAATACGTTTTATGTGTATAATGGGTTTTATATGTTTCATGCAAACCTGATCATTTTTTGTCATACCAATTATATAAGCGTATTTTTCGTACTTATGCGTATTATACTGGTTGACGGAATTCCATAAATTCTGCGAATGTGCACTCGGACAGATAAAAAAGGTTTTGATTTGTCTTAATTTTTGTTAAATCTTTTGCTACTATGGGCGATTGGTATATATATCACAAGCAGTTCCAATCGATCTTTCAGTGCGTTTTCAGTTTTGAAATATTTGATTAAATTACAATCTTTTCTAGAAAAGATTTCATATCGGCACAATTGTTTTCCTTAACAAAATGGATATTGAGATAAAAACTTTGACATTCATTTCGTGCTGGTGATGACTTTTAATTTATTTGAAATCGTTTTCGGTAGATTGCTTTTAATTAATACATCTTCATCTTTTTTGACAATTTTAATTAAAATGTCCTTTTAGTGAATTCTATTTTTGACATTTTGGTTTTTGTAGGGATTTCGAATTTTCAATACATGGATTGGTGATCCCTCAAAAGTAATCCTCCTAGAAGCCGTTGTCAAAGTAATAAGAGAGCAACATCTTTTGACCAATGCCAATGATACAGGCAAACACTTCTTTGATGGATTGTATGACTTACAGGTAATATGATTGAAGAGAAGCGGAAGATACCAGAGGGAAATTCAAACTCATAGAACGAGAAAAAAAAAACAAAACAAAATGACATCGCCAAAAAAAAGACAAACCAAACAGACAAATAAAAGAACGCATTGATTGTACCTTACATGCAAAATTGTGAGGACGCATGTGGGCTTTACCGTTTACATTTGTAAATGGAGCTTTGAGAAAAATCTACGTTGTAATTTAGCGATGATAACTATTCATGTAATATTACAACAAAAAGAAATATATAAAAAAAAAAACAATATAAAAAACCCAAATCTAAGGACAACTGAGACATTTGCATATTTTAAAACATCTGGTCTGATATTTACAATTTATACAACGAGCTGATTTGTCCTCAACTTTACCAATTAAGTAAACTCATTTTAGATATCAGGACTAAATTTTATATATACGCCAGACGCGCGTTTCGTCTACTAAAGACTCATCAGTGACGCTCGAATCCAAAAGTGTTTTAAAAAAGCCAAATAAAGTACGAAGTTGAAGAGCACTGAGATCCAAATTTCCTAAAAGTGTTGCCAAATACAGCTAAGGTAATCTATGCCTGAGGTAGAAAAGCCTTAGTATTTCAAAAAATTCAAAATTTTGTAAACAGTTAATTTATAAATATAACAATATCAATGATAATTCATGTCAGCACAAAAAAGTGCTGACTAATGGGCTGGTGATACCCTCGGGGAAATTAATCTCCACCAGCAGTGGCATCGACCCAGTGGTTGTAAATAAACTCATTTTAGATATCAGGACTTAATTTTATATATACGTCAGACGCGCGTTTCGTCTACAAAAGACTCATCAGTGACGACAGTAGGTCTCCGATGTAGAATTCTCCAATTTCGATTCGAAAGAGACAAATCAAGACCAATAATATTTATTTTATCATCATGTAAAATTGTTTTCATAAAAATAAAACAAAAATACAAATTAAGATTACTAGTAGATATATTTGAAAAGTCTGCTGTTTTTAAAAAACAGAAGCTTTTAAGATAGTATTTACAAATTGAAATGCTGCAAATATATGTGTTATTTGTTAGAAATTGTCTTAAGATTTTAATGGTTATTTCAGGATAAGTATTCAAATATTCTTAGTAAAGTCCGAGGACTCGGTTTATATGGAGCAGTGGATTTTCCAGATCAGAAAACACGTGACATCGTAATGTCAAAGCTGCGAGAGAAAGGTAAGTATGCATTTATAAAGAACGACGTAAAAGTCATCTTTCCGTAATTTCATAATGCAAATACAGAAGTCTTCAACAAAGATTTATATCGACGATAAACAGACACAAACATTATTCTTCAATAATGCTTAAACTTCACTAATTTCAGTATAAGAAGAAGAAAAGTTCAAATAACAGTACCAATTTTACTACAATAGTTTGGCATTTCTGTTAGCTATGACAATGTAAAAAAGTTTATTTACATTTCATGAAAGAATATTCAGAAATAGAATTAAATGTATCAAACGTTATTTTTATAAGCTTCTATATTTTCGAATATCATCAAAAGGAACAATGTCCAAACAATACAGACAATGTTTAACTTATTAACTGCAATCAGAAACATGTTCTGAACACTTAAAATCGCAATTGTTTATGTTTTTCAATAAATAAAAAAAACCAGCTTAAACGATTCGAATTTTGTCAACAGTTTAACTTAGAATATTAAGTACTTTTTAGGAATTCACACAGGTGGTTGTGGAAGTAAAACAATACGATTTCGACCAACTCTGATTTTGAAGAAACATCATGCAGACATTTTCCTCGACAAATTTAATTTAGTGTTGGGAGACTTATCAGTTGACTCAAAGGATAGGCAATTCCAATCCGTCTCTTAACATTTAATGTCATTCTGGAACTTTTAGAACTAAGGATCATGCAGCATGATAAATAGGAGGGATCAGTTTCTGCCTTTAAATGCATAGGAGAAAGAGCAGGTGACAAAAGGGAACTGAAACTCATTGGGTAGAGCAGTTTTGATTTGGAAGTCAACACTTTTCGGACAAACATTTTTATACTTGAATATGCTTTAGAGAAACAAAATCAATATGCACAGAGAAATATGAATCCCATTAGTTATATACCCATCTTTTACACAGATGTATGTTTGGCCACCTATGCATAAATTAGCCAAATTCAAATACAAATGAGTAATTGTGGTTTTTTTTCATGTTGAATCGATTGTATGTATTATCAAATATTAACTGGTGTTTTTAAAACCATCTTATTTATAGCTTATGATTGAATGTTCAAACAATTTATTTTTTGTTCATCGTAAATGTACAAACAGACAATCTTTATTTACCACAGGTATCTTTATTTATTTGTATTTTAATTTCTGATGGTTCCGACTTCACATTCCTTTTGTCTGATTATAGCGCTTTTATTTTACAATCTAATAATATATAATTTTAAAATGCCATTGCGACTACTTCATAAATAGTAGTTAATTGCTATCTGAAACAATTGCATTAAGATAAACAACTGAAATATCACCAATAATAAGTTGAATGTTTTAGTCTCAGCTTACTACAGATTTATTTATATTCTGTCAAGAGAAGAACCTTTGTACCCATTTCTTTTTTTGAATTGTTACACTTTATGGCGTTTTATAGATAAATTTTCGGTATAGGTTTTAGTCAATTTCGAAGTCCATACGGTGACCTTTACGTACACTGACGTAATTTAGCAGATAGATATCAAATACACAATCATATCACATCGTGTTTATTTATTTTGTATACTGAGTTTATGTAATATTGTAACTTTATCTTGATAAGGGGAAGACCCCAATATGCCCCCATAATGTCATTAACCTCCATTATAGCAACATCAAGGTTATTTCTTATCCTTTGCATATTAGTATGCAGTAATGAGTATGCATAAGTTATCAGTGTAAACAGCTTTTGTTAAAAACGGTGGAAAGGTGAAATCATAATCATAATAACTATTTACATATGGACATAAGGCAAGATAATTGTAGATATACTCTTGATATTGTACAAATAAAATGTATACGTTAGTCACGTTGTTTTACATTTATTTTCATTTATTGTTTTGCCTTGACTTTCACACAAAACATTATAAAAGAACCCGACTAAATTAAAATACGAATTCAATATAATTGTAGATGTTGCCTGTCAGTTGTTTCTGTTTCTGTAGATATATAGAAAAATAAATAGCACGTGCAAGTACCAACTTGTAAATCAACCAAGTTGTTTATCTGTACTTATTTGGTACATGTAATAAGTATTCTGTCAAAACATTAAAGTGTTATATGTTTAGATAAATTATTTTCATTTCCCCTTTTCATATCTTCATCTCGTTTTGATAGTGACGCAGATGGATGACTTCAAACAAGAATCTACAACAAATGTGATGGTTTTCTAATTGTTAACTTTAAATTTTTCAGCAGTAACATACCTTCTATCCCATCGTTTGGTGTTGAAATATATCCATATGCTACACTTATACATATTCACAATATACATATTTCCCTAGATTTGGATGTTCTATACACAATAACTATATCCAACAGAGTTATAAGGGAGAACGACTCAAATTGTAATTTCATTAGTTTTACGGATACCAAGTCAGAAAAATGGCAGTTGTTATCTTATAGTTCGTTTCTGTGTGTGTTACATTGTCGTTTATTTTTGTTGCACTTAAGTGTTTCTGATGTTTCGTTGTTTTCCTATTACAGTTAATATGTTTCCCTCGGTTTTAGTTTGTAACCCGGATTTGTTTTTTCTCAATCGATTTAAAACTTTTGAATAGCGATATACTACTGTAGTCTTTATTTACCATCACATTTTTTTGACCGACACGACGTCTGTACTCATCTTATCTTATCCCAAAAGTAGCTATAGCTTTTGTAGACATGGATCTTTAGTCAAGAAAATAGTTGGCTTATTTTTTATTTACTGATTGTGTCATATTATCCATTGTGAAATTTGAACCGAGTTTGGACTCATGGTACAGGCAAAATGAGGTTGGTACATTTGTTTGTTTTTATAGTGATTGAGATGATAATACAATGTTGACTGGTGTACCCCTTTTTCATTTCAACCTATTGTGTCTGTTTGTTTTGTTCACACATCGTTGCCAATATAATGGAATTTGATGCAACTGTCGTACAGGTGAGAGGTTTGTCTAGCTATTAAACCAGGTGCAATGCTGCCAAAATGAGAAACTAACACGTCTAACTGTATTGCTATCTGAGCAAATGACAAGATCAAATGCTCAAACACATCAAACGAATGGATGACAACTGTCATAGTCCTGACATGGTACAGGCAAAATGAGGTTGGTACATTTGTTTGTTTTTATAGTGATTGAGATGATTTTCAATGTTGACTGGTGTACCCCTATTTTTGACATTTCAACCTATTGTGTCTGTTTGTTTTTTTCACACATCGTTGTCAATATAATGGAATTTGATGCAACTGTCGTACAAGTGAGAGGTTTGTCTAGCTATTTAACCAGGTGCAATACACCAGTTTCTTCATAAGAAAATGCCTGTACAAAGTCTGGAATATGGTATTTGTTATTCTTTTGTTTGATGAGTTTGGTCTTTCGATTTTGCCATTTGATTAGGGTCGTTCCTTTTTTAATTTTCCTAGAAGTTCAGTATTTTTGTGATTTTACTTTTTTCATTTGTAGAAAATGGTGGATTTACCCCTATACACACCGACATAGGTGTTAAAATTGTACTTGCAATATGATTATACTTGCAATTCATCATGGTTATAAACGGTAGTTTGGTATGCATTACAGAATGAACCTGATAATATAGTATGGTTAGGGAACGACCATTTCACTTTGAGGGGGATGGCTCTTCCTTAAAATTGTGGTCAACCAGATGACGAAAAAATTTTCTGAAATCCAGATTCCCCAATAATACCTTATAATGTTAAATGTTGAAGAAAAAAACCCAATTTGATTGAGATCATCGAAAAAAATACCCCCTTGAAGATAAATGGTTGCTCCCTAACTTTGTTTATCATTTCACAGCTAAGAAATTCATCTCTGAAGTGAAGTACCAGTAAACTGTTTAATTCTTGACAAAAAAGTGCATCATTATATTCAACCTTCAGGATCGTCAGGCTTAGCTGTCAAATTGTTTTGATTTCTTTAACCTATGCTAAAAAAATTATAAATATACATGGTTTATATTAAACTAATGCTCACATCTGAATGCGTCAAGTACCTTATTTTTATCTATAATTGTTCTTTTGTTTTGAAGTAAATATAACATGAAAAATATTTTATTTCATTAAATGTCATTACATCTTAAAAAAGTAAAAGGGAAAACATATCGAACTCAAATAGCAAAATCAAAGAAACTCAAACAAACCAAACGAATGGGAAACAACTGTTAAATTCCTGAATTGGTTTAGGCATTACCTTATATAGAAAATGATGCTTTGAACCTGGTTTTATAACTATCTTAACCTCTCACTTGTACGACACTCGCATACAATTTCATTAGTTTGACAACAATGTCTGAGCAAAACAAACACGTAATAGGTAAATAAAGGCAACAGTAGTATACCGCTGTTCAAACTCATAAATCCATGGACAAAAAAAAAATCGGGGTTACAAACTAAAACTGAGGGAAACGCAAAAATATAAGAGGAGAACAACGACACAACACTACAATGTGACACACACAGAAACGGACCAAGGTAAAAATGTCGAACATAGGGGAATAGCAGTCACCATTGTGTATAAATCTTAATCACTACAAAAACATATAACTATTTCAATAAAGAAAAACAAAACGGCATGATTCATAAAGCTTTCTTGTTTCTCTCTTTTTTTTTACACAGATTAGATTGGTTTTCCTGTTTGAAAGGTTTTACACTAGTAATTGTTTGGGGCTCTTTATAGCTTGCTGTTTGGTGTGAGTCAAGGCTCCCTGTTGAAGACCGTACTTTGACCTATAATGGTATACTTTTACAAATCATGACTTGTATTGAGAGTTGACTCATTGGTACTCAAACCACATCTTCTTATAGCTATATAAAGCAAAAATGAAAGACACGAATACAAAACATGACAATAGCACAATAACACCGTAGCAGGATGTATAATCACGCCAAAAGTGTTTAACCAAATATGGACTATAAAGTGAAGGTGAACAATATACAAAAGAAAAAAAAGAACACTTAATTAAGATAGTAAACAATGTCAGCACCTAGCATGTTTACTTTAAGACCACCATGTATGTTGATGTGGAATATTTATCGACAAGGTCTTGATATTTTACGATGAACTTTTTCAGATAAAGGACGAGCATTCTTTGACATAACCCTTGTTCATCAGCTCTCTGCACCGACACTGGTGACGTTTCATTATGTGTCAAATGGTGACAAAGATATTAATCAGATACACATTTAGATAAAATTGCTTTTTTTTGTGTCCCAAGAAAACTTAAAAGCATAAATCATTTGATTTTCAAATACATGGAATAATGGAGGGAAATGTACTGATAGCGAATAGTTGGCCTTTGCTGTAAGCTTCGTTAATTTTGTTAGCTTCACTAGTCTTGGACTATCAAGTTAAAATAATTTTGTTTACCCTGGTCGAAGAGATGCATATGCACCTATTAATGAAAAGCACTTTGCCTGCCTGAAATCTATTACGCATTGTTTTAATAAATACGATTTGAATAAATTATCACATTGAATCTTCTGCATATTTAGTACTTTATTGTATATTTGACCTCGATTTGAACTGAGGTGTTTATCAACTTATTTTGTTTTAATCTTTTTGTTATGTAGCACTTGACCTGCATTGTGTACCGCGGTATTATCGAAAACGTACTTTTGTTCTTTGGATTTAATAACGCACGAATAAAACTTAAGTTTCAATTAAAGTATAAGGATAAAAGGCTATGTATTATATTGAAACAATATAAATCAATCTAGTTTAATTTGTTGTTGTTATTCAACAGTTTTATTTAAACATTTAAGAAAAGGAAATTAACTTCAATTTCTTCTTTGAATATTGTGACAAATTATGTAAAATGTGCATTGTTTAATCAATACCCAAAATGATCGCCTTGAAGATCATAATTATTTTTGTAGTCAGTCAATTTAAAGCAATAGATGGGGAGATCTTTGAACGATTTCTTAAAAAAAGTAAACAATACGTAATATGTTTCAGGCATCCAAAGCGCTTTTCTGGATTTACCTACATCAGGTGTGCTTAAAGCCGAATATTTGAAAGCCAATAATGTATAAGGACCGATCAGTTCAAAAAGGACATAAAAAAATCACATAAGGTGCTACGAATGCAATTTCTCGGATCATAAATGTATCAGTACTACAACAATTATACTTGACACTTATGGAGACCAAAAAGTAGCCGAATATGTTTTCACGGTATTATTTTTAAATTAAATATTTTGATAAGGTGTAAGGCGGTAAAATTGTATATAAAAAAGTTGAAAGAAAACCAAACAATTGCTATACGTATAGCTGTTTTCAATAATTCATTAGGAAACTTTTTTACCTGCATAATTTAAACGTAGGTTTTTTAAGGGACTTTGTTTTTCAATTAACAATAAGATTTATTCAGATTCATTCTCTGCTCTATGGAGTTTTATCAATACTGACACCATTGAACAAAACTGCCGTATTAAATGTATTTATAAAACTGTGTTTTTTTTATAATTTGTATACTGCTTATGATAAACCTGAAAGAGGCAAGCATAATTACAGAGAGTTGTCAAGTCAAACTAAAAAGAATTAACATGTTTAGGGATAAGTGTACTGAATTGGGCCGGACAAACAAGTTTTTCTCTTAACATGTTTATATATATTACAGTGAATTATTTATATTTTAATCTTTATCAAAATGTATTATATATGAAAAGAAGATCGCTAGTGTTTGCCAATGAGACAACTCTGCACAATAAACCAATTATAGAAATTATTAACTGTAGTTCAGCGGAAGGCCTTCACCAATTAGCAAAGCCCATACTTTTGTTTTTTTTCTTCAACAGGATAAAAATATGTACAGTAAACAAAAAGGTTACACAATTAAGGTCCTTGTCTATAAAGAACGTTGTTTCTATAAACGCTCTTAATAAATAATTGTTATTTATATCTTTAAGTTATAATAGTTAGTGTTTTCTACCATATTTTCTATGAAATGTGTGTAATAATCTACTATGGGTTATAAGAGCACGAAATGTATTCCACATTTGACCACTCTTTGATATATAGATAAATAATATCATTGACGTGTCAACTCTGTCACCGAAAATAAAATTGATTCCCTTTCCGGTTAGGGTAATACATTTGTACTGTAAAATCTACTAGGGGTGAAAAAAAAACGTCCAGATTGAGCAGGCACGATTACTTCATTATTAAGAACCCCTTTAGCAACTTTGAAGGGTGTATGATACATTTTGCTTTACACACCTTCTGCCCCAGTTCTATATACTCTCTTTTCCACTGGTGGTGGATTTACTAAAAGGAAATACTAATAAAAAATTGTAAGACATATACTCCTGATATAGTTACTTAACATTTTATCTGCTGCTTGATAATTTTATATGTAAGCAGTACTTTGAATGATATATCCAAAAAAATCAGTAGCATTTTAATCTGTTTATTTCAAAATAAATCTTCTTTTAAGTTTCAAAGTACAAATTCATGTAGTGCTTACATGTTTTTTCAAGTTGAGTGAACTTTTTATTATATGAGTCTTTTTATGGGAATGAGTGATTAGTTATTAAGTGATGAAAAGACGTATAAAATATCTACCCACTCATAGTCTATATTTATTGGGAAGTACCTTTTTCCAATTTTATTTCAGAATTAACTACTTTTTTTTTTTAAAAAAAGTACAAACTTAAATATCGTTATTTTTTGTGTGTCAAACTTTGCAATGTTCCCCATAAGCTCATAAAACTAAATAACTGTTCGAAAAAACGAATATGTGTTTACAAAAAACAAAATATAAAAAAAAATATATATAAATGAAAAAAATATGTGTTCTTAAGGTAAAATTATTTGTATTTGTTTTCATGTTTATTCTAATTAAGTATTTTCCATTTAAGGTGGTACTGTACACTACAGGGAGATAACTCTGTAAAGTCAGCTTAACGTTTTAATTACGTTGTGTTGTAAAGGGAATATTAAGCTTCTCAATGATCAAAATTGGTGTTTGTCAAACTGCTATATAACCAGTGTAATTTTTCTGAAGAAACGATTGGTTCAAAATTTTTGAAATTTTTATATTTTTGTTAAAGGGTGAAAGTAAATACTTTGACAAAATTTTATGAAAATTAAACGAGCCAAATTAATTTTAGTGAAAGTGTTGGATACCACCTTAAAGCATAGGAATACAAATATTTATACACATGCTGATGTTCTTCATTTATTTCTTAAGGAAAACTAAAACTTCGAAATTACAAACTGGTCCAAAATTTTACCAAATTTGATCATCGGTACATGAACTTATTCGTAAATATAAATTTATGTGCAGACATCTTATTCGCTGAGATATTTCATCACATTAAACCGTTTATGGGTATATGTTATACAAAGTACCATCATTCACCTCAACACGGTAACCAAACCATCCAAAAAACTAAAATGCAAAGGATATAGTTACGATAATGTAACGCTATTTAAGCTGGTGGGTTTTTTTTTGGAATTAAAATTATTTTTTCAAAAGAAACAAAAACATTTATTCTAAATCCAGTTATTGGCATGAAACGGGTTAGTTTCGTCTCGTATAATTTTGATATGGCAGGAAACTGAACTAACGGGAGGGATTGTGCTTGATTTATATATAATGAAGACATAATTGTTTCTATCAGTTTAATTGAGATCTAGAGCTGGCATGTCAGTAACTGCTAGTAGTTTTTTGTGTTAATTTATATTGATAATTGTCAGTTTTCGTAGTCTATTCTGTTGCCTGTTTAACAGGATTGAGATCTCACAATACATTTTTTATACTTATGCTTCATAAGTCCCGAATGTGTTGACTAATTTGCTGTGTCTGTGTCTCAATTCACTAGCTAAATGTTTTTGTGGCCTGATTGTGATATACAGATTTGGTGTGAATATTTGTGTAGCAGGAGACACTTACTCTGTTGAAAGTTTCATTATGTTTCAGACAGAAATCCATATCCCTTAAGAAATGATGTTCAAGGAAACCTCATACTCCCTAAACCAAAAACAGAATTGTTCAACAGAATCATTATGTCTTCTGGACCATTCTTGTGGAACAATTTGCCAATACCGTTAAGAAATATTACAAATGTTAATTCTTTCAAATACAAAATATCAGAACATTTATTGAAATCAACCTAGCTGTATAATAAATATTGAAAACTGATTATTTTTTCTTAACATTTTATCAAGTTGTATGGAATGTTATTATCATACTTGACTTTTTATACTAATGTATTTAATGTATATAAAATTGAGAATGGAAATGGGGAATGTGTCAAAGAGACAACAACCCGAATATAGAAAAGACAACAGCAGAAGGTCACTAACAGGTCTTCAATGTAGCGAGAAATGCACGCACCCGGAGGCTTCCTTCAGCTGGCCCCTAACAAATATATACTAGTTCAGTGATAATGAACGCCATACTTAACTCCAAGTTGTACACAAGAAACTAAAATTAAAAATAATACAAGACTAACAAAGTCCAGAGGCGCCTGTCTTGGAAAAGGCGCAAAAATGCAGCGGGGTTAAACATGTTTATGATATCTCAACCCTCCCCTATACCTCTAGCCGATGTAGAAAAGTAAACGCATAACAATACGCACATTAAAATTCTGTTCATGAGAAGTCCGAGTCTAATGTCATAAGATATAACCAAAGAAAATAAGCAAAATGACAATAATACATAAATAACAACAGACTACTTGCAATTAACTGACATTCCAGCTCCAGACTTCAATTAAACTGATTGAAATATTATGAGTTCATCATATGAATATCAGGCACAATCCGTCCCTAATCAGATGGCAAAATCAAAAGCTCGAACACATCAAAAGAATGGATAATAACTGTCATATTTCTGATTAGGTACAGGCATTTTCTTATATTATACTATGTATACTTCCGGTTGTGGAAGAGGAAAAACTGCTCCTGATATTTTTTTAACAATACACTCACTACATCTGTGTATTCATATAGCCTACCTTGTCAGTCATTTCTATCAGAAACCTTAATGACAAGAATGCTTTAAAGCTATAAACACCGGTTATATATGGATGTTGGAACGGACTTTCTACATGTAAACAAACAAAATGGCGAACGAGTTAAAATCTCGTGTAACGAAACTACCTGATAAATATGCAGACTGCATTACCGGTGATGAGATTGATAACATTGACAATGAATTAACAGATGCAAACGCATGGGAAATTCCTGTCAAGCATGTTCAATGCGACAACAAAACCAATAATGTTACTTTCAAAACCACAAGGCAAAGCGTGTGGAAAACCGCAATTGTCGAACATTTTGGGAAGTCTAAAACCAACTGCCAACCACAAAAAACCTGCAATATAATCAGGGTAAATTTTTATATTGGTCCAGACAGAAATAATTCTGTCAAAGTTAATATTTTCCACTCTGGATCTGTCGTCTTTCAAGGTGCAAAATGTGGCAAATTCTCAGACCATTTCTTTCAATCATTAAAGGGAAAATGTGACTTGCTCGACTGGGCCGATGACACAATTGTCAAATGTGACTTAAATGACTCTGCTGATGACACAATTGTTAAAAAGACCGACTACACCTATTCTAAATTTAACAAAAACTATGAAAACATCAGATGCCTTATCAGCCAAAAATAGCGAGATGCTAAACAATCATAAAACAAAAGTAACTGAATCATTATCCACAATAGAAGCAAAAATCAAACATTGTGCCACTGGAATTG
The DNA here is from genome assembly GCF_965363235.1 of Mytilus galloprovincialis. Taxonomy (NCBI): domain Eukaryota; kingdom Metazoa; phylum Mollusca; class Bivalvia; order Mytilida; family Mytilidae; genus Mytilus; species Mytilus galloprovincialis. The sequence goes on along the minus strand of NC_134846.1, from coordinate 1,216,518 downwards.
ATTCTCTTAAAACAAAAGCAAACGTAGCCAACAATCGTGTAAAAGACTTAAAGGCTAATCAAGTAGAACACAAAATCACTATACATAAAATGTCTACATTAATTGTAAAATTAGTTGATCGTATTGAATCACTTGAACACTGTATCATAATAAATCACACAAAATTGAAGAATCAGATGCAGATATTACTTTGAGGCCAACAACTGATGATAAAAATATGTTCACTAAAAATGTGTGCCATGATTCAAACATATTATCTGACATCTTAACTGATCAAATTGAAACTGACAATGAATGGACAGAAGTTACGGGAAGGAAAAGGCAACTCGGACCTACAAATAATGAATCGACAGAAGTTGTAAGAAACAAAAAGCAACCCGAACCTAAAAATAAACCGCCACAAAAAATCCATATAATTGTGACCACTTGATCCTGAGAGATTCAGTCATTCGAAGGATTCAAACAGAGCGCTTAACACCTGGCGCCAGGTATGTCAAGCGGTTTATTCGAGGAGGTGCCTCTACATGTACCAACTTTATAGAAAAGAAGGGGGTAGAATTTAATACCAAAAACGTACTTCTATACATTGGAACTAGAGACCTACAAAATAATGGTATTAAAGATGATGAATTTGTTAAACTTCTCGATATGTGTACAAAAACCTAGCTATATATTTAGATACATGCCAAAGTATATGTGTCTCTAATTACAAGCCGAAGAGACTTTTCCGATAAAATGGTGACCGAAGCAAATCAAATCATAGGCAGTGTATGCATGAACTATTCAAATGTTACTGTTATTGAGCAATTTAGACCATCTGATAACATGTTCCATGACCAAGTTCATATCAACAATCTTGGACTCTCGGTCATTATCAAACATTTGAAAGCTGCTATGAATCTGTCACCGCCATCTCCCAGACCATTACGACACTAGTATGGTCAACCAAATGGGTCTTAGAACGATCGACCTTCATATGCGCCTCCATTTCAAAATATTCAATTGCCAATGAATAACATGGACATGACAAGACCATCATCCAATCCGTCCGCTTTCGAAAGTCTTCAAATGACCAACCATATTTCACCTATGAACATGATGACTTCGCCGCCAGCAAATCCTTTTATGCAATGGTTTCCTCCGCAAATCCCTATGAACATGTGTGCTTCATGGCGTCAACCATGGAATGTACCACCCTATACATCTTGGCCACCGAATATTGCAACATTTCATCCTGATGCTGAACAAAACATTCACAACTAACCAATGATAAACAAATTTATGAATCTAATCTAGTCATGATAGAAAGTATTTTGTTGTAACTGTTTATTATTATTATTATTTTGTTTTAATTTTTTTTAATTTAATTTTTTGTTATAATTATTGTTCCTTTTTACAGCACATACATATCTTATGTAGCTTGTTATTTTATTTTTATGTTTATAATCAAATGATGAAGTAGGGAAAAAAAATCATCAGTGTCCAGTATTATATATGTACATGTATCATATTATAGTCCCAACATCCTAAAATAACCCAACCACATTTATTATTGAACCTAGAATGATTAACAAATTTGACCAAAAGTCGCTTCTCAATATAGCCATGTGGAATATTGAAGGGCTTATTAGTTCAAGAATAAATGACAGTCACTTTTTACAAGTTATTTCAAATTTTCATATCCTTGGCTTGGTAGAAACATGGCTAGAAGATGTCAATGCCTGTACTAATTTACCGGGGTTTGATCTAATTGGTGGCAAAATCTTTTTTTTTTTTTTTTTATATAGAAACCATATATTTTTGGAATAAGCATACAATAAGCTGTCATTTGACGCTGAAACTAACATTTAAAATCAAATTTTAATATTTTCCTTTTTAAATAGATTCTTACTGGTGAAAGATCTTCAATTGTTCTCTGAACAATTGGTTTTTAATTGTAATTGAGTTTGTGCCAATAAAAATATTTCTATTGTATTATTATCATAAATAGGTGTAGGAATCTGTGGCATGAGTGCCAATGAGACAACTCTCCATCCAAATAACAATTTATGTAAAAGTAAACCATTAAAGGCAAAGGTAATTTTTATTTTTTTCAACAAATACTCTCATTCATAGTTTTCATAGTAAATATCTTTAGCAATGTGTATTCAAATTTATCACGTGTATTCATCACGTTCATTGGTCGTGTTAAAATAGATTCTGCTTCTCGACCAATGATCAGGCCTTCAACACGGAGCCTTGACTCACACCGAACAACATGAACAACAAGCTGCTAATAGGTCTGCTTTATGTGCCAGCTAGACTGGGCGAACCAATTTGTAAAATGATATTGTACCAAAGAGTAAAAAAAAAAGCAACAATAAAGGATAATTTCAATCAGATACTAGTAGAATAGAATAGAATAGAATAGAATATCTTTTATTTCCATAAGAGGTACCCTCAAGGGGCATAGTGCATATACATTCATGACAATATATAGTTACAAACAATTACAAATACAATAAAGCAAAACAACAAAACAGATTAATAATTGTTTTCATATTTTCCGTTTCCTGTCTATATTGATTTAGCGATCTATATATGAATGTGATAATTGTTAAGGGCATAGGTATTTGTCAAGGGTAAATCACTAGAATTTAATTACATGTGCATTATAGAAATAATACACGCAGCGTGTAATCAAATACGTGTATTCGTCGAAGTGTAGTAACTATATCATTGTAAGTCTTGTGTAAACAATTAGACACTAATCTGATAAAAACAGAGTCTTTTTAAATCATGAAATACATAATGCTGAATGATCAGATAACCAAGATATTGGTATTCTTTTTAAATGTTGTTAAAGACGATTAAAGTCATTTCAACAACTTTATTCTTAAAAACAAACGATAAAAATGAACACAAACCAACTGGAGTCTCCTTTCATTTGGCTAAATACCATCTGCCTCTATAACAACAGACTTTAATGATCGATCGATATTTATGCATAATGGTTATACGGGTTTGAATTACTTATCTTTTATGGGGGTCTAGATGGGGTTTAAAAGAAGACAATAATGGATCAAGGGTACACAAGTATGACCCAAAAAATAAAGAATAGATAAATTAAGGAGATATGGCTGTTTACTAATGTTAAAATATATGATGGTATATTGATATATCGGTTAAAAAGAGAAAGATCATTTTAATGAACAAAAAACTGATGGAATTGCATGCACTCCAGTCTCCAAAGAGAGGGAGACCGAGTGCCTGGGTAGAGCAAAATAACTGAAGAAAAAATTAAAGAAATATCCAGAAATAAATGCCCCATCTGGTACCTCCATTATTGACCATATTCGGTAACTAGTTGGTTCACACACAAAATCACTGATTAATTTTATTCGTTGACAATAAAGGATTCTAACTTTTTGAAAAAAATTACTGATAACGTTAGATTATTATCAACATTTTCTATATAAAACTGATACAAAGTACACATAGCATTATAGCTAGGTAAAAACAATCGGATTGTAAACTGGCTTATACCAGTTCTATCTAAGGGATATTGAAACTTTGAGAAAGCCCCTGCAATTTGTATTATTAAACTAAGAGAAATATATCCTTGTGCTTCACAGCGACAATGCGAACTTTATTGTACAGATATGTCCCTGCTCTTAAAAGCAAAATTTTTACAAAATCTGAAGGTAAGCTTTTTCTATTACATTCTTTTTATGTCCTGAAAATTATACAGTATTAAATCATTAATACAAGAGGATAGTATAGCATTGTATTTGTTTCTGTAAACATTGTACATAATTTGTTAATTTAAAATACCATAATACATGTAACTAATATTTAATTGACTTTGTCCTCAATGTGACACGACGGGGACACAAAAGTCATTGTCCGTCAGTTCACTTATCTCAAATGAAATTCAATACCATTTAAAAGGTTGATTTAGGGGGAAGGGGCCAGGACATCCCGTCCCCTTATAGATATACATACATGATAAATATATCTATATAGACGTTTTGCATGTATCGCTCTCCAAACGATCAGCACCTGCAACTAACCGCAGTAAATGTAAGTGTCGTCAATATATTGGTGTTTCTACATGCAATATTTAGTATGCCTAGTCTTTGATTGACCCTCTTGTGGTTGGTATGTGTGCTTCATAAAGTTAAAGAATAAAGCCTGACGAAATTTGAATACTATAAAATAAAATCACTTAACCTTATTCGAAAGTTTTTATTAAATGGTAATAAAATACTGCACTACAGCATTATAATAAACTGGTGAACGTTAAGGATAATCAAAGTTATAATTTTAAAATCCCTGCATGCATACGTTATTAATACATTATTTAATTATAAATCAGAAAACACGCTTCCTGTTTTGAATTCATTGTTGTTGTTGTGAAACCTCGACTTTTTCTTACATAAAAAATGTCCACTTGACATATATGTAAATGAATGATCAATAATGTTGACTCACATTATAAATCACGTTACAAATCATGATGTATTGTTTTATGTGTACATGTTATGCTGCCCATCAAGGGCCCTTGATTGGAATAATAAATATTCTTATTCTGATTCTTATTCATTATAATTATTATGGTATAAAAACAAATCATTCGATCAAATGTGCTGATGTCTATATTAGTTCAATGGATACACGTATTTGCCATATATCGAAACATTCAAGGACTAACAATCCGTCAGACAGTGTTCATATATGACCTCGACTTCGTTTCACAAATCAGTGATACATGATGTATTTTCATTTTGTTTGTTCTTAAATCTATATAATTAAGCAAATGCCAACTTTATTCGGTGTATGGCATGGTTTTAAGGTGTGAGTGGGCGTCTGTCATGTTTTATACTTACCTTGACCTCATTTCCTTGGTTCATTGGTCACCGTAAAGTTACGTGGTTAGGTCCGTTTCTCAGATATTATAAGCAATATATAAGACAACTGTATTTGTTGTTTGGAATGATCGCAAGTCCTTCTTGTCCCCCCTTTTAACCCCAATTCCCATCCATTTACCACAATTATACCAAAAGAAGTAAGTCAACTAGTTTTGTTTGTACACGAAATGGAAGCATATAATGGGCACATCTGTACTTCCAAGTAGAAAAGTATTTATCTAAAAATAAATGTTAATCAAAGTCAATAAAGGGTTGCCTACTTTAATCTCTATAACGCTGTTCCTGTTTTTTCTCGATCTTACACGTGCTGAATAATTCCATATGCTGTTACACGGTTTGAAGATGAATAAATTAACATAAATTTGTTTTTAAAGTTTTTAAACACCTGAAAGGACATTTTTGCACTGGTTGGAAGGATATTTTTGCACTGGTTTAAAGGATATTTTTGCGCTGGTTGGACGGTTTTGCACTGGTTGGAAGGACATTTTTTTCACTGGTCGGAAGGATATTTTTGCGCTGGTTGAAAGGCATTTTTTGCAATTGGTTGGAGGGACATTTTTGCTGCTTGAAAGGTCTTTTTAGCATTGCTTGAAAAAAATGTTGAACACTCAAACGTGTTATGTATGTTAAATAGTATTTTTCATTTTCATATCATAATTATTTTTTCCTAGGATTTCACAAGTCGGTTGGTGTCTTGAGATTGGCAACAGAAGAGCCAAATGCACCATCTATCCAAACAGAAATTCCAGGACCCAAGTCCAAGACATTATTTAATGAACTAAGTACTGTTCAGGTAAAGGGCCATCGTATATAAAAAAAAATCATTATGAACTCTCACCCATAACATCTGCAAAAGATCTGCAGTGACCAAAATACATTAAAACTATAGTGTTTATAGGTGACACAAGTTATTATTTCCAATCATGGTAACATATTCAAGTAATCTTATACAACGTATAGTACATTTTATAGACATTAATCTTACTTTGAGCAATAAATTAATCAACACAAGGTTAATTCAGGTCGGGATGGATGTTTTAGAATAGAGAATAGTGGACAGTGGACAAAATGTGTAGAAAAAATGGCTTAAAATATAAATAGAGAAAACTACTCCAAAGAAAAAAAAAGAGAATTATGGGTTGCTGAAATATAAAGAATTGAGAATAATAGACAAAAAATTGACCAAGAAATAAACCTATAAAATAAAAGAATGAGTAAGATGGAAATCCAGACCCTCGTATAATTATGTCAGAACAAGATTAAAAATAGAAATTCTGATATAACGTTAACACTGGGTTGTTTACATACATGTATAGTTTAATCACGATAGTTCAATAACCTACTTTGACCGAGGTAACAAGGTGACCCAAATAAATAAACGTAAACAGGATTATATCACAAACCGATTATATCTGTGTTTGTTTTCGTGCCGGATGAAGCGTAAAATATGGAAACATGGTGAACTTTAACTTTTAAGCACTTATATGATTGATTTGAATGTTTTGAAGAGAAAAGTACATATTTCTTCCATTGTAAAAAAAAATGAAGAACGAAAGAATTTTCAAGACTTAATCTACAAACAAACTGACAAACAGACGAAACGTGAATTTAAGCAACTGTCATATGTACCAGAGACATATATATTTATATCCTATATTCTATCAGAAAACTGTCAACACTTATACCATAACAAAGACTTGAGTGATAAACATATAAATAAAGGACCATCTCAAAGATATAATCTGGCTATCGATTTATTGATTCAAGAACTTATTTTACAATGCTAATAATTGTTTTAGTATAGATATCAGATATAGCAAAACAATGTTTAGTGGAAGTTACTCATTCATTCTGTTCGTACATTTAAGCATGTTTGGTTGATTATATTGTTGGTTGGTTGGTTTGTTAATAATTGAAAGAATGGTCAATTGGTTGATTAAATGTTCATTTTACAGTTTGAATGATGTAAAGAGAGATTTTTTTTGTTGACTAATTAATTGATTGCATATTTGTGTGACGCTCAGTTGCACCGAAATATATAACAGATATTCTATACTAAAAAAAAAGGTCAAAGCTCGTCAAATTCGATTTAACTAATAAGGAGCAGCAATTTATTCATATTATTTGAAGCAATGGCGGAAAGCTATATACAGCGGCAAAACAGTTTTTTTTACTTATTTGACCCGTTAACTTCTATAGTTTAAAAATTTTCCGATTTGATATGAATGGATAAATACCGCAATTAACTGGATTACATGTTAAATTTTATATGAAAACACCATGGAAAGATATGCCCATTTCAAAGTTCATTTTTTTTTATCGCCAATAATGCAAACAAGGAGTCTGTAATGCAGTGGTTGTCGTTTGTTTAAGTGTTACATATTTGTTTTTCGTTAATTATTTGTACATAAATTAGGCCGTTAGTTTTCTCGTTTGATTTGTTTTACATTGTCATTTCGGGGCTTTTTATAGCTGACTATGCGGTATGGGCTTTGTTCATTGTTGAAAGCCGTACGATGACCTATAGTGGTTAATTTCTGAGTCATTTAGGTCTCTTGTAGAGAGTTGTCTCATAGGCAATCATACCACATCGTCTTTTCATACAGATAGTTTTTAAAGTGACATTTGCGAACAATTTTTATTAACTCGTTTACTCTCTTACTAAACAAAATAAACTAATATTTTTTTATCTTTGCAGAATTCTCTGGCAGTACAATTTTTTGTTGACTATGACAAAAGTTTTGGGAACTACCTCGTGGATGTAGATGGGAACGTCATGCTTGACATGTTTACACAGATAGCCTCTATTCCTATTGGTAAGTATTATTATCTGAACTATAACCTCAATTTTTAACAATTCTGGATGAGGGTCCTTCATTCCTGTATTCTCTAATTTTTAAGGGGGCATTAAGTTTTACCCTTGTCTGTACGTACATGTACGTTCCGGTGTTTTGGTTCTTTTTCCTTTCTTTAGTGTGCCTCAATAAAACGATTTGAAACTTACACACAATGCTTACTACCACCAAACACCTGTTTTAGAGTTATGTCCCTTTACAATTGGAATAATTGATGAATTATTGGTTTTCGTTCTCTAACTTAAGTTTGCCTCAACCAAATGTTCGGAAAATTATCCACAATGCTTATCACCACTAAATACAAATCAAGTTTGAATTTTCGTTGTGTCACTTTCACTGTTCTAAAGTTATGCCCTTTACAAATGAAAAAAAAGGATGAATGTTTCGTTTCTCTTCTCTAATTTTAGTTTGGCTCAACCAAATCTTATGACACTTATCCACAATGCTTAATTACAAAAAAAAAAAAAGATTAGGTGAATTAGTTTGAATTTTGGTGGCGTCACCTTTTAGCGTTCTAGACGTATGCCCCTTTACAAATAGAAACGATGATGAAATATTTGTTTCCGTTCTCTAATTTGAGTTTGCCTCAACCAAATATTATGAGCTTAAGAGTCAATGCTAGTAACCACAAAACACAGATCAAGTTCGAATTTTGCTGGCGTCACCTTAACCATTCTATAGTTATGCCCCTTTAAAATGGAACAATTGGTGATTTTTTTTTCGTTTACGTTCTTTAACTTGAGTTTGCCTCAAGTTAATGTTATGACACTTATTATAAACAATGCTTATTACCACAAAACTCACAGGGTAGTGTCAATTTTACAGTTCTGAAGTAATGTCCCTTTAAAACGTTATATTAAAACGGGGGCATGTTCTGTGTCCCATGGACTCATTCCCCATATATTTTATAAGTCCTGAAAACGATTGAAATATTTGTTACTTGACAAGCAATCAATAATGCTAGATCTCTTTACATTTGTATTATTATAGGTTATAATCACCCAAGTTTGGTCGAGACAATTAGGAATGAGGAAAATCTGGTAAGTTCATTTCAACAATTTTTACCTCTTTTTTTTAATAAGCAATGGTATGTTAGCATGTGATAACGGTATTAATTTTGTCTTTGAATACAATCTAGGTATAAGATTGTTAATCACTGTTTATACTACACTGGATAAGATAAAATACTGTATATTAATGAATATTTAAGAGATAACTACGAATTATATAGATATGTGCCAAAATTATAGGCAAAAGGTACAAAACTGTAGACCAATTCTTTTAGAAGTGAAGCGATGCTTAAAAATTTCTGCTATGAACCATTTTGATTGTCAAACATTGTGAAACCATGGAAAGAATATTTTGATACAAGCAACGTATTTAAAACAAAACTCATATATCACATCACATTTGCAAGTTTAAATCATTGCACGTCTGTAACAAAAAATATATTTTGATAAGGTTAGACCTGGTTCATACTTATATATTATGTCCCAGGTTAGACGAATGTTTAAGCGTATGCCCTGATATGAATTATAATTTATCTAATGCATCATATGTTTTGCAAATACAACGTGTCTGCAATGAATCGTATACTAGCCTTGTTTTGTATTTGTATCATTATTTTGTGGTGTGATTTCTAAAAGGATGACTGCTTTGAGCAAGCGTTTTTAGTTCCTTTCTAGGGCTCTAAAACATTACAACAAAAAAGTTCTTTAATGAAGGCAAAATTAAAGTCTTTTATTTGTGCATATTCTGACCATTTTCAAGCTTCATAGCAGAAACCTTGGCTCATATAGTGCAAGAGTTTGGATCCTAGATAAGCTAATTGCATAACAATTTATATGTTATAATGATAAAAAAAAAAAAAAAATATACACCTCAGCAATTCTCTTTTATTTGACCGATTCTTTGATATTTGGAAACAGCATACATTATTTACATATCGGTTAAGAATAAGCTTCTCTTATTGGATAAAAAGGGACCACATGACATTCATTATTCTTCAGTAATAAATTCCATCGGTCATTAACAGAACGAAACGGACCAGAAAACCGGTCGTTAACGGATTTTTACCTGATAATGACCTGTGGGGCGTGGTATCCGTCTGTTAATGACCGTTGGGGTGTGGTTTCCGTCTGTTAATGACCGTTTGGGCGTGATTTCTCTGTTAATGACCGATGGTGCGTGGTTTCTCTGTTCAGAGAGATGTCCCTTTAATAAAACATTTACCTGTTTTCAATATAATATTTAAGTTGTTGAATTGTTTTCCATATGTTTTCGTAAATTATAAAATCATAGAGAACTTGATTTAGTATTCATATACTGAAGAATTGAACTAAAATGAATGACAGTATTACTACGACTATTCTTCAATCTTTGCCATAGAAATCGCATGTAACTGCTCTAGTTTGCTTTGGACATTTTGAATTTATGAGAATTTTTAAAAACATGGTTCCTCAATGAAATAAACATAATAGTTTTTGAAGAACTGGTCATCATCGTGATACATGGACTGCCCGTAGGACTGTGGTATTGACTGTGACAGCGATAATGACCTCACCTTCGACTCAGTCATTATCACTATCTTAGCCAATACCACTGTCTTGTGGGCAATCTATATATCACGATAATGACCATTTTTCCAAGAACTATTATGTAATTATTTTAAAATTGAATACATCCCATTTTCAAAATGTATGTTTTCCAAATCACAATAGACACTTGTTTGTTTATTTGATATCATTTGTACAATTCCGGTCTTCGACAAAATGTATGTTGCATGTTTTGATGCTACTGAAATGTGATTTTGAGGAAATCTTCTAACTCGAATAATTACACCGCCTCCTTACGGTCATAGTCCTCCAGAGGATGGAGTGATCGAAGTGATCGTAATATAACGACTGGATTATTCGGGTTAGAAATCTTCCCGTATTTATCCGAATGCTCTTAAAAAACAGAAAAGATTAGGCAATGGCACTTATTCTGAAACTGTTTTCGAAGATTTTAACGGTTTTGTTTTGATTATTATGGACGTCAAGTTGGTTACCTATTCCCTATTCCCTATTCGTTACCTATTCCCTATTCGTTACCTATTCGTTACCTATTCCCTATTCCCTATTCGTTACCTATTCCCTATTCCCTATTCGTTACCTATCCGTTACCTATTCCCTATTCCCTATTCGTTACCTATTCGTTACTTATTCCCTATTCCCTATCGTTACCTATTCGTTACTTATTCGATTTTTAATATCCTTCCCCCTTTTTAATTAATTATTATTCTTCTTCTTCCTCTTCTTCCTCTTCTTCTTCCGCCACTTTAAAAATAAACTTGTCCGCAGCATTTCTCCAAAACTACTTGTCAGATTTACTTAGGGTTTCATAAAATGTTAGACTAATATGTCTAGGTGAGCCATCAATCGCTCATTTGTGCATTGGGGTCTATTAAGGGGTATTTTGGGGGGGCAGAAAGAAGGGAGGGGTTTACTATAGAACCTTATGGGATTTTATTTTCTAAAATTTTCAAATGAATATAACTTGAAAACTGTAAGTGATAGATACATGCAGTCTTCAGAAATGATTAAAGGACAATAAAACAAATCACATGAAATATAGGGGAGTCCCTGGGGGTCATCCCTACCCCTTCAATTCGAGAATATGCTTTTAACTTGTAAACGGTCCAGATCCCCACCCCTAAACCATATATATTCTTGTATGGGACAATAAAACTAATCAAATGAAATTAAATAAAAGTTCCTGGGGGTCACCCCACCCCGTTCAATTTGAGAATGTACTATTATCTTGTAAACGGTCCAGATCCCCACCCCTAAACCATATATGTTCTTGAATAGGACGATAAAACAAATCAAATGAAATTAAATGGAAGTACCCGGGGGTCATCCCCACCCCGTTCAATTTTAGAATGGGCTATTATCTTGTAAACGGTCTAGATCCCCACCCCTAAACCATATATATTCTTGTAGGGGACAATAAAACTAATCAAATGAAATTAAATGGAAGTTCCTGGGGGTCATCCCCACCCCGTTCAATTTGAGAATGTACTATTATCTTGTAAATATATGTTCTGTTCTGTTCTGTTCTGTTCTGTTCTGTAAATGGTCCAGATCCCCACCCCTAATTAAACCATATATTTTCTTGTAGGGGACAATAAAACAAATGAAATAAAATAAAAGGAAAGTCCCTATGGGGTCACCCCACCCCCTCTTGTTTGAAAACTTATAAACGGTCAACATCCCCACCCCGAAACTATATATATTCTTGTAAGGGACAATAAAACTAATCAAATGAAATTAATTGGAAGTTCCTGGGGGGTCATCCCCACCCCGTTCAATTTGAGAATGTACTTTTATCTTGTAAATGGTCCAGATCCCCACCCATAAACCATATATGTTCTTGTAGGGGACAATAAAACAAATAAAATGAGATAAAAGGGAAGTCCTGAGGGGGTCATCCCACCCCCTCTTGTTTGAAAACTTGTAAACGGTCAACATCCCCACCCCTAAACCATATATATTCTTGTAGGGGACAATAAAACAAATAAAATGAAATGTAGGTAAAGTCCCTGGGGGTCACCACCGCCTCCTGTTTGAATACTTGTAAATGGTGGAGTTCCCCACAAGTAAGCCATATATATTCTTGTATGGGACAAAAAATCAAATCAAATGAACATGGGACCATATGAATTGCGAGTTATGGGAGCTTTGTTTGGGAGACTTCGTAACAGCATCCTGTTACAATTACTTCTTGTTGTTTATACTCTTATATCTGGTACTAGTTCTAAATTTGTTGAGGTAAAATGATCTTTTTATGACCTATTTATATGTGTTTGTGCTCAACCGATCCTTTCACTTTATGTCCGATACTCATTTGTTCCTTATTTGATTTTTATACGTTCTACCTTTTAACTGCTTTATGTCCGTATGTTTGAAGATGGATCTTGGTTCGAAGGGATGAAATCACCGTGTTAGCGCTTGCATAAAAAAAAAAGATGCGGTATAATTGCCAATGAGACAACAACCCACAATAGACCAAAATGACACAGAAACTATCAACTATAGGTCAATGTACGGCCTTCAACAATGAGCATAGCCCAAACCGTGTAGTCACCTATAAAAGGCCCAGATATGACAATTTCAAACAATTCAAACAACAAAACTAACGGCCGTATTTCATATACAAAAAAATAACGGAAAACAAATATGTAACACAAAAACAAACGATAACTACTTAATTTCAGGCTCTTGTCTAGGGAGAGGCACATACTAACATAATGTGGTGGGGTTAAACATGTTAGCAGGGTGTACTTCGGTTCGGAGCATGCTATTACCTTGTTTAATTCGTTCCATCACTCGCTTATAATTCGCTTATAATACGTGTATCATACGTTGCACCTTTTAAAACATGATTTTCAATTGTTTTGTTGTCTCTGGTGGTAGATTTGGGTTCTTAGAGGTGATATAACTCTATAAGCGCATACGTACCCTTTCCAGAGCTCGGATAATACCCTGTTACTTATTCGTTCCTTATTCGCTTTTAATGCGCGGGGTAAGTATACGTTGCACCTTGAAATAAATCGTTTTTTAATTGTGTGCATGTCTCTGGTGGTAACAATGTGTTCTTAGAGAAGAAATGACCCTATTAGAGTGCATGTACCCGTTCCAGCGCTCGGTTAATACCCTGTTACCTATTCGTTACCTATTCGTTACCTATTCACTTATAATACGTTTGTTGTATGTTGCACCTTTTAGAAAAGGATTTTCACTTGTGTTCATGTCTCTGGTGGTAACAATGTGTAATTAGAGATGAAATGACCCTATTAGCGTGCATGTACCCGTTCCAGCGCTCGGTTATTACCCTGTTACCTATTCGTTACCTATTCACTTATAATACGTTTGTTGTACATTGCACCTTTTAGACAAGGATTTTGAATTGTGTCCATGTCTCTGGTGGTAACAATGTGTTCTTAGAGATGAAATGACACTATTAGCGCGCATGTACCCGGTCCAGCGCTCGGTTAATACCCTGTTACCTATTCGTTACCTATTCACTTAGAATACGTTTGTTGTACGTTGCACCTTTTAGAAAAGGATTTTCAATTGTGTTCATGTCTCTGGTGGTAACAATGTGTTCTTAGAGATGAAATGACCCTATTAGCGCATATGTACCCGTTCCAGCGCTCAGTTAATACCCTGTTACCTATTCGTTACCTATTCGTTACTTTTTCGCTTTATATACGTTTGTTGTATGATGCACTTTTTAAAAAAGGATTTTTACTTGTGTTCATGTCTCTGGTGGTAACAATGTGTAATTAGAGATGAAATGACCTATTAGCGTGCATGTACCCGTTCCAGCGCTCGGATAATACCCTGTTACTTATTCCTTCCTTATTCGCTTTTAATATGCGGGGTAAGTATACGTTGCACCTTGAAATAAATCGTTTTTTTTAATTGTGTTCATGTCTCTGGTGTTAACAATGTGTTCTTAGAGACGAAATGACCCTTTTAGAGTGCATGTACCCGTTCCAGCACTCAGTTAATACCCTGTTACATGTACCTATTCGTTACCTATTCGTTACTTATTCGCTTTAAATACGTTTGTTGTACGTTTCACCTTTTAGAAAAGGATTTTCAATTGTGTCCATGTCTCTGGTGGTAACAATGTGTTTTTAGAGATGAAATGACCCTATTAGCGCATATGTACCCGTTCCAGCGCTCGGTTAATACCCTGTTACTTATTCGTTACCTATTCGTTACTTATTCGCTTTATATACGTTTGTTGTACGATGCACTTTTTAGAAAAGGATTTTTACTTGTGTTCATGTCTCTGGTGGTAACAATGTGTAATTAGAGATGAAATGACCCTATTAGCGTGCATGTACCCGTTCCAGCGCTCGGATAATACAATGTTACTTATTCGTTCCTTATTCGCTTTTAATGCGCGGGGTAAGTATACGTTGCACCTTTAAATAAATCGTTTTTTAATTGTGTTCATATCTCTGGTGGTAACAATGTGTTCTTAGAGACGAAATGACCCTATTAGAGTGCATGTACCCATTCCAGCACTCGGTTAATACCCTGTTACATGTACCTATTCGTTACTTATTCGCTTTAAATACGTTTGTTGTACGTTTCACCTTTTAGAAAAGGATTTTCAATTGTGTCCATGTCTCTGGTGGTAACAATGTGTTTTTAGAGATGAAATGACCCTATTAGCGCATATGTACCCGTTCCAGCGCTCGGTTAATACCCTGTTACTTATTCGTTACCTATTCGTTACTTATTCGCTTTATATACGTTTGTTGTACGATGCACTTTTTAGAAAAGGATTTTTACTTGTGTTCATGTCTCTGGTGGTAACAATGTGTAATTAGAGATGAAATGACCCTATTAGCGTGCATGTACCCGTTCCAGCGCTCGGATAATACCCTGTTACTTATTCGTTCCTTATTCGCTTTTAATGCGCGGGGTAAGTATACGTTGCACCTTTAAATAAATCGTTTTTTAACTGTGTTCATATCTCTGGTGGTAACAATGTGTTCTTAGAGACGAAATGACCCTATTAGAGTGCATGTACCCGTTCCAGCACTCGGTTAATACCCTGTTACATGTACCTATTCGGTACCTATTCGTTACTTATTCTCTTTAAATACGTTTGTTGTACGTTGCACCTTTTAGAAAAGGATTTTAACTTGTGTTCATGTCTCTGGTGGTGACAATGTGTAATTAGAGATGAAATGACCCTATTAGCGTGCATGTACCCGTTCCAGCGCTCGGTTATTACCCTGTTACCTATTCGTTACCTATTCACTTATAATACGTTTGTTGTACGTTGCACCTTTTAGAAAAGGATTTTCAATTGTGTCCATGTCTCTGGTGGTAACAATGTGTTCTTAGAGATGAAATGACCCTATTAGCGCATATGTACCCGTTCCAGCGCTCGGTTAATACCCTGTTACCTATTCGTTACCTATTCGTTACTTATTCGCTTTATATACGTTTGTTGTACGTTGCACTTTTTAGAAAAGGATTTTTACTTTTGTTCATGTCTCTGGTGGTAACAATGTGTTATTAGAGATCAAATGACCCTATTAGCGTGCATGTACCCATTCCAGCGCTCGGTTAATACCCTGTTACCTATTCGTTACCTATTCGTTACTTATTCGCTTTATATACGTTTGTTGTACGTTGCACTTTTTAGAAAAGGATTTTTACTTGTGTTCATGTCTCTGGTGGTAACAATGTGTAATTAGAGATGATATGACCCTATTAGCGTGCATGTACCCGTTCCAGCGCTCGGATAATACCCTGTTACTTATTCGTTCCTTATTCGCTTTTAATGCGCGGGGTAAGTATACGTTGCACCTTGAAATAAATCGTTTTTCAATTAAGTCCATGTCTCTGGTGGTAACAATGTGTTCTGAGAGATGAAATGACCCTATTAGCGCGAATGTACTCGTTCCACCGCTCGGTTAATACCCTGTTATCTATTTGTTACCTATTCACTTATAATACGTTTGTTGTACGTTGCACCTTTTAGAAAAGGATTTTCAATTGTGTTCATGTCTCTGGTGGTAACAATGTGTTCTTAGAGATGAAATGACCCTATTAGCGCGCATGTACCCGTTCCAGCGCTCGGTTAATACCCTGTTACCTATTCGTTACCTATTCGTTACCCATTCACTTATAATACATTTGTTGTACGTTGCACCTTTTAGAAAAGGATTTCCACTTGTGTTCATGTCTCTGGAGGTAACAATGTGTAATTAGAGATGAAATGACCCTATTAGCGTGCATGTACCCGTTCCATGTTTGCTTTTAATGCGCGGGGTAAGTATACGTTGCACCTTGAAATAAATCGTTTTTTAATTGTGTTCATGTCTCTGGTGGTAACAATGTGTTCTTAGAGACGAAATGACCCTATTAGAGTGCATGTACTCGTTCCAGCGCTCGGTTAATACCCTGTTACCTATTAGTTACCTATTCGTTACTTATTCGCTTTATATACGTTTGTTGTGCGATGCACTTTTTAGAAAAGGATTTTTACTTGTGTTCATGTCTCTGGTGGTAACAATGTGTAATTAGAGATGAAATGACCCTATTAGCGTGCATGTACCCGTTCCAGCGCTCGGATAATACCCTGTTACTTATTCGTTCCTTATTCGTTTTTAATGCGCGGGGTAAGTATACGTTGCACCTTGAAATAAATCGTTTTTCAATTAAGTCCATGTCTCTGGTGGTAACAATGTCTTCTTAGAGATGAAATGACTCTATTAGCGTGCATGTACCCATTCCAGCGCTCGGTTAATACCTTGTTACCTATTCACTTATAATACGTTTGTTGTACGTTGCACCTTTCAAAAAGGATTTTCAATTGTTTTCATGTCTCTGGTGGTAATAATGTGTTCTTATAGATAAAATACCCCTATTAGCGCGTGTGTACCCGTTCCAGCGCTCGGATAATACCCGGTTACTTATTCGTTACCTATTCACTTATAATACGTTTGTTGTACGTTGCACCTTTTAGAAAAGGATTTTCAATTGTGTCCATGTCTCTGGTGGTAACAATGTGTTCTTAGAGATGAAATGACCCTATTAGCGCATATGTAACCGTTCCAGCGCTCGGTTAATACCCTGTTACGTATTCGTTACCTATTCGTTACTTATTCGCTTTATATACGTTTGTTGTACGTTGCACTTTTTAGAAAAGGATTTTTACTTTTGTTCATGTCTCTGGTGGTAACAATGTGTAATTAGAGATCAAATGACCCTATTAGCGTGCATGTACCCATTCCAGCGCTCGGTTAATACCCTGTTACCTATTCGTTACCTATTCGTTACTTATTCGCTTTATATACGTTTGTTGTACGTTGCACTTTTTAGAAAAGGATTTTTATTTGTGTTCATGTCTCTGGTGGTAACAATGTGTTCTTAGAGATGAAATAACCCTTTTAGCGCGTATGTACCCGTTCCAGCGCTCGGCTAATACCTTGTTACCTATTTGTTACTTCTTATTTCAAGGTGCAACGCATAGCACGCGTATTTAAAGCGAATAAGGAACGAATAAGTAACAGGGTATTAGTCGAGCGCTGAAACGGGTACATATGTTCGATTAAGGTTATTTCACCTCTAAGAACCGACAGTTACCACCAGAGACACAAAAATATTTCTTTTTAAAGAACAACGCATAACACACGTTTTATTTTTTAATTTAAATATATTTATTTATAGTGGATTGGGAAACAAGTTTTGCAACTTATATTTACCCCTTTCAACTTTTCGGGTGCGAGTGCTGCCTCTAAGAACACATTGTTACCACCAGAGACATGAACACAAATGTAAATCTTTTTCTAAAAGGTGCAACGTACAACAAACGTATTATAAGCGAATAAGTAACGAATAGGTAACGAATAGGTAACAGGGTATTAACTGAGCGCTGGAACGGGTACATGCGCGCTAATAGGGTCATTTCATCTCTAAGAACACATTGTTACCACCAGAGACATGAACACAAATGAAAATCTTTTTCTAAAAGGTGCAACGTACAACAAACGTATTATAAGTGAATAGGTAACGAATAGGTAACAGGGTATTAACCGAGCGCTGGAGCGGGTACATGCACGCTAATAGGGTCATTTCATCTCTAATTACACATTGTTACCACCAGAGACATGAACATAAGTGAAAATCATTTTCTAAAAGGTGCAAAGTACAAGAAACGTATTTAAAGCGAATAAGTAACGAATAGGTAACGAATAGGTAACAGGATATTAACCGAGCGCTGGAACGGGTACATATGCGCTAATAGGGTCATTTCATCTCTTAGAACACATTGTTACCAGCAGAGACATGAACACAATTGAAAATCCTTTTCAAAAAGGGGCAACGTACAACAAACGTATTATAAGTGAATAGGTAACGAATAGGTAACGAATAGGTAACAGGGTATTAACCGAGCGCTGGAATGGGTACATGCGCGCTAATAGGGTCATTTCATCTCTAAGAACACATTGTTACCACCAGAGACATGAACACAATTGAAAATCCTTTTCTAAAAGGTGCAACGTACAACAAACGTATTATAAGTGAATAGGTAACGAATAGGTAACGAATAGGTAACAGGGTATTAACCGAGCGCTTGAACGGGTACATGCGCGCTAATAGTGTCATTTCATCTATAAGAACACATTGTTACCACCAGAGACATGGACACAATTGAAAATCCTTTTCTAAAAGGTGCAACGTACAACAAACGTATTATAAGTGAATAGGTAATGAATATGTAACAGGGTAATAACCGAGCGCTGGAACGGGTACATGCACGCTAATAGGGTCATTTCATCTCTAATTACACATTGTTACCACCAGAGACATGAACACAAGTTAAAATCCTTTTCTAAAAGGTGCAACGTACAACAAACGTTTTTAAAGCGAATAAGTAACGAATAGGTAACAGGGTATTAACCGAGCGCTGGAACGGGTACATCCACTCTAATAGGGTCATTTCGTCTTTAAGAACACATTGTTACCATCAGAGACATGAACACAATTAAAAAACGATTTATTTCAAGGTGCAACGTATACTTACCCCGCGCATTAAAAGCGAACAAGGAACGAATAAGTAACAGGGTATTATCCGAGCGCTGGAACGGGTACATGCACGCTAATAGGGTCATTTCATCTCTAATTACACATTGTTACCTCCAGAGACATGAACACAAGTGGAAATCCTTTTCTAAAAGGTGCAACGTACAACAAATGTATTATAAGTGAATAGGTAACGAATAGGTAACGAATAGGTAACAGGGTATTAACCGAGCGCTGGAACGGGTACATGCGCGGTAAAAGGGTCATTTCATCTCTAAGAACACATTGTTACCACCAGAGACATGGACACAATTGAAAATCCTTTTCTAAAAGGTACAACATACATCAAACGTATTATAAGTGAAAAGGTAACGAATAGGTAACGAATAGGTAACAGGGTATTAACCGAGCGCTGGAACGGGTACATGCACGCTAATAGGGTCATGTCATCTCTAATTACACATTGTTACCACCAGAGACATGAACACAAGTAAAAATGCTTTTCTAAAAAGTGCAACGTACAACAAACGTATATAAAGCGAATAAGTAACGAATAGGTAACGAATAGGTAACAGGGTATTAACCGAGCGCTGGAATGGGTACATGCACGCTAATAGGGTCATTTCATCTCTAAATACACATTGTAACCACCAGAGACATGAACACAAGTAAAAATCCTTTTCTAAAAAGTGTAACGTACAACAAACGTATATAAAGCGAATAAGTAACGAATAGGTAACGAATAGGTAACAGGGTATTAACCGAGCGCTGGAACGGGTACATATGCGCTAATAGGGTCATTTCATCTCTAAGAACACATTGTTACCACCAGAGACTTGGACACAATTCAAAATCCTTTTCTAAAAGGTGCAACGTACAACAAACGTATTATAAGTGAATAGGTAACGAATAGGTAACAGGGTAATAACCGAGCGCTGGAACGGGTACATGCACGCTAATAGGGTCATTTCATCTCTAATTACACATTGTTACCACCAGAGACATGAACACAAGTGAAAATCCTTTTCTAAAAGGTGCAACGTACAACAAACGTATTATAAGTGAATAGGTAACGAATAGGTAACAGGGTAATAACCGAGCGCTGGAACGGGTACATGCACGCTAATAGGGTCATTTCATCTCTAATTACACATTGTTACCACCAGAGACATGAACACAAGTGAAAATCCTTTTCTAAAAGGTGCAACGTACAACAAACGTATTATAAGTGAATAGGTAACGAATAGGTAACAGGGTAATAACCGAGCGCTGGAACGGGTACATGCACGCTAATAGGGTCATTTCATCTCTAATTACACATTGTTACCACCAGAGACATGAACACAAGTGAAAATCCTTTTCTAAACGGTGCAACGTACAACAAACGTATTATAAGTGAATAGGTAACGAATAGGTAACAGGGTATTAACCGAGCGCTGGAACGGGCACATGCGCTCTAATAGGGTCATTTCTTCTCTAAGAACACATTGTTACCACCAGAGACATGCACACAATTAAAAAACGATTTATTTCAAGGTGCAACGTATACTTACCCCGCGCATTAAAAGCGAATAAGGAACGAATAAGTAACAGGGTATTATCCGAGCTCTGGAAAGGGTACGTATGCGCTTATAGAGTTATATCACCTCTAAGAACCCAAATCTACCACCAGAGACAACAAAACAATTGAAAATCATGTTTTAAAAGGTGCAACGTATGATACACGTATTATAAGCGAATTATAAGCAAGTGATGGAACGAATTAAACAAGGTAATAGCATGCTCCGAACCGAAGTACACCCTGCTAACATGTTTAACCCCACCACATTATGTTAGTATGTGCCTCTCCCTAGACAAGAGCCTGAAATTAAGTAATTATCGTTTGTTTTTGTGTTACATATTTGTTTTCCGTTATTTTTTTGTATATGAAATACGGCCGTTAGTTTTGTTGTTTGAATTGTTTGAAATTGTCATATCTGGGCCTTTTATAGGTGACTACACGGTTTGGGCTATGCTCATTGTTGAAGGCCGTACATTGACCTATAGTTGATAGTTTCTGTGTCATTTTGGTCTATTGTGGGTTGTTGTCTCATTGGCAATTATACCACATCTTTTTTTTTATGCAAGCGCTAACACGGTGATTTCATCCCTTCGAACCAAGATCCATCTTCAAACATACGGACATAAAGCAGTTAAAAGGTAGAACGTATAAAAATCAAATAAGGAACAAATGAGTATCGAATATAAAGTAAAAGGATCGGTTGAGCACAAACACATATAAATAGGTCATAAAAAGATCATTTTACCTGAACAAATTTAGAACTAGTACCAGATATAAGAGTATAAACAACAAGAAGTAATTGTAACAGGATGCTGTTACGAAGTCTCCCAAACAAAGCTCCCATAACTCGCAATTCATATGGTCCCATGTTCATTTGATTTGATTTTTTGTCCCATACAAGAATATATATGGCTTACTGGTGGGGATCTCCACCATTTACAAGTATTCAAACAGGAGGGGGTGGTGGTGACCCCCAGGGACTTTACCTACATTTCATTTTATTTGTTTTATTGTCCCCTACAAGAACATATATGGTTTAGGGGTGGGGATCTGGACCATTTACAAGATAATAGTACATTCTCAAATTGAACGGGGTGGGGGTGACCCCAATGAACTTCCATTTAATTTCATTTGATTAGTTTTATTGTCTCTTACAAGAATATATATAGTTTAGGGGTGGGGATGTTGACCGTTTACAAGTTTTCAAACAAGAGGGGGTGGGCTGACCCCCTATGGACTTTCTTTTTATTTCATTTCATTTGTTTTATTGTCCCCTACAAGAATATATATGGTTTAGGGGTGGGGATCTGGACCATTTACAAGATAATAGTACATTCTCAAATTGAACGGGGTGGGGTGAACCCCAGGAACTTCCATTTAATTTCATTTGATTAGTTTTATTGTCCCTTACAAGAATATATATAGTTTCGGGGTGGGGATGTTGACCGTTTATAAGTTTTCAAACAAGAGGGGGTGGGGTGACCCCTAGGGACTTTCCTTTTATTTCATTTCATTTGTTTTATTGTCCCCTACAAGAAAATATATGGTTTAGGGGTGGGGATCTGGACCATTTACAAGATAATAGTACATTCTCAAATTGAACGGGGTGAGGATGACCCATAGGAACTTCCATTTAATTTCATTTGATTAGTTTTATTGTCCCCTACAAGAATATATATGGTTTAGGGGTGGGGATCTGGACCGTTTACAAGATAATAGCCCATTCTAAAATTGAACGGGGTGGGGATGACCCCCGGGGACTTCCATTTAATTTCATTTGATTTGTTTTATCGTCCTATTCAAGAACATATATGGTTTAGGGGTGGGGATCTGGACCGTTTACAAGATAATAGTACATTCTCAAATTGAACGGGGTGGGGTGACCCCCAGGAACTTTTATTTAATTTCATTTGATTAGTTTTATTGTCCCATACAAGAATATATATGGTTTAGGGGTGGGGATCTGGACCGTTTACAAGTTAAAAGCATATTCTCGAATTGAAGGGGGTAGGGATGATGTGATTTGTTTTATTGTCCTTTAATAATTTCTGAAGACTGCATGTATCTATCACTTACAGTTTTCAAGTTATATTCATTTGAAAATTTTAGAAAATAAAATCCCATAGGGTTCTATAGTAAACCCCTCCCTCCTTTCTGCCCCCAAAAATACCCCTTAATAGACCCCAATGCACAAATGAGCGATTGATGGCTCACCTAGACATATTAGTCTAACATTTTATGAAACTCTAAGTAAATCTGACAAGTAGTTTTGGAGAAATGCTGCGGACAAGTTCATTTTTAAAGTGGCGGAAGAAGAATAGGAAGAAGAAGAATAATTTAACAAATTAAACAAAACTTACCTAAGTTGTAGTTTGATGTTAATTTGGTAAGGTCCAATCTACCAGAATCACATGAGTGAACAGATGATCACATGATGCAAATCAGACTTCAGAGTGGAGAAAGTCAGGAACTGAAACTTCCATAATGAGGGTGGGCACAAATCACAAATCGGGCGGGCATGTGATTCTGGTAGATTGGACCTTACCAAATTAACATCAAACTACAACTTAGGTAAGTTTTGTTTAATTTGTTAATTTAGTAAGTCCAATCTACCTATAGAATCACATGAGTCTTTAGAGTTCAGTTCTGCACTTTCAGTAAAAATCTATGTAAAGTAGCAACAGTTATACTAAAAACAATACATATTCCACTACTTGGAACTCTACTAATTCTAAATTTCGGAATTATATACATCCTTATATACACAAACTATCTTATTTTCTCTTGGCCAATAAGATTTCATTACTGAAGGAGCTGTCATTAGTAATTGGTCTTTGATAAAATTTTCGAAACACACTATCTTTCCTCCATCCAGCTGTGCGAAGAATTGTAGCTATAGGAATTCGACCACTAACATAGGAAGTAGCAGCTCCTCTAGTACTATGAGGTGTAAAGATTGTCATATCTATTCCAGCCATAATTAAAACTTGTTTAATCCACTTAGCAATGGTACCCTTTTTTACAGGTTTATACGGTTTTTGGAAACTCAAAAACAATTGAGTGTTATTTAATCTTAATTTATTTGTGCGTTCTAAATATTCATGTAATGTATGAACCACACAAATCCTATAATCTGGCTTAAATGCTTCTATAAATATCTCTGGTAACTGATATCCAGGTCTAGTTTGCTTAAGCAAGTCTCCATATCTTATTTTAACTGAGTATGTATCAAGTTCCAAATTCCTAATATCTATTAAGAAAATACTCTGCATTCTCTGACCTGTTGTTAAAGCTAATAACATAGCCAATTTAAATGTTATGTTTTTTAATGTAATATCTTTGTTCCAAGTCTTTAAAAGACTTAGCACCATTTCCACATTCCAGGTACAATTATACCTAGGTAAAACAGGTTTCTTAAATATTCCCTTCATAAATTGTTTAACATGAAAATGTTTTCCAATTTGCACATTAGTAATAAGATAAACAAAACTAGATACTGCTGATTTAGCAGTATTAACAGCACTATATCCTAAGCCGTTTAGATGCAATTCTAACAAAAATTTTAATACACTATTTACAGATGGATCAAATCGATCAAATCGATCCGTTTTTTCTTTGTCACAAAAAAGCAGCCACTTTTTGATATATGTCCCATACTGTTTTTTGGTAGAATCTCTCCAGGAGTTGATGATGATGTCGGCAGCCTCTGCTGATACTCCTCCCTCACACATTTTATTCCTGAGATCTTGAAAGCCGCCAATCTCATGTTTTTCAAAGGATGAGTTTGATTTGTTTTGGGATTCATCAGAATCGTTTCCACTTTTGGCAAAATATATGGTTGATCGCAAATCATTTGTAGTAGCTGCGGAAACCAAGGCTGTGTTGAAAATAAAGGTGCTATGACTAATGCGGTTGCTTTTTCCTGACAAATTTTCTGTAACACTGCACTGATCACACTGAAAGGAGGGAATATATATGCATAAAATGTATTCCAAGTTAAAGAGAATGCATTAACAGCCAAAGCCTTCACATCCGGGCCAAAGGATACATATTGTTCTAATCTATTGTTATGTTTTGATGCAAATAAATCAATGTCACATGGACCAAGTTTATTCATTATACACTCAAAAATACTATCAATAATCATCCATTCCATATCTGAATTAGACTTGTGTCTGCTTAACGCATCTGCTTTTATATTTAACTTCCCTGGGATATGAAAAACACTAAGCCAAATTTGTCTATGTATACACCACAACCATATCTCTTTAGCTAAATTATTTAACTCTTCTTTTCTTCCTCCCATTTTATTCAAATACTTAATAGCAGTTGTATTATCAAGAAATAATTGTACATGTTCATTACGAGTTCTGCAACAAAAGGCTTTTAATGCAAGAAAAGCTGCTTTCAGTTCCAAAAAATTTATATGTTTATTACGTTCACACTCAAACTCCAAACACCTGATAATGTAAGATTATTTGTTACATCAAGAGCTCCATATCCTAACATACTACTGTCAGATTCAATTTTTCTATCTGGTGGCTTAAAAACAATTGGTTTATAACTATTATGAATGTTTTCAATCCACCAGTTTATACATTGTTTACTCTCATTTGACAATATAATTTTAGCATCAAAATTCCCTTTATTCAATTTTAATTCAACATCCTTTTGTATTTCTAAAGTTTTGTAAAAAACTGGTGCATATAAGACACCATGTTCACTAGCAACCAATTTTCCAATTAACTGCGCAAATTCACGTATGGTAACAAAACACTTCCTTAACAAAGTTCTGCATAATTCCACAATATTTGCAACTTTCTTTGGTGCTAATTTCACTACCATGCTCACAGAATCTATACTGAATCCTAAAAATTCAATGTTTTGAGCAGGCACAACAACTGATTTTTCTTTATGTATAGTAAATCCAAGGCTATCAAACAATTTCATTGTTTCTTGAACATTATTTAGACATTCCTCATAAGTATCCCCTACCAATAAAATGTCATCAATATACGCACAATTAACATATCCTTCTTTCCTTAAAGAAGATAACACAGGTTTTAACAACTTTGTGAAAATGCGAGGAGCTGGTGATAAACCATTAGGCATAGCTGTAAACTGATACAATTGACCTTTCCAAGTAAATCTCAAAAATTTTCTATCTTCCTTTTTTATTCCTAAGCTGTAATATGCATCTTTTATATCCAACTTTGCAAAGAAATTTTTATTTTTTACTAATTCTAATGCTGACTTGAAAGTTTCCATCTTGAAATGTTTATATTCCAAATGCTCATTCAGATTACTTAAATTTAATATTAATCTAAATGATCCATCAGCTTTAGGCCTAATAAAAATACTAGATAATACTTCCCCATACTGATGAATTACAGGTTCAATAACCTTTTTGTGTAAAAATTTTGTTAACAGATTGTCGATAACTATTTGTTCACTTTCATTAAATTTAATTTCTTTCCGTGAACATGTACCACATGGTTCACATTCAAATTCCAAGTGATAACCTTGACATACAATATTCAAGAGGTTTCTATCATTTGTAATTGTTTTCCATGTCTCACTATACTGAGATATTTTTCCCGCAACAAAGTTGTCAGTAGTATTATGCAGACAATTAAGATTTAATAATGTACATGTACTTACATTACTATTACTAACTGTGTCCATTTCTAATGACCCAGATTCCCCTTTCCTTTCTTGTTGTAGGGTTTCTTCTGCTCTCGTCGAATCTGGGCCTTTTTGGCTAAAAAATTGTTTTTAAAACCACTTTTCCCTTTGAAACTTCCATTGGCATTGTCAGACTTAAAATTATCATTCCGAGAATAAGTGTCCTTAACTTCAGGAACATGTGCCTTATCCCTGTTCCATGTACTTTTAACTTTCATTTTATTGCCCAGTTTAGTACTATCGTCTATTTCTTTCATCCGTTGTTCCAGATTTTCTCTGTCCCCAAATAAATAGTTCGGCGAAATTTTCTCATCTTCGTGGCTCAGGGCTAAATATTTTTTGTCTAAAGCTGGCGTTAGCAACTTCCTTCTTTGACTAGACAGATCTCTATGAGCATACAACAACAAATTAAGGGAGTCCAGGGATAGTTCAAACGTTTCTTCCGATTCTTCCGATGAGCTTTTCAAAGACTTTTCCATTAGCTGAACAACCGGTATCATCCCTTTAACAAGATACCCCTGGGTTCTTTGCAAGGATCTGTCATTATCTTTCAGACGTTTAGATGTTTCCTTAGAACTCCACAGCACTTTGTTCACTTTAGGAACCTCTAGAAATTCACAATTCTCTGGCCGAACAAATTTATCCACTAATTCCTGAACTTCTTTATTTTTATGATCTACGGCAGACTCCGCCCCTTGATTAACAATTTTTGCTATCTCATCGTGTACCGGCGATCCTAATCTTGGTTTCTTGGACAAAATGTTCTCAACTTTTTTCGTCTTTTCCATTTTGGACATACTCGTCGTAACTTTTATTCTTTTTTGAGGTGGTTCCTCCGCCACATGATCCTCCTCATCTTCCTGGGAAGACTCATAATCCCGTTCCGATTCCTCCTCCGAGACACTGTCATAAAAAGTATTCGGAGATTTGCCCCGTCTATTGTTTCTCAACTGCGTCGGTGCACTAGGCCCAATCGAATCAGCTGTTTTGTGAAGAACCGCATTTTTAATTTCAATTACGGACTTGGTAAGCTCATTAATTGCTTTCTGCTGTTCAAAATAAAGTTTTTGATTGTTAATCAATTGCTCATTGTATTGAGCTAACAAATCCGGTCTCTGTTGATTAACTTCGACACTTGCGGTAAAAGGTACATAATTAGGCTCCGCCCTCTTTTTGTTTTTATCAACTGTCGCTCGCTTCGGAACAGAATGTAAACGGGTAGGCTGTGAAGATGATGGAGCGCCAGTATGAATCAACTGAAGAGAACCATCATCCTTCACCACTATTGCCTGGTCTTGGAAAACATTGCAGTTTTCCACCACTGGATCCAAAATAATAAATTCCTCTGCCATTGTTCGGAATTTCCTAAACACACGTGCCCTCTCTATCAGCACAAACACATTAACAAAGAAAATTGTTTACAAACATAATTTCATGTCAAATGAAAATTATGAATAACATCACTATAGTAAAACTTTCAAACTACGAACAATTCCTGACTATCCAAACACTAACATATACGAAATTTTAATTTTCTGTCTCCTAAATAAATAGTCTAACTTTGCATTACAAAGGATCAACCTCGTTCTGATTTGCATCATGTGATCATCTGTTCACTCATGTGATTCTATAGGTAGATTGGACTTACTAAAAATTAATTAAAAAGGGGGAAGGATATTAAAAATCGAATAAGTAACGAATAGGCAACGATAGGGAATAGGGAATAAGTAACGAATAGGTAACGAATAGGGAATAGGGAATAGGTAACGAATAGGTAACGAATAGGTAACGAATAGGGAATAGGGAATAGGTAACGAATAGGTAACGAATAGGGAATAGGGAATAGGTAACGAATAGGTAACGAATAGGGAATAGGGAATAGGTAACGAATAGGGAATAGGGAATAGGTAACCAACTTGACGTCCATTTGATTATTGACTTTGTCAAGGAACCTTTGAAGAAACGTTAACGAGTTGACTATAATTTACATATATCTTAAACGACTTTACAATTTGACCAATACCATTTTGAGCTCATCTGACTCGACGAGTCGTGTGAGTTTATGCCATTCCTTTGCATCCGTTGTCCATCCATCGTCATGTCGTTCGTCGACCTTAAACTTCTCTTTAAAAAATCTGCATTGAAACTGCTCAATGGATTGAAATCAAAGTGTGTCTGCTTCATCTGTAGGACGTCAAATTTGAAGTTTTCGTCCAGGTTGATCAACCAACATGATAATCATGTCTTACGATAGTTAAAATTGATTAAATTACAGTTTTGGTTTATAACTCATTATTATAGCAGTTAGAGAGAAAATGCGCTTAAAGATTGTCAAGTGATTTTTTTACATTTTTTATAGAAAAAATTCTAAAAAGATCTATGAACAATCAGCCAACCTGTTTTTGAATTATTGTCCATGAAATATTAACAATATGAAAACTAGGAGTAGGATTTAATTGAAAAATTATCAGCATTGCAAGATATATGTACTCTGAAAATAGATTTTAACTGTTTTTAAGGGGTCGTTTTGCTGCTATTTAACTATAATAGAAGCTAGGTTAAACTCGTAAATTCAAAAGTAACTAGCAACACAAAAAAGAGTACCAGTAATTAATATTTTCATACAAAATTCCTTGCTAGAAAACAGACGATTTTTCACAAGGTTAGTGATACAGGCACATGTAGTCCTCTAGTTTCTTTGAGTTTGCTGAGCGATACCATGCATTTTGACAGTTTAATCTCATGTTAAAGACTTTCTGTTAGATAACATATTCATATTGTAGTGATCCAAACTGGATTATGGACGGAGAGGAGATTTATAAATCATCGAGGTAATCGTGTAACTTGTAGATGACGAAATATTTTACTGCATTCTGTGTACTGATCACATAGATTTATATATATTATTTTATTAAGCACAACTCAATTTGAAATGTTTTGTCTGTATGCTAATTTGATGCTTCGTTTGTCCTAGATTCGTGCTTTAAAATATGTAGAAGATAAAGAAGGAACGCATTTCATCACATGTCTTTCTTTTGACAAATAAAAAAAAAAAAAAAAAAAAAAAAAACCAACAGGAAAAATATGGCGGCATTACCTTATTGCAGAATTAATAACGTTTCGTAGTTTTAACTGTAGACATATACATAGATACACATAGATATAAAAAAGTTTATTTTGCATTTAAACAAAAGCATTTTTTTTTAACGAATATAAAAACGAATGAAAAACAAATAACACAAAGCACCATGTTCATGTAAAACACAAATAAACATTTTTAGACAGTCAGCAATCAAAATTACTGTCAAACAAATCTGTCATTATAACATGTGTGTACTCGTTAGGTACCACATTTCCTAATTAAGCCCGAATTCAGCTGCAACGTAGTATAAACTATATATATATATATATATATATATATATTAGTACGATTGATTAAGTTGGAGCGACCAAAACATGAAGAAAAGGCTGCTGATACTGTAACTAGGGAAACACGCACTGACAAAGCGCATGAATAAACATTTCTATGGAAATATTTGAAAAACAACACGCAAACCAAAAAAGAGCCGAAAGTAAATAAGAATGACCTTCCTTCTATTTATTGTTCTTTTCCTCCATTTCAGTCAACCTTTATTAACAGACCAGCACTTGCCGTGTTCCCACCAGGAGACTGGCTGAAACGTCTGCAATCGTCACTGTTAGCGGTATGTACATAGAACATTCCCCATCACTAATAAACGTCTGCAATCGTCACTGTTAGCGGTATATACATAGAACATTCCCCATCACTAATAAACGTCTGCAATCGTCACTGTTAGCGATATGTACAAAGAATTTTCCCCATCACTAATAAACGTCTGCAATCATCACTGTTAGCGGTATGTACATAGAACATTCCCCATCACTAATAAACGTCTACAATCGTCACTGTTAGCGGTATGTACATAGAACATTCCCCATCACTAATAAACGTCTGCAATCGTTTGTTAGCGGTATGTACATAGAACATTCCCCATCACTAATAAACGTCTGCAATCGTCACTGTTAGCGGTATGTACAAATAATATTCCCATTACTAATAAACGTCTGCAATCGTCACTGTTAGCGGTATGTACATAGAACATTCCCAATCA
Organism: Mytilus galloprovincialis; assembly: GCF_965363235.1. Lineage (NCBI taxonomy): Eukaryota > Metazoa > Mollusca > Bivalvia > Mytilida > Mytilidae > Mytilus > Mytilus galloprovincialis. The sequence continues at coordinate 1,185,771 of NC_134846.1, read as the reverse complement.
CTAATATACGTCTACAATCGTCACTGTTAGCGGTATGTACATAGAACATTCCCGATCACTAATAAATACTTACTCTTGTTTTCATTTTGTGCCAATGGTTTCATGTATGAGTTAGTATTCCAATTTGTTGAGATAACAGTTAAAAAAACAATGTAATGCGATAGACAAATGTTATAAAATGTTCAAAACAGTTTAAAATTAAATTGCAATAATCTTTTCCATTGTGTCTCAAGCCTTTCAAATGCAAAATCCGTCAACTACAAAAGAGAGACGAAAGATACCAGAGGGACAGTCAAACCCATAAATCGAAAATAAACTGACAACACCATGGCTAAAAACTAGGGGTAATCTCTTTGGTTTTCCTGTTGGTTTTGCTTGCTGTTCGGTGTGAGCCAGGACTCCGTGTTGAAGGCCGTAACTTGACCTATAATGACCTATAATGATTTACTTTTATAAAATGTAACATGGATGGAGACTTGTCTCATTGACACTCATACCACATCTTTCTATATTTATATACATTTCAAATACAATCCGTTCCTTCCCAGCCATTATTTGAAAATTAGATCGAAAGAGAGTTTTTTACTGTTTGACAAATGTATTTCCATTGTAGGTGGCGCCTCCAGGACTGAATGAGATTCAAACAATGGCATGTGGTGCCTGTTCTATCGAACATGGAATGAAAGCCATGTTTATTGCGTATCAAGTAAGTCAAATATCATATTACCTTTCGCAATGCAATTACGGGCGGATTTGACATTCAATTTTGGGTGATATCGGAGTTACACTTATTCTGGCATTAATAATTGAGCTTCGGGTTTCGGTATTCGCGAAAGAATGCTGTATTTTCTTCAGGAATTCTAATGACATCACCCCATCCTCCCCCTTTTTGCTATATACCATGCATGATCTTTCATATATGTTACTGTTATTTAGGTAACTCCAAATTCTAATAGTATAAAAACATAAGATGCTCATTCATAAATATTTTTTCTATCCACAGAGAAAGAAACGTGGAGGTGAACCTCCATCTAAAGAAGAACTACAGACTTGCATCACAGGTGTACCACCCGGATGTCCAGATTTATGTATTCTGTCCTTCAAAAATGCATTTCATGGACGTACAATGGGTAATATTTCATTAATTAATTTATAGATAACAAGAATAACAATTTTATAAACACTGCTTTATTTGACGTCAATCCTATGAAAAAAGAAATCATTTGGCTATTACAGTTATCGATATTTGTTGTTTTTACATCACCAGGTGTTAGAAGGTTTTGATCCCAATGACTCTTTGTGGGCGGTAGTATGGAACGCCGTATCTGCCTTATGTTAAAAACTTTCACTATATGATGGTACTTTGACATTATACGATGGTACTTTGACATTATACGATGGTACTTTGACATTATACGATGGTACTCTGACATTATATGATGGTACTTTGACATTATACGATGGTACTTTGACATTATACGATGGTACTCTGACATTATATGATGGTACTTTGACATTATACGATGGTACTTTGACATTATATGATGGTACTTTGACATTATATGATGGTACTTTGACATTATACGATGGTACTTTGACATTATACGATGGTACTTTAACATTATACTTTGCTTTGTCAATTTCGAGTAGCTCGGTGTCCTCTGCAATTTTGATTGTACATTTTTATATCACCAGATCAACATCAAAATTGGTAAACAAGCATACACAAAAATGAAGGACATTTATATTTTTTTTTACATTAATCAGTACAAATGCTAGATCATTGATAAATCGATATCTTATAAATTGATGTAAACGGGAAACACTGATACCCTGTTATAATTTTTAAGATATCTTTTTTACCTTAAATGTGATAAAAAAAATTCCCATAGCAAGTGAAATTTTAGAAGGATTTCCGAATATCATTCTTCAAAAAAAAAAAATTCAGTCAGCGTTTACTAATGTCAATGGCCATTTGAAAATAACATTCATATTTTCTTTCTTTTCCCCCTATGTTTCTATTGTTGATATTGTACCTTTGACTATGGGTTGATGCTTTAAAAAATCATGAAATTCCATTTTTCGCCGAAATTAATTTTTCCATAGCAGATAAGATTGAAAAATGATGAAATAATCTAATTATTTAGATTTTTTTAAATTCAAATCAAGGTTTTCTGTTGTCAACTGCATTTTGAAATGCAAACTCCAAACCTCCGTTCGACAGATGTTGTATATACAGTATACAAAGGGATCAACATAATAGAAAGGTTGACTTTATAATAGTTTCTGCTTTGCCCACTTTCATTATTTAGAAATAAAAAGTGGTAATTTATTGAAAGTTCTATCGACAATAGAATAACACAGATACATTCAAAACCAAGGTTATGTCAATTTACCAAAATTATAAAGTCTAGACTTTATTTAAATACACATACGAGATATCATGTGTCATAATAAAACATATATCTCGGTGAGCCATTTAAAACTATCAGAGTGTTTATAAAAATGTCTTTAACGAAAATACGAATACGAATACAAAAGTTTTATTTTGATTCGGTTTACATTTAAGAATACAAACATAAGCTCGTAAGAGCTTTTTACCGAATATAAAATAACATAAACACAACATTTAAACACACAAACATGCAGACAAGATATATAACAGCATAGGCACATTGAAAATCATGCAAAGTACTACTAAAATACATATCTTAACAAAAAAAGCTGAAGCACAACTAAAATTAAGCACTAATGAAAATATAGCACACATGCAAACATTTAAGGCATACCAGCATGTTAGAGCAACTTCTAAAAAATGAAAAAGCTTATCTACATGCAGATCAACAACATTTTGAACACAAAAGAGGAAGAACTTATTGAAATTCAAGACCAGAGTTCAATGGTCATAAATAGACTTAAAATTTTATAGGAAGAACCTACATGCAATATAGGGTCAACAAATGCATCTATTTAACACTATTTAGAATTGGTTTGCTGAACCCAGTTGAATGTCATCAGGTCAATGATGTAGTTACCTCATAGCATTATGGACACAAATTGAGGTTTTGTGTATAGGTCACCTCATGGAAGTGCCCTTATTTGTTGGTGAGCACATTATTTGAACAGTGACATTATTTGATTGTTTGTATTAATTAGCTTTAGTTGAAGTTGTTAAAAAAAAGTTACTTGCATAAAGAGATCATTTGAATGTTTTAGTATGCAAAGGTGGGGTAAGCTTATATCACCACTTATCCTAACCTCAAACAACTTGACCCAATGAACTTTATTCCATTATGTCTTTCATTTGATGAAGAGAGACATGTTGTTTTATTCTCTCTCGTTCTTTTTAGTGACGCTTGTCCAGGCCACACCTTGTTTGTCTTTTGACCTAGACGTTAGATGTATGGCACATGAGTGTATTGTCAAAATGTTTGTCGTGACCGTCAGGTCAAATTACCGTTTTAGTGTTAACTTGTCTCAAGCATATTTCTATCTTTTTACCTAGGCTTCAGATATTTGACTTTTACACATATTGTGTAAAATAATTGTTGTAACTTTGACAAATTTCTTCCATCATAGAAAGTGGCAGGGGATGATCGCGTTTAATGGAAATGCAAACAAACAACTTTTGAGTTGATTGATATAAACCAAAAATTATGTATGAAACTGCATGTACAATGGTGTATTTGTATGCTTTCATGTGCTATGCATTATGCTCATAAATGAGCACGAGTGTGTACATAGAGTGAATCCATACTCTGATTTTGTCAGTCAAAATTGAGTTCAAAACAATCTATGTTAGCGATGTTTCGGAAAATCGCTTTAACAATAAAATCAAATGTTATATAGAAATGTTCATAGCAAGGTTCTGACCAAGTGCATCCTGGCCAACACAGGCTATAACAAACTATCAGATGCTGAAATTTTAAAGATCAACTTGTGTTAATTTATCAACAAATAATTTCTTGTAATAATTTCCAAAAACTTTAAATAGTCATTTATTTCAAAGTTTTCATGAGAACGGTTGACTTCTCTCAATGCCAGTCTAGACTGTTCATTGATTAAATGGCTAATTGGGGCAAATATTGGTCGGCCCCCTTCTTCTGTGTTATTCAATTTAATATGTCCTTCAAGTCCATACTCTAGTAATTCGGTTCCACTAAGTTGTATGCCTACTGGGTTTTGAAGTTGGCCAGATGACCACAAAATCAAAGGAGACGATATAACTGTACACATCCCATGACCAGCCCATGCTGTTTCCCACCGTTGAAGCCTTCTGTGTATCTCCCTATTATATATGAAATGTAGAGCTACCAAATGCTGAAGGTTAAATGGTTTTAGAATATCTTGATCTTCCATATAATGAAATAATAACATAGGATACACTCAAATATGTCCCTCCATAATCTCTTAGACCCTTGATTGTGGGTACTCCGGCCTGTTAACATACTTCCATCACCCTTTTCACTGAGCATAAAGTCTGCAACTGACACGTTTTCCAGTCCCTTGTCCGATCTAATCCTTAGAGGCACACCGAAGTTGGCGACACCTGACAAAAACAGATTTAGACTGTTAGAGACGTGTTGTTATTACAGCATTTAAGAAAATTTGTCGTTCTGCTTAAACCATCAACACCACCTATTATTATGAATTGCCAGCGTACAAGCTTATGGTAAGTGTCTATATGCCACAAGTGGTTAGTCCCCATTACGTTATAAATTCATCTGTGAATTCTTCCCGATTTCCTTGTTTGAGCTTCAGATGAATCTAAACGTTGAATAGAGTCTCTTAGACGCCATCTCTGTACTCATTATCGTTAAGTTCTGAAAATGTACGTTTACTCAGATCGAACTGTGCCATTCATCGATATATTCAGTTACGAGCAAAAGCTTTGCAACAAATCAAAATCCATTATCAAGTAAATTTTCAAGTATTGATTTGCTCTGTCAAATTAAGGTGGTCCGGAACTTCCTTGAATTGTCTGTGGTTTAATAGTCCCATATTTAATACACTCAATTCGACGCTTCATCATGTCTGCTATATATGAAACTCCTAGAGCTTCTAATTCATGTCTCGAAAGCATACCCACAATGTTTGGTGTTATCTATTCTCTTTTAAAATGTACAAACGCATGCTTCAAATCAACCTTCTTTAGTATACTCAACATGAGTGATTCGTCCATTTTGTTTTTATGCCCCATTTATGGGCATTATGTTTTCTGGTCTGTGCGTCCGTCCGTTCGTCCGTCCCTTCGTCCGTCCGGTCGTCCCGCTTCAGGTTAAAGTTTTTGGTCGAGGTAGTTTTTTATGAAGTTGAAATCCAATCAACTTGAAACTTAGTATACATGTTCCCTATGATATGATGTTTCCAATTTTAATGCCAAATTAGAGATTTCTCTCCATTTTCAAGGTCCATCGAACATATAAAATGATAGTGCGGATGGGGCATCCGTGTACTTGGGACACATTCTTGTTTTTTTTCGAATTTCCCATGATTCCTTTTGTCTTTACAAAATAACAAAGTACCATCATATAATGTCAAAGTACCATCATATAATGTCAAAGTACCATCGTATAATGTCAAAGTACCATCATATAATGTCAAAGTACCAGCATATAATGTCAAAGTACCTTCGTATAATGTCAAAGTACCATCATATAATGTCAAAGTACCATCGTATAATGTCAAAGTACCATCATATAATGTCAAAGTACCATCGCATAATGTCAAAGTACCATCATATAATGAAAGTTTTTAACATAAGGCAGTTACGGCGTTCCATACGGTAGCATTATATGCTTGTTATCATGAGACTGTTCATCTTATAAGTACCGTGGTCAAACTGTTTGCAATCGTCTTATTCAGCATCGTATATTTCGATTAGCTTTAACCGAAACGATATTTTAATTCATTGTGCTATATGTTTCAGGAGCTTTAGCCATTACTCACAGTAAACCCGTCCATAAACTTGATTTTCCTGTACCATATTGGCCTATGGCGTCTTTCCCAATACTCAAATATCCCTTGGAGGAAAATGTAAGGGAAAATCAAGCTGAGGAGAGAAGGTGTCTGGAAGAGGTATGTATAGGAGTGTCAGGTATGCAGATTATTGAAAAAAGGGGAAGTGTATTTTAAAAACAAGATCAAAGTAACACAAGTGTTGTGAATGACATTGCAACTTGATTTCCCTTCTTCTTCGTGCTGACATCGGGATTACTCGTTTGTCGGTAGGCTGTTACTCCCTGAAGGTAGCATACTCTTTATACCTAGTGATTTAGTGTCGATATAATTCTACTAATGTCAGTTTATAAATTTGATATATTTTGTACGAAATGTAGTTCACCTCTATCAAGAAATATGTCCTTAGACATTAATGACCATTTAAAGGCTCTATTTTTATGTTCTTTACTGTTACATATTTTTGTATTTTATACGTTTTGGCATCAGTCATATCTGATTGATGCGAGATATTTCAGAATCACGCTTCATGTTACATTTTAATGTTGTGTTTCTGTTATGTCGTTGTTCTCCTCTTATATTTGATGCGTTTTCCTCAGTTTTAGTTTGTGACACGAATTTGTTTTTTTCTCAATCGATTTATGAATCTCGAACAGTGGTATACTACTGTTGCCTTTATTCATGCATCACCCTAAAATCGCTATCATATACTTTCACTTGTGATTGTTGTTGAATTTGATTCAGGAAAATTTCCACACAGAACATCTCCTTTCAGTCAGCAGACCGTTGTTTCTTTTGTATATATCTATATATAAATTGTAACAGATGTTTGAAAACGTTTAAAAGGTAAACAGCTTTTGTCGCTGAAAGTGACAAACGAAAAAAATAAATCCATACCATTGTATTCATCAGTGCATCCATGACATATACACAATGTAATGCAGTTGTGTTTCTAGTGTAAGGGAAATCAATGGATCTTTTGTGGTCAAATTTATGAATAAGAATACAAATATTCTCTGCTGCTTTTATTGTTGAGAGAAAACTGAGACGGGGTTTACAGGGGGTAAATGCCAATAACCGTTATCTGTCTGGGTTGAATAAATTGATGGCTAGAGTTTTTTATACTACCGCAAAAATTGAATTTTTTTTGGTCGTATATTGGTATCACTTTTGGTTTTCGCACCATAACTTTAGTTTAATTAAATAGACATCTATGAAATTTAAACACAAGGTTTATGAGCAAAAAAGGAAGGTTTTGATTGATTTTGGAAGTTTTGGTCCCAACAGTTTAGGTATAAGGGGCCAAAAAGGGCCCAAATAAGCATTTTCTTGGTTTTCGCACTAAAACTTTAGTTTAAGTAAATAGAAATCTATGAAATTGTGACACAAGGTTTATGACCACGAAAGGAAGGTTGGAATTGATTTTGGGAGATTTGGTTCCAACTGTTTAGGAGTTAGGGGCCAAAAAGGGCCCAAATAAGCATTATTCTTGGTTTTCGCACAATAACTTTAGTATAAGTAAATAGAAATCAATTAAATTTAAACACAAGGTTTATGAACACAAAAGGAAGGTTGGGATTGATTTTGGGAGTTGAGATCCCAACAGTTTAGGAATTAGGGGCCAAAAAGGGGCCAAATAAGCATTTTCTTGGTTTTTGCATTATAACTTTAGTTTAAGTAAATGGAAATCTATGAAATTTTTACACAAGGTTTATGACCGCGAAAGGAAGGTTGGGATTGATTTTGGGAGTTTTGGTTCCAACTGTTTAGGAGTTAGGGGCCAAAAAAGGGCCCAAATAAGCATTATTCTTGGTTTTCGCACAATAACTTTAGTATAAGTAAATAGAAATCAATTAAATTTAAACACAAGGTTTATGAACACAAAAGGAAGGTTGGGATTGATTTTGGGAGTTGAGATCCCAACAGTTTAGGAATTAGGGGCCAAAAAGGGGCACAAACAGGCATTTTTCTTGGTTTTCGCACGATAACTTTAGTATAAGTAAAATAGAAATCTATGAAATTTAAACACAAGGTTTATGACCATAAAAGGAAGGTTGGGATTGATTTTGGGAGTTTTGGTCCCAACAGTTTAGGAATAATGGGTCCAAAGGGTCCAAAATTAAACTTTGTTTGATTTCATCAAAAATTGAATAATTGGGGTTCTTTGATATGACAAATCTAACTGTGTATGTAGATTTTTAATTTTTGGTCCCGTTTTCAAATTGGTCTACATTAAAGTCCAAAGGGTCCAAAATTAAACTAAGTTTGATTTTAACAAAAATTGAATTCTTGGGCTTCTTTGAAATGCTGAATCTAAACATGTACTTAGATTTTTGATTATGGGCCCAGTTTTCAAGTTGGTCCAAATCAGCATCCAAAATTATTATATTAAGTATTGTGCAATAGCAAGAAATTTTCAATTTTACAGTATTCAGCAATAGCAAGAAATCTTCAATTGCACAGTATTGTGCAATAGCAAGAAATTTTCAATTGCACAGTATTGGCAATAACAAGAAATATCTAATTGCACAATATTGCGCAATAACAAGAAATATCTAAATGCACAATATTGCGCAATAGCAAGAAATTTTCAATAGGAGTTATCTTTCTTTGTACAGAATAGCAGTTGAATCAACTTAAATCATTGTTTTATACAATATACAATGTATATTCACTTTTACTACCATCTGATAAATTAAAACAATCTTTACCATTCAGTGATAACCAACACTTTTTTTTACATTTTAATATTTTATGATTTATTTAAATGAGTAGTTATTGTTGCAAACTCATCCCATATCACTTTTCTTTTCAAATTTCTTAGATATGTATTTTTTCAATCATTTAGAACAAAGAACGTGAGATGATATAAAAAGAGAAGATGTGATATGATTGCCAATGAGAAAACTCTCCACAAGAGACCAAAATGACTCAGAAATTAACTATATGCATTTTGTTCTTAAAACAGAAAAAAATTGACAGCATGGTAAATTTGACACGAAAAAGCATCAATATATGATAAAACTTTCTTATATTAACACCTACCTATAGTTTTTTTTTAAGTTAAATTTATTCAGCTTGGTCCATACATCTTTATTGAAAGTATGAAAACATGTTTAATTGTGGAACTGTGATTTTGTTTTCACGATAATAGCCAAATAATTGACAAAAACTGATGAAAAATGGGAAAATCATCGAAATTGCGTACTTTCGAAAGGCTGTTACGAAAAAGAAGTGCACTAACATTGGATTTTTTTCTTCACCAATTATTTTTTTTACAGTCATAGAAATATTTGGCTCTTCTGAGGTGTACATCCATAATTATTGTGTACTTACTCTCTGAAAGATCAAAATGCATAATATGTTATAACATATAATGATGTAATTGTAGGTTGAAGATCTAATTGTCTCATGGAATAAATCCGGGAGACCAGTAGTCGGCTGTATTATAGAACCCATGCAAGCTGAAGGGGGAGACAACTTTGCTTCGGCTGAATTTTTCCAAGGATTGCAGAAAGTTTGTTCAAAGGTGAATATTTTTAGCGAAGTAGTTGATTCATTTAACTTTAAAAGAGAGACAGGAAATACCGAGGGGATAGTCAAATATTTAAGTTGAAAGCTAACTGACATTGTCATGACATTTACCAAAGAACAACCAAATGAAAAACAACTGTCTACAAAACACCACACAAAAAAATGTGCTACACGAACCGAACCCAACCAAACAAGAACAAATGAGCAGGCATAGACTGTCAGTAATATAAAGTAAATAATAATATAAAAAATAATAATAGTGTAAATAATTGGAAAATAATAATTTAAGAAATATTTTCTGCATGATGCAATTAAAATGCTGTGATTTCTTCATCATCATTAGTGCGTGGACATGACCCAATTTAGTACTATTATACAAGACTTTTCTAATTGAACATATTTTTGTAGCATGATGTTAGTTTAGCAATAGATGAAGTTCAAACTGGATGTGGTTCCACGGGAAAATTTTGGGCACATGAACATTTCAACCTGAAGGAATCCCCAGACATTGTTGCCTTTAGTAAGAAAATGTTGACTGGTGGATTCTACTACAAAGAACACTACAGGCCACATGAGGTAATGTTTTATTACCCGATTGTCTTTTTATATTTGATTTAATAAAACAAGCATGAAGATGTCTAAAAATATAAAACACTAAATTGGATTTAACAGGCACAGATTCGCCGGGTGCACCTATCTAAGAATAGACAAATTGTATTCTATATGTTAAATTGCAGCCAATTTGTTGTCAAATATGGACCTTGTACTCCTAATTATTAAGGTGTCCCCTTAACATCAAATCATGAATGCGATTTTGATTAAAGTTTTTATAATATCATTGATTAAAGTTTTTATTAAATCAATATGGGGAGAAAATATCAAACACCAGTCATTGTTTTTAAAAAGTCAATTTATCCTATGCTTTAAATTACCTCATAGCGAAATTTTACTTTTTTTCTCTTTTTCTCTAATCTCTAAAAGGATTTTGTTTCTCTCCTGATTTCTTCTCTGTCGACGGCCTCTACTATCAATCATTTCATTCCATAGTTTTATATATCCCCTTCTTCCGCGAATAACTGCAGAGAAGGTTCCGATTCAATCTAAAAATCATGTAGAATATTTCTTAACATATTAGAAATGTCTGAACTAAGTGCACTGTACATATCTGACAATAGCTAAGGCCACACCAATTTGTCTCCTTGTTCGACGGACCCGCCTGCACCTATTTTTTTCAAAACAGAATTTTTTTATTTGTTTTATATTCGCGCTTCCCGCATCCGGAAATGTAATCATGTCCATTTCCCGCACCGTTCTTTTGTAAATATTATAAAAAGATATCAACATTTGTTTTTGGAAAATGACGCAGTCATTGTTCCATAACTGCCGACCTGATTTCTCTGCCTACCGCGCTTGGTTTCGTATTTACTAATTTCAATACAAACTGGAATGTGCTTGTGTTCCTTATCATTATGCATGAGCATTGTGTAGTAATCAGCCAGGAACCAGTTTACAAACTAACTGGTTTCTGTTTGTATTCCACTACAGTCGAACAAAGTGTTGTAGTTTGACAGGAACCAGTCCAGAATTTTGTAAACTACAAAACGTAATCGGTTATTATCATTCCGTTTTGGTGTTTCATACCGACTTATATGGTTTGAATAAGCTTAAGACCCTTCAAACATTAATGTGATAGGTATATTAAAGACTGTTTTACAAAAGGATGAAACTGTTTTGCTTTAAAAGTCGTACTATAGTGATATATGTTATGTACGGATTTCCACTCTCACCGGTTAATTTCTTCTTTTACACGTGCTTTTGAAACTTCCTGTTTAAACAGAATACAGAATTAAACATCGCAAGTTTTAAAATTGTTTTTTGAGTGAATTAAACTTATTTTAACAATCACGAAGCGTTCGGGAATCATTTCAAGCAGTTTCTTCTTCTCTTTGATGATGGAAAATAGGTTTTCTCAAGAAAATACCGCAAACGATCGCAGAGGAATTGAAACGTACAAGTCAAGTCGGCACCTGGTTAAATTGGCTTCAAGTCAAATCGGCACCTATTTGACGTCAATTCGGCTTCCAATAATATTTATTATAATATTTTCTATTCAATTAATTAATAACTGTTACCAAGTACATAGTGAATATTAGGTAAACAACGAAACCAAAGTGAATATGTTGTTGTGTATAAAAGTAAACAACGAAGCTATTGTTTTAACCATTAGACAATTATTAAAATTAAATGGAAAACTATGAGTCCCTTTCAATAAATCAAACTTTCATGCCAAATAATTAGCAAATTTAAGGTGGTTTTTTTTTTCAGTAATGTTTAAACAGCATTAAACAAACAATCCTGTAAAAGACTCAACTGGTTAAATAATGCATAAAAATATCCAATATCTCATGTATTAGTCCAAATAATAATGACGTCTGACAAGGCTATTTTATTTTTTTCTGGGACGCCTTCCTAAGACGTTCGTAGGAAGGCTTCCTAAGAAGGCGTCCCAGAAAAAAATTAACATAGCCTTGTGGTCATAGGAAGGTGTCCCAGAATAAAATTTAAAAAGCCTTGCCAGACGTAATAATTATTTTGACTACTCATATATATCATATAAAAATACACCAAAAAATTCATGTAGTTGAGAAAAATAAATACATACAAAATGTACATGAACATCCAAAAAAGTGAAAGTTAGTATTAACTCTTTTTGCTTTAAAAATTTACAACTGCATTTAAGTATTGAATGCTTTTTTTTTGTAAATTCATTGAGGTGTAAAAGCGTTGACCGAAGTACTTTTTGTATGAAGCGCGTAAGCGTAAGCGCTACATTCTAAAAATGTGCAAATGGTTAATGCTTTTGCAACCCTATGAGGTTACAAAAAGAAACATTCAATACTTATAATTACTTTTTTTAGCTAGGATCATGAAAACACGAATTTTATAACTTTTTTATTCAATTCATCTGTGCACTTTATTGTGGGACCACGTGTTATCATGAATGAAAAGTTTTATTGAGTGATGCAATTGCTTGAGGAATAACATGTGATGTGCAGTTAGTATTATAATGAAACATATATCAAATGTAATTATAACAAAATACATTACGTTGTAAGAGTTATCTCCCCAAACACTGTTTTTCTTGTGGCCACCTCTCCTTCGTAACCGTAAAAGATTTTATTTTACCAAATTGCTCGTTACATATTAAGGATAAGAATATTCGTTTGAACCATAGCTCTATGGGGACTCCATATGAGAGTTATTCCCCCTTTTTCATTTGATTCAAGCGATATGCATTTTCAACTGGTAAACCATAACTGATAGAGACCTAGGGTCTTCATGAGGTCATTGGTACTTAAAATGAAAATGAGGTCAATGTCAAAGGTCAAGGTCATATTATAAATTTTGATTTTGGCTTATTTTCACTTCTTTTCAAATACCGTATGACATTTTGACAAATAATTTTACATGTCCTTACTTGTATATTTTGGTTGAAAGGCTGCGCATACAATAAAAGGGAGTTTTTGTCCATCTTACATTTAAAATTATGCGTCAAGTGGTAGTACTCATTAACCAAACATATTAAAGACCTAGGATATTTTGATTCAAGGTCCATGGTTTGTGACCTTGAAATTGAGGTCAAGGTCATAGGTTAATAGGACGTCATAAAGCCATAAGAAACTAACATTTTAAACTGATTTTTCATATTTCAATATAAAAATAGATCTTTTCTAGTGGAAAGACTTCAATTGTTCTCTGAACAATTTGTTTTTAATTTACTTCATATTTTGTGGGAGAAGGGGGTTCAGACTATGTGGTATCAGGTCTGTTTGCGCCCAATACACTTTCGCACCTCGCACGTTCACACCCAAGGTCCGTTCGCACTCTACTCATTCGCACCCAATTTTAATTCAAATTCAAGTTGAATAATTGGAAAATCATGATTGTTGTTTTAAATTGCTTTGGTGTAAATACTGAATGTATTTATAGCTTGGTATGAGTAAAACATTGAAGATTTTAAAGGAAAACACAAAAGATAATTGTTTTTAAGCCCTTTGATCTGAAACAATAAAATATAGGAACCAAAATATAGCAATCCACTATTATAACCAAAACATGATAGAATTAAACACACAGAAAAAAAATTAGTCAGAATCTCACTTCATTATGAAAGAGGTCAATGAAACAAAGTATAGCAATACACTGACCAAAACATGATTAAGAGTTATTCAACGCTAAATAAAACGTTGACAAAATACCACTTTATTTAGAAAGGATTATTATTATCTTTAACAATACGCTATCCAAAACATGATTAAGATTTATTCAACACAAAAAAAAAATGCTGTCTCACTTTATTTTGAGACAATGACAACAATTATACTTATAAGAAAACACTTGCTTACAGAGTTATTAAACACAAAACCAATTAAGATTAGTTACGAACATGTAGGGTGTGAAAGTGAAAGGGGGCGAACATGAGTTGGCGCAAACGTGAATGGGCGCGAACGGACCCGGATTCAGCCTATGTACCAGTGAGAAATATAGAAGCCTTTCTACGGTATTTATTTGTACAATTCAGGTAGTCTTGACCTATTCATTTGTCTTAAAAAAAAACCAGCCAGTTGGCACCTTCACTTCACACACACACATATACGAATATCAATTATATGCTTACGAGACATGTTGCATTGTTAAACTAATTACGGTATGTGAAAATCAAGACTTGCATAAAAACTATCCCAATATTAGAGACATTGGCGTCATTTTTCTTCAGAGCTTTCAGCTCTTTGATTAAAATCACAGTCTAACCTGTATATAACGATTTTAAACATAAAAGCACCCCACCACACTTTGTAAATATCTGTGAGAATATTTGTTTCAGCATGAAACCTATTTATCTAAAGCGGGAGTGCTCCGATATAAATTTATATCAGCGGGAATACATGTAAAGAACAAAAAATTGGTTACTTTCCGGGTTACACTAATGACTGGGCCGAATGACAGGACCGAATGACAGGACCAAATGAAAAATGCTAATAACTTTTTCATTTCTCAAAGGATTGATCTCAAATTTGAAATATAATAAGATTTCATCATTTGATATATAGATTTAAAAAAAAAATTGTAAGAAACTTTAGAAAACGTCACATGACCTACTCTGATAATGACAGGACCAACATCGACAATGACAAGACCAAATAAAAATGCTAATAACTTTTTTTATTTTTCAAAGGAATTATCTCAGATTTGAAATATAAAATGATATGTCATATTTTGAAACCAAAATATTATAAAAAATATAGATTTTTTTTCAAAAACTTTCGAAAACGTGACATGACCATCGCTGACTGACATGACCAACCTCGACAATGACCAGACCAGATGAAATTGCTAATTACTCTTTTAATTCTCAAAATATTTTCTGAAATTTGAAATATAATAAAAGTTTATCATTTGATAAATAGATTTAAGAATTTATTACAGGACCAACTGATAATGACAGGACCAACATCGACAATGACAGGACCAAATAAAAATTCTCATTATGCTTTATTTTTTGTCAGAATATTCCTCTCAAATTTGAAATATTGACAATTTAGACCATTTCGCACATCATATAAGAAAAATATAGAAAAAAAACGTATTGAAAGTCATCAGTGAAAGCTTGCGGTTATGTGACCTGACCAACATCGGCTATGATCTGGGCGATGAAACTGAATCATAATTTCTTTCCCATTTTACTGAAATTGTTCAATTCTGATCCATAATTAGTAAGATATTTCTTAAAAATTCAGGAAAATATATTTTATGGTGATTAAAAATCTTGACCTAGCTGCTAAACGTATGTTGGCGGACAGAGAGTCAAATATATTATAACTTATATTGATCCTGACATAAAACATGTAAAAGGGATATTGATAACATTAAGGGGTTGTCCCCAAACTGATTATGACTTTGATGGAGAATTGTCTCATTGTCAGTCACACATACATAGACCAGATTTAATTATTTCTTGGTGAACAGGGAAAAAATACTTCAGAAATATAAAAAAAAAAACGTATTGAAAGTCATCAGTGAAAGCTTGCGGTTATGTGACCTGACCAACATCGGCTATGATCTGGGCGATGAAACTGAATCATAATTTCTTTCTCATTTTACTGAAATTGTTCAATTCTGATCCATAATTAGTAAGATATTTTTTAAAAATTCAGGAAAATATATTTTATGGTGGTTAAAAATCTTGACCTAGCTGCTAAACGTATGTTGGCGGACAGAGAGTCACAGGACAAAAAGACACAATTGATCAGTATATTTAAGAAAGAGATCTTGAAATATTTACATGTTATTACATATAATCAGTTTATAGTTTAAGAGATAGTTCATTAAACTATAAAATTTTTAAGATTTATTGAATTATCATCATAATATTTCTTGATATCATGAAGTCCAATTTAAGTCACTTTGGAAAGGTATCAAACCTTTTAAAGTAGTCCGTGAAAATGTTTGCTTCAGTATATTTTATGAAAATATTTAAAACTACCAAGAAATCATGTATGCAAGTGTCTGGCATACTTCAAGAAATGTTTATTTGTTTATTATAAGAAATAAAACTAACAAGATATACTCTGCATTTACTCAAGCATTCCTTAATACATGGAAATAATTATTTACTGTTCTGAAAATATTAATAAAACAACGACATGAACTATTATGTGATTTTAATTACTGTCATCACAATCTTTATTGGATTTGCATGTGTGAAATATCAATTAATATAATAAATATTTGCACAAAAGAAAAATAAACATATAGTTGTACTACAGAAGGATAGACTTTCACAGAAATATATTTAATAAATCTACAAAGTTTCTCAAGCTCAACAATATTTCTACAACTCGGTTTAATACAATATACCAATAAACAAGGATTGAAATCTAGATTTTTTTCTTTAGGTATGCCTTTTCTTTAATTGATGTATTAAAAGATGAGATCTTATTATATCTTAAATCTGAGACAATTCCTGTCATTGTCAGTGTTGGTCAGGTCACATTACAGCAAGCTTTTAATATTTTTTTCTATATTATTCCTTTCTTTATGTATAAAATGGTTATATCTAATTTTATTTCAAATTTTAGAAAAATATGTTTTAGAAATAAAAGAGTAATTAGCAATTTCATCTGGTCCGGTTATTGTCGAGGTTGGTCATGTCAGTCAGCGATGGTCATGTCATGTTTTTGAAAAAAATCTATTTTTTTTTATAACATTTATGTTTCAAAATATGACACATCATTTTATGTTTCAAATCTGAGATAATTCTTTTAAAAAATAAAAAAGTAATTAGCATTTTTTATTTGGTCCTGTCATTGTCGATGTTGGTCCTGTCATTGACAACGTTGACCAGGTCACATTACAGCAAGCTTTTTTTACTTTTTTCTTATGATTCATGTATAAAATGGCACAATCTTCACATATTTTAAATTGCAGAGAAATATTTTGAGAAATAAAAGAGTAATTAGCAATTTCATCTGGTCCGGTTATTGTCGAGGTTGGTCATGTCAGTCAGCGATGGTCATGTCACGTTTTCGAAAGTTTTTGAAAACAATCCATATTTTTTATAACATTTTGATTTCAAAATATGACATATAATTTTATATTTCAAATCTGAGATAATTCCTTTGAAAAATAAAAAAAGTTATTAACATTTTTATTTGGTCCTGTCATTGTCGATGTTGGTCCTGTCATTACCAGAGTTAGTCATGTCACGTTTTCTAAAGTTTCTTACAATTTTTTTTTAAATGTTTTTTAAAATCTATATATCAAATTATAAAATCTTATTATATTTCAAATTTGAGATCAATCCTTTGAGAAGTGAAAAAGTTATTAGCATTTTTCATTTGGTCCTGTCATTCGGTCCAGTCATTAGTGTAACCCTTACTTATATTCCCTATCAAAAAATGTTCGTTGTTAGAATAAAGTACAAAGAACTTCTAAAGGATTTGCCTTCAACTACAATTATATTGTATGCTGGCGAAACAAAACTATCCATAGCCGCTGCATGTTTATGCACCTGTCCTGATTGATTGAGGGGGCCTGTCGTTCAGCAGTTATCGTTTGTTGATGTTGTTCATTGGTATTTTCCCGTTTGGATATACATGGTATGTAAATTAGATCGTTGGTTTTCCTGTTCGAATTGTGTACGCTAATAATTTTGGGGTCCTTTACAGCCTGCTGTTTGGTCTGTATCAAAACCCTATGTAAAAGACCGTACTTTGACCTGTGTTTGTTATTATCAGGTTGAGAACAACCCTCCCTCAGACAAGTGGTCATTTTACTGATGTAGAAAAGAAAATAGAAATACCAAGGATTTGTATAGTCCTTCTATACAAAACCTTTGAAAACTTAGAATTTTGTACTCAAAAAGAGGAGAGTTGCATCATATTTTAAACAACTTTTTCTAAAAGAGGGGTCCACTTATTTTGAATAATATTAAACTGCTAAAGTAAATGTCATGAATGTGTTAACATGGTTCAAGTCCAGGAATATTACAAAATTCTTGGACATGTTTTGACCTTTTAATACCAGATAGATATATAGTTCTTTGAGAAAATATGAGCCCTTTTGTACAAACAAATATATTATAACTTATATTGATCCTGACATAAAACATGTAAAAGGGATATTTATAACATTAAGGGGTTGTCCCCAAACTGATTATGACTTGGATGGAGAATTGTTTCATTGTCAGTCACACATACATAGACCAGATTTAATTACTTCTTGGTGAACAGGGAAAAAATACTTCAGAAATTAAAGAAATGTCAAAGTACAAGTGAGAAATCAAGCTTTAATATTGTCAAAACCTACTATTTTATGTTTACAAAAAAAAATTATAATCGCTCGCCTTTACTTTTCAAGCTTCGCCTCAAAAATTTGCAAATTCAAATATTTTTTTATTAAAATTTTCAAATCGCTCACTCGCCCCAAATTTTGGAGTCCAAAAATCCGTAGAACAAGAAATTAAATTGGTGTGGCCTAACTATCGGAATACGACTTAATGCTTTTATCTTAAAGTCTTTTTAGATCCCATCAAATGACCTTAGGTAAAAATGCATTTTCAATTTATTGAATTGATATGAACATATCGAGCACTGATTTCAAACTTCATTTCCTATTCGGATCTATTGATATGCCGTGAGATGTTTAGCTAGCTAGAAAACCACAATTTTCTTCATAAGTAAATGCCAGTACCAAGTCAGGAATATGAAAGTTGTTGTCCATTCGTTTGATGTATTTGTGAGCTTTTGATTTTGCCATTTGATTACAGACTTTCCGTTTTGAATTTCCCTCGGAGTTCAGTATTTTTGTGATTTTACTTTTACTCTAATTACCATACTTGCAATTCGTGATAATTGACTTCACAAACTGCTTATATGACTTATCATGCGATATTTATCTAATGTATACATTTATTTTTTTCAGGCTCAACGTATCTTCAACACTTGGGTAGGAGATCCATCAAAGGTCGTCTTGTTAGAAGCTGTAGTTAAAGTTATCAAGGAGCAAAATTTATTGTCAAGAGTCAATGACACTGGAAAATATTTGTTTGATGGATTAAAAGGTCTTCAGGTAAACTGGATTGACAAATGATAGTTATCAAAAGTACCATGCAGGATTATAATTTAAAACGCCAGACGCGCGTTTCGTCTACATAAGACTCATCAGTGACGCTCAGATCAAAACAGTTAAAAAGCCAAACAAATACAAAGTTGAAGAGCATTGAGGACCCAAAATTCCAATAAGTTGTGCCAAATACGGCTAAGGTAATTTACTCCTGGGGTAAGAAAATCCTTAGTTTTTCGAAAAATTCAAAATGATTCAGTTCATGTTTTACAAAAGAATGAGGTAAAAGCAAATAACATAGACTTGCTCATTATTCATTTTGTACTTAGTAAAATATGTTCTATTGGAGGAAGATTTTGTATCAATCTTTTTGGTTGATGAACAGTATATCAGTTATATCTTTAATGTATATATATGTACCAATCATTGAATTCAGAAAGATTGTAAAATACTTCATGCACGTCATACTTAACTCCGAATTATACACAAGAAACTAAAATTAAAAATCATACAAGACTAACAAAGGCCAGAGGCTCCTGATAAATATACCTATTTATAAATAGTCGTGCAGAGCTTATATTCTTTCCTGCTTCAAGCATGTTTATCTGTTTTCTTATTTCAGTAAATTTTGTGAGAATAAGCCAATGTTAATCATACTTACTTTTACAGACACAATATCCTAATTTACTGAGTAGACTCAGAGGTCTTGGTTGTTATGGGTCTATTGATATGCCGTCGATGGAAGTACGTGACACAGTGATATCCAGGCTCAGAGCTAAAGGTAAGCTAGTGTTAAAAACATTATCAAAGATACCCGGGTGGTATTTTTGCATGCAATTGATACTCGAAATTAATCTTTAAAGCTGAGGTTATCTATGTAAATGCAAGAGACAGTTGAAGGAGCAACTGTTTTACTGAGTAGGCACATACGGATCAATGCATACACCAATTTGGAACATGATGTATCTAAATAGAGCAAAACGTTTGAAAGTATGTTTGCTAGTATTTAGATGTTAAGGGTTGAGCGTTCCTGATGATAGTAAACCATCAGATCGCTAAACATAATGGACACACATTTCATGAATATTCAGGACGGAATAATTAAATCAAGTCAGTTTTTTTTTATAAAGCAAATATAGTAAGGGAATAGATAATATCTTTGACACTGTAAGAAAAAAATTGGTACTGTCATAAACCTTTTCTTTGGAGCATGTCATTTACTGACTGATCAAATGATAGCTGAAACATATCAAGCAAGCGTGCTCAACATGGACCACTGATGTTGAAATTTAAAGATTAATGGAAAATCAGACATTAAAGCAAAACCGTGGCAGTACCTTAGAATAAGTCGATATAATACTAAGTTTCTAATGCAGTTACTTCTATTGTTTGATTTGTAGGTGTCAATACTGGTGGCTGTGGTGAGAAATCTATCAGATTTAGACCAACTCTTACCTTAGAGAAACGCCATGTTGATATATTCCTTGACAGATTCAATTCCGTTCTGCACGAGGTGGATTCCACACAAGAAAAAAATGAGCGAGCTAAAGCTTAGAAACGACCTGGTTTAACATTCCGTTAAGGAAATTTTGTGAAGAACATTGTATGTCCTAAAACTAGGATTATACTTGACCTTCCAGTCAATAATGACAGGAAGAAAACAGGACGAATCAGATGCTTTGTCTCATTAGTCTTTTTATACAACATTTCATATTGAAATGTTCTAATTTGGATGAATAAATGTGTATCGACATAACTCGTGGTCAACACGTTTTTTTATTTGTGTATACTTGAAGTTACAAGTATGTGATGTTTTTACGTTAAGAATACCAGCCAGCATTACATTTGTATATCTGAGAATAAATAAAATTGTTATTGATTTTAATAGTATTTGTCCTACTCAAGTGTGTTTTGCCTATATTTTATTTTTGTGTTTTTTGCACGTAGTTAAATTTATTTTGAGTTTAGATTTATTCTTCTCATGTCATATTCTTATAATAATTTTTAGATTTATATGTGTGTTAGCTATTGAGATTTTTCGTTAAAAATTGTGAGATTTTTTGTTTTTTAGTAGCAGTCTTGTTATTTTTGCTTCCAATTATTTTTAAACATTTAAACTATAACTGCCAGGTGCATACTGAATACATGTATTCTTCTTTCCTATGTCCTACTTATTGTGTACACTATATGATGACACTAATCTAGGATTCACGACCTTTTATATTTTATGCATATTCTTTAAGATGATGTTTTTTAAGAGGGCTAACCTGTGTTAGACAATTTGCACATCTTACAGCTGTGACATCACACAGCAAAATTTGACCATTTGCTCAAGAAATTTGTACCTTAATATGAAATCTATTATTTATTAGATTAAGCATTTTGTTATACGATATTGGTTACTTCAAGTATTTTGAAACTTTTTTTGAACTTAGATCATCATTATCGTTATGTTTTCTTGATTTTGTTAGGTTGGTGCTTGTGCGTTTTAACAGCTAAGGGTGCAGTTTTAAAATATGTTCTGTTTCATTTGTTTTATGATCAAGAAAAAAGATCTTGTTGTGGAACACATTTGTTCTTCCTTTAAATGTATTTCAAAGATCATTTAATGTTCCGATTTTGTTGAAATTACAGTTCAATGTTTAGTATCGTTGTAAGTGTAATATACAGTGCAGGAAGAATGTGCCTAAGAACAAATTGAGCATATGGAACACAGAACATGAACTATTTTGATTTTGATGAAATCTCAGGATGTCACGGTATACATGATTTGGTGCTGCATAATATTACCATTTATTAAACAAAATACTCATCTTGACCCATATTCAGAAGCCATGTGCAGCAATGACCATTGTTGTTTGATGCATGGGATTTCGAGGAATTGCCAAATTCAGTATTTTATAATAAATTTAATATTTCACTAACATGTCTCAAATGTGTTTACTTGTATGGATATTCTACATTTGAATTTTGGAAAGTCACGAATGTATATAATTTAACGTTTATAATGAATAAAGAAACATGTAAAACAGAATATTCGGTCTTTTTTTTATGAAACATTGCCGTTGAACTCGTTTTACATAGTAAAAGGACTTTAATAAAGTTGATGTATATTGAAAATAAATAAAGGCAACAGTAGTATACCGCTGTTCGAAAGTCATAAATCGATTGAGAGAAAAAAATCCGGAACAACGAAACAACAGAAACACTACAGTGCAACAAAAAAATCGACAATGTAACAGATAGAGAAACCAGCTATTAGATAATAACTACCATTTTTCTTACTTGGACCACGACATTTAAAGAAAGAACCTGGTTTTGTGACTAGCCAAAACTCGCGCTTTTGTGGCAATGTTTAATATAACACTAAATGGACAATATTACATGACAGGACTAACGTACAAATAAATGCAAGAGCATTCAAGACGGAGAAATACACAAATAAACAATACAATAATACATTTCGACATGCTAATAATTACATGTATCAAAGGTACCAGACTTATAATTTAATATATCCGACACGCGTTTCATCTGCATAAGACTCATCAGTGTCGCTAAGATCAAAATAGTCAGAAAGCCAAACAAGTATAAAGTAAAAGAGCATTAATGACCCAAAACTCCAAAAGATAGACAGCTAGACAAAACAAAATTATTGTCAACATTGCTTGTAAAAGTGGTCTTCTACAATCTCAAGACATTATCAAATGCTTTCTTCTTACAATACGTGTCGTCTACAGTGAAAGCGTGAAAGAAATTATTAACTTTTTACCGTTGTAATCATATACCTCTTAAAACCGTTTCGATGCTAAAACATACACAGCTTTCAAATATTCGGCTTTGTTCGTTCTGATCTGATGGAGATTGATATCTAGCGGCTCGGACGCGAGAGCTTAATAAAGTATCGATTTAATTTTATTTTGTCACTTATTACTACATTCTTGATATTCCTCCTGGCATTCTGTGAATATATGTATTAGATATGCTCATCATAGATACCAGGATTCAAATTTTGTACGCCATACACTTGTTTCGCCTACAAAAGTCTCACCAAAGACTCGAGAATCAGAAAAGTTCAAAACCAATGCAAGGTAAAGAACGAACTTGAAGATCGAGCTCTGAGGATACTAAACTTTTTGACTTTTTATGTTGTCTATATATATATATATATTGCATTGCCTTATATGGTTATCAACAATATATTTTGTCTTGAAATTAGGCAAAAAAACTATTAAACAAACCAAAATCTTCATTTTAGTATAATAGTATGTCGATGCGGTATTCTACATGTATCTATGTATCCTTAAATCAAACGGTTACTCTTCAATTATGTATTCACACACCATGATATTAATATTACAAATATGTCTCTACAATATCCAACATTTTAATGTTTATATATTGTATTACAAATCTATAGTGATATACAAACTCATTACAGATACCAAGGTTAAAATTGTGTACAGTTGTCTTAAAAAACCTAGTAACAAATACAAATACCAGGTCATACCTTTTACAATGTGAACAAAGCGAGGAATAGAAACTGAGGTAAATTTCCTTATTACACAATATGTTTTAATGTTATATTTTTTAAGCAAAAGGTTAATCTCTGTGATAACAAAGCACCGATATTTTAATCTTGTTACATTTCACAAATATACAGATTTATGCAATGGCACATTCAGTCAGAAAATACTGCATATAAGAAAGTAACTCAAAGGAAAATCAAATCCGAAAGTCCCTAATCACATGGCAAGATCAAATGACAAAACACATCAAAAACGGATGGACAACAACTGTTTTATTCCTGACTTGGTACAGGCATTTTCAAATGTAGAAAATATGCATATACTAGAACACACCATAATATTAATCATTTCAGATAATTGAAAATATTCAGCTATCTGGTGGACATTTATTAAATGTCTACATTTAGTGTTCTTTTTTGTATTACCTTGATAGAAAAAAGTAAGACTATGTAAAAATAATCTAGATGTGTACAAACGAGGTAAAAGGATAGTCAAACAGCACACGGACTAAAAAAAAGATATAAATAACTGTTTTAAAAACTAAGCTGTAGTTATGTTCTGCAATACTTGCATCATTTAATTTGAATTACAAGAACATTTCACAATTTTGAGATCCCATTAAACTGTAAAATTGATATCCCTATTCAAAACATGTATTTGACAATTTTGAGAAAAATTGAGGGTCGTAATTTGTAAGATAGATGTAACAACAATCAAAGTATGCTTGAACGGTAGTTCATTACAAGTTATAATGTAGAGAAATTATACAATTTTCCTCTTACCCAGTCTTAGTTTACCATCCAGAAAAAAAAGATTGTGCCATAACCGTGGTAATAATAATCCCATCAGTATTTCAAAGAAACAAAAAACAGGAGAGAGTGTCAGAAAAAAAACTCGTCAATGATACCAGGTTTATCATTCGTCTCGAGAGATGTAGTTATCGGTTGCGCCCGAATATAAACGATTTAAATACCAAGTGAAAAATCTAAGCTGAAGAGCATTGAACATCGATAATTCAGAAAAGTTGTTCCAAAATACAACCAAATGGGCGCAAATTATTCATTTTTTGATGAATTCAAACAAAATTTAATTTTGGACCCTTTTGGCCCCTTATTCCTAAACTGTTTGGAACAAAAATCCAAAAATCCATCCCAACCTTCCTTTTGTGGTCATAAACATTGTGTTAAAATTTCATAGATTTCTATTCACCTATACTAAAGTTATTGTGCAAAAACTAAGAAAAATGCTTATTTGGGACCTTTTTTGGCCCCTAATCTTAACTATTGGGACCAAAACTCTAAAAATCTATCCTAACCTTCCTTTTGTGGTCATAAACCTTGTGTTAAAATTTCATAGATTTCTATTTACTTATACTAATGTTATTGTGCAAAACCCAAGAAAAATGCTTATTTGGGACCTTTTTTGGCTCCTAATTCCTAAACTATTGGGACCAAAACTCAAAAATCAATCTCAATCTTCCTTTTGTGATCATAAACTTTATATCAAAATTTCATAGATTTCTGTTTACTTATACTAAAGTTATTGCGGAAAACCAAGAAAAATTCTTATTTGGGCCTTTTTCGGCCCCTACTTCCTAAACTGTTGAAACCAAAACTCCCAAAATCAATCCCAACCTTCCTTTTATGGTCATAAACCTTGTGTTTAAATTTCATAGATTTCTATGTACTTATACTAAAGTTATAGTGCGAAAACCAAATGTCTTCGGACGTCGACGACGACGACGACGCCAACGTC
This sequence comes from Mytilus galloprovincialis, assembly GCF_965363235.1. NCBI lineage: Eukaryota > Metazoa > Mollusca > Bivalvia > Mytilida > Mytilidae > Mytilus > Mytilus galloprovincialis. The sequence goes on along the minus strand of NC_134846.1, from coordinate 1,160,371 downwards.
ATATACCAATATACGACAATCAAATTTTCAATGTTTGCGGTCGTATAAAAACCAAAATATATGCCCGGGGAAAGAGAGATGTTTGTTTTGAATAAGGCGACTGTGTGTTTCAAATAAGGTGACGTAAAAACAAACATACCAATAATCTTTCTTTTGGAACGAATATGACTATGCTTGGCTGTTGGATATTCCCATGAACTTATGTATTGCACTTGCTGTTCAATTTTATGATTTCAAAACTCAACTTGTTCATGCTAATTAGGATTCAAATAATAAAAAGAATATAAAAGAAAGCGTTTCAGTGTTCATTAATTATAATAAAACATGATACATCGAGAGCAAGTGATCATCAAGTTGGAGTGTCTCATTGACAACATGTTCGTTGAAATTACAGGAAAAAACTCCTCTAGCCGACTTTTTTTCTTATTTTCATATGACTCGGACAAAAGAAAAAAACCATAGAAACTAGAAACTAAGGATACCTCAGATAGCGCTTCATTTGTTTCATTTCTAGACATGTAACTCGAATTCGACAACAGCGGTGGCCTCAGAAGTCTATGCAGCTGCTTCTCCGACTTGAGCTAAAGATTAGTTCTGTGTTTAAGATCTTCTCGTCCTTTTTCTCCGAAAAATTTCATCGGAAAGAACCAACACCTAAAATACAAAGATTTAGTGTCTCCTTCACAAATAATACAAGAAGTTTTGAGTGTGGTATATTTTATATTCTGAACTTGTTTTAATATCTTTACTTCACAGATTTCACTATATTTGTCTAGGTGCTATAATGTTTTCTTGGGTTTGGTTTTTGGTATATGAACTACAGTTGCAGGATTATTCTGGGGTGCAATTTGGGCTCAGTATGTTTTAGTGTTATTTCAATTTTGGTCATCCTTGTATACTTAATTTGCACTTTATGAAGAAAGTGTATTCTGTATGCTGTAATTACTATCTACTCCAGTAACGTTTTGTTGGCATTGATAATATAAGCGAAGTAAAAAAAAGGCAATACAAGTGGGTGGTCCAGCTAGCTATAAAATCAGATTCAACAATTATTTATCACAAAAATGCGTTCGAAGTCATGAATATGACAGTTTTCTTTCACTCGTTCCGTAGATTACTAACGTTGCATTTTTATGGACTTTTTACCTTGTTGTATGGGCCCCCAGCTATTTCAAGCTGTAATAACCTCAAAACACGATTTAATACAAATTACATTTTAAATTGACACAACTGCTGTACCTATATGTGTATGTATACGTTGAAAACACCAATTATGGCTTTTACTCAACGGGAGAGAGACACCTATTGGCGGTGTTGGAGAGCAGCCTTGAAGCTCTAAACTGTATCTGCGCATACAATACGGTCTTCCAGTTTAGTATGCTGTTAAAGTAATTGATCATCGTTCATTATAGAGCTTGAACTTGGAATTGCTTATATATTTTTGGAAATTTAATATTTATTTGGTTTGGTCAACATTTTTACAAGTTCCTGCTTTCAAATAATTTTGCCTATTGCCTTACTGAAGAAAATTATCGTCGAAATCAGCAGTTATATCGGAGCCATAAATGTTATAACAATGTATAACAATCCATTAAAAAGGCATTTAAAAGGGACATAACTCATTTAAAAACATTTGATCAGCACTAATTTTGTAACTTTTCTAGATGTTATTGACATCAACCGTTTATAAATTACATTATTCAAAATTATGGAAATTTTTGACCACTTTTTATGTGCTTCCGATAAAATGATAAAATGGTCACCACAGTACCAGAACCTGCGAAAAACGAGACGATTTTAGTTTTAAAATATGGGAAAAACATTTCAAAACTCATTCGGGCATTCAAAAGGTTGCAGCTGTTACTTAGACTTTAAAAAAAAAACGTGAACAGTATCTGCTTTGTTTTCACTCAATTGATTTCTGGCTAATTAAACAGCGGTATACTAAGGTTGCCAGTTAGTAAACCAGTGTTATGTCAAAGAACGTCTCGTCCTATTTCTAAAAAGTTCATAGAATGATACCAAGACCGTGTTGATAAATATTCAGTATCAACTTCACAAATATAAATCTTATTGTTATAGTCTTGTATATAACATTCAATATTTACCCCAAAAACCATAGTCAGGTGGTGATTGTAGGGGTATTGTAAAATCCCGACTATTGAAAAACAAATAAAAGATAAAAAAAAAAAAAAAAAAAAAAAAAAAAAAATCTTATTGTTATGTGTTTACTTTTCTACATTGGCTAGAGGTATAGGGGGAGGGTCTCATAAACATGTCAAGTTAACCCCGCCGCAATTTTGCGCCTGTCCCAAGTCAGAAGCCTCTGGCCTTTTTTAGTCTTGTATGATTTTAGTTTTAGTTTCTTGTGTATAATTCGGAGTTTAGTATGACCTCCATTATCACTGAACTAGTATACATATTTTTGATAGGGGCCAGCTGCAGGAGTTTCTCGCTACATTGAAGGCTCATTGGTGGCTTTCAGTAGTTGTCTGCTCTATGGCCAGGTTGTTGTCGCTGACACATTCCCCATTTCCTTTCCCAATTTTATTCTTGTTTAAATATCATAGATTCTATGTACTAATACTAAAGTTATTATCTGGAATCCAAATGTCTTTGGACGACACTGGCGCTACCATCGACTTGATACCAATACACGACCACAAATTGTCTTGTGGTTGTATTAAAATGAAGCATCAGCCTAAAAAGGCAATTGGATATAAAAAATGGGAATGCATGACGACTGATGAGCCTAATATCCTTGTTTTTCCAGTAGACCAGTCTATTAGGTTTTTGACACAAATTTTGAATCTTATTTTCATACTAGGTGTTTGCCTTTTTTATTTTTCAGTTTTCGTGCTTAAACATTATTATTCACCAAGTTTCCTGTATTTTATAAAGAGCCACTTGGATCGGTTTTTTTTGTGAAATGACGTTTTAATTTTGTCTTTGTTTGTGGACACAGCCCTTGTTTTTGGTAACTATTAGACTATTTCATGCGATGTTTATGACAGCTGAGCAATAATATTTCATCAAACTAAAATTTAAGAAATGATTACAAAATGGCATACCAAACATATTGTTAGAAAGGTGAAACATATTTTTTTTTGCATATTTTTCTGTCTTTAAAATATTTTTATCTTTTTTTTTTTCTGACAGTCCGACCCGACTTTTTATGGGAAAAATCCATAAACCAACAAATTAAAAAACCCTGGCCTTACATGAGTATAAATACAATGGGTTCTAAATGTGGAGTGGGATTTGTTTGCCATTCTGAGCACATGAGATCACAACAAGTTTTCAGTGGGGTTTGATTTGCTCATTATTTAATTTCTATGTTCTGCTTTTTTAACTGTTTTTGTCTTTTACTTTTTTTTTATGACGTTGTCAGTTTGTTTTCGACTTATGAGTTTGGGTGTTCCTTAGTCTCTTGATGTTAGTGTTTAGAATAACATTAACGGTACTAATTTTTCTGCACTAGATGCGCATTTCGACAATACATGTCTCTTCAGTGATGCTCTTGGCCAAAATATGTAAAACCCAAAGCTTATATAAATGACGAAGACCTATAATCCAAAAGTTTCAAAAAGTATAGCCAAATCCGTGAAAGGAATCAGAGCTTTGCATGAGGGAGATACATTCCTTAATTTATAATAATTTTTAATATTTTGTAACAGCAAATTTAATAACACAACCAGGTGCTCCGCAGGGCGCAGCTTTATACGACCGCAGAGGTCGAACCCTGAACAGTTGGGGCAAGTATGGACAAAACATTCAAGCGTGATCAAATTTTTGACATTACATGGGTTTTTTTACACAAAACAAATGTCAAGATTTTACAAATCAATTAAAGATTTCTTCTTATTTAAATCTAAAATTAAATAGTTGACACAGCATAGGTTTCTGACACAGAATGAATGTGGTCTAATGAACTTAAAAGTTTTTTTTTGCCTTTGAGCAATTCACTATGCTGTTGAATATTAATCCTCTCAAAAAAATGTTTGAAGAAATTTTCTTTTTATTTATGAAATCTGAAATGAGAAAAATTTAAACCCCCCCCCCTTTTTTCACATCCCCGTTTCCCTTTTTCCAAAACTGATATCAATTCAAATTTCTAATGGAGTTTGCAACAATAACTACTCTTTTAAATACATCATAAAATATTAAAATGTAAAATAAAGTGCTTGTTATCACTGAATGGTAAAGATTGGTTGGTAGTAAAAGTGAATATATATTGTTTATTGTATAAAACAATAAAAAAAACTTCATCAGCAACATTTTATATTGGCAAATTTCCAATGAAGTTATTTACATAAAGTTATTGGCAAATAAAAATAGAAAATGACATCATAGTCATGTCTGGCAAATGTCCAACATACATTATCTAAAAACATTTTAGATAAGATAATGAAAAAAAGCTTCATCAGCAACATTTTATATTGGCAAATTTCCAATGAAGTTATTTACATAAAGTTATTGGCAAATAAAAATAGAAAATGACATCATAGTCATGTCTGGCAAATTTCCAACATATATTATCAACTACTATTCTATACAAAGAAAGATAACTCCAATTGAAAATTAATTGCTATTGCACAATATTGTGCAATTAGATATTTCTTGCTATTGTGCAATACTGTGCAATTGAAAATTAATTGCTATTGCACAATACTTGATATGGAATCCTGATTTGGACCAACTTGAAAACTGGGCCCATAATCAAAAATCAAAGTACATATTTAGATAAAGCATATCAAATAAGCCCAAGAATTTAATTTTTGTTAAAATCAAATTTAGTTTAATTTTGGACCCTTTGGACCTTAATGTAGACCAATTTGAAAACTGGACCAAAAATTAAGAATCTACATACACAGTTAGATTTAGCATATCAAAGAACCCATTTATTCAATTTTTGATGAAATCAAACAAAGTTTAATTTTGGACCCCCATTTGGACCAACTTGAAAACTAGGCCAATAATTAAAAATCTAAGTACATTTTTAAATTCAGCATATCAAAGAACCCCAAGGATTCAATTTTTGTTAAAATCAAACTAAGTTTAATTTTGGACCCTGTGGACCTTAATGTAGACCAATTTGAAAACGGGACCAAAAATTAAGAATCTACATACATAGTTAGATTCGGCATATCAAAGAACCCCAATTATTCAATTTTTGATGAAATCACACAAAGTTCAATTTTGGACCCTTTGGGCCCCTTATTCCTAAACTGTTAGGACCAAAACTCCCAAAATCAAACCCAACCTTCCTTTTATGGTCATAAACCTTGTGTTTAAATTCATAGATTTCTATTTACTTATACTAAAGTTATGGTGCAAAAACCAAAAATAATGCTTATTTGGGCCCCTTTTTGGCCCCTAATTCATAAACTGTTGTGACCTCAACTCCAAAAATCAATCCCAACCTTCCTTTTGTGGTCACAAACCTTGTGCTAAAATTTCATAGATTTCTATTTGCTTATACTAAAGTTATTGTGCGAAAACCAAGAATAATGCTTATTTGGGCCCTTTTTTGGCCCTTAATTCCTAAACTGTTGGAACCAAAACCCCCAAAATCAATCCCAACCTTCCTTTTGTGGTCATAAACCTTGTGTCAAAATTTCATAGATTTCTATTCACTTAAACTAAAGTTATAGTGCGAAAACCAAGAAAATGCTTATTTGGGCCCTTTTTGGCCCCTAATTCCTAAAATGTTGGGACCAAAACTCCCAAAATCAATACCAACCTTCCTTTTGTGGTCATAAACCTTGTGTTTAAATTTCATAGATTTCCATTCACTTTTACTAAAGTTAGAGTGCGAAAACTAAAAGTATTCGGACGACGACGACGACGACGACGCCAACGTGATAGCAATATACGACGAAAAATTTTTCAAATTTTGCGGTCGTATAAAAAATCCGAATTTTCATGCCAGTACCGAAGTACTGGCTACTGGGCTGATGACCCTCGGGGACTAACAGTCCATCAGTAGAACTTTAGGCATTAGTAGGAATAAAAAATCTGCCACTATGAGGACCCAACACACAGATAGGGATGAGAACTGTGTACTAACTCATACCAAGATGACATTTAAATCTACAAGATGAATAGAAAGGCAGTTAATTTTTAAAAATATTTATTCAATTAAATTCTTATCTTTTTACCTGTTCAAAAGGAAAATACTCACTCAAAATTATAAATAATGATGGATGCTTTATGTTTGGTTGTGTTTTACAAAATTATGACTCAACTGCCACTGCAGAAGGGGAATTAACTCTAGCTTCCACTACAGGCTGAATGTTGTTGTTTGTGATTGACACGTCATTTGTGTTTGACACGTCGTTTGTGTTGGACATGTCATTTGACATATCACGTTTTGACTTTTTGCTAGGTTTCTGTGGTTCATTAGCTGGGTTGAGTTGATGATTTGCTTCCATTGCTTTTTTCTGAGCTCTTTGCTGCCGCGTATTTTGTGCCACTGCACTAACATGAGGATGTAGTTTTATAATGGAGCCGATAGCTTTTGTTCTTCCTTCACGGAACACCATTTTCATGTCTGTCTTCAGATATTCAGGATTTTTTATAAACCTAAATCTCACATTACATTTATCCCCTGTTCTTAAATGTTCCTTTGTCATATGAACAATTGTGGCTGTCTGCCGCACACTTCCCACATGCACTGAGAAAAGAAGAAAAATAATTATATGTTTTATAATTTAAAACAATGCAATAGCTTAAAATTGTTTGAGTTGAGACTACAGTCCTGAAGTCATATAAGGAAGAATGACTTAGAGAAAGCATTTGAATATGAACTGTAGATAGTTTTGTTCTTAGTTTTGTTTCCTTTTTCTAAATTCTCTTTGCCAACTGCATTTTTTTTAAAAAACATAACAATGTGTCAATATATTGTGATCTGTTTAAAAAAAAAATCTTAGTCAATTTAAAAAGACCATTTTATAGCAGATTGCAATGTTGTGTAGGTAAAGGTTATATCTTTGGATTTTTTGTCATTCTATCATGACTGAACAATTACTCCGTAAATTTTGAAGTTGTATTGGAACAAAAGATGTGCAATATATAATATTAAGGTGGTACCCAACACTTTCACTAAAATTAACAAGAGTGCACACGCTGAAATGTCTCGCCTTCTATACTAATCATTGATATTATGTTGATAGTCCTAAGTATAAAGCTAAGCTTTAATACAACTGTCACATAAACTTAACATTAACAAAGATAACTAAACAAAGACCAATGAACCTTGAAAATGAGGTCAAGGTCAGATGAACCATGCCAGGCAGACATGTACAGCTAACAATGCTTCTATACAACATATATAGTTGACCTATTACTTATAGTTTAAGAAAAATAGACCAAAACACAAAAACTTAACACTGCAATGAACCGTGAAAATGAGGTCACGGTCAAATAAAACCTGCGCGACTGACATAAAGATCATAAAATATTTCCATACACCAAATATAGATGACCTATGGCATATAGTATTAGATAAAAAGACCAAAACTCAAAAACTTAACTTTGATCACTGAACCATGAAAATGAGGTCAAGGTCACATGACATCTGCCCGCTAGATAGGTACACCTTACAATCATTCCATACAACAAATATAGTAGACCTATTGCATATCATACGAGAAAAACAGACCAAAACACAACCAGATGCTCCGCAGGGCGTAGCTTTATACGACCGCAGAGGTTGAACCCTGAACGGTTGGGGCAAGTATGGACACAACATTCAAGCTGGATTCAGCTCTAAATTTGGATTGTGATTAAATAGTTGACACAGCATAGGTTTCTGACACAGAATGAATGTGTTCTAATGAACTTAAAATTTTTTTGTTTTCTCTTAGAAGAATTCACTATGCTGTTGAATATTAATCCTCTCAAAACAAGAATGTGTCCTCAGTACACGAATGCCCCACTCGCACTATCATTTTCCATGTTCAGTGGACCGTGAAATTGGGGTAAAAACTCTAATTTGGCATTAAAATTAGAAAGATCATATCATAGGGGACATGTGTACTAAGTTTGAAGTCGATTGGACTTAAACTTCATCAAAAACTACCTTGACCAAAAACTTTAACCTGAAGCGGGACAGACGGACGGACGAACGGACGGACGAACGAATGGACAGACGGACGGACGGACGCACAGACCAGAAAACATAATGCCCCTCTACTATCGTAGGTGGGGCATAAAAATGTTTGAAGAAATTTTCTTTTTTATTTATGAAATTTCAAATGAGAAAAATTGAACCCAATTTTTTTAATCACATCCCCCTTTCCCTTATTCCAAAACTAATCTCAATTAAAATTTCTAATGGAGTTTGCAACAATAACTACTCATTTAAATACATCATAAAATATTAAGATGTAAAAAAAACTGCTTGTTATCACTGAATGTTATTTATTATAATTTATCAGTTGGTAGTAAAAAGTGAATATACATTGTATATTGTATATAACAAAGATTTAAGTTGATTCTGGACAAAGAAAGATAACTCCAATTAAAAAAAAATCTTGCTATTGCACAATATTTTGCAATTAGATATTTCTTGCTTACTATTCTGGACAAAGAAAGATAACTCTAATTAAAAAAAAAATTTGCTATTTCACAATATTGTGCAATTAGATATTTCTTGCCATTGCGCAATACTGTGCAATTGAAAAGACTTGCTATTGCACAATACTTAATATAACTAGATATCATTGAGATGGGAGCCATCTCTGTGGGCCCCGCTGTCAATAACGTGGGGTAAATAAGTTGTATGGATAATCTGATATGAAGCATTATTTGAAGTTATTACATAGTCTCATGTGTGATTTTGATCTAAGATTTTAATTTAAAACTGATAAATATTCTCATCTTACTTTCATAGTATAATAGTGATATGACTGCATGATGTGAACTCATTGTTTACTACTCTAAGGTGACTTCTGGATATATGGATTGATGTTTGAACAATATGTTTAAAGGTGCTGCCCAATTGATATTTGTCACATATTTTTAGAATTATGCCTTCAATATATTATGACCCACCAAGTATAAAGTATGAAATATTAATGGTTCTTGAGAGGTAGAGCGGACACAATTTGTTAAGAACAACGAACAGATGGACAGACCGACAGACTGATCTTAGACCTAGGATGCATACATTATGACACATTCTCTTGTGTTGGTTAATATATATGTTAAGTTGAAAATGTTTGTCAGGTATAAAGTATGAAATAATAACAGCTGTCCTCTCAAAATACAATGTGGATCAAATTTGTTAGCAATGGACAGACCAACAGACAGACAGACCTTTGACCTAGGAAGTGGTACATATATCATGACACACCCTCTGGTGTTGGTTAAAATAGATGTCATGTATAATATTTGAAATCATAACGGTTTTCAAGATATAGAGCGGACACAATCTTCACCACAGGACACAGGGTTGTCAACTGAAACCAAAGTTTTTTTGACGTTGACCTTTGACCTAGGAAGTTGTACATACATCATGACACGCCCTCTGGTGGTGGTTAAAATGTATGACAAGTATATACTTTGAAATCATAACGATTATCTAGATATGGAGCGGACACGATCTTCACCACAGGACACAGGATTGTCAACTCGAAACCAAAGTTTTTGACCTTGACCTTTGACCTAGGAAGTTGTACATACATCATGACACACCCTCTGGTGGTTGTTAAAATGGATGTCAAGTATAAACTTTGAAATCATAATGGTTATCTAGATATGGAGCGGACACGATCTTCACCACAGGACACGGGGTTGTCAACTGAAACCAAAGTTTTTGACCTTGACCTTTGACCTAGGAAGTTGTACATACAACATGACACACCCTCTGGTGTTGGTTAATAATCATGTTAAGTATTAAGTATGAAATCATAACGGTTCTCTAGATATGGAGCGGACACGAAAGTGTTACGGACGGACGGACGGACAGACGGACGGACGGACAGACGGACGGACGGACGGACAGACTGATCACTATAGGGCGACCCGCCGTCGGCGGGGCCCTAATAATTTTAGATCCTGATTTGGACCAACTTGAAAACTGGGCCCATAATAAAAAATCTAAGTACATTTTTGGATTCAGCATATCAAAGAACCCCAAGATTTAAATTTTTGTTGAAATCAGACTAAGTTTAATTTTGGACCCTTTGGACTTTAGTGTAGACCAATTTGAAAACAGGACCAAAAACGAAGAATCTACATACACAGTTAGATTTGGTATATCAAAGAACCCCATTTATTTTTGATGAAATCAAACAAAGTTTAATTTTGGACCCCGATTTGGACCAACTTGAAAACTGGGCCAATAATCAAGAATCTAAGTACATTTTTAGATTCAGCATATCAAAGAACCTAACTGATTCATTTTTTGTCAAAATCAAACTAAGTTTAATTTTGGACCCTTTGGACCTTAATGTAGACCAATTTGAAAATGGGACCAAAAGTTGAGAATCTACATACACAGTCATGACAGTTAGATTCGGCATATCAAAGAACCCCAATTATTCAATTTTGATGAAATGAAACAAAGTTTAATTTTGGACCCTTTGGGCCCCTTATTCTGTTGGGACCAAAACTCCCAAAATCAATACCAACCTTCCTTTTATGGTCATAAACCTTGTGTTTAAATTTCATAGATTTCTATTTACTTATACTAACGTTATGGTGCGAAAACCAAGAAAAATGCTTATTTGGGTCCCTTTTTGGCCCCTAATTCCTAAACTGTTGGGACCTAAACTCCCAAAATCAATACCAACCTTCCTTTTGTAGTCATTAACATTGTGTTTAAATTTCATTGATTTCTATTTACTTAAACTAAAGTTATTGTGCAAAAACCAAGAATAATGCTTATTTGGGCCCTTTTTTGGCCCCTAATTCCTTAACTGTTGTGACCTCAACTCCAAAAATCAATCCCAACCTTCCTTTTGTGGTCATAAACCTTGTGTTAAAATTTCATAGATTTCCATTCACTTTTACTAAAGTTAGAGTGCGAAAACTAAAAGTATTCGGACGCCGGACGACGACGACGACGACGACGACGACGCCAACGTGATAGCAATATACGACGAAAATTTTTTCAAATTTTGCGGTCGTATAAAAATTTAACTATAACCACTGAACCATGAAAATGAGGTCAAGGTCAGATGACACCTGCCAGTTGGACATGTACACCTTACAGTCCTTCCATACACCGAATATACTAGCCCTATTGCTTGTAGTATCTGAGATATGGACTTGACCACCAAAACTTAACCTTGTTCACTGATCCATGAAATGAGGTCGAGGTCAAGTGAAAACTGTCTGACAGACATGAGGACTTTTCAAGGTACGCACATATTAAATATAGTTATCCTATTACTTATAATAAGAGAGAATTCAACATTACAAAAAATCTGAACTTTTTTTTCAAGTGGTCACTGAACCATGAAAATGAGGTCAAGGACATTGGACATGTGACTGACGGAAACTTCGTAACATGAGGCATCTATATACAAAGTATGAAGCATCCAGGTCTTCCACCTTCTAAAATATAAAGCTTTTAAGAAGTTAGCTAACGCCGCCGCCGCAGGATCACTATCCCTATGTCGAGCTTTCTGCAACAAAAGTTGCAGGCTCGACAAAAATCATAAAATTTTGACAAAGTATTTACTTTGACCCTTTGACAAAAATATAAAAATTTCAAAAAAATTGAACCAACCGTTTTATCAGAAAAAATACACTGGTTATATAGCAGTTTGACAAACACTTATTTTGATCATTGAGAAGCTTAATATTCCCTTGAAACACAACGTAATTAAAACGTTTAGAAGATTTTACACAGTTATCTCCCTGCAGTGTTAGGTACCACCTTAAAACAGCAACATGTGAACACACAAATAAATGGACGTTGTCCTTCAGAAGTCAGCACTTTTTTGCTGACATGAATTATCATTGATATGGTTATATTTATAAATGAACTGTTTACAAAATTTAAAATTTGTGAAAAACCTTAGTTTTTCTACCTCAGGCATAGATTACCTTAGCTGTATTTGGCAAAACCTTTAGGAATTTTGGTCCTCAATGCTCTTCAACTTCGTACTTTATTTGACCTTTTTAACTTTTTTGGATTCGAGCGTCACTGATGAGTCTTTTGTAGACGAAACGCGCGTCTGGCGTATATACAAAATTAAGTCCTGGTATCTATGATGAGTTTATTTGTTAGTCTTGTATGATTTTTAATTTTAGTTTCTTGTGTATATTATGGAGTTTAGAATGACATCCATTATCACTGAACTAGTATATATTTTTGTTTAGGGGCCAGCTAAAGCACACATCCAGGTGCAGGAGTTTCTCGCTGCATTAAAGACACATTGGTGGCCTTCTGCTGTTGTCTGCTCTTTGGTCGGGTTGTTGTCTCTTTGACATATTCCCCCATTTCCATTCTAATTTTTATTGTAAATGGTCAACTTTTTTATAATATAAGCTCTATCTATAAACAATAATAAACTACATACCCATTGCCTGGTATCGGACACTTATTGTTGTTGGATGATGTAACACCAATACTTCAGATTCAAACTCCCAGCAGGCTTTAGGTTCTATCTTCGGCGATACCATTACCATACCTTTTCTAATTGTTGATCTTTTAATCTAATAAAATGATTAAACTTGGTTCAATTTAAGAAACACATTTTTGCTAAAACAAATTGTGATGAACACCATACAAGACTATTCTTTTTTAGCCAAGGGATGGTCAGTTTATATTCAATCTATGAGTTTGACTGTCCCTTTGGTATCTTTTGCCCCTCCTGCTTATCAGTGAAATATACATGTATGCTATAAATAACAAATGTGTTATCCTTTTTTTCAATAAAAGATTGTCTAAAAACAAAACCAACAAGAATGTGTCCATAGTACACGAATGCCCCACTTGCACTATCATTTTCTATGTTCAGTGGACTGTGAAATTGGGGTCAAAACTTTAATTTGGAATTAAAATTAGAAAGATCATATCATAGGGAACATGTGTACTAAGTTTCAAGTTGATGTAACTTTAACTTCATCAAAAACTACCTTGACCAAAAACTTTAACCTGAACTTCGCACTATCATTTTCTATATTCAGTGGACCATGAAATTGGGGTCAAAACTATAATTTGGCAGTAAAATTAGAAAGATAATATCATGGGGAACATGTGTACTAAGTTTCAAGTTAATTGGACTTCTACTTCTTCAAAAACTACCTTGACCAAAAACTTTAACCTGAAGCGGACGGACGGACAGACGGACGGACGCACAGACGAACGGAGGCACAGACCAGAAAACATAATGCCCATCTACTATCGTAGATGGGGCATAAAAATAAAATAGGGTGTGATAACTCCTGTTAAGAAAAGGGTATCAATCTTTAATAACCTCTTATCAATATACGCACCAGATGGATATTTCTGCTTCACATGTTCAAAATAATTAGTTGTCATTCTTTATAGATCAATAGATAACTGATGTATCAGTATATACTCATTATTGACAAACAGATGGACAAACAAGTGAAAACATTAAGCCACTCTCTAGATCAATGCAGGGGTCAAATACATGTCATATTATCATTCTACCTAAAAGATCTGACTCAATAACAATGATTATATTAAAAGAACAATAAAATTTTACAAATAAGGAGGTAAAACAAACCTTTTTAAGAGCAAATGAAGCAGTTTGTCCACCTCTGACCTCTTTGACTGGCATTCGTTTTCTATGTATACTTTTAACAGCTATTGGTTGGAAGTTTCCTAAGGCATCAGGCCCTAACATAAGTACATCGTTGATTCTGATACTGCCTTGTAATAAAGTTCCTGATACAACAGTTCCCACACCCTATGAAATAAACACAATAATGTCAAATAATGAACCATTTCTATGATCTATTTAAGGAATGACTGTGATATTTTTTCTGTCTATGAAGAAATAACATTAAAAATTTGGTGCACACTGAATAACACGCGTAGCGGGTTATTTAACAGTGTGCATCACATTTTTTATGTTATTTCGAAAATAGACAGAAAAAATATTACAATCATTTCTTATAATTCAATCCTAAATTTCATTTTAAACCGTAGAAAACCATGAAAAAACGTTGATGACGTCACGGTCACATGACTAAATTATGTCTATGGGCTCATAACAAAATAACCTCAGCCAATCAGAAGACGCGTTACATCCAAAATTAAATTATAAATATATAGCAATAACAAAATGTCAATGTTCAATGTACATGTATAAGTAAAAAGTGGTTTTCAACTTGTCTGGGAAGATTTCTGGTTCATTAGATTATTTGTACATCAAGTTTAAATTTAATATTTACAGTAAGTGACCCTTGCATGTGGACATTTCACATGTTTACAGTTTGTACTTAGAAAATCGAAATAGAAAATGTCAAATGAGTTAATCCAAAGTAGAAAATGTCAAAATAGATAATCCAGTGTGCAGAATCTCTAGTTAGATAATTTCATCTGTGCTTTTAAGCGTTCTTGATTTTTAGGTGTAATGTTAATCATTTTCATGCTAAATTAGGACAATTTATGGGGGAAAATGTATTTTACTCCTGAACCAGCCACTGAATGTACCTTTATTTTAATAATTCATCTAGCTAGTAAACAATAAAACTAAAATTAATCAACTTTAGGCAAATAAATATGTTGTAACACGACTAATATTGTAAGTTGAAAGATTCCAAATTCAGTAACCAATAGAATTACTCATCACTATTTTACAAAATTTTCCTTCAATCTTAATGACTAATAATTTCCTTTCTCAGCACAGTAGATTGACATGAAAAAATATCACTAGAAACTTAGGGTGCACATGCCTGTTGTCAATGAAATTAACAATGATGACATAGATAAATAGCAATAAACAAATTATCATTGGTCATCTCGACTCGGTTGCTTTACTCACTGCTGCCTTATCGGCTCAAGTGAGAAAATCAATCTCATTGAGATGATCAACGATAATCTTTATATATTACATCTTTTGAATCTCTGTTTATTTGTTTTAATGATATAAGAGTCGCATTCATTGTGATATGGATCTTTAAATATTATTTATAATTCACAGGGTTATCATTATTTATTTACCGGCACAGAAAATGTATCATCTATCTGGAACTCCGCTGGTGCTGCTGGCAGACTTTTTAATCGTGTTGATAGAAGGTTCATAAAGGTTTGTAGCAGAGGTAAGTTTTCTCCACTTACATTGGACACTTGGAAAATTGGACACATTCTGAAAAACAAAAAAATTCTGTCAAAAGTATATATATACCAACTATTACAGTAACTACAGAAAACAAACAGTTGCTAGCACAAATTACTGTAAATTCAGAATTATTGCAAAAAAATGCAACAGGGTTATAATCCCAAAAATTTGAAGTCGCATTTTAAAATTTTGTGTATGAATTAAACAAGATTTTTCTCAATATTTCAAAAATTCAAGTAAAATTTTAGACTAAAATAACAAAATCGCAATAATAAATGCATGCAATAATTTCTGAATTTTCAGTAGTCAATAGGTTAATCTCACTAATGATAACAGATTTTTTACCTTCACAGTGTCATTCTGAATACATTCAATATAACACACTTAATGTTATCATGATTATGATCAGACAACAAAAAAATCAACACTTAATGTAGAGCACGGTATCTTAGTCGTGGCTTGGGCTCTTTTGTCAGAAAAGTGTTTTGGACTCTTGTCAATAAAAAATATTGTTTTCATTTTTTGAGTTGGCAATCTCCCGATAAAGCTTCTGATTAAATTGCTTATTCATTGTTATTCGTGCATCCACCTATTTGACCAAGGGTCTTGCTGCTGGAAACAATTAGGAGATAACTGCATTGTATTTTAAGCTCCAACGGCATCAATTGGGGATTTGATGGTCGCAAATTAAGTTTACTGGCGACGCGTTAGCGGAGACAGTAAACGGGTTTTTGCGACTTTCAAATCCCCAATTGATGCTGTCGGAGCTTAAAATACAATATTGTTATCTCCATTCTAATGAAACTGACAGAAAACAACGTTAAAACATGTAATTAAAATCTGTCATATGCTGTCTGCGCTTGCGCGTACGTCCAATAGCATCAATTGTCAATTGATGCCATGTAAAAAAGTGACGTTATCCAATCAAAATGAATGTTACAAACGTTGTTGCATTAGAATAATTATTTACTCAATTCAACCCCTGGTTGATGTAGGAAACAAATTAATTTAAATTAACAGCTTGTTTCAGCACCCTATTAATTGTTCAATTGCTTTAATATGTAAATGTCAAATTGTGTACATTATGCAACTTAAATTTAATTAAAAAAATACGTTTACACTAGCTCTTGGTCATTATTTTATTGAAACAACGGTGTGAATTAAATTCATTACTGCTCTTGTCAGTATTGTTCTTACCTTTCAGAAGTGAAATTCATGGCTGAAACGATCACATCGTCCTGGTTCTGGACCATGACAGGAATCTTCCTACAACCGGGAGACTTCAGAATTCTGGTTAATAATTTTAAGGTTTCAGCAAGGACATTTGGAGGACACATGTCAATCTTTGTAACAACAACAAACACAGGAACATTTAATGCCAGAGCTAATCCCAAGTGTTCTTTGGTCATACCTATAACACCAGCATTTGATCCAACCTGAAATACAAAGGATTTTAATATAGTGGTGTTTAACAATATAATATAACAGGAGATAAGTTAATGAAATAATAACCAGACAAAGCAATAGGCACACAAAGAGGGTGGTTTCAGATCTTTTTTCACCTCACCATATACTGTGGAATCATTATTATTCGTGGGATACAAATTTTCTATGATTTTCTGGTTAAAGGTGAACCACAAATTCAAATGTTAAACTTAATAGTACAATTTTTCAATATGACTGCATGCAGACCTTGGTAAAAACCACCAAATCAAATTCCCATATAAAAAAAAGTTTCTTCAATTAACGAAAGATTGGTACCAAGGAAAATAAATTAATCCACAGTTTATGCTCCTGTGTCTGTCAAAAATCTGAAACATACTGTTTCTGATTGTTTATTGCTGAATCTGACTATTTTGTTAACATTATGGATGGCTTTTTTTTTTTTATAGTAGCTGATAAATTTATTCACATCTTTTCTAGACTAAGCAAATTAGAGCTTAACATACTGAAAGTCATTTGTCGTTTGTTGAAGATCTTTATTGACATCCAGATGGATTTTATCTTTTTATTGCTTCCTCAATGAGATAAACCCATATTTTCTTTAGTTCTTATAAGACATGCATCTATCAAGTATTTGACAGAATTAACATACAATAAATGGGGAATGTGTTGATGGGGTCACAGATGATGCCCCCGCTTGCATATAATATAAAGATATAAAGGGGCATAACTCAAGAATTGTATAAGTGAAGCTACCCAAATTTGAACTTGATCGAGTTTTGTAGTAATAAGCATTGGGCCAAAATAAATAAATAGTGTGGTTCCTATTTCACCCTGAAAAAATTAGGTAGGGTAGGTAGGTAAAACATTTTATTTTATGAAAACTTTTTATTTTTTTCTATCGATGACAGCAGAAACCAGGTGCTCCGCAGGGCGCAGCTTTATACGACCGCAGAGGTCGAACCCTGAACAGTTGGGGCAAGTATGGACAAAACATTCAAGCGTGATACAGCTCTGAATTTGGATTGTGATCAAATTTTTGACATTACATGGTTTTTTTTTACACAAAACAAATGTCAAGATTTTACAAATCAATTAAAGATTTCTTCTTCAAACTTTTTAAATCTAAAATTAAATAGTTGATCATGACACAGCATAGGTTTCTAACACAGAACGAATGTGGTCTAATGAACTTAAAAGTTTTTTTTTGCCTTTGAGCAATTCACTATATGCTGTTGAATATTAATCCTCTCAAAAAAATGTTTGAAGAAATTTTCTTTTTATTTATGAAATCTGAAATGAGAAAAATTTAACCCCCCCCCTTTTTTCACATCCCCGTTTCCCTTTTTCCAAAACTGATATCAATTCAAATTTCTAATGGAGTTTGCAACAATAAGTACTCTTTTAAATACATCATAAAATATTAAAATGTAAAATAAAGTGCTTGTTATCACTGAATGGTAAAGATTGGTTGGTAGTAAAAGTGAATATACATTGTTTATTGTATAAAACAATAAAAAAAACTTCATCAGCAACATTTTATATTGGCAAATTTCCAATGAAGTTATTTACATAAAGTTATTGGCAAATAAAAATAGAAAATGACATCATAGTCATGTCTGGCAAATGTCCAACATACATTATCTAAAAACATTTTAGATAAGATAAGGAAAAAAAGCTTCATCAGCAACATTTTATATTGGCAAATTTCCAATGAAGTTATTTACATAAAGTTATTGGCAAATAAAAATAGAAAATGACATCATAGTCATGTCTGGCAAATTTCCAACATATATTATCAACTACTATTCTATACAAAGAAAGATAACTCCAATTGAAAATTAATTGCTATTGCACAATATTGTGCAATTAGATATTTCTTGCTATTGTGCAATACTGTGCAATTGAAAATTTCTTGCTATTGCACAATACTTGATATGGAATCCTGATTTGGACCAACTTGAAAACTGGGCCCATAATCAAAAATCAAAGTACATATTTAGATAAAGCATATCAAATAAGCCCAAGAATTTAATTTTTGTTAAAATCAAACTTAGTTTAATTTTGGACCCTTTGGACCTTAATGTAGACCAATTTGAAAACTGGACCAAAAATTAAGAATCTACATACACAGTTAGATTTGGCATATCAAAGAACCCCAATTATTCAATTTTTGATGAAATCAAACAAAGTTTAATTTTGGACCCCCATTTGGACCAACTTGAAAACTAGGCCAATAATTAAAAATCTAAGTACATTTTTAAATTCAGCATATCAAAGAACCCCAAGGATTCAATTTTTGTTAAAATCAAACTAAGTTTAATTTTGGACCCTTTGGACCTTAATGTATACCAATTTGAAAACGGGACCAAAAATTAAGAATCTACATACATAGTTAGATTCAGCATATCAAAGAACCCAAATTATTCAATTTTTGATAAAATCAAACAAAGTTTAAATCTGGACCCTTTGGGCCCTTTATTCCTAAACTGTTGGGACCAAAACTCCCAAAATCAATACCAACCTTCCTTTTATGGTCATAAACCTTGTGTTTAAATTTCATAGATTTCTATTTACTTATACTAAAGTTATGGTGCGAAAACCAAGAAAAATGCTTATTTGGGTCCCTTTTTGGCCCCTAATTCCTAAAATTTGGGACCTAAACTCCCAAAATCAATACCAACCTTCCTTTTGTGGTCATAAACATTGTGTTTAAATTTCATTGATTTCTATTTACTTAAACTAAAGTTATTGTGCGAAAACCAAGAATAATGCTTATTTGGGCCCTTTTTTGGCCCCTAATTCCTAAACTGTTGGAACCAAAACTCCCAAAATCAATCCCAACCTTTCTTTTGTGGTCATAAACCTTATGTCAAAATTTCATAGATTTCTATTTACTTAAACTAAAGTTATAGTGCGAAAACCAAGAAAATGCTTATTTGGGCCCTTTTTGGCCCCTAATTCCTAAAATGTTGGGACTAAAACTCCCAAAATCAATCCCAACCTTCCTTTTGTGGTCATAAACCTTGTGTTAAAATTTCATAGATTTCTATTCACTTTTACTAAAGTTAGAGTGCGAAAACTAAAAGTATTCGGACGACGACGACGCCGACGCCAACGTGATAGCAATATACGACGAAAATTTTTTCAAATTTTGCGGTCGTATAAAAATCAATCCATACCTTCCTTTTGTGGTCATAAACCTTGTGTTAAAATTTCATTGATTTCTATTTACTTATACTAAAGTTATTATGCGAAAACCAAGAATAATGCTTATTTGGGCCCTTTTTTGGCCCTTATTTCCTAAACTGTTGGAACCAAAACTCCCAAAATCAATCCCAACCTTCCTTTTGTGGTCATAAACCTTTTGTCAAAATTTCATAGATTTCTATTCACTTAAACTAAAGTTATAGTGCGAAAACCAAGAAAATGCTTATTTGGGCCCTTTTTGGCCCCCAATTCCTAAAATGTTGGGACCAAAACTCCCAAAATCAATCCCAACCTTCCTTTTGTGGTCATAAACCTTGTGTTAAAATTTCATTGATTCTATTCACTTTTACTAAAGTTAGAGTGCGAAAACTAAAAGTATTCGGACGACGACGACGCCAACGACGTGATAGCAATATACGACCAAAAAATTAAAATTTTTGCGGTCGTATAAAAAGGTTACAAATGAAATCATTTGCCTGCATGTTTTTTTTTGATATGTAGAATAGCACTTAAATCTTCAGCTTTTTTTAATTTTCTGTGTAAGAAATATGAAAATAAACTAATGCAAATTTTATGCATTTCGTGGGTCGTAATAGAAATGTGTTCTTGCCGATTAATTATCTTAAAGCAAAAATGGCAGCGAAAAATCTGGCATAGTATTATTATGTTTGGCCTCGTTAACCTAACAATGTAAATGAAACACAGGGTATACATGTGGGAACAGATTCCTATCCTTTTTTTTTCAGTAGTGAAACACATTGCAAATTGATGCTAAGCAGCAGTTTATTATGATTTTTCGAGGGGTAATACTCTTGCACCCTCTGTATTTAATATATAGATGTGTTTTGATGTTTGACAGACTTAAATCTTGTCGAGTGGTGTTCTGACAATATTAAAATTCCAGGTTTTGAGAAGAGTGAGAGTGCGAAATATTTGCCTTATTAAATGTATTGAAAAAAAATTGTTGATATTAATAGGACATGCATTTTTCTTCTCTAATATAAACTGTTGTGGGACTAGCCAGAGAAATATTATAGAATGAAAGAAGACATGGTGCCAGGGCAGATTCATTTATAAATGAACATGAATCATACACCATGTCTGCCTACTGGGGAAAGCTTTCTATTTCTCATTACACATTGTCTGCCCATTTGCCGTCATTAACTCAAACTGTCAAATGCTCCAAAGCAAAAAACAGCCGTTTAAGTTGCGTCCTGAGAACAATTGTTTACAACATTCATAAGAGCATTTTTTACTAAAAAAAAGATGGAATTTGATTTTAGAATTAAATTGATCTCATTTTACTTTTAAAATATTTGTCAATTAACCGACAGAATTAGATACAGTCTGTCCATCCTGAAACAATTCTGACTTTTGGTCCAAAGAAGCACAGGTAAAAAACGAGATTTTGTTAATATATGTATATATATTGAATGAATCCATGACAAATCGCCCCACTGGCAAATTGCCCCACTCCTAATCGCCCCACTTTTTCACAAACTCGCCCCACTTTATAAAAAATCGCCCCACTCTTGTTTACTAACTCGCCCCACTTATGAAAAAAGGGTAAAATCCCATTGCAAAAAGATTGAACAACATACCCCATTTATGAAAAGGGTTGAAATCCCTCTGAAATAAGGTTTGCCAACTAGCCCCACTCGGGACAAATAGATAAACCACAATGAATTTATTAGTGTCAACTCGCCCCACTTATGAAAAAAGATGCAATCCCGTTGTATATCTATGTCCCTGCCCCACTTCAATACTTATGAAAACCTTGGTGAGGTGCTATAACATCAAATTGCTGTTAATTGAAATCCTTCAATTGTATGATTTATATGATACAATTAACAGGTTTCTTTTCAATTGTTATACAACTAAGCTTAAAAGTATAAAGTTATTCTCCAATGAATGATACGAAAATGTATTTGCAATTATATTTTAAGAATGTTAAACATCATTCAACTTAACAAATAATGGTTTAATACATTTCTTTTTTTTTGGTATTCTGTGTAAATTAGTTTTCATTTAAGTGGGGCAGAGAGAGACATATATACACATATATGTCTCTGAGTGGGGCTAGTTGGAAGACCTGGAAATTATATATTGAAGTAGATTTTACCTTTTTTTCAATAAGTGGGGAGAGTTGACCGGGGAAAAATTATCGGGATTTAACCCTTTTCACAAGTGAGGCGAGTTGGTAAACCCGTTTGGGGCGATTTTTTTTAATAGTGGGGCGAGTTTGTGAAAAAGTGGGGCGTTTTGCCAGTGGGGCGATTTGTCCTGCTTCCTATTGAATACATTATTTTAAAAATTTCGTCCTGTACCTGTCCTGTGCAAAGAAGTTGAGCAAAATGCGTCAACTTCATATTTTTTTCGTCTATAGGTCCATCATGGTGTTCTTCAAAAAGATTCATCATATCGCAATTATCCGGAATTAATGTCATTATATTTTGCAACCATGTGATGGAATTTCGCATATTTGACAGCTAATACGCTGCACGGTTGTCGAAAAGCCATACTTGTTTATTCAAAATCTTGATTCTTAAAACGCTTTACCTGGTCATATTGGTGGTTGCTTTCAAACATTTTGAAGATCTGCAGTTTTCTAAACGAAAAGTCGGATCCCGACAGATTGAAAAATCCGGATTTTTAATATTTTTATTTTTTTTGGTCAATAAAATGTTTAGGGTCGGCGTCAAAAACGGAGGTAGGGTCGGGAAACCGGAAACACACTATTAATTTATTTTGGCCTTGTGTATAAGCTTTAGGCAAACTAAAGTTAGAAAACGGACAATTTCATCATTTTTTTCCATATGAAAAGGGACACAACTCTAGAACAGTTATAGTGACGCCACAAAAATTCACTCTTGATCTGTGTTTTGTGATAATAAGCATTGTGTATAAGTTTCATACATTTGGTTGACACAAATAAAAGTAAGTGAACAGAACAAACTTTTGGATGTACAGACATAAATACAAATGGCGAAGAGTAAAACTTAATGCCCGCTCCGTCATGTTTGGGGCGTAAATAAAAATAAATAAAAGGCTTCCTACCATTAACATTGCAAAATCAGGCGCATGTCCAGTCATACCAAACACTGTTGTCTTTAAGTACTTTTCGTGGCCTGCTAAATCTATAAATGTTATCACCTACAAAACAAAGCATAACATGAGTTATTCACTCTCATTATTATTATCTTTAATTTTACACCTGAACATGCTGAACAACATACATAAAATAATATGATACAAATGTAGAAACTATTTGTTTTGTGTATTGAAGTATATTTGCTCCTATCCTTTTATGGATTTAAAATATAAATCATACTATAAACCCATAAAAAAAACCAGGCATTATCATAATAAGTGCTAAAATAAATGATCCCTATTTTACACAATTTTCCTTTGGTCTTACTAAAACAGTAGAGGGGTATGAAAAATTATTGCTAGAAACTAAGGGTGCACATGCCATTGTCAATGCAATTAAAAATTTCATCATCGGTAATAAGTGATAACCAGGTGCTCCGCAGGGCGCAGCTTTATACGACCGCAGAGGTCGAACCCTCAACAGTTGGGGCAAGTATGGACAAAACATTCAAGCGTGATACAGCTCTGAATTTGGATTGTGATCAAATTTTTGACATTACATGTTTTTTTTTACACAAAACAAATGTCAAGATTTTACAAATCAATTAAAGATTTCTTCTTCAAACTTTTTAAATCTAAAATTAAATAGTTGACACAGCATAGGTTTCTGACACAGAATGAATGTGGTCTAATGAACTTAAAATATTTTTTTTGCCTTTGAGCAATTCACTATGCTGTTGAATATTAATCCTCTCAAAAAAATGTTTGAAGAAATTTTCTTTTTATTTATGAAATCTGAAATGAGAAAAATTTAAACCCCCCCTTTTTTTTCACATCCCCGTTTCCCTTTTTCCAAAACTGATATCAATTCAAATTTCTAATGGAGTTTGCAACAATAACTACTCTTTTAAATATATCATAAAATATTTAAATGTAAAATAAAGTGCTTGTTATCACTGAATGGTAAAGATTGGTTGGTAGTAAAAGTGAATATACATTGTTTATTGTATAAAACAATAAAAAAAACTTCATCAGCAACATTTTATATTGGCAAATTTCCAATGAAGTTATTTACATAAAGTTATTGGCAAATAAAAATAGAAAATGACATCATAGTCATGTCTGGCAAATGTCCAACATACATTATCTAAAAACATTTTAGATAAGATAAGGAAAAAAAGCTTCATCAGCAACATTTTATATTGGCAAATTTCCAATGAAGTTATTTACATAAAGTTATTGGCAAATAAAAATAGAAAATGACATCAGTCATGTCTGGCAAATTTCCAACATATATTATCAACTTCTATTCTATACAAAGAAAGATAACTCCAATTGAAAATTAATTGCTATTGCACAATATTGTGCAATTAGATATTTCTTGCTATTGTGCAATACTGTTCAATTGAAAATATCTGCTATTGCACAATACTTGATATGGAATCCTGATTTGGACCAACTTGAAAACTGGGCCCATAATCAAAAATCAAAGTACATATTTAGATAAAGCATATCAAATAAGCCCAAGAATTTAATTTTTGTTAAAATCAAACTTAGTTTAATTTTGGACCCTTTGGACCTTAATGTAGACCATTTGAAAACTGGACCAAAAATTAAGAATCTACATACACAGTTAGATTTGGCATATCAAAGAACCCATTTATTCAATTTTTGATGAACAAAGTTTAATTTTGGACCCCCATTTGGACCAACTTGAAAACTAGGCCAATAATTAAAAATCTAAGTACATTTCTAAATTCAGCATATCAAACAACCCCCAGGATTCAATTTTTGTTAAAATCAAACTAAGTTTAATTTTGGACCCTTTGGACCTTAATGTAGACCAATTTGAAAACGGGACCAAAAATTAAGAATCTGCATACACAGTTAGATTCGGCATACCAAAGAACCCCAATTATTCAATTTTTGATGAAATCAAACAAAGTTTAATTTGGACCCTTTGGGCCCTTTATTCCTAAACTGTTGGGACCAAAACTCCCAAAATCAATACCAACCTTCCTTTTATGGTCATAAACCTTGTGTTTAAATTTCATAGATTTCTATTTACTTAAACTAAAGTTATTGTGCGAAAACCAAGAATAATGCTTATTTGGGCCCTTTTTTTGCCCCTAATTCCTAAACCGTTGGAACCAAAACTCCCAAAATCAATCCCAACCTTTCTTTTGTGGTCATAAACCTTGTGTCAAAATTTCATAGATTTCTATTAACTTAAACTAAAGTTATAGTGCGAAAACCAAGAAAATGCTTATTTGGGCCCTTTTTGGCCCCTTATTCCTAAAATGTTGGGACCAAAACTCCCAAAATCAATCCCAACCTTCCTTTTGTGGTCATAAACCTTATGTTAAAATTTCATAGATTTCTATTCACTTTTACTAAAGTTAGAGTGCGAAAACTAAAAGTATTCGGACGACGACGACGCCAACGTGATAGCAATATACGACGAAAAAATTTTCAAATTTTGCGGTCGTATAAAAAGATTATCATTGGTCATCTCAACTCGATAGCTTTTCTCACTTTCGCAGTATTGGCTCAAGCTATAAGTATTGGATATCTTTTATATAGCTGTAATTATTCACTGCTTTATAGAGTATATCAACACTGGTAAAGTTTTAATGAGTTTCATACCTTCGCTGATTCTTCACAGATTCTGACCCAATCTAAGTTCCCATGTTCTGGTTTATTGACCACTTTTCCTGTGGCATCAAACCCTAAGATATCATTCCCTACGCTACTTGTTCTCCCAGATTCCATCTCGTGTTTGTGTCGGAATAATTTCTGTCTTGCATGTCCTCTACCATTATCTAATTCCCCGTGTGTCAATACACCAAGTAAAGTACTTTTTCCTGCATCTACATTTCCAACTACGGCAACCCTAAAAGTTAGAAAAAGAATTATCCAAGTTTTTGTCGTTACAAATCAAGTTGACATTCTTGAAGGGATCAGTTCAGAGTGGTCAACTATACCAAACAAATAGTGTAAACAAATACACAGCAAAAATATTTTGTTTCCAAAATAGTATATGTTCATATAAAATGTTGGCGAAATATTTATCAATACATTTGGCTTGTTAGACAGATTAATGCCCTTTCAAACCTTTGTTAACTGAGAAAACTGAGTTATATAAAAAAAATAATCCAAAATCATATTAATTACAATGTATAATTATATTCTCTACTGTAGTGATCTTTATTTACCTAACTTCCATGAAGTCCAATGGTTCTAACTTTTTTCTCAAAAGATACTCATGAACACACCCATCTACTTCTCGTTTGTCCCTTAACAGAACCATTTCCAAACCTAGAGTTTGAGCGATCATTTTCAATGTAGCTGCACTAGCCTGGAGATCTTCTTCATTTAGACCGGGTGTTTCTCCATCTAAAAATAAAAAAAAACCAAAAATATACTATACTGAACATTCAAGGAAAAATTCAAAACAGAAAGTCCTTAATCAATTGGCAAAATAAAAAGTTAATCAAGCAAATGGAAAACAACTAGACGTTGTGGGCTTTGCTCATTGTTGAAGGCTGTACGGTGACCTATAGTTGTTAATGTCTGTGTCATTTTGGTCTTTTGTGGATAGTTGTCTCATTGGCAATCATACCACATCTTCTTTTTAATATAGACAGATAGTTTGTGATACATTATCATTTATTGTTTGTCATATATCAACCTGTTTGTTTACTTATTTCAATTTTTTCCCATTTGGAAGTATGCACATTTTATATCTCAATATACATGATATATGGTATGCATTTTGATACCTTTTTTGAAGGCCATACAGTGACATTTAATTGCTTAAATCAAAGTCATTTTGGAGTCTGGTAGATAGTTGCATGATTGGAGTTTTTAATATATTTCCTAATTTTTGTATAGATATGTACATAATCGATTTCATCATACATTTAGTCAGACATTTTTTCCCTTCAAATGGTAACTATAATCCTGTCCTTAAAATGCTTAAATAAAAATGAAATGTTTACCTCCAGTTCCTATTTCATAGATTGTCTCCCCTTGTCCTTCTTCTATTCTGTCCTTGATCACATCACAAATATATTCATATTCTTCATGATTAGGACTGATGAAAGATGTCTGAAATCAAATTGTCAAAATTATAAATGTTTACCCTCCTAAGTTTGAGACTTAATAGCTTTAACTATTGCTTTAAATATATGTTTAAACAGAATATACATCTATACATGCCCTAGACATAAAAATAAATAAAGTGTCTGTGTATTACATGTACATCCATGTTTAATTTAGAAAAACAAAACATTAAAAACCTTGTTTGACACTTCCACATATTCATGTGCTTTTCCCAACCCATGAATCTCAGGTTGTCACATACTATACGATAAACTCTTAATGGTGTTTTTTTACAAGAATTGGGTGATGATGGCAAATCTTTCATACTTAAAAGTTAAATTCATACAAAATTTGTCTAAATGATTTAGAGCTTGACATATTGTATGGACTCTCCTCTTTTGTTCAAGATCAAATTTATAGATGTCTTGGGCTGTTTGTCTCTTTTGGTTGCTTTTTCTTTGATCATGTTGATGTATATAACCCACATATCCTTTTGTCACATTCAAATGTCCAATTTTATGAATGTTACCAAATATAGATATAAATGTAAATAAATACCTTTGAAGTGAGTGGTGAGGCATCTACTTCAATGTCATGTCCTGGGGTAAACAAATTCCCCTCAGGGTCTTCAGCTGTGTCCAGTTCTGGGTCTCTAGGACTGATTGCTGGCGACGGCATGTCAACTGCCGCTGCCATTTTTTAAATATTTTTTTTCTTTTTCTTTTGTTATAAAAATCTTGCAGACAGTTGTTTTATAGCGATGGTATATTTCAAAATTTGCACACTTTTGATTTTATAACTGATTTGTTTAATGTCTTTTGGGTAAGACAAGTTGTTACCTGAAATTAAAAAAAATCTTAATGAACAATGTATTCATTGAATTAGACAAGTCTTACATGTTTGATTTTGTTATTTATCATGTTTATGTCTATATATAGTCTGCCAATAAATTCCACTTGTGATCATCTCTGAGACAAGGATTATGCAATTGAACATGCAAACCTAGGGACATGATCACAACTACATTTGTACTTCAGAATCAAAGGGAAAAGTTACTTCCCTTTTTTCTCTTTTTTAAATTGATGAGAAGTTGTCAGACTTGACAGAGAAGTGATTGTGTGTTTGCAGCATTTTAATGAACCATGTCAACACAATGTATCTCATATTAGGCCAAATAAAAATATATGTGTGGTTCCAGTTACATCCTTTTAAAAAATAGGGTCGGTAGGTCAGCAATTTTTTTTCTTAATTTTTATTTTTGATTGCCAAATCCGTAAAAAAATTGTTTGTTCTGAATTTGAATTCAGTATTACATGTATATACATGGTTATATGAAACAATGTATGACCAAACCAGAAGGTCGCCAATTTACAAGTAATTGGATGCAAAATGAACAGTTGTGTTACTTTTTTAGTTAATTTTGTTTCATTCTGTTATGAATTTGCTGCATTTTAACCATAACAATATCAAAATTTTCGTTTGAAAATCTATTTTTTAGAAATGAAAAAAAGTTTTAAGGTCAGGTGGTTCAAACTAGGAACAGTCAGGTGACTGGATCTACATGTACACATATATTTCTATTTGGTCTAAGCAAGAATTGACACTGCATGTACATTGTACATGTAAAAATGTATCTAGGAGCACCTTTGAATATGAGAATTTTGCTTCAAGAAAGATAACTCAATTATTATTTTTACATCATGTCCATAGACTAAGAGAATTACTCAAGATCTGTCTGTGATCTTTCTTCAACCTTTAAGACATGTAGTTTATGATATCTTTTGAATTACAGTCTGAGAGCAAACTTACCATTACCTCAAGTCCATATATAGTAGCTACATTGTATTTCAATAAGGAATTCCACTGGCAGTCTCCACTTTTGCATCATG
Organism: Mytilus galloprovincialis; assembly: GCF_965363235.1. Classification (NCBI taxonomy): domain Eukaryota; kingdom Metazoa; phylum Mollusca; class Bivalvia; order Mytilida; family Mytilidae; genus Mytilus; species Mytilus galloprovincialis. The sequence continues at coordinate 1,131,363 of NC_134846.1, read as the reverse complement.
CAAAAATATGAAAATTGTGGTGATCAAAATTCATAAAATCATTAATGGCAAAAAAATTTGGAGATAAAAATATAAAAGTTCGATTTAGTCCATATTGCTTACTGTACTTCAGGTTTCCTTTTTCTTGGACTTATCCCTAATCACTCATTGATTCAGGATTTACATCATGTACATTGATTTGTTACGATATTGATAGAAAATCAATAATCAGCTGATTGCATTTTATAGCTATTGGCAACAATGGACTAATGAATAAAAAATGTTGTTTGTATTGTTACATGAACATGTCAGATGAAATGGTGTGTTAAATAGCGACACATGTCACCTTAAGGATTTATTTACAACTTTGATTCAAATTGTTGTATTATTGAGTGTACATGTACTTCACCATGGTTTAAGCAACATCTTGAGACATAGTACTACGTCTCCTCATTTTCTTATGACAATGGTCTGGAAGTAAACGTTTGTTTTATTATTGATTTTTCATTTATTAAAAATGTTTGGATAATTATAAGACAACAGTATGGCAAAATGATTTTTTGTTTTTTTAGTTGGAAAGAATTTAAATAAAAAATATGATTATTTCAGTGGGGAAAACAAAAATGAAAGTGGCAAAAGTCATGAAAATGTATCAATGTTTTGGCAAAAGAGGTGGCGAAAAGGAAAATTGACCCCTGATTTCAATTTTACATTTTGTAAACAATAGAGGCTCCCAAAGATGTCTTATGGTACATGCAACTACATGAAGATTGGAAACATGCAAATGTCTGTCCTGTTTTTAAAAAAGGTGATAAACACAACGCAATAAATTATAGACCCATATCTCTCACATGCATACTTTGTAAGATCATGGAACACATAATAGCCAGTAGTATGATGGACCATCTAGAAAATAACAATATTTTGTACGACCTTCAACACGGATTTCGAGCAAATAGATCATGCGAAACCCAACTAGTATCATTCATCCAAGAACTAGCAAAAAATAACAACAGTAACATCCAAACCGACATAATTGTGATGGACTTTGCCAAAGCCTTTGACAAAGTTCCTCACAAAAGACTTCTTTACAAACTGAAACATTATGGCATTGATGACAACACCTTAAAATGGATAGAAGATTTTCTCACATCTCGGACACAAACAGTGATTATTGATGGTGTTCAGTCAGACAAAATAAACGTAACATCTGGTGTTCCCCAAGGAACAGTTTTGGGTCCGATCCTTTTCCTTGTATACATAAATGACTTTAACGAATACATCAAACACAGTACCCTCAGATTATTTGCAGATGATAGCATAATTTATAAAACAATACAAAACAAAGAAGACACACAAAAACTGCAAGAAGATCTCACATCAGCTGCAAAATGGGAAAAGGACTGGCTCATGTCATTCCATCCAGACAAGTGCTCAGTCCTTCAGATAACAACTAAGAAAAATCCATTAAATTTTGACTATACTCTCCACCAACATGTACTTCAAAAAGAAACATCCACAAAATATCTGGGAATTACTATACAAACTGATCTAAAATGGAACAAACATGTAAACAATATCACAGCTGCAGCCACACAAAAGCTGAACTTTATTAAAAGGAATCTAAAAGTCAACTCAAAAACAGTCAAAGAAAAAGCATACATTGCACTTGTAAGACCAAAGCTAGAATACAGCAGCTGCGTCTGGGACCCGCACACCAAATCTCAAACACACCAACTTGAGATGGTCCAGCGCAGAGCAGCAAGGTACACCTGCAACAGATACCATAACACCAGCTCAGTCACTGAAATGCTACAAACTCTAAATTGGGCAACACTTGAGAAAAGGCGAATTAGAACCCGCATCATTTTCCTCTACAAAATTATACATCATCTTGTAGCCATATATCCGACAGACCTACTTACACAATCTGATACAAGAACACGTCAACATTCACATATTTACTCCTTCAGGCCCATACAAACCACTAAAACCACTAAAGATTCATACAAGTACTCTGTTGATGGAGTGCTGAATTATAAAGAAGAAGAAGAAGATGATACATGTACATATGTATGCAATTATTACTATATTTTTAGATCAATGTGAATGTATACTGAAAAAAGAAAATGAAAGTAAAAATTAAGCTGTAAATCATGCTGTTTGCAGGTATATATTTTAAGCCAAATCAATAAAGGCTGATTGATGACCAAGAAAAGTATGTTTAATCATTGAATAGAGTGACTAAAGCCCTCAAATAGTTTACTAGCAATTAAGATTTACATGTGTACATGTAGATCCAATCCTGATGTATTTTTATTCTTCATAGAAATACTCACATTTCTCAGGTAACCATTTGAAATTTCCTAATAAAAGCTATTAGGATATCCCTAAAATATTACATTTTCTATTATTCCATTTTAGTTTTAAGAATCGTTTATCAGGTTATTGGTGTTGTACACTTTTTCCCAGCTGGCAACATGTGCGTTCGCATATGGGAATCGACACGTATTTCACCAATCTACTAACTATATTTAAAGTTTTCCAATGAAAAATTATTTTATAGGACTTAATTGCCGACGCTGATGCAATACACCGGCAATATGAACTTTGCATTATGGATTATACCTTATAAAGAAAACATTGCGTTGCGCCACCATGTCATCTTTCTTTTCTTCGTATAAGCTTCCTATTATAAGGAACACCCCTTAACGGGTAATATTAAAATATTAAAAAAAGGGGGAAGAAACAGGGATAAAATATATTACATCAAGGTAAAATCCAGTGGTGGTGCGCTATACATAGACAGTGAATTGTAGAAAAAGAAAACCGAATCATAGCATATAAAAATATAAAATTATGTACATAAAAATAATAAACCGATCTACAGAAGTCATATAACTCAGATAATTAGTCAATCATATTACCAGAAAATAGCTTTCTTAAGAGCTTTATAACAATAAATATTTGCTACAAAACATAGTGATCTATATGTATAGTAACATTAATGACAATTTACAAAAGTTTAACTACTGTTTCACTTTTTCATTGTCTATGTTTCAGCATCCATATCTTAATTATAACTGTCAGCCGTCTAACTTTTTCAGTAGAGATATTCTTCTGTAATGAAGCTTGAAACAAAAGTGTCTGGTAAACGTTTCTAGCTTAAGAATTAACTCTTCTTTGAATCCAAGTTGTTTCATATATTTTGTACAGTCCAATACAAGTTGCGTAACTGCTAGTTTATTGTTAAATAGCAGTTCCCATGTTCCAGGAGGAGAGTTTTCAGTCACAAGTTGTTTAATGGGTGTGAAGTATTCTTTTCTCTCTTTGCATAGAACAGGACACTGTGTAAGAACATGCAAGATATCCTCTATTTCCCTGTGGCATAGCAGGCATGTGGGGTCAATCGTGTATTGGCTGAACTTGTGTTTGTCGGCTTGCACCATGTAAGTCCCTGTCAGCATCCTTACTTTAGTCGAGGCTTTTCGAATCTCTATCAGATTCTGCTCTACTGAGTCCCATACAGGATGAGTTGAGTTTGCGTTGCCAAAGTTGAGGTTTAAGAACTTTAAAGAAGACATTTGGTGAGCTTCCTCTTTGAGTCTGAGGGTCCAGAAGGATGAGATTTCTGTTTTTACTAATTTCTTCCAGGATAGTTTTGATGGAATTGGAATGTTTTTGTCAAAGATATCCGGTAGATTATATTTTGCTAGTAATAAGGCAGATTGGAAGAAGAAGCTATTGTTGTTGTCAAAGTTCACTGCAATTTGTCTGTTGATGATTTCTTTTATTTTATTGTTGGAGCAGGTTGTAAGGGAATGTAAAAATGTCAATTTTCTCTTGTGAATTTCTGCTTCTACAGGGAGAACTCCGAGAAGTAAGTATACCGCAGGTTTTGCTGTTCTTGTGGCAAGAGCTTGTATTACACGCAGTGTCCCAATATGGAACCTCTCCAGGATCTGAATCTGAGTTTTTGTTAAAGAAAGGATTTCAAGACCATATAGAAGTCTTGGTAGCACATATGTCCTATATATTGTGTAGGAGATTTTAGGGCTTAATCCATTTGTACCATGCAGTCCTGAATTCATAAGGGCATATTTTGTTCTTCGAGCAGATTTTACACGGTCTTCTATATTTACTTCATTTTCTTTTTTGCTTGATCTTTTTAGGCCTAAATGAGTAGTTTCATTGGAGAGTTCAATTACATTATCTGATAAGTTCCAGGTGTTTGTTCTGATATTCTTTGCAGATCCGTAGCAGATGACTTTAGATTTTGTTGGGTGGATATTGTAATGGTGTTGATTTGCATATCTTCCAATGGTGTTTAGCATTATTTGTAGTTCTGCTGGATCAGAGCTTATCAGAGCGATGTCGTCAGCACAGGTTGGCGTTCCACAGTATATATCTCCCAGACTGAATCCTGTTGCGTTTTTCTCTAATTCTACAAGGAGATCCTCTACAAATATTTTATACAGATGAGTTGACAATATTCCACCCTGCCTGACTCCTTGGAGTATATTAAAACTGTCACTAAGTTCTCCTTGCCATTTGACTTTGGAAGTAAGGCCAGAGTATAGATCTTTGATGACAAACCATAGATCTGGGTGTATCTTCCTATCTAGCGTTTTGTCATGGAGTATCAGATGCTGGACTACATCAAAGGCAGATTGGACATCAACAGTAGCCAGATAGAGAGTGTTGTTTTTCCGTTCACATTTGCATTCTGATATAATAAGACTAGCTATTAGAGGACATAGCCCTTCTGTAAATCCAAATTGTAGATCAGTGTTAGGAGTAATACTGAGTTTGCCAAGGATACAGAGTTCATGGAGTTTAGATATTACCGGGGTTACAGTGATTCCTCTATAGCTGGAGACTAGGCATTGATTTTTTTCCTTTTTAAGTACTGGAGTTAGAATTCCGGACTTGAATTCGATTGGGACAGTTCTGTTAATGAGTATGTTGTTAAATATCTTTGTAAGCGTCGGTGTGACTGTTTCTTTAGCAAGTTTTAGATGTTCTGCACATAGTCCGTACTCATCAGGTGATTTGCCACTGTTTAGATTGTCTATAGCTTTGGAGACGTCATCTTCTTTGTATGGTTCTATTGTTGTTTGTTGGTTGTATAGAACTTCTTCCACGGGATGCTGCCTTATTTGGCATAGTTCCAGATATGAGTTATCAAATTTTGATTCTTTTGGGATACTAAGATCTTCATAGTATTTTGCGAATGCCTTTCTCTGTATAGCAGGATTAAATTCTAATTCACCCTCTATATCTATACCAGTTGAATTTGTTCTAGGTTTAGATCTATTCCTGTTTATTAATTTGTAGAATAAGTCTGTGGATGGATTATCCATAATTTGCTGATATAACTTCAATCTATCTTCAGCATGTTCCTTTCTTTGTTGACTGCGGAGATTTTTCTTTTCTGCTTTTAGTTGTTTCCTGAATGGATGGTCTGCTTGTTTGCCTTCGGATTTCCATTTTGAGTATAGTTGCTTGCAATTTTTTAGATGTCTTTTTACTCTAGTTGAGGCCTTCCATTTTGGACCTTTCAGTTTGATGGGTTTGGTTGGTACTGCTTTATTTGAGGCTGTAAGTAAGGCTTTTGTGAAATTTTGGATACTGTTGGATTGATTTTGCGTCAGTTGCAGCTTTGAGACTTCAGTCTGAACAGATTCTATATATTGAGGGAGATCGGTCTGGTCCCATTGAAGTTTATGAACTGTTTGGATTTCTTTATTGGCTTTGGTTACACCAGTTGGTATGGTCATGTTAGTTACTACTGATACTGGCACATGAGCAGAAACATTTGAGGGTGAATTATTCCATATTGTATACTTTTTAAACAGGTTTTCTTTAGATGAGAAGATATAATCTATTTGGGAACTAGATTGTCCTGAATGGTGGAAGAACGTTTGTCTGTCAGATTTATCTTTATCAGCAGTAAGGTTAAGTTCTAAAATGAATTCCTTTAATAATTGATCATGCTTATTATTTCTGGTTTGTAGAATTGTCCCGTTCAGATCCCCGCAAAGTATAATAGCGTGAGTATTCAGATATTTTGTTGCTATGTTGTGAATGAGGTCGAGACATTCTCCATATTCGTAGGACGAGTCTTTGTCCATAGTTGGCATATAGACGTTTATCAGACAAACGTCAACGTCTGATGAAATCAGAATAGCTATCACCCTCTCATTTCCATCAGGAAGCTTTTGAATTTGACTGTTCCATTGTTTTGGCCATAAGATAGATACTCCTGCACGACCTCTAGGAAGTTTGAAGCCTGATAAAGGTTCGTTTGTGTCATGGCATCTAGTATGATTATCGTGGTCAGGGAGAAAATCATCATCAAAATCAAAATACGATATTCCACAACCGGAAGTACATCGACGGATATGTATTTTTTCCGGAAACAAATATGCGACTAAAAGTTTTGATTACTGAGGAACACTAGTTGAATGATCGTGAAAAAATAATGTGTAAATTGCAAGCAACAAAAAGACGCTTATAATTAGTTTATGTAACTTACTTACAAATGGAAAGGTAGTACATACACAGATACTGACTTGTCCCTAATTTGTTTGTACCTTGCGGTATAATTCATATTTAAGTTTAGAGAAATTTTTCATTTAAGAGTAAAGTCCCTGTGGGTATACAAGTATTTTGTGAAATTTGGTTCGAGGTGATTAATTTCATAGTACAGACATTTCCATTGAATATCCAATTAAGCGCATATGCAATCACAGCTCGAGTAGTAATCCTATAATTGGTCTATTGCTGACTACTTGTTTTATAGGTGTTTCTTAAAAGGAGGTAATAAAATAAGCCTTATGTTATGTAGATTTTCTCATTAGTATCATGGTTGTCATATTTATTCAATTTTTGACAGTGATTTACCATATTTTAGTTGATAAATGTAGTTGAAATAATAAGGTAGCGAACTTGACTGCGATTTTGAAGTCACTGTTTATCCGAACCTACAATTACCTCGAATAAACTGGAATCCGCTTGCATTACGCTACATTCAATTGAACAATATTGATGTGTAGTAGTCAGCCGAGAACCAGCTTAAAGTCTCAGGTTGATATAAACAAAAAATCCGCGGAACCCAGTGTCTCACCTACCTTTGCTGTCAATCGCAGGCTCAACAAAAATGTGGAAAAATTCTCTCGATACTATCTTGTTGTTGTAAGAAGCTTCTGTCCAAGTTTAAGGAAAATACAGCCGGGATGGTTTATGAATCTAATAAATGTCTCAAAAACTTTAACTGCAGACTGAGTATATTATGTTAACTGGAAGAAAAACTAAGTCCATTTATAGATAAAATACGGATATACAGGTACAACATTTTACCAAAATTTCCTTCTAGATACTAGCTTTTGATCACAAACAAGTCCCAAGTTAGGAGGCTGTAATTCAGTGGTTGTCGTTTGTTTATGTGTTACATATTTGTTTTTCGTTCATTTTTTTTTTATATAAATAAGGCCGTTAGTTTTCTCGTTTGAATTGTTTTACATTGTCTTATCGGGACCTTTTATAGCTGACTATGCGGTATGGGCTTTGCTCATTGTTGAAGGCCGTACGGTGACCTATAGTTGTTAATGTCTGTGTCATTTTGGTCTCTTGTGGACAGTTGTCTCATTGGCAATCATACCACATCTTTTTTTTTATATATTCTGTACAAGTTTGGTACAAATCCAGGATGGTGTAGAATGTTATTAAAATATTTAAAACTTTAACCTCAGCGTGGATGTATTGTTTCCTGACAGAAAAACTAAGTCCATTTATAAATTATTTACGGAAAAAATGGATTTTTCTTCACACAAAATTTACTTCTAGTTACTATCTTATAATCATAAACAAACTTCTTTCCAAGTTTGGTACAAATCCAGGATAATTTACGAAAGTTATTGAAATTTTATAAACTTTAACCGAAGAGTGAATGTAATGTTTCCCGGCAGAAAAAAAACTAAGATCCTTTATAAGTAAAATACGGAAAAAATGGAATTTTTATTTTTACAAAATTTCCAACTGGATACCATTTTATAATCATTAACAAGTTTCTGTCCAAGTTTGGTAGAAATCCAGGATAGTTTAAGAAAGTTATTAAAATTTCAAAAACTTTAACCACAGAGTGAATATTTGTGGACGCCGCCGCCGCCCTCGACGACGACACCGACGGAATGTAGGATCCATATGTGATATGTAATATTATAGTATTAATGAATGGGTGTTTTTATAATGGCCCTGTTATTTGTCCAAGGTCTGTTATAATGGTCGAGGGAGTCTGTAATGGCCTGAGGCAACGCCGAGGGCCATTACAGACATCCGAGGCCATTATTACTGACCGAGGACATATAACAGAGCCATTTTAAAAACACCCATTTCTTAATACATTTATTAACCAACTGAATAAAAGTGTATGTGTTAATATATCAAATATCCAAGATATTAAGTTGACAGAAGTTATGTGTTGAAAAACAGGAGGAACAGTGATCCCTATATATGGTTCTTTAATGTTGGTTGCTGGTTACTAAATTAAATAAAATACAAAAAAGTATTATACTCTTTCAGTACAACTTAATTTTATTAACTTTATTAAAAACCCTAACTGTGCTTTATACAGACAAACTGGGCATTAATACAGGGTCATTACAAAAAAAAAAAAACAGGGCCATTACAGAAAAAAAAACAGGGCCATTACAGAAAAGCAGGGCCATTACAGAAAAAACAGGGCCATTACAGAAAAAACAGGGCCATTACAGAAAATATGTTATTTTTAATAACCAGTCATTTTTGGCAATAATGTACTTAGTTGGTTAATAAATTAAAATAAAGACCGCTCGGATGAAAAAATAGTAGCTGCTGATATAGTTAAGTACTATATTACTGAGATAAAGAGATGTTTACTTCTTTACATGTTGAGAAGACACAATAATTTAACAAAACTGACATAGTCCAATTGAATTATTTCAGGTTTTTCATGTCGGGGTCTTTTAAAGGCGAATATAAACCATAGGGATTTTTTAATTGTTGAAGGTAATATAATTGCTTACACTACTTCTTTTGAACTTTGGTGGCTAGTTGTGTCATTGGAAATCATAAAACATCAGATTCTCCTTATTAGAAACATATATAATAGATACTATATAAGTAGTGTGGGTGTTCTACATGTTTGAAAACATTTTTCTTTTAAATTCACAGTAAAAGTAAACATATGTAAACTATAGTTTACAATCTGTATACTACTTTATCTTACATTTTTACCTTTAATCACCTCGCCTATCCTCTTCATGCCGGTCGGCATTTAAGGCCCTGATACATTTTCTTTTCATTTTACACGGACTCCGTGTTGAAGGCCGTACTTTGACCTATAATGGTTTACTTTTATAAATTGTTATTTGGATGGAGAGTTGTCTCATTGGCACTCACACCACATCTTCCTATATCTATTTAGCTGCTGTTCTTGCTGTAGCCCACCAGCTATTCCATCCTAGTGATGTTCTTTCAGTCTCTACAGTCCGTCTCCAGGTGGTTTTGGGACGTCCAACTTTTCTTTTTCTCTCTGGTTGCCATGTCAGTTCAACTGAGCATATATACTGTTGGTATCCATTCTTAGTACATGGCCAATCCATCTCAAACGCCGTTCTATTATATCATCAATTAGCTTCTTTGTTCCATGCAGCTTTTATATGGAGGTTTTCGTTTGATATAGTATCGGGCCATCTTATTTTTAGTATCTGCCTTAGACATCTGTTTTGGAAGGTGCTCAATTTCTTCTTGTCTTGTTCATTTGTTTTCCAGGTTTCACATCCATACAGTAGGACTGACATGACTTAACTGTTAAATAACCTGACCTTTGTTTTAAATGACAGGACCGATGATCTCCATATTTTTCTTAGCCTGCTAAATTGGCCTTTAGCTTTCTTCAACCTGTTGTGTATGTCATTATCACATCCACCGTTTGTTGTTACTATTCCTCATAGGTAAGTGAAGGTATCAACATCCTCTAGGTTTTTCTCATTTAACTTCACTGGGTTGTTATTTGTGGTGTTCATCCGCATTACTTTTGTTTTAGAGGTGTTAATCTTTAGTCCTATTTTGCTGGCATTTTCTTGAAGTTTATCTGTTTTCAGTTGTATGTGTTGGAATTTGGAAAACAGTAGTGCTAGATCGTCAGCAAAATCAAGGTCTTCTAGTTTGGTGGTAAATTTCCATCTAATTCCTGTTTGATGATCTTTTATCGTTTGTTTCATGACATAGTCAATTGCAAATAGAAATAAGAAACCAAACATCATGCATCCTGTTTTTACTCCCGTTTTTACTTTAAACCATTCCGATTGTATTCCTTCGTCTATGAATGCACACTCAAATGAATAGTAAAAGAGTAAGTTTAATGAGTTTGTCTGGGATGTGATAAGCTTTTAAGATGGACCATATGCTTTCCCTGTGGATGGAATCAAACCCCTTTTCAAAGTCTAAAAAGTTGATGTACAAAAGAGCATTCCATTTAGAACATTATTCTATGATGTATCTTAATGTGAAAAGTTGTTCAGCAGTGCTTTTACCCCTTCTGAAGCCAGATTGCTTTTGTCTTAGCTTTTCATCCATTCCTTCTTGTATTCTTTGGATGATGATGTTTGTGACTACCTTACTTGGCACGGAAAGTAGGTTATGCCTCTGTAGTTATCGCAGCATGTTCGATCTCCTTTCTTTACTATTTTAACTATAAGACCTTTATTCCACTCCTTTTGTATTTCATCTCCAATCCATATTATATTATAAAGCTTTTGTAAATACTTGGTGGTTGTTATCTGCTTTTAGTTTAGTATCTCATCTGTTATGTCATCTATGCCACCTGACTTTCCATTTTTTAATCTTTTCTAGGGTTTTGTTACTTCCTCTTTCCTGATTTGACCTGTATCTATCTCTATTTCCTCGATTTCAAAGTTTAAATTGATGTCAAATGGTATTTCAGGTTCTGGTCTGTGCAAGACTTCTTGAAAGTGTTCCATCTTTTAAGTTTTTTGTCATGGTTAGATAATGGATTTCAAGACTTATCTTTGATGACTTGAGGTGGTTTCTGATTTCATTGCAAATTGTTCTTGTAACTTCATACACTGTTTTCATCATACCATTGCTTGCTGCTTTTTCTGCTTCTTCTATTAAGTTGTCTGTCCATTGCCTTTTGTCATTTCTCATACTTTTCTTCACCTCCTTGTCTTTGTCACTTTACTTTGCATTTATGCTGTTCTTATGTCGTTCTGATCTACTGTTGTTAGTTTTTTCCTTTAGTTGTTTTTTTTCTCTCATCTACAAGTTTCAACGACTCATTGGAGATTCAGGGCTTTTGCCCACGCTCTTTGAAACCTAGGGTGTTAGTTGCTAGTTCTTACATTCCAAATGCCTAGAAGTATTTTTTTTCTTTTGGTGTACACAATGGTGTCATCTTGTGGACTTCCCGTGGGCTTTCATCCACTAGTGCCATGTCCCTTAAACTTTGTTGTACAGCAGAGGTGTTATTCTCATGCTGATTTCTAAATGTATCTTTGGTTTCCGTAATAGTATCATAATGACTGACGAAAATTGCACCTTCACAATCAAACCATATACATATTGCCGTTCAACTATCGTCCATATATTCATACTTAATTCTACTTTATAAAGTTGATAATCATATGTAACATATTATTTGGGTTTGCCCCTTTAGTCATGGTCTATATTGACTTTGAAACGTTTGCATAGTTTACGTGTTAAATTTTGTGATTACTCAGGTCACTTAACCATTCAACGATTCTTTTTATGCAGTTGTACATATGTGGACATTATATTTGGTCTCGTCCTCTCAGTCAATATAAAAAAGAAGATGTGGTATGATTGGCAATGAGACAACTCTCAACAAGAAACCAGATGACACAAAAATTACCAACTATAGGTCACCGTACGGCCTCCAACAATGAGCAAAGTCCGTACCGCATAGCCAGCTTTAAAAAGCAAGTTCTTTTGACGACTATGATAAGGGAAATCACTTATGTTAAGTCAATTGTATGTGACATGCAGTTGTATTAGCTTAGGCTTATACATAGAAATAACTTTGCCTTTCATCTTAAGTAATGTTAAAGTATTGCTATTCTAATTTCAACAGTTATATTTGCTAACTAAACTTCTTAAAGGTGAGACATATCACTGTGTGAACAATTTTATTATGTTTGAATACACCAAGAGTTCTGTGTGCTTAAGATGATACATTTTTGCGTCCACAGTCCCTTACTTGTCTTGCGGATTTTTGTCACACTAATTATAAAACCATATAGTGAAATTTTCACTTTGTTAATAATAAATAAAAGATGCGGAATGATTAGAAATTAGATTCGTTTTATCTTTCCTCTGAAATTATAAACAAAACAAAAACTAAAAAAAATGACCAATTCTATAAGTCTAATCGTTACACGAAGAGTGTGATTTGAAAAGGACTTTTATTACAGTAATGTCATTTTAACCATGATATATTTGACATAAAATGGCCATTTTAATCATATTTTTAAGCAAAACTAAAATTGAACAAAAGGCATAAGGCAGCAACCATGGGGGGCTATGGATTTTTTTCGGACAAACTTTTTTCGCTGAGGGTAAAACAAATATTTTTTTTTCTCGGGGTCAAAAACAAATTATTTTTTCTCTCCAAAAACTGGAAACAAAAAAAAATTCATAGTCCCCCTCCCCCGTTCGAAAATCAAATGGTTGCTGCCTAACCTAAAACAAAATTTGTTATACACACATTATCATCGTTGTATAAGACAAATATAGAAAACAAATTTTATGACAAAGGCTAGCTCCTACGTGTGTATCTAAATACTAATGAAAACCTTAAACCAGCAACATGTATAACGTTATAAGCAACTAAGCAATATGTCAAGCAAAGTTGAAAAAATAAAATAATTTAGGATTGTCTTTCTTAGAACGGATAATTCGCAGCAATACATAACAAAAAGGATGACCATAAGCAATGAAAAATTCTGCCCATGTCATCATACCCTTTTTGGCGGTAGTATTTATTTCTAACATTATTTGGCAATAAACTTTTATTTAGAGATTTAAAAATAAGAAGATGTGATATGATTGCAAGTGAAACAGTTATCCTCCATCTATACTTAATATGACGTGAATGTAAGAAATTATCGGTCACTTTTTGGCCCTCAACAACGAGAAAAAAAATTAAACCGTCTTTAATAAGCTATACAAAGTCAGACATGAAAAATGTAAAACATTTATAAGGAGAAAACTTCCTGCAGATATATAAAACAAATCAATTTACGAAAAACGTATACGACAGTTTGTTGGTTGAACAACAAGCAGTGATTGCAGGACACAGAACATTAAAAGTTTCGCATAATTATTGATTGCCTTATCTGCTGACAAACATAGGTTTACAAGGTAAGCTAAATTTTGGTGTCCTTATGTTTATAGTCATTTAATTCAATTCTAATATTGAAAATATCAATTCTTTACATTTTAGTTTAAAATATTACTGAATTGAAATGAATGACAAATATGATAAATATAATTGATAAGAATATAAAACCGACAATGTCCAATTATATATCCGTGTGCAATAAAGAGACAGTAATGCCAGATCGTATTTGTTTTGTATTACTTTTCCATTATTTTGCCCTGTTCCCAGTACTTTAGTGCTACCTTAGTTCAAGGGATAAATTGCTATGGTAACGTGCCAGTTTATGAATTGAAAAATTGTAAGATCATAAGTTATAAAGTATAAACACTACAAGGGTAAACTCCGGTGAAGAATCTGTTCAACTGGGGCCAACGGCATGTTGCTTATAACAAATAAGATATGAGGATATTTCGTATTCGGTATAAGCTAATATACGAACAATAGAGAACCTTGATCGGTTAACGGTAATTAATTGAAAAATAATTGTTTTGATCTATGACATACACTTTGATATGGCCATACTTATGAATTAACTGTCTACAATACATTAAATTCAAAATCAAATATATTATAATGATTTTTCTAACATGAGAATATATTACGTACCATAGACGCATTTGACAAATCTTTTCGGATATTCGGATCTTCAATGCTCTTTAACTACGTATTTTATTTGGCCATTTTGACTTTTTAATTCAAGTGTCACTGATGAGTCTATTGTGCTATTGTAAAACATTTTTGTATGCTTGTCTTTCATTTGTACTGATATGTGCATTGTCTGTATGCCTTTTTGTTTCTTTGATACATGTATGACGTGGCTCTGTACTTATACATCCCGTCATTGTGTTAGTGTACTATCATGGTAATATTCTTGTCTTTAATTTTTGTTAATATGCTTGGCCTATATGCCATTTTGTGCTTCTTTGTTACATATTTGGTTGCATTTATAGTGATTAAGATTATAAGACAATGTTGACTGCTGTACCCCTGACATTTTTACCTACTATGTCTCTTTGTTTTGCTCACACATCGTTGTCAATATAACCGAAATTGATGCGACTGTCATACAAGTGAGAGGTTTGGCTAGCTTTAAAACCAGGTTTAATCCACCATTTTCTACATAAGAAAATGCATGTACCAACTCAGAAATATGACAGTTGTTTTTCATTCATTTGATGTGTTTGAGCTTTCGATTTTGCCATTTGATTAGCGATTTCAGTATTTTTGTTTTGGCGTTCAAGTTTAAGCCTGGTACATTGAGCTTTGATGAGTATTTATACATAGTAACTGTAAACCAACTCAAGTTTTATATACGAATGGATATCTTAAATTTACCGTTCAGATCCATTGATTCTTAAAGTTCATATAGCATCCTTTGTCCTGATGGAAAACACTAACCAGAAAATAAAGTATAAAAGAGGCAAAAGTTAGATCACACCAAAGGGACATTCAAACTCGAAAGTTGAAAATAGACTGACAACACAATGGCTAAAATAAAGAAGACCAGCAGACATACAATAGTACACACAACACAACAAAGAAATAGACGGGTGAGTCTGTATTTGCAGCTATATAAAAACAGGAATTTCCCAATCAGATCTTTAGTTATAAGGTTTAGATCTCATCCAGTTTCTGATGCCGATTTCTAAGTGTAGAGCAAGTCAGATATGAAGTACAATCTGCTTTATTTAAATATCCTTTATAACCAAGAGACAGGTTTTCGCGGTCTCAGATTTTTTTTAATTTCTGCTCCCGATGTTGTTATTTGTGCTGAGTGTATATGAGCCATGATGATGTATGCATTATCAGGATATCAGAAAATGCTTATCTTGTCAACGAACCCGGTCTTGCTCCTTTTGGAGTGATGCTATTTCCTCACCTTTTCTACCTGGATCTATCTAAATTGTTTAAATAATTATATTGCTGTAATCAACAATCTCCAAAGTCTGACTTATTCAGTGATAAAGGTACGTGGAGACACACTGTACAGCTTTCATCTCATTTAAAACCAACGTTGTTTGCATTTTACCTAAAACAAGTATAGAAATAATTCAACAAGAAAAGGAACACAGCGAAGTTTTAATTCGAACTTTCAGTGTCTTTCCAAGGACAAAGTCAACGTTTTGTCTGTAAGGACATTTATAGAAATCAAGAAGTTCGTATTTTTATATTTGTTTGATAGTTTTGTTTAATATACATTAGCTTTAATTGTCATCCAGTGTTGTATGCTATATATGAACAATGATTCTATAAGTACCTGTTTGATGGTTTGATGGTTAAGTTTTTTGTTTTTTTTTCTCTCGATATTTTCCCAGTTTCTTTGTGTTTGCCTAACTGCAAGTGGCAAATGATCATGTCTAACCAAGATAAATTCAAATAAATTCACTTTATAGGTCCTGTAAAATGCAGCATTAGAACCACCCAGAGAGTGGTCGCTAACATATTAAACGTATAAAGTGTGCCTCTCTCTTAACGTTACAACTTATTTGTATCCCTATATGAACTAGACGTGGCTGCACATTTATACATCCTATCCATTTCAAACAGACGATGCTTGCAATGGGAATCGTGCTTCTCAGACGGAGAATATTCATACATGATGGCATCTTCTTAGATATTTATAATAAATTTATCTTTTCGCTAAATCATTTACGTCCTCTTATAATGTCTACACGCGATCGTACATGTAGGTTTTTGGGTTTTCTATTTTTAATTTCGGAAAACATCAACCCGAACTCACAAAATGAAGCATTATTCTTTGCAAAAAAGACGAGCACTCACATTTGATCATATGCATGTGTTTAAAATTAAAATCTGTATAAAGGTTATAACGTATTTGAAATCAGTTCATAACCTGCTATAAGTAGATAGAGGGGTCAATGTAGATACAGTGGATCAACTTTACTGCACAATGGAGGAGAAAAAATGCAACACGAAATAAAAATTATATTTTGTATTAATAATGAACGTTTGTACAGTGTACATAATTATAACAGCACATCTTTTCAATACAATCTATCGTTATTTTTTTTTCATTAAAATACAATGCATCAATTTATGTACTAAGATATGATGCCTACAAACCATCATGTCATCCTGAAATGTTCAAGAAACTTTTTTGTAATACCTGTCATCACTGGTATTATAGTTGCTTTCTGTTAATAAATAAGATTTTAAGCTATATTTTTAGTTGAATTACAAGAAAACAAAAAAAACATGTCAATTTAATTATGTAATATATATGATATTATAGCAATTAATTAAAAAAATCCATTATTTTTTCTATTTCTTTCTAAAATTATTATATAAAATATGTTTCTGAAGAAAAGTATGATGAAAACAGAGATATGACTTTTTTTAAATTAAAACAAACTATTTAAAACAGATAAAACAAAACCAAAACTAAAACTAATATGCCATTTCAAAAGATAAAATACAAATAACATAAAATACACAACCTCTGAATCAATGTATCTGTTATGTGGATTTCAACAATGAATAGCTTGTATTTAAAAACAGTGTTTTGTCCTTTCAATTACTCAAAAGTGGTGCAATTTCTAGGTTGCTATTTCGGTCCGCCTACCCTACATGAAAACTACACAATTATAATAAATAACATACTTTAAAAAAAAAAATTGAAACTTTTTTTCAGTCCTGATCACCACTAACAATATGGCTGTATCTTTTTGTATGTATGCAGGGGATGAGAATATTTTTTTCAAATGTATTTAAATACATTTTAATATAAAGCATCGGACTACGTTGCATATTTGTCATTTTATGTTAATACGTTATGTTTAATTCAATATTAATTGCAATTTTCATATTTTGTAAAACAAAAACAATCAAAACAATATGCAGATGTTTGTGTATTGCTTTAAAAATTTCATTAAAAATTTCTTTTTAATTTATAGCAGTTATAACTCAAGATATTGCACCAAATACAGAATTATAAAAGTTACACAATGTTTAAGATAAACATCTTACTGGCAAGGACTGATAAACTGGACAAGAAGTAGTTTTGCACTTTTTACCTACATGATCCTACATGTACATCTTTTTAGAAACGGTTTGTGATTACAAGTCTGACACAACTAAGTCTAATCATTGTTTTTTTCTGCATAACACTGCATAATAAGGTTGTTTTTTCTTGGAGAGAAAATTATGTAAAAACAATATCTCTCGCACTATTTTGCGTTATTTAATTATATATCATAAAACCATTTCGAGGTATTACCATAAAGACATTAATATTATATAGAAAACCCTAATTTAAAAAAGTCACTGAAAATAAATTGAAACTACAAAAAATTGTGAACATAAAGATACATATTGTAACATCAATTGACTGATTCATAAATAAAGTAGTTCATCATTTTAGCATTTTAACAAAGTTTATAAAAATAAATAAAAGAACAGTCTTTGATTAAGTTAGAAAAAAATGCATACATTTAATTACGCTGATGTTTATTATAAATTTATAGAAAAATACTTCGAAATATTTAGTGGAAGACAAGTAATTTAACTTTTGAGGCACTTTTGTGTAACCATTTCATATCCACTTGTAGGCACAATTAAAAAATAATGTTATCTCATCTTTAATAACAATATAAACACCTTAGACTTCGTACGAAAACAAATATGGAATAATAAAATAATCTATTTATTCATACAGTTCAACAGGAATATGTAGAGTAAAACAAACAAATATTCTACTATTTTCTACAATGCATTTCTTGAATTAAGAAATTTCTGTAATGCAACGCTGGACGGCTCACAGTCCGATTCTTAGCATTCATAAAACCTATCTGGTAATTGAATAGCGTTTGAACTGTATACACATCGTTTCACTCTCTTGTCTTCACGTCACTAAATCGCCTATTATATCACAGTTAAAAATAGTTCAACGATCTCCACACCTGCCCGGCTAGAATTGCAATCACCATTTTGTCAATAATATCACATAGAATAATACGTCATCAAAATTCTCGATCCCATCCTGTGACGTCATCTGGTGGTGGTTCATCTTCTTCCTCTGGATAATCATCGAAGTTCGTTGTGTCGACGGGATTTTTAATCTGTGAGAGGAGAAATTAATTACGTTACTAATATTATGCACAGCACTTTGATGGGTGGTTATTATGAAGGACAGAACTTTTGAAGAGTGGAATTTTATGCCACTATCATACAAGTGGGAGAATTAGCTAGCTATAAAACCCGGTTTTGTCCACCATTTTTTACATAACAAAATGCATGTACACAGTCAGGAATATGATAGTTGTTATCGTTTCGGTCGATGTTTTTGAGCTTTAATTTTGCCATTTGATTACGGACTTTCCGTTTTGAATTTACCTCGGAGTTCGGTATTTTTGTAATTTTACTTTTTTGTGCATTAATTGATGAAATTATTTCACATTTACCTTGATCTGAGCTGCAATGTGTTTCTAGGAGTAGTACAAAAAAGGGAATGACAAACAATGGTTCTAGTCGACGTTTGTATTAGGTCTTTGATTTTCAATTATTTGGCCTCAGATATGTAATTCCTATTTTTACTCTCATGCTGTCTTCAGTTTTTAGATCTTATTAGTATACCAAACATGAAATGTCATGTCAACTTAAAAGATAGCGCATGTCCACACATATTTCCTTCTTTTTATCATTGTTGTAGGCTCGTCTTCATACGACAAAAGTTATTATCTCAGTTTATTCATTAAGGATAATGACTGGAACTTTATTTTAAGAATAATAATTCGACTATACTATCATAATTTTAAATGCTTATTATCTTGGGATCTTTTTTCAAAATATCCTGGATAAGAAAAACCTTTTTTTACCATTTGACTGTATCAACTCGACGTGTTTCGCAAACAAAAAAGCATTTACAGAAATAAGTACTAGAGAAATTTGTGATGGATTTGGAGCCTCAGAACAGGATAGTCTAATGGCGACATCCAGAAGGAATGTGTCCCCTGCGCCTCTTGTTGTTGTGTAAAATTCAATATCAGAAGCCTTCACTTTTATAATTAGAGGAATATCCTTATGATTGTTATTAATTAACTGATTTATTGTTTCAGATCTCCATCATTTCTGATTATATGGTCATAACTATAAATGAACTGTTTACAAAACTTTGAACTTTTCGAAACACTAAGGTTTTTCTACCCCAATGAAGACATTGCCTATATAATTGGTCCTCAATGCGTTCTAACGTTGTATTGTCAATGACATTTTTAAACGATTTTGATTAGAACACCACTATAAATGAATCTTTTTTACCAAGCTTTAATCCTAGTATCTTAAACAAGTTTAATTACCTCTGGAATAAATGGTGATTTAGTCGTTCTTTTACGTAATCCTTCCCAGTTAAATCCATCAAACCATTTGTGTTTCTGTATTTCTCGCATTCCACCTCGTCCAAATCCCAACCTTTCTGATGGGTTTTCTCTGTAATTACATTTAAAATTGTCAAGTTTCAACAATACAAATATTATAAATATAACGATGAAAGTTCAGTCACATCGTGTCTTTTTATATATCATTCACATAGAAAAAATACCCAACGTTATCAGAGGTTGCTTATTGTCTAATAGCAAATATATATAAGCAAAGTGTAATATGGTAATTCATTAATTACGTCAAGATCTTAATATGTATCATTCCACTGCATGCCAATATACAAATACAGTTCGTTTCTGAAATTTAGTTCGAACAATTGCATGCACTATCAAGAATGTCCCATTTTGATTTTTTATGATGATTATATCAAGCAATATAGCACTTATATTACAGAATTGAACTATAATATTACTGTTTTACCTGCATAACTTTTTGATGAGATTTTGAGCATTCTTCGTAATTTTTCTTGGAAAATCTATAGCATCTATTCCTTTCAGTATTATATTGTAAGTTTTCATTGGATCTTGTCCTGAGAACGGTGGACTGTAAATAAAAAATGTCGATACATTTAGATGAAAAATAAATAAATATATTCAGGATTTCTCATGCCGATTCATATGAACCCTTGTACTTTTGTGCACATATTATTTCAAAAATGATGTTTTTCATTTGTGAGTTAGTGGGCATGACACTCCCTTTGTATTTTGGTATTATGTTCAACTTTTATTCGTATTGTTCATAAAACAAATGTCTCTCTTTAACAACCATATCACATAAAGATCATTCCTTTTTTTGGCCTTTTTTTAATTTTTTTGGGTTCGAGCGTCACTGATGAGTCTTTTGTAGACGAAACGCGCGTCTGGCGTATATAAAAAATTTAGTCCTGGTATCTATGATGAGTTTATTCCCTATAACTTTAACGCAAATTTTCAAATAAATAAGCAATACCCATCAAATTATCATAGGCAAAAAAGTGCCTTCTGGTACACCATTGAACTTTGAATAAGCACCAATCCAAGTTTTATAGCAAACGAATAGAAAAATTATAATTGCCTACGAAATATAATATAAATTGCAAGCTTTATCAATCTTCCCATTAAGAAGAAATTAGGCCAATATTTCTTGAACAAATAATATCGATTTACTTTGATGTCATCTTATATATACAGTTAATAGTAATTGAATTATTAAACTGGCAACACCAATAACCATTAATGTAAATGGATACTTTAACTTTATTGTTCTACTGTCGACTCGATGTCTAGTGGGGTAGACCTATTATTTTTGTTGTAACGTTTTTATACATCAAATCATAATTTATGAAAATTATCTGAAAATGTTTTGAGTGGATATTGGCAACAATCGAAATAACATTAACTTAACAAATCATATACAATATTAGTGAATTTACACACTTCGAATGAAAACTTGGAAGAGTGCTTAGTTTTGGTCGCTTCATCTATAATACTGACACCTATGTAAAATCTTACCTTCCTGTGAGTAGTTCATACATTAGTATCCCTAACGACCAAAAATCTGACGAGATATCGTGTCCTTTATTCAGAATGATTTCTGGAGCAACATATTCTGGTGTTCCACAGAATGTCCACGTCTTTCTTCCCAATCCTACCTTTTTAGCAAAACCAAAATCAACCTGCAAGTTTATATGTAAAAATGATTAAATGCTTTTCTTTCAAACATACAGAGGTAATGATTGTTTTTAAATTTAGAGCTATCAAAACTTTTCGTCTTTAAAGAACCCGATAAACAATAGTCTAGGAAACCATATCCATCACATTTAAACGGGTTAATTTACTGAAGAAAAGTATATACTGCATCGGTCAGTTTTCGTCGACAACTTAAAACATTCTATGAGCATTAGTAGACATAGGGTATTGTTTAAAAGTATAGTGGACGTCCATATTTAACATTCCCTTCATTTTCATGTCTTTTCCCATGCTTTTTAACATCATTAACTTGGATTCTTGACGCTTTAATATGTTCGATATTTTAAAATATATTTCTATTCACGGAATGAAGAAGACCAAACATTTTACATTTATAAAAGCCGACATGTTTTCCATTTATCATCATGAGACAATCTAGGAAAAAGTTATAGACTATATATTCAGTTGGCGATACTACTGAAATAACAATTTACTTACCAGTTTTACATATCCGTTGGTGTCTAACAAGAGGTTTTCTGGTTTGAGATCTCTGTATACAACACCTTTGTTATGCAGGTATGCTAATGCTTCTATAACACATCCTGTATAAAATCTAGTTGTTCCATCATCAAATGAGCCTCTGGAAAAAAGGTTAAATCGAACATTATGTCTTTTAATCTCCAGTTATATTTAAAATATGTATTTATGTAAAAGCTACCGTTGTGGCGTCTTTATCCTAATGATTTGTTAACAGTGAATGATCTACCTTGTAGTTCAGAACGTAAGCACAGAAACAGACGAAGGTCAGTGTCTGAACCGTCTTATGAATAGTTTATTAAATACATAACTGTAACTATTAAAATAAGGAGATGTATAATGATTGTCGGTGACACAACTGTTCAGCAGGGTGGGAATAACGTAGATATAAGCAGTTATTTTGTTTCCTTCTGAATTTCTTCTAAAAATGTATATGAACAAACAAAGAAAATGTAAAAAAGAATGTAAAAAGGGCTGGAGGGTGTATCCTCACAGTTCAACCGTAACACATTTGTCGCATTTTATGAACAAAATAAGCTTAAACTAATTTATTCAAGAAACTTAATTTACACTGTAATGGAAATGAAATAGTTAAAATAACCTTTTAAGCCAGATTAATTATTTCCCTCAATCGAAAGTGTTTAAAAAGGCCGTCAAATTTAAACACCTGTCTAAATCATTACTGACAAAAAACGGAGATTATTGGTTAAATAAGGAAAAATGTAAACAGCACCACTAATTTTACTTTTTCACTTATACTTTTAGATATTGCTTGTATTTTACTTTTGTGTTACTTGTAAAACAAATATATATATATAGAGAAAAACTAAATATATTTGATTTTGAATCACAATGACAAAAAGCTCAATTTGTACTTGTAAAATTGAGAATGGAAATGGGGAATGTGTCAAAGAGACCACAACCCGACCATAGAGCAGACAACAGCAGAAGGACACCAACAGGTCTTCAATGCAACGAGAAATTCTCGCACCCGGAGGCGTACTTCAGCTGGTCCCTAAACAAATGTATACTGGTTCAGTGATAATGAACACCATACTAGAATCCAAATTGTACACAAGAAACTAAGAGACTTGTGTCTGTTAAATGATTTTCGTGATATCTAACCATTATTTTTTAAACTGTTACTCGTAATATTTTCTTTATACTGCTGCATTAAAGAAGATTAATGATTCGTTAAAGCAACATATCTTCAATCTTATAAAAGAACATGTAATAATAGATCTATTAAAAAAATGTTTAACATATAAGTAAATGGTGTATACGTTAAATGATGTTTGTTAGCAGCAAGTGAAAGTTCGTTTCTTATGTTTTTTAAAGTTTATATTTCGTTACAGAAGTTAAGATAATGACAGTAATAGATCTTTTGAAACATTATTGAATACTTCTGTTTTATTTTTTGCTTTAAAGTGTCTTTGCATATATCAAGTAAAAGATCAAATGTAAACACTTCAAATAAGTAAATAAAATATTGGATTTGTTCCAAAACATGCAGTGTCATGTCACTTAAAGTCAAGTCAAACTGTGGCAAACATATTCAATTGATAGCTGATATATGTCTATGGTGAAAATGCCTTTTAATTCTGACACAGAACAAGAACGTTAATAAAATTTCACCTTCAATCATGCCGAGAGAATAATTACATCTTTTTATTTTGATTACATAAGTGTTTTGATATGCCTGCCAAAAGTTTATGTAATCAAAGGGCTTCTTTCAAATAAATTTAGACTTTGTTTGACTATTTCTCCAATTCCATTTCTTCACTATTTAAATGCATGACAAATTATTTCGGCATGGACAAATGGGACATAGTAAAAGTCATCTTTGACACAAGTCTTTCTCAAGCAAACCATCCTATCAACTAGCGATTGAGGAGGATGCAGACTTGGTATTGTCAGACTGCTGTGACACTGTTATTCAATAGAGGTCAATAAAATAAAGATCAGGTAAAAACAATATTTTACAAATTAATTCTTTTTTTCTTGATTAATACTCAATTCATAGATGGGACGGCAATTAAGGTTAATGGTCAGAGCTGTTCTTAAAATTAAGCTATTTCGAAGGAACATGCGATAAACACCAAATAACTGATCTTTTCACCATATGTTTAATACAAAAGTAAAATCCATAATTCACTTGAATCCTATGCTCTTTTCATGAAAATCGCGAAAATGTAGATGAAATGCTTTATATATCGGATGGTAGCCTGAACTTTATGAAATTTGATTGTCCGTTTGATATATTTTTTTTTTTTGTGACTTGAAATAATCATTTGACACATTACTATACACACTGGCTCTAAGATGGGATTGTTCAAAGCCTTTCAAAGAAAACAACTGAAAGTTTATCAAGTCAGTAACATTACAAGTATATGGCAGTTGTTTTCTATTCGAATATATAGAGTTTAATTTTGTCAATTTTTATTGACTTACCCTATTTCAATTTACTTTGGAGTTCGGGAATTTGCTAATACTTTTTGTAATGCAATTTAATCACATAAGCAACACGACGGGTGCCACATGTGGAGCAGGATCTGCTTACCCTTCCGGAGCACCTGAGATCACCCCTAGTTTTTGGTGGGGTTCGTGTTGTTTATTCTTTAGTTTTCTATGTTGTGTCATGTGTACTATTGTTTGTCTGTTTGTCTTTTTCATTTTCAGCCATGGCGTTGTCAGTTTATTTTAGATTTATGAGTTTGACTGTCCCTTTGGTATCTTTCGTCCCTCTTTTAAAAAGGGTTTGAATGTAAAATTGTCGAAAAAAAACCACAACAAAAGACAAGGATATAATCATTCATTGAAAAAGAAAGATAAACCTTAAAATAAAACATGGGGACACGTAAAATCTGATGTACGAAAATATGATACTTTTTATATCTACCTCTTTGATATTTTATGTCAACTATATACTGAGGTTGAATTTTATTGATTTACATATAATGCACAGAAACTGTCACGGAAAACACCTATTCTGCTTTAAAATAAAACGATGAAACCTTAACACTTACTTGTCTCTCAAAACTGTCCATAACTCTCCTCCAAGGCAAACTTCTAATAACATATACAAATACTTTCTGTCTTTGAAAGTCCTATACAACCTACAATTGAAATCAATATTAAGTCTTATGTTACAATTGTTACAAGAAAAGAAATGACCCCCTTAGTGATCATATGGTTGCTCGCTTCGAAAGCGAATAATCGGGATTTGGTCACCGGTCTTGTCAACCTGAACACTTTTACAGGTTTTTATCTGTTGTATCTCTGCTGTACTAGACTAGACTAGATTGGTCCGCTCGTAGTCGAAGTAAATAGTTATCAAAGGTATCAGGATTATAATTTAGTACGCCAGACGCGCGTTTCGTTTTCATAAGACTCACCAGTGACGCTCATATCAAAATAGTTATAAAGCCAATAATATGTCATGTTGAGTAAAATATCTTACTATGGTTTTCAATAAGAACGTTTTAAATCTGACTCAATGTGTAGGTACTGTTAAAACAGAGTATTTTCGATCGAACTAACTTGTTTGTAGTACTAAGCTTGATTGCCTTATCCATACTATGAGAACATTTTAGTTTTTTAGTTTTTTTTTGTTTATTTGTTTATAATGCTCTACAGCTTCGTATTATATTTGTTTTGATTGGCGTGCTACTGTAGAGTCTTACATAGCCACAGGGTGTGTCGGATGAATGTCATTATTTATTTGGAATCCTACAAGTTCTTTTTCCCTTAATGTAAAATATATTCATCCACCACTATCGACAATAAACAAAATACACACATTTAGGTGGTACCCAACACTTTCACTAACATTAATTTGGCTCGTTTAATTTTCATAAAATTTTGTCAAAGTATTTACTTTGACCCTATAACAAAAATATAAAAATTTCAAAAAATTTGAACCAACCGTTTTTTTTCAGAAAAATTACACTGGTTATATAGCAATTTGACAAACACCAATTTTGATCATTGAGAAGCTTAATATTCCTTTTACAACACAATGTAATTAAAACGTTAAGCTGACTTTACAGAGTTATCTCCCTGTAGTGTTAGGTACCACCTTAAATAAGTTTATATAAAAAGATACCTAATTAAAAGAGATGACTTCATTTCTATTGTTTTGACGTGTTGAGCATTACATACATACTATTTCAAAAAACTTACACAATAATTTATTTATTATTGCTGTGTTTATAAAAGCTTCAATGATTCCATCTATTTGTAGATCAACACATGAATGCATGTCTTTATTATTAATGTTATGATAATAAATAAAATTATTATGATTAATTAACAAGTTTGCAATTTCTATTTATTGATGGTGATCAAACACTATTAAAAAAAAAGAATTCCTACGTCAAGATTTTTATTTTTATCACAATTGTATTTTTGGCCTCCCATAATGTAAAAACCATGTCAATGATAGAAAAGTTCATGCGTCTTTTTATCAAATTATCTGTTTTGTCTATTAATCATACTTAATCTTGGAATCTAAGAAGCTATTTCAATTGTGCTGAACCATTCAAATATATATAAAAAGCAAACAAAAATGTTATAAAAAGTTAGTACGTTTGCCAACTTTACATCACTTGTGGCTGCTCTATTGCAAATATATGACATTTATTTTTTTCCATTGTAATCCATCAGTTTGTCATGAGAAAACTCTATCGCAGCTATAATCGAATATCTTTCACTGTATTGCATCTTTTATCACTTTTTAACAGTAGTGGTCTCATAATAAATCAATGTATATATGTTGCTGTGTAGATGATGGAAGTTTTCAACGACCTTGACTGGCTATACAGCCCTCGTATGGTCGGCTGGTGTGTAGAACATGGCTTGCTGATATTTGTATTTGATTATGAGAGAAAAAAATAAAGTACCGTTATCTAATTCTGTTCGAAATATATTGTGAAAAATAAACTAACGGAGAGGAGAAGTCATTACTGAGAGTCATTACTGCGTTATGTAATGTTTCACTTATGAACTGCTACCCTTTGGTTGATACCACCACTAATTGGTGTTAGTTGCATAAGTGTAAATATAGTATTTGCTCTGTTATCGGTAATGGAAATAAATTATTACAAGCATTCTAGATAATTTTCAGCTCATTGCGTTTTGTAGTTAATATTAAACTCAGAAAAGCGCATACAATTCCCCTGTTCCCAAATGTGATCTGTGGAAAAATACTTTTAAACGGATGTGTACTAACATGAGCAACACGACGGATGCCATATGTGCCTACCCTTCCAGAGTACCTTAGATAACCCACGTGTTGGATTGGGTTAGTGTTGCCTGGTCCTTTGTTTTCTATGTTGTGTTTTCTGTACTTTTGTATGTCTAGTGGTCGTTTTCTTTATTAGTCATGGTATTGTCAGTTTATTCTCTACTATGAGTTTGAATGTACTTTTTGCATTTCTCGCCTCTCTTGACATTATTTTGATATACTGAAATTGAAAAAATCAGTATCTATTGGATATACTTACCTAACTATAAAATCTGTTCTCGATTCTGACATAATTTTCTTTTCATTCATGATATGTTCTTGTTGACGTGTTTCTACTATATGATGTTTCTTTAAAATTTTCAAGGCAAATGTTCTGCTACTGTCATTGTTAACTTGAACCTAAAAAAAGAAACCAAAATGTACTCTGACATCAGATACATCAGATAGAGCATCAATGAAGAGACATGTATTGTCGAAATGCGCATCTGGTGCAGTAAAATTAGCACCGTCTATGTTATTACATACATCAACCCAAATAACATCATATAACTTTACATAGGAAGAAAGTATTAGTAAAAATGTCGAACTCCAGGGTAAATTTCAAAAAGGATAAAGTTCATTCAACCAGACAAAATCAAACTCGTGACTATTTCAAACGAACGGAAAGCAACTGTCCAGTTCATGACTTTAAAAAGGCATTTCAGAAGAAAATAGTGGGTTAAACATAGTGTATCTATGTTACAAATATAAACGCAGAAAGTGGAAATAGCACTTTGTAATTTTCGTGCCTTTGATGTGTATTATAGAATTTACATGTACTTTGAACACTCAAAACAAAAAAGTTGAAAGCTAGTGATGTTTAATACGTAATCCGATGTTCAGAACAAATCTTAAACATAGATGCAAAGGCTGTAATGATATCATCTACAATTGAATTAAACCTGGAATTAGTAAATAGTACATAAGACTCATCAGTGACGCTCAGATCAAAATAGATACAAAGCCAAACAAATACAAAGTTGAAGAGCATTGAGGATAGTAAAATGAAGAAGCTCATAATTTGAAGGTTTAACTCTCCAATGGACTCAAAAATCAAAATTCAAAGTCAAAACTTAGACACGACAAAAGCGGTTATAAATTCCCAGAACTGCTTAACTCATCGATCTTTCTTAATGTATCGCACAAACTACAGTACAGGTATTAAATCAAAGAAAAAGAAGAATACAAACTTTGTAACCCCCACTGAATATAATTATTATTAATTACTACCACTGGGTCGATGCCTCTGCTGTTGGACTGTTAGTCCGAGGGTATCACCATCCCAGGAGCCAGTACTTTGATACTGGCATAGAAACACCGATTTTTTGTGTTATTAAAATTTGCTGTTACAAAATGTTAGAAATTATTATAAATTAAGGAATGTATCTCCCTCATGCAAAGCTCTAATTCCTTTCACGGATTTGGCTATACTTTTTGGATCTTTTGAATTATAGCTTTTCATCTTTTATATAAGCTTTGGATTTCAAATATTTTGGCCACGAGCATCACTGAAAAGACATGTATTGTCGAAATGCGAATCTGGTGCAGGAAAATTAGTACCGTAAATGTTATATCAACAAATGGACACCATGTAATTTAAAAAAAGCCAGTTTGGTTCAGCCATTGCCCAACCAAATGCACAATGCAAAATCGATAAAGAATAAAGCATTACAAATTAACATGTGTATTCACTTAAAAGTATATGTACGTTAGATCTATATAAATATTGTATTCTATACAGCATGTTAGCTATCAATTTTAATAACAACAGTATAATGAGACTGCCATGAACCCCTGTAAGCAGATATACCAAAGGGAAGGAGTGATAATGTAAAGTTTAATGAATGTTAAGTTCTAGCTAATTAACAGTTCTTGTCTTATCAGTGAACACAAACCAACCATACAGTCTTTGATGCTGAGATAAGTCCAGACTGCACTTGATGAAGTGCGTGTAGATTTGTTTCTGAACGATTAGGTTCAAAGTGGAGATATACCCTTAGATACACAGATAATACTTTAATCAAACAGAAAGTGCATAAACAAGGGTTACAAAGAAGTCAAGTACAACTGAAAGTTAAACGAAACATTCTGGATACCAAAAGTTCAAGTTTGGTGCAATAGGAACTCTTGACAATGTAATAATATCAGATTTGACCCATATATGAAGATATCATCAGCAAAAGCGAAGACAAATTTTACACACATTTTCTGTGATATGGCTTCAATTTATAAGACACAATGTTGTAGTAGCCAATATATCTATGTGACTCGTTCAATAACATTCTGACACTCAGGTGATATCAAACTTAATATCACAAGTGAGCAGAAAGCGAATTGCAAAGGTTTTTTTTTTTTAACTTACTATCAATATAAACTCTATTTGACATTGAACTGTTCAGTATCAGAACAATCCTTTTAAAAATATGCCAAATAACAAGAGATAACATATGATAAGCAATTGATTTGAAATGTACAAGACTTTCTTGTGAAGACATATTTCTCTTGGCAACAAGTAATACATTCTTGAATTTAATAGAACAAAAGAAAAACAAAACATTGTTTTGACATCTGGAAGGAATTTATGGAACAAATTCTCAATATATTTGTTTTATTTAATTGAAAGCAACTGCAAAAAAGTTGAATTTAATATACTAATTGCACCTGGCACTGACAAGGAGGTGATTTTTCTCCCCGGAATCTCGAATTTATACTGTAAACCGACTTTTTCAAAACTATGTTCTAATAGGAAAATTTTTAAGAACAAGACGCATATTTAAAGGATCAATGCTACAGATAAATTCAAGTTAGTATAAAGAGACTAGGAAAACAAAAGTTTTTCTATCATAGTTATATATACATGTAGTGGTAAAAAGGCATACAAAAGTTATGAAAAAAATCTTCCATTAAAAAACCGAGTTGGTCAATTTAATTAACAAACGATTACAGCGGAATAGCTTCGAAAATGTACAAAATTATACTCGTTTATGTTACGCTTACCAGTTCAACTCTTCCAAAGCCACCAACACCCAGTGTTGCAACTATACTGAGATCGCTCAATTTCAACTTTGTAAACTCGGCATCAAATCTGAAATATAACACAGAAAATGTTTTATTATGGATACTGTGACAGAAGCCATAAGAAATTATTTTCTCTCAAACTATTGGCTAGGTGTGTAATTCATATAAACCGCGACGACCTGGTTAACAAGTAAACGAAAGACAAAACAACATAGTTTCTAGTAAATGTCTTAATTATCCGAAAACTGAGTGTTAAACATGTTAAGTGTTATTAAATGGTGTTAAGCTTTGTAAAAAACAACCAACGACACACAACCATAGAGTTTTGATTGTGGATCATAAAATACAATGACATAAAATACGTCACAGTATGTACCAAACTACATTAGTTTACTTACGATGTGTGTTCTTCGTCATCTTCGTATACTTTCTTAAGGACGTCAAAGTCGCTAATTAATTGACAATAAGACCTACAAATGAGAAAATGAAAAATAATCATTGGTATATCAATACGACTTCTGTAAGATAGCTTGAAGGGAACAATACTAACACTGCAACACTGCCGTTGATAGTTGATAACATCTTTACTGTTTAAAATAACTACAATAACATTGCGAGAAAATATTAAAAGAATAATCTTCATTCCTTTTTAACTAATTAATTCGTCATTTTGTCATACGTTTTGAACTCTAAGAGGGTACCAAACACATTGACTAGAATACATTTGACTCGTTTGATATTTATAAAATATTTACTTTGACCAGTTGACAAAAAAAAAATTAGAAGTTGGAACCACAAAATTTACATGAATAACTTCATCGGATATAAATCAGCTTGACAAACACTTATTATGATCTTTGAAAGGCTTAATTAATCTTTACTCATAATATGTTATTAAACATTTTTTGCTTATCTTTAAAGAGGTAACTCCCATAAGTGTTATGCGCCCCTAGAAATATTTACTATATCACTTCTTCGAAAACTAAAAGCTGAGATCAATGTTGCTGAAATGAAGTTAGGAGCTCATGAATCTATTCCTATTGCAATGATTTCCGACCTGTAACGCGAACATACAAGCTTTGATTTGCAAAATAAAAGTGCACACAACCTGGAAGAATTATAACTAAAGCATTGACAGATCACTACACAAGTTTAATTAAGAAATTCACCATGGAACATGCTAATGTGCATCGCTATTGAACTGCACTTTTTAACAACCATAACGAACCAAATAAAATGTTCAAAACATGTTTATTTCGAACATGAAACATGGAGTTTAATTGCTCATTGGAGATTAGAAACCATTAAAGCACCACACCACCACAGTGGGAAAATGGTTTTATCTCTCCTTTTAATTTCTACGAAGAGGTACAAAACTCTTAATTCGTATGCAATGAAACACAGTTAATCTAAAAATTCGTGAAATTAAACATGTTCAAAAGATATGCTATTCCACTGTGACTGACTATCTATGTTTTGAATTAAAATTGTTAACATCTTCAAATCATTACTTTGCAGAGTAAGACAAGCTGTGGTGGAATCATCTTAGAATGTTTATATAAGGCATATGGCGTTTGTGATTATCATAGTTTAAAACTAAAAAGAAAGCAAAACTCCTGCCTCCGTCCTCTCTACGTGCAACTTATAAGTAAATTATCTTCTTTGTTTTGAAATAATGATGTGTTCCAGAATAATGGATAATTGTATAAGTAAAGACATCGTCTTGTTCGCTTAAAAATATTCTTTTTTAAAATGCTTTATGCATAATCTATATAGCTAGATTTACGACAACAAAATCGGTTAAGCTAAAGACAACGACCGCTAATTATTGCCATACTCATTGCAATATAAAATAAATATCTTAAATGTTTTCTGCAAGTTCCAGTTTTCAGAAAATATCACTAGTTTAGAAACCTCAGAAAATGATCGCTTATTATCGTCCTAATTACATCAATATAAAATGAATATTTGTTATTATTATCTGACAATTAACAATCAATAGGATACTTACTCTCTGTCTATGACTAGACATTCCACACCGGCGGGATCTGCGACAACCACATTGGCAGTTCGTATATCCTCACTGTAAAAAAAGAGCAATGTTTAGGCAAGAATGGAGTTTGAGTCTAAAGTTTAATTTGTCGTGAATTTCAAAATTATTTTTGATAAATTTAAAGTTTGATGAAAACGGTGACGATTATACTTTCTATCAATAACTTGAATGAACAAGCACGATTCAAAGGATATGAAATAAATAGGATTTGGGACTTGAGGTACATGTCTAAGGAATAATGATCTTCGTTCGTTCCATTAAGTTATACAATTTAATATTTCGTTTTATCAGTTTTTAAAGACTTCCACGTTTGAAATTAACCTCAAAGATCGGTAATTTTGTTCTAGTTTTTTATAAACTTGCATGTTAGTTTTATATCCGCGTCAAACTCTATATTACATAAAATAAACTCTTTGAAGTAACTTCGTGTACATCAGTTTGCATAACCAATCAGTGCAACAACAAAAAACTGGGATTTTGAACACAAATGCAAAAAATATCACAACACTCAGATACGTTCAGATAATAAAAACTTGTTTTTGTTTGTTTCTATTAGATTCCTAGCATATTACATGGCCAACTTCATAAGAGGTTTATGTACAGACAGAATACAACTTTCAGAAAGATAAGCTTATTGAGTGCAGGTGACATTAGAGCACAACAGCAACAGTTTAGTACCGCGCTTTAAAGTAAATCACCATCAAAAACCATGTAGATAATCATCTTATATGAGTAAGCTTTTATTGTTGTCCTATTTTTCTGTTTTGATGTTTTCTAATGAGACTGGTTTGCATATGATTGCAGTTGTCACTAGAGGTGAGATGCATTATGCGAGCTATCATGATAAATTACATTGTGAGCCAATAGTTATTGTTCATTAATTTTGCACTTAATTATCATAGTATATTTTTTATGCACCTAATTTCAACTACCAATTGTACTTTAATATGGTGTGATACAAGGCAACCATGCAGAATTCTTATCTTACATATGCAACAAATGACCGATTAACATTTTAATTTTTATTTTGCATGTTACGCATCCTTTCTTTACATTCAACTTTATCTATCATTAATTCTCCAGAATGTACTTTAAAAGCCCTTTCCGTTTTTAATTTTTTTAACTTTGAAGATGGGATGGAGGTGATGTCAAAGAATGTCAGTTGTGCCACTTACTTCTATACTGAAGATTGTTTTTCAAAGCATTTCACTTAAAAATACATATACTCATACTCATACTCAAAGAAAGAGATGAAAAGAGACAAAGCCACTGTTGATATATTGTTTGTACGAGTAAGTGTTTCGTACGTAAACATATACGTATTTCCAACGTTCAGTTCCAATATAGTACATGTTAAACAATCACCTTTCGTCTACTAGAATAGTAGCAATTGGGGTATTATTCAGCTAGTTACAGTCATGTATTGTTCGAATTCATGTCCTATAAGGACAAACACGTAGATTTATTATATTCTGCGATTTTAATGAGTACATGCCATATCACCTGGTTATTTTGTTTACATCGTCAACCAGGTTTTTTCTTCTTCATCAAAGTGATAAGAAACATATAGGATAAGTAGATAAACCCTAGATGTAAACAAACCTTTTATCTTCACACAATTTAAAAGGAATAACACATGTTAAAAGATATATGTTAAAAGTATATTAATTTGAAATATGCTCTTAGCTGGAATGAAATCAATACGCTTTCTAAGAAATATCATTTGTCAAATATGTTTTAAACATCTTTATTTTATTTCAAACGAAAATTAAAGGTTTGTTGAACGAACCTTTGTAGGAAATTTATGTTTGTATGTACATTCTTAAGGTTTGCTAGACACATTTAACTTTCAAAACTTAAAAAAAAAATCTGTCTAACAAAGTAACAGATACACATTTAAACAACATTTACTTTTTACACTATTAGCAAATCAATTAGAATATACGAATATTGGTGGCGATGCATGCGCCTGTCCCAAGTCAGGAGCCTCTGGCCTTTGTTAGTCTTGTATTATTTTAATTTTAGTTTCTTGTGTACAATTTGGAAATTAGTATAGCGTTCATTATCACTGAACTAGTATATATTTGTTTAGGGGCCAGCTGAGGGACGCCTTTGGGTGCAGGAGATTCTCGCTGCATTGAAGACCTGTTGGTGACCTTCTGCCGTTGTTTTTTGCAATGGTCGGGTTGTTGTCTCTTTGGCACATTCCCCATTTCCATTCTCAATTTTATTATCGTCAACCATGAGTATATCTGACTGTAGCTGAAATTAGTACATCTATGATGATGACTTTTTTCATATAACGTATACGCGAAAAGATCCATCACAGAGGCGTTTATATAGAGCAATGTAGAGATCAGTGAACAGGAATTAAATTTTATTCAATCAAGAATCCAAAAATTAGGCACAAACTCGTGATGAATAGGCCAAAACTATTTCGCGAGAAAAAGACACTTTACAACAAGTTGCTACGAATTTGGAATTCCATAAATTGTAGATATACAAGTTCAAACAAAAACTGGTGCCTCTTTCCATCACGGTTTTACAAGATATATGATTTATAAGAGCTATATATGTTATATGACACATTTCTAATAAAAAAGAGAGAATAAAATGTCACCTATCTGGTAATTAACAATTTCAGACATCTAATCAAGCTTTAATTATCTTACTTAAATAGATTCCAAAGTAAGAGTACATTTGTCTGTCATTGCATCTGCTGTTGATTTGTAACGACTATAAATATATATGTTTTAACACTGTTTTCAATTGATGGAAAGTATTATTGAATTATTTTGTAAAAATGCGAAGATCAAACGTTAGTTACATAACTGTAAACATCAATTAACACTGGCCTAGTTCGAATGAACTTTCATGAAACTCTTCTGCAGTAACTGTAACTGTCGATTACGCTGTAATGCAAAGTTCATACCTGTAACGTTTTAGCTACCTCGCCGGATTTTTAACGGACAGTATATAGTAGTCTTTCAGTTGTTCCATAAAAGACGTATTATTAAATAAAGGCAACAGTAGTTACCATGTATCAAAGGTCACAAATCGACTGAGAGAAAGCAAATTCGGGATATAACTAAAACTGAGGGACACACATCAACAACTAAAGGAAAACAAATGGAAAACAGGAATACTGATGTGAATAAAAAAATCACTAACATATATAGAAATGAACTATTTAATATTTCTAGAGATTTTTTATTGGTTGTTGTGGTCTCCTCATTTTCTTACATCAATGAGAGGATTGGAAAGGGGGTTTATATTACTGAGACTGTAACCCAACCATACAAATAATCAAAAGATATCAAATATACAAACACTGTATCATATCATGGCAGTTAGGAGGTTCGTCATGAAAACCTTATTAAAGCAAATGACATATCTGTCAACGAGGGAGTTGTAGTCTTAGATCCCTCATGTACATCAAACCACTCATAACATCAGTCATGACGTAACATTGACTAAGTATTCGATACACTCTCATTAAATGTACGAGAGAATGCATGTTTTTTACATTCTAGTGTGCATGTTTAAAAGGCTAATGTCAGCACAAAGGACAATAAAACAGTTATTTTTGGTAAGGGGGTTAGGTACATGTAATATAATGTAACAATGTGATTGATAAGAAGCACATGGGATATACATGTAACCATAATAAAAAAGACAAATAGCAAGTACTCATTTCAATCTATACATAACTGCTATAGACGTAAGTTCTAGGTTAGAACAGCAAATGTTACAGATTGAATCAAAATGTTAACAGATATACACAATATTTACATTGTCATTTACGGTGCAATTGAAAATATTTGCTATTGCACAATACTGTGCAATTGAAGATTTCTTGCTATTGCGCAATACTGTGCAATTGAAAATTTCTTGCTATTGCACAATACTGTGCAATTGAAGATTTCTTGCTATTGCTGAATACTGTGCAATTGAAAATTTCTTGCTATTGCACAATACTTAATATAATAATTTTGGATCCTGATTTGAACCTACTTGAAAACTGGGCCCATAATCAAAAATCTAGGTACATGTTTAAATTCAGCATATCAAAAAAGCCCAAGAATACAAATTTTGTTAAAATCAAACTTAGTTTAATTTTGGACCCTTTGGATCTTAATGTAGACTAATTTGAAAACGGGACCAAAAATTAAGAATCTACATACACAGTTAGATTTGGCATATCAAAGAACCCCAATTATTAAATTTTTGATGAAATCAAACAAAGTTTAATTTTGGACCCCGATTTGGACCAACTTGAAAACTAGGTCAATAATCAAAAATCTAAGTACATTTTTAGATTCAGCATATCAAAGAACCCCAAGGATTCATTTTTTGTTAAAATCTAACTAAGTTTAATTTTGGACCCTTTAGACCTTAATGTAGACCAATTTGAAAACGGGACCAAAAATTAAGAATCTACATACACAGTTAGATTCGGCGTATCAAAGAACCCCAATTATTCAATTTTTGTTGAAATCAAACAAAGTTCAGTTTTGGACCCTTTGGGCCCCTTATTCCTAAACTGTTAGGACCAAAACTCCCAAAATCAAACCCAACCTTCCTTTTATGGTCATACACCTTGTGTTTAAATTTCATAGATTTCTATTTACTTATACTAAAGTTATGGTGCGAAAACCAAGAATAATGCTTATTTGGGCCCCTTTTTTGCCCCTAATTCCTAAACTGTTGGGACCTCAATTCCCAAAATCAATCCCAACCTTCCTTTTGTGGTCATAAACCTTGTGTTAAAATTTCTCACTTTTACTAAAGTTAGAGGGCGAAAACTAAAAGTATTCGGACGACGACGACGACGACGACGCAGACGACGACGCCAACGTCATACCAATATACGACCAAAAAAATTTTTGTGGTCGTATAAAAATTAACACTTTAAATGTCTAGGGAAAAAAAACCAATTCTATGACGATAATAAAAGCCATTCCGTTTATTTTTTAAGCATCCAAGGTGATCGCAAGTTGTAATTAGATCAATTTTGCATTTCGTGCCATCGCTATGTAAGTACTTACGCATCTAATGAAAAAGCAGTAACATAAAACCGCAGCTAAATTGTTTTTCGTTGTTATCATTAAAACATATCATTACACTGCAAAACATATTAATATATATAAAAGAAAGTAAATTGCTGATAAGTGTAATACTTCATACGTCAATAATAATAAAGTTAGCAATTTGCGTGTTTCCTTTTGCAATTTTTAGAATCAATATTTTGCACTTACAAAAAGATTATGTATTCCACTAAAGGCACAATACAAGGAGTTACAACTCCTGTAAAAATCCTGATATATTAATGTCTATTGGATTTTGCATACAAAGAGTTAGGTATTAATTTAATTCAAGAGTTTGGTAAACACACAGAGTGGTGAATATTGGAATATCACCCAATATACTGTATGTTGGTCGATTACCAACGAAAAGATATGTTGAAACGTCACCAAATATGATTATCAAATATGACGTATGTTGATATACCACAAAGAATAGTGTTTTTAGTAAATCACCAAGGATAATCGTGGTGGGATGTAAACAATTGTTGACGTGGTTCATAACTGTTTCTCGTTTCTCGTTTTTTATATAGATTAGATCGTTGGTTTACCCGTTTGAATGCACTAGTGATTTTTTGGGGCCTTCATAATTTGCTGTTCGGTGTGAGCCAAGGCTCCGTGTTGAAGAAAGTACTTTTACCTATAATGGTTTACTTTTACAAATTGTGACTTGGTTGGAGATTTGTCTCATTGACACTCATACCACATCTTCCTATTTTTTTAAAAAAATTATGAGACATGGGATATTTAGACCCGATAAAGACTTCATCTAAGATAAAAAAACAGATGATATTGACCATTTAATAATTATGAGAGCAAACAATTTTCCTTCTAATCCATAATACAGACTAGGAGGTAACTCTTTAAGTAAGCCAATGCCAGATTTAAGCACTTTTGATTTGTTATAAATTGTGATAATCAGCTATTTTTCTGTCTCGACAGTTTTAAAATTTCTCGTTAGGAAAGTACTTTAAAATGCACGATTTGTTCCACATGTTTTCTCATTATTACAATATGGCCTTGATATACACTTGTGATAGATTGCTTCTCATCAATGCCTCTTGAAAAACAATTAGACAGAGGTAGATCATTAGTCTGAAGGTAGAGGAGACCCCTTTAATCTGATAGACCGTTACACGATTTTGATTACAGATTACAAAGGGTGTAATATATGCCTTACTTTGAATTCACATTTTTGCATAATTATCTTAAAATTTCACGATTAGGATTTTTTTTTTGCTTTTCTTCTTTCAATTTCGTTTTGTATCCCTTATCTTTGAAACTCATTTTACCCCACAAATATTTTTCCCTGTACAAAAGCTACCAATATACACTGAAAACACATTTTCTAATCCATAATCCAAACTGTGACTTGGTTGGAGATTTGTCTCATTGACACTCATACCACATCTTCCTTTTTTTTTAAATTGTTTTCAAGAGGCATTGATGAGAAGCAATCTATCACAAGTTTATATCAAGGCCATATTATGGATTAGAAGGAAAATTGTTTGCTCTCATAATTATTAAATGGTCAATATCATCTGTTTTTATCTTAGATGAAGTCTTTATCGGGTCTAAATATCCCATGTCTCATAATTTTTTTAAAAAAAAGGAAGATGTGGTATGAGTGTCAATGAGACAAATCTCCAACCAAGTCACAGTTTGGAAAACATTTCCTACTTCTAAATACTTTGAATTGTCTTAAATCTTTCTCTTTGTGGTTAGTTTATAAAGAAACTGAGGTATGACATCTTTACAGACAATATTAATTTCAAATTATTTGTCAAAATCTAGCTGGGAATCGAACTGAAGACATCCTACATCAGGGGCACATGCTCTCTCGACACAACTTTCAAAATTGTGTTGTATTGGGACGTGCATAAATTGCATTCTATAAGGTTCAATAATCGCCAATCATATTGCAGAAAATCTAAGGAACTCCATGTTCAAATGAGTATTAAAATACATGTTAAGTAACTCAATGAATTTTGGGAGGTAGATCTTTGATAGTCTCTATTACCACTAATCATAATGTTTTAGACAAGAGGGATTTAAAAGCTTTACCAATTATAAATAAGACATTTAAAGAAGAGTTGACTGTAAACTGAACATGTAATCAAATTGCTGTTTAAATAAACATTTGTTAAACCGTTAATACTTATTCGTATGGTTCGCTATTCGATTCTGTGATAATATTAGTAGAATATGAATCTACCGACAGATGGTCTTGTGTAATGATAGTATTGCATGAAATGTGTCTATACAAATTATATGTTATGACAATTTGAAGAAAATGTTAAGAGGTGAAGGTAGAGTAAGCTATTTATACCAAATCATATTTATTTCTAACCTCACAAAAATGACTCACTTGAAGAGAACACTTAATATACATTTATCTCTATCAGCAATAAATTATCAGTTCGATTGGTAATCTATTTTCAACCGTCAGTCAAACATCGGCACAGATTCTTTGATCAAACTTCTATTTATTGCACCGTTCAAAAACAAATAAGAGTCACAAGGTTAACATGTTTAATGTTGTTACTTGACTCTCTGTATACTTATCTTTATATTGGTTTGATCTGTGCAGAACAAATAATAAACAAACAAGAAGCGCTTTAAAGACATTTCATTATAATATTGTTTAAATTGCAATTTGTATATTTCTATGCATTTAACCCTTCTCTTATTAGGTAGTTTGAGTTTAATAAACTGCTTTTGGAGAGCTTTAATTGTAATAATTATTAACAGTACAAAATAAGCTCAAATTCCTTTAAAAAATGGTAATGTATGGCGAGCATCAAGCCATTTCTAGTGTCTTGTAATAACAGTTATTTCGGTCTATGTTTTAATCTCCTATTTAACAGTATCAAACATTGTTTCTTTTATAAATATTGTTCATACATATCATTTTATTGATTCTGAAATTGGTCGCTTCTAACAGGTTTTTCTTGTGATTAATTAAAGACACATTAACGTTCTAAATATAAATGTACTTAATTAAAGTTCTCCAATCTAATTAAGCGTTTAATATCTGCAATCAAATTCATCCAAAAGATACTAAAACCCAGAAAATAACTTTTATATACATCGTTCAATAACTTTAATTAAATACAAACAACACCATAAAGATTAATATGAATGCATAATCAATCTGCAAGCGCTTTATCTGAGCTGTTTAGTGCATTAATAAAAGTGAAAGTATCCCTTAAAATTAACAGAGAAACCCCATTACGTCTTGATCCAAGTCTCAGAAGTGAAACTTGTAAGATGCATGTATTATACAATTGCTTTCATCTTGAATTTATGTGTTTGTACAAAGAAGTTGTTTTTTGAATATATATTTGATAGAAATTATATATTTCCAAAACTTGTAATCTTATCATACAAAAAGGAATAAACTTGATGTGTTTTTGATGTAAAATACACAGAAAGAATCCATTTTGTTTTGATCATGATAAATGAATACAGGGCCTTTGGTGTTCTATTAGATTTAAAACTGACAGTGGTTT
Organism: Mytilus galloprovincialis; assembly: GCF_965363235.1. Classification (NCBI taxonomy): domain Eukaryota; kingdom Metazoa; phylum Mollusca; class Bivalvia; order Mytilida; family Mytilidae; genus Mytilus; species Mytilus galloprovincialis. The sequence goes on along the minus strand of NC_134846.1, from coordinate 1,090,371 downwards.
ATGTGCTCAAATGAACTGCACAAGGTGTATGGTTTGTACTTAAATATATTTTGAACCTCATGTTTTGTTGCTGTAAATTTTGTTGATTTTATTGAAGAAAAAACGAAACGAAATAAAGATTATTTCTATCATCACCTAGCACATTCAATAACTAGATATAAAACTGCATGTAATGATATGCCAAAAAAGTCATTATAGATACTAGGATTATAATTTTGTACCTCGATGATCATCAGTGACACTCGAATTAAAAAAGGTACAAAACGCCAAGTGAAGTACGAAATTGAGTGCATCACTATGATTATATCATAATATCTGTTTAAAGTTATAAAAATTAAGTTTCCCAAGTGTAAACGATTGCACATTTGGTTTCAGTTTGATATTGGTTTTGGTCATAAATTTTCAACCACACCATCGTTGTCAGATTACATGACCAAACGGTAATCGGAATCATTCTACAAGAGCAAACAACAGTCAAGCGTTTCGTCGAATAGTACTTGCATAACCACAGTATGCAATAGAAGTTTACCGATGTTTAAATCTAACAACAGTATGCAATAGAAGTTTACCGATGTTTAAATCTAACAAAAGTATGCAATAGAAGTTTACCGATATCTAAATCTAACCACAGTATGCAATAGAAGTTTACCGATGTTTAAATCTAACAAAAGTATGCAATAGAAGTTTACCGATGTTTAAATCTAACAACCGTATGCAATAGAAGTTTACTGATCTTTAAATCTAACAACAGTATGCAATAGAAGTTTACCGATATTTAAATCTAACCACAGTATGCAATAGAAGTTTACCGATGTTTAAATCTAACAACAGTATGCAATAGAAGTTTACCGATGTTTAAATCTAACAACAGTATGCATTAGAAGTTTACCAATATTTAAATCTAACAACAGTATGCAATAGAAGTTTACCGATGTTTAAATCTAACAACAGTATGCAATAGAAATTTACCGATATTTAAATCTAACAACAGTATGCAATAGAAGTTTACCGATGTTTAAATATAACAACAGTATGCAATAGAAGTTTACCGATGTTTAAATCTAACAACAGTATGCAATAGAAGTTTACCGATGTTTCAATCTAACAACAGTATGCAATAGAAGTTTACCGATGTTTCAATCTAACAACAGTATGCAATAGAAGTTTACCGATGTTTCAATCTAACAAAAGTATGCAATAGAAGTTTACCGATGTTTAAATCTGACAAAAGTATGCAATAGAAGTTTACCGATGTTTAAATCTAACAACAGTATGCAATAGAAGTTTACCGATGTTTAAATCTAACAACAGTATGCAATAGAAGTTTACCGATGTTTAAATCTAACACCAGTATGCAATAGAAGTTTACCGATGTTTAAATCTAACAACCGTATGCAATAGAAGTTTACCGATGTTTAAATCTAACAACAGTATGCAATAGAAGTTTACCGATATTTAAATCTAACCACAGTATGCAAAAGAAGTTTACCGATGTTTAAATCTAACCACAGTATGCAATAGAAGTTTACCGATGTTTAAATCTAACAACAGTATGCATTAGAAGTTTACCGATGTTTAAATCTAACAACAGTATGCAATAGAAGTTTACCGATGTTTAAATCTAACAACAGTATGCAATAGAAATTTACCGATGTTTAAATCTAACAACAGTATGCAATAGAAGTTTACCGATGTTTAAATCTAACAACAGTATGCAATAGAAGTTTACCGATGTTTAAACCTAACAACAGTATGCAATAGAAGTTTACCGATGTTTCAATCTAACAACAGTATGCAATAGAAGTTTACCGATGTTTCAATCTAACAACAGTATGCAATAGAAGTTTACCGATGTTTAAATCTAACAACAGTATGCAATAGAAGTTTACCGATATTTAAATCTAACAAAAGTATGCAATAGAAGTTTACCGATGTTTAAATCTAACAAAAGTATGCAATAGAAGTTTACCGATGTTTAAATCTAACAACAGTATGCAATAGAAGTTTACCGATGTTTCAATCTAACAACAGTATGCAATAGAAGTTTACCGATGTTTAAATCTAAAAAAAGGATGACGAAGATACAAATAATGGCAAAACAAAAACTGAGGGAGTCTATTTTTTGTCCCCTCAAATAGTAAAAGTATCTTAAAAATAATAATTTCTTAATGTACATTTAATGTAAAGCTTTGGTGATAATTTAACCACACTTCCATCAAAATACAGACTTATCCTACCTTCTCCATAATGTTATTATGTCATAATTATAAACCTTATTTTTAAAGAGTTATACTTTTTTAATATGGAAGTAGAAGACTTTACTTAATGAGACGTCTTATACATTTATATGCATTTGAGCATTTTCATAAGATCGATTTCTATCCGATACAGCTCATATCATACATATGGTTAGTATATTCGTGCTTATCTAAATTTCATGATTTGACCTTTTCAAGGTATAACATTTAAGCCTTGAAGGTGATCTGGCATTTTCGTGTATGTTTTGAGTTGTTGTTTACAAGATATGATGATGAAAAAACTTAATTAAATCTGAATGGCAAATTTCATGGATAGACAATAATATTTTTTTCCAAAGATAATTTTTAGATGAGTACAATACAAGACATAAGAATGATACGATGCCAGATAATATATCTTATATTTTCAATTCCATTAATAATAACTTACCTTTGTAATGCCTTTTCCCCGAAGAAGTCTCCTCTTTGGAGATGGCGAATAACTTGTTCTTCACCAGATTTGGAATTTCTTTTTGTTACTTTTACCTATTCAATTATTCATACCATAAGTATTCATTTTTAAAATACATTAAGGAACAATAACGTTATTTGCACATGCTTATCAAGTAATGTGTTGCATTAGTGGTCATTGTTTTCTTTATTTAAATAATGTTCACTAGCCAGTTTATGTGCATTTGGTGCAACACAATTGTTTTAAAGTGTTTTATTTATTTGGTATTACTATACAACTGGGTTGATGCCATCACTAGAAAACTGCTTTGCAACGGCAGCTCTATATAAAATGTATGCAATAGTTATATCTTTATTCAAAGGTTACCATTTCATCTCGTTGTGTATGTTTTCGTGAGCTGCTTTTTTGTATCCTTTTACTGGTACTTTTGTTTTTATATTAAACTCATACCGCTGAGAAAATTTGATTTTAATTTAAAAAGTGCATCAAATACATGTCGGTCTTCGTATTTGTATTATGATATTATGAAATTGTTCGCATTCTAGTTTAAGTGCGGTATATGTTTATGTTTTTTTGACGAAATCCAGGCAGTTGTTGTTTACCTATGGTTTACATGTTGTATCTTGTTCACTAACTCGACAATTGTTTCATTGTACTAAAATTTGTTTTTAAAATCGAAGTTTACATTCTAAATTTCTAAAAGAAGTTGATATGAGTCATATGATAAATTCTACCCAGACAACATACATCTTGGTTTACAATCTAATTACTCGATAAAGTAATCAGTTTAATCCTGACCACTTGCTGATTGAAAGCTCATCTTTATCTGATATTGAAGACTTCTAATTAACTTAAACTTGTGTGAAATCAGTATCAGCTGAATGTTATAGAAATATATTGTGTTACGTTCTGATTGCAGAATCTCTAAAGTCTAAAGAGGAAAGACTTATCTCAGTTTTATTCCTAACAACATCAAATGAACGAACCGATAAACAATCTCGATTTCCTAGTGGTTACTTGTGAAGAGGAAAAACTGAATGAACAGGGAAATAAGGATTTCGAACCAAGGGGACAATGGAATGTGAACAGCAAAAGAAAGAAACATATCTGAGAGTATTTAAAAAATTTCGAATGATACAGATTTCAAATCTCATGCCAATATCAATTTTATTCAATACGTAGCTTTATATATGTATGTAGCTGCTGAAGGTTGGGATATCACAAAATGCATTTTAAAATGAGATATTGTTAAGTGGCGCAAGTCGATAATGGGCAAATTAATCTATATATAGAAAAACAAAGTGAAAAACGAATTACCAATAACTTAAATGTATTTCTCTTTATTTCAAAGCTACTCACCTTTCCTTTTGCTATGATAAAGAATGTATCCCCTCTAGCACCTTGCCTAATGATGTATTCACCATTGTTGAAATGTGTCTGAAATATAATGAAAACAAAAGGTATTGTGAAGAAAAATTACATCTGATTTCCAACATAAAGTACTGCAACTATATAATAGCATTCTACGTACTAAAAAAGTTCCTGAAATCAGTCCTGATAATAACGGGAGATACTTGATGAAAAACAGAAAAATTGGTTGACTTTGCAAAATAGAGATATCTAGTCTTTCAATTATTCAGCATTTCCTGTTAAATGCATTCTATAGATTCGAAAAATTCAACCTAAATTCATTATTGGAATTTGCATGACGATTTCTGAAACATATATTTCTTACTATTGACATACAAACACTATTTTTACATTTATTTCTGCTTTCCAAAAATATATGGTTCTCTTCCATACAGCCAGGTTGGTGATAAATAATAATATAATTGATTGGTTGTTGATTGTTTAATGCACTGTAGCAAATATATATTCCTTAACATTGAACTAAAGCCAATATTTAAATTAAAATGATTTTTAAAAAGAAAAAAAGAAAAAAAATAAATAATAAAATAGGATAAAGTATAACTCGGTCTTCGGTTTCTTGTAATTTTGCCATAAAATTTCAAGCAGCGATTTAGTAAAATGTAGTACTTATGTTTTCAGACTTTACATAACGTTTGTAATTAGAGCATCTTTCAAACGTCCATTATCATTCACTTAAAATTGATGTCAAGGTCAAATGTTTCCTCTAATTATCAGGTGTTTCATATAGGATCAATCTAATCAAACAAATCAATCGTACAAGGTAAAGACAGATGCGAGGTTAGTTTAGAGGATTTCTATTGCTTTTGTTGACTTTATCGATAAACAATCAATTTTAAGCTCACTCCGAGTGATATAAATAGTACTAATATTGCCTTCTTGTATAAACATCGATATAGTTCAAAGTATTATAAAACTTTTGTGTGATATACTTTACCACATGAAAGTAGAATCTGGTGATAATTTCCTAACTAATGGATTTCAGTATTAGTCAATTTCAATATCACTTTCACTTCTACGTTTACAATTATAAACGAAAAGCATACAACTTTCAGCATAACCTATTTTCATCAATAAATCGTGATAAGACTTAAAGTCTTATAAGCAATGACAAGAAACGCCAAAACAATTGACTATACGAACTGATAAAGATGGAACTAACAATTTCAAGTCAAATAGTTCATATATAACATGCAGATGAAATCACATATAATTTATAACAGAGATCCAATTTTGATGTTTGCTGAATAATGCAATATATCATGATACAAAATACATTTCCCAAAGTTTATGAACTTTTAAAATAAGCTGACATTATTAATCGTAAAATGTACAAAGTCAATAAAATGGGTGTTGTTCTCCATTCGTTTGGTGTGTTTTAGCTTTGATTTTGCCGTTTCATAGAGGAGTTTCAGTTTTGAGTTTGATTTTTGTCATTTAACTTTTTATACTTGTAAATAACATTTTCCATTTGATATTTACATGTTTATTGTCCTTGTCCTGCACAAATTGAGGAACATTAAGAACCCAACAAGGAATTGTTCATGGCAAACAAAAGACCGTGATAACGTCTAAAAATATATATGTTGGGTTTTTTTCAGGTACAAAGTAATTTTTGGTTAGAGATATTAACTGATGCAAATTGTACAAACATTACAATTTGCTATTTGGTATAAACAATAAGATCTATTGCAGTAATCACATATTTTGACTTTGAATAAATGAGTTAAATTGTTAAAATTAGAGACTGTGATTGAACGAAACCCATGGGAAATTATCCCTTCCTCTTTTTAATTGAGTTTTGATGAAATTAGACACTTGAAGACGATTAAGTTGTAGCTAGTTTTTTTGCAATATGATTAAGTTGTAGGTTGTTTTTGTGTGTTAATATTTGAGCCCGACTGCGTTAAAACTAGAATGGTTTGTCCATGGTAACTTACATTACAAAAGTGCAGAAAGTCCCGTTATTTGAAAATTTACACTGATTGAAGGAAATGTAGAAACACTTATATATATATGAATTCCAAAGCTTCATAACATTGTTTTACCCTCTGGCAACAAGCTTTACTACTATTAAATAAGCAGTATGATTCTGAAACACGGATAATGTGAACTACTGCCATTAAATGTTGCTAATTACAGCTATCATTTTGTCAATATTAACGGAAAAACAATTGATAATGGTGTTGGTTTCTTGCTGTTTAGTGAAAGTTATTTTGACAGAAATAACACGTTCTTTATAACTTAATTAGCAGAACGAGAAAATAAACCGACATGAAGAATGAAAAATGAAACAGTGTTTTATGCCTTTGAAGCTCAATTTCAGTTAAAAATTGGATTCTGGGTCACCTAATTTATCAAGGGAACATCTCTCAGGGTATTTTGGGAAAAGAAAAGGACATACGACTATTTGAAACAGCAAACTTACATACTTTACAACAATGGATATGTATATCTTATACGTTCAGGTATTTCACATCCAAAATTTTATGGAAATATTCTTCATAAAGCACAAAAATGTCAGTATTCTCCTCAGAAACTAACAAAACCTTTAAATAGACTTATTAAAAGGGGATATAGTTACGATACTGTTGTCAGGTCATTAAAGATTGCATATTTTGGCTTTAACATTGATTCACTGATAGGGTCTTTGCATCGGAACTAAACACATTTATTTCTTAAAAAACAGTTGTTGGCATGACACGGGTTATGTTCTTCTCATATATTTTATGATAGTATGATACTAAACCCCTAACGGGAGGGATTGTACCTGATATTCATATGATGAAGACATAATCTTTCAATCAGTTTAATTGAGGTCTGGAGCTGGCATGTCAGTTAACTGCTAGTAGTCTGTTGTTATTTATGTATTATTGTCATTTTATTTATTTTTTTTCTTTTGTTACATCTTTTGACATCAGACTCGGACTTCTCTTGAACTGAATTTTAATGTGCGTATTGTTATTCTTTTACTTTTCTACATTGGCTAGAGGTATAGGGGGAGGGTTGAGATCTCATAAACATGTTTAACCCCGCCGCAATTTTGCGCCTGTCCCAAGTCAGGAGCCTCTGGCCTTTGTTAGTCTTGTATGATTTTAATTTTTAGTTTCTTGTGTATAATTCGGAGTTTAGTATGACGTCCATTATCACTGTACTATTATGCATATTTTAGGGGCCAGCTGAAGGACACCTACGGGTGCGGGAATTCTCGCTACATTGAAGACCCATTGGTTGCCTTCGGCTGTTGTTTGCTCTATGGTCGGGTGGTTGTCGCTTTGACATATTCACCATTTCCTTTCTCAATTTTATATGATACATACTAGATTATGAGTGCAGTGTATATTGTATTATTTTTTTCCTATCATGATTTTCTTGATAGAGGGTAGCTGCTCAAAAGGAAGCTATTAAACTAAGAGTTCCAAATGGTGAAGTTGAAATCATCCCTTCGTAAATTCTACGGATGCCATCACGAGTTGTTGACGGTTATTGAATATTAATTTATCAAGGGAACATCTCTTAGGGTTTTTGGGAAAAGAAAAGCACATACGAGTATTTGAAACAGCAAACTTATATACTTTACAACAATGGATATGTATATCATATATACTAGATTATGAGTGTATATTGTATTTATCAGTTTGTTACAAACTTGTTTAAAACAGCTGAGGTCCACCTCCAAATCGATGTTCATCCTAAAATTTGTTCACACATACAAACGAGTTCATTTATATTGTTACTTTTGTGGTGCGAGAGTGTGTTTTTGTAGACGAAACGCCCGTCTGGCTTAAAATATTATAAACATTGAATTTTTGGTGATATTTTTTTTTAAACACTTTTACCAAACAGCCATATCTTTTATCGGAAAGAAAAATAAAAAAAAAGAAATAAGGAACGACATAGAAAGGTATCTAAACTGTTTAATGAACGATCTGAAATGATTATGATAAACATTCTCTCATTCATGAATGATGTAAATAAGAAACCACATCGACAAATCATATACTTGCAAACGCAATTAACCCATATAAGAACAATTAAACAGCACTTTTATTTTTGAAGAAACTGCTTTGAAATAGCCCATTGAATTTAACAAACTTATGTGAGATAATGCAATTGTAAAATCTAAAGCTGTACCCAAGTAAACCAGGTCAGTAGCACAATGGAAATATTTATAGGGATAAGACTTCAACAGAGCATAATATACTGCCAAGATTTTAAGCAAGATAATTCGCAAACCATTAGTGTAATGAGGTTAACCCTATATATAAACGTTCCTACATCTTCACCTCACGGCTAAGCTCGGAGAGTGTAAATTCCAGGATTAATTTAAGATTTCAATACCGTCATGAGTACTTAAACACGTCTGATTCATATGGGTTGTGAACTTAGCTTCTATTTGTCATTTAGTACATTGTCTATAACTGCACAGTCAGTTGGCAACTATTCAATTATGAAAAGACAATGTGAATAACTATTCTACAATGTAATGACAGTTCACTATTACGAAGTGCTTCGGAAGGGTAGTCAGATCCTGTTCCACATGTAGCACCCGTCGTGTTGCTTATGTTAGTACAAATCCGCACGTGCTTCGTTTAACTGATATCGTAATATTCTAAATTGTAAACGTCAATACGTCGTCCTTTTTGTTCGATTTACTCTACAGAACTTGATATATATATACTATTTCTTCGTCTTGAGATATTAACCACTTATTTATAATTATTTCAATTGTTACTCGAAATAAGTCAAATGTTATAATTGTTATATATGACTGTTGAGAGTTAGTACGAATGCACCTTGGAACGTCATGTTTAATATACTGATATTGTTATAACATAGTATGTTACTTATGACGTAAATACTAGAGTAGCGTGAAAAAAATATTATCTTAAAATAATAATAATTACACTAATTATCTTTAACAACATCTACGTGGTTTACTTTTGAACTTCTTCTTTTTAGTCGAAGACTCCTTTAATTAGAAGCACTTCCATATTGAGTTTAACCATAACTTTAATTATCATTATTTTATATTGCTTGATCAGGAATAAAAGCGTACATTTTACAACTTCTAAAAGATTACGGAAGACATTCCCACCAAAAATATTTGCTGAAAAAATTAAAACATAAGAAAAAAAACATGTCTTAAGCCAAGACGCTTACAAATGGTATTTTGTTTTTACCTCAGAAGAGTTATACTAGGTGTTCAGCACAAATTAACACATCATTTTAGAGAATTGATTCGAAGTACTCAATGCGCATATTGACATTTTTTTGTTCAGAAGAGGAAGCTCACCGTGTCAACGCACCTTGCATTTATTGAAATGCATTTCGATAATACGTCAACCTTTACAAACTAAACCAATTGATATTGTTCTGATCGTGAACCGTGCGACCTTTTAAGAAAGGTAAACCTGGTCTCCTACTGTTTGCATGTTATTGTTCCTCCCAAGTTTGTCTGTTTTCTTTATGACTTTTGAGATATTTATACATTGGTATATATTACCTTCATATACCACATTCAAATCTATTTGTAAACAAAAAGAACTCGGCTGTGAGAATATTTTGATCATATTTTAACAGATGGTTTAACAGATATTCGTCTGATGTATTTATGTATCTAAAATATGTAGTAATGACTGAAATGATTTTATATTTATAATACGGTCACCGACTTTATTCTTGTCAAAGACAGCTTGTTACCTATTTATAACGGTGTTTTGTGTTAGATACCGGCTGAGGGCGTTTGCCCGATTGGATGCATCTATTTTACACCAAGACACTATTGTCAATGTAGTATTATAGCTTTCTATAATTTAGCAGGAAGGTCGTTCAGCGATTTGACCATATGTTATTGAAAAGCATGATAAATGCAGGGTATTCAATTTCATTTAAGGACATCTTGGTGTAAATTGTGTTAAATGGAATTTGCTTAAGATATATGATAAAATCCTGATCAATTAAAAAACAATAATAACAAATCAATGCCAGATAAAATAAAATGACAAACGAAACACAAAATGTTCTCAAAACATTATACAAAATTTAGCGACGAAAACCCGGAAGGTAACGTAGTTCTTGAAGAAAAAAATGCACGCTAACTGTTACTTATAACACATTTCCTTCTTTTCACATTTGTCTCTGCTTACCATAAAATGTGTGAAAATATAGAACATAGAGGCAAATACATTATAAAAGAGAATTACAACAAATATATAAAGCGTGTACAGCTATGCATTCAATATCTCCTTGCAAATCCATCCTTAGCGAAAAGGGACATTCGGAAATAAGACAGCATAGATAAGATTACAGACAACTGTTTTGGTATCGAACGATCAAGTTTCTCGTGAGTAGAGACCCATCCACTCGTTTTGTAATTGTTCTTTCTTATCTCTCTGATTAGCAGTGTAAACAGTTAATGATACAGTATCGCACCAAACTAGAATGCTGGACCTATTACAAATTTAAACTGAATAAAAATTCCTGGGCGTGTATTCTCACTAACCTATGGTATTCATGTCGAGCAGAAAAACGTCCAAATTAACATAATTTTTTTTTATTAATTTTGCAGCTTATATAATACACACAAAAGAATGTGTTTATGCCTTACCAGATATCAAAATCCCCAACCCGAATCTTTAATAGAGGCATAAATCCCACAAGAACAACGTTAACAGTGATATATCGTCAATTAATCATCGTTCCAAATATCGCAAATGATTCGTATTTTGTTTATAATAGAACGAAATTGAAAGAAAGTTTCACGCTTACTAATACATGTATAAGTTGTATCTAAGCCAATGTTTAGCTCTGACCTCATGCAATTTTATTACACATCCAATACAATGTAATGTCAATGGGTGTAATATGGTATATAAATGTAAACATTACGCAATTTGCCATAGAGAATGATATATTGTAACACACACCTGTTTACTTATAACGAAGCTACCCCAGTGCATATAAAGAGACAGCAATGAGTTTAAAAGAGGGACAAAAGATACCAGAGGGAGAGTCAAACTCATAGATAATAAATAAACTGACAACGCCGGGGCTAAAAATAAAAAGACAAACAGACTACGATCGGGTTGTTGTCTCTTTGACATATTCGCCATTTCCATTCTCAATTGTAAACAATAGTACAGAAAACGCAACATAAAAAACTAAAGACTAACCCCATTAAAAACTGGGGTGATCTCAGGTGCTCCGGAAAGCAGATCCTGCTCCACATGTGACACCCGTCATGTTGTTTATGTTATTACAAATATATCATGAGAGTTTAAACTAGAAACAAACTATGGGGTTTTATGATCGCTGAAGACCCTACGATTGCCTAAAGTATTTACATCCACTTTATTTAAACTTTGGTGGATAGATGTCTCATTTGCAATTTACCGCAATCATACCTCATCTCTTTATTTTCATATAGTCAATTTAAATTAGTATGTAGAGATTTTTACAAAGTTACCGCCACGGCGATTTGTATAGATCTCTCTCCAGTATTAGAACAGCATTATAACATAGATTAGCATATCTTGTTTAACATTGTAATGTAAGCGGGAGGTTTGGCTAGCCATAAAATCAGGTCAACCCCCAATGTGTCTTAAAAATTTCTTGTATTAGTCACGAATATGGCAGTTCTTTTAAAAAACTTACTTGATAGTTGTTTCTATGTATGTTGGTGTTTATTTTTGTTGCAGTTCAGTGTGTCTGTTGTTCCGTTGTTTTCCTCGTATAGTTGATGAATAATACTAAGAATATTTATTGAATCCAATTAAAGGGCCCGTTTCAAAGTATATTTATATAGTATCAATTATACAGTATTTTCTAAGATGTGTTTCCCTCGGTTTTGGAATGTGACCCGAATTTGTTTTTACTTAATTGATTTATGACTATTGAACAGGGTATGCTACTGTTGCCTTAATTGTGGACAAGACTATCTTGCCTACTTGTCGATTGTGTTTTTTTATGGTTTTTTTTGCCATAAATACATGTTATCGCTTTCACTTGCAGCAGTACCGGAAGATGAGATGAACCGTCAACGTACGACCGAACGACCTATGCATTGTATGTCAGTCGATGTAAGAAACGGACAGTTAAGAAGAATTTCAAAACATGACCGCAAAAAATTACAGACGATCCTATTTTCAAATATCCCTCATACTGAACAAGAAATGGTAAGTCTTCCGCTTCCGAGAATCTCTAGATAACTTTTGGTAAGAAAGATAGCAAATTACGGATTCTTACCCCCAAATTTTTAAATTTCGAGTGCATATCAATTCAATTCTATCACAAAATACCAGAACAGGAACACGAAATCATTGTTATATTTGTGAACCATAATAACATCGGAAGTTAAATTCAGGTTTTTGAGCGGAGTATTGTTTGCCATGTTTTCACCATTGCCTGATTCTTAGGCAGGTTGGCACTTATACTTTATGTTTCTGGACTAAATTTATCAATAGATTCGAACAATTTATGTAATGTATATGTTTCTAGACGCTCTGTTATGCATACTATAAAAATATAATGAAGTAGAAATAAAAACTGCATGAATTTATTTTTAGAACTGTTACATATAAAAACCAAAGGCATTGTCAAATGAAAGACATTGTGCAGATTTTTGATATAACAGATGAATAGAAAATATTGCAGTGTAGGAACGTTGCAATTACGTCAAGAATGACATTAAATGATAATAGTGTTTCTTAATAGAACACCAAACAAAAATGATGGATGGTGAAAAAGTATATTCTGTTCTACAAAAAGAGCAGCAGGGGGTCGTTTACAGTTTTTGAAAATGTGCTCATAAATTATTGGTAACCCTTACAATCATTTCGAGAGCCGACCACTTTTTATTATGTGAACATGTTTGTTAATCTCATTTTTCCTATGTACTAATCGGTGTACATTTATTTGTCTCTTTGTCTTTCCTTATTTGACCTGTCATTCTTTTACTTTTTTATGGGCACATGTTGCTTTCCATGTTTCAATCAAACACTATCTATTAAGTCAAATAATCAAAGTCTTCCATACATTTAAAATCTATTTCATATAGTCTATTTCAAAATGTATGCCCCTTTTTGTTCTTTAAGTAAACTCATCATAGATACCAGGACTAAATTTTATATATACGCCAGACGCACGTCCCGTCTACAAAAGACTCATCAGTGACGCTCGAATCTAAAAAAGTTAAAAAAAAAAAAAAAAAAAAATAAAGTACGAAGTTGAAGAGCATTGAGATCCAAAATTCCTAAAAGTGTTAAGATGTCCCATGCGTTATACCTCTTTTAATTTCAGAACTTTGAATTCATAACTATTTGTTAAATGCTAAGATGTGTTACTACAGAAAAGTTTATTGATAGCATGCAACCAAATGTCTTCAAATGGAAAAAAGCTAATGTTAATATGATTCAGAATATTGTCTGGCGTAAATACAAAATATAATCCTGGTATTTATGATGAGTTTATTTACAACCACTAGGTCGATGCCACTGCTGGTGAATGTTTAATTCTTCAAGGGTATTACCAGCCCAGAATTATAATTTAAATGGTCATATTTATTAATCAACTATTTACAAAACTTTTGAATTTATGAAATACTAAGGCTTTTCTACCTCAGGAATAGATTATCGTAGCTGTATTTGGCAACACTTTTGGGAATTTTGGTCATCAATGCTCTTCAACATTGTACTTTATTTGGCTTTTTAATTTCTTTTTTATTCGAGCGTCACTGATGAATCTTTTGTAACGAAACGCGCGTCTGGCGTAAATATAAAATTTAATCCTGGTATATATGATGAGTTTATTTACTAGGTAATATAATATTTGATAAATCGTCAAATGAGATGCTTAGTAAAATTACTTTCAATATGCACAACTTATAAACATACACTGTAATTCACATCTTAACTGTTTCAAATATACATAGACCTTAAGATACTTCAATGAACATGTCATAACAAATATTGATTGATTCATGTTTGCGTTACGCCGCCTCGGAACAAAAAGACTTGATGGCGGCGAGTCAAAACAAAACATTTGTTTTTTCACGATAAGCAACGTAAATGCTGAATTCGAATTTAAAACCAATTAAACAGCATATTGTATGGTAGTAATTTGACGTTTAATCGTAAAACAAATGTTTTCTCAGAGGATTTCGCTTTATCTGTATAACACATGCAATGCATGTGCCAGCGTATGATATGTAGATTTTCATTTCCTGGTTGTGTTGTTATCAGCATAAAGTAAGTACTTGCAATCAAAGCAACAATAGTGGATCTACATTTGTTTACAATAACAAGTTTTATGCGCCAGATGCGCATTTCGACAATAATCGTCTCTTACGTGTTATTCGAGGTCGACCAAACCCAATAAAAAAGTTAAAAATAAAATGAACAAATCCGGACAAAGAATCAGTGCTTTGCATAAAGGACCTATATTCCTCTATTCTTAAAAAAAATATTTCGAAATTTATTACAGCAGAAAACTATTAGTCGTTAAAAATAAAAATCATATTAAAAAAAATCAAAGGCGCCTTCGTTTATTAGTCTTAAATGACTGAATAATATTTAAAACATATTACAGAAATTGAATCCACATGGGATTTGCATATTTCAATTTTTAATAAATGCTAAAATAATTCAAGTGCAGTGAAAGGTAAATAAGAACATAGATGAAAGTTACTGAAATAAACATTTAGCTGTGGCAATTATCAGGAGCACAGCAGAAAGCTATATCAAAATGCTATTTCAAAATGCATAATCAGCAATATGTGCTGTGTAATTTGATTGGGCGATATAATCCGATACGTCATTATATGGGGTCTTTAAATGCGCAGTTGGTTGTTAATCTCTAAACTTATTTCAATACATCTTGTTACTCTATATTGATATCAAAATAAATATTAAGCAGACTAGTTTATTATGTAATCCAAATTTTAATACCCGGACTATTACCACTCAACGACAAGTACAAACAAGAAGATGTGGTATGGCTGCCAACAGACAATTCTCCACCAGAGATCAAATGACGACAAATATGGGATCTTTTGTATAGGGTAAACACAAACCAGTCCACATAGTAAGCTATAGAAGGCCACCGTACGGACGTATTTTATTTTTACTTCACTTTGCTTAGACGCGGCTGTCAATGCGCTTCAGAATAAGCAAATTTAGTAAGTTTCAATTGATTCACATGTAGGAAAACAACATCATCACAGATAAAAGTCTTAGAAATAGATAAATTCGACGAGCGTTTACAAAAGACTCAGTGACGCTCGAATGAAAAAGTTATAAAAATGCCATATTAAGTTGAATAAGAAAGAAGACCCCGCATCGAGTGAGTCCGACTCGTTTTCAAACATGGTAAGGAGCATTGAATTAAAACAAAAGTGTGAAATATATCGTTTTGTACAGTTTCTTAAACTATATAAACATATCTTTAGAATTTCACGTTTATTGCCATCATTCGTTCTTTAAAACTATATTTTCTTTCACTCTTTTTCTATTTAGCAAATTGAAATTTTGAAGTCAATAATCACTGTTATTTTGCATGATTTTATTTGCTACATTTGCCGCAATTCAATCTTGATTTCATTTTCGAAAACGATAAAGAAGACATCTGGATTTTCCAAATTATCAGAACGACGCTATGTTTGTTCTGCAACACTCTACTAACTAATATTTTCTCTTTGCAATGCATCGTAGCAAGCATCAATATTATGTAATATTATTATGAAAAGTGAATCTGATGAATTTCAAAATCGAAATAAAAGTAATGTCTTAATCTTATCTAACTATCATGAAATACTTGTTGCATCAGTTAAAATTACTGATTACTTTATGCTTGTGTGAAAATTTATTTCTAAAATTAACTTTTAAATTAGACATAAAGTATTTATTAGAATTTATAACTATCATTTGTAAATGCAATAATGTATCATCTCGAATAAAAAAGAAAACATAGAGATAAATTTATAAACTAAGCGTTGCATTTTATAATTATTTATATCTTCAAATAGTCAATTGAAATTCTTTCAATTTTGATCTGTCGTCGATGAATATAATGAGAATTATAGGCATTGCGCGAAAAAGAGCTTTTTGCAATTTTCAAAAGCTAGCTTGCAAAATGAGTGAAGATCAAGCAGAATCATAATCAAGTACTCAAGCATTTTCAGACCTATTAAAAATACAAAGAGATTTTTTTTGGTCAAAATATATAAATTTCTTAAAAAGTACATGTTGCTTCAGAACTATTCTGTTGTGTATTTAGGTTTTAGTAATGTGTAAACTGAAGTAAATATTAAGTTTATGCTCCAAACTGTGCAATTTGGAGGGGAAAAAATATTCGATTGCAAAAGGTTAGCTGCATTTATCATCAAACACAGGCAGCTGTAGAACCAAACTTAACCCCCCAAAAAAGAGTAACCAAGTACTAATGTACATCTATGTTCTATCAAAAGTAAAATAAATGAAATATAAGTATCAAAATGAAGTTTTTTCTTTTATCTTATGTTAGCACAACTGTATGATTTCTTAATTATTGATCTCTTAAATGAAATGCAAATAAAAAAGTATGTGTACATAGAAAAAAGTCATGAACCATTAGTGACGTATTTCTAAATTCATACATTTTGCATTTAATGAAATTAATAATTTTAAAAGTTTTTGAAAGTTTAAAGCATTAATTAATAAATAAATATTAAGATACACATTTATTCTGACGCATCACATGAGCAAATTCAAAACTTATTTCTTGTCAATGAAATTATATGCCAAAAAATGAAAATCCGAAAATGTACTGTTGAAAAGCTCTATAATCCAAAGTCAGACCAAAGATTGCTTATTTGGAAATAGCATGTGATTTACACAAGTTTCACATCTCAAGAATAAATATTAAATAAATGGGTATATTGGAGTACGCTTGCCTATATTTGCGAAAAATAAAGACATTGCAATATTTATCGAAGAAAAAAGAATAGGAACATCTATTTAGAAATTGTACTTGCTTATCGAAAAAGATTAAAAAATCTTGTTGCCTTCTTTTTCTGAAAGATGTGAACATTTAATTCACAACAGTGTTAATCTGATGTAAAAAAAAAGAACTACAACAAACTTAAAGTATCCTACCTCTTCCAACACGTCGGCAATTTTACTCAGCGATTCCTCAGGCAAATTTTTAAAAGTTGGAACACTGCAAAAAAAATATATAAGCATTACCATTTATGAAATAAAATATTTAAATTTTAACCTATGTAATGCATATAAAGATATAGAAAAAATATCATAAAAACTTGCATCAAAATTAAGCTTACCTTCTTGCAATACGTTCAAATCTTCGTTTCGACAAACTCCGTTCTACTTTCATGCCAGCCGTTTTGAAAACGTATTATAAAGTTCATAATTATTAAAGTCCAGTTTTGTCATGTTGCTAACCGTCCACACTTATTACGGTTTAAACGCAAACTGTTATCCACATGCAAAGATGAAAGGATTTATTTGTATACAAAGCAAAGCAGCTGATTAGTTGGCAGCGATGCTTCCGTATCTAAGATTGGATTGAACTGTTGTCTGTATCAGAGATATTCTACATAAGATACTTGCTCTGTCAGTCAGTAGAGTTTATTCGTCATGTAACTGATGATAATTGATTCGAAATTTAATTGTTTCGGACAGGTTAAATTTCGTAATGCTCATATATACAAATAAAAAGAAATTTGGGTTTATATACAATGAGAAGGACTAACTTTCCACATAATATACCCTGACAGGAAATATACAATAAAGGATCGATCGGGGTTGTATGCAAGTGTAAGCCTTAAATAGTACCAATTGAACTCAATAGGCATATTAGGAATATATTCAACAAAACATTTCCAAATATCTGCTATCAATATTTAATTAATTAAAGGACAAAAACCAAACACAATATTTAAATCGTTTGACAAACAAGTATTTCTGAGATGCAGTATTTTACACAGCAAACAATCTGATTCTGACCGAAAAGTGGAACAATCTCAAACAAGATTTTTTGCCAAAAGTGGACAAATCTGAATCAATTTCAGTGTGTACAAAGGACAGTGAAAACTTTTACGTGAATAGTTCCATTGCTTTGTGTTGTACTAGTATATATAAATACGACTGTCATAATAACATATAATTTCAGCATTATATTTGTTTAGTACCAAAGGAGAAATAAACATGTTAAATGGTTCTTACTCAAAATGTTTTATGATTGATATCAGTTGATCAGATAATAAATCTGCCGTAATATTAAGATGTCTTTGTTAGCTAACTTATGTTGATGGGTTGAGCTCTCTGTGACTTTATCACTCACATCTCATGTACATGCTTTAATTCATAAATTGAAGCTTTACAATTTGTCGTCCAAAATTCTGTTCTTGCGCGTTATTAAAAATACATATATATGGCCATTTAGGGCCAGTTGAAGCACCTCCGGTGCGGGATTTTCTCGCTATATTGAAGACCCATTGGTGGCCTTCTGAAGTTTTATGCTCTTTGGCGGGGTTTTGTCTCTTTGACGTTCCACATTTCCATTCTCAATTTTATTCTATTCATTTTTATTACCGCTTGGTGTACCTTCCGCGAGCATTCGATAGGTTTGTACTAAGTCTTTCATTTTCTAAATGATATCTTATTTTCAGATGATAATAAAAGTAAAGTTTCGATCCCTTTAACCAAATCTGGTCTTACACGGTTTGTGCAGTTCTTTTGACTCCGTTTGAGTTTTATATTCTCTAATGTTTTATGTATTTGACTTTCAAAGCTTTTTTTCGAGCAAACCAAACACATGTTATGCATATGGACATTTCGGCAGCATTTGTTTTTCTTATCATGAAGCTAAAAAAACAGGCAAAAACAAAACAAAAACTCTTATCTTTATTTTACATCATTTCCCCACAATTACGTATATATGTCTACTGAAAGTTCACATGACAAGAAGATAATTTTGTTTTTACTATTTAAAAATATCCTAGACTATTTTAATATCTATTTAGTATACTTATATATGATAATAAAAGATAGTTACGTTTGACAGAAACAGCTGTTACAGACTGTATACTATTTATCTTTACAACTAGTTTTCACTCGTTGACATAGTGCTATTATAGTTTAGCCTCGTTTTTGGATATCATTCGATCTGACAATAAGTCTAGAGATCAAAACCATTCGGACAGCCTGATAACATCTTCGTTTCGTTTCTATGGCAATGATGCAAGTTGAAAATTTGTCTTTTGTTTCTGAGTATTTAATCTGTTGCAAAGCTTTTCGTTATATATATATATATATATATATATTTCTATTTTATTTTTGTTTATGTGAAAATGAGTCGCTGATTACTTTATACAGTTTTTTCTCATGTTCTGTGAGTAAGACAGCATAAGCACATATTTGTCATTTAAATTAATGGAGCTTTGGTGATGGATACATTCAGCCAAATTAATTTTACTTGCCGATTAAAAAGGTTATCAAAAATTACGATAAAAGGTTTTTTGGCATTTTTGATATGGTATATTATTTGTTTCCAAGCGGTAATCAAAGGCACCAAGATAACTCAGCGTAAGTTTTACACTCAGCTAAATAATCATTTGAGACTGTTATAGTCTTATATAATCCCCAAACGATGAAATTTGCATAAGACAACGAAAAGATTTCAAGTGTTCTATCCCGGCACCAAATATGTTTTAGAAATAAAACATTAGAGAATGCAAAGTCTATGATAAATTAAGTAATGTATGTGTATACAAGATACGAATCAACTTAGCTTCGTTTAAACATATTAATCTATAGTGGATTTGGAAACAAGTTTATCAACTTATATTAATCCCTTACCACTACTTAGCTTAATTTATCGTGGACCCAGTGTCGCGGCTCACCTGGTTTCCATACAAACAGTTGGAAAAACCTTAAGGTTCATTCTTATCAATATTATGGATGTTTACAATTTGCATCCACTGATGTTTGTGGTACTAAATAATTTCTCCTCGCTAGTGGTGAAGATACCACCAATAGATGGCAATCTATCAGTTTACATTTCGTTCGTGGAAGAAACAACACCCTTTATTTGCTTTTCGCGATTTGTTATGGTTTTTATCGCCAATATCATTAAAAAGGCGTCCATCTAAATGACGTATCAATCAAGTTTCAGACGCGGTACCCCATACTTAACATAAAAAGTAGAACATTTAGAAGTATTTGCAATACATATCTGTTAAGTTGGGTCATGATATCTATCATTTAATGATCGAGAAAGAAATAATATATATATATAAATCTTATCTTTCTTTTGATGTTATGTTTCTTAGAGAAGAACAAATAAACAATGTACCTGTAGCTCTAAAAATCGAATTAGGTGTTAACAGTTAAAAAGCGTCCAGATGATTCTGATCGAACAAGTTTATGTTCAAATTCTCTGTGGGATAGATGTTTTGCTTAAACTTTTACGTAAAAAAATGTAAAACGCATTTTGATTGTTTATCGTATCAGAATCTTACTCTCTAATGACAAATTCTTAATAAATATCTGAAAATAAAGCAATTGTAACAATTTCTCCTCGAAACTTGACTTTTTTTAAACAGCGTACACGAGAACGTATTTCCACTTACGCAAGACAATAACATTACGATAGATGAGTATATGTAGCACATGATCATTATCATTATGCAATGGTTTATTTTTCAAATTAAGCGTTTTTTCTGACCGAGCAGTCTGTTTCAGTTGAAATGAATCATTTATAAAATAGAATGTACGTTGCTAAGTTATAAGCTTGTAATAATATTCGATTATTTTTATATATAAATAAAGAGTTAATCCAATGTCCACCGCGATGCATATATTTCATCCGTCCAAAGGCAATAACTACATGTAAGTTATTTTTCTACATAATCATCTTAGAATGTTGAGATGACTAGATAGCTGTTTCGGATATCTTTAGTATAACTTATTAACAATATTTGATCAGCATGTGATTGTCCGAAACATTGCTGTTATAAACCTTTAATTTAATGAATCTTGCAAAATAGGACGCGGGAGAGCGCATAAAATGCAAATACCATATGATTCATATTTCTAAGGGTCATAACTCTTTTTAAGATATCTTATCGGCATCGATTTTCCAACTCGTCCAAAACATTGCTGATATAAATCTATAAAAAAAAGTCTGGGTATTTTCTTTACTAAGTATAATAGTCTCAGTTTAAATATTATAAAGAATCTGACAAGAATTGTACATGTGTGAGAACTAGCAAGACCGAACGATCAAGTTAAACTGATTCTGCAGCCGTGATGCTATCAGTTCTGTTATATCAGGAATTTTAGCATTTTGGCTTTATTCTAACCTTTTCTTTGTTTTTTCTGCTAATTGATATTTGGTTGATTTTTTCGTTAGATAAATATGACAGAGAAACTTAATCCTTAGAAAAACAAGGCTTTTATTTTGCCAGTTGACTATTTATTACACTAAATTTTATTTATAGCCCAATTTGTTTTGTACTTCTACCAAAAAATGTGCATTGTGTTTTACTTGGGATGCCTGGTGCAATTGAAAATATAAACAATAGTAAGAGTTTTCGTTTTGCAAACATTGGTTTGTTATTCTTAAGTAATGTCAAAATGCTATCACTATAAATTTATCGTGAATGTTCCTTAAAAGTTCTTGACTCAAAAATAGTTTGTTTAAACTTTACAAAATCTAAAATACAGACTTTTTTATGTTTTCATCAACTTTTCAATTGCTCTTAACCAAGTTCCAAAACTTTATCTTGAAAAATATACTGATATTGCAAATGTTACAGACAACAACCTTCTTTATAAAACAATTGTCATTTCGGGGTCTTTGTTAGCTGACTATGCGATGTGAGCTTGCTGAAGACCGTAGATTGACCTGTAGTTGTTGATTGTGTTTTTGCTCTTGTGGAGAGTTGTCTCAATGGCAATCATTCCACACAACCACCCCTTTTTTATTATAGAATTTATGCTTATTATGTCGTGTGCGAGTGTTAGTGACTGTCAGAATTGTATTTTTTATTCTGTGTGTAAATTTCTCCTTTCCTCACCAGATGGTAAGTTTCTTTTGACCTTTTGTACATTATTTATATCTACATCGAGCATTATAGACTAGAAATAGCATTAATGACAGTGCAATAAACTTCTCATTAGTATATATAATAAGAAATATACAAGTTCCGGTTATAAATTAGTGTCTGACGAAGGCCATCTTGAACGGCCATTATTTACCTATTATTACATTTTCTTCACTTTGTTATAAAACAGACAAAAATATTATATAAATAATATTAAATGTTTATCTTGGAATAATTGTATATTATTACGTTACTGCCGACCTATATTTTTTATTATTTAGTTTTCTTTGAAATCGATTTGGCTAATTACACCTGTCAATATGATGTTATGATTCAGAGCTATAGTCACGGTAGTGCGCTGGTGGTAAATACTTTAACATCGGTTACGATTGTGCTGAGATGCGCGGAGCAGAACGCTTTTATCATTAGGGTACTTTTTTTTTGTTAATCTTGATTACTTTTTGTCTACAATTGTGATGTATTCAAGACGCAAAATGTATTGTCAGCGGAAAAGCTGCTTAACTTTGACGGAGGGGGATTATAAATATAATTTAGCTGTTAGCGACAGAATATACGAATTATATTTGCTTTATGCTCTAATGCTTCATGTTGAACTTTATATCAGGATATTAACATGTAATTGCGAATACAATATTTTGAAGATTCTATGACCACATGAAATCATATCCTGCTCGAACTCAGTCACATTTCCATGTTCAGTGAACCTCAAAATAGTGGTAAGATCAATTTCTGGCATACATATGAAAATGTGCACATCATAAGCGTGTAAAAATGTACTAAGTTTCAAGTTAATGAGACCACAATGTCATGATATACTACCTGAAAAAATGTTTTAACCTAATTTCAACCAAGAACTGTAACTGACAAGTGAACTCGGAATGGGGGTCAAAATATTTAGTTTGATATCTATTTGCATAATAATGCATATGTGTGTTTAGTATCAAACTGATACGAGCAAAACTTCATGAAAAACTGTTTTGATTTAAAAATTTTAACCTGACATGGGACGAACAAACAGGGGGACGAACGGACAGACCAGAAAACACTACGCCCCGTTTGTATCGTAGGCGATGCATACAAAATTAACACTAGTCTTTTAGTAAATAGGTTATTATAACCGATTAAAAGTGTGTTTTTTAAATGTTGAATAATCGAAGCAGGTTTTTGGTGAACAAACAGCTGATTGAAGAATATGTATACAAAAAAGTTTAAAATAGAATCGAAACTGAACGTGACTGACTTTTAAAAAGCGTCAAACTGCAGCCGACATATGTTACCTTGAAAATTTGTAGAAAATAATTTGTTGGTAATAAAAGCCATGTATTTATGCAATTAAGAAGCAACTTTGGCAATATGTTATGGAGTCATTTTTTCCGTTTTTACTTAAAGTGTGGAATTCTAACAATATCATTGTACTCAAACATCGTCTTTGGTTTTCAAATATTCGGCTTCGGACGTTCCTGATAGAGGTAAATCCAGGAAAGCGGTTCGGACGTATGAAATTTAAATTGTGTTGGTTTCATTACGACGTTTTCAACCTCCACAAAAAAATATTGTTTCTTCTAACCAATGTCAGCATTCCGGCCATTTGTTTTAAAAACACAATACCAATCTAACAATATGCTCGGTTATTTTGGCATTTCATGTTGATAAACATCTCATACAGAGACAATTACAAACATTCCCCTCCACTTATAGACGTATACATGTGTAAAAATCTAAGAACAGTTTTACATATAATGCATATATTTGCCCTCAACTTCTGACCGAGTAAAGACCTTGTTCTGTTTTATCAAACAGATAAACAATGCACATCAATTTCTTAAGAAGGAAGCGAATTCTCGACCATTATAGTAAAGTAACAAATTGCTTTTCATGTTTACTCTGAAGCGACACAATATAACTAATCGTAGTTTTGCTTATCTCCCTTGTTGTAAGTACATATCGACTGGAAATTTTCTAAGCGTTTATGACACAAGAAAACATAAAACCTATTATAGACAATACAAATGAATGCAAATAATACAGAGACCAGCAAAACAATTATCCGAAATTGAAAGTATGCTTGGTACACATTTATTTTTAAGAACATTTGTTGTCAATTAAAGTTAAAAAAAAGTTATATTAGATTTCTTGATTTATGATAATGCAGTATAATAAAATACCTAAGATTATAAATAATGCACTGTTAAACAGACTTCTGTCGTTGAGTTTTTGCTATTAAACTTCGAACAACTGAGAAACAATTAACAAAAAAAAAAACCATAAAAGTATAAAAAGTAAATACTTTTTTTATTAATTAGAAACTTAGAAATGATTAAAACAGATCTTGGGCAAAATGAACTCTCGTTGAAGTAGAAGTTTTGTAATTATGCCTTCGTTATTCATATTAACATTTTATGCAGTTTTATTTTAGTAGCCAATAAGTTATAGGCAGTTAGCTGTTATCAGATAATTGCTACTAAATAAAAACTTTCTGAAATTTAAAATCAAGAAGCGGTTCAAAAAGGTGTATATAGTATATAATAAGGAAGTTTGTTACTATATCACGTTTGTACATCTCTACCAACCTGTAATACACGTGACCTTGCTTGAAGTGTCATCTGAATCAAAATTTGAGTATTTACATGTGTATGCATGTTAACATGCGAGCTGCAGGTAAAAGATGAAGAACAAAACACTTTATTTTCGCATTATCCTATAAACTTTGCAAATATATCTATTGAAGCAGGTGTTTATTTGAATTCAATCATGACTTCTATTAGTTTTATCTAGGGTGTGTCTACCTAAGGAGCAAGTGTTGTTTTGTTTGATTTCTTTTTTATCCGGAACACTGGTGAAGGAAAACCTCAAGGTCATTCGATGTTAAACGAAAACTTCAAGGTTATCTTATGTCGAAGGTAAGGTTTTTTTTTCTTCAAAGGCATTCAATGCTGAAGGAAAGTTCAAGGTCATTCGATGTCGAAAAAAAATTCAAGGTTATGAGACGTCGAAGGTAAGGTTCAAGAGCATTCAATGTTGAAGGAAAGTTAAAGGTCATTCGATGTCGAAGAAAAACTTCAAGGTAATACATGTCTAAGGGAAATTACAGTCATTCGATGTCCAAGGAAAACTAAAGTAATTCTATATCGGAGGAAAATCAACATTTAAGAAAAAAATGGAGATTTTTTATTATAATATAGCACTAACAATGAATGGTGTTTCTTTGATAAAGCTTACAGAGTGACGTCAAAACAATATCAATTACAGTTCAGTATTATAGTTTGAAATATATATGCCAAGTACTCCAGTCTGTATGGTTTTTACAGCTCTTGATTCATTGTTGTATGGACGAAACAAATGTTTCTAAGTCGTTCAATATGTCTACGTTCGTCACATACCCACACCGTAGCTTCATACGGGCCTGTACATCTACAACTGTTGATATTTTAACAGAACAAGTCGTCAGATGCATTTATTGTGTTAATATACTACGCAGGTAAACTGACTTTTGGAATTATGGATCATCAATGCTCTTCAACTTTGTACTTGTTTGTCTTTCTTACTATTTTGATCTGAGCTTCACTGAGTCTTATGTAGACGAAACGCGCGTCTGGCGTATTAAGTTATAAGGCTACCTTTAATAACTATTAGCATGTCGAGATGTACTATTTTAAAATTGAGAAAGGAAATGGGGAATGTGTCAAAGCGACAACAACCCGACCATAAATCAGACAACAGTCGAAGGCCACCAATTGGTCTTCAGTGTAGCGAGAAACTCCTGCACAGTTTGCATGTGTATTTCTCTGTCCAGAATGTTCTTGCATATATTTGTACTGTAGTTTTTTCATGTAATGTTGTCATTTTAGTGTTATATTTAACATTGCCATAAACGTGCGAGGTTTGGCTAGCCACAAAACCAGGATCAGGTAGTTGTTATCTTATTGATCGTTTCAGTGTGTGTTGCAGTGTTTTTGTTGTTTCGCTGTTTTCCTCTTACAGTTGATGTGTTTCCCTCGGTATTAGTTTGAAACCAGGATTTGTTTTCTCTCAATCGATTTATGACTTTCAAACAACGGTATACTACTGTTGCCTTTATTTTTCACTCTTTTGTCATATTTTTTCTTTTAAATACCCTAACCAAATAGCAAAATCAAAAGCTCAAACACATCAAACGAATGGATAACAACTGTCATCTTCCTAGCTTGGTACAGGCATATTCTTATGTAGAAAATGGTGGATAAAACCTGTCGTTAAATAAGATCCCACATTAAATATACTCTACACCTATTCTAGACCTATTCTAGAAGTTGAATACAAAAATGCACGTTAAGTCACTGAAAAAATGGAAATGTATATAACCCAACAGTCTGATACAACCGAATTAAAAACAAATTCAAGATTTAATTTTAATACTAAAGATTTTACTCAGACTTAAATATTTTCTATATATAAATCACATGCAAATATTTAGATTGCGTTCAGATCGGTCTGACTAGTGAGACGTTGCGTGCACAACATGATCGTTGCAATGTGTTCACATTCATTTTAAATCATTTTAACACCAGTTATGAAAATTTATCTATTTCTATTTTTCATCATTATTCTTAAGTATTATATTCATTTTTTCACGAGAAAAAATATATATCATGAGCTCAAGTCCCTTAAAATAGGTTGAAATCAAGCACTTACATGTTGTAAAAATTCCACGTACTATATTCATTTATTTTTTTAAGAACATTTATTCTTGATGAGCTAAAGTCCCTTAAAATAGTTTTGAATCAAGCACATACATTTTGTACAAATTCCACGCACTATATTTTTTTAGAATAATTATACTTGATGATTCTGACTCTCTAAAATAGTTTTAAATCAAAGACATACGTATTCCACTATCATTGTTTCTATATTCAAAGATGATATATATTTGCCAAACAACTGATGCAAAATGTGATTTATTTGAAGATATTATTATATTTACGATCCATTTTTGGAATTTTTTTGTATAATTGGTGCACTTGAATTATTGATATTACGTAAGAATAAACTCATCATAGATACCATAATTAAAATCTTATATTTACGCCAGACGCGCGTCTCGTCTATAAAAGACTCATCAGTGAGTGACGCTCGAACACAAAAATGTTCAAAAAGAAAAAAAAATGTAGAACGAAGTAGAAGAGCATTGAGAACACAAAAATGTTCAAAAAGAAAAAAAATGTAGAAAGAAGTAGAAGAGCATTGAGGACCAAATATTCCAAAATGTTTTACCAAATACAGCTACGGTTATCTATTCCTTAGGTAAAAAGCCTTAGTATTTCAAAAATTCAAAGTTTTGTTAACAGTTAATTCAGAATTATGAACATATCAATGGTAACTCAAGTCAACACAGAAGTGCTGACTACCGGGCTGGCGATACCCTCAAGAGTGGAATCGACCCAGTGGTTGTAAATAAACTCAGTTTATATATCGGGATTGCAATTTTATATTTACGTCAAACGCGCGAAAACACTTTAATTTCTTATTATTTCTGCAGTATTTACTGCACGTAAACGAAAAAGCGTTACTAATCAATAGTATATATTAAGTTCGAAGTTCTCCAAAGATGTTATACAATAGATTTTTTACTCCGAAATTAATACTTTCCCGACAGGTTACATGTACCTTCTCTTCGACAGGACACCCTTCTATTCAGTCCGTCAAAAGCAATGTACAGAAAAAAGCAACCAGTAAAGGGTTAGGGTTTAAGTAATTTGAGATAACCAAAATAACCGACTTAATAATAATTTACCACTTATATATAAATTGAGTTAATCGAAATATAAAACATGCAAAACATTACAGACACCGGCATACCACACACGAGTTAGAAAAAAATAGCCGTAACACCGTCCAGAAAAGGAAAGCTAACAATCTGGAACGAACAAATCCCTCATTCTAACGTGTGACACTAAAATAATCAAAACAAGAAAGGACAAGTTTTGCTATTTACAGATAAATTCATTTAGTCACTTCCCTTGAGTTTAATGAGGGAGTTCTTAATTATTTTAAGCAAACATTTCATCACGGTTAAGGAGAGTTATTATACCAATTTTTCTATAAATTTACTGACTTTTAATATTAAATTGATTCATAATAATTTCGGAACATGTCTGCAATTTCAAGGGTGCAATTGGTACCAAAAGGAATACCAATATGTGTCGCTAAACTGTATTATCGAAAATATATGTAGACACTGTTGTATACAATTAATGTATGTCTCATACCACATCTCCTTATTTTATAGATGTATTAAAGTGAAAAGGGATTACCACTTTAATCATCTCATTAGATAGTATAGGTAGCATTTTTTTTTACGTTACAGAAGAAACTATTGTATGAGTTGCAGGAAATTAATTTGCAATAAATTTAAATTAAGAAATATCTATTTATGACTGCGAGATGAGTGACATGCCGCTTCTCTGAAAATTACAATATACCAAGCATGGGGACTAAGCTAACAATACTATTTAATACGACAAAAAATTATACTATATAATGATTGTTACAAAAGATGAAAAGAACAGTTTCAAACTTCGTAGGCACAAAATGACCTTGATATATTTTAACAATCATATTTGGTAATACAGATTCGATAACAGTAAAATCAGAAACACATTTCTATATTTAGAATATTCCCTTTGATACTTAGTTTCAATTCCCCCCCCCCCCATATTAATATAAAACAAAAGAGAATTTAATCAACACAAAAACATTATGACTAAAACCCACTTGTAAGAATGATAAACTTTTTTCCTTCAGATACAAAAGGTTATTCATTTTTAGGATATACTTGATTGATGTAAAAGTAAATGACAGCAGATACAATAAAAATAGAACTGCTTGATTCAATGTTAGTTCAAGGCTGTAAAGTAAATCAAAACAAATACTTAGAAACATAATTAATAATTTTGATAACTATCAAACACATCACTGCCAAATATTAAAAGTTCAATAAACCGGCTTAATATCTGTATGAATCATAGTTATTAAACTGATCGCGTACACGTCTAGAAATAGAATTGATTGGTGCTTGAATTACTTTTTTTTACTGACAAGTAGCAGATGATAGGAATATCTAAAACTGTCAAGCACTACAGTACAAATGTACCTAGAGAAATGCTATCTTGTCATATATAGAACGAGGAAAGGTATAACATATGATATTGTTTTCAAAATAATAATGAGGCTCGGTTCAAAAATAGTTAAAAAGCTAAATAAGTATAAAGTTAAATAGCATTGAAAACCCAAAATTCCAAAACGTTGTCCCAAATACAGCTAAAGCGATTTATGCCTGGGATAAGAAAATCCTTAGTATTTCTAAAAATTCGTGATTTTGCAAACAGTTATTCTTTTAAAAATGAAGGACAATCAGTAGGCTGACAGTTATCAGAAAACATATAAATTAGTAAAAAATAAATAAAAGAAAGGGAATTGTAACAAGTCTACAACTTACCGTGAAGCGCGTATAAACACACAGTCATGTTCAGTTGCAAATGGGGTTCTCATTCCCAATATGCAAAATAAATCTACCACATTATAGAATTAAAATACTAATCAGTCAATAGTATTCATTGTAGTGTATAAAAAAACTTAAAACTTAAAATAAAATATCAATGAACGCATTATTATGGAATTAGCTTGCGTTTGGATAACATACATTTTTTTTCTGTCCGAGAAGAGAGACAACTCAATTATAATAGATGAAAATAAGTGAAACTGAGCTTGAAAGTTAAAAGTATAAACCTCCAACTCCCGAATCAACGTTCATATAATTTTCATTGTGAAGTTTATTTAATGTGTATTTGGCGTTTGGATATTTTTGTCATCATCGTACATACACACTCATCAAAGCGACCAAGCTTACAATTGTGTACGCAAGACGCGCGCCTCGTCCACATAAAACAATATAGAGTTAATATAGGTACTCGAATCAGAACAGCAGGAGGACTAACTCAAATACGAAATTTATGAGTGTTTTTGCATATTGCATATTGCATGTGGTGATACAAAAAACATAATAAGGCCTTTGAATTAAACAAAATATGCTAAAAACAAAACGAGCGGACAAAATTATGTCTGGTATTTTTGATGAGTTTGTTTAGAACCACTGGTTCGATGTCTTCGATGCCGTTAGAGGTTCCCTTATAAAGGATATAACCAAATAAGTAGAAAGCACTTGAAGGTTTACATGAAATACCACTGATTTGATAAAATTAATAAATTAATTGATTACAAAACTAAGAATTGACCGAATGTCTAGTGTTGTTTAATCAATGAATAGATTACATACGCTGTAATTTGCATGATCCTATCGTAATTCTATGTTTTCAGTGCACTTGAGCTTCGAAATTCATTTAGCCTATTGACTTTTTTCATTCGAGAGGCATGAGTCTTTAGTTGACGAAAAGAGCGTTTGGCGTACAAATGTTAGCCTGGTATCTATTATGATTTTTTGTGTGCATTATTTGTACAATGCTTATAATCAGTTTTCATTTTTTTAAGTTGACAAAGGACGAAAGTAAACTGATAATGCCTGAAGGATGAAAAAATTCATCTCATAATACATTATCTTATAAAGACTTTGCAATCATACCACATCTTCTTTTTTATATTTGAAGAGCGATATACTACTGTTGTCTTTATTTCCTACAGACTTTAACGTTTAGGATTTTAACACAAACAACGTGAATGATCTCACTGTTGCAACAAGAACTGCTTATCTTTCCCGTCATGTGGTCGTAATGGACATATTTAATCCTTTGAAGAAAGGTTTAAAAAAATCTCTTCAAATTATCATCATCAAAATAATTGACTACCACAACCTAAATGTGTTCAATATTTAAATGTGATTTAATAAAGTACATTTAAACTCAAACCACCTGTCTGTTGATAAATAGGAGTAAAATTTTGAATGCCATACGTTAAAAGAGAGATAACTCTATCGTACTTTAATTTATCTGATAAAACATTTTAACTGTCAGTTTATATTATCATGGTTAAATGTAAGAAGGTTTAAATTAAAAGTGGCCATGTTGTCAAAGGAAACATATTATTCTAATTTTTTTTTCATAAGAAAGTTAAAACACTGTATTTCATGAAAGTAGAGAATTTCTTATTCAAATTTATTGCAAATTAAGGCAATCAGACAAAAAATATAACAAATCATGCAAAATATGAGGTAAAAATTTCCAATGAATACCCGAAATATAATGTCTATAGCTATCAAAGGTTCCAGGATTATAATTTAGTACGCCAGACGCGCGTTTCGTCTACATAAGGTTCATCAGTGACGCTCATATCAAAATATTTAAAAAGCCAAACAATCACAAAGTTGAAGAGCATTGTGGATCGAAAATTCAAAAACGTTATACCAAATACGGCTAAGGTAATCTGTGCCTGGGATAAGAAAATCCTTAGTTTTTCGAAAAATTCAAAGTTTTTTAAAACAGAAAATTTATAAAAAATGTTGACTACTGGGCTGGTTATACTCTCGGGGACGAAACGTCCACCAGCAGTGCCATCGACCCAGTGGTGTAAATAGTTATCAAAGGTACCAGGATTATAATTTAGTAAACCAGAAGCGCGTTTCGTCTACATAAGACTCACCAGTGACGCTCATATCAAAATATTTAAAAAGCCAAACAATCACAAAGTTGAAAAGCATTGAGGATCGAAAATTCCAAAACGTTATATTAAATACGGCTAAGGTAATATTTGCCTGGGATAAGAAAATCCTTAGTTTTTCGAACAATTCAAAGTTTTACACTATTCTAAAAATAACGATAACTAGCTTATCATTTTAAATGCAAATCTCAGGTTTCGTGTAACAAAGACTCGTCAATGACGCTCAAATTAAAAAGACCAAATCAAGCGCAAATTTCAAAAGTTTTGATGACCATTAAATTCGAAAGGTGTTGCTTATTACAGTTTATGAGCGTTTTCTGGGGTGAGAATCCTTTTTGCTTTGATCAAGTAAAGTTAATTATAATCATGTCCACATATATAATCATTTCAACAGTTAATTGCTAACAAGTGGGCCGATAATAGCATCAGGGAGGAAACCTCCACCAGCCAATGGGTAAAAAAAAACTCATTATAAACAGCAGTATTAAAATTTGAACGTTAGTTAGTCGCGCGTTTTGTCTGAAATAAACTCATCATTGATGCTTATATGAAAAAAAAAGATAAAATGCTAAATTAAGTATTAAACTTGAAGAGTTTAGAAATGTGTTGCCAAATACAGTCAATGTAATCTACTCCTGAGTTAGAAGATCCTAAGTATTTCGAACAATTCTTTGGTAACATATGATTTATAAAAATGACCATTTATTTTTATATAACATTTCAAAAGCTGACTTCTAGGCTGATGATACCCTCGGGAACAAACCCCCTACCCCCAGCAATGGCATCGACCCAGTTGTTGAAAATAAACTCATTACAGATACCAGGATGATACAAAATTGTGTTCGCCAGATTTGATTAACATGATTTTCACAAAATTGAAAAAAACATAGTAACACTCATTTTAAAGAAAGAAAAAAAAAACAAGGATTTTTCGTTTCCTTAAAGTATTATTTTAACAACTGACATTACCATAAAGTACAAACATAAGATGAACATCAAGTGAAAAGAAGAATTTTTGGTAATCTATCATCTTTTGAAATTGTGAAGTATTTACGTTTTTGCAGGCAATTTCTTATTCGTGGTGATAAAAAGCTGCAGGATATGTGTAAAAGTTAATTTTATTGGTAGTTTATGAACGTGGCATTCTTAAGTTATGTAACATAAGAAATATAACTATAATTTGTGCATATTTTTTTTACTGTGTATGTGTTATGTTATATGATGTATGTTTTGAGCACTTATGATTATTTATTCATCGGAACTGAATACTAAGAGCCTTTATAGAGATATATGCAAGGCCAACATATTTATATACGAGTGAGTTAACATATTCCAAAAGAGATTCAAAAGAATATAACATGTTTATAATTCTTGAACTATTATTGTATGTTAATGTTAATGGTATCTTGAGTAACGCATGTAACTAAATGTTTGTATTAATTAATTAAACCTTATTCTAACCAGCTCCAAATGTGAATGAAATGTTTGTTACGGTCTTCCTCAAGAAATACGAATACTTAAAGATGTTCTAACATTTTTTTAGATTTATACAATTTTGGGACATATAGTGTGTCTATCAATTCTATTATATGGAGGCGTATATATCTAAAGCTGAATTTTATGTTGGACGCAATACTGTTATATAAAATTTAATTAGCTTGAAAAAATGTTGCTGAGTGTCCTGTAATTATATGATTTTTAATTGATTTTCAAATGTTTCAAGTATGAGACTACAATGAAACATGACATGATAGGATGCATTAACCGATTAGCTTTACATCATTGTAATAATAATATTGTAATTAACATGCTTAGCACCAGCATTGCCTGAAAATAAAATAAAACATACAAGGACGTGATGAATGACCTTTATTGAAAAGGACAACACTTTGACATTTTGTTTATTGTATTTGTGTCAATTAATTCACTTATCACGAAAACTTCTCCAATTCCGTACATAGATGTATCATTGAAAAAGGCCATGACACTTAGAATCCTCAACAACAAATCCATATAATCACTTATTTTAAACGAAAGCAACACTTTTCAAACATTAATCTTGTATTTTGACTTAAACAAAGAAATACAAAGCGGAATAACTCTAATCGGAATATCAGATTTTTTCTGTATCATATGCTCGCAAATTATACCTAACTTATTATAAACAATTGTCATACAAGTGGCTGGATGTTCAGCTAACTTTAAAACCAGGTTTAACTCACAATTTTCATTTAAATACCTGTACAAAGTCAGACATATGACAATTGCTTTTCACTTGTTCCGTTGATTGATAGCGTTTGATTTTGTCAGGTTTATGGACTCCTTATTAAGGTGGTACCCAACACTTTCACTAAAATTAACTTGGCTCGTTTAATTCTCATAAAATTTGGACAAAGTATTTACTTGACCATTTTACAAAAATATAAAAAATTAAAATAATTTGAACCAAGCGTTTTATCAGAAAAATTACACTGGTTATATAGCAGTTTGAGAAACACTTATTTTGATCATTGAGAAGCTTTATATTGCCTTCACAACGTAACGTAATTAAAACGTTTAGCTGATATTACAGAGTTATCTCCCTGGTTAGGTACCACCTTAAATTTGCACTTCAGATCGGTATTGTTGTTATCCTTTTGCAATACATTTTTGCAAAGAAAATCTTCTTTAATATATTATAAGGGTTATGATAGAAAAAAAGGTATGAGAAAATCAAAAAGACTAGCAATATCAACTACGTAGTAATACGATCACAAAAAAGAGAGCACAAAAAAAAATAGATTTTTACCCAGTAAGGAAGAGCACAAAAATGACAATTTTATTACACTTCAAAAGTTGCACTGATTTGAAATCATTTTAGCAGTGAACTGTATATGGATTAGCTGCTTTCTTTCAACAATTTTATAAGTAAGAATGAAACAAAAAATGGGAAATATATCAATAGGTCTAACAAAAACTACATTACTAATTCATTGAAACTTTACACGACGATGTTTCAAACCAGATTGCAAAAGCTTGTACTTTATTTAGATATTTATTTTCATTCTATGACATTAAGCCTAGCTATCGTCAATCAATTGTCGTTTATATTTATCAAGGGTAAAGTTAATGAGATTAAAGTCCACTTGTATATGGACATTCAAAAGATGGACAAAAGTGTTTTTATAGAAAAAAAAAGT
Organism: Mytilus galloprovincialis; assembly: GCF_965363235.1. NCBI lineage: Eukaryota > Metazoa > Mollusca > Bivalvia > Mytilida > Mytilidae > Mytilus > Mytilus galloprovincialis. The sequence goes on along the minus strand of NC_134846.1, from coordinate 1,055,286 downwards.
TAATTAAAAAGACCAATAGTCAGGTATATGTACTTCTATTTTGAAAGATTTACTGTAATTAATGCAAACAAATATATAAAATGCCTAACTTTTCATAAAGACTCCTAGACAAGCAAAAGAAGAAAAAAATAAACAAATCAAACCAACCGGAAATGATAATGCAAATACTACTGTGGTGATAATCATAGATTCAGATGTGTACATTTCATTCACCATGTTTACGATCCTAAATGCACATTTCATCTTACAGAAAAAGTCGTCAGTATATGACTCACGATTGTTGTTATATCGTTTACAATTACATAGGTTTAAGCATTTAGAAATTATTAGAGATCAGAAATCAAACTTCTATATTTAATTTACAAAATGAGGGAGAAAAAAAAACAATCACCGTTTGCACAAAGATAAGAGGTGAGTAAATTTCCCAGCAATTGGTTAACTTGAGTCAAAATCAAAAATACTTTCAATCAGACGCCCAACCTGTCACAAGCAACCAGACAGGTTATTTTAGTTGAGCAATAATTTAGCCAGATGCTTGATTCGTCATCATAAGACTCATCAGATATATCAAACAAAATGTTTGAATGCCAAATCAAGACTATTGAAAACCAAATACATGTATTACAAAAAGTTTTGCTAAATCTGGTTAGGACTCTTAAGTTCTCTCAAAGATTTTCAAAATAACATAACAAATCAAAATTTGTATTCAGTACTTATTCTAAATCCAGGCATAGATTACCTTAATCGTATTTGGCACCACCTTTTGGAATTTGGGGTCCTCAATGGTCTTCAACATTGTACTTATTTGGCGTCTAATGTATCAAATTATAACCTTGGTACCTTTGATCAATATTTACATTATTGCGAGCATAATATTGTGAGTTTTTTTGTGAAATAGTTGCTCGAAGGACACTATTTATCATGAGTTAATGCTCACTTGATTACTGGAGACAGCGACTTGTTCGTGTTGAAAATGGTTACGGACAGACAGACAGACAAACAGTATATTCGTTTCCTTTGGAGAGGGAATATGAGCAATGGAAATCAATAAATATTGACCTACCTCTTAATGAACTCCATGTGTTCTGTCTGTCTCATCATGCCCGTTCGCATCATTATACTTTGGAAACATGGCCGATCTATGGCCCATAATTTACAATTAATTAAAGCTGAAAAAAATTACATTGATAACTATTATATTATTTATCTATAAGAAGTTCCAATTTCAATTTTATAAATATTGTGCAAAATACTGTACAAATTGTAATGAACGTGTTGCATATAAGATAGATTGGTTATCGATATAACTATTAAGATATGCAAATTATTTTTCGGTTTTGTCATACAACAAGCCTGATGAAAATACTCAATTTCATGTAAATCTTGCTGTAAATTTTTCTAGTGATTTTTATTTCATTTCAGGGCCTTTTGTGGATTGCTTTGTTTCGTTTTGGTAACTTAAACGTATTTTATTTCCAAAGTAGCAAAAGAATAAGACACAAGTTATAACAACATTAGTGATGTCGTCTCCCTGTGGACCTCTATGCAGTACGGTCTTTCCTCATTATTGAAGACCGTACGGTGAACTATAGTTGCTAACTTCTGTGTCATTTGGTCGCGGTTAGAGTCTTATCTTATTGACAAATAATACCACATCATCTTAACATTATAAGCCAAAACCCCGTTCACATATAAGTCTTTTAGATAGACAAAACGTATGATTGACAAAAACCTAATAGCACGTCTTCTGCAACCTTGGATCGGAGCTGAAGGTAAAGGAGTTTCTAGATTAAGTATTAGTCAATGTATTTAAGCTATCAGTTCTTTTTTAACAGAGGCCATTTGATATCAGACTGGATGTAATTGTTGCCTCGTTCATTACCATTAAAGGTTTACACACATCAAATTGGTCCTTTTTCTTATAAGCTTACGAGCAAGGGGAAAATAACTGTCTTGGCAATAAATATTTACTACTACTACTATTAATGCGAAAAGGAAATCTTAAAATTTCATAAGCCAAAGGCTTCTAATCAAATACTACAGTTGGATTGCACTGTATATACTGTTGGTTGTTTGTTGGTCTTTCTTTTTTTTAGCCATTGCGTTTTAATTTTTTTCCCCGACTTACTAATTTGACCGTCCCTTTAGTATCTTTCGCCACTCATTCTACTCGATATTGACTATGGCATTAGTAGTTTCAAATAATTAATAGCAATATTGATATGAGTATTGCAGTTGCAATAGAATTGAAAGATATTTCATAAAACACATTTAATGACAAACCCTAGTTTACCTTTTACGCTGGCTGTTCTTGTACAATTATATAAAATGGCGAGCTCTCCAAACACCTTGGCAGGACCCATAGTACACAACTTCTGTCCATCCTTCGTCACTTCAACTTTGCCATCTTAAAAAGTAAAGTAAAGTACTCCAATTAATGAGAGAATCAAATGTTATACCGATTGAATTGTGAATTTACATTCCTATTTTCATCTACTATATAAAACAAGAGCAAATTGTACTTATTAATACTAATCAATGTCATACTTTCTTAAGCCACGGAAATCAACTTGGATCCTTATTTTACTGGTCACAGAGATACAACACCAAAACCATGCAATAAACTCATTAATATTTCGCGAGACACGTCACAGGAAGTTCATTCTGAGTTCAACAGACAGTTTTATAATGGAACCTATAACATGTTGAATATTTGTGGAATAAGAATTTATCTTAATTTGCTATTTTTGTTGTATTACTTAAAATCTTTGCATGTTTTGTTATATATCTGGTGAAGATACAAGGAGGACAACTCTGTCCACCTTGACAATCTAACAGAACTGCTGAGCATACATTGAAACTGCTGATCAAATATTTAATTGCATATGTTATTTGCTTTATCTGTACAAGAATCATTAATTGTTCAAATGTTACTTATAGATCTTAAATTATATTAGAATCATAGATATCTTTATTGGAATTGACCTCTTTATTTGAATGAGTACAATACTATGTACTAAAGCATGCACTTACCTCATGCAAAATTTGCTTAAAACGAAGTCGGTGACCATGTGATTATTTTACATCATAGAAACGGAAATTTATGTATCAACAACATATACTTTTTTGAAAAAAATTCCATGAATCAAAATTGGAAATTTAATAATTTTAAGACAAACTTATGAACGTTTTTCGTCAGTTTTATGTGTGTCTAATACAAATATCAATTTTTTTTGAAAGAATAAAACCAGTAATACTTTAGAAAATAAAAGAGATAAAGGCTTTACTATTTCGATTTCCAGATATAATTCAACAACCCAAATTTGTATGCAACATTTTGAGAAAATCTGTGCCATAGACCATTACTATAAAATGACCTTAATAAGTAGTTGACGAGATCAATGAAATCGCTATACCAATCGTTTGATTAAGTGACATCGATGAACGTTTCCTCGTTTATATAGAACTTTTCATATCGGCCTTCCTATTTTGACACCCAAAATTAATCCCTTGATAGAAAGAGTCGTCTGAGAAAGAATAAAAACAACAATAATACCAAGGTTCCTCACTTTGACAGGCACAATAATGTATATGTTTAATAAATAACTAGTTTGTATGTTATATTATAGTTCGTTTCTGTGTGTGTTACATTTTAATGTTGTGTTTCTGTTGTGTCGTAGTTCTCCTCTTATATTTGATGCGTTTACCTCAGATTTAGGTTGTAACCCGGATTTGTTTTTTTTTTCTCAACCCATTTACGAATTTCGAACAGCGGTATATTACTGTTGCCTTTATTTGTTACTATATATACGTAATATCCCCCGTACTGAACCCTTCCGAAGCACATGCATTTATTACTGCTTTTATTTGTTTTGGGGTCAGTATTGCTCAAACTTAATTATAATGTTCAGTATTAACCTGGTAAATTTTTTTTGATTGTTTCTCTCTTTTGGCATAGTGTGTTGAATAGCATTTATTAGATAGGTTATATCCCTCTTATTTTTAGCATACCAGACATTAAAAGCAGGTATGATAGTTTGAGGGTTAATAAAAAAAATGTTAATTTCATAAATTATTTCCCTCTGAATAACCGTATAATATGTTGTTGATATGATGAATGATGTCATAAATTGCTGATATCATTTTATATAAATATTTACATTCTTGTAACCTGTCAGCACGAGCAATCTGTAACATCTTGCAATAAAACACGTGTATTAAATCGGACTTCAGATATAGACATTTATATGCATGGAAAGTGTTTATATGAATGATTCTGTGGTTAAGGCATTTGGCAAGATACAGTATCTTGTAATGCAAATGCTACTGTATACCTTAATGTAGGTTTGATTTTATTTACTCCAATCTTTCTAAGGATGGTATATTAAAGCTTTTCTTCGAGGTAACGACTCGGGTTGTTTATTTTATAAATCTCACTTTTTTCATTTGTTTCACCTTCCAAGATCACACAGTTTTACCCCTATATCCCACATTCCTTATTTTAAACCCCCTAAATCCCACATTCCCAAACTGTGACTATCAATTTTGTTATTATTTGAACTAACTGCTTTTAAGAATGAATCAAATATTTTTTTTAACGAAAACAAATAAAAACATTCAAGAGCTGCATTAGAAATAGCTGTAATACAAATAGCTAACATGTAAAGTGTTATTAACGTGTAATTGGTTTTACATACATTATCATTCAGATTACCGTGTAATAACGTAATTTTCTTCATAATTACTTCTTCCTACTTGTTTCGATAAACTTTACTACCCTGTCTTTGATGTTTATTACATGTAAGCATCATTTGACTGACATGATAGTTTTTGTTTAGTCATAAGAATAAACTATTTCCTTATCATGGATTGAATAATAAAAAATGTAATTTTGAAGGATCCAGTTATTGAAATAAAAAGAATTGCAAAGAACAAAAATTAATTACTGTTGATCTTTGATAGTCCTTGATACGTTTATCAATATCTGTCTAGACTCGGCCTATCTTAGACCTTGACACATTATATATACTAGTATATACATGTATACATGTGTAGACGGATATGTTCCAATTGTCGTAACCACAATCCCGTCTTCTTTTTCCTTAATTGTGACCGAATGATTTTGCCATTTGATAAGGGACGATCGGTACGTTCCGTTTTGACTTTTCTTTGGAGGTTGTGTGTTTGTCTGTTTCATATTTTACTGTTAAGATTTTCTTCTGTCATTACAGAAAAATAGCGATTTGAGGATTCACTCTTTTTTGTTATTAATTTAAATAAAGTTTAAAAAAAAAGAAAAAAAAAACATGCCTCGGATGAATATTGCTAAACAAAATAATTATTGCTAATTCAAAAGAATCACATCATTGTCTTTATCTTTGCATTGTGTCATGTAGGACTCATCTACCTCATACAAGAGGGTCAACAGTGACGTTTCGAGCTTTTTCATATCATTTTGGATTTAACTTCACTACCATTTTTTTCGGTAATTTGAGAGAACTAAGATGCTCAATTCGGGTTTAAAGTCCTTATATCAGTTGAGAATGCGTTTTGAATTTCCATTTCTAAATTTCCTTGGAGATTAGTACTACTGTGATTTTACTTTTGTGTATTGAGAATTTTATACACATTAATTATACACATCAAATACATTAATTACTCATAAGTATATAACTCCTACACTAAGTTCTCTCCGTAATTGCTACTGTATATAAGTTAGTAGATACCAGAGATCAAGCATCTTTTATCAGTACACCAGGAAACTTGATTGATAACATCTTTATATTCCCTGAAACATCACCTGTTTAGCTTACATAGCTAGAGAAACAACTGTTTAACGCAGAAGAAAACTTGAGATAGTATAATCACATCTTAAAATTGATACATGAAAGCTTGTAAGACAATAAAATATCTATAGATTATCAAAGAGGTGAACACACGGCTGAACTATCATGTAAACGCACCTTTTAGTTCTACAAATAAACTTTAAAATACACTTTTAACCGATAATTGCTTCATGTCTTATGCTAATGATATAAACGCCTCAATTGATTTCGAACATCAGCGTCGTCTGGATAAATCTAATTTTAAAAAACTTTTAAAGAAGGTTGTTTTTGGAAGCGTTTCATTTCAAGTTTTTGTTGGATATGAAATAGGCATTCTTCACTCCAAGCTTTTTCTGACGCTAAATAGTGTAAGCTGGCTCTTTATTTGACAGCATAATAAGAAGTGATTAAGATCTTCTATTGTATGGAATTCTGTGCTCCAATAAAGTTTTACTAAGTTATATGTATGAAAAAGTTGAAACAGCAAAAATAGTGAACAAGGAAAACTCAAAACGGAAAGCCTTCTATCAAATGGCAAAATAGTTCAATTTAAAAGTAAATTCGAAGCAATAAGCGGAAAGCGATGATACAATTTATGAAAACAGATTAAATATATATGCTAATGCTATACAGCATGCATGTATATTGCTATTGATAACATATATGATTCCATGTCTTTCATAATTTTTGTATGTATTATGTAATGAGTTGTTTTGTTTTCATGTATATCATCAACCCCATTTGGGATATACTAGTGAATTATTTCAATAACCAGTGAAGTACATGTATATGCAAAGCTTTGATAAATGTTTAACAATATACACTACCTTCCATAACATATACAAGTGATCCTACATCTCCTTCCTTGATAATCAAACTGTCTTGTTTATATTCTACTGGATACATACAGTCCACTATTTCTCGTATTTGTCCCATTTCTAAATTCTTCATAAAGTCATTATCTAATATTGCTTGCTTTATTAAATCTCGTGAGCTGAAATAAAAAAGAATAAAAGGTTTATTACTTTTGTTATTGGACAGCAATAATACAGAATTGTCCAGAACGTATAAAACACCAGTAGTATTTCAAATTCCTTTTTATTGAACTTTCATTTGGGATATACGTTGATGTATGTATGTGAATGCTTCGATAAGGTTTGAACGGATGGACGCCATTAAATCTTCTATATATATTTTTTAAGATAAAACTGCCATCAAAATACATCGCACTCAAGAACGTTTTGCATTTTTTTTTTTGGAAAGGGGGGGGGGGAGATTGTAACTTTTATATTGATCAGAAACAATCTTATTATTCTGAACAATGCAATGTTTTGCCAGTCATATTTTATCCACCTTCTTTGCAGTATTTACTTTTACCTTTATTTTCCCCATTTTTAATAACAATTACAATTATATATGTGTATTGTATTTCAAATCTTCATATGCTTTATTTATATGACATTACGTGTTTGATAGCAATTCCTAAATAAAAATAAAACCTTCTTTTCAGACAGTCCGTGTACCAGAACTAGTATACATTATTGTTTAGGGGGCAACTGAAGTCCGCCTCGGACGTTGCATTGTTGTTGCTGCGAAATCACAGTCTCTCGCGGTATTTAAAAGTTAGTGGTGCAGTAGCTTAACTGACCCCTGTTGTTGTTTTGCTCTAATCTACACAAATCCATCAGCAGTGGGTGGTCAGTTTATGTACAACAATGGAAGTATTATATTGACAAAATATTAGTTCCATTGCACAACTAAGTCCCCTCGGCAAACGATACCCTTGATGTGATTCAAATATCACGTCCAAGTTCAAAAGATAATGATGGGAATTTATAAAAGATTGAGATCAAGTGCACTAGAAAAGTTCTGATGAATAATAATCGACCCTTCAACCGTGATGGCAATCACAACTGGAGAATACGTTTATTTATCTGAGTAATAATTATATTATATAATGAATGCATTTGCCAGATTTCTTCCACTTTACATTGCCGAACCGACAAATGCTTTCTCCGTCATATGATAAAGGTTCTATCAATTTATCTGCATTCTAAGCAAGGTTTTACGATTAGGAGTGAGATAATTTGAAATACATTTAAACAAAGATACATTTTTATTTTCCCATCTCGGCATAAAGAATTATTAACTCGTGCTGAGAAATGTGTACAAGGAGCAAATGCAGTATATATCTATTAACTTCTAATAACTTCACAAAAGAATGGCAGCTAGCACCTGTCTTGTTTCTGTGCTATCAATTTGCCTATCTTAAGAAAATGTATACTCCATTCTCATTCGGAAATAATTTGGGACAAACGTCTCATATTCATCGGTCAGTTAATCTTATATGCTTTTTACAACTAAAACATTAAGATTCAGCACATCACTTGCAACAAATCAAAGTCGACTTAAAAATAATTTGTTACATCGATTGAAAATTAAACATTTTTGTGCCTGTATATTATTATACGAAAATGATATACTTGGCGAAAATAACCCAATATTTAAGTTTGCTTTGATACATAGGTTGCAAACCTGAGGCTACAAGTCTTATCTGAGTATAATATTTTCCAAGCTAGGCTGATAGCTGTACAATTCCAATAATTATTATGACTTTTTAAATCCAGATATACAAAATAAACTTCTTAATCCTTGAACATAGAGATTTGTAATCTTATACGTAAACTCCTTACTTTTATTGACCAAAATGACAAGCGAACACAGACACATACCTGGATGCCTTCTGAAATTTTGTCAGCTTCTTAAAGCTTAATGCATCAAATTTAGCAGGTTCGGCAGATATAGCACATCGTTTAATTCTGTCCCTTGACATTGCTAAACGTTTCTTTATTGGTGGCGATGCTGGTTTTAAGATAGATCTATACTTATCAAGTTCATTCTGTAAGGATTTGATTAAAGAATCTTTTTCATCAAGTTCCGATTCTAATTCGTCAATCAAGTCATCTCTTTGTTTTAACTCCTCAATTTTATCACTAAGACACCTCTGTAGTTCTCTTAATGTGCCCATATTGGAGTCTCAAAAAAAAAACACTTAAAAACCTTAACATATATTCAGTGATCACAAATATGGTTAGTAAAACGTCTTAAGTTTCCTCTTTGTCCACAATTTATCTACAAAGGACGGAAACTACACTAGTGGTTCTCTAATTATTCCCAAATTTTAGTCAATAGTCAGTTTAAAGAGAAATGCAGCTGGTGAAAAGTCTTTTTCTTCGGTCCAATCTTTGGAATGAACTGACACTTCACTTAAAACAAAACCTTTACTTATATATCCTTTCCAATGATACAATGAACTTTAACCTTTTGGTTTCCTGTACGTGTTAATTCATTATGTTGAATATTGAAACTGACACGGCATGTAAGAATATAAAAATATTTATCTATAATTACTTATTGATACATAATTTTACTTGATAGAAGTATAGCTACCACTAGATATTCATTACCCATGATAGTTAAAGTAATGTGAATGGTCCAAGCGTTTGATTGAATTAACGAACGGACTTAAACGTTTGATTGAGTTTGACTTAATTCTCCATGTTTAATATCGTAGTCGTTATTTCATTTTCCATTCTGTGTTCACTTTAAATTAAATTTCATGTCCGAAATGAAATTGCATGGATTAATGTTCTGTTCATCCTATTATGATTTCCAATATCACACCGTATCTTTAGCAACGAAAAATACGATATCTTCTAATAAATGTTGATAGCTTTGCTTCAAAAATTCCTCTATCCTTCTCTAGCATTAATTAAATGGTAATGGAACTTTTTGATAAAACAATATAAAAAGATGTTCACGTTGTTTTTCACATTATGTTTCTTTTATATAAAAATTTGCTTTCGCCCGTGTTAATAGCCAATCCTGACTTTGATTCCTCAATTAGTTTACAAATATTTAAAACATGTGCTGGCATGGATTAAATGAATCGGAGGCGTTCTTTGACTTTGAATCTCTATATCTTATTTTTTTATTTTAATTAGTGTCTTCTACCTTTTCTTATTCAAATCAATCATCACAGAAAAAAAATATTACGAACTGCTGTTATATGTATGATTCAAAAGTGAATTGTTTTTAAGTGGCAGCAATTTCTAATTCTTAATTCCCAGAGCAGAAGTTAGGTTTTTCTTGCGTATTTTTATTTTAGAAACTTATTACTTCAGTGTAACGTTTACTTCGTACATGTTTAACTTTATCTTCCGAAGCTTTTATCAGAGTGAATCTTCTATGTTATCACAGTATGCGTGGCAGTTTTGCCTTATGCACTTTCAAGAGTAAAATTCTCCAAATTCCACTTGAGAAATAGAATAAACCTAGCAACTATTCACTGTCAAAATATCTGTAAAACTTGAAGAGTTCCGTTAAAATCATCAACTTCCAATCAGTTCATTGCCTTTAAGCATATTTCTAGGATGTATAGATATACACATGGTAAACCAGTCACTCTTAAAAACAGTTTTTATCCAATTTCTTTGAACAAATAACTTTTTATTTACACCCGCAAGTACAACTTTTTATTTTAAATTTCCAAGTTTTTATACTTGTTTTCTAAATATTCAAATATCGGTTCAAAGTAAAATACATATCTTTTGATTTTGTATCTGTAGTCAAAGCTGTTGAATGCTATCCGATACTTTATAAAGATAAGTGATTCCCCGTGAATGATAAAGAGTGTATTAAAAGAAAATTAGATTTTGCTCCTCTTCATCAGAAAAATACACATAGCGTTGAAAGACACGTGTCAGATTTATTCATTTGTACCTGACAAATCCTGGATATAATTTTCACACCTTATTAATAAAACAGCTGTAAGTAACAAATGAATTATCAAATCTCCATGCTCTTGTGTGTATATCAAAACATATTTAATCAATCTCTGTATTTCAGATAGACCGATTTATTCCTGTCCTAACTGATAATTAACATTTTACCTGACATTTCAAATAGGATTCTTTTTTTCAATTCGAACGAATTTGGTTAGATGTCAATGCCATTACTTCTACGTTGAAAATAACAGTTCTTATCTTTTACCGTTATAATTGGATTAAAAAGTAGAAGCTGTAAAATATAAACTCACTTAGACCAATGGTTTCAGATAGTATCAAAACAGAAAGAATTAAATTACTTCCCCAAAACATTGCATTGAACACTAAATACTAAACACTGGACACTTTCAATTTGCAAAACACTCATTTGCAAATCCGCGGCCTTAGAGCTACAGTGTCATATATATAACCAAACTGTGCAAAATTACATGGGATTCAATAATTCATTGCTTTTCTACTGTTATCAGATATATCTGGCAATTTGATTTAGAAAAACATGGGATTTTCAATATCACACGGGACAGTGCAAAATCCAATGGGATTGATCATTATCCCATGGGATTTTTTATGTCCCATGGGCTATTTATTGTCCTATGGGACAGACAAAATCCCATGAGTCTATATATATAAACATCTGAATTCCATCCTGACATCTATATTTTTACCTCTATATCGTGACCTCTATATTTTGACCTTTATATCGTGACCTCTATATTTTGACAGAATCGAGTTACTTAATCATTACAGTTCTTTGTAGTATAAATACAGTTGTTCGACTTTTCGTTCGTATTTTGTTCCTTTGAATTCAAACCGAAACATTTGAAAACCCGCACATAAATACGCTAAAAATTAAGAGCTATGTAAACCCAAATTGAGCAATTTTCCTAAGAGAGTTGGAACTGTACTTTCTTAGTAATTTCTTAGATTATCAACAGGGAGTTTAAGAAAAATATGATCATATTTATTATAACATATTTATAAGCTAGTCCTATACAGAAAAAAAATACCGTTAAACAGTCATTGCAGACTATTTCATTTGTGATCTTTGCTTTAATTTATATTCATTTACAGAAAAGCCTCTCAACGGTTGTGGCGGATCCAGAAATTTTCATAAGTGGGGGCCCACTGACTGACCTAAGAGGGGGCCCGCTCCAGTCACGCTTCAGTGATTCCCTATATAAGCAACCAAATTTTTTCCCAAAAAGGGGGGGCCGGGCCCCCCGCCCCCCCCTAAATCCGCCTATGGAACTTTTTAAAGGTACTGTTGATATTCTTTACACTTTAACTAAAACTGAAATTTCTTCCACCTTTCACAAGCACGCGTTTGGCAAAGTCTGCCAAAAGACAATAGCTTTAAGATGCATTCTCAAATTATTTACATCTGATTTTGAGTAAGGAAGGTTAATCGAGAAATTTTACGCATGTGTAATTAAAATTAACTATTTAATCATCTGGTAAAACGAACCAAATTCTTTTCACAATTTGTTTGATTTACAAATTATATGAACAATTTAAAAACATTATTTTTTTTTAAGTAAGTGGCTCGTTTTGACTTGTGTATTTTCGTCTTCTAATTGTTAAAAAATAACAATTGCAACATGTGTATGTTTTTGAGTGCAAGAAAGAGGCGTTTAGTTAAGCTTTGTAGTGAGCAAACACGTGTTATATATGACAAAAGTAGTGGTCATCTAATTCAGTGACAGAAATATCATGATCTCTATTAAAAGTTATAAATTCGATACTGCATGGGCGAAGTACAATATAAGGTTACATAGTATATCAAGTTTTGTATATATCACAATGATCAGTGGGCGCTGGAATTACGTCACTAAATATATATAGAGTACTTTATCTGATCGTTAGTTTGTATTGCATATAGTCGAAACTACCAAATGGAAACAAAAGAAATCGTCATAACAAAATGATATCATATTGCTTTTACTGTATGTTAGCTTGCTTTCTTATTATATTACATGTTCCTTATATCCAATATTTTCACAATAGTAACGGCTCTGATGGAGAGTACCAGTCAAACAAGATTCGCGTGGAAACTGCGATATAATGGTCGAATAAACAGACAACAAATACCGTTTACTTATTTAAATAAGCGAAATAACCTATAGATTAAGTCGTGTGTTTCTTTTAAAATATGCAACTTAATAAATATTCTTTTGACTTATTTTGGGGCCCTTTATAGCTTGTTGTTCGGTGTGAGTCAAAGCTCCGTGTATAGTGTGACTGGTACCGTTACTATTATTTTATAATACATGTACTGTATTATAATATGTTATGCCATTCTCGTTGTATCCTGTTTTCCTTTTAATTAAGACATGATGTATGTGATCAAGGAATAATGATAGTTATACACCATAGGCACTATTCTAATTAACCATGAAACATGCGCAAATTGACCGGAACCAACCATTTATGATTTAACAGAACAACAAGGTTATGTCTATTATGCTAGAAAAAAATACCCTCAGATTTACAAATTCCTTTCAAAAAAAAGTTTTCTAACAATACAAGCGTCTTGTTGATGAATTAGTAAATATTGTTTACCTAATACTACTACTAACTGGTTAAGACAAACTACTTAGAGATACAAATCAACCTGGTGTTTTGTTTGTTTGTGATTTGATTTTTAATTTTTAGTGTTTTAACGCCACTTTTAAGCACCGCATTTAGGCTATTTCGTGGCGGCCAGTTTTTATTGGTGGACAAAACCGGAGTGCCCGTAGAAAACCACCAACCTTCTATAGGAAAACTGACAATCCTAGTCAATTAAGATTGGAGTCGAGTGCACCCGCATGAGCGGGGTTCGAACTCACATCCTCAGTGTTGAATGGCTAGTGATTATAGTAGTAACTAGTTAGACCACTCGGCCACCGAGGCCCCCTCAGTCCGTTGATGTAAACGCTAGACTGTGGATTTTATCTAGTACGTAGTTGACAGTTGACGTCATTTTAGAAAAATGCTTACTTAAGTTTTTAATCATGGCAGATCAACTTAGGAAGATAATTTATAATTAATTCTCTATTTAGCACAAATTACACCCTTAAGAGGATTAAAGGAATAACAATAACATGTTATATTAACAATACAATGATCACATAATCATAAAAAAATAAAACGTTAAACACAACAATTCAAATGACCTCAAGTGCCCCCTGTCGTCAGTTCCACACAAGAGACTGTTACGGCCAGAAATCGCCTTTAAATTGTAGCCAACAAAAGACACAAATCAATAGTAAAATTTAACAATATTTAATATACAAAAGTTTACAAAAGGTATTACACAAATATTACTGTTAACTTAACTGTCAAAATATGAGTCCAATCTGTTATCTTTATCTGTATCCGGAAATCTTTCGGAATCCAATTTGAATATTACGTTCACTACTAATGTCACAATCCAGTATGATGTTGTTTGTAGAATAAAAGTGTCAATCCAAATGCTGTGAATACTAATGTCTATCAATGTCTATGTCCAAGTTTAAGTATGAGAGTTTAACTTTAGTGTCTGTATATATAGTGTTGTCATGGAAAATTCTGGAACACTCTATAATGGAACATTGTGGAAAATCCTGGAAAGTTACAACGGAAGTTTCTGGAATAACGTAGAAGTTTAAATTACGCATCTTTTATAAGGATCATTCTAGAAAGTTCCAATCATTCTGTGATTGTTCCAGTGATTCCTAAACTGCACAATTATAAGATTATTTGGTAAACAACTATCAGGCCATACAACACAAATTAGGCCAACATAAATAAACATAATAATTACAATATCATAACACCTCCCCCCTTAAAAGAAGTTTTAGTGTAACAAAAACTTATCATGAATAATATGAACAAAAATACATTATATATACAAAGTGATTTAATAAGCTCTAGATAAAGCATCAGCTATTACATTATCTTTACCCTTAATATGTTTTACAATTACATCATATTCCTGTAACAATAAACTCCACCTAGTCAACCTCTGATTCTTGTTTCTCATTTTATGCATGAAGGTGAGAGGATTATGATCAGTATAAACAAGAATAGGATATACAGTGGGATTCAAATATACAACAAAATGTTGAAGTGCTGACAACATTGCAAAACACTCTTTTTCAATAGTTGAATAATTTTTCTGATGTTTATCTAATGTCTTAGAAAAATATGATATAGGTTTTTCAACATTATCATCTGTCTCTTGATATAAAACAGCTCCTATTCCTACATCGCTTGCATCAACGGCAAGTTTCAATTGTTTTTCAAAGTCTGGAGTAATCAGAACTGGACTATTAATTAAAAGTGATTTGCTATTTTCAAAAGCTTTTTGACAATTTTCACTCCAGATAAATTTAGAATCTTTTCGTAAAAGACGAGTCAATGGTTGAACCACAGTAGCAAAATTTGAACAGAATTTCCTGTAAAATCCTATCATGCCTAAATATCTCATAAGTTGTTTTCTATTTGTAGGAGGTGGAAATTTGGAAATAGCTTCCACTTTAGCCATAATAGGTTTTACTTGACCTTGGCCAACTGTATGCCCTAAATAATCAACAGTGGCCTGACAAAATTCACTTTTACCAAGATTAACAGTCAAATTTGAATGTGACAATCTATCAAAAGTATCATACAAATGTGTTAAATGCTGTTCCCAGCTATCACTACATACAATAAGATCATCAATATAAGCATAACAACAGTCTAAATCTTTTATAACATTATTGATCATTCTTTGAAATGTAGCTGGAGCACTTTTCATGCCAAATCGCATTACAGTATATTGAAATAAGCCATCTGGTGTAACAAAAGCTGATATTTCACGAGCTCTCTGTGTCAGTGGAACTTGCCAATAACCTTTCAACAAATCAAATTTGCTCACAAATTTTGCTTGACCAATGTTGTCAATACAATCGTCTATCCTTGGAATCGGATAGGAATCAGATTTTGAGACTGAATTTACTTTTCTGAAATCAGTCACGAAACGAAAGGTTTTATCTGGTTTTGGCACAAGGAGACAAGGAGAGCTCCATTCACTGTTACTCGGCTCAATAATATCATTGTCAAGCATATATTTAATTTCTTTTCTCATAGCTTCAAGTTTGAGTGGATTGAGCCGGTAAGGATGTTGCTTAATTGGAGAAGCATCTCCTACATCAACATCATGACAAACAGCAGTGGTTTTGTTTGGCACATCTGGAAAAAGATTTTTAAAAGAAAATACCAAAGTTTTTATTTCTTCTCTACGATCAAAAGACAGATGTGCAAGTTTTGAGTCTAAATTTGACAAAATTTCTGAATTTTTCAATCTAACTGTCTCTTCGATAGTTTTAGAACTAAAAGGTGGTTCAATTACATCTGGTTTGTCATGATGGTTCTCAAATTTAACCATGCCTAAAGTGGCAACTGGTTTACTATCACATTCATTAGTACGCTCAAAATATGGTTTTAACATATTAATATGACACACTCTGTTTTGTTTACGCCGACCTGGAGTTTTTACAATATAATTCAAATCATTAATTTTACTCTCTATTGTATAAGGACCACAATATTTAGCCTGTAAAGGATGTCCAGGGACTGGCAAAAATACAAGTACCCTATCACCAGGCTCAAAAACTCTGTCCCTGGCATCTTTATCATACCATATTTTCATCTTGTTCTGTACATTTTTTAAGTTTTTCTGAGCAATTTGACAAGCAGTGTACACGATTTGCTGAAATAGACCTGACATGAAATTTGATCCCTGGTCGGACTGTATAGACTTAGGAAGTCCTACTAATGTGAAAAATTTGATCAAAGCTTTGACGATAGTAGGTGTCTTGATATTTCTGAGCGGAATATCTTCAGGAAAGCGGGTAGATGTACACATGATTGTCAATAAATATGCATTTCCAGTCTTGGTCTTTGGTAAAGGTCCAACACAGTCAATTAGAACTCTGCTGAAAGGTTCGTCAAAGGCTGGAATAGGCAGAAGTGGTGCTGGTGGTATTTTCTGGTTAGGCTTACCAACAACCTGGCATATATGACATGATTTGCAATATTCTGCAACATCATTTCTAAGTCTTGGCCAGTAGAAATGCTGCAAGATCTTAAGGCAAGTCTTCCTTATACCTAAGTGTCCAGCCAAGGGGGTGTCATGGGCAAGACCAATAATTTCTTGCCTATAAACTTTAGGCACCACCACTTGGTACACCACTCTCCATTCCTCCTCTGGGGTAGCATCAGGAGGCCTCCACTTCCTCATTAAAATGCCGTCCTGATGGAAATAGCATTCAGCCACTTTGTCTGCTTCCTCCTGTGGTTGAGCTCTCTGGCTGAGCTGAAGAACCTCAGGGTCTTTATGTTGTTCTTCAAATAAATTCTTTCGGTCTAATGAATGGCTGTTTACATCTGGCCATGGCATAATAACATTTTTGTTAACACTAGGTGGTTTTATAATAGCCTTTTCTGAGTTACCAGGATCTTCAATATCAGCTATAAAAGTGTCAGAAAGGTCCATGTAATCAAACTTGTCTTCTTGCAAATTCTCATTGTGTTGTTTTCTAGCCATCGCCCTAGTAACAACACAAGCTGGATACAATTCAGCATCATCTTCAGGTGATTTAACATCCACCACCGGTTCACTGGTAACAATTGGTTCAGCAACCACTTTGTTCCTAGCTAGATCATTTCCTAGCAATAATGTAACACCCTCAACAGGGAGATTAGGACGAACACCTACAACAACTGGTCCAGTTATCAAATCTGACTTCAGATAAATACGATGGAGAGGAACATCTATACAACCTAACTCTACACCTTGTAACAAAACGGAGGCACCAACAGAAGTCTTCTCGGACAAAGGCAACACACCCTCTAACAATAAAGACTGAGAAGCTCCAGTGTCCCGTAAAATTTTAATAGGCTGAAGAGTGGTATCATCAACAATAGCAACAAACCCATCAGACATAAAGGGTTTATATTCCTCCATATAATCACAAAAACTGGACTTAAAAGCCTGACTCGCAGGACATTCCAATGTAGTGGTAATATAAGGTGTCGTACAAGCACTGGTCTTCGGCTTATTATCTCGTTCATTCTTCTTCTGGAGTCTAAAACAATCAGCCATCAGGTGACCAACCTTCTTACAATAAGCACAAGTCAGTGACTTCTTCTCAAAAGTATCAAATTTTGGACTAGACATATTATAACTGGACTGACTCTTATTCTGTGGAACAGGCTTACTATCAGTATGCTCAGTGCTTTGATTTTTGTAATTTCCACTGGAAGTATTAACATTTTGACCCTTGAAACTTCTTTTATGTGAAAGGGTATAATTATCTGAAATTACAGCTGCATCATGTATTGTCCCAACAGTTTTGTCGTCTAAATGTGTTTTTAAGTCTAAATGAACACATTGTTTGAACTCTTCTAATAACATCAATTGTCTTAGGTTATCAAAATTGTTATCTGTTTTCTTTGAAGTAAGCCATTTATCAAATAGATCTTCTTTTTCTCGAGCAAATTCCACATAGGTTTGTGAATCAAACTTTTTATAAGATCTAAATTTCTGTCTATATGCTTCTGGTACTAGCTCATAAGCTTTCAAAACTTCCTGTTTCACCGTGTCATAATCAGAACTTTTTTCTGATGGAAGTGCGGAGTATATTTCAGCGGCCTTGCCCTCCAAAACACTTTGTAGCATTGTAGTCCAATATGGCTTTGGCCAATTCAAATTATGAGCAATTTTCTCAAACTGTGGAAAATATTTATCGACTGTTTTTTCACAAAATCTGGGAACCAAACGTATATTTTTTGCTGCATCAAAATATTCTGATTTTGACTGGACTTTAGTGTTGCTTTCTTCTTTGACCATTTCAAGTTTTAGTTTCTCCATCTCTAGTCTTTCCCTCATTTCAAGTTCTGCCTGTTTTAACTTTAATTCATCTTGTTTTAATTTAAGTTCATCTTCTTTTAATTTAAATTCATCTTCTTTTCTTATCTCAAGTTCTTTTAATTTGAGTTCATGTTCTAATTCAAGCTGTTTAAATTTAAAGGCGTCAATATTTTCGACCTTAAGTTCAAGAGCCTCTTCACCTAAAATTTCTGCGTCAACTAATTTGTCTATAACCAAATTTTTTATAATTTGTTTTCTCATAGATACTTTAAAATCTAATTTCAGATGTTTAGCAAGCAACACTAATTCCTCTTTCTTTAAATTATCAAACCCCTCCAGGTCAGGCGTTTTCAAAAATTTACCGGCATCAAATGCCATTTTGTAGAATTTTGTTGGCTAGTTATAATAAAAATTACTAAACAAATTTTGAATAATATAATTCAGTATCCCGGACGAGCCCCCAATTTCTGTTACGGCCAGAAATCGCCTTTAAATTGTAGCCAACAAAAGACACAAATCAATAGTAAAATTTAACAATATTTAATATACAAAAGTTTACAAAAGGTATTACACAAATATTACTGTTAACTTAACTGTCAAAATATGAGTCCAATCTGTTATCTTTATCTGTATCCGGAAATCTTTCGGAATCCAATTTGAATATTACGTTCACTACTAATGTCACAATCCAGTATGATGTTGTTTGTAGAATAAAAGTGTCAATCCAAATGCTGTGAATACTAATGTCTATCAATGTCTATGTCCAAGTTTAAGTATGAGAGTTTAACTTTAGTGTCTGTATATATAGTGTTGTCATGGAAAATTCTGGAACACTCTATAATGGAACATTGTGGAAAATCCTGGAAAGTTACAACGGAAGTTTCTGGAATAACGTAGAAGTTTAAATTACGCATCTTTTATAAGGATCATTCTAGAAAGTTCCAATCATTCTGTGATTGTTCCAGTGATTCCTAAACTGCACAATTATAAGATTATTTGGTAAACAACTATCAGGCCATACAACACAAATTAGGCCAACATAAATAAACATAATAATTACAATATCATAACAAGACCAAAATGACATAGAAGTTTGCAACTATATAAAAGACCCCGATTAATAAGCCTTTCGAACGAGAAAATTAAAACCTGATTTATGTACAAAACAATAAATGAAAAACAAATATGTTAAACAGCAACAACCTACAGCTACTAAATTGCAGGCACCTGACTTGGGACAAACATATACAACTTGTGGCGAGGTTTTACTAGTTTGTTAGTATCATATCCTCCTCATAACCTGGAATGGTGGAGTAACAGTACAACATAATAACAAACTATCAAATTCAGTAGAAATGGGCTTAACTCATCTGATCGATACAAAGAAGACAACATAAAACAAAAATACAGACTAGACGTGGCAGGGTATTTATACATCCCGCGACAAAAAGGACAATAAAGGTTTTAAAAAGTTGTTGTAAATGCAGTTTCTATGCATGCGTCTATAGATAATATAAGTCTTATGTTGCAATTTAAGTTTTAAAACAAGCCATTTCAGTAGACAAGGCTACACATTTAATTCTTTAATGACAAAGGCGCTTCATTCTCAATAATTAATTGGGATTAGAAATACATTAAATGCACCAAAAATTGTTTCCATGAAAATAACTGTATCTTGTAAGCACGCGTCGGCACGCATGATACAGGTGTAAGTAAGAGATAAGAATGAAATGGCTGTCAATAACTGTCATCACTTTACATTTTATGCATGTAAACTTTTTGTTTACACGATATACAGTTCGTTGAGTGCTACATGTACTGAAATAGACCAATGCCGGCTGTAATAAATCTGAAAGGTTTACTCATGCATCCACTGTAGCAATGAAATTACAAAGATTTGACAGCTTTCTACTCTTATGTGACTTTGAGGTTTAATGTGTATCTAGTTATTGGGTTCCTTTAGACTAGACGTTTACTTTCGAAAATACCTGAATTGTATAAGAAAACTCTAGACCATTAAAGGTATACCATTGACCAAATAGTCATATGCTATTTGTGCGTTTAACATGTTCGGGGGTTTATTGGAAGAAGTTCTGTGAACATCAATGTTAACAGCTCTATGGTAATGTGCAATGCGCTGATTTTGATTGGATATATAGGTACTGCGTCTGTATGAACTATACTTTACAATTTTTCTACTGCAGCTTAGAATTATCAATTAATTTCTAGTTTAAAAAAATAGTATTTACATTTTGTTACAATTTGTGAGGAACAACACTAATTCATTATTGTGGATTACTACAAGAAAATCAATCAATTAATTAGTTAAAAACTTGATAAAAGTAGACTTTTCAATGCTGAAAATAGGAAAATTGGCAAATTCCATAGTTGCAAGTTCCTTACTTACATATACCTAAGCGTAGCCCCGACCTTTGGTAGCGAACACAGCATCGGACCTTACCTTAAATAACCTTCGGTATCATATGGTCAAATAAGAAAATATTCAGACGTCACGTTATTCAATGAGCATAAAAAGTAAATTTCCTACTTACTGAGAAGGCTTTGTAACATATTTCGGTTTATACAGAGCAAGAATTGACCCGTATTTAGCTGGCTCAGCAGATATTGCGGTTCGTTTGGAACGCTCAGGTTGAAGTGTTTCTTCTCGCTGTACTCGTTTGGTCATTGGTTTTATTATAGAACGGTACTTATCCAATTCGTTTCTAAGATGGCGTATAACTTCATCTTTTTCGTCTAATTCGGCCTCAAGTTCATCAATTAGAGAATCTCGTTGTTGAACTTCTTCAATTTTCTCCCTTAAAAGGAACTGCAAATCTCGCAATGTTCCCATTTTGACGTTTTTCTATCTCTTTGAGAATATCTTTAGCTAACATTTCCAGATTTACTTTTCATTCTAGTACTTTATAAAGCTTTTCCATTATTTCACTGGTTATCTTTAACAAAAAAAGAGAAGTAACGTAATGCACTGTTTACTTTCCATTTAATAGTACAATGCAGTCTTTATTGCTTCATGGTTCTTATTCGCTACAATTGTATATCTGAATTTTCTGTAAATCTTTACTCTATCTTTCTCAAATCTTTCGCATTTTTTTCTAGTACTACAGTAGTATGCAGTTATCTCAAAATCATGAATTTGAATCTAAGATTCCCAACGGATTCATAAATTTCATGAATATTATTTTCCCAGAAGATGGTTTAAGAATGTATACACGAACTTATAAGTATTTTGCTGTTATCAAATGTCAAATGAATAAAATATTCACCAATAAATGTTATATTTGCAATCCTCGTTTTCTGTCATTTGCAAGTCTCGTTTTATCCCTCGCAGCACCGACTTAATATCCTTTAATAAGAACTCATAATTTGTTGAGCATGGCAACACGAAAATACATCATCAAAATTCAAATTATTTATGATAGATCCAAGCGTATAGGCCTATAGCATCAATTCAGATTTATCAAGTTTCGTCAAAATTATAAAATAAAATCCAAATCAGTTAGTGTGTTATGATGTTCTTGCCAAACTCACGATCAAACTTGACACCTCATTTAATCGTCAAAACGTATATATAATCTCTGGTCTGTCTGATGGTTTTTAATTTCCTTCATGAATGAAACAAGCCTTTTGTTTATCATTCAGTTACTTTCACTTTTTAATCTTTCAAAACTTCTTTAGAGTTCATGAGATTGTATAGAATTAGCTCCCTTTGATGTACTTCATAAATCTTTTACTACCCCAAGTGTATGTATGCTTAATTCTTGCCAGATTCATACAGCAATCTCAAATTCGGCTTGCTTTTTTTTTAATATATTCGACAACTCTAATGCCATGTGATCCTTTAAAACTGTAACGTTAAAGTTAACATCTTTGCCATGTAAATATTTTGAAAAATAGCATCAACACACGACCGCACTTTAATGCCTAATTGCAAATCATTCCAAAATATCTGCTTAACATGTATCTATAAGTTCCATACTCACAGCTAGGGCACCTGGTATTGTCAGACACTGTTGGGTTAAATATCTAATTAGGCCCTCCTCATTTAGGTGTCGAAGTTAATTAGGATCTAATTATTTCAACTGAACAGTTTCTGATGTTATTGTCATATCTCCGATTTTATCTCTGTTTTTATGAAATTACAGGTCTTTCACTCATTTTCTGACTTTGAAATTAATTAACAAAACCATACGTGCCAAAAATCAATTTTGTGTATGTTGAGAACTATATATAACTAGTTTTTTTTTGTTTACTTATATTGTTTTTATTTTTCATGGAACTTTGTCTTACAGTGGGATTGTTATAAAGTTACCATGCTGTGTTGGAACTCTATTTAAGTTTTTTTAAGTTGTAATATTTTGTATACTATGTTAAATGGCGAAGTGTCAAAAGGAAGGCAATTAGCTAATTTCCGAGTTTCCGTTCTTGGGACAAAGCGTAAACAGTCGGAAAACTTTTTTTTTATTATGTGTCAATGCAATAATTTCAATCGGGACATTTCGGAGGAAAAAGAAACATTATGGGCTTTCTTTGCTCATTGTTGAAGGCCGTACGGTGACCTATTTTTATTAGTTTCTGTGTCGTTTTTGGTCTCGTGTTGAGAGTTGTCTCATGGGCAATAATACCAAATTCCTTAAAATGACGAAAATTGAATGAATTTTCATTTGTTTGGATCAATTCACGGGTTATTTCAGCGTCTTTGGAGAAAAACAGTATGTCTTCTTTTAATAATAATAAAAACAGCCATTAAATTCAATTAATATCAATTGATAGATAGATTTGCGTTCTTTGCTTTGTTATAATCGCTTTTCCGTAGAATATAAAACAAATAAACTCAGCATCTGACACAATATTAAAAGTTTTGATAATATGCTAAACCTTTTAGTTGTAATGCATACTATGATACACAGTTAATCACATTCCCATTTTCAAAATAAATAGAGCTTGTTTTGTTTACTAAAAGTTGAAAGTTGAAAACAATGACTATGGTGAAAAATAAAGGTCAAAGCTTGCGAATTCTCAAACATGTATACAGATGGTTGTTAGGTTTACGTCAATAAGACAGCAACCAACCGATACAAAAAGCTAAAAGACATTTGAATATATTCGTGGGAGTAGAGTGCGTGTGTGTATAGTTTACGCTTATTCGGGTGCATTAATATGATAGTTGTTTACAAAACTGAACGGAAATGTTTACAAAGAAAATTGTATCTGATGCTTTTCATTCATACTTCCGATTCGGACATATATTATATGTAGAACGATTCTTGTTTCAATTACTACTTGATTAGACACAGACAACGTAAATAATTAAAGGTATGCATGTACGTGTAATGCAACAGTGATAGTGAATGAAAACCTTTCTCTCTCTCTCAATCATTATCAAGATCGATCTTACTTTCTGTCGATCATTATGGAGAAAACTGCTTCTCCACACATTGCATATTATCTGTCTTTTATATGTCCTTAGTTACCTGACGAATATGAGACTGGCATTACAAACAAAGATAAATATTACATTTTATAATTATACCATTATAATCATGATTATCGATACCGTGTTATCAAAAATAAAAATATGATAATTTCATCGGTCCTTGAAACTCCGAGGTTGAAACAGCCTGGCTCACAAGCAATACACAAAGACTGGGAATCTAAGCACATGTTTACTACGAGAGACTGAAGTCTCCTAAACAATATAAATAACAAAGTGCACACAAATTATAAAATAAGAAAACATATCATTCTTAAAGTAAAGAAACTACAGGATTCCACAGATTTTATCAAATGTTTCCTTAATTCATTTTTCATTTGTTATTTTATTTTTAATTGTTATTTACTACTGATTAAGACAGACAAGATAAAAAGTCTTCCAGTAAGGAATGTCAGTATTGGCACAAGAGATGATTTCTTTTTGTCGAGTATCAAGTATCGAGTTATAAAAAGTGAGGATCGAATCACAAAAATCGAGTATCGAGTGATAAAATTTGGGTATCGAGTAACAAAAAGCGAGTATCGAGTTATAAAAAGTGAGTTGTCGAGTAACAAAAAGCGAGTATCGAGTGATAAAATTTGAGTATCGAGTAATAAAAAGCGAGTATCGAGTTATAAAAAGTGAGTATCGAGTAACAAAAAGCGAGTATCGAGTAACAAAAAGCGATTATCGAGTTATAAAATTTGAGTATCGAGTAAAAAGCGAGTATCGAGTTATAAAAAGTGAGTATCGAGTAACAAAAAGTGAGTATCGAGTTATAAAAAGTGAGTATCGAATTATAAAAAGTGAGTATCGAGTTATTAAAATTGAGTATCGAGTAGCAAAAGATACTTTTCTATTTTATAAGAATGCATTAAAAGACATTTCAAAGGATAGTCATTTTACTTCAGTAATTTACACAAGAGTTGGGGAGGAGTATATTATTTCAAAGATAACCAGCAGGTAATTATGAACAGTTATAAAATAAACAGTTTTTTGATAATTACCAGTAATGTTACATAAGTTTATACATATCATGTTTGAGGGTTATGACCTGCATGAATGAAAAGAAACACATGACTTGATATTGCAGGTAGAAATTAATATTTACATGCCTTTAAGATGTCTCATTTGTTTTGTTTTATGTTTATTTTTAAATAAGACTCGTGCTGCAAATAAAATTTTTGTTATCGTTTTATTCCTTCTGACAAAGTCCCATACATTTAAAGTAATCTCATCCTCCAAATTTTGCATATTATCTTTCTATTAAACTATATCTTTTGATTTCTTTGTTATTCCTGATGCATGACAACACAAGACCTGAAAAAAACAACACTCAACCAATCGGAAACGAAAGATAACAAAGCCTTTGAAGGACATTCAAACTTCCATTCTCAATTTTATTATAAGTCGAAAACAAACCGACAACGCCATGGCCAATAAAAGATAAACAACAGCACACAAAACTAAACACATGTTTATCGAGAAAGTGACACCAAAGAAGTGTTTCGTTAGCGTGCATATTGCACTACATACATTTCAGACCAAAGGCACATAGTGACATTAATAAATAAATGTAACTACACACAGGGGAGCCCATAGTTGCTAACATGTACGTCATTTGGTTTGTGGTGGGTAGTTGTCGCATTGACGAACCAACGTTACAGGTGTCATCCTACTTTGATGTGGTGTTTTGGAATTAAAGTTCAAAAACCTCTGAAGTGCCGTTAAACAGTATCTGTTTGTACACCCATCACTTTCATTGTTCGTGCACCTGGCACACCGTGAGTGAGCATAGCAAATGCAACGATCTTAAATCACCCTTTTTTTTGACTAAATAAATGTTAAGACATGAAAGCGAAGTGAAGAAAATGCCAGCATCTATCTCATAATTACCCTGCTATGTTATTGTGCTGTATATGTTGCTCGTAAAATATTTCATACAGGTTAATGATTTTGATTTATTAAGTATTATTATTAATATAATTATAACAGTATGCATTAATTATTTGTGTTTTAATGCTTGTTGGGAATCATTTTGAATGTGCAATATGTATAAATACGTTGCTATTTCCAGTACGCTGTTTATATAGACAGTTATACCGTTGTTTTGAAATTTTTAATATGCGTTGAGTAATTTTCAGTAAAATCAGTTTTATACCAAGATGACACCAAAATTATTTTTGTGGTGTAAACTTCAGTTGAATATGAGCATTCGTTTCTTCTGAAATCAGGATGCCCAAGGACACGATATGCCCACGGTATTCGTATGGTATTCAAATATGCTGACGTTAATATATTTTCATCTTTATTTTTGCACCTGCCCAGTCATTGAAATGTAATATATAACTAAAGGTATCATGACAATAAATTATTATTGTTTTTTTTTTTTTCTGTTTTGAGCAAACAGCAAATATTAAAGGTTTTTGCGTAAAAGGTAACACTGACAGCTGTTTACGGCCGGGTTTAGCCGTTTATTTAAAACGAAATAAAAAACCTTATTCAATATCTATTCATTAGCATATGTATATAGTTGACCAACGTGGAGTTTTATTTAGCAATTAAAAACAAACTTTGAAAATGGGTCAAGCCGGTTAAGTTGAAACTGCATACATTGTTGACATTCGCGTCCGAATAAATGTCAATATGTCTGACAAACGTCCAAGGAGAGTATTGAGCGTATAGAAGTGAGTAAAAAAATGATCAAATCGATATACATTAAACAATTTTTTTTCTTGTTTTGAAAGCTCTTTGAAATGATTTAAAATTGAGAATGGAAATGTGGAATGTGTCAAAGAGACAACAACCCGACCAACGTGCAGATAACAGCTGAAGGCCACCAATGGGTCTTCCATGCAACAAGAAAATTCCGCACCCTTAGGCGTGCTTCAGTTGGCCTCTAAACAAAAAAAATATGCTAGTTCATTGATAATGGAC
Source organism: Mytilus galloprovincialis (assembly GCF_965363235.1). NCBI lineage: Eukaryota > Metazoa > Mollusca > Bivalvia > Mytilida > Mytilidae > Mytilus > Mytilus galloprovincialis. Next base: position 1,028,310 of record NC_134846.1, on the reverse strand, counting down.
GTTCTTCAATGCAACGATAAATTTCCTACATTGATAGCCAATTTTGCTGATTGAAATGTAGATATATATTGACACTATCAAACATAGCTGTCACACCAAATAATTCACGACTGATCTAGTGGGTGTCCACTTCAAAGATTATTTTTTAACCGAGCCCAACCTTTTTTGAAGCAGTGGGTAATTGTATCTTTTTAATCATTTTACAGCTTGACTAGTTCCAGGGTTGCATTTGCTAGTAATACCTGCTGGGCGTAAGCAATAAACAAGCTATCAAAATATTTAAGAGCTGCCATAAGAAATACGTATTAGAAAATTCTTAATAGGATAAATAGTTTGTTTTCCATTAGTTTTGATTATGCAATTTAACTGATTAAGATAAATAAACCATTATCGACTGTATATCAATTGCTTTGCGGATGCTAAACTTTTATTCAAAGAGAGATAACTCAAAAATAAAATCACTAAAATACAGAACGCCGAGGATAAAGTCTCTAACCAAATGCAAAAAAAATCAAAAGCTCAAATACACCAAACAAATGCATGGATAACAACTGTCATAATCCTGACTTGGTACAGTCAGGAAAATGACAGTACAATATAAAAAATAAGTTTAAATTTTTTTTATCATGTATAGTATATTTATGTCAATCGAAAGAACGCTAAGGTTATTCGACAGAATCAAGGACGTATAATATACGTCCTTGACAGAATCAAACAGTCTAAACAATATTTTTTGTTTTTTCAAGTTTTGAAAAATAAAGTCCAGCTGGAAATGTTACAGCTAAATTCAGATCAAAAGCAAGTTAAAAAAATCATATAGCATAGTCTGGTTAACTGACCGGCACTGAGTCAACTGACTTTAGTTGGACAAAATTATTTATTCAGAAAGGACATGAGGTTTGCCCTACAACATAAAACTATTATGGAAGGCCCCTTTCAAATGTCAAATTGAAAAAAAAAATACTGTGCGATTTTGTATTTGAGGGCTGTTGTACACCACTGTACGCGGCTGAAACTTACAAACGAACTTTTAAAAATTAGAGAGATAAATCAATTATTAGTATTTCATGCAATTAACATTTATTTGATAAGTTTTTTTGTGAATTTAGAAGTCAAATAAATGTTTTAAGTTGCAAGTGCATGTTTAAGATTGCATGCGTTTTTCTATACTTCACATCTACGATGTATACGTACGGATCCGTCCACTAAATGTTAGTAATTTCTAATAAAAGAAAAACGTCTTAGTGGGTCGCTTAGTTTTTGGATTCGTAAAGATTCCTTGTAATGCCTAAACAGACGAATGATAGACATAGTATGTAGGAAACGTAATGCCAAGTAATTTACTTTTAACCCCTCATATTCTATTTTTCGTATTCAATCACATATTTCATCACTTTTATATACTTTCATAATTGAAAAAGATATATATTGATAATTGCCTTTATTACTTTCATTAGATTGATTACCACTGAGAATCTTGTTATTAGGACTAGAATTGAAACTATTTCTATCTAAACACAAAGTAATGAAGTTAATTAAAAGTTAATTGAAAAGCAACAGCCTCATGTGAAAAAAACCTTGCAACAGCCTCGTTATGAATCAAACTAGATTTACTGATATCTTAGGATCAATTTTCTTATTTTTAGGCTGAATATAAAAACAATGCCAGGATTTCAACATGTTATGACAAAGAAACAAGACTCCCAAAACAAATATTATCGTATGATAATGATGAGTTTGTAAATATAGGATTATGCTGTAATAATGTTTTTGTTGTTGTTGATTTGTTTTATTTCGGGTTTTTTTTCAGTCTTTTTCTCTCTCAGAAAAATACCGGTATGCTCTTTGTAGTTGTTTTCTCCAATTCATAACTTAGTCTAAAATAACAAACTATATGTAATTTTTGTTATTCTTCTGTTGGAACCCTGATTGATTGTTATTACTCCGCCCCTACTATAATTCCTCGTTTATTTGTGTGAACTATATGCTTTATGGAAGCTATGAACATTTTCTTTAGAACAGTAAGATTTTGCATTTAAGGTGGTTTACTTCTTCTAGCCATAGCTAGCTTTGTCATCATTTAACAGTGGTTCCTTGGAAAACGTGTGTTAAAATTTTATTTCACTTTATTTTTGTTTCATATCCTTAAACTACCGCGGGTTCAAGTTGGCTTCCCAGAATAAAACAAGGCACTGACACAACTGAAATATTTGCTTACAACTTGCAAAACAAAATCTGAGATAGAATGTTCTGATTAATAATTTTAAGAGAAGTCATATAAGATAAGTTACTCAACACACTTGCCATCAGTTCCCATGTATTAGTAAACTTGGAAGCTTTTATTTTTGTTTTTCATTTTGATAAGGTAAGCTTATCGAGGAGCCATCAAGTACACACCTTTTATAAGCTTATAAGGCATACAGCAGAACTGCTTGTTTTCTGTTAGTGTTAAGAACATCTGAACTCATTCCAAGATAGTCGAGGAGAAAGTTATATTTAATTTTCGAGCGGAAGAGAGACGATAGATGGTGCTAAAGCCAATTCTAGAGTCGAGATGTTATGGAAAACATCAGTATAAAATCTCAATTTGAAAAATGAAAAAAAAACTTCTACATTTTTTGCTAATTACTGTAATAAATGTTAGTATAGATAAAATGTTTCACAGAATGTTCCGTACGTCAGTGCATCATTATCTACAGCTTCTCATAAAACACATAGCATGGCATCTTTAATTATTAAGATTAATGAAGTGGATAATTGTTGTACTCTGTTCTATCTATATTGATACCAGGATCGTACAAGATAATAACAGCATATCTGGTTTTCAACAGCAATGAAGGTACTTTCTTGAATTGTTCTGCTTGTTCGTTCGGTACACAACCAAAGAACTTTCAACGCTATAAAATATGAATATACATCGGCTAGATTCTTAAAATGTTATACTAGGCACTAATTCTACCCCTTTAATCAACACAACTTTCTTTCCTATAGCAATTTTAATTCTGATCTCAATCCCCGTACGCTTACTTGACATTTTGTGTTATTGTAAAAAAAAACATCGTCTTGGATATGGACGAAATTATTGCTACTAACTGGACGTTCAACGAACACAAATCAATCAATTTCTGCGTCTTAATTATTCATAAAAACAGTAATCTACTATTTAAAAACAAAAAGAAATTGGGGGGAGGGGGTATGGAAGTTATGAATTTCGACCTTTATTAATTGATAACACATCTCATAAGTCCAGGGATGGAGAAGTCAAATGTAATATTAACAGCAACAAAGAACAGGGATTTGCACCAAAAAGGAGAATCGCAAAAGCAAGGATGTTCAACTTTGTTCGACGTAGTAATAATCGAAGCTAATTATATATTAACATGTATCTAAGTATTCTCAGATGTCCACCATTGTCGGAAAAAAACATTATGATGTATCAGAACAAGTGGTATCCAAAACTTGTCCAAATTCTAATAATTTAATTTTGGATGTAACGCGTCTTCTGATTGGCTGACGTTATTTTGTTATGAGCCCATAGACATAATTTAGTCATGTGACCGTGACGTCATCAACGTTTTTTCATGGTTTTCTACGGTTTAAAATGGAATTTAGGATTAAATTATAAGAAATGACTGTAATATTTTTTCTGTCTATTCGAAATAACATAAAAAATGTGGTGCACACTGTTAAATAACCCGCTACACGCGTTATTCAGTGTGCACCAAATTTTTAATGTTATTTCTTCATAGACAGAAAAAATATTACAGTCATTCCTTAAATAATATTAAAAACCAATTGTTCAGAGAACAATTGAAGGTCTTTCCACCAGTTAATATCTATTTTGATATTAAAATATTAAAAATCAGTCTAAAATGTCAGTTCATATGGCTTTATGATATATAGATATGAATTTAAAGCAAAGGTTAAAATCTAGAACGTCAAATTAACCTATGACCTTGACCTCAATTTCAAGATCACAAACTGAGGATCTCAAGTCAAAAGACCCTAGGTCTCTAATATGTATGGTTAGTAAGTTATATCACTTTACACATAATTTTAGATATGATAGGGGCGAAAACTCACATTCATTGTCTACGCACCCTTTCAACTAAAATTATTAAATTACGACATGTCGCAAGTAACAATTTAGTCAAAATAATTTGTCGATATCTTATAAGGTTAATAAAAATGAGTGAAAATTAGCCAAATTCAAAAATTAGAATATGACCTTGACCTTTGACCTTGAACTAATTTTCATTTTTTTGGACCAAGGACCTCAAATCAAAAGATCCTAGGCCTCTATCACTTATGGTTTACAAGATAGAAATGCATATCACTTATATCAAATGCATAAGGGGAAATAACTCTCATATGGAGCGTTCATATCGCTTCGGTCAAAATTGGACAAATCATGCGAAGGAGATAATGAGCAATTTTATAAAATAAATTTGTCGTAATATTTTACGGTTGCGAAGGAGTAGTGGACACAAGGAAAACAGTGTTTGGGGAGATAACTCCTACAAAGAAAAGTATTCGGTTACGCAGGGTTAATTTCAAAAGCGCATAAATTGTTCGATATCATATACCAAATATCTAAGCGACATATTGCGATACAAATATTTATCGCAAGAACAAAATTAGGCGGAAGAAAAAAAAAAAAATAATCAGAAGAAAAACAATAGGTCTTTCCACAGAAAAGTGGAAAGACCTAATAATGGTAAGACTATATCAACGATGAGTTTAAGATATATAATATTTGGGCGGAGAGACAGTACAAAACTTTCCTGTACGTCACTAGACAATTCTAATATTTGGATGACTAAAAATGAAAAATATATTTGCTATCGTATTGTTTACCCAAAGAGAGTAGCTGTTTTCTAACTTCAGTACAAATGGTTTGTCTTTTATCTTTTTTCTAAGTCAGCTTTTCGACGGTATTAATCAAATTATTTTTTTCATAATAAAAAACTTTAAGGTATGGGGAAAATCTGTATTCAGAATATTTTTTTTTTTGTTATCTGCTTGATTGGGGATCAGAATATTCTTTTAGGAAAAACCATTACCCCCTATTTGAAGTTAAATGGTCGTCCTCTATAAAAGTCCAGCCCATAATCTTAGTGTAAACAAAAGTTTGAAGCCTCCTGATATGTAATCGTAGCTGAAGTGTTTACTATAGTGATAAATCCTTGTAAACTGACAATAAAAAACAGACCAAATACACAACTTTGATCTCGTCAAATACACGCGACCTTCCGTCTCTATTCAAACTTCAATCACTTCAAATATGGAATACTCTATAAAAGAGGTCAATTGATTTTCATTTTTATAATAGCATTCAACTATTTATATTGAAGTAGACATAATTTTAAATGTTAGATCATAGCGATTTACATGTAAATTGTAGTATTTATGGCGTGATTTTAATTTTCTAAACACAGATTTAGTGTTTATGCTCTTACGGTTAATGTTAAAATTACATGCCCTTTAGAAATCTACCCGTCCCTAACAGAAAGCATTGAAAGAGTGACGTAAGACTCTAGAAGAATTTATTTATTCTCTAACACAGATTTAATTTAACATATTGCACTTAGAAATGTGACAGATCGAACACCCTATACTGGCTTAGTGTGTTTATAGCTTATAACGTTGATCTGACATACCGAAATATTTCACCATGATACTATCTTTCTGGAAGATTTTATTTTCTGTTTGTCTCATATAAGTCACTATAACTGTGAAGGCATAAAAAATCTCTGGTATGAGTTCAAATGAAACAACTCTCCATTCAAGTCACAATTTGCAAATTTTAAAGTAAATTATTGTTATTTGACCATTTTACGTATGCGCATTCTAATTCATTATATAAAATTGATTTCTCTGATTTCGTTATACTCGTATGCCTACATCTACATATACGAGCCAGAGACGGATCCAGTAAGTTTTATCAGAGGATGTATGTTCACCATTTTCGCTAGCCAGGCGCGGATCCAGAGGGGAAAAGGGGGGGGGGGGTTCCAGTGGTTGGAACCCCCTTTTTTGGACAATCAATGCATTTGAATTGGGACATGTAGTTGGAACCCGCCTTTGTCCTGGGTTAGGACCCCTCCCTTTTTAAAATGGCTGGATCCGCCCCTGCTAGCCAAGGGTTACGATCCAGAGGAGGGAAGTGGACCGTAACCATTGGCTAGCTAAGATGGATGTTCACTGGCTGCCTAACATGGGGCTGCTCCAGTCATGTTTCGGTGATTCCCTCTATAATGAACCAAATGTTTGCCACAAAAAGGGGGGGGTGGGCTCTCCCCCTATACCGCCTCTGAGAGCACGCGAATTAATATGGATCAGAATTTAAATCATATTGGAATGGGAAATACGTGTTTTTGTTGATTGTCACATACATGTAAGCATTTGCGTAACAATCTTAATGAGCTTTGCTCATTGTTGAAGGCCATACGGTGACCTATAGTTGTTAATTCCTACATGCCATTTTGGTCATTTGTGGATAATTGTCTCATTGGCAATTATACTACATCTTCTTTTTTATATTTAATGCTGTAGCCAATGGAAAATGATTTTATGTTTCATGCAGCACCTAGCTAAATATACTGACCCTTCTGTGTCCATCCTTGTGTTTTTGTGTCACTTTAATTAAACTGTAGTTTTATTTGGAATGTTGTTTGTCTGGCGTTTTTTTCGTCATCTTTATGAAATTGTTTTTTTTCTTTTCGATTTGTTGCATTTGCTTGCTGCCTTGATATCTTCGTTTTATTCTTTATAAAATATTGTTAGTAAAATTATCTTCTTTATATTGTATACTTAACATAAATCTAAATTTAATTTCATTCTATGTTGTTTATTTTTAGCTATAGTATGAATACCTTTGTCGTTATTTACGTTTTTGCAGTGAAGGTTTCATTTGTTGAATTACATGAATTTTAAAGGGTCGAAGTCCTGAAGATGAAAAAAGTATTGGATCTCTGTTAAGTCATCTGGCTTTATAAACGATTTAATAAATTAACTAATGTCATCAACCTAGCAATTACTGTGTATGTATATTCACAATAGTGACTAAATGGACAATTTACTCCCACATCTACGTAAATAAACAAACTATGGTCCGAATAGTTTAGGGTCGAAAAATCTACAAAGAATTATCGAAATCCACTTACACATAATAGATCATAATAAGTGTCAGCAATTAGTTGTTCCTTCCGTTTATTTTGCGTCGTATTATGTATGTATTATTTATGGTAAATTGTGTTGTAAGACAAATCAAAATCGTTTAATTTATGGTTTCACGAAAAATATTAGTGGACACTTCCGTAGATCGAACTAATGATCCATCTGACAAGAAAATACTTGATGTTAAGGATGGTTGTGTTTTTGCAAGCGATATAACTGCATGCGAAGCTATTTTAAAGCTTCCACATTGAATGTTTTGCAGTTGTAAGAAAAATAAAATAAAAAATAGATACATGATTTTTCTGACATAACCACCTAATTGAATTTACTTTAACATGTATCTTAAAGTATCTGATGTGTACCAACAAGGTATACGATGTCGTCAAAACGTACTATTTTTTCTTACTAACAAATTTAGAAAGTATAAATATGTCTGAAGCACAAAACTATCAAGCTTGATATATCTTAATTAATGTGTAAAGATGTCAGAGTATTACTCGTTGTTATTATAGAAATGATTCTTTTCTTTCAGTAAGATAGATTGTTCATCTCAGGATACGAAACAACGCATACGTCATAATAATATTTACTTTACTTTTCTTTTATCATTAAGATTGAGATCAAGATGTTGAGGGAATCATGGGTATTTCGTAACAATCTTAATCTTTTTGACAGCATCTTGCCGTCATGCATCCAGAGAAAACATAAGCACTTGAAACATCTTGAGAGAAGTACGAGAATTTCCCGATCTTACAAGTTGATGACGCATTTATGTTTTATTCTTTTAATTAAAAAATGACAAAAGTAATTATCGACCTGAAGTAATTAATAAACTTCTAAAAATCTCTGGGTTGTCTCGAATTCTTTTTTAGAACCTTCAACCAGCCCGGAGGACAAATGCGAAATAAAAATAGAAACATATCAAATAATTAGAATACCTTTGTAAACATTTGATGCAACTTTTAACATTCAAATTTATCTTGTTTAATGCATATATCTTAAAGTATAGATATGTTTTTTCAAATAATGATTTACGAAAAAATGACTTAAAAAACAATATATCTTGAATTTCGAAACATAGTCTGGATCTTTTTAGAACAATAATAATCTCAGGCCACTAAAAGCACAAAAAGCATACAAGCAACGGGAAGCAAAGTAAATGCCATAAAACCTTTTACACGTTGAAAAAATTACCACTTGAACAATTTATTTTCATTCGGAATTAACAGTGAATAGAATCATACCTTGTCATTCTCCTGAAATTTAAAAGTGTCTTTTCTTACATAACAATTAAAAAGACGTGCTCATACGAACAAACGACCATACTTTCGGGGAGTTTCTGAAAACTTTTCTTATTAGAATGAACAATAAACCCTTTAAAATGATTATTTTTCAGTGTTTCCTCATTAATACCCACTCAAAAATAACTTATCTGTATGAACATGATGTTGGACAGGGAAACAACAAGAAAAGCCGGATGGATAACAACCACTGACTCTCGAAAGTTAATAACAAGGGAGAACACCGTGTTTCCCTATTAAACTATACTAAACGATTTATTTATAATCAATGCCCATTTTTCAAAATATATTGGACTTTCATTTTGAAATAAATAAGAAGCTGTAAACATAATATAACGATTTATTTCCTCCATAACTCAGTAGAGTTTTCTAAAGTACGATCTATTTTGGGCTACTACATAAATCCATTTCAGTATTATAAGCAATGCCAATTTTTCCTGCACTTGTCATCAGAAAACCGAACCCAATTAACCTGTTTTTGATCTCCGAGTTGAGGCCCTTACACCTTGCCAGCAGTACTATCCTACCACAGACTAGTTTGGATCTTAAATTGATACTGACTTAAATGCAACTTTGGTTATACGAGTCTTTTTAACATTATTAAAGGTACCACTGATAACTATGTGTGCATTGTATATATTTTACAGAAATTCCTCTTGCATTCCTGAATGTATATATATTAAATTCCTTTTATTTCGACATATAGGCTCTCTTCCCCTACGTCAAATTAATGAAAACACGGTTATTGTTGATGGTTTTTATTTAAATGGTTCTTTTACTTGAAATACGGCAATTTTCAAATGTGCTTTTAAAAATCAATAAAGTACAACAAAATAGATATTATCAATAGAAAGTAGTTGCATAACTCTTGTTTTAACATAGATATTAATAAATTATGATCAAGAGAAACAATACATGAGCATGCTATAACATTTACAAGCTGTTGTATCACTAAAACATCAAATACTTCAGTTTTTCAAAACATGAAAGATCGCTTGTCAAAACTGAAATCAAATCGCTTCTTTACGAGGTGAAAAAGTTATAGAAACTTTTCGAAAAACAAATAGCAAGTATACCAAGTTCTTTCAGTTATTATCACACGAGGCGATAACATTCATAATTACACGATTTATTGCATTCGGCAAACGAAAACATTCAATGAAATCGATCCTTATTTGACCATATCAGGTGCCAATGGTAGCGAAACTATAATACATTTAGCTAAAAACCAAAGGTCGGGAACGAAATGAAAGACGTCCGGATTATCTAGATTTATGTGTAAAATATTTACACAAGTAGTTATTAAACGGCAATTTATTAGAAAATGAAATGAATTTCTTTCGTTATTAATGTATATATTATGAGCGACTTTATTAGGTTTTGGTACATTATGATATACTGTAAATACCGTTTCAAAGAGAAATGGACCGAAGTGTATATAATTAAATAACAAATTTGTTGTTGTGCACAGAATGTTTATGTTTTGCAGCTATCTGCATTTCCCATACCATTAGCAAAGGCACCTACGATGTAATCTCTTCTAAATGGTTTAACGGTATCTCAGCAATAATGTACATTCCGTTTAAGTTCCAGGTTATGCTTTGAGTGGGTTTCTGAAATCGTCATCAACGTATTTGGAGGTCAGTTATGACACATATATCCGGTAACGGTAAATCAAATGCTGATAATCTAGTGATAACTGTAGATGAAGTATGGTCACCAAGTACCCCCCTTTTTCTACATCATGGAAACTTAATTGTGTATTCAAAATTTTACGCCATGACGTAGCTAATGTGAAACAAAGAGCCCATCTTCAATTTTTTTGATATGAGTTTATTTCGTGCCTCGGCTGTCCCTCCTAGCACTGTGAAAATACACTGTTCTATTTCATATCAAAGATGCAACGTCATTGTACTTAGTGATTAAAAAATGAACAAAGATCTTTATCGCAAATTTTGTAAAATGAGAAATAAAAAAAGTATGAAATGTATTTAACAATCAATTCCCTGTAGCTTTTCACCACATGCACACCTGCAGAATGTATACTTCTGATTTAATGAACCACTTTAGGACAATGTTTAAGTTAAACCATTTAAAACGGCAAGTAATACATTGTATCTGTTTCGTTTTTGATCTTGTCAAATTTTAAACGAATATTTGTTAAAGTATCAATAACAATATTAAAATTCTATTATCAAAAGAGATAAAACGAATCTTGTTGATACTGATACCAAATTTTCAATTAAATATGAAACCAAGTGGTTTTATTCTTTGTATCCAAATGACAAGAAACTTTTTATTTGGAAGAATGAATAATACACCAGCTAAATTGTATATGTAAGTGTGGAAAAGATAGTACGGACCAGTTTAATAAACAAAACGAAGCATGTAGAGATATGTGTGAAGTGAGATGATAACTTCAAAAGAATTTCGGGAGAAATCTTCATCAGTCTTGGTAATCCGGAGCGAACCGGCATACCTTTTAATACACATGTTCTGTACGAATTGACAACTTTAATATTTTGCCCTTGCAAGTAAAACAAATCGGGTAAAAAGCCCTTCCTCCTTGTGTGGTCCAATTCCCTTTCGACACTTACACTACCCTACAGATACGAAATCATAGTCTGTTCAATTTTACGATCGACATATAAGCGATTACTTCTTGGTGTAATGATATGAAAACCAGACCATGGGAATTACTTACAGATAGTATACAAAAGATTATTAAAAATCATTTTCACTTTAAATATTCAAATAATATGCGGATACTAAATTAAATGCTCTTTACTGTCAAAAAGTGCACTTTTAGACTGAATTATATAATACATTGTGCACTGTTTAATAATTCGTAAATATCAACATGAATGTAGAATATCATTATAGAATATCATCAATTTCAAATTATCATTAACAAGTATTCTGCCCGCTGACATCAAATAAAAGGATCTATGGGCATACGTCAGCGCCACCCATGCAAAGGGAAGACTTGTATACTACTACAGTATATTTAGCTCTTCTTTAATGTTTGGATTAATAACTAAATATGTTTTGATCAGCAGTATATTTTCAAAGTCTACCATACATCAACTCACTGGAATGACTACAGGGTCGTGCAAGGTTTGCAACATTGAAAGAGATAAATTATGACTCTACTTTCTTTGGAAACCACTGGCGGATCTAGAAATTTTCATAAGTGGGGGCCCATTGACTGCCTAAGTGGGGCCCACTCCAGTCACGCTTCAGTGATTCCCTATATAAGAAACCAAATTTTTTTCCCAAAAAGGGGGGCCCGGGCCCCTGCCCCCCCCCCTAAATCCGCCTCTGGAAACTATATACCAGATATCCTCAATATCACAATCATTAATAATAGGATCTTTAGATGCTATGACCTAGGGACTTGATAAAATTCTTAATCTTCACACGTTCACTATGATTGAATTTGATTGATAAAAACAGGATCTGCATCGTTTACTCAAATAATATATTAAGAAAACCACATAACTGTCATGGGCATTCTCTCCCTAATCTCTGAACCAATGAGTCTAAATTTGTGATAACACTCTCTTTGAAATTCAGGCAAATACAGACGTTCAATGTACGCAGAGGGAACTTTTAATATTATTATTTGAGTATCTTTCGGCTACATTCCTATGGCCTATAAATTAACCTCAGTTCTAATATTTCTATGTCATTAAAATGAAAAATGCATGTTGGAATGTTTCGCTTAAAGAAAGATAATTAATAATCGTGTACGTAATGAAGCAATTTCAAGTCAATTTAAAATAAATTAGCAAAATATATTATATTAATATCTATTAAATTCGTATTATAAAAGTTATGTTTTAGATTGACCAATTACCTATGGGGTATGGGAAATGAATCCGAATACTCTAGTGGACTGAAAAAGTGTTTATGGTGTTCTTTCTGGTTTTGTGAATATTGATGCTTTAATCGTATTGCTAGACTAAAATCTTACTTCTGACCTTGACCTTACAAAAAGGTTTCTCATAAACAGTAACGCATAAATATGACTATGTTTGACGAAGATTAACGACAATAATAGAAATCGATTGATTGATTGATTATTGGTTGCTTAACGTCCAGTGGTAAATACTAGTAGATATCGTAGATGTCTACAAGTTTTCTTTTGCATTTTGTGGCCTTGAACGTGTGCCTTGAAATCAGTCAACATAAGATTTTGAATCTCCACATGGTCATGAATGGATATTACGTGAATTAGATTGAACGTGATATTGAGGGCTTGACGATGCCTACATTTTCAAATCTCCGAACTATAGTTGTGACCTTCACCTTTGACCCCTGACATAAGAACACGAAGAGTTCATGGTCGTCTCATGTACAAGTTTTGGCGCCAAGAAGAGTGCATATAAGAGTGATATGAATGAAATAAAGTTTGTAAATTGAACTAACTGTTTCGTTTCTTACAAAATACGGTAATCATTGCTTAAAACGTTTATACATAAAAAAATAACAAGATGCATTGCGATTTATACTATACATTTTCATGACCTTTTATTTGTTCGATGTAAATCAAATAATTGTATACCCTCTATAAAATTTCTTGGCAGCCATTAATTTGCCACATGCATTGTTTTCAAATACATCTTGCAATAAATAGACTAAAAAAAGATGTTTTGGAGTATTAATTGTTCTTTACGATCATTAGCGCTGCTACGAACGCACAATTTTTTGTTGTCTGTTTACACGTCCAAAATATACTAATGATAACGAACCGAAAATGATCAGTGCTTTTTCTTTCTATCATAAATTATTGTGTTTTTCTTTTTCTTCATATAAGTTGTAATTCGTGCACTTAACATGAATGTATTTACTTTTAAAACCATGTCATTAACATGACAAGCGGAAATACAAGTTGTATAAGAATTTCATTAATGTTGTTTTGTCTCTAGATGAAATAAAAACGTGTATTAATAAATCTGTCATTTTAGATTTTTAATAATTTCAATTCATTTGCATATGTGCTACACATACAGTCATTCCCTACTATCCTTGGAAATTGAAATGTTTCTATATTTAGCATCATGATCTCAAACATGTAGTGTGGTAGGCTTTTTTTTTAAATTTTAGTTTCTTGTGTATAATTCGGAGTTTAGTATGACGTCCATTATCACTGAACTAGTATACATATTTTTTAAGGGACCAGCTGAAGGACGCCTCCGGGTGCGGGAGTTTCTCGCTACATTGAAGACCCATTTGGTGGCTTTCGGCTGTTGTCTGCTCTAAGGTCGGGTTGTTGTCGCTTTGACACATTCCCCATTTCCTTTCTCAATTTTATTGCACCATATTAAATATTGCATTTCTTCTAATTACTCTAAGTCATTTTAAAGTAATGACCAAAAGAGGAGAATTTGTCTAAAAAAACGAGAGAGCAACCAAACCACACCAAAAATCAAAGTTCATATCAAGGTCGACATATGCATCAGGTCAACAATACACATGTGTACAATATCACATGCTGTTTATAACTGAGTCATAGTGAATTTAGCAGAAACTACCAATGTGTCACCATTACCAAATTTCCTCAGTGACAATAAGCACTAAAATAAGATACAAAAGAAAACCACTGACGGTTCATGATTTGAGACAGACAAACGAACATATAGCGGGGTTTAACTATGGCAAACACACAATCATGCGACAAGGTTTAACCATGACTGGTAAATGAACCTGCATGTGGAAGTGTGAATCCATGACAGACACATGGACATTGTGCAATGACAGACACATAAATAAGAGTCAGGGTTCAGCCATGTTATACACATGGTCTGTGCATTCATTTAGATTCCAACTGAATGCAGGACAGCTTTTCAAAACGCATAACATTCACTATGTTTAATGTTTAATAATGTATGCATGTTTTCGATATCACAAACTAGTCAAAACATTTGCTAAATTTTATCATCGGTATAAGGACATCATTCGTAAATGTAGCTCAACATGCAGACTTCTTATACGTTCAGGTATTTCACATCCAATATTTTATGGAAATATTCTTTATAAAGCACAAAAATGTCAGTATTCACCTCAGAAGCTAACAAAACCTTTAAACAGACTTATTAAGAAGGGATATAGTTACGATACTGTTGTCAGGCCATTAAAGATTGCATATTTTGGCGTTAATATTGATTCACTTATAGGGTCTTTGCATCGGAACTAAACACATTTATTATTAATAAACCAGTTGTTGGCATGACACGGGTTATGTTCTTCTCATATATGTTATGATGGTATGATACTAAACCCCTCACGGGGAGGATTGTGCCTGATATTCATATGATGAAGACATTATTTTTCAATCAGTTTAATTGAAGTCTGGAGCTGGCATGTCAGTTAACTGCTAGTAGTCTGATGTTAAGTATGTATTATTGTCATTTTGTTTATTTTCTTTGGTTACGTCTTCTGACATCAGACTCGGACTTCTCTTGAACTGAATTTTAATGTGCGTATTGTTATGCGTTTACTTTTCTGCATTGGCTAGAGGTATAGGGGGGGGGGGGGGGTGAGATCTCACAAACATGTTTAACCCCGCCGCATTTTTGCGCCTGTCCCAAGTCAGGAGCCTCTGGCCTTTGTTAGTCTTGTATTATTTTAACTTTTAGTTTCTTGTGTACAATTTGGAGTTTAGTATGGTGTTCATTATCACTGAACTAGTATATATTTGTTTAGGGGTCAGTTGAAGGACGCCTCCGGGTGCGAGAATTTCTCGTTGCATTGAAGACCTGTTGGTGACCTTCTGCTGTTGTCTGCTCTATGGTCGGGTTGTTGTCTCTTTGGCACATTCCCCATTTCCATTCTCAATTTTATTGATTCATTTTTAGCATCACTGGTTGTATATTACTCCTTTTAGACTGCATGGTGGTCTTTGATAGTGTGATACCTACGGATCACTAAACATGCACTTTGGCGATGGCACATGTATTACAAACTTTATTAATGATCAGTTATATTTATAAATTTTTACCGATATAAGGTCTTTCTTTTATATCCCCATCTTTTTCACATCTCCAAGTTTTGTGCGTTCCTAGCAGAGTACACCCGGAAATGCACTTCAAACTTGTCGAATTTTGGTTTACATTTCTCAATTCAAGTCATTTGATACTTGACGTGTGCTCTTTAATCGCCAAATGCACTATATCCTGCTTGTAGTGACAACATAATAACTCTGTAAACTGACCTTCAGTAAGGACACTTTGTTAATCGTGCTCTAAGATTTATCTCGAGATAGAAAAAACGTGAACTAATTTCATGAAGGTTCATTTTGTATCAGTACAAGCGACCACGTAACATACTCGTGCCGACAACACCAAAGAAGTCCGGTTTAGTACATGTATATAATGTGCAAAATTGAATATAGTCAAAAGGTGCAAACAGATCAAACGAAATCTTGAAATAAATACCTATATAAATAGATCCCCGGAGATTGTTCCTGATAAGATTAACTTATATACTATATTAGGCTTTTAGTAATCGAATTATTTTGAAAAGAAAGATATGGGGTCAATTCAGATGAAAGCATATTGTCTTGAAATTACATTTATCAAATAACTTTGATACAGAAGAAGGCATAACTGTTGCTACACGCGTATCTTCCAACGGTTTATAAGAAAACTATATTTGTTTGTTTGTTTTTTTTTATCGATGCTCAGCGTCCACGCGGTGACAAACATAAATTGCATAATTCATATCCCGGACGTAATATAGTAAAAGTAATGTTTTTATTAAAAGCTTATTAATTTTGGGGAACTGGAAAGTAGTTTTTTCAAGAGAAAGGAAAGTGCTTGAAGTACAACGAATTGAGAAGAAGGCAAATTTTTAGCACCAAACAGTAGTTTATATGTAAAATTATAGGTAATAAAATTGGGAAACATGTTCATTTATTTCATTTGTTCCTTTTCTCGTTCCCTCTTTTATATTAGATTAGATCGTTGTTTCTCCTGCTAGAATTGTTATACAAAAGTCATTTGGGGAAGGGGGAAGGGGGGGGGGGCTTTACAGGTTGTTGTTCGGTGTGAGGCAAGTCTCCGTGTTGAGGGCCGTACTTTGACCTATAATGGTTAACTTTTTATACATAGTGACTAGGATGGAGAGTTGTCACTTTGTTTCAGGCAACTTTAACAATAATTTGTAAATATAACAAATGCTACAGACAGGCAACTTAACCAAGTATTTGTAAATATGCTTTATGTTTTTAACAAGGATTTGTAAATAAACTGTATAAATTAAACAACCCAAATAAGACCCGATAATGTGTTTATCAATCATTACACAAGTTTTGTGTAATTTAATTTCGATTTATTTGTTCCGTTTAAACAAATTATTATTTGTTAACAAGTTTAGTGATTTTAATCATATCACACATTCGCTCCTTTCCAATGAAATAAGTTACAAGTGGTACATCAGTATCGTATGTAAATCACAGGAAACACTAGTAAAATTCAGCGTATACTTTTCCTCAAGAAACTGAGTATTCCTAGAATTTGGTATTTTAGCTGAGGTCAATAATAACTTGACATCGTTTCAATGTCTGACCCAACATAATCCTTCATCGTAAATTTGTTTTTAAAAATAAAAAATGTCAAAAAATTTCCGACCACTAAAACACCAGACATAAAAACAAGAATACATCAAATTAACGGGCAGGTATATTTCGCTGATGTTTAGTTTTTTGTTTGTTTTGTGTTTATTTAATTCATGGAAATTTACTTATGTTGTATGAAGTTAAACCAGAAAAGGGATAGCTGAAATATGATAATTATGCGAATTCCCCGCAGACAATAGTCATCAAGTTTGAACAAAAATGTAGCTTTTGGTAATTTGTTATGAAATGTTCAACTTACACAATACTTATATAAGTGTGTACGTCTCACACTATAATAGGAGAAAAAACATGTTGTTTTCAAACCACATCATGATGATTTTATGAACCAAATACTGATAATTAATTGATATCTCTTTTCATTGTAACATCCTATATTTTCCGGTAGTTTGCTGTATGTTCATTTCTAAATATGTATGTAACATGCAAATTATGACGAAATACAAAGTTTAAATAACAACCTCTTGTCGTCTTTGGAGCACCGTTAGCGTGACTGTCACTCCACCCCCTTCCCTCAAACCATATCACTCACTAGTCACTACACCTCTACCTTTCAACCAAAATACATCGTTTACGTCAAAATGATATTAGATTATCAATTTTAATTTTAATTTCGTAACAACGGTATTTTGCACCCCATGTAACTAGATAAAAAAATAGTTCAGTTCACATATCATTTATCAATATTACACTCGTGGATATCTTTATTATAAAATAAGTAGTTGATATGTTTGTTTAGTATCGAATAGAGAATCTACCAACACGAATATTTAAGATACCACCGCGGTTATAGTTTTGAAAGAAGCAGAGTTTGTTAATTCGTATAGGCTCAAGATCAGGCGAACTACAAAAGTATGTATGTTCAAGATACCAATACATTAAAAGTGCAAACTAGAAATTGTTGAAGTGTGTATGCAGACACATACATTAGTGTTCTTTGCAATCTGATCAAAAAAGGTTGATAGATATTCAGAGTTAAACGTTTAAACGCATTATTGGAACACATAGAACTTCAAATCAACCTAAATATCGGTTCAGATAGACCATAAAACCAACCAATTTATCGATTCGCATTGAACATCAAACCAACTTACTTATCGGTTCGAAATAGAACATCAAACCAACCAAATTATCGGTTAGCATAGATTATCAAACCAACTTAGTTATCGGTTCGAAATAGAACATCAAACCAACCAAATTATCGATTAACAAAGAACATCAAACCAACATAATTATCGGTCCGCATAGAACATAAAACCAACCAATTTATCGATTCGCATATATATAACATAAAACCAATTTTACATATATCCATATAGGTAAATCAATTTTTCCCAAATTAAGTTAAGAAGAGGGGTAGGGGGTCAGCGAAAAAACTATGTGAATTAAGTTTTTATCCTACATTGAACTTTTGATGTCGTCCCTAAAGGATAAAGAGATAATATTGTGTTATTATTAATCTTTGGTTACACCATTGGATAAGGATTTATGCATATCGGGTGCAACAATTAACAATGGAAGGTACAATAAAAAAGAAATCCAGTCGTAAACAACTTTACAGTAGAATGATTTGAAGTTGACCTATATATCTTAGGTGTCTATATATGCTGATATACTGCAGTATACTTGTACATGTTAATTTACATATTAATTGGACGGCGAACGAAGTTCAGTATGTTTTACCCATAATTCAAGATAAATAATAGATACACATACATATTAATGTTCATATTAGGCAGATATAGTCTTCAGTCATTAATAATAATATACTTACTGAGAAATGTATGTTATTGTCGCCCAACAACCAGGTATTGTGAATTATACAATTGGCAAAGGTTTGATACCCATTTTGCCTTAGGGAGCTACCATTTGATTTTTATGGGGGGGGCTAGGATGTCCTGCCTTTTTATTTTTCACTCTATATGGTCCTGCCTTTTTTTTATTAGTTTATTCTGACATTTTTTACCTAAATTGTCATCCTGACTTTTTTTTTGCAAGTGTCTAATCCTGCCTTTTTTTTTTACTCAAAACTCCTGTCCTGCCTATTTTTTTCAAATTTCATCCTAGCCCCCCCATAAAAATCAAATGGTAGCTCCCTTATTTAAAAGGGATTTGACAAATACAGAAAGCAATTAATTATTTTATATATCAGCTTTACAAAGTTACTATATATATATATATCCCTTAAAACAATTTACGGATCATGTCACCTCCACCCCCTTTTCCCCCATTTTTTTTATTCCCATATCATATAAAAGTAAAGCGTATATGTATGACCTAATGAAGACAATAAAATTTACTTGAAATTCGGTAGAATGTATTCCAAATTTGGAAAATCAATTTAATCAAAACCAAAACATCCCCAAACCAACATTTTAGAAATGTAAAACAGAAAGTATAGGCTAGTGCAATACAAAACTCCTGATTTCATCATTAAATCTTGAACGTAATACAAATTAGAATAATTCTTTAGTTTTTACAATAGACGAGGCTGTGTTACATTTCAGATAAAACAATACATTTAGGTGATGCGGTTAGCAGTGCACGATCTGAACTACGCATTTGCATTGATCCCATATGTATGAACATATGACTGCAGGGGATAAAACTGGTCTGTCTTTTTGTGAATTAATTCTGGTAAAATATATTTTAAAAGCATGACATAGCCCCAAATACATAGGGAATTTACAAATACACGTAAATCGTACAACAAGTTGAGAATTGCTTCTCAAAACTTATCGGTAACTATTGTGCAATCTTAATTCATTTCTTCGGGTATTATACCTAATTAAATAGACCATAGACTTAATACTACTCCATGATAAAAGAATGTTATCAAATAATCCAAGATAATTAGTAGTTTCATGAAGTTTTATTTACTCCGGTATCAGAAATACACCACAGAAGAGTCATTTTCTTAATGTTTATTTTAACAATTTAACAGATATAGCTTTAAATTTGTATTTACTGAGCACTTGAAATGATTCTTGTATTCAGTTCATCAAGATACTTGTAAGCACTCAAGAAAGAAAGAATGAATTGCTACCTCTTTGTATATTTCCGACCATGTAATTTAACTGATAATGATACCTATACGATTAAGAATATGACGTTCAAATAGTTGGAAACAATTGTATGTCTGTAATAAGTCTACCAGTAACTCATAAACCTAAATAAAGTCAATTTTGTAAAGTTTTCCCTGGAGGAGTCTGACGTAAAACCAGTTGTTCTGTCTGATAACTAAAAAGTGTAAATCTCTCTATGTTTGAAGGAAAGGTCAAGGTCACAATTTACCATCACAAATTGATAGTATATGAGATTACTATAGTTTTATTTTTACACTTACGAACGGTCAGTCTTTATCAATGACAAACTCTTTAATATCAGATTGCCTGATCCCTACTGGGTGCAATTAGTGGCTGTCAAAATCATGTTTGTCCGCCATTCTCTCAGTCGATTTCCGTATTCTACATTGTTTATTACCCTTCCGGAGAACCTGAGATCACCTTCAGATTTTGGTGGGGTTCATGTTGCTCATCTTTAGTTTTCTATGTTGTATTTTGTGCACTGTTCTTTTGTCTCTTTCTGTTTTAGTCATAGCGTTGTCAGTTTATTTTCGATCTATGAATTTGATTGTCCCGTTGGTATCTTTCAACTGCACATTCACCAGTCAACATACAACCATTTTTAGTCTTGTATTATTTTAATTTTAGTTTCTTGTGTACAATTTGGAAATTAGTATGGCGTTCATTATCACTGAACTAGTATATATTTGTTTAGGGGCCAGCTGAAGGACGCCTCCGGGTGCTGGAATTTCTCGCTACATTGAAGACCTGTTGGTGACCTTCTGCTGTTGTTTTTTTCTATGGTCGGGTTGTTGTCTCTTTGGCACATTCCCCATTTCCATTCTCAATTTTATTACCATTTGACTTTTAACCAAAATTATTATAGAGTCGAAATTCTTATCAGTCATACATCAAGCACACTTAATGTGTTGTTTATTTCATTAGCGAATTGACTATTCAAAATATCTGATGTTGAATTAACAGCGGAATGATAGCTATTCAGAAATTTTGCTTGCATATAAACAGAAAAAATGTTTCGACATTGCAAGTACCTTTGCACCGTGATTTCCAAAGGTCATTGATATCCATGTACTTCAACGGAATAACAACAGAATACTTAAAAATTTGAAAACAACTGGATGACCATAGTAGGTGCTTGAAACAGTGTAAGCCCTTGAAAGTCGGATTTGTAATTGAAAAAAAGTGTTGCTACCACTTTTGTAATATATGTCATTCAAAGGTTTAACCTAGTTATTTGTATTGTATTACGTTAATAATTTTAAACTGAGTTTATCCAATGAAACTCAAGCTGGGAATTTTCGAAAAACAAAATTATGTATTTTTCAGAAGAGGATTAATTGATAAATATTCTAAGTACACTGCCACAAGTGTGACTAGTGCCGAATACGTATCACTCATTTTGACGGCATACTTTATTTCCAAAACGGATATGAATATTATTAAGAACAACAAAAATTCCCTTATCTTAAATTTGGAGTACTATTATTGACTCACTGAAAAGTTCCTGAAATTTTACAAAGCGAACCACAAAATCTTTCAATTATAAACACTCTAAAAAAAAATCGTGTTGCACCTTAGAAATTTGAACAAAAACGTATCGCCAGATAATAAATTGTTTTTATTATTTATAACTTTAATTAAAATAACACTTTGCTTGCTGCAACAGTTGCACAAAACCATGAACATCATCAAAATGAACGATAAACCATTCTATATTCGAATGAAGATATTTATAAATTGTGTTTGTATATAGTCGCTTTTATTGACAAGTGCTTGATATAAACAAACAACCACATTTCCTCCAAACTTAACAATCTTGTTTGAAAATCATTATCCTCCGTTTTATACAGTGTAAATGTTTTAAATGGTTTCTTAAAGCGTAATCAGTCCTAACATCTTGAATCACAATCAGTTTAAACATTACAATCAAAATATTTGTTCACAAATTGTCAAGAGATGATGTGTTTATATACATAAGTGACATGTATCACAGCAAAACTCCAGGACATTCAAATGTTAAATATACATATACAATATTGACTAGCGACTTGGGGAAAACAATCGTCAGGTTTGCGAATAACAGTCACAGGTCGGACTTGTTAATGGTACATGTATGTTATGCATATTACGACGTTTTAAGCCTTCAAAATGAAGCACAGTCGTTAAGGTTCTTGTAAGTCTGGTAAAATACCAACTTCTATAAGGTGCAGTCACCGATATTAGAGCTATGCCAAGATTTCATATCAAATAGTCATACTTTGGGTGTGTTTTTAATATTTGCGACTACATGAACTTCATCTGAGTGCAATAGCTAGCTCCATTAATACGATTTGTAATACTTTGTTATACAGATTGCGTCATTGTTAGACCTAGCTTATAAATCTCTCCCTATCTCCTGTGGGAACAAAGGCAAACTGTGGCCAACTGTAAAAGAAATTGTCTCGGTACATTAATGGTGTCTTTAATACTCTCGTCATGGCACAGTTGCTAGAATATCTCGTATTTATGACTCGTGGTCAAGTTTGCGACCTATATGTGTACAAATTTAAGCATACCTTGACCTTATTCGGATAAGGACGGAAACGGCTCGACCTGAATTCAACTGAGGTTCCCACGGTATACATGCTTTCTCGAAAAGCTACACTTTCTCTTAAGTAGAGACTTCAGGAAAATTAACGCGATCTTTAAGTAGATGCTTAACCACTTGCCAATGAACAATGTATCCGAATGTCACTTTCTGGAACTTTTTGGAAGAAATTACAAAGGTCACGTGATAATAAAAATGTGACCAGGGGGCGACTGATATAAATCTTGTCAAACAGAAATTAACATAGTATTACATCCTTGATGAGTATTTTATCTTTTGACCTTAAATCACCTAGTGTTACAATTATGTTATGTCAGAAGAAGATTGAGGATAAAAGGTACTAAAGGAAAATAAACACAAGTTAAATGCCTCAAATGGATTTAAAAGATCATAAAAGCTTATAAATAAAGTCATTTTGAAACAGTAGTGGACGTCTTGTAAGACGAAAAAGCAAAGTAATTTGAAGAAGGGGCATTTGATGTCGTCGTTATCTAGTTATACACATAAGCAAAAACTACTTTTTGTTATTCTTGTATCCCTTTTCGACACTGAAAAGGCTAAGTTGGAACGTTATTAACTAATACTTATCGCAGTATCTTAAAACTTTAACATAAGTGTATGATGCATATATGTACTAAAACTGGACCAGATCTTTTCACTATATGACATATTATTCATGTATTTATAAAATCCTTTCTACTTTCTCCCATAAAAACAATAAATTATAATTGACCAATATTTCAGATCCAAGCCTGAATGATGATAAAGTATCGTTTTCTTTCAGTTGGAAGAATCCTAAACCAATGTAGCCTTTGGGGATTGGGTCTAGGGTCGGTACTCGTTAGAACTATAATATTAGCGCAAAAAATAAAATATAGAAAAACGCCGACCTAGCCAATAAATAACTGCATGATGCATGTATTTTGTGGACATCTGGTGACTTGTTACCTGTTACATTCGTCGTATAACTGACCATTACCTGTCAATCAAAGGAACAGCAGTCTGCATATAATTGTTTTAGGGTATATTCTTTGCGGAGTCGAGCAAATTCCTTAATTACAAATTTTGTGTATCCACAAACTGCTGCAGTTTAAAACTCTTTAAAAGCGAACTAACAAACCAAACGATTGTTGTAGTTATTTTTTACATATATTTCTGTTTCAATACATTTTACAACTGTGTAAATTTGTATCGATATTGATTAATTTTGAATACGTGAAATGCGTTTATAAATAATGCAAATATAACATATATTGTAATATCATGTAATTAATCTTAAATTCTACAACCGAAAAAAAAAACGACGTAAAACACATCATAAATTTCAAAATTCTTCAAAGCTGTTTATAAAATATTTAATTCATTCACAAAAGAATGATTGATGAATGTGAACTGATACACATACTGTATTCCTGGTTTGGTTTTGTTCATTTCATAATATTCGTGTTCAAATCAATTTTGTTGTAAATAAATTACAATTTAATCGACCACTGAAACCAACTGACAGTGTCAAACAAAACTGTAATGTTTGAAATTGATCAAATAATTTTCCCATTTTCTTAATAAATTTTGACAGATAAAATGTGAGTGTTGTCTTATTAAGAACGATTAAGAAAACAAATACACTTCTGTCATTCACTATATCTTTACTACACTAACAAGGTTGATAAGGTACAGGCCAGTCATATTGTCATTCTGATTGTTTAAAAGAAACCATTGTTGGCAAAAAAATAATAAAAGTACATTTACAAAGAAAAACAAGTCGTCCTTTTTAATTACATCAGAAAGTTGTATTTTATACACACATTGCCAAAACAAAACCGTCATTGTAATGTTTTAATGGTATACCCCCAGGCTTCGCTTTGACACATTTAACATGTATATCGTCTAAGTTTTGTATCCATACCAGTTCATTCTGCCTTTATAATGTTTACACTTTTCTCAGACGAATCCTGCTTTACCTTAATTCAAGGCATTACAACCACTAGCCAAATTAAGTGTCTGCTAAATCTGTATCTTATACTTGACTAGAGTAAATACACGAAAAGTGGTTTTTTTCTATACACTTCATTTATGTACGAATTAACAAACTATGTGTTTATACGTTAAGAGGTGGTAGGAAAGAGTAATTTTCCGTTGTTTACACATAGCCTGTCGATACAATTTGAAGAGGGTGACTGGATAATTATCACGAGTTACGTTGTTTAGTAATCATTTAAACAATAATAAACAATTTAATAATTTAAACAATGAACAAGGGACAATTCTCTGTTTTAAATAAATGAATACTAAGAAGATGGATCACAATTTGCGGTGACGTAACTGTGTCTTATTAATATTAAGTCTCGTAACCTACCTTGTACATTTTGAGTGCTTCTTGAAAACTTGGTTGACTAGATTTTGTACCATTTGAGGTTCAGCTGATATTCCCTGTGCCCTTTGCTTTCTTGGTCCTTTTGTTACTTGCTTAAAAGTTTGACCAAATACACTTTGATATTTATCCAACTGACTGCGAAGTTCTTGAAGGTGTTCGTCCTTTTCGGACAGTTGTTTTTGTAATTCCATAATTTTTTCATCCTTTCCTTTAATCAGAATTTGTAAATCATGCATGGTGGTCATTTTACGATTATTATTATCCAGATCA
Organism: Mytilus galloprovincialis; assembly: GCF_965363235.1. Lineage (NCBI taxonomy): Eukaryota > Metazoa > Mollusca > Bivalvia > Mytilida > Mytilidae > Mytilus > Mytilus galloprovincialis. Next base: position 1,002,875 of record NC_134846.1, on the reverse strand, counting down.
GAGCTTCTGCCGACTCTTGGCGGACTCATAGAGCCGGCTCGTACTGAATTCAATTTGAAACTCATTATACTATAAAATACACACAATAATAATAATCACAATTAACATACAAATTATACTTCCTTCACACCATTTTATCTATCATTCACATAATGATTCGCAAACAAAAATATACGAGTTTAAGTTGAAACAGACTACGATAATAGTTTCCCAGAGTACAGAGAACGCACAGCTGATTACAACATTGAAATATACACCGATATTTTTTTTGTACGACCATATGTCACATGACCTGAAGATTACAACCAAGGGCAGGTAGTGTAAATCGAATTTGGCTTGTCTTTCATTCTTTTGGACAAATTTAATTTACCTGTGGCGTATTGTACATAAATAACCATTTAATTACACGAAAACTTTTAAATCTTCTTAAATCCAACATCACTTAAGGTTAAGGAAAAGAAATTAGTTTTGACTGCTGTCAAATCGAGATTTAATCATAGTGATCAACTTGATCATTTACTGAGAGCAGGGTTTGATAAATATTCTCCAAGTTACCCTATTTCTCTGCAACAACGAAAATATTATTAATTCATTTTCAGCGCGCATTTCCCTCTTATCAAAACGTTCCCCTAAGATTGTTTATTTCAAAGAATAGTTACAATAATCAGGGAATTAATCGTTTTCAATTTAATTCACTTTTAATTGTTTGTATCTTTATCAACGGAAATGAACGTTGAGGATAGACTTTGAAGTTGGTAAAGTACAAACCAAAATGATAGAATGGTTTAATACTTAGCTAAAGTGAAGTTTGAGTTGATATTTTTTTCTTTAAAAAATATAATAATTAGTATACAGGCCTACGTGCAGGTTTATAAGACGTACTCGATCTGTTTAAACTTCTCATTTAAGAATAGTTATACACAAAGTAGTACTATTATGAGAAAACATGGAAAGGGGGAGGCTAGGTTTTGAAATATACATTATACGAGTAGAAAGTTCAGCCTTATAAACGATGAGGTTTGGAAACAAGAAGAACACTTGGGGATTACCATATATAACAATAGTAATATATTAACAGCCTGCATTCTATACACATATTTCTAACCCACTAAACGTACAGTTACAAGTATTTCATGTTTCGTCAACAAATTAACTTGGAAACCAATAAGAATGTTCTTCCAAGACGGTACTCAGTCAAAATTGCCTGGAAACACAGACTACCACAGACAAAATAATTCAACCTTGAGACAGGCAACCAGCTGATAAAGAAAACGAAACTAAACACAGAACATCTGAACAGTTCTAATTGCCTCATAACTAAGAGTGAAGCTACCAAAATATACAATTTTAAATTATAGAATTAAGAAGATTGAGCTAATTATAAATTTAAGAATTATATTAATAAATAATTTGCTATATATATATTTGAGGGAATCAGCTGTTTAGCGCGAATGTCCCATATGTCACAATTGAAAGGGGGTGATTTGCAAATACTTTTTTTATGATTCTAGTATGCAATCATAATTTTTGCTTAACTGTTCTGTTTACTTTTGTTACCCTTTTGCTTTTTTTGTTACTTATACACATTTTATGTGTTTTGTATATCCAAACATTTTGTCTCAAGCCAATCTGACGATTGAAGGTTTCTTTAGAACAACATTTCGTGAACGTCGAAATAGTAATTATACGATCATAAACAACAATATGAAAATAACACTTATTTCAAAATAGGGATATTGTAAATTTAATGAATTTCAAAGATTAATGAAAAAGGTTTTAGAACTAAAGACATTCAGGTACGATATCATTTATGATAGTTAATAGAAGACCTATGTTATTCACGGTCTCTGTTTGAGAGTTGTCTCATTGTCAATCATACTACATCTTCTTATTTCTAAATTAACAGAAGTATTTACACTTCAAAGAAATTCGGAATTCATTGGTGTGGGTGACATACAATGACATCCATCACAGAAGTGCAGACAATACATAGTCGGGATTGTATCCCGGATATGTTCCTGATGTCACAAATCACGTGCCCATTTAATTTGCTGAAAATGACCTACCGAATTAGATTTCTTGTCGAGTTTGTACTAATATAAGCAACACGAAGGATGCCACATGTGGAACAGGATCTGCTTACCCTTCCGGAGCACCTGAGATCACCCCCAGTTTTAAGTGGGGTTCAAGAAGTTGTTCAGTATTTAGTTTGCTATCTGGTGTTTTGTGTACTATTTTTTGTCTGTTGGTTGTCCTTTTTTAGCCATGACGATGTTAGTTTATTTTCAACTTATGAGTTTGAATGTCCCTTTGGTATCTTTCTCCTATTTTTTAACAAGTTTTAAATCGCACATCCGTGCTTATTGACTATTTTGTATTATCGTAAACATATATTCACAAAATATTCAAAGCAAATATATCTCCTCTAAACAGTCATCTGAATACTAATAATTACAAATACAATATGATTTGTTGTTCTTTATTTGCTTGTTTATCCGTCCTTTTTTCAATAAACACTACAAGGTCATCAAAATCACCATCAAAAGGCAATAACTCATATAAAGAATCGTTGGCTCTCCGTGTATTTTTCGGATTTTTCAGAATAAGATTTACAACTGTAACAGTTTCTGAGATATTAAACTACAATTATTGCGTTGTTTAAAAGGTCATAAGTATTATTTTGTAAATCTTGTACTTCTAATGCTTTCTTCTACTGCAGCTTTCGACCTCTATCCTAGTTTTCAAGACATTAGGCAAAATCGCAAAAACTATTAAATACCCTTCATTTAAGAACAATAAAACTTTCGTCTTTTTTTTCTGACTTGTTAAATTACTGCTGTCCAGTGTTAGATCCAGCCCTTTTTAGAGGGGGTTCAATTCCAGGATAAAGGGGCATTCCAACCATATATTATTTATAGTGGATTGAGAAACAAGTTTTGCAACTTATGTTAACCCCTTTCCACTTTGCGGGTGCGAGTGCTGCCTTGTAGAGGCATTAGCCTGCTCTTTTTCAAAATCTACAAGGGCGTCTTTTACGTTCAAGAGATATGGCTCTTTCTGTCCAAAAAAAGGGTGTTCCGCCACTGCCGTCTATCTATTATAACAATCTTTATTGTCATATGAACAAGTTGAACATGTTTGTGACAAAGTGATTATAGTTATCAAAATAATATGTACAATTTGTTAAATAAAGGCAACAGTAATATACCGCTGTTCGAAATTAATAAATCTATTGAGAAAAAAACAAATTCGTGTCACAAACTAAAACTGAGGGAAACGCATCAAATATAAGAGAACTACGACACAACAGAAACACAACATTAAAATGTAACACACACAGAAACGAACTTAATTGTTATAGCCATGTTCCTGACTTGGTACAGGACATTTTAAGAAAAAATGGTGGGTTGAGCCTGGTTTGTGGCATGCCAAACCTCCCGCTTTAATGTAAATATATGTTAACATTAACATGACAACAATACATGAAAGGGTTACAATACAAATACATTGGAGAAAATGTAGGACAGAGAAACAAACGAATAATAGCTACAAAAGGTATCAGGTTTAAAATTTACGTTAAAGGGCAATAACTCCTATAAGGAATCGATTCATGGTTTAAAGTGGGAGGCTAGATATAAAATCAAGTTTAATCCAACGTTTTCTTCGAAAAATGGCTATCTCAATATAGCAATTTTATTGAAATATGTATAATACTTTTGTAATTTGGTTTGTGAGAATAAAGATATATATATAGTCAGAAATATGGCAGTATATATATTTCACTTGTTCCGTTGATTGATAGTATTAAGATTTTGTCAGTTTTTTTTATGAACTTTCCCTTTTTAAAATTTCCCTTTGTTATACTTTTTTCAGTTACATTGAACATTTTTGGCTGATTATTAATTTCCTTCAAAATGTTTAGCTTTTAAAAAGGGCATCGGATTCTAGTAACAAATAAATGCTTAGAGAATAGAATAAGAAAATATGATGTATAAATTAAACAATAAAGGTTATGCATTGGTCTTTTGCTTTCAATTGTTGCATTCAATAAAGGAAATAAAATTCATAATTTGGATAAGGGCAGCTTTTAACTCGATTTTTAGTTAACTTTCCTGAACAAGTGCGACTTATTATCCACTGGGTTATGTCAAAACCATAAAGAAAATATAAAGCTATTTCAAAGAGACAATAGTATTAGTTTTAATCGACATACAGTGAGAAACTCACAACGAGACAACGCACAAGTAACGAGAAAATTTTATTTCACTAAAGACCGTAAAAACTTTGTTAACCGTTATTTCGCTTTAATTTTGTTGTTGAATTGTTGTCTAATACTGCAAACAAATTGCTAAACTAAGAGATAACTTTATAGGAAATGTAATTAAACATATGCCCGATTTTATGTCCTGGCAAGAAAATGAAAAAAATAAATATCTTCTTTGTCCATCAACCTCAAAATAAGTAGAAAGCTTAGGGTCCTATTTTAAACAGGCATTAGAACTGAGGACAGGGGACTCTTAATTTATTTATAAAATATATTTATATATCATATATAAGTTAGATTATTTTGCTTTTTTGCTTTATTTATTTTCATGGTTTTGTTTGTTAAATGTATTTTGTGTATGTTTATATTATTTGTCACAAACTTATTGTTCAGAGTTTAAATGACAATACATATTTGAATTTGAATTGAATTGTGTCATTGATGATTTCTTTATATGGTCTCAGTTCTGTATATTAAAAGATCAAATAATATTGGCCCGGAAAGAAATTATGGTGGTTTTCATTAATTTACATCCCAGCTCCTTTGTTCTAACAGAGGTGATCTGAGCCGGATCACCCCAGTTTGAGTTTCGTTGTTAAGCATGCTTTCCTTTGTTCTGTAACATTTTGGCGGGAATGTCAAATCCACTATAAAACTTATAATTAAATACACAATTATACAGAAAAGACTATCTATCAAAATTCACGTAGAAAAAATCCAGTGAATACTGGGATTCTAACTCGAGACCTTTAGCATATCAAGCCACGACACATACCACTACACCAGGACGACTAGATACTAACTAACAGTAATTTAAAATACTTAAAGGAAGCAAGATATTTTATAAGTGGGGCGAGTTGGCACACCTATCTTCAGTGGGCTTTAAACCCTTTTCGTTAATAAGTGAGTTGTCAGTGATTGTTCAGTTCGATTTTACACTTTTTTCAAAAGTGGAGCGAGTTGGCACACCTTTCTTCAGTGGGCTTTAAACCCTTTTCGTCAATAAGTGAGTTGTCAGTGATTGTTCAGTTTGATTTTACACTTTTTCAAAAGTGGGGCGAGTCGGTAAACAAGAGTTGGGCGATTTTTTTTTTTATAAAGTGGCGATATAGTTTGGGCCAATTGGCAAGTGGGGCGAGTTGACATTATTTGATATCTACTCATCGTGTTCGGGGGTCAAAAAGGGTATACATCATATAGTAATGTATAAAGTATATTATAATGGTTGTGTGGCGTTCTAAACTAGATTTTATGAATTGTGAATGGTTTTTCGTCTAATCTAAAACAGCTGGGATGTAAAATAGTTATCCCACTCATCGGGGTGATCTTACACTGACACACCAAGTCCGAGTGGGATAACTATTAATTATGATCAATTATCTACAGCTGTTAATTTTAGGAAGTATTTTGTTTTGAATGGTCGAAAAACGTTCTTGAAGACTAGTCAAGTTATATGCTATACTCGGATGATTATTATCATTTATTATAATGAATACTTAGTTGTTAATCTTTATTGAAAAAGCACTTTACGCCCGTATGGGCCAATGGCTTAAAACATGATACATAAAGTACATGTAAGTAAATTGTATTTGTCATACAAACACTGGCAATCGTGCTGTATCCGCCATCCGCGATGATATCGAGCAGAGCTCTTGTGACTATATTATGGTGTCTCAGGTTGATACGGATTTGATCTTGAAACAAAAACGTACGATATTCTCTATTTACTTGAACAGAAAACAACTATTTTATCTCTAGTTTATTTTTATCAAAATTAACTATGATATCGATAAAACTAAAAGGACATCAGGCCGTCGTCACCTGTTAGTATTTTAGTTAGAGCAATTATCAGGTTCATCCGGTTAAACAAAAAATGTGACCTTAACTTTGAAGATCTTAGAATTTAGAGAAGTACTGAAAAATATACTTACTCAAAATATCAAACCAGTCATCTATTTTCTCTTTATCTCTTGAGTAAGCAAAATGTACATGGATGATGCCGTGTTTTTTAACTTTGTTTTTTTTAACTTGGTGATGGAGTTTTGTTTCAGGTAAAAACGAGGAAGAATATTCCTACAGAATGAGATTTTAAAATTTATAAAACCTTCAGAAGAGACAAATAAGGGAACCTTAGATAATAAAATCCCCCCCCCCTCAAACACTATTTCGATAACACGGATTACACAGACATGATTGTGCTGTTTATATGAATTATATTTGAAACGGAACGTCAAAATTAAAAAAGAGATGCAAACGATCAGTGTTTCATTTGAGTACTTAATAAGCGGGTAGGAATAATAATAATTAAACGCATCTTGAATCGGGAACAGGAAGGCTTATACATTTTGAAAGGAAGAAACGATAAAAAGAAAAATTGAAAATGTCTTTAAATGATACATAGCAACATAATTGGACACATCAGAGCAAACGCATCAGAAGACGGCATGATTTTATGAGTTGTTATTGGCTTTTTAATAGCTTTAGTAACTGTGAGTAGGTCTTTCAGATATTCACTTTGCGTCTTCGGTTTCGTTGTTAGCTATTTGCGTGCTTTGTGTCGATTTGTTGAGTTGAGCTCTTTTCGACTGATTTTTATAGTTTGTTCTTATGTTGAAGAGCTACACACACTACTGTCCAAGATTAGGAGAGAGTTTGCCGCCCTCAAACATGTTTAACCATTCTCTGTATTTTCCACGTCACGTGCCGACAATTCAACAGTTATTGTTAGTTGTTGTATACTTTTTTTATACATGTATATCATTTATCATTTTTGTATTTCAACTTCAGGTTTGTCGATTCAGTAAAATGGTTGCTAAATCTGTTCACCGAAGTATTGAGAGAAATACGCAGTATTTTTTCACTGAATGGTGCTAGTACTTCAAGAACGAACACACAACAATATTCTTCAAAAATCGAATGGTTACCGTGCGAAACTTCCAATATATGTGAATAAGTCGGAATGTGTCTCTACCGAAATTGTCAAGATGATAGCAGAACTAAATATGCGCAACCATTTGAGTGCCCTTTGAAAAGAAGAAAGATGAGCCGGAAATGAAAAGTATGAATACAAAGCATTGGCAAGAACATATCATTTATATGTAAGAAAATTCCAATGAAGGTTCTGATAGCATAAACGAGAAATTGGAGGATACCTAGGGAGATTTTGACATTCTCTGGATTTTTGTTAAATTGAAACATACTGCTGAGAGATAAAGTGTTTATTGAAGACTAATTCGTTTTAGGTCAATACCCTCAATAAATGAACATATATTGACCAATCCCCTGTATAAAGTGTCGATACACTCTCACAACCTTTCTAGTATTTGTAAATAATTGTCAAAGTAACAATGCTTGCTGTGGAGAATTTGTTATTAAATATCTGATTATTAATTACATAAGTTGAATGTCGAAGCGATGATATTTTCTGCTTTTCTCTCATCTTGACGCAGATGTCTTTGCACATATCTCCACGTTCGAATATGCAATACCTTTCCGATGCAATACACGATTTGATCAATTGTCAGAAATTTGTGCTCGTAGAAAGACCCCTTCATTTCAACGTCATATAAATCTTAAAGGAAGCAAGTCTGTGGTTAATTGTTCAATATTGGGAAACGCTGAACAAGTCTTCATTCCATCTAAAGCATTAGTATGTGTATATCCCCTTTCGACAACATCCTTCTTCCTGAATTTATGCCTTTTCTCACCAACAGGAAGATTGGGATTTTTGTGTAGCGGTTCCAGTATAAGTTGTTTTTGTGTATGATCGAAATGGAAACGTTAAATTCGACACATCCTGTTGAGATAGATCCTTCAAAAAATACTAAATGGTCTTTATGTGACCAGTTCCATTTAAAATGTATGTTTCTATCCAACATATTTTTAATCCCAGTGGTAGATCCTTCTTCGTCCTTGTGGAATCATGTCGGGACAAACCTATAATCTCTATCCATTGTCAATTTATTTTCGAACTGGACATGAAATGTTTGTGACTCGATTTTCAAGAATCAATATTTAACAATCTTAATTCAATTGCTGTCGATTGCGAAACATCCGGGCCATCCTCAATGAATAACGCTGTTATTCCATGGACTTGAAACACCACCTCCTCCAAATACAAGGTAGGTAGTCTGTACAGTCAGCACCATAAATTCCTTAAAGCATATCATCTCATCAACAACATATTCATCAACCCTTTAGTTTGTTTTAGTCGTACGTCACCCGTTGAACCTTCTATTCGGCATCAGGCATACCCTTATTTGGCATCAGTCGTACTCCGTATCCCTCATCAATATAGTTCCACTTTTTAAAACAGATGAATAGAAGATCCACGACATGAAGATAAAATGTCAAGTTAATACAAAAAACAATCACACATGCAGCTTCTTTTCAGAACCAAGACGTTTTCGGACTGCGCAACTTTAGTGAAAACAGGACTTCGCGTCAAGAAAGGCTACGACGATATCAAGAAATGGTCTATACAACGTGGGATTCTAACATACAAATGAATCAAAAGTTATAGTGAATCGCCACCATTCCGGAGCACCTGAGATCACCCCTAGTTTTTGGTGGGGTTCGTGTTGTTTATTCTTTAGTTTTCTATGTTGTGTCATGTGTACTATTGTTTTTCTGTTTGTCTTTTTCATTTTAGCCATGGCGTTGTCAGTTTTTTTTTAGATTTATGAGTTTGACTGTCCCTTTAGTATCTTTCGTCCCTCTTTTACAGACTTTCAACATGGTGTTCGTATTGTATCTGCGAATGATAGCAACATAAACAATCGGTTCAATCTACCATCATACGAAAACAAAAAGAGTTACTCAAAGGCTCCAATTAGCAATTTATACTTGGGCGTACCAACTAATTATAGCTCACAGAAGATCAAGTCGGACCCGTGAAATTTGTAAAGTGTTGTTTTCATTATTGATATCCAGCAGATACTGACCATGCAGTAAATAAAGGTATGAAGTTGATTCTGAAAAGGCAATCGTATCGGGCGGAAGATCTGTCGACCACCCATTGGACTGCAGAACAATTACCATAACATCTACTAAGAGGTCAGGATATTCAAACAGATAGTCTCGAAAAACAAAACTTGCTATTAGTAATAATTTCACAATTAAAAGCTAAATGCAAAATACCAACGTTTATAAAATTCCTGCAGGTTGAATCATACTTTCACTAATAAATAGTTTCATGTATGATAAAATCCAGCAACATCTTTGACTCTATATGTTATAAATTTATTTCAGATGCAAAAGTTTTTAATACTTGTACTCAAAATATTACGTTCGTTGAACTCTATGATCTCACTGCAAATTAAAACACGTGCATATTGAACAATTTAGAAATTCATTCTCTATATACCAGTAGATGCCAATGGGAAACAACCAACAAGGAAAGGAAAATTAACAATACCATTCTTATATCAAGGTCTACAAAGGCAACGGGTACTTTTAATGTTTGATTTAATGAGAATGATAACCTCTGTATGCAAAATATAACAAAAAAACATCGAATATAACGGTATTATTGATTGAATATTTTGGTATACGTATTGTTACTTTCATGACGACAAAAATACAGATTGAACTCCAAGTTTATCAGCAATTTGAATGTGGTTCCAACTTGGCCAAGCGGCTAAATTCATTCAACGACTTTATGTGGACATAATTAAGGCAACAGTAGTATACCGGTGTTTAAAAGTCATAAATCATAATGCTCATTTTGGATATCTTGATTTGCAATTGACCTTTGGTTGCGTTTTTGTAAGACGACCTTACACTAACAGTAAAGTATCAAGAACATACATAAATAGAACAGAAATTGTAAAAATAGATATTTGTGATAAGAAATCCTCTGTTTAAAGAATGCAAATCATTTCAAAATCATTGCTACATCATTCGATTTATACATGCTCTTGTTACATCAATAAAATGATGTTTTATTTAAAAATGGTTAAGCACTTTAAAGAAACAATCTATAATCAAATGTTGAAAGAGGAACAACTCAAAAGAAACATCACATCAATTACATGTAAGTTTAAATTTGGCGTGGAAATCAATTTACACGAACTAGTGTTATCATTTATGAGAAGCTGGAAATTTTGACGTCATAAAATGTACTGTACAAGACTTTTTTCTACTGCCAATCATACAATTTAAGCTTGTGTTGTTACTTGTAAACATTTATAAACGAGGAATCAGTTACAAGAAGAAACTAAATCATATTAACATAAACGGTACCAATTTTTCTGCATTAAGATTGAGGCCAATATATTTGAAAATCCACGTCTTATTACAGCAGTCGTAATTTTTCATAAAGTACGAATTTGAAAAGCATTGAGGACCACACATTCCTAATAGTTATGCCAAATACAAATAAGGTAATCTATTTCTGAGATAGAAAAATTGATGAAATTCCAAAATTAAAAGTTTTGTAAAAAGTCAATATATATTGAACTTCATCAGACACACAAAAAGCCGAAAATTTACAAGAATCGAAACAAATGAGAGCTATATGACAAGAAAGAATTTGAACTTGCCAAATAACCAAATCAATCTAAAGCCTCGGTCACACCTTACCGGATAGCACGAACGGACGCCTAACGGATGAAAATAAAAGTTGTCCGTTGACAAAATTGTTATCTGTTGGAAGTCCGTTGATGTACTGACCGAATAAAACGGACGTGTAACGAATGCATAAGACACACACACCGGATATGCAACGTGCGGGAAACGGAAACGTACCGGACAGAACGGATGCCGAACGTACATCCAACGGACGAGTACCGCATACAACGGACTTCTAACGGACGTGTGCCGGATAAAACGGATGAACAAAATATACGGAAAAATTAAAGGCGACGATAATAATACATTTAAATCGCAAAAATATTCAAAATGTTTCTGTGTAACTGGTTTTGGTTTGTTCTTCAAAATGCCACCAAAGGGCAGTGTCTGGCCTGAATAAGAGCTGCTTGATTGTGAAGACGCGCCCTTACGCTAAGATCGATTATGAATAATAAGAATTAATGAACCTTAAGAATTCCGACATACCAATAATTTGCATTTCTGACGCGAAATTTTCAATTGACATTTATTCTTTTCAGATCCGTTCATCATCCGTTTTATCTGTTATACGTCTAGTAGAAGTCCGTTTCTCATTCGTTCAAAATCTGTTTTATCCGTTAAACGTCCGGTAGAAGTCCGTTGGTGAATTTATCTTTCAGACCTCCAATGGATGTATAACGGACACGTAACGGATACATAACGGAAACAAAACGGACGAGTACCGTATAAAACGGACGCCTACCGGACGTTCAACGGACAATTCATCCGTTGGACGTCCGTTCAAAGTTTTGAACATGCTCAAAATTTTCCACCGGACAGAATGGACGTCGACGGATAAAACGTATATTAAACGGACATGCAACGGATATGGACGGACGTCTAACGGATAAGAACGGATTGAAAAAAGTTATCCGTTAGGCATCCGTTCGAGCTATCCGTGACCGAGGCTTGAGGGAAACTTTGCCTGATGGAGATGAAACCTTAATTATTGTATAATTTCAAAATTTATTAACGGACAATTTTAAAAAGGATTTTTTTTTAAATCATGTCAGTACCGAAGTAATGACTACTGAACTGACGAAACCCTCAGGGACAGATAATCCACTAGCAGTGTTATCGACCGAGTGCTTATTAAAAATGAAAACAACACGTTATATAAATTGCATGCGTCCGAAGCGTTTTCTAGATTTACCTTTGACAGCAGGAACGCTCAAAGCAAAATATTTGAAAGCCAAGGATGTATAAGAATCGAAACATATGTGGCGCTCTTAATGTAGTTCATGTTAGTACACACCCTGTCATAAGTCTAATTAAGTAGGTCATATTCGGTGAAAATGGACAGGGTTGTAGTTACGACATTTGGAACATATCTGCTATCATCTGTGAAACGGATATCCAATAATACCATTATGGTGAACCAATTCGTGATGGCGTCCGTTAAATTTATGAAGAAATAAATCAACGTCTTTACTTGTTTTAATAGCTTCCTTGTGAACACCAACACTCTATCAAGGAAATCATTATAGGAAATACAGGCCCTGGAATGTCGTTTCAACTGGATGATTTATACTGAAATTTTGCTACATAGAAATTGAGACTTCACAATTGGGAAGCTGGAATCATCTCTTTTGTCGTAAAGTTTTGCTTTCAACCAACCCTCATTGTCAATTTAGAGTACATGTTTGGCAAATCTTTTTTATATACAAACCCGAAATAATTCTTTTTATCTATTTTGTTGAAAGCCGTACCTTGACTTATAATGGTTTACTTTTATAAATTGATTCTTTTGAACTTAGATATGTCTCATTGGCACTCATACCACAACTTTCATTATATATATATACCGAAAGCTCTTTTTTTGAGAGCCCAGGTGGTCGTGTGGTCTAGCGGGACGGCTGCAGTGCAGGCGATTTGGTGTCACGATATCACAGTAGCATGGGTTCGAATCCCGGCGAGGGAAGAACCAAAAATTTGCGAAAGCAAATTTACAGATCTAACATTGTTGGGTTGATGTTTAGACGAGTTATATATATATATATATATATATATATATATATATATATATATATATATATATATATATATATATATATATATTAAGTTTCAAATGATGAATACGTGTTAAAAGTTACACTTTTAAAATCCATTTGCATGAGTAGTAGACATGTTGTTTGGACTTTATCTCTTACCTTACACTTACTAAATAAGACAATAGTTTAATATAATATATGTTTTTAATAGTGGCAAGTGTCTCAATGAAATAGGCACCATTTCAGAATAATAAAATACAGTATACGTATATATTTTTCTGTTTCTTAAAATATCATATTTTAGTTGTATGATTAAATGAATAAGTCATATACTTCATATAGTGTGTGAGTGTTTTATTCAGAAATCATCTTCTTTTTCTGTCACCCTGAAATAGAAAAAAAATCAATGTCTGTATGCACATAAAGATAAACGGTGAAGGCGGGCATTTTGTGTGCAATGAATATACCATGAAATTAAATGCATTATCAAAAGTATTAAGACTATAACAATAGACTGTTTCAAATTATGTAGGTCTTATAAATATAATGACAAACAATACAATTCCCAAAAAAACACATGAAGGACCAAAGTAAGAAGGGGCCTGCTCAACAAATCTAGTACGCGTCGTGTTGCTTATGGTAAGTACGAATTCTGGTATACGTTTAATTAATGACGTGAAAGGTGATGTCAAAATATGATGAACGAAGGGATTATGGCTTCGATTATATCCATGTTCATTTATCACGTAGATCATTTATCAAAGTCAAGAAAATAATGTCGCCGTCTCTAAAACTTAAAGAGGGATGACATCAACTTTAACACTATTAGGATTTCATTGGTTAATGTGTTTGATGTGTTTGAGCTTTTGATTTTGCAATTTTATAAAGAAAAAAAAAAACTTTTCGTTTTGAACTTTCCTTCCTTTTGGTATTTTTTTTATTTAATTTTTAAATATTTTTTTTACCTAAATCAATTCAGCAAACTAATATTCTGTATGCATAGGCCTGTCCCAAGTCAGGAGCATGTAATTCAGTGGTTGTCGTTTGTTTATGTGTTACTTATTTGTTTTTCGTTCATTTTTTGTACATAAATTTTCTCGATTGAATTGTTTTACATTGTCATTTCGGGACCTTTTATAGCTGAGTATGCCATATGGGCTTTGCCCTTTGTTGAAGGCCATACGGTGTCTCCTTGGCAAGCCTACCACATCTTCTTTTTTATATAATAGTCTGAACCTCTCATGTTCTAAGATCAATTCTTTAAAACCCCTAACTGGTGGTACACACCAGTCTAAATGTTAAAAAAATATATAGCTTCAGCGAGAAAGAAATAAGTTTTGTCGAGGACGTTTTGACCTATGAATTCACCGTCACAGTGTGAATAGGGTTTACTAAAAATACTATACCAGCCTGTCCTGCAACAGTTAAAACACAGGAGGGGCAGGTACGCCAAACAATAAAGCAACACAACATCCAAAGTTAGAGGTGATCAAAATAATGCAGACTATGAAATCGAAACAACGTGCAAAGAAAGAGGATAATTCAAGTAATTTGAGGATGAACTAGTCAAGTTGTGCCATCCAGAATGAAAAGACGGCAACAAGCATATTGTTAATCAAAGTTCTTTCTAACTTACTTACTACTTCGAGACATCACTCTACCCCAAAAAAAAAATACTTAACAAACCAGACCTACCAAAGATAACTTCATGGTCAAGGGTGTCTTACTATTGCTGTGGACCAGTTCAATTTACATCTGCTGACGTTAATCCATTAATGCTGATATTCTCTACAACCAACAACGTGGCCGTGACACCTTGCTGCTACAGACACAGGCTTCTGCGAGGAGATATTCTATTCAAATTTTCTAACAGCGTGTACTTTTTTTTTATGGTTGTTGATTAATTTGATTTCTTACCAACGATAATTAAAAAAAGAAGGATATACGTTTTAACAAAATTTGATAATCTTACCGCATCCGTAACACTTGCATGTTAATCTATGCCAATTACCACAGAATCCTCCACAGCGTCCGGAAATTGTCAGACAGTGGTTATGGCAAAATTGATTAAATGGACAACCAAACCAAGCTTCTACCACTAGAAAACAATATATCATTTTAGCAGGTCGGATTGAAATGATTTTCGTCTAATAAATTTCATGAACGTGATATTGTTATTAAATGTGCAACAAATATTTGACTTCAAACAAAATGAAAACATGGTCAAGATTTTTCAACAGTTTTATTATAACGACATACATGTACAAACAAGTGCTTATCAGTTAAATCTGCTTATTTGAGATTCATTCAAAAGTATTTTTTCGAGAAATTTTCCTTATTATATCAGAGGACTAAATCACGCAAAAAATCATCAGGGAGATATGTACTTAGTAGTCTATTAAATATTCTAATGGATCTTCACCGAGTTTGGTCATGCAACATTCATAACAAATTGGGAATAAGTCGACTATACTAATAAACTCATCAAAGATACCAGGATTAAAATTTATATTTACGCCTGACGCTAAAAGGGCAGAATTGGTGTCCATAAAAATATCCAATACTATCCATGAACTTTATTGTCGAAACATATATAAATGTTCTGAAGGACGTCTTTACACTAACAATATTTAAATACGCTTTATTTCAAAATTTGCTAATTGTTCATTAATTGTAGTCAGTGAACCAGCTAAAAGGCAAGTAAAGGTTTGTTTATGTAGAACACTTACTAGAAAACAAGGAGAAACAATAATCGACGTTTTTTTTAAACTTCGTTTGGATTGTCGATACCTAGTGAGCTAGCATCCCGGCTCAACTTGTTGGTCTAGTGCAAAGCAGGGTAAATACTTATTTCTCATTATCATACTATCGTCCTGAATATACATCTGACCTGCCACTGGAAGTAAAGCAATATCATCCAAACATATGTTTACCATACTGTTTCAGAGCATATGTTTACCATATGTTTTCAGACATATGGTTACCATGAACATGCGTTTACCATGTGTTTTCAAACGCATGTTTCCCATAAACGCAGGTAAACTATACATTCCCCAAAGATGTGTTGAAAGAACGGTGCTCCAAACATGCGTTAGAAACATGTGGTAAAATCATGGTAAACATACGTTTACATGCTCTTCATTTTTTGCTGTGTTGAAGAGATCTTCATGCATTAAGATGTGATGCCGTAATGATACGCGGTTTATACACACACACACCATGCTTTGTAACTTAAGTACTTTTGAATAGATATAAGATGCTCTCGTATGAGTGCCAATGAGACAATTCTCCATCAAAGTCATAATTTGTAAAAGAAAAACCATTCTAGGTCAAAATACGGTCTTCAACACGGAGCCATGGCTCACACCGAACAGTAAGCTATAAAGGTTGTTTGAAGTATATTTCTGATACTTTGCGTATTGTTGGTGACACTAAAAAACATAGATACGTTCTTCTTACCTAAGCCATTAATAACCAACAGTCCAATAAGAAGCAATACTGTTCGAAACATTGCAAATTATTTTGAGCAATACTTTTTTTTCTGTGAAGTTTTGTTTACAACTAAATGCTATTCTTAAGTTGCTTAAATTTGGTTTTGTAACACGTAGTAAAGGAAACATATGTAGTAGTCTGCGTGGGTTTGTTAATGGATTTTTAATTGTTATTTTCTTTTTCTAGAATAAATTAGATTTTAAAAGTACAACATTCATGTTTTATTTAGCATAACATGTAACAAGCTATGTTTCCGCATTCAGTAATTAAAGTTGATATCAAGATAGATATAAGTGGAAACAAAATGCTTACAAAGGAAGAAGCTTGTATTCCTACAAGCTTAAATTGGCCACTAATAAATGAACCAAATGTTATTTTGGATCCTCAATGCTCTTCAACTTTGTAATTGTTTGGCTTTATAAATATTTTGATATGAGCGTCACTGATGAGTCTTATGTAGACGAAACTCGCGTCTGGCGTACTAAATTATAATCCTGGTACCTTTGATAACTATTTACACCACTGGGTCGATGCCACTGCTGGTGGACGTTTCGTCCCCGAGGGTATCACCAGCCCAGTAGTCAACACTTCGGTGTTGACATGAATATCAATAATGTGGTCATTTTTTTTTTTAATTTCCTGTTTTCAAAACTTTAAATTTTTCGAAAAACTAAGGATTTTCTTATTCCAGGCATAGATTTCCTTAGCCGTATTTGGCACAACTTTTTGGAATTTTGGATCCTCAATGCTCTTCAACTTTGTAATTGTTTGGCTTTATAAATATTTTGATATGAGCGTCACTGATGAGTCTTATGTAGACGAAACGCGCGTCTGGCGTACTAAATTATAATCGTGGTACCTTTGATAACTATTTACACCACTGGGTCGATGCCACTGCTGGTAGACGTTTCGTCCCCGAGGGTATCACCAGCCCAGTAGTCAACACTTCGGTGTTGACATGAATATCAATAATGTGGTCATTTTTTTTTTTTATAAATTTCCTGTTAACAAAAGTTTAAATTTTTCGAAAAACTAAAGATTTTCTTATTCCAGGTATATATTTCCTTAGCCGTATTTGGCACAACTTTTTGGAATTTTGGATCCTCAATGCTCTTCAACTTTGTAATTGTTTGGCTTTATAAATATTTTGATATGAGCATCACTGATGAGTCTTATGTAGACGAAACGCGCGTCTGGCGTACTAAATTATAATCCTGGTACCTTTGATAACTGTTATAAGAAATTCAATGTGCACTCATGGAAATGCTATATATGTAGTTTGAATTATACACAGCTACTTTCGCACAAGCAATCTTGACGTACATCTGATAACTTGCATATCAACTCCTCATTTGTTCAGACGTATATAAACTGCATATTTGTTGTGTAGATGCATATAAACTGTATTAAAAGTATTCAGTATCGTTCAATCATGAGTATGACCTCGTCGAGTCAATAGCTTTCAGTTGTTATCCATTTGTTTGATGTGTTTGAGCTTTTGATTTTGCTATTTTATAAGGGACTTTCCGTTTTGAACCTCGAAGTTCAGTATTGTTGTGATAATACTTTTTTCATGTAAGCAGTTAACCTCTGTCATGACAATCATGGTAGGAAACTCAATCTCTTGGATATTATTTCGACTGTTAGATGCACACTCCATGTCCATGTGCGGGTATTGCTGTTATGTTGCTACATAAAAAAAATGGGTTCTGAAAAATGATATCATCCCGTTCGTCGTAAACTTCAAATATGAACCGACTATCCATTTCAATTTCTTTAAGTGTAAGAGATAAACCTCGTGATAAACAGACCTATACTATAGCCACATCTATGATATTCTTTCTTTGAAGTTCAATTGGATCAGTAGAACTAATCAACATTAACATTTTCACAAGAGAGTGAATAAATTTTAGTAAAAGGC
Organism: Mytilus galloprovincialis; assembly: GCF_965363235.1. NCBI lineage: Eukaryota > Metazoa > Mollusca > Bivalvia > Mytilida > Mytilidae > Mytilus > Mytilus galloprovincialis. The sequence goes on along the minus strand of NC_134846.1, from coordinate 984,598 downwards.
CATCACGTATATATTTAATGTGTTTTCTTCAGTTTTAGTTTGTAGCCCGGATTTTTTTTCTCTCAATCGATTTATGACTTTCGAGCACCGGTATACTACTGTTGCCTTTATTTAAATAGCTAAAATTAAAGGTCAAGTCAGAAGAGAAAATGCTAGCGTCCTTATACTATGCGTAATTAGTAATTAGCCCTTATATGAAGGCTCTGCCTCTTACAAACAAGACAGTAGAGTAAACAAAAAGTGAGAAACGGACCACAGTTGGTTATCGTAGCAAAACACACCAAACAAGGGACAAATTAGGTTGTCAACAAAAAAACAAATAAAGCAAATAGACAAGCTAATCTAGTGTCAATTAAACAGAAGTTTGTGTTCGTTAAATGTATTATTTTTTTTCATTTCTATAAACGATAATACATCGAATTGTTGGTAGGGAAAGACAAATGTTTTAACTGTTCCATAATAAAAAGAGCTATTATTTTATGTGTATATAGCAACAACAAAATTATGTTTCCTTAGTAATACCTTTTCCTTGTTCTGACCTAATCACAGGAAAATATGTTTTCAAAAGTTTCTGATATTGAGTAAATACATATCATCCCACGTTCTATCATTTACACTTGATGCATTCAATAATCTATCCTCAAAATAAAACTAACATGTACATATATCTATTTGAAAACACAGATAAATTATGATTAATTAATATCAATATTATATGTTCTGAAGAGAAACTAGTCAAAGAAGACATCACTAGTAATACACTTCAATGATTTGTACCATTATGTTCCATTTTGGCGTAAATATAATTGTATTAAGATAGAACAATTGTTATCACCAGCCCAGTAGTCAACATTTCGGTATTGAAATGAATATCAATAATGTGGTCATTTTTATAAATTTCCTGTTTACAAAACTTTGAATTTTACGAAAAACTAAGGATTTTCTTATCCCAGGCATAGATTACCTTAGCCGTATTTGGCACCACTTTTTGGAATTTGGAATCCTCAATGCTCTTCAACTTTGTTCTTGTTTGGCTTTATAAATATTTTAATATGAGCGTCACTGATGAGTCTGATGTAGACGACACGCGTGTCTGGCGTACTAAATTATAATCCTGGTACCTTTGATAACTTTTATCATTCGTCAGTAAAAAGTCCAGATTTTGTCAGCTTTGAGTTGACCAGATATATACGCTGCATTTGAAGTGAGTTAAAAATATGACAAAAAGGACAAAAGAGCAACTTGTATGAATTGACAATTTGGTTAAGATCAATATATTTCCAAGGAAAGGTAACTTTTAATTTTACAGCATGGTCCATCAGCAGCTTTACAAAAAACAATCAAGAAAATAAATATGTAATGATCAATTAACATAAATATCAATTATATGGTCATTTTTATAAATTGCCAGTTTATAAAACTTTGAATTTTTCGAAAAACTACGGATTTTCTTATCCCAGGAATAGCTTACCTTAGCTGTATTTGGCACAACTTTTTGGAATTTTGGGTCCTCAATGCTCTTCAACTTTGTACTTGTTTGGCTTTATAAATATTTTGATCTGAGTGTCACTGATGTAGCCAAAAGTGCATCTGGCAAATTAAATCCTGGTACCTTTGATAACCATTTTTTTCTTTTAACAACTGGTTCCAAACACAATTACAATGGTTCAAGTGAAAACCCTCCACCCAAGACAAATCAATTAATGGTGGGGATCCGGTTTTTATGTGTTTTTTATTGTCATCCAAACAAACAAACAAAAAACAAATGACAACTTACAAACCTGGGACAATAGTCTCACCTTGAAAAAGCAAATATACTGTCAGTAAACCTAAATGCGGACACCCAGACAACAAAAACTTTGGTCTGTTTAACTAAATGTTGACACACAGACAACATATAAGCTGAGTTAACAAAGTGGTGACTTGGCTTACTAACAAACTTATACCATACCCCAATATATTTACAAATTAAAATAAAAAGGGAAACCAATTGAGTTTTTACATATCTTTTGTTTCATTAAATTACTAAAAATGTGTACAACATGATTTACTTCAAATTTGCTAGAAGCTTGTCTTTTTACAAAAAAGAGTTATTACATGAAGAATGGACATGTACAAAATGATTCTAGTTTTCTTATTTTAAATGTTCTACATTTGGTCATAACTGGCTCAGATATAAAACAAGTGACCTGTATATGACAATATAAAGACATTTTTCAAAAGACCTACCTTTTTAATACATGCCAAAAAACTAAATTTTTTTCAAAATAAACAAAACTACATATACAAAAAATAAAAAAAATAAAATAAGCATATCTAATACTGCATGATTATTAATTAACTTTTGATTCTGCATGTAAACATAAATAAATAAATTTTAAAAAATGATGGCTGAAGGATTAAAAAACATCTCTTCAACCAGTTTATTCCTTAAATGTAGATCAATGAACTATCTAATTTTGAACTCTGACCATAGACATTTAAATGTGTATCAGGTCCATATTAACAATACAATTAAATGCACTAATCTGTGTTTTTTACACTAGTCTAAATAAGTTTTGAGATTGAGTGCTGAATCTGAAAATTGTTATCGATTACCTTAAAGTTGGGTATGAGATGTCGACTATAAAACTTATATAAAGTATTCATTCAGGTGAAGCAACATTGGTGAAGTGGTAACATTTCCCATGACAACCACTTATTACAATAAAAAAAAAAATATTTTCGTATAACACATATGAATTCATTTGACCTCAGGTTTCTGGTTTGCTTAAGGTAGAGGTTGATTTCTTAATCATCAATAAATAACTTTGATTGGTCTTAACTTTCTCCTCCCTCTTTTCTGTTCCAAACATTTTTGAACTTTTTTTCAATCACAGTCTTGGGAAAATAGATGTTATAGAATGATTGTACTTAGATTAAAAACAAACATATTTTGTCAGTTTTCAAAAAGATATATAAATTAACTGGCAGGCATGATTTTAATGGAGTATAAATAATGACGATGAAAAGGACAATACATTAAAAGTAATCAATTTCTTATCAGAGCTAACAGTTTACTTTTGGGAATAAAAACAACTTTAACCTACCTTATAAACTATGTATACATAACTTTTCATTCAGCTGCGTCATTACAGATCAAATCATGTAAGGTAAATAATAGCAATATATAAAGTTTGAATGCATTTAAAGCTTAAATGCATTTGCTGAACTACAACAGAAAATTGTATAAAAAATTAACAATTTCTGGTATAAAACAATACTCTAACTTATATAATCATGATAATTGTTATTATCTAATAGAAATAAAAATTCTGTCATATCACATATAAATTTGATCACAGCACTTTTCATCATACTTTTGTCCATGAGCCATTTGATTCCAGATTATAACATCGGGGTTTACCGTCAGCAAACATGGACTTTTTAGGATCTGGATAATCTCTAATCTGTACCAGAGCAGCTCTTACTGAGGCCTCAAAGTGTGGAGGCTCCTGGTCAGGTGATGTAGATAAATGCTGGAAAGTAATAAGAAAATCAAGTTACATGGTGATGGATTAATATTGCATGTAACTATATTACAGAGTTTTAATTTTAAATATTGCAGAATGGATTTATTCTGTAACTTCAGAAAAACAGTACTGGTATGAAATAAAGAGTGTATCAATTATCTATCATATACTTATAAACAATTCCACACTGACAACATCATCTGACTTAAAATTCACTTTGAATGACACATAATAAATACTAATTTTACCAAATAACAGGCGTGCCGCTATTTTTTTCAAAATCTAATAATAATAAATGTAATTCCTTTCATTTTAAAATAATAAATAAGTCAGTTTGGGGATCGTAAACTGGTCAATGTTTGCACTGGACTTCTTTTTTTTGGCAGTTATTCACCATCTGAATTAAATTTCACAAAATTTTGAATTTGTAATTTCCATGAATTTAGGAACTGTATAGTTGTATAATTATGCAGTGTTAATCAGAGGATGAAAATTGATAGAAATAACAAAAACGCTGTTGTCTGAACACAGTGAACAATCATCATTTGTGAATCAATCTACATAATTTTATGTGGATTTTTCGTATTCAATGCTCTTCAACTTTGTTCTTAATTTAGCTGTTTAATACTTTTTTTATTTGAGCACCACAATTGAGTCTTTCGTAGAGAAACATGTGGTAGCGTAAAAATCCTAAGTCTGGTATCATTGATGAATTTTTCTTTTATACACAATGTCATATAAACTACAACTAAAAAACAAGCATTGCAAAACATCAAAAAAAGCTACTATAAAGTTCATATATCTAGTGTTCTATCCGAACATTTTTCCCTATAGCATGTTTTGAAATGTAGACAAATTTTTATCATGACAAACCTGTCTTATAAATAGGTCAGGCATTCTACACAGTAATTCTATCTCATCCATAGTACTGTATGTAATAGGATCTAATCGGATCTGACTCTTTCTGTGATCATAAATATTTATCACCTGGAAAAAAGCATAATTTATTACCACAAAGGGAGACAATTCAAACTACTTTATAAGAATTTAGATGGATCAATCTTTTTATTGAATCTATGCGCAAAAAAAGAAGAGAAAATCAATTCCAAAACAAATTCATTATGAAGTTGCAAATTTAAAATATGCTTCAAATTATTCTGTGTATTTTCAAGTCCTAGGTTAAACAAAGCAGGTACCCACTTTTTCTCATACCTGCTGGACAATTTTTTAAACAAACAAGTCAACCCAGCTACCCATTTTTTCTCCCTACTTTTTACAATGTATCTATAATTTACTAGTATTTTTACACTCCATTTATTTACCCATATATTGAAGTTGACACTATTGTCGGATCTTAATTGTAATTTGACTTCTGATAAAGCTTTATTGCAATGATTCAAAGTAAAGCTATCATCAATCTGTTTATAAATTTATAAATACTATATGGATCAATCATTTTGAAAATGAATCCTAACATTTCAGTGCTCAATGAGGTCCTTAACTTTTAAGTTGACTTCATTTCCTTAAATTCTTTGTGTTTTTCTATATATCTGACGAAAGACAACTGAAACAGCAATTTACTTACTGAACAATTTTTGACAAAATATCTTAGTGATAATTATTTATTAAACCCTTCAAAAGATATCTTCTAAAAGAATAAATGTTATGTCACTAAAAATGAATCCATTTTTTCTGGGTTTTTTACTTATATTAAAATCTTTATAAGTTGTGCCTTACCTCTTCAGTTCCTGTGAAGTGTCTAGCAGATCTTAATGGCATATCTGGTCCATGATCTAGGAATGTGCCTCTGTATACATCTCCTGTCTTTACATTTACAGCTAAACAAATTGCCAAATTAAAATCAGTGTACAAGTTTTTCAATTTTATCTAAATCAACAAATTTATTCGTTCATTGTTTAATCATACGTTTTTTGATTGAGTTAAGTCTGCCAATTGATATTTTATCGTATGTTTTTCTTTGTTGTGATGTTATGCTATTGTTTCAGAAAAAGGGAGAAGGTTTGGATCCATTAAAACGTTTAATCCCGCTGCAAATGTTTGCACCTGTCCTAAGTCAGGAATCTGATGTACAGTAGTTGGCGTTTGTTTATGTAATATATACATGTTTCTCGTTTCTCGTTTTGTTTATATAGATTAGACCGTTGGTTTTCCCGTTTGAATGGATTTACACTAGTAATTTTGGGGCCCTTTATAGCTTGTTGTTCGGTGTGAGCCAAGGCTCCGTGTTAAGGCTGTACTTTAACCTATAATGGTTTACTTTTTAAATTGTTATTTGTATGGAGAGTTGTCTCATTGGCACTCTCACCACATCTTCCTATATCTATATGTTTTGTAATAGTATGTACAGAATGGACAAAACTTCTTCACAGGGTGGACATAGGGGATATTTGTTTCAACCATTCTGTTAAATGGTCACAAGAGTATAAATAGTCATTTAAATAGTTTTTTTTAAATAAAGTTTACTTTGCTTGATTTTTCAGGGATACCTTGGATAATTAAGTACACAATGTATTCTGTTCACATTAATACAGATATTCTCATATCTTTTGGAGAAGATACAATATGCTGTTTTTCTTTTTACATTCAAAGTCTTAAATAAGTTGTTGTATAATTAAAGAAAGAAGAGCTGATCTCATGAAATTCTCAATGAAATTAATTTAAGGTGGTACCAAACGCCTTCACTAAAATAAATTTGGCTCGTTTAATTTCCGTAAAATTTTGACAAAATGTTAACTTTGACCATATGACAAAAAATATAAAAATTTAAAAAAAAAACCTTGAACCAAACACATCGGAAAATTTTCATTGGATAAATAGCTGTTTGACTAACACCAATTTTGATCATTGAGAAGCTTAATATTTTCTAAACAATACAATGTAATTTAAACCTGCAGCTGATGTTTACAGAGTTATCTCCCTGTAGTGTTATGTACAACCTTAATACTGGTTTAGATAATTAATGAATCTATAACAATGAAAGGACCAGGACAATTTGTATAATATTCAAACTTGAAATTTCCCTGTTTGTATAATATTCAAAAAAGCAATTTCACTTTTTAAACCTTTTAAAAAGTACAAACATTTCAAATTTCAAATAAATTGTTTGTACATCAAACTATTCTTTACAAATTAAAGACACCAATAAACCTACCTAATCCATATATCACAGGGAAATTCACACCTTTCTTTACCTCATTGTTTAAATCTGTAAAAAGGATGTAAAAAAGTGTTCAGATTTATGAGAAAACCGTAACAAATCAGTAATCGTTTAAAATAAAGAAACAAGGGGCTCTCAAGAGCCTGAATCGCTCACCTTAATTTTTTTGGTTAAATCTCTCATCAATGATTATTTTGGCTTTTCAATTTATTTAAATGTTCTTTGAATCGTCCTATTTTCTTCAAAAGCAAAAAAAAATCATTTTCTCCTATGTTCTATTTTAGCCATAGGAGCTATGTTTCTGACATACAAGGAAATGAAATATAAAATTTATACTAGATACTCTGAAACTCATTTAGCCTAAGTTTGGCTGAAATTGATACAGCAGTTTCAAAGGAGAAGATTTTTTAAAGTAAGTCAACATGATGAACAAATTGTGAAAAAAGTCTTTAAAGGGCAATAACTCCTTAAGGGGTCAATTGACAATTTTGGTCAAATTGACTTATTTGTAGATCTTACTTTGCTTAACATTTTTATTATTAACAGTTTATCTGTATCTATAATAATGTTCAAGATAATAACCAAAAACAGCAAAATTTCTTTAAAATCATCAATTCAGGGGCATTATACCTGAAAAACCGGTTACCCAATTCGGCTGAAAATTTCAGGACAGGTAGACCTTGACCTAATAAATACTTTAACTCTTGTCTTATTTGCTCTAAATGCTGGAGTTTTTGAGATATAAGCCAAAAACTGCATTTTACCCTGTGTTCTATTTTTAGCCATGACGGCCATGTTTTTTGACGAAATAAAAAATAAAGCACAAACTTTATTTTATACACCCTACTGATCATTCAGTTGAAGTTTGGTTGAATTTGGTTTAGTAGTTTTAGAGGAGAAGATTTTTTAAAGTTAGCAAATGGGATGAACAAATTGTGAAAAATTGTCATTAAAGGACAATAACCCCTTAAGGGGTCAATTGACAATTTTGGTCATATTAACTTATTTGTAGATCTTACTTTGCTGATCATTTTTGCTGTTTACAGTTTATCTTTATCTATAATAATATTCAAGATAATGACCAAAAACTGCAAAATTTCCTTAAAATTACCAATTAAGTGGCAGCAACCCAACAATGGTTTGTTTGATTCATCTGAAAATTTCAGGGCTGATAGATCTTGACCTAATGAACATTTTTACGCCATGTCAGATTTGCTCTAAATGCTTTCGTTTTTGAGATATAAGCCAAAAACTGCATTTGACTCCTATGTTCTATTTTAAGTAACGGCGGCCATGTTTTTTGACGGATCAAAAATCGAAGCACACACTTTGTGCAGGATAATCTAAGGAACAATCATATTAAGTTTCCTTCAAATCCATTCAGTAGTTTCAGAGGAGAAGATTTTTTAAAGTTAGCAAATTAGATGAACAAATTGTGAAAAATTGTCATTAAAGGACAATAACCCCTTAAGGGGTCAATTGACAATTTTGGTCATATTAACTTATTTGTAGATCTTACTTTGCTGATCATTTTTGCTGTTTACAGTTTATCTTTATCTATAATAATATTCAAGATAATGACCAAAAACTGCAAAATTTCCTTAAAATTACCAATTAAGTGGCAGCAACCCAACAATGGTTTGTTTGATTCATCTGAAAATTTCAGGGCTGATCGATCTTGACCAAATGAACATTTTTACCCCTGTCAGATTTGCTCTAAATGCTTTCGTTTTTGAGATATAAGCCAAAAACTGCATTTGACCCCTATGTTCTATTTTAAGTAACGGCGGCCATGTTTTTTGACGGATCAAAAATAGAAGCACACACTTTGTGCAGGATAATCTAAGGAACAATCATGCTAAGTTTCATTCAAATCCATTCAGTAGTTTCAGAGGAGAAGATGTTTGAAAAATTGTTAACGACGACAGACGACGACGACGACGACGTCGACGGACGCCAAGTGATGAGAAAAGCTCACATGGCCTTGTAGGCCAGGTGAGCTAAAAACTGCAAAATTTCCTTAAAATTACCAATTAAGTGGCAGCAACCCAACAATGGTTTGTTTGATTCATCTGAAAATTTCAGGGCTGATAGATCTTCACCTAATGAACATTTCTACCCCATGTCAGATTTGCTCTAAATGCTTTCATTTTTGAGATATAAGCCAAAAACTGCATTTGACCCCTATGTTCTATTTTAAGTAACGGCGGCCATGTTTTTTGACGGATCAAAAATCGAAGCACACACTTTGTGCAGGATAATCTAAGGAACAATCATGCTAAGTTTCATCCAAATCCATTCAGTAGTTTCAGAGGAGAAGATTTTTTAAAGTTAGCAAATGTGATGAACAAATTGTGAAAAATTGTCATTAAAGGACAATAACCCCTTAAGGGGTCAATTGACAATTTTGGTCATATTAACTTATTTGTAGATCTTACTTTGCTGATCATTTTTGCTGTTTACAGTTTATCTTTATCTATAATAATATTCAAGATAATGACCAAAAACTGCAAAATTTCCTTAAAATTACCAATTAAGTGGCAGCAACCCAACAATGGTTTGTTTGATTCATCTGAAAATTTCAGGGCTGATAGATCTTCACCTAATGAACATTTTTACCCCGTCAGATTTGCTCTAAATGCTTTCGTTTTTGAGATATAAGCCAAAAACTGCATTTGACCCCTATGTTCTATTTTAAGTAACGGCGGCCATGTTTTTTGACGGATCAAAAATAGAAGCACACACTTTGTGCAGGATAATCTAAGGAACAATCATGCTAAGTTTCATTCAAATCCATTCAGTAGTTTCAGAGGAGAAGATGTTTGAAAAATTGTTAACGACGACAGACGACGACACCGACGACGACGGACGCCAAGTGATGAGAAAAGCTCACATGGCCTTTTAGGCCAGGTGAGCTAAAAAAGGAAAAAATAAACTGATTGGTAACTATCAAAAGTTGAGAAAACACAGCAACTACTTCTTAGAACTTGAAATCTATTGTTCACAATCTGCACCAAAATCTTCTCTTTTAGGTGTAAATTTTTACAAAAATTATGTGATTAATGAGATAGATATTTACTGTAAATTCAGATTTTTTTAAAATGGACAAAACTTTAAGATTAATTATTGCAATTTCAAGAAAATCTTTATACAGATATATATATATCAGATATCAGAATGTGATTTCTTATAATTGCTATACTCAATCAGTTGTATTATTCACATTAACAAATTTTTTTTGTATACTATACATAAATCATTGCTTTAGTAAATTGTCCACTAATGTATAAATTATCAAGTTGAATGTGACCGATTTTAAATTAATTAATCAATAATATGTTGAAAATGAAAAATTAATAAGATAAGTATTTACATAAATTATGCATACAATAAACTCAACAATCTGACCTTAGATAAATTTAGTTACTTCCTAGCAGACCGTGCATTCAAAATATTGTGAGGAGTGCTTTAGCTGTTAAAATTGATATGCCATGTAATGGAATTAAGACATGCGCGTTACATTGACCTGTATCAAGTCTTGCCTTCCTTTGATAACGCGATTTAACAGTCAAGCCCTTTAAATCGAATTAATAAAAACCTTGCAATAATTTGTGGATTTACAGAATGTTATATGTTTAATACCTACCACAAATACATGCTGAAATTAAATGAATTTCCTCTGATGTACTGTTAAATGCATCTGAAAATACAAAAACAAATCTCTCAAAAGGACATCTATGGGTGCAATAATTTCAAGCTTAATTTTTATAAGAGTAAAAGTGGTATATTTTCCTCTTGAATTCTCCAAGAAACTGTTTTCTCTTTCACTTGGAAAAGCAAGAAATCAATTTCTAAGCATTTGTACCAGGAGGTTTCTTTAACGTAAACTGGAAAATATTTTATAAATAAAAAAGATTTTTTTTTAAATTAACCAGCTTTTTCCAATAATCAGAAAATGTAATAAATTATGTTCCCTTTCAATGATAGTAAATTATCTCCCTTGTAATGTTCTTTCTTCTTGATATTCAAGCTTCTCAGATTGAACATTTTAAACTAGTTCAATAGGAGGATAATATTATATAGCCTTATTATGTTCAAATTAATTGCTGGAAAATATTTCTTTTTTTCTCTCTCTGTCAATTAAGCTGAATGACAAAAATGGTGCCAGTTGCTGGTAATTTTAAAACCCTTTACATAAGTAAAATCTTCCTCATTTTGAATTTCAACAGAACTGCAATGCCAAACAAACTACTTTGGCATTGTTTAATATCTACTGCTATATTTGCATTTCTAAAAGAAAAATAATCCAACCATTTTTGCATTTATACAAAGTCAATTAGAACTTACTTAATGTCTTAATAGAAACTTTTTCCGATGACTCATCATCATCTTTAAATCCACCTGCAATATGCAGTTCATACCTGCAAAAGTCAAATATTAAACACATATATTGATCCAGCAAGTTACAAGAATGTGTCCATAGTATATGGATGCCCCACTCTCACTATCATTTTCTATGTTCAGTTGACCCTGAAATTGGTGTAAAAACTCTAATTTGGCATCAAAATTAGAAAAATCATATCATAGGTAAAATGTGTACTAAGTTTCAAATTGATTGGACTTCAACTTCATCAAAAACTAACTTGACCAAAAACTTTAACCTGAAGCAGGACAGACAGCCAGACAGACAAATGGACAGACAAAGGAAGGAACAGATGGACAAACGAACAGACACACAGACCAAAAAACATAATGCCCCTAGGTGGGTCATAAAAAATCAAGTGCTGTTCACCTTATTCATAAGCATGCAATCATTTCAAGTTTTATACTAAGTAGTAGTTTATTACTTAGAACTTATCAACTATCCCTCTTGGGTTTTTGTTAGCTGTTTGTATGCTTTGAAATTATCTGGTGAGTTAGGCCCTTTTCAACTGATTTTACAGTTTGTTCTTGTGTTGTGCTGTTACAACTTACAACACAGTCAAAAGTTAGGGGAGGGTTTGGTGCTCAAAACATTGTTTAACCCCACAACATTTGATGTGCTTATCCCAAAATAATTTTTTTTCATTTATTGTTCTGTACATAAATCAGGCTTAGATTTCTCGCTTGTTTACATTTGTCATTTCGTGGCCTTCTATACCTTGTTTTTGCAGTATGAGACTTTTTCAAAGGCCGTAAGGTGACTGACCTATAGCTGCTAACTTTTACATCATTTGCTCTCTGGTGGAGAGTTGTCTCATTGGCAATTATACCACATCTTCTTATTTCTATATGACATGTGTAACCTACCTGCCAAATGGTTTATTTTTACACAAGTCATTCATAACTCTCATGATATCTTTGACAGCTTTGTCTGAACCATATCCATCAAAATGAGCTATGCATACTGCTCCACAACCTAAAATGTCACATGCAATAAAACGGTTATTTCATCAAAATGAATGTGGTAGGTAGGAAGGGACTTCTAAAATCATCCCATAAACAACATACCCTATGTTATTCTGCATACATCAAATGGACATACAAAAATAAAGTGGGCATCCCTTTAAACTTTTTACTCTCCCATACTATGATAATATTATCTCAAATTGCAGGTTTTTTTTAATATTATCTCAAATTGAAGGTGTTTTTTTTAAAGTTTGTTCATGACAATCTTTTAATACTGTGAGAATGCTCTATTGAAATTCAAATGTAAATTCAACTATCTCCCTTTTAAAATTACTGATTAGAACTATTTGGTTCATGCAAAACAAATAAATATAATATAAACTGCATTTTTTTTTTGGTGATGTTTTATTGAAATCCTTTTGACTATTAAAGAGAAGTTGTGTTTACACTGTCAGGTGAACTGAGAGAGGGAGAACTATATACTTAAGCTTATTCTGTGTGTGCATATTTTTTTTTAAAAGAAAACTTTTTAATATACCATATAAAAAAAGAGGATGTGGTATGATTGCCGAAGAGACAACTCTTCACTTGAGACAAAATGACACATAAATTAACAATATACCATACCTGTATGTCGGATTATAACTATGTGGCAAGTTGTAGCATCTTCTGATCCCATAACAAGTATTTTCTCTAAAAAAAATAAACAAAATCACCTTATAATTTACCTACAAAAACCATTTTAAAATATTAAATAGGGAATCTTGCATGACAAATGACAGTAAACATGTTTCTCAAATAACTTTAAGTATATCAGTTTACTTTCATTTGATGCAAACAATAGTTTAAAAATTCCAGTAAAATGAATGAATGAAATGAAATGATATCATGTATCTTATACATCATAAAAAATGTTTATTAGAAATGTTTTCTAATAACAAAATGTACTGCACACCAGTGCACACCACCATTGTTCTATAATAAAGACACTGCATAAACAAAGAGACAAATAGATAGGTTTGAACAGAAAAGGACCTAAATGTAAAATTTATCAAAGGCACTCAATTATAGATAAATTGCATTGTTATACCTGGGCCTAAAATAAAATTTCATTTGTTTGGCATTGCCGCCCGACCTACTGAAAAACTTGCCGCTCAAATAATTTTATTTGTGTTTCAGAAATTTTTTTTTTTTTTATCTAAAAATAAAAAATCGAAAATGTGCCGGAAATTGATCGTATCCGCCGAGTTTGTTCCTGACTTTACTTATTTCAAATCATGATCTTAAAAGCGCTTGCCTTACACTGTATTGGGAGCAAACATTTAAATGACATGGAATAGAAAAAGTCTGCCAAAAGTAATGTCAAAGAGGCCGGCAGGGGAAGGCATCTCCCTATGCTGCAATGCATTGGTTAAGGGAGATGGATTTTATCAAAAATCAAATTTCAGCTATTCTTTGAAAGAAACGTTCTGAGAGACCTTGTAGAGGACTCAATTTTATCTTTTGTAAAGCAGAAACAGATGATTTCTGCTTGACTTTGTCGCTTCATGAGATAGAAGTTTTTCACCGGGACATCACAGAACAAATATGCGTGGCTCTTACATTTGTTGAACTTATTAAATATTTGAAATTAATCATTGACAAATTTTCCCTTGAACCAGAGAACAAAGTATCTACTGTAGTCAGAACCACAATGATGCATTCAAGATAATTATGGCTGTAAGCACCAAAGCTTAAAGACCATAATGATTTACAGGTTTATAGTAGTTTTGTACCAGTAGATGCTAGCCTGGAACAAAACATACATATTTTAAAGACTAGCATCTTGTGTCAATTGAAGTACTTCCCCCTTTTCTTGCCTGCCTTCTTAACATGAATAAGATAATTCTTAAAACATAAAAGATACTGACAGAAACATATTTATAAATGTATCCAGTGTACTAGTGATGAATAAAATCCCCTCCTTTTCCACAATTCTAAGGGCTCATTAATTTATCTGTATTCATGTAATGCATGTCCAGATTTCTGTTAATCAAACAAGCATTACAACCCATAATTTATTTATCTGCAAAAATTGTCTGTCCTGCTGCATATTTCCATTTTGAATTTATCATACGTTTTAAACCTATCCCTGAAAAACCTTGCACTTGGATAATATTAGTATAAACACCATATCTATTTGTGCCAACCTTCCAAATTTTTAATATTTTGCTATCCTAATTTGGAACAGATCCTTTAAATCCTCAAAACTTATCAGGGGAAGTAGGCGTGTTTGTATGGTAGTTCGTCACACCTTACATGTATGATTACTAGCCTCCAGGTATTGGTTTGAGCCCTAGTTGGGCAGTTGCAAAATTAAGGTTTGATTTTCATGTCAGATGTGATAAGGTTAGTCAGTTTCCTCCCACAGGTTGGCATTTTCCTTCAAGTATTACGGTTTAGTACGGCACTAAAACTGACTGCCATGAAATTACCCATATGGTGTAGAAAGTGATGTTTATAAAACCAAAGCAAACAATCAAAGTTTTAAATCTTTGTCCATTTGTACAAGGAGCCGTAGTGGTTGAGCCATTTAACTTATGGTAATTTTACCAAGCTGTGACCACAACTTTAAGATGTGACTTCAGGCCTCTGTTCAATGGGCAGTCCCACAATAAAAGTTCAATTTTCACGTCATACATTTTATATGGTTAATTTGTCAGTTTCCTGCCTCAGTTCTGTGTTTTTTTCTGGGTACTTTGGTTAACTTTGCCAATAAAACTGACTGTCTTACGTGAAATTATCCATATGATGTAGAATGTGACATTGATGGTTGACCCCTTTCAAAGAAACCACCAGCATGTACACACAACAATGCTGCAATGCTTTAGACAACATTGATCTGGAGACTTCATGATTTACATGTATAAGGCTTTTAAATGTAAAAAAAAAAAAAAAATCCCTACCTACCTACCCACCTGCTGATAGTGTGGGTCGGCAATGCCAAACAAACAATTTTTTAAGGGTGGCCCTGTACAGGATTAAAAACACCAAACCATCTCTCTTTGCACTCTACTGTTCATTTTAATTATATGTATTCTACTAGAAAGTATTTCATTTTATTCCCTATTGATTTGGATGTCCAAAAAATTTGAACTTGGCATTCCAAATCCTTGATTTTAGTACTACATACTTGATGAAGATTATTACCAAAATAGTCCACTTGTATTTGTAGTACTGGTATTTGTATTTTGGTCCATCTAATGAGTTAAGCCTTTTTCAACTGATTTTTATTGTTTGTTCTTATGTGGTACTGTTACAGCACTGTCCCAAGTTAGGGGAGGGTTGGGATCCTGCTAACATGTTTAACCCTGCCACATTCTCTATGTTTGTGCCTGTCCCAAGTCAGGAGCCTGTAATTCAGTGGTTGTTGTTTGTTTATGTGTTACATATTTGTTTTTCGTTATTTTTTTGTACATAAATTAGGCTGTTAGTTTCTTGTTTGAAATGTTTTACATTGTCATTTTTGGGCCTATTATAGGTGACTATGTGGTATGGGCTTTGCTCATTGTTGAAGGCCATACAGTGACCTATAATTGT
Source organism: Mytilus galloprovincialis (assembly GCF_965363235.1). Taxonomy (NCBI): domain Eukaryota; kingdom Metazoa; phylum Mollusca; class Bivalvia; order Mytilida; family Mytilidae; genus Mytilus; species Mytilus galloprovincialis. The sequence goes on along the minus strand of NC_134846.1, from coordinate 968,941 downwards.
TAATTTCTGTTTCATTTTGGTCTCTTGTGGAGAGTTGTCTCTTTGGCAATCATACCACATCTTCTTTTTTTTCCTTCTGATTAAAACTTACCATCTTCAGGTGATGTGGCTGCAAATTCTCTCTGTCCCACATACAACAAACCTATAGGTGCTACCTTTTTAAGTGGACCTGATTTCAACTTATTAGACGAATCCTACAACACAACAAAAAAGTTATATGTGGTGAAACAACACAAACAATAAATATTTCAGTTCACCCCCGAAAACAAGAGAAACTGTGAGCGACTGGTCACTGATGATACCCCCGCCCAAATATTTCGTTAACAGGAAGTAGTTTAGTGCTGAATCTGAAAACACATCAAATGGTAAAGCTGACTTATATAAACCTAAGGATCAGGATTTCCCGGAATATCACAGGAAATCCTGTTTCAATACTTTCCTTAAAAATCATGAAAAGTCTTGAAATTAAATAAAATATCTCAGTAAGGTCTTGGTATATCCTAGGATTCTTGCAAGGGCATGATGAATCCAAATTTCAGAAATTCTTGTATTGTAGTTCCTGAGAAAAATGTTTTTTCAACTTGGCTACTCATGTGAAAAATGATGTAAATGTTAGGTAAACAGGAAGTTGTTGGATGATAAGTCTGAAAACGCAACAGACAGACAGACAGACAGACAGACAGACAGACAGACAGACAGACAGACAGAGAGGGCAAGATTAGATAAAAAAAAGAGGTAATTTTTCCACTAAACATAACATATTCTTTTTTTCATTTGTTATGGCAAAGTTCAATATTTTCTATTGTTTTATTGCTTTATAAAAAATTATTAAAAATGTTCCTATAGGTTAACAACTTGATTTTTGCTAAAACAATAAATACTTTTTGTCATAATATTAAATATATACTTGAGAAGACAACACGCCCGATCATTTACAATATTAACAATATACATTTTGTACTTGCATCTTTTAATTTTCATAAAAACAATCATATATCATAAAAGTACGTAGTGCAATATATAACACCAATATCTACTCCCTGTATACATAGTATAATAAACTTTCTCTTGAGAAAACATTGTATCAGGCCAACAGTTTCATAAACAAAAATTAGCAACAAACTTATCATAAATCAAAAACAAGATTTAAATATAATAGTTTTTATGCTTCATCATAAAGTTAATTGTACTATAAAAGACTTTTGTGTAATTTAAATTATGGGTTATCACGGTTTATAATCTTAGGTGATGACAAGTTCAATAATACACAAATACTCATAGTGCAGTTTTACAATATAAGAAAACCATTGCCCCATGCTTGCCAAAATTTATTACAATTTTATAAGTGTCAAGCTGTCTAGGGTCTATTGTAAAATGTGGTCAGGGGCCATTAGACTGGATCTGGCAGATTGACAGCTTCAAATTAATACAATTAATTTTACTGACGTAGGCATTAAAAGAAGAATATTAAAGTATACTTGAACCAAAGAGTAGAATTTCTATCTGAACATTAAGATATAAGTGTAAACCAACTTAATTTTGCTATGTTTTAATTTCATTGATGTATTCAGCCTTCACAATAAACTTTGAGTCTACAACCACGAAGCTCAATTTTTTGAAAATTTCAGTTGGTTATCTGTTTGCTTGTAGATAAGAATTTTACAAGCCATGGCCATAGGACTTGTGGTTTAGCGTGAAGACTGTGTAATAATATTATATAAGAGAAGACTGAAGTTAAATATATTTGCGACAATTGATATTCCTGTTATTCTTTTACTTGTGAAATTCATTAAAATTAATTTTTACTCATGAAAGTCACTATAAATAATTGTTTGTGAAAATTAAAGTTGATTTACAGTAAATGAAGAGTAACACATTAGAACATTTAGCAAGAGCAAAATGGTTTTAATATTTGTTCAATTTGTAATCACACGTGATTGAAAATAGAATGATATTTATGTCCTACTTCCCCAGTCAAAGTGACTCAAACCAAAAATGACCAAATATACAATCATGCAATTACTGATCTGATGTAAGGTGAGGAAGATTTTTGTCAACTCATTTACTGACAAATCTATGAGCAAAGCTTCTTTGAGGGTCAAATTATGTTTCTTTCAGTATTCAAATTTTCTGATACTATCTGATCAAATGTCAGGTGTACTGTCTGTTAATTATAATGGGTCTGTGATTTGAGTATTGATATTGCTTTAGTAAGTTCATACTTACCTTAAAGTCATATTTATCAAGGAATTCTTGTACTGTCTTTGGTACACCACCAATGGGTTTACCCTCAATCATCAAAGGCATCTTATATTGTATTTTTAAGTTATATTACTCATTTATCTGAAAAATAAAATCATATTCATAATTGATTATAATTGATGACTTCTCCATACTTAAGATCATCCCCAATTTTAAAGGGGGTTTGTGTTGCTAAATCTTACTATCTTGTGTGTTGTATACGCATTACTGATTTTGTTTTTTGCTCTTTTTCTTTTTTTTCCATGGCATTATCAGTTTAATTTTTGACTTGCAAGTTTAAAAGTCCAATAGTTATCTTTAGCCTCTCTTTTAAAGTGAATTCAATGTATATCCTCTTGTGAAATACAAATAATGGTCATGAATGTGTCGACTCTTTGTCTGGTAAATCCATTCCTTTACAGTCATGATAATAAAATGAATGCATTTGTCATGTGAATTTCATTCAACTTATACAAGTTACAAGAAATAAATAACTTATCGAAATTATTTAGATTGAAAACAATTTTCAATTTTACCAATCTATATTGTATGCCTGAAGGCTGATATAACTAACACTTAACTTCTTTTTCAGACTAACCTATAACTATATATTAATAAAATCGTTAAAGGCAATCAATATCAATCTCTAACTTAATTAATCTTTACATAAGGAAAGTACTATCAATTTTGACACAATGTACTTTATCATGTTTATCTGGTTTTAACTTTTTAAACTTGACAAGCCATTATCTAAGAATTAATTGAAGCTTTTTATGTTTACTAGATATAATAAAAAACGTGTATTCCAGAGGCGGATTTAGGGGCTTTTTGGGAAAAAAATTGGTTGCTTATATAGGGAATCACTGAAGCGTGACTGGAGAGGCCCCCCTCTTAGGTCAGTCAGCGGGCCCCCACTTATGAAAATTTCTGGATCCGCCACTGTATTCATCCATGACACAAAATTTCAAATGAAAATTGATAAAACTAAAAACAAGGAAATGCTATTTTTTACTTTTCTTGTTTCATTCATCATTGTTCATATATATAAATTGAATGTTGGGCTTTCAACAAATTGCAAAGGCTCATACACATAGAGTTAAACTTATGTTTTGTGTAGTTCAAAACTGTTTCTAGTTTTTAATGTAGCATTTGATGCCAAACAGAGTTTTTCCCAACAGTATACTAGTATATTATATGTCAAACACAAATTGCCAAATATTAACCATTTATCTTAAGTATACTGTATTACAAAAGTTCTTTGAAGTTTACAATACAAGATTTATTGATTATTGATCAAAACAGATCAATTACTAAAATATACAATGTCAACATATATACAAACATACCTTGATACACTATAGAATAACAAAAATACTGATAACACTTAAATAAATACTTGATCAAAAATCTAAACTTGTCAACAATTTTATCATATTTGTTGCTGGACAAATCAAGACCACTGATCTTGTAGAAATAACTTACTTAAAGCTACCATGATAGTAAGTGTCACCCTGTTTAATAGTACTGACTTGGCCAAAGTCAACTTATATTCTTGATCTACAAGATTTATCTTAAATGTATATATGTTAAATTAGCTTTAAATTGTAGATCAAATTGATCTGTTCCCATGAAGATAACTACAGATAATTAAATAAGCATCTTTCTGCCGTTTAATGTAGACCTGATTATAATTGAGCTTTGATGCCACCCAAATAGACCAGAAAACATCAAAAAGTGCAGATAGGATGTTGAATATACGAAAGCATCACTCAAAACAAATTGAATAGACATTATCAATACCCAGAGACCAATATCCATGATGATGTTACAGTTTATTCATTTATTTTACTATTCACTGTATACACATGAAAATATTAATGCTTTATTATTCATATAATATTATACATTAGATTATATCAACCACTAACTCCTCAAGAAATATAATATTCTCTTCAATTGAAGTAAGGAGTAACTAAGCAAATCAGAATAATGTGTCCAGGTAAGGTGACATATCTTCCATCAGACTGTTACCTTGTGAACTAGCAAGTTAAAAATCTGGCACTGTGTGTCTGTCGAGTACAAAGCAGGGTAACTTTTCATATAACATTAATAAGTTCTCCAGAGGCAGATTGGGGGGGGGGGGGGGCAGGGGGCCCGGGCCCCCCTTTTTGGGAAAAAAATTGGTTGCTTATATAGGGAATCACTGAAGCGTGACTGGAGCGGGCCCCCTCTTAGGCAGTCAGTGGGCTCCATCTTATGAAAATTTCTGGATCCGTCACTGTTCTCATCCTGAATATATACATATCAATTTGCTGCTGGACGTTAAGAAGCCGACCATCATCATCATCAAATCAATTGATTGATTGATTATTCTCACATACTTACTATACAACGAAAAATAGCTCATGCATAATCAGTACAAGAAGCAATTAATATACAAGAAAAGAATTAAGTAAATTCTGCAATGTGAGTAACGAGAAGGCTAGTTTGTAAATTTTGTTGTTGCTACTGAAAAATCAGAGTAATTTAGAAGAAAATGTTGAATTGCAGTTTTACATTCTATCAAAACTTCAACATTTCAACTGCACAATTCTCTTTATTATTATTTAGTGTCCAGTCATATATTTTACCTTTTTTGGTACCCATGTTGACCTGTTATTGATATGTTTTATCATAATCTTTTTAAGGTTTGCAGAAATCATTTGATAATCAAGTCCCCCCTTTTTTCTAGTCACTGCACTTTACAAATGATTTCAGTCTTCTGATGAATTAAATTGGACATAGCTCTGAAGATTTAAATGCATATTTTTTCAGATGAATTAAATAAATTACTTCTTCATCTTTACAAGAATTTACATTGATAAAAATATAGTACTCACCAATAAGGAAAAAACTCCAATGTATAAATCACATTGATTACAAGTCAGTCAACCGTAACAAGTCGACAATCCATGAACAATTAATAAATGCTACCCGTTATTAAATTACACACCATAAAAAATCAAAACATGATCATCCTTAACATACAAACAATGTTGTTTTCCACATAAATAGCATCCCATACAAATTAAAAATCAGTCAGAAAGCAACCATTCAAATTTACCTTACATGAACGTTTAAATTTCTGTACGATTTATTGTGTATACTAATATTGATCGTTAATCTATATATCAAATGGTTTAAATTTAAATGCATTAGTCAATAGATAGAATTGAACAGTGAATAAATCCAAATACAAATGTACAAATAAATAGAATGCTTATCGTGTTTCATTTTTCTCAACAAAATATTTGAAGTTCGAATTTTTTTTTTTATTCAATTGTGTTGAATGAATGAACATTAATTAACCTAGCTCACATGCACCATGCACCAACATTATTCTTCTTCTCCCAAAATCATGAAAATAGAATTCTGATTTTGAACACCTGAACTAATATACTTCAGATAAGAGTTAACCTTATATATATATATATATTAGAAAGGGTACCTAGCAAAAATTTAAGGCCATTCCAACTGACATGAATAATTATAAGGAAAAAGGTTTTCTCCAACCTTAGATTGGCATGTAGAAAAAATCACATGTTTGTATCTGTGTTGAAAACTGTACTTTGACCTATAATGGTTTACTTTTACAAATTGTGACTTGGATGGAGAGTTGTCTCATTAGCACTCATACCACATCTTCTTATATCTATATATAATATGTAACCTAGTCCCCAGCATTCCTTAGAGAGATTACTAAACATCTAATAAAACTGTATGTTTGCAGAGACAACAATTAAATCTATTGATCAACATCTTGTAAATTTTGAATTTTATGATTTGTCAAAAGGCGAAAGTATTCTGAAAAGAACAACATTTTGTCTATTTAAAGATTCTATCAATGTTTATATACAATGTAGTATATATTCATCTATTGACTGGAGCTAGGGCGCCATGATTATGTGCATACGAAGCTTACAAGAAATCTTTGGACATCTTTTTAATTCAGTAATGAACATAGTTTATATATGTATACAACATTTTAAAGAACAATTTACTCTTAACAACAACCATAAAAACCCTATTTCTCGTATGAAATATCGACTAAAAAAACTAGCCAAGGAATTTGTTTTTGTCCTGGCTGATAAAGCTGCTTATAATATCATTTTTGTTTGGACGGAAATTTAACATTAAGGTTCTGCAAAAGGAAATCCCGAATTCACCAACGATCCAACTGATTCCATTTTCGGAAAACAACATCTGTAACAAACATAAACTTTTAGCTACTTCTTTACAAGCAGAACCAAATACAATGAAAGTCCCAACTATGTACCGGCTTCAGAAGCTACACAAAACCCTCAAAAATCTAGATTTATTTCATCTTCAAGCCATTGTTCCACTACTAAATTGTCTATTCTACTTACTAGTACACTCAAGTACAATCAAAGACCTGATAATAAATTGTTCAAATAAGGCCTTAGAAAATAGTGGAATAAATTACTTTTGGAGTGTTCAAAACTTGTTGGAAGTACTTTATAAGTTGCATGCATATTCAGATATTTGTGATTTTGAATCTGTTCAAAGTTTTGATTTTTCTACCCTATATATACCACTTTGCCTCATACAGGTTATATTCTTAATAGAAAAAATTCACACATCTAAATAAATGAGCAATTAAAAAATTAGCAAAGACCCATCAAAACAAAATCTGATACAATTTTCTTCTTTTTTTTTAAATTGATACTTGTTTATTCCAAATACAAAAATTTAACAATTCAATACTGTTAGATACTTGGATGATATATTAGCTCTCAATAATGACAACTTCAGTATGTACTTTGAATGTATACTAAAGAAATGTATCCTGTTGAACTAACAGTTACTGTTGAACTAACAGTTAACTGTATGTATTTACACTCAAAATGAGTTTACAAACATCACATAAGTATGTCATTTCAGGCTAAATACATGTACATATATTAGTTTTTTTTTCAATTAAATAAAGCTAATAATAACAATATACCACTGCCTTTTCTTCGATCTTGATATCTATATCATAAACAGGAAGCTGAATACAAAAATTTATGATAATAGAGATGATTTTTCATTTCCTATCTTTTATTATCCATTTTTAGATGGTGACATTGCTTGTCACCATCTTATGGTGTTTATATATCTCAACTTGTACGATTCCCTCGTGTATGTAACACAGATTAGATTTTAGCAAGAGAAATTTATGTATTACTAAAAAATATTACACCAGGGTTTCCGATATCACAAACTAGTCAAAACATTTACTAAATATCATCATCGGTACAAGGACATCATTTGTAAATATAATTCAACATGCAGACATCTTATACGTTCAGGTATTTCACATTCCACTTTTTTATGGTAATATTCTTTACAAAGCACAAAAATGTCAGACTCAGCATTCACCTCAAAAGCTAACAAAACCTTTAAGCAGACTTATTAAGAAGGGATATTATAACCTGACAACAGTATCGTAACTATAATACAGTTAGGATACTGGTCTGTTGTCAGGTCATTAAGGATTGCATATTTTGGCTTTCATATTGATTCACTTATAGGGTCTTTGCATGGGAATAAAACACATTTATTCTAAAACCAGTTGTTGGCATGACAAGGGTTATGTTCTTCTCATACATTTTATGATGGTATAATACTAAACACCTAACAGGAGTGATTGTGCTTGATATTCATATGATGAAGACAAAATCTTCGTTAGTCTTGTATGATTTTTTATTTTAGTTTCTTGTGTATAATTTGGAGTTTAGTATGATGTCCATTATCACTGAACTAGTATACAGATGATATTTGTTGAAGGACCAGCTGAAGGACTCCTAGGGTTGCAGGAGGGCCAAATGACTTAATCATTCTGACATATCACAAATAGTTATTTTTCTAATGTAAACCTTTTATTATCAGAGTATTATAAAGGGGGCAGGTCTGAACACGGAAAATCAAAAAGGGGAAAACAAAGCAAGAGAAATGAAATTGTTAATATTAAGGAGAAAAGTAACAAAGGTTACTCAGCCTTTCTTGGAGATCATGTATTTGGTCTACTTTTTAATCAAATCTCAGAAATTAATAGTACAAACACGATACACAGAAATTATATAAGGGGAAACACACATCATCAGAAATGTAATTTATTAAACATTGATTATTTCTTATTTAAAACACTGGAAAACAATTGCTTAAAACATTTTCCTTAAAAAAATCATAATTCAAAACAAGGAAACCGAAGATTATGTTATATTATATTTGTCTCTTGTTAAGTGAAAGTGTCAGATCTATTCCAATGTAAAAAAATAAACTTTTATTGTTTGGTTGTTTCTGGACACACTATATATTGGTTGTTAACATTAAACAATGCATGTATATTAAAAATTCGGAGCACACAAGTGATGTAGGAAGCTCTTTTGTAGCAATCAAGTTGTCAATGCTGGGTACAATAGTGTAACCAAAGAGCATGAATCTTTAATAGAAAAGGACATTGTTTTCTTGAGACCTGTGTTAAAAGTCAGTGCTTTAACCCACTGAGCTAAGGAGGTACTTCCCATGTTTAATTGCTTACTAGGTACTTTGTAAAGGAAGCATCTCTGACAACAGGATTTTTTTTTAATGTGTTTTGGTTAAACCATTTAAAATATCTTTTTTATGAAATTATCATTAATTATGTGGTATATATCCTTACACAAAATTGTAACATGTATATAATAGAATTAAGTCTGTAGCTAAAATAGAATAATGGAATTTTTTTTTGTTGCTTCAGATCTATAAAATTAAAATTGAAAAATCCCATAGCATTTAATTTAAACATATTTATTTATAGTGGATTGGGAAACAAGTTTTGCAACCTATATAAATCCCTTTCCACTTTGCGGGTGCGAGTGCTGCCTTGTAGCGGCATTAGCCTACTCTTTTTCGAAATCTACAAGGGTGCCTTTAACGTGCAAGAGATATGGCTCTCTCCCATAGCATTGCCATCAAGCATAAAAGATTTATTTAAAGTCGGTTAAACATATAACAATACAACATAAGCTCTGTAGAGCTTTTATCTGACATACATAAATGACAAGCACAATACATAAAACACATAAAACATAAAGCACATCATGCAAAATAAATAATGTTATCATATACTTAGACTAAATAACATATGATTTTTACCGTATGACAATAGTATTAAATTAAAGTATTTTCCATATTTTCCGAATTGGTGCTTAGCGGGCTGATATGAAAAGTTTATCACATGCTTCGATTGTTATCACATGCCTTTCCGTAACGTTATCACATGGCATTCCGGTGATACTCAGCAAATTTCGGAAAATACACCTCAATGCTACGTTTACAATGAAAATAATAATCTGATATTATCAAGCACAGCAATTAATAAGCACAATTAAAGCATATAAAGCAAATATAAAATGAAGGTAAACTAACATTCATGCCATAGCTATTATAAAGCAATATAAAAGTACAGTAATTCAAGCATTGCTATAAGAGGGTGGTAAAGGGTTATTTTCGTGCAACGTGATCGCCGTTTTTTATTTCACATTCAACGTGTTTTTACTTTTTTATTTGACGTTCAGTCGGTCAAGACGGGTGCCTCGTTCAACGTGTTCTGCTTATTTAATTTTACGTGCATCGTGATTTTCAAAGTCTTATTTTGCGTGCTCGGTATTTTTTAAATAAAATTCAAACACTAGGCAGGGATCGTCAAGAAATACTTTTTTAAAAGCCGTAAACCAACTCTATCATAAATGTGTATACTAAATCGGGAATATCAAGTAAAACAAAGAGTTTATATATACAAGAAGGCAGTGACTCAGTCACCAAAGGTTCAAATTAAAGTTTTTATTTTTCGTGCAACGTGCAACGTTCATTACAGAAATTATTTCATGTTCAACGTGAACTTATGTCTTATTTCACGTTTTCTTCGTGCAAGCACCCCCCTTAACCACCCTCCTATAATATTGCAGCACACATTGTATAGCCTAGGTGCTTGAAGTTGAAAGCTGGTCAATGGCAATGTTTTAAAGAGAGCTTTGATTTAAATGATCTATTCTAGGTCTTATCCACAGCATTTAGTTTTAGCACATAGGAGTAAAGCTGTAGAATACCATAACATAAGATTTACATTTTTTTCAATCAGTTTCCAATGGGAATCTGCAGACTGCATGTTCCGGTTTGTTTATCATAAAATAAAAAGATTTCAATCCCGTGTAAACAGAAATTACTGAATAACATAACACTAAAATGGAATTGTTTTTGATAGAAATAATCATTTGAAATATATTAAATGATTTCTGATTTTTAAGATAACTATATAGGGAAAATCAGTTGACTAGTTGAGATTTAAAAGTTAATTTAACAGTTAACGGTGTAGTTATTTTAGCAAAACCGGATAACAAAACTTACGTTTGCGCATGCCAATGCACCAAAGCACGTTGTACTTCCTTTTTTCGTCCAACTCCATTTGGCTTCAGACGCATAGTAAGCAGTTCCTTTGAATCATCTTTATTACATGTCAAAAATAAAATTGTTATTGCAATAAAGATATCCAGAAAATATTCTATATTTATCAGCCATAATTAAATAAATGGCGACAATATCAAAAGAGTTAAACCCAACAAATATAGCCAACACGTGGTTCGTATGAAAGGAAATTCACTTGAGACGTTTCGGCCATGGAGCTGGTTCGTCCTTGGTCGTTTCGGCCATCACCAAATAATAAAAGTAGTTTCAGCCATACTTTTAACTTGCTATAAAAAAAAAATGTGTTATGAAATAAAACGGTGTTGTAGACCACAGTCTGGCATAATAATGAAATACATTTTTTTTTTTCATTTGAAATAGTTGAGTATAAAAAATCTTTCTACACCTGTTCAATAGGAAAAACAAGAAGTGATGTGATGGCCAATGAGAACTCCAAACGACGCAAAAATTAACAATTATAGGTCACCGTACGGTCTTCAACAATGAGCAAAGCCCATATTGCATAGTCAGCTATAAAAGGTCCAAAATGACAATGAAACAGTTCAAACGAGAAAACTAACGGCCTAATTTTATGTACAAAAAAAAAACCAACACATAACCAAAGGTCAATCACTTAATTACAGGCTCCTAATGAGACAAGCACATGCAAACAGAATGTGGCAGGATTAAACATCCCAACCCTCCCCTAACAATGGAAAGTGGTGTAACAGTACAAAAGTACAAATTTAAAATAAGTTGAAAAAGGATCAACTCGTCAGATGGATAAAAATTCTTATACTACATTTACAAGTGGACGTGGCCTGGTACTTATACATTCCAACACCAAAAAGACACCAGTACAGAACTGAGAATAATTGCAGTTACTGAAATCTATTTCAACGCCACTAACAAAACTTGAAAAAAAAAATCATGCATATAAGACTAAGTTATCATTCAGCACACATCCAATGGATTTAGTGTAAAGACGTCATAAACAGAGAGAAATATGCCAAGATACAGTCAGGTATCGACAGATTGTACAATGTTGTATATCTATGAATGTGTATATGTACATGTATATAACAATCATATTAGTTTCCTTTTTTCAACATTGGACATATTTCAAACATGGTTATCTATTAAGCCACTATTAGAATGTTAAATATGCATCAAACACCCATTAGAATAGGAATTACCCACAATTTTCTATTAGAAATTGGAATGCATGTTTGAAAATAGAAAGCATGCCAAGAACACAGCCAAAAAAAATAAAAATTGACAAAACCAAATGTGAACACAAGTTATTTAGTTAGGGGGTTCCAGTCCGCACCCTAAGCCACTAGTCTATGCCCCAGATTAGTAAAACTTTATTTGGACTAGTAGGTACTTTCAAAACTTTGTTTAGACACAAGAAAATGTCAGGATATTGGTCTTCAGACAAGGAGAAGCAGTGGCGGATCCAGAACTTCTCCTAAAGGGGGGCCTGCTGACTGACCTAAGGGGGGGGGCCACTCCAGTCATGCTTCAATGATTCCCTACATAATCAACCAAATTTTTCCCACGAATTTTAAAGAAAGCCCCCCCCCCCCCCCCCTGCCTATGAGAAGGGTAACTTTTTGGTGCGAGACATAAATATTGATATTGTGCTGGATATCATCATGATTATTACATGTTACAAATGTGATGACTACTTATGCTAAATAATATTGTTAGTCCCTAGATACTGAACAAAATGAGTAAGCAATTTATTAACTTATTTCAGCGTTGGTTGCCGTAACTCATAAATCAACGCCACGATGTCCGGAGGATTAGACGTACTCGCCCTGAAAGAGGAAGATATAACTAAGTTTTTAGCATGTTCCACCCACTTGGGATCTGGTAATGTGGATTGTCAGATGGAACAGTATGTTTACAAACGAAAACCTGATGGTAAGCCTCTAGTGGTCTGACATCAAAATAAACGTATGACGGAATTTCCCAATAAAAAAATCCTAATTCTTGTGTTCAATTTGTTATGTTTAAATCTGATTTAGATTCAGGAATCTACAAGGAATTTATCAAACAAATTGGATAATTTTTTTTGCCATGATCAAGAGATAGAAACAAAATGTAACGGAGGGAAATATTGTAGCTTGATCTTAAGGTTAAACCTATTCAAAGTGCATGTTTTTTTTTTATTTCAAACAAAATAATTAAATATACCAAGCTTGTAAACATTAACACTATTTTCATTTTCTAGGTACATACATAATTAACTTGAGGAGGACATGGGAGAAGCTCCTCATGGCTGCCAGAGCTATTGCTGCTATTGAGAACCCTGCTGATGTTTGTGTCATCTCAGCCAGACCGTATGGACAGAGAGCTGTCCTCAAGTTTGCCTCTGCCACTGGAGCCACACCCATTGCTGGTAGATTTACTCCTGGTACATTCACCAATCAGATCCAGGTAGGCTTATGTTGCATTGTTTTGCAAAAAATGTCATATATTAAAAAAAAAAATGTGGTATGAATGCCAATGAGACAATCCTCCATCCAAGTGGCAAGTAAAAGTAGACTTAAAATAATTTTTAGAAAAGTAAAATCAAAAGATTTGAAGGTTTCTAGATTATTCAGTTTTAAAAGACTTGCTTTACCTACTTATTAAAGTTAACTAATTATTAAAGTTGTGTTAATTTTGTGAAACGATAAACAGAGACTTTTATTTTTCTGACCTGAAGACCGAACTGGCATAGTACATAATAAATTTGCAATAACAGAAAAAGCTGTGAAAATCAAGTTTTCTAGGTACATACATAATTAAGTTGATAATTAGTTGAAATAGAATTATATTTTCTTAACTAAAGGCCATTTTAAAAAGGGGGGTTCCAATCATATGCTCCAATTCAAATGCATTTTAAAATCGTCCCAAAAAAAAAGAGGGGAATTGCCAATGAAAGGAAAAGTACAGAAGTATCAACAAAGTACCCTATAGTGGGTTATTTTCGCCGGTGTAAAATTTCACAATTTCCATTGAACTTGGTATACAAAATATTTTGGAGGATTCAAAACTTTTATTAATATCTTTGCATGTACACTATTAATTTGGTGATTTTGTTTTATCCGCGAAAAATTTACAACTCACAAAGTAGCCTGCTATACAGTATTTTCATTTACCTAATTTTGTGAATAGTGCAAAAAACACAAGTTTGTTAAGTTTCTGACAGTTTTAGACATTATCAAAATTATGTTATCTAAAATTTGGTATCCTCTAATCAAAAGAATTTTTCAATTTGTCAAGTTTCAAAAAGACTTCATTAAGATTAGATATTGAAGGAATTTCTCCTGATGGTTGGTTTAATATTATGAATGTTGTTTTAAGACTGGCAAATGTGTTATTATTCTCAGAGTCTCTTGAAAGAATGTCGATAACGCTTAAGAAAACATCAGTTCAAACTGACATAAACCACATCTAGCTTTTAGTTAAGAAAAAAATGTATTTTGAGCTTAAATGCAATGAATTCTATTGCTTTATTTGGTAATTTCAGGCTGCCTTCAGAGAACCACGTTTATTGGTTGTCACTGACCCAAGAACTGACCACCAGCCAGTAACTGAAGCATCCTACGTCAACATCCCAGTTATTGCCTTGTGCAATACTGATTCACCACTGAGATATGTTGATGTTGGCATCCCATGCAACAACAAGGTTTGTATAACAATACATGATCTTCCATGTACTGCTAATACATTGTAAATCAGAAAGCAAATATCTTAACAGTACGATATTCTAGGGTGTTTCCCCAAATGAGCAGTTCATTTATTAAATCAAATTAGGAATCTGGTATAGTTAACAAATGTTGTCATCAGTTTACTTTTGCATGGAAAACTGAAGATAAGACATGGTTGAAATGTCTGGCTTGTTTTGATCATTAATTTAAACATTTAATCATCTTAAGATAATTATTGCACAGTTTCGAAAGAAAAAAATATTATTGAAATTATTAAAGATTGAAGTGTGCAGAATTAATTGATTGAGATATATTTCTAGGGTACCCACTCTATTGGTCTGATGTGGTGGTTGTTGGCACGAGAAGTTCTGAGACTTAGAGGAACCATCAGTCGTGACCATCCTTGGGATGTCATGGTCGATCTCTATTTCTACAGAGACCCAGAAGAGGTAGGACTATGGTGCCAAATTTTGTATTTCATGTAAAAATAAGAAGGGATATAATTGCTGATGAAACAAGTATTGCACAGATTTCAACAGATGAGGAAGAAAAAGCAAATATAGGTCACTGTATATTTGGCTTTAACAGTAGACCCGATATTACACAATGCAAACAAGAAATAAAAGTCATGAAAAAAAAATGACCATGAATCTACCCCTGAATTGCAGGCTTCTGACTCCATAGGATACAAGTTTTCATGGGTTTTGTTTGTACAAATGAACCACAAATGAAAATAAATGTTCATCAAATTACTAATGTTCTATAGTATTAAATAAATGTTCATCAAATTACTAATGTTCTATAGTATTGAATAAAGACCATGTAAAACCAAGAAATCAAGTTTCCATGAAAATGAAAGTTTTTCTGAATCCATGAAAATAAATGAATCCACAGTAATGTCTTTTATTCATACTAAATATCTAGACAGTGATATTATTTGCCTTAAATTAGTGGAGAATAAAGGCTTTTTACCCTGCAGAAGAATCCCAATTTGAAAAAAAATGGCTTTAAATTATTCCCAAAAAGACAACTTTTTCCCAAACAGTGCAGTCTCAGTAGTAATTGTGCATGAATACCAACTGAAACCCACTCATTTAAACAATTTTTTTGCCTAAAATGACTATTTGTGCACATTTGAGGGTCCATCACTGACAAAATGGGGTCTTATTTTAAAGCAGGGTTTGACTCCTGAAAATGGGTCTGTAAATTGAAGTTTCTGTCAAATTCATGGTTTATTTTAAATTTCCCAATTTGATGAAAATGATGCATGTTTTCCCAATAAAAAAGGGTAGAGGTAGTTTTGAAAAAAGCCAACAATATCACTGCTAGATATCTTCTTTATTAATCATAGCTGTCTTCTTCTATTTCCAATTAATTTAAATGAAAATCATTAATTTATAAATTTACAGGCTGAGAAGGAGGCTGAGGCTATTGCTGAGAAAGCACCACAGAAAGATGATGCCACCATTCCCGACCAATGGAATACAGAGCCTGTTAATCTGGCTCCTGCCCTGGAATCCAGTGATTGGGCCACAGAGGCTGTTGCAGTACCACCACCTGCAGCAGGAACTGCTGCTCCATTTGACCTCAAAGCACCTGCCCCCACTGAAGACTGGTCCGCTAGTGCCGATGACTGGTCTGCTACTCCTGCTCCACCAGCACCCACCACCGACTGGGGTGGCAGCAGTGCTGAAAACTGGTAGTAGGATATCAGTATGAACATTCTAATTAAGTTAACTAAGTGGTACAAAAACTACTTAGTTCAGAAATAAAATTGAAAAACAACACATGTTTTATTTTACTCCTTTAAAAATCAGATTTGTAGAGAAGTGGTGGTCCGTGAGATTTTACCATTAAGTATTTAGGATGGACTGGCAAAATTTTGGTATTTTGCAATACCGGTTGAAATGATGATGAGGACCAACATATTTTTTTCAAGGACAACCAGAGGTACAAAATATTTTGAGAACCCTGAAAGATATATCCCGTTTTCTGTCCAATGAAATTTTTTGAAAATACAATTGGCTATGTAACTTCACAAAAATTTCTGCATTAATTTTTGTAATCCATATATTTTGGTTTATGGAAAATGTGATGACTATTATCAGAGATATAAAGGAGATGTAGTATGATTACCAATGCAATGAAACAACTATCCAGGACCAATTTGTAAACCAGTATACGTAAGTCAATGTACAACCTCCAAAACTGGTCTAAATTCATACTATCTATGTAGTAAGCTACATGTTTAATAGGTCTTTGAAAAGAAAAATTGTTGTTAATGTAGTCGGGAACCAACAATTACTTCTGGCTTAGCTATGGCACACAAAGAATGTTGTTTGTAGTTTGACAACACAAGAACGGTTCAAACTATTACTTCAATAGTAAAAAAAAAAGGGCTTGACATATAACTCCAGAAATCTGTTCTAAAGGTGCTGACCTGATACTATTTTGGTTTTGGAAATCATGTTAAAACATAACAGATACCCTAATAAAGATTTGAGTCCAAATTTGGTTAAATATTGGCCCTGTCATTTAATAAAAAAAACAAAAAAACTGTGGCCATCTTAAAACGGTGAATCCTCAACAAAGTGCTACCTACACTTCATCAGCACATCATAAGGAAAAATTATGCCAGGTTACTTTGTAACAGCACCTCATTAAGAACATTCATGCCATGTTTGGTTTCATTCTGTCAAGTGGTTTTCTAAAGAAAAAAAATGGTATTTTCCTTGGTGATTGTTCTGTGATAAACTTACAACCCCTGTCGACAGTCATCTTGGATGACAAATCAGCTACAAAGTAACAATTGGTCACCATCTGAATGGAAACATACCATGTTTGGAACATTCATGCCAATTTTATGTCCCGCCTCAGCAGCAGGGGGGGTTAAATGTTACCCTTGTCTGTCTTCAGTCTATCCTCAATCCCAAAGTTCTTTTCTTTTCTCTTACTTTTGTTTGCCTCTACCAAATGTTATGAAACTAATCCACTGCCTCTGCCTTTTAAAACACAACACAAAGCAAGTTCGACATTGGGTGGCATTACTATAACCCTATAGAGTTGCATGTATGCCCCTTTACAAGTGAAACATTTCTGAATTATTTATCTGTTCTCTAACTTTAGTTTGCCTCAATCAAATCTTATTAAACTTACAAAATGCTTATTACCACATGATGCAGATCTAGTTTGAAATTGGGTTGTGTCACTTTTAACGTTCTTTAGTAAGGCACATTTTTAAACATAAAAATTGCTGAATTTTTCGTTTCCAACTTTAGTTTGCCCCAACCAAATGTTATGAAACTAATACACCGTGGTTTTTTTTTACCACGAAACATGGATCAAGTTCGAAATTGGGTGGCATCACTATAACACCCTGAGTTATGCCCCTGTACAAATTGAAAAAATTGCTGAATTTTACTAATCCGTTCTCTAATTTTAGTTTGCCTCAACCAAATCTCGTGGAACTTTTACACGATGCTTATTACCACAAAACTCAGATCAAGTTCAGATTTGGTTAGCGTCATTTTTACCGTTCTTCAGTTGTATCCCCTTCTATCTATATGATACAGAGGCGGATTTAAGGGGGGAGGGGCCCGCCCCACCCCCTTTTTTGGAAAAAAAATTGGTTGCTTATATAGGGAATCGTTGAACCGTGACTGGAGCGGGCCCCCATTTATGAAAATTTCTGGATCCGCCACTGTGATATGCAAGCTGTGGTATCATCGACTCTTCAACATGGTAGGCAGACATACAAAGTACATGACTTGAGTGTGTACAGCACTGGAAAAACATGTATATGATAATATGATCATTTAACTTGATGCTGAGACTACTATAACACAGTGTTATAGTATATAGTGTTATAGTACTAGTCTCAGCTTGATGGTAGTGAAAACAAGGACACTTGAAATACGGAAAGGATGTTGAAACTGCATATTTCAGACGAAATTTAAGATATTCACATCTGAAGTCTAGTGAAAACTACATGTAATGTTTTTGCAGATTTATTAAAGGTGCGCACAAAGACTTACATGTAGCTGAAATAGCAGAACTTGGTGTTTCCCATTTTACTATGATATTATACAAAAACTTGCTCTTCTTGTATTGGATAAAATTCTCTTGCTTCAAAATGCACATGAACAAACCAATGAAAATCATCTTGGTATCAAGATCACTAAAATGAGGCAAACGAGTAACATATTTAATTTATCTTTTTGTGGTATGTTAATAACACCATAAAAATCTTTTTATCGGGATATATCAGTTTGTTTTTGGGATATTATAAAGGTTCTTGTATTTCTCGGGAAATCGTGGTACCGCTTTTTAACTTGAATTGACAATGGTCAATCTAAAGTAAACATATACGTTTCTGATTTCGTTATCTCATACGACCAAGCGAGTTAAGACAGGTATGAATGTAACTCAGGACAATTGTTAGGGCTGGTGCAACAACGGTGAACCAAAGATGATCAAAGATTTGAAATAAAACTAGGGACCAGTCGGTATTTTATCTTGACTTCTTTAAAAACTGAGGTTGCACCGGGAGGAGTTTAAATGAGGATGTAGGAACCGTTATATTTTTTATGGCAAAAAAAAGGTTCCCCCCCCCCCCACCTCACCCCGATTCGAATCCTGGGGTATAACATGGAATTGAGGAAACAAATCATGAATTCCCTTTTCACTATACGGAAATGTTCACTGGGGTAAAGCTGATGACCGTAACTGCATTCACGGTCATCCCAAGATGTCGGATGAAAAATTAGGTCAGTTTCTGTATTGTCTGTTAAAGTGTTTCTATATCATTTTCTTTACAAATCATACATTGAAACGATGTAAATTTATAAAAGAATCACTCGGAAATCACTAATTACTTCTGAGAAATGTGCATGAAACGGGAAATTCGATTTGAAAAAATCGCCAAGATGACCGTAAATCACAATCGAGATGACCGTAACAGAATCAGCGATTCATAACAAGGCTGACCGTAACTGCTTTTAAGATGACCGTAATTTGTAAATGATGACCGTAACTTTTAAAGGATGACCCTCAATTCTAAGAAATATCGGTATTTATATAACTATCTTTTTGTATCAAATGATTAATCGTGTTGGTATACACATATTAATATGATAGTTTTATCCTATAGGTAGAAGAAAATAAGACGTGCTTCAAATGCAAAGATTACCATATGTATCTTTTTTTACAGTAGAGGGTTTAATTTTTAAAATGAATTTGCCAAAAGACATGCAAATGAACAGGAAGGGAAAACATGCTACAAGAGCGCGATAAAATGACACCTTACAAGCATAATGAAAAAAATGCGGTGCACAGCCTTCAACTGCTCGACAAAAGATTGTTTGTTTGTTTCTGGGATTCCTTTTAATGACATATAATAAATACACATTTTTAAAAATGCCAAAAAATTGCATGTACACCCATTGATATTATATCGTCTTTCATTTTGTCGTGCAAATAAAATAACAGAAATATTTTGAAAATATCATTCGAATAAACTAGTGAAGGTGAGCTCCAGCAAAGTAGATCCTTAAAATAGTATTGTACGAAAAGCGTATCACAAGGCGGAACGTTGTCAATTTGTATATATACAGAAATGTTATTCATACAGTCAGGATTCTACTTCTTCAAAATTATCTCCCCATTCAGTGGCGTAGCTGGGTCATTTTTACGTGTACGCCCGAACCTTGGCGAGGGATATGAGGGGTGCCAACCGTTCAATGTTAAAGCACCCGCTGGTAAGTGGGTTCGAAAGGGACGAAGCCCCCGAAAGCTATCGAGAATGAGATACCGTAAATAATTCCTGTCAGTCAAAAATCATTGATAGTAACATACTTTTGAATCTAAATGGTTTGTTTTTGTAATATGTTAACTTATTCATCGTGTTAAACTGGAAGCTAGCCTAATGGTCATTGGTTTTAGAAAAAACGTCCAAACCAATATTACTTTTAAATAAGTTTAAAGGGTGCCGTGAGTGAGCATACAATCGACAAAAGCACCTTTTAATGAACACGAAAAAAAATATTTCTAAGAGGTGCAATATAAAAAAAATCTTGAACACCTAGGATTTCTTCCCACAAAAAGTGAATCAATTTATCATTCCTTTAAAGGGATTTAAAAAAAAATCAAAAATTTTCTTTTGATATTTTATTCTTGATCTGGAATATTTCACGACAATCTATGAAGGTTTATAAATTGAGCATATAAAACAATTAATTGCGTAAAGAAGAGTCCGGCTATCTGTCTATCAGAAAAGAACAGAAAAATGAACGAAAACAAATGCTTTCAAAATTTTAGCTTTAAACATTAGTCATAGAAAAAGCTTCTTCGGCATTTTCATGAAATTCGATAAAGGTTCGACAAGTAGTTAATGTAATTGAGAAATAACAAAATGTAAGCCCAAACTGCGACCACTTATCAATTGCAGAAAGAAATACATTTTGTCCTTAAAATGCGGGAAAATTAAAGATATAATTGCATTTTTATATTGCTCTGAATACTCTTTTGATCATAAACAGTTTATGTCCAACTTTCGTAAAATTTCACGGAGAGTCATTCAAAAGACTTTATCCACATTCGGAACCTAAATATTGACGCCGCTTTGTCTCGCTTTTGGGACATAAATCACAGGCTCGACAAATAAAACAAACAGCATATCGAATCTGAGCAGATAGGGAATTGCTTTAAATATAAGAAAAAGTACGTCGAATTTATAGTAGATTCAAACTTTTACAAAAGATTCGAACAAATATATTTGAGTAAATTTAGTCCCTTTTTATTCAAAATCACAATCCATTGAAAAAAAGAAGCACAAGGCTGGTGTGCTTTTGACCAGTTTTTCTTATTCTATGTCGATTGTTTGTTTTATTTTCAAAATTCAAGTGTACGCCCGGGCGTTTCAAATGACGTAAACGTAGCTACGCGCATGCCATTACGCCAGTTCATGCTCACAATCGTAGAAATGGAAGCCATTGTAGGGATGACGCTCTGCCAATTTTGCTTTTGAAAACTGATAAATGTATCCACATAGCACCATTACGATCGATCGTTATATGTCAGTTATAATTTAAAAGACAAATGTATCTACTAGCTAATGAGCATTAGTTAATGATCTTGTCTGCATTGATTCAACTTAAAAATATTGTCTGTTCGGATGTCAGATGAAATTTTTGAAAATTCTTAAGCATTTAATAAAATTCTAATTTAATATTTCGTGGAAGGGCAGACTTAACATTTTCAGTGGTTGAAGATTATAAACCCTAGTTATCACACAGAAGAAAATCATATTTTTTCGAAGATATACATTTTCATCATCCAAATTAAAAGACTCGTCAAGTACTTTTAGAAAAAAATAGCTATTCGAACACACCTACTCTGTTTTTGTGATTCATTAGATAGGTATCTCACTTGACCCATATATTTCATCTTTTCGTACTGTCATTTTTTTACGTTATAAAGTCAACCTGTAGCTTTGATATATAATAATGATAGAATCTGAAGCGAGATGCTATATAAAATACTCTTGCTTTGTACGTTTTAAAGACAAATATACACCCCAAACATGCCCCAACATAAAAAGGTGCACTCGATTTTTCTCTTTTCGATACAATCGCTACCTGTTTTGGGGAATTTTTTCTTGATTCACATTATGGAAGGGCAGACACGAAAATTTCTGAACTAAAAGATTGATATGTTCTCCATCCGTGATAAAAAAAAAAATCGGAGGTTATGCATTTTCTACATCTATCTTATAGATACTATATATAAAAAAGAAGATGTGGTATTATTGCCAATGAGACAACTATCCAGAAAAGACCAAAATGACACAAACATTAACAACTATAGGTAACCGTAAGGCCTTCAACAATGAGCAAAGCCCATACCGCATAGTCAGTTATAAAAGGCCCCAATAAGAACCATGTCGTCGACTTGATATCTTATTGTTTTGCATTACTATGTAATAGATACATTGAAAACTTATGTAAAAGGTGTTTTTAAAATAAGAAAATTGTCGTTTTATTTGTTTCTATTAACTTTTTAAAATTTTGTTACTATATCAAACATTACAGTTAACATTTATCGCTTTCTCGATAAACACAGAGCTTCTATTTCAAAAGTGTTTCCGCCTGCATATATCAAGACAAATTAAGATTTTAATCTGCTTCCTCTGGAACCATACACATGGGCTCGATTACCAAATATTCGTATGTATTATTAATGTTTTTAATGCTCCATTTATTGGAATTATGTTTTTCTGGTCTGTGCGTACGTTCGTCCGTTCGTCTGTTTGTTTGTCCGTTTGTCCAGCTTCAAGTTAAATAAAATTGAAACTTAGTACACATTTTCCCTATGGTATGATCTTTTTAATTCTAATGCCAAATTACAGTTTTATCCCATTTTCATAGTCCACTAAACATTGAAAATGATAGTGTAGATGAGGCATCCGTGTACTAGGGACACATTCATGTTTCTTCAAATTTTCGTCGTATCGCTGTCAATTTGTGTTAAAATTTTAACGTCGATATCAATGAATATTTCATTGTTTACGAGAAATATGCAATTTACTATCATTGTTATAAATCCTAAATATAGCCAATTATATTATAGTTAAAAAAAAGAAATTTATGAAACATATTTATATCCGTTAACCGAGCCCCTATTGAGATCGACAAACTCAACAAAAAAGCTTTGAATACAATACGGATATTTCTTAGAATTGATGGTCATCCTATAAAAGTTACGGTCGTCCTATATAAATTACAGTCAGTCTTTACAAATTACGGTCATCCTTTACAAGTTACGGTCATCTTTTTACCAATCACGGTCATCCTTGTTTTATGTTACGGTCATCTTGAAAATATTTTGATTATGATTTACGGTCATCTTAACGATTTTTTCAAATCGAATTTCTCGTTTCATGCACATTTCTCGGAAGTAATTAGTGATTTTCGAGTGATTCTTTTATAAATTTACATCGTTTCAATGTATGATTTGTAAAGAAAATGATATAGAAACACTTTAACAGACAATACAGAAACTGACCTAATTTTTCATCCGACATCTTGGGATGACCGTGAATGCAGTTACGGTCATCAGCTTTACCCCAGTGAATGTTACTCGCTATGTTGTAATTAGTAAACTACAAGTAGTCGGCAAAATATTCCGAGTTATTGCTCTTTGTATATTGCCATGTCTATAAAATTTAATTCTTAACTGACTTCAAAATGGTCTGTCCAACATTTTTTATATTCACGTTTTATCGTACAGAGGCGATATAGGATGATTTTAGTTGGTGAGAAGTGTTTTATCGTACAGAGGCGATATAGGATGATGTTAGTTGGTGAGAAGTGATGGGGATTAGGAAAACCTTAGAAACAAGAAGGTGAACCCATTCTCTCTCTCTCTCTCTCTCTCTCTCTCTCTCTCTTGCCTTTGCCATCATTTTTTGTTCCTAATGTCATATTCCTTACTCTCCGACGGAAATGCATAGTCTGGCGGATCATATGAGGTAGGGGTGGGGCCGCCCCCTTTTAAGGGAAAATTTGGTAAAATATATAGGGAGCGGGCACCTCCTCCTATTAAAAGTTGTGTATCCACCACTGATTAATTTAATCCTTAATCAAAAAACTTTTCCAGCGTGTCGCTATATTTTTCTTTCCCTCTTTTCTTGGTTCCCATCAGGCCATCTCCCACCTTCTGTCCCTTATTCCAAGGTTAATAAATCCCTATCGAACTCCTCTACAATTAAACAGACATAAAGTTTACAATGGCCAATATGATTTACTTCGAATATGAAAAATTGCATTAAATATATCTGACATGTAACAAAAGTACTCGATGACGTTTTGATAATTCTCACATCAACATATAGGAGAGGTCTGTCTCATGCCTCTGCCTCTTCAGTTCTTCTCATGGCATTTTGGGTCTTCCTCTCTTTCTTCTACCTTCTGGGGTCCAGTGGAGTGTTGACATTGTGGTATCCGCTTGGTCTTTCCGTAGGACACGCCCAATCAACCTCCAGCGTCTTATAGTTGTGGCTATATCTTGTTCAATCTAATTAAAAACCGATCTCTCATCGCTCCCGTTTTCTCATGATATGTCGCGTGTGACATCAGAAAACGGGAGCGATGAGAGATCGGTTTTTAATTAGATTGTATCTTGTTGTTGGCATCTGATGAAAAAGGTCTCGTTTGAAGTATTTTGTGGCCAAAAGATTCGCAGAATCCTTCTAAGATTTTTGGTATGGAATACAGTCGGCTTATTTTGGTCGTGTTCTGTCATCCTCCAATATTCTGAACCATAAAAAGGTACAGACAAGACACAGATGCTGTAAAGTCTGAGTTTGGTTCGGATGGTGTATTGACCAGGTTGTAAAGAGCTGACCTTGCCTTTGATAGTCAGATTCTGCGCCGTCATTTGTAGTAACAGTGCTGCTAAGGTATGTAAAGGTATCAATATGTGGTAACGTTGTTCCATCCAGTAATACTGACCCTGGGTTGTTTTTCCTATGAAGACGTTGTAAATTTCCTTCACAACGGCACGTGTTCTCTTAGTTTCTAGCGATAATTTTCATATCACTCGACTCCACTGAAAAAAGGGAAATTATCAGTGAGCAAGATTAAAGCGATACTACTGAAGCTTCACAATTTTAGCATTTGTGCTAATTTTAAGACGGGTTTTGTCTAAAATGGACGTGGCTGCATTTGTGTTAAGTCTTAACCAGGTTCAACCCACCATTTTTTTTAAATGTCCTCTACCAAGTCAGTAAAATGGCCATTGTTATATTATAGTTCGTTTCTGTGTGTGTTACATTTTAATGTTGTGTTTCTGTTGTGTCGTAGTTCTCTTCTTATATTTGATGTGTTTCCCTCCGTTTTAGTTTGTAACCCGGATTTCACTTTTGTTCTTTTTCTCAATCGATTTACGAATTTCGAACAGCGGTATACTGCTGGTGCCAATTTAATATTTAGATATATGTTGTATTTGATGATATTACTTTAGAGATAACTGTATTGTATTTGAAGCTTTGCGGACATCCATCGGTAGTTTTACTGTCGCAAATTTAGTTTACCTGGCGACGCAACTTTTGGCTACACAATATTTTGGACCATAAAGCGGGTTTCGGCCAAAGGTTTCCTTAAGCTTTTAGGTTCGAAAAAAGCACGAAATCAACGTTTTTTACTCAATACATCTCACTAAACATAGTCCTTTGCAAAGATAAATTTTGCGCGCTAAGCAACTGTATACCGGTTTCTGATTAGCTTCCGGTCAATTCTATTCTTTACTGCTCCTGTTGCAACTGAAAATCCAAATTGAAAATCCATTTTTAATATGGAGAAAGTTTGTCAAACGTGTGTTATATTTTTAAAAATATAACCTATTTTTAGTTGTTGCACCTTTATTTGACTTTTGAGTGACGGGTATATAATGTACGGTGTTAAAATTCAAACATTCTTTTTAACTAATGATTGTTTTATGGTCCAATTTATCATGTTATTGTGATTAAGCACGACGTAAAGGTCTCTTAACCAAACCCAAATTCCTTAAACTTCTGCAGGGGACCATCACTGGTATATCTTCGGTGTATTTACCTTTTAACTAGTGTATGTAAACGTAGATGTAAACGTCAAAATTGATAAGTGTTGGGTGTTTGCCTCGGCTAGACATTTAATGCCATTTTAATTTTAATCAATCCTTATTGAACACGGTTTATTATTGAGCAAAAAATCTTTTAACAAAAGCTAGCTGCGATCAATAGTACAACCAAGGATTAAATCAGATTATCAATTTGTTTTTCATGTGGTAAATATTTTTTCAATGCAGTTCGCTGTGCAGTAACAAACTTGACCGGTGCTAAATTGTAGATAAAGTGTTGCTTACGTAATCGATGCACAATTGATTAAATATTACTATTTGCATTTATATTGTCAACAACTTATCAATAAAAAAGATTTGGATATATTATTTTCACAGTTGTTAAGGGACATGTTTATTGAAAGATTGCCGAATCTGACATTGTATGACAACAAAATAAGAAGAATACAACGTCGGGGATGACGGGAACAAATTCACAGCATATTAATGGACATTTAAAGATCTTTCATCAGAGTTTCGGATCCGTGACTTCGATCAACTAGACCAGTAGTTGAAAAGATTCATAGGTTTATAGCTAGTTCATGGTTTTGTGGTCATATTGATAAGTTTTAAATCTAACATGTATGTGTCTTACATGGTATAACGTAACAACGTCAATTATACAGACAAAAAACATTATTCTATTGTGAAGTATACCTTATAATGGTATTAATAAGGAGACAAAAGATGTCTGTTAAAGTCGTCTAAGTCTCAAAAGAGGATTAATTTAATTTATTGTATTTTTCGTCTTAAATACTCCAAATGTCGACACAAAAACTGGGATCTGTTACGTTACCGCCAATCAATTCAGTCCGTAATAATGGCGGGACCAGCCCCGGTCTTATGAATGGTGTATTCACAAATAGATCTAATGCACAACAATTACTCTACCGTAGTGTACCAGCTAAGAACTCGGGCGAATCTTTCTCTGATTTGTTAAGTAGTTCATCTATGGGGAAATACGGAAGACAACATTTAGTTTCATCTAATTCTCCAATGGAATACGCCGAACGTTTTAAAGCTCGACCTATGACAAAACCTACACTAGTCGAATTTGCTACAAAGGAACTTGACAAAGTGAAACGAAGTTCTAAATCGATGAGGACGTCGAGGAGACAGATTGAAGGATTCTTTCCACCCATGAAATTACGAAAGAATGGAAAACCGCTCACACCTGATATGATGGATGTAAGTATTTAGAATTATTATTTTCTAAGTCCAAAGTAAGAGTGAAACAAGACAATTCAGTAAACCTTGTACTTTTTGGGTTTATGCAACTCTTAAAAGTAATGTTTTATTCATGGTTTAATTTCGTATTTGTAATATTGACCCAAGAACGATCTCCAGAAAACGTTATTTATAAAAAATTGAAAGGGAAGATTGCTTGGTGAAATAATTAATTTTTTATTGAATGATTGATTGGTGTCAAACGAAAATATTCCATCGAGATTGACAGTTTTGGTTCCCCAGTTATATTCTGAGTTGGTGTTTTCGTGGTGTTGTATACTAAATAGATTGGTTGATTGTTATCAAGTTTCCTTAATGTCCAGTGGCAAATATAACACATAAACAGCTATTGAAAATAAACTGCTGAAGTGAAATGGTATAAAGCACGTTCGTTTCATATTATCCTTTGTGAATGCAAAAATAAAATCAATAAATGAAAATAATATAGGTTTCAATAAAAAGTATAAGTACGACGACGCTTCTTTAGTCACAATATCCTTCTCTTTAATAATTTTAAGGAAGTTTCGTGCAATAATTCACTTTACTAGTGTAAATTCTTATCCAAATAAGACAGACAAAATTCCTATCTATAAGCTGTAATTCTGTTGGTATTTTATGATCAATATTTTATCTTTTATTTATCTTTTAAGTTAAGTTGTCACACAGGGGTTGTTAATCTTTAGTAAATGTATATTTAAAAGTTAAACATATATAGGTAAATACACCAAATAAAGTTAAAATGACGATTCGGTTCACACCATGAGTTTTATATATCAATTCATTCTGAAACCTTAGATCTTGATAACTGTGTTATTAAAATTCTTTTTGGTCACCATATATAATAGATAATAATATATAATGATCGAAGACATAAATATATAGAACTTGACGTGGCAAAACCGTATATTCTGAAAGTTAGCACGATTTAAATAAGGCACAAATTCACAAATGTCCCTTTCCATCGCATGGCTCCAAACGGGGTCAAATACGACTGGCGACCTTGGAGGTTTGGCGGACGACCTTGTGATCTTTAAAATATTCAAAACTGAGATAGAGCTGTATAGTTTGCTTAAAAATTACCTTCATGCTGACATGAAGAAATTTTAAACGTGGTGAACTTGTGACCTAACGAGGTACACTGCTACCCCTCCCCATGTCGGCACTTACATACCAATTATTCTAAGCAAGAAGTATTTGTAAGCTTAAAATAACAAAATTTTACATAAATACCAAACAAACATTCATATAAACCAGCAGTCATTGTCCTTGCTTATTTTAAATTAAACTGTACATGCATGCTGTATTGAACAATATAAAATCATACTAGATCATTTCTGGCGTTTTTTTTAAATTCCAAATAAAACAGATAACACATTTTTGTCATAAAATCTGGTCGTATATAACTGCTTGATATTGAAAGTAAACAACGAAATCTTGCATTTATAAAAAAGAAGATGTGGTATAATTGCCAATGAGACAACTATCCACAAAAGACCAAAATGACACAGACATTAACAACTATAGGTCACCGTACGGCCTTCAACAATGAGCACCCTCAGTATTTGTGAACATCAAGTTTGTTGTGTATTTCTTTAACCTTCCGTCGATGTAAATAAGGATTATTTCAAATCCATTAATTGGATATTAATACTGTACTGTAGACTCATGAGAAACAATGGCATATTTGGCTCAATACAAACAATGGCCTATTTTTCCTCTTAATCTCTTTCAACACTCTTAAGGATTATGTACCCTTGTGTTGATTCAATGCTAAACATGTGGAAATTTTATAGAAAATCCACAGCCTTTATCCTTAAACTATCATATTTGGCAAGTTGATGACTGATAGATATAGGATTATTGCATGCAATGCTAGCATTGATTTCCCTAAAACAAGTTTATTAATATAGTTATTGGTTAAAACAAGTAAAAATATGGACCAAATCAAGTACACCTTTAGGGTGCGCTCGACTTTAGTAGCTCCGAACTAGGTATATTGGAATTTACAGGTTGGTCAGAACTTTTTGTAAAGCATAAACACTAGCACATCATAGAAAAGCATGCCAGTAATCTATGTTTCAAATTTTATAACAAAAATCTCTGTATTAAAGGCTGTGAATTTTCTATAAAAATCTTGGTTTTAATATTTGCCACAAAGTACTCTTTTTCTATTAAATGCAATGAAACAGTAAATAATAATGCTTTGCATCAAGTTTTCCCCTATTATATGTACAAAATGACCTGTCTCTATATTATTCATAATATCTGTAGTTTTGATACAATTGATGGTTGAACAATTCGTACAAAAATGGCTACAGAAGAGGTCATAAACCTTAACAATAAAACATTTTAGAAGGGTTTTACTGTAAAGTGTTGTAAAAAAGTATACTCCCCATGTGGCTTATTCAGAAGATGGTTCATAACATAAAGGTTTGATTATGCCTATTATTAAGTTTATTGGAATTTTAAAAAGTCAGCACTTTACAAAGGTTTTAATGGGTGGCTTTTAATTTAATTTTGTGGACAGATTTTGAAACAGACAATTTACAAGCATTACGATTGGAACTTTGTGTACATCTTTTTTTTTTCTTTATCAAATTCAACCAAATTGATTCAGGGCTGTTATAGAAAAGCGAAAATACTCTAACTTAAGTTTTCACATTGTACTATCATTAAAAATGTATATCCAGCCTGTGAATAACAGATATTAAGGGCGGTCTACATAATTTTGATACAATTGTAATGATTTTTGCTTTCAAATAGTGAATTTTTCTTTCCTCTCCTGATACATATGAATCTGCATTTCTGCGTATGGTTTATCTATATCACAGTTGGTTTGTCATTCAAGTGTACTTGTCTACTAATGAGATTTTCTTTTAGCCAGTAACACCATGCAATATAACAAGGTCAGTGAGAAATTTCCATATCGCAACTATCGATTGATTGACTTACATGTATGTTTGTTTAACGGATCAAACATTTTATGCAAAATTATTAAGGACGGTAATATTTACGTTGCAAGTATTTTTATTCTTTGTTGACCGTGATGCTGATCCATATTACAAGAATTATACACAGCTACTTTTGCATAGGTATTATTTCTGTACTAAAAATATGTAGTACTGGAAATTTACTTTAATATTTAGTACACTGTAAAATTGGTGTTTAGATCCTAAACACAATTCTAAGCACATCTTTTGTGCACTTTTTTTTTACATGTTTAGATCTAAACGTGTCTCAGTACAATGTGTTTAGGATTGTGTTTAGAATCGTGTTTAGTTTAGAAAAATGTGTTTAATTTCTATACACTTTCATTTTTAAACGTGTTTAAATTCACGTCATGTTTAAATATTATGTGCTTACTGAAAAATGTGTTTAGAAATTAAACACAATCCTAAACACGTTTAGATCTAAACATGTATCACAAGTGTTTAAATTCTAAGCACGATTTTTACAGTGTACTACTTCTTTACTTTAAAATTATTGTAATATTTATGTACTTGTATTTTACAGTAGTTTATTTGTATTAAATATTTTGGTACAGAAATAAAACAATATTCCATGTTTGAAAATCATAATTTTAAGAGATTTGAAATAGAAAAACTTTTAAAATGCTGGAAATGTAACGGTAGTAACCAAAAATCTGTAGTACCTAAATTTCAAGTACAAATTAAGTACTGTAAATTACAGGTACCTTAATATTACAATAATTTTAAAGTAACAAAATAGTACTGAATATTAAAAGTAGTTTTCCAGTACTACAGATTTTTAGTACAGAAATAGTACCTATGCAAAAGTGTACCTATTGACATAATGGTAAATAAATTCTAGCACTGACTTTGTAAACAACTATCAATAAAGTGTGCTGCCTACACTCTTGTGAATGTAAGATAAGGAAAAGTCATTTTTCTTACACATATATACATAACAGTGTATATATAAAAAAGAAGATATGGTATGATTGCCAATGAGACAACTCTCCACAAGAGACCAAATAAGACAGAAACTAACAGCTTATATATATAATATAGGTCTTAATTCAACCAAAGGATTCATTTCCAAAAGTATATATTTAAACACAGCGCCGGATACATATTGACCACATCAAAAGACATATGTTGCGCCTAAATCATATCAAGTTTTGTCTTATTTAAAAAAAAAAATGTCATTATTTCCATCGTTGGTGTTCCTTTTTTCTTTTATTTCGTTTTGAGTGTTTAAATATCCTGTATCCTTATTAGTCAGACAGCTAGTTAAAAATACATTTCCTATATTCAAAATATTTTTTTGAACGTAATAAAAATCATGTTAGGAATTTATATAACATAAAGTTATATAAATTCCTAATATGAGTTTTATTACCTAAAAAAATGTTTTCCAATTTATTGTTTTCAGATATGCATTACCGCTGCATGTCATAAATTCGGCGTTGTACTAAGCTTGTGAATCTGCGCAATTTCAAAGGAGATTTCTTTTTCATAAATTACAAACAGTCCAAGGTCATATAACATTCGACTTTATGTATAGAACAAATTATGTAAAAATTATACAGGGCCTTTGACTTCTACTTCATAATATATAATCTCAGTTTTCAAGTATTTATATAAAACCATTAGGTTTTAAACTTTGTATAATAAAAGTTTAAACAGTAAGGGGTGTTTATCAATGTTTGTATTGACACAAACATGGAAGATGCTTTCGCTCGATGTTTAAACATTCTAACTTAATAGCTTTGACATAAATGCGTTTAAGTATTATCAGCTTACAATAAGTTCTGCTGTGATATTGTACTTGAACAAAAGTCGTGTCGAGTCTATATTATACAGGGTCATGGGATAGAAACTTGAAACGTTTGGATTCAATCAAAACACTTTGCGTTTAAAAATACGATTGAAAGTTAATTTTGTAATAATAAATCAAAATTTAGTACTGATGAACTCATTCTCACGTTCAGATTGATTTGTGATTTACAGGTAAACTATATTTGGACCCCAGAATATATTTTCAAAAGCATACTCCAAAAATATTGTGATTTTTCCAACTTTACTGACGCACTAAACTGTTACAATGAAAATTATTTTCATTTTGGTGTACGAGCACTGAAGCACTAAACTATTACAATGAAAATTATTTTCATTTTGGTGTACGAACACTGAAATTACCAATAGTGACTGTCCTTTATATTGACCGAATGAATAACCAGAGATTTTTACCCTGTCGAAACACCCAGTTTACTCAGTTTGGAGTGGATGTCATTCCCTCAGATTTTTTTTCCTTCTGCCGTTTGAATTTTCAGAATGGATTAAAGAGTTTTTAACAGCGGTTAATAACTGCATGATGCTTCTTATATATATACGTTTCCCATATATCATTCAAAAACGGATAGAGGCTCATATACTTTACATTTGGTGAAAAAGTGACGAAAAAACACTCGGTTTTTAAAATATAGAAAAACATTGAATTTTCAATTGAACTTTCAAACACAACGTTAACATGCACTCGAGACCGCATAGAAAACAACCAGGTCAATCACATATAGACATTATGAATGAAGGAAGATTCCTCCTATAAATTTGATGTTCCACGTCTTGAATAAACGACTACAGACAATATATCTATACTGCAGAGGTGGGTTTAGGGGTTAGGGGCTGATTTGTGGGGAATGTTTTGTTGATTATATAGGGAATAACTGGAACATGACTGGAGCAGGCCCCCTTTCTGAGTCAGTCAGTGGGCTGCCCTATTATGAATTTTTCTGGATCCGCCACTTAACTTATAATGCAAATTGTGAAATATTATTTCATTGTAGATTGCATAATACGAGTGAGAATAAAATATCGTTCTTAATTCACTCTATTTTTTTTGGCTTATTATTAGAGCGCCAATTCCCCCCCCCCCCCCCCCCATAGTGTGTTCCCTCTTATTGATATTATCCGAAGTGCGCTAAATATCTTATTTTGATAACCAAACATGTCATGTCATTTTGTCCTATTGCAGTAATTGCTGTTTGTATTTATGAAAACCAATCGCGTCCCTAAGTTGTCAGACTTTTTACTGTATATATATTTATTTAATAGGTATGCTTCATCACAGTTTATGGGCAAATTCAGTAAAGTTTGGTCTGTGAATTTCATTTAGTAGAAGAAGAAACGATTTCAAATAAATCATAAAAGATTTGTGACATACTAAAAGTAATATATATAATAAAGTAAAACATTAGTAAAAAAAAAAACAATATGTTTATAGTATAAATCATATTTGAATTTAAGTTTTTTTTTTTTATTGTTTGCACGTTTTATTTCTGAAATCATAAATCTTATCTATTGTAGACTCAAATGGCAACAAAAATGGAACTTGCGCCTACAGCGTATTCAGACATTAGATCAAAATCTGAGAGAGGATTTATGGCTCATTCTCCATTCATACGGAGAACTCCAGACTCATTCCGGACAATGCACACATTCCCAGAAAACAATATAGTCTATCCCAGTGTTATTTCTGAACAGGATGGCGAATACGACGATCTAAGTATGTTACCACCGCCTAAAAAAATTCTACCTAAACGAGAACTCCCGTGGGTGTTCCGATATAAGGTAAAAAGAAACATGAACGAACTCGCCAAGATAATGGCTAGCAAACCCCCATCAATACCAACAACGGAGTCTCCTTCTTGAAACGAAACGTCTTTAATATTCGAAGTATAAACTAAACTTAGTGCTAATTATTGCATTAAGATTAACAGATTATTTCAGATGAGCGGTTTTGTTATAATCGCTTAATCATCGTTGGAATATAATTGTTTACAAAAATTGAGTATACAATTATAATCCAATTACATCTAACAGTCTATGATCTATACCACATTGTGCTTTAATATATAATAATACCAGAAAGATCTTGTCATATGACGGAATTACACCTTTGTTGTTATAGATTATTATAGCTCAAAAGCATGTATTTATTAATTGTTCTTTACATATAAAAGGATTTATCTATAAGTTGTTTATTAAATATTTTTGTATTGAATTATCGACTGTATATGGCAACAAATACATTTAATTATTAATTACTGAGAGGCATAACCAAACAGAAATGACGATAGGTCTTCAAACCTATTGGGACACTAAAAATTAAACAGATTGTCAGGGACAATTAAAAATATAACCTCACCCAAATTTTGTTGTTTTTATTTATTCATTTATCTTCGATTGAGAATGAGCCATTCTTTAAAAGATGGATATTCATTCAAGAAAAAATAGACGAATAAGTTAGCACTTGCAGATCATCATACGACCTTGACTAATGAGGAAAAAACCACATACCGCAGTGCTTACTTAACCTTCCGGAGCTGTTTTATTGTAATGTAAAATATTAGCTTTACAGCAAAGTTCGCCCAGAATCTTTTTGACAAAAGTACATCTGTCTAAGTTAAAGTACATGTTATTTACATAATTGTCAATTTGGCAACATATATAAGATCCAAATAGAACGATTTCAAGCAGATGTGTATGTATATATAAAAAAGAAGATGTGGTATGATTGCCAATGAGACAACTATCCACAAAAGACCAAAATGACACAGACATTAACAACTATAGGTCACCGTACGGCCTTCAACAATGAGCAAAGCCCATACCGTGTCGTTTTGAAATCAAAGTAGCTCTCCCGTAAAATGTTAAAAAACAGTCATCCAAAAATGAAACAGTAATTCCATATGTATATACAGTTCATCACAGGCTGTGTGAGGGAAGGAGACCAAGGAGACATCACATGTCATATATCGAGTGAAAAACAAACATGTCCAAAAAGAAAACAACAAATAATAACAATAAAGTCGTTAAAATAATGTATACATGTATATTAATAGTTCTAGTTCAGCGGCCGATATTTGACATATAAGAAAGGAGTATTTTGAGATTGCCGTTTATAAATGACTATGATACATAAATAAACGAAGGACTACTAGCAATAACTGGCATGCCAGCGCCAGACCTCAATTAAACTGATTGAAAGATTATCTCTTCATCATATGAAAATCAAGTTTAGTATCATACCATCATCCAATATGTTACAAGTCCATGGAAGTTGAACATTTGGACTGTCAATGGAAAATAGTGTATGTTGAAATTTATGAACTCCGTTCAACCAATGGGGCCTTTCGTATAAGGACGATATGGGATTAACTAAACGGGACATCAGTTAAATTCAGGGTGTGTTTGCATGGTTATATTGCTTCTTTCTTTTTTCAAATGTTGCTCGTTATATATACCGAGCATATGTTTTCTTACCTATGGATACGTGATTTTTTTCTACATCACATTAACTCATTACTATCAATAATCGACATAATTCATGCTGGTCAAGTTCAGATTAACCCTACCAGGACAACATTAAACCTTTCAATAATTACATGCACCAAAAATATTATTCCTATTATTTATAGACACTGACTAAACAACGAAAGCTCGACACTGCACTGACCGCTGATCATTGAACCATAAAAATGGGGTCATGGTCATTTGATAACTGCTAGATGGACATGTACAACTTACTGTCAATCTATACATTGTATGACTATAGATATTTAAAAAAACAAGACTTGACCAGAAAAACTAAACTTTGACATATGACCATGAAAATGAGGTCATGGTCATATGAACCCAGCTATTTAGAAATGTACATCTAACATTCACACCTTACACCAAATATAGTTGAATTTCAGATAGGGATAAAACTACGGAAATTTATTAATTTGATACCTAATAAACCATGAAAATGAGATGAAGGTAAGAGAACCCAAGCAATCATTCCATACACCACATAAAATAAACCATTATCGTATAGTATCTCAGAATAATCAATTTGAATTTCTCATTTATTTCAACCTTGATCACCGATCTATGAAATGAGGTTGAGGTCAGGTCAACCCTCTAACAGGAATGCAAACCTTTCAATGATTTCATTGACCAAATAGTAGTAACCTTTTACTCACAATAAATGAGAAAATCTATAATCGCTGAAATATGAAAATGAGGTAGAGGACAATGGTCGTATGACAAACGAAAACTTCATAGAATAAGGCATAGGCAAGATAAGAAGCATTCACGTCCTCCTACCTGCTGAAATATAAAGCTTTACAAAAATAATTCACACTGTCAGACTGTAGTCCATGCCTCAGATAAAACCAGCTTTGTATTTACATTGTATCATAGATCTAATTTATTCATTCAGTGTATGTTCACTTGTGTTAATATGTCTTTTGATTGAGTTAAGCAATTTATTTAAATATTTTATAGTGTCTTTCTATGTTGTGATGTTACACTATTGTTGTAGATAAGGGTGAAAGTTTGGTAACATTACGTTTAAACCCAATTGTTCGCACTTGTTCTATGTCAGGAATCTAATGTTCCTCAGAGTTCAGTATTTTTGTGATTTTACTTTTGACCTATAATGGTTTACTTTTACAAATTGTGACTTGGATGGAGAGTTCTCATTGGTACTCATACCACATCTTCTTATATCCATCTACTAACTCTATAAAATGGCTATTGTTTTTTTGTTAATTTTCCATTGAGTCTGGTGTTGATGGCAGATTTTAATAAGACTTTCTCTTTTAATATATTGCCAATCTGTCAAGACTTAAGTTGATTTAGATCTTGACAGATGTTGTTGGTCCATACATGTCTCTACACATTTTTTTTCTGGTTTTATTGTGATTTCTGGTTTTTGTCATCTTGCAATTAAACCCACATCTCTTCATTCATACTACTGTAAATTCAGAAATTATTGCGAGGTTTTTATTATTGCAAAAAATGCACAGGGTTATAATCGCAATAATTTAATCTCGCATTTTGATTTTTTTTTATAAATTAAAAGATTTTTCTCAATATCGCAAAAATTAAAATCACATTTAGTCTAAAATGAAATAAGAATGCAATTATAAATGCACACAATAATTTCTGAATTTACAGTATCATAATCATAGATAGTAAAATTCACATCATTGCACTTTAACAATAGCAGGAACTTTTTGTACTGAAAATAATGAAAATTGGATTGTAACATTTAAAAGGGCAGTATTAAACCCTTTTTTATTAGCATTGTGTATCAATAATAATTCCATAAAATATTTCACAGAATTTTCAAAACTCAGTTTTTAGTTTTGAATGTCTGTTATACTGTATTATATACGTGTGGTTGAAGTTTACTTCCATTCATAATCTGATGTTCAGTATTGTTTGTTGATGTGGTCCATAGGTATTTGTCGTTTCTCGTTTTTTATATATTAGATTAGACACATCATTTTTCGGACCCTTTATAGCATGCTGTTGGATGTGAGCCAAGGCTTTGTGTTGAAGACTTTGACCTATAATGGTTTACTTTTACAAATTGTGACTTGGATGGAGAGTTGTCTCCTTGGCACCTATGCCACATCTTGTTATATTTATATAAAACTTAGACAACAACTAAAATTATGACAAAATTAATGATTTAATTGAAATTGACATATATCCATCTGATTGTTTCAGATAGCAATTTTTACACAGATCTGACTGGCATGATATAAACAGATGTCAAATTTCAAATCAGAAGAAATAAATCTGGAATTCAGAAATTACCCACGATCCTTCTGCTTATAGCAAAACTAGATCTATGGTCCATCCACCAGTACCACAGGAAAATATAATGTCTATCCATCACTAGAACCATTTTTATATAGGCGCCTACAATCTGTCAACTACTAATATTACCTGTTACAAATCCTCCCTTTATCCTTTTCTTATAGAAAATAAGTGACTTGATTAATTTTCTACTAAAAATCATTAATTAGTATCGTGTTAAAATGAGAAACTAGTCAATTCTACATATATAATATATTGTAAAAGAATATCTTGTTCCAATAAAATGACGGTCAATTCCAGATTTATTTCTGTAGCCACTGAATGCAGTAAAATCAGCATGAATTTCATGTACAAATGTCTTAAAACAAATCAGCCCAGCACAATGTTTATCTGTCAGTTAGGTGGCGGTGGTGGTGGCTGGGCTAACATATTATATCCTCCTGGTGGTGGTGGGGGTGGGGCCATGTGATTGTATCCTTGCTGACTACTGGGAGGGGGTGGGGGAGGAGGCAACTGATTCTGCATTTGTTGTTGATGTCCATGGTGTGGGGGATGCTGTTGCCATGGAGACATGTTAGATGGTGGCGGAGGTGGTTGCCATGGCATTTGGCCCGTTGTTGATGTCACTGGAGGCGGAGGAGGAACTCCTTGTACTGAAAAAATATAAGAAATGATTTAAATATTTGTCATTCTAGTTTCTATGATTATATGATTATATGGTTTGCCTTGTACCCCAAATAAACCTTATGTAGTCACTCAAACAGTATTCAAAGCAAAATTTTAACTAAAATTAATGAATTTTCATATTACAAGTACCTGCCACATGTGGAGCAGGATCTGCTTACCCTCACAGAGCACTCAAGACCATTCCTTATTTTTTGGTGGAGTTCTAATCTTTAGTTTTCTATGTTGTGCTTTGTAAACTATTATTTGTCTTTTCTTGTCATGTCATTGTCTTTTTTTTTTGACATGGGTTTGAATATCTCTTTAGATATCGTTGGCCCCTTTTTCACAGTGAATGAACGCAGTCCATTGTGAATCCAATCCACTTTTGAAGTTCCAGTATTTGCAGAAAATTATATGTACCTGGTGGCTGTTGCATCCATGGCTGTGATTGCTGAGGATGACCACTTGGAGGAGGAGTGGGAGGAGCTGACATCAATGCAGGACGAGGCTGCATATCTGAAATCAAAACCCTCATTAGTAAAGCATGTACATTTAAATAACCAATTCACTAGAATAAAATCTTCAATAATAACCATCCTGAGACATATGCATCTTTTAATACCAAGTATATTTTGCTATTTTCCTTTCAATCATGTTCCTACATCTGAACATTTGAAAGAAATTTCAAGATTCTAACAGTTATCTCCCTTTGAACAATGAACAT
Organism: Mytilus galloprovincialis; assembly: GCF_965363235.1. Lineage (NCBI taxonomy): Eukaryota > Metazoa > Mollusca > Bivalvia > Mytilida > Mytilidae > Mytilus > Mytilus galloprovincialis. The sequence goes on along the minus strand of NC_134846.1, from coordinate 929,618 downwards.
CCTATTTTTTGCCATTCTAACATTCAACAAATGTACCAAATTTATATTGTGTCTTGCATTCCCTATTTTCATATGTGTATTCAATGTATCTTTCCTTTCCCTTATGTTTGATGTTTGTTCCTGGAATAAATTACAGTTTGAGCTTATTTTATTCAAGCAATGAGTCTTTAAACAAAACATGCATCTGGCTTACTCAGTAATCCGTCCACGACAAGTTTATTTTGATTATTATTTGATGCCACCCAAAAGATTTCATCCACTTTAAATACCATTAAATAATTTTCCCCTGATTGTATGGGGTGGTTACATATACAACAAACATACTTTGTGGCTCTGACCATGTCCTCTGATTCCACTTACTTTGTGGTGCTGACAATAGTGGCTGTTGCCACTTACTCTGTGGTGCTGAAGATACCGGCTGTTGCCAGTGTCTCATCATTGGACCAGCTTGTGATGACATCACTGAGCTTGGTGGTGGTACTGGAGCCGGTACCATTGATGAGGGTACAGAAGATGGGGGTGGTACAGGCTGTACGTTGTAGCTGTTAGGGGGCTGATTTGGCTGCTGACCACCAAGGTTGGTTATATTGACCACTTGTGGGGGAGGAATGTTTCTTTGTTGATGAGGCTGCCATGGTGGATTCAAAGACTAAAAATAAAAGAAAAGACATCAAACTGATTGTATATATTCAAAAATAAAATGTGATGCATTGTAGAAAGCTAATTTTGTTCAAGGTGTTGTCTGACACAGCTTTAAACCATAGCCACTCAATAAATTGAAAGATTGAAAGTGCATGATGAATAAAACCAGCTTTTCTCACTGTATTAAAGTGTTTCAAATAACAAATAAAAGTTGTTCAAATTCATATGCGAGATGGAAATATTTTGCTCTTCAACAATGGCCCTGCAGTCAAATAACTACTTGTACTACTGTATAGCGGGTCATTTTCGCGGAATGTAAATATTAACTTTTGCGGATAAAACGAAATCGCCACAATAAATTCTGCCAATTTAAAAGAGCTAATGCAAAGATATCGATAAAAGTGTTGAATCCACCAAAATAATAACCGCCAAAATATTTCGTACACCGTATTCAATGAAAATTGCAAAATTTTACACCCGCGAAAATAACCCGCTATACGGTATTATAATAGGAATTTCCCAATGTCAAATTGTGGGAAATAATTATCATTATTGCAGCCTGTATGCTTGATAAGACAAAACATAGTACATGTACGTCTACCCTACAGATAAACTTACCATTGGGTTAGGAGGAGGTTGTGTTATTGGTAACCTAAACTGTTGTGATGGAGGACGATTGTGCTGATTTGAAGGTAACAGTGGTTTAGGTGATGACGTTGGTCCTTCTCCTAACTCTGCCATCAACGACATGTACTGAAAACAACAAATATTTATATAATTCATAATTCAAAACATGTTCTTTAGCTATGCAATCCTTTCAAAACAACAATTTTGGAAGATTTGTTTCTTTTGAACTGTTTCTGGTGTTTTACCATAAGTATTTTGAAGCCTTAGACTCCTATATATTCCAGATGGTGCTGGTATATCTGAACATGTTTACATGTTGCTATCTCTACTTTTGTGACTATATTTTTTATTAAAAAAAATGTCTCCTTTTACTAGAATTGAAAACTTTTCTTTTTGTCAATTGGTGATTAATGGTCACAAATACATGGGATGTGAACCAGAGCCTGTTAAAAATTTGTGAGCATTAAATAATTGATAGTGGCATATATTCAACATTAATTATTAACAAAATAATTGATCATAAACTAACTCTCAGATGGTCAACAGTAGAAGTGATGAAAGACACCATCAAAAGTAGCTGTTTAAATATATCATATTTTATTAGAAGCATATCTTAGGCCTATTTTTGTGAAAGAGTCCTTTATATCAATCAAAGCAAAGCACATGTAGGCTGAAGCCTAAGACAGCAAAAAAATACAAAAAACAGACAAGTTTTTTTTTTTATCATTGTGTAATCTATCAAATTTGTTCCTACCTCACTGTCCATTTTAGCTCTATCAGCCATTGAATTCTGGTGTGCTGGCATACTGAAATTCTTAAGAGTATCTCCTGGCCTGAAAAAGAAATAAGTCTCAAAGTTTAATATTTGAACACATGGCAGAAAATCTACACCTCTTTCGTTGGATTTTCAGGAAGTTGAAAAAAGATGAGCAGTGAAATTTTTTTTTTCTTATTACCAACGCCCATTGATCTACATCCATGCCCAATTTCACACATCAAAATCATAATGATAGATGTCCGTTTGAAAGATATTTCATTTATATAATTTTTTTTTTTCACAAAGCAGATCTATATTATTATTAAAGAATATAATAACAAAACATGTGCTCAAGAGTTGAATACTTATTTTCTATGAATTTGACCTGAATATGTCAGTTACGATGTTGCCAAAAATCCAATTGTCAATAGAGGATTTGACTCTCGCAAATAAAATAAAACGAATAATTGATTTCGCTAAATCCAAACTTGCCTGATATAACTTTTAAATCACAGCTCTGTAAATCTAATGCAATACTAGTTTAATGTTGAAAATAAAACATTGGCTTATACTGGTGGTATTGATTGCTATTGCCCAACCACTAATACTGTCCAGCATGCAATTAACAGATGATATCAACCAATCAAAACTAGTGTTCCATATCAAATTATTTCATAGAATAAGGAAGTATAATTTAAACACTTCTCAACAACACACTATTATCAACCTTATAGCCATGTTAAGCTTTTAATGCTTACCTTTTAGATTTACAATCCTGTGACAAATGTCCTGCTCCACCACACACAGTACACAGGATATTGTTCGTGATGATAGTGGAGGCTTCCTGTAGCTGTTTCAGTTTACTGAAAAATAAATTAAATTCTATATTGAAACATAATAACTTCATAGGCTTAAAAAAATATTCCACATACCTCTAAATATTATAATAACCAGTCATTGATTGTTGATATGTTATGTCACTTTCAGCATACACAGATTTTATCATTGCAGCCATTTTTCATTGGTGGAAGATGCCAGAGAAAATGGAAAGACCAAAGACACATAACAGGATATCTAAATGCAACATTCTCAGTGAACAATTCAAAACTTTTGTGAGTAAGGAGACTTCTTAAATTCACTGGCAACTTGAAATCAGACAAACAGTCTAAACTTGTTATTTTATGTAGAGTTATTTCCCTTAGACCAAACCAATAGCATGTTCTGAGAACTTGTGAATGGCAAATACACATCGATAGATAGTTGGGTCTATAACATATCAATCATCAAATGACCAATTAATGCAAAAAAATCTTTAAATACAAGACTTTTATTTCATTATTACCATGCCTTGTATATTATAATGTTTTCTGTAAATTCAGGATGTATAAATTTGATTATTTGAAACATTTGGCTTAAACATTTTTAGTTTCAGTAATACACATCAGAATGCACAGATTTATGTTGTTTGGTTGCTGTTTTAATTGTTATGATTTCACTCTCTCCTAAATTTCACATGACTGCTTATTTTAACAAATGTTAGTTAAATACATACGCTAATCCATCGTTTTCTCTCAGTGTACCATTCAGTAAAGCCAGTTCTCTCAGCTGTTGTCGTCTTAAATCATTCTGTCCTTCAGGAACTTCAATGCCCTGGCTTATTATTTCTTTTATCTGTAAAATTTAGTATTTTGAATGCAAGAAAGAATATAAAAACAAATTATGCTCAATAATTGTTTTTAATGATTGAATAAAAATAACTTTTGTTAGTAAAAATGTACTTATTCAACAATTTACAGCAATATATTATCACTTTTTAGCAAAATTTACATGTATATGACAGGTCCTAATCTTTAAGATTTAAAAAAAATCAAAAAAAATCAAAAAAAATCACATAAAATAAATTTTCCCAAGTTAAACCATAATTGTTTTACTGCATGAGTTGCTTTTTAAGAATACAGAAATGTAGTAAGATTTCCAATGAGACAAATATCTTCTACCTTTTCTACAGCTTTGTTGACATTTTCTGGATTATTAGCTGTGACATAGGCATGGAGTGGTTCATCTTCTCCTGGTAATGGTTGTCCATCTTTCCTTCCTATCTTCCCTTCCTTCACTGATCCTTTCCCTCGGATAATTATCTTGGCACCAGTCTGAAGAGAAAAAAGTATGTTTTTTACATTACACACTGATTGAATAAAATATTGCTCTTGCTTGTGATTTTTTTTTATTGAAAATCAATTACTGTGGATTCATTATTTATACAATACCAATTTTCATGGATTTTATGGAAACACATGAACCATAAATTTAAATGAATGTATAATTTTACCTTAATCATTGTTCATCAAGATAAATAAATGAATCCACAGTAATGTTTTATAAATGAAACTTTAAAGAAAATAAATATATTATTGTCATAAACAGACATTAAGCTGAGCATGTGCAGAATTATGCCAGGATAATCAAAATTTTTAAACAAAAGCTTTAATGTGTAATTTAGTGATGTTTATTTCCTAAGTACTAAGATTAATTGACGTTTATACAATATTCCTCCAAACTCTCTACTTTTTCAGAATTTTTTTACATGGGTCAAATCAACAAAGGTACAAATTTACTCCTTTCTCTTATTTTTTTATGTGTATTTTCAATAGGGTGATATCATAGAATATATAAACTTACATCTTTTTCTAAATTTTTAAGAGTATTTCCCCTTGGACCAATAAGAAGTCCTACAAAATTAATTTCTGGGTGTTCATCCTGTGGGATCATGACTTTGTCACTCACTCGTATAATGGGAGGTCTGAAATAAATAAGGACAGGATTATATTCTACAATCTTATAAATACAAATTTATGAATACATTTTCACTCAATTTTTTTCAAAATATGTTTTTTGTTGAATTTCATTCTTTATTGAAAAATAACAGTAAACCTTTTCAGGTTACAACTTACAAGAAACAAATGGGTAAAAAAAATACTGGTATACATAATAAAATTATTATATTCATGTAAAGTATGTAATTATTATTTTCAAGATCTCCCGGTCTCTGACAGTCTACTTTGTTCAATACAATTTTTCATCTAATTGAAACTTTATAAATAGTAAAATATATATCCATAACCATATTTCACTGTTCAAAGTTAGTATTGTACATACTAACATACTAAGATAAATAAATGGTTAGGACATAGTCATATGTGTTTGATATAACTTCTTACTGTATTAGTATTACTATAACTACCAGCTTACATGATTCAGAGACTACAAAGGGTTCAGAGCACTGCTGCGCGAGTGGTTACAAGAAAAAAGAAATACGAACACATTACTTCGACACTTGAGTCTCTTCACTGGCTGCCTGTGCAATACAGGGTGCAATACAAAATATTATTATATGTATTCAAGTCCGTGAAACATGAAGCGCCATTATATCTTGGTGAACTTGTAAATTTATACACGCCATCAAGATCATTAAGGTCTGAAAACAACTTAACACTCGTAACTCCTATTGTGCGAACCAAAACCTACGGCAATAGAAGATTTGATCAAGCAGCGGCCATCCTTTGGAATGCATTACCAAAAAAACTTCAAAATGCAAAGTCAGTGCCTGTATTCAAAAAGAACTTAAAAACTCACTTTTTTCGACAAGCATTTTTAATCCCTTAAATTCGTTTCTGTGATACATTGTGCCATAGACGTTAGCCTGCTTTTGATTTATCGAACCTTTCTTTTAACTGGAGATATGTTTCATTTATAATATGTACATTGTATGTTTTTAGTAGCACACATATTTTTTCATTTCAGTAATTATATTTTTACATGGTAATATTCCTTTTTCATCTTTTGAATACGTTTTCAAATTTTTAACTTATATTTGATAATTTTTAATTGCAATCTTATTTTAGACTTTTTTGGCTATTTTATTTTACCAGCTTTATTCAGTATAATTTTATTTTGATTCATTGATATATATATTCCACTTTTTTGTAAAAATTTCCACATTATTAATCCTTTTATCTAGAAAAGTTTTAACACTTAAATATTTATTTTGTGTGTTCATGTTCTATATTTTTATCACTGTCTGTGTGTATATTTCGTTTAACATGTGATGTAAAGCGCTTTGAGTAATATTGTTTTAGATTTAGCGCTATAGAAAAATTGTAATAATAATAATAATAATAATAACTTTCATAGCCTTTTTAGATGTATAATAAAATCTGTTTTCAATTCATCAAATATACAAGACTTTTGTATATCTTTTTCAGTAAATTGCTGGAATTTACTCACAACTGTTCCCCTGTCCTCTTTCTACCTAATATGAATATCACTAGTAGTTCTTACTTGTAATATGCTGTTCCAGATGCCCTCCCTTTACCAAATATGCCTATCCTTAAATCTCACTTGTAATCTGCTGTTCCCCTGCCCTCCCTCTACCTAATAATCTTGTCCCTAATTCTCACTTGTAACCAGCTGGTACTGCTCTCCCACTACCTAACATGCTTATCCTTAATTCTTACTTGTAATCTGCTGGAGGTTTATAATCAGGGTTACTATTCATGGCGTCTTGAACCAGTTTGTGTCTTTCTTCCTCCAACTTCTTCCTAGTTCTGTATTCTCTTGTATTGAGACGCTTGCCTTCATTGTTGTAAATAGGTTCTGGTGAGGGAGATCTGTGGAATATCAAATAAAACACCATTGTGATATCATGAAACAATGTGAAACCATGTTATACCACCACCATTTGGACTCTATGTGTGTGCAACATTTATCAAAGACCAAGAAAGGTTTCAAACTTAGAAAAGTTTGTATATCAAACAGAACATTTCTCAAAGATCTGGAAAGATTTTTAACTTAAATATTTTTTTAATTCAATTTAACTGTTCTTAGACCTGGCATGGAAGGTTTAAAAAAAAGTTTCATTTATTTATACATGTCATCAAATATCCTGAATTTCAACAAAAAGCCAGTTTCTAAGGAATGGGATTATAGAATTTATCAATTGAAAATTTTTACCTTAATATGGAATTTTAAATGTGAATGATTAAGAGAAATATTTCTTCGTGTATTTGTAAATAAAAAACACAAGTTTGACATTCATACTTTACATTGAAAAGGCTGCAAGCCAGATGTTTCAAATGTATTTTTGTTATCTGATGTAAATATCTTACATGTACATTAACATTTAAATTAAATAATAAAACTAGATGAATATTTTCCCTACATATAATGACCTAAAACACAGACAGGACGTCTAAGAAAGATAGTATGTTTAAACTTGCATACATTTAAGTGGCCAGTGGCAGTTCATGATAGTGTATCATGAAAGCTTAAAAAGACAAAAATATGTGTGTCACTAAATGGTTGGTGTGATAACTTGGTTTCATATCAAAATTGATTAAGTTATGTAAATCAGCAGTTGTCATATATGTCTTATCTGCCTAAAGTTGTTCATAAAACAGGAACCTTCCACCTATTCCACAGTATATCTCAAATGACTCAACCCTCTAAAGAATATAAACAACTTGACCATGTTGACCAGGACTTGATGATAAGACTTCAGCCCTTTTAAGGTTATGTACAGCTGGGTCAACTGCCTTATGTAAGATAGAAGTAAATAAGACTTTTTCTATGACAATTTGTAAAGAACAGTTCTATAGTTTCTTATAATTTTGTAACTAGATGAATATTTCCCCTTATATTCTGAATCAACAAACAGACTCTCAATTTCTTGTAACCAGAAATTAAACTAATTTACTACCTAACATATTGTGTTGGTTTGAAATAAACACCAACAGATACAACACTAGTTCAGTATCTTGACATTTGTCTTGTTTTTTTTTTTTCCTGTACCCCTTATTACTTGGATATACATAGTTATATGTAATTTCTTAGATAGTACCTAGAGTAACCTGACCCAAGATTAATTATGGTGTAAAACAAAATAACAGAATAACAGCAGTTTTGAAGTTGACAGAAATTAAGTATCTCAGCTAGTCCTGTCAGACTCAAAACGATACTTTCTGCCCTTGACTTTAAAACAACCATCATTCTGTATATTTCAACCAATACTTTAAAATCAACATGTTGTCTAATACACATCACAATTATTACTGAATCTTTTCTGAAAGAGAACTCTCATTACTGGAGTCAACCTAATCAAACTATTATTAACTCATTAGACAAAAAGATCACAAAATTTAAAATACTGGTAAATAGAGAATTAAAATGGATTATACCAACTTCTGAAACGAATTTCAATATATTATGGAAAAAGATAAGAGTATTAATGCTGAAATTTTGAGGAATGGATTAGCACTACAAATAACTTTTAATATAATTGTATTATAAATGAATTAGTCATAAAAATACACAACAATTTTTCTGAAATTAATGTGTCTCATTATAAAATTGTATATTACTGAGGTCTGAAATTAAGGGTCTCTTTAAACTGATGGGAACAAGATGTGCTTCTCAGCAGCTCAACTGAAAGGGCGAAATTTATTATTTGACAATAAAAATGATTAACAAAGAAACTTTGATTAGAAAAAACCAAATAAAATAAATTATCATATATGAGCAAAAATAGCTTGTACGTTACCTGTATACTTCAAGTTTTAAAGAACTGCCAGTTTTCATATTGAAGCTCCAAAATGACTTTAAATTTTATTTTTTTTGCAATTTTCTTCAAGAGATTTTTATTATCTTCACACAAACAGTGAAATACTGAACAAAAATGATTAAAAGTAGCAATATGTTTAATAATGTCACAGAAACTCAACATATTTCAAATAATTTGTTCCCCCAATTCTTATTTTAATTGCTTAAAGCTAACACTTTTACTATTTTTCTGTGAAAATTTATACAATAGTCATTTTAGAGCTACATGTACATGGGAACACATAGGAGACCCCTTTTTTACCCGTAACGAATTGCTATGGGCAGTTCTATAAAAAAACATTGATGGGACCAAGAGAAGGAAACTTGTATTTATCATTATGTGTTGGTGTGAATTATTATGTTGAACATGTTTAAAATGTAAGCAGGTCTATAAAATTGCTTCTATTGGTGGTTCCTCTTTTTTCAAAGTACCTTTCTCCAGAAACTGTGCATGTTTAATGGAACTGCCCTATTAAAAAATTTGTGAATAATTTGTTTTTTATTGAAAGATTTTTGTATGCAGCAGCAGCAAACAAATACAATTAAAAAAACAAATATCACAATACTTTTTTTCAACAGAATGTATAAAAAAAATAATTTGTAATTTGAAAGTATTCTTTGCTTCTGTAATTGTTATGTTGACAAGGTGATTATCCCTGATCAGACCCCCCTCAAACCACATGCAAATTAGCTTTCTACTACTGGCAGTTCTTTATAAAGGCATAACAGCACCAAGCTTGAGGCTACCAGTGGGAAAATCCTGTGTCAAAATCATCAATATTACAGAAATCAAACCTGGATTCTGGGTTGGGTGGTATGCCAAGATCTCCCGTTCTCAGTCTACGACTAATCTCCTCAATTTGTAGTTGCACTGTAAAGTAACAGTAGTCATTATCATACAGTAATATTAATATTCAGGTTATTATAAATAAAATACCCAAACTTTGAGAAGATAAATCATTCAAGCAACAGAAGTACAGAAATTCAGTTTTAATAATCTTTTCAACAATAAAGTCACTAAGAAATTTGTACTTTTGTTAATAAGAATGATTCATCCAACAAAAAGCAGAAATTGTTTTAAAATGAAAAAGTTCAGTTAATAAAACACTGTTCTTTTCCATTAGATACTTATCTGATTGTTAGGGATTTACCATACCGACAAATGCTGATATTTTATTGATATAAAATAACAACAAAAAGAAACAGCATGTAAATTCCGTAGGAGGTGGGGCATTTTGGACTGAGTTACTGAGTAGCAGTTTTAGCCACCATATGCCTACACAAACAGAAAGTGAGTTGGAAAGCAAAATCATTTTGTAGCGTTGAAGAAAAATGTTTTTGAAGCTTTAACTTTTCTCAGAAAATATTTCTTCAAAGTACCATTTTTAAAGGTTGCTATATCAAATTTTAAATGAAAGGCATGATTGAAGTTCTTTTTGCTAAATACTGGCAGATGGTTCAGTGCTTTGATGGTTGAAGTTTCCTCGACATAAGTCGTCTGTCCTGATCAGGATAATTAGACTAAATCACAAAAACAAATTTACATCATTAGACAAATAAACAATAACCATTTTTTTTTTCTCATTGGAGGTTTGTCATTCAAGTTCATTCTATGAACTCTTACAAGCGTTTTTTTTTGTACTGGAAATTTCAATTAAGTTATTGATAGATATCAAAAAACTTGTTTATTAAAGTGTTGTTTGATTGCAAGTATTCAACCAAGAGCTTTGTCCACCTTTGAAACCTTCCTGCAGTTCAAAAAAAGCACATTTGAGCTTCTTTTCGATCGATTTTTGTTTGTTTTCAAAGAAATGCAGTCTTGTGTTTCCATGTTCCTAGTTATCAGTTTTTTAATTGTGTTTCTTAGTTTTACAAAATTACATGGTCTTGATACATGTAGGTAAAGAGAGGTTTGTGCCTGTAACTAGTCAGGACAGAGAGTAGCAAGAACATTCTTTTTCTCAGAGTTTGTCTGTCATACTTTAACAAATTTATCTAAAGTTTTCAGGTTTTGCAGTTGTTTCCTTGGTTTATTTTCATACAATTCTATGATGTTAAAACTTTTCATGTATTTGAAATAACGATGTATCTCTATATATCTTGCATCTAAATTTCTGAGACATTTTTACAAAATTTTCAAATAAATACTGTTTACCATGTATAACCATGATTACTATTTTTAATAAATCCAGAAAAATGCACAACCTAAAATTGTCAAAATTGAAAAAATGAAGGACAAAAAGAAAGAAAGAGTACAGTCTCAGCATCAGTGCTTTCCTTGTCAGCCAGATGTGATCCATTTTCTCTAAAATTTAAAAGAAAAAAATAATACATTATTACATCAACAAAATATAAATCTTTTAAACTCCCTGATCATGATATGTCCACACAAGGACTGATGAGTAATTGTTATCAACACTTCATCATTGTGTACATCTCACATTCATGATAAACATGTATAGATATGTATTAGTTGTGATATCTTGATGTGATATCAAACTAGTCTAACATTGGTTAATTAATAATATCAAAGCAAATAAATCACAAACTAGTAGGATTATTGAAACCAAAAAACATTTAATTATAATAATTTTCTAAGTTTTTACTGTATTTAATTACCAACTCACATCAGTAGTACCTGAAACAAACTTCTAATAAAAAGTTATCTTCATAGCTAGCTGTAGCACTGTAAATGTCTGGATAGCAAGCTGAAAATAAACATGTACATACAAAGCTCCTGTATCTATATAAATTTCAAAAGGAAAAGTATCATAATTCTTCTTTTTGGTTCTTATAATTCTGCAAAAGAATAAGCTGAAAATTTAAGAATTAAGCACATGTAAAGACATATAATAAACATTGTATTTATCATGTTTATAGAATAGGAATTTTTTTGGGGGAAAGATTGTACACTTACTCAAGTACTGATTTTCTTGATCTGCTGAAAGCCCTGTTGGAATGACTGTCGGTAACCCTGGTATAACTGTCTTCTCCATCTCTGAATCTTGTGCCCAACGACTCTTTCTTTTCTTCTTTTTATCACTTCCTTCTGTTTGTCCTGGACCAGGTGAACCAGAGGAACCTGACCCCCATGACTGTTGTCCAGCTGATGTAAAATCTGCAATCAAATTAATGTAAAAGTTACTTTCATGACTTTGGATCAAGCAAACATTTTTTGACAATATCATACTGCTAATTCTAACTATGTAATATACAATGATATATATAACAAGTTTCAACTTTATAGAAAACAATGGAATCAAAACATAACAAAATTGAGAACTAAGGTTAATTTCTAGAAGTCAATGCACGTTTGGTACCTTGATCAATATTAAGGTATGGTGCAGTCCACTGTATTCGTACACCTAAAATTATGATTTTTCTTTATTTAACTATCACATGATATTGTGTGAACAAATTCATAACATACTTTAATTTCATTAAAAAACAACTGCATGTATGTTTCACCCTTAAGATTTTGTGTAATATGTGTCCAAACTTAGGGAAACTCTTGTTTTGAGAGTTCTTCAAATGTCGGGTATTTTAGTGCATATCTTATAAAAATAGCTCGTTTTACATCAAGATAAGATTTTGTACCACAAAATATAGCTGGATTTGCACTCAACAGACTGCCATGGATGGATTGTAAAATCTATTTAAATCTGATATAAATTTGTCTTCAATAGAACAAATTTTATCTGATGATATAACTTTTTTAATGGAAATTGGCTAGATATGGTTAACCACTGCATTGCAGTTTAATTTCAGTAATATATATTTACTCTAGAACTTATTTATTTTAATCTTTTCTATCCCTTCAGAAGACTAAAACAATTTCAAGAAAGATTCTTTTGTATTACATTGCAGATATGACGAAATGAGGTAATGCACGAGACTCACGCTTAACTTTTGAGTCCATAAGCCAGACCTAATTTTTTTGAAAATTTTAGTTGGATTCTGTTGGTTTGTAAAGAAGAATTTTACAAGCCAATGACGTAAGACTTGTGGTTTAGCAAGAAGACTGGCACTATATATCACTGGCCGCATGGACACTAGGAACTTCACTATATATGCCATAACTTCAGGTATCAGGACCGTTTGGCTTAATAACATGTTCGCCCTGGGTCGGTTCACCCATAGAGTCCGTTTGCCTTATAAAAAAATATTAATATTCACATAGGCGGATTTAGGGGGGGGGCCCAGGGGTAAAAGGTAGGTCAGTAGTGGTTTTACTTTTTGCGATTTATGAAAGGAATGTGAAAAACTAGATCTCGAGTGAATGCGATTGATAGTTAAGATGATTTTTACCGATAACCGCTACGAATTTCAGCTGACAGCGACTATAGTATGGAAAATTTTTACAGGGAATGTTTGATTTAGCAATGCCCAACACATTTCATGTGCACAGCTAGTCCAAATAATTATGACATCTTGAAAGGCCATGTTTAATAAGAAGCTGATTTAAAATTTGTTTTATTGGGGCATAGATCCTGAAACTTTCTAATTTAAAATTTCCAAAGGCAAAGGTCTGATTTCTGGGAAAATGTGAAAATTTGGAAATGAGTAGTGAGAGTCAAGGTTAGATAAATTGGACATATAGGCTATGAAACTTTTAAACTGATAAAAATATGGAATGTTTAGCTTTGAAATATGCTCACTATTTCCGTAATCATACGATCTTTTGGTTGACTGAAACATTTTTGGTCCGGCAAACAAAACAATGTCGTGTAACAAAATGGCGTAATCAAAGTAATGCAAACGTTCCTGTGATAACGACGTCCAAGAACCAAAATAGACACCAACTGAAGATAGACAATAACGTACAAAAAATAATGGTATGAACTAAAAGGTGGAGTCGAGTGGAGGCAAGGAGTGAAAACATGGAGTTAGGAAATAGAGTGCAGTGAAGTTGTGGGTACAAAAGTTTTAAAATTAAACCAATTTATTAGATATTTTAGAATAAATGTTTCAACAGCGTCCATGAATATTATACCAATATAATTCACCTTGGATGAGTCATGGGCATTTTAAGGGTTATATTTCGGCCAAACAATATTAAAAAAAACCATGATTAATGTTAAATGATTGATTTTTATAATTTAGGAGGGGGTCTTTCAGCAATTTTACTTTAGTTAACAACATTCTGGTGTAATTCATTTTACTTGCAAAGCAAAGTTAAAATTATAAACTACTAGTATTTTAAAAAAAAACAAGCATCAATAGAACAGTCTTTTGCAAGAAAAACGACACTTGGCTTCTTAATGTTTCAACTGAAAAAAATAGGAATTTGCTTATTTGGTAAAAGATCTATGTATCTATGGCATGTCAATATACATGTATCGTTCATTTAAGTTATTTGCCCCCCCCCCCTTCCGCATAACACATTGCGAGGGGCATGGAAATACCGATCATCCAAGTGTCTGTTCGTCTGTGTGTCAGTCCAGTCTTGTTAGCGCTCTCACGGGTGTAATTCTTGTCAGATTACTATTAAACTTAAATATACATGTACTATAGGTTAATATATCTGTAACATCTTGGGCATGTTCTGTAATGTGGACGATTTACTTTTTAAAAGATTTATGCTCTTTGGAAATATAAAATATGTGCAACACAGGTGACATTGGAACTCTGGTCTTTAATTCAATCAAGAATCAAAAATTTGTCTGTTTGACATAAAATATATAGTTTTATTCAATGATCAATTAATGACTTTTTCTGGATTTCAATATTTAACCTGTCCAATAAAATTTTGGTCACCTCCAAAAATTAGAACTGTACTGACAATTTGTTGACAGACATTGAATATAGATAGAAAAGGTCATGACATTGTATTTTATCAGTAAATTATTTATCACAAGCAATGCTAGAAAACAATTAAAAATATTTTGAAACAAGGCAGAGGTTAAATGTGTCACAATAAATCTTTAAAATGTGATTTAAGTTATTTAGTATCTGAGGTTATAGTAATGACAGTTTTATCGGTTCTATAGACAGGCGATGGTGGCTAGATACATTTTCCTTATCTATTTTTTATTGGAAGAAACAAACTATTTTAAACAGTACAGCCATTAAATTAACATGCAAGATAAAATCTAAGTGAAAATGTTGATTGAAAATTTAATTTTATAATGATATCATAGTCCATTATTAACAAAAATATTAATAATTTTATCACAAGATGATTGTTTAGCCTCTGTTTGATTCTAACATATTTTGCCGGGAATAATACATTTTTTTTATCTAGGGACTAAACCTACCACAATTTGGAAATTAATATAAGCACTATGTGTACTTTAATAAAAGTTTTGTGAGCTCGTCCAAAATTAATTTTAACTGCATAGGTTACTGTGCCATTGGTTTCCCCATTTTATTAAAAATAAACCTCAATTCATGACAGTATAGAAAACTATACGATAGACAATATAATAACCACCTCCAACTAAGCTGTCATAAATTGCTACCAACACATTCTCCAACTTATATGACAAATGAAATAACATAAAATCATTGTGTGCTGCAATTTAAATAAATCATAAAAATCAATTATAATAAATGATTTTAGATTTATATTGATTGTTGGATATGTTAAGTATTTCACTACATGACTCCACTCCACTCCACTCCACCTTTTAGTACAGGCCAACATTAATTGAGATAAGTTTTAAAAAAGGGCTACCTTTTTATAACAATTATAATAAAGACAAATCCTTAGTAAACACTTTTAGGCACTGGCTACGGTAACATGGAAATGTAACAGTAACACAAATATTATTGTTACATTGGAGACTAATTGCCGGAATGCAAGGTTGGGTAAGGAACCGATTAATTACGAATGTAACAATAATTATTGAGTCTACGCCTACGATTACATTGGGTTATTGTAACATTAATTTACTTCAATGTCCGCTGGGACTAGTAATATGTATCAAAATAACACTTGAAAACTTTTATTAATTGCAAATAATTAAAAAAAAAATTGTTTGCAATATTACAGTTTCTACAAATCCAATATGTTGTTTTTTTTGGAGCATGATGTAATCCGACGAGTCTTGGTGAAACCAAGCAGCCCATTTACAAACGAGTGATGCAGCTTTCTGCACGTCTGTATTTCATACTGTATAATTCCATTATATACTATACTTTTTTTGAAGTTAAAGAAACTTTAAATGTCTGTCATGCTTCAGCTGAAAACATATTTTTTTACTCTTGCGATCAAGAACTGTATATATAAAAATCCTTGAGCATTGCGATACTTATATTTTCGTCCATTTTTTTTAAGCATATGTGAGGTTTGTAATATGATTTCATTACCGTTCATCACTGATTTTATGTTCACCTCCGATTTCCATATCTAACTTAGCATAGCTTAAAAACCTAATAAAACATAAACATACAAGTCAATTGTGAAGGCAATAGATGTAAACATTTGTCGACATGTTGAAACTGGTTGAATCGGTGTTCCAGATATTTTGTGATAGTCATTTCATTCTTATTGGCCAACAAAATCAAGTAACACAGCTATAGAAGGTTTAAGTTTAATAAATCTAGCGTACATTGAAGTGCATTAATGTAACAATAACTCAATGTAACCGTAGACTCAATTATTATTGTTACATTCGTAATTAATCGGATCCTTACCCAACCCTGTATTCCGGCAATTAGTCTCCTAAGTAACAATATCTTTTTTTAAATTATTTTTACATTTCCATGTAACCGTAGCCAGTGCTTACTTCTTATAGTCATGTGATAATTTTATTTTTGTTTCAAAGTTTGATTCATAAACCATGTAAACAAATTATCAGGACATATATATTCTGTCCGTGATAGGACACAAAGCTGTGGTATATGTCATTGTATATGGTTCCAAGGTAATGCCATGGCCAAATAAAGAATTAACGGAATCAGGGACTATCTATACTAGCAGAAAGTCCCTGACGGAATGCTTAAATTAATTTTTGAATTCGTGTGGCGCTTTTTAAAACGAAACGTTTTCATTTTGCAGACTTGTAGATCTATTAGAATTTAGAAATCAATGTTCGATCATTTCACATTGTACTTCAATTAATTGTAAGCGTATGAAAAATCATCTGGCCTTTATTAGTCATTGTATAGTTTTTTTTTAAATTATTTTGTTCATTTTTATATATTTGTACACTGCACTTCTGTGGCTGAAAGTCCATGCCCAACCTTTTTTCCCATTCGGCTAGTTTGTAGAGATCTTTTTGAAGTATATCAGTATCAGCAGCCAGGAGATGCTATATTGTTCTGTATGCTATACAATCGTCTGCAAATAGTCGTGTGTTGGGTGTTATGTTGTAAGGTAAGTCGTTGATGAATAGGAGGAATAGTAACGGTCCAATTACAGCCCCTTTGGGGACTCCACTAACCACAGGAACTTTCTCTGAAGGTTCTCCCTCAACGATGACTTGTTGAGTACGTTTAGCTAGGAACGATTGAATCCATTTGTGTGTTTGTCCTGTAACTCCATAATGCTGTAGTTTGTTTAGCAGCCGTTTATGTGGGACACGATCAAGGCCTTAGAAAATTCAAGAATAACAATACCAATCTGCTCTCCTCTGTCTTGAGCTGATGCAAGCTCATGGAAGCGTGATGAGTTGCGTTTCACAGCTCAGCTCCGTCTTGCTCTGAAACCATACTGACAGTTGGTAAGTATTTTATGATTGTCTAGATGTTTTAAGGTGTTACTGAGAATGATGTGTTCCAGGAAATTACAGCAAAGACAGGTGAGTGAAACGGGTCTTTAGTTATTAGCATCATATCTGCTACCTTTCTTAAATATTGCAGTTATGTTTGCTTGTTTCCTGTCTTCTTACACTGTACCAGATCGAAGACTGGCATTAAATTCAATGCATAAAAAGGGTGTTAGGTCGTCAGCACATTCCCTTAAATTCTGGCTGGTATTTTATCAGGGCCGCATGCTTTACTCGGATTGCATTTGTTTAAAAGCTTTCTAACGCCTTCTGTTGTGACTGTAATCTAGCTCTGGCGTCGGTGGATATTGTTTACCTGATGGCTTTGGTATGTCGCTGTTATTTTCCTAAGTAACGGACTGATTGGTATTGTTTGTTAAATATATTGGCTTTGTACATGTCTATTGCGGTGTTAACAATCGTCCATTGTCTTTAAGAAGGGCGACCCCTGTGTTTTCATTTTTTAATAATTTGATGTAACTCCAAAAGCGTGTTTGTTTGCTGGGTTGGTCCTGGTGTTCATCTCCTACTTCGATGATGTTATTTATATAGTTCCAGTTTCTTCATGCGGTATATATATAGATCACCGCATCCAGTATATAATCATTACATTTACTTGCTAGATCAGACCTTTGCAAAGTTAATACTAAATGAGTTTTTTTTATACGGATTAGCTGTAATATTGAACATGTTAACGAGAGATTTTGGAAATAATAGTGAGTAAAATGAGATTATGAGGTATACTTAAATGAGACAGCAACCCTACGATGACTTAAATGATGTCTTAAAGGGGACATCCAAGATAAATTTAAATAGAAGTTTTTGTGGCTTGTCACTTTCAATTTGGCCCCAAACTTTCCAGTCTACTAATACGTTACTGCTTTTGCCACAGGCGGAGAGGTGTCTGATTGATAATCGTACCATATCTACTTAACTCATATTCAGCCCCTTTGAGCATCTGTTGGTAAAACTTTTTTGTAAGTCAAGCGATTTTTCGTGCCTCTTTATTTCGATCCTTCTACTGTTTTACAGTTCCTATAACTATGTTTTCTTGTAGAGAGTTTCATTCAGAGATTGTACTTCGAATTGTGTTTTGGTTAGTGTGATTTTATACATCAATTTATAATTTGAACTCTTTTAAAAATATGTTCTATTATATTATATTGTATTGTATTTCATTGTATTGCATTGTGTTTAAAATGTATAAATGTTTGTTTGTATTGCTTGACCCTTATGGGTGTAATTTTGCAATAAAGATACTATCAAATAAAAAAAGATACTATTAAAATTGCTGCTCTCATCGTCATTCCTCATGTTGATAGTCCAAAATCACGACAATGTGTTCTCAACTGGGTTTGAAATTAAGATACCCTTTTATTACATTGAAACCACAAATCCTCCCCCTTTTAATCACGATCAATGGTCAGACTCTTACAGAAAAATACAATATAACAGGAGAAGAAGATTTTATTTTGTCGAACAGCAAAAGTATACGTTAGAAACTTTCGGATTTAATACCCACAAGTCACGAAGGAAAATAATCAGTTGTGTAGCCAGTCTTATTTATGCTATCACACGACATATAAGAAGGTAATTATACAAATTAACGGCGGTGTGGTACAGAGATTCGTATGTAATCTGGCATGAGCCCCATGTGAATGAATAACAAAACTTAAATTAACCTTCTTACAAAGTGTAAGAGACGCCTTTCATTATCATAATATAATTTTCACTAATTTGCATGATTGATGTTATAAGATATTTAAACATATAAAGCAGTGAAGGAGGTGATGGGAAAACACCTTTTTCAAAAACCATTTCAATTGGTTCAAAGACATAATTTGAAATGAATTCGGGATCTATTTAAACTTAATAGTTTTCCTGCTAAATAACAATTTACTTTTTTTGTACGAATAACCTATATCTCAGTTATACAAATCCTTATTTTGATATTACAGTTTTATTTTTCAGTTCTTCAGAAAGATGATTATAAGGTAAGACTATATTTGGAGAAATATTTCCAAGAAAACCTTGATGTAATTGCTGAGTGTAATTGGAATGTATATTGCTTTATCATATAGTATAAAAGACAACAATAAGTTCAGAAGTACATACATTTGTATTATCTAAAGCCAACACAAAGCGACAAGAGGCTATTCGAAACGATTAACACAATTTAAACTCACATTTATATATACTTTTAAAAGTTTGTTATTTCTTTAAGTTATATAATGTCTTGTATTTCAAAAGAACCACATGTTTTTCCTACATTCTAACCATGCAGTTAATAGAAGTTTCAGAATAATGACATGTTTTGCTAGTTAGGGGACGATCATTTGATGTTCAGGAGGTGGCAGGAGGAGTTTTTTTTAGAATGAAAATTCAGGTCCACCTGTTGTTAGGACGGCTTTTATATTAAGTTTATACACAATCCTCGCCTGCATTTTGTGTGACAGAATATTTATTTTCCCTTTGTCTTGGGTAAGATTATTTATTGTAGTTTCTATACTAATAAAGCCAGAATATTTATTTCTACCCTCCCCGAAAATAAAACGGTCGTTCTTAAATTTTGCCAGAAGTAACTCGAGTTTTGTTTTTATCATCACCATGCACTATGCTATAATATATATAATATATATATATATATATACAACTTGTTTAAACATAAACCCAACAATGTCTGCAAATTTTTTGTTCTTCCCTCGCCGGGATTGGAACCCATGCTACTGAGATATCATGACACCAAATCGCCTGCACTGCAGTCGTCACGCTAGACCACACGACCACCTGGGTTTCACAATAATAAAGCTTTCGGTGGCCGTGTGTTACCTTTCCTAGTCAGTTTTAATCTACCGTCGTACTACAGTACATGATATATAAGGCATGGAGATGTTATTGTTACAGATCAGCTCAATATATATACATGATTTTGAGTAGTGTGTATCCGCTTTCTCGAATTTGAAATCTAAGACACTCTACTTAGAATATAATCTTCATTAGACACACCCAAACAATGAAAAATGTAAAATGTTAAAATGATCACCAAAACCATAAAAGGGCAAAAGAAGAATGTACCATTGCTATAAGAACAGGAGATTTGGGCAAGCACCAAATTAAACAATCACAAAAAGACAACTTGAGAGTTTAAGTCATTTTGTCCGTAAGAGGCGGAAACAGTTACAGCTAAATACAATAATTCCGACCCAGCCTAGTTTTTTGTTGGTGGGCGTTTGTCAAAATCATTTCAAGTTTGTTTACTTCCGCAACGAATCGGAAGCTGCAACTGGATGTCGACTCAAGTATAACGACCTTCCGGCACAGAAAATCTCCAGTGTTTCTTTTAAAATATCTAAATCTTTGCTACATGTCAGATGGTAATCTAATTCGGAAACTAGTACACAACTTAAATATGCCAGATTTAATCAAAATCGAATTTAATACTGATGTACTTAATTGATCAATATAACACCTCATTTGTTTTCTTAAAGGAGCAGAATTCCATAAAACCAAAGAAAAAAATATCGAGCGTAGCGAGACGAAATCTTTTAATTGACATTTCTATGTTGAAAAAATTATACATTTTCCAACAAAAAAGAGTGTTCGGCATCTTCTCCACCTGATGCCTTTTGGTTTTGACAAGTATCTAAAACGATTATGTGGTATCTATTACATGTATAATGCATCGTATGCTTTCTCTTCCATTCAAGAGTTATTCTGAATAATTTCAAGGTAGAACTAGATATAGGAAGATGTGGTGTGAGTGCCAATGAGACAACTCTCCATACAAATAACAATTTAAAAAGTAAACTAGTCTATATTCTTAATTTCTCATTCGTTCTGGTCCTGAAATATTTGCAACTGAACGCCGAACGAGTTACATTCAATCTATCCCTACCCTTTATTCCTTTTGTGTCAAAGACGAACTCATAGATATCACTATGAGATGCATTATTAATCGAAATAGTTGTTAA
The DNA here is from genome assembly GCF_965363235.1 of Mytilus galloprovincialis. NCBI lineage: Eukaryota > Metazoa > Mollusca > Bivalvia > Mytilida > Mytilidae > Mytilus > Mytilus galloprovincialis. The sequence goes on along the minus strand of NC_134846.1, from coordinate 908,256 downwards.
AGTATTTTCCTCGTGAACGTATAAACCGCAGGTGTAGCTGTTCCGGACCGTATGCGTATTTGGACCGTACGCGTACGGTCTGGACCGTATGCGTACTTTTTCAAAATACTCATACGGTCGGACCGTACGCGTACGGTTTGATTAATATCATTAAGAAGTTGCTTAAGTTTATAAGTTACAAATGCATGTAAAGTTCGTGTACAGATCAACATAACTTAACTCTCAAATTAATATGGAAAAGTTCAATTGTAATTGGAATAAAAGCTTTATTTGTTAACTAATAAAAAAATTCACGCTTATTGAATCTATTATAAATATCTTGTATTTAGTATGTCGATCAGTAATACATTAATTGAATTGTGATCATAGAAATTTACGATATCGGAAGTTAACATGATGTGGGACGACAATTTTAGAATATTAGAAACTTTACACAAAAATGCAAATGCAAAGGAACATGAATGAACTGCAAACATGTAAATGTAAAAAATATATCATTAATTGTGGTAGTAAGTGTCACCTTGGGCGAGAGTACCAAAATAGTATTCAGATATACAATTAAACAAATATTTAATGTCAATCGTTCAATTGTTCATTTTATCCATCTAAAAGTAATTGTAATGATAACAATTTATAAAACTAAAAATAAAGATTGTGATAAATAGTTATCTTGTACTGGACCATACGCGTATACTCATACGGTCCGACCGTACGCGTATGGTCGGACCGTACGAGTATACGTATACGGTCTGGACCGTACGCGTACGGTCCAAATACTCATATGGTCTGGAACATAGCCACATACAAAACGTGTCAACATGCAATATTATAGATCATTATAGTGTCGATAACCCGAATGTTATAAATTAAGTCCTCATCTCACACAAAAAAATGTTGTCCACAGACTGTCTGAAAATGCATAAAGGTACAAAGGTAAAAATAAACAAAAGAGAATTGTACATGATGTCGAAAACGTATCTTGATGTGAATCAACTTAATTTTTATCATGCCATGGGAAAATAAACACTGAGTTGTTTAATTTATTATGTAATTTATTACCCTGTTCTTTATAAACATATTCATACCAATATTGTTTTATGATATTAAGTCTTTTGTCACTTTAACCTTTACAAATCTCTTCCTTGTAACATAAATGTGAAAGTATCAGTGAGTAAATATCTTTTAGACCGTAACAAAACTTTACGACTTAAATAAAATGCGTTTTCTGATAGTGGTTTCAAGCTTTTAGTGACACAGTGACTTAATATTATCACCAGATATGTGTTCTGATGCACATTCAAAGCCACTCAATGATCAATTATGGAAAGGGGAGATTTGTGTGCTGCATGAGTTGTATCTAATACGATTCACCAATATAATTAAAATATAGATCTCTGATTTCGTTACACTACATATGACGTATATGTAGTGTAACGAAATCACAGATTTATATTTTAATCAGATTGACAATTCTTGCATTTAACAATAACTAAGATGCATTTCCCTTGGAGAATATCTTGATCTTTGCACTTATAAAAACCATTGTTACAAAGGTTAAAGTGTTCCGTTATCTACAGTCTGTAAGGCGTAAGTTCTGATAAACTATTGACATAATGGCGAGACAAACATTAAAACAATTGATTTTGCTGTGACTTTTCAAATATTTTATCTTTACCCCAGGACGACTTTATGAATCTACATGTATTTTTTCGTCCAGATTACCGGTATGCTTTCATTCAAAAACAAAAATTCAAAAACAAGAATTCGTGTGTTTGCAAAGATAGTAGGTCTGATTGCCGAAAATTCAACAGTCTAATGTGATCGTGACCATAAGTAGAACCCTTTAGTCTAGCACTATAGACAACAAAGTTTTCTACTATCTCCTTTCAAAGTTCATCACAATATGCAATAAGATTGATGTCTCCCCATTGATTTGATCCTTTTGAATCATATAGCTCATACAGTGTGTGCGTTTTTATATTTTCATGTAATTCACATTTTGGTTTGATGGTGGTTAACAAAGAAAACGCTTCGGAATCAGGACAATTATGTTCTATTTTCGCTTATATTCGGTATGGGTAAGTGAGGTCCGTATAATAAACACTATAAACAACATGTCATAGTATATGGTGTATGAGAGGATTGAAATGTCTATTTGGCAAGGTTCATTCTAGCTGGTATATTAAATTATCCGAACCCTAAACAGAGTTGGTTATTACTTGACCCCAAGATTCGACCCTGTTAAAAAAAGCAATGCACATATATGCAATTTAATGTAAACTAATGTGTTTTTCTGTATACCTTTGTCCAACTTGGGTGATACCAGAATAAAATGATATATAGCAAGATCTCATTTTTATTGTATATTGGTCAATAATAGATATCTAAGAAAAATACATTAGCATTATTTTTCATGATTAGTTATGATAAAAGATAAGTAAATCAAAATATTATTTTGAATTTGTAGGTTGCTGATTATTTGATTTTGCAAACTATTGTATTTTTTCTTGCATTGAAAAACCCTCAAAAACAAATAACTATTTCCTTTTTCCTCTCAAATTTTTAGTGCTTCCTTGTACGTATTGGCCTGTTGATAAACTATGATATATTATAATATTCACAACACCAATCAGAGTAAACAGGAAGAAAATGCACATGTTTGAATTCTGCCTCAATACAAAATTCAATTATGCGACCCAGACATTCTATAGAAATGTTTAAAGAAATTATATTAGGTAACAACACTTAGTTCTTTCTACATCTTTCTATAATTAAAGTACATTATTCGAACAAGTTATTTATTGATAATATCTTGAAGGTCGTTTTCACAAAAGCAATAACTATAAATCATATTTGAATATCTAAACCTATAGTAAGTATTCATATCTATAATGTCCTTGTATATAACTCAGAAGTGTACATACTTGATATTAAAGAAAATTATTTAGTGGTGAAAAAATAGGCCACACACTAAATTTCATATCTAAATAACTTTAAAAAGTCAAAATATGTAAAACAAAATACATCACGAAGGACGTCACCTTAAATTAAGGATATGTCAAACAGAGACAAACATTTTACGTAGTAAAAGGTGACTTACACGGGATTCTAAAATCAGATGCTGCAATCTTTCTTTAATTGCCAAGACTGCGACACCTTCACTACACGGGACATTTTGATTTAACTTTCTCAATCGGACCAGACTAGGCTGCATATTTAGGTGTCCTGCATTGCCAAACGGACGCCCATCTCAAACTAGGGTTTTAATGCAGTACGGGAGAAGACCAGTGAAAACATATTTATGTACCCAAACAATCAAGAATAGACATGTGTTATGAACCAAATCCTCATTCGCAGAACTGTGAGACTGCATCGTCATAATAGGATAACAGGAAATTAATGAAACGACAAAATTATTATATACACAAAAACTGTGCACAAAGATGACAAACCACATCATGGAAAGCCCAGAGTGAATCCACCAGTATATTAAATAATCAGTTCATCCTCCTCTAGCCAAACGCATTGACATTATCTTATCGTCTAACACATAACACAGATTTAATGAACAAATAAAAGAATGTAAATACTCTAGCCATTACACATGACAAATTGTCAATTTAAGTAGCCAAGGCACTTGATCACTCTAAAGTTCAAGCAGTTCATTTTGATCCAGTTTAATGACCTTTGGAATTGAAAGAATAAAGAACAGTTGTATCCCTACATTTTATTACATTCCAATGGTCTAGGGTACAATTTTATATCTAATTATCGTTAAATGAGGACACAGTTTATTCTCCAAATGTATACATACTATTTTAAGACTGATCAAACACGGAAGTCTGGATGGGCTATTCCATACGGACTTGCGATTAAATAGAAAATGTGCAAAAAGTGAAAAATAAGAGAAAAATAAAGACTAAATGAAAATATGCAAAAATATAATTAATTAATAATAAAGAAAAATAGGCAAAAAAAAAAAAAAAGAATACAGAAAAATAGGCAAAAAAATAGAAAAATACCAAATATAGGTGTGTTTGAATATATATAGAATAATGGGCAAAATAAGAGAAAATGATATAAAAAAATATAGATTTCAGAATTGAAGGACTCCCTTATCTAGACACTCTTTAATTGTAAGCTATAAAAGATCCCGAAATGACAATTGTAAAACAATTCAAAACTAACGGCATAATTTATGTTATGTATGTTATCAAACAGATTATATTGCAACACAAACGTGTGTATTCTGTTTAATATAAGTATTTGTTGTCCCCATTGCATAATGTTTCGTTGTATATATTGACAAAAGTTTATTTATAATAATCAGTTTATTATATATATATTCAGAGGAAGCAGGAAGGTAAACATATCAACTTTGGGACAAAACAGACATTATTTATTTACATACAACCTTGACCAACTATTGTAAGGACATGTGAACAAAAGATTTTGAAGATGTTTATCATAATCTTTTATCTGTCTTCCTGATAAAAAAGATCTTTATATATACTTTGCGACAATAGAATTATAAGGTAGAACAATGTTTGTCGTATCTTGGGATGTAGGCTCGGGTTTTTCTTGTTCATCCAATCTACACTATTTAAAATTATCATTGAATTATACTTCAAATTATTTAGAAAAATAAAACGATAGATCATACAATGATGACAGATGTGTAGGTCGCAGAACATTAAATGTGAATAGTAAACTAACAAAAAGTCCTCATACTACAATTTATGAACTTGAAAGATAACGTTTAAGATTTTTCTTTTTTACCACTAACAGTTATAGTCTTCAGAAAATCAATTTTTAGGTCATTTTATAGATTATAGTTAATCAATACATGTTTCCTGTGAAATTGCATTACAAAAATTAAATATTCCACACTTAAATTTCAACCAAATTAAGTAACACCTAAGAACACACACACACATGAACAGGAGTCACGCGTACATAATCCCAGCAAGAAACTTAAATGTACTTATCAAGAAACACGTACGATCGAGTCGTACTCCTAACTATAGAAAATCGTTTTATCATTAATTCTTCCGAGCCATTAATACTCATTTAATTATATGTAGTGTGGACACAGATCAGTGTGGATAGTAAATGTTAAATATGTGTAAGTATATTAGACAGTGTCATCCCCACTTAGTTTATGGTATGATTGACCATCACCAGATGTTTTTTGAGCTATATTTTTATGTTTTTACATTTTTTTTATATGTTAAGCTGTGTTCCACGATGACGGACATCTTGCATTTTCATATAAGAAACACTATCTCGAGATTGGCTTTGTGCACGGTTCAACATTCGTTTTTTCTGAAACAACTTGCAAGTGATCATCATGTATTACTTGACTGAATGAGACAACAACTTGCCGATATTTTGTGCTTGTTTGACAAATTTCTTTTGTGCCATTTAAAGATATAAAATGATGTATTTTTGATATTATAGATAACAGTTAATCAATACATGTTTCCTCTGAAAATGCATTACAAAATATTCCACACTTAAATTCAAACAACTTAAGTAACATTTAATAACACACACATGAACAGGAGTCACACGTACATAATCCCAACAAGAACAGTGAAATGTACGTGCTCCCAACTATAGGAAACCGTATCATCATTAATTCTTCCAAGTCATTAATTCTTATTTAATTATATGTAGTGTGAACACAGATCAGTGTGGATAGTAAATGTTAAATAATTATGTGTAAGGAGATTCGACAGTTTTGTCTCCACTGAGTTCATGTTTTGATTGACCATCAACAGATGTTTTTTTTTGTGGCTTTTGACTTTCAATTTGGCCACCAAGTCTACTCATATATAAAGTCCTTTTGTAACAGGCGGAGAGATGTCTTATAAATACTTAACTCATATTCAGGCCCTCTGATCATCTGTTGATAAACCTGTTTGTAAGTCGAGCGATTTTTAGTGCCTCTTTATATCGATCCTTTTACTGTTTACAGTTGTCTGGTAGATATAGGGTTTCAATCAGAGATTGTACTTCGAATGGTGTTTTGGCTCAGTGATTAAAATTGCTGCTCTCATTGTCATTCCTCATGTTGATAGTCCACAATCATGACAATGTGTTCTCAACTGGGTTTGAAATTAAGATACATTTTATTACCTTAAAACCACACCCCCCTTTTTATCACGATCAATGGCCAGACTCTTACAAAAAATACTATATAAATCAGGAGATGCAGATTTTATTTTGTCGAAAAGCAAAAGTATATGTTAGAAACTTTCGGATTTATTACCCACAAGTCACAAAGGAAAATAATCAGTTGTGTAGCCAGTCTTATTTATGCTATTACACTAATATAAGAAGGTTTATTAGAGCAATTAACTGCCGTGTGGTACAGAGATTCGTATAATCACGAATGAGACCCATGTGAATGAATAACAAAACTTAAATTAACCTGTTATTACAACCTTCTTACAAAGTGTAAGAGACGCCTTTCATTATCATAACATAAGTTAAACTAATTTGCATGACATTATAGGATATCTATAGCTATAAAGCAGTGAAGGAGGTGATAGCAAAACACTTTAATTAAAAAAAAACACATTTTGATTGATTCAAAGATATGAATTCCGGCTCTATTTAAACTTAATAGTTTTCCTGCTAAATAACAATAACAAATTTTTTTTTGTACGAAAAACCTATTTCTCAGTTAAACAAATCCTTGTTTTGATATGACAGTTAAACTTTTATTGTTCAGTTGTGAAATTTTATATACATCTACATGATCTACTCACTACAGAAAGATGATTATAAAACCAGACTATATTTGGATAAATATTTCCAAGAAAACCTTGATGTAATTGGGATGTATTTAACTATATAATATACTACAAAAGACTACTGTAACAATAAATTCAGAAGTACATACATTTGTGTTTATCTAAAGCCAACACAAAGCGACAAGAGGCTATTCGAAACACAATTTAAACTTACATTTATGTATACTTTAAAAAGTTAGTTAATTCTGGCACCTGTTGCTAGGATGACTTTATTAATTTTGTACACAATTCTAGCGTGCATTTTGTGTGACAGAATATTTATTTTCTCTCTGTCTTGGGTAAGATTATTTAATGTAGTTCCTATACTATTAAAGCCAGCATATTCATTTCTACCTTCCCCGAAAATAAAACGGTCGTCCTTAAATTTAGCTAGAAGTAACTCTAGTTTTGTTTTTATGATCACCATGCACTATTATATAAACTAGTACATGATTATCTATGATATAAACTACATGATAATGAGTAGTGTGTATCCGCTTTCTCGAATTTACAATCTAAGACACTCTACTTAGAATATAATCTTCATTAGACACACCCAAACAATGAAAAATGTAAAATGTTAGAATGAACACCAAACCAAAAAAGGACAAAAGAAGAATGAACCATCGCTATAAGAACAGGAGATATGGGCAAGCACCAACTTAAACAATCACAAAAAGACAACTGGAGATTTGTCCGTAAAAGTCGGAAACAGTTACAGCTCAAATACAATAATTCTGACCCAACCTAGTTTTTAATCGTTTTTGGTGGGCGTTTGTCAAAATCATTTCAAGTTTGTTTACTTCCGCAACGAAACGGAAGCTAAAACTGTATAATGCACTTCCAGCACAGGAAATATCAAGACATTCTTTGAAAATATGTCTAAATCTTTGCTACATGTCAGATGGTGATCTAATTCGGAAACTAGTTATTAACTTAACTATGCCATATCTGACCAAAATTAAATTTAATACTGATGTCGTAATTGGTCAAAATGCATATAACCCCTCATTATTTTCTGAATTGCACAGATATATGTTCAACAACATCCAGAATTACCAACTCGAACAGTATCTAGCTTCTGTATTTACACTTTTTGTTGAAAAAAATATACATTTTTCCGTATTTACATTTCATGTTGTTGAAAAAATATACCTTTTCCAATAAAAAAGACTTCTCCATCTGATGATTTTTGGTTTTGACAAGTACCTAAAGCGATTATGTGGTATCTTTTACATTTAATCTAATTTAATTTAAACATATCTTATTGTTCAAAACAAATGGATTAGACATAAATTTTTCAACTTAGTTCCGTCTTCTCCATAATATACATGAATACACAATATATTTATATAGCACATTACATAAATTTGTAATTTTCTAATAAGCATGAAGGCATGAAAAATAATTAAATAAATCACAACTATTGTTATTATAATATTTATACAAAAAAAAAATATATAATAGAAACAGCTCAATGGATATCAAACATTTTACATTTATAATGCATCGTATGCTTTCTCTTATTCTGAATAATTTCAAGGTAGAACTAGTCTATATACTTAATTTCTTATTCGTTCTGCTCCTAGAATGTTTGCAACTGAACGCTAAACAAGTAACAGTCAATCTATCCTTACTCTTTATTCTTTTTGTTTCAACGACGAACATATAGATGGCACTATGAGTATTAAGCCGAAATAATTGCTCAAAGTATGATTTCATCGTCAACGTTTAAATCGCATGTCCTACACACAGCCTTCAAACTGAAAAGTTTTACAAAACTACTGTTGAGATAAAAACAACATAAAAACTAAGTTGCTGTCAACATTCATTAAATGAAATTTGTCAAATTTGTAATTTTATCAGTAAAATTAACATTACACAGGTTTGGTCAGTTCAAATATCTTGCTATCTACAGTGATTATTTCTGCATCTGTTGTGATAAAACTGGTGTACACATAAATGGCATTGTTTTTGTGTAGAACATGAAAAATAGTTTCAAGTGTATAATATAGATAAAGGAATAAACAATTTCATGACTTTTTGTAAGGATAAAAAAGAAATATCAACATTTCAACTAGTTATAATAAATAACAACATTTTAAATACTAGATAGCATTTTACATTCAAAAATGCATGACAATTGGCATTTTCAAAGTTCATCTTATAAGTTATTTTGCACTTTACACGTATCACACAATTCAAGTTAATAAAATAAAGAACAAAAAAAACAAAAAAAAACGGGAGGTTGAAAAATTAAAATAAAAGTTTCATTTAATTTTACTAATGAATTGGAAATCCATAAAAAAATGATTCACAATTTATTATTTTAGTAAAATCACTAAGGCTCTTGCAGAATTCCTCCCAATCCACACACACATGCCTAAAGATGATCAATAATATTTCAGGACAAATGTAACTGTTATTTTATCATTTAGAGACATCTGAGAAACAACATTCAAATTACTCTTTTAATTAATGATTTGTGCTTTGCGGAAAAGTCACAAACACCAATTTTATTTTTTATTGACTTAAGCACCTCCTACCCTATTTGAATCACAACGTCCAGACTATAAAATCAATGATTAGAATTTATCAAAAAGGGGGATTTTCTAGTTTTTGAACAGTAACTCAAAAATGCTTTCAGCAATTCTCATGAAACTTTGGTGAATTCATGGGCGGATCCAGGATTTCAGATTAGGGGGGGGGGGGGGGGGGCTCAAATTATATATTCGCCGAATGGAGCGAGGCGAAAAAATTTTGAGGTAAAATTATTGAAATATTCTTCTAAAGGGGTGCAATGTAGTATAGGTATTTCAAACTATTCTGAGGTAAAGTTAGCGAGAAATTAAAGTTTCTAGCAGAATCCGCCTAAATCCACCCTGTCAACAATCACTAGTGACTGACTACCGGATGGACGGACAGATGTAAAACAATATATATGTATAGTATATATATATATATGTTCCTTTTCCGCGTAGAACTTCAAATTATGATGGCAAGGTCTCCTACAAATTAGAAAAAAATACAACAATCTTCTAACACCCCTTACTTACGCACTAAGAGATTCATATTGCATACTATGAGTTTATAAAGCTACAGTTATAAAGCTGCAGCCCTAAAAACAGAATCTGAAGACCATGCGACCATTTTATTTTGATTCTGTGTTCCTATGCAAACCAATCTACAATCAAGACACCAGCACTTTTTGTAAGATGATCTATAAAGCAATATCAGGTAATAAATATCTCAACTAATCCTTGAAAGACATGGTGTTGGTAGTTGTGACAAACAGAAATACAGAAACATCACAAAAAGAAATTACCCTTGTTTGCACATCGCCGGTCAATGTGTCAAAGCCGATTGTACATGCTTTCAATGATGTGAAATGAAATCGGTTCACATTAGAATTGTTTTACCACTCCATAACACCATGAACACCAGCCTCGACCAACTTGGTTAAGACGATGGAAATGTGAAGAGTTGACAGATAGACGGGCGGACCGACGGAAGCAAGGTGCGAAGAGACAGATCAAAACAGTTCACCTGACCAATACTTGTTTTAGATTTGGCAAACGAAAATTTCTACTTTTCTCCGTGAATTTGAACTGTCCTCTCATAATATATCTGTTTTTACTTTTTTGATTTTCGGAGGTCGTGCCAGACTTTATATATATCTAAACTGTGTTCGGCACAAACCACATAAAATCAGAATGAGATGCATTTACGTAGTTATGTTTTTTTTCTGAGGATCCCATGCATGTAATAATGCGGTACATAATTCGGAAAATTTTTCAGGTTACAAGTAAGAAATATATAAAGACACAGAGATACAAATTATAAACTAACCTTTCGCTCGAAACAGTATTTCTATATTAAAAAAGAATCGCACCTTGACTGTTTTCTTGGCCCGTGCCATGATGAAATTGTGAAAGTGAGTAAGTCCGTTAGGGATGCTTTGGAAATTCGATTATCAAAGAAATTGATTATAAAAACCGCAAATATAATGTAACAATTGTTTGTACTTTAACTGCTAAAACCCTATTTTATTTGTCATCAAACGCAGCTCCGTGTTTGACACCTTCCTTTTAGATATATATATATATATTACAGAACTTAAATAAATCGTAGGTCAGTTAAATGATAATAACGTTGACTCTGTTAAACTGACTGTTGTATATACTTTCAAATTTAGAAAAGATGGAATGGTCTCTTCCGATACTTAAATAAGTTAGAAGACAACCCATGATTTGCAAATTTTAGGGGTGTGCACGCCTGCCACGCCCCCGCCTAAAATCCGCACTCATGGGGCAGCTATTTATTCATCATGTGAAATCTTCATCTATGACAAAACTGTAGTCCGGTAGTGTTCACATTGTTCGGAATCATATTACTCCATCTTGTACATAGTTATACTTTTAACAGATAAAATTGAAACAATAATATATAGAATTGAAAGTGACATGAAAGTACTTAGATAATACTAGCTTATCTGACATTTAACACCAGATGAAAGAACGCTCCAGAAGAGCGAAAAATATAGGGCTGTGTGGTGGACTGAGGTGTAGCCACATACAAAAAAATGTCAACATGCAATATTATGAAGTCGATATACCGAATGGTATAATCAAGTCCTCGTCTCACAGTGATAATGTATACCCCAGACTGTCTGAAAAATACACAAAGATATAAAGATTAATATAAACGAAAGAGATAAGTGCATGTCGAAAACATAACTGGATAGTGAATCAACATAATTTTTATCAGGCCATGAGAAAAACAAACACTGAGTTATTAAATGTATTATGCAATTTATTACCCTCTTCCTTATAAACATATTCATAACCATATTTTTTTTATGATATGTAGTCTTTTTGTCACTTTAACATGTACAAATCTGTAACATGAATGTGAAAGTCTCAACGAGTAGAAAATGTTGAGACAGTCAGAAACAAACTTTACGCCTTAAAAAAATCCTTAATTCTGATAAATTATCTTATCAGGGGATTCAAGCTCCAAGTTACAAAACGGCTTACTATTATCCCCAGATATCCGTTATGATGCATATTCAAAGCTAATTAATCGTTCACCTAGACGTCAATTGCGGGGAGGGGGAGCTATTTCTGCCTTATGAGTTCTATCTATCTTATAATTCTTGCATTGCACAATAACTGCATGAGATGCATTTTCCTTGTAGATTATCATGGCTTGATCACTTATATAGGAATCATTGTAACAAAGGTGAAAGTTTTGCGTTATCTACTAGTACGTACTTATTGTATTCAAGGCGTAAGGTCTGATAAACTGTTGACACAGATACATGTCTCGACTGCATGTAGTTACGATAATGGAATGAAAATGTCGAAAATAAAAATATAAATATCATTGACTAATCATAAGTGATTTCCCTTGACCCAGTTACAAACTTAAACATGTAAAATATGGAAAAGTTTCAAAAACAATAGACCATACATGACTGTGAGGACAGAACAAAATTATCTCCATGGAAATGATATATGCCAATGGTAATACAACAGGATACGAAAATCAATGATTAAATATAAGTCAAGTGGTTCTCCAAAAACTGACTTTATCACTAAGTTAAACAAATTTTGGCTTCAACTGCCGACGCCGAGTAAAATACCTATATATGTCTGACCTTTTGACTGCGTCAAGGCGAGATAAACTTTAACAATACATGTAGTTATAACAAAAGAAGAGTAAATTAGAATACTATGTCTATTCGTAGGTTACTGATCATTTGAATATACAAACCATTGTATTTTTCGTGCATTGAAAAAAAAACCTCGAAAAAAACAAATAACTATTTCATTTTCCCTCTCATTTTTTTAGTGCTTCCTTGTACGCATTGACCTGTTGATAAACTATGATATATTATAATATTCAGAACACCATTCAGAGTAAACAGGAAGAAAATGCACATGTTTGAATCAGTCTACCCCAATAAAAAATTCAATTATGCGACCCAGACATTCTACAGAAATGTTAAAAGAAATTATATTAAGTAACAACATTAAGTTCTCTCTAAATCATTCTATAATTAAAGTACATTTTTCGAACAATTCATGTATTGATAATATCTTGAAAGTATGTCGTTTTCACAAAGGAATAACTATAAATCACAATTTAAATATTTAAACCTTGTAAGTTTTCATATATATAATATAACATCCTTGTGTAAAACTGAGAAGTGTACATACTTGATATTAAAGAAATTAATTCAGTGAAGAAAACAAATTAGACCGCAGTGCAAACTAACTTTCATATCTTAATTATTTAAAAAAGTTAGAATATGTAAAAAAATAAATCATGAAGGACATACAGTCCTTGAATGGTGTAAACTTCCCACTAACACCATACACCATTACACAATACACCATACACCACACCTTGTACCATTACACCATACACGTAACACCTTTGCACCATACACCTTACACATTACACCATACACCATTCCTAGTTCTATCTACACGATCCGAAATTACCCATAATGCAATTAAATTTCAAATATTAAGACTATTATTAACTTAAGATTCATGCTTGAATAAATACCAAAGAGATATAAATGAATTATTATTTTAATTGGCAAAATAAAGGCCACGGCTCACAAATTAATCAAACATTAATTTATCATCAATAAAGATGAAACATTAGCATGATCACAAATGATCAAAATTAACACATTAGCGTGGATCACTGTTGATCAGTTATAATATTAGAATGTGTCACGATTGATCAATTAAAACATTTAGCATGGATCACGATTGATCAATTATAACATTAGCATGGATCGAAATGACTTTAAAAATACCGGCCCTGGGAACAGAAGCCCAGGAACGGATATTAGAGTCCATTATGTGAACATGGTGAAAGATTGTTGGCGTTGTGTCGCTTTCCCGCCAAATGGTCACATGTTAAACATGCGACCACCGCCATGAAATAAAAGAAAACGACGCAACAAGCCGTGGCCTTATTGACTTGGTTGCTACATATTTATATTCATCCCTTCTATTGCAGGGCGAAGCCTTTAAATAAACGAACGTCATAGCACACTATTGCAAGTGCACGACTTACATTAACAAAACATTATTAGATAGTAACCACACAGTTTGTACACTAAATCATTATCTGTACATTTTCTTTCATTAGGAACGCTTACACAACTTCCTGGAGAAAACTTTGAATTCTATACAAAAATAGTTCATTTCCCATGTTTGAAAGATGAACACCGTCCATGTTGAAAAGTCCCATCTCATTCCATGTTAATTCAGGATATTTTATGTATCCTCCACCAGACTTAAGACATAATCAACCAGCAAAATTGTTTATTTTGGCCGCAGCTCGGTTCAGAGACTTAATGTTTTGGCCATTCCGCCAATCTAGCCTTGGTTGTATCTGGGACCAAATTAATTTAGCTTTAGGGAACAATTCTGAAACAAAGAGACGACTTAATTTGCCGTCTAAAATTATGTAACTTGCAGGAGCCTATGCTGTTGCCCCCACAATGTATAATTAAAAAATTTGGCTCCTGTTCAAATCTTAATAAATATTTTATCCTTGGTACTAATTCGTGCCAATTCATGCCCCCTTTACCTTGCCACCAAATGGTACATTTCCCCCGCTTCAAACCTAAATGGATGCCGTCATAAGTGGTGCGGGCATGGGTAAATGCATGTTTTACAATGGACGAGCCTATTATCCAAACAGACTTTTTCTCATATCTCTCAAGTATCCCTATTAAAACACAATTAAACGTTTAATAACATATATTTACCACCTATTCACAGCTATATATAAACAATAATTGTCTTTGATATATGACCACATCAAAATGATTTTTTTTACAATCTGATATATGACCTATATGCACCAGATTTCCATCGTCCTAGCTTCATAATTTCCTCATCAGAAATTCCTTTAGCAGAGGCTTCTGAAGCTGCCCCAATCCTGTATGAATGTGACTTGTAGCCACTTGAATCAATACCTATTACATTCAATGCTTTAGATAATATACCAGAGAACTGATAACGAGACATGTATTTTCCACCAAGGTGACAGAGTAAAGGACCATTTTTATTTGGTCTTACTCTTAGGTATCTTTTTAATAGCAGTATTGGATAAACTGTTGAATCCGTCTTCCTTATATCAATAGAAATACCATTACCAGTTTGATCCCCCTTAGAGTGCGTTAAGTGAGGCCTAATAAACTCCCCTTTTGCTCCCCATAAAATTTGTGTACCATGTATTGATATTATATTTTGCGCTACTTGGCCTAATTTTATGTAAACTAATTCTCCAACTCTAAGAAAGCCATGAAAGGCGACTAAAAAAGCTGCCGCAAAAAGCAAAGATTCGTATGCTGAATAACAAATCAATGGCAACTTTTCAATTATCCTAGCCAAAAGTTCCGATGTAATTGGAAGCCTCTTACCCTTCGAGGACTTACTGCGTTTCAAACCCTCTAACATTTTTCGTATAATAAAATTTTGTGAATAGTCCATAAACTGAGACTCTCCCTTTCAGTGATAAATATGCAATAAAAAGCACAATATGCGAGGGGGCGGCCACACGCACTCCACATTAAAGTCTTTCCGAAACATCTCGAAACTCCGCAATCCCGTTCTATATGTATCCTTCGTGTTCGAAGCTAGCGAGGCATCTACTAGACGATCAATTTCAGACCGGAAATCAGCTGCAGAAAAGTTTCTAGGATTGGTGTCGCCTCTGTCTCTGCTTGTGGTGCTACCATGCGGAATCTGTGCCATTATTTACGTGAAATAGCATCAGCGATGAAGTTCGAACGACCTTCAATATGTACTGCTTTAAATTGCATATTAAAAAGCATTGTGTGTAATACAAAAGGCCGAACCAACTCCATCACCCGTCTCGATTTTGAGGATTTCTTGTTCAAAATACTCACAACAACAAAATCGATAGCACAATAGGCACTAACTCCAAAAAGGTTATATCAGCCATAACATCAGTGTTTTCCCAACTATAAGGCCATTGAAAATAAGCCCATCGGCCTGAAAAGTAAACCCCACAACCTAAATATGGGTTACCAGCGCTATCTGTAAATAAATTAATTTTACTATTTGAAAGCCATTCGCTCTGACCAAAAGCCAAAGTACCATTGAAATTCTCGAGAAATGTAAGCCAAGTTTTTATGGTCTCCTTCATACCTAGTGTCACTCGGATAAAATGATTTGGTCTTTGTATACCGCACATAGCATCACAAAACCTCCTGTTAAAAGCTGACGGAATTGCTTTAGCAGAAAAAATTAGGGAGCCCACTAAAGATTGAAGATCCCTTACAGTGATTTTTCTTTTCTTTATAGTCAATTCCAGTTTTCCCTTAACCTCTGTTAGTTTGTCTTGTGGTATCCGAATAACCATCTCCAAAGTGTCTATTTCTAATCCCAGAAAAGTCATAATACACGAAGGACCTAAAGTTTTTTCCTCCGCTAGAGGAACTCCAATATCGCTGCAAATAGTCCTAAAATTGTTCATGAGATGTAAACATTCCCCCGACCGAGCTTCTCCGGCAAGCAGGAAATCTTCTAAATAATGCTCTATTGATAACTTGTGCGATTGAAAACGGACCAACCACTCTAAGAAACATGAAAACTTTTCGAACAGCGCGCACGCCGCCGAACATCCCATTGGGAGCGCTTTCTGGAAATAAAAGTTGTCTTGAAAGCGAAAACCAAATTAAACAAATTCATCAGGGTGCAATATTAATAATCTAAATGCCGAGACTATATCCATACGTGCCATTTCTGCCCCCTTTCCTAGTTTACTAATAGTGCCAAGAACTTTGTCAAAGGATGTGTATTGCACAGTTGGTAATTGGGGGTCAATAAAACTATTAATACTACTTCCCAGTGGATAACTCAAATGTTGTATCATACGCCATCCGTGAATTTTAGAGCCAGGAGGAGGCTTTTTAGCTACAAGCCCTATCGGTGATAAGCGGAGATTAGAAAAAGGTTTGTTTTTAAAGGGGACCGCTATTCGCCCTGCCTGAATCTCTTTTGTAATTTTTTCCTCTAATTCAGACTCATGCTGCTTTGCCGAAATCAAATTCGAACAATTTACAGCTTGACGCGGACCCATGTAATTTACTTTACATCCATTTGTAAATCCATCTAACAATATATGTGCATCAATTTTATTTGGATAACTGTTTAAAAAATGTCTTAATCTTTCCACTTTAATCGGTATCTTTCCCAATTCCGTTAGCCTATAATGGTTATATGCTTCCTGGGACTGACGATGCGGACTTAAATCTGAATCCATTGACATTTTTTTATAGCTCTTTTCTCTCCGAAAGTCACTCCGAAATGATTCATAAGACTTTCTTTTCTCATTCTGACTGTTTTGTGTAGTTTTTAAATTGCAAAACAAAGCTGCATGAGCACACCCGCATTTTAAGCACCTATGGAGATAACGACAAGCTGAACGGCCGCATCTACCTTTATTGTTGTACAAGAAACATTTACCTGCATTCATTTGAGATATTTGAGGTTCTTGTGTAGGAGTTACACCCTGGGAAATATACAGAAGCCATAACTCCATGTCTACACAACCCCAATTCATTGATGGGTTTCTGGCACGTTTTAGTCTAAATTGTTGATCATAGGTTAACCAACCCATATCAGCACATCTGCCTGCCCCCAATTTTACATTATAAATATACTTCAGTAAACCCGGGGTACTACTAGGATGTGCTGCTGTATAAATGCTAGTATAAATTAAGATAGCATCGAACCATGTATTAATGTTGGATATTTTCTTTCCGGATTTTAGCTCTAAATTAAGATTTCCATTATTATCCATAACTACTGCCCTTGATTGCTCGGAATGAAAAATAACCAATAAGTTTTCTAATTCTACATATTCCCCATTTATAATTTTGTCTCTCACTTGCTGTGAAATGTGCACCCCAAGGTCATCATTGAAACTTTTAACAGGGGCAATATTATCTTTATCATTTACAAGTATGCTGTTATTAGTGAGATTTATGCCTGACAAATCTGTATCTGGGGTTGAGCAGAGTGTGGGTGTCCTCTGGATAGACTCAATTGCTTAAGCTATTTGGTCCTTTAATTCTGGCACGATGCGTTGGGTGACAGTATCTTCCACCTGCTCCAACTCAGGACTTGCGCCGCATACGGGCTCCTAGTCTTTCGGGCCGTTCTTCCCATATTACTATCACACAATCTGAAAAACAAACCCAGAATTTACTCTGACGAAAAATGCTGCCTTTTCTTCTTATATCTCTGAACGCCAATGATTGTTTATGTTTACACTCCAAAAAATTAAAATAAAAAAACACTTCGTTTTCGACCAATGAAATGTCGTACACCGTTCATTCACACCATTCCCGACCGCACGTTACACAATCACACCATTCCTCATACACCATTACACCATTCCCCTTACACCATACACCATAGCACCATACACCTTACACCATTGCACCATATGCCATACACCATTACACCATACACGTTTTTTTTTGGAAGTTTACACCATCCAAGGGCTGTAACATCAAAACTGTCGCCTTAAATTAAGGTTATGTTAGAAAAGTACAATAAAATTTTAAGTGGTTAAAGGCGACTTACGCGGGAGAGACTAAACAAAGATGTTGCAGTGGAAACATATTTATCTCCCCAAATAATCTTTTGCTGAACTTTTTAAGAATAGACATGAGTTATGAACTAAATTTTCATTCGAAAATGAACTGTGAGACTGAACCGTCATAATGGGTCAACAGGAACACAATTAAACGACAAGAGATACACAAAAACAGTGCGCAAACATGACAAACCATATAATGGAAAGCCTAGAGTGAATCGACAAATATCATTTTTATAAAGATAATCCGTTCATCCTTCTCTAGTCAAATACATTGACATTATCTTATCGTCTAACACATAACACAGATTTAATGAATGAATAAAAGAATGTAAATACTCTAGCCCTTAAACACGACAAACTGTCAACTTAAGTAGCCAAGGCACTTGATCAATCTAAAGTTCAAGCAGTCCATTTTGATCCAGTTAGCGAACTTTGGAATTGAAAGAATAAATCTAACAGTTTTATCTCCTCATCCTATTACATTCCAATGGGCTAGGTTACAATT
This sequence comes from Mytilus galloprovincialis, assembly GCF_965363235.1. Taxonomy (NCBI): domain Eukaryota; kingdom Metazoa; phylum Mollusca; class Bivalvia; order Mytilida; family Mytilidae; genus Mytilus; species Mytilus galloprovincialis. Next base: position 889,284 of record NC_134846.1, on the reverse strand, counting down.
GGTATTTTTAATTATCTTTTAATGATGACATACATTTTCATTCTCCAAATAAATGTATACATATTATTTCAAGATTGATAAAAACGGAAGTCTGGATGGTTTATTCCAAATTGACTTGCAATTAAAGAGGGTCTATATAGGGGAGTCCCTCAATTCTGAACTTTATATTTTTTTTTACCATTTTCTCTTACTTGTTTTGCCCATTAATCTTAATTCAATATATTTCAACTTTGTACTTGTTTGGTTTTATAAATATTTTGATATGAACGTCACTGATGAATCCTGTGAAGATGAAACGCGCGTCTGGCGTACTAAATTATAATCCTGGTACTTTGATAACTATTTAAGCACCACTTTATTCTCTGTATTTTGTATTTAGCCTATTTTCTTTTATTGTCCCCCCTTTTTCTGCACTTTTTACTAATTTCGCTGTATTCTGTGAACCCCATACAGACCATCATTAAGGTACCAATTGAGATGCTGTAGTTGAAGGTGTACCGTGTTCTTTTGCTAAGTTTGCAATGCATCACCAAATTTGATTTATTTTGTTTTAGCTTTAAAAACTACATCATTGAGAAATTCATCTCATTCCATCTATATATTAGGCGCTATAAATATGGAAGCAGTAAGATTTGAATGTTTCTTTCGTAAAAACAATTGAAGCAATATTCAACCATTATTTCATATTTCGAGGTTATTAAACACATTCTATTTCAACACAAAAATGTGTATTCTATTAAATATAAGTATTCATTGTCCCAATTGAATAATGTATCTTTGTATAATTTATTATGTTGACAAAAGATTCTTTTATAATAATATGCTTATTATATAAATAAGAAGGAAGCAGGTAGGTAAACATATCATTTTTGGGACAAAAACAAGCATTATTTATTACATACCACCTTGACCAACTACTGTATGAAAATGTGAATAAAGGATTTCTAAAACAAGATATATTTTGAAGATGTCGATCACAATCTTTTGTCTGACTAAGATCTTTATATACATTTGCGACAATAGTATATTATCTTAATTATGAGGAAGTATGTCATATCTTGGGATGTCTGGGGCCTTTTCTTGTTCTTTCAATCTACACTATTCTAAATTATCATTGAACAAATTTGAACAAAATAATACTTCAAACTCTTCAAAAAATAAAATGATACAATGATGACAGATGTATAGGTCGTATAATATTAAATATGTATTACTGATGCATATTAACTGATATTTTTTATGAAAATTGTGCTTGGAATATAAAATTTGCAAAACTTTTTCATACTGGAATTTGATGCAACTGTCACACAGTGGGAGTTTTAGCTAGCCATAAAACCAGGTTCAATCCATCCTTTTCTACATGAGAAAATGCCTGTACCAAGTCAGTTGTTATCCATTCGGTTGATGTGTTTGAGTTTTTGGTTTTGCCATTTGATTAAGAACTATCCGTTTTGAATTTTCCTTGGAGTTGAGTATTTTTGTGATACTACAATTCATGAACTTTTAAGATAACGTGTTTAAATAATTCTCTATTACCATTGACAGTTATAGTTCTGAACAAATCAAATCAGGTCATATCATAGATAACAGTAAATAAATACATGTTTCCTTTGAAAATTCATAAAAAAAATATTCTACAAAAAAATTGCAATCAACTGGTTATTTAAACCGTCTGATGAAACATATGCACAGGAACCACAAGTACACACGAACACGAAAAAAGAACACTGATATGCACATGTCAAGTAACACGTACATAGTCATGACAATCATAATAGGTATCATTCATTCTTCAAACGCGGTTGATAGCGAATACTTAAAAATATTTGATTATATGTACAAGTGTGGACACAGATCAATGTGGGTAGTAATAGTTATATAATGTGTTAGTATATTCGCCAGTACCTCCACTGAGTCTATGATGATTGAGCCCGGATCAGATTTTTTAAGAGCCAATTCTATGTGTTTATGTTAAACTGTGATCTATATGACGGACATCTTGCATTTTCAGATAAGACCGAAAAGTTTAAAATTGAACTTGTCTGAAAGAGACAGACAACAACTAACCGAAAATGTACTTGTTTGTCAAATTTCTATACTGCCATTTCCAGGCATAAAATGATGTTTTTTCTAAATGTCTTATATTTTATAAAGCCTTTTAAGGATAATACTAAACCCTCCAAAAAATGCAAGTTTATCAATATTGTCAGAGATTATCAAAATAATGATTATTTGTCGAAAAAAGTATAAGTGATAAATATGTTTTGCATTTTTCAACATTAAATCTTTATTGAATGTGCCTTGCAACAATCACACATTGTCTATCATTAATCATTACTAAAGTTGGTATTATTGTACAAATGTTCCCTCCGAGATAGTTGTTCATAGTTATGTTCATCTAAAGCCTGACCGACTCCTTCATACGACGACGGATCCTGTTGATGTATCGTATTTACATAATCTACTGATCTGTCATTGCGGTTTCTCCTTAGAAGACATATAAACCTACTGAAAGAAAAATGTGAAGGTTAATGAAATACTATAGATTAATTCAATTGAAGTAGCTAATCTTTTCAGCAGCCTTTATAAAACGAATGGATAACAATGAACTATACTCTATCCAAAATATTTTTCCTTAAACCATTTTGAGGAAATCAAGTTCTACTTATAAATATGCATATTGTATTCAATATGATTTATAAAATTTATGCAATAGGTTTAAATAAATCATATGCTAAAAGGAAGATTAATGACAAGAGACATTATTTCGCGGCTAAATTTACAAAAAAGTAACATTATTCGAGCCTTTCATAACTTTATTTTATCGGTAAATGCATAGTTCTATACAGCATAGAGACGTTTGTGCATACATGTCACATGTGATGCCGCTTTGATGGCATAACCAAATCAAAATTAACTTATTTGAAAATAGTGGCCATTTAACATACCCTTGAAAAAAATATCTGTATAAGCCAACTTGGCCTTGCCCAAAGACATAGTTCCCACACATAAACATCATTGAAAATTACATTATGTATCAACATATCTTTTTAGCTTTATTTTCATTTTGTTTAAACCCAAGATTTTTTTAGTCAATACTTACTTGTACTTTTTATGTATAATTCCAAATGGTATCACACAAAGAACCAATATTATTAATCCACACAGTGTACCAACCACTATTGCAGCTTGAATACAAACAATATATAAACATAATCTTAGGTAAACTCACTGATGATAATAATCTATCTAATATTTCAATGTCAATGATGAATTTTGAAATTGAAATAAACACATTATATATTTATTGCGCACAAAACGCTTTTATTTGATTTTTTGCGACTGTCACAAGTGGTGAGAGGTTAAGTTATAAAACAATGTTAACCCACCATTTCCTACATACGGAAATGCCTGTATCAAGCCAGGGATATGGCAGTGTTTCCATTTTTGATTTTGCCATTTGATAAGGGACTTTCAGTTTTGAATATTCGTTCGGATTTTTTTTTTTTTTTTTGTATTTTATTTAATAAGTAACGCTCAAACCCAAACATAAAAAAGCCATGACTGCGTTTATACGATACAACGCTAGGAGCTTTGTGTATATATTCATATATTCAAAGTTTTATTGCCATATAAACTTTACAGTTTGTGACATATAACAACAACAAAAACAAACAAAGACAATAACTAAGTAACTCAATATATATATACAAATTCAGGTAAATATTAAATAGTCCCTTGTCCTCAGTTCCATTTATCCACTCTTTTATAAAGGATCCTAGTTTATTCACTTGTGTTGGTGTTGATGGGTTAAGTATATATATAACTTTGTCATTGTCAGTGAGATTAACATAGAATTTTTTTCTCTGTTAATGCAATTAAAATATATCAATCTAATATTTGAATTGTGAGAACAATTTATTAAGAAATGTTTCTCATCATCGAGTACTTTGCACTTTAAAATGTTTTATGACCAAATATGGAACTACACAAAATAATAAAAATCATCAAAGGCCAATTTTCCTAAGGGAGGTGGATCCATAGTTTCTTAATTAAGGAACAAGAATTTTAGATAAATGTATGCTATAAATCACGTCAGTCCACTAACAACCGTATCTTTCCCGTGCTAGAAATTTAAATGAACAATTTATAGATTTCGTGTGTTTTCTGAATTAAATTCATCAAATTCGCGTAAACCAAAAACTTCCTTATACCACATAATAAAAACGTATTAGATTGGCTGCAGAAACAAACTGAGGTCGACTAAAACATGTTTCAGCTTTTAACATAAGTCTATTTTTCTGAATATAGAGGATATGGGTAGTAAGCTGCACATTGCTAGTAACATGCAAATTTTGGTTCCATGGTCGATAATTTAAATACAAATAACAGGAAATACAAAAATAAATAAATAATTGAATTAGGTTTAAATGATTACGAAAAGGTTTCAATGATTATGCTGGATGTAAAGTTAGATCTTTGAAATTTCAAATGTTTGTTGGAGAATGAACACATTGAGACAAATTCACACACCAAAAAACCTTATGAATTAATCAGCGAAGCTATCGGACGAACCTTGCATATATTTCCTATGTTATTATGCGTACTTTTTTATATTTATTACTCGGAGTTGATCTTAAGAGTCCAAAACAAATATTGTCTTTCCTAATCCTTTTAAAGTTTTATCGATTTATAAAAAGTAAAATGAATCATTCGACTTGATTATTCATATTGTATTTTGCAGGTCAGCAGTAATAAAAGAAGGCTGCAAAATATGAGTACTAACGGGATATGCAAATGCACTTTCAGATTTTTCATATCCATGCAAGAATAATCACTTAAAGTAAGATCTGAAAATATAGTACCTACTCTCTTTAACAATGTCGCATTTACCTAGTTGTAAGAACTATTTGGCCATTAACAAAATATCAAAATATAAGTATATATTACGGATTACAAATGTGTCGAGGTTTGTGATTGGATAACAACACAGAGATGTCAGTGTATATTCAGGAAACTGCCGGGGTATATACGACGTTTTTATCCCCAAGTGGAACCTCAAAAACGTCATCATAACACCGGTTACTATGTGACGTAGTCAAAAGCTATCAGATTGTCAGAGGCTCACAGAGGGAAAATAATGACGTGCTTCAGTAAATAATACATTTTTGATACAAAAACACGCAAATTACACTTTTAATACTTAAATTTAATGTTAAAAGTGTTATTATAATATTACATACACCATAAAATTATGATCACATCAAATTAGATAATCCTTCACGTACGCTGAACATATTAGGGTTTTCAACTTATATGTGTTGTGAACCAAAACTTGCACTGGAAAATAACATTAAGTCAGGGGTAATCCGTAATATATGTGTAATTCAGGTCTCAGCCTTCGGCTCAGGGGATATAAACTCTAAGCCGGGAATGTCACAGTATATACCCTGTCTGAGACCTGAATAACATATAATGCACCGTGTCATAACACATGCATATATTGTCTGTTGTTCTTAAAATTAATACATATTTTTGTTACATACTTATGTGTTCGTTGCTTGACTGTTTTACAACCGAAGTTTTAATACTAACGCTTGTTTAAAGTTGTAGATGGAGCTTCGTTTACTGAAAAAAAAAATCATTTTCTTCCTAAACTCCTAAGAAGTAAGTACGAAGCTGTTATTATTTATATTAATTTACATTGCAAATGTTAATGTAAGACGATTTAAGTGTACTTAAAGGATGCATTTAAACAACCAAAAACAACCAACACAGGTAAAGGCAACTTTGTCTGTTGAGGTTAAGAATGTTGGTCATCTCTTTAATGTCAAATTTAATCTGAAAATAAATTAGTTTCTGATAAAGAAAAAGAAATGGACTATACCAAACGTAAAATTCAAATAAATAGTTTTACTTGATTACATGAGGGCGCAGAAGAAGAGGAAATGAACAAAACACCATGCAGACCAAACAAACAATCGCCACATTTACGAATAAGAAATGTAACTAATCAATTTGTATTAATATGTGGAGATACATACAATAATCTAATGTACAGGAAAGTGCGGAATACGCATGCTCTATTAGTGACACAAAAACGTTGTAACATACAAAACTTCCAAATTCTGGGTTTTAACAAAAAGGTGAAAGCAATGTTGCAGATTATGCAAAGCTCATTTTTCATCTATTCAAAGCATGCAGTTTTAATTCCTTAAATAAACATTGATAGTTGAAAGACAGACCTACAAGATGTGTTTTAGCAAAAGGGATATGGATCTGAAAAAATCAAGAAGAACCATATTTTCATACAGCAGACAACCGTTGTATATATCTCCCAATTGATACGATATTCCAGTTGCATTTCCTATCATAATTTTCTTGATAGAGGTTTGTTGCTCACAAGGAAGCTATTAAATCAAGAGTTCCAAATGGTGAATTTGAAATCATCACTTCGTAAATTTTACGGACGCCATCACGAGTTGGTTGACCGTTATAGAATAACCGTTTCACAAATGATATCGCCTATGTCAATCTTTAAAGACCAAAATGTTTCTAAACACTTATCCGACCTCCATGATAAATATGTTGTTGTCCCCGCAGTCAAAGCCCCAAATAACATCGTTTTTGTCTGTAAAAGTCACTACATTAATTGCTTGATAAACTAATTAGGTATAGACAATTCACTTGGAAACTCAACATATACCCTCACGACACTTACCAAAGAGGAAATCCTGGATAATCATAGGTCTGTTCAACCAAAGATGAAGAACTGGATCTTCCATCACTGTATTGGATACCTATACTACATAAGTGTCCTTACAAACAACGGTATATGCTGGGTCTTCCAAGTGCTCCACGAAACCTCTTTCTAAATTATTAACATCTCTTTTATCAGCAATCAAAAACGGGCTTCAAAGTTATTGTGAAACTGCCTATTCTAGAGGTGGCGTGAATCAGATGTGGATACTTAAAAATTCCAAAGATCTTCTAGAGTACATACAATCTAATTCTCTTTCATCTTGTAACAGTATTAAAACATTTGACTTTTCTAATCTTTACACAAGTATTCCACATTCCAAACTAAAAGACAAATTGAAAGAGTTGGTATTACTTTGCTTCATAAAAAAGAATGGCCAACGTAAATACAAGTATCTTGTCTTAGGGAGGGATAAATAATACTTTGTAAAGAATCACTCTGATTCAAACAAAAAATTCTCTGAAACCGATATTATCAAGATGCTTGAATTCTTGATTGACAACATATTTGTAACGTTCGGAGGACGTGTTTTTCAACAGACTGTCGGCATCCCAATGGGAACAAATTGTGCCCCTCTACTTGCCGACTTGTTTCTTTATTATTATGAGGCTGACTTTAAGAACTTCTTAGGAAGAAAGATCAGAAGTTAGCAATATCCTTTAACTCTACTTTCCGCTATATAGATGACGTTCTTTCACTAAACAATTCAAAATTTGGTGACTATGTGGAACGCATCTATCCCATCGAATTGGAGATAAAGGATACTACAGATACAGTTAAGTCGGCTTCATATCTTGACTTACATCTAGAAATTGACAATGAGGGTCGGTTGAAAACAAAACTTTACGACAAAAGAGATGATTTCAGCTTTCCAATTGTGAACTTTCCATTTCTAAGTAGCAACATTCCAGCAGCACCTGCATACGGGGTATATATCTCCCAATTGATACGATATTCCTGTGCTTGCATTTCCTATCATGATTTTCTTGATAGAGGGTTACTGCTCACAAGGAAGCTATTAAACCAAGAGTTCCAAATGGTGAAGTTGAAATCATCCCTTCGTAAATTTTACGGACGCCATCACGAGTTGGTTGACCGTTATGGAATAACCGTTTCACAAATGATATCGGATATGTTCCTTACGTCGTAACTACAATCCTCTTCCCTTTCATGAATATGACCTACCGAATTAGACTATTTACCGGATTTGTAATCACATAAGCAACACGACGGGTGCCACATGTGGAGCAGGATCTGCTTACCCTTCCGGAGCACCTGAGATCACCCCTAGTTTTTGGTGGGGTTCGTGTTGTTTATTCTATAGTTTTTCTATGTTGTGTCATGTGTACTATTGTTTTTCTGTTTGTCTTTTTCATTTTTAGCCATGGAGTTGTCAGTTTGTTTTAGATTTATGACTGTCCCTTTGGTATCTTTCGTCCCTCTTTCCTTACGTCGTAACTACAATCCCCTTCCCTTTCATGAATGTGACCTAACGAATTAAACTATTTACCGGGTTTAATATCTCATAAGCAACACGACGGGTGACACATGTGGAGCAGGATCTGCTTACCCTTCCGGAGCACCTGAGATCACCCCTAGTTTTTTGTGGGGTTCGTGTTGTTTATTCTTTAGTTTTTTATGTTTTGTCATGTGTACTATTGTGTGTCTGTGTGTCTGTTTCTCCTTCTCATTTTTAGCCATAGCGTTGTCAGCTTATTTTCGATTTAGGAGTTTGACTGTCCTTCTGGTATCTTTCGTCCCTCTTTTTTTACCTACAACAGACTCATCAGTGATGTTCGGATAAAAAAATGTCAAAAGCCAAATAAAGTACGAAGTTGTAGAACATTGAAGACCCAAATGCTTTAAAATTTTGCAAAAAGTTTTATATTCCTGGGGTAGTAAATCCTTAGCATTTCGAAATATAGAAAGATTAGCAAACAGTTAATTTATCATTATTGCCATATCAATGTTAATTCATGTCAACACAGATGTGCTGACTAATGGATTGATAAATGCGTCCCTCTAGAAATTGACAAATTCTGTTTATAATAAAGTGCATTTATGAGTTAAGACAATTCAGGAAAACAACTATTAATTTGGCGACAAAACACCTTGTATTACCGATAACTTCATGCTACATGAACCAACTATTCTATATAAGTTTAAGTGTATACAAAATATGTTTTAAAACTTCACATTTTGTAAATGTTTATCACTCCCTTTTATCTACATGACTTCCTGATAAAAAAAGTATATTATATCTATAAGGAGGAAAAACATATGTCCAATGTTGAGATGTTATCCACTGTAAAGAATATCTTGTTCATTCAAGCAAAACTATAGTTTCAAGTTTTTTTTTATTAAAATTTAACAAAATAATAATTCTAATTTTGTATAAAATGAAATTATACAATGATGATATGTACAGAAAAATAGATAGCATAATTATAATTTCAGTTTCATTATATATAAATATACTAACAGTTAATCGATATGGATGTTTTTGTTGCAATTGTATGATAATAATTTATACACGTAAACTTCAGCCAGTTATTTATAAAGAATCAAGAACAACTTGGAATACACACATGCATGCAAGAGCCCAAGGGACATGTTCACGCGAACATACGATAAACATGCACTTATAGTAATTTCAGAACGAGTCATGCCCCGGATGAGAAGTGTCGTGTCCTAAACATTACCAAATAACGAGTATTTGCTATTTGCTATAACAAACGACATAGTATCTTGTGTTTAATCATTGGTTAAGTTAGCATTATCATTCAAATGGTCCCTCCTAGCGAGTTGCTCATAGTTGTGTACATCTAAACCATGGTCGACTCCTTCATACAATGACGGATCTTGCTGTTGTGTCGTATTAACATAATCTAATGAACTGTCATTGTGGTTTCTTGTTAAAAGACAACTAAGCGTTCTAAAACAAAAATGTGCAGGTTAATAAGATGTTATCAAGTGGTACTAGTAACTAAATTGAAGAAGTTAATCTATGAAATATTCGAAACAGTATAGAAAACAGGCATTTTGAGGAAATCAAGTTTAACTTATAAACAATTAATTATTTTGTTTTTAATGTGATTTATAGAAATACAGGCTGTCATATAAATACCATATACTGAATAAACTCATCATAGATACCAGGATTGAAATTATATTTGCGCCAGACGCGCGTTTCGTCTACAAAAGACTCATCAGTGACGCTCGAATAAAAAATGTCAAAAGACCAAATAAAGTACGAAGTTGTTTTGCCAAACACAGCTTAATTTTGTTAACAGTTAATTTATAATTATTAACAAGAGAGGAGGCATGCTAAGCCATCCACCCTTTTCATATATTTGAAACAAAAAACATACATACCCTCTCATATAGGTATAATATTTACGGTATTCATGGAATGATAGAAGTGTTTGAAAAATTATCTGATTTATTAACGACTGTTGTTTTATTTTATATTTCATATACTGAGTGTTTATAGTATCATGAAGACATTGATTAGCGACTGTATCAGTAATTCTGGAGACGTTTGTGTGCATACATGTAACCTGTGATGTCACTATGTTGTTATAAATATGTCGAAATTGACATATTTGAAAAATGGCAACTTTACATACACAACTATTTAGCTCTAAAAATATATAACACAAATCAACATCATGTAGAAAATAATTTTCTTTAGGTAAAGCCTTTGCTCATACATGTATTATCAATTAAAGTTCACAAAATGAGGTATGTTGGCACTCCTTTTCATTTCAATCTCTATATTCAAGAAGTTTGTAGCACTAATATAAAATATGCAAGACAAAACAATAGAATATTAATGTTAAACAGACAGAAAAAGTGTAATGAACACTGGAAATATGTTATTTGGTAGATTTATATCATTATATGATAATTGCATGCAAGTGGCTACATCACATTTTCGTATTGATGATTAGAAATCGGCACTCTCATAATACATCACATTGAGTTAAAGTTAAATCACAAAAATACTGAACTCCGAGGAAAATTAAAAACGGAAAGTCCCTCATCAAATGGCAAAATCAAAAGCTCAAACACATCAAACGAATGGATAACAACTGTCATATTCCTGACTTGGTACAGGCATTTTCTTTTGTAGAAAATGGTGGATTAAACCTGGTGTTATAGCTAGTTAACCTCTCACTTGTATGACAGTCGCATACAATTCCATTATATTGACAACACTGCGTGAACAAAACAAAAAGACATAATACGTAAACCTGTCAAATATAAAGCAGTCAACATTGAGTTACAATCGTAATCACTGATAAAACCCAAACAAATATGTAACAAAGAAGCACAAAACTGCATATAGACCACGCATATGAGAATGATAAATTCATACCTTGCAACTGTTGATTCGAGCTCTATGTACTGAAGTGTCTAACGTGCGTCTTGCGTAACAACTTGATAAGCCTGATTTTTTTATCCGTAATTTATCCTTATCTGTTTTAAAGAGCTCAATTTGATGTTCAAAACAATGTATAACCAAAAGAATAACTGCAAAACTAGTAACATGCATAGTCTTCGCTTTATAGCAAGTAATTAGAACCCATTTATATTGCTCTTTATTTAATATTGAGTTCAACAAATCTTAGTAAATACTTACTTGCTCTTGTTCTGTAAAACTCCAAGTAATATAAAACAAAGAACCAATATTATTGATCCACATACTGTACCAACCACAACGACAGCTTAAATACAAACAATATAAAATACCATTAAAGGAAAACCTACTTTCCTGTTAACAATACTTTGAATTTTGCGAAAAACTAAGGAGTTTCTTATCCCAGGCATAGATTACGTTTGCCGTATTTGGCACAACTTTTTGGAATTTTTTATCCTCAATGCTTTTCAACTTTGTACTTGTTCAGCGTCACTGATGAGTCTTATGTAAACGAAACGCGCGTCTGGCGTACTAAATTATAATCCTGGTACCTTTGATAACTATTTACACCACTGGGTCGATGCCACTGCTGGTGGACGTTTCGTCCCCGAGGGTATCACCAGCACAGTAGTCAACACTTCGATGTTGACATGAGTATCAATAATGTGGTCATTTTTGGAAATTTCCTGTCTACAAAACTTTGAATTTTTCGAAAAACTAAGGATTTTCTTATCCCAGGCATAGATTACCTTAGCCGTATTTGGCACAACATTTTGGAATTTTAGACCCTCAATGCTCTTCAACTTTGTACTTGTTTGGCTTTATAAATATTTTGATATGAGCGTCACTGATGAGTCTTATGTAGACGAAACGCGCGTCTGGCGTACTAAATTATAATACTGGTACCTTTGGTAAATATTTACACCACTGCTGGTGGACGTTTCGTCCCCAAGGGTATCACCAGCCCAGTAGTCAACACTTCGGTGTTGACATGAGTATCAATAATGTGGTCATTTTTAGAAATTTCCTGTTTACAAAACTTTGAATTTTTCGAAAAACTAAGGATTTTCTTATCCCAGGCATAGATTACCTTAGCCGTATGTGGCACAACTTTTTGGAATTTTGGATCTCCAATGCTTTTCAACTTTGTACTTGTTTAGCCTTATAAATATTTTGATATACGCGTCACTGATGAGTCTTATGTAGACGAAACGCGCGTCTGGCGTACTAAATTATAATCCTGGTACCTTTAATAACTATTTACACCACTGGTTCGATGCCACTGCCACTAGCTAAGATGAGTTTCTTAATACTATCTAAATAAACTCATCATAGATACCAGTACTAAATTTAGTATATACACCAGACGCGCGTTTCATCTACAAAAGACTCATCAGTGACGCTCGAATCCCAAAAAGTTAAAAATGCCAAATAAAGTAAATTGATACACACGGAATTGAAGATTAGTTTATAATATAAATTATGTCAGTATCAAGGCGTTTACTACTGATCAGATGATAAAACAGTTCACTAACAGCCGTATTGATCCAGTGCAAGGACATTAACAAAAAACGTTTCATAAATTCAGTAAGTTCGAAGCACTTTTCTTGATCTAGTTAAATGCAGGAACGCTTTTATCCAAACATTGGAAGCAAAGGATGCGTAAATACGTGTAACATTTTGAGCCTTTTGACAAAAAAGGACCTGGGCAGATTATTTAAATTTACCGAAAGTAAACTTTGCTTTAAGGAGTTAGAAACAGTGCCATAATAATATCTATCAAATAACGAAGAAGATCCATACATGCGTTACTTATGTACACAATAAAACGTATAAACTGAATTACTAGATAGGGCTGCAGAAACAAAATAAGGTTGGTTTAAACCTGTTTGCGCTTTCAATATAGTTTTTTTTTAAAGTATAAATACATGACTATAGTAAACAGCACAGTGTTAGTAAATATTCAAACCTTTTTGCCAATTTTTTGATAATTTGATACAGATAGACAGGAAATACAAACAAACAAAATACAATTATACTGAATTCGAATATATATATATAATTCGCTAACCGAGAATATTGTGCTTTTATTGTAAGGGATATACATTTTTGTATTTTCCTTGTTTGTATTTTCTGTCTATTTGTATCAAATTATCAACAGTTAAACCAAGATTATAATGGCTACATGCAATGTGCTATTTATTACATTTATTCAATTCATAAATAATGGATACAAAATTGCCTCTTTTAAATTCCAATCGTTTCTTGGTAAATGAATATATTGAGACAAATAAACACATCAAATACCTATTAAATTAATCGGTTAAACAACTGGACTACAATAGTATTCGTACTTTGTGTTGTTATTACTTTTAAAATGATACAAAGAGTTGAAATCTTAATCCTTTCAAAATCATATTTTATAATGTGAAATAAATCAATCGACTTGATTATTATTTTTTATTTTGCAGTAACCAAAGAAGGCAGAATCAAATTAGTATAAAAGAATTACGCAATAATCATAATATTTTTATAACCATAGTAACACTTAATGCAGGAATAAGTATTTTCAAAACTGAACCATAGAGAGGATGTTGACTCTGATTTAACTATCTCACATTTACCAAATGAAGAAAAAGTTTATAATAAATCTGATAATATAGTCGTTGTTAAGATTACATGTATGCCCCATCACATGCAACACAAAATTGTCAGTGGTACTTACTATCTATACATTTGTTTGTTATTTACCTGTGTTTTCACAGTTTGGCTGTTTCATAACTGGAGTTATATTACCTTCCTCTGTTATACTGACATACAGCTGAACACGTTTTGTGTGAATAACATCGTTCAAAGTATTGCTAACTATACAGATATATATACCGCTATTTGTTGTAGTGACATTCGTGATAGTTAAAGTTTTGCTGGTGCTTATTGCCTCAATTTGGTTGTCTTTATACCAGAGATAACTTGGTTCAGGATTACCATCGGTTTTACAATTCAAGCTGATACTGGTATCGAAACCAACTAAACAGTCTGTTTTATTTGGATGTGTTATAATAGTTGGCATTTTCACAGCATCTGTATGGTGGAGAAAAATAGGAGAAATGCATCATTTTATTTGTTAAAAGTGTTCAGCATCTAAAATCGTCCATGTCTCGTTTCCATTCTCAATTTTATCAATCTAACAGGAATTAGAACAAAAATAGGATCTGATGATATTTAGAGCTTGTCGTTTGTTGATGTGGTTCATTATAGTTACTCGTTACTAGTTTATTGTATAGATTATTCTGTTGTTTTCCCATTTGAATGGTTTTAAACTTGTCATTTTTGGGACACTTTATTATAGCTTGCTTATACCTGTAATGGTTTACTTTTTCAAAATGTTATATGCACGGAGAGTTGTCTCATTGGCACTCATACCACATCTTCTTATATCTTAAAATATTACTAAATCTATATAGTTTTTCAGTCGTGTATAACCTTTACTGATCTTCACTGTTGATCCAATGGATGAATCTGTCGTAATCTAATCTGCAATCAATTCCATCTATGGTGACCTTTATTTGTTAGTTTCTTTGTCATTTAGTCTCTAGTATAGAAATGTCTCATCAACCACATCTTCTAATTTCATATGAATGATTTAAATTGAATAATTTAACAAAGGGACCAAACATAAGTGTTGTGCCTCAAAATATCATATGGGTTGGGATTTTGATTGCAAAATTACAAGAGTATTATTATAATAACTCATTCATTTTGTATGAGGGAAAAGAGTGGGGGCGGGCGTACAGGGAATAAAAAAAATATGATTTATTGAAAAACAGATTACTGACTTATTTCATCTCTAAATAAATACTCTATACACAACCTTAATTCTTATTAGAAATTGCATTTCAATGAACGAGGCAATGAAAAAAACCACAAAAAAAAACCCACCACTGTTTTAAGTATACAATTATGAGTTTGAGATGAGGGGTGTACTTTCTTTATGTAGAGTCCCCTGCCCGTAATTAATACGGTCTTTGGATGGTTGAATCTTTTTTTCTGTATAGTTTCGTGTATGCTGTTGTTTGCTTGTTAATTTTTTTCTTTTTGGTATTGTTGTTTACAATTTTTCTTCCTATTACTAATATAACTTTATATAGATTTTTTTATCGTTCGCATTCTTTGAATATTCACAAAATAAGATGTTGTCTTTGCGGCAAAGACACGAAAACCAACTGTTAAACGTTCTTAATATATATATAGAGGGCAACATAAAATTAACAATAGACAAGAATTTTTTCAAAATATGTCACAGTCTAAATCGTTATGAATCTATACAAGTATAAATATATTAAACATTTTACAGTCAAAGCGTATCAGAAACAACCAATTCTAAAAAAAAAAAAAAGACCAGGTGTTAACATCTAGATGTCTTTTTATGAGTTGTATTGTTGGATTGATCATTTATTGACGTTTACTATGGTGGCCGTATTGACGTTTACTATGGTGGCCGGTTAAGGGCATTTTAGTTTACCTTACTTTGTTCATGAACATCTTTATTCGAAGCAAAATTTGTTATGCATTAAACATGAATAACAAACAGTTTACTTACAGTTCACATCTAAAGGCACAGACTCTACATACATGTTTCCTTCTGTTAAAGTTGACACAACAACACATCGTATCACTGCATTGTTGTCATCAGCAGTGACATGTAATGTGATGTTACTTGTACGATAGTAGGAACAATTATCAGAAATCTCCTGTATTGATGTTTCTGTGGCTGCATAGTTCAACGATACAATATGATCACGTTGATATTTTTGGAAAATAAATATCCCTGGTGGACTTCCTACATTCCCAGAGCAAGCAACTGTTTGATTATCACCATCAGTTATACTAGGTGTTGGATTCAATAAGACAATATTATCCGGTTTGGAAGGTGACACTGTACAAATAGAAAAAAATACTCTATTATTCTTTTTGGTCATATTTTGACTCCTGATAGTTTCATTGTTAACATCGATGGCTTCTAACGCAAGCACCGAATATATAAAATTGACCTTTTGAATCTGTTGCCAGTTTTGACTCTTTACACTACATTTCCACAAAATATTTTAATTTAATTAAATGGTTGTTTAGTTAATCTGAATGCAAATAAATGTGGTGCAACTCATTCAAAGCCTTTTTCTCTAATGAGAAAGGTATATATGATAGATATACTTACTGGAGGTGTAATAAGATGATTGAATATGTTAATTTTCTCCCCGATAATATTTATGTAAGTTTCGGCAACAATGTTTATCGACATGTTATAAGTATTTCTATGGGCACTTATTGCACCCCCTTTAATAGCAGGCTTACTTTTGTACTGTTATGAATCACAGTTTTAAGACCCCTCTATACTGCATTTTATTGATAAATTCAACAACACCTACCGTTATCTTGATAAATTTTTTTCGTTAAATAATTTAACATTTTCTAAATAAACTATCCAAATTTAATCAATAGAATTTACTTTAAATACATCAAATGTAAACTGAATTAACTGTCCTTTCTTGGATTTAGATATATCAGTTTTAAACGGAAAAATACACACTAATGTAACGACAAAAGGGACGAATATTTTGTTCTCGATTATTATTTTTCCTGCATGGTTTGGATGGTGGTGAACATGTGGCACGATCTTACGTTTTTGTTTATACATTTGTATATCTCAACTCGTTCGCTATGCCCGTGTATGGTGTGAAATTTTGGATTTCAATGAACGTTATCTATGTAAACCGGAAAATTGTTAAGTCAGAACCTTTACCAAACTCTTCAATAGATAAAACAAATTCTGTTTTGAATATAAGAAAGAAGATGTGTTATGATTGCCAATGAGACAGCTGCCCACAAGAGACCAAATGACACATACATTAACAACTATAGGTCACCGTACGGCCTTCAACTATGAACAAAGCCCTTACCGCATAGTCCGCTATAAAAGGCCCCCAGATGACAATGTTAAACAATTAAAACGAGAAAACTAACGGCTTAATATGTGAACAACAAATTAACGAAAAACAAATATGTAACACATAAACAAACGACAACCATTGAATTACAGGCTCCTGACTTGGGACAGGCACATACATACACAATGGCGGTGTTAAACATATCAAATATAAATACAGCTAAGCTAATTTATCCCTGAGGTAAAAAAGCCTAAGTATTTAAAAAGTCCTAGTTTTGTTAACTAATTCATAATAATGAACATATTAAAACACGGCACGTCTTCGTAAACACTACTAAGAACTCCTGATATTGTCATAGCTACATGAAATATTCAAGTCTCAAATAACCAACACTGAAATTTGTTTTAACAGGTTTTTAATCCTCTAAAATTTGCCATACCAGAACATACATCATGTTGATTGTGGACTATCTTTGGAAGATAGCCTCTGACGATAACCTCACAAGGGACAGGTACATGCCAATGCAGCATTTTGTCAGATTGTGTTCATTTCCTTTTTAAAATCGATCATCACAAGAAAAGGGAAAAAGGAACACAACAGATAAAAAAACCAAAACAAAACAAAACAAACAAACAAACAAACAAAAACAAACAAACAAACAAAAAACAAACACCAGTGCAATCAATAACCCACTGCACTATTGAAAAAAGTCAAAGCTACCTTTAACATGTTTAAAGAATAAACAATGTATAAATCTGATTATCTATACGGAAGCCCAAGTCTTTGTGGAGTTTAGTAGTAAAATTGAGAAAGGAAATGGGGAGTGTGTCAAAGCGACAACAAGTAGTTTATGTAGGAGATGACTGTGGCCCATTTTGACTCCTAAAAATATAATTTGAGTTCAGATTTGTTTTTTTTATCACTGATTGAAATCGTTATCATGAATTGTATGGTTTGCTTTTGTGAATTAAATTGATATCGTAATTACAGTTTACTTTAGTTCGTGATGAAGAAATATCTTTTTATTATGCATTTAAACAAAATCCTAATAATGGATTAAAATCATTATCACGAACGGAACAATTTTGTTATCACGGTTTAATTTGGGATAAAGACGAATATGTTGGATGAGTTACCACTGTTTGTTTTGTAATTTGGGATCATGGATTTAATTTAAAGAAATCTTCCAGACTTCTGAAATACTACAAACATGATGCATCAATTGATGTACACGAAATATTGGTTGAAAATTGCGCTTTCACATTCTCTCATTGATAAAAGTATCAATGAACGTGCGACTAAACCCTAGGCGTTAGTCTTATTTCGTACTCGCTGCTGCTAGAAAGAAAAAGTCTGATTCAAATTATCTTTGTTACATTTGTTTTTGGTTTCGTAAGCAATAAATACATTTGAAATAGTAAACTCATTTTCGGATTAATGAAGAGGGCTGGATAACAACAATATCTTTTTAAAATCATTTACCTTGAACAAATATGTCAATAGGCTCTGAATAAATTGGTGCCTCGCTGTATATGTTTAAACTGCACTGATAGCTTCTCTCGTGCTTACATTTCAGGTCATTGAATGAGAGTACAACTTCTGATAATACTGTGGTAATGTTAACACTTCCAAATAGATACTCTCCATAAGGTAAAAGTTTAAGTTTATTGTTAAGTAGAACTACTTGTACTACATCTACAAATGTGTCTGATGATTGATTTTTAGCACTAAAGCCTACACCTACCACCAGGTCACCAGGATCTGTAGTGTAGAAACATCTCAAATCGATTACATCAGTACCGAGTAATTCAGAAACATTTCTCATATGAATCTCTCTTGAGTTTGTAACTGTAAAAATGAGAAAAGTTGCTGAGCAAAATTATATATTTCTTTTTAACTCGGAGAAACAAAACATTATGAAAAGTTTACAGCCGTCGATTGCTTCGTAAAATCGTTACAGAGGCGGATTAAGAGGTGTGGTGAGGTGGGTTGGGGTGGGGTCAGTCCCTGGGTCCCCGTTTTCAATCTATATACATGGTTGAAACATGTTCCACTCTCAACATTGCCTTGTTTTGAGACCCGGTCCCCTTTTTAAACATCCTTATCTGGATAGTCATAGCTGATTTCAGGTCAGGATAGGGCAATTGAAGCACTATCGCTTTAACATGTAGAAACCTCTTTGCTTTCTTTTTTCTATTTTTTTTTAAAGGAAACATAAACATTAACTTCTAAAACATTTAAATCAGATATCTGCAGCAAATGTAAAAAAAAATCCTTGAGGATCTGTATTCACTTTAAAGGTGGCCATTCTATCACACTTTTAGTAAAATGAAAATATGATATGATTTTTGATTTTACAAGGATGAAACGGTCAGCCGAAGTTTGAACGTGCCTTTAAGAACTTATCATTCGTCGATTTAGACACTAACGCAAATATATCGCTCCTAATCATAAAGATGATGAACTTTCAATGCTTTGCCTCGACAAAAAAAATCCCTTTTTGCAACATGTAGCTGTATATAGGGGCCCCATAATAAAAGAACTTAATCAAAACGGTTCTGAACAGTCTCTCTCCAAATTTTCAATCTTTTCAACGCATTAAACATTTATAAGTTCATCAGACTTACCACATAAGTGTACTATCAGTATGAATGGTGACAAAATTTGAACAGCTGTACGATAATACATTTTTGAAAGGACAAGGAAGTTATTACATTTATTACACATTTTTATCAACGTTTGAAATGTTTTGACTTATCCGGTTTTCAACAACAAAGTTTTGTTATTTACAAACTGTAATGAGTGAAGGAGATGACCGCTTGGGTGAGTAACTTATATTCTAGTTTTTAATTTTAATTATGAATAAAGTTTGAAGTTTTTACAAGTTCTAATCATTTACTGATCATAGAATAGCTTTCAACAAATATCTACTATGAAACTAATATACTACACAATTAACACTGCAGCACGCAATATCAATTTTGTATCACGCATTTTTATAGATTATAAATCAATTATACTATGATTTATCTGATTTGAATGCACCAACAATTAAACAACTACATGTAGCAACCAGCGTTCATTTCAATATTTTTAATAACATAAGCAATCACATAAAAAAGTAATGCTACAGGTTTGTCCCCATATGTATATATTTCATATATCGTCTTAGAATTGAGATGATTATATAAAAAAATATTTATATTTATATATTTTTATCTACAATATTGTGTCAATAATCCTTATAAATTTTAATAACTGTAACAAATACTATTTTGCTCTTCATGGGCTCTTTAATTTGAATAACACTATCTTATCTTATATTATCTATTCATTGAGGAGATGTGGTATGACTGCCAATGATACAACTAGCGTTCAAATGTTGTGGGTATAAGCTATTATAGCTAGTTCTTTGCACGTATTTTATCGTATATATACATAGTCAGTCATTTAAAAGCTTTTGTGATGTAAAGTCTATATTAATTTTTGTCATCCTTTTTTATAAAGATACCGGTTATCTAGGGTCTCGTTTGTCGAAACAGCTGAACTAAATGAATGTTCGACAGGTTTTATTATGTTGAGATAAAGATAAAACTTAACCATTTAACATCACACGACCTTGCAAAGGTAAAACTAGAATGAATTATATCATGTATATTGTATACAGATAGAGTGTGTATCAGTTTATATGCGTAGTAATTTACAAAACCACACTTTAAACTTTCATTTATAGTTTCCGATAAGTAAATGTGAAACTAACATATATATATTTATTTAGAAATGAAGAAAGAAGGAAGTTAAAAGATTTATTTATGACCTGAAATTATGCGCTGATATATCTTTATTCTTACTCATCTCCCGAACCAGAGTACCAGCTGAATATGACTGAACTGATTTATAAGGTTTTGATACTACTGACACTGTTAACTTCTGGTAAGTACCGTTTTTAATTTCTTATCAAAATAATATTTTTAAATCTGCGCTATCTAAAATACACTCATAAAATGAACAATTGTCAAAGGTTTTATTATCATTTGTTGACAAGGCATGTGTATAGTACATATAGATGCACGAATATTGATTGAGGCCGGGCTCAATATGTACACCTTGAGAAGCGAAATATGACTATAGAATTGAGGCCGCAAAAGAAATTAGAAAACAAAAAGAAAAAGAAACAAACAGTAACCTGTTTGACATAATAATTTCACCTTTATAATTGCATAGCTTTAAAGCTTATTTATACTAGTAAATATTATCGATAACAGCTATTTTTCAAGGGACACTAGCTACGAGATATAGAAACAAAATCTAAAATACGATTTTTTTTTATCTTCAATCATTAACGAAAGTGAAATAGTGAAATAATCATCGCTTTTAGCAGCCAGTATGGTTTAATTTTTCAAAATAAGATAAGAAACATTGATGATTAATTTTTCACTTGCAAGTGAACAATTCGACCTCATTGAATCCGTATTCATGTGAACTTTAATTTAACCCCTTAGCTAAAGATAAATAGCGCATGCACTGTCCGTGTTTTTTGTTATCTAAATGAATAGAATGTCAACATTGAAAGTGAAACAAAGGTAAATCATTTATTTGATTAAGGTGGTACCTAACACTACAGGGAGATAACTCTGTAAAATTAGCTAAACGTTTTAATTATATTGTATTTCTAAGGAAATTTTAAGCTTCCCAATGATCAAAATAAGTGTTTGTCAAACTGCTATAAAACCAGTGCAATTTTTCTGATAAAATGGTTGGTTCAAATTTTTGGAAATTTCTGTAGTTTTGTCAAAGGGTCAAAGTAAATCATTTGTCAAAATTTTATGAAAATTAAACGAGCCAAATAAATTTTAGTAAAGTGTTGGGTACCACCTTAACTGGTTTGATCCACAAAAAAATCATTCTTATATAGGTAAAAACGATTATTAAATATATTTTTAATCTATAGTATGAAATTAAACAGACCTCGGCTAGAATATTCGTTGATAGGACAGGGTACAATATAAACTGATCTGATGAATATATGATCATTTAACGGTATTTTTTGACCTCATTTATGTAAAGAAAAAACTCGGATACTGTTTTGATTTTCATAACATAACAGAGAATATATCATCATGCTGGTCTTCTTGTAGACTGTTACCGTGTAGACTAGCACGGTAAAAAATCCGGCTAAGCGGTGTCGGTCTCGTACAAAGAAGGTAAATAGTTTTATTCCATTAACATCCGAAATAATCATAGTATTTGCCACTGGACGTTAAACAGCCATCCATCATCATTATCAATTAAAAAATCCCAACAAAAAACAAATATGTTGCCAGTCTTTCGGAGCTCAACTTCACATTGAAGTGGCGATCTTTTAGATTAGCTGTTTGTTTCAAATACTTTGACCATACACATATTGATGAACTTTTTTTTCTGGCAAATACCCCTTTGCAAAAGACAAATTTTATATCATTTTCACAACTTAAGTCAGCTTTATCGCCGACATTAATTATTGAGCACGGAATACCTATATTTGTGCTCAATAATGCTCAATATTATTAAAACTATATGGGCATGTAGTACAAAAGCAGGAAAAACAAACTGTTCAAAAACCAAAAGTTTTGCCTTCAACACTTAAACGACCAATAATTACAAAAAAATACAATGAGCTTTATTCTTTTTTATTCATTCATTGCTTATAAATTACTATTGGACTAATTAAGTTGGACAATGGAATTTTGTACATTAATCTCAACATTTGACGTTGATAAAGCATGGTATTACACGTAGCTTTTGTTCTAGAACGGGAACCTGTCGTGAAATTGTAAGTGACGTAACAGGCGTACAAACGTCACACGCTGCAAATTGAAATAAAACTGGAATAAAATCAAAATAAATATTGTTGTCACCACAACTAATTTGGGTATATTTAATACAACACATACGATGAATCTGTACTTCAAAGTTATTATGAGGTTTTATTACAAAATATTGACCCCGTGGCATTTTTGAGAGTTGATATGCCATTTGACTTTGGCTCAAAACAGTTGCTTCTACTGTGACAATGTCAAGTACGAGGTGACATTCTCCGCTATTGCTTGCAATGTCAATTCTTGTTATACTTCTACCCAGAATTGTCAAGGTTATTCCCTGGAGTTAAATGGACAAATGGCAATGAATAGTTACTATAATGATGACCACTAATTGTAGTTGTGCAGGACGTCTTTGAAAATTTGTTCAAGACTGCAGTCACCATACAATGAAAACAGCAAAAATATGGCTTTATTTTATGACCCAACTGGATAATACTTAATTGGAATGTTGACTAGTATACCTAGATGTGTTGACCATATTCAGAAATTCCAAAAATGGCCACCACTATCATGAAAACTGAGAAAAAGTTAACCAGTAAACCTCATGGGAAATTTTTAAAGTAACATTTACTCACTTATAGTTGGTACGTTGAGTTCTGTGATTCTGTCATAGTATGTTCCTTGTCATATCCCAATGTGGAAAATGTCTTTGAAATTTTGGAATTGGTCACTGTTACCATGGAATTAGCACAAATACAAAAAAAAACCACCAAAAAACAACCCCAAATGCTCAAGTTTTATTGAAACTTATTATTAATGTTATCTGACAAATGTAGATGAAACTTTTTACTTTGGAATTTCCCAAATGGCCACCGTTGCCACGGAAACAGCAAAAATATGTAAAATTTCAAATAGCTCACAGTGTTCTAAAACTTTACAGAAAATGGTATAGCTATGCATATATGTGCATTCGACTTTATTATTTTTTTCTAAATGGCTGCCGCTTAGTGGCCATTTGTGAAGGGTGACATCCACTATCGCTTGCAGTGGCAAATCTAGATATAGGAAGATGTGGTGTGAGTGCCAATGAGACAACTCTCCATCCAAATAATAATTTATTTATAAAGTAAACCATTATAGGTCAATGTACGGCCTTAAACACGAAGCCTTGGCTCACACAGAAGAAAAAGCTATAAAGGGCCCCAAAATTATATAAGTGTAAAACCATTCAAACGGGAAAACCAACGGTCTAATCTATATAAAAAACGAGAAAGTCAAACGAGTAACACGTATAAATTGCATAAACAAACGACAACTACTGTACATCAGATTCCTGACTTAGGACAGGTGCAAACATTTGCAGCGGGATTAAACGTTTTAATGGTACCAAACCTTCTCCCTTTTTCTGAAACAATAGCATAACATCACAACATAGAAAACCAGACGATAAAATATCAATTGGAAGGCTTAACTCAATCAAAAAACGTAAACTCACACACTATGAACGAATAAATTTGATCTGCGATACCTGAATGCAAATGCACAGTTAATAAAATTTTAGGGACACACATTTAAGGCCAAAAAGCCAACAAAAAAGTCCAAACAAAGCCACGGCAAGACACCACCGCGAAATATTCAACCCTTCGAAATAATCAATTTTGAAAAAAACACGGTTTTAATAATATCTACAGGTAAATGAAAAATAACTTTGTCGTTTTAGGTATACTACTTATGTGTGTACAATTCTTCCAATAATTAGGAATACCAAGAAAGTTCTGTCATATAAATACATAATTTAACACTAGATACAAATTCGGGTGAATACCGCTAGTTAAAAGCCAAAAACAATTAATAATAAAAAAATCATGCATCAGAGACTAAAATTAACTAAAACACATCCCAGGGATTTAGTATTTTAACGTCATGAACAGTCAGAGAAGACATGACTTGTTTATTTTGCAGATGTACATTTTGTATTCGGATTAATGGCGATGACTGGACACTTCATTGATGAGTTTATAAGATTTTTAAGGGGGTCTTGGATGAAATATTTTGTCCTTTTAAATGTAATCTCTGTCCTGCCTTTTAAATTTCACTCTATTCGGTCCCGTTTTTTGTTTTGTTTTTAGTTTATCCTGATTTAAAAAAAAAATAAACCGTCATCCTGTCTTTTTTTTGCAAAGTCTCCCATCCTGACTTTTTTTACTCAAACGCCTGACCTGCCAATGATTTATTTTAAATGTCATCCTAGCACCCCACCCCAACTTCCATACCCAATAAAAATCAAATGGCAGCTCCCTTATCCCAAAACACCTGTCTAAAGAAAGACTGGTCTATGACGAGCGTACGGGTAAACTCCGCCAAGTTAAGTGAATACATGTTAGAAGAATTATTTTTTGTTAGAAAACAAGTATGTGTCTGAGGTTATGAATAACATGATATCTTGAATCTTAAAATTTCTGCAGCTAGCGGATATTATGATTAATTTTGATTAAATGGTACACAATAACTTGACTATACATTTGTTATATTAAAATTTTGTCTTTGGCAATTCATAATTTTACTATAACAACTGTTGTTATAGTAAAATTATGAATTGCCAAAGACAAAATTTTAATATAACACATGTATTATTCATAATAAACAAATATTTAAAAAAAATTGTGTTTTAGAATATCATAAATATAGTTGTGAAAATGAATAATCAGTCCCTTGCTTGAATGAAAATGAAAAATCTTGCTTCAATAGTGCAGAAAATGAATAATCTGTCCTCTCAGTTTACAAAAATAAATAACCGATCAAAAACAAATCCTCCTGCCCCCCCCTCCCCCAGAATATCAAATGGTCGTCCCCTAAAGATGAATTGGATGGGGGTTCTGTGTATTCACATCATTTGTACAACTCTCCTTACTGATGCCACATTTTGGAATTTCCGTGACCCAAATGGTTAGTGAAAATTAATATTTTTATATATAGTATATATATAAAGTAATGAAGACGGATTGTTGCCCTATATGTCGTTTTGTTTTCTTTGTCATTGGGTCCTCATTGACGTATACTCTTAATTTATGTTGTGAATATGAATGAAATTCGTCAACATAGAACGACCTAACCACACACCCTCCCCGTCCTTTTCTAGATAAAAATAAGGATGGGGTGGGGTGTACCTCCCTATTGCTTGATTCTACTGTGATAGTCGAGTTTGTCATATCAAACCCCAGCTTGTCTGGCAAAACAGCGTTGGATGTCAGAGTAATCTCGGACTAGTCATATCTTTTGCTAGGATTTCAAACTTCTGTGACTATACATGTACATGTATATATTTGTTTTGTATCATAAAATTCAGCTCCGTTTTCATTAAGAAACACATACAAACATACGTTTATCATACAACTCAAAATGTAAACAACCCCTGAAATACAATGTTATATGGAATCGTGCAACATACATTTATCATACAACTCAAAATGTAAACAACCCCTAAAATACAATGTTATATGGAATCGTGCAACATACATTTATCATACAACTCAAAATGTAAACAACCCCTAAAATACAATGTTATAGAGAATCGTCCATAGCATGAATGAAATTCATCAACGTATAAAGACCTTACCATACCCCCTCCCCGTCCTTTTCTAGATAAAAATAAAGATGGGGGTGGGGGGTGTTACCGTGTACCTTCGGGTATACTTCCCTATTGCTTGATTCTACTGTGATAGTCGAGTTTGTCACACATTCATAGTATCTTTACACCGTAGTTGCTAGGATTTCAAACTTCTGTGACTGTATACATGTTCATATACATGTATATATTTGTTTTGCAATTGGTAAATTCGATGTGGCAGTACGGTATTTGCGAAATTCCCACGTAAATGCCATCAGTAAATTGGGATATACCATTTTCATGGCTGTAATGTAGGTCATTTAGACAAACTCAAGTGTAAATAAACTTTATGTCATGTTTCTGTATAATAAAGTATCCTAAAATTCAGCTCTGTTTTCATTAAGAAACACATACAAACATACGCTTATCATACAACTCAAAATGTAAACAAACCCTAAAATACAATGTTATATGGAATCGTCCAGCATACATTTATCATACGACTCAAAATGTAAACAACCCCTAAAATACAATGAATGTTACAGAGAATCGTCCCAGGAACATATATATTAGATTCCCAGATCGTCCATAGCAGGAAAACGACATAGAATTCACGAATGCACGGTTTCCGCTGATTTTGTCAGTTGGTATGAATGACATTAGATGAAATAAAAATAGATATGTCAGGTGATAAAATATTCAATAGTTTATTGTTGGTTGAAATGTCCATGAAATGTGATGGGATTATGCAGCACATGTATCCCTGCACAGCCACCAGTTCACTGGCTTTAGTTTTGAATAGAGACTAGTGTAGAGACTATAAATGTGTACAAACCTGTTATCTAACTATATTGTAGAAAACGTGATCATCAATTCATCAAAAATATATACACAGAGAACAATGTATTTCACAATACATATGCATTAATCCAAATTTGCATCCATTCGTACGGTCTCAATAGAAGAATTTCCCGCGGAAATGTCATATGATATAAACATGGAATTGTCCACACCGATACGGGTGAAATACGTAGAATATCAATTGTGGACACAGCAATAAGATCAGATATAAGACCCGCATGAGCTCGGCGTAAAGTAAAAAAAAATAAAAATCAATTATTAAATAAATTTGCTCGATTAACCTTGAAGTTAAGACTAATAAAAAATAGCTTCTATCGAGTGAAACCCCTATATAAAATAATACTGTGTTCTTGACTACTTCCCACCGGGATGATCGATACAAATGATTTATTGTTATATAGTATGTTAATAACTCATGGCAAACAAGAAACAACCTAATAAAGTTTTATTATTCTCATTACAGTCAAACTTTTAAATTATATAATAGATATGAAAATCATGTAAGGATGTAAAAATCTGTCAATATGTCTTTACTTTATTGTGACTTTTATCATGTTAGTGAAAAAGATAGTTAAAAAAAAAGAGAGTTTAAATGGTTATTTGGTCAAGTATGATTCAGTTTGGTCGAGTATTGTTCAGCTTGAAATAATAGGTGAATAACTGGTCGATTATAGTTCGAGAATGTGTTAATATAAAAAAAGAAGATGTAGTAAGATTAACATTGAGACAACAAGAGACCAAATGACACCTAAATCAACAACTATAGGTCACCGTACGGCCTTCAACAATGAACAAGTATAAAAGATGTGGTATGATTGCCAATATGACAATTGTCCACAAGAGACCAAAATGACACAGACATTAACTATAGGTCACCATACGGCCTTCAACAATGAGCAAAGCGCATACCACATAGTCAGCTATAAAAGACCCCGATATGACAATGTAAAACAATTCAAACGAGAAAACTAACGGCCATATTTTTATAAAAAAAATTAACGAAAAACAAATATGTAACACACCAACAAGCGACAGCCACTGAATTAAAGGCTCCTGACTTGGGACAGACACATACATACATTCTACTTTAAAACCTCAGAATCCTCAGTCTTTTAAAAATGTGGACCAAATAAAAACAAAAAGAATTTTGTGTGTCAAAATTATTGAAATTCTTCAAAAATACTGTTCACTAAGACAACGGTACTAAAGGTCACGGACAAAAACGTCAGAGGACAAACAGTCACAATTCAGGTTTGACATTATTATTTATCTAATAAGAAAACGATAATTTGAACATCTTTTTTCTTGAATGTACATTCACTTTATTTTCATGAAACGTTCGACTTTCAATATCTACGCTCGTAATGTTAAATTTTGTTTAAACGAATTTACCCATAATTTCTTTGTTATGTCATAGGTTTTCGAAGTACCATTGATTGTATATATAGCACACACAGTGATTATCCCCTCAAGAATAATTGTGTATGCTTACGTATTGCAGAGATACTTGCAAGAGAGGTTTATATGAGAAATGTATCAGCATTACTCGGTACTGATGATATAGATTTGAGATGTTTCTACACTACAGATCCTGTTGACACGCTGGTAGGTGTAGACTTTTTTGCCAAGAATGAATCATCAGACACATTTGCAGATGTAGTACAAGTAATTCTACTTAACTATAAACTTAAACTTTTACCTTATGGAGAGTATCTATTTGGAAGTGTTAACATTACCACAGTATTATCAGAAGTTGTACTCTCATTCAATGACCTGAAATGTAAGCACGAGAGAAGCTATCGGTGCGGTTTGAACATATACAGCGAGGCACCAATTTATTCAGAGCCGATTGACATATTTGTTCAAGGTAAATGATTTAAAAAAAATATTATTGTTATCATGCCTTCTTCACAAATCGGAAAATATGTACAATTTCGAATTCA
The DNA here is from genome assembly GCF_965363235.1 of Mytilus galloprovincialis. Taxonomy (NCBI): domain Eukaryota; kingdom Metazoa; phylum Mollusca; class Bivalvia; order Mytilida; family Mytilidae; genus Mytilus; species Mytilus galloprovincialis. Next base: position 859,944 of record NC_134846.1, on the reverse strand, counting down.
GTGCTAGTAAAAACATAATGTCATCAAATATAAAAGCCTTTAAAGCTTTTCTCATGTAGTGCTGAGTACAGATATACGTATGGGTATCGCTAGCATGGTCATTAGCTTTATATAATCAATACATTATTTCATGGAGAATTTTCAGCTATCAAATTTTATTGACCAGCATCTATTTACATTTTGTAACCTTTTAAATAGTACTAAAGTAATCCTCTATTTCTAGATTTAGGATTTCTTTAACTTTATTTGGTAAAGTAAGTATAACGTACTTTTACATAAATAAGAAGATGTGGTATGTGTGCCACATAAAAAAGCTCTATCCTAGTCACAATGTATAAAAAGGTAAATATTAGATATGAAAGTATGGTCACACCGACCAGCAAACGATGAAAGGGTCCAGGAATAACAATTCACACAGGAAAACCAACGATCTAATCTATATAGAACACGAGAAACGAGAAACACTTATAACCCGGACCAACAAACGACAAACTCTAAACAACAGGCTCCTATCTTAGGACAGGTGCAAACAAATCAGCGGGTTTAAACGTTTAAAACAAGCGTAAACATTCACCCTAACAAAAGAGTTGTGTACTAAATGTAACATTACAACATAAATATCTTCCAGTATTAAAAATATATATGTTCTATCTCACAAACATGTTTAACCCCGCCGCATTTTTACGCCTGTCCCAAGTCAGGAGCCTCTGGCCTTCGTTAGTCTTGTATTATTTTAATTTTAGTTTCTTGTGTACAATTTGGAAATTAGTATGGCGTTCATTATCACTGGACTAGTATATATTTGTTTAGGGGCCAGCTGGGGGACGCCTCCGGGTGGGGAATTTCTCGCTAAATTGAAGACCTGTTGGTGACCCTCTGCTGTTGTTTTTTATTTGGTCGGGTTGTTGTCTCTTTGGCACATTCCCCATTTCCATTCTCAATTTTATTCATAGATTTTAAAGATTAAAAAAAAAGGTTGCTAAGGATTTATATATCATTGATAGGGACAAAAATGCCATTTCCAGTATTAAAAATATGGTTAATAAGTTTTTTTTTATGTCGTTGCTAGGGACATTGATCTCTGACCTTAACTTTACTTTGTCGATGATATCACGGTGAACATTTTCGCTATTCAAAGTTTCTTTCTTTCTTTTACCTCGTTTGAGTTATAAGCAAAAAAAACCCTTCATTTCGTACCCAGAAAAACAGTTGTGGTGGTCTAAGTCCATTATATTTGGTCCAATAATTTGAACCCAACATAACAAATGTAGATTTCGATAAGACATACATTTTCTCCTCATTTTATCATCTATTATTTACGGTTATTGAGTAAATTCGATAACAAGATAAGGTCAAAAATCTAGCTCATGACCTTGACCTTTGACCTTATGGCATTTTCATGGTCATATTAATTGATGAGCATTGGTGAAGATGCTAGGTGACTACGACTTAACTATTTCTGAGTTTAAGTGGCCAACCGATAGCGGTTAACTTCCAAAGGGTCATAACCCTGCCAATGAGTCCCTAATCATCCTTAATGTAGCGAAGAACCAGGGTCTGCTCCTCAACAAATTCCATCCTTCGATTTTTTCTACCTATACGATATTTTCGGTGTTAGGAGAGATAACCGCTGTAAGAGAAATGTTACGGGTCGTGCCCTAATCAAAAGATCGCTTTTCCTCAGCCGATACTAGATACCTAATATAATTTTAACATGTCGCGTACTTTTTTTGAGAAATGTCGTTAGCGTTTGGCGGGAAGAATTATAATAATGATTGAAAACCAATTGTTCAGACAACATTTGAATGTCTTCCCACTCATTAAGATCAATTTTGATATAGAACTACGAAAATTCAGTTTGAAATATCATATCCAGCGCTTATTGTACACTGATAACTATATGGTTTCTATACATATTTTTCTTAATAAGGGAGATAAATTGTTACTTCCGGTTTGAAATATGTTACTTCCGGTTTTATTTGATTGTTTACTTGATACTGATCCCTAAAATACATTGTTCAATATACTTTTACATTAAATAAATACAAAAAATAGCTACTTTCGGTTTACACAAGGTCACTTCCGGTAAGCGTTTCCATGGTCAAGTGGCTTGCATTGTAATGCAAAAAGTCCTATGGCTTTATCATGTATACCTATAGCCTAGAGTTCAATTTTAAGGTCATAAACCAAGGGCTTCAAATCAAAAGACCATAGGTCTTAATTATACATGGTTAATAAGTTATATCACTATATGCCTAATTTTTAATACAAGAGGGGAGAAAACTCCAATCTAATGTTAGCGTACCCTTTCAACAAAAACTTATGTGTTACGACATGTCACAACTTTCATTTTAGTAAAATATATTGTCGATATCTTGTACATTTTTTGAAAAGACTTGAAAATAAGCCAAAATCATAATTTGAAATATGATTTTGACCTCTGACCTTGACCTAATTTTCTTATTTTTGGATCAAACACCTCAAATCAAAAGATTCTAGCTCTCTATCACTTATGGTTTACAAGATAGAAATGCATATCACGTATATCACATGCATTAGGAGATATAACTCTCATATCGGCGATCGCTTTGGTCAAAATATGACAAATCATGGAAGGATATAACTAGCAATTTTATCAAATAAATTTGTCGCTTTACCGAAGATTTGTAGTCACAAGGAAAACAGATTTCGGGGAGACAACTCTTACAAAGAAAATTGTTCGGCTTTGAATGGATGAAAATAAAATGCGCATAAAATGTAAGATACAATATAAAAATATCTGAGCGACATATAGCAAAACAAAATGTTTACGCTAGAACAAAATTTGGCGGGAGAAAAAAATAATAACAAAAACAATAAGTCTTTCCACAGAAAAGTGGACAGACCTAATAATCAGAAGAAATACAATAGATTTTTCCACAGAAAAGTGGAAAGACCTATAATAATCAGAACAAATACAATAGGTCTTTCCACAGGAAAGTGTAAAGACCCAATTAAAAACCAATTGTTCAGGGAACAATTGAAGGTCTTTCCACATCGTCAAAGTTATTGAAAAGAAGCTAGTTCATGTTATTTCACTTTGATTCCAAAAACATATAGTTTCCATATACTTTTGCCTATAACTCAGGGGATAATTGGCCCCTTCCGGTTTATTGAAAGTCACTTCTAGTCGTTAGTGATAAGTTTATGTATTTAAATTACAAAATATATGGATTCCGAGTACCTTTTCATGAAAAAAGTGCAAAAATGGCTACTTCCGATTTTCTCAAGGTCAGTTCCGTTTGTCATATTTCAAGGATATATATCACCCAACCTTTTGTAAAAGGTCATATGGCTTTATAATGAACCAGGTCTAAGAAATAATCAACTAACCGTATAAATAGACATTTCAGGGGCACTAACTCCCATAAGATGTCATTTGATTGTTTCAGACCAAACGTAATATATCTTCAATACAATAAAGCAAAATTTTGCTTTTGTTTTTTCTTTAAAAGAGTAGAGAAAATGGGATTATGCAAAACCAGGAAATTTCCAAATTTAGAACCTGACATTAACCTTTGAACTTGACATTATTTTCTAAGTAAGGACCTATGGGCCTCAACTTAAAACATTCCAGGGTTATACGGTAAAGGGTTGTAGTTAATTCCTATAAAATTTCATCAAATCACTTCGATCCAAATGAAATTCCTGACGATGTAACGAACAATTTAGAAAAAGAGTTTTGTCGATATCTTTTTTTGTTACGAATGAGATGCACACATTTGATAATCAGTGAATAACGCGATAACTCTTACAAGGAAAAGTGCTTGTCTTAAGAAACTTCATTAATGATTTTGGCGCCAAGACGTTATGGATAAATGTGACGTCATACAAATGAAAACTTCCAATTCGGATAAAATAGCACTAAAACGGCGAATTCGAGGTAGATGTTGTTTTATTTTCGATTTTATAGTAGTAATCGAACATTTGTTGATTCAACCATTTCAAAATGGTTGTCCCTCCATATTTACGCCGGGTCAACTGTGGATTTGATGGCAACTTTTAGTTGTTACATACAAATTGCATTAGAATCCTTAATTATCGGACACGTTTGGGGGGTTATGAAATTGGTAACGTTTGGGGAATATTGAATATTACGGACACGTTTGGGGAGATTCTCCTCTCTCCAAACGTGTCTATAATATTCAATGTTCCCCAAACGTGTCCGATTTCATAACCCCAAACATGTCCAATAATATTCTAATGCAATTCTTGTGTATCAATGGTTCTGATTGGATGACAGTTAGCGTAAAATTCTCTATCTCCTTGTCTGTAACTAAGGAAGCCGACATTTTGAATTGCTGAATGTATTGACATGTAATGTCTGCAATAATATGCCAAAAAAAAACTCACATGTTGCACCTAAAAATCTTCTTTTTATCAAATTTTGATATGAGGCAGGCATTACCTGTAAATGGGGACGAAGTCTGTATGAATTATTTTTTTTTGTAACTTAAGGTAGATTCATGGTATACCGCCATCTTGGATTGAACAATCACAGTAAAAAACCGGTCTAGTTATTTGCCTAAATCTGCAAATTTGGAGACAGATTTGCAATTTGATGGTTAGACTGTTTAATAATATAAAGAAAACTTGGCAATTTATTGTATAATACAAAATAATTAAACAAATATCATTTTATTTTGCTTTTTGAATCATTTTTTTCAAATGAGCCATTTCAGGGAAGATAACTCTTTTAGTAAAAAATTTATACTGGACAGATAGGGAATTTTTTTCTTTTTACTTGTAGCAAGAAAACAAGTTCGGTGACACCATTTTTTCTTTTTATTTTCTTAAAACATATTACAAAACCTATCTTTTCACAATTTATTTCAAAATTCTATCTCATAGATTATTTTTTATGCACACAATTGTGTTTTTCCATTAACAATCTAACCAAATTTAGGCAATTTTCAACGACTCATAGCTTGAAAAATAGCACGGTGACCCCTACTTTTTATTATATTTTTGAAAAGAGCATATTAAAATCTTCATTCTGGCTAAGTATAAGAAAATTCTGTCTCAAAAAAGATTTACTTATGATCTACCTTAATTATTTGTCAAAAAAAAAAGAAACGGAAATACCGTAACGTTTCCGAGTTTGGTTCTGTTGTTAGGGATTTTAGTTGTGACGTTATTTGAATTATGACGTCATATGCAATGTAAACAAAGAAACGCTATCATTAGGTAACGTTTTTTCATATCAAGGAATTATTAAAAATGAAATTGGTATTGCGCGTTTCTTCCTATTTTATACTAGACTGATAAATATATATTTTACTCAAAGTTTCATACAAACGAGACCGAAAAAGGAAGTATATTGTACATTTCTGCGCAGGTCCGGGATTTCAAAACATGACATAAAAAAAATTGAACGATTTTGAGTTCATTAGTACAATGAAAAATTCGGGAAATTTTCCCGAATTTTTTTTTTTATTGAATTTTCTACTGTTATTGGGGACTTCGTCCCCATAATATGAGGCAGGCATTACCTGTAAATGGGGACGAAGTCTGTATGAATTATTTTTTTGTAACTTAAATATTTGTTAAAAAAAAGAAACGGAAATACCGTAACGTTTCCGATTTTGGTTCTGTTGTTAGGGATTTTAGGTAGCAATACACAGTTAGAAGTTTAGTTTCGCATTATGGCCCCTGTGAATTTTTTAAATATGAAAGTTTTTGTACAATAAAATTGATTTTTAGATAATTGAAGAATAATATAGCCTTCTTAGTGGGTTTATATGAACATTAAGATTGTTTTTAACATGGTTTATAGGCCATTTATATGATTGACAGTCCGTATTTTCCTATCTGTACCGTTCATAGGTCCATACATTATCGTAGTGTTTATCAACAAACATTTTGCGCTCGATCTTTTCAATTCAATTTTATGGAAAAACGAGCAGATAAGCATATGATTTTTTTTGGGACCACTTGATAGATATAAACCTATGGATTCAGGAAATTTTCCTTTAGACCAAATTTTGGAACCTTTGTGACATGTTCACCCCCCTTTTTTGCTATATTTTGTATCTAAGAAATGCAGATTGTTGCCATGGTTACACCCAAGAGGGATTATATTTCACCCTTATGACCATTAGAAATCAAATCTATAGAAGATTCTCTTTCTATAAGTATATACATGCATAACACACATATAAAGCCTTCTTTGTTAGACAGGAGGGGAAAGAGGGTGTTTAAAAATTATGAGTGTCAATTTTAAGTTTTTTTCCTAACTGTGTATTGCTACCTTAGTTGTGACGTTATTTAAGTTATGACGTCATATGCAATGTAAATAAAGAAACGCTGTCATTAGGTAACGTTTTTTTAATAACAAACATTTTTTTTAAATGAATTAGTATTAGTTCCTTTCTTAGACTGATAAATATACATTTTATTCAAAGTCTCATGTAAACAAGACCGGAAACGGAAGTAGATTTCTGCGCCGATCCAGAAATTCAGAAACGCGACAAAAAAAAAAATTGAACGATTTTGAGTTCTTTGTACAATGAAAAATTCGGGAAATTTTCCCGATTTTTTTTTTTTTTTTTTTTTTATTGAATTTTCTACTGTAATAGGGGACTTCGTCCCCATATTACATTGTGAAGCGGCGCAGAAGCCAGAAAACGCCCGGTGTTCTGTTTGACGCCGGAAGCATACATATGACGTCACCTAGTGTAGGGACGAAAGAAGATACATGTAACATCTTTTCGCGGAATATTCTTTAATGCAGATTTTACACTAAAATAATGATTGAAATTTAATTATGAACTTGTTTTGCAATATAATAGAGATAACTGTATTGTATTTAAAGCTTTGCGGACGTCCATCGGTAGTTTTACTGTCGCAAATACCCGTTTACCTGTCTCCGCTACGCGTCGCCAGGAAACTAAATTTGCTACAGTAAAACAACCGATGGACGTCCTTAAAGCTTCAAATACAATACAGTTATCTCTTAATTGTTATTCGCATTTTTGAAACGTGTCAACTATTTAACGCCAGAACGTCTCACGTCTTTTAACGCTAATACATGTATCTCCTAAATAAAACCGCTGATAACGTTTACGGCAATTCTATTGTGGGGGACACAGGTGATACAGTGGTCATTTATTATCATTAGTTAGTGCAATGCCGGTTTATAATGATGATCATAATTCCAAATTTAATCTGTAATTGTGAATTAACTTTTGACTGAAATTGCTTATTGTCCACAGTCGGAAAGCAAGCCATTAGAAACGACCGTTGTTGCTACTTTCTTAAGACAACAATGGGACTGATATTAAAACCCGCCATTCTGAAATTGCGTTAATATGGCCTATTTCACTGGGACTGAGTTCTGAAAAGTGATAAAATGTGTTTTTCTATTTTTTTGGCACATGTTTACAGTATCAAAATATATTTAATGAGATAATTTTTAATAATATCCACATGTAAATAACAACATATGGTGCTTGAAGTTGATATAACAATAGTTTGTTCATGATAGTGTCAAACAAAGGGACGTTACTCGTGAATTACCGTCGGCCCCGCTTCGTCAGAAATATCGACACATCGAAGTGGCACATTTGCGTATCTTAGCATATCAAGTGGCACAAATTTGACATATCATAGTCCAAGTTATGTTACATAACATAATTTAAATTCAGCATAGCTTACCGAGAAGTTAAGAAAGAAAATTACGATTTTAATTTTCTGTGACCAATTTTTTTCGTCAACACCTTGACTTTGAAGACACATTTTGAGAGAAAAAAATGAGTTTAATCCATAATTGAGTTGAGTAATATATTTCTTTTATACTCAAGAATGTTCACTTAAAAGGAAATTAGTTTTAATTCAGGCAAAAAAACCCACAAATTTCAAAAAACGAGCTTCACTTTTTTGGTAAAAAAAATACTCATATATGGTAATCACATGACGTCCATTGTTGCTTTAAGAAATGGGGTCAAACCGGGGTCAGCTTTCCGACTGCAGTTGCAAGTATTTCAGACTCATTTAGAGCGAACATACAAATAATTCTAGAGTTGAATTAATCGTTAACTTTGTAAATTATTTTGTACAAATAAACCCCAATGATGCTTTATATATTTATCCGAATATTGCACGGCAGGCTTTCAGCAGGATTTCCCCCCCCCCCCCCCTCCCACTTTTTCGACAGTTCTCAATTTGAATTATATGTATTTTAAAGCTCATCAAATCATATACGGATAGTCAGGTTTTTAATAAATTTTAATAAATTTTAGGTTTCCACCATCACTAAAGATAAAATATTTAGAGCGAACATAGTTTTTCAAGTTTTAATGTTTTTACATTTGCTGTATATATTAACTTTAGACTGTTTATGGCGTATTTCCAGTTGCAAGTGTTATGCATATTTAGAGAGAACATGCAAGTTTAAATGTTTTTTACATTTCTACTGTTTAAATTAACTTTAGACTGTTGATTGCGTATTGTCAAGTTGCCAGTATATATTTCATGCATATTTAGAGAGAACATAGGCTACAAGTTTTTGATTTTTTACATTTGTACTATAAAAATTAACTTTAGACTGTTGATTGCGTATTATCCAGATGCAAGTGTTTCATGCATATTATGACAGAACGTAAAAGTTTTAATGCGTAGAGAAAGGGACATTATTACCCGGTAACTATACAGTTTAACTCAACATGTGTGCTTACAATTTACATACGACATAGCCGAAATGACGCCCCCACTTTTACACAGTTTATACTGCTTGTTTATAAAAGTACTTACGTACCTTATCTATAATATTTTTTAATGAAATAGTGAAATTAGTATACGTTAATGAAATAGCAATAACCATAAACGCTTGACATGGACACGTTTTGGGGATCGGACACGTTTGTGGGTTAGTTGAAAAATGGACACGTTTGGGCGTCTATATAAATGCCACCCTTTGGCGCCCTTTTGCAACTATACATGTTTTACAGTTCAGTGACGTTATGTGGACACGTTTGGGGTAATCGGACACATTTGGGGGGAAGGACACGTTTCTGAGTGTTACATATATATATAAGAGAAAAATTCAAGAGAGATACATTACTCCCACCGACCCTCAATTTTCAAAAGCTTACAACTTGAAAATGAATACATGATTCTATCAAAATATTTTTCACTTTTAAGATATAATATAAAATTACTTATCAAATGGATAAAATGCCCCAAGGGCCCATGCAGCTTGATATTACTGCAAATGTAAAATCTTGAATAGTTTAAGCAAGCATGGCTCCTTTTTATACGTTTGACATATCTACATTTGGATTGTGATTTTAATTTTGATAATTGGCATTTTTTTAAAGACATCAAGAAATTCAGTGGGCCATTCTTATGTAAAGACTCTTTAAAATAATTAAAAAAAAAAAACATTGACCAAGGAATTATGAATCTTAAAAATGTGCCACATATAGTTGACCTTCTTACTGCGTTCCGTAACTTTACCAACTTTGGTCTTTGGGTCAAGGGAACAACGGGCAAGTGCCTATCATGTGTACTTAGTGGGCAAAAAAGCTTTGCCGTAGGGGAAATTTAATGAAGGAAAGGAGGGGAGGGTCACCGTACACTTATTTGGACCTCAATTAAAAAACTTCCGTAACTTTCCCCACCTGGGTCTTTGGGACCAGGCAACCTTGGGCAAGTGCCTATCATTTGTACCTATTGGGCAAAAAACTTTGCCGTAGGGAAAATTTTATGAAGGAGAAGAGGGGGATGGTAAGGTCACCTTACCCTAACTTTGGACCTCAATGAAAAAAGTTCCGTAACTTTACTCACCTGGGTTTTTGGGTCAAGGCAACCATGGGCAAGTGCCTATCATGTGTACTTAGTGGACAAAAAAGCTTTGCCGTAGGGAAAATTCAATGAAGGAAAGGAGGGGAGGGTCACCCTACCCTAACTTTTGACCTCAATTAAAAAACTTCAGTACCTTTCCCCACCAGGGTCTTTGGGATCAGGCAACCTTGGCCAAGTGCCTATCATTTGTTCCTATTGTGCAAAAAAGCTTTGCCGTAGGGAAAATTTTATGAAGGAGAAGAGGGGGATGGAAAGGTCACCTTACCCTACTTTGGACCTCAATGAAAAAAGTTCCGTAACTTTACCCACCTGGGTTTTTGGGGTCAAGGCAACCATGGGCAAGTGCCTATCATGTGTACTTAGTGGTCAAAAAAGCTTTGCCGTAGGGAAAATTTGATGAAGGAGAAGAGGGGGATGGTAAGGTCTCCTTACCCTAACTTTGGACCTCAATGAAAAAAAGATCCGTAATTTTACCCACCTGGGTTTTTGGGTCAAGGCAACCATTGGCAAGTGCCTATCATGTGTACTTAGTGGGCAAAAAAGCTTTGCCGTAGGGAAAATTTAATGTAGGAAAGGAGGGTAGGGTAACCCTAATCTAACTTTTGACCTCAATTAGAAAACTTCCGTAACTTTCCCCACCTGGGTCTTTTGGATCAGGCAACCTTGGCCAAGTGCCTATCATTTGTTCCTATTGGGCAAAAAAGCTTTGCCGTAGGGAAAATTTGATGAAGGAGAAGAGGGGATGGTAAGGTCACCTTACCCTAACTTTGGACCTCAATGAAAAAAGTTCCATAACTTTACCCAACTGGATTTTTGGGTCAAGACAACCATGGGCAAGTGCCTATCATTTGTACTTAGTGGGCAAAAAAGCTTTGCAGTAGGGAACATTTAATGAAGGAAAGGAGGGGGTGGTGGGGTCACCCTACCCCGACTTTGGACCAAAATTTAAAAAGATCCGTAATTTTCCCCACCTGGGTTTTTGGGCCAAGGCAACCTTTGGCAAGTGCTTATCATTTGTACCTAGTGGGCAAAAAAGCTTTGCCGTAGGGAAAATTTTATGAAGGAGAAGAGGGGCAGGTAAGTTCGCCTTACCCTAACTTTGGACCTCAATGAAAAAAGTTCCGTAACTTTACCCACCTGGGTTTTTGGGTCAAGGCAACCATGGGCAAGTGCCTATCATGTGTACTTAGTGGTCAAAAAAGCTTTGCCGTAGGGAAAATTTTATGAAGGAGAAGAGGGGCATGGTAAGGTCACCTTACCCTAACTTTTGACCTCAATGAAAAAAAGATCCGTAATTTTACCCACCTGGGTTTTTGGGCCAAGGCATCCTTTGGCAAGTGCCTATCATTTGTACCTAGTGGGCAAAAAAACTTTGCCGTAGGGAAAATTTTATGAAGGCGAAGAGGGGGATGGTAAGGTCACCTTACCCTAACTTTGGACCTCAATGAAAAAAAGATCCGTAGTTTTACCCACCTGGGTTTTTGGATCAAGGCAACCATGGGCAAGTGCCTATCATTTGTACCTAGTGGGCAAAAAAGCTTTGCCGTAGGGAAAATTTAATGAAGGAAAGGAGGGGTGGGTCACCCTACCCTAACTTTTGACCTCAATTAAAAAACTTCCGTAACTTTCCCCACCTGGGTCTTGGGACCAGGCAACCTTAGGCAAGTGCCTATCATTTGTTCCTATTGGGCAAAAAAACTTTGCTGTAGGGAAAATTTTATGAAGGAGAAGAGAGGGATGGTAAGGTCACCTTACCCTAACGTTGGACCTCAATGAAAAAAGTTCCGTAACTTTACCCACCTGGGTTTTTGGGGTCAAGGCAACCATGGGCAAGTGCCTATCATGTGTACTTAGTGGTCAAAAAAGCTTTGCCGTAGGGAAAATTTGATGAAGGAGAAGAGTGGGATGGTAAGGTCTCCTTACCCTAACTTTGGACCTCAATGAAAAAAAGATCCGTAATTTTACCCACCTGGGTTTTTGGGTCAAGGCAACCATTGGCAAGTGCCTATCATGTGTACTTAGTGGGCAAAAAAGCTTTGCCGTAGGGAAAATTTAATGTAGGAAAGGAGGGTAGGGTAACCCTAATCTAACTTTTGACCTCAATTAGAAAACTTCCGTAACTTTCCCCACCTGGGTCTTTTGGATCAGGCAACCTTGGCCAAGTGCCTATCATTTGTTCCTATTGGGCAAAAAAGCTTTGCCGTAGGGAAAATTTTATGAAGGAGAAGAGGGGATGGTAAGGTCACCTTACCCTAACTTTGGACCTCAATGAAAAAAGTTCCATAACTTTACCCAACTGGATTTTTGGGTCAAGACAACCATGGGCAAGTGCCTATCATTTGTACTTAGTGGGCAAAAAAGCTTTGCAGTAGGGAACATTTAATGAAGGAAAGGAGGGGGTGGTGGGGTCACCCTACCCCGACTTTGGACCAAAATTTAAAAAGATCCGTAATTTTCCCCACCTGGGTTTTTGGGCCAAGGCAACCTTTGGCAAGTGCTTATCATTTGTACCTAGTGGGCAAAAAAGCTTTGCCGTAGGGAAAATTTTATGAAGGAGAAGAGGGGCAGGTAAGTTCGCCTTACCCTAACTTTGGACCTCAATGAAAAAAGTTCCGTAACTTTACCCACCTGGGTTTTTGGGTCAAGGCAACCATGGGCAAGTGCCTATCATGTGTACTTAGTGGTCAAAAAAGCTTTGCCGTAGGGAAAATTTTATGAAGGAGAAGAGGGGCATGGTAAGGTCACCTTACCCTAACTTTTGACCTCAATGAAAAAAAGATCCGTAATTTTACCCACCTGGGTTTTTGGGCCAAGGCATCCTTTGGCAAGTGCCTATCATTTGTACCTAGTGGGCAAAAAAACTTTGCCGTAGGGAAAATTTTATGAAGGCGAAGAGGGGGATGGTAAGGTCACCTTACCCTAACTTTGGACCTCAATGAAAAAAAGATCCGTAGTTTTACCCACCTGGGTTTTTGGATCAAGGCAACCATGGGCAAGTGCCTATCATTTGTACCTAGTGGGCAAAAAAGCTTTGCCGTAGGGAAAATTTAATGAAGGAAAGGAGGGGTGGGTCACCCTACCCTAACTTTTGACCTCAATTAAAAAACTTCCGTAACTTTCCCCACCTGGGTCTTGGGACCAGGCAACCTTAGGCAAGTGCCTATCATTTGTTCCTATTGGGCAAAAAAACTTTGCTGTAGGGAAAATTTTATGAAGGAGAAGAGAGGGATGGTAAGGTCACCTTACCCTAACGTTGGACCTCAATGAAAAAAGTTCCGTAACTTTACCCACCTGGGTTTTTGGGTCAAGACAACCACAGGCAAGTGCCTATCATGTGTACTTAGTGGTCAAAAAAGCTTTGCCGTAGGGAAAATTTAATGAAGAAAAGGAGGGGAGGGTCACCCTACCCTAACTTTTGACCTCAATTAAAAAAACTTCCGTAACTTTCCCCACCTGAGTCTTTTGGACCAGGCAACCTTGGGCATGTGCCTATCATTTGTTCCTATTGGACAAAAAAGCTTTGCCGTAGGGAAATTTTATGAAGGAGAAGAGGGGGATGGTAAGGTCACCTTACCCTCACTTTGGACCTCAATGAAAAAAATTCCGTAACTTTACCCACCTGGATTTTTGGGTCAAGGCAACCATGGGCAAGTGCCTATCATTTGTACTTAGTGGGCAAAAAAGCTTTGTAGTAGGGAACATTTAATGAAGGAAAGGAGGGAGTGGTAGGGTCACCCTACCCCGACTTTGGACCAAAATTTAAACAGATCCGTAATTTTACCCACCTGGGTTTTTGGGCCAAGGCATCCTTTGGCAAGTGCCTATCATTTGTACCTAGTGGGCAAAAAAACTTTGCCGTAGGGAAAATTTGATGAAGGCGAAGAGGGGGATGGTAAGGTCACCTTACCCTAACTTTGGACCTCAATGAAAAAAGTTCCGTAACTTTACCCACCTGGATTTTTGGGTCAAGGCAACCATGGGCATGTGCCTATCATGTGTACCTAGTGGGCATAAAAGCTTTGCCGTAGGGAAAATTCAATGAAGGAAAGGAGGGGAGGGTCACCCTACACTAATATGGACCTCAATTTAAAAACTTCCGTAACTTTCCCCACCTGGGTCTTTGGGACCAGGCAACCATGGGCAAGTGCCTATCATGTGTACTTAGTGGGCAAAAAAGCTTTGCCGTAGGAAAAATTTAATGAAGGAAAGGAGGGGTGGGTCACCTTACCCTAACTTTTGACCTCAATTAAAAAACTTCCGTAACTTTCCCCACCTGGGTCTTGGGACCAGGCAACTTTGAGCAAGTGCCTATTATTTGTTCCTATTGGGCAAAAAAACTTTGCCGTAGGGATAATTTTATGAAGGAGAAGAGGGGGATGGTAAGGTCACCTTACCCTAACTTTGGACCTCAATGAAAAAAGTTCCGTAACTTTACCCACCTGGGTTTTTGGGTCAAGGCAACCACGGGCAAGTGCCTATCATGTGTACTTAGTGGTCAAAAAAGCTTTGCCGTAGGGAAAATTTAATGAAGAAAAGGAGGGGAGGGTCACCCTACCCTAACTTTGGACCTCAATTAAAAAAACTTCCGTAACTTTCCCCACCTGGGTTTTTGGACCAGGCAACCTTGGGCAAGTGCCTATCATTTGTTCTTATTGGACAAAAAAGCTTTGCCGTAGGGAAAATTTTATGAAGGAGAAGAGGGGGATGGTAAGGTCACCTTACCCTAACTTTGGACCTCATTGAAAAAAGTTCCGTAACTTTACCCACCTGGATTTTTGGGTCAAGGCAACCATGGGCAAGTGCCTATCATTTGTACTTCGTGGGCAAAAAAGTTTTGTAGTAGGGAACATTTAATGAAGGAAAGGAGGGAGTGCTAGGGTCACCCTACCCCGACTTTGGACCAAAATATAAAAAGATCCGTAATTTTACCCACCTGGGTTTTTGGGCCAAAGCATTCTTTGGCAAGTGCCTATCATTTGTACCTAGTGTGCAAAAAAACTTTGCCGTAGGAAAAACTTTATAGAGGAAAGGAGGGGGATGGTAAGGTCACTTTTCCCTAACTTAGGATCTCAATGAATAAAGTTCCCCAGTTTAGTCTTTGGGTCAAGGCAACCACGGAAAAGTGAATATAATGGTTATCAGCTTTATTTTCAATCGTATAATTTCTATAAGCTTGAAGATCTAATTGTATCGCTATACACTAGTTTAGTGTAACCTGTTGTTATCAATTATTATTATCAGACAATAACCCATCCCTTATCAGAGAGAAAGGAGAAAGGGTTACTTAGCTAAAACGTTTTTTAGATTCCCAGCTTAAAAAAAAGTTGTATTTAATACACGAATAAATAATTAAACTTCGCCTGTGTTAAAATGGAATAACATTTCATTTTCTTACTGGAAAGTATTTGTCATCATATTCATAAGTACGTTTCGTGTTATTGCAAGTCTTCGGTTTTTAGGCATGATCAGTTTGGCGCGTTTTCATTATTGTTTGCTGGTTTATTGTTCGCTAGCTTGATGCATCTTATTATTCGCTGGCTTACTGTTCCCTAGCTTGAGTCTGGTCGTTATAACATCTGAGAAACGTACATAATTACGTAAATTTAACCTTGATCACTCATAAAAAGTGAGAAATTCATATGACAAAAAAACTATAATTTTTTTCAACCAGACGCTGTACCATTTGAAATAGGTCAAGACCAAAGAACATATAACAAACGGAATATAAGGTTATTACATCCAGGTATTCTATCTTAATACTGAAAAAATAAAGCTCTATACAAATAGTTTTCGCCGTCGCTGGATAGTAATACCTATGTCTCACTCTGCAACATTTTCCATTCACTGTTAATAGATTAAAGCCAAAGTCTGGTAGGAAATGTGTAAATATGAATTTCCTGTTTTCCCTGCATTACTTATAAATGGACTTACGTTTTCTGCCAGTGAACATTGCATGGAGTCTGCAGTTATTTTTTTTTTAAAAACATTTATAAAATTCTTAAAGTAGGTGAGAGACTGGGTTCCGCGGAACACTTACGATATTTTTTTTATGAAGACTAGACCTTTGGTTTTCCCGTTTGAATGGTTTTAAAGTAGTAAATTTTGGGAGGCCTTGAAAGCTTGCTATTCGGTGTGAGCCAATGCTACGTGTTGAGGACCGTGCTTTCACCAATTATGGTTTAATTTTACAATTGTGACTTGGATGTAGAGTTGTCTCATTAGCACCCATACCACATCTTCTTATATCTTTTTAGTTTAGTTTAGAGTGTTATGTTTTAATATCGATTTTTGAATTTTTAGGTGAAAATACGATTTTTTAAATAACAAAAATTCACGTATTCGCTAGCTATAATCAATAGTTTTGATTAGAAAATAACACTCTGTAAATATTAGACCAATTGGGTCATTATTTACCTTGGAAAGGTGGATCCAATTATATTATATATGGAAAATACAATGCCTTATATCTTTTCTTATGTTGATTAAATATAATAATAAAAATTGATATGAATACCTGTCTTTTGCGGCTTCAAATATTAAACCTTGTCTTTTTTTAATTGAAAATATGTCAAATAAGAATGAATCTGGTGTTCACTATTAACTGAATTAAAATTGTATTATATTTTATTTTCCTAGTTCCACCTTCCAAACCTGATGGCGTTTCATTAGTTCATACGCAAGCAGCTTCATCAGTGATCACAACCAATATTATGGATTATAACTCTTCATCACCTTCTACCGCAGTGACATCAAAAGAAAATGAAGTTGTATCTGCATCACCTACCGACAAACAGAACCATACCACTGCGATGCAAACCACTGGTTATGATACAATATCTACCCCTTATCCTGGTGATGATGTTTCTTTCAACGTCAGCTACACAGCTACTACATATTCATCACAACAAACTACAGCAGAACAAGTAATAGCTGAAGGTGATAACATAACAGTTGTCTGTACAGGAGATGTTGGAAAGCCTCCAGCAGAACATATCTTCCAAAAGTATCTTAGAGACCACACTTTATCTATGACCTATACACCCACTGAAACATCTTTATCGGACATTTCAGAAAATTGCACATATAATCGTACAAGTAACCTAACTTTTCAAGTAACAGCTGAAGACAACAATGCAGTGATACGATGTGTTGTTAATTCGTCGTTGGTAGTGTCGGCTCTGTATGTAGAAACGGACCCAATAGAAGTCTACTGTAAGTAATTATTTAAACTTTGCTATCTGATTTGTGATTAAAAGTAAAATCACAAAAATACTGAACTCAGAGGAAAATCAAATTGGAAAGTCCATAATCACATGGAAAAATCAAATGAAAAAACACATCAAAAACGAATGGACAACAACTGTCATATTCCTGTCTTGGTACAGGCATTTTCATAGGTTTCATATGTAAATTACGCACTTTTATATAGCATAACACTCTAGATGCTATTTGGATATAATATAATAAATTTGATTAGAATTTGTGAATTCTATAAGATTATTTAATTTCTGTTTGCATAAAAACAGACAAAAATATGAACACCTACGTTACGAGTTTACGGAATGCAGAACTGCTTGACAATAATAGACTAAAAGACCAAAGCATAAAATGCACAAAAATGGATTTTTCAAACTTGATTTTTTTTATTTTTATCTTTTATTTATATATAACTTTTGACTCTTCGTGTGTTTTAGAACGAATTAAGCAATTATAATTTAATTGACAATTACAATTTCTACAAAACTTCCTTGCCTATGAACGGGATTACTTTGCCAAAAATGATTTGACAAAAGTCAATGTAAGCAAGATGTGCATCTTCTTCAAAACACTTAGAGTGTGAAATGCACATTTACACAACTCTTTAAATGTCATGCATTATTTGGTCTCATATACAACTAACAGTTCTTTTGATTGTTTTTAATTGATTGCACGCAGTAAACATATTTATGTTAAAGCACGTATACTGTGGATTTATTGAATGTTTTGGGAAATGGGTTATTCTTTTTATAAAAAAACTAACAGTATTGTAATCAAGAACCGACTCTGTTAAAATTTTGGATATAGTTTCTAAAACTGTTCGTAAAAATCGTTCTCATGGACGTAGAAAAAATCGCAATCAAAGAAAATTTCGGACCAACCATACAAATATTACGAACCTAATTTCGATTTCAAAAATCAACGGCAGACATTATCTGTTAACCAAGCTCTATTCTTTACCTATAAATAAATAAAATAAAATTTTAGAGGATTGCAACACAATTTCATATTACAGTCCAAAGTATGAAATCGTTCAAATTATAATGGCATATTGTTGTTCTAAATTGTTTCCCAAAATTGATCTCCCTGAAGATCATAAAAACATTTTATTAAAATAAAGTATGTCAATAAAGGTTTTGATTTTGTAAATATTGCCGGTATTTTAAACGACCATTCTATTAAAGACCAATTTCCTGGATATTTTGATAATACTGAACTCTCTCTTATTTGTTATAATTACAAGAAATCTACACGGAAATATGTGTTTATTTATAGCCAATTGTGTAAAGATGTAAATATCATTGAAAATACACCTATGTCATGTAATTGCAGTAATTCCGAATACACTTATGGCCTATTTCCCATGTCCTAACAGGAGACCTTAACATAGTTCGCGACCGAGAGTTATAATCATTCCTCAATACAGGACCTAAATATCGTCCCCGTCAATTATTAATTGGAATGAGTGTCGTATTATCATCAATGACTCACTCCGTACCTACTGTTTGAAATGGTAAAAACGGAAAAAAGCTGACAAACACTCTTTGGACTTTTTTTTTAAATTCAGTAATGAAGATAGTTGATATTCGAATACAACATTTTAAAGAACATTTTACTCTAAACAACAACCATAAAAACCATATTACGCGTATTAAACAATAACTAAAAGAACTAGCTAAGGAATTTGTTTTCTTCCTGGCTGATAAAGCTGCTATTAATATCATTATTGTTTGACGTAAATTTTATACTGAGTTTCTACAAAAGGAAATCACGAATTCACCAACATTCTAACATGGACGTCAAGTTGGTTACCTATTCCCTATTCCCTATTCCCTATTCGTTACCTATTCGTTACCTATTCCCTATTCCCTATTCGTTACCTATTCCCTATTCCCTATTCGTTACCTATTCGTTACTTATTCGATTTTTAATATCCTTCCCTCTTTTTAATCAAGTCTCCCAAACAAAGTTTGGAGACTTATTGTTTTTGCTCAGTTCTTATTATTTTTATGTCACCCCTATGGAAATAGGGGTGATATATTGTTATTGTTCCGAATTATTCTTCCACACTTTTTGTCCAGCTTAGTTCTCGGAGATGACTTGACATACATTAATAAAACTGTACCATAATGACAATCCCCATGTACAGATGTGCAGTTAGGGTCTGAAATTTTCAAGATGGTCGCCGTTACCATGGAAACGGCAAAAATGTGAAAAACCGAAAAATGGTCCAAAATAAACGAAACTTTCAGACTTTGTAACTGGTCAGGCGAAAGCGTGAAATCCATCTTAAAAACTTTCAAAATGGCTACCGTTGCCATGGAAACAGTCCAAACGTGAAAAAAACGAAAATAATTCCTTAATTAATTCATAGTAAATCAACCGTTACAGATACGACCCCTAATACTCCCCCTTTGTAACAAGAATATGAACTGTAGAATTCATTGCCGTTGGAATTTTTGAGATTGCTGCTGTTACCATGGAGAAAAGGCTAAAAGTGCAATATTGACCCATATGGTAAAAAAAACGTCAAAGTATCATTTTCTTGCAAATTTTAAGCTCATTCCCGGTAAAATGCTATTGAAACGTCATCTGTCCTTGAAATTTTCAAAATGGCCGTCGTTGTCATGGAAACAGCAAAAAAAAAAAAAAAAAAAAAAAATCGCAACTTTCAGGCAAAATTCTGTAATCATGACTATGTGCATACGATCAAATACAAATCTGTACTGCAAAACATCTTCTAGAATATGCTAGAAGAAAACTAATATAGAATTTAACGTGCTTCTATTCTATACATAAATCGTGCTTTGAAGAAAGAATCGCCACTGAAAGCGGAGAAACACGAAGAGTACACATAAGTGACATTTCTGCACTTGCACTAAATTACACATCCGTTAATCGAACACCTGCTACAATATACACATGAGCTAAAAATCAATCGATAAGCGTGTAATTAAATTGTACAAGATAAGATACATGTATCGTGTGATGCGCGAGTAATTGAAGAATAAAATGAACAGTTAGTATGCCGCTCCGTCAATATATACACATGTTGTCTGTCCAAGGTCCCCTCTAAAAAGAATAGTAATATGCTCAAGTCCACGATAATATACTTGAGTATCACGTGACACCACCTTCCTACTTGTGCGCGTGTCTAATTTTACATTTAAACGGATTCCCCAACTATATATAGACATCACTCTTAGTCTACGAGAAGAGAAAGGGGGGGGGGGGGGGGGGGGTCAAAGGCATGTATACTAGACGTGTCATCTGACTTTTGTACACTCAAACTGGTTGCTGCTACTCTGACAATGTCCGGAACGGGGTGACATCCTCAGCTATTGCTTGCAATGGCAAATCTAGTTATTATGTCACCCGATCGACAATGTCGGGTGACATATTGCTTTTCCTCTGTTTCTTTTTCTGTATTATTATTATTATTATTATACTTCCACCTATTTTGTCCGGCATGTTTTTTGGAGTGAAATGGAACCAATCTTAATGATAGTTCACTATAAGGTGGAACAAAAAATTTCTGGGTGCAGGTGGGTCTAAGACCATAAAAAATGGCTGCCGTTTCCATGGAAACAGAATAATTGTGAAAAATTCCAGTTTTTGGTTTTGGTGAATAATTTGGAGATGCTTAAACTCAGAATCATCATATTTTGATACAATGTAGGTGCCAGCCATATACTGGTTTTGGATGATTTTGGCAATCATTGGAACTGCTATGTTGCCATGGAAACTGCACCAAAAATTTCAAAAATATCAAAATGCTCCAAATTTTTTGAAACTTCATGGTAACAATGAGCAACATTGGTAGATGTTGAATTTGGCGTTGGAATTTCCAAAATGTCTGCCGTTACCATGGAAACACAGCATAAGTGTCAAAATGCTCTAAAAACTTCAGGGTTTGGTGAATAATTTTGATATGCTTGAACTTGAAATCAACAATTTTTTACACAATATAGTTATCCACTATATACAGGTTTTGATTCATTTTGACAATCATTGAAACTACTCTGTTACCATGGATACAGGATCAAATATCTGTGAAACTTTTGACAATGCTCTTATTATACTGAAAATTTACAGAAAGATATATTGCAATTCATAGATCTGCATTCACTGTTAAGTTGTTTTGAAATGGCTACCGTTTAGTGACAATGGGGGGAAGGGTGACATCCGCTATTGCTTGCAATGGCAATTCTAGTTCTTCTTCTTCTTCCTCTTCTTCTTCCGCCACTTTAAAAATGAACTTGTCCGCAGCATTTCTCCAAAACTACTTGTCAGATTTACTTAGGGTTTCATTAAATGTTAGACTAATAAGTCTAGGTGAGCCATCATTCGTTCATTTGTGCATTGGGGTCTATTAAGGGGTATTTTGGGGGGCAGAAAGAAGGGAGGGGTTTGCTATAGAACCCTATGGGATTTTATTTTCTAAAATTTTCAAATGAATATAACTTGAAAACTAGATCCATGCACCATTCAGAAATGATTAAAGGACAATAAAACAAATCACATGAAATATAGGGGAGTCCCTGGGGGGTCATCCCTACCCCATTCAATTCGAGAATATGCTTTTAACTTGTAAACTGTCCAGATCCCCACCCCTAAACCATATATATTCTTGTATGGGACAATTTGAGAATGTACTATTATCTTGTAAACGGTCCAGATCCCCACCCCTAAACCATATATATTCTTGAATAGGACGATAAAACAAATCAAATGAAATTAAATGGAAGTCCCTGGGGGTCATCCTCACCCCGTTCAATTTTAGAATGTGCTATTATCTTGTAAACGGTCCAGATCCCCACCCCTAAACCATATATATTCTTGTAGGGGACAATAAAACTAATCAAATGAAATTTAATGGAAGTTCCTGGGGGTCATCCCCACCCCGTCTAATTTGAGAATGTACTATTATCTTGTAAATGGTCCAGATCCCCACCCCTAAACCATATATATTCTTGTAGGGGACAATAAAACAAATGGAATGAAATTAAATGGAAGTTCATTGGGGTCATCCCCACCCCGGTCAATTTGAGAATGTACTATTATCTTGTAAATGGTCCAGATCCCCACCCCTAAACCATATATATTCTTGTAGGGGACAATAAAACTAATCAAATGAAATTTAATGGAAGTTCCTGGGGGTCACCCACACCCCTTCTAATTTGAGAATGTATTATTATCTTGTAAATGGTCCAGATCCCTACCCTAAACCATATATATTTTTGTAGGGGACAATAAAACAAATGGAATGAAATAAAAGGAAAGTCCATAGGGGGTCAGCCCACCCCCTCTTGTTTGAAAACTTGTAAACGGTCAACATCCCCACCCCTAAACTATATATATTTTTGTAAGGGACAATAAAACTAATCAAATGAAATTAAATGGAAGTTCATTGGGGTCATCCCCACCCCGTTCAATTTGAGAATGTACTATTATCTTGTAAATGGTCCAGATCCCCACCCCTAAACCATATATGTTCTTGTAGAGGACAATAAAACAAATAAAATTAGATAAAAGGGAAGTCCTGAGGGGGTCATCCCACCCCCTCTTGTTTGAAAAATTGTAAACGGTCAACATCCCCAACCCTAAACCATATATATTCTTGTAGGGGACAATAAAATAAGTAAAATGAAATGTAGGTAAAGTCCCTGGGGGTCTACCTTTTAACTGCTTTATGTCCGTATGTTTGAAGATGGATATTGGTTCGAAGGGATGAAATCACCGTGTTAGCGCTTGCATAAAAAAAAGATGTGGTATGATTGCCAATGAGACAACAACCCACAATAGACCAAAATGACACAGAAACTATTAACTATAGGTCAATGTACAGCCTTCAACAATGAGCATAGCTCAAATCGTGTAGTCACCTATAAAAGGCTCAGATATGACAATTTCAAACAATTCAAACAACAAAACTAACGGCCGTATTTTGTCACGTACTCGGGGTAGTGACTTCTGGGTATCGTACCAAAGTTTACCCCTGGATATTGGAAGCTGCACCGTTTCTTATATTTTTATCTTTAATTTGTTAACTTTTGTCTCTGACACACAATAACAATTTGTGGGACGTGTTGCTGTCTTTGAACAGACCTTGTGTTAAGCAACAACCAGTGCTAACCTGTGCACTATTCCAAACCTTGCTAATGTCTACCTATGCGCTACTATCCTGTGCACCGCTATCCTGTGCACTATCTGGCTTATTCAGCCTGTGCACTGCCTAACCAGTGCACGTATTTCCGCACAGTCGCCTATGCACCTATTACCCGGTGCGTAAATACAACTTTAATACTCCTGCAACCTTATTCAGGTACGCAGATAGATTCTTATTCAGATTCTATTAATTCTTTTATAAAGTGTAAATAATTACCTTTTCCCTTCTTTAAGGCGTCTGGATTATCCATCAAGCGACCCTTGTTCTGACAGCACATCAGCTTATATACTAAGGTTTTGGACCATACCATTTAATTTGGACGATACCATATGTCTTATTCATATGAGTGTTTATAATTACCTAACCCTTAATGCTAAAACGTTTGAAAGACGGCCCTTATGTTTACGACTACCGATCGGAATATTTCCGGATATGCTAACCACGACCGGTCCGTTACTGATTCTAAATATTATAAATATCCATAGCAATGTAAACAAAACAAAACCGAAAGTAGACAACTGTTCAACTTTCAAACATAACGAGTTCGTATAACAATGTTTCAGCTTGATAAAAGAAATAAGATGAACCCTAGTAAAATAAAACTGATGAACCATGTTCATCACATTACCCACGCCTCCAGAAAATGCGTCCCCGCATTCATCGAAATCAATTGAGCACATCTACATCAAGTGGACATTTTTCAGTCCCAAACTCTATCCGGGTATTGCCTCGAGCCATGCCATTTAAAAACCACAATTATAACCGTTACTTCTTCAGTAGCTAACCACTAGAACAACTCGTAGATGTATGATCTACCCGACATGACAAGATTCCCACTCAACTGTATACTATTGTCCTTACACTGGAGGAAACGTTAAACATGGACATCAACTTAAACACATCAACTTTATCCTAAGAACCCTTACTTCTTGATTGAAACATGCATGCTGACAGATTTTTGAGCAACCAATTTTAACCTTTAAAACCAACAAGCCAAATGTTACATTTGAAAACCACTAAAAATATCAAAGCCAAAACCGGTATGAAATAATTTTGCCTAACAACCGGCCACTTATGGACCACTCAAAGAGCTTGTTGAGAGGGATCTTTAACGTGCACAAAGCGTGGTACTCCTTGAACACGGGACCTCGGATTTAACGTCCCCATCCGACGGACATACATATTAAAATATACAATAAAATAACATTTAGATAGTGATTCCTTCACTTCTCCATTACTATTTTTTTTTATATTTATATACATGATAGGTTATATATACAACAATGAGATCCAAATTATCGAACAAAATCATGAAGCCATGCCGGCTGTTTGGTAACCCTGCGTGGACGCCCTGCGTAGCCTGACTCATCCCTTGAATCACTTTGATCAACAATGTTGTCAGCACTATCAAGCTCCTCATTGAAAATTTCGGGCAACACACTTTCCGGCACAAAAGCATCATTATTATTTTCGTTCCTCTCTGTTTCTCCTCTCAGTAGTTGGCCCTTGCACAACCTCATTCTATCTACATGTATGACCTGTGGTCGGCCACGCCTACCACAGTTAATGAGATAGTTAACATCCGAGTATTCTTTAAGAACTCGAAAAGGACCACGCCAGTAAGATGTGAATTTTGGAGAATGACCAGCTTTTCGAATGGGAAAGAATACATATACTTGGTCGTCTTTCCTAAATTTGCACCAGTTTAACTGTTTGTCATAATACTTTTTCTGACGCACCATTTCCTGTCCTACGTGTTTTCTAACAAAGTGGTGAGCTTCTTCCATTCGTTCTTGAAGTTCCCATGCCCATCTGTTTTGTGGAATTTTCTTTAAATAATCAGGTACATCGTACATGAGGTCCACAGGTGTAGCAACTTCGCGACCTAACATCATGCGATTAGGCGTACATCCTGTGGTCTCATGTTGAGCTGATCTATATGCCATCATAACGTAGGGCAATAAACAATCCCAATTCGAATGGTGTTCGTCAACATAAGCCGTCAACATTTTGGCTAATGTTCCATTAAATCTCTCTACCATTCCGTCACACTGCGGGTGGTAGGGTGTGGTTCTAGTCTTGTCTATCTGTAATAAGTGACACATTTCCTGAAATAATTCGCTCTCAAACTGCGAGCCTTGGTCTGAGTGAACTACAGTAGGCACGCCGAAACGCGTAATAACCTCTGCTACTAATATATTGGCTACAGTTGATGCAAGCATGTTAGGCATTGGAAAGCTTTCCGTCCATTTGCTGTAATAATCGCTAATGACTAGGATATACTTGTGCCCTCTCTCGGTTTCGGGTAGTTCTCCCAATATATCCATAGCAATTCTTTCCATTGGGTAACCCGATTTTTGCAACTGCATAGGAGCCCTTTGCCGTTTATTCGGACCTTTTCTCTTGGCACAGATTTCA
This sequence comes from Mytilus galloprovincialis, assembly GCF_965363235.1. NCBI lineage: Eukaryota > Metazoa > Mollusca > Bivalvia > Mytilida > Mytilidae > Mytilus > Mytilus galloprovincialis. The sequence continues at coordinate 834,257 of NC_134846.1, read as the reverse complement.
CAACCGGCTATATAGGCTACTATGTCATGTCGTACACCAGGCCAGTAGAACCTATCTTTGATTCTAGATTGCGTTTTCTTGATGCCAAGGTGGCCTGACGTCTTGTTATCATGGCACTGCTGAAGTATTCGACGTCTTTCTGTAAGGGGCACTATCACTCTGCTTTTGTTGTTGTCTCTGTGCACTTTGCAAAGTACTCCATCCTGAATCTTCAGGTCATCAAACTGCGACCATAAGCTTTTAATAACATAATTGTACTCTCCTAGATTTTTCAAGTTAGGCTTGTGCCCATCTTGTACCCATTGTCTTACAATTTGCAAATTTTTGTCATTGTCTTGAAGATGTTTGAGGGATATTTCTGTGTCGTCCTCCTTGTCTCTTTCACATTCATCGGGCTTTGATGACACTGTCTGTACAAGTTGTTGTGCCTTCCAATCAGAGCTATATCCACACTGTCTACAAGGTATCCTACTTAACGCGTCTGCATTCTGGTGCTGACTTCCTGGCCTGTGATTAATTTTCATGTCATATGTACTCAACACTTCAAGCCATCTTGCTAATTGTCCTTCTGCGTTTTTGAAGTTTAACAACCATTGCAATGAGCTGTGGTCCGTTCGAACGATGAATGCTCGGCCATACAGAAAATGACGAAAACTTTTGACGAAGTGTACTACTGATAAGAGTTCCTTTCTAGTGACACAATATTTCCGTTCTATTTTTGATAATGTTCTGCTTCCAAAAGCAATGACTCTCTCTTTACCATCAATTTCCTGTGATAGCACAGCTCCGATAGCGTTATTACTTGCGTCAGTGTCTAGGATGAATGGTCTAGATAAGTCTGGATGTGCAAGAATGGGTGCTTTAGTTAGTTTTCCTTTCAAGGCTTGAAAAGCTTCCTGACATTCTTCTGTCCATAAGTACTTTCGTCCTTTTTCTGTTAGTTGATGGAGACATTTGGCGATTTTTGCAAAATGTTCTATGTACCTCCGGTAATATCAACAGAGTCCCAAGAATGAACGTAATTCGCTCGCATCAACTGGAATGGGCCAATCCTTTATGCTCTTTATCTTTTCTGGATCCGTGGCTACACCTTCCTCAGTGACGACATGTCCAAGAAAGTTAACTTTCTTTGAAAATAGTGTGCACTTCTTGGGTTTGAGCTTAAGGCCAGCTCCCTTTAGTCGATCAAAAACCGATCGCAGATTTTCGAGCATTTCCTCAAACGATTTTCCAACCACAATTATATCGTCCAGATAAACTAGACATATACTCCACTGCAGTCCCGCCAATACTCTCTCCATTAATCTTTCAAAGGTTGCTGGTGCACAGGCAAGGCCGAATGGCATCTGTCGAAATTGAAACAGTCCCCTTCGGCTGGCAAATGCAGTTTTCGTGCGATCTTTCTCTGCCATTTCCACCTGCCAGTATCCCGAACAAAGGTCTAAAGTAGAGAACCATTTATTTCCGGACAATTGCTCCAATGAGTCGTCGATGCGGGGTAATGGATATGCGTCTTTTACTGTTAAATCGTTGACCTTGCGATAATCAACGCAAAAGCGTGTAGTACCATCCTTTTTCTTTACCAGTACTATTCCAGACGACCATGGACCGTCGGCTGGCTCAATTACTCCGCGTTCAAGCATGTCATCGATATGTCTATCGACTTCCTCTCGCATATGAATGGGGGTGCGGCGAGGCGGTTGTTTTACTGGTGCATTATTTCCTGTATTTATGGTGTGGCGCACCAAATTAGTTCTACCTAAGTCCCTGTCGGATGCTGCAAAAAGATCTTTGTATTCATTGAGAAGATTTTCAACTCCACGTTTTTGCTCCTGGCTAAGATTTTCGCTGCAATTACTCAGTAATTTTTGCAATTCAATTCTTAGGTTCTGATCCTTATGTATATCAGTAATATCTTTGTCGTCGCTTATCACGTCCTGAATAGGGCTAATATTTCCTACAATTGTCCCAGCTCTTATTATCTTCACTACATTCGATACATTCATAAAGCGCAGTGGTACGGTTTCTGAGGCTTTAACTAAAGTTCTTGCCATTAAGGCACTGTCCTTTGCTACAAATTTGTCACAGGGTTCAATGATTCCTAAGCCTACTTCATTCTTTGTTGACGGATATTCGTTAATGTGACCCCTGACCAAAGCTTCTGTGCCTGGCTGTATGCATGTATCTTCAACTACTGACACTCTATAGCAACCAAGCTGTCCAGTGAAGTTCAGTGGTATCACTTGGTTATTGCAAACCATATGTTCTTCTTGTAAATTAATCAGACATCTATTTTTCTTGAGAAAATCTAAACCAATTATGCCATCTAAAGCAAGATCCGCTACTACTGCCTCTGCTAAATATACGTTATGATCAATCCAGATGTGAAATTCACCTTTTCCCGTAACGTTTAGTTCGGAGCCGTTTGCTGACATAATAGTTTGAACCACTTGATTGAGGTTTGGCATCTCTTCTTTTCTCAAACTGTTGAATAGTTTATTTGATATAAGAGTGACAGTTGCGCCTGTGTCAACGAGAAAACTGGCTTTTATATTTCCTATAGCTACGTCTATATATGCCCCTGCTTCTTTCGTCGAGTTATTTTGAACATTGAGCTTGATTTGTTTTCTCCGCTGTCTTCTTGTTCGAGAATGTACTGGCCTTGCAGAGCCATTCTCGTGGTTCCTGTATTGACCGTTCCTGTTGCCACCTTGCTTTCGTAGCCTACATTCTCGCTTAAAATGTCCATATTTACCGCAATTGTAACATTGCTGATTCCGTTTCCATTCCGGATCGGCAGTGTATCTTTGTCCGCTGTTTTTAAATTCATTTAACTCCATTCGAAGTGATTCTAATTGCTTAGTAAACGAATCCATCATTTCTGTAAACTTATCGTCCTTAGATAATTCTTCTGTAATATTATCTGCATGCGTAGCCCGCATCTGAGGTTTTACAAAATCTTGTCTTTTCTCTGCTTTGTAGAACGCCTCAAGTTCGACAGCTAAACAAATTGCTTGGTTTAAGTTTTGCGGTCTGGATTGTCTAATTTTTATCCTCATCTCACTATCGTGCAATGCATCTAAGAAATAATCCTTTGATAATGTTTCTTTTACTTCAGTGGGTGCTAGTGGGTATGCTCTATTTACTAATCGCCGTATAGTTTGTCCTAGTTCTGGCAAGGTTTCACTCGCGCGCTGGCGTCTCTCCTTTAATTGAACTCTGTATAGTTCGTTCTGATTTGGCGGAGCAAAACGCTCTTCTAATGATTTCACTAAGGTCTCATAATTCATTTTCTTATCAGTTGGTAAATCGCTGAAGACACTCTGTGCGTGCCCGCGAAGGGCAGCGGCAAGGTAAAGCCCCTGTTCATATTCGTCCCAATTATTGATGATAGCACATGCTTCAAAGTGCGATTTAAAATCAACCCACTCGCCAGACCCATCATAATTGGCCAGTTTGATTTCTCTTCTCGTATTCTTTCCAGGCGTGCGTACTTTTTCCTGGTTATTGACAGCCTTTTTAGCATTCCTTTGGCTAGGTCTTAAGATAGGAGAAATCTCCACTGAACCTCCGCTACTGGTACCGGGCGTTGCGCTAGTTGTTTTGTAATGCCCTTGCTTAGAGCGGGCTCCCGGTTCGTGCTCACTTGCGTAAGGTCCAAACAATGTTGGTGCATCATCAGCTCGTTGAAGCTGTGTTTGGACTGTCCGCTCTGTGACATCGCCGAAATCCGTGCGCCTCTTCTGAGCAATACCAGAATCTGTCAGGTTTCTAGGTTGCTCTTTTGGGGTAGAGTGTTGTGGTGTCAAAAACATAGGATTTTGAGTTTGTCTCAACTTTTCTATCTTTTGCTTTACATCTTCCTCTAACGTACTTGTATGCTGTTGTAAATCGTCCATGTTTAATCAAGTATAGGTGCACTTGCCAATATCCCACCGCTGCCACCAAAATTATGTCACGTACTCGGGGTAGTGACTTCTGGGTATCGTACCAAAGTTTACCCCTGGATATTGGAAGCTGCACCGTTTCTTATATTTTTATCTTTAATTTGTTAACTTTTGTCTCTGACACACAATAACAATTTGTGGGACGTGTTGCTGTCTTTGAACAGACCTTGTGTTAAGCAACAACCAGTGCTAACCTGTGCACTATTCCAAACCTTGCTAATGTCTACCTATGCGCTACTATCCTGTGCACCGCTATCCTGTGCACTATCTGGCTTATTCAGCCTGTGCACTGCCTAACCAGTGCACGTATTTCCGCACAGTCGCCTATGCACCTATTACCCGGTGCGTAAATACAACTTTAATACTCCTGCAACCTTATTCAGGTACGCAGATAGATTCTTATTCAGATTCTATTAATTCTTTTATAAAGTGTAAATAATTACCTTTTCCCTTCTTTAAGGCGTCTGGATTATCCATCAAGCGACCCTTGTTCTGACAGCACATCAGCTTATATACTAAGGTTTTGGACCATACCATTTAATTTGGACGATACCATATGTCTTATTCATATGAGTGTTTATAATTACCTAACCCTTAATGCTAAAACGTTTGAAAGACGGCCCTTATGTTTACGACTACCGATCGGAATATTTCCGGATATGCTAACCACGACCGGTCCGTTACTGATTCTAAATATTATAAATATCCATAGCAATGTAAACAAAACAAAACCGAAAGTAGACAACTGTTCAACTTTCAAACATAACGAGTTCGTATAACAATGTTTCAGCTTGATAAAAGAAATAAGATGAACCCTAGTAAAATAAAACTGATGAACCATGTTCATCACAATTTCATATACAAAAAAATAAACGGAAAACAAATATGTAACACAAAAACAAACGATAACTACTTAATTTCAGGCTCTTGTCTAGGGACAGGCGCATACTAACATAATGTGGTGGGGTTAAACATCTTAGCAGGGTGTACATCGTTTCGGAGCATGCTATTACCTTGTTTAATTCGTTCCATCACTCGCTTATAATTCGCTTATAATACGTGTATCATACGTTGCACCTTTTAAAACATGATTTTCAATTGTGTTGTTGTCTCTGGTGGTAGATTTTGGGTTCTTAGAGGTGATATAACTCTATAAGCGCATATGTACCCGTTCCAGCGCTCGGATAATACCCTGTTAAATATTCGTTACTTATTCGCTTTTAATACGTTTGTTGTACGTTGCACCTTTTAGAAAAGGATTTTCAATTGTGTTCATATCTCTGGTGGTAATAATGTGTTCTAATAGATGAAATATCCCTATTAGCGCGTATGTACCCGTTCCAGCGCTCGGATAATACCCTGTTACTTATTCGTTCCTTATTCGCTTTTACTGCACGGGGTAAGTATACGTTGCACCTTGACATACATCGTTTTTTAATTGTGTTCATGTCTCTGGTGGTAACAATGTGTTCTTAGAGACGAAATGATCCTATTAGAGCGCATGTACCCGTTCCAACGCGCGGTTAATACCCTGTTACCTATTCGTTACCTATTCGTTACTTATTCGCTTTTAATACGTTTATTGTACGTTTCACCTTTAATAAACGGATTTTCAATTGTGTTCATATCTCTTGTGGTAATAATGTGTTCTTATAGATAAAATACTCCTATTAGCACATATTACCCGTTCCAGCGCTCGGATAATACCCGGTTACTTATTCGTTTCTTATTCGCTTTTAATGCGCAGGGTATACGTTGCACCTTGAAATAAATCGTTTTTTAATTGTGTTCGTGTCTGTGGTGGTAACAATGTGTTCTTAGAGATGAAATGACCCTATTAGCGCGCATGTACCCGTTCCAGCGCTCGGTTAATACCCTGCTACCTATTCGTTACCTATTCGTTACTTATTCGCTTTAAATACGTTTGTTGTACGTTGCACCTTTTAGAAAAGGATTTTCAATTGTGTTCATATCTCTTGTGGTAATAATGTGTTCTTATAGATGAAATACCCCTATTAGCGTGCATGTACCCGTTTCAGCGCTCGGATAATACCCTGTTACTTATTCGTTCCTTATTCGCTTTTAATGCGCGGGGTAAGTATACGTTGCACCTTGAAATAAATCGTTTTTTAATTGTGTTCATGTCTCTGGTGGTAACAATGGTTCTTAGAGACGAAATGACCCTATTAGAGCGCATGTACCGGTTCCAGCGCTCGGTTAATACCCTGTTACCTATTCGTTACCTATTCGTTACTTATTCGCTTTAAAAACGTTTGTTGTACGTTGCACCTTTAAAAAAAGGATTTTCACTTGTGTTCATGTCTCTGGTAGTAACAATGTGTAATTAGAGATGAAATGACCCTATTAGCGTGCATGTACCCGTTCCAGCGCTCGGTTATTACCCTGTTACCTATTCGTTACCTATTCACTTATAATACGTTTGTTGTACGTTGCACCTTTTAGAAAAGGATTTTCAATTGTGTCCATGTCTCTGGTGGTAACAATGTGTTCTTAGAGATGAAATGACCCTATTAGCGCGCATGTACCCGTTCCAGCGCTCGGTTAATACCCTGTTACCTATTCGTTACCTATTCGTTACCTATTTGTTACCTATTCACTTATAATACGTTTGTTGTACGTTGCACCTTTTAGAAAAGGATTTTCAATTGTGTTCATGTCTCTGGTGGTAACAATGTGTAATTAGAGATGAAATGACCCTATTAGCGTGCATGTACCCGTTCCAGCGCTCGGTTAATACCCTGTTACCTATTCGTTACCTATTCGTTACCTATTCACTTATAATACGTTTGTTGTACGTTGCACCTTTTAGAAAAGGATTTTTACTTGTGTTCATGTCTCTGGTGGTAACAATGTCTTCTCAGAGATAAAATGACTCTATTAGCGTGCATCTACCCGTTCCAGCGCTCGGTTATTACCCTGTTACCTATTCGTTACTTATTCGCTGATAATACGTTTGTTGTACGTTGCACCTTTTAGAAAAGGATTTTCAATTGTGTTGTTGTCTCTGGTGGTAACAATGTGTTTAGAGATAAAATGACCCTGTTAGCGTGCATCTACCCGTTCCAGCGCTTGGTTAATACCCTATTACTTATTTGTTACCTATTCGTTACTTATTCCCTATTCCCTATGCGTTACCTATTCGTAACTTATTCCCTATTCACTATTTGTTACCTATTCGTTACTTTTTCCCTATTCCCTATGCGTTACCTATTCGTTATTTATTCTCTATTCCCTATTCGTTACCTATTCGTTATTTATTCCTTATTCGTACAACAAACGTATCAAAAGCGAAAAAGTAACGAATAGGTAACGAATAGGTAACGAATAGGTAACAGGGTATTAACCGAGCGCTGGAACGGGTACATGCGCGCTAATAGGGTCATTTAATCACTAAGAACACATTGTTACCACCAGAGACATGGACACAATTGAAAATGCCTGTTCCAAGTCAGGAATATGACAGTTTTTGTCCATTCGTTTTTGATGCGTTTTGTTATTTGATTTTGCCATGTGATTATGGACTTTCCCAATTGATCTTCCTCTAAGTTCAGTATTTTTGAATATCCATCTTCAAACATACGGACATAAAGCAGTTAAAAGGTAGAACGTATAAAAATCAAATAAGGAACAAATGAGTATCGAACATAAAGTAAAAGGATCGGTTGAGCACAAACACATATAAATAGGTCATAAAAAGATCATTTTACCTCAACAAATTTAGAACTATTACCAGATATAAGAGTATAAACAACAAGAAGTAATTGTAACAGGATGCTGTTACGAAGTCTCCCAAACAAAGTTCCCATAACTCGCAATTCATATGGTCCCATGTTCATTTGATTTGATTTTTTGTCCCATACAAGAATATATATGGCTTACTGATGGGGATCTCAACCATTTACAAGTATTCAAACAGGAGGGGGTGGTGGTGACTCCCAGGGACTTTACCTACATTTCATTTTATTTATTTTATTGTCCCCTACAAGAATATATATGCTTTAGGGTTGGGGATGTTGACCGTTCAAAATTTTTCAAACAAGAGGGGGTGGGATGACCCCCTCAGAACTTCCCTTTTATCTCATTTTATTTGTTTATTTGTTTTATTGTCCTCTACAAGAACATATATGGTTAAGGGGTGGGGATCTGGACCATTTACAAGATAATAGTACATTCTCAAATTGAACGGGGTGGGGGTGACCCCAATGAACTTCCATTTAATTTCATTTGATTAGTTTTATTGTCCCTTACAAGAATATATATAGTTTAGGGGTGGGGATGTGGACCATTTACAAGTTTTCAAACAAGAGGGGGTGGGCTGACCCCCTATGGACTTTCCTTTTATTTCATGCCATTTGTTTTATTGTCCCCTACAAGAATATATATGGTTTAGGGTGGGGATCTGGACCATTTACAAGATAATATTACATTCTCAAATTGAACGGGGTCGGGGGTGACCCCCAGGAACTTCCATTTAATTTCATTTGATTAGTTTTATTGTCCCTTACAAGAATATATATAGTTTAGGGGTGGGGATGTTGACCGTTTATAAGTTTTCAAACAAGAGGGGGTGGGGTGACCCCCAAGGGACTTTCCTTTTATTTCATTTGTTTTATTGTCCCCTACAAGAAAATATATGGTTTAGGGGTGGGGATCTGGACCATTTACAAGATAATAGTACATTCTCAAATTGAACGGGGTGGGGGTGACCCCCAGGAACTTCCATTTAATTTCATTTGATTAGTTTTATTGTCCTCTACAAGAATATATATGGTTTAGGGGTGGGAATCTGGACCGTTTACAAGATAATAGCACATTCTAAAATTGAACGGGGTGGGGATGACCCCCAGGGACTTCCATTTAATTTCATTTGATTTGTTTTATCGTCCTATTCAAGAATATATATGGTTTAGGGGTGGGGATCTGGACCGTTTACAAGATAATAGTACATTCTCAAATTGAACGGGGTGGGGGCGACCCCCAGGAACTTTTACTTAATTTCATTGGATTAGCTTTATTGTCCCATACAAGAATATATATGGTTTAGGGGTGGGGATCTGGGCAGTTTACAAGTTAAAAGCATATTCTCGAATTGAAGACTTTTGAGACTCCCCTATATTTCATGTGATTTGTTTTATTGTCCTTTAATCATTTCTGAATGGTGCATGTATCTATCACTTACAGTTTTCAAGTTATATTCATTTGAAAATTTTAGAAAATAAAATCCCATAGGGTTCTATAGTAAACCCCTCCCTTCTTTCTGCCCCCCAAAATACCCCTTAATAGACCCCAATGCACAAATGAACGATTGATGGCTCACCTAGCCATATTAGTCTAACATTTTATGAAACCCTAAGTAAATCTGACAAGTAGTTTTGGAGAAATGCTGCGGACAAGTTCAGTTTTAAAGTGGCGGAAGAAGAAGAGGAAGAAGAGGAAGAAGAAGAAGAATAAAAATAATAAGAACTGAGCAAAAACAATAAGTCTCCAAACTTTGTTTGGGAGACTTAATTAAAAAGGGGGAAGGATATTAAAAATCGAATAAGTAACGAATAAGGAATAGGGAATAAGTAACGAATAGGTAACGAATAGGGAATAGGGAATAGGTAACGAATAGGTAACGAATAGGGAATAGGGAATAGGTAACGAATAGGTAACGAATAGGGAATAGGGAATAGGTAACGAATAGGTAACGAATAGGGAATAGGGAATAGGTAACGAATATGTAACGAATAGGGAATAGGGAATAGGGAATAGGTAACGAATAGGGAATAGGGAATAGGTAACGAATAGGGAATAGGGAATAGGTAACCAACTTGACGTCCATCATTCTAACTGACTTCATTTTCAGAAAACGACATCCGTAACAAACACAAACTTTTAACTACTTCTTTACAAGCAGAACCAAATACAATGAAAGTCCCAACTTTGTTCTGGCTTCCGAAGCTACAGAAAAAAACTTACAAATATAGATTTATTTCATCTTCAAGCCATTGTTCCACTACTAGATTGTATATTCTACTTACTAGTACACTTGACACAATTAAAACCCTGATTATCATTTGTTCAAATAAGGCCTTTGAAGACAATAACAATCAAAACCAAGGAGTATACAAAGACTCAAAAAAACCAAAGGACATTTACATCAACAGTTATAAATAATAATTAAGAAACAACACGACTTAGTACACTTGGTATAATAAAAAAAACATAATAATAAATTGTTCAAATAAGGCCTTTGAAAATAGTGGTATTAATTGATTTTTGAGTGTCAAAAACTCGTTGGAAGTACTTGATAAATTGCATGCATTTATTGGTGATTTTGCATCTGTTCAAAGTTTTGATTTTTTCTACCCTATATACCACTTTGCCTCATATTCTTATTAAGTAAAATTTCACATCCCTAATTAACTGGGCATTTAAAAAGTCAGAATGCGAGTACATATGTTCAAACTCTTTTAGGTAATTCTTTAGTAGCAATGAACAAAAGAACTATGTCAATTGGAATGCTTTGATACTATATATGCGCTTGAATTTTTACTTGATAATATTTTTGTTCGCTTTGGAGATTCCGTATATCGTCAAGTTATTGCAATTCCAATGGGGACTAACTGTGCACCACTTATTGCGGACCTGTTTTCTTATTGTTATGAGTTACAATTTATGACTAAAATTAGCAAAGACCCATCGAAAAAACATTTGATACAAAAATTTAACAATACTTTTAGATATTTGGATGATATATTGGCTCTCAATAATGACGAATTCATTATGTATACTAAAGAAATTTATCCTGTTGAACTTACTTTAAATAAAGCTAATACAAACAATGACCACTGCCCTTTCCTCGATCTTGATATCTATATCATGAATGGGAAGCTTAATACAAAAATTTATGATAAAAGAGATGATTTTCATTTCCTATCGTTAAGTATCCATTTCTAGATGGTGACCTTCCCTTGTCACCATCTTATGGTGTTTATATATCTCAACCTTGTACGATTCGCTCGTGTATGTAACAACGTATTAGATTTTAGCGAGAGAAATTTATGTTTTACTGAAAAATTATTACACCAGGGTTATCGATATCACAAACTAGTCAAAACATTTACTAAATTTTATTATCGGTATAAGGAAATAATTCGTAAATATAACTCAACGTGCAGACATCGTATACGTTCAGGTATTTCAAATCCAATCTTTTATGGTTATATTCTTTACAAAGCTCAAAAATGTCAGTATTCACCTCAAAAGCTTACAAAACCTTTAAACAGACTTATTTAGAAGGGATATAGTTACGATACTGTTGTCAGGTCATTAAAGATTGTATATTTTGGCTTTAATATTGATTCACTGATAGGGTCTTTGCATCGGAACTAAACACTTTTAAAAAAAACCCCAGTTGTTGGCATGACACGGGTTATGTTCTTCTCATATATTTTATGATAGTATGATACTAAACCCCTAACGGGAGGGATTGTGGATGATATTTATATGATGAAGATATAATCTTTCAATTAGTTTAATTTAGGTCTGGAGCTGGCATGTCAGTAAACTGCCAGTAGTCTGTTGTTATTTATGTATTATTGTCATTTTATTTATTTTCGATTGATACATCTTCTGACATCGGACCCGGACTTCTCTTGAACTGAATTTTAATGTGTGTATTGTTATGCGTTTACTTTTCTACATTGGCTAGAGGTATAGGGGGAGGGTTGAGATCTCATAAACATGTTTAACCCCGTCCCAAGTCAGGAGCATCTTGCCTTTATTAGTCTTGTATAATTTTAATTTTAGTTTTTTGTGTATAATTCGGAGTTTAGTATGACGTCCATTATCACTGTACAAGTATACATATTTTTTAAGGGGCCAGCTAAAGGACGCCTACGGGTGGGGGAGTTTCTCGCTACATTGAAGACCAATTTGTGGCCTCGGCTGTTGTCTGCTCTATGGTCGGGTTGTTACAGCTCTTACACATTCCCCATTTTCTTTCTCTATTTTATATATTTGTATTGCGTCCAACAAATGTTTCCTTCGAATGCAGGCATATGAATGTTATAGTTCATTAATCATTGATAATGTTTTACGGTTCTTTCGAATCATTGTCATTTTTCTGCCACTTTTTACAGTGTACATCATATCACTCTCTAAAATGTTTATAAAAGTTAAGTTATAGGTGGGCATTCAAAGGGTTTATTGGACTATAAGATCATTTGCATTTATTCATTTAAGTACAATGTGTGGTCTGTAGTATTTAAACTAGAATGAGAATTATTAATGGCGTTAATGTAACCTTAATCGAAAATACTTGAAGTTATTCTCATTTTATTATGTTTCTTATGTTTATGCTGTGTCGATCAGAAATCAACTTTGAATGTACAACTTGAAACTGTCTTTCCAAATTGAAAATTTATGTCTTTTTGTTTATATTGATAGCTGAAAAAGAATGAAGATAAAACATCATTGATTCAATATAAAGCAAAATAAAGCAAAAAGACAGCAAACGTCGACAATATCTGCTAAAATTAAATTTTAAAAATTTAAATAAATCCGCAGTATAATTTGCACAATACTATTTTAGAAACGCATAGTTCATCTGAATGACTTACAAGTTTCTACACTATTGAATATTTTTTTGTATCATATATGCATGCATTTTAGTTGCTTACTTTTTTAGATGAAGTGAGCATACCAACTATTACAAAATATCCGAATGAACCATACTATGTAGTGGGAGAACATATTAGCATACTTTTAACTTGTAAGAGCGATGGTAATCCTAAACCAAATTACCAATGGTATAAAGATAATATGCTCATAAACACAAATGAAAGCTTGAATATAACTGATATGAATGTAACGAATAGTGGAAACTTCACATGTTATGTCACCAACACATTCAATGGCGACACGCACAGCAACGCTGAACATGTGCAAATTAATATAATGAATAAAGGTAATTTTGGTTTTAAGTATAAATTGTTATACATGTTTTATACTTCATATGTAACTATTCCAGTCATAATTACGTTATCTGGTTACCCGATGAATGATTTAAAGAAAACTGAAAAATACAGTTAATTCACCTCGTTTAATATTCATTCGAGGTCTTCTTTTATAAATAAAAAATAATATCTTTATTAATGAATCTTTATTCATTTTATTGAGAATCGACAACACTTATCTACATACTAGGTATTGTCAAAACTTACATCTACATAGGTATTGTTAAAACTTACATCGTGATGAAACCATCGTGATTAGGTGCCATGTTTGTTTTATTTGATCCCGTTGATTATATGACTTAATATCCCCTTAATTAGCTATGTCCTTGGCTATCATTATAGTGACAATAACGTGTCATTTTTAATTACAATATAAACAGTTAAATTAGATTAAGTATTTTGCATGAACAAAAAAAGTGTCGAACATCGTCCACATTTGAAAATTATTTGGTCGCCATTTTTTCAAAATTTTATGAAAGAAACAATAGCATGTATCAGCTTTATCAAAAGGAACTAATGTTTGATTCTATGCTGCTTTAAGGTAAGACAATGACTGAAAACGCGAGCACCCAACAGTTATTTAATTTTCATTGTAACAATCTGAAAAAATATATTTTACTAAGTCGGCCCACGCTGTCAATGTGGTCGCCATCTTTAAAAATACTACCAAATTTTCCGAAAATAGTTAATTTTCAAATCAATTTGGAAGGGACATAATAAAAAATTAAACCATTGCATATACGATATTTCACATATTTATGCATTTAGTAATAAGTACATATTTCCACAATTTTTCCATTTGTTATGTTTAAATCGCAATTTTAGGTTTAACACGACAGAAAATCCAATATTTATCGGAGTTGGATGATGAACAGTGTAAACTTATCGAGACAACAAGACACATTTTCAAAAGTATTTAGAAGGGAGAAGACCAAAATTTAAACTTTTCCAAAACGCATAAATATATTCTTAAAAAAATGACGAATAACTATATATTTCCACACTTTTTGTATCATGAACTGAAAACAAATATTTTATCGATTCCTGAAAGCCCCCATGCATTTCTATAGATTTTACTTGGGCTTGATATAGTGATGTGTGACGTCACAAAAGTCACGTGATGACCTCTATAGTTGGATATGGTATGTTCCGTATTGACATGATATGATATGAACCATATTAAATTCGGTAACCATAGTCCTGAATTTATGTAAATGAGAACAAGATTTTATAAGTTAACACAGCTTGCCAAAAATAACTGTTTAAACATTATTAATCGAAACGTAACTCTTTAAATAACTTTGTATAATTTTTTTATTCACCATTGTCCAGCTTAGTAGTTTTCGAAATACTTTTCACTATATTTACTGTTTATTATTCTAATTCTAATAAGTTTGAATTTTATATCAAATATATTTGTTTATTTCATAGACTATACAACACGTACTACTCTCAAGCATTCTAATACTTTAGGTAGGATCAACATTTTTCTTCCAAATACTTGTTTATACAATTCCTATGTGTTTGTTAATGTTATAATACGTAGGCTTACAATTGCACGCTTATTGTGATATAGATAAACAATGCTATATAGATATATATATAGTTTTGCTTCTGTTCCCCAGCTACTTATCCAGACATAGGGAGCACATTACCACAATCTTGCTATAAACGTATCTTGTAAGTGTCCAATTATCGACGCTCTAATGTTTGTAGTGAATTGATTGTTTATGTAAACATTTAAATTATTGTTTATGTAAACATTAAAATTAAATTTAAAGGATTTAATTAAATTGACCACACCATTGAAAGTATCATATTTTGTGAACATCAGGATAACATCATCTGTTTTTTTTTATTTGTAACTAATAACAACAAACCGAATGAATATTTATTAATAACACACTCCCCACTTTTACTAAAACATTTTTTATCTCGACACTGGCGTTGATTTATAACAATGTAAAACATTTATCCAAACTATTGAAAGTCTTAAATAAACAGTTTACTGGTCGTGAGCTCGAGAATATGAAGGTTCGTTTCGTGTGTATTTATCTTCCAATTGATACGATATTCTCGTGCTTGCATTTCTTATCAAATGGTGAAGTTGAAATCATACCTTCGTAAATTTTATGAACGCCATTACGAGTTGGTTGACCGTTATTGAATAACCGTTTCACAGATGATATCGGATATGTTCCTTACGTCGTAACTACAATCTTCTTCCCTTTTTATAATTGTGACCTACCGAATAAGACTATTTACCGATTTTTTAGTCTATAGTTTTCTATGTTGTGTCATGTGTACTATTATTTGTCGGTTTGTCTTTTCAATTTTAGCCATGGCATTGTCAGTTTATTTTCGATATGTGAGTTTGACTTCTCTCTGGTATCTTTCGCCCCTCTTTTAGTTCAGATACCATCTAATTAACTACCAAGTTGACATGTGTACTATTGTTTGTCTGTTTGTCTTTTTCATTTTTAGCCATGGCGTTGTCAGTTTATTTTAGATTAATGAGTTTGACTGTCCCTTTGGTATCTTTCGTCCTTCTTTTTTTTACTCCCGAACACATCCAATGACCATATAAGCGATATGCACATTAATAAAGATATAAATTGATTAAGTAACTCGTGCAATTAGATTTTGTATGGTCTGTTTAATTTCATATCATTAATTAAAAATACATGTTTTTCATCGTTTTGACCTGTATGGGCTTTGCTCATTGTTGAAGCCGTTTTGACATTTATGGGCTTCGTTCATTGTTAAAGGCCTTAAAGTGACCTATAGTTAATAATTTCTGTGTCATTTTGGTCTCTTTTGGAGAGTTGTGTCATTGGCAATAATACCACATCTTCTTTTTCTATATATAAGAATGTTTTTTTGTGGATCGTAGCAATCAATCAAAAGATTTACCTTTTTTTACTTTCAAAGTTGACACTCGTTTTCCTTTACATAATTTTTACACGGACAATGCATGCGTTTTCCATCACTTGCAAAGGGATTAAATTTAACCATTCAAACGAATCATATTGTTTGGGCCCCAGTTTTTTTGTGACTTTTTGAAGTGGTTCTAATACACAGTTGCTACATGTGGTATGAATATACCAACGAAATTCACTTATTCACGATAACACCTTATCTCAGAAACTGTTTATTGTCTTCCATATTGATTTGCACTCGTCAATGTTAAACGTCAGTCTTCGAAAAATAGACTTGAGTTGTTCCTCAATGATTAATAGAAGTAGAGCAGTAAGCAACACTTCATAAAATCATGTGTTTTACTCCTTCCAATCTTTGATGTACTTAACTCAGCACTTTGTTGTGCATCTTATGAGTACAATAAATATTCTAAACTGTATTGTTATATGTCATGAAGGCAGTCATCTTCATTGACTCTAGTGTCGGGTCAACTTGATGGTACGCGTGTTCAATATCTAACTTTATGAAGCATTTTCCTCGATCCAGATTATGAAATACCTATTCCAACGTTGAAAATGGGTACCTACAATTTCTCATGGCAACGCATATCCGTATACTATTTTTCTTTGATACGTCAACGATTGTTGATATTCAATAGCTTGGGCTATTTACTTCTGTTATTCACTGTTTTACAAATTTATTCAGTTTTTAATCAGGCGTTCCTCGTGACAACCTATACGGCATAACGGATGAGCTAAGCCGTTTTTGTCACAACTTTTTGGAATTTTGGGTCCTAAATGCTCCTCAACTTTGTCCTTCTTTGGCTTTATAAATATTCTGATATGTGCATCACTAATGAGTCTTATGTAGACGAAACGGGCGTCTGGCGTACTATATTATAATCCTGGTAACTTTGATAACTATTTACACCACTGGGTTGATGCCACTGCTGGTGGACGTTTCGTCTCCGAGTGTAACACCAGCCCAGTAGTCAACACTTCGGTGTTGACATGAATGTCAATAATGTGGTCATTTTTATAAATTTCCTGCTTACAAAACTTTGAATTTTTCGAAAAGCTAAGGATTTTCTTATCCCAGACATAGATTTCCTTAGCCATATTTTTGGAATTTTGGGTCCTTAATGCTCTTCAACTTTGTACTTGTTTGGATTTATCAACATTTTGATATGAGCGTCACTGATGAGTCTTGTGTAGACGATACGCGCGTCTGGCGTACTAAATTATAATCCTGGTACCTACAGGTTGAATATTTTCGTCTGCAGGAATTTTTAATTGAAAGGCTAATGATTTCTAGCTTGTAAACACCTTTGAAAACTACAAACATAGTTGTATTCACTACACAATCTGTAACAATGAAACTATTTGTTTCTATTTTCATTACACAAAGTTTTATTGACGCCTTGCGTCCAAGTTAATCCTAGACTTTCTGTTACAAAAAATAGACTGAAACGTAGCAGTTGTTCAGATAAACCTTTATAAAGTTTACTGCTATGGTAATAAGTGGCGTGTCACTATCATAAGCATACAAATATATTAACGATATCTCAGACTCACGCTTTATTTTTTTTCATCTTTAAGCGTTCCCAAAGTGTCCTGTCTATAATATTTGAAGTTGCAGCTATATCAATTACTACTGGAACATCTTTATCTAAAAAAATAACTGTAAAGTGGCTGATCTTTCAACGATTTCCATATACGTTAAATGCATATGCTTCGTTTCTTAATTCTGGTTCACAATCATCTGCAGATTCAAGATTTGTTGTTCTTAAATAACACGAATAATGAGTCTTCGACGCTTTTGTTGTGCAACATTATTGAAAGTGTTCTTCATATTTGCATATTCTCAATTTCTTTCCTTCAAATGGGCATTTACGATCTGATTCATAAGGTTCAGAAAAACCTACATGCATAGCATGATATTGATTCCCGAGGTTTAAATAAAGGCAACAGTAGTATACCGCTGTTCAAACTCATAAATCCATGGACAAAAATCAAAATCGGGGTAACAAACTAAAACTGAGGGAAACGCATTAAATATAAGAGGAAAACAACGACACAACACTACAATGTAACACACACAGAAACGGACAGCATTAGACAAGTCTGAGTGATTTTGATTGTGTTTCTTACTCTAACTTTGTAGACGGGTCATAGTTATAGATTGTTCAATCATTTCTTTTTTTTTTATTCCTTTCCCGAAATTGGTTTCTTTGAAAAGATTTGAGGTGTTATGATATTGTTCAACATTTCCGCAGGAGCATTGTACACTGATTATTGTTCTACCAGTGTATAGAACAAATCTTGGTATTCCATTTCAACTCTGTTCAACAATAATGCTTTTTTCGCCATGCCTCCACAAGCATTTACCTGTTGCGTACAATTAATAAGAATAAAGTCAACGTGTTCATCTTTGTCCCCACAAATGAATGTCATTTAAAACGTAACATAATGGAGCTACACTTAAATCATACAATATAAAACGTGCTTCTGTTATCTGTTGTTATTCTCGATTTGCGATAACAGCACTGAAAGTGTCACATTTAACGTACATAATATTAATAAGCTAATAACACCGGTTTTTTTAATATAGCTATTAACCAAAACGGTTGTATACTAATGGAACAAAAAAGTACTAAATGAATATTTACTAATATCACATTGTTCATTTCTTTATGATTTCAAATAAATGCAAAAAGAAAATACAGTAGATTAAGAACAGTGTCTTAGTTTATATTTGCTATCTGCATGGCTTTATTAATATAAATAAATACATATTTTTTTTATGTGCCAAACAATTAAAGTAGATTGAGATTGTTTATTTGTTTATTATTCAGGGTTTATTATAACTGAAACTTTAAAAAAAATAGAGGAGATTTTTTTATGTCTATTTTCCATTTATATACACAGCTGACATTTCAACTACCAAGTCTAGTTCCATTGGCAGTTCTTCTGGTGTTGACAAAGAAGAGGAAAAGCCGGAAGGAAACATAAGTATTTATAGCTACCTTATTTTTTTTAATTTATTTTATGTCAAGTGTTAAAGTATAAATTAATTAACACCAAAATTCAAATGTATTCAAAAAACAACTTTAACATGTACTAAAATTGAGAATAAAAATGGGGAATGTGCCAAAGAGACAACAACCCGACCATAGAAAAAAACACAACAGCAGAAGGTCACCTACAGATCTTCAATGTATCGAGAAACTCCCGCACACGGAGGCGTCCTTCAGCTGGCCCCTAAACAAATATATACTAGTTCAGTGATAATGAACGCCATACTAATTTCCAAATTGTACACAAGAAACTAAAAAATAAAATAATACAAGACTAACAAAGGCCAGAGGCTCCTGACTTGGCACAGGCGCAAAAATGCGGAGGGGTTAAACATGTTTATGAGATCTCAACCCTCCCCCTATACGTCTAGCCAATGTAGAAAAGTAAACCCATAACAATACGCACATTAAAATTCAGTTCAAGAGAAGAAGTCCGAGTCTGATGTCAGAAGATGTAACCAAAGAAAATAAACAAAATGCCAATAATAAATAAATAAGAACAGACTACTAGCAGTTAAGGTGGCTCGGCCCTTTACCAATGCGCATATTTTAACGCATGTTTCTTACGACGAGTGCCTTGGAAACGGTCGCTTTAAGGGGTCTTCTCAAAAATAGCTTTGACGACCTTGAAACGCGGGCGTGTATGAAAGCACCCTTGACGATGTAAACAAGCGAGGCTAAACGTTCTTCAAAACGGGAAATACGAACGGTCAGAAATTCACAGTGCTTTCTTCATTTTTCGCAAAAAAGTCTAAAAGGAGAAAAATATACATGATTTAAGCATAACATTAAAAAAAAAAAGAATATATAAATACTGACAAAGTCACATGAATGACGTCGACGGTATATGGTGCCGCTTCGCTCCCAAAACGCATTCTCATCTTACACGGTCCCCTCTTGGGTCCGTTCGTACCATATTTTGAATTCACTTAAATACCAGTTGAATTAATTGATGTCTTGGATATTTATTTTTGAAAATGTTTTGCCAATGACGCAATGATTAACTGTAAACAAATGATAGCGATGTAAACAACTTCATGTCATCGTACAGCTTTCAAAAACAGGCAAACTTGTGACCCGTATCAGAGACATATATGTGTATATATGTCTCTGCCCGTATAGTATGGTTTAAAACATCGGGGCGGGTTTGTTATCATGCTATAATCCGTTTGGCGTTTTATAACAGTTTGTTTCTGTCATAAATATATTTAAAACTTGAAATATCTTTATTTCCAAGTATTTTTAGGAGTTTATTCCCGAGTATGCGATATATTTTTCCATTGCAATATTTTGATAATTAGAGTTATACCAAAACAAATTTGAACATGCCAATTTTCTAACAGACTTGATACTTAACATTTTCATTTAAAGATTTGTTTACCTGCACGAAAATCATCTGATAATTTTTCTCGTATCACAATTCCATGATTTTCGGAACACTAGACTAAGTCCTATAATCTAAGAAATCGGGGCCAATGTTTTCTATTTTTATGATACTTTTTTTTTCTATTACTTATTTTGTGAATTGTTATTTTGTTGACTTGCAATTTTCTGTTGTATCTATCAATATGTCAACCGAGTTCATATTTAAAAAAAAAGAAATATCAGCATTAAAACTAAAATAATTGAATCAGAGCACTGAATGTTATTAAAATAGACTAATGGATCCAGCAACGATCAATCGGGCGATCCAGCCATTTTAAAAGGGGGTTCCCAACCCAGGACAAAAAGGGAGTGTTCCAACTATATTTCCCCATTCAAAGGCATTGATCGTCAAAAAAAGGGGGGAACCCGGAACCCTCCCCCCTGGATCCATCACTGTCAAAAGTAACCGGGACTGGCCTAGTATTCCGACCTTATATATCGGTCTATGATATAATTCCTAAATACTGCATGCTTTGCGGAGAACCGCAAAATTTTTGGTTTCACCATGTCGCGATTTTGCTAGGACATACATCCGCAGCGTGCCGGGCAGTCTCAAACACTACTAAAGACTTTATATATAAAAAAAATCTATACTACTACTAGGTTCAGGAAAAGTTTGGATTGTAATTTAAAAACTACGCCCTGTATACACAAGAACGCTATATTAGCCGGTGATGTTGGCAAACTTTAACTTCTATCTTAATTTTTGACATGCTTTTTTAAAAGGTAAGCTAATAAGGAAAGTTTTTGATTAAAACAAATGATCACAAATATAGTTGAGTGATGTCAATGCGGCAAAAAATGTGAATGACAATTTTGTTTGTGAACACTGACTTGATCTTACCGTGGCAAAGAAATGCATAACTAATCATCGATCTATGCGTGATGATAAAAGGAGACAATGTTTTTTTTTATTTATAATATTGAATTTTAAATATGAACTTTGGTGGATAGTTGTTTCATTGGCAATCATACCACATCTGCTTATTTTCATATCGTATGGTTAACATAGAAATATGACTAATCTGACATATGACCCTTTGATTATACAGAATGTTCAAACAGCTGGATGTATACATACGAAGCCTCGTAGGGTAAAAAAGGGGAATTTTGCCTATACATGCACCAAGCGTAATTGTCCATTCATTTTTTTTTATGGCAGTCCATATACCTAGCTCCCGTCTTACTTTGCATAACTTTCATAATTGATACTTATCTGCATGTTCTCATCCGTATTATGCTTGAAATACTTGCCAGTGATCATTCAGTATGCACAACTTTAATTTTCATTATGTGCAGTCATATAAAAAAACGTAATTTCTGGGACTTTTATTTGTTTGACTATATGGTATATCAGTTTATAGTAATTGTTGAAGTCCGTTCGGGGACATAATTGTTATCTTCTATGTAAATTGGTCTCTGGTGAAGAGTTGCCTCATAAACAATGATACCCCATCTTCCTATTTTATACCCTACGCAAGGAAGTGGCGCAGGGTATAACATTTTTGACCCATCCGTCCGTCCATCAGCCAGTCTATCAGTCCTGTTTCTTGTCATCACAACTCCTCTCAACCCACCCAACAAAATTTCATGAAACCTTTTTAGATAATAAGGACATACTATGCAGATTTGCATATCGACAGGAAATTACGATTCAAACTTTTTCTAGGAGTAACAAAATGTATGCCCCTTTGAACTTATTTGCTTCAATATACTACTGCAAGTTTGTCATCGCATCTCCTCTCAAACCGCACAATAGAATTTTATGAAACCTTTTTAGATAAGGACATACTATTTAGATATACATATTTTTTCCTAGGAGTAAGGCCCCTTTGAACTTATTTGCTTCAATATACTACTGCAACAGTTTGTCATTGCATCTCCTCTCAAACCGCACAACAGAATTTCATAAAACCTTTTTAGATAATAAGGACATACTATGTAGATGTGCATATCGACAGGAAATTACGAATTATTTTTCTAGGAGTTACGCCTCTTTGAACTTATTTGCTGCAGTATACTACTGCAAACAGCTTGTCATCGAAACTCCTCTGAAACCACACAACAGAATTTCATGAAACTTTGTAGATAATAAGGACATACTATGTAGATGTGCATATCGACAGGAAATTATCGTGATTTAATTTTTTTCTGATACCATTTTTTTTTCTTATAGTTATTTTATTTCTCTAGTGGCAATGTGGGGACTGACTGCCAAAGCGGGGCTGGCTTCATAATCCACCAATGAGCCCCAACCCTATGTCAGACTCTGTAACAATCATCCCATCAACCAAATATTTTGAAACATATTTAGAATCCAAGAAAAGACAAGTCCATGAAAATGAGGTTAAGTTCAGATAAACCCTGCAAGACAGACATATTTGTTATTCATTTATTATTTTGTACATAAATCACCCATTAGTTTTCTCATTTGAAATGTTTTAAATTGTTCATTTGTCATTTCGAGACCTTTAAAACCAACTATGCAGAATATGTTTTACTCATTGTTGAAGTCCATATGGTGACCTACAGGTATAGTTATTTCTGTGTTATTTGGTCTCTTGTGTCTCATTTACAATCATATCACATCCTCTCATTTGATATTTTAATTTGTTATAATACATTTAATAATCATTTTATACACCAAATATACATGAAGATGACCTATTGATTACACAATATTATATAGCATATTAAAAGAGGACTTACTGTTGACCAATGAACCATACAGATTATGTGGTCAATGACAATTGCCAAACAGAATTGTAAATTATTTCACGCAAATAGTTTATCTACTACATGTACGGTGACAATTTGTACCTATTAGTATTTATTATTTTTGAGTATATGTCCAACATGCTGACGACGGACAGTCAATGGTATACCATAATATGTCCTGAAAATTGGCGTAAAAAAAAAGGCTCAACTAAATCAAATTTTTGAAACGTGATTGATTTTATTCCTCTAATATCTATGAGATCAAATTTATAAAACATCTATTAATATAATTAAT
This sequence comes from Mytilus galloprovincialis, assembly GCF_965363235.1. Lineage (NCBI taxonomy): Eukaryota > Metazoa > Mollusca > Bivalvia > Mytilida > Mytilidae > Mytilus > Mytilus galloprovincialis. The sequence goes on along the minus strand of NC_134846.1, from coordinate 810,854 downwards.
TTCAATGTACTAGTATACATGTAAGAATTGTTGCCATTTATACATCATGTACATGTACAGTAATTAGCTGATCAGCTCTATATTTTCATTATTTTTATTCTCCTTCACTGTTTTTTTTATAAGAGTAGACTCATATATATGATCTGTATTCATCATTGGGACAGGTAGCTATGTATATAGGTGAAGTAGGTCCTATTGATTTGATTTTTTAAAGGATTTTGACAGCACTAAAGCATATACATGTAGTTCCAATTTATAGTTGATCTTAGCTCCTTAAGTGGATTGGGGCAACACATATTGCATATATACATGTAGAATGTTGTTCTTAAGTTTCAGCACTTTACACATAGTTTCCGGTTGCAAGACTAGAATATGATACTGGCTTCTCATGAAATTCTGTCAGTACTTTGCCAATAGTTTCCAAGTTAAGTTGAACATTCCAAGCTCACTCCTTCCATTTGCAATGTACATGTACAAATGTACTTGCAGCCTGAAATTAAATATCAGAGTAATTCTGTCAGAAAATCAACAATTATTGACATTCAAAAGCATATATAGATGTAGACTAGTTCATAATGGTAATGTGTCCATGGGACACAGATGAGCAGCCGCTTCCATATAAATAATGAAAAGAGTGACACCACCCAAATTTGTACTTGATCTGAGTGTTGCTGTAGTAAGCATTACATATAAGTTTCAGAACATTTGGATGAAGCAAACTTGTGTTAAAGAAAGGAACAAAATTTCAGCATTTTTTTTAATTTGTAAAGGGGCATAACTCTAGAAAAGTAAAAGCGACCCCACCAAAAATTCAAACTTCATGTGTGTTTGATGGTACAATGTAGTAAGCTTAAAGCATATATATATGCATTAATTGTGTATTAGTTTCATAATATTGGTAGAGGCAAACTGAAGTTGGAGAACAGAAACCAAATTTGGGAGGTACATGCAAGTTTGATAAGACTGACCATGCAAGGGTAACCTTAAAAGAACTAAAATGGTCTAAATTAACATGTGTTTATTTGATAATAGGTTTGTTTTCATATATTTTTGTTTTCCCTTAAGAACACATAAAATATTTTTTTATAATTTAATTTGGTTGAATATTATACAATACTGTCTTTCGATGGCCGAAGTGAATATCAGTTTTTCAAAAGTCAATAAAACCCCATATTTACCAAAACAAAAGACAGTAATTGTTTGATTCCATAGTCTGAGAGAAGAAAATGTATCTAATGACAAACATATACCAATTTTTTTTTTTTTTCATGAAACATTTTACCATAACGTTGCATGTAAAAGCGTGTGACGTTTAGCGCAGTGAATAACACTTTCTCAGGTGAATATGCTTTTTTATTCAAAATCCAATTCATATAGAGAAACCTACTGAAATAATACCAATATGGATAAACATGTATATCGAATTACTGAACAGAAAATAATGAAAATGAGACACAAAAAAATATAACCAAAAAATAAACCTGTGATAATACTGCTTCTATTGGTACCAGGATGCTTAAAATCAATCCAAAATATTTTTTTTTTGAAAAATGTATACACCTATAGTTGTTAATGTCTGTGTCATTTTGGTCTTTTGTGGATAGTTGTCTCATTGGCAATCGTACCACATCTTCTTTTTTACATTATATACAATATATATGAACAGCTAATAACCTCAAGTGACAAATACTTATGGCCACATTCTGCACATGTTTAACCCTGATACTTCTATCATTTTTGTATACCTAACAGAATTAGGGGGGGGGGGGGGGTTAATGGTAAACAAATTGTGATTGATAAAGATGAATCCCTCGATATTAGATGTACTGCCTCCTACTGTAGGGTTTATCATTTACAAATTAGGCCAATTATATCATATTCTCAAGAAAATAAACAAGTCAATCAAACCCTAGACCTTAATAGAGGGGTGGACAGGGGTAAGGAGACAGGGGAATGAGGGATCAGAGAAAAGGGGGTATCTTTGAAATATATTTTGTCTTGGGGCAGATTTCTCTGACGTCCAACGGCTGTTTTGCCAGACAAGCTGGGGCTAATCTCGGACTAATATGAACCTAACTTGGCTACGAAATTAGATATTAAAAATGATGATTAAAAAAGACTAATTCATTGACACTAACGGTCAACGGTAGCGTAAAAATGACAGTAGGCTAGATGTCATCATGGTCATCCCTTCCTCTTCGGCCGTTTGCACATGGATATTTTGTAAAACTGGCCAGACATGTTTACAACTTGTCTGTAAAAGGTAAAATAAACACATAAATAACATACCAGCTGTAACGATCTATAATATTAAACATGGACCAGAAATTGAGCCCGTGCAAGGTTTCAGCCGCAGTGATTTTCAACAGTAGCGAGTATTTTGAGACAACCCCCCAAGTGTGTATTTTTCGTTATACTGATAACATTTGGCTGCCTAATATATCGAAATCTATGTTTTCTTATGTAATAACCCTACCTTCATCGTCGTATATTCGCCACAATGTCTGTTATGCATGTACATGGTCGTATTCATCAATATAGTATGCTGCTCGGTAATGGCGACCTTGAAATTCCTCTGGTCCGATAATGGCGCCAAATTAGAGGGAAGCAACTCGCGCCAGACAAAATTACCGTATTTCACCAAAATAATCAAAATTTCACTTTTTGATAACAAACAGTAATACGATAACCACATTTATATTCAGCCATCGTTTATTGATATAATTACAAACATTATTTTATTAAAGCCATCAATAAAGAATTCACAATTAAGTAATTAATGGAGTGCAATGAAATCAGACCTTATGGGGTAGAGGGGTTAAACAAAAGCTCGTAACTTTTTTAAAAGCCTGGTGACCCCCATTTTATTTTACCTTAAAGTGTTCGAAAAGTTCATAGCTTTGACATATCTGTTTTTAAAAAAAATCTACCGGGGAAATTTTACGAAAAATCGATTAAACCAATATTTTTTGCCTTAAACTAAAATTAGAAAATGCAAAATTTAGACATAAATTTGAAAATAAAAGGATTTTTAAGTCATAAACAACCAAGGAAAAGGTTTACATTTCAAATTCTAATGTTTTTTCACATAAAAATCATACTGACTTGGTTTTAAAAGTCTTTGAATTTGATGTAACGGTTATTGTTGGAAGGGTGGGCATGTTTGGAAATAGGGTCAAAATCGCACATTTCGGTTCAATTTGAGGAGAAAACGAGCCTGGTGACCCCCTTTTTTCTTTGCATTTTTGGATTCAGCATACAAAAATCTACAGAATATGTGAAAATAAAAAAATTCTACCGGGGGTCACTATTGGGGTGAGCCACCTTAACTGACATGCCTGCTCCAGACTTCAATTAAATTTACTGAAGATTATGATTTCATCATATGAACATCAGGCACAATCCTTCCCGTTAGGGGTTTAGTATCATACCATCATAACATATATGAGAAGAACATAACCCGTGTCATGCCAACAACTGGTTTTTGAATAAATGTGTTTAGTTCCGATGCAAAGACCCTATAAGTGAATCAATATTAACGCCAAAATATGCAAACTTTAATGACCTGACAACAGTATCGTAGTATACTAAAATTTCTTTATTATAATGTTTTGCAAGATTGTATAGGAAACTTATGAATAATACTGAAATAAGAGGTCAAGTAATATAATAAGTTTTTCCAGAACCTGTTGTGCTCACTGAAATCATATTAGTTTCATCGTGAATTTTATGAACCCCCCCTTCTTAAATACTTTAAAATGTGTAAAGTTTCAAAATGCTGTCAAATCAATGCCAATCTTAAAATACAATCGAAATATGTTAACAAGTTCTACTTATCATTTTATAATCAGTAATAAGTGTAATACTATACGTTGTATACAACTTCATTCATGAAATGTTGTCATTAACCAGAGTTACAGTCCTTACCTCCGTCATAACTTTCAAGAATGAGGAATCGCCTTCATACATTTAACGTACATGCATGGGTCAAATAACTAAATGATTCCATTGGCAATGATAATTAACATTTAAATCGGAAAAATATTCATCGAAAACACCCAGAGCTGAAAGCTCAATAAAGTGGTAAAAAAGCAGAAACGAAGGGGATGAATTTAAGATGAAATCTGGGGACACGCTCAGCCGTTTTAGAAAAAATATTTTCTGAGTCGATTTGGCGAGGTTGGCCTACTTAAACCCATACTAGAGTAGGTTTTTCAATTCCAATTTAGAACTTCTACTACAACATTCGAAAGCGTTACATGGCTTTACACGAGGAACAATGAAACAAGAATGCATTCTTTTTCTAAGTTGAATTAATGCAAGTGTATATTTGAAATTTTTCTGTCATAAATCAAGACACTACATTCTTGACTATTTTTTGAACCATCAGTTGTAATTATTTTCTCATAAGGTTAATGTTAATGGATCCCAGTTATTGTCACATTGTGCTATTTATAATACTAAAAAAAAATGGTCCAATTTGTCAGCCGTCGTGGGGTAAACACGACAAATCAAAGAATTCAACTTTATATATAGCTAATATAGGACAATGATGTAGTTTAAAAATTACACTACTCCAGACCCTTTTGTTTTCCGTATAATAAATATTGCCAAAAATTAACAAGTTCCGGTCGAATCCGATACCGATACCAATAGTATATTCACCTATTACCTATAATCTTATCTGTACGTTCTGCATCTTACAGGCGCACCACCAAACGGTGTATTTAGGATTTTGCTATATACACGGGTCATAATCGTAGGGTTGACACTTCTAAATTCAATCATTGTCAAATTGTTCTGTATTGTAGTATTTTAATTAGTATAACTTTCTAAGACAGCAATACGAATACTAATAATCTGGAGTTAAAATAAGGAAGCGTATAGGTACAGTTTTCAATTTGTTAGCGGTCATGACATAAAACAGGCGAATCAAAGAATTCAACTTTATTTATAACTAATATAGGACAATGCTGTTGATTAAGAATACTCCGTTCTAGAACCTTTTGTTTTCCAAATAATTTATATTACCAATAATCGATAAATTCCAGGTCGACGGGTTCACACAGAAAGAGTTTGAAAACAGAGAAAACTGTGTATCGTATCTTATAATCGGCATGACTTTATCAGATGCCAATACCAATACTAAAATAAGGCTTACGCATAGTTATATACTTTAATTCAGTCACGGACCCGCGATATCACTCTCAATTTGGTAGTATAAACAGCCGCCTTACAAGTTGGCGGTTAATCTAGATACAAAAACAAGTTTAATCCACTATTTTCGTAAATAAAGCCATGTACTTAGTCAGGAACATGATTGTTTAATAAGCCAGCATTATTAAGGATAAACAATACATTTTTTTCAGGTCTAGTTATTGGTACTGTTGTGGCGATGGCGGTTGTTACCATTATCGTTGTTATTATTGTTATAATAGCATGCAGAAGGTAAGAATAAAATCAGTGGCAAAAATTTAATTTAGAAAAAAAACTATTAAGATTAAACTTGTAATTAGAATTTTATTTAAACTAGTTACATTTGTATTTCAATTATGATATACACCAATAACTTATTAGGTACATAAGCTACATAAGATATTTATATCAATTTCATCATATGCATGAAGCGATATATCTCTACACAGGCGGTATTATTGCTATATAATCACGTTTGGTGGTACAACTAAAAAGAGGGTATTCGTATAAATTAATGTATAGTAAAGGTGGTTATATAATTGTAACGCTTGTGACGGCTTAATAAGTTTGGTTTTGAAAATTTTTAAGAAAATCACATTTTTCTAGACAACATAATTCATTTAAACACATTGAAAGGTTACTCACAGATATTTATAGCTCATTGAAATGGAAAAGATATGATTAGTCAATACCAAATTTGAATGGAATTCATTAAATCAATATGTGTGGAGTTGAATGAATTATTGTATTGCATAGGACGTCACATCTATGATTTGTTTCTTTTATACAGAAGGAAGAGTAAATCCCCCACATCTAAAAATGATGACTCGAAACCAAAACCAGTTACAGAACCTAGGACTGGTGATTATGATTACATTGCTTTAGAAGATGATGCACCTACAAAAGGTTCTAATAATGGCCTCGAAGTTGAAGATATTACCAAGCATAATGCAGAATACTTGAAGAAACAAGAGGAAGAGGAAAAGAAAAAGAACGAATCGTACGTATGCAATCGTTCAACGTCAAAACTTTTGCAGCAGAAACTGCTGACCTTGCCTAACTATATATGTATGTTTAATCCGCAGTAGTACTAGTTTGTTAAATTTACATTGCCAAAATGTATCATTTAACGTGCACTGGTATAGTCATTTGTTTGAGATAAGAAGTCTTTTGATGTTAATGCAATCACACTAATCCATGGACTATTGAATTCTCATGTTATACGTTTTGTTTCTGACTTTTTTTTCTTGTAACAGTATTACATATTACATTAACTTTGCAATGATAACTCAGAAATTATTTTGCTGTACTATATCATCTTGTCACCTTTCAGAAACACACCACCTCAACCCGCTGTATATACTCAAGTGAACGAAGCCACAAAGTCGAAAAACAAGCCAAAAACAGAAAGCACAGAAAGTACTGATAAACAGGAAGAAGATCCATATGCGGAAACACAGGAAGATGTTTACGATAAAGCTGGAAACTCACGTCACAAAGTAAATGAGAATGTTGAGCATTTTGATTCATTGAGTTCAAGGTAAGTGATGATTGTAAGATATCTTTAATCTCTATATTGTATCTTTTATTTATTAAAAAAAACCAACTCTACAAATATGCGGAGATTTGGCAAGATTGCTCATGAAATAACTGTTCAGCAAAAGAAAGGACTAGGATGTAACACGTTTTTGCAAGGTGGACTTCTCTTGAACTGAATTTTAATGTGCGTATTGTTATGCGTTTACTTTTCCACATTGGCTAGAGGTATAGGGGGTTGAGATCTCATAAACATGTTTAACCCCGCCGCATTTTTGCGCCTTTCCCAAGTGAGGAGCCTCTGGCCTTTTGTAGTCTTGTATTATTTTAATTTTAGTTTCTTGTGTACAACTTGGAGTTTAGTATGGCGTTCATCACTGAACTAGTATATGTGTTTATGGGCAAGCTGAAGGACGCCTCTGGGTGCGGGAATTTCTCGCTACATTGAAGACCTGTTGGTGACCTTCTGCTGTTGTTTTTTCTATGGTCGGGTTGTTGTCTCTTTGAAACATTCCCCATTTCCATTCTCAATTTTATTAGTCTATATTTGTTTGATCAAAAGCTTCTTTGATCTCCCAATTGTCATTGGATATATTTGATTTGAATGCTAAATGCGCTTTTTAAAATTTTAATTGATTTTGTCCTACCGCGGACAAGAACAATAAACAGCGGTACAGGATTCAAAGGAAATAAGATAAACACAAATACTAATGGGAATCATTTAACATTGAGCATGACGAATGGTTACAAATCATAATTCTTATCATCGAAACCGAGCCTTGATTCTGAAAATGTAACGGTTACGAATTGACAGTATTTGATTTGACTTTCATTTATTCAGCCGTGCAAATAAACAAATCAGTTTTTCCTTTTGCGTTATTCGAAAGTTGGTAAAGAAATCAAAATTCGACCCTATATGGAATCCGATGATTATGAAATAAAGATTTTACTTGCAGTCAATTATGGATACTCATTACTGTAAGCTCAACTACATTTCATCTATGCATTTATCAGATATATTTTAAAACTGTTTTGACAAAATGTAATTTATTTTTGTACATAGCAAACAAAACAGTAATGGTGACAATAAACTGTCAATACAAACTAGCCAGGTAGGATCTTACGCCAACCAAGGATTTGAAAAGGATGAAAATCGCAAAGTTGCCACCGTGTCTCCGACGGTTCGCTCTTCAAGTAGCTCTCAAAATGATGAACAGACAAATTCAAATCGTAATAGTCAATCAAAAAAAGGGTACGAAAATATTATTGGTACAGATCAAACCGGTATATCGGAAGAGGAGACGTCTCATCGAACTGCGTTGTAAGTCGATTGTGGTTCTATTATAGATGAAACAGAAATATAACTTGAAGAAAGTGCGGAAATCAGATCAAGTAACTTTAGTAATGATCGTTCTTTCTGGGAGTCATTTGGTTGTCTTATAATTAAGAATGTTAACCTAAACACAGCATATCCTGTAACTCATTTTGTAGTTCATTTTATACATATTCTAACGTTTTAGGTGAAAGCTTCTGATTTTCATACCAGATATGTGTTACAAAATTGATAAAACGAAAAAAGAATATGCTGTATAAATTAATGGCAAAACAATTAATACATGCATTTAACAAAGCCTCAATAATACATTTAATAAAGAGCAGCAATTACACATGTAATAATAAGTAGTCAGTGTTATATATTATGCTTGTTTGTTTTATTTACACATCGTTGTCAATATAATGGAATATCATGCGAGTGTCATACAAGTAAGAGGTATAGCTAGCGATAAAACCAGATTTAATCCTCCATTTTCTACATAAGGAAATGCCTGTATAAGTCAGGAATATGACAGTTATTATCCATTCGTTTGACGTGTTAGTGCTTTGATTTTTCTATTTGATTATGGACTTTCCGTTTGGATTTTCCTCGGAGCTCGGTATTTTTGTTATTCTATTTTTTCATATCTCGTCCATTGTCCAAAACAACTGTTATCTTATCCAGACACGAAACCTTATTTAGACATCAGTCATACTAGATCTGCGCATTGCAAAAAAAAAAAGAAGCTGCATGATAATGTAAAAAAGATATATTCTTTTTTATTCATAAACTGGTTGCACGATAATTTTAATGTCGAATTCAAACACTTAAGGTGGCACGGTAGTATTTCCTGGCCCATAAGGGATAATGATAGCCTTTTTAGAATTTTCATCACTTTCTAACACTGCAAAAATTTCTACATTCACAGTTAACTGAAGTACTTTCATTTTACTATTCAGAAATGAATTTGAATATGTATCATGACCGTTTACTTTTTTTTGCTATTTTTAAAAACCTAAGGCCACTAGTACCTTTAGGTCTTTTATGGTGCAGTGAATACAAAATTCAAAAAAAATCTCAAAAATTCATTTTCATCTGTATGTAAAATTATTTCATATTTTTCTTCACCTGACTCATCCCTCAGTTTGGGAAAGTATGTTCAGTTGATACTGTATTTTTTGTCCAATCACATTGTTTAGATACATTTACCTAAGTAGGGTACTGAAAAGAGCAACCTAAATTCTGGAATGCAAATACTACCGTGCCACCTAAACAGACACCCATTTTAATATATATGTTATATGATCATTATAAAAGACATTATCGACGCCGGGCAAAATACGCTTTTTGCTATTAGATATCATGTAACATGTGTAACTATAAATTCATTTAGATATAAATAGAGAAATAGACATATTAATACTAGTATCTGAAACCCATGAAGCAATATTGAAAGCACAATTTTAGAAAACACACATATAAAAGTGTTCACGTCAAGATATACGTTTTGTTGACGTAAAATGTATTTGAGGTATCCAGATTCATATATTATATGTAATCGCAAATTGTCATTGGAAGAATATTTGATATTTATATGCAATAATGTAATTTATAGACAAATTTTATTGAAATCTTTTAGTTTTTACTCCCTTAGTATATAACTAAGTATCTAAAATACTTCTATTGTAAGGAATTGTAGTCCTCATTTTATGAATATCATTTTTTTTTGTGCGTGATGTTTTTGCGTATTTTTTACAAAATGACATCATTTCATGATTTTTATTCGTTTAATAAATCAATGTATATTCTCAGGCTCAGCCTTGAACTCGTTTGTCATATCGGCGTAGTAAACAGTCGTTAGACTGATGGCGTCAAACCAATCTCACAAAAAATTACGACATCCACACTAGTAGACTGTATTAATTTTATCTGTAATTTATATTTATTTTAATGTTGATTTGTTTTATTTTTATAAATATTAAGACATTATACATGGTTTCAGGCTTAGGTTTTAAAACCTGGTTTCTAACTGCAATGCTAATCAAGAAAATATATAAAATCATATCTCAAAGCAAACTAATTTGTAAAATATTTGTATATTGTTTTATGAAATATTTTTATTCTATTTATATTATACAATGATTTATATGAATAAATATCTAATCATTATCTCTGTCGTTTTCCCCCCTCTTTTTCTTTTTTTTAGCTCACCTGGCACGAAGGGCCAAGTGAGCTTTTCCAATCACTTCGCGTCCGTCGTCCGTCGTCGTCGACCGTCGTCGTTAACTTTTACAAAATTTTCTCCTCTGAAACTACTGGGCCAAATTAAACCAAACTTGACCACAATCATCATTTGCATATTTTGCAACTGATGTCGTCATAATTCTACTTTCATATTCACAAATTCCAAAATGTGACAAATTTTACAGGTTTTTAAACTTTACAAATAAATCAATGGCTGTCTCATTATTTTTTTTTGCAATACACATGTAGTGTTTAGATGTAAGAAGATGTGGTATGAGTGTCAATGAGCTACTCTCATTCCAAGTCACAGTTTATAAAAGTAAACAACTGTAGGTCTAAGTACGGTCTTCAACACGGAGCATTGGCTCAAACCAAAGAGCATGCAAGCGATAAAGGGCCCCAACAATTACTATGCGTAAAAACTTTCAAAAGGGACAACCAACGGTTAATCTATATAAAAAAACGAGAAACTCTTATAAACCACTTCAACAAACGACAACTACACAACATCAGATTCCTTAAACCCCAGTGACCATGATTGCATCTCGCTCACTGTCACATACCGTAATATTGACATATCTTAACCGGATACGATCCGGACATTATTGTTATGTATTATGATACTCTCCTGTATAGAAGGTTAATAAATATCTTGTTATTGTCAACATGTCTTCCTCCTACGTATTTAACATGGTGTCAGACTGAACCATCGCCCATCATAATGAAAATAAGCCATTATCATAATCATGGATGCACTATCAGGATCTCACCCCAAAATGGACTGGGAAGCGACAGACCTAGTGACCGCTTGGAAATCTTTCCAACAACATACAGAATTCTGGTTCGCGGGACCTCTAGTCAAGACTGCTGAAGCACAAAAATGTAACTATCTAATGATATGGATCGGCAACAAAGGCAGAGACATATATTCCACCTGGGATCTTTCGGAGGACGATAAAAAGAAACTTGATGTGCACTGTCAGAACTTTGAAAAACACGTACGCCCTAAATCGAACAAGATTTATTCACGATACAAATTTTTAAGCCGTGTACAAAAAGAAATTGACACTTTCGAAGAATATCTCACAGACCTCAAACTATTGGTAAAAGATTGTGGATATGCGACGCCGGAGGAAATGGTACGTGATGCCATTGTTTTTGGAACTAAAGACCACAAAGTTCTGGAGAAATGTATTACTGAAGGGTCCGAACTCTCGTTAGAAAAAGGCTATAAATTTCGCTAGAACTTATGAACTTTCAAAGGCTCAACTTAAAACTATGGAAAGCGAAGATAAAACCATTAACATGTTAAAGAAACAAGGATCAAAATCATCAGGTAAAAAATATGGCAAGCAATACACACCACAAAGGGGACCACCTCAAAATAACAAGGGGCAATCACCCAATTTCACAAGCAAATGTAAAAACTGTGGAGGTAAACATGAGCGTAGACAATGTCCTGCATTCGGGAAACAGTGCAATAAATGCCATAATACAACCACTTTGCGTCCGTCTGTCTGTCATCAAACAAATCTTCAAAGAAAATGCACACTTTAGACATATGCAGTGAATCTGATGACGATAAACTTTTTGTAGCAAAAATTGATAATCAAGACTTAAATACCGACGAATGGACCGAAACAATCAACGTCAACGACGTACCAGTTAACTTTCAGCTAGACAGGTGCAGAGTGCAACGTACTTTCCCTAAACAAACTGAAAACCATTTGTTCGCATCCTATCATCACTAAACAAGTATCGCCACTCCGTTCATACTCAGGATACATCATTGACACTATTGGAGTAATTAATCTTAGGTGTAGTTATAAATGCCGAGATCACGCCGTGAAATTTCACATTGTAGACCGTAATGTACAATCTGTAATAGGTGCAAAAACATGCGAAGCGATGAAACTTCTAAAGCGCATACATTCAATCACTCATACAAACAATTCGCAAGAAGCGACAAAACAATTTTACCAGAAAATATGGAACACCAATATGGAGATTTATTCACAGGCCTAGGTTGTCTACCAGGAACACATAAGATACGTATCAACAAAACTGTAGCACCAGTTGTACACGCACCGCGTAAGATACCCATAGCTATCAAAGACAAAGTCAAAGCTGAACTTGATCGTATGGAGGATATTGGTGTAATCTTCAAACAGCAAGAACCTACACAATGGGTCAACTCAATGGTTACTGTCATTAAACCAAACGGCAAAATTCGAATATGCATTGAACCACGTGATCTGAACAAGGCAATTTTACGTGAACATTATCCGTTAAAAACCGTAGAAGAAGTTATCTCGCAAATGCCGAACGCTAAAGTCTTTAGTAAACTGGATGCCACCAGTGGATTTTGGCATACTCAACTAGACGAACCTAGCTCAAAGCTATGCACATTTAATACACCATTTGGACGTTATAGATTTGCTCGCTTACCTTTTGGGATAAATTCAGCATCGGAAGTATTCCAGAAAATTGTGTCTGAAATGGTATCTGACATAGAAGGAGCAGAAGCGATTATCGACGACATTCTTATTTGGGGATCAGACCAAAAAGAACATGATAAGCGTCTTAAACAAGTTCTAGACAGAGCGCGAGAATTCAACTTGAAACTCAGTGCGAAATCAACAAACCGGAAGAAACATACGCTGGACACTCTCTAACAAGTGAAGGCGTGAAACCAGACACAGAAAAAATCCGTGCAGTCAATAAAATGTCAAAACCGGAGTGCGTCAAGGATCTGCAAACTTTCATGGGTTTTATTCAGTATCTTGGCAAATTTATGCCAAACATGTCAACAGTCAGTGAACCGTTAAGAACTCTCTTAGAGAAAAACACAGCATGGCACTGGGATGAAAAACAAGAAACTAGCTTTCAGAAGTTCAAAGAAATGGCAACAAATGCACCTCTGCTGCAATACTACAATCCGAACAAACCGCTTACACTCAGTGTTGATGCTAGTTCAAAAGGACTTGGAGCTGTACTAATACAAAATCAGAAACCAGTTGCGTATGCCTCACGTGCTCTTACTCAAACACAACAACGATATCCGCAGATCGAGAAAGAAACTCTTTCAATTGTTTATGGATGTAATAAATTCCTTGAGTACGTATATAGTCGCCAAGTTCAAATAGAGACAGACCATAAACAGCTACAATCAATCTTCCTGAAACCGCTTCACCAAACACCGCCTAGATTACAAAGACTTTTAATAGCATTAGAAAAGTATGATCTTAAAGTTGACTATAAACCAGGCAAAGCGATGTATCTAGCAGATCATCTCAGTAGATCGTTCCTAAAAGAAACAAAGGAAGTATTAGTACCTGACTTACACGTGAATGATATTCATTTGATATCATACTTGCCAATTGCTCCAGAAATGTATGCTAAATTTCAGAAGGAAACTGCAAATGATGAACACCTTCAGGAATTACAAGATGTCATATTTAATGGATGGCCAAATGAAAAATCTGAACTTATACACTCTTTGAGGCCATATTGGACTTACCGTGATGAACTTTCAGTCATCGATGGACTATTGTACAAGTCAAATAAAACTATTGTACCAAAAGCGCTACAAAATGAAATTTTGGACAAAGTACACGAATCACATCTTGGAATCGTAAAGTGCAAAAGCCATGCACGTGATGTACTATTCTGGATCGGCATGGGACAAGTCATCGAGGACAAAGTTAAAGCATGTGGACTTTGCGCTCAACATCAGTCTCTAAACGCAAAGGAACCGATGTTAATGCCTGAAATACCTGAAAGACCCTGGTCAAAAGTTGCTACCGACTTATTTGAATACCAAAAACAACATTAAACATTAGTAGTAGACTACTACTCAAAGTGGCCAGAAGTTATGAAACTAGACAATGAAACTAGCAAAAACACCATTGATTACTTAAAAGGACTAATGCCAAGATTTTGATATATTGACGAATTAGTGTCTGACAATGGTCCTTAGTTTTCTTCATTAGAATTCAAAAGATTTGCTACCGAATATGGATTTAAACATACCACGAGCAGCCCACACTATGCTCAGTCGAATGGACAAGCAGAAAGAAGTGTTCAAACCATCAAGAAGCTAATTATGAAATCGAAGGATCCACACAAAGCTCTTTTAGACTATCGAAACACACCGTTGGACATTGATCTTTCGCCAGTACAATTGTTCCTAAATAGGAGATTAAAAACATCACTACCTACTTCATTACCGCTATTGATGACACAAAACGTCAACAACAGAGAAATTATCAAAAAACTCGAAATTCGCCAAAGGAAAGCTAAAAAAACTATGATAAACATTGTGGACCTGAGTTGAAACAGCTAAAACAAGGAGACTCTATTGTAATGTACACAGATGGTAAATGGAAAGCAGGGAAAATAATTCAAAAACACCACACTCCTCGCTCCTATGTAGTACAAACATCAGATGTCAGGCGTTACAGAAGAAACCGTAGGCATATAAGACCAACAGCTTACAATGGAAATACAGTTGATAATGAACATTTCAAGAACAATTACAATTCAACCGTCCGTAAAACTTCAACTGTCTGTAACACTTCACAAACATTAGCCCGCAGTGAAACCGTTGCGTCCGAGGAAAATGAAAGTATTGAACCATCTAAGTCACCCGTGACAAGATCTGGAAGAACCGTCAAAGTGCCAACCAAATTAAATGACTATGTAAAACAAATTTGTTGAACTGTCAAGTAGATTTTAGAAAGCATTTAGTTAGTTTTAGTTAGTTATCAGAAAAGACAATATATAGCATATTAATCTATTGTAATAAAAATTCATAATATCTAATAAAATTTGTAGATTTAGCTAACAAGGTCCTTATATTTGAATAAAGTAACATTTGTTTATAGTGGAAAGTTGTTTTATCGTTAAATAAGCTACAATTAAAAAATGCTTGCTAGTCTCTCTCTGTGATTACCTTTAGATAACTCTGGTTTATTTCCCAATCAATCTATCATAAAGGGAAGATAAATAATACAAATTTTAATCATAGTCTTTTTCAAAAATGATGAACGGTTCTTTATATTGGTATGTAATCATTTTAAACGTTTCAAATTTATGAAATTATATTCGTACATTAATGTGTTTGATACACCAATAACAAAAACTGAAATATATTGAATTGATACATAATGTAAATATTCAAATTTATATCAGAAACCTAAACTTAATTATAAAATAATGAACCTGTTAAAGGGAGACAATACTCGCATAACTTTTTTCGAATTGGCACATAATACAACGGAATGTCACTCTTGCATACAAATGGCACATCAATATAATTAATTAACTGTGCAATCGCGCTCCACCTTCAATGATGATTCTAAATTATAATTATAAACAAAAGTTGTTAATCTATAGATAGTAAAGACTAATGAAATCTAACCCACTGTTTAAATATTTCTTTGCATTTTTTCAAAACTTCCTCAGTAAAATGCTTGAGCCACTTGACTTTCATAGCTCATAATTAACGTTTTTACACAATATTTAGATAAAGTAGCTAAAGATTATTCGCTTCTCAAAGTGTAAGACGCAATAAAAATCGTATGCTTGCACCATCTTACCCAAAAACAGATTTAATTAAGTCTTGAACATTTCGACATTTCTTCGTTAAAACCGGTTTTAAACAAATCACAAGTACGTGTTAAGATTCGACTAAATACCCATATCCAGATATCGTCAGATAAATTTGCTACAATATATAGACTTTAAAGTTAAATTGGAAAAGAGACATTAATCTAGTCAGTATTAATTTCTAGTCAAAACCAAATCAGTATTAATTTCTAGTCAAAATCATTCAGTATTAATTTAACTGGATAATACTCAAATTCATTTATTCATTAAGTCATTTCATTTTCATTTCATCTTTTAGAAAAAGGGGGATGTTACATACCGTAATATTGACATATCTTAACCGGATACGATCCGGACATTATTGTTATGTATTATGATACTCTCCTGTATAGAGGGTTAAGAAATATCTTGTTATTGTCAACATGTCTTCCTCCTACTTATTTAACACTCACCACGATCGAAAATAAATTTAGATCATGTTGAACTTGCAGTACGAGCGGCATGAAAATGTAAATTTACGTTTCAATCACGTTGCTACTATGTCCTCATTATACTGCTACAACGATCCCGCTACGATATACCACGTTCTTACCACGCTTATTCTTCGATCCCACAACGATTTTCAAGATCTGTCTACGCTAATCACGTCCTCACTACCACCATACCACTATTTATCCGATTGCAACACGATCTTACCACGCTTCTACTGCGATTATATAAAGCACGTTCTTACCATGACCCTACTACGACCATTCTACGACCATTCTACGGTAATACCGCGATCCAAATACGCGCCCAGCAATAACGTCAACATCGTGTTCTATAAAAATAATATATCATTCCTTCTATTTCTCATCGAAACGTAGCGTTTCTCGGAAACAAGGCAGTCATACAACCAAAATCTACGTAAGGGTAAGGGAAGAGGTAAGGGAAGAGGTAGAGGCAGAGGGAGATCTGATAGTAACGAATCATGATCTAGAAGATATATGATCGTAACATACCGCCAACTTGAATTAAATTGAACGACTGCAAGCGAATCTATTTGACTGGCATTAAAATGATTTGATATGCATTGAAATAAATTAAAAAAATCTCATTTAAACAGCGTTAATGCGTTTTTGTCCGATCAAGTTAAATTCGGGTTACTAGTGTATATGTCGAACCGACCAATCCAACCTGAATCACAACTTATTGCTGGTCCATCAAGATCAAATGACAATGCTTTAGTGAACGATAGTAGTAAAGTCGCTGTGATATTGTAGCACAGTCTCTCCGACTAGAATCGCGCTGTCGTTACGATGGTACAGTGATCTTTGCGATCTTACTTTGACCTTACTGCGCTCTCACTACGCTGCTACTACGACCTGATTTCGACACGAACGCACCACGATTGTTTCAAAGTTGGCCACGCTTATCTCGATCACGAAGACCTCACCACGATAGCACTACGACCTTACTGCGATTTGCACGATCGCACTACGATAGCCATTTTCATTTTTTCACAGATCGTAGTACTAGTGCTATCGTGGCCTATTGGGACTGAGGTATAACCTAGGACAGGTGCAAACATACAAATATTTAAACCGGATCAATGACAATAACTGGACACTTCATTGATGAGTTTATCCAAAACAACACCTGGCCAGTCTTTAGATTGACTGGTCTAAGATAAGTAAACTGGTAAAACTCCGCCCAGTCAAGTGAAATAAATCAAGTAATACAATAAAGATGAATAAGGTCGGCGAAATACTTAAACTACTAAAGGTAAACAAGAAAAAGGTAAAGTTACCTCAACTCGTTTTATGATCTTTTGGGGAACTTACTATGGTCGTTATATTTCCGAAAAGACAATATTGCCGACAGAGACGACTCGAAACTTGGTTATTAAGGGGGAATAAATATATAAATAAGAAAATTCGGTATGAATGTCAATGGGACTATTCTCCACTAGAGACTAAACGACGTAAAAATGATCAACTATATATAACCAAACAGCCTTCAACAATGAGCAAACCCCATAATGCATGATAAGCTAAACAATACATATAAATCAAGAAAGTAAAACAATTCAAACAGGAAAAATTAAGCCATCTTTTATTTAATGTACAAAACAATAAACGGAAAAATATGTATGCATAAGAGCATCAAACGACAACCACTGAATAAAAAAAAGCTTAGAAAAAACAAAAGACGCAAATAGATATAGGACATAGGAAAACGTGGTGTGAGTGCAAATGAGACATCAAATAACACAAATGTACACAAAGTACAGATCTGAGACGAATGCTACTCCAAGGCTTAAAGACAAATAACTAGAGGCTCTAAAGAACCCGTGTCGCTCATCTTGGTCTATGAGCATAATAAACAAAGGACACAGATGGATTCATGACAAAATTGTGTTTTGGTGATGTTGATGTGTTTGTAGATCTTACTATACTGAACATTCTTGCTACTTAAAATTGTTTCTTTCTATAATAAACTTAGCCATTTAGATACGAGGAAAATATTTTGTAAAAATTTACCAAAATTTACCAAATTAATGAAAATTGTTAAAAATTTACTATAAAATCTGTAACTCCTTAAGGGGTCAACTGATCATCTTGGTCATGTCGACTTATTTGTAGAGCCTACTTTGCTGACCATTATTGCTGTTTACAGTTTCTCTATATCTCTAATAGTATTCAAGATAATAACCAAAAACCGCAAAATTTCTTTAAAAATTACCAATTGGGAGGCAGCAACCCAACAACCAGTTGTCCAATTCATCTGAAAATTTCATGGCAGATAGATATTGTCTTGATTAACAATTTAACCCCTCGTCAGATTGCTATAAATGCTTTGGTTTCATAGTTATTAGCCAAAATCTACATTTTACCCCTATGTTCTATTTTTAGCCATGGTGGCCATCTGGATTGGTTGGCTGAGTCACAGCACACATTTTTAAACTAGATACCCTAATTATGATTGTGGCTAAGTTTGGTTTCAGAGGAGAAGATTTTTGTAATAGATTATTGAAATTTACAAAAAATTGATAAAAAATGACTATAAAGGGCAATAACTCCTTAAGGGATAAATTGACCATTTTGGTTATGTTGACTTATTTGTAGATCTTACTTTTCTGAACACTATTGCAGTTTACAGATTATATCTAACGTGACGCTACCCAAATTGCACCTATTTTGACAGTTTTTTCAACTACGTTTTTTTATGATCAAGACAAACATTTCCATTTTGTGTTTATTTTGTAGCCGTATCCTTCTTTATTATATAGGTACATCAATTTGATTTTCAATTCATATGGAATGATAGAAAAATTGGTCTGAACTAACCTCCAAACCATCAATGATTCTGTAATGAGGAGTACCCAAATTGCATCCATGCTTAAATTTGCATCGTCAAAAGTCGAATAACAGAGCTTTTGTTTACTTTTTCAAATATTTTGAACAATTGGATATTTGTATATGCTGACTCTTCTTTTTTTAAGAAATAGATCTTGAAACATATTGTATTTGCTAATTTTAAAACGATGACGTTTTGATGACGTCGCATGGCGACGTTTCAGTACATTTTGCTTTCTCAGTAAACACTTCATCTGTTGATAAATACTGTAAACGTTTTGTGTATATCTAAATATATTTACCTATGTTGAAAGACGTGCATACTATCGGATCATAAAAATACAACATCTTTAGTTTCTAGGAAATCTTGTAAGATTTCCACTGCTATTTTTTGCTACATAGGTGCAATTTGGGTACTCGTTGCAATGTGGGTACCGTTACGTTATCCATAATAATCAAGATAATATCCAAAAACTGCAAAATTCAGGGGCAGCAACCCAACAACCGATTGTCCGATTCATCGGAAAATGTCAGGACAGCTAGATCGTGACCTGATAAACAATTTTCCCCCGTCAGATTTGATTTAATTGCTTTTGTTTCATAGTTATAAGCCAAAATCTACATTTTACCCCTATGTTGTATTTTTAGCCATGGCGGCCATCTTTTTGGTTGGCCGGGTCACCGGACACATTTTTTAAACTAGATACCCCAATCATGATTGTGGCCAAGTTTGGTTAGATTTGGCCCAAGAGTTTCAGAGAAGAAGATTTTTGTAAAAGTTAACGACGACGGATGACGCCTTTTTGCCAGGCGAGCTAATGACAAACACATGTCTCTAAGACTATATAATCAAACATTCAACATACAACGAATTCAGTGTTAAGTCGTAATTCTCAGTTAGAGAAAATGTATACATAGCCAACACATAGGTATCGATAGCTTGAAATTGCAGGACCGTAATTATACATATGTGTTTTAAAATAATATTAAGTCTGGTTTTGAAATTCTTCAAAGATTGCTTACCTTTTGAAATTAGTTTATTCAAGGGACCGATAGGTGTTTTTAAGGTGATTTGTAAATTTATTGGCTCGATGAACAACACGACAATAGCGCTTTCTTTTGTACTACAAGGTAGTTATCAATGGATACAAGTGTTTCCTTTCAAATTACTATCATCAAGAGGCTATAAGAGTGATAGCCAACCCGGATGTCTTAACAATTTGTGTCTTGGCATTTTCCAATACCTCATGGACCATAACTCCTGAACGGTTAAAGTGACAATATTGTTTGGCAGCCGCCCGCCAGGATTCCCTTTCGCTCAAAGTACATCTCAAAATCAATACCGATCTTTCTTTGTAAATCTGGTTAAAAACGAATACTAAATTAAGCAGTATTATCTAAAGACCATTAACATGTTCCTAATAATTTAATTTTGGATGTTACGTGTCTTTTGATTGGCTGACGTTATTTTGTTATCAGCCCATAGACATAATTTAGTCATGTGACCGTGACGTCATCAACCTTTTTTCATGGTTTGTACAGTTTAAAATGGAATTTAGAATTAAATTATCAGGAATGACTGTGATATTTTTTCTGTCTATTCGAAATAACATAAAAAATGTGGTGCACAATGTCGAATAACCCGCTTCGCGCGTTATTCAGTGTGCACCAAATTTTTTATGAAAACATATTGCAGTCATTCCTTAATTAAAGATCTACAAAGACTCGTTACTCTTTGAAAACTTACCGACTATTCTTTTCTACATTCAAAAAATATTGAATGAGGTCTTACATTTAATGACTCAATACAGTACCGCATAAAACGTTAGAGGAATCTTGGTGGTGTATCCTTTCAGTAAAAATTTCGACATATTAAAAATGTGTTTAAACTTATCCAGAACAGATATTTTCATTTTAATAGTCCCGAAAAGAGGTTGTCGGTGCCATATAGTTTTACCCTTGTCCGTTATTCCGAAATTCTGTAATTCCGTAATTCCGTAATTCCGTCAGTCCGTCATTCCGCAACAAACCATTATATAGAGAATTTTTTTCTAAACGCCTTCAGATATTGGGCTGATTTTTTTGTATGTGAGTTAACCATGACGAGTTACAGATCAAGTTTAAGTTTCGTTCCGCTCTGCTAATTTTTACCGAAATTACGACTTTGGACTTTGATAAATTGTTGAAAATCACAGTTGTACGGACTTTTTTTTAAACGCCTCCAGATATTGGGCGGATTTTTGGTATGTGGGTTACTCATGATGAGTTACAGATCAAGTGTAAGTTTTGTTCCGCTCTGCTAATTTTGGCCAAAATTAAGGGCTTACAACTTTAAAATTTGTTGGAAATCACAGTTATACAGACTTTTGTTGTATACAACTCCAGATTTGGAGCTGATTTTTTATATGTGGTACTACCATCATTTTTGTGTCCACATGTGTTATTGAAATTGCAGATTTTTCAATTTTTACAATGTGAAACAATTCAAACGAGAAATATTACATCAATTAGTAAATAATGAACGATGACTTTGATTTAACATCAAATCTGGATTACATTATCATACAATAGCCATTTTAATGATATTTCTGTGTTACAACATCAGTTACTATTTAAAGAAATATAACTTTGAATTAAAAAACAAATGCAAATCTCATATTGTGTATAAGAATTCTACACAATGATCTAATGTATTTTAGTTAATGCATTTAATATAAGTTTTGTTCTTCTCCCTGCTCTTCAAAATCAGGATATATTATAAAAGAGGGACGAAAGATACCAAAGGGACAGTCAAACTCATAAATCTAAAACAAACTGACAACGCCATGGCTAAAAATGAAAAAGACAAACAGAAAAACAATAGTACACATGACATAACATAGAAAACTAAAGAATAAACAACACGAACCCCACCAAAAACTAGGGGTGATCTCAGGTGCTCCGGACGGGTAAGCAGATCCTGCTCCACATGTGGCACCCGTCGTGTTGCTTATGTGATTACAAATCAGGTAAATAGTCTAATTCGGTAGGTCACATTCATGAAAGGGAAGGGGATTGTAGTTACGACGTAAGGAACATATCCGATATCATTTGTGAAACGGTTATTCCATAACGGTCAACCAACTTGTGATGGCGTCCGCAAAATTTACGAAGGGATGATTTCAACTTCAACATTTGGAACACTTGGTTTAATAGCTTCCTCGTGAGCAGTATTAGGTCAACTTTTAGATATTCGTTTAGATGATAGTATTATAATTTAACCGAAGGCAATGTAAAATTTTTGATTTGTCGATGATAACAAATCTGCTTAATGACTTAGTTAAAAAATAGTTAGAAATTAACATTATATTATGCACCATTCCTTAATAATGTCATCTATTATTTCCGAATGTTATATGAACGAGGATAAAAAAATTATTTCATAGACTTTTCTTTTTCCACGTTTCACCCTCGAACATATTCAAGTTTAAGTACAGTCGCATAGAGATAAGTTGTATTTACAAGAGCGTCTTTAACATGCTTCACAATGATTAGCGAAAGGTCATCCTTCTGTAAGCTCATTACATTGTATAATTAAACAAACGGGTAACCTTCGAATCGATGCATATTCAAGATTGTCAACCATACACATTTTTTATGTTTCGGACTGCAACCTCATAGAAGTAATATTTAACGTCCGACAATTCTTGATCTTCGCACTTTCTACGAACCAAAAGTGTAAATATGGAAATATATAAATCAAAATAACAACAACTTTAACATCAAACTTTATGAAATCTAATATTTTGCTTAAGGAGGCTCGCGGGTATAAGATTTTCAGAAAAAAAATTAAACATTTATTTTTCATTACAAATTTTATTAATTACCTTTAGTAGTTGTTACTTTATCATATGGTACAAAAATCATTCCAAAATATCAATTCGTGTTGGCCCAGGTGACGTTTAAAATGTAGATATTATTGAAAAAGCTCCAAATTATCTCCCTTTTGGGTCAAAAATGCCAATTTTTTGCATTAAAATTGAAATATCCTTTCTAAATCATCGTTGACCTATATTTGTTATTGTTATTTTCGAATAAGCTACATAAACTAAATAATTGTAAAATTTAAGAGATTTCTGTAATTTAGTTCATTTTTTATTTCGATATTACCGCTATTTCTCCTTTTAGTTCAACAGAAAGAAAAGGACATTAACAAAACTATATGCTTCTTTCGAAGGCAGTTTGTGAGAGTAAATGAACGGTGACCAAACTTTTTTTATTTCATTTTTTTATTAAGTATAAGATAAAGGTCATTTATAGAAAAATATAGCGAAATCCTATATTGAATAAAAAAAATGATTTAGACCCGCGAGCCCCCTTAAAACACCAAATCAAGAGTAAAAATTCGGTGTTAAGACCAAGGCATTCTGTATAAACCGTTTTTTTTCAAACCTGTGATTATAACAGTTCGCAGACACCTGGCATAATATTAAATTAGTAATTTCTATTATAATATCATATGTATATGATAAACATAAATAAATAATCTTGTTAAAAATAAGCATTTTCTTCCTGCTGATTGTCTAATAATCTGATTTATAAATTCAATGTAACATTTACATTTAGAAAAGGAAATGACCTAAATATCCACATTTTGGATTTCCCGAGTTATTGCAATTCAATTAACAAAGAAGGAAGTATACATGAAAGCAATGACAAATTTTGATATCTAAGGACATTGGTGAATTAATACAAAATTGAAAAAAGGATAATAGACAAATTTAACCTCTACATATAGTTCCTTAGAGAAAAGAAAATCAGGAGATTGACTTAATAAGAGTAATCAAAAACAGTTATATTTTACTGTTAAACCTAAATGTTCAATTCTAATCATTTGCTATCTGAATCAAAAACCCATTATAGATACCAGAATTGAAATTTTACATTTGTGCAAGACGCACGTTTTTACTACAAAAGACTTCTCAGTGACGCAAATAGAGGGATACAACACCAAGATTATCACTAGTATCTCAATTGATTTTAATTGAAAGGTCTTTGTGTTGACTTGGTGACATTTAATTTGATATGCGACAATACCATCTTATTTAACATTTTATTTTTGCACTTAACAAACCAACCGACTACTTTTTGTGGACATCAATTATATATTTGCAAGTATAACGAAAAAATGTAAATTGGCCATCTTCAGCCGATTCTGCATCAAAAGACAAAACATAGCTTTACTTTTGATAGGAGATTACATGACACATATCTTAAGTGCTATATTTGACCAAACTTTATGAGCCTGGTACCTTTCATATATAACTATTTCAAGTTAAAGTAGAAAAAAAGAGGGACGAAAGATACCAAAGGGACAGTCAAACTCATAAATCTAAAACAAACTGACAACGCCATGGCTAAAAATGAAAAAGACAAACAGACAAACAATAGTACACATGACACAACATAGAAAACTAATGAATAAACAACACGAACCCCACCAAAAACTAGGGGTGATCTCAAGTGCTCCAGAAGGGTAAGCTTATCCTGCTCCTCATGTGGCACCCGTCGTGTTGCTTATGTGATAACAAATCCGGTAAATAGTCTATTTCGGTAGGTCACACTCATGAAAGGGAAGGGGATTGTAGTTACGACGTAAGGAACATATCCGATATCATTTGTGAAACGGTTATTCCATAACGATCAACCAACTCGTGATGGCGTCCGTAAAATTTACGAAGGCGTGATTTCAACTTCACCATTTGGAACTCTTGGTTTAATAGCTTCCTTGTGAGCAGCAACCCTCTATCAAGAAAATCATGATAGGAAATGCAAGCACGGGAATATCGTATCAATTGGGAGATATAAACCCCGTATGCAGGTGCTGCTGCAATGTTGCTACTTAGAAATGGAAAGTTCACAATTGGAAAGTTCAAATCATCTATTTTGTCGTAAAGTTTTGTTTTCAACCCACCCTCATTGTCAATTTCTAGATGTAAGTCAAGATATGAAGCCGACATAACTGTATCTGTGGTATCCTTTATCTCTAGTTCAATGGGATAGATGCCTTCCACATAGTCACCAAATTTTGAATTATTTAGTGAAAGAACATCATCTATATAGCGGAAAGTAGAGTTAAAGGATATTGCTTACTTCTTATCTTTCTTCCTAAGAAGTTCCTGTATGAAGTCAGCCTCATAATAATAAAGAAATAAGTCGGCAATTAAAGGGGCACAGTTTGTTCCCATTGGAATGCCGAGACAGTCTGTTGAAAAACACGTCCTCCGAACGTAACAAATATGTTGTCAATCAAGAAATCAAGCATCTTGATAATATCAGTTTAAGAGAATTTTTTGTTTGAATCAGAGTGATCCTCTACAAAGTAGGACTTATTCCTTCTTAAGACAAGATACTTGTATCTACGTTGGCCATTCTTTTTTATGAAGCAAAGCAATACCAACTCTTTCAATTTGTCTTTTAGTTTGGAATGTGGAATACTTGTGTAAAGAGTAGAAAAGTCAAATGTTTTAATACTGTTACTAGATGAAAGAGAGTTAGATTGTATGTACTCTAAAAGATCTTTGGAATTTTTAAGTATCCACATCTGATTCACGCCACCTCTAGAATAGGCAGTTTCACAATAACTTTGAAGCCCGTCTTTGATTGCTTATAAAATAGATGTTAATAATTTAGAAAGAGGTTTCGTGGAGCACTTGGAAGACCCAGCAATATACCGTTGTTTGTAAGGACACTTATGTAGTTTAGGTATCATACTTACATCCCTGATGTCAGTACAATTTTGGACATCACAAGATGACAGATGTAAAATTTGGTTAAACAACTGTCTTTAATAGAAAGGTATGTATTCTTTAGCGTATACCAACAACGGAACACACTGGTATAACTCATGCACAGGTTATCATTTAGTTTAGAAATTAATATTGGAATGTGTAAACCAACAAATGTCCATAACTGATATATTAAGCATGAATTCTTGTCTTCAGAGAACGAAAAATGACCTTTTTAGTGTTTTTGACAGAATGGAAAATAACTTGTTTTCATAATTCTCACATTTTAAAACACAAACATGCATGAAACGTCTTTACATTTGACATTATAAACAACAAAAACAGTTATTGAATTTAACAAGACATAAAACCAAGTCCTTTCTATTCAGTTGCCGAGAACTAGCTATGTGTTTCGCTTATTAAAGATGGTAATTGCAGTTACTGTTGAGAAAGTAGGCAAAAACATTAGTAAACATAATTGTCTGTATACTTTGAAGATTAATCTCACTATCATTTTCATTGGAATATAAGAAAGACATTGAAAATAGTCGAACAGACGTTAGTATTGACTGTATACCATTGGATAAGTTTCTGTTATTAAAAGTAGTGCAAACATAGTGAGCAATCTATCCAGCAGCTGCATATTGTAGATTACAGATTATGATGAGCTGACCAGTGCATCTATGAACATTGTCCAAATTTTTTAACGTTTGATTTTAATCTACTGCACGAAAATTTCCAAGTATTGTTCAGTTTCTAGATATAAACTGAGTTATACTCCAAAATTAACATGATTTATTAAGAAAGGTTTGGAGGATTCTTATGAATTTTATGAATGTTACTTTACCTAATTTTCTACTGAGCTGATGATACCCTACGACACTGAAAGTTCAAAAGCAGAGGTATTAAAACAGTTATGGAATAAAATATACAACACTAAATTGACATCAAAACATAAGTTTAGTATAAACATATTTATTTATAGTGTATTTGGAAACAAGTTGCAACTTAAGTTAACCCCTTTCCACTTTACTGTTGCGAGTGTTGCTCTGTAGCAGCATTAGCCTGCTGTTTTTTTTAAATCTACAAGTGCGTCTTTTACATGTACATGAAATATGTGTCTCTTTCTCAACACGCGTCAGTAATTTATTGTCCCCTTCCAACGGACTATCGTCGTTTCTCAAGACCATACTCGGAAATGGTGTCAAGGGACTGCCAATGAAACAACCCTTTACAAGCTGTTCATTTTGAAATCTTATTGTTATGCAATAACATCATAGTCCTTAACTAAACAAAAAATGAGATATTTTCATTAACGCAAGAAAAAGGTAATTTTTGATACATATTAAGGAAGTGGAATATAATTACCTCTGTAAATACAACATAATCAGTTGTTCAGGCGTCCTTCTTGGTACTGGAATACTATCAGAATATGGCAAATCTGTTTTACAATGTTTTAATAATACAGTTAGTTCTTATTTACGGTAAGCTTAATTAAGTATGATATATTTTCATTTTTTTCAGTCATTTTCCTTGTAGTGAACATTGTTTTTTTTATCCATATTACAGATCATGAGTATTGGATTGAATGAGGAGGATATTGGCAATAGTTTCTTTTTTAATGTACAACTGTGCAACCATCGGACAAACTATGAAAATGGCACAAAAAGTGAATGACATTTCCTTTGGCGTTTAAAAACCTCATAAATATTTGAATGCATATATTAGTGATTTTGAATCTGTTCAAAGTTTCGATTTTTTTACTCTATATACCACTTTGCCTCATATTCTTATTAAGAAAAAATCACATCCCTAATTAACTTGACATTTAAAAAGTCAGAATGCGAGTACATATGTTCAAACTATTTTAGGTCATTTTGAGTAGCAATAACAAAAAATACTATGTTAATTGGACATGCTTTAATACTCTATTTGCGCTTGAACTTTACTTAACAACATTTTTGTTCGATTTGGAGATTCCGTATATCGTCAAAATATTGGAATTCCAATGGGGACTAACTGTGCACCACGTATTGCGGACCTGTTTTTGTATTGTTATGAGTTACAGTTTATGATTAAAATTAGCAAAGACCCATCGAAACAACAATTGATACAAAAATTTTACAATACTTTTAGACATTTGGATGATATATTGGCTCTCAATAATGACGACTTCAGTATGTATACTAAAGAAATTTATCCTGTTAATTTACTTTAAATAAAGCTAATACGTATAATGACCACTGCTCTTTCCTCAATCTTGATATCTCTATCATTAACGGAAAGCTTTATACAAAATTTTTGATAAAAGAGATGATTTTTCATTTCCTATCGTTAATTACCCCTTTTCAGATGGTGACGTTCTATTGTCACCATCTTATGGTGTTTATATATCTCAACTTGTACGATTCGCTAGTGTATGTAACAACTTATTAGATTTTAGCGAGAGAAATTTATGTATTACTGAAAAATTATTACACCAGGGTTTCGATATTACAAACTAGTCAAAACATTTACTAAATTTTATCATCGGTATAAGGAAATAATTCGTAAATGCAACATGCAGACATCTTATACGTTCAGGTATTTCACATCCAATCTTGTATGGTGATATTCTTTACAAAGCACAAAAATGTCAGTATTCACATCAAAAACTAACAAAACCTTTAAATATACTTATTAAGAAGGGATATAATTACGATACGTATACTGTTGTCAGGTCATAAAAGATTGAATATTTTGGCTTTAATATTGAATCACTTATAGGGTCTTTGCACCGGAACTAAACACATCTATTAAAAAAACAGTTGTTGGCATGACAAGGATTATGTTTTTCCCATACATTTTATGATATTATGATACTAAACCCTTAACGGGAGGGATTGTGCCTGATATTCATATGATGAAGACATAATCTTTCAAACAGTTTAATTGAGGTCTGGAGTTGGAATGTCAGTCAACTGCTAGTAGTCTGTTGTTATTTATTAGTTATGCATTATTGTCATTTTGTTTATTTTCTTTTGTTACATCTTCTGACATCGGACTCGGACTTCGCTTGAACTGAATTTTAATGTGGGTATTGTTAGGCGTTTATAAACTTTTCTACATTGGCTAGAGGTATAGCGGAGGTTGGAAATCTCATAAACATGTTTAACCCTGCCGCAATTTTGCGCCTGTCCCAAGTCAGGAGCCTCTGGCCTTTGTTAGTCTTGTATGATTTTTTATTTTAGTTTCTTTTGTATAATTCGGAGTTTGGTATGACGTCCATTATCACTGAACTAGTATACATATTATAGTATAACAACTGTCATATTCCTGACTTGGTACAGGCATTTTCTTTTGTACAGTCATACTAGGTGAAAATGTGAAACATAGGGGACAGCAGTCAACATTGTATTATAATCTTAATCACTATAACACAAACAAATATATAACAAAGAAGTACACAGAAAAAAAAAACCACACAAAAAAGCAGAAAAAGCACAATAGCAAAAACACTAGAATACAAAAAATTCCCTTGGCACTATAACCCACTGACGGGATGTTAGTACATATAGACAAAGCATATTAGCAAAAATTGAAAGACAAGAATACAAAAATTATGATTGAACAATAACCACCCTTAGAGTTAATTGGTGCACGCACCAATTGTTTTGGCCGGAAATAAGGAGGTTTTTGATGAGCCAAAAGTGGAAAATATTTTATAAACAGTCTTTATATTGAGTTGAACTTAATCCTTAATTGGCAGAATTATTTCAATTCAAATAGTTATGACAATGCTATAAAGTATAACTTAATTGTGCCGTTGATGAAATGAAATATTATTCTAATAGCGAATTACGAATAACTTCGTACTAGAGGGAGAATAAATCAAAATGTAATAGTTCTAGGTTGAAGGTTTTTACTTGTGGCTAACATCCTAAATCTATTTTCTGCATAGAAGTTTGTTTAAAGAAGACTTGATTATTCCATCAGATATGTATATATTTGATTTACTTATAAGCACAACATGAGGCAATTTCTTTCATATGACTATTTTACAAAATTACTATTTGTAGTTTGTATAATGTGCGTTTTTTAACGTCACATGAATAAGGAATTCAAAAAGAAAATATCTCATCAGATTAACCATAAGACTTTGTAAGAAAATCTTGATCATCTTGAATATTTACTTAATATTTGACACTAAATATAATGCAAATAAGAATCAATCAATTTGTATGGAAATCCAAATATTTTCTTTTATTTAATTAATGTATCAACAAATGAATGTTTATCCCGTTTATGGCTTCCTTATGAATGTATTAAACACTTTTTAATTTAAATAGATTACAAAGATAAAGTTGAAGCAGGAAACAGGAAAACAAGCAATTACTTTTGGTGATTTTGTTGTATAATATTTAATTTCCGTGACGAAAAATACTTAAACCATTAAATATGCAATACATATTTTGTCAAATTAATATAACAGTAAATTGATCTTGCTTAATTTCCTTTCAGAAAATTCTTTTACATTTAATTTTTGAAGTAAATAATTAAAATAACGAAGAATGTTGACTCAGTTATTTGAAACAAATCTGTTTCTTCAGCAGTAGACAAACTACTAATATAATATACTGCATATAATTTTATTTAGGGGCCGCAGGTGCAGCATTTTATTCGATTGGTCGTGGTTTTTGTCTCTTTGACATATTCCCCATTTCCATTCTTAATTTTACAGACATAAAGGATGTTGAATGTTCTAATGAAGGACGGTTAAACTACTATGATTTCATAATTTATCCTGCAATTGGGTGTCCTACTATACAGATACAGCCCTACAGATATCGCTATGCTGTATCTGTATACTATACAGATATCGCTTTAAAGATCCGCCCACTGCCGGACTGAGTATTGTTTGAACCTGTGTGACCTCAGAATGTGTATTCCAGTTGCATTCCAATGACGATGACAATTGTCGATTTCAAAACTTGAATGTGTACGATTGTGTTACAATAGTTATCAAAGGTACCAGGATTATAATTTAGTACGCCAGACGCGCGTTTCGTCTTCATAAGACTCATCAGTGACGCTCATATCAAAATATTTATAAAGCCAAACAATTACAAAGTTGAAGAGCATTGAGGATCCAAAATTCCAAAAGGTTGTGCCAAATACGGCTAAGGTAATCTATGCCTGGGATAAGAAAATCCTTAGTTTTTCGAAAAATTAACAGTTTTGTAACAGGAAATTTATTAATCAACTATGTCAATTTCAGCATGCATGTTTAGTGAATGTCAAGTCTGAAGCGTAGGACAACTCGTACACTTCCGTTTCAAATTTGACAATGTCTTATTATTTGTTTTTACTGTTGAAATTAGTTGTTATGTTAAACTAGATAATTATTCACCTTGAGCGATGTATTATTGTTGACCATTCGAGATTCTTTTTTTGCGAACCCGTCTTTAGCGTAATGTGTGATTTTGATATTACTACGCGGGCCTCAAGGGATTACAAATCGAAAATAAATGCCAAATATGTTAGTTTTTTTGTCTTTCAAAACACAAACAATATACATAATTAATTGCAGGATAAAGACAATAACTGTTTAGTGTCTTTAAATATCAGCTGTATTTGTACTCGGCTCGAAACAGGTGTAGTAGCTCGCTAAAAGCTCGCATACACCTTGTTTCCAAGCCTCGTACAAATACAGCTGATATTTAAAGACACTAAACAGTTATTGTCCATATAATTCCGAATGACATGGAATATTGAATGTTGATTCCATTTACAAATTACACCAATGTGAGTCAAGTAAAAAGCAAGATATAACACAGTATTTACACAACAGTCATGGGAATACTCTCAGATTTGTTCCTAGTGTCTTTTTGTTCTTTGGATGTACAAGTACCCGGCCACATCCACTTGTATTTTGGCCAATCTGATGAGTTAAGCCTTTTTCAACTGATTTTTATAGTTCGTTCTTATGTTGTACTGTTATAACTCTGTCCCATGTTAGGGGAAGGGCTGGGATCCCGCTAGCATGTTTAACGCCACCACATTATGTATGTATGTGCCTGTCCCAAGTCAGAAGCCTGTACTTTAGTGGTTTTCGTTTGTTTATGTGTTACAAATTCGTTTTTCGTTCATTTCTTTTTAAATAGATAAGACCGTTAGTTTATCGTTTGAACTGTTTTACATTGTCATTTCGGGGCCTTTTATAGCTAGCTATGTGGTATGGGCTTTGCTCATTGTTGACGGGCGTACGGTGACCTATAGTTGTTAATTTCTGTGTCATTTTGGTCTCATGTGGAGAGTTGTCTCATTGGCAATCATAAGGCATCTTCTTTTTATAAATGAGTTACAAGTATATACCTGTTACAAAAACAAAGTTTTGATAATGTAACTTTAGATGTTCAGGAGTTTGTTAATGCGATTCATAAGTGTTTCTCGTTTCTGTTTTTGTATATCGATAAAACCGTTGGTTTTTATGTTTGAATAGTTTTACAATAGATATTTTTAGGCCCTTTACAAATCAAAATGTTATATCCTCTTAGTTATATAATTTCTACAGGTTCATGTACAGGAAATCTTAGAAACCAAATCTTTGAAGCTATAAAAGGATTTAGAAAATGTTTGAAATAATTAATAATTTTAAACATACACAGGTTATGTTTATTGAAATATAAAACAACACGACAGACACGACGGTACAGCGAACTACCAAGGACATATAACTAAATGAGAGTCAACATCTTCCTAGTTAATATCTTTATTTATAAGGATGACTTATACCTGAAACGTATATATACACAGTACATTAGTAAATGATTAGTTATCTCCTCCCACGGCGACAAGTTATTTAAAGATACAAAAAAAAAAACTTAAACAAATAAAGTCAAGTCTATAAGAAAGTAAATTTTCAGGAATGTTCTGTTGAGTCTTCCGGACGCGAACAAAATTAAACGCATAATGTCCTTTCACAATTTCAAACAAAAAGTCTCTAGATTCACTTATTAATGTCTAAATATCATTTATTAATCAGTTCCTGATTCACCAATGTTGTGTTCTGTTGTGTTGCGGCGGCTCGGTCTTCGTGGTGTTAATAGTTCCTATCCTCCAGCTTTATTGTGTGGCTGAAGACGGGAAAGACGGGAAAGAGCCCGTGCTATCTTAGTCATAGCAGGCACATCTGATTCAGGGATGTGGTGGTATGACTGGTCCAAATCTATTTGCGGATGCTGTTGTTTTGTCTGCGTTTGCCGGCTTTGGAGTTGGGACTGTAGTCTGTGTCTCATTCAATGCAACTGGTTGACTTATAATTCTTGTTGGTGATAAATTCAAAAAAATATTGGGCAATTGTGGCAGTGTTGTCTTAGATGAAGTTGGTGAATTACTTCCTGGTGTTGAACTGTAATGGGTGCCATTAGAGTACCTGTTGTTTGAGTAGTTTGAAAAGGAGCTGGTGGTTGCGGATAGTAACTCGGCCTGTGCTATCTACACGTATAACATACTGGTGGTATTGTCGTACTTCAACAACTGTTTCTGTACGCTCCCATCTCCTTGGATGATTTCCTACCAAGTTATGTATGTACACATGTTCTCCAATCTGTAGTGGAGGCAGGATGTGAGTGTGTTCTTTCCACCGTTCATGTTCCTTCGAATGACGTTTTGCAAGTGCCAGTTCTCGATGAGACATTAACTCAGTCCATGTTTCATGAGGTGAATATCTACCTATCAGTATGGGAATGGCATCACGAATGGGTGGTTCAAACAGAATCAATGCTGGGGATGCTTTTGTCTCCGGGTCAACATAATTTCTGTACATCACTAATGCTCTCTGGAATTTATCAACATCCAGCGATCCAATGGCAGTGATGTTGTCCACCAGTATGCGTTTTACTGTTTTCACAGTCATCTCAGCCCTTCAGTTAGTATGTAAGTGTGCCACTGATGAAAGTCTATGACGAACCCCCTAGGCCTTTAAGAACTCTTGCGTCTTTCCTGCTGTGAACTGTGGACCTTCATCAGATGTCAACTCTTCTTGGATGCCAAATGACACGAATGTCTCACGAAGTCGCTTGAAAAATTCCTCTGCACTTGATTCAGGCTTGTATACCATTGGCCAGTTTGAATACCTTTCAACAATACATACATAGCCATTACTGTTATAAGTGAAGTAGTCGCTACAAATCATCTGGAACGGTGGCTGCATAGGGTTTGACTTGACCATCTAATGGCAGTGAACACGCTGGTCTCGCAATCAGGAAATGTCTACTGTGATATCAGGCCAATACACAAAGTCCATGACCCCTGCACGCATAACACTGACTGCTTGGTGGGTTGCATGTAGAGCATTAAGTACTGGTTTTT
The DNA here is from genome assembly GCF_965363235.1 of Mytilus galloprovincialis. Classification (NCBI taxonomy): domain Eukaryota; kingdom Metazoa; phylum Mollusca; class Bivalvia; order Mytilida; family Mytilidae; genus Mytilus; species Mytilus galloprovincialis. The sequence continues at coordinate 776,496 of NC_134846.1, read as the reverse complement.
GAACAGCAATAGGAGCATACCTGTTTTCAGCTGGATGCGTGAATCTGCTGCCAACCATCATAATTTCCAACCATCATTAAGACATGTAGACGTTTTTTGGAGCACTGGCAGTACTTTTGCATAAAAAAGAACCCAATTCCATCGACAGACCAGTCGGTAGCTAGGCGTGTCATACGAGAAGGGTCAAAAAGACGAAAACCTGCTTTCATCTCCTGTATAATAATCTCTTTAGATTGATGACATACCTCATCTTGTTCATTTGTCAAGCAGAACGTTGTGGTTTCATCTGTCTTGCTATGGCAAATGCATATGATCTTTGGTTTATCAGCCCAAACGAAGCTCTTGCACCAGTAATGTCAGTTGGGGTTGGGAAGTTGCTAATTGCATCTAGAAACTTGGTACTTGGTCGTATTTTTGTTTTGGTTATAGTAAGTCGTGCAAAATTGACAGTGTCTTGAACAAATTGAAACTTCTTTGGGTTTAATGTAATACCGTTACGTGCACACATTTCAAGCTATTCACATGCTTGAAAGAAGGCTGCTTCAATTGAGTTCGCCCACATACATGTGTCACATACACTTTGCACGTGGTTAGAGCAGCGGTAATGCTTCATCCAGGTCCTGAGTTTTCCAATTACAGCCATTTATAGGACACTGTAGAACTGGCATATGAACCAATTCACTGTTTTTCAGCTGTTAGTTGAGTATCAGTCATAAATGTCACATATTGTTTGACTTACATATATATCATCACAACAAAATTTTATTTTTGGTAAATGTATCAATATTTACTACATAGTTCCACAAATTAAATTTTGAATCCGTATTGAATCAGATCTCTAAACGATCTATGATTCTGTAACGAGGAGTTGTATCAAATTGCATCTATGCTCTAATTCCCATCCATAAAAATAACTAGTGTTTTAAATTCATCATATTTTATTGAAATCTGTACATTTGTTAGTTTAAAACATCAAGTACCGGTACCTTATCCCGGCCTCTTTAATATTAGTAAATAAACATATTTATACAATTGTTAGTTTTTGTTAGTATTATACCTACAATAATAATCAAGTATAACAAATGCACAGGTTTTGAAAATATATATATATATATATATATATTTTTATATTAAATTTTATATTTTTCTTATTTGCACATGAACATAATAAGTTATACACACTTGTATGCATAATAGTTATATACACTAAACAGAAGATATATAATATATTTGATAGACACAGCTGTTTGATACATTGCAGAAAATGATTTTAAAACATAGGCTGTTTGAATATGAAATATATATATACATTATATGTGGAGTCTATTTATTTTCTGTTTTTTGTTTTTATGAAAGTAAAGGAGTCCAGGGGTTCCAGCAGTTTTCTGCCCTACTGAGTAATTTATTTTTATAGAATATATTTTTTTCTATTAATAAGTTTTCTTTTAAATAATTTTTAGTGCTATTATAGTGGTTGTTCCATAGATAGTTTGCTTCTATAAATGTTGAATTTTGTTAACAGAAGTATTAAATTTCTTATATCATTTTTATATGTTTTTGTTAGAATACCAAATAAAACCAAATCAATATTTAAAGTTAGTTCTATTTCTGTCTTCTCAAATATCCAGGAGTTAAGGTCTTCCCACAGTTTTAATATATATGGACACGTCCAGAATATATGTTATATTGTTTCAACCCCGCCGCACCCAGAACTACAAATATTGGTATCTTTAATTTCTATTTTAAGGAGAAGTACATTCGTGCCTAAGATTCGATGTATTATTCTGTATTTAAACTACTGCAATTTTGAATTTTTTTGTTATATAAAAGGGCAATACATGCATATTTTTCCAATTGAAATTTGCATTGAGAATTAATGACCATTTTTGTTCACATTTTTGTTTAGAATTTGACTTTTTATCGTTCAAAATATTATACATATCTTTTGAACCTTTCTGAGATTTAAAAAAAACTTTTAACACTGAGGGCAAACTGGTCCGTTTTCTCTCTTTAAGTCATTTGGACATACTTGATATTCTTTTAAATACTTTTTTTATTGCCGAAATAAGACCTTGATATGTGAGAAAATTAGTTTTAATATTGTATACATTATTAAAGTGATCAAAAGTCATAAATTTCCACCTTCCTGTAACAAGTCATTGATCAGCCAAACCCCTTTTTTAGCCCAATCTTTATACAAAATTGAATGGTTATCAATCTTTATTCCATCATTCTTCCATAAAGGGCATGTATTAATTTGAGAGTTATTTTGTACATTTTTAAGATCCTGCCAAGCATCATATACTTCTTTCCAAAATGATTTTTTTTAACTTTTTATAAGGACCAAGAAACTGCATTTCCAAAAAATTCAAATTTTCTGAAAAGAGGAAAAGTTTCACTAGTTTTGAATTATTTCTATTAATTCTTCTTATCCAGGTTAACTTAAGACCTTTTATGTAGTTTTCAATATTTATCATTTTTAGTCCTCCTAAACAGTGTGGTTTGGTTAAGGTGTCTCTATTGACTTTATCTGGTTTGTTATCCCAGATAAAGGAAAATATTTTATCAGTAAAATTTTTAAGCTTTGTGCTATTTGGACTAAGTATGGACAGGAATAGATGGTTTAATTTTGATATTATAAGTGTTTTTATCACTGTTATTTTCCCAATTGGTGAGAGTATTTGATTAGTCCAAGTTTTTACAATGTTTTTGATTTCTTTCAACCTGGGGTTATAATTTAAATTTTCAATTTCAAGTCACTAATATCCACTGAGAAATTTATCCCAAGAAGTGTAAATCTGCTGGAACCCCACTCCAATCCCCACTTAACACACATAGTTTCTTGGCTAAACTTTTTCTTCCCAATCCAAACAACCTTGGTCTTGTCTAAGTTTATATTAAGACCTGATAAATCTGCATATTTATCTAGAGTACGAAGAGATGCATCCAAAGATTCAGGTGATCCATCAAGTATAAGAGAGGTATCATCTGCATATTGTGAGATGAGATACTCTGAGTCATCTATAGTAATTCCTTTAACTTTGTCATTATTTCGTATAAGTATACCAAGTCTTCTGCACATAGTTAAGATATATAAGGTGACAGGGGATCCCCTTGTCGGCAGCCTCTTTAAATCTCCAAAAAAAATCTAAGAGATGGTAATTTTGAGTTACTGCAGATTGAATTTTGGTATAAAAAGTAGTGATCAAATTTTTAATAGAGGTCCAAAATTAAAAAAGTCTAATACACTTTCAATAAAACTCCAAGAAATTGAATCAAACGCCTTTTCAAGATCAATAAGGAGGAGAATACCAGGTATATCATTTTCTTCTGTATACAATTAAATATATCATAAATTAGTCTAGTATTTTCACCAATATATCTTCCCGGAATGAACCCTGTTTGATCATTACTTAAAAGTGATAAAATAGACTTCAAACGTTCTGCGATACAGCTAGACCAAAGTTTATATATTGTGTTTAAAAGACTTATTGGTCGCCAGTTTTTCATATATTGTCTTGGTTTATCCCCCTTTAGTCTACAAGTTATTATCCCTCTTTTTTGGGATACTGACATTTCACCCATATTATACCCATAGTTGATTGATCTTAGAACAAATTTACCTAAATCTATCCAAAATTTTAAAAAAAACTCACTGATGTACCCATCGGATCCTGGGCTTTTATTACTTTTCATTCTTTAAATAGCAGCTGTTAATTCTGAATAGAAAATTTTCCCTCAAAGGAATCCCTTATTTCATTTGCTAACATGGGAACGTCTAAAAATGGAATTTCCTTATTTAGATTCACACTATCTATTGTATCTTTTTTTTACTATAAATCCTTATAGAAGTTTTTAGCTTCCAATAAAATATGTTCTTGTTTGTTTATTAAACAGCCTTCATTATTGACTAGTCTTGGAATTGTTTTATTAACAAAGTTCTTAGTTTCTAAGTTGAGAAAATATTTTGAGGATCTTTCTCCTTCTTCTACCCATTGCATTTTTGAGCGTACATAATGACCACGCATTTTCTCTTGTCTTAAAATTTGTAATTCAGATTTCTTTTGTTGGTTGAGATCTTCAAGAGCTTCTGTGGTTTGTATATTTTCTTCTAATTTTTGAATTTCATTTACTAAAGAATTTTCCAATTTTTTTTAATTTTTTTTTATATGATGCAAAGGAAATTGTTTTACCCCTAATTTCTGTCATTAATGTTTTTAAGAACAACTGATCATTAATTGTGAATTGAATATCTGAGCAATCAATCTGGTCTAGTGAATCGCTATTGTATACTAAAGTTGCATATTGATCTTTTACTTGTTTTATTTTTTCTTTAACAGATTTAACATATTCTATATCATACAATAAACTGTTATTAAATTTAGTGTTTTGTTGTAGTTCTCCAAATATTTAGAACAAGTTAACAAAAAGTCCATGCTGACTTATCATTTTTATATAAAAGAATGCCTGTAACATATTCAAAAAATTTCTGTTTTTTGACATCCCATGGCAACGTTTCCTCATATTACAATATATACTGTGTGTATTTAAAAATTGACATATGTTGAAAGACGTGAATAATGGTAACTCAAACAAATACGAAGTGTTTAGTCTTTAAGAAAACTTGTAAGATTTTTTCTGCTATTTTTGCTAAAAGGCTGCAATTTAGGTATCGGTGCAATTTGTGTACTGTGACGCCAAACACCGCTAAAAGAACATTTCCATCCAGAGCAAACAGTCTGTTTGTCGTGAATTTTAGTGAAACTGAACTAACCAAAATGAAAAATTACAAAAATTGATGTTAGTAAAATCCTTTTTCTACGTAGTTTCCTTGAGATAAATTATTAAAGGTTTAATATCTAAAAGGACCAGTAAGTATATACAGATTAATTTATATTATAAAATATTCTACAGGGTAATAATGTTTAAGTTTTATTAATATGTAACACAAGTTTTTCCAAAACGTTGAATGTTTAATATTTTTACTCTTATTCCTGAGTCAGCTTGCATTTTGATTACAAGTACATAATTGAGAAACTATATTCCTTATTTAATAATCAAATGAAATGTGTAATTTTACTTTTTTTAAGTGTTGTATTGTAAACAACTTTTTGTAACTTTTTGTGCATTTTTGTGTATAAATATATGTCTAATAAAATGAAAGGATTTTGTGTTGCAGGCGTCCACACCATTTTGGTAGTAATTGAAGGAAGCGAAGTAGGACTAATTGGCGAGAATGGAACAGAAATAGAGTGTTCATACCCATTGGGAAACTATTCACAATTTTCTGTTTCTTTTTGGGCTTTCAACAAAAGTAGCCAAATTTTTGAACAAATAGCAACATATATACCAAACGACACCCCACTGATAAACACAAAAGGAGAGTATTTAAAAGGTAGAGTGACACTGACACCTATAACAAAATTATCAACAAAAGCAGTTATGACATTTAACCAAATCATGTGCATAGATGATACATCCTATCAATGTCAAGCGAGATACATTGATTCAAATGGTGATCAAAATCCAATTTCGAATAATACAAGCATTTCGGTGGAAGGTATTTATTTTAAAGTTATAGTATTAAGATACAAGACTAGTATAGAACTTCAAATAGTTATATTTAACGCCTTAGTATTTATAAGAAAAACAGAACAATAGTCCATAAAACCAAGCCTGTCGAAAAAAGTAGCGTGTTGTCGAAAGTAGAAATCAAAGTGTATTTTGACTTTGCATAACTGCAAAAAATATTTCGTTCCCTTTTATATATATAGACGAGTTGTATATACATTATGTACACAGCCATGTATCACCATCATTGATGGCTATCCGATGGATACATCTGTTGTAGAGTTGTCACTGACTCAGACGTACTTATAAATATAATTATTTTCTGTGACTGTATATTACATTAATTTGTAGGATCCTTTACTATAGATAATTTAGCTGATCTGTAACAAAAACATCTTCATGCCTTATATATCATGTACTGTAGTACGCCGCTAGATTAAAACTGACGTGGAAAGGTAACACACGGCCAGCGAAAGCTCGTTTAATTGAGAGCCCAGGTGGTCGTGTGGTCTAGCGGGACGGCTGCAGTGCAGGCGATTTGGTGTCACGATTTCACAGTAGCATGGGTTCGAATCCCGGCGAGGGAAGAACCAAAAATTTGCGAAAGCAAATTTACAGATCTAACATTGTTGGGTTGATGTTTAGACGAGTTGTATATATATATATATATATAGATCCCAGGTGGTCGTGTGGTCTAGCGGGACGGCTGCAGTGCAGGCGATTTGGTGTCACGATATCACAGTAGCATGGGTTCGAATCCCGACGAGGGAAGAACCAAAAATTTGCGAAAGCAAATTTACAGATCTAAAATTGTTGGGTTGATGTGTAGACGAGTTGTATATATATATATATATACAACTCGTCTACACATCAACCCAACAATTTTAGATCTGTAAATTTGCTTTCGCAAATTTTTGGTTCTTCCCTCGTCGGGATTCGAACCCATGCTACTGTGATATCGTGACACCAAATCGCCTGCACTGCAGCCGTCCCGCTAGACCACACGACCACCTGGGCTCTAAAAAAAAGAGCTTTCGGTGGGCATGTGTTACCTTTCCACGTCAGTTTTAATCTAGCGGCGTACTACAGTACATGATATATAAGGCATGAAGATGTTATTGTTACAGATCAGCTAAATTATCTATAGTAAAGGATCCTACAAATTAATGTAATATACAGTCACAGAAAATAATTATATTCATAAGTACGTCTGAGTCAGTGACAACTCTACAACAGATGTATCCATCGGATCGCCATCAATGATGGTGATATATGGCTGTGTACATAATGTATATACAACTCGTCTAAACATCAACCCAACAATGTTTGATCTGTATATATATATATATATCACCGAAAATATAGATTTTAAAATTAATAAATTACATACAAATTGGACAAGTCGGCAATTCATGTCAGGTAGGCGGTAACGGTAGTCTTTCCCCGATTCCTCTGCTCCTATCTTAAACTTGGATAAGTACGATGATTTATTTCGAAGTCAGATGATTTTCTCTTAATTTAGCACAAATTGCTTTGTGATGCAGCTTCTCGAGGTAAAGTTCGTTTTATTTTACACAATTAGTTCTTTGAAAATCTAGTCATATATTTAATAACCCCATTTGTTTAACCTTTATTCCATGGTTCTAAACTTTTCAAATCAGCACATATGGTTGACCTCAGACACTTGTAAATTTGAGACATGTCCAAAATCACAGCACAAAGACTTGTTTGTTTATTTCAGTTCTTCAATTTAAGGCACATTAGGGATTATGACCCATATATTGAAACCATAGTTCGGATACTTCCAATAAGTTATGTATGTTCTTCTTGAATGTTTGAATAAATCTGTTTATTTTGGTCCATTTCGTAAAGATAATAAGTTTTTTGTTAGCACTTACGGGTAATGACCCTTATACAGCTACTTGCACTTGTAGTATATGTATTTTAATCCTTCTGATGAGATAAGCTTTTTTCAACTGATTTTTATAGTTCCTTCTTATGTTGTACTGTTACACTACTGTCCAAGATTAGGGTGAGGGTTAGGATCCTGTTCACATGTTTGACCCAGCCACATTCTCTGTGTATGTGCCTGTCCCAAGTCAGGAGCCTGTAATTCAGTCGCTTTCGTTTGTTTATATGTTACATATTTGTTTTTCGTTCATTTATTGTACATCAATTAGGCCGTTAGTTTTCTCGTTTGAATTATTTTACATTGTCTTATCGGGGCCTTTCATAGCTGAGTAAGCCGTATGGACTTTGTTCATTGTTGAAGGCCGTACGGTGATCTATATTTGTGAATTCCTGTGTCATTTTGGTCTCTTGTGGAGAATTTTCTCATTTGCAATCATACCACATCTTCTTTGTGGTATATTCATCAATTCTGAAAATAGCTCCACAGGCCACATTATGGATGAACTTTCAGTTACAACATACAGACTCTGTTAATTCATTTAATAAACTTTGCTGATGTCTTAAAGTAGATGTTTATAGAGAAATTATGCAAAAATATAGATTTGAAAGAAACCCCTCAGAAATACGTGATAATTGTTTAAAGGCTCTTTGTTCTATTTTTTTTTAAATGCTGGCATTAACAGTGTTTTTGGTTCCCTTTCTTCCATTTTTCTGTCAATTACAATACTAATGTCATTTAAAGTAGCTTCAATAATGATTATTTGAACTATTGTAGTTTTTGTAATACCATATGCCCCAAGCAATTACATACATTACATGGATATTAGTATAATAATTATTAATCATATTGATCCTAAAAAAACTGTGATAATATCAGCAAAAACTGAACGTATGTCTGGCATTAGTTCAAGTTCCTAATACAAACCTAATGATCAATTAATACTGAGATATAACCAACAAAATATCTCTTTTACATATGTAAATGAATACATAAATGCTTACTTGCAGCAACTTTTAGAAGACATAAAATCATATCAACTGAAACCAATACCTACTTTTTGCAGCTTAAAAATGTTTCACCTAGAATTTGTTTAATCGAAGATGTATCGTAATTAAAATTATACTGATTTTTATTATCGATTGAGTTAAAATTGTATAATACGTACTTTCCATAGTGCCACCTTCAAAACCGGATGGCGTTGTAGTAGTTAATTTACCAGGAGATTCAGCAGTGTTCACAACTAAACAGATGGATTATAGATCACCATCGCCATCTACGTATACTGACGTAACATCAACAGAAAACGAAACTGTATCTGCCTCAGCTACCACGGAAGAAAACGCTTCAACTGCATTTAATCATTCTACGATACAAACATCTGGCCATAATACTACAACAGCTACCCCTCTTCCTGATAGTGTTTCTTCCAACAAAAGCTACAAAACTACTACATATTCTACCAAACAACCAACTATAGATACAGTTTTAGCTGAAGGTGATACCATAACAGTTGTCTGTACAGGAGATGTTGGAAAACCTCCAGCAAAACTTGTCTTTCAAAAGTATGTTGATGGACACAGAAGACCTCTTAACTATACAGCCAATAAAACATCAATTGTAAAAGATTCTGAGAATTGTTCTGATTATCGGACAAGTAATCTCACATTCAAAGTTACAGCCCAAGACAACAAAGCAATAATAAAATGTTGTGTTTATTCAACAATGGCAGGTTCTGATATGTTATACGTAGAAACGGCACCAATAAAAGTGTACTGTAAGTATATATTTTTACTATTAATCATATATATATGCATATCATAGTTATAGGTTTCCCTTATAGATGTATACTTTGTTTCATTAATACCGACGATTTTTCTAAAGATCACTTTCATCAAACGTTATCTACATAACTTTATTTTACCTCTGCTTTCAAAAAAAAAAAAAAAAAACTGTCATGAAAGCTAAAAGAAGTTTTACGAAATTAAGAACTACTTGAAAGGAAAATCAATCAGGGCTTGAAATGCACAAACCTTATATCGCCGTGTATATTACATCCATTTTCGTTCGTTATATTGAGAAGTTGAAGCTTGCTACATATACTTATTTATTTTGTAAACGAATTTCTCCAGTAAAAATGAGATGGAAGATAATAAAGGGAAATTCCAATGTTTAATCAAAGACTTTTAAATATCTTTAATGTGTGCATGTCTAGCAGATGATTTGATGTTAAAAAGACAGGTCAGTTTCTGTAAATGATATAAGAATGAAAAGACAGCTAAATAAACAAAATTAGAGAAAAAAAGACGTAATGGAAAATAGGAATACGTAAAACACTGCATAGATTACTAAACACTAACAAAAACCAACCAAAACCAGGGGTATTACTAAGTGCTTCTAACAATGAGCAGGGTTTGCTCTATTTTAACAATTCTTTATTTATTAATCTTATTACAATGTCAGTAAAAGATTTCATTTTTTACGAAAAGTACTTTTAAGAGGTTATGTTACTATTTGACTTCGAAACCCAAAGAGTGTCAAATACCTATACACATAACACCTACTTTACAATCAAGCAATTGAAAAATTATTTTGTAAGTTATTAGATCTTTTGTATCTGATTGCCCTAAAATTAATTTATACACAATCACATGTACTGAGGGTTTTATTATTATATTCCTGAATAGGTTCAGGAATATTTAAAAAAAAAATATTTATGTTATGTTACATTGTGCGTGCTGATGGTTCTCTCATAGGTATAGTAATGGGATTCTCATATTTTTTTTTGATTGGTCAACAATATGTGATTCGAAGACTCATTATAATTTTTTCAAGTTATTTTTGTTCTTTTTTTCGCATTGTTCGTATTTCATTGACAATTCAGTTCTGATGTTTTACCAGACACCTAATTACTTTAAGTAGCAGATCAAGTTCTGTTTTTCTTTTAGATAATTGTTGAGGCGTCTAACATTGTTATTCGACCATGATAAATTGAAGTCGTAGCTAGGTGGTCAGTTGATTTTATCAGGCGTTAGTGTTAGCAAACGGGAAGGGAGGAAACCACTGAATTTGTTTAACCCCGCCTAATTTTTGCGCCTGTTCCTATTCAGGAGCCTCTGACCTTTGTCTGTCTTAAATTGCTTTTTAATTTTAGTTCATGTATATGTTCAGGAGTTTAATATGACGTCCGTTTCCACTAAATAGGTACATATTTTTAATCAGGGGTCAACTGAAGTTCACCTCCGGGTTTGGGTATAGTATAAGTATAGGTATAGTATATTATAGTATAAGTATAAGTATAGGTAAAGTGAAGTTAAGGTATAGTATAGTAAAGTAATAGTAATAGTAATAGTATAGTATAGTATAGTATAGTATAGTATAGTATAGTATAGTATAGTATAGTATAGTATAGTATAGTATAGTATAGTATAGTATAGTATAGTATAGCATAGTATAGTATAGTATAGTATAGTAATAGCAATAGTATAGTATAGTATAGTATTGTAATAGTAATAGTATAGTAAAATAAAGTATAGTATAGTATAGTATAGTATAGTATAGTATAGTATAGTATAGTATAGTATAGTATAGTATAGTATAGTATAGTATAGTATAGTTTGAATTAGACTTTGAGCGGTCCTGATACAAGTATTACGTGTCGTTTTCATGTTTTGCTGGACCATTTAAACAATTGCTTAATTTGATGTGTTTCAACAAATTTAACGAATTGGCAGGCAGCTGAATGTTTTGCAAGCATGTATGCACGCCTATATAGTCACTATTATTTTTTCAGATCAAGTGAGCATGCCAACTATAATACTAAATCGGAATAAAACAGATTATGTGGTAGGAGAAGATTCTCGTATTGATTTATTTTGTAAAAGCGATGGAAATCCTAAACCAAATTTCCACTGGTATAAAGAAAACATTTACGAGACAATAAGTGAATCTGAAAATTTTACTATTACGGATATGAATAAAACGGACAGTGGAATATACACCTGTAATGTTAGCAACACTTTCAATGGCGTTACGTACACAAATGCTGTAAATGTTCGAATTAATGTAATGGATAAAGGTAAATTACGTTTATTAAAATTGTTACATGTATATGAAGCTTATGCTTGTATTTTTCTTATTTACATGATATGAAGCATTTTGAATTCGGTACTGATATTTCTGATACAGTTATAAACAGCTCAACAGAGGTATACATATACCGTGTATGAAAATCAATTTTCAAAAGCTAGCACAGGTTGCAAAATTAATGTCTGAGCAAAATTAGTCAATATATAAGGACATCTTGTTTTAATAATCTTCAGCTTCCTGGTCTTTTAAAATCCTGTATTACCTTTATGGTTCTTATTTCAGTCAGTTTTAAATTTCATGTACTGGTATCAATTATTAGATAGCCCACACAACACACACCCTTCATGAACATTATAGTACTTTATGAAGAATCAACAACTTCCTTATAGTTACTTTTTTGTACAATTCTTGTCTATTTGATTATGTTACATTACAAAGGATTATAATTGCACGCTTATGAAGATATGACCAAAAAAATATGTTATATTTCAATTTAACATGAATATTTGCTGTTGTTTTTTAACTGCTTATCCGAATATAGGGAGCACGTAATTACCATTTTGCTAAAAACATACTTTGCAAGTCTGTAACCCATTATCAATGTTCATGTTCATTTATTTATGACTGCAACTTATCGTCATAGATGCGCATAAAAAAGAAAATAAATAAAGTTTCGCACAATCCCTTTTTTAATTATCTTTCTGCATGCAATGGCTCCATCACTTTATCATTCTTCATTTGTGTACAAAAAAGGCAAAGTGTATTGCGATTGTTTATTTGTATATTATGCAAGACTAATTTCACTGAAAAAATATCAGAGAAGAAACATATTTGACTCACTCATAAAATGTATCTTCAAATAATGCATTGACTGTTTGCCGTTTATTCACAAAGCTGACATTTCAACTACCCAGTCTAGTTTCACGGACAGTTCGTCTGGTGCTGACGGTAAAGAGAAAGAGAAAAAAGAAAACTTTGGTATGTATCGCTTGTGTTAGTTATTTTAATATTTTACGCGACAAGTATTTTGATATAAATTATTTAACAAAATTCCAATGCATTTCATATCGAAACTATTATAAGCAACTTTTTAATATTATATGTAAGATTGAATATTTAACTTTTGAATAATATGATAAATTAAAAGGGAATCAATGTAGTAAGTTATTTCAAAAACTGGATGTGTATACTACGGTAAAATCGTTTTTCTCCATTAGTGTGAATTATAAGCATAATAAGAATCTCTCAAACTAGATTTTCAAAAACTGTCAAATCAAAAGTCAATACAGAAGATATAATTGTAATATGGTTGATTTGTTTGTTGTATTAACCTTAAGGAATAAACAATGATAAAAGATATATAATATGTGCCAAATATTTTGGCATTCTTCATAAAAAACTTCCATTAGAAATTATGTTAGGCGGAATAAATATAAAATTACCTTCGTCGTCATTTGCAGGAGTCAACTCTACAAGGTATCGCCTTGAATATAAGTTAAACACACATGACTTGACCAAAACGTAAAATAACAAAATTATCGAAGTCCGAGAAAAATTCAAAACGAAAAGTGCAAAGTCAAATGACAAAATCAAAGCTCAAACACCTCAAACTATCATATTCCGGAATTGGTACAGGCATCTCTCATATTACTGCAAAACATACCTCTATTGAATTGTTGATACTATTAACCAAAATTAAACATCACAATTGAAAAATACCACCAGTAAATCTATATATTACCTTCATCAAAACACTTGAGCCTGATCATTGAGTATGATACATTGTAGTCTCAATAAGGTGAAAATACACAAAGTTATGCACTCAAAAGCAGGACTATAATACATTAATTTGATAAAACAGATATCATGTGATTGATTCATAAAACTTTGTTCAACTTCTCTTAATACATAGACAGCCAAATGCTATTTTGAAAAAGGGGTCCATGTACATTGTACTCGTTTTCAAGTTATTGGTTTAAATCATCAAGAAAAAACAACGTTATTTTACTTTTGCAACATCATTACCTCCCTTGATAATGTATTATTTGCCCTCAAAGTTCATACAACTTTGAACAATACACAAGTTTTCTATTACCATTCTTGGTAAAGATTTACCTTTATTGTGTCTTTAATGTCTACTCCTAAAATTACAATCAATATAAGGATGTTTTGTTGTAACATTAAAATAATATTTTTGTTTTCTTTTGTAGATACAGTTATTGTTGTTGTAATTGTTATCGTTTCGGTGGTTGTTATCTTTATCGTTATCCTGATTGTTATATTAGCATGTAAAAAGTAAGAATACAAACTTGTAAAAAAAGAGAAAAATAAAACGCCAAAGAGATCAGTATAAAACAATTAAAATTATATCTATAATAGTTATAATTTTGTTTAGAATCTTCTATAATTAAGAATTGAGGTATAACCGTCTTCTCGGTACATAGATATAGGAAGATGTGGTATGAGTGCCAATGAGCAAACTCTCCATCCAAGTCACAATTTGTTAAAGTATACAATTATAGCTCAAGGTACGGTCTTCAACACGGAGCCATGGCTCACACTGAAAAGCAAGCTATAAAGGGCCACAAAAATTAATAGTGTAAAACAATTCAAACGGGAAAACCAACGGTCTAATCTATATAAGAACAGTCTTGATAATAAAACCAAATGATTATAGGCTATTACCAATGTTATTTCAACTGATCGGGCGGGGCTAACAAATAATTAGCATAAGGACAGTCTATTTCAAGATGTGCGTGATATGGATGATGGCCATTATAATTGGAACTGATTTCTAATCACCTATCGTTGTCACCAAACAGATATACAAATGAACTGAGTGTATGATATAGGACGAATAACTAAACATTCTATTGATGATTTTATTCTGAAATACCTGTCTATAGATGGACTGGTCTTAAATAAGCCAACCAGTTAAACCCCGCCCAGTCAAGTGAAATTAATCAAGTTATACATACACGACATACGTAACATAGGAGATTATACAAATTTAATGATAAAATTGAATCGATATATCTTCCGACTAATAATATTAGTCATCCATAGCAGTGTGATTCAAATAAAATAAGGAAATTTATAAACGCATTAGTAAAGTAGAGCTCCATACATATGATATATTATAATTATAACGCTGATCCATTAATAAATTAGATTTTTCTGTTTCGATTCACGTTTCATTATATATTGCTGTCAATTAATTTCACTTCATTTGAATTTTGGTGGATACAAAGTGTAGTTGTCTCCCTGAAAAATAGTAAAATCACAAACGTACTGAACGTCCATAATCAAATGGCAAAATCAAAAGGTTAAACATATCAAAAGAAAAACAACTGACATATTCCTAACTTTGTACAGGCATTTTCTTATTTAGATAAAGATTATGCAAACCTTGTTTAATAGCTAGCCAAACATCTCACCTGTATGACAGTTGCATTAAATATACATAACACATCTTATTTTGATATTCAAATATTGTTCATTTTGACTAATTCAAGGTGTGAAGAACGTTTAAAGAAAATGTTATTTTCCTTGACACGCCATCATTGAAAAAAATATTGAAACGGAAGTTGCAAGTGGTCATAGATCATTAAAACGCAAACCTTATGAGTATATAAAATGCATTTAATCATGATTTGTTGACTTAAATAAAAATATGTTTCAAATAGACAACACTCATATTTTTGAATATTGCACATAATTTACCTTTAGTATTGATCTCTTTCAGAAGGAGGAGTAAATCCTCTTCATTTAAAAATGAGTCTAAAACTATTGTTGATTCTAAACAAAAACCGATTACAGAATTCAGAACTGGGGACTATGATTGCATTGATTTGGACAATGATGCTATGAAAAAAACAAAAAGTCATGGACACGAGGTTGACGATATTAAGGAGCACAATTACGAATATTTGAAGAAACAGAAGGAAAAAGAACAAAAGAATGAATCGTACGTTTGTATAAAGGCAACATTTTAATCTGATATTGAAAGATTGAAGACTGCTAGACTAAAACATGTCGCTTATACGTTTAGACATATATATATATATATCTCTCGTGATCAATTTTATTTGGCAATCACCAATGGCAGTCAGCAGGGTTTAAGAACATCAGTTGTTCGTCCTGTTAGTCAAATGCGTTTTGTTTAAATATACTTTTTCACTTTTTTGGTCTTTTGGAAAATGTTGTTTGTGCTGTATTTAAACCATTCTACAACGAAATTTGTTTTAATTTAGTTTAGTTTAATTAGTTTTTAATTTAGACTCGTTTATATTTTTTCGTGTGGGATTGTATCATATTTTCCCTCCGGTTTATATGATCCGTTCATTCTATATTGACTTTTAAAAATCAAGAGTCTATCTGAAATTGAGGTTAAATTATATGGCCTTCCAAATACCGTTTCGATCCCTAACATCACTGAAGAGACATATATTGTCGAAATCTAAATCTGGTGTACAAAAAAAATATTGACTCCTTGTGTTTGTGGCATAACATCTTGGGCACAAGTTTATCGTTTTCTGTTTAGTATTAAATTTATATTAATCCATTTTGTTACATCTCGTGATCAATTTTATTTGGCAATCGCCAATGGCAGTCAGCAGGGTTTAAGAACATCAGTTGTTCGACCTGTTAGTGATATGCGTTTTGTTTAAATATACTTTTTCACTTTTTTGGTCTTTTGGAAAATGTTGTTTGTGCTGTATTTAGACCCTACTACAACGAAATTTGTTTTACATGCACACGTATGAAAATTGCAGTTTTAATCCAACGCAATCATAGGTTTGAACGTAGTTTTCAATTTAGACTCGTTTAAATCTATATATATACAAGTCTAAATTGAAAACTACGTTCAAACCTATGAATGCATTGGATAAAAACCGCAATTTTTATACGTGTGCATGTAAAACAAATTTCGTTGTAGAAGGGTCTAAATACAGCATAAACAACATTTCCCAAAAGACCAAAAAAAGTGAAAAAGTATATTTAAACAAAACGCATATATATATATCGTATTTGCCAGGATATACCCTGGGTCAATTCTTGTTTTCGCCACTTCTTTCGCCAAAACAACATATTTTTCGCCACTTTATTATTTTTTCGCCAAGTAACATACATAAATTTTTCGTTAAAAATTTTCCATTTTTTCTACCGACCCCACCCTTCCTTTAATAAGATGTGTTTCCCCCCATTGTTGTCTATGATTATTCTCTCAAACTTACCGTAGAGTCTCTACATTGTAATAAATAAACACTGAACATTTACTTTGAAAAAGAAGAACTTTTTTTTAACTTAAAAGAGGGAAAATTCATTATATTTGAACAACTTTTCTAAAAGAGAGGTCCACTTACTTTTAATAATAAAGAAGATACAAGTCCCGGAATAAAACAAAATTCGTGGACATGTTTTGACCTTATAATACCAAAAAGATGTTCAGTTCTTTGAGAGAGTTTTCAAAAGAAAAAATATGTGCCCTTTTGTACTAAGAAGTGGTTTTACAACAAAACAAAAGCTTTCATCACTTGAAATTAATCTCTCATTTAAGGTAAAAAATCATAAAGAAGATATAAGTTCCGTCATTACATTGAAGGGTTACTCTCATTCGAGGGGAGGTTCCCATCATTTTGCATAGATTTCTTCATAACGACAGTTTTCTTTTCTAGACCATCGTAAATGAAAAGTTGAGACGTAAAACTATGCTCGAAACACGTCGTGTCAGTCAAACGACTTTTAAGTACTCTCTCAAATCAATCATCTATATCAAAGTCAAAGGATAAAGTTCGGAGATTTTTCATGCTTTTAAACATTTTTCGTCAAAACAACAGTTTTCTTTTCTGGACTCATTTATTGATTATTGATTTTCTGTCAAAATTGTAACGAATCAAGGTGAATTCCGAGTATTGTCTGATCAGGTAAAGTCCGAGAAACCCGAAAAAGTAAAACAACAAGATGGATGAAAATAAATATTTGTATATATTTCTTTCGCCAAATTCTTTCGCAAATGACAAATTTTTATAGCCACAATCATTATTTTTTCGCAAATTGCAAACAAGGACGGGATGCGGTTTCAGAAAAACGTGCTTATCCGAGATAACACGTGACACACATAATACATATCGAGAGCCTTCGGAGGGATCGCCATCGTTGACACGTTGAACCACGTTGCAATACAAGAGCGTCTTTGTTAGAATAATATTTAATTCAAAATAGGGCGAACAGTTTTTGATGATATTTTTAATCTTTATCTTACTTTAAGGACACTAGTGTTAGAATAATCATATACCTCGCAATAATTACCAATTAACAGTCAATTAGTAGACTAATCTATTGTTTATGATATTATTTAGAAACGCATCAACTCAACCTGCTGTATATGCTCAAGTGAACGAAGCAACAAAGTCGAGCAACAAGCAAAATACAGACACCCTAGAATTGGCTGATAAAAAGGAAGACAACACGTATGCAGACACACAGGAAGGAATTTACGATAAAGCAGGAGACAGACGTAAAAAAGAAGACGAGAATGATGAGCATTTTGATACATCTGACAATTCAAGGTAAGTTTAACAGAACTATTTTAGCTCTTTGTTATATCTATCAATAGTTTCACAGAAATAATATAAAGTACACCAAAAAATATGATGCAATAAAAAGAACAAGGATATGAAAGTTTGTTTAAAGGGGCATAACGTGTCAAGGACATGCCCTCTCATTAGACTTTAATTACCATATTCGATTCATAACATACTGGTATAACGTGTATCCAAATCATAAAAAGTCTTAAATGAAAAATCTACAATGCATAGGTTCGAAAATAAATATCACCATTTCATATGTTTATAAGTCTAGACGCCACTAGACTTACGAAGACTGTCGACAGCAATATAACTCGATATAAACATCCGATATAGATATAGATACAGAGTGAACACGTACAATTGGATTTTTCTAGGTCTTTTTGATGTCATATTGTATATTCAAACATTTATTAAGCTATAAAACCGCTAATTCATTGCAAATTGCTTTCTACGTTACATTCTGTTATTTCAAGCACACATTTCTAATTTGTCTTAAGTTAAAATAAAGTGGATATTATTTCATGTCAAAACTGTACTCTATCCTGACTTACAACATACCTTTAATTGCATGTAAGAGTGAAGTGATTCCCGGAAGTTTGATAGAACAAATACAGGAAATTCTGATCTGAACATTACGCCAAATGTGCCCTTATTAAAATTTCAAATACTTCTTTATTATTCAAATAAATCTTTCAACAACCATTCTATAGTGATACAAAGTCCCGAAGCTTTCATTTGATAGCAAAACAACTCAAATATACTCGCCATTGACAAAGCTACAGCTATATGTAGGAACTATTTTTGTTTTGTTTATATATATATAATTCTTTCCGACCGGGCCTGAATTAGAAGTCTAATACCTTAATAATCATTTTTACCTGTATACGAATGGGTTTTGCAACAAAATAATTCAAGTAATTGCTACGGAAATTTAGTTTCCAGAATGTATAAAATCAGATCACATGGGTTCAAATATGTTTTCCCTCTGCGTTTGTATGGTATGTTTTAACTTGGTTCTGATGAATCTTTTTTTTCCAATTACAGCAAACAAAACTTCAATGATGATACTAAACTTGAAAAGGATGAGAATGGTAAAGTCGCCACTGTGGCTCCGACTATTCATTCGTTAGGTGGCTCTGAAGACGATGAACAGTTAAATCCAAACATCAAAGCATGATAAGAGAAGGGGGCGAACATTTAATAGTTGAAGATCATACGGATACATCGTAGGGGGAGACATATAATAGAACAGCATTATAAACTACATTATGATTCCTTTAACGATAACAATTGCAAACATGTTAAAGGTTCGGTGTAATAGTATATACAAATTGTATTACACAAATGTCATTATGAATGATAGAAATGTTTGAATTCAAGTAGTATAACATAATTCAGAACCTCTGCAGTTAGATTTCTTCTCATTCTTATGTGACAACCTTATTCCTCTTTGTAAACCAAGCCGTGTTCTAATAAGCACACATATTAAATGTTTACATTCTCGTTATTTCATTTTTATCCTTTAATATTAACATTGTAACAGGTTCAGTTTTGTTTTATATATTATTTATCGAAAAACAAATATCTATCCTGCTATCAGTTTTTAAACAAAATAAAATAAACATACTCCAAGAGAGACATTTCTTAATTGGCTTATGTCCGTCACTTCATTTATTTATAATATGAGGCAGGCATTACCTGTTAATGGGGACGAAATTATTTTTTTGTAAATTAAATATTTGTTTAAAAAAAAAAAACGGAAATACCGTAACGTTTCCAATTTTGGTTCTGTTGTTAGGGATTTTACTTGTGACGTTATTTAAATTATGACGTCATATGCAATGTAAACAAAGAAACGCTATCATCAGGTAACGTTTTTTCATATCAAGGAATTATTAAAAATGAAATTGGTATTGCGCGTTCCTTCCTATTTTATACTAGACTGATAAATATATATTTATATAGACCGGAAAAAGGAAGTACATTGTACATTTCTGCTCAGGTCCGGCATTTCAAAACACGACAAAAAAAAATTGAACGATTTTGAGTTCATTAGTACAATGAAAAATTCGGGAAATTTTCCCGTATTTTTTTTTTCTTGAATTTTCTACTGTTATTGGGGACTCCGTCCCCATATAAACTTATCTCATATTGCAACCGACCAAGAGGATTTTACAAAGTCTCATATTGACTCAAATTACTTAATCAATGAACGATAATTGGTTATATCATAGTTAAAACTGAAAGCGAGGCATTTTTTTCTTCTAAAATTGTATTTTCTGAGCAATGTGTTGAGAAATGTTAAATGCAATATTCTAATATGACGTGCTTCTTTCGCTTTGTAAACAACACTGTGATAAAATTCTCCATATATCTATACTTAGCGCAGACTCAGAGATATACATAATAATGGCTGTTACAATATACTTCTCACGTAAATCTACATGTATTGGAACCTATTTGCAGACCCTTTGCCGATTTTATTGTTTTAAAAAGTGCAATTAAAAAAAGACAAAATAACTGTTATTCTTATTCGGATGCATAATAAAAAGCAGTAATGCACAAAAGCTCGGAGAAATCAACAAAATAGAAATAAAATAAAATTCCGCGAAAGTTTATTATTTTTGTTGGCGCATTTAAGTCATTTCAAAACATGACGTCATACAAATAAAAACCGGTAAAGTTGAAAGTTTTCTGTTACGTGAACCATCGAAATTCGTATGATATTGTATTAAATCTGATTTTTGAGGAAGGTTTTGTTTTGTTTTCTATTCTTTTGCATTATTTGCATATTTACTAATTTCAGCAAGACAAGGCTCCTTAGTTACAAAATGTCAACTTTGGATTTGACGGAGGCTTACGAGAAAAGCATGTAAATTAAAAATGGCAAATGTTGGGTTTGAGAATTTAAAGAGTTAAAAAGATTTTTTCTAGCAGTTATTCACAAAATAACCTACGCAAGCTACATATTTATAAAGATAGTTTAGCTTTATCTAACAGGGAGTTAAAAAGAACAGCCACACACACAGCATACCCACCCTCGCTTCAGTTTTTTAATGACCGTATTTGTCCTATTAGAATTTCATGGAAGCCATAGATTGTTGGAAATTTACACATGGCCTGGGCAGTGATATTCGTTAGTTTTATTCCTCGCTAACGCTCAGGATAAAATTAGAATATCACGGCCCAGGCTATGTGTAAAGGAGTAGGTCCGGTTAGGGCCGATTTCGGCCTCAATTTTGAAGTTCATCTAACGAAAGATTTTAGACACTTTTTAAACACTTAAGTGTCTATTTCAATTGATTCAATTCGTTAATGTGAAAGATTTTAACTGATTAAGTCATTAAAAACGCTCCGATTCAAGCTTAAATATGAAAAATCTATCAAATATGCCAAAAATCGTCACTTTTCAGATGGGTTTTGTCAAAAATGAAAGTGGCCGCATCCGTGTTCATCCTCAACCTTTATATATATTATGTATTATCATCAAATACAACTTACATTTCAATATTATGAATGAACACGAATGCGGCCACTTTCATTTAAGACGGAAACCGTCTAAAATTAAACTAAAATGCTAAAATTGTGAAGATTTCAGTAATTTAGCATGACTTAGTGATGCTAGTACCCGATATATGTGCATTGTATTGTCAAAAACAACCCATATTTATGTAGCAGAAGCATTCTACTTTTCAATAAATATCTTAACGATTACATTTTCACAATTTTCTAAAACTGCTATATTTTGGGGCCAGAAAGGGGTCTTACAAAACCTACTCCTTTCCAACAATCTATGGCTTCCATGAATTATTTCTTAATTAATGTATGCAGCTTGTGCATTTGTAATATGTCTTGTATATTTTATAATAAACATTTTTGTTTTTATATATTTGACAATATATCATACATTAAAAAAAACTAACTTATTTCCTTTGTCCTTCTGTTGTAATATTTTGCATGCGTCAGAGTCTGTGTTTTCTATAATGAACTTGAATTTTAAGTCTAAAAATCTTATTGCGGGTGTTTGAAAAAACATAACACAAAAGGTTCTGCTTCTGCTTCCATGATATAGACTTGGGATCGGTACCGACGTGGCCATTTATAACTTGGTGCCACCAATTCCAAAAAAAATATATTTGAACTTTGTACTGACCTTGATCACCTTTCATGGTTCAAAGTTAATGTTAAAAGTAAGAAAATGCTTTATGATTGGCAATAAGACAACTATCCACAAAATGACGTAGACGGAAGGAATTGTCAATCATTGTCGGCCCTACATTTATTTTGTTTAATTTAACTAAATGTTTACCATATCAAGGTTTGTGTTCATAAATGCAATGCACAGTTATAAGAAGAACAAATCAGAGTCATGACAGAAATAAACATTAAATAAAGATAACTCTGATGTAACGATAACATACAGAATTCATTTATTTTGTCTAAAAGTATCAATTTCTATTCGCATTAAACAGATTACAATATAAGTAAGCAATATCCACTTTAGATTATGTCAGTGTAATTACATCAGTTAGGTGTCAAATAGACTAAGTTAGATAACTGAGATTTAACAAGAAGATACCATACAGATATTCTATAAAAAAAGTCAATAATAACATAATGATCAAAAGTTAGTGAACCTTCAAAATTAAAGTAATGTTCTTTTCTATTCTGTATCATATCATACATAGTTACATGTTTTACGTGTTTAAGCTGGCACAACAGCATTTCATTGTTAATTATACTATATAATATAGGCTTTGAATGAATCTAGTTTTGACAAATATGTTTCAATTTCACGAAACTACCCTTTCCGTGTGATGGCAGTGTTTCGTGTAATAAGTTGATGATTAAAAATCAGCTTAACGTTTTAATTACGTTGTGTTGTTGAGGGAATATTAAGCTTCTCAATGATCTAAACTAATGTTTGTCAAACTGCTATGTAACCAGTGTATTTTTTCTGATAAAATGGTTTGTTCAAACTCTTTTATTTTTTTTATTTTTGTCAAAGGATCAACGTTAATACTTTGTCAAAATTTTATTAAAAGTGTTGGGTACTTCCTTAATAGTTTCTTTTAACACCTTTTATTGAAACACACTATACCTTAAGTTTTACCTCTTTGAATTTGACATTTATTTTGCAATAGTCATGCATCTAATCATCTTGATAAGATCATGGACACGAGAGTGTTACAAGTAACGAAAGTTGTCGGTCCAATCCCCGATATTTTCAGATTAATTACCTATCCGAAAGATACCTGAGGGACAGTCAAACTCACAAATCGAAAATAAATTAACAACGCCATGTCTAAAAATGAAAAAAGACAAACGGACAAACAATAGTATGCATGACACAACATTGAAAACTTACAAGTATCAGATAAAATAATTGATTTAAATATGAAGGGATTTGCTAAGATTTCCAATGACAAAACTGTATCTTGATATAAATGAAAATAGAAGAAAGCAACTATCAATGGCTTTTGGTGTACGTCTGCACGGCTTCCAAAACCCAAACCTTTGGATAATCACAAAATATCGGAAATGCACCCATATTTATTTCGATGAGTTTAAAATTGAAAATGGAAATGAGAAATGTATCAAAGAGACAACAACCCGACCATAGAGAAGACAACAGCAGAAGGTCACCAACGGGTCTCCAAAGCAGCGAGAAATTCCCGCACCCGGAGGCGTCCTTCAGCTGGCCCCTACACAAATAAACATACTTGTTGAACTTTTTAAACACTGGTTTAACAGATTAACATAAGAACTATTAAACACATGAAGGTTATGATTTAAAAAAATCAAAACAAATGATAGTCATCAATCCTCTTTCTGTTAATGAATAATAACATTGGTTTTAAATACAGAAAATTAAATTTAAATTTAAATTCAAATAAAGAAAAATTCACATCGGAATTCCCGGATGATTCAAATGTGAGCGAAGGAAGTCACGATACAGGAAATAATTTATCAGTTTTAAATTCCGCACCTTCAATTAGCTCAATATTTTGTTTAAACAGAATTGCACCAACAAATATATTAGGAAAATTATTATAAAATAAGGAATGTATCTCCCTCATGCAAAGCTCTGATTCCTTTCACGGATGTGGCTATACTTTTTGGACCTTTTGGATTATAGCTCTTCATCTTTTATATAAGCTTTGGATTTAAAATATTTTGGCCACAAGCATCACTGAAGAGACATGTATTGTCGAAATGCGCATCTGGTGCAAGAAAATTGGTACCGTTAATTTAATTAGCATGTAAATATGCATTTATCTGGACAAAAGGGGGTTCAGGAAATTTAATAAACACAGCCGTAGCTGTTCAGAATAGACTGAATTTAAAATAGTTCAAAACTAAATATGAAAAAGAAGATGTGGTATGATTGCAAATGAGACAACTATCCACAAAAAACAAAACACGAAACAGACATCAACAACTATAGGTAACCGTACGGCCTTCAACAATAAGCAAAGCCCATACCGCATAGTCAGATATGAAAGGCCATGATAAGACAATGCAAAACAATTCAAACGAGAAAACTTACGGCCTTATTCATGTAAAAAAAATGAACGAAAAACAAATATGTTACAAATAAACAAACGACAACCACTGAATTACAGGCTCCTGACTTGGAACAAACACATGCATAAATAATGGCGAGGTTAAACATGTCAGCAGGATCACAACCCTCCTTCTAACCTGGGACAGTGGTATAACAGTACAACATAAGAACGAACTATAAAAATCAGTTGAAAAATTACGGGCTTTTGCCTTTATTTTGATGGTCCTTTTGATTCTGTAAATAGTTTTGATTTTTCTACCCTTTACACTACACTTCCACACTATCTTATTAAACAAAAGTTTTCCTATTTAATGAAATGGTCGTTTGGTAAAGCTGAATGTAGATATATTTGCTGCAACTCATTTAAAGCCTTCTTCTCTAATGAGAAAGGTAAATATTCTAGATATACTTACTGGAGGTGTGATGAGATGATTGAAGCTGTTAATTTTCTCCTTGATAATATTTACGTACGTTTCGGCAGCAAAGTTTATCGACAGGTATCCCCATGGGCACTAATTGTGCCCCTTTAATAACAGACTTGTTTTTGTACTGTTTCGAGTCACAGTTTATGACTAAACTCAGTAAAAGTCCGTCGAAATTGCATTTAATTGATAAATTCAACAACACTTACCGTTATCTTGATGATATTTTTTCGTTAAATAATCAGGATTTTTTTCAATGCTGCTGAAATTTACCCCAAGGAACTTACTTTAAATAAATCAAATGTATTCGATAATAACTGTCCTTTCCAGGATTTAGATATTTCGGTTTTAAACGGGAAACTACACACTAAAATTTACGACAAAAGAGACGATTTTTCGTTCCCTATTGTTAATTTTCCATTTTTATATGGTGATGTTCCTTTGGCACCATCTTACGGTGTTTATATTTTACAACTTGATCGCTATGCCCGTGTCTGCTGTGACGTTTTTGATTTTAACAAACACAACCTATGTATTGCTGGTAATTTATTAAACCAGGGATATCGTTACCATAAATTACTTAAAACCTTTACTAAATTTTTCCATATATATAAAGATTTGGTTTTGAAGTTTGGTTGTACCTGTAAAAAACTTATTTCAAACGGGATAGCACATCCTCATTTTTACGGAAATGTTGTTAACCTAGCCCGGAAATTTAGAAATGATCCATGTAAACTTGTTGCTCCTTTAAATAAACTTATTGTAAAAGGTTACCTATTCAACACTGTAATACTATCATTGAATATTGTTTTTATTGGTATAAATATTAATTTTGTTTTCAGTAGATTAAAAGCTAACTAAATATTACTACTATGTTATATACATATACATTTTCATGGATCTACAATCTGTCGATACCTGTAACTTAGCATTGCACAAGGCCATGTTCTTCTCAGGCTGTTTATGACGTCTTTACACTAAATCCGTTGTATGCTGGATGTGTACGGATTGATTGTTTAGTCTTAGAGGCATGATTTTTTTATTATATGTAAGTGGCTTTGAACTAGCTGTCAGATAAAAGCGAGTACTCTCATATCTGTTCATTGTGTCTTTTTGTGTCGGGATGTATAAGTACCCGGCCACGTCCACTTGTATTTTTGTCTATTAAAAATGGAAAAATAACATTAGGGATCGAAAAATGGTTTCTTTTGTCGTAAATTTTAGTGTGGAATTTCCCGTTTAAAACCGAATTCGCTTTCCCAATCATTCCAACCTGGTGACTAATCTTTATTGAGTAATTATTATGATCGAAGGAACAAGTATTTGGAAAACATACATTAATAGCATTAGCTACATCACTAGTATCTTGTCTGATTAAACATTATTCTCGATGAATATCAAATATAGCCACACACAATAAGACCTCCTTTTACACTGATAAGGAAAATGATTCGATCTTTATTTTAATCGATCTTACAAAGACCAGTTTACGTTTACATTGCACAAGCAAGATCGATCCAGATCGATCTTATTTAATCAAGTGCGCTTACACTACAACATAAAAAAAACCGGTCTGACCTTTATTTTCATATTCAAATATAAATTTCACCTGAAAAAGATCGATCTTAGCGTTTACACCAAAAACAAAAAGATCGATTCAAATAAGATCGATCTTTTTGAAACCACCCCTAGAGGTAGACTTTTTAAGTTCGATTGAAGACCGATCTTACCCGTTTACACTAAACCAACGATCGATCTTAGTAAAGATCGATTTTTTTTGTCAGTGTATACGGGGTCTAACATGACAACATTATAAAGTCTCGATTCACTGATTGTGTGTTTATTGATCATGTTGATACAAATTAAGTTATTAGTATCAGTTCATTGTTAAACAGTCAAATAGTGTGTCAGCCAAAACATGGTCTGGTTTTCAAACATATCTAAATGGTTTTAAAATTAGTGTTTATAATGTGGCCAAAAAATAATAACAAGGTCAATAGTTATCAAAGGTAACAGGATTATAATTTAGTACGCCAGACGCAACGTCAAGTTTTAGTTTCCCCTTTGATATTCCAAACATCTGTTATATTTGAATTTCAAAACAATTAGTATGACACAGTGAAGGTCAACCAGTTTGGAACACTAAAACAATCATCCACAACAACTTTAAATGCATCAGAATAAAAATTAATTGATAACACGTGTGTGAGACGGAAGAAGTGGACAGATGGAAATTCCCTCAATGGTACTACACATTTATAAATTTTGAATGACATTGTCAATTGTTTCAAGTGTGTACCTACTTAGTAGTATGTAGTTAGATCACCAGTACACTGAAAAGTACATTCAAAAACAAAAACAAAAGCTGACGTCTCATATCTAGATGCATATGTTTTGTGGAGGTGGATCAATAGTGTTGATGACTTTTGAAGTAAACTTTTCATTTCTGTTGATTTTTATTTGAATAATGATGAGGCACAGATGAACAAGTTCACTTCTTCTTACATTCAAACTACTTTGTTCAGTAAATAGATATATGAAGATGTGGTGTGAGTGCCAATGAGACAACTTTCCATCTTAACCAATTTATAAAAGTAAACCATTATAGTAAAAACTGGATTATCGTATTAGATATGATGATATATATACCTATAAGATTTAAATCAATAATTGACAAAAAAAATTGAAGTCAGGTCAATTTGCGTGTTCTCAACAGTAAAGGGAGTCATTCAAAAATATATTTTGTTAGTAGATTAACACTAAGCTTATTTATCATGTTTATGGAAAGCTAGATTGTCCTGAATGTGCATGAAATATTTGACAATGGAGTTTTAGAAAATTAAACAAGCAATCAGCTTATTTAGTATATGACATTTAATATACATGTGACAAAATAACCCCAGGTGGTCCCTATTGGTACTGCTGTCTTTTATATATATATATGTCGTGTACAAGTTGCGATTTTGTACAGGTTATAACATGTACAAAAATATTGTACATGTTATAACTTGTATGATGCAAAAATACAAGTTATAACATGTACAAAAGTACCTCATTCATGTTATAACCTGTACAAAATATTGCTGAAAAATGGTTTTAACTTGTACAAAATTTAAAATAAATCTTAAAGAAGTAAAATATACATTTAAATTCACCAATGCATAAAGAACAACGATAAATAGGCCAGAACGTGTCTTGTTCTGTAAAGGACAATGATCACAAAGTTTCAGAAATATATGTTTCAGGAATAATGTTGGTAAAATGTGTTTTCATGTAATTGTATGTTTTATGAAGTCCATCATTGTTTAAATAAGTGTGAAACTATTTACTAAAAGCTTGCATTCCTCAATTACATTAGATATATACTAGTTTCTAAATTCTTCCAAAATATTTAAGAACGATTTTAATAATTTTGGGAAAAAACTCCTCCCTCTCGTTTTTATAACATGCAAAGACTAAAACAATGTCTTATATGCTTACTCTGTAAAAGCAAAATAAAAACTGAAATAGTTTTCATTGGACCACACTTTATTGTCAATATCTTTGGATCTACTCTTCCACATGTTTGGCCTTCAGCATGACTTATGTAAATTTATAAGTCACTTTTTGTTTATAAACTATAAGATCATTGCATGAGGCGAATGTCATTCTGATGTTTTAAATATATATCCTCTACTTTGAAAGCATTTATTTGTAGCCTTTGTATGTTGTCTGCTCCATTAGCGGGTTGTTGTCGTTAGACACATACCCGATTTCAATTCCCAATTTTATTTGTAGATACATCTATCGTGGATATCCTTTTATGTCTTTTAGTGTCAACTAGAATGAAAGTATTTTACTATTGCCTTCAAAGTGGACACTCACAATTATAATTCATCAAATAAAGATATGTCCATATAGTCATAAGAGGATCACAAGACATGTCCTAAGATATATATCGTAGGATAGGTCTTATTAATGCTTCGTAATACCAAACCCTGGACATTAATAACTGTATCAAAAAAGGACAAAACACACTAACATGAAGGAATAATAAAAAAGTTATGAAAATGTTATTGAGGTCAATATCATCTGTTGTGATAAAAGAAAAATACCCTTATTTTTCAATTTTGTACAAGTTAAAACCATTTTTAAGCAATATTTTGTACAGGTTATAACATGTATGAGGTACTTTTGTACATGTTATAACTTGTATTTTTGCATCATACAAGTTATAACATGTACAATATTTTTGTACACGTTATAACCTGTACAAAATCGCAACTTGTACACGACATATACATGATTTTCATATTATTAAACTTAAGTTAAAAAGAAAAAGGAAACAGGAAAAGCTATTTATTTTTGCATATTTATTCATCAATTGAAATTTATTGATTAGTTGAATATATACATTGAAGTTGGTAGAAATCATATCAGATACAAAAAAATCTGTTTATCTGCTTTCATTTATCGAATTATGTTACGTGTATTGTAGTGTATCATTCAAGGAAAAAGTATGTCAGATATTTGATTAATACATCTTGTCTTGTTAACGCAACAAATGAGTTTTGTAATTTAAAAAAGATCATTGATGAAAGATGAAAGTATTAAATATGTCTTCACTGTGTACGCAAAAAGCAAGATATAAGACAGTATACAAAATAGCAATTGTGCGTTTATTTAAAATTGAGAATGGAAATGGGGAATGTATCAAAGAGACAACAACCCGACCATAGAAAAAACAACAGCAGAAGGTCACCAACAGGTCTTCAATGTAACGAGAAATTCCCGCACCCGGCGGAGTCCTTCAGCTGGCCCCTAAACAAATACATACTAGTTCAGTGATAATGAACGCCACACTAATTTCCAAATTGTACACAAGAAACTAAAATTAAAATTAAAAACCAATTGTTCAGAGAACAATTGAAGGTCTTTCCATCAAAACAATGTATTTTGATATGAAAAGTTGTGAAACTAAGTTTAAAATGTCATTTCAATCGTCAAATGATAGCTCCTAGTAAGCTGATTCCAAAAATATATTGTTTCCATACATTTTTTGTAAATAAGGGAGATAATTTGTTACTTCCGGTTTGAAAAATGTTACTTCCGATTATATTTGAATATTTACTTGACACTGATTCCAAAAATATCTGGTTCTATATACTTTTATATTAATAAAGTACAAAAAAATAGCTATTTCCGGTTTACAAAAGGTCACTTCCGGTTGTTTTTTTACAAGGTTAAATGGTTTGATACCTTTTTCTAAAAGTTGTATATCTTTATCATGCATACATATAGAATAAAAGCAAAGGTCAAAATCTAGAACGTCAAATTAAGCTATGACCTTGAGATCAATTTCAAGGTCATAAACCAAGGACCTCAAATCAAAAGACCATAGGTCTTTATTATATTCAGTTAATGAGTTATATCACCAAACGCGTATTTTTAAATACAAGAGGGGAGAAAACTCCCTTTTACATTCAACGTACGCTTGCAATCAAAATTTACATCTTACGACATGTCGCAACTAACAATTTAGTAAAAATAATTTATTGATATCTTATACAGTCTTTGGATATAAGTGAAAATAAGCCAAATTCAAATATTAGAATATGACCTTGACCTTTGACCTTGACCTAATTTTCATTTTTTGGGACCAAGGACCTCAAATCAAAAGATCCTAGGTCTCTATCACTTATGATTTATAAGATAGAAATTCATATCACTTATATCAGATGCATAAGGGGAAATAACTCTCATATGGAGCGGTCATATCGCTTCGGTCAAAATAGGACAAATCATGCGAAGGATATAACGAGCAATTTTGTAAAATAAATTTGTCATAATCTTTTACGGTTGCGAAGGAGATGCGCTAACAAGGAAAACAGTGTTTGGGGAGATAACTCCTACAAAGAAAAGTATTCGTTTACGCAGGGTAAATTTCAAAAGCGCATAAACTGTTCGATATCATATACCAAATATCTAAGCGACATATTGCGAAACAAATGTTTATCGCAAGAACAAAATTAGGCGGAAGAAAAAAAAAATAATCAGAAGAAAAACAATAGGTCTTTCCACAGAAAAGTGGAAAGACCTAATAATACAAGACTAACAAAGACCCGATATCCTGACTTGGGACAGGTGCAAAAATGCGGCGGGGTTAAACATGTTTATGAGATCTCAACCCTCCCCCTATACCTCTAGCCAATGTAGAAAAGTAACATAACATTTGAAAATAGTATCAATGTAACTTGATACATTAGAGAACCACCGAAGAGTAATGAAGAGCATTTAAGTCTGAACATTTCAAAGTCAGTGAATTCTAATTCAAATTTAAAGTATGCAGGCTTGACTAATATAGTTGTCAAACATTCATGAAACCGTTACTTATAATCATATTAACAGACTATGCATAAATGCAAGCTTTAATCACAAAATGGCTTTGTTCAATTGCTGCTTAAGTTGGTATTTATGTACTGCTGTTCTCCGGTTGAAGGTTGTTCATAGTTATGTTCATCTAAAACGTTGCCAACTGATTCATACAACGACAGGTCTTGTTGCTGTATCGCGTTAACATAATCTAATGATCTGTCATTGACATTTCTCATAAGAAGACATCTAAATGTTAGAAAACAAAAAGAGTAGGTTACTATAATGATATAAACTAATCAACTTTGCTTGTTACATAAAATTAATTTGACATTGATTTCTGGCTCTCTAACTTTGATAAACGTTTCTGACATTGTTAAGTGAAATATAATTGTTAACATGTTTGAATGAAAAGCCTTGCAAGATGTAACATACTGTGGATTCATTTATTTTCGTGGGTATCAATTTTCGTTGATTGAGGAAAACGCATTTGCGTGGATATTTAAAATTTTGTCGTTTTGGCAGCAAATGCAAACACAGTCAATAGAAAATTTGTAATTGTTGAACAGTTGAATAAGTGGTTCAAATATTCCCATGAGACCGACAAAATATTGTATCCAACGAATAATACTGAATTCACAGTAGTTTAAATTATTGAAACTATCATTTCTGAAAGCGTATTTGAAAAAAAGGCAACCTCAGAAATTGAAATATAAAGTTTAAGGTTTAAAAAAATCAGGTATATCTAAACGTCATGTATAGATGTTTCTGTATTTTCAATTTCATCGAAGAAACTAATTTCGTTATTAATTCAGTATACGGAACGAACGGAAAGCAAATACTACTATATAGTTTATGTCTAGAATTTAACACAACAATTTAATTGCATAACAGAATGCTTCAAGTTGCCAGACAACTTTTTGAGTAAAGCCTTCGCTCATATTTATAAATATACTTATTAAAGCCACCAGGATTAGAAGGTTGAACACGCGACGCACGTATACATAAATAAAAGTTCTCACAATGAGCAAATTCTAGCACTCCTTATGAGGATTGCTCTAAGTGCAAATATGTAAGAGAATATTGTAAAAGATAGCATATTGATGTCTAAATGCAGACTATCATTGTCTATTAGACACTGGAATAATGTTAGTCGATTGTTTATGATTTTTTTGAAATTGACTACCAACAATTGGCTTCTTCAAACCTAAGAAATTGATACTCTCTTAATCTATCATGTTAAGAACAAGTTAAATGTTTTTTTTCTATTAAAAGTGTCATAGATGATTTTTACGAGAATGAAACGAGCGTCTAGCATAAAAAAATCGTAAAAAGTATATAATATTTTTTATCCGCTAAAGTTCATTTAGGATGTTATAACAAGTCCGATTTCTGTTGAAAATCAGATCATAATTTAACGAACACACCAAAATACAGAAAAGTCTTAATCCTGCCTTTACAACCAGTCATTAGAATGCATTTTACAGATATATTTAATTTGTATACTTAAACGCCGAGCAACACTTGTAGTTTTATTAGATTGTTATCAAGTTATTAAGTTAATACTTACTGTTTTTTGTTCTGTATAATACCAAATAGTACCACACAAAGAACCAATATTATTGATCCACAAACTGTCCCAACCACGATGACGGCTTAAATACATACAATAAAACTTCTTTGTTAGATATCCTTTTGATGATATTCATCTTTCTAATTTGTCAATGTCTATGAAATATTTTGTAAACAATTTAATAATGATGTTGGTAACGGTAAAAGGAATTGCGACAATAATTCTACTATTGATACAAAAAACTAAATACTAACAGTTAACCAAACCAGTCATGAAAACGCAGACAAAACATATAAACTAAATAACAAGTCATTTCTAAGCTATACACTGATGTCGGCTAATACCTTTATCCGTTGTCAAGATATCAAGATTTGTAGTAAACTGTTGATTCATTATCATTCGTTGGATATCGATTTTCGTGGTTTTCGTGGGTTGAGGTGAACCACAAATTTAGATGTTCAACGAACTACAGATTTTTTATTTTAAAAGTAGTATGCTGATTTTGGCAAAACCACGAGTCACGTGTTTCTGCAATCCACGAAAGTTAATACCCATGAAAATAAATAAATCCACAATATCAAATATTATGTTATAGGTGGAGGACAACATGATAATCATTGTACACCTTGAGGATAAATAATATGAACTTTATGGAAAGGCAAATGTCATACAAATGGTATGGCATGTTCTTGGTTAATAGGTATAGGAAGATGTGGTAAAAGTGCCAATGAGACAACTCTCCATCCAAATAACATCTTAAAAGTAAACAATTATAGGTCAAGGTACGGACTTCAACACGTAGCCTTGGCTCAGGCCGAACAACAAGCTATAAAGGGCCCCAAAAATACAGGTGTAAAACCATTCAAACGGGAAAACAACGGTCTAATCAATATAAAAAACGGTTTTTTAAATAGTATCTACACAAGTCATTATAAACTAGCGTGATCGGTATATTAACTTTACCGCAAGCGAACAACTTCTTGAAACGCACGTGAAGTCATTAAGAGTTATTAAAAAACATCTATATTTCGATATTAAAGAATCAGCAAAAATGCCATTTGTTTTGATAAAGTAAATTTGACATTTACGTGACAAATTAAACGATAGATTCATTTACGTGAGTTTCTTTACAATAGAACATGGTAACGTAAATTTGACGTATATCCTCGTGTTATAAAATTCAACAAGTGAGCAAAATGTGTCTTTGATGTTAGAAAGGTTTTTGTCCATAATCTAGCACTAATTTGATTTTGTGTTAAATAATTGTTTGAATTGGTTGTGTTAGACACAAGCATTATCCATGCTATTTTGAAACTCACACAGACAGATAAAACATTGTACAGTAGCTGTACTATTTTATTGACTAAAGGGTTAAAAATGCGTTATTTAGCGAACCTTTCTTTTGTAATAACTGTATGCAACATGAACAGGATGCAGCGGTGTTAATCACCATCACACGTTTGTTTGAAAATCATTCAAATGAAAACAACAAAGACATTTGATTTATCAGTAAAACTACTGGACAATAACTTGCGTACACGTTTCTGTATTTTTCGTGCTTTTTTATTTAATCAATTTTAGATAGAAAACAGGCGAACAAACAGAAGATCGTCTTTTAAAACTATATCGATATATGAAGTTTTAAATCGGTTTCAATTACAGATCAGCGGTATCCAAAGAAGACTGAATTAAATTAGTATATGCACAAAACAATCCGATTTTTATTATAACAAAAGCATCAATAAAGAATGCAATATCTCATATCCATTGCTACTCTTAATGATGCAATAAAGAATTTGGGATATTACAAATGCTGTTGTTCTGATGTTGACACTATTGCTAATTTACCTAATATTCGGGCATATTCATAAATATTGTCAAAATTACATATGTGTAGCAAAAACAATATAAACAAAGATATACTTTCCATTGATACATTTTGTAACTTACCTCTGTTTCCAACGATATTCACTGGAATTGTATGACTTTCTTTTATTATACAAACATGTATCTGAACACGTTTTTTGTTAATGACGTCATTGAATGTATTGCTGACGTCACATGTATATAAACCACTATTAGTTGTAGCGACATCCGTAAAACTTAAAGTTTTGTTGGTGCTTATTGCCTCCAGCTGGTTGTCTTTATACCAGAGATAGGTTGGTTGTGGATTACCATTGGTGGTACACGTCAGGTCAATACGAGTATCCGACCCTTCTAAATAGTGTGTTTTATTTGGATATCGTGCTATAGTTGGAATTTTTACTGAATCTGTGTGATGAAGAAATTAAGATACATACATAAGATAATTTATTCAACGTTTTCAATATCAAAAAGTCCTTCAATCATATCACATCTTCTTTTTATATCTTCATCATCTCACATTCTCCATTTCCATTCTCAATTTTATTACAAGAAAAAAGTCACATTCCCTATTTTCATTCTCAATTTTATTACAAGGAAAAAGGAAATATGTAAAAAATATTTATATTATACTGGTATATGGGTCGATGCCACTGCTGGCGGAGATTTATTTCCCCGAGGGTATCCCCAGCCAAGTAGTTTGCACTTCTGTGTTACTTGAGTTATCATCGATATGTTCATAATTATGAATTATCTTTAAATAAAACTTTGAATTTTTGAAGAAAAAAAATAAGGCTTTTTCACCTCAGGAATAGATTTCCTTAGCTGTCTTTGGTTAAAATTTTAGGAATTTTGGGTCATCGTTCTTTATTTGGCCTTTTAAACATATTTTTGATTCGAGCGTTACTGATGAGTCTTATGAAGACGAAACGCGCGTCTGGCGTAAATATTAAATTTTAATCCTGGTATCTATGATGACTTTATTAATTACGTTTGCGTATAACACAGCGAGGTTGCGACAGTTCAACAAGAATTACCCTGAAAGTGGTATAAATTAAACAAATCATAATGCATACACATTGGTAAAACATGTTGAAAAAGGTTGCACGATGTATGCTTCATGATAATCGGAGAAAACGCATTGACTTTTAATTGTAATCGTAATTAATTTTAGGTTATATTGTGCAGATAAAAACTGCATGTTTAGCATCCTTAAGTATCAGGAAATAGAAGGCCATCTATGCATTTAAGTTATATATACTTTTGGCTGCGTAATAACGAATAAGGGGGTGCTTCGACATAAACTGCTGTAATGGTTTTAAACGTAACTTAACAGGTTGTTTATGATTGAACTTGAAAATTTTAACATCGACATCACTGAGTCCATCAGAAGATCTGATGTAAATAAACTCATCAAACAGGACTAAAATGACTGTAAGGCAGTTCATCGCAACATAAAATTTCGACTCTAATCAGAATACAATGGCTTTGTTTGTAGGAAGAGAGGGTTGATTGTTTTAAACATTAAGGATCAAAATATGTCAGACTTATTTAAATCCTAATTAATATAATCTTTAGCTCTATTTTTATAGATATATTTTACTTCCGCAGTGGAATAGATTTTTGGTGTACTTTCATCTTTTTTAATTAAATAACGTAATAAAGAGAATTACGGCCTAGTTAGGATAAATTTTAGGATTATAT
Source organism: Mytilus galloprovincialis (assembly GCF_965363235.1). NCBI lineage: Eukaryota > Metazoa > Mollusca > Bivalvia > Mytilida > Mytilidae > Mytilus > Mytilus galloprovincialis. The sequence goes on along the minus strand of NC_134846.1, from coordinate 739,853 downwards.
AATGGTTGGAGTGATTTCATAGGGATGTTCTTGTTACATCATCTAACTTAATATAAAGGCAACATTAATATTCATAATGCATTGCCTTTAATTGTAATCAACAGGCAACGACGACTAAGATGACACCGATTTATACGATTTAGAGTTGAATATGTCGCATAGAGATGTTTTGTTGTAGAGTTCATCTCTTGTTTCAGATATGGTTCCTCAATATCACGTGTAGGTTACACTGTAAATGCATCTAGTTTCTCAAACCACGCCTCTTTTGGGATATGATTTATTTACGTTTTGGTTCCTAGCTATAATCTCTATATTTCATCGCATAGAGACATAACGTAGGACATTACCAGTATAAAAAATAAAATAACAAAAATAATGAATTCCGAAGAAAATTAAAAATGAAAAGTCTCTAGTCAAATGGCAAAAGCAAGCAATAAAAAAATATCAAACGAATAGACAGCAACTAAAATATATTGTTGAAGTAAAACTTGAATTCTGAAGTAAGCACAACACGAGTAGTTCATAATTTAAGTTTAGGTCTATTTCTAACAAATTCAGGGCCTATACATTTTAAAAATATGCCGCACAGCCCTATGTTTCGACCTCCGAATAAAAAAATAGTACATATCTGCTTTCCACACTGGAACAAATATCTTCCTACGAACGTCAGAGTAAAAGTGTCACAGTTTGAGCCACAAAGGGAGTTTCCTATGGAAAATTGCATTGTCTGTATTTACAGAAATGCAACCTGTAAAGTGTAATTTATTTTTTACTTGTTTGTTTGATCATTCTTTTTTATAATAATGCTTATCTTTTACTCCATATGCTTTTTAAATTGCTCTTTCTTTCTTTTACTATAAGCAAAAGGAAATAAGATGTCTGCATTTTCATATGATTTTTCCCTATTTTATGAAATAACTGTTTAGTTTCTGTGTCGTTTGGTTGTTGCGTACATATGTCTCGTGAAAAAAGACATCGTTTTTTTTTATGTCCATATAACTAGTTGCTTTGTTCCAGGTATGTCGGAAATTCGTTCTAAGGACAGAATAAAGTTTTCGTTAATCTGACCATATAACTAATTGGTATCATGGTCTGTCAATGCAATCACATACAACCAGGAATAGGGACTGCTTTTTCCTTACGTATATTGTGTTTGAGCTTTTTTGCCATCCTGTAAGGAACCTTTAGTTATGAATTTTGATAAGTAACTAAAATGACCTATGTCAAAAAAGCAGTACTATGTAGAAAAATCTATTAGAAGATACACTTGTTTGCTCGATTGCGAACTGTATATCCGTTAGACTGGTTCCCGATGCAATATTTAGTATGTTACACATATACCAAAATGAGAAAGTATGGCTAAAAGATAATATCTGGAACGTAGTACCGGGAACCAGGATATATATCCGTGGTGTTGAATCTGACCTCTTTTGTATATCAAAACGGATTTAACAAAAAGTTTACTTACAATTCACCTCTAATGGCTCTGACTCAATATACTTGTTCCTCTCTGTTGCAGGTGATGCAACACATCGCATTACTGCCTGGTTGTCCTCAGCAGTGACCATGTAGGTGATATAACTTGTACGATAGAAGGAGCAATTTTCCGGAAATTTCTGTGTTGTCGTTTGTATGGCTGTATAATTTACAAGTAAATAATTGTCATGTCCAAACTTTTGAAAAATAAAGTTTGAAGGAGGTATTCCAACATCTCCAGTGCAAACATACGTTACATTGTCACCTTCTGTGATAAATAGTGGTGAGTTTATCGATATATTCATTAACGAAATTCCATCAGGTGCTGAAGGTGGCACTGCAAAAAGTACAAAAAAGATACAAGAGTGTCCAAAACACAAGAAACATCCCTTCAGTATAACGGGTTAGTGATACTTTGTCTAGAAGTTATTGAATAACAACTCTATAAGGTGTTCAGATGAGCCCTGTGACAATGCATAATTCATTCTTTAACAAAGAAATAAGGTATGTGATACAACTGACAATCGAAAATACTTTCAATTCAAAACAAAGCAACAGTTTGGCAAATATAAAAGACCAACAATAACAAAGCAGTTTTTTTTTTCCAATTAGGTATATAAACTCCGTTGTTTACAGTGATTAGTTCATTTCACACTTGATATATTGTTTATTAAATAGTGAATGATACGAGATAACTATCACTGGCTTAGTTTGCTTGTCCTGATTTGGCACATTTTTTTCTGAGTTTTCGGTGTTCAATGCACTTCAATGTCGTATTCGATTTGGCCTTCTAAATGATTTTTTTTATTAAATATGTGTTTTGCGATGCCCTTCATATGTTCGGGATTTCTATGAGTTATTACGACAACGGAGTCTACATCACTACAGGTTCCGTAAACTAAATACGTATTTCACCTTTCCTCGTGTTGGCACAATTGATTTTTTTTAATTTCTTTTTAACTTTGTATTATATTAGACTTGAATCATTTCCGAGCGCCACTAATTAGTATTGTCTAAGAAAGCAATACTTGGTTGACTTAATGTCTCAAACATTGAAGAAACCATTTTGGAAAATTTGCATATCAGTGTTAGCTTTTGACAGTTAAAATAATGTAAGCATGGCATGATTATTTTTCTAACAAAAGTACAACTTTATTCTCCGAGAAACAAAGTTTGTACAATTTTATATTCCATTAGATAAAATAAAAAATAAGTTTGTGAAAAATGCAGACATAAAACTTGCATATGTTGTTAATATCAAGGAAATGTCGTAAAAACCTTTAAGTTTTTTTTCAATGTACTGCGCAAAATTACAGAATCACTTGTTTGAAGCAATTAATTTGATAAAAGGAGGTCTTAAATTAATCACATCAACAAAACATAGATACTCTTCTTTTTAAGATTGATTTTGGGAAAAATTAATTTGTTTTACAGGAGAAATGAAAAAAACTAAAAAACAAAAAGTATCTAAAACCTTATTAATACTCTTTTATATATATATATAAATCATTGTATAAAATATGGTTATCTATAATATGCATCATACTATGATAATTTGTTGTTATAGTCATTGTGGTTAAGATTAGGAACATGTTATAACGTACACGGAAATAGGTAATCGAAAGTGGTGAAATACATAATAAGATCCTGGCATTTGAGAAAGGCGACAAACATGCGTATGTACTCGTGCTTGAAATGTGTGATACAGGATCTTTTTGTGATTCTTGTTTTAGAGACGACATATATTCACGAAGGTATGCCTTTACCTTTTTGTACATATTTTGAGTGTACATCAATTGAGACCAGACCTTGAATTCAGATATACATTTTAAATGTGTGAATTGATATTTGCACTAGACAATGACTGAAGGAACATTCATAGCACTCAAAACTGTTGATTTCTTTTTTATATTCCAACTTTTTAACCTTTACATGATTGAAAGTAGTTATACAAAATAGTTTAACGAAACAGAAAGGGTGAAGGGGGACAAACTCATACAAAATGTTGAACCGTAGTTATTTGGACAAGAAATGCAGTCATTCATAAATATAAGTACTTAATATGAATTTTTATCATTCATTTTCAATGAAATAAATTATATATAAATATACTAAATCAATAAATGATTTGGAAAATACGTTAAAGGTTTAAAAAGTCATGAGAATTCCGAATGCAATAACATGAATAAGGTTCTATCCTGGCACTTTGGTTCTAAACCTAGGTTCCATCTAGGTTGTTTGGTTCCAAACCTTGGTTCTATCCGGGTTCTTTAGTTCGAAACCATGGTAACTGGTTCAACATCCGATTTGTTTGGTTATAGCAACCCGATTTCTTGGTTCCATCTTGGTTCTATTCTAAAATATTCTAATTTTCCCGTTGACCAGATGACACAGAAATCAACAACTAAATGTCACCATACGGCCTTCAACAATGAGCAAATATATATAGGAAAGTAAGATGTGGTATGAGTCCCAAAGAGACAACTCTACATCCAAATAGCAATTTGTAAAAGTAAATTATTATAGGTCAATGTACGGCCTTCAACAAGGAGCTTTGGCACACACCGAACAACAAGATATAAAGGGCCCCAAAATTACTAGTGTAAAACCATTCAAACAGGAAAAACAACGGTCTAATCTGTATAAAAAAGAGAAAACGAGAAACACGTATTAATTACATAAACAAACGACAACAAAAGAGGGACGAAAGATACCAAAGGGACAGTCAAACTCATAAATCTAAAACAAACTGACAACGCCATGGCTAAAAATGAAAAAGACAAACAGAAAAACAATATTACTCATGACACCACATAGAAAACTAAAGAATAAACAACACAAACCCCACCAAAAACTAGGGGTGATCTCAGGTGCTCCGGAAGGGTAAGCAGATCCTGCTCCACATGCGGCACCCGTCGTGTTGCTTATGTGATTACAAATCCGGTAAATAGTCTAATTCGGTAGGTCAAATTCATGAAAGGAAAGGGGATTGTAGTTACGACGTGAGGAACATATCCGATATCATTTGTGAAACGGTTATTCCATAACGATCAACCAACTCGTGATGGCGTCCGTAAAATTTACGAAGGGATGATTTCAACTTCACCAGTTTAATAGCGTCCTTGTGAGCAGTAACCCTCTATCAAGAAAATCATGATAGGAATTGCAAGCACGGGAATATCGTATTAATTGGGAGATATATACCCCGTATGCAGGTGCTGCTGGAATGTTGCTACTTAGAAATGGAAAGTTCACAATTTGAACAACTGTTCACCAGATTCCTGATTTAGGACAGATGGGTCATTTTTTTTTACATAGGCGGTAATGGTAACGTTTTTTTTTCTGTAGCTCAGTCCATATCGTAAACTTCGATAAGTATGATCGTTTCGAAGCTGTGACATTTTCACCTATGTGGTCAAATCGTCGGGGTACGAAGTCATGTTACTTTTTTAGCATACACCGAACATCCTTTTGTGATGCGGCTCCTTGTGATAAAATATCCCCTTTTTAACACAATAAGTTCTTTGAAAATTTGATACTTTGAACACATTTAATAGCTCCAAAGCTTTTACACATCTATTCTATGTTCCTCTTCTTTCTAAATCACCACAAATGGTTAAGCTCAGTCATTTGTAAAAAAATAGACACGTGTCCAATATCACTACACAGAGTTTTTTTCTTTACACGTGACTTTTGAGTTCCTCATTTCGAGACGCATTAGGGATGATGTCCCAGATGCAAAACTTTGCAGCGGGATTAAACGTTTTAATAATATCAAACCTTCTCACTTTTTCTGAAACAATAGTATAACATCACAACATAGAAAAACTCGATAAAACGAAATTCTAACGAAAAAAAAGACGGACAAATTTATGTATTAAAAATGAACGGAAAACAAATATGTAACACATACAAACGACAACCACTGAATTATTGGCTCCTGACCTGCAACAGGCACATGCATACTGAATAGGGCGGGGTTGAACATGTAAGCGGGGTTTCCACAAGCTCCCTAACCTGGGACAAATCAAATTTGAAATTTGGTAGCGTTACTTTTACCACTAATGAGTTATCATGTTCCTTTAAACACATACAAAATGCTGATTTTTTTTTGTTTTTGTTCTCTTTGATAAGTTTGACTGAATCAAATGATATAAACCTTGTTCATAATGCTTATAACACAGATCTATTTAGTTCGATATTTGGTGGTGTTTTAAAATTAGTTATTAGATATAAGAAGGTATGATATGAGTACCAATGATACAAATATCAACAGTGCCGGAAGATGGCAAAAATGCTAAATCTGATGTTTCTGTCCCTTTACCTTTAGTTTGCCTCCACCAAATGTATTGAAACTTATACACAATTCTTATATTCACAAAACAGTCAAAATTACGTGAAGCCTGGATCTAAATGTGGAAGTTTGATTTACTTGGTTTTTTTCACAAGCAGGGGCATATGTGGCTCATAGACATACTGTACATTTATTTCGGTCAGTTTATTTACTTCCTTTGAATTCTAATAGAATTAACATGCATATTTGTTTTCAGGATTGCGGTGCAGTTTGGTAACAGACAGTGACCAGTATAACAAAGTGTTTCAATAGATTGAGCTCTATGTCTAAGTAAAATTTAAAAGTTCTTTGGACTGAGTTCAGTTTATTGATATGCGCATACCTTATGTGTGATTTTTTAAGATGTAAAAGCAGACTTTCCATATCTGCATGTCCATGAAATGAAATCCAAGGTAAAATGATTGCAACATTTTGAATTATCTAGCACAATTGGCAACACATGGTGCTACTGAAGCAGTAAATGATCTCTTTAATTGTTCACGGCAATTACAGGATTAAGTTTTTATTTGATCAAAACATCCTTCAATTTAAAAAATTGAAAATGGAAATGTGGAATGTGTAAAAGAGCCTCGCCCGTCGATGGACTTCAGATTGCCCCTAAACAAAATGTGTACTAGTTCAAACTTCAAAACATAAAACTGAACTTGCAATTAGGAACATACAAAACTAACAAAAACCAGACTCCTGACTTTGTCAAGGTAATCATACCAAGAGGCACACCCAATATGCATAGGTCAAGAATAAAAAAATCATAGACTAGTCAAGAGTTCCATGAAAAAAAATCCCAACACAAAACAGATTTTGAGGAAAGGGTCATCGTGGCACACAAAACTAACAAATATATCTATATATCTAATTATGATGTGGTATGAATGCATTCAGAAAATTCGCCATATAATTCAAGCAAAATATACAACTTGTACATGAAGGGCAAAGGTTAAGCTCATATGAAGTTATTCGTGCAACAACTCACCATCTTATGACAATAATTCGTCATGCCAAATATTTAGAAGCATGAAGGTCAATTTAAAATTATTTTTAGTTCAGGGTAATATACCAAGGAACACACTGTATCATGATGACACATCCAAAAGTATATAGGTCAAGAGTCAATAATTCATAGTCTGGTAAAAAATTCCATGTCAAGAATACACAAAGCAGTCCTGCACGAATGTTCATCATGGTACACGTAACAATGTATTATGTTATGATGCACTCCACATGCAAAATACAGAAAACATGGGCCAGGGACAGAAAAAGAAGAATACTAGTATATATATTTGTTTAGGGGCCAGCTGAAGGACGCCTTCGGGTGCGGGAACTTCTCGCTGAATTGAAGACCTGTTGGTGACCTTTTGTTGTTGTCTTCTCTATGGTCGGGTTGTTGTCTCTTTCACACATTTCCATTCTAAATTGCATACATAACAAACTCAATTAAACGGTACTTGTATTGCAGGTCACTGCAAATGCCTTTAGCATAGAACAAAAAAGTTTTATCAGGATTCTTTGCAACGATTATCTTACCACTGTTAATTCAAAATCGGGTCGTGTAGTTTTGTCAATAAATAATAATTAAAACGGTAAGATTAGACATTAAACCACTTAAAACTAGGAATTACCATTAATTTCTAACCTAACGATGTGATAGTACTATGGTAAACTGATAGAAATACATGATGCAGTCATGAAATTAAATATTTGCAATAGTACGAACAGAACAATACAAGACAGAGTTAGAAACAAATGAAGGTAATTATACATACGAGTTTTTAATCACAATGCACAAATAAGGAACCGTAGTTTTCATTCAATTTATTCATCTTAATTGTACCCTCGCATTAAACAATGGAAATTAACACTGTATATTTATATAAACGATCAATCTTATAAATAAAAAAAAAAATAAATAAATAAAACAGTTTAATGTTTCAATTATTCTTAATTGATAACCAAAAATCATTCTAAAAGATAAAGGGATTTCATTATGTTTAAGAATCGTTTAGAATAAATAAGAAAGTCTAATTGAACGGATATCAAATAAAAAAAAGAGTCTAAATGCTAGTAGTATAATAAGACAAAATTATATTTCATAAACAAAGTCCTTTTTACATTACTTTTGCTCTTAAAGGGGCACTAGCTGTCAGTTTCGTGTTGACCAATCTGAATCAAGTTCTTATATTTGATATATAATATACTGAAACGTATATCCATATTACAATAAATCTGATTTAAACAAGCAAGAAAGAATATACTCGATATTATATATTATAATTTTCTGTGTATTTTAGTGTAGACGCCATCTTATTAGTTATGGAGATGATCTCCAAACATTGACGATGGTCACATAACCCGATATAAACATTTATATTTCTAGAATACGACCTCGTGCAAAGGCGTAGGTCCGATAAGGGCCGATTTTGGCCTCAATTTCAGTTTCATCTGACAAAAGATTTTAGACACTTGTTACACACATAAGTGTCTTTTTCAGTTGATTCAATTAATTTATATATATAAGGTTTTAACTGATAAAATCATTAAAAACGCTCCGATTCAAACTTAGATATGAAAAATCTATCAAATATGACGAAAAATGTTACTTTCAGATGGTTTTTGTGAAAAATGAAAGTGGCCGCATCCGTGTTCATCCTCAATCTTTATATATTTGTATTACCATCAAATACAACTATCATTCGAATATTAAGAATGAACACAAATGCGTCCACTTTCATTTTAGACGTATTGTATTGTCAAAAACAACCCATTCTTATGCAGCAGAATCATTTTACTTTCCATGAAACAACTAAACGTTTTTGTAAAACTGCAATATTTGTAAGCCCAAAAGGGGTCTTACTAGACCTACTCCTTTAAAAAGTATGTTTGATTTCATGTAATAGGCTATAGTATAAGTTTATAAACGTTTTAATCTGTATAAGAATGACTTTTTGTTGATAGAATCAATCAACGAAATGGTTTGCATTTGTTCCACTTTCAATGTTTCTATTCTTTCTTAATACTGACTGTTAACAACTTATGCATTCGTAACCGATCTCTTACTAATAGATTAATTTGGAGGTCACATAAATACGGATTTATTGAGGTCGAATTAATAACTTTCAAGTAACAAATACTAAGATAGAGTAAGCGGTAAAATCGAATGAGATCTTGACAAAACAGGCTTAAGCGAAGATAAGACGACTCAGAAATACAACGCACAAAACAATCCACATTCCACAGTGTTCAATATAGATAACTATAAACATATAAATAAAGTGCATGTATTTTGTTATTTTCTTGAGTGATTGCAATGTGTTTGTTTGCAGAACCCTCTCTAAGTTTTGCAGTTTATCAATTCAGATAACAATGCATTACAGGCTTTGGTTAAAACAGGTTTAAACAATAATATATAACTTGTTTGTATATGGTTTAATTTTTAAATTGTTATTTGGATGGAGAGTTGTCTCATTGGCACTCACACCACATCTTCCTCTATCTATATAGTAATTATTTCCACGAGTTGGTGTAGGAATTCGTTCAAACTGATTTACAATGTATTTCCTTTCATATTACACTCGTACAAATGCCTACTATATTTCAATGCTTGTATATGTAATTCAAAATCAATATATTTCTATTAGACGTAGTGCACATTTTCGAAAAAAGTAGCACCATTGCTAGGTTTACCTTAGGGAATTGTTGCAGTATTTGAAATATGTTGAACAAATGACATATCATCGGAAAGAAACGCAGTAAAAGGTCCAATTGAAGGAACTCATGTTAGTAGATACCCAGAATTCTGAACCAAATGCTGGTCCAACATAGTACCCATGACAATCTGGTAGGCAGTACTTGTAATATATGGGTAAAAAGTTGTTGGTCATTATGTAGATAGCTGTTGGCATTGACGGTGGCCCAATTACTAAAAACATGTTGTTCCAAGAATTAATGCTACGCCAGGAAAGATGCCAACAAAAAGCCAATGTTAGGCCACCGAGAATGTATATGCTATCTGGGATAATACGCATTTGAACAATAAGCCTTGTAATTTTGATGATTAACAACTGTTTTTTTGGCGCCTGTGTTGCAACGTCATCAGAACAATAAATTACGTTGTAAAAAGACCGATAAAGACAATGCGCGCTAGACTTCAAAATGTTTTAATAATGTTATATGATTTCAGGTATTCATATTTGAATCTTAATCCGTTTACACGGGAAATTAAGAATAGATTTAAATACGCGAGATGAGGTTACACTATCTAGAGGATTCGAACCCTCATATTTACACAATGCTCTTCAACTTTGTACTTGTTTGGCTTTATAAGTATTTTGATATAAGCGTCACTGATGAATCTTATGTAGGCGCGCGTTTGGCGTACTAAATTATAATCCTGGTACCTTTGATAACTATTTACCTTTTGCAGAAATTCTTGTTAATGAAATGGTGTTTGAAGATGTTTCTCGTCCCACACCTTCAGAATCTATGAATCTCACATAACACCTATATATTGTGTAGTCTATGCACAAAATATGTTTAAATACCATGACTGCCTTTGTCGATGATTGGGTTATATTGCTCAGAGTCACTCTCCCGATTAAATACTGTCCTCGTGGAGTTATTAATGACTTTATATCTGGTAAGTATGATGTAATAGGTTCAAAACCGATGCCGCTGTCCTTTAAAGTAGCAAAAGAGATAATATCGATCCTCAGAACATTTTCCATAGTATATGAACAAGCAACTGATGTTAAATTATTGCCTAGCAGTGTTGTTACATTCTGTGTTAATTTAACAGTTAATGCATCTACACCTACAAGAGAAACAAACCCACTATATACAACATCTACTGATTTGGCTTTTGTCTCAAAATGACAAGTGTGTTAAGCCTATTCAGAAGAAAAAAGTCAAATTAAACTAGATACAGATGACATGTCCTGCTTAAGTTTTAAAAATGTTTTAGAAAGGGAATTTGGACAAGGTTCATTCAAAGCCAAACTTGGCCTTTTATTTCAAAATTACCAAAAAATTTCGAACGGGTCGTAATATGGTCCACAAAGGATCTAGTACAAAAGACTTACTACCGGTCTCTCAATTTGAAAATTTTACCTACCACCGACGGGACACGGGATGATGATGATGATGATGATGATGATGATGAAGATGATGATGATGATGATGATGATGATGATGATGATGATGATGATGATGATGATGATGATGATGATGATGATGATGATGATGATGATGATGATGATGATGATGATGATGATGATGATGATGATGATGATGATGATTGATGATGATGATGATGATGATGATGATGATGATGATGATGATGATGATGATGATGATGATGATGATGATGATGATGATGATGATGATGATGATGATGATGATGATGATGATGATGATGATATTTTAAGATATCAATGAAATAGAAACGTCAAATAAGAGCTACAAACAAGAATACTGTAACAAAAATGTCAGCCGAGCCAATAAAATTCAATAAACTTGAAATGCATTTGGACGTTTGATTCATAACGAACTCAAAGAATACCAACCAGATACAATGACTTATGTCTGTTTTGTTTACACATTGCTGTACATATAACGGAATTGGATGAGACTCTTGTAAAAGAGAAAGGTTTAGCCCTATAAAACTAGGTTCAATCTACCATTTTCGACATTTGAAAATACCGTACCAAGTCTGGAATAAGAGAGTTGTTGTCCATTCGTTTGATGTGTTTTGTCATTTGATTTTGCTGTGTGATAAGGGACTTTCCGATTGAAAATTCCTCGGAGTTCAGTATGTTAACATAAACATGATAAAGAACTAGATAAGTATGAAAAAATACTCACATATGGTTTTGTACGAATTGAAAACAAGTAAAATTAGTGTGAATAGAAAATCTCGTAACATTTCTAATTAGGATAACAAGGAAGTTTATAAATCTGTGTAACAATTTCAAACTATGCAATTAATTTCCTGTTCATTCAACTGAAATCATTTTTGCGAAATAGTCTCGAACAGAATGAAAGTATTCAGCCATAGAAGTTTGGAGCTGGCATGTCAGTTAACTGCTAGTGGTCTTTTGTTATTTAGGTATTATTGTCATTTTGTTTATTTTCTTTGATTACATCTTCTGAAATCAGACTCGGACTTCTCTTGAATTTATATTGTAATGTGCGTATTGTTATGCGTTTACTTTTCTACATTGGCTAGAGGTATAAAGGGAGGGTTGAGATCTCACAAACATGTTTAACCCCACCGCATTTTTGCGCCTCTCCCAAATCAGGAGCCTCTGGCCTTTTTTAGTCTTGTATTATTTTAATTTTAGTTTCGTGTGTACAATTTGGAAATTAGTATGGCGTTTATTATCACTGAACCAGTATATATTTGTTTAGGGGCCAGCTGAAGGACGCCTCCGGGTGCGGGAATTTCTCGCTACATTAAAGACCTGTTAATGACCTTCTGATGGTTTTTTTCTATGGTCTGGTTGTTGTCTCTTTGACACATACCCCATTTCCATTCTCAATTTTATAAAGAAAAATGTAATAATCAGAAGACAACATGCCACAAAGAAATAATTAAAAACTATTGAGAAAAGCTACATGAACATCTACAAATTGTGATAGACATGATCTCGGGTGTTCTGATTACTGCTGGATTTGTTATACCCCTTGTATCACTCGTTGCCAGTAACAAATGCTGAAAAATCGCAATAAGAGATAAGGGTAAAAATTACGACATGAGGGACACTTCAAACCGAACAAGTATTTGGTCATGTAGTAAAATTCTTATATACATGATAAATGGTTAGAAAGGATGGAACTGGTATTCGCAAATATTTAATGAAAGTTTTTGTTTATCGTCACTGATAAAGGATTAAGGCGAACGATTTTTGATACGGGTTCTGTTAAACGGAATATATGTATATAAAATTCCTAGAAAATCAACTTATCGATGTTAGAGTAGATTTTATTCGTAACGTCCACCACGACCAGTGCTGGAACCTGTACTTTTTGTTATTTCTAACTTCTACGACAACACCGCCTAGAATTGCGCAGAGACCTTAGTCTCTCCCCTAACTCTGGCTTATAAACATAAGCTTTCGTTTTGGGAGGTGTTACCTTCTCGTAGGCTTAAACAAGATCTCTAATACAAAACACGAAGTATTCTTTTAAGTGTACAAAAATGATCTTCTACTCATATTCAGTATAATTTACAGGATGTTAATCTAATTTAGAAGCATACAATCGCTGTAAATAAATATTTGTATTTGTCTGCCTATGTGTAGTGACAATTGCAAATTATACCTTGTGCATCGGATTACTTATGATTAAGAAATACATGTATATATATAATTCGTCTAAACATCAGCCCAACAATCTTAGATCTGTAAATTTCCTGTAGGCAATATTGTTTTTTATTATATTTTGCCTTGCTTTTTGTAAAGATACATGTATGTACGTACTGGTCATTGTGTTTTTTAAATAGCTATTTGTCGCAAAAAAAGCCCAAGTTTGCATAGATTCCTCATGAAAATGCTCTTTATTTTATGAATAAAAAGAAATAACTGAGACAAAACTATTAAAAAAAACGTGAAAACATAGGTTTACTCGATATTAAAGTTTTACTATCAGAGTTATCTCTCTTGCTATGGCTTATATGACAAATTCAAAGAACAAAACCAAATAATAAGTATATAACTAACAGTTTAAAAATACAACAAATCACTCATTCTTCTTTATTTGAACTGTTTAAAGGGTGTACTGGTATTTTTTCGACATGACAGTATACAATGTATCAGCCTTAAATCAAAATAGATTCATATGATTCATTTTCCTACTGGTGAATAACATCTCTCATTCATAATATTTATAGACACTTACATATAAGGGCATACACTATACATACAATTATGAGCATGACCTTTATAAAAATTGTTATATGATTAAACAGTTGGAAAACACTACTGTATATGGATATGCATAATCTAGCATACTTTTGTTCGAGCACATGCATTGTTCATTTACGTAAGCCGCAAATTGTACTTACTTGGGTTTTCGACTTATCCACCGAATGAGTAACACTGCATGTGCTACCACGTATAATTAAATTTTGGTTTCGTAAAATTTAAGAATTGAGAGACCGATCTAGAATGTGTCAAATATTTGTCGGAGTCATACAATTTACCGGCTTTCCACAACATAAATGATATGATTGTACATTCTGTTATGATATAAAAATCATTTTAATCGAGGAAACAATATATATTTATTAATTTGTGTTTAACAAACGTACACGTGTAAGTCCCGATCGGTACAATTTATAGCTGCTTAACGATATGCGTTTTTCTCATTGTCGAAGGCTTTACGGATACCTATAATTGCTGTCAAACACTTTATTTTATTTTATTGTTTGCGGATAGTTGTTTCAAAGCAACCATACCACATCTCATTATTTATATATACAAATCCCTTTTATAAAGATGGTATCCATCGTCTTTAAAACGAACAAAATATGTATTAAAAAAAATGTTTTATCAAACCAACATTTTTATAACAAATGAAGTGTTTTTTGTACAAAAAAAAAATGCATTTTATAACTTTTACTGTAGTCAAACTTTACAATGTTAGACATTTCAAAATTAATCTTTAGATGATTGTTAATATCTTTGTCGATCGTTACACGCTAAAGAATTAGTACTTTGTGCGCAGCCTCCATTCAAACGGATAATCGATACTTAACGTCTTCTGATTCCTGCCATAAGTCGACTAATTTGTTGCTAAGATAGCAGCAACCATTCCTGACGAATGGTATTGTTTATTTCATGCCGTGTTTGAACCGGGGTGTCCTTTCCTGCACTTTACGCCCAATAGTCTCCCATATATGATCGATATGGTTCAAATTCGGGCTACGATAGGGCCAAGGAAGATTAACCGAAGTCCATTGGAACAATGGATCTTCCTTCACGATGCTAATTTCCAACTTTGGCGAGCTCCACACTATATTGGATACGGGCAACTATATGTCTGTTTGTAGGCAAAGGTCCCCAAAATGGTCTTATCGCACGACAATCATTAGCCATTAGCCGATCCCGAACAGTTCTTGTTAAAAGGCTACCGTATGATCATCACTCTCTTTTTATGATTGTATTGTTTGCAATGGGTTTCCTTCTGACCAATCTTCACTTGGCTTGCTGCTTTTCCCTAAAAGATGTTAAACGGGGTCTTCTTGATCTCGGAAGGTCTTTAACATCGTTTGTTGCCTGTATTTTTATTCTCAAAACGACTTAAAGTGGAATGGTGATGACCAGCAATATGTACAATTGTCACAGCGACATACCTGCTTCCCTCATGCTGATTATCTGCCATTTTGCTGTAGTTATGAGTTGTGGATGACCAATTGCAAGGTGTCAATCACAGAACTTTATAAACTTGGTTATTTAAATTGTTGAAAACAATGAGGATAAAAACATCTGTTTTGTTGTTTGCGAGAACAGTAGCTGCATGTGCAGATAAGGACTTATCGAGACGATATGTTATAGATAATGCATATTTTAAGGTTTTTCTTGTCGTAGAACAATCCTGACACCATGAGTGTATATGCATTATCTGACTTATATACCGCAAAAAGAATATTAATTTTATAAAGATTTGTAAAATTTAGTATCCTTTTTTACCGACAACACTAAAGTAGGATATTCCTTTCTAATGCGTTCAGGTTTTAATACGCCCTGCGGCTCATTTAGAATGTGAAATAAAACTCACTTACTAATTTAGATATAAACCTTTTAAAAATTATTATCCATACACAATAAAAAAATTACTTTAACTGCATGAAGTAAGACACACATGTATAGTAACCAACCGATGACGGTGTATGACAAATACAAGACACATTGTAAGTACTTTATTGTACCACTTAGCTTATGGAAAAGGGGAGGGGGTATTCTATTTGTAATGTTTTTTATCGCGGAAAAGTGGTTAGTTTTTTAACAATTTTACTTGAATCGACTGAAAAATTCAGAAAGATTGTCTTTTGAATAGCAATACATTTTATTAAAAGATAATCAGGATATAATTATATACCCTCCGCGACCGACCCTTTCATGAGTTACGTTAATGTTATTCAATAGAATATAAGATTATCTTATTAGTTGATCATTTGATAGAGTGAAAGGTATAAATAAATTTAAAAAAGTAAAGAACTGACACGAAGACGAATATAAATACATGTAGGTCACAGTATGATTTCCTATTCAGTGTGTATCGATCTGAACATGCATGAAATATTTACCACTGGACGTTAAGCAAGAAACCAAAAAACAATCAACCTATTCAGTTTGACTCAATATGATTTTCAAAATCTTACACACGAATATGTTTAATCTGGATTTATTTTATGATTGTCTATATTAAAATTTATCTGACATATATGATAATGTTTCTTTATTGTAGCGATAAATTAACAAAACTTCACGTTATTTGTCTCTAGAATTAAAACGCGGGACTACAATGACGGTTTCTTTTACACCTATCATCGATTGAACTTTAAAAAATAAATTTCCAAATCGGCAACAAAAAACTATGAGACGAATAAAGTTTTGAAGTAAATCATAGATTGCATGTCTATCAAGGAAAATAATGACCTCCCACAGGTCATTATTTTATGCCTTGGAGCATATATCATTGAAACATGGTATCGTCCGGGTTGATTCTGAAAAAGAATGACCTGTCGTTCTGAAAAAAAATAACTCCATATGGGTATATAATTATTGATTAAACTCAGGTGATATTTAAATAATGTTCAACTAGTTCTATTTCAACAAATGATACCACAAACAAATAATGAGTGTTTTTTTATTTAAATTTCAATTTGGTGTTGCTATACTTTTTTCTATGTGTATATACAGTCAGGGGCGTTACTTAAACAAGTTATTTTTTTTAATTACTTATATAAGTAATTTTTTATTTTAAAAATAATAAAATTACTTAATAGAGTTATTTTAATTTTCAATAGAAACATAGACTAAATGTAGTTTTCATGATTTTAAACAACATTTTATATCATAAAATAAAGAATTTATCGGATTTAAAAGGAGTATAGAGATAAAGAGTTACTTTGAAAATAATGGCAAAAATATTACTTGAATAAGTTATTTTAAACATTTTTGATAAAAATAGCAATTACACTTAACTAATGCACATATGTAATTGATTTAGGTTACAAATTATAAATAACTTCAGGTCTTAATTAATTCACAAGTATCTATCTATTTATATCAGTCTACCTTCAAAATTTTAGAGGAAAATGATAATTTAATAGTCCCAAGAGACCAATCTTTGACCCAGAAGCGTCGGTATGAAAGATAAGTGCGTCGGAAAGTTAATTAGTGTTTCTGAAGAATTAGTTTTTATATATCAAGGGAAAAATAACCAGATAACTGTGAAAATTATGTAAAGCTAGTAAAATCTGTATTCTTGGACACCTATAAACATAATATTCAGAAAAATAACTTATATAAGTTATATTTAAATTAGCCTCGTTTTCAACATTACTTGTATAGGTAATTTTAATTGTTACTTGTTTAAGTAATGCCCCTGACTGATATACAGGTATTTTATATAGCGTATTAAACTTTAAAGTTTGGTAGCTTTGATAACTAATTATATACTCCTTGGAAATTTCAATGATTTATGTTAAAAAAACGAGCATGTACAATGTATAACAATAAAAAAATGTGTTCAACTACTGCTCAAATGTTTATACAAATTGTGAATCCAGTGAACAATATGAGTTGAGTTTTTAGCATTCAAATTGAAGATTATGTCATATTCTTTATATTAATCTCATTCAAGAAACAAACACATTTAATATAAGAGTCCAAAACAAAATATTAATTGACAGTTTTCCCTTTTATTCGACGTGTTTTAATAGTGTATCATTTAAATAGTAAATTTGTAGAAACCCACAATGCATTGAGTCGATTGGTCATGTGTTGTCCTATTTTAGAAATTACATATACATTTTGACGTCATACAATCAAGAAATTCCGACCGGTTAAACGATGATCTAGATCTAGGAACTTGCAATGGAAACTTATCAAGAAAAGATGAAGATTGTGATTTATCAATCTTTAATTCTCTATATCATTGTGATGTTAAACGGTGAGTTGACATATTTTACAGTACGAATATTAAGGCTCAAATACTCAGTCTAATGTGTGAGGGTTTTTGTGAACTTTTGTTCGTGTCTTTGTTGTTTGTCTTTTAGAAAAGGTAATATACGTTTATTGATTCCCCCGTATGGTTTATCTCTCTGGTCGGTAATGAGTGCAGCTTTAAACAGGAAAAAGAACATTTTACATCTCTAGTATGACATGGATACTTATTAATACTATAAATAAAAATGATACTGTATGAAAAATAAAATTAAACAACCTCTATGAGTACAATGAGTATATACAGTATTATTATCACCAACTTGTTTATAACGAGCAGAAGAATATTTCAAAATAATGTGTGAAAATATTTCAAGTTAAGTATTTAATCAGTTTTCTTCCTGGTTGAAAACATCGTTAAATTTAGATTAAACATGGACTACCGGAAATACTGCATCAAATACACAAAATGACTTGTAATTGAATTCAATTTGCGTAATTTCAAATCAGAGATTATAAATGGACAGATCTTTCCCAAATGATCAATTTCATAGATAAATATTTGGTGTATTTCAATGAAAAAATATCTTTGCATAGCTTTATTAACTAGCTGAAACATGAAAAATATGCATTAGCTAATTATATCTACTTTAGACATCGTGAAAATTTACAAATTTACAAATTTGTTTGATGTTTTTGAGAATTTTATTTTGCAATTTTATAAATGACTTTCTCTTTTATATTTTTCTTTCGAGTACGGTTTATGTCTTATTGTTCTTTATCATTCTCAACTTAGAATTAATTCTAAATAATAAGCTATTCAACAAGTTTGTTGTATATGTTTGATTTTATTAATGACAATTGTAAACGTATAAATGGGTTAATCACATGTGTAAAATTCTTATGTGTAATTCTATTCTGTAATCAGCAGTTAAATCAATAACACAACCCATAAATTATCAATATTACGTGCATGTATATATTTATAAGGAAATCACGATCTTTGATCTTGATATGTATTTTTCCGTGGAGTGCAAAATGAGGTTATAAATCTTTGAGATTGGTTCATCATGCTCATGAGTCTATGCTGTCGTATTGTTTTAATTCTCATTAACAAGTGTTGGGCAATATATAACATATACAAATTAGTATGGCGTTCATTATCACTGAACTAGTATATATTTGTTAAGGGGCCAGCTGAAGGACGCCTCCGGGTGCGGGAATTTCTCGCTACATTGAAGACCTGTTGGTGACCTTCTGCTGTTGTTGTTTTATTTGGTCGGGTTGTTGTCTCTTTGACACATTCCCCATTTCCATTCTCAATTTTATATATGTGATTTTAATATTCTGAATCTCAAATGAAAGTACAAGGTAGTAAGTAAGAAAGTAAGCTATTCTTGTTTGTTCCTAATTTTGTTGAAATTTGAATGAATATAATAAAAACAAATGATGAAAAAAACGTTTATGATCTCATTATACAAAAAAGGAGCTAAGTGATTTAAAATGATTAAAATCCTACCTGTTTGAAAACAAGCATACTTTTACTAAAATCGGAAATTGTATGCGTCTTTTCAAACATTATATTACGAACGAACTATATCAGTGTATATAGAATGCGAATCCAGTAAGTTTATTTGCACTGTCGTTTGCGAGTATGTCTATTGTAGAATAAAGGATCATGGGTAAACTGTATTTGTTTACGTTTTGAAAATAACAAAATAACTGATTTCAAACTTTTTTTCAAAAGTTTTAACATATTTTCATTTAAATATGTCTTTTTTATTGTACTATACCAGTATTAAAGTTCAAATATGTGTTATAAAAGCAACACAATATAGAATAATAATTATTAAAAGCGATCCATTTTAACTATAGATGCGATGAATTATTACTGAGTGTGAAATCATTTCTGAAGTAGGATTTTTGAAGATGCAATGAATTTTCATTGTAGATGTTTGTTATTAAAAAGTAAAATCACATAAATACTGAACTCAGAGGAAAATCAATACGGAAAGTCCATAATCACATGGCAAAATCAAATAACAAAGCGCATCAAAAACGAATAGACAAGAACTATATAGTAGTTATAGGTAGAATTTATGAGAATCCAAAAATAGTTAATTCCACTACGCGATTGAATGATTTTGACGTTTGTGGTTCAACGTATATAGTAATTCATAATAGAAATATAGCATAATGACATATAATAGACAAAATATTACTGACGGGATCTTTTAAAGTGCAGAGTCACGTAATAAGAACAAAAGAAATACAAAGAGTCGCATATACAAAACAAAAAAATGAATGGACTTGCAACAAATGAGAAAAAAATAGTTAATTACTTTAATATTTATATCAGTTTATGACTTTTTATATGTCTATATACGTGTATACGTTTCCCCACAGAATTGACATGTGTGAACTGTATTGCTATGTTTCCCTGCTTAATGATTCGCTAGGCCTTTTGAAGTTGCAAACTCCTGTTTGCATAAATCACACTCAGTCTGATTCTTGTTGTTGTTTACATTTTGGCAACCCGTGTACATGTTGATGCAAATCATGTTTGTACAAATATGTCTTCTCGCATTTCCCACATTTATATAGTTTGTTGCCTCCTGGGCTTGTTGACATGGCCATCACAGTGCTGTTTTTTGTAGAAAATGTTTTACTTCAAAACGTGCAAGAGTGATAAAGCTAGAATTATTTTTTTTTTAAATAAAAAAAATATTTAATTGTTGACCCCTTTTGGCCTCAATGTGGACCGATTCGATAACTTGGCCCGAAATACCATTGATAGAAATGAATAAAATTCATACAGTAAAAATGCACCGCGTATACAATACTAATGAATCGCTCTACAGTGAAAATGAAAGTAAAGTATCATTATTCGACAGTAAACATGACTCGCATTCAGAAAGCATCATATTGGAATCTGGCTCAATATGAAAAACAAAACCTTTTTTTCGTTATACAACATTAACAATTGTGTTAAAATGAATACTTTTCAGCAACTATATATACCTTCTAGTTTTTAATCACCTACACGACCGTTTCGTGAAACGTTCTTTATATCCACCTATTTTGGTATATATTTCACACCTGTATGCCTCTAGGCACGATAAAACCCCGTCTGAATCTCTTACATTGTCTTACTTGTATGATGGATTTGTAAAATTTTACATTTGACCTTTTTTTTCATCATTGTCTTTTTAAAAAAAAATCATAAACGTTTCGCCTGTTTATTTATCTTTCTACATCAGAAATTTATGGCATATACATTGAAAATGATATATTTTGGATCCGCGCTTAACATACACTGCTATATAATATACGTATAAGTTGAAAAGTAAGTGTATTGTCCCCCGATCTACATCCATTGCCCTGAGGTGACGATAACACATGCATATATGTGATTTAAATAGTAAATCTGAATATACAATATCAAATAAATGCACAAGATAAGTTCGATCATACAATATGCGAAAAAATGTCAAAAAGACAACGGAAACCTGGGACAGAATGGCAATATCGAGGTACTGATTACTGAGCTGATGATACCTTCGTTGATCATTTAAAAGAGATAAGAGTTTGTAATTTACTCTTTTAGTTCTCTATGAAAATTATATTTCCTTATATGCAAATAAAGAAAGTCTGCTTAACTGTGTCGTTTTTATATCACATATGCAATTAATGGGAGACTTATTTCCTATTTCAGGAGTAAATACATTATCAGTTAAAATTAACGAAAACGTTAGAGGGCTACTTGGCGAGAATGGTACACAAATAGAATGTTTATACACACTGGAAAACGTTCTTAAGATCGATTCAGTTGGTTTCCTGGCTTCTTACCACAACGACACAACGTTTGGCAATATAATAACATATTTACCAGATACAAAGTCTTTGATAACTCCAAAAGGCCAGTATTTGATCGGAAGAGTGACTCTAAGTAATATAACCACATCATCGACAAAGGCAGTCATGTTATTCAACAAGCTGTTGTGTATAGACAACATGTTATATAAGTGTAATGTGCGATACATTGATTCCGATGGAGTGGGAGTTGACAAAACGTCAAACATAATAAGCATTTCAGTTCAAGGTATTTCACATGTAATGTTCTACTTAAGCGATATAATGGTTTCTTCACATAATGAGATACATTGATACATCGGTCAGAAGGCAGACAACTTCATAGACTAACCCTTGCTAATATTTAAAAAACCCAGAAATTTACAAGAAACTATGCTAATTAAGAAAGATAGAGCTTCGAATGAGCTATATGATAGTCTACCTAATGCATATTTTATAATCCTGCTGGACACGTTATTACCGGTGACCTTAACATTGTGAATAACACTTCTCTACGAAATGTGTTATCGAAAAGTCCGAAATATCGTGAGCCTAAATCCATCAATTGGAAATACAACTTTAAAATTTTGATGGATTCAGTCGAGGATTATGCCAGGCAATGGGCTAAGCGCAAGAAGGAAGACATAGACACTCTATCCGAATAGATTAAGGCAGTGAGTTCGTTAATACAAATCAGATTTAAGAAACTGAATGGGTCCATCAATGCCCATGCTACGTCAATCTTCAAAGACCCAAATGTTGCTAAACACCTATCCGAACTCCATGATAAATATGTTGTTGTCCCCGCAGACAAAGCCCCAAATAACATCGTTTTTGTCTGTAAAAGTCATTACATTAATTGCTTGATAAACAAATTAGGTATAGACAAATCACTTGGAAACTCAACATATACCCTCACGACACTAACCAAAGAGGAAATCCTGGATAATCATAGGTCTGTTCTTTGTTCCTTTGGTATTTCAACTAAAGATGAAGAACTGGATCTTCCATCACTGTTTTGGATACCTAAACTACATAAGTGTCCTTACAAACAATGGTATATTGCTGGGTCTTCCAAGTGCTACACGAAACCCCTTTCTATTGTATCAGCAATAAAAGACGGGCTTCAAAGTTAATGTGAAACTGCCTTTTCTAGAGGTGGCGTGAATCAGATGTGGATACTTAAAAATTCCAAAGATCTTTTAGAGTACATACAATCTAACTCTCTTTCATCTTGTAACAGTATTAAAAAATTGGACTTTTCTACTCTTTACACAAGTATTCCACATTCCAAACTAAAAGACAAATTAAAAGAGTTGGCATTACTTTGCTTCATAAAAAATAATGGCCAACGTAGATACAAGTATCTTGTCTTAGGGAGGGATAAATCCTACTTTGTAAAGAATCACTCTGATTCAAACAAAAATTCTCAGAAACCGATATCATCAAGATGCTTGTTTTCTTGATTGACAACATATCAATTACGTTCGGAGGACGTGTTTTTCAACAGACTGTCGGCATCCCAATGGGAACAAACTGTGCCCCTCTACTTGCTGACTTGTTTCTTTATTATTATGAGGCTGAATTCATGCAGGAACTTCTTAGGAAGAAAGATAAGAAGTTAGCCATATCCTGTATCTCTACTTTCCGCTATATAGATGACGTTCTTTTACTAAACAATTCAAAATTTGGTGACTATGTGGAACGCATCTATCCCATCGAATTGGAGATAAAGGATACTACAGAAACAGTTAAGTCGGCTTCATATCTTGACTTACATCCAGAAATTAACAATGAGGGTCGGTTGAAGACAAAACTTTACGACAAAAGAGATGATTTCAGCTTTCCAATTGTGAACTTTCCATTTCTAAGTAGCAATATTCCAGCAGCACCTGCATACGGGGTATATATCTCCCAATTGCTTCGATATTCCCGTGCTTGGATTTCCTATCATGATTTTCTTGATAGAGGGTTACTGCTCATAAGGAAGATATTAAGCCAAGAGTTCCAAATGGTGAAGTTGAAATCATCCCTTCGTAAATTTTACGGACGCCATCACAAATTGGTTGACCGTTATGGAAAAACCGTTTCACAGGTGATATCGGATATGTTCCTTGCGTCGTAGCTGCAATCCCCTTCCCTTTCATGGGTTGGACCTACCGAGTTTAGACTATTTTCCGGATTTGTAATCGCATAGGCAACACGGCGGGTGCCGCATGTGCAGTGGGATCTGCTTGCCCTTCCGGAGCACCTGAGATCACCCCTAGTTTTTGGTGGGGTTCGTGTTGTTTATTCTTTAGTTTTCTATGTTGTGTCATGTGTACTATATTTTTTCTGTTTGTCTTTTTCATTTTTAGCCATGGCATTGTCAGTTTGTTTTAGATTTATGAGTTTGACTGTCCCTTTGGTATCTTTCGTCCCTCTTTTAAACCAAGGTTCACTAGAAGGTATATATACTAGTATACTGTTCCATTGCTTATACATGTTGCGGTAGGTATACCAACGTATAAAATGTATACGTCCATTAAATTGCTTTGCTGCCAAAAGAGGGGAGAAAGATTCAAGAGGAACAGTCAAACTCATAAATAGATCACATACCAATAAAAGAGGGACAAAAGATACCAAAGGGACGTTAAGGATACAGAAGTAAACAATATTTGTCAGAATGCCTTTCTTCCGTCGTTTTAGTAAACGTATTCATTATAGAGTGAATAGTAAGAAATTATTTACTGTTTTACTCTCTGACACTGACTTAGAATGACCCATCTGGGAATGATGCATTAATTTAGTTTACTTGACTGGGTGGAAACTAACCAGATGGCTTATTATAGACAGGTGATTTGGGATAAAGTCATTTATGACATGCCCACTTATGGTCATTGATCCGGTTGAAATATGTGAACACTATATCTGTATATGTGTATTCAAAAAGTAAAAAATGATTCACAGTCGTGATTTTTAACAGAGTTTTAAAGTCATGGTATAAATTGTCACATTTCTATGGACATGAAAGTACAACTGTACCGATAACAGTTGTAATATATGCTTATGTCGTTCATATAATGTAACTTTTTAATTAATTTACTTTTGTTTTGTTGAATGTTTTCATATGCATTACTTTTGTGAGGGAATATACGACTTTTTGTATTTCTTTGGTTCTTATTACGTGACTCTGTACTTTAAAAGATCCTGTCAGTATGATATTGTTCTATGTTATGTTATTATGATATATCTATATTATCAGTGATTATGAATTACAAAATGCGTTGAACCCCAAACGTCAAAATCATTCAATCGATATTAACCATATGAGAATTATTAAAAATTCTAAAGAACTTCTAGACAATTTTAAATCTCGGTCTTTTCTGAAATTATTACTATCAAAACTTTTGATTTTTCAACCCTATATACCACCATTCCCCATGTGAAATTGAAAGATCGCCTAAAAGAAATAATTTTCAATGGCTTTCAACATAAAAATGATAGCATACGCTACAAATTTATTACTTTGGGATTTCACAAGGCATATTTCGTTAATAGTCACAAACAAAAAGGTAAAACATGCTACACAGAAAAATAAGTGGTCAGTATGCTGGAGTGTCTTATCGACAACATATTTTTTTAATTTGGAGGTAGACTTGTCCAACAAATTGTCGGCATTCCTATGGGAACAAACTGTGCGCCTCTTCTTGCCGACCTCCTCTTATATTCATATGAATCGGAGTTGCTCAAGACACTTGTCAAAAACAAGAGGATCAAAGAAGCCAGATTATTTAACTACACTTTCAGATATATTGATGATGTTCCTTCCATAAAAAATCCGAACTTTTCTGATTGGGTTGCATTTATATATCCCCCAGATCTAGAAATTAAAGAAACATCAGACTCGACTTCCTCCGTCTCATTTTAAGACTTATATCTCGAATTTGACTTACACAGTCATATCAGTACCAGAATCTATGACAAACGAGACGATTTTAGTTTTGAAATTATAAATTTCCCCCACCTTAGAAGCAATATACCAACCTCACCTGCATATGGGATATATATTTCTCAACCTATTCGATATTCAAGAGCTTGCAGCTCCTACTCATACATAGTAAAACGTCATCAGTGTCTAAGTAGAAAGTTGATGAACCAGGGGTATGTCAAAGAACGTCTCGTCTTTTTTTAAAAAAAAGGTTGATCGGAAGGTACCAAGACCTTGTTTAAATATTCCGTATCAACTTCATAATAATACATGATGGTCTTGATGTATAAATTCTGCGTACTAATGTTGTTTATCATCTTAACAAAGTGTTTTATTGTTCTTTCATATGTCTTTGTTCTATTATTAATATTAATTTTACTGTTGGATTGTTTGATGTGATATCCGTTTACGTGGCATACATCCGATTTCATATTGAGATATGCACACGCCTCATGAAATGAGGTAGTTTAGCGAAATATTCCGTATTTCTGTTTGTTAATCTAATAGCACTTTTAGTGTATCAATTACATGTTTAAATTATATTCTTAGACATTCTTAGACATGGGGATACATGGCTGTGTACATTATGTATATTCAACTCGTCTAAACATCAACCCAACAATGTTAGATCTGTAAAATTTGCTTTTGCAAATTAATGGTTCTTCCCTCGCCGGGATTAGATCCAATGCTACTGAGATATCGTGAAACCAAATCACTAGACCATATATTCTCTTGAACTGAATTTTAATGTGCGTATTGTTATGCGTTTTTTTTCTACAGTGGTTAGAGGTATAGGGGGAGGGTTGAGATCTCACAAACATGTTTAACCCCGCCGCATTTTTGCGCCTGTCCCAAGTCAGGAGCCTCTGGCCTTTGTTAGTCTTGTATTATTTTAATTTTAGTTTCTTGTGTACAATTTGGAAATTAGTATGGCGTTCATTATCACTGAACTAGTATATATTTGTTTAGGGGCCAGCTGAAGGACGCCTCCGGGTGCGGGAATTTCTCGCTACATTGAAGACCTGTTGGTGACCTTCTGCTGTTGTTTTTTATTTGGTCCGATTGTTGTCTCTTTGACACATTCCCCATTTCCATTCTCAATTTTATATATATACATATATATATATAAGTGTATAAGAATGTTAGTTTTTGAGGGTTATAGAACTAGTTGTTATATTTTATATATTATTCTTGCAATATTTCGCTCAACCAATTAGCTTCATCAGGGCGCGTTCAGCCATCCAGGTAAATATTCGAGGCTTTAAGTAATTTTTTTGCAGCTAAATTTTTAAGATGTAGAAAAATATTTCATCAATTATAATTGCATACATTTAGAATATCTTACGCTTATTTAACATAGCAATTCTTAAATCAAAACAAATAGTTGTACTAGTTAAAGAAAAAATGGCTAAATAGTCTTAAGTTAACGGTTGCCCAATTCTTTATGTTTGGGTTCTTGGGATTTTCAATTCAATTGAAAAAAAATTATATATATATTTTCTTTTTGAAGTACCACCTTCAATACCAGATAGTATTTCAGTAGTACACATGTCAACAGATACAACAGTGACCACGACAGAACATATGGATTATAGCTCCACATTTCCTAAAATAACACCAACAGAACACAAGACTGCATCTGCATGTCAGAGTGTAAAAGAGGGACGAAAAATACCAAAGGGACAGTCAAACTCATAAATCTAAAACAAACTGACAACGCCATGGCTAAAAATGAAAAAGACACACAGAAAAACAATAGTACACATGACACAACATAGAAAACTAAAGAAATAAACAACACGAACCCCACCAAAAACTAGGGGTGATCTCAGGTGCTCCGGAAGGGTAAGCAGATCCTGCTCCACATGCGGTACCCGTCGTGTTGCTTATGTGATTACAAATCCGGTAAATAGTCTAATTCGGTAGGTCAAATTCATGAAAGGGAAGGGGATTGTAGTTACGACGTGAGGAACATATCCGATATCATTTGTGAAATGGTTATTCCATAACGGTCAACCAACTCGTGATGGCGTCCGTAAAATTTACGAAGGGATGATTTCAACTTCACCATTTGGAACTCTTGATTTAATAGCTTCCTTGTGAGCAGTAAACCTCTATCAAGAAAATCATGATAGGAAATGCAAGCACGGGAATATCGTATCAATTGAGAGATATATACCCCGTATGCAGGTGCTGCTGGAATGTTGCTACTTAGAAATGGAAAGTTCACAATTGGAAAGCTGAAATCATCTCTTTTGTCGTAAAGTTTTGTCTTCAACCGACCCTCATTGTCAATTTCTAGATGTAAGTCAAGATATGAAGCTGACTTAACTGTATCTATAGTATCCTTTATCTCCAATTCGATGGGATAGATGCGTTCTACATAGTCACCAAATTTTGAATTGTTTAGTGAAAGAACGTGTAACATTGACGAATACAACATCACGTAATTATTCAACCTTAACAGTAACTATTTACTATACTACATCATCTGTCCCCTCAAGCGATGACTTGTCATCTAACAAAAGATATAGAATCACATATTCAACACAACACCCAACAACACAACAAGGAAAAGTTGAAGGGGATAACATAACAGTAATCTGTAGAGGAGATGTTGGAAACCCTCCAGTAAAACATGTCTTTTAAAAGCATCTTAATGGAAAGGTAATTCGTATACAAGGTACTGACGTCAATACATCAATATCGGAGATGTCTGAAAATTGTTCCCACTATCGCATAAGTATATTCACGTTCAAAGTAACAGCTGATGACAACAATGCAGAGATACGATGTGTTGTTAATTCGTCCATGGCAGACTTGGATATGTATGTAGAAACGGAACCATTAGAGATCTACTGTAAGTATATACTTTTACAGATATATTGATTGCAAATTACAAAGCAAAACATATTCGTTTACGACACACCCAAAGTACAATTATCTTTCGGTAAATAAAGAAGTTAGTTTTTCTGTTATCAACATAGTTTCTGTAAAAAAAAATACTAAGCTTGATAATAATTCCATAGTCTGTCAATTTATTGAGGAAAAATGTTTTTTCATTGTCTTATGATTTAGTTTAAACATATTTTATTTGCTTTAGTACGCAAAAAGGTTGTGACACAATTAAATCAAACATGAACAGTTTATAACAATATAATACTTACAAAGCATGCATGAAAATAATACACTAAATATATATATATAACTCGTCTAAACATCAACCCAACAATGCTAGATATGAAAATTTGCTTTCGCAAATTGCTTGTTCTTCCCTCGCCGGGATTCGAACCAATGCTACTGAGATATCGTGACACCAAATCGCCTGCACTGTAGCCGTCCCGCTAGACCACACGACCTGGGCTTCACAAAAATAAAGCTTTCGGTGGCCGTGTGTTACCTTTCCTCGTCAGTAATAATCTAGCGTCGTATTCCAGTACAGGATATATAAGGCATGGAGATGTTATTGTTACATATCAGCTCAAATATCTATAGTAAAGGATCCTAAAAATTAATGCAAGATACAGTCACAGAAAATAATTATATTTATAAGTACGTCTGAGTCAGTGACAACTCTACAACAGATTTATCCATCGGATCACCAGCAATGTTTAAGGATTTAAATTGTGAAAAAGATGATGTGTGATGATGTGTAGCGAATGATAATACACAATATGCATGTATTTGTGTCAAATTTATGTTAAGTTTACGATTGACAAATTCATAATGTTTTGGTACTTGGGCTTTTGAATTATATTAAAGAATTTTTTAGTTCGGTGTTAAATTATGTCTTATGGCCACTTTATCACATAATCAACACGACGGGTTCCACATGTGGAGCAGGATCAGCTTATTCTTCCGAGCACCTGAGATCACCCCTAGTTTTTGGTGGGGTTCGTGTTGCTTATTCTTTAGTTTTCTATGTTGTGTCATGTGTACTATTGTTTGTCTGTTTGTCTTTTTCATTTTTAGCCATGGCGTTGTCAGTTTATTTTCGATTTATAAGTTTGACTGTCACTTTTGTATTTTTCGTCCCTCTTCTTTTACAGTTGTAACCTTACATTTTAAATTGTTTGAAATATAATACTGTGCATTAGTCTTGGTGTCTCTAGAATATCTTTTGGGTATATTACATCATTTTAATTTAATTCAGTTTTCATAGATGATGAATCTATAACATCTGTAATTTAAATCAGATTGAAAACCCATTATTCCAATAAAATATCCCATCCTAAATATTGCAGTGATATTGTAAGATGAGCCCAGAAATTAAGATATGATAAGGGTTAACTTATCAATCCTTCAAATTCACTTATCATTCCACATCTCCTTAGTTTCAATATCATAACAAAAGATTACCTATTCAATACTGTAATTTAATCTTTGAATGTTTTATATTTTTTTTTATACCCCACCAACGATAAAAGAGGAGCATTATTTTTTCTGGTCTGTGGCTCCGTTCGTCCGTCCGTTCGTTCGTACGTCCCGCTTCAGGTTAAAGTTTTGGTCAAGGTAGTTTTTGATGAAATTGAAGTCAAATCATCTTGAAACTTAGTCCACATGTTACCTATATTATAATCTATCTAATTTCAATGTCAAATTAGATTTGTATCCTGTTTAACGGTCCACGGAACATGGAAAATGATTGAATGGGCATCCATGTACTTTGGACACATTCTTCTTTTGTATAAATATTGATTTTGTTTTTCAGTAAATTGAAACCATACAATTATCTGGCTGTTGTTTTTCACTTTAAAATTGTTTTGCTTTGTCATTTCGGGCGCTTTATAAATGATTATGAGGTTTTAAAGAAGGTGACCTACCTGTATAGTTTCTTTGTCATTTTTTGTCGGTTATGGAAAGTTTTCTCATTGGTAATCATACCATATTGTTTTAATACATAAGTTCATTCACGCTACTACAATCTGTCGAGACTTGTGATCTTATTTGCTTGTGACAAAAATCTTATTAACTTTGTATTACATGTTTGCATTTTTTTATCAATGCTTCTTCAAATATCTAACAGTCTGTTAGATTTCATCGATTTTATTTTGTTTGAAAAAAAACCCTATACAATCGAGCTTGTTATTGAAAGTTGTAAATAAAAGAACTCAACATTCCGCTTGTGCATCATCTTCACTAGCAATCCATTCTGCCTTTTCTCACCCTTGTCAGATATACGAGGTAATGATTACGCAGTTGTTCAATCAAACAAATTATTCAACAACTAACTAAAGGGACTTAAAAGAAAATTAATGTAAGAGGCTGTATACTGCAGATACATTAAATGTTTAGATGCCAAATTCAAATTTATTCAGCTCTTAATTATAGCATGCTTTCTATCTATTCTCCTAAATACATAACATTTCTTGGAAATGATTGACATGATTTCGTTTTCTATAAGTACGAGTCAAAGCATAAGTCATAGCATGTATACTGTGGATTTATTTTTGTTCAAAGAGGATAGGAATTTGAAAAAAATCTGGATTAACGAACAAATGCAGTTTTGAAAAGTTACATATTCTTGTTTTTCCTCAAATGAATATGTTGGAACACAAAATACAGAGGTACTGATAAGGATGCATTCATCAAGCTGTAGGTTTGGAATTGTCATATCTTCCCACTCACATTAAAAAAGAGAAGGTCAATATCATTTGATTTATAAACTCATTAGAGCTATTCTTGTCCGTCCTTGTTCCCTTAGTTTTTTTTCCATCATACATTTTACATTTCTCGTCATGTTACAATTCCTTTACTATTTTTCAATCATGGTTAATTTCTCGCCCTATTAACAACAAGTTAAATAAAAATAAATGCTTCGTTTTGAAAGTAAATGTCATGGTGAACATTTTTCATTTGCCTCGGAGATCATAAATATCTAAACTTGCATTAAATCTATTTTTTAAACAAGGGTTGTTTTATGGAATGTTTTGTATATCTAATAGAAAGGAGTAGGTCCAAGAAGACCCCTTTTTGGCCCCAAAATAAAGCAGTTTTACAAAACTTTGAAAATATAATCTTTCAGCTATTAATTGAAAAGAAGAATGCTTCTGCTACACAAATATGGGTTGTTTGAAAATTACAATATACTCATATCTGGTGCTAACATCATTCAGTCATGCTAACTTATTGAAATCTTCACAATTTTAGCATTTTAGTAAAAGTTTAGACGGTTTCCGTCTCAAATGAAAGTGGCCGCATTTGTGTTCATTCAATATACTGAAATGTTAGTTTATAATTATATATAACATATATAAAGGTTGAGGATGAACACGGATACGGCCACTTTCATTTTTGACAAAAACCATCAGAAAAGTGACGTTTTTTTTGCAAATTTGATAGATTTTTCTTATTTAAGCTTGAATCGGAGCGTTTTTAATGACTATATCAGTTAAAATATTTAACATTAACTGATTGAATAAATTTAGGAAGACACTGTTTAAAAAGTATCCAAAATCGTTTCTTTAGATGAACATGAAATTTGAGGCCAAAAACGGCCCTGACCGGACCTACTCTTTTAGTTGTATAGATAGGTAAAAGGTCTACTATGTATAGATAAATGATGAACATCGGAGTTTCCCACTAATCAAATACGCCTAAAGTAAGGCTGACATTATTGTTAGATTTGCAATTAAGGGCATAAGATACAGTTAAAGAGGAGGTAATGACGTTGCTAATAAAAAATGTAATTTTTGCGAGGTCAAACAGTGACATATCGGGCGAAGATACATTTTTCGACTGATTTTCATCATTCAACTTTATTTAATTTGAAAACGAGTGCATGGACCCTTATTTTTTTAAACGACATTTTGTTTTATTTATTTTTTTTAATTTTGATAAATATACAGCAGAAGAATAAGGTTTTTTTTCTCAATTCATGACCATTTGATAAATATGAGTTATTTCTGAAAAAAAGGATAAGTTTTTAGGATACCTATAAAATAAAGAAATTACAAATTGTTTTACAAAAAACAATTTGTGTTTATCTTTTAGAAAGGGAAATTACGGCCACAAATACTAACTATGAGCAAGTATACAAAAGTATCGACCTCATTTAACTCAAAAAGTAGCGCATGATGGTATATTTTTTTAAATTTTTATATTTAATTTCATCAGGCAAAATATATCCTTTATGTTAACTTTCATCAAACTGTAAATACGGGATCAAAACTGTATCGTATGTCCGTAACTATGAATTCATCAAGAGGCGCAATATTAATATATTCGGAGTATATGCACGTGTTGTAATATAAATTGTGTTGCGGTCTTACTAGTTTAAAATAAGATATGGAAAGTTCCCTATTGTGGAGGCATTCTTCAAATCATTTTTCGATTTGAAACGTTTTGATAAACGTTTTAGAAAGAAAGTGAAAACAAAACCTCAACTCAACTGTTGGTGTATACAAAAACAGAATATAAAGATGTAGCATTCAAAAGACACACACAAACCAGAACAAAACATGAAGGTTTGTCAATATACACTGCCAACTTCTCAGTTAATTATATTAGATGCATTTGAATAACTCCACAGTATAATTTGCACTCAATATATACACGAGGGCTGTCCTTAAAGTTCGTGGACAAGCTACAGTCTGCTTAAATATAGCGTTTCAGGGGAATTCTTTTTGCATATTTGTAATCCTGTACTATATCCTAGTTCGGTTATATCAATATTTGTCCAATTTAAATGCGAAATAATAACAATTACTTCATATAGATATAAGCAATAGGGATCCGGAGCACGGCGAAAATATCACATAACATGCAGACTGGTGTTTTCATATTTTTGTTTTTTTGTTTGTTTAAAAATCCGCAAAAAATACATGACACTTGTATTATGACGTCGGCAATAGTCTTAAGCAGCGGGCAGTTATCAAGATTTGTGAATACATCGGAAAAACGCCAACAGAAACACACAACTTCTCAAAACTGTCTGAGAAACATAGCAAGACAATGCACCGGCCCACACTTCTTTAAAACTAGTCTAGAAATTGATTCACTTGGATTCGAATGTCTGAAACATCCTCTGTATACCCCTGACTTAGCGCCAATGGATTTTGCGGTATTCCCTCATATAAAATCTTTTCTCCGTTGACAAAGGTTTGACGATTTATCTGAACTAAGACAGGAAGTAATGAACATAATCTTAAAAATGAAAACAGAACAGGTTGAGAAAATATTTGATGACTGGGTAAAAAGATGTAAAAAATTAGTTGCTTGGAAAGAAAATTACATTGCGAAAAGTTAAAATGTTGTCGTCGTCGAACGTCAGAACATCGGAAATATTTGTTTTGGTGCTCCGGGTAAGAGTTGTTTATGATTTTTGAATTGATGAAAGTAAGATTTTTCTAGCAGGTAATGAAATAAAATTGTGTGCACTTAATCAGTAAATCATGAATATTGTTATATACTTGTTTTATTTATTTCGGACGGGAAATAATATTTTATTGAGATTGTTCTCAAACTTTACGGACAACACTCGTAAATGATGAAAGTAAGATTTTTCTAGCAGGTAATGAAATAAAATTGTGTGCACTTAATGTTAAGCAAACATACTTTCTGGAAAAAATCTATAATATTGAGAGTATAAGTGTACAATACTAACGTGCATGCTTCCTCGATCCTTACATTTTTAGATCCTGTTAGAATACCAACCATTATTAACATTCCGAATAAAACGGACTATGTATTGGGCGAAGATGCAAGTATACATTTAGCTTGTAGAAGCGATGGCATTCCTAAACCTTCTTACTTTTGGTATAAAGAAAACCACAAAAAACAAGTCAGTTCAAATGAAAACTTTACTCTAACGAAGCTGAATATAACAGACAGTGGAACCTACACCTGTAAGGTAAACAACACTTTCCACGGCGATACATACCAAAAGGCAGCTATTGTCAATATCAATATTATAAATACAGGTAAAAGTAATTATTGAAAGCAACAACACTATGTTTTCCTTAACGCTCAGTAAAAAGAGTGCATTCCGTATTTTCATAATATAATCAAGAGTGCACTATGTCTTTTCTGTACCGAAACTCTACCATAGCATGTCATTAATATTCATAATTATTTATCTTTTAGAAGGAAAACTGAGAATTGGAATGATGAACGCCTTATGTACATTGCATGTGCATGATGTATGTATCTTATAACTTTAATGATCAGTTTTTGTTGAGGTTCTTCTATTATTCTCACTTTGCATATAAATGAAATTTCTTTCTGTACCTTTGAACTGTCATTAACACTCTTTTAACAGATTTTCTTTATCTATTAATATTATCGGTAGCATGTGCATATGTGTGCATTGTTTGTTTTTATGCTTATTCAATACATTGTAGTATTATTTTACTATTATGCCGTCTTACTGACAAAACAATTGTTCAATTCGCAGGTTGTCTGCTTCAACAAATTGTAGATATTCCCATGGGAACCAACAGTGAACCTCTTCTTAACGCCCACTACATATCATAAATCAGTCAAACATTTGTCGAAAACAAGAGATAAAAATTTGAATCACATTTATATACATTGATGATTTTCTTATACTCATAACTGAAATAGAATTTAAAACAACAGACCAACTTGATGATTTTAATTTTGAAAGACTATTTGGAATGTCTTTTTTAAGAATCCGTGTTGTTACTATCTGTGACATGGACTTCATATAGAAACCAAATTTAATGCTCTATGCGATATATATCGATACCGGAGTTCTAATTTATAAATGAAAATAAAATAATTAAATACCTAATTATCTCGCCACTTTGGTATTTACACGTAGATAAACGTAAATAAATGATTAATTTATAATGTAAAATAGAAAATGGAAACTTGGAATGTTTCCAATAGAGAACAACCAGAACAAAGAACAGAAAAATGTGCAAGTTCATTTATAGTTCTTCAACACAGCGAGAAAATTCCGCATTCGTGACGTATTAGGGGAACAATATTCGGTGAAGGGGCTAACTACAGTGGTGATAATTTCTAACCTCTCATCAAATCTGTCAGAATCTGTCAGAAGAAGTGTTCTAGGACAGTATATAACCCTGTCAGCCTGACAACTTTTTGACAGTTTTAGCTAGATCAGTTCTAACCTAGAACAGATTAACACAGTTTTACCTAGAACTGACCAAATCTTTGGTCAAACATATAGATATTTCTAAGGATAAAACAGTCATACGATTAGAACTGATTTGGTCAGTTCTACGGCTAGAATTGATTTAGTCGGATCTATCCATAGAACAGTTTTTTAAAGAACTTTTTGTCTTAAATATAAGGCAGTGACTATTTTGCCGGCTCTGCAAAATAGCGATTTAAATATAATTTTGCTATTTTGCCGGTCATATTTCAGAGTTTAAGACAGTTTGTTGACAGTTCTGCGGTTAAGACTGATTAAGTCAGTTCTGTTGACAGTTCTAACCTAGAACTTATCCTTAAAGGTTATGACAGACTTTTCTGAAAGTTCATATGAGAGGTTAGAAGTGATCTCCCTCTATTTCTTATTTTTATACTGTAGAAATATTTATCTAACATGTTATTGTATCAAAACGTTTTATATTTTATCTTTTACAATCAAGCGGTTAAAACAACACGTTCAACATCTGGTTCTTGGCTCAATAAGACAAAAGGTATATATTGATGTTATTTACAAAACATAAGAATCATGCATATACTTTTATTGGTGAAATCTTTTTATAGAATGCTATCCTGCAGCATGTTGGATTCATAGTTAGATCCATATTTCTCAAATATACATTTAAGAGTTGTAACTATATAATAAGGAATATTTCGAAATTCTTTCATGTCTTTACTTTGATTCTTTCACAATTGTTATTTCATAAATTTGCGATTTTATATTAAAAATACACTTAGCTAAAATGAATCTCATTAAAATTGGGGATGACCCAGATACCTCGGATCGAAATCATCAGTTGACCTTTTTCTTTTTTACTATTTATAGATTAATTACCCCTGAATACTATTTAATGTTATTTGTTTCTTTTTGTAACGATATCCCTATAAACGCATTATAGAAACAAGGATTGAAATTGTATATGTGCACTAGAAGCGCGTTTTTTTCGACAAAAGACTCATCAGTGACGCTCGAAATAATCAAAAACGCTTAAAGATGCCCATTAAAGTTCCAAGTTGAGGAGCATTGAGGAACAAACATTCCAAAAAAGTTTGGTCAAATACAGCTAGCCATTTATCAATTTGTTCTTGTTGAACGACGTTTTCCCACTATTTCCTTCTTTTTTTTTAAGTTGTACTAGATGCAATTTAATTTTGATTTCTTCTTGGACTACATGTATGCTATGTATTCATAATACACAATATGTATATCATTGTATTGGGTCTTATTAAGTATGAATATTTCTGTTTACACCTATGAACTTGTATTTATAATTGTTAATTGAATGTCTTGTAGATAACTGGACTGTTATTGCAATTGTTGTTGTTGTTGTTCTCATTGTTATTGGAGTTTTAATTGCTCTAATATATAGAAGAATAAGAACGTGAGTATAAAAAAGATTCATTTTCATTTGTAATACAGTTATGTTGTAGCAATAGGTCTGATTATATGACAGTAAGCGTAACAGTTTCTATCTTCTTTCCTATAACTATGGAAGCTGACATATTGAATTCAAGAATGTATTTCCTTCCAATTATAAGTTGAAAAGTGACAATCTTAGTCCATCTTAGATATCGAAGATGACATTATGACTTAGTTAAATTTTCTGGATATTGAAAGACCAGGGGGTCTCATCGTTATTTCAGCGGTCTCAGGTAGTATATATTTTGAATATCCAACTGGCTCTTTGGGCGCTCCGTAAACATAGAAGACAGATAGTGTCCAAAATTCCTGTAAGTCACGTTTGTATCTCCCATCACCAGCCCAGTAGTCACCACTTCGGTGTTGACATGAATATCAATATGTGGTCATTTTTATAAATTTCCTGTTTACAAAACATTGAAATTTTCGAAAATTAAGGATTTTCTTATCCCAGGCATAGATTACCTTAGCCGTATTTGGCAAAACTTTTAGGAATTTTGGATCTTCAATTCTCTTCAACTTTGTATTTGTTTGGGTTATAACTATTTTAATATGAGCGTCACTGATGAGTCTTATGTAGACGAAACGCGCGTCTGGCGTACTAAATCATAATCCTGGTACCTTTGGTAACTATTTACACCACTGGGTCGATGCCTCTGCTTGTGGACGTTTCGTCCCCCAGGGTAGCACCAGCCCAGTAGTCAGCAATTCGGTGTTGACATGAATATCAATTATGTGGTCATTTTTATAAATTTCATGTTTACAAAACTTTGATTTTTTTCGAAAAACTAAGGATTTTCTTATCCCAGGCAAAGATTACCTTAGCCGTATTTGGCAAAACTTTTAGGAATTTTGGATCCTCAATGCCCTTCAACTTTTTATTTGTTTGGGTTATAACTATTTTGATATGAGCGTCACTGATGAGTCTTATGTAGACGAAACGCGCGTCTGGCGTACTAAATCATAATCCTGGTACCTTTGATAACTATTGTATCTACCTATTAAATTAAAGTCTGCATTATAATAGAAAGATTTAGAGATCAGGTGTTGTCACTATTGTGCCCTTTGTCCTAAAATCTTGAAAATTGTTAGATTAAAAGTTACAATCTTAGTCCAGCTTAGATATCGAAGATGACATTATTCTCGGAAATCCTTCTAATACAACCTTTATATACAGAGTCTATAATTTAGTTAAATTTTAGGGACATTGAAAAAAATTATGCATTTTTTATTCAGAAATAACTCATTTTTATCAAATGGTCATGAATTGAAATAAAAACGTCATTTCTGTTGTATATTTATCAAAATTAAAACAAATGCACTATTTACAGTTTTAAAATTGTGTCCACGTGATCACCCTGGAAAGTGAAACAAAATGTCGTTTTTAAAAATAGGGGTACATGCACTCGTTCTCAAATTAAATCAATTTGAATGATAAAAATCATTTGAAAAATGCATCTTTTCCAGATACGTCACAGTTTGACGTCGCGAAAATAACATTTTACGTTAGCAACGTCATAACCTCCCCTGTTACTGTATCGTATACCCTTAAACCGACAGTATAACATGAGTAAATTCCCCCTATAATAAAAATAATAAGAGAACATAACTTCAGTATATAAAAAAGATGTGGTATGACTGCAAGTGAGTCAACTCTCCACAAGAGACCAAATGACACTTACATCAACAGCTACTAGTATAGAGAACCGTACAGCCTTCAACAATGAGCAAATACAATCCGCATAGTCAGCTTTAAAAGGCCCCAAAATAACAAATGCATATATTGCTATTCAAATAATGCATGAATATATTTGGCACTGGACGTTATGTCTCTTGTTCGTGTGTTTCTAGTAATGTTCGAAACCTGAAATTTATTTAAATAAAAAACTGATAACCTGTTTATGATTGTAAGAGCTTTTAAAATATCAGAACTGAAGAAGGGGTGTCAATTCTACTGAAAAAAAACATGATATATTTAAATGAATATAAAAGGCATGCATGTATGTTAATAAATTCATCATAGATACCAGGACTAAATTTTATGTATACGCCAGACGCGCGTTTCGTCTACAAGAGTCTCATCAGTGACGCTCGAATTCAAAAAAGTAAAAAAAATCCAAAAAAAGTACGAAGTTGAAGAGCATTGAGATCCAAATTTCCCAAAAGTGTTGGCAAATACAGATAAGGTAATCTAAAAGCCTTAGTATTTGAAAAAAAATAAAAAAATTGTGAACATGTGAGATGTTTGGTGTGTAATAGTGGACACGTTTCGGCGAATAACCATTAGCGGGCACGTTTAAGGGTTATGAAATTGGA
Organism: Mytilus galloprovincialis; assembly: GCF_965363235.1. NCBI lineage: Eukaryota > Metazoa > Mollusca > Bivalvia > Mytilida > Mytilidae > Mytilus > Mytilus galloprovincialis. The sequence goes on along the minus strand of NC_134846.1, from coordinate 700,164 downwards.
CACGTTTGGTGGATATTGAATATTACGGTCACATTTTGGGAGAACAGACACGTTTGGGGGAATCGGACACGTTTGGGGGAATCGGACACGTTTGGGGGGAGGAGCGTTTGGGAGTGTTAAATTTATATTTGAACATGTCAAATATCTGTTAATGTTATAGCTTGGTTGATACGGACAGACCATGACGTGGTTGATTGAATCAAAACAATTATAAATATAAAAGTTTGAATTTATATATTTTCTAGCAAATTTGTATGGTAATTACGACCACAAGACACAACAACTGCAATAACCGCTTAATATTTAATTAGTATTCAAAGTGTATCGTCGAACTGTCTTTTAGAAAAGAAGAAAACAAACATGTAGACAGAATGGAGTTAAATATGGATCAAATTGAATCTCAGGAAACAACACAGACAGTACCATCTACTAGTTCCACAAAAAAGACTACAGGATACGAAGAGGTTGATTTAGATGATACTGATATGAAATTTAAACTTCTTAGTGACGAGGAAACAATTGACCAAGTTAAACAGCATAATGAAGAATACTTGAAGAAACAAAAGGAAGACGAAGATAAAGAGAAAGATAATATGTATGTATGGAAAAGTCATGCTGTTTTCTTATTTGAATATTCCACTCATTGTCAATCATACCACATCTCACTATCAATATGTAAAATTTCGCATTATTGCAAGTAATATTGTACCAGAAATGTAATTTGCATACATGTAATAAAGATTGAAAAGGAAAAAAAAATGACATAATTGACATTTTTTCAGGTGAAACATGTCTTGCCAAATTTGAAGGTAAACCTTTACAAATACCATGCTTCTAGAAAAAGAAATGATTAATTTTTTAACAGGAATAAAAGCAAAGACATGAATACTGATCCACACATAATAAGACACACACACCCATAAAGACGGTGCAACTAACGACTAACACTATTAAGTAAATTTTGCATGCAAATTAGCACGCAGATTAGATTTTCATACATATAAACAGGCATATGTGGTATGAGCGCCATTGAGACAACTCTCCATCAAAGTGACAGTTAATAAAAGTAAACCAGTATAGGTCAAGATATGGCCTTCAACACTGAGCCATGGCTCACACCGAACAGCAAGCTATAAAGGGTCACAATCAATTACTAGTGGAAAACCATTTAAACGGGAAATCAAACCGTCTTATTTATATAAAAAACGAGAAACGAGAAACAATTATTTACCGTATAAAAAACCGACAACTACTGAACATCAAAATTAGACACTTATCTCAACAATGTGCAAAAAAACAACCTGTGCATTATATTTATAAATATAAATATTCAATTCCTATCAAAGCAATGCATCACGGCAACTTCATTTGTAGCCAGACATAAAATATATTCGACGAAAAGGTTTTACAATATTTCGTAAAGTGTCCCATCAATAATAGAAAATGGCATAGATTTAAAATTTAACTCGACGTTAGCAAACATGAAGTTACTCGTATATAAAATAACATGATTTATATTTTGTTGAGCAACTCCAGCACAATAAGCATGATTAGGACAAAGAAAAAAGGTAAATAACAAAAATACAAAACTCAGAGGTAGATATAATCGGAAAGTCCATAGAGAAAGTAAAACACAAATGTTTAGCATAAAAATGAAGATGCTACCCGAATGTTACAAAAAGAGGGACGAAAGATACCAAAGGGACAGTCAAATATTACAATATTGCCGTCAGAAAGAGGCTAATGATCCTGTTCCGGTGAATTGTTCTGTACTGATTTATATTTTTTATTGATTGACAGAAGAGAGCCACCTGAAGCTGCTGTGTATGCTTGTGTAAACAAACCTAAAAATAAGACAACTACAGAAAACAAACCTCCTGCTGGTAAACATGAAGAAGATGTGTATGAGGAATCAAAGGAAGGACTTTATGATACATCTGGTGACAGGCGTCACAAAGAAAATATTACAGTGGATAATTCAACAGAAAATCTCAAGTAAGTGACACGTAAATGTGCTTTTTGAAAACATGACATTAAGCTATACCGTTTATTCATTCCAAACTAGTAATATTCTTAACCAAACATCTTAAGATGGATGTGCATTGAACCTTAAAATAAATGGAAAAAAAACCACTCAGCTTAAAACAAGGACACAACATACTGATTTTTATAAAAATAAAATTACAATTAGATCTGACTTTTTAAAACGCACACATGTGTATCATTTCAGAATTGGAATAAAATAGATAAAACATCATGATGAAAATCTAGAATTCACATTAACAAGAGCACTATGTTTTTTGCATTGCTTTCTCTGTAAGCACAACACCTGCCAAAAAGTTTGAGATAAATAAATTGACGAAACGCTTTCAAAGATGTGCATGAAGGAATATATTCCCATTTGAATATTGCATTATGTTGTATCATAGTCTCTTGTTACTTCTCACAATTTTTAGTTCATAAAATCTTCACAGTTAATGCCTTTGCTAAGATATTTTTTTTTTCTAATTATTATACAGAAATGAAGAAAGTGACCATAATGATCTGTTCTCTAAACAAAATAGCCAGATCGGTGCTTACATCAACAAAACATATGGAAGTATTGAAAACAAGGACGAAAAGCGCCAAGTAGCAACAGTCTCTCCAACAGTCGGACTGTCTTCCAGTTTGCAGGATGATGAACAAAAACACAAGAGTGATAAAATACAACCAAAGACTGAAAATTCAACTACGCACGAAACGTCTTTGTGAAATTGAAATCTATTAAGTCATCTGCTAGAGAGTTATATATAGCAACACTTGACAACCATTGAATTATAGGCTTCTGGCTTGGGGCAAGCACATACAGGACTAAGTTTAAAATTCCCCTCTTAGCTGGGACAATGGTGAAACAGTAAACTTAAAAAAAGAAAAAAACAGTTGAAAAGTGCAGTTATCATCAGATCGACAAGTTTCTTGTACATCCTCAAAAAATGAAATACTTTTTTAGGGGTTCGTGTTAATCTGATGATTCATGTAATAACAACTGATTTGTTTCTTATACTGTGAAATTATGTCAGTATCCCCAGGTTAATGAGGAGGGCTTGGCGTCTACACACATGTGTCTCTCTGAAACAGTATGTGTATCCTTATTCATGAGCCACACTCAGTGAAGTTTTGATATTTGTCTAGTCTAGATAAAAGATACTAGTTGGAGCAAGCAATATCCGTTTTTGTGCCAAAACATGCGTAGACATTTTAAAAAGAAATCGTAGATTTTTATATACATGATATACATGTTTTCATCTTTATTGTTTTTGGTTTTGAAGTAATTTGATGTGTAAAAAATCACTATTTCGGTATTGTTTATTGATGTTTTTTTCTATATATTTGTAATTTGTTTAAATCAACATGATCAATGTATTATGTATTAGTATGAAAAAGGAAAGACGTAAATGAAATATTGGATTGTATAGTTATTTTTCCTATATAATTTTAATCTATAAAATGTATTTTCTCAACTATTACAAATTCAGATATCAGATTGAATGAATTTCAGCTTCCATTTTTAAAGGTCAAGTGAGCTTTTCCCATCTCTTTGCGTCCGGCGTTGTCGTCGTCGTCCGTCGTCTTCGTCGTCTGTTGTCGTCGTCCGTCGTCGTTAACTTTTACAAAAATCTTCTCCTCTGAATATACTGGGCCAAATTAAACCAAACTTGGCCACAATCATCATTGGGGTATTTAGTTCAAAAATTATGTCCGGTGAGACGGCCAACCAACCAGGATGGCCGCCATCTATCTGCCCTAAAATTATCAGATGAATCGGACAACCCTTTGTTGGGATGCTGCCCCTAAATTGGTAATTTTAAGAAAATGTTACTGTTTTTGGTTATTTTCATGATTTTTTTTATAGATATAGATAAACTGTAATCAGCAATAATGTTCAGCAAAGTAAGTTTTACAAATAAATTAACATGACGGAAATGGTCAGTACACCAAAAACTCAAAAACCAAACCATTTAGAGCAAATCTGACATAAGAAAGTTTGTTTATCAGGTCAAGATTTATCTGCCCTGAAGTTTTCAGATAAATCGGACAACCCTTCGTTGGGTTGCTGCCCCTGAATTGGTATTTTTAAGGAAATTTTACTGGTTTTGGTTATAATCTTGAATTTTATTATCGATAGAGATAACTGTAAACAGCAATAATAATAAACAAAGTAAGATTTACAAATAAGTCAACATGACCGAAATGGTCAGTTGTCCCCTTGAGGAGTTATTGTCCGTTTTAGTCAATTTTTAACAATTTTTCGTAAATCTTAGTAATCTGTTACAAAAATCTTCTCCTCTAAAACTACTGGGCCAAAGTTAATCCAAACTTTGCCACAATTTTCTTTGGGGTATCTTGTTAAAAAAATGTTTCCATTGACCCGGCTATCAAACAAAGATGGCCACCATGGCTAAAAATAGAACATAGGGGTAAAATGCAGTTTTTGGCTAAAAACTCAAAAACCAAAGCATTTTGAGCAAATCTGACAAGGGGGATTTGTTTATCAGGTCAAGATCTATTTGCCCTGAAATTTTCAGATAAATCAGACAACCCTTCGTTGGGTTGCTGCCCCTGAATTGGTATTTTTGAGGAAAATTGGCTGGTTTTGGTTATTATCTTGAATATTATTATAGATAGAGATAAACTGTAAACAGCAATAATATTTAGCTAAGTAAGATTTACAAATAAGTCCAGATGACCGAAATGGTCAATTGGTTCCTTAAGGAGTTATTGTCCTTTATAGTCAATTTTTAACAATTTTTCATAAAATTTGTTTAATTTTAATAACACTTTCCACTGAAACTACTGGGCAAAGTTCATTATAGATAGAGATAATTGTAAGCAGCAAGAATGTTCAGTAAAGTAAGATGTTCAAACACATCACCATCACCAAAAACAATTTTGTCATGAATCCATCTGCTTCCTTTGTTTAATATTCACATAGGTGAGCGACACAGGCTCTTAAGAGCCTCTAGTTTTTGTATAATGTATCTCTTTTTATGTATGTGAAGACATCCCCTTTTCTATTGTTAAATTGTGGACACTTATTCTAAAATTCGTTTTTCGGCTTTCTAAATTCACTTCCAATGAAGGTAAGAAAAACGTTTTGTTTCTATTCGGTCAGGGTCATTACTTAAACAACTAAATTTCAACATGTACTTAAATAGTTAATTTTTGCTTTAAAAATTATAAACTTACTCAATAGAGATATTTCACATTTCAATAAAATCATGTTCTAAATGTAGTTTTCATCAATTTTTAAATAAATTTATTAAAGCTCATACAATTGGTACTAAGTATACTATTAGTTGAACACCTAACAATGATATATAAAAAAGTTTAAGTAGTTATAGTTAAAATAGCCACAGTTTCAACATTACTTGTATAGGTATTTTTAAATATTACTTGTTTCAGTAATGCCCCTGACAGGTATTACTTTTTTTAACATGTTTAACATGTATAAGTTTGCTGCTGTCATTTATATCTAATGTTTGTTTGTCGCTTTTTCTGCTTATATATTTTTTATATCTATTGTTTTGTTATTTAGTTAAATTTAAATGCAAATACTACAATTTTGATTGTAATTGTTTTCTCATAGTTTTAGTTATGTCATGTAAGGAGAATTTCTTCAATGTGTCTAAATTAGGAATGGCAACAAATACTCGAGTCCTCGAGTATTCGCTCAGCCCGTTACTTTCGAGATGATTTTTGTCGTGTGCAGGACTTGTACCAAAAATTAGAAACATCTTTCATCTGTAGCTGTGGGTACAAAAACAAAATCGAAGCGCCCTGCGTTGAACCTTACTGATTTGAGACATTTGTAACGGTGTTTGTTCACAGATTAACTTACATGAATTAATAACTCACAAGCAGGAAACTTAGTATCATTTAATTAATAAATGTCTTTTGAGTTAATCAAAACTTCTATGTAAAAATCGTTGGTATGAAATCTACATGTAATGTAATATATGTTTATGTCTGTTTTGTTGATGCAACGTTGTCAATATACTAGAATTGGATGCGACTGGCATACAAGTGAGAGGTTTAGCGCTATTAAACCAGGTTCAATCGACAATAAAATATAAAAGGCCTGTTCAAAGTCAGGATTATGACAGTTAATGTCCATTCGTTTGATGTGTTTTATCTTTTGATTTTGCCATTTGATTAGAGACTTTCCGTTTGGAATTTTCCTCGGATTGTTTTTGTAATCTATGAAATTTCATTATCGTTTAATCTATATTTAGATATCGTTTCAAATAAGTAATTTAAAGTGAGTCTCATATATTTTGTTGACAACGGGAAAAGCTTCAATAGATTGTCTATCAATATGATCATGTTAGACTTAATGAACATATTGGCATATTTATAATTTGGTTAATGAACATACAAACAATAATAAAGCGTTATCATTTCGGGGTCTTTAAAAGCTGACTATGCGGTTTGGGGTTTGTTTATTTTTGAAGGCCGGTGACCTATAGTTTTTTTTATTTCTGTAGCATGGTGGTCTCTTATGGACAGTTGACAATCATACCTCATCCTAGAGACTAGGTTCAATACATCTGACGTGAATATATACCAGTGTCAATACAGACACAGCCAATTCATAACATTTTTATTTAAAATAATCCAACTTTTTCAATACAGACGTCTTCTGAATGCTGTATTTCATACATGAAATATGAATATAAGGCCAATATTTCCAATACGGACTGTCAATGAATCCTTAATTACATGCACAATATATGTTTACATGTAGTTCAGGATTCATTGCCAGTCCGTATTGGGAATGTTGGACCTGTCCGAAAAGCAATATAAATCACGTGATTCGTATGAACAGGAGGACATCACCAGTATGCCACATGCCGTTTTGGTAGTATTAGAGCTGTTTTAATCGTATTATTTAATAATTGCTATTATGATACGCAACTTTTTAGAAACGGTCGTGCCTTTCTAATTGTTCCATCGACACAACAAAGGGATTAGCGATACGCATAACCTAGGATCATGTTATATTTAGTAGCCATACAATTTGAGTTCTGAACAAATACGTAGGTCTTTCCTAAAGATGTCTAGAGTTGTCATCGAAATGTAATAACCTGCATACAACATCCCAACATAAACCAACATATATCAAAACTTTTTACTGGACGTTAAAGATTTATCGAAGTACTCGAGTACTCGCGAGTATCATGACCGAGAACCCTATTACTCGCGAGTATCTTGATCGAGTATCCGAGTATTATATTTCAGATCTTTTGACTTCCCTAGTCTAAATCCATACTTGTTTTGTCTAACACATTTTTTACATGTGAAGATCAAGCATAAGACCCTTCACAGTCACAATTTTGAGACAAAACAATCCATTCTTCAAAAGAGAGACAATGCCAGCAGAAAATAATCTAATTACACCAGATAAAGATTGAGATTTGATATTAGGATTCAGAGGATGTGATCACTCAAATCAGCTTTTGCATCTAGATTTGATGATTTTTGTCTAATTCTTCTCATATGTTAACAAAACTATAGTTTCACTTTGTAAGTGTGTCATATTGTGTTAGGTCTGTGAACAAAATTGATATTATTTTGTATTCACATACTGATAATTAATACTCATTTGTATCTGCTATTTGTATATAATTTTATGTAACAATTCAACCAATAAGTGAGTCATCTTTTAACAGTTTTACTTTATCATATAGTGACACAGTCTTATTTTTTTTTTATATTAACCTCTAATTATCAATTATCACAAAAATACTCCAACTGAGTGAACAATTGTGTATTCTAATGCAATTAGTTTGTAACGATAATTTTCATTGGACGTTGATAAATATTTTGAGGGGTAAGATTCCACGTTCTATAGTCCGTAACTAAGAAAGCCACCATTTTGAATTCTGGGATATGTAATTTCTCAAAAAATAAACAAGTTATTCATATTTTGAGCCTCAAAATCTTCTTTCAGTCTATATTGAAACCATTCTGAAGCGTACGAAATGTAAAAATATGTTTAGTATTCATGTTTGACATCCAGAGTAAACACATGACGTCACATTTTTTAGATGCTAAAGACAATGCAACAGTTTCGCGAACTTTTTCATTTATGCCATTTTTAAGCCAAAAAAAATATTAAATGACATTTATTTTAATATGTGGCATTAGAATGGAGATAACTGTATTGTATTTTAAGCTTGGCCTTCGCGTCGCTCGGTAAACTCAATTTGCGATAGTAAAATCTACGTTTTACGAAGGTCAAGCTTAAAATACAATACAGTTTTCTCCTAAATCTCGTTTCATTTTCTGTTATTAATGGAAGATAATCTGCAAATAGAATATGGTTAATATTTGAAGTACTAACCAATGTTCCTGGCTCTACATTTTACTTATGTAACTCTTTCACTACATCATGATTATGGAAAAATTTAGTACCGCTCACAACAGATTTTACACTTCGGGATATTTTTTTTTTTTTTTTTTTTTTTTTTTAATAATGATGCAAATTCCTGCTTAATTATGCAACAGCTTGGATTTCATTGGCCATTGGAAAAACTTTACTTTTCTTTTAAGCGTAGAAATAACATGCACATTATCACAATTCGTGAATTAGAAGATTTAGATAAACATTGTGTTCATATTTTTGATTGTTGATTTGAATGTTTATGATGGTATGTCTATGCATATTTAGTTGTACAAAATGTATATTCCTTTACTAAATGCAACAGACTATTTGCCTTTTTATTTTTATTTTTCTAATAAATAAAACATAAACAAAAATCTTTAACGTTTCAATTTATTGATGTAGAAATCGATCGAAAAGAAAGAGAACTCTTACAAATGTTTTCTCCCAAATAATTTGTATGAATGTATGAAAGTGTCAAAATGCTTTATATCCATTCGTTGTATCATATTTTAAGAAATATTTCATAATGTTTAACCAACTCCAATCTTTTGTGTTTGCGCAGTTTGGGCATACAAAATACAGGGACATACTTTTACCGTAATGTTTTTGTTCAATACTTTCCACAATCCATCTCACAATACACAATATTTAAAAAAAAAATCATCTATCACATATACACACGGAAAAAAGTATTGCAACACCTTGATTTTTCAAAACTTGAAAAATCAGCCTCTTTTTTTGGATGATATATAATAAGATATTTGTATAATATTATTGAAACATAGTTTATTATAACATTGGCATTGAAACGAACAAAACATGTTTGAAAAAAATGTTTTATAGAACCATATTTTTAATAACAAAATGAGGTGTTTTTTGTACAAAAAAATGCATTTTACAACTTTGACTGTAGTCGATCTTTACAATGTCAGACATTTCAAAATTATTCTTCAAATGACTGTTCACATCATGGTTGATCGTTATACGCCAAAGAAATTGTACTTTGTGCGCATCTTAACTTCTTCTGAGTCCTGCCAAAATTCGACAACTTTGTTGCTAAGGTAGCAGCAACCATTTCTGATGAATGGCATTGTTTATTTCATGATGTGTTTGAACTGTGGTGTCCTTTAGCGCACTTTCCGCCCAATAGTGTCCCATATATGTTCGATATGGTCCAAATCTGGGCTACGATCCGTCTAAGGAAGATGACCCGTATTCACGATGTAAATTTTCAACTTTAGTGAGCTCTGCACTACATTGGAAACGGACAACTGTGTGTCTGTTCGTTAGCAAAGGTCTCCGAAATGGTCTAATCGCATGATAACCAGTAGCGATGAGTCGATCTCGAATAATTCTTGTTAAAAGGCTCCTGTATGCCTACCACTCTTTTTTTGGAATTGTATTGTATGCAATGGGTTTCCTTCTTACCAACCTTTATTATGCTTGATTTTCCCTTGCAAATGGTATATGGGGTCTCCTTTAACTCGGAAGGTCTTTAACATCGTTTAGTGCCAGTTTTATTCTCAAAACGACTTATAGTGGAATTGTGATGACCAACAATACGTGCAGTTGTTACAGCGACATCCCTGCTTCTCTCATGCTGATAATCTGTCATCTTGCTGCAGTTAAGAGTTGTCGAGGACCCATTACAAGGTGTCATTCACATAACTTTAAAAACTTGGTTATTTAAAGTGTTGAAAACAATGAGGATGGAAACATCTGTTTTGCTGTTTACGGGTACAGCAGCTGCATGTGCAGATAAAAACTTACCGAGTCGATATTTATTAATTAAACTCAGGTGATACTTTAATAATGTTTAAGTAGTTCTATCTTAAGTCATAAGTTTGTTGTCCGTTATGGAATATATGTTTTACAAATTGCAACGAATATGTTCCATTGTGCAATAAAGGTTCAAAGATTTCAAAAGTGCATCTTCTTTTACATACATTCATTCGAATTGTTGATACTGGTATTTATCCCTGTGTTGTTAAAATGCCAAGGTAGCTTCAATTATTAAGTCTGTTATAATTAAAACACAACCAGCAATTACAGACATGCAATGTATTTTCTGTCAACACTATCAAATTGATGGAGAGACATTTATCTAACATCTGTATAACTATCTGACATAGTTTCAAATGTTTACACCTTTCCCAGGCTGGATTTAGATCAAACTTATCATGTCAAACTGCTTTTTAAATGAGGCACACAATTCCATTTGAGTTATTAGTATTCAGATAAAATATTAAAATCAAAAATCAAACTGCACTCCATAAAAACATTGAGAAATAGCTTTATGAAACTAATAATGAATAATGAAAATAACAATTTGGCAGTCCAGTCCTCTTTTTGATTTTGATGAAAATTTAATGTAAAAAAAATAAAATGTTTAAATTATTTAAGGCAATTCCACCCTCTCGAGGACCCCGAAGGCGAATAAGAGTTACAAATGGAAGGAATTCGTATCCAACATCTACAAAAAGGATAAGTTTGGTCGTGGGCTGCAAACTGTGTTTCTTCCTTTCAATTTTAAACAGCTTCTCGATCGCTTGGAACTGTAAGCTGCAGCATACCGTGCAGGAAATAATGGTGTGCGCAACGAATTTGTGTCGATTATCGATGCTATAAAAATGGGTAGAGATAATAGTATTGATGAATATAATGCGCTTCATCGTAGTATCCTATAAAAAAAATTGGAAATCAAGAAAGGTTATGTTCGAAAGTACGCCTACGGTGGTAAAGGACTGTTTGACACAATCGCCAGTTTGGCTGGTCGCAAGTTTACTTCCTCTGCCGCCCAAACCGTATGAAGTAAGGCCGTGAGTGCTACCACCAATGTGGCCTTGAAAGATGTTGAAACAGGACTTCCAAAGCCGTCGACCATGTTGTTGATAAACTGACCCGCCCCAGGAAACGTATTAAAACCCCTCAACAGCCTAGTGTTTAACGCAAGAAGCCAGAGTTTCCTTCTTACCAACCTTTATTGTGCTTGATTTTCCCTAGCAAATGGTATATGGGGTCTACTTTAACTCCGAAGGTCTTTAACATCGTTTAGTGCCAGTTTTATTCTCAAAACGACTTAAAGTGGAATTGTGATGACCAACAATACGTGCAGTTGTTACAGCGACATCCCTGTTTCTCTCATGCTAATAATCTGTCATCTTGCTGCAGTTAAGAGTTGTCGAGGACCCATTACAAGGTGTCATTCACATAACTTTAAAAACTTGGTTAATTAAAGTGTTGAAAACAATGAGGATGGAAACATCTGTTTTGCTGTTTACGGGTACAGCAGCTGCATGTGCAGATAAAAACTTACCGAGTCGATATTGATTAATTAAACTCAGGTGATACTTTAATAATGTTTAAGTAGTTCTATCTTAAGTCATAAGTTTGTTGTCCGTTATGGAATATATGTTTTACAAATTGCAACGAATATGTTCCATTGTGCAATACAGGTTCAAAGATTTCAAAAGTGCATCTTCTTTTACATACATTCATTCGAATTGTTGATACTGGTATTTATCCCTGTGTTGTAAAAATGCCAAAGTAGCTTCAATTATTAAGTCTGTTATAATTAAAACACAACCAGCAATTACAGACATGCAATGTATTTTCTGTCAACACTATCAAATTGATGGAGAGACATTTATCTAACATCTGTATAACTATCTGACATAGTTTCAAATGTTTACACCTTTCCCAGGCTGGATTTAGATCAAACTTATCATGTCAAACTGCTTTTTAAATGAGGCACACAATTCCATTTGAGTTATTAGTATTCAGATAAAATATTAAAATCAAAAATCAAACTGCACTCCATAAAACAATTGAGAAATAGCTTTATGAAATTAATAATGAATAATGAAAATAACAATTTGGCCGTCCAGTCCTCGTTTTGATTTTGATGAAAATTTAATGTAAAAAAAATAAAATGTTTAAATTATTTAAGGCAATTCCACCCTCTCGAGGACCCCGAAGGCGAATAAGAGTTACAAATGGAAGGAATTCGTATCCCACATCTACAAAAAGGATAAGTTTGGTCGTGGGCTGAAAACTGTGTTTCTTCCTTTCAATTTTAAACAGCTTCTCGATCGCTTGGAACTGTAAGCTGCAGCATACCGTGCAGGAAATAATGGTGTGTGCAACGAATTTGTGTCGATTATCGATGCTATAAAAATGGGTAGAGATAATAGTATTGATGAATATAATGCGCTTCATCGTAGTATCCTATAAAAAAAATTGGAAATCAAGAAAGGTTATGTTCGAAAGTACGCCTACGGTGGTAAAGGACTGTTTGACACAATCGCCAGTTTGGCTGGTCGCAAGTTTACTTCCTCTGCCGCCCAAACCGTATGAAGTAAGGCCGTGAGTGCTACCACCAATGTGGCCTTGAAAGATGTTGAAACGGGACTTCCAAAGCCGTCGACCATGTGGTTGATAAACTGACCCGCCCCAGGAAACGTATTAAAACCCCTCAACAGCCTAGTGTTTAACGCAAGAAGCCAGAGCAAGTTCGGTTAAACAATCTAATCTCCGGCTCTGGTATCAAAACCATCCGCGACTTCGTCCAACACTATAAATAAATAAATTGTGTCTGACATCCTGACAATCACCGAAGGGTTAACCTTCGACAAAAGTCTCAAGGAATATCAGGTTCGAGAATACGAACCACATGCCGGTGCACAGCTGAACAATGCCGGTGCTGAAATCCGAATCAACATCGAAACCCAGGATTTGTTCCTACACCCCGCCAAAATCTATCTCGTGGTAGAAGGTCGATTTTTCAAGAATGATGACACAGCATATATATGCCGATGGTGATCCTGTGTCGCTCACCCATAATGGTATCATGTATCTCTTCAGGAGCATCAGTTACATGCTATCCGGTCAGCAGATCGAACATATTAACGACCCTTGAATCGCCACCACTATGCTCGAAATGTTAACCTACTCCGACGACTTCTCCAAATCGCAGGGTCTCAACCAACTGTGGTATAAGTATTTTTTCGCCGATGCTGAGGCTATGAACACTTGATTTGCAGCCAACCATGGATACATTAACTTTTTTTTTTTTTTTTTTTAAATTTTAAATATTTTATTTCATTCCTGGTTGTGAACAATGTCCCTTAGCGCTACAACAATGACGCTAAGGTTCCTCCCTGTGTTGTTAATTGCTAATAAAACCAGGGGATTTGATAAGCAAAATATACTTTATATTTATACCTTTTTTTAGTTGCATTTTACAAAGTATTCATACGAGCACACAATACATACATATTATTCAGTGATCCTATATATAAACAATCATATAAGAAAGAAATTATAAAATAAACAAACCAAAAAAGACGGATTTTTGTCCGTCATTTGTTTTGATAATATAAAACTAGTTTAACCGAAAGTAGAATGATCAAGAATGATCAAGCATGGTCGACCTCATGGCTTGACGAATAATTTCATGAAGTGGTGAGTAATTTATTGCAGTCATCAAGTGACTTATGTGTAAATTTCTAAACTTATAAAAATCAAATATTTCTGGTAAGTAATAATGAAATATATTGAAGAGATCAAAGAAGGAGCTATTGACCCCTGATCTTGATTGATTTGTAAATTATTGATTGATTGATTCTTTTTTATTTAAATACTGACTGAAGTATTTATATTAGATCTAATTCTCCTAAAAAATAGATATAATCAAAGTTTGGATATTTTCCTCTGAATTTAAAAAAAAAAATAGACTATCTGGATGATATAACATTTGTGTTTCAATCTCATTTTTTAGAACTGACAACATGTTCACAAATTTAGTTCTCTTTTCTGATAAATAAAAACATTTATAAATCACAAAACAAATCATTGTTATGACATGATTAAGTGGATTATATTCAATGTCTTCAATTTATATCCAAGCACAAGATTTTTAAGACAGAAGACATGTTGGTCTATAATGAAATACATTAATATATCATAAATTATTTACCAATAATTTTTTATCCATTTACATTCAAAGAAAAAATGATTATAGTTATCACATTTGGAACAAATCCCACAATTTGGATTATCAGATATTTTCCAACGGTGCAAATTAAAATTAATTGCTGTAATATTATGCAGTAATTTCCATCTAAACATTTTCATTCTATTATCTTTTAAAAAAAATGGAACGTAAAAATAAGGTTCTTCTTTATAAAATAAGTAACGTTATCAAAAGTGAAATGATTTTTCCATACATAGAATCCTAATGGGAGCTCTTTATTAGATATAATTAAAATATTATATATTTCTTTGAATGAAATTTTGTCCAGATTGTAATACAATCCATGGCTATTCATCTTTATATCATGTTGAAAATGAATTTTAGTATTTAAAGATGTTTTACTCTTTAATTTTTCTTTCCAAGATTTGGGTATGGCTTAACGTAAAATACATGTTTCTGCTATCCAATTTTGTTTCCTTTTAAGTTTGTCTAAGATTTTTTTGAAATTTCTCCTTTATCATTGATTATATCGTTTATAAGAAATATGTTTTCTTCTATCCAATGTTTAAAGTACAAACTTTTGCCTTGATTCTTAATTTATTGATTTCCCCATATAACTTGTTTCCTGATATCTAAATAGTTTTCAGGTTTTTTTGTCTTCCCGCCACCATTTTTAATCCAGCATTTTAAGATTTCTAAGTAAAAAGTAGGCAGTTTTTTTTATGTTTTCTAATGATTTATCAGAACCCAGATTCATTGTAAATATAAGGTTTTTACCCCCAAACTCACTGAAATAATAGGTTGGAATAATTTTCCAGTTTGCCCAAGTTTTATTTGTAAGTCTTTTTACCCAATTTATTTTCATTGCCTCAATGTAAGAATCTATATCCGTCATTTTAACCCCCCTTCTAAATATTTTTTTCTTAGCACTGAGCGTTTAACTTTCTCACTACCACCCTCCCATAAAATAATCATATATCATCTTCTTAAACTTAGATATAGTTTCTTTGCACAGATTTATTAGTGATGCAATATATGTATATTAGGTATGACAAGTGTTTTGATAATAGTGATTTTACCAATCATTCTAATTTTCCTTTTTTGCCAATCATTAATTATTCTTTCTGATTTTTCCAACTGTTTTTCTGTATTAAGTTTTTGACATTCTTTCTTATCAGAGCCAAAATAAATACCAAGACTTTTTACGTTATGTTTCCAATTAATATTTTCAAATTTGTCTTTGCAATGTTTAAATTCACCTAGCCATATATCTTTTGTTTTGTTTCTATTGAGTTTGAGTCCTGAAAGCGATTCAAAGGTTTCAATAATATTAAGTGCATGCTTTATTTCATTTTTAGATTTTAAAAAAGAGTTGTGTCATCTGCTAATTGTGAAATTTTTAGATTATGAGTTTTTTTTTTATCAATTTTGATTTGTATTCCTTTTATATCATTAGAGTCTCTTATTCTGCAAGCAAGTAATTCAACTGATAAAACAAACAATATAGCGCTTAAGGGACACCCTTGTAGAATTCCGCGCTCAATATTAAAGGTTCCCGAAATCCACCCGTTATTTTAGATACATCCTTTTATGTCATAATATAGGGTTTTAACCCACTTCTGAAATGATTAATTAAACCCAAATTTCTTTAATGATTCCAGCATAAAATCCCATTCCAGTGAATCAAATGCTTTAGAAAAGTCAATAAATAGTATAACTCCTTCAATTTGAATATTAAAATTTTCAGAATAATCTATGATGTCTTGAATTTGACGCACATTGAATCCTATATAGCGATTTTTTATGTATCCATTTTGGTCTCTATGGATTATTAATGGTAAGATTTTCTTTGTGCTAAAGTATATATTTCACAACTATATTTAATAAAGTTATTGGACAATAGTTATCCAGGGACAAAGGGTAATTTTCTTATAAATTAATGATGTGTTTTTCTAAAGATAAAAAGAATTTTGTATTTTTTTCACCTTCCTCAACCCATTTGATTCTTGACCTAATTTGAGCCCCTTTTGCTTTTAATGAATATATATGGTCTAGTTCATTTTCTAATTGTTTTATTTCATTAAAAAGAATATTATTTGTGTCTGTGGGTAATGTATCTAACCTATCGTTTAAAGTTTTAATTTCGCTTTCCAAAACATTGATTTTATTTTTTCTTTCTTTGGCTTTCGATTTACAGTATTTAATTGTAGTGTCTCTGGTATCAATTTTGAACAAGTCCCACTGAGTAAGAAGATTTTCATTATTAAATTTATTCTCATACTTATCAATCAATTTATTTATTATTTCTTTATATTGAAAGTCAGCTAATATGCTATTATTCATTTTAAAGTAACCCTTTCCTCGATTACTTGAATAAATATCTTCTTTTAAGGAAATAGCTTGGTGGTCTGTACTTGAAATGTGAGTTGGTCTGATGTCAGCTGATACTGTCAGCATGCGTACTTGTGAACTTATTATAAAAAAGTCAATTCTACTTGCCTCATTTGTAGATTTTTTTCTTTTCCAAGTATATTGTTTTTGGTTTTATCTAATAGCCTCCAAATGCGTCCGTGTACATTTACGCCAAACATTTTTCATTTTAAAATGAAAAATGAATTTTCAAATTGCTCTGCAAATCTTAAAGGTAGTTGGTTTGAAAAATGTAACAAAAACCTATAGAAATCACTTTCGAAAAACGATTTTCTCTATGAGATTTGAAATTTGTTATTTTCATGAAATTATATTTTTGATTTAACGAAGATATTGAAACAAATAACAATAACTTTCTGTTAAAAATGATTTTATTTTGTCAAAAGTTTAAAATTATTAAAACATTTGTATTTGCTTGCTTTAGAAAACAAAACATATTTCAATCTCATTCTTAAAAGCAAATATTGAAAATACTGACCTTTAGCATTTTTCAATTTAGTTTACAATATTGACAAATGGAAAATGATCTAACGTGGAGCATTTTTCAATTTGACTTACAATATTGAAAAATGAAAAATGCTCAAGCGTGGAGCATTTTTCAATTTGTCTTCAAATATTGAAAAATGAAAAATGCTCCAACGTGGAGCATTTTTCAATTTGACGTTTAATATTGAAAAATGAAAAATGCTCCAATTTTTCAATTTTCATTTTACTGTGCAATATTCAAATTTGAAAAATGTTCATTATTTAAATGTCTAATAATGGGAACGAAATGTAATTTGTTTCAATGTAGGCGTTTTAAATGTTTAAATTGTTGTCCCTTTTTATTAAATGTTTTACTATTTCCGTTTTTTTTGTCTTGTTTTAAGCGCAATATGTCTTGAAGATCTTTTTAAGGTGTGTTTGTGTGTGTGTGTGTGAACTATGTGTGGTATCAACAAATTCCGAACAAGAATAGTACACTGACAAGTACGATAATGACCACAAAGAATCATTTTTTCTTTTTATCTATAAACAATGTATATAGCTGTCTTTGTAGCTACGTGTTTATATCTATCTTTCGATCTATCAATCTGTCATTCATTGTATATATCTTGCTATCTGTCTATCTATCTGACTTTTGTTTTTCTTTGTCTTTTCTTTCCGTAAGTCGTTTTTGTTCTGAAAATGGAATTAGTAGGCGATGCGGAGTAGACGAAGTTGAACCATATCGTGGCTGAATGTGTCAAACATGTTAGAAAAGAAGAGAAAATATTAGATATTGTCCATGTCAGTTTCTGTACATGCTCAAGGAACAGGGTTCGCGATTCGAAAGGGATGGGGAGGGATGGGTGTAGATGTTAAATTATTCTGATCACTGTGCTAGTATATGTTTTCAATTTTGTATTTTTCTACATTGTACAGCGTTTCCTAATTTTGAATCTGTTTAATACAAACTTGTTTTTCCCAAGCTTGTGATATTCACAATTTCATTCGCAGAATTTCAAATAAGCAATCATCTTATAAAAGAAAATATGAAATAACTTGCATGCATGTATGTGGGGTAAATGTATATTTCGAAGAATGAAAGACTTCTTATATTTGCTTTTACCGAAAACAAAATGTAGCAAAGAATATATAATAATTATGTGAATAGTATTTCAACAAACATGAAACAGTTCCCCCGAGGTTCTGTATTATGTACATTCTATTATCATGTCTTTAATATGATTTTACATCTTCAATATGTGAAAGCAAAACGAGTATTATAGGACAAATATGTCGACTCAAAAAAGGGGTCTCAGTCAGTGACAATCTTCTTTTGAAATACAAAAAGGAAAAAATAACAGATCGACACAGATCGACACAGATCGACACAAATGATCGAATTTCAAACCGTATGCATCATGTACATGGAACAAATACTAGTAGTTACATTTATCAAGCGAAGGAATCAACGTGTGTGAAGCTAGAGTTGGTAAAGCATTAGCGATACTTAACCCTCGCTACCATCATTTACGACAGCAGCAGTGGTTGATCCAGAACTTTTCATAAGGGGTGGAACTGACTGACCTTAAGGGGGTCCAGTCATGCTTCGGCGATTTCCTATATAATCAACCAAATTTTCCCCACAAAAGGGTGGGGGAACCAACGGAAATACATAGTGTTTCAACTTCTGCAATGATGACAGCGTATAATGCACATGGTCGACGCTTCCACAAAGCCAAAGTTAGGGACAACATCAAAAGTTCAATGTAGGATAATAAAAAAATACTTAATTTACATAGTTTTTTTCACTGATTCCTTATTCTTAACTTAATTTGTGAAATATTGATTGTAAAAAACGGACATATGTAAAATCGATTTTGGATAAACAAAACTCGCAGCAATTTCACACCCCTCCCCCTCTATCACAAACATCGAACACGCTTGTATCTGTACTATATGTTTAGCATTTTTTATAACTTGTTTCTTTGTTTGTATACGCCCGTCTAAAACGGGACATATTATGGTATACCGTTGTCCGTCCGTCGTCCTCACTTCGGACAATTAATAAAAAACGCTTCCACCAACTTTTATGGAACTTTATCGAATTGTTTATATCTATTGACGTAAGCTCCCTTTCGATTTTTATAAAATTCAAATTTTTCGTTTCCATGTTATGAATTTTTTTTCCTTAAAAAGGGGGGAGTTTTCCAGTTTTCGGAGACTAATTCTAAAATGCTTCCATCAACTTAATGAGACTTTGGTGAATTGTTTAAATCTATTGACGTATACTCTGATATTTATAAATTTCAGATTTTACGTTTCCGTGTCATGAATTTTTATGCTTAAAAAAGGGGGGATTTTCCAGTTTTCGGACAATCACTCATAAACACTTAAACAAAATTTTATGACAGTTTAGTGAACTGTTTAAATCTGTTGACTTAAGCTACCTTTCAATTTTTTTTTAAATTTCAGATTTTACGTTTTTTAGTTATGAATTTTTATATTGAAAAAAGGGGATTTTTCCCAGTTTTTTGGACAATAACTCAAACACGCTTTTACCAACTTTTATGAAACATTTACATTTTTGGATTTATGGAGTTTTTATTCATAAAAAAATGAGGCTTTTTTCCAGTTTTTCAGATAATAAATCACAAATGCTTTCAGCATTTAATGATTAGACTATGGTGACTAGTTAATATATCTAATAATTAAACTAAGTACACTTTTGATTTTTATATAATTTCTGATTTGATGTTGTACAGTTTTGGGGATTTTTTCTTCTGACAAAATGTCGGAAACGGTCAAGTAAATTTTGCATGACGAAATTGAAGAAATGGTGATAGACACAAAAGAGAGTATTGACAGTATAACATGGAAAGACGGAACAAGAATTGTGGAGCTTTTAAGTCTGGCATTGAATAACGCTGCACGGCGTAGAGAAAGAAATTTTTCAAGGAATTGGGATCTATCTTACTATTCGTTGCTTAAACTGTAACATGCTGAAAAACAAAATTCGGAACAAAACGACCTGCAATAGCTAATTATGAGTATTGGTAGCTGCTTAACGTACAGGGGCAAATATGTTTTGCACATTTATGACATACAAATGTTATTTTAATGAAACTTAAAGAAATGAGAAAACGTATGAACCCGTAATTAATGAGAAAAATTTAACAAAATCTATGGCGCGTAGGGTAGCCGAATCTGGTCTGGTGTTAAAATCCATACACAAAAGTCATTACTACGGCGTGTTGTACAGCTGTGCAATATTTTTCATGACGAGAACAGTTATTTTCATTTATTGAAAATGAATTCGAAGTAAATAATACTATCTTGAATTCTTTTCTTGTTTAGCATTTGTCAGCCTCCAAATTTTACGGACAATTGTCATTGTAAGGCCAAAGGAGTATGTTCGCTAAGGTCCTAAAATGGCCCACTTTTTTAGCGTAAATTTCAAATTCGGATTTATTGACCAATATCACGATAAATTATAACTAATACATTGACTAGATAGGATATAAGCCATTTTGTTTAAAATTTTACGTTTCTGCGTTTCATTATGCCCGCGTCACACTGTCCCGATTTTTACGCCGATGGCAACACGATAATGGAAATTTTCAAAATCGGGACTGATCGTATCCAGATCGGGCTATTCGTAGTGCCATCTTTAACCATCGGAGAACAATCGGCCACTTTTTCTAGCCTTCGGGGACAACTTCGGGAAGGGTTCTAAATTTTTTAACATGTTAAAAAATCCCCGAAGGTGCGTCCGATGTTGAGGGTTCGTATTGAGTTCGTATCACCATCCTCACCATCGTAATGTCACCGGGAATGCATCTTTACACATCGTATTGCATTCGTGTTTCCATCGTTTCCATCGGGCAGTTTTGACATTACGATGTCTACACGAATGAATCACGAAGATACCCGAAGGTCTTACGATGTCAACACGACTTCGTGAAGACCTCGTAATCCCGTCGTGTTGCCATCGAATAAAAGTACGAAGGCGACAAGATGGAACTACGACGGCAATAAATCCAGCTAAATGTAAGTTAATTTTCGCGCTAAAATACATTTAAAGTGCCATGCGCGATATGCACTGGTCAGTCTAATACGACAGTTAAGAAAGACGTTCACAAAATCATATGATTCTATGAGAACAAGAAAGGCGACAGCGTTGTTTCTATTAATTCAAATGGAACAAGAAGAGCAGCTATTACAGGCTCAGAATTTACTTTTACAAGTAAATTTTATTTTTTGTCAATTTTTCATACCAAGTAACATAATGAAAATCATAAACGCGCCTCGTACACCAACACTGCAGGTACACGTATACATACAGGGAAACCAACTTTTTTTTTCATTATTCTGATTTTTTATGTATCGTCTGAGTTGTTGTCACACGAATGTTTACTTCATAACCATTTTGTTTTCTATATGTCATATTTTGCCGCATTTGTTGCTTTCCCGACATCCTTCCTTTTGTCTATATTATTATGATATTCTCCTGGAAAGAGCTCTTTTAGATAGATCAGTAAACATGGGCATAATTATGGGTGATTATTCAGACTAGTGCACACATTTTACAGTTCAAACAAGGCAATGCCGAGCGTGGCATCCCCTCGTATGTAACATATTGGGGACAAATATGGACACTGTATTTGTATATGACACATGCAGAAAATGGTAAATTGAATATCAATATTTGATACATAAACTATTTTTTTAGAAATCAACCAAAACATTCAGTAACTGGAAATACCTTTAATATTGTCTTTAGAACCAGCAGGTAAAAAAATGAGCAACCAATTTCCTGTGTATTATGCTATTTCAAGCAGAAAAAACAAGTCCATCTGCCACTGTGACCTTGACCTTTAAACTTTAAAGTCAATAGCGCTTAAGATATTCTTAACGAGTAACACCATACCAAGTGGAGCATTTTGGTTCTAGAGTGTCCATAACAATTTTATCTACACGCAACTTACATGTAGTAGGCGAGGGGATAATAAACTAAGTTTTATAAGAATTAGACAAAAAGATCGATTTCCCGCCATGCATGGCAGACTTGTACAGAAACGATATGTTGTCGAAATTCTGTTCGTATCTTTTAGACATCGTATGGCCATCGCGCCATCATCGTAATCCATCGCGCCATCATCGTAATCCATCGTGTAGCCTTAGTAATCCATCGTGTAGCCTTCGTGATCCATCGTGTAGGCTTCGGCTGAGATATGAAGCTTAAATACCCGTCTTCGGTTAACCTTCGTATGTCCATCTTTTGCTATCGTATATAATTTCGGCACCATCGTATAGACTTCGATATTCATCGTACTTGCTTCGGTCACTTTTTGGTATTTTAACGAGATCGGGACCAACTTCGTACGAACTTACAATTTTCGCATTCGGTTGTCCATCGTATATAAAAATCGGGACAGTGTGACGCGGGCATTATGACGTCACAAGTTGCACTCATATTGATTTTTCACGAATAAATCAATGAAAATGGGTAAATTTCCAAAGATTATTTGACAGGAAACATAGAGCGCATACGTCGACAACAAAGATCTTTTCAAATAATGTTTGTGAAGACATTTAACATGTCTTATTTGAATATAAAGCTTGTCGACGCCTGCGCTCTATGTTTCCTGGTCCTTTATTTGGTTGAAATCCCGCTGATTTTGTCAAATTTCACCAAAATCCCTTATCTTGACCATTTTGGAATGTAAAAATCGTTGTGTTAGAATTAAACTTTGACAAAAACAGCTCTGTTTAACTTTTTCACATGTCTTTAAGGCAACTTAAAACAATTATTGTCTTGTAACCATGAACTTTATAATTGGGGCCAAATATGGCACTTACCGAACATAGTATTACTATCAATGAAATAACAAAACCGACTGCATGTGCGAGACCCTCATTGGTGAACAAGGTCGTATAACATCTCTATTCGTAAATAGAATAATAAGTAAAGAGAGTGTCTCATCCTATTCTGGACTTAAAATTGGTACATAAAAAAGCCGATTTTAATTGATATTTTAAAAACATATAATATTGTATGTGTATGAAGAAAAGCTGTTAATAAAAATCCGTTATTTCAAAAATTATATTGGTGTCGTTTTTGGTTTGAATTTAAGCAAAATATTACCAATAGATGCAGCATTGTCACACGTTAGTTTGTTTAATTGGTTGTACATGTATTCTTTTTGTATACGAAACTGGATGTAATAGACCAATTCAAGAAAATGCCCGTTCACATGCTGTTAAAAGGGCTTGTAATTAACGGTGTCTTTTGCTATTGTTCATCATATTTGTATTTTGTTCATTGTTTTGTACTTAAATCAGGCCGTAAGTTTGAGTTTTTTTGCATTTGTCATGTAGGTGCCTTTCATAGCTTACTATGCGGTATGGGTTTTACTCTTTGTTGAAGGCCGTCCGATGTCCTATAGTCGTTTAGTCATTTGTCTTCTTATTTGTATAAGCATGTCCCTATTGTACATTTTTTACTTCAATGTATTGAGAGATAAAAATTGAAGTATCGGCAAATGTACACTAACTGCAGACAGACAGATCAGAAAGTGTACACACGTTAAAACTCGTCGTATAGTTAGACGATCAGACAGACGAACAAAGTGTTTTCAATATAGCTCTTCTTCTAGACAAACAAGTATGCAAATATTCATACGTATACGCCGTAAAAAAAATGTTATGTAACTTATCTATTGATAAAGACATCGTTCAATATCATTCTCTTATACCGGCTGCAGTACTTCCTATGAAATATTATATTACAACTTCATTTTCGGTCGATTGATGCAATAATGGCTTGAGTTAAATTGCACAAAACAACTCTTATTATAAAACAAGAAATACTGCTCATAATTTAAATTTGAAAGATAATTATCTTTTGAATGTAAAAAAAAATAAAATCAAAGTACGTCGGGACCTTTTAAAGTTGACGATACGGTATCGGTTTTGTCATTGTTGACGGTTATATGGTATGATCGCCTCACTTAATTTATAGTTGGTTCACATTTTGTCATGTCAATAATGTTGTCTATCATCCTACAGTACATCAAGCAATTTAGAACTAATGTCGGACGGAGATGCACCTTTATACTTCTAGCATATCTACATCTGACAAAGCAATCTGCTAGAATCCTTCATTTATATTAAGTATCAACGCTTTGAAAAACACCTGCATAAACTTGACAGCGAACTCGTGTACGGCGGGAATGATTACACCACGTTGATGCGATTAAAACTTAATTTAACGTAATTTAGCGCCATACTGACAGACGTCGTAAAAAATAAAGATGTATGGCTTTTATTGAAAAAACAAGCACATGGACCCCGATTGTTTTCTTTTGCAATCAATCAAGTACTGTTTCAAGAACACTCCACCATAATTTCAGGGAAAAAAAACAACGATCAAATTTTTTCTGCACTTCCGAAAAGACGCAAAAGTATGGTCAATTTTTTATTTCGGATATAGCAATCTAGATCCGGAACATGATGATTTGGTTTAACCTTAAATTTGTTTCAGTATGTTGATGTCATGGATCAAGGGAATATTTTACAAAAACCCGGTTAAGTTATGACTTTTCGTTCAAAGGTATTGTTACTTTCTTTAAAAGTCATAATTTATTAAATTTCAGGGATTTTCTTCCAAATATGCAAATTTCGAACCAAATTATCTCTAAAAGTAGGTCATGAAGGTACTTTTTTCTTTGCATATTTAAAAAGTACACATTGAAATTGACCTTTTATCAAAATTTTAAGAAAAAATCAACGAGGGATCTCTACTGTATCGTATGCCCCTAAATCATAAAGACAAGAGGAGTACCATGCGCTTACAGCGGAGCTCTTTATTTATTTATTTGAAAAGTCTTTTCAAAAGAGGGACGAAAGATACCAAAGGGAAACTCATAAATCTAAAATAAACTGACAACGCCATGGCTAAAAATGAAGAAAACAAACAAACAAACAATAGTACACATGGCACAACATAGAAAACTAAAGAATAAACAATACGAACCCCACCAAAAACTAGGGTTGATCTCAGGTGCTTCGAAAGAGTAAGCAGATCCTACTTCACATGTGGCTACCGTCGTGTTGCCAATGTGATAACAAATCCGGTAAATAGTCTAATTCGGTAGGTCACATTCATGAAAGGGAAGGGGATTGTAGTTACGACGTAAGGAACATATCTGATATCATTTGTGAAACGATTCAACTGTTTTTATAATATGTTTTTTATCGCTGTTCAATGTTAAGGGGATGGTTGTGCATATAAAACGAGTTTAATCACTAAGAGTCCTATATATGCGCCGTAAAACTAATTTTTCTCGAATGAATTGAATTGTTTTTAAATTTTTCTTTTTGGATTCTCTTATAGATTGTTTTGCGGTAATGGTTTTCATCAATGTTGAAGACTGTACTATGAATTATACTTGTTCACTTCATCATCATTTAATGTCTGGTGGAAAAAATTGTTTCTCTCGCAATCATACCACATCTTTTTTTTTTTTGTGAAATTATGAATAAAACAAAGTTTATCACTAGTATTCGTCAGTTTAGTTACAGAGCATTCCATTCACGAATTGAGTAAATGAATACATGGAGAGCGCAGCGTTATTTATTTTCATGTGCCATACATGCTATACATACATGTATATGAATTTTTATAAATGTACATGTATCAATTGGTGATGTTTTTTGTACTTGCTACCTGGGAAACTAAGAAAAAATAAGATAGCACAGTTTCTTCGGTATTGATTATGTTTATTGATTACGTTACGACCAACAACCGAGTTGAAATTACTGAACAATAAGTGATATATATTTCACGATTATTAAAAAATGTATTCTGACACGATGAAAGCAGGAAACGTACGGTATCAACAATTCAAGACCAGAACCAGTTGATCAGTAGGAAAGGTAGAGAAACAAGGAGCATGTTTTATGCCCAAGTCAAACTAGACCACTATTGCACCACGCTCACCGCGATCTAAAAGGTGAGGTCCCGGTACGAGCAGGATGAAAGTTTGGATTTTCATTGTTTTCACGATGCTACTACGATCCCGCTACGGGTCACGTTCTCATCACGCCTATTCTGAGTCTTCAATACGATAATCACGATTTATTACGCTAATCACGTTTTCATAACGACAATACATGCACGATTTATTCGATTGCAACACGATCTTAAAACACCTTTTCTGCGATTATAGACCGCTCTTACATCGACCGGTCTAAGTCCTTCATACTTTCAAAACGTAATCTGACTACGATCTCGTCATTATCATCAACATCATATTGCATATACATACTGTTTATAAATACTGTTCCCTTTAATTCTTCTAATTGCCATTCAAAATACGTAGAATTCTCGCAAACAACACAGACATACCACCAAAATATACCATAACTAGTGGGCGTGATGGTAGAGATAGAGGTAGAATCAGAGGAGCATCTGAGACGAATTCTGATCCAGTAGACATATATGCATGTCAGATCAACCAATCCAACCTCAGTCCCAACGCCATGCTGATCCGACGATATTTTATTGAACAATAGAGGAAATGATATAGATGTGTCAAGCATGGTTGTGCTTATCAAACCTTGACCAATATTAAGCTGATATTTGTTCTTTTTTTCTAACACTATATGCAATATATAATCTTTGTTTGGTGTATGGAAATATTTAATGATGTGCATGTCAGTCTGGCAGGTTTTATTTGGCCTTGACCTCATTTTCACTGTTCATTGCACAGTATTCAGTTTTTTAGTTTTGTTCTGATTTTCTTAAACTGTAAGAAATAGGTTAACTTTACTTGCTGTATGGAATTGTAAGTTGTACACTTCTGCCTGCCATGGTTCAGATCCTTGACCTTATTTTTGTGGTTCATGTGTTTAGTTTTCTCGGTTAAGTCTGTTTCTTAGAAACTATTAGCATTGGTCATTTATACTTAGTGATTTATTGTAAGGTGTACATGTATTTCATGTTTTGTTTATATGACCTTGTCCTAATTTTCTTTGACCATGTTAAGCTGATGTAATAGTTGTAGTAAAGCTTTGTATTTAGGACTATCAACATAGAGGGTGGGCAGGACTTTTTTCAGGACGTCAGGATCGGGTGGTTTTAAGCTTGTGATTTCGGGATTAACCCTTTCGGGACCCGGGATTTTTTTTCTTCATTCAGGACCTCGGGATTTCATGTTTTTAAGTCCAGGATTTTGGATCAACATAAAATCAATGATTAGTAAAGAAGGCGAGACATTTCAGCGTGTGCACTCTTTTTGTAATTTGCGAAATTTTAAATAATTTGAACATTTATCGAAATTGCCTCTTTGTTGATACTATTATATTTTTTGTAGCTCGTCCGCTCCCTTTTTATATTCGTTATGTAAACAGAAAGTCACAACTGTTTTGTTTTTTTACAGGGATCACGAAACTTTTATCCTGATCCATATCAGGCTGATAATTCTGAGCATACAATCCATCTTGATCAAAATGAATTTTGCAAGTAGCCCCAGAAGTGGGATAAAGAGAGGGGGTGCCATTGAGGTTACAAAAAGGGATGGTCGGATATAGGATTATTAAAATGTGGGTAATGAAATCAAGGGGACACCAAAGGTGGGATCTGGAGAACAAACAAAAAAGATGAATGAAATGAAATCCCATCTGTAATGTCAGAATAAGATTTTAGTGTTGTTTACTTTTTTTTAGGGGGAGGACGGGCGGGCATCATAGGAAGATCTCCCATCTCTGACTCAAAATATGGATAATTTTATGTCAAGGGTTTTATGATTCTCCCTGACAGCTTCAGACATAATAATTTTGTATCTTCTATTTTTTTAAATAGACAATCCAATTGAGAAATGAATGGAAATGGGGAATGTGTCAAAGAGATAATAACCCGACCATATATATAGAACAGACAACAGCAGAAGGTCACCAATAGGTCTTTAATGCAGCGAGAAACTGCCGCACCAGAGGCGTCCTTCAGCTTGCCCCTAAACAAATATATATATACATGTACTAGTTCAGTGATAATGGACGCCATACTAAACAAATTAAAAACTAAAAACCTAATTTAAAAATGATACAAGACTAACAGAGGCCAGAGGCTCCTGACTTGGAACAGGCGCAAAATAAGTGGGGTTAAACATGTTTATGAGATTTCAACCCTCCCCTGATACCTCTGACCAATGTAGAAAAGTAAACGCATAACCATACACCCAGTAAAATTCTGTTCAAAAGAAGTCCGAGTCCGATTTCAGAACAAGGTAACAAAAGAAAATAAACAAAATGATAATAACACATTAATAACAACAGACTACTAGAAGTTACTGACATGTCAGCTCCAGACCTTAATTAAACTGATTTTAAGATTACGTCTTCATTAAAGGAATATCAGGCAACTCCCGTTAGGGGTTCAGTATTATACAAATTATAAAATATTTAAGAGAACAACATAACCCGTGTCATGCCAACAACTGGTTTAAAAAAAAATATGTTTAATCCCGATGTAAAGACCCTATAAGTGAAACAATATTAAAACCAAAATATGCAAACTTTAATAATCTGACAACCACAACAGAATCGTACTATATCTCTTCTTCCTAGTTAGTTGATGTGATTCATAAGTGTTTCTCGTTCTGTATATAGATTATATCGTTGTTTTTCCCGCTTGAATCGTTTTACACTAGTCATTTTGGGAACAATTTATAGCTTATTGTTTTATGTGAACCATGACTCTGTGTTGAAGACCGTACTTTGACCTATAATGGTTTTTATTTTAAAAATTGTGACTTAGAAGGCAAACTATCTCATTGGCACTCATACCACATCTTCTTATATCTAGAGAAATGTAAACTAGCTTCACCTTTGAAGTTATTTTTTAGCTAAAATGCCACCGTACATTCATTCCAAATAAAAGAAAATATGTCTCAAAATGAACAAACTTTAAGTAATCAGCAATATCAGTCTTGACAACATTAAACATATTTTGACTATACATTGACACAAAATGTACCAAACAAACCATACTATAAAAATAAAAGACCACAGGAACAATTATACACCTACATTTTCAAAACTTGTCTCCTAAAGACAGTCGTATCTAATTCCACCGAGCACTGACTCAAATGTCTGCTTCATTTCTGATTAGTTTTTCCAAAATAATGTATTTCAGTTAAAAACAGAAAAATCGCTGTAAAATTCTACATCAACCTCGCGGGACCAACATTTAGCATTAGTAATTTTGATTGAGATTCGGAGTTGTAAACAGAGACGACGGATGCCAAATGTTAAAGCACTATTGGTATTAAAATAGCTAAGTAATACTACCCCCCCCCCCAAAAAAAAAAAAAAACAAACCAGTGAACAAATTATTTAATTCATTTTTTTATCTAGTTTAGAAAGGGAGCATTCAATGACTTCCAAAATGAGCTGTATTTAGAAGGAAAATGGCATATTAGTCAACCTTATACAGAGAGACTGGGAACAGAACAGCTTTCCTAGGTGTTGTTTTTATCTTTTATCTTTACATATTTTCTAGGTTGTCAACGAGGGTATCACCAAATCCGTAGCAATTGCATGAAAGTACGAAATCTTATGTTACAATACTTTTCATTTACTATTTATTGATGAATAGCTCGCAGCTTTGGTGAAGCTTTTCTGTCGTTGAGGGTTTTAAAGGTCATATTGTAATGGCTTTCCGCTATGCTTAATCCTTTAATGGCAATAACCGAACCGTGTTGTTACGAGCAGGGTTATATATGCCCTGATCTATGCGTGTCCGTATTGCTTAGATGTTATCTTAAATGTATATTAACTTTTTAAAGAAGTTTACAAATGTTTTGCAACGGTCCAAATACTAAACTTTGGAGTAAAAATAAATATCTCTATCAATGAATTAAACAAACCAATATCCATTTGATTTAACAGATATAACGAGAATATGTAGTTAACCTGAATGTGAATAACAAAATAGGGAAATATAAAGTTAAGGGTTTTAAGCAAGGGAGATAACAATAATTTTTTGCATAATAATCCTGCGCCACATCACAAAATTTTGCTGGTGCGTTGTTGTTCTCCTATCTTTTCGGGGTAAGGTAAAAAATGTGTATACACGGGTTCACACATACTTATATGTGTATTATATTTAAAGCATAAAAACAAAACTTTCATTAAACAAATTGAAAAATTCTCAACACAAAAAAAAACATTTTCATTTTTGAGAAAAAAAAATTAAAGATGAAAATTCAACATTTTTCATTTTTCAATATTTCAAAGCAAATTGAAAAATGCTCCACATTGGAGCATTTTTCATTTTTCAATTTTTAAAGGCAAATTGAAAAATGCTCCACGTTGGAGCATTTTTCATTTTTTGATTTTTGAAGGCAAATTGAAAAATGCTCCATGTTGGAACATTTTTCATTTTTCAATTTTTAAAGGCAAATTGAAAAATGCTCCACGTTTTAGCATTTTTCATTTTTCAATATTTTATGGCAAATTGAAAAATGCTTAAGGTTAGCAATTTCAATATTTGTCCTTAAGAAGGAGATTGAAATTTGTTTCTTTTCTAAAACAATCAAATTCAAATGTTTTAATTAATTCAAACTGTTGATAAGATGAAATCTTTTTAAGACAAACTTATCATTATTTTAATATTATCCTCGTGAAATTAAATAATGTAATGTCATGAAAATTACAAATTTCAATTCTCATAACGAAAATGATTTTTCAGAAGTGACTTCAACAGATGTTTGTTACATTTATCAAACCAATTAATTTTAAAATTTGTAGGGTATTTTCAAAATCTATTTGTTCAGCTTAAAATGAAAAATGTTTGGCGTAAATATACACGGTCTCAAATGTCTATCAGTTTATTTGTTTTAATTACCTTTTTCAGATTATTTTCTGGTTTTTTAAACTTTTAATGAAGATTTTGATTTTTTGTATCTAAACTAGATAGACGGTTATTCATATCTCCTCCTACAATTAATGCACCAAGACTGTGCTCTTCAATTAAACCTTGTACTTTTTTAAAGAATGTGTTCCTTGCGTGGACTTCATTTGGTGCATACAAGTTTAATAAAGTAAATATCTTATCTTGAATTTCCAAATTAATTAAAATTATTCTTCCTTCATTGTCACAAAATTCGTTTATTATTTTAAAATCGAGTGTTTTGCGTATAAAGACAGAAACACCTCTCGAATTTGTTTTGCCTAAACTGTGATGGTGTTTTCCATGAAATTCGTTATTAATTTTTGTTATAATATCTTTTGAAAAATGGGTTTCTTGTGCCATTAAAATGTCACACTTTTGTTGTTTAAACCATGTGTATAGTCTAAAACGTTTATCTTTCTTTGCTAACCCTTGACAATTTAATGAACAGATATGAAGATTTTTAATGTTCATAGTAGTTAGTTGTATTTGTTATTATAGTTCTAAAAAAACATTTAAATGCCAACAGAAGTTTTGTTTATGGAGCTTGATCATGACCCAGATAAACACCAGGTTATGGAAACATTATCACCAAGCCCACCAACAAAGGATCGTTTACGTTTGCCATCCACAAAAACATATTTTTGGATTTGCAGATGATTACAACAAAATAGTGCATGGGTTCAGACACGAACTCACACTCGTTCGCGATTCAAATGCTAATGCCATTTTGAGAGCAGCGGCCGTCAAAGATCCGACAAAGATTGTCCTGAGTAAACTATCGTGGTTTGTTCCTAACGTCAACCCCTCAGACGAAAATACGATGCAACTTTACAAAACCATCCAAAGTAAATCCAAGATCCAATGTCGTATTAGACAGTGCGATTCCATAGCCGTTTCCCAAGTCTCATAGTTTAAGTGGCGTCTAGCTGACAAGGGTGGTCGCGGAAGGCATAGATATATCACCGTTGCCTTCCAAACTAACAGAAGTGGTGATCAAACACATAATGCTGCCGTGTTCGATCACTGTCGATTGCAAAATATCCATGTCACCCTCAACGCTGAACGTTATTCAGCAGTCGATTATAATGCAGTTTTCAACGAAAATAGGACCGCCAGAGTGTTCAAAGAGGCCTCTGACTTCAGAAAGAAATTCAACAACATGGACAGTCTCCTCAGTAATGGTGGTATTAATCGACTTGTACCCCTTGTTTGTAATCGATGTAAGTCATCAGTCTGAGTGTCTCAAAGATTCTATTGTAGACATTCAGATCCGGACCTATTTAGAAAAAATATTTTTTATCTATTAAACGACTTTACACATATACTCATGTAACAAGTTGAAAGCTATTAAAATGTTAGAACCAAATTCTTTAACATAAAGATGAAAATGAACAAACTATAAAAGTGTTCCCAGGAATTGGAATATAGAGGTTGAATTATTGAACAAATTTGTTTATAAGATAAAACCATTAGAAATAAAGGAGACTAAAACAAGAAATTCGAATTAGTCGCATAAAAATGCCTTGGAAGGGGATCTTACCACATTTTGTTAAAGACAATCACACATACTCTCCATATAAGTTCTCAACCCGTTTTTTTAAGTACAATATGAAGATTAAATCTGTTGTATCGCAGAATATGATTTTTTTTTTATTGAAGACGTCAAGTCGAAAAAGTAGGGATTATTAGGGATAAACAATCAAAGAATGTAAAAAAATGTAGGGAAGAATAAGATCCCGGCCAATGAAATCATGAATTAATGGTGACGAATGGATAAACACAATTCTGACACCAAACTATTTTTTGAACACACACCGTCTTGAGTTTGCTTTGACATAAAATGTGTTATGGCAACATGTATTTACTAGATACTCAGTTTATCTTAAAAAAGTGTACACTGCAGAATGTTAAGCATTATGTGACCAAGGTCTTAGTGAATTAACTTCACGATTTTAAGCTCTGTACAAGAAGCATTATAATTTATATACCTTTATATATATATATCTATATATTATTTCAGATTATTTAAATAATTTGCCTGAAATGAAAATGAAAAAAAAAATTAAAAAAAATAAATTCTGACAGTACAATATGATTCGTATAATGTGTCAATACCATCAAGCTGAAAGACAAATCTCAGGTACATCCTGCTACATGTAGCAGTCATAAAACGGTTGGAATTAGAAATAAGAAGT
Organism: Mytilus galloprovincialis; assembly: GCF_965363235.1. Taxonomy (NCBI): domain Eukaryota; kingdom Metazoa; phylum Mollusca; class Bivalvia; order Mytilida; family Mytilidae; genus Mytilus; species Mytilus galloprovincialis. The sequence continues at coordinate 666,715 of NC_134846.1, read as the reverse complement.
AACCGAACTATTTATAAAAACAGTTAAGCATGTTAAGACCTTAGATAGATTTAAATAATTGCAAATGTCATTTTTGGCCGAAAGGTCGTGAACTGATCCTGCTCTTTAATATCTATGGCTTTGCTATGTTTGACTTAAGCGTTTTCGATTAAGGTAAATCGAAAAAAAACTCTATAACGCACAAACTTTATAACGAATAAATTTTCATTTTTTATTTAGCTAATAACATTTTTAGAAAGAAAAAAAAATGAGAAAATTAATGTTTTATTTTTTTTCTTCTAAAAAGTACCACTTTCGTAGCCGGATATGATTTGTTGGAAGAAAGTATCGGTAGATTCAACAATGAAAACAACTGCATTCGACCATTCTACGATGCCAACATATGATAATCACACCACATCATCAACCCACACGGACGAGAATCTTTCCACCAATATTATGTACAGAGCCACAACATATCCCACACAACAAACAACATCAACAACAGGCATACTTGAAGGTTATAACATAACAGTTGTCTGTAAAGGAAACATTGGAAATCCTGCTGCGGAACACGTCTTTCAAAGGTATCTTAACGGAAAGATAGTACCTATACCAGATTCAGTCAACACAACATCAATACCTAATATGCCTGCTAATTGTTCATACTATCGAACAAGTAACATCGAATTTAAAGTAACGGCTGCTGACAACAATTCAGTTGTTAATTCATTAATGGCGGATCCTGATATGTATATAGAAACGAAACCAATAGAAGTATACTGTAAGTAAAAACATTTGTGGTAAAATTCATGATTCATGAATATATATGAACAAACATAGACAAATGCACTTTATTTGGTATACCAATAGCCTGTGCTTGTTAAAATGAAATATCTGATTATCATGATTATAATTTGTAAAGTTAAGAACATTATTTTTTTTCTGTTGACCAAGTGTGTTTACAACCGTAGCACTCAAAGAGCTATACGACCAAAAAGGACATAAAAAAAATATCCAAATCAATATATGGTAAACTTTGCCTGAGGGAGTTGAATTCTTATTTTTTGTGAAATTTCAAAATTTATTAACAGACAATTTCATACTGGTATGTTACAAATCATTCTAGTGCTATTGACTGACTACTCATAATGTTGTGTTTTTTATGTTTCCTTTGTCCCTTTCCGTTTGTGTTTTGATAGTTGTGTGTTTTTTTATGTTTCCTTTGTCCCTTTCCGTTTGTGTTTTGATAGTTGTGTGTTTTTTTATGTTTCCTTTGTCCCTTTCCATTTGTGTTTTGATAGTTGTGTGTTTTTTTTATGTTTCCTTTGTCCCTTTCCGTTTGTGTTTTGATAGTTGTGTGTTTTTTATGTTTCCTTTGTCCCTTTCCGTTTGTGTTTTGATAGTTGTGTGTGTTTTATGTTTCCTTTGTCCCTTTCCGTTTGTGTTTTGATAGCTGTGTGTTTTTTTATGTTTCCTTTGTCCCTTTCCGTTTGTGTTTTGATAGTTGTGTGGTTTTTTTTATGTTTCCTTTGTCCCTTTTCGTTTGTGTTTTGATAGCTGTGTGTTTTTTATGTTTCCTTTGTCCCTTTTCGTTTTTGTTCTGATAGTTGTGTGTTTTTTTGCATCTTTTGTTTCTTTCCGTTTGTGTTTTGCTAGTTGTGTGTTTTTTTTATGTTTCCTTTGACCCATTTCGTTTTTGTTCTTCTAGTTGTTTGTTTTTTTGCATCTTTTGTCCCATTTCGTTTGTGTTTTGATAGTTGTGTGTTTTTTTACGTATCTTTTGTTAATTTTCGTTTGTATTTTGATAGTTTTAAGCTAGTCACAATTATTATTTTTTTTGTTTATTTATCTAAATATAAACATATACAACAACAGTCGTATACAGGCAGGATTGCTTTGTTAGAAAGTGATTCGATATTCTCGAAAGTTGTTGTTAGAAAGCTACGCAGTTCCCCTCAAAACACGTCGGAGTGTGAAATCTATATACATAGGTCTCACATTGCCAATCATCATGTGACCTGTTAAATGATTTATTGTTTTATTTTTTGCTTTTAATATTGTGTAGTAAAACATAATTATATCATAACACACGTATTGTGGACTTATAGGTTTTAAACAAAAAGAGGTTCCTAAAACACAGTGATCGGTTTTGTCAAGTTTGTACTGCATCAGATTATCCGGATATAGAGAGCATATTCTTGCCCTTTTGTCAAAACATATGTTATTAGTCTGTCTTCTTATTTTCGATGTTCATATTCCTATATTTATACCAGCATTTTAAACTGATTATCTGAGAGATATAATACAGGAAGTAGATCCCCGTTAATTTTAGCTGACGATATGTATTAAAGGGTTGCATGACAACATCACTGCTTGGATTCTTGCGCAAATATTCAATTGAATGAGATTGTTTTTTTTTTACAAAATATTCGATATTAATTTAACTGAAAACTTAAAATTTAATCATAATAAAAAGTACATTCATGTTATAACTTTAACCTTGCATTTGCTTTTATATTCATACAAAGCAGACAATTCATCGAACCAGAATAGAACAGAAGGCAGTTGTCATGTTACCATGGTTACTCACAAAAACGAGGAAAAACCGGACCATGCGGATGGAAACTTGGGCATGTTGGATATTGCTTGTTTTATATGATTAATTGTTTTTACCAAATTCTATATTAAAATGGTTGACACAGTGTAAATGATTTCTTTATCAAAACACGTTATATTAATCCCTGCCCTATGTAAAAAATATGTGGTATATGCTAACAAATGAGATAATCATACATCATTGTTCGATTGAAGTGGATATAGGTAATTATAAGCAACCGTAGAGCCTAAGACAATTGGAAAAATCAATAAGTCGGCTATAAAGTGCCTCGAAATCAAAATTAGGAAACTTCAATTGAGAAAACTAACAGCCTAACTTACTACAAATGATATTCGAAAACAGATAGGAAATATATGAGTCTAATATAAAAAAAGAAGATGTGGTATGATTGCCAATGAGACAACTATCCACAAAAGACCAAAAAGACACAAACATTAACAATTATAGGTCACCGTACGGCCTTCAACAATGAGCAAAGCCCATACCGCATATAGTCAGCTATAAAAGGCCCCGATAAGACAATGTAAAACAATTCAAACGAGAACACTAACGGCCTATTTTATGTAAACAAATGAACGAAAAACAAATATGTAACACATAAACAAACGACATCCACTGAATTACAGGCTCCTGACTTGGGACAGGCACATAAATAAATAATGTGGCGGGGTTAAACATGTTAGCGGGATCCCAACCCTCCCCCTAACCTGGGACAGTGGTATAACAGTCCATCATAAGAACGAAATCACAAAACTACAGGTTCCTGACTAAATAAAGGCACATAAATGATGTTTCAGGGTTAAACATGTTTGTGATCGCTCAAACCTCCCTAACCATGTACAGTGGTGTCACAGTGAAACATAAGAAAAAATCATCAAAATCATATGAAAAAGGATTAATTCATCAGATTGGTACAAATGAAAATACATCTTTAAACACAAAGAGAAGATGTGATTTGGTACTTATACATAAAAAAGGATCTTATATTACTTGCAGCTAGTTCAAAGCTAATAATATTTAATAAAAAAAAATATCATGTAGCTAAGACTAGTTTGATCTAAAAATTACAAAAAAGATTTTACAAAATTCAGTCAAATCAAAGTCAAAACAATATATATGATTGTAATATGATTGAACCGTGCATAATATTAACCAAATGTAAATGAGTTTCTTCAAATCATTCTCCATTTATACCAAGGGTACAACTTTTCTGTGTACGTCATAATACATTTCGGAAATGATTTCACTAAGCTGTTCGTAAGGTAATCATGTCATAAAATAAAAGTTAATTTATAATATTAGTAGAAGAAATACTCTTAAACAATTACTGTCTTTTGATAATGTAAATGTTTGTTTTATTGACCTTTGAAAAACTGAAATGAATATCAGTTTTACAAAATTTAATAAAACCACACATTTACCGAAACAAAAGACTGTAATTGTTTTATTCAATATTCCGAGAGAAATGTATGTAATGGGAAATATTTACAAAAACCAATTTTGCATCAAATGTTTGTTACTAACATTATACACCTAAAAGCACGCGACTTTATGCGCGGTGGATATACTTATCCGCAGGTACATATGCTTATTTATTCAAAATCCCATTTATATAGAAAAACCAACTAAAGCAAGATGAAATAAATAATATTTATTCCCATCAGACTATTAGTTATACAGTATTTGATCCAATCGGAAAAAACGATTTAGACTATATATTTAAACAGGAACAGATATCATTGCATTGCCTGTAACGAAAACAAAACAAAAAAACAGGACACATCTGATAGGCAGAATAAATATACTATAAGTTTCGTTATCATTAGGTCCGAGACCACCATTGTCATCCCTTGATTTTCGTTGTTCACAAATATAGTCCCTAGTGTTGACAGTGGGTTACTTGCCATTAATTTGTATACCCCTTCCAAATTTATTTCTCCATGTTTAATGCCTCAAATTTCAACTAAGAGGGGGGTGAAATTTAACTGTAAAAAAAATTGGGTCCAGAATTTTAAAGGAAAGTAATGATTTGGTCCAGCTTAAAAAGGTTTTAAAGGAGCACTCCTGAAGCTGTCAAAAGATTTCAAGACGCGCTAAACATAAAATTGTCCATATTTTAAGTTAGAGGCGATACATTTTGCTTTAATTTTGATATCATTTGTCTCAAACGTAGTAAAACACACTGTAAAAGTTTCTTTGAGCGAGCGCATGTGAGATTTTTTTTATTTTCATTTATGTTCTAAAAGAAATTCACTACGAAATAATTGTGGTCGCGGACCATTAACCAGAAAAAGTCAACACTACGATGAAATACTTCCCAATTAATTTAATACATTTCACGTACAAAAAGACCAAATTATTTAGGGATTTCATAAGCAGCTAGAATCAAACATTTCAAAAGGACAAATAGTTAATCTATATATACCTTTATCAACATCATACCCAGCCAACAATAGACACAATAAGTTTAAGGCATATTTTATTAGAAGCAGACTATACAGTTTTTAAAAGAATCTTATATTAGTCAACTTAAAGAAGTTTTCTTAACAATACGATAATTGAAAATTTCCTATGACGAACTTTTTATCCGTTTTGAATGCAGTGTGATGAATTTAGATGATGAAAAGCAAAACACGAATTTCTTTGCATTGAATGTTTTCAAGCATATTTTAGAATTGTACGTCATGAATAAGTACACGTTATTCCTTGCTATAATATGAACTAAATATTGTAATCCTCTCTTCGTTATTTCTTATATTTTACTTTAACATGTTTAACAAACATATAAGTTTTCTATGAAATTCTGTTTTGAAGATTTACTTTTTTGTTTCCATCTGCCTTTTAATCAAGATAATTTGGTTTTAGTAGTAAAGTTAATTATTATTAACAATTTTTTTTGTCTTTTGCAGGTTTAGTTGTTGGTATTGTTTTGGCGGTTGTTGCCGTTATCGTTGTTATTATTGTTATTATAACATGTAAGAGGTAAGAATGAAATCAGTGGCAAAAATTTAATCGAAAAAAAAACCACCATGAAAGAAATGCAATAAATAGTTGGTAGTACACATGAACTCTTCATAAGGTACATAAGGAACATGAGAGATATATATCAATTTCATAATATAAATGAAGCGATATATCTCTACACAGGTGGTATTACTCGCAACAGAAGCATATTAGGTGCTTCAAGTAAAGAAAGGGCATTCATATAAATTTATCCATGATGGTAAAGGTGGTCTTAATATGATTGTAACACTTGCCGACGCCTTAAAAATCTGGTTTTGTCAAATGGGTAGGTAAGAACAATTTACGTTATGGTACGGAATTTTAAGCATAAATCTTCTTAAAGTTTTAGAAAAATTACATTTATCTAAACAGTTTAAGCCTTGAAAATGTTGCTCACAGATGTTTATAGCTCACTGAGGTGCAACATATATGATACAATGAAAATATGTTATCTCCCCTGTAATGGCTGCGCCCATGAATGAAAATTTGTAGCAACATAAACTGAGATATTTGATAGTTTAAGGGGATGTAGAGTCGTCAAAAGATGTAGAGATGATTATTTTCAACGACTATATATAATAACCACACAAATATAAGGTCTCGATACTACACGGCTAAATGATTATGATGATAAGGTGAACGCTACTTACAGAGTCAATATATCATATATCTTGAATGATGAATTAACATTTCTTGTGTCTTTAACACTTTAAGAATCATAGTTTGTGTTGTATTAAACACAGTATTTTATCAGTGTAACGAACAATAACGTTGATACTGGTCCAATATCAAAACAAACTGTAAACTACATGTATATACAAAACTATCGTTTCAATATAGTGTGATCTGAATTGGACGCTATATATGTATTCATTGACATTTCATCTATAAATTTTATAAATATTTACATAAAAGGTGCTTCTAACCGAATATGGCATCACTAGAACAATTTAAGGAATTAAAATCCCTCATTTTGGGTGTGGATAAGAAGGTCACAGTTTTTTCGGAACAGTTAACTAAAGTCGAACGTAACCTTACCAGTATGATACATGAGGTTAAAGCGGATGCTAAAGTACTCAATGTTAAGTTTGAAACGTCGCAAAAAAAAATAAAAACTCTTAGACATGATTTTACAGAGCTAGAAAGAGGTGTACAAGGTATGGACTTACAGCTTCAAGAATTAGAAAATGACAAGCTATTCAAACAAAAATTTGAGTTGCAACAGCAAATTGATGAGCTTAAAGAAAAGGCGATTTTACTCGAAAAGCATGACAGAAAATATAATATACTTATTTATGGTATGGATGACAGCAATCCAGAGGAAAATGTCTATGCAACAACACGAAAGCTATTCTCTGAAAAGTTGCTTAGAGAAGCTCCAAAAGCCAATTCCATGCCGCTTGCTAACGCCCATAGAGTTCCAACACATGGGAAGGGCCCAAAGCCTATTCTTGTCCGTTTTGTACATTTTGGGGATAAACAACTTGTAATGTCCAAAGCCTATAATTTGAAGGGAACAAAGATTCGCCTACTAGATGATCTGCCAGTTTCTATGAAGGAGGAAAGATTCTTGTTATCTCATAACGCATTCACAATCAGAAAAAGGGACAAAGTGCAAACACGTATAAGAGCAAAAGGGGCCCATATGACTTTAGAGACCCGTAAAAACAACACAGAAAATTGGGCGTTATGGGAATAACTGTTTATTTGTCTGTACCATATACATATACACTCAGAAAAATATAGTTTACAAATACAAAATGTAATAATTAATTTAGCTTTGTGTTTACAGTGCATATATCATGTATATTTTCTTACATTAATCTTTATTGAAAAAAAGTACTATAATTTTAGTAAATCAATGATGCTGTAATGTTAGATATCTTTTTGCAGGCTTTGATATGAACATTTGAAGTAAGTATAGAAAAGAAAGAAAAAAAAAGTTTTTGTGTTCATTTTGGTTGCTTCTTTTTATTAAGCTTTTAGCAGAATAGTTCAATTTGCTTACTTTGCCATCTTAGTTTTGCTTTCTCTTTTTGCCGCATAAATGCATGCCTTAGCTTGTTATATATAGTTATATGCTACATTTATATGAATGCTTAATCTGTTGTTTTAGTTTTGCTTTTTCATATGTTTAGTAAATGCATGTCATAGCTTGTTATAGATACTTATAGATATGCTACAATATGTAATATTATATGCTAAATTTGTTGATTTAGTATTGCTTGTTTCATATTATATTAAGTAAATGTATGCTTGAGGTATAGCTTAGTCAATGGGCAGCATTATGGTTAAAACTTGGACATACACAATTACAGAAATGTAAGACAAAATTTTCTTAAACAGTCCAATAAGATTATTACTGAAATTCATGATTACAAATTTTTTAACGCAAGATATAAATCTTTTTACATCTCAACAGTATAACGGTCAGAACATCGATAGTTTCAAGTAAAATACAATGAAGTTTATATCCTTTATTCATGTATCATTATCACTTAACTCTACATTTCAAAAACAAAAACTTTGGATTTAAACTATACATCAAGCATGCATTTTTAGAGGAAATCACTGTCAGTTTAAGTGAGCTGATATTATATGTTGGTGATTCTTAGATCTCTCTTATCTATCTTTATATTGCCTTGTGTAAGCTTACATTGAGATGTGAATTACAGATGACACCATGCAGTGCTGATGGTGATATAAATTTTAGGCAAGTTTGACCAGATCAGATGAGAGAGCACAAAACAATGGACATTTTGTGGTGATGTGCTTCTTGTGTGATCTCTTCTCTTTTGCCATACTAATCCTGTTCATTATTCAAATGTATAATAGAGTTTACCAATTTGAATATATATTTATGATAAAGGTGTCAAGATAATGACATGTATTACAAATAATGAAGTAGATCAATATACATTAAAGCTTACATATACTAAAACAAATTTAAGTTATCTCCCCTTGACCACAAGTGTAAATCTGCATTAGAATATGAAATATCTTAGTCTTTTAAATGTGCTTCCCTTTAACTTGTTTTTGTTTATTTCATGTATATATTTTATATAAAATATGGACTTTTGTTACTTGGCACATATATGGTATATTTTTGAAGCAAATAGAGCATTATGTAAACAGTCCTGATATCTCAACTAAACCTTTCACTCCTTTGTGTTGGCAGCTATCCACTTTCAATCCTTTGAAGATTTATTATTGTAATGGAGGGTAAAAATATTAAAATAATGTCTCATAATTGTCAAGGACTTCAAATGAGAGAAAAAAGGAGGGATATTTTTAATTATCTGCATTCAAAAGATTTTGATATATATTGTCTTCAAGACACACACTTTGTAGAACAAGATGAAACCCTGATAAGAAACCAGTGGAAAGGTCAATGTATTTTCAATTCTTACGCATCTAATCAACAAGGAGTTGCTATCTTGTTTAAGAATAATTTTGAATATAAAATACATCAAGTTAAAAAAGATGAGGATGGCAATTTGTTGGGATTGGATATTAATATTGAAGAAAAGAGATTTACTCTAATAAATGTGTATGGGCCGAATACTGATAATCCTTGCTTCTATGACAAACTAACAGAAACCATAGACTTTTTTGATAATCAATTGTGTATGATTTGTGGGGACTTTAATCTTGTTCAGAATTTTGACCTAGATACCCATAACTATAAACATATAAATAATCCAAAATCTAGGGATAAAATTTTAGAAATTATAAAATATAAGACTCTTGTGGATCCATTTAGAGAGAGATACCCTGATCTTAAAAGATTTACATGGAGAAAAAAAAAATCCATTTAAACAATCACGGTTAGATTTCTTTTTGATCTCTGAAAGCCTTATAGATGACATATGTGATATAAACATTGGCAATAGCTACAGATCTGACCATTCACCAGTAATTTTGACTTTAAAGATAAATGAGTTTATAAAAGGCAGAGGTCTCTGGAAATTCAACAACTCTCTCCTTCAAGATTCTGAATATGTAAAATTAATTAAAAAAACAATTATTAGCACAGTTGAGCAATATGCTGTGCTAGGTTATAACAGAGATGCTTTAAACAGTATTATTGATAATTTTGATATACAATTTACAATCAGTGACCAATTATTTTTTGAAACACTTCTCAATGAGATCAGAGGTAAGACTATTTCTTATTCGACATATATAAAAAGGGAAAGGGTAAAACAGGAAAAAAAAACTTACAGAAGAAATACAAAAATTAGAACAAAACACAATTACTGAGGACAATATAAATGTAATAGAGATTAAAAAATGTGAACTTAGAATTTTGCGACAAAACAAGATTAAAGGTCAATATGTTAGGTCAAGAACCCAGTGGATTGAAGAAGGAGAGAGACCAACTAATTATTTTTGTAACCTAGAAACCCAAAAATTTATAAATAAAACAATTAAATAAATTATTATTAATGATAACACTGTAGTAGAAAATCAAAAAGAAATATTGACGCAAACAAAATTATTTTATGAGAAGCTTTACAGAAGACAAGAGTGTATAAAAGATGTCAATCTATCAGAGGAATTACCATTTCAAACACCTAAATTAAGAGATAATGAAAAAGATTCTTTAGAAGGTAATATTACTTTTAGTGAGTTAACACAAGCATTAAAAAGGATGAAAAATAATAAAAGCCCTGGTTCAGATGGCTTCACAGCAGAATTTTTTAAAGTTTTTTGGATAGATATTGGAAAATTTGTCTTCAGGTCAATAAATGATGCATACTAAATAGGGGAAATGTCTGTCACACAGAAGCAGGGAGTTATTACATGTATCCCAAAGGAAGGTAAATCAAGACAGTTTTTAAAAAAATGGCGTCCTATTACCCTTTTAAACTCAACTTATAAATTAGCATCTAGCTGTATAGCAGAGAGAATAAAGTCGGTTCTTAATAAACTAATTAATTCTGACCAAACAGGCTTTATTCCGGGGAGATTTATTGGGGAGAACTGTAGACTTATATACGATATTTTACATTTCACAGAGGAAAATGACATCCCTGGTATATTACTCTTGATTGATTTTGAAAAAGCATTCGACTCTATCTCCTGGTCATTTTTATTTGAGACACTTAAATATTTTAATTTTGGAGAATCCATGATGAACTGGATAAAAACATTTTATAATAATATTTCTTCAACAGTTACTCAAAATTGTTGTCTGTCAGATTTTTTTCGTGTGGAAAGAGGTTGTAGACAAGGAGATCCTTTGTCTCCTTACCTTTTCTTGCTATGTGCAGAAATACTTGGCATTTTAGTCAGAAATAATAATGATATTAAAGGTATTACGATAGATGATACAGAGTTTATATTGTCTCAATATGCTGATGATACATCACTTATTTTAGATGGATCTCCTTCTTCTTTAGATGCATCCCTCCGTATCTTACAATTCTATGCTGAGATATCAGGACTGAAAATTAACTTAGATAAAACAAATGTTATATGGATAGGAAGTAAAAAACATAGTCAAGATAAAATATGTGTAAAGTGGGGATTGAAATGGGGTTCCAGTACCTTCAAATTATTGGGTATCACTTTTTGTGTTGATTTGGATAGAATGTTAAATCTAAATTATGCTCCTCGAATTCAGGAAATAGAAAGTATTATACAAAAATGGTCAAAACAGTCGCTTACTCCGTTTGGTAAAATAACTATTATAAAATCTTTAATTATATCAAAATTGAATCATCTGTTCTTATCCATACCAAGTCCAGATGAAAATGTACTTCAACAACTCAATGGTAAAATTTATGCTTTCATTTGGGATGGTAAACCTGACAAGGTGAATCGGGAGCTCTTATGTCAAGAATACTGCAGAGGTGGCTTAAAAATGATTAATTTAAGAAATTTTATACAAGGACTAAAATTGACCTGGGTTAGAAGATTATTTAATTCAAATTCAAAGTGGGTCAAATTATTTACTGCTACACAAAATATAAATTTTACAGAGTTGGCTTATTTTGGAACAACTAAAAAATTAGATAACGTTTTTTGGAAAGAAGTTATTTGTGCCTGGAAAAACATGTCGAGATTCCGACATCCTCGCTATTTTGAGGAAGTCATATCTTCATCTATCTGGAATAATGAGAACATTAAAATTGATAACGTCAGTGTTTATTATAGAAGTTGGGCACTAAACGGGGTATGGACTGTAAATGACCTTCTAGATGAGCAAGGAAATATATTGTCTTATCAAAATTTTGAACAGCTATATTCTTTTAAACCCACATTTTTACAATTTTATGGTATTAAAGTAGCATTAAAACAATGGCTACAATCTATGGGAATCAACACCGAAAGGGAAAAACAACAACAAGCTCTGTTACCTTTTAATATTAACATTTTTTTCAAATCAAACAAAGGTTCAAAAGACATGTATAATATATTAAATCTAGGTGCGATACCAGTTGTAATAGCAGCTGAGCGAAAATGGGAGGGTATATTAAATAAAGTTATAGGGGATTGGAAAAAAATCCATAACTGTGTCACTAAAATTTCAAAAAATACCAAGCTCTGTTGGTTTCAATACCGAATTATTCACCGTATTTTAGGTACTAATACTTTACTTTTAAAGATGAACCGTGTACAGTGTAATTTATGTACATTTTGCAAGGAAGAACCAGAAACCATAGAACACTTATTGTGGGGCTGTCATATTGTAGCAGACATTTGGCACCATCTGAATGCCTGGATTTTTGAAACAACACATATTGAAATTCCACTTAATATAGATATAGTCATGTTTGGTCTTTATGATAACTATAAACTAAATTTTATAAAAAATAAAGTCATTTTACTAGTTAAGTATTTTATATACAGATCAAAGATGCGAGAGGAAAAACCTCATATAGAGGGACTTAAAAACTATATCAAAGAAAATTTGATTTTAGAAAAACATATTTCCTTAAAAAATATGAGTGTGAAAGATTATAACTCTTAGAGTAACGTATCGAGACACATACACTCCATATGCTGGTGCCGCTGGGATGTTGCTACACAGAAATAGAAAATTGACTATAGGAAAATTAAAATCATCGCGTTTTTCATAAATTTTGGTAAAACTTGAATGGGATACATTTAATCAGTATGTGTTGATTTAAATGAATTATTGTATTGCATAGGATGTACCATCAGTCATTGACATTTGTTTCTTTTATACAGAAGGAAAAATAAATCACCATCATTTAAAAATGTTTCTGATAGTTCCGATGACTCGAAACCAAAACCAGTCCCAGAACCTAGGACTGGTGACTACGATTACATTGCTTTAGAAGGTGATGCTTCTAAAACAAAGAGTTCTAATAATGGTCTTGAGGTTGAAGATATCAACAAGCACAATGAAGAATACTTGAAGAAACAAGAGGAAGAGGAAAAGAAAAAGAACAATTTGTACGTATACAACCAAACATCTACAGAACCATTGTATCAGGAACTGCTGACCTTCTTTAACTATGTTTGTTTAATCCACAGTAGTTATATATACATAGCCCAATTTATCATTTAACGTGTACTGTTTTGTGGAATTTGATCACAATAATCCATGAAATATGGAATTCTCATGCTAAATGTTGTCGGTGTTTAATTTTGGTTTCTGACTTTTTTCTTGTGACAGTCATACATGCTACATTTACTTTGAATTAATAACTTATAAACTAGTAAGCTGTACTTTTTCCTAATGATACCTTTTCAGAAATACACCAGCTCAACCCGCTGTATATGCTCAAGTAAACGAAGCATCAAAGTTAAAAAAACAAACAGAAGACAGAAACTCCAGAAAAGCCTGATAAAAAGGAAGAAGATCCATATGCGGAAACACAGGAAGGTGTCTACGATGAAACTGGAAACCCACGTCACAAAGAAAACAAGGATGCTGAGCAATTTGATGTATCTACTAATCCAAGGTAAGTGATGATTGCCAGATATCTTTAATCATTACTCTGTATCGTTTATTTATTCTAAAAATCGATACAAATATGGAGAGATTTGGCTCGATTGCTAGTGGGGTATTTGTTTGGTCCAAAGTTACTATGATCTCCAAATTGTCATGGAGATATATGATATGAATGCATAAAGCGCTGTGTTATTACTTTTTGGTCCTCAATACTCTTCAACTTTGTACTTGTTTGGCTTTAATCCTAATACTTTTGATAACTGATAATAAGATAAAAAAAATTTAACCACGGACAAAAACATCAACATTAGAGAACAGTGGTACAGGATCCAAAGAAAATATGATAATAACAAGAACTAACGGAAATTTAACATTGAGTATGACGAATAATTACAAATCATAAATCGTATCATCAAAAGTGAGCCTTGATTCTGAGAGTGTAACTATTACGAATTAACAGTATTTGACTTGACTTTCATTTATTCTGCCGTGCAACATCAGTTAACAGATCGGTATTTCCTATTGCATTTTGAAGAAAGCAATTATCAAAGCATTTATAAATCAACCCTTATGAAATAAAGATTATATTGCAGTCACTTAGGCATTCGCTCAACTATATTTCCTCGTTGACTTTTTATATCATATATTAAAGTTTTTGACATAAATGTGATTTCTGTATTTGTACACAGCAATCGAAACAGTAATGGTGACAATAAACTGTCAATACAAACTAGCCAGATAGAATCTTACGCAAACCAAGGATTTGAAAAAGATGAAAATCGCAAAGTTGCAACCGTGTCTCCGACGGTTCGCTCTTCAAGTGGCTCTCAAAATGATGAACAGAAAACTTCAAATCGTAATAGCCAATCCAAAAAAGGTTACGAAAATATTATAGGTACAGAACAAACCGGTATATCGGTGGAGGAGTCGTCTCACCTAACTGCGTTGCTAATCGATTGTGGTTCTATAAAAAATTGAAACCCAATCATTAACAAAACTTGGAAGCACTAAGTCCAAAAGGATGTTAAAATGCAAATATGACTAATAGAAAGTGCAAAAATCAAAACAAGTAACTTTGAATAACAGAATATTTATGTGAGTCATTTGGTTGTTTTATAATAAACAATGTTAACCTAAGCACAACATCTCCTGTAACTCGTCAAAACTGCAGAATCTGGAACTTTAGAAAGAATGAAAAATGTCCATATTTTACAAAAGTCACTTAATCACTTGAGTTTATGTATTTCCCCTTAAATTCTTGTATTTCATTTGATCGATATTATTTCATTTTACATGATAGTTTCTGATACTAGATATGTGTTGCAAATTTGATATTACGAAAAAAGATTAGCTGTATAGATTAATGGCTAAACAATAAATACATGCACTTAACAAAGAGGATGGAATACATCCCGAAGCCGCAATAATAAATTTTATTAAGAGCAGCAACTACACATTTATTAAGAGCAGCAAATTTTACCTTATATGCCTGTTTGTTTTGTTTACTAATCATTGTCAATATAATGTAGTTTCAAGCGACTATCATACACGTAGAGGTTTAGCTAGCTAAACCCAGGTTTAATCTTCCATTTTCTACATAAAAAATGCCTCTTTAATCTTTAAGTCCGGAATATAACAGATGCTATCCATTCGTGTGATGTGTTTGAGCTTTTGATTGTGCCATTTGATTACTGACTTTCCGTTTTGCATTTTTTCGCGGAGTTCGATATTCATGTTATTCTATTTTTGTTCATATCTCGTCGATTGTCCATAAAAACCATTAACTTATACTAACACTAAACATTATCTAGACATGAGTCATGCTACATCTGTGCCTTACAAAATACATTTGCATGATAATGTCAAATAAGTATGTACTTTTTCATTCATAAACCGGCTGCAAGATAATTCTACAGTCAAATACTAAAACTAAACAGACAGTAATTTTAAGATATATGTTATATTATCATTTTGGTCATTATAATGAATAGGGCAAAGTAACCATACATTCGTTCAGATAAATAGATAAATAGACATGTTAATACATGTATATGAAACTCATGAAGCAATAGTGAAAGCACAATTTTAGAAAACACACATATAAAAGTCTTCAGAAATATATAGGTTTTGATGACGTAAATTGTATTTGAGGTATCCACATTCATATAAATGTAATCGCAAATATCACTCGGAAAAATGTTGATATGTGTATGCAATAATGTAAATTATAGACAATTTTATTCAAATAAAGATTAAGTTTCCACTCCCTTTGTATAGAACTTCTATTGTGTCCGATTTGTAGTCTTCATATTATGAATATCATTTATTTTTGTGTGTGAAATGTATTAATTTGTTTTGCGCATGTTGCAACATGATATTATTTCATGATTTTGATTCATTTAATAAATCAATGTATATTCTTCGGCTCAGCCTTGAACTCGTTTGTAATATTAGTGTGTTGAACAGTCGTTAGACCTGATGGCGTCAACCCAGTATCAGAACAATTTACGACATCCACACTAGTAGTGAATTAATTTTGTATGATATTTTTATATTTATTTAAATGTTGAGTTGTTCTATTCTTGTATATGATTTGTTGTACCTTTTTGCCTGATTTAAGTTATTGGTGTATATCATAATATACTTATTGAGGTGCGAAAGATGAAGTAAAAATATGAAAGTGAACAGAATAATAAAATAAACCATGAAAATAATAAAACACATCTTGCAAAAAGGAAGTATATAGGGGCTTTTATCCATAAACAGCTATGAATGTATCATATTATTAATATTGAGACATTGTAAATGAGTGCATGCTTATGTTTTGAAATTTCTTTTCAAGTATTCTAACTTCAATGCTAATCTAGAAAGTATAGGACATCATATTTCAAAGCAAACTAATTGGTACAATATTTGTATATTTTTGAGAAATATTTTTTTTTATAATAAACAACAATTTATATAAATAAATATCTAATTATTTTCTCTTAGTAAGAAGTGTTTTGTCTTTTCTTTTTCTGATTTTTTTTTATATTAATTAAATTTAGATAATTGACGAATTTCATCGAGCCTGTCTTGTAAAATCTTGTACTCCGATGCTTAAAACAGGACGAAGTATAAAAAGGAAAACACTATGTTTAAAAAAAAACCCACAGAGCATCACATTAACTTGACTACCATGCTGAGAACATCAAGGGTAGGATACTATTGCCTGACATCATAAGAATAAATAAAAGTAACCTACTATTGAAGTGGTATTAAAAATATCGTCAGAAACCCACCAATACCCACTCAATGCAGCGGAAGAAATCGTTCAGTGATATCTTGTAAAGACAATAAGATGATATACCTCATGGTAACCAGTACATAGAATTAATGATATGCGTTTGATTTGAAATTTGATCTTCATGTGTACTTTTTGAAGCATTTATTTTCTCAAAGACAATTTTGTACTTCAAGACATAGGTACACTAAAGAGGAATAAGGTAGGCGAAATACTTTAACTTCATAAGGTGAACAAGGAAAAGGTAAAGTTACCAGAACTCGTTTTATGAACTTTTGGGGAACTGACAGCGGTCATTAGATTTTTCAAAAAGACAATATTGCCGACTGAGACGACTCGAAACTTGGTAATTATGTGAGAATACATATAAGAATAAGAAAAGTTGGTATGAATGTCGATGAGATTATTCTGGACTACCCTACCTACCTACCTACCTATCCTCTTCGCTCCTGGTGGAGCAGAAGGTCGCCACAGGATTTCGCCAACTAGTTCTGTCTTTAGCCTTTGTTTCTGCTTCTCTCCAGGTCATGTCAAGCTCCTTCAGTTCGGCTCCAATCGTTCGACACCAGGTGGTTTTGGGTCTTCCTTTTGGTATCTTGCCCTGGGATGTCCATCTAAGAGCTGTCCTGGTGATATTGAATACAGGCATCATGAGAAAATGCGCCAGCCATCTGAAACGCCTCTGTCGAATTTCGTTCAGGATACAATTGGATTTGGTCATTTAAAGGAGTCGTTCATTTGAAATCCGGTTTGGCCAGAAGATTTTGCAGATTCGCCTCTGACAATTGTGGTGCAGACTTGAGAGCGATCTCATATCTGTTTTTGTTACTCTCCAGCATTCACTTCCATACAGAAGGTCAGAATTAACATTACTGTTATATAGCCTGATATTTGTTTTCCTATTGTATTGTTTGGATTTCCAAATGGGTCGTAGTCTTAGAAATGCAGATCTTGCCTTGGCTAGCCTACTTTAAATATATTTTTGTTTTTGTTCTTCAGTTCCCAGATAAGTAAATCTATCTACCTGTTGGATTTCTGTGCCCTCAGCTTTTATTCTCAAGCTGGATGTTGTGTGAAGTCGCATTTCGGGTCTTTTTTGCGTTCAATTCTAGTCCAATTTGGCTTACAAAATGGCTGAGCCGATCTGTCTTTTCCTGCATATGATCTTGTTTTGATAACAGGAGTGTTATATCATCAGCAAAGGCAAGATCCTATAGGGTTGTAAACATTGACCATGTGATGCCTCTTTTGTGTCACTGGTGGTCTTCTCCATCAACCAGACATTGACAATCAGGAATAAGATGGCCGAGATGATGCAGCCATGTCGTACTGCAGATTTTACTTCAAACCAGTCAGTTTCCTTGTTGTCGAGAATCACAGCACATTCAAAGCTTGTATAAAAGCATCTTATCAGTGTTACAATCTTGTGTGGAACTCCATATGATAAAAGGATAGTTTAAACATATTTATTTATAGTGGATTGGGAAACAAGTTTTGCAACTTATATTAATCCCTTTCCACTTTGCGGGTGCGAGTGCTGCCTTGTAGCGGCATTAGCCTACTCTTTTTCGAAATCTACAAGGGTGTCTTTAACGTGCAAGAGATATGGCTCTCTCTTAACATGGGTCAGCCATTTATCGTCCCCTTCCGACGGACTATCATCGTTTGCTCAAGACCATACTCGCAGATGGTGTCAAGGGAGAGCCGAAAATTGAGTTCCTGAAATTTTCATCCCAAACGGGAATCGAACCAGGAACCTTTATCCAAAGTGTCTCTCTGTGTAAACTGTCGAATGTTTTTTTGAAGTCAATTCTGCACTAGAGACCAACTAAGGTAAGAGATATCAACTATATAAAACCATACAGCCTTCAACAATGAGAAAAAATCCCATACTGCATAATAAGCTATAAAAGACACAGAAATTAAGAAAATAAACAATTCAAACAGGAAAAGGAAATGCATGATTAATGAACAATCAATAAATGGAAATAAATTTATGTAGAACAGCATCAAAATACAACCACTGAATAACGGGCTCCTGGCATGGGATAGGCACATAAGAATGAGACAAGATTAAACATGTATTCTAGTGCCCTCAGTGATGTACCTGTTGGATATAAAGCAAACAAGCAAACCAGTTATAAGTGGAGCTAAACTCATAATATCAAAACAAAGCAAGAAATAAAAGGCTATGAGAAAACAAAAGACACAAAGTCTAGATCCGAGATACAGAACACTTACTGAACTCTAGTTCAAGGCCATAAGACAAATAATAACAAAAATATGTCTCTTAGTCTAGATAATCAAACAGATCTGCAAAAACTATTTAAAACACTTTTAATACTAACTGACTGCTAGTATTCCAATCTAGATTTTAAGATCATTGAACTAACTCTTTTGTATATATAATGGTCCAAATATAGATCAACAAATAACCATAGCACGTTTAAGGAAGCTTGGTGGTGTTTCCTTTTATTCTACATTTTCAACATTTGAAAAAATAATGCATATACAATCCTCGCATTTTTATATTTATATTTTGATATGTAAATTCATTGAACACCTGTCTATTGCTAAATATTTCCCCCCTAGTTGTTAGGTGTTGGTTAACAGTCTCATTCATTTGTACTCATTTAGAAAACACAATATTATTATAATTCTAGTATTCATGATGAGTTGATTTACAGTAAATCAAAGTGACGCCTTCCAACCTTATTTGTACTTCTTTTTTGCAAGCTTCTACCTTTAGGTTGTATTTCTTTACGGCTAAAACTGTACCACTTTTACTATGAAGTTTTGAAAAAAATCATATCCTAGAATTGAAAGTTTATATGCATCACAATTTTTATCAAAGTTCAGATTTATGTGCCCTCAACTTCTCAGGGTTTAAAGTAACACCAATTTTCTTAACTACCCCTTCCTCGAATGAAACGTTACCATAGAGTTCAATGTAAACAATATGCACATGCATATTTTTTGGTAACATTCCGAAGTTATATCTATGTAAGATGGAACACAGAGAGAAGAACTGGGAACCAGTATGTAAACAAAAAATAGTTTTCTATGAATATTCAAGATCTCCGCAAAAGAGGCTTGTTTTGAGAAACAGCTGTATTTACAAAGTGCAACCTATAACAAGTGATGCTAGATTAGCAAAACTATAAGCTTGAGAACTGAAATGGCGAATGCGTCAAAGAGACAAAAAAACAGACTAAAGAACAGAAAACACCCAATACATATAAAAAAGAAGATGTTGTATGGTTGCAAATGAGACAACTCTTCACAAGAGACCAAATGACACAGAAATTAACAACTATAGGTCACCGTACGACCTTCAATAATGAGCAAAGCCAATACCTCATAGTCAGCTATAAAAGTCCCTAAAATGACAAATGAAAAACAATTCAAACGATAAACTTACGGCATAATCTATTAGCAAAAAAGGACGAAACACAAATTTGTAACACACAAACAAACGTGTTGAATTGGTTAACTTTTAGAATAGGTTTAATTAAAGGATCGATAAGTTTACCTGGATCGTTTTTAAATTTCGAAGCACAATTAACGAATCCCTGTTAACCATGCGACTTGCTATCCCGTTTAAGATAAATTTTTTAAGGGTACAACCAAACTGAAAACCAAATCTTTATATCTATGGAAAAATTAGTCAAGTAAATTGTGGTAACGAATTTCTGTCTTAATAATTTAAAACGTCAAACATCCACGGGAAGAGCGAACGAGTTATGAAATATATACATAGTAAGATACATGCAGTGCCAAAGAAACATCACAATCCCAAAAGGAAAAAATACCAAATAGGAACGAAAAATAGTCTCTTTTGTCGTAAATTTTAGTGTTGAGTTTTCCATTTTTAAAAAAGTTTTTTTGGAGATGTTGATCCTTTTGTTTTTAAAAAAAGTATTGAATTAAAAAAGTGTTCATGCTGCTTTTAATCTTGTCACATGACATAGTTACCTCTATCGATAGAACAGAAAAATTGCTGTGGAATCTGAAAGTGGCTTTAAACAACCATGAACCAAAATTATATTATGATCACCTCTATGTTGTGGCATTGGTTTACTTCCTTTTTTGTTTTACCAAGGACATGAAATTTGATATTGACATTTTTCTGCTGAAATGTAAATCATAAGCATTAAGAGATAAACTAGTCGACGCTCATCAAACGTTGCTCATCTAGACATACTATTTGATTCCTTATTAACTGATTTATCTAAATGATGTATTTTATCATTTCTATAATATAGTTTTCTTAGTTTTGTTCATATGTCCAATTCACATTTTCAAACCGATAAGAATTATTACATCAATTAGTAGATAATGAACTTTGATTTTACCAAAAAATACAAGATTTAATTCCATTTAACCATTTTAAAAACATAAATTTCTTAAAAAAAAACAAAATCATAAAACCTGATTCACATTAGCATACACTATCCGTTTTTAGTGATAAATTAGTGTGATGCAAAATAAAATAATAGGTTATTTTATTAATGCTTTTCTGGATTTACCTTCTATAATGCCATTTATTTGAAAGACAATAACGTATAATAACCTAAACAGCTTATCAGCTATATAATAACTAGGGTCTTATAACAAATGTCAGTATTCAAAGAAAGATAACTATGAATCAATACGCAAATATTAATCTCATACTGCGTGTAAGGAATTAGCTCAATGATCGACTATATTTAGTTAGTTTAGTAATATGTAGTTATGGACACAACAAGATGACAGATTCAAAACTAGGATAAAAATCCAAGTCATGCAGAAATTATATTTTTTTATCAACGTGTACAAAACAAATGAATCAATACTAGTAAACCATGTGCACATGTTATCGTTTAGTTTTGAAATCAACCGTGCATGAACCAAAATATCGGAATGTGTAAAAAATTATGTCCGAAACTGATATGGCAAAGATGTATTCTTGTCTTCAGAGATGGAGATGAACTTTTAAGTCTTATTGACATAATGAAACATGGGACAAGTGTAAGACTTGTTTTGAAAGTTCTCACATTTTAAAAGACAAACGAAACGTTCTTACATCTAAAGATATAAACAACTAATTATATTATAAAGATATCTGTGCAAGGAAGCAATTCAACCAAGATTTGCACAGGGTGAAGTGTAACTCATCCCTACGTCAATTTTATGGAAGAAATCCGGAGTTTGTAATTAAGCGAGCAACACGATTGGTGTCAAATGTGGAGCAGGATCAATACCCTCTAGAGTACCTGAGATCACTCCATGATGTTGATTGGGTTTGTGTTGCTTCGTCTTTAGTTTTCTATTTTGATTTTGTGTACTTTTATTTTTCTGTTGTTTTCTAGTTTTTTAGCCATGGCGTTGTCATCTTATTTAGATATTTAAACAAGTACAAAGTTGAAGATTATTGAGGATACTAAGGAAACTAGGGAAAACACATCAATTGTAAGAGGAGACCAATGACACAACAGAAACAGTTAAATTCAACACACAAAGAGACGAACTATAATATAACAATGGCCATTTTCCTGACTTGGTACAGGCTATTAAAGGTAAAATTGTTAAATCCGGCTTGAAATATGTCCCTCCAATTTTTTGTTGAAAGTTTATTTGAAACTGATTCGAAGAATATATTGTACGATTTACCTTTACATTAAATATGTACAAAAAATAGTAATTTCCTGTTTACAAAAGATCACTTCTTGTTGGCTTTAATGGTAAAGTGTCTTGCAACGTTATGCAAAAAATCCATGGATTTATCATGTATCAATATGAGGTAAAAGAAAAGGCCAAAATCGAGAACGTCAACTTTACCTATGACCTGAGATTAATTTCAAGATCATAAACCAAGGGCTTCAAATCAAACGACCATATGTCTTAATTATATATGATTAATGAGTTGTATCACTATATGTCTAATTTTTTATATAAGATGGAAGAAAATTCCAATCAATGTTAGCGTACCCTTTCAACCAAAGTTGTCGCAACTTACAATTAAGTAAAAATATGTTGTCGATATCATATACGGTTTTTGAAAAGAAGTGAAAATAAGCCAAATTCAATATTTAAAATATGACTTTGACCTCTTACCTTGTTCTTATTTTCTTATTTTTGGATCAAGCAAGAACCTCAAGTCAAAAATCCAAGGTCTCTATCCCTTATGGTTTACAAGATAGAAATGCATATTACTTATATCACATGCATAAGGGGAAATAACTCTTATATGAAGTGTCCATATCGCTTCGGTCAAAATAGAACAAATCAGGCGACGGATATAACGAGCAACTTTATAAAAGTTATGTGTCGCTTTCTTGTGCGGTTACGAATGATATGCAGTCCTTAGGAAAACAGTGTTCGGGACGACAACTCCCACAATAATCATAAACAAATGTTCGGCTAAGAATAGGTGAAAAGAAAAAGCGCATAAACTGTATGATACTATAGCTAATGGTCTACAAATTACAATTACATTTTACTTACTTTGAATACAGAAGGGAATATATTTTCCATATGTAGTCTTTCACCGCTTCCATCAACATTATTTTTTAGATCTGAGGATATATTGTGCAAATTTTTGAAATAATTTTGTCGTAATCTAAATCGGTGTTTGGGGAGATAAATCTGTATTAAAAATGTTACGACTAAACAGGGTAAGTTTCAAAATCGTAATGACTGTCCGATATCATACGTAAAAATCTAAGCAGCATCTTGAAAAACAAAAAAGCACCGTCAGGAAAAATTGCCGTTAGAAGAAAAAGAAAATAATATCTAAAAACCAAATGTTAAGAGAATAACATTTGAAGGTCTTTTCACAAAACGTGTATTTTTATATGAAAGTTATACCACGGGTAGTAAGGTCGTCATATCAAGGGTTTAGTACAGTGATTTTGTCATAGTTTGGATAAGTTTGACATGACGGTGTTAGGTGTTTTTGATGACAAACAATGCAAAAATGTAAACATTCGGATATTTTCTAAAAGGAACTTCTGATCAATAATTCAATCTGGTAAGTACCTTTGTATAAAGTAAATATGTTACATCAAGTTGTATTATATAGTTAATGATTTAACACAGAAGAAAGCTTGCGTATGTCAAAATTTAAAAGTTGCTTATTGGTTTAACGTGCATAAACATAGTTCTTATCTTTCTGTCTGTTACATCACATATTTTGTCGTGACATAATACTGCCGTCAATTATTATAAAAAAATACCTACTTTTGCCCTCAGTTTGAAATTTCTGAAATGTCTGTGTCATGGTTTGGTTCATTCGTGTCATGGTTTAGTTCATGTTGGGCATGCTTCAGTTAATATGTAATTCTAGTCGTGTATAATACAAAGTTATTATCAAAATTAACAATAATTGTTTCATTTGAAACACAAAAGGGCAAACGAACGCACATTCAGTGTAGTAATATGTTATAAGTAGATGCAATATGATTGCTAATGGGACAACCATCCACCTAAGATCAAATGACGTAGATGTAATCAACTTTATGTCACCAAGAGGCCTTCCACATTCAACAATGAGCATAACCATACTTCTTAGCAAGTTATAAAAGGCTGCAAAAAAAAAAATCAATGTATAGGAATTCCAATAAAAACCACCAGCCTAATTTCTGTTCAAAACAAATAGCAAAATATGATATATGTAACAAACCATATTCACGGCATTACAGAAACTTAACTTGTGTCAGTATATACACAATATTGCGGAGTTAAACATGTTTGCGGGCTCCCCAAGCTCTTCTCCGCCTTAACCATGGCAGACTGTAAGATTTACCAGATCGGTTTTAAACAATAAAATCAAGTTGATTTAGCGGGACCTAGTTTCAAACTAATAACATTATAAAAAATCATGATTCCAAGAAAGCTTCGTTTTAAATTTCAGGATGGAATTCTGCCGCCAATATTGTTTGCTGTACAATTTAGACATATTTTCAATTCTAGGACACACCATACTGAATCATTACATAAAAGTCAAATATTTGAAAGACTTCAGTGAGACTATACACGATGCATTTCTACAATACTACTGCCATTGTATATAAAGTGCGAATCCAGTTTTGGTAAAGTTGTTCGTTATTTAGAAAAAACTGAGTTTATTCACTTTTTGAAAGTACGAAATAATTAATTTAAATAGATATAGAAAGATGTGGTGTGAGTGCCAATGAGACAACTCTCCATCCAAATAAGAATTTAAAAAGTAAACCATTATAGGTTAAAGTACGGCCTTCAACACGGAGCCTTGGCTCACACCGAACAACAAGCTATAAAGGGCCCCAAAATTACTAGTGTCAAACCATTCAAACGGGAAAACCAACGGTCTAATCTATATAAACAAAACGAAAAACAAGAAACATGTATGTTTTAACACAACTTAATAAAAATACAACTTTCAAATATATAATCACAAGATAAAAATAAAAAAAGTGTAATTAAAGCAGCTGAATCCATAATATAGTTGACTGGATTCTATTCATTTTAATTATAGTTGCAGAATTATCACTGAAAAAAAGTGCAATCATTTCTGATGTGTCATTTTTGCAGGTGCGATTAATTTTCATTATTATTTTTTACGATACTAGCAATGCCAGATGCAACAACTGAAAAAAGTCTTAAAAATTACTTTAATACTGATAATATTTAAAAAGCAAGCTGGTCGTAGATGATCACTTGAATATACACGGGTATATATAACCATCTTATGGTTGATTTCGGACATTGTGTACTGTTAATCGATATTTGTTTTGTAATTAATTTTATGTTTTTTTTCGTCATAGTTAAGTACTTTTCGTAAGTAAAACATCGTTATGAGAAACATAGTTATGAGAAATTCAAACATATATCAAGGTGACTCGATTGTTGCTCGAGCTTTCTTTACTGTATACTATGTATAATGTATTTTAGCAATTGTTTGTGCAAGACGAAAACGTTACCACTCATCAATCGTAAAATGAAGCTCTTTATGTGACTTCTCTTTGATTTTCATAGATGCATTCATTAGAGCTATTTTCATAAGTTTGTATGACTTGTTTTATTTTAGCATAAATGTGTGCTCTATCTCAATTACAATACCTAGGCAAACAATAGGAATACAAACAAGCAAGCAAGTCTTAACTTATGTGCTGTATACTTAGACCGAAATCGTTAACTGCTTTTCCGGTAGCAATCATTTGATTTTTTTTTGGGGGGGGGGGGGTGAGTTATTTAAAATGATACATTAGTTTATATAACAACAGATTTCTTTTCGAAAAAGAACTATATTAATGTGTTAATGACGAAAATAAGTATAGTCTTCTAATTTTTTCTAGGGGCAGGAGGAGGACCTAAACCCTTCAAGTAGGTTCGGATCACTACGTGAAAACAAAATTTGTTTTTGATTGGCCTTGGTAAAAATTAAAAGTTACTTTGCCTGGCAAAGATGACAGTTTATTTTGCATGGAAATAAATTACAAGTTACTTTTGCTCAATGTAAATATTTTTTGTTTGTATAAATATGGTTAATTATAAACTTATTATTAGTTTTAAATAATAGGTAATAAATATTTGTTGTATATTAATTGTACATTTAAACTGTATAAAACAAAACATAAGACACAAATAATAACTACGTATTATATAAAAAATTTAACGAACTAATTATAATCTAGATACATGTATATATAGTCGGTAAAAATCATTCCATGTTTTTGAGTGAGTTGAATTCGAAGTGTCACGGATTTATTCTTTCGAAGGCAAATCTCGTGCATTTTTTATATAAATACGGAACTATATTACTACTGCTTAAAAAAAAGTGAAAATGAATAAAATACGAAATTCGAATATATCCTAAAGTTAGGACCATCGTAAGACCATCTTAAGACACCTAATTTGGTATCCTAAGAATAGGACAGTTCCTAGGATTTTCCTAATTTGTGACATGTTTGATAAACCCACTTAGGACTAAGATGTATCCTAAGTTGGTCTTAGGACATGTCATAATCCTAAGAGAGCTTCGATAAACAGGCCCCTGGGTCTGAACAAGTTATCAGAGAACTATCTACATGAGACCAAAATGACACAAAAACTAACAACTATAGGTTACCGTACGGTCTTCAACAATGAGCAATAAATGCCTATTTTACGATATGTATTACCTCATACTTTCACTCACAAAGTATGCATACATAATCAATCCTTATGACTTCACAAATTATGTTAGGGAGTCAGCTAAAATACGACTTTATATGATGAAATTTAAATAAAATCCTTCTGTGAAAATGCATCGCAAATTTAACAGTTACTGTACATAATAAATTCGAATCGCTCTACAGTGAAAATGAAGTTTTGAAATCATTTATATTCAACAGTAAACATGAACTGCATCACAATAACAACAAAGTGGAATTTGATCCAATATCAACAAGGTGTTTAAGAAATAAATCATGGGGGCTTGAATTTATCGTGATTTTACCACGGGTTGGCCCTTTATGACAAATATTTCACCCTGAGCGATAGCGAGGGGTAAAATATCGGCATAAATGAACAACCCGTGGAAAAATCTATATATATTCAAGCCCCCATGAATTATTTCGATTCTAATAGGACAAATACGGCAATTCATTTGGATCGAAGCGCTCTAGGTAGAAGCAATTATGTGCCGTTCCAATAAATAAACGCACTATTAAATTGGCGTAAAAGAACGGAGCAAACTGAATAAGTGACATGCTTAAACTATTCACAATAACGTATTAAGATAGTTTTGGACGAATTTCTAGACTCTTAACCGAACCATGTCAATCTCTTAACCAATCCATAGCAATTCCGATATCTTGCTTATTCTGCATTAATTTCGTGAAACAACAATTCCAATGTAGATCGTTTGACCTCCAATACAGAATCAAATATCTTATTTGCTTTTCAAATGCTCGTGTGAATAGAACTACTGAGGCAATAGTTTAGGAAAGTTACATAAATTAACCATGTCAAACTTATCCAAACTATGACAAAATCACTGTGCTAAACGCTCCTCGATATGATGACCTTACTACCTGTGAGTACAACTAGGTTTGAAATGTTATTTAAATCGTCAAATGCAATGATAGATTATTGTACGCTGATTCTAAAAATATATGGGTTCTATACAAAAAAAATCAAATAAGGGAGACAATTTGTTAATTCCGGTTTTAAACATGTTACTTCCAATACTATTGAATATTTACTTGACACTTATTCCAAAACATATCTGGTTCTTTATACTTTAGCATTGATATGAGACAGGCATTACCTGTGAATGGGTACTAAGTCCGAATGAATTATTTTTTTTGTAACTTGAATATTTGTTAAAAGGAAACGGAAATACCGTAACGTTTCCAATTTTGGTTATATTGTCAGGGGTTTAACTTGTGACGTTATTTAAGTTATGACGTCATGTTCAATATGAACAAAGAAACGCAATGCATCAGGTAACGTTAATTCATATCAAAGACAAAGGATTATTAAAAATAAAATATTGGGATTGTGTTCCTTGAGTTCCTATATTGTACTATACTACTCAAAATCTCACAACAACGAGACCGGAAGAAGGAAGTAGATTGATGCGTTCTGCGCAAATGGGGGAATTAAAAAAAGTGCCAAAAAATTATCATGGATTTTTTATGTATACATATAAGTTAAAAGCAAAGGTCAAACTCTAAAACGTCAAATTAAGATATGACCTTGAGACCAATTTCAAGGTCATCAACCATGGACCTCAAGTAAAAAAAACCATAGGTCTTAATTATATTTGGTTAATGAGTTATATCACCATACGCTTATTTTTACTCTAGAGCTAGCTCAAAGTACGTTGAATTTGTTGAACGAGGAATACTGCTTTCTCAAAAGTTGCTAAGACAGGGCTACGAATCAATCAAATAAAGGTAATTACTCAAGCAATTTTACGGTCGCCATCATGAGCTGATTGGCCATTATGACAAAAGTGTGTCAGAAATCATGTCTGATATTCTTCCTCATTCATAACAACTTTCCCTCATTACCGAACAGAACAAAGAAATAACACGACGGGTGCCGTATACGGTGCAGGAAATTCTTACTCTTCTGGAGCACCTGGACCCTCGGTCATAAAACTTTACTCAGTACTCCGAGTACAAAATAAGTGCTCGAAACACCAGATCCAGTAATTTGACAGGTTGATTCTTGAGTCTTGAGTACAAAAATCGTGCTCGAAAGATTTATGACCGCAAAACCGTTTTTTACTCCCGGTTTTTTAGTGGAGTACGTGTTGTTCCTTATTTTTTTTTAATAACTGTTGATGTAAATGTCCTTTTGTTTTTTGAGTCTTTGTTTACTCCTTGGTTTTTAATGTTATTGTCTTTAAAATACAACAGAGGAGAAAACTCCCTTTTACGTTCGACGTACCCTTGCAATAAAATTTAACGTGTAACGACATGTCGCAACTACCAATGTAGTAGAAATAATGTGTCGATATCTTTTATGGTATTTGGAAATAAGTGAAAATAAGCCAAATTCAAAAATTTAAAATATGACCATTTCTTTGGCCCAAGGATCTCAAATCAAAAGATCCTAGGTCTCTATCACTTATCGTTTACAAGTTAGAAATTCATAATACTTAAATCAAATGCATTTGGGGAAATTACTCACATATGGAGTGTTCATATCGATTCGGTCAAACTAGAAAAAAGCATGCAAAGGATATAACGAGCAATGTTATAAAATGAATTTGTCGCTTTATTTAAAGGTTTCGGAGAGATGTGGTTACAAGGAAACGCTGTTTTGGGAGATATATCCTACAAAGAAATTTATTTTATTTCGCATGGTCAATTTCAATTTCAACTGTTCGATATCATATACCAAATATCTAAGCGACATATTGCGAAACAATTAGTTATCGCCAGAAGAAAATTCGGCGTAAGAAAACAAAAAATAATCAGAAAAAAATACAATAGGTCTTTCCACAGAAAAGTTCAAAGACCTTATAATAATAATCTGAAGAAAAACAATATAAGGTACAACAGTAAGTCATGGGAGTAAGATTATGTGAATATTTCATGAGAAGCTGTGGATATAAAAGAGGGACAGAAAGAAGAGAAAACGAGCGAAATGACAAAGGAACTTAAATGGTTTTGGCTATTTCATCTACTTAAGTATATATATTATCGGAATTATAAGTGTAATGTATATATCCACGTGTATTCCTTTAACTGTACCCACTTTTACCTCGACTAAAAGTGTATCTGATTTGTACATTCAAATGAACAGTTCGATTCAGCTTATCAATATAGTAAAAATATAGACGACAATAGTATACTTTGTTCAAAAATAGATTGGGAGAAAAAAAATTCCAGGTTACAAACTTAAACCGAGAGAAATACATCAACTACAAGAGGAAAACAACGGAACAATAAAAACACTGAAGTGCGAAATATCCAACAGAACCAAACATACAAAGAATTTTCTGACTTGGTACTTGATATGCTAATAAAAAGAACTAGTGTTTTTTTTCACAAAAAAATCTTCAGAGTTAAAATACTCGTAAGTCATACACATTTCAATATAGCTAGCCAAAATACTTGCTTATATTGTGATATAAACAAAACCGCTAAAATGACAATACTACGTGAAAACAATAAAGTACTCAAATATAGAATAACACAAGAACTCTTAGCACAGATCAATGCAAAAAAATAAATGATATGCTAGTACATTTAACATGAAAACCCAGAATTAATAACAATTGACATCTTTCTTTAACAAAAGCTCAGCACCCCACACACAGTTACAAGCATTTGTGATGCATATATAATCTTGATCTCATCATCTTTTATATGAGCTTTGGATTTCAAATATTTTGACCACGAGCATCACTGAAGAGACATATATTGTCGAATTACGCATCTGGTGCAAGAAAATTGGTACCGTTTACAATTATTACATTTTTCCTGTTCATACTGCCTTTTAAAACATTATTGTATTGAAAAGTATTTACGTTTTCGCTGGACGTTCGAGAGACCTATATCTTATAAATCTGAATAATGCATATCACTTTACAGTACAATGTGTAAAAACGTTCAATATGTAGAGAATCACAAACCTTCTGCAAGATAACCGACAATCCTAGCCAATATATATTGAAGACGAACTCACCAGCCACATCTGTTGTTCAAACATAATGTAACAGGCTTATGGTACAGTTGATACTACTCTTAGATTAAGAAAACAATTTAATTCTTATAAAGGTAAGGAAATATGCTATGAGTGACAATAATATAACTGTTCCTTGATATCAAATGAAATAGAAGCAATACTATTGTTATTGACGTGAGATTACCGTACGGCGTTTAACAGTAAGCACAACTAGATCAGTATCGTATGCTATATATAAAACGACCACCCACCTTCCCCCAAAAAATTATTTGCTTGTCTGATGCTAAATTAATACTAGTACACGAAAGAAAAATATAAATAAGAGCATCATTCAATCACCACTGAAATACAGCCGCCTTCCCTCGGACAGATACACGACGAGGCTTGACATACTTGTGCGCACCACTTAACTTTAGTCTCTGCTGTAACAGGGAAACAAAAGAACAATTAAACATATCGAGTTAATGATTTTTTATTTTTATATTAAAAATTAGAATGACATATGAATCCACTTCAATGTAACAATCAAACTGATTCGATGTACGGAAATTAAATGTTATTGGAAATTAAAATTCGAATAGTAAATTGACCTGATTAATTGTCAGAATAGAAAATTGTATGAAACTTTTTTTTTTGTATCGAATCATGATATGGTGATAATCTTTAGTGTTATGGTAGAAAGAGTATACATGTACATCACAAAATACTACATTAATGCCATTATAATATTCCTTGAGTTTTGTTTAATCAAAGCATTTTTTCTCTTTGAATATCATTTTTAGCCACATACAAAAATAATATCAACTTAATTCGACGGGTGCTACATGTGGAGAAGGATATGCTTACCCTTCCGAAGCACCTGAGATCACCCTCATTTTTTGTTTGTGTTCGCTCGTGTTGCTTAGTTTTTATGTTGTGTCTTGTGTACCTTTATTTGTCTTTTTGTCTGACTTTTTGACCATCCCACTGGTATCTTTCATCCATGTTTTAATGAAGTCTCGATACACTAATTCGTGTATATTGATTCAATGTTATTTATCAGTAAATGGGTAAATACTCAACATATTTTTCTGATATTGAAATAAATCTGATGCACACATGGATGAGTTGACACAATCACAAACAAGTTACGGGTTTAGCTATTTATAAAACCAGGTTCAATCCAGCATTTTTTGCCTGTACTAAGGCTCAGCAATATGGAGTTTGTTTGCTGGTTTGAGCTTTTGAGTTTGCCATTTGATAAGGGATTTCCGTTTTGAATTACCTCGGCGTTCCATTTTTTTTACTTTCTACTCATACGACTTTTTTTCAGTTCAAACTGAATTATTTCATCAGATATGTAGATTTTTATCTGTAATACTCAAATCAGAAAGAATTTGAAGTCTATAATAGGCAAAACACATGAAAGCAAGGTCAAGTTCCGTGTACTCAATCAAAAGGTGAAGCAATTCAAACAAATACATTGTAAATATAAACACAACCAATATAGGTATGCACCACGTTTCTTTATGGAGAGCTAGAATGCCCTGCATGTGCATGAATGGAATTTAATTTAAAGAAAATACAACAAGCAATCAAC
The DNA here is from genome assembly GCF_965363235.1 of Mytilus galloprovincialis. Classification (NCBI taxonomy): domain Eukaryota; kingdom Metazoa; phylum Mollusca; class Bivalvia; order Mytilida; family Mytilidae; genus Mytilus; species Mytilus galloprovincialis. Next base: position 634,173 of record NC_134846.1, on the reverse strand, counting down.
TTATATATATTTCTTTTAATATACCTTTTGTTTTGCTTCCTTGTGTATTTTGTTACAACTATGTTTTACGTTTTAAAAGAGGAAACAGGAAACAGGATAATATGTGTTACTTAGGGCTTTATTTATAGTATTTTTCGAACTGGACAAAAAAATATTTTTAGACATACTTTATATACGTCTTTGAATTTATATCACATAACATCTAACCAGTTTACCTGCTTTACTCAACCGAATTGGTACCATCGTTACATGCATGAATTGTAGTATATTATTCAATTACAACACTATGTCAGATCTTTGTTTTTAACTCAAACAAGTTATACTATATGTTTAAGACATTTGTAAATTTATAAAAGACAGTAAAACTGATCAATGATGAGTGATTATAGTACTGTGTACATAATAGGCAAATGGAATGATTGAGCATACAAAATGTGCTTTGATATGTACATATTTTATCATTCAACACTCTACCTACAAAATTTCAATATGAGGTTTTATATTAGAAAACTCCAAAGAGCACTGACAAGCATATTCATGAGAAGCTTTCAACATTTCTATTTCAATTGTAAAACAATTTTAAATATACATGATTTTTAACAGAATGCATTTGTCAAATATAAAAAACAAACGTTACTCATACACGTATTTACAGACTACGCACACATAAAATTCGCACATTTATAATTATCTGACAAATAACAAGTTTTTATCACCAAGTGCCTGGTTTTCAATTACCCGTTGGGTTGGTAGTTGTGTACTGATGTTCCCCGGTTGAAGGTTGATCATAATGATGTATCTCTAAAGCATTGCCAATTGATTCATACAAAGACGGATCTTGTTGCTGTATCGCGTTTACATAGTCTAATGATCTTTCATTACGGTTTCTCATAAGAGGACATCTAAACGATAGAAAACAAAAATGTACAATTCTATTTAAATGTACTTATCAACTTCGTTTACAGAACGCAATTGTGACTTTGTTCTTTGGTAAATAGTGCTACTCCGTTCACCTTTATGGACATTCTTCACATTGCAATATATTACATATTCGTGTAAATATCTTTGAATGACAAACACTGTGAAATGCAACATAATTAAACTAATTGAACCTTTTTTTTTATTTATAGCCTGGCTGAATGAACAAACAAGTTTCATTAATGATATTGTGATGCTAGGGCACTTTTTTAATTCATATATCTAAAATTCATAGTTTATGTGTTTGGACTTTAATTGTTGAGTAAGTCTAATTGATTACAAGACAATTTTTTGATTGAAACATGCATTGGTATGATCAGTTTAATCAAAGCAGCTTCTATCTTTAGTATACTAAACGAATGGATAATAATGAAAATTATCATCTGTTTAAATTGGTTTTATTTCATTGAGCATGTTGAAAAAATCAAGATATACTTTGAACATATATTTTATACTTGTTTTTTTTTAAATGGTTGCTATAAATCTGAGCTGCAGATATATATCATATTCTGAAATGTTCTATCTTACTATGATGTCATCCACGTGTCGTAATTTATATATGGCCTCAGGTTTCGGAAAAAAGCTTTGAGCTATTTTGCCTAACCAAAAAAAGAAATTTTACACATGCAAACATCATTGCATACCATGCAAATTAATTTTAAAATTATTAGCTAATATCTGTTTAGGATGGCCTTCGTTCATTACTTTAAGTTATTGAAAAGTTCTCAAGATACTGTGGTATTGCTTGGCAGTTTTCCTTGAATGAATAATATTTGAAACCCTATAGATCTACTGGGCAAATCAGTGACATTTTTTTTCCGATAAGAAATATTCGTTTTTATTATCACATCATATTTGGAAAGAGAATTATGAACTTCCAAATATTGTATTTGAAGCTCCGATGGTATGGCTTACACTACTTAAATGAGTCTCCTATGTTGGCAAGCAGGACATCATTCAATAAACAAATTAGACATCCCAAATGCAACTTCATAGCAAAAAAAAACCAAAAAAAACCAAACAAACAAAGTTTTAAAAATACCGAACTCCGAGGAAGTCTAAAACTGAATTTCTTTTACCAAATAGTGATAGGGTAATAATATTTTCAATTTGTTCTTTTATTAAAGTTTCGTTAATGATATTTTACAACATGCAGTACATGCATTTGCTAACTAATCCCGTTTTAATCCACAATCTATGATATACTTACTTGGTCTTTTGCTGTATAACACCAAATAATATCACACTAAGAACCAATATTATTAATCCACACACTGTACCAACCACGACGACGACTTAAACACAAAACACAGTATAAACTAACGTACACAAGATAACTCTTTAAGTGTCAGTGTGAATAAGATGTTTAGAAAAAAATCAATAATGATGTCAAGTAGATATTTGAGGAATGTCAATTTCTATCATGACACGAACACAACCGAACAACAAACAAATGTATACTAAAGAGCGGAGTCAAAATACAAACATTAAAAAGTATTAGATAAATACCAAACATAGTTCTAGATACAAACTTAAGTCCGCTTTAACTCTCTACAGCTGTCAAGATGTTCAGACCGTTAATAACATATATATATATATATATATATATATATATATATATATATATATATATATATATATATATATATATATATATATATATATATATGATACGCACGTATATTAATTTCAGGTGAGAAGACAGTGGGATTGTTCATTGTATATATACAATTAATGTTAAGGCAAGACGTAAACATAAAAATAAACAATGACATTTCTTGTTCCAATTAAATAACAAAATATTCTGCTTTTCCAAACGTGGTTAATGTCAATAATGTGTCGGTATAATTATGAGTATACCTGTTTTCACACCTTTTGTGTTGGAATTGTAGCAACTGACTAACTGTATGTGTTTTGCTAATATTTGTTTAACATTTCGTGACCTAATATTGTCTACATAATCGTTAATCTCCGAAGAGTTGTTTACCTTGGAAAATATACATTTATTTCTTATTTCGAGAACTTGAAAATCTCGTATTGTATTAACAACTGACAACAATTCACTAAATAATATCATCATATATAGATTATTGGACTAAATTTAGTATATTCGCCAGACGCGCGTTTCGTCTACAAAAGTCTCATCAGTGACGCCCGAATCCAAAAAAGTTAAAAAGGCCAAATAAAGTACGAAGTTGAAGAGCATAAAGGACCAAAATTCCTTAAAGTTTTGCCATGGTAATCTAAGCTCAATGATGATATTTGTTTCTAAACTGCGATTCAGACGGACGACATTTATAAAGTGTTTTGACATTTACTAGCATTGGGTTATATGAGTCATGTATATCACTGCTGTTGAACTGTTTATCACCGAAGGTATAATCAACTCAACTCAGTAATCGTTGCTTCAGTATTGACATTACTGTTTGCAAGTGTTTCTCAAATTTTCCAACGGTACTTAAAAATGAATGTTTTAAATCAGGTTACTAAGGTTCTAAATGCATCAGACAAAGTTAATTTAGATGATAAAATTGAAAATGGAAATGGGTAAGGGTTAGTGTAAAAGAGACAACAACCCGACCTTAGAACAGACAACAGCAGAAGGTCCTCAACAGGTCGTCAATGCAGCGAGAAATTCCCACACCTGGAGGCGTTCTTCAGCTGACCCATAAACAAATATATATATTTATCTATAATGTCACTTATATATATATTTAATGCGTTTCCCTCGGTTTTAGTTTGTTACCCCGTTTTTGTTTTTTGTCCATGGATTTTTGAGTTTGGACAGCGGTATACTACTGTTGCCTTTATTTATGGTTATAAAACTCTGCTTATTTTGTTAAAAATCATATGCATTCAACATTTTGATTTAGCATTCCTGATGAATATCAATACAGTCTTATAACATATAACTGCTGGGGAATGATTTCTAGGAAATTGTACTTTTCTGCTGTTTTACTATCAATGTGCCGTTCATTTTAAGAATTAATTATTGATAAATGAAAACATCCGCTTTAAAACATTTATGATAGACTTATAATGCAAGTCTTATGTTGTATATAAATATGCTTCTGACTTTCGAGCAGCGGTATACTACTGTTGCCTTTATTTATAGGACTAATGGTAAATCAAAAAGACAAAAATATATTACGACAACGTATAACTTGTATCATAAATATCAATATTTTAATGCAAAGTTCAAAAACAATAAAATGTTCAGGAAAAATAATATATGGATATTTCAATAAAGATATTTACCCAGAGACTAAAGAAACCAAATGAATATTCAAACATAAATTGATCACACGATGGCAAATAAAAAAGAAAAAAAAGAGCAAACAAAAGTGAAGAAAAACATGATTGACACCCATAGATAAATAGCATGGGGTGATCTGATATGCCTTTTAAGGGTTTGAATAACAAGTTTCGTTGTTGTAAAGTAAGTTATCTCTGAATGTATCATTTAAAAAAACAAACCGTTATCTAAGTTGACTATGATTGGCCGTTTTAAAAGCTATACGGTCTTTTAATATATATAAAAAAAACGGGATTCAAAATTTTCCATACTGTTCCAGGTGCACTGGTTAGTCTGTACTCATAAAATTGAGAAAGGAAATGGTGAGTATGTCAAAGCGACAACCACCCGACCATAGAGCAAACAACAGTCTCATTAAGTAGTGTCACCATGGTCATTATCGTCAATGCATATACATATACCTTTGAAACAATTAAATATAATTATAAGATATATACATATACACTGAAACTCTAAATATTACCATTGGATACCTTACCTGTATTTCCATTGACTTGAGGGTCATTGGCTGAAAAACAAACAAATGTACTATTTCTTTGTTGCAAAATATTTATAAATCGTTTTTCTAATTAAACAAGTAAGATTAATTTTTTCATATTTATAACACATAAAAATGTTAAGAGAGTCCATATCTAAACAATTTTTGTTAACGAAAACAGTTTATTAACCAAAATGACACGCACATGAAAATATATCAAAACACCAATACAATATAATTGAAGCCATCAAAACAAAAAAGATACAAAAAAAAAATAAAAAAAAAATAACACTTTGTGGCACCTGAAGCACTTTTCTCGGTTTATTTTTTTTTTATGATCCTTTAGAAAGGAGTTTCAAATTAAGGACCCATCAATACATACTGACCACGTAAGCTTACCGGTGGAGTAACTTTATCCTTATTGTAATGATGCAATTGATTTGAAGATTGGTCTGAACTCGAAGGTCCGAAGCATTAAACAATGAAAATGTCAATTCATAAATAATGTGCTTCTGACGCGCTCCTCCGGATTAACCTTCAATTATTTAATATTCGATGTACATGTAACACGTCTTCTGATTGGTTGCAAGTGTGTTGTCTTTCAGATCATATAAATAATTTGGTCACGTAACTGTGACGTCATCAATTATTTTCATGATTTATTTCCGTTTAAAATTGAATTTAATATTAAATTATAGGGAACTGCTGTAATAATTTTTCTGTCTATTCGAAATAACATAACAATGTGGCACACTCCTTAAAATAATGCGATCCCCGGGCTATTTAGTTTACACCAAATTTTTTATTTATTTTTTCATAGACAAAAACATAATAACAGTCATTCCTTAAACAAAAAAGTTAAAATTTCTAATTTTAAAAAAGCCAGCGATGTATAATAACATGAAGTGCAATATAAAATAACGTAAAGAAACTGTGAGAATCGAATTAACTAGAAAACGAGCGAGATTGGTAAGTCAACCGGGTTTACGTCTCCTATTGTGCATGCAAAGCAAATTCATAATTAGTATTTCATAATCGGGAATTGAGCAAAACCGGTCTGAGAGATCAGCCGACTATACCGGTATCCAATGATATAAGACAGCATGAAAATGTTGGTAGTAAGTTTAGACACCGATAAATTGGTCAACAGTGCGTTTTGTTGACATGAAAACTGATACAGTGTCGATAATCGACGTTCTTAATCATATTTACTGTGTAAAGACACATACTTGTAAATGAATTCCGTATAGTGTAGACAAGAACAACAGCTAGATATGTACAATTAACACATACTCTCGCTACTAGATAACTTAGTTAAGAATTATTAAATATCTTTAATGAAGACATTTACCTTCATTTAATATGCTAATATAAATATGAGCACGTTTTGTATGACTGGCGTTATTGAAGGCATTGCTGACGACACATGTATATATACCCTCGTTTCTTTTAGTGACACCCTCGATATTAAATGTGTTATTTGTGCTAATTGCCTCGAATTGGTTGTTTTTATACCAAAGATAACTCGCTTTGGGATTACCATCGGTTTTACACGTCAAGTCAATACGATTATCCAAACCTAATACATAGTAAGTTTTATGTGGCACTTTGAATATAGTTGGCGTTCTCACTGCATCTGAAAAAGGAATTTACTAAGATATACATGTTTTAGCTTTACATGCCACAAGCAAGACAAATATTTGCGTCTAATCTGTTACTTTTTGTGTCCTTTTCCTTGGAAATTTATTCAATCTTAAATCATCATGGTGCATGATGCGTTCAAACAGGGTGTGCTGTCATTGTCAACGTTCGGTGTCTTTTTTTGGAGTTTTATTTTTCAGTTGGTTGATTTCCTTTTTTTATGGTCAAAAAGGAGTTTTTTTGAGAAAAAACATTGGAGGGCTACTGTTGTTATTACTTTATATAGCGATTAAATGGCACAATTCAAAGGGATGTCTTTATACGTGTCCCGTCTCTAGATTTATTTTCAGTTTTTGTCTGTTTGGCAATAAGGTTGCCTGTTGTCGAATAATGTTTTTTAATTAGATGTTTCACATTCTCTTTTTCTTGATGAGCATTTGTTTACCTTTATAGAAAATGTCATGTGTGTGTATGTTGTTGGATTGCTGTCTCATTTACCTTTTTTATAAATCTCTTGTATTTATTACATCTTTATTAGAAATAATTTGACATACATTATACAACATATGAATCTGACTTAAAAACAGTTCACTTACGATACACATGTAATGGTTCTGATTCCACATACATGCTCCTTTCAGTCAGATGTGAAACAACAGCACACCTTATAACTGCATGGTTGTCATCGGCAGTAACTTGGAATGTGATGTAACTTGTACGATAGTAGGAACAATTATCCGATATCTCTCTTATTGATGTACTAGTGGCTGTATAGTTCATTGGTAAAATATGACCACGTCGATACTTTTGGAAAATGAATTTCCCGTGAGGTTTCCCGACATCACCAGTGCAAACAAATGGTACACTATCACCATCAGTAATACCAAATGCTGAAGTGTTTTGTAGATTTGCTAACCAAATGTCATCAGGTGTGGAAGGTGGCACTGTAAATTTAAAAAAAATCCCCCATTTTTCTTTTGTACCTGATGACAATTTTCCAAAGTAGTAAAAAGTATAAATAACAAAACTAACGAACCCAAAAGGAAAATTCAAATGGCAAAATCCAAAACCTTAACACATTAAACGAGCGGAAAACAGCTGTCATATTCCTGACTTGGAATAGGCATTTTCTGATTTAGAAAACGATAGATTTAACCTCTTTTTATAGCTAGCTCAACCTCTCAATAAGGATGTTGGAATATGTGGATGTTGGGTTTCATTTTTATTTTCATTACTTGTATGACCGTAACATAACATTCCAGTCAATTTCCCAGAAGATATGTAAAGGTAACGGAAACAATATTATACCGTTGTTTAACCAAAAAGAAACACCAGAAATATTTACATAAACATAATACAAATATATGTTCTATGTAGTGTTGTTTAACCTTTTTAGTCATTTCGTTGGATTTTGTTTGTCCGCAACGCTTTTGAAAAATGAACCTGCCAGTTTATTACAAACGAATTGCTTGCTTGCGGATGTATAACGGACACGTAACGGAAAAAAACCAGAAACGAAACGGACGAGTACCGTACAAAACGGACGCCTAGCGGACGTTCAACGGACATTTTATTCGTTGGACGTCCGTTCAAAGTTTTGAACATGCTCAAAGTTTTCCACCGGACAGAACGGACGTTGACGGATAAAACGTACGCTTAACGGACAGGCAACGGATATGGACGGACGTCTAACGGATAAGAACAGACGTCCAAAGGACATGAACGGATTGAAAAAAAGTTATCCGTTAAGCGTCTGTCAATCTTTCCGGTAAGCTGTGACCGACGTTTTAACGTTAAAACAATTTCCCACTATAAACGAAATTACTTTATACAAATATAAGGACTGTGTTAGCTAAATCTACACAATTTATTAGATATTATGAATTTGTATTACAATAGATTAATATGCTAGACAACGCACAGTTACGTTATTACAAATTCAAAACCTGTAATTGAAGTCAAATCATAACTTGTTATATCATTGATGAATTCATTACATTTATATAGATGTGACTATGACTGCGTTTTTAGTTAACTCCGTTATAAGTACATATAAAAAGAAGATGTGGTATGATTGTCAATGAGACAACTGTCCACAAAAGACCAACATAACACAGACATTAACAACTATAGGTCACCGAACGGCCTTCACCAATGAGCAAATTCGTATTATAATTTAAATTAACTTTAATAGTGCAAATTGAAGATGAGAAGAAAGCAATATCGTTGGTGGGATTATAGTGGCGTACCATATCTGGACGCATCTTTGACTTACTATGGTAGATATGATCAATATCATAAATAATATGGCGGTGGCTGTTTTGTCGGCTCTGATTCATATATCTTAATTCAAGCCGGGAAAGTAGCCTATGTCTACAGACGCCAACATTTTATTTTCAAAGAATTTCTTATTTTGCCAATTCTTTGTAAAAAGTGAAAGTTGATACTTACTTTTGAAAAATACTACGATAATGTTAACATAAACGAATGATATAATTATATACCAGACGTATAATTAAACAGGAAAACTGCTGACAATATTTGAGATACATATGATCGTATTAAAAACTGTTATTAGTCAACGTGTAAATGGTTAGTTAGAATTTATCAAAAGATATAGACTGAACACAAATATTGAGCATCCATGTCTTGCAATGAAATAATATCTAAACATGAAGCTGAAATCATTTCTTAATTTAGTCAATTTAATGCTACACATACACATGTATGCATAATTAAACAATTAAATCTCATACTTTTAACTATGTTATAAAACAAAACAAAAAGTTAAAACAAACTCTTACCATCATGAATTAATTAAAACAGTATACAATATAACAAAGTCAATCACAAAGCTTACAAAAAAAAAAAATGCTTTTGAAATATCAATTTTTTTGCTTGTGCCAGAAAAATAATCCTTTCTAAAAAAGCTTGAATTATGATATTTTAATCAGAGCTGGCAAAATAACCTCCTACCAATATATTAAATATACTTTTCTACCTTGTATTGATATTCCAATTGCTTCTGATTCTGTTGTTATAATTTGTGTGTACTGTTTAAACAACTAGTTCATATTTTTACAGTCTTGAATGTTTACATATAAGGTCATCAAAGCTCAATGAAACGAATTCACGTAAAAATGCGTTTGAATTATTAATTTTATTGCTGGTGCCAGATAAATAGACATTTCAATAGAAAAGAAATGAATCAAGTAATACCTTGTATTGATATTCTAATTGCTTCTGATTCTGTTGTTATACTTGGGATGTCTTTTCTTTTAACAATGAATCTACATTGATACAGTCTTGAATGTTTACAATTTAGGTCATCAAAGCTCAATGAAACGCGTTTTGATGATTTATTAACTGAAGACAATGATGCATTCCCAAAAAGAACTTTTCCATATGGTTGTAATTTGGAACCAAAATCAGGGTCAAATGATGCTACATTTTCAAAATCATGTAACGTCATATTTGTTGCCAAAATCCACACTGAATTTAGTACATCTCCTTGATCAAGCGTGAAATTACAAACTAACTTTGTGCCGTTTGTTCCAATGTTTTCTGTGATATTTCCATTGATTTGTACCTGTCGTGCCACTGTGCCTAAGGAAATAAAATGAAGTTTGAAGTTATAAGAAATAAAAGAGGAACGAAAGATACCAGAGGGACAGTCAAAATCATAAATCAAAAATAAACCGACAATTATCATATTTATTGACACAAAACGTCATAAATGTGAACTATCGAATTAGACTATGTAACGGGTTTGTAAAAACAGGAGCAACACGACGACGGGTGCACAGTTTTTAGTTTTCTTTATTATGTTTTGTACACTTTTTTCAGTTTGTCTGTTACTTTTTATTTAACAAATACTTTGTCAGTTAATGTTCTACTTGGTATTTTTTTCGCATAAAAAGAGAGAGAAGGTTTATGTTTAAAGATTCGAATGTGTACCAATCTTTATAATTCAAATAAAAATTCTTTTCTAAGAGTACACACATTATCAAAGTTACGAGCATATGTGAGCACTATGAAATTTAAGTACCCCGACATATGGAAAACAAAACTAAGACATAACCAAAAATAATTGACATACATTAAAACAAAAATTTCAGTTGATTTTAAATACATAAAAAATAATATACTGGATTGCCCTGGACCCGCGTGATTTTGATATAAAAGTATTGTGTGATGATCAATAACAACTAAAAGAGTCACTATTGTTATAATAACAGTTTAAAATGTCCAGAAAACAAAAAAAGTAAACAAAAGTTTAAAATTCCGTTAAGATCTGAACAGAAAATATCTTCCCCCATTGTTTGTGGAGAAATACTTTTTCTTGAGGTACTTGTGTTCAATTCTACATAAATATTTTCGATCCCCCTCATGCATAGCTATCTAAACAATTAATAAACTAACCGTATAAAAAAACTAATATAACGAACAGGCACAACGGTTGATTGATCACACCAATCATGTTTTTTAGACAACTGTAGAAATAAATGGCGTCAAGTTACATTACGTCCGCATTCACTGTGTAAATACACAATTAATGTGGTGAATGTATTTCTTCCTTTGTGCACACTTGATGATGTAGTATGAGGGACCCTGATCCCATAAACATTACTATGTTCAAAGAAAAAAATAATTTCCGACTGTCCAATCTAGAGGACACTGGATTAATTGTGAAAACAGAAACAAAAACTTGATAATATGCATGATATGTGTTATGTATTATAAGTTATATAATAATTAAATTAACTCTCCTTTAACAAATGTTTAACATATCAGCCAGTAAAACTAATACTATCGAGATAGACACAGATCAAACTACTTTGAAAATAAACCCAAAGCACTAACACTTCAAAAATGTTATGTAAACTGTCCTAAAATGTTTTTTAAACCCAATATTTGAAAGACTGTTAACGTTTTGAATTTGTTTAATTTCTGTGACAAATACATATCGCCGCTTTTCATGTTGTGAGGTAGTTGTATTAGTTTATCAATTGTAGTAAAACCATGAAACTGTGCAGGCTTTGTGTCATACAATTATCAGCTGTTCATTTTCGAAGTAATACCTGGGGCAGGATACTTTGCAATATTATTCATGACACAAGTTTCTAAACAAAAAAAAACATTACGTGAAGCCGAACCTTCTCACAGTTCATCAAAAAGTTGTACAAAATATTCGATTTTGATTTGAGAAATGGGTTGTGAGTAGAATAGGGAAAGAATTATGTTAAAACAACTTTTTTGAGACCATTTCATTGTATGTAGATAGTTGCATAAATCAATTTAAGCATTATTGTGTTGCTTGATGTGAACATTGTATACAGTAACAATTTGAATATACCTTTTAAAAATTGCCTATTGTATTTCATTGCAATTCACAGTATCATCAAACATCGATTTATTTGGAATCTTTCCTTCCTACATATTTTGTTGATTTGATACATTCAACCATTCTGAAACCTATTATTTTTTTTTAACATTCATAAATTCTTTATTGCACTCTTTTCTGTTTTTACAAATTACTTGATGTACAGCATTCCATCAAGTATCCCTGTTACATACAATTATAACTGATATCCAGGGAGAATATACAGTAAAACTTATCTTATTTTATACATAGCTATTTAGTACATTTCTATTTTCTATAATTACTTTATAAATAAACATAATATCACAAAAAATCTTATCGAAGTATTTAATGATTTTACAGACATTGTGTCTTCAAGTTTACGGAGAAAAATCCGTTATCGGTTCTTTTAATAGAATTTTGAAACATATGAAAATATGAATGAGATACAGCGTGGTTACTGTTTCTGTTAATTTTTGTTAATTCGTACCGTTGGATTTATAAAATTCTTTAGAAGTGTTTGTTAATACTAAAGAATGGTAAAATATGATTTTTGTTTGTTTCTTATAAGCTCTCGTCATAAATTTTGCTTTTACAAACTTGACCCAAATTTTATTACCTGTGAACGGCTATTGGTACTTTACGGAACGGAACGGAACGGAACGGAATTTCATTTAAGGTATCCAAAGGGGGCATTTATCAAAATTTCGAAAAATCTTTAAAACAAAACAAACTTTAAAATTTCTGTGTTTTACGGTTTTTCATATACAAATAACACAAATGTATACTTAATCTCATCTTCACAGGTGAAAGTGTAATAATGTATAACATCGGGAAATATTCTGTAGATGAATATGTCGGATTGTCCTGATAAATTATCATGAAATAAACGCATTTGCAAGTCATGCATTATGATATCTATACTGACCTCACGTCGTCCTTTCCGACGATAATTAGAAACATTGGTTCTGATTTTAACTTTTTAAATTTATTATTCCGTTCCGTTCCGCAAAGTACCAATTGCTCTGAGGAATTGGTATTTAACGGAATCAACGGAAACAGACATCTTTAATGTAATTAAAGCAGTATGATAAAAAAAAAATTGTCTGACACCTCTTTTTGCATGAGTGGTATGTGTTTTAGATAGCATTCCCGACCAGATCAATAATAAAAAAATTAACACAAAGGCAGGTTACACAAAAAGTCTTTCTCCTTCCATCGGTAACTATATTTTCAAAAGAGGCCTTCAACAGCCCGTTCCGACGATGATTAGAGACAGTGATCAAGTTGAATCTGATTTAAACTTTTTAATTTATTATTCTGTTCCGTTCCGTTCCGCAAAGTACCAATTGCTCTGAGGAATTGGTATTTAACGGAATCGAACGGAAACAGACATCTATAATGTAATAAAAGCAGTATGGTCAAAAAAATGTGTCTGACACCCCTTTTTGCACGAGAAATAAGTGTTTTAGATAGCATTCCCGACCTGATAAATAATTAAGAATTTAAAACAAAGGCAGCTTAGACAAAAAGTCTTACTCCTTCCATTGGTAATTATATTTTTTAAAAGAGGCCTTCCACCTCTCGTGCCGACGAGGATTAGAAACAGTTATCAAGTTGAATCTGATTTAAACTTTTTAATTTATTATTCCGTTCCGTTCCGTTCCGCAAAACACCAATTGCTCTGACGAATTGGTATTTAACGGAATCGAACGGAACCAGACATTTATAATGTAATAAAAGCAGTATGATAAAAAAAATGTGTCTGACACCCCTTTTTGCAGAAGAAATAAGTGTTTTAGATAGCATTCCCTACCTGATAAATAATTAAGAATTTAAAACAAAGGCAGCTTAAACAAAAAGTCTTACTCCTTCCATTGGTAATTACATTTTTTAAAAGAGGCCTTCCACCTCTCGTGCCGACGAGGGTTAGAAACAGTAATCAAGTTGAATCTGATTTAAACTTTTTAATTTATTATTCCGTTCCGTTCCGTTCCGCAAAGTACCAATTGCTCTGAGGAATTGGTATTTAACGGAATCGAACGGAACCAGACATTTATAATGTATTAAAAGCAGTATGATAAAAAAAACTGTCTGACACCTCTTTTTGCATGAGTGGTATGTGTTTTAGATAGCATTTTCGACTTGATCAATAATAAAAAATTTAACACAAAGGCAAATTACACAAAAAGTCTTTCTCCTTCCATCGGTAATTACATTTTAAAAAAGAGGCATTCAACAGCCCGTTCCGACGATGATTAGAGACAGTGATCAAGTTGAATCTAATTTAAACTTTTTAATTTATTATTCCGTTCCGTTCCGTTCCGCAAAGTACCAATTGCTCTGAGGAATTGGTATTTAACGGAATTGAACGGAAACAGACATCTATAATGTAATAAAAGCAGTATGATAAAAAAAAAAAACTGTCTGACACCTCTTTTTGTATGAGTGGTATGTGTTTTAGATAGCATTTTCGACTTGATCAATAATAAAAAATTTAACACAAAGGCAGGTTACACAAAAAGTCTTTCTCCTTCTATCGGTAATTATATTTTTTAAAAGAGGCCTTCCACCTCTCGTTCCGACGATGATTAGAAACAGTAATCAAGTTGAATCTGATTTAAACTTTTTAATTTATTATTCCGTTCCGTTCCGTTCCGCAAAGTACCAATTGCTCTGAGGAATTGGTATTTAACGGAATCGAACGGAACCAGACATTTATAATGTAACAAAAGCAGTATAATAAAAAAAATGTGTCTGACACCCCTTTTTGCAGAAGAAATAAGTGTTTTAGATAGCATTCCCGACCAGATAAATAATTAAGAATTTAACACAAAGGCCGGATAGACAAAAAGTCTTACTTCTTCCATTGATAATTATATTTTTTAAAAGAGGCCTTCCACCTCTCGTTCCGACGATGATTAGAGACAGTGATCAAGTTGAATCTGATTTAAACTTTTTAATTTATTTTTCCGTTCCGTTCCGTTCCGCAAAGTACCAATTGCTCTGAGGAATTGGTATTTAACGGAATTGAACGGAAACAGACATCTATAATGTGATAAAAGCAGTATGATAAAAAAAACTGTCTGACACCTCTTTTTGCATGAGTGGTATGTGTTTTAGATAGCATTTTCGACTTGATCAATAATAAAAAATTTAACACAAAGGCAGGTTACACAAAAAGTCTTTCTCCTTCCATCGGTAATTATATTTTTTAAAAGAGGCCTTCCACCTCTCGTTCCGACGATGATTAGAGACAGTGATCAAGTTGAATCTGATTTAAACTTTTTAATTTATTATTCCGTTCCGTTCCGTTCCGCAAAGTACCAATTGCTCTGAGGAATTGGTATTTAACGGAATTGAACGGAAACAGACATCTATAATGTAATAAAAGCAGTATGATAAAAAAAAACCTGTCTGACACCTCTTTTTGCATGAGTGGTATGTGTTTTAGATAGCATTTTCGACTTGATCAATAATAAAAAATTTAACACAAAGGCAGGTTACACAAAAAGTCTTTCTCCTTCCATCGGTAATTATATTTTAAAAAAGAGGCCTTCAACAGCCCGTTCCGACGATGATTAGAGACAGTGATCAAGTTGAATATGATTTAAACTTTTTAATTTATTATTCCGTTCCGTTCCGTTCCGCAAAGTACCAATTGCTCTGAGGAATTGGTATTTAACGGAATCGAACGGAAACAGACATCTATAATGTAATAAAAGCAGTATGATAAAAAAAAAATGTGTCTGACACCCCTTTTTGCACGAGAAATAAGTGTTTTAGATAGCATTCCCGACCTGATAAATAATTAAGAATTTAAAACAAAGGCAGCTTAGACAAAAAGTCTTACTCCTTCCATTGGTAATTATATTTTTTAAAAGAGGCCTTCCACCTCTCGTGCCGACGAGGATTAGAAACAGTAATCAAGTTGAATCTGATTTAAACTTTTTAATTTATTATTCCGTTCCGTTCCGTTCCGCAAAGTACCAATTGCTCTGAGGAATTGGTATTTAACGGAATCGAACGGAAACAGACATCTACAAATGTAATAAAATCAGTATGATAAAAAAAAGGCTGACCAGGGGCGGATGCAGGAATTTTCGAAAGGGGGGGGGGGGTGCAAAACATATGTCCCGATACAAATGCATTGATCGGCAAAAATAAAGGGGGGGTGCGCACCCCCGGAACCCCCCTCTGGATCCGCCACTGCTGACACTTCTTTTTTTGAATGAGTGGTAATTGTTTTAGATAGCATTCTCGACCTGATCATTAATAAATAATTTAACACAAATGCAGGTTACCCAAAATCCATCCATTCGTTATTATATTTTAAAATTTTCGGGAAAAAAAATGATGAAATGGGCAAAAAAAAGTTGTCGTTTATTATTAAAGTTCGGAATGAGTTGCTACATTTGTATGTCTAAAGTAATGTTGATCCTCTTGGAATTCATTTGAATGTAAGTTTTAAATTGTGCTAATGAATATCATGCATGTGTATTTAAGTTAAAACAAAAATGAAAAAAAATGTCTTGAATAAAAACAAAGCTCTCGTCAATTATGCCCGGCGTCATTTCAGTGGTTACAAATGAAAATATCAAAATCAACCTTTTATAAAATTAGAAGTCCGCAACTTTGACAATATACAGTGCGAATGACATAAGCTTTTGATGTAGAAATACAAGTGTACTTAAACTATGACAGTGTCAATTTTTTAATTACTGTAACGGTTATTGGGTTCGGGATTGTGTACTTGTTTTTATGTTGTTCGTTCTATAAATAAAGTTTGAGTACTGCAGACGTCTTTTTGTCACAGCCAAGCTTTTTGTAGATCTCTGCTATTTGTGGTGCCAAATAGGACCCACGTTGCTTGAGAAATGTTTCAGGCATCACACTGGTGTCAGAAGTGTCGACTATTGTGAATTTATTCGACTGAGAAGTTTGGAAATTCATCGGAAAGTTGCCAGTTTGGAAAACCACGTGAGTCGACGATTGGGCGATCCAGAAGCGGATCCCCGTCAATCACAACCCAAACATAATTATTCCGGTGAGATCGTATGATTTTTATACTTTAAATACTGAAAATTGTTTAAATTTTACAAAAAATTTAACTGACGAAAATTTGCATTTGAAAAAAATAATTCCGGTGGCTCCGACCTCGTCACCAAATAACCGGACATACAAAAAAAATTTTATTTTAAAAATTTATTTTTTTTTAGTCAAGATTTGCATTTTGTATCATAATAATTTGCATATTTTTAGACCGTTTCATGTAATACGTGTTTTTTAAGTATTACAGATCGAATTTAGAAAATAAAGGACTTATGAGTGAAACTGTTCTACACAACTATCTCAGGTCTATTCCACTCGACACAACAGACAAAATATAATTTTCACCTGCTAAGAGACGGGCTTCATCCTAAAGGAATATGGGCACAAAAGTGGTTTAGAAGATTACCACTTGACATATGCCAAGAGTATTGGTTAGATAGGGAATCATTTTCAGTACACGTCGATCCACAGGATTGAAAAATACAATCTTTTATAAATTGCAATTTAATAATAAACATGAATGACGATACAGTAGTAGAGACGGGTTCTGATCGAAAATTCAGCGAAGATTCCCCGCCAAATGGTGATCAGTTGGGCATAAAAATGCTTAACGTGTTAGAAAGAATGGGGAACGACATGGGAACCTTGGCTGACACCATGACATATATGTTTAGAAAACAGGATGAGGTTTCTGCCAATACAATGCAGCTACTCTATATATAGCTACCAACAAAGTAGAAGTATAGAAGAATTGAACAATACGTTTTTGCAGAACCGGGAGACATCGAAATCCGACATTAAGAGCACAGGAACTAATACTTCCGGTTACACAGATGACGATTTTTCTGGGTCTTCTATTTGTCCAAAGTATGGATTATATGATGGAAATAATGAACACCTAGACCCTAAGTTAGGCGAAAACAAACCAGTTGACAGTTTTCAGGTTGGCCAAGAGAACAGTCACAGACAATCTCTGTTCGGTCAAGATAGCAAGCCGAAATCGGATTTACAGTTCGGTCGTGGGAACAGTTCCAGACCAGCTTCATTTAGTTTAGATAATAAACCAATAGGATATTTGCAGTTCGGTCGAGGGAACAGTCCCAGGCCATCGTCCCAGAATACAGATGATGACATACAGACCGGAAGTTTGCAGTTTGGTCGCGGGAACAGTCCCAGACCAAATGCAAATTCACACACACCATTGTCATCAACACAAAGGGATACAACAACACAGAATTTAGATGATGACAGACAGAACGGGAGTTTGCAGTTTGGTCGCGGGAACAGTCCCAGACCAAATGCTAATTCACACACACCATTGTCATCAACACCAAGGGATACCACAACACTCCCCCCTTTTAGACCGTTGTTAAGCACTATAGAAAGATGAGGGTCTAGGTCGAGTTCTATGAACACAAATAATAGACAAGATTTGATAAGAAACATACAACCTTCGTTTTCTAGTGATATTGAAGCTATGCACAGTAGTAACAATACACAGCAGACAAGACAAAAAGTACCAAAGAGTGACGTTCCCCACCAAAAACTTCCAACATTCGACGGGAAGGATGATTATGAGGGGTTTATTATCCAATTCAACAGGGCAGCTAGGAGAAACAAATGGACAGAGGAGGAAAAGTTAGATAGGTACATTAAATGCCTGCGAGGACAGGCGAGTAAATTTATGACCGCAATTCCTAGACAGGAAAGAGATAGTTTTGAATCCATTTCGCGTCACATGGAAAACAGGTTCAACCGAAAAGAGCATCCACTGCACGAAAAAAACTATCTGATTTAAGACAACACAATGAAAAGAATGAAGAGTTTGCTGAAGAAGTAAGACGATTAGTCTCAAGAGCATACACAACAAGTAGTATCGAGTTACAAGAGGAACTTGCAGCGGAACACTTTTTGAAGGGCCACAAGAACGCCAAAATAGCATATGAAGCTTTAAACCACCAACCTAAGACTGTATCTTCAGCACTAGATATTGTTGTACAACTACAACACAATTATCATGCTACGTTGGGCAGGGATGTTGATTATAATACAAAACAAAGGACCAGACGCGTTACGTGGAAGATGAAGAGGAAAACAGTACTGACCAATATGAAGGGATGGACAGCGTTAGGCAGTTGGTAAATTCATTTCGGAAACCAGATAATCAAACATTACAGAATGAAATCAAAGCACTAAGAGATCTTTTAGAAAGGGCCATGCTGCATGATTCAAAACCAGCTACCTTGACAGCACAGTCAACGGGACGTTATTTTTGTGGCGATAAAAGCCATTTCAAACGTGATTGTCCAAAAAGATCACGATCCCCCAGCCCTATGAGAAGACAAGATACTGGTGCTGATTGTGAAAGGAGATATGTTTATCAAATTGGCAGAGGACAAGATTTACTCATTCCAATTCAAGTCAATGGCAATAAGGTCGATGCTATTGTTGATACAGGAGCAGATGTAACGGTACTTTCAAGATCCTTTGCAAATGGTATTGGTTTGAGCGGTACTACTGGTATAAAAGCTTGCTTATTGAATGCAGAAAATGGGAAAGAAATGGAGGCTGACATGAATATTGTTGCAAAGCTTTAACTTGGTAAAAAGGAGATAATTTGGAAAGTATGTATTGCCCCCATAAGAGATGATATTTTAATTGGAATAGACTTACTGAAAGAAGTAGATGGTATCATAATGGCCAAACAAGGTGATCTGCTGATAAATAATGAGCTGATACCAGGACGGTATCGAAAAGAAAATGATTGCCAAATATCAAGAGTGACGGCTGCAATGGAACCCACTTTAGATACTTTAAAGCCCATGGACGAGACAGATGTATATGGAGGAGTTGAAAGTCTAAAAGAAAGTATTGTTGATGTTTTTGACCCAGCTTCCTTACAAGACAACAACAACACTGGGTCGGTTTTAGTGGAAACTCGCCTACAGGATAATCTTGAAAAAGATAATGTTTCAGACATGGACGAGGTAAGTGCGATTGGTTCAAATGTGCCACATGAGCCGGGGACACAGGCTCCAGACTCAGGTGGGTTTGAGAACATGAATATTAAGCTATCGCAAGAATGTGTTGTCGAAATTTCAGATGCTTATGATGCGGCTAACGACGATAAATCTGATAGTTCAAAGAAAGATAATTCACTATTTGAAGACTATATCATATGTTCATTAGAACAGACGATACAAAGTTTAGATTCGGGCAAGAATTCAACCAAACAAGATGATGAATCAGAACAGAAGGAGATTATATCACGTGATTCGGGGACACTGAGTCCAGTCTCAAGTGGTAGTAAGACCCATGCAAACGTAACCAAGAAGATAGGGTCTCTCAATGATGCCTTAAATCCAAAGATTTCACCCAAGATGGATGACAGTTCAGATTTTAGTGAGTCGAGGACACAGGCTCCAGACTTACCTGGGAATCATCAGATGACAAAAGAAAAGCACCCACCTAAAATCAGTCGATATGGACGCAAAATAAACCAACCCTCACGTTTCAAAGATTGCCAAAAACATTTGTGCAAAAAAATAAGAGATATTCCTATTGAGAACTGTCTGTTTATAAAGAAACGGGGGAATAGTGTAACGGTTATTGGGTTCGGGATTGTGTACTTGTTTTATGTTGTTCGTTCTATAAATAAAGTTTGAGTACTGCAGACGTCTTTTTGTCACAGCCAAGCTTTTTGTAGATCTCTGCTATTTGTGGTGCCAAATAGGACCCACGTTGCTTGAGAAGTGTTTCAGGCATCACATTACATTGTGTTAAACTCGCACGTCAATCTTTTGTCTGTCAAGTTTTGATCACTGTTTCTAATCATCTTCGGAAGGCCCCTTTTTTAATTTATAATTACCAATGGAAGTAGAAAGACCTTTTGTCTAACCTGTCTTTGTGTTATTTTTTATACGTCCGTCAATTTTGACGGGACGTATTATGGTATACAAATGTCCAGTGTCCGTCCGTCCGTCCGCCCGTCTGTCCGTCTGTCCGGTGTAAACATGTCGCACCGTAACTTGAGAACGACTTATCCAAATTTCATGAAACTTAACATAGTTGTTTCTTATGATGGTCAAATGATCTGTATACTTTTTTGTGAAAATAAGATTACAACTTTTTGAGTTACGGCACTTTGTAACTAAAACAGGGGTGTGTTTTTTTCACATGTCGCACCGTATCTCAAAAACGATTCTTGATTATGGCTTAAAACTTTAAATACTTCTTAGTTATATTAATCTTAATATCTGTATACTTTTTGGTGTTGATTCAAAATTTAGTTTTTGAGTTATTGAGTATTTTGTAAAAAAGGGGGAGGTTTCTTTACATGTCGCACCATATCTCAAAAACGATTTATGATTATTACTTAAAACTTTACACATGTCTTTGTTATATTAATCTTAAGATCTGTATACGTTTTGGTGATGATTCAAAATTTCATTTTTGAGTTATTGAATATTTTGTAAAAAAAAAAAGGGGGGGATTTACATGTCGCACCATATCTCAAAAACGATTTATGATTATTGCTTAAAACTTTACACATGTCTTTGTTATATTAATCTTAAGATCTGTATACGTTTTGGTGATGATTCAAAATTTCATTTTTGAGTTATTGAGTATTTTGTAAAAAAAAAGGGGGGGTTTACATGTCGCACCATATCTCAAAAACGATTTATGATTATTGCTTAAAACTTTACACACTTCTTTGTTATATTAATCTAAAGATCTGTATACTTTTTGGTGATGATTCATGTTTATATTTTCGAGTTATTGAGTTTTTTGTAAAAAAAAGAGTTTTTTTGTTGCGCTGTATCTCTATTGCTTAAAACTTAACAGGCTAATGTTGCGTCGGGTTTCCAAATACATCTTGTACAATCTTCCTATTGAGCGGGAATAAGGAATGAGTCAGGATATACTAAGCATGACATCCTGTACAACCCTGTGTTATTCAAAAAAGATTTATGTTTTTTTTCACAAGACGACGGGCGTATCATGTGCTCATGGCGCAGCTGTTTATTTAAATATTGATCAAGTCGAAATGCTATCTAAAACACTTACCACTCATTCAAAAAGAAGGGTCTGACTTGTTTTTATCATACTGCTTTTATTACATTATAGATGTCTGTTTCCGTTCGATTCCGTTAAATACCAATTCCTCAGAGCAATTGATACTTTGCGGAACGGAACGGAACGGAATAATAAATTAAAAAGTTTAAATCAGATTCAACTTGATTACTGTTTCTAATCATCGTCGGAACGAGAGGTGGAAGGCCTCTTTTAAAAAATATAATTACCGATGGAAGGAGAGACTTTTTGTGTAACCTGCCTTTGTGTTAAATTTTTTATTATTGATCAAGTCGAAAATGCTATCTAAAACACATACCACTCATGCAAAAAGAGGTGTCAGACAGTTTTTTTTATCATACTGCTTTTATTACATTATAGATGTCTGTTTCCGTTCAATTCCGTTAAATACCAATTCCTCAGAGCAATTGGTACTTTGCGGAACGGAACGGAACGGAAAAATAAATTAAAAAGTTTAAATCAGATTCAACTTGATCACTGTCTCTAATCATCGTCGGAACGAGAGGTGGAAGGCCTCTTTTAAAAAATATAATTACCAATGGAAGAAGTAAGACTTTTTGTCTATCCGGCCTTTGTGTTAAATTCTTAATTATTTATCTGGTCGGGAATGCTATCTAAAACACTTATTTCTTCTGCAAAAAGGGGTGTCAGACACATTTTTTATCATACTGCTTTTATTACATTATAAATGTCTGGTTCCGTTCGATTCCGTCAAATACCAATTCCTCAGAGCAATTGGTACTTTGCGGAACGGAACGGAACGGAATAATAAATTAAAAAGTTTAAATCAGATTCAACTTGATTACTGTTTCTAATCCTCGTCGGCACGAGAGGTGGAAGGCCTCTTTTAAAAAATATAATTACCAATGGAAGGAGTAAGACTTTTTGTCTAAGCTGCCTTTGTTTTAAATTCTTAATTATTTATCAGGTCGGGAATGCTATCTAAAACACTTATTTCTCGTGCAAAAAGGGGTGTCAGACACATTTTTTTTATCATACTGCTTTTATCACATTATAGATGTCTGTTTCCGTTCGATTCCGTTAAATACCAATTCCTCAGAGCAATTGGTACTTTGCGGAACGGAACGGAACGGAATAATAAATTAAAAAGTTTAAATCAGATTCAACTTGATTACTGTTTCTAATCATCGTCGGCAAGAGAGGTGGAAGGCCTCTTTTAAAAAATATAATTACCGATGGAAGGAGAAAGACTTTTTGTGTAACCTGCCTTTGTGTTAAATTTTTTATTATTGATCAAGTCGAAAATGCTATCTAAAACACATACCACTCATGCAAAAAGAGGTGACAGACAGTTTTTTTCATCATACTGCTTTTATTACATTATAGATGTCTGTTTCCGTTCGATTCCGTTAAATACCAATTCCTCAGAGCAATTTGTACTTTGCGGAACGGAACGGAACGGAAAAATAAATTAAAAAGTTTAAATCAGATTCAACTTGATCACTGTCTCTAATCATCGTCGGAACGAGAGGTGGAAGGCCTCTTTTAAAAAATATAATTACCAATGGAAGAAGTAAGACTTTTTGTCTATCCGGCCTTTGTGTTAAATTCTTAATTATTTATCTGGTCGGGAATGCTATCTAAAACACTTATTTCTTCTGCAAAAAGGGGTGTCAGACACATTTTTTTTTATCATACTGCTTTTATTACATTATAAATGTCTGGTTCCGTTCGATTCCGTTAAATACCAATTCCTCAGAGCAATTGGTACTTTGCGGAACGGAACGGAACGGAATAATAAATTAAAAAGTTTAAATCAGATTCAACTTGATCACTGTCTCTAATCATCGTCGGAACGGGCTGTTGAATGCCTCTTTTTTTAAAATTTAATTACCGATGGAAGGAGAAAGACTTTTTGTGTAACCTGCCTTTGTGTTAAATTTTTTATTATTGATCAAGTCGAAAATGCTATCTAAAACACATACCACTCATGCGAAAAGAGGTGTCAGACAGTTTTTTTTTATCATACTGCTTTTATTACATTATAGATGTCTGTTTCCGTTCAATTCCGTTAAATACCAATTCGTCAGAGCAATTGGTACTTTGCGGAACGGAACGGAACGGAATAATAAATTAAAAAGTTTAAATCAGATTCAACTTGATTACTGTTTCTAATCCTCGTCGGCACGAGAGGTGGAAGGCCTCTTTTAAAAAAATATAATTACCGATGGAAGGAGAAAGACTTTTTGTGTAACCTGCCTTTGTGTTAAATTTTTTATTATTGATCAAGTCGAAAATGCTATCTAAAACACATACCACTCATGCAAAAAGAGGTGTCAGACAGTTTTTTTTTTATCATACTGCTTTTATTACATTATAGATGTCTGTTTCCGTTCAATTCCGTTAAATACCAATTCCTCAGAGCAATTGGTACTTTGCGGAACGGAACGGAACGGAATAATAAATTAAAAAGTTTAAATCAGATTCAACTTGATCACTGTCTCTAACTCATCGTCGGAACGGGCTGTTGAATGCCTCTTTTTTAAAATTTAATTACCGATGGAAGGAGAAAGACTTTTTGTGTAACCTGCCTTTGTGTTAAATTTTTTATTATTGATCAAGTCGAAAATGCTATCTAAAACACATACCACTCATGCAAAAAGAGGTGTCAGACAGTGTTTTTTTATCATACTGCTTTTAATACATTATAAATGTCTGGTTCCGTTTGATTCCGTTAAATACCAATTCCTCAGAGCAATTGGTACTTTGCGGAACGGAACGGAACGGAATAATAAATTAAAAAGTTTAAATCAGATTCAACTTGATTACTGTTTCTAATCCTCGTCGGCACGAGAGGTGGAAGGCCTCTTTTAAAAAATATAATTACCAATGGAAGGAGTAAGACTTTTTGTCTAAGCTGCCTTTGTTTTAAATTCTTAATTATTTATCAGGTAGGGAATGCTATCTAAAACACTTATTTCTTCTGCAAAAAGGGGTGTCAGACACATTTTTTTTATCATACTGCTTTTATTACATTATAAATGTCTGGTTCCGTTCGATTCCGTTAAATACCAATTCGTCAGAGCAATTGGTACTTTGCGGAACGGAACGGAACGGAATAATAAATTAAAAAGTTTAAATCAGATTCAACTTGATTACTGTTTCTAATCCTCGTCGGCACGAGAGGTGGAAGGCCTCTTTTAAAAAATATAATTACCAATGGAAGGAGTAAGACTTTTTGTCTAAGCTGCCTTTGTTTTAAATTCTTAATTATTTATCAGGTCGGGAATGCTATCTAAAACACTTATTTCTCGTGCAAAAAGGGGTGTCAGACACATTTGTTTTTATCATACTGCTTTTATTACATTATAGATGTCTGTTTCCGTTCGATTCCGTTAAATACCAATTCCTCAGAGCAATTGGTACTTTGCGGAACGGAACGGAACGGAATGATAAATTAAAAAGTTTAAATCAGATTCAACTTGATCACTGTCTCTAATCATCGTCGGAACGGGCTGTTGAAGGCCTCTTTTTTAAAATATAGTTACCGATGGAAGGAGAAAGACTTTTTGTGTAACCTGCCTTTGTGTTAATTTTTTTATTATTGATCTGGTCGGGAATGCTATCTAAAACACATACCACTCATGCAAAAAGAGGTGTCAGACAATTTTTTTTTATCATACTGCTTTAATTACATTAAAGATGTCTGTTTCCGTTGATTCCGTTAAATACCAATTCCTCAGAGCAATTGGTACTTTGCGGAACGGAACGGAACGGAATAATAAATTTAAAAAGTTAAAATCAGAACCAATGTTTCTAATTATCGTCGGAAAGGACGACGTGAGGTCAGTATAGATATCATAATGCATGACTTGCAAATGCGTTTATTTCATGATAATTTATCAGGACAATCCGACATATTCATCTACAGAATATTTCCCGATGTTATACATTATTACACTTTCACCTGTGAAGATGAAATTAAGTATACATTTGTGTTATTTGTATATGGAAAACCGTAAAACACAGAAATTTTAAAGTTTGTTTTGTTTTAAAGATTTTTCGAAATTTTGATAAATGCCCCCTTTGGATACCTTAAATGAAATTCCGTTCCGTTCCGTTCCGTTCCGTTCCGTAAAGTACCAATAGCCCTGTGAACAGTCTGTGACCTGTCTGTGACCTTTATATTGTAAACATTAGAATTAAATCTTTATTATTCTTTTGTATATAATATGTTTCTACAATTTAACTTAAAAAAAGAAAAACATCATTAAACATATGAAAATGTATAAAATCTTTGTTGTACAGATATGATAGGATACAAGTTGAACAATGTCTAAAAACTTT
This sequence comes from Mytilus galloprovincialis, assembly GCF_965363235.1. Classification (NCBI taxonomy): domain Eukaryota; kingdom Metazoa; phylum Mollusca; class Bivalvia; order Mytilida; family Mytilidae; genus Mytilus; species Mytilus galloprovincialis. The sequence goes on along the minus strand of NC_134846.1, from coordinate 607,944 downwards.
TACTTTTATCCCCCCTTTTCTTTCCAAATTGTTTTTATACTTTTATGCATACATAACTTACATACCTACATACATGCATACCTGCATTCACACTTACATATATATTCATTCACACATATGTTATAGTTACATATATACATGCATGTTCATACATATGAAACCTATTATTAACGATGTCAGTGCTCTGTGTCATGCAACTTATACGAAGGTTTTGTATCTTATTCATGGGAGTAACACACTAATTTTACGAAGACATCGTACATTCTGAAAACTGTTTTGGTCTCATGAACATCTCAAATTTTTGGGGTTTCCCTTTTGAATGATTGTAAATCAAATCAAATCAGTCATCCTACAGGAAAAAACTTGGTTTTGAAGAATATTTATTTTCAGAAGTGACATTTATTTTGTTTATTTTCTTTGGTTACATCTTCTGACATCAGACTCGGACTTCTCCTGAACTGAATTTTAATGTGCGTATTGTTATGAGTTTACTTTTCTACATAGATTAGAGGTATATGGGAAGGGTTGAGATTTCAACATGTTTAACCCCGCCGTATTTTTGCGCCTGTCCCAAGTCAGGAGGCTCTGGCCTTTGTAATTAGTCTTGTATTATTTTAATTTTAGTTTCTTGTGTACAAGTCAATAGTCAATAGGTTAAAATTACCATTTTGTCAACGTCAAACGAAATTAAACGAGATAAATCTTTTTTAGTCAAATGGTTTGATACCTCAACAACATACAATTCTGAAAATAATATTGTTCCAAAAATATGAAATATACTTTTAACACAAACATCAAGACAGTAAATATGCACTGTTGGAAATTGTAAATCACTCTTATATGACGTGCTTCTTTCGCTTTGTAAACAGCACCGTGATAAAATTCTCGATATATCTAAATTTAGTGTTTTTCTATGCTGGGATGTTATGCTATAGTTTTAGAAAAAGGGAGAAGATTTGGTACTATTAACATGTTTAATCCCGCTGTAAATGTTTGCACCTGTCTTAAGTATGGAACCTGATGTACAGCAGTTGACGTTTGTTTGTGTAACTTATACGTGTTTCTCGTTTCTTGTTTTTTTTTATATAGATTAGACCGTTGGTTTTCCCGTTTAATGGTTTCACACTAGTAATATTTGGGCCCTTCATAGCTTGTTGTTCGGTGTGAACCAAGGCTCCGTGTGGAAGGCCGTACATTGACCTATAATGGTTTACTTTTTTAAAATTGTTATTTGGATGGAGAGTTGTCTCATTGGCACTCACACCACACCTCAATATATCTAATTAGCGCAGAGATATGCATAATAATGGATTTTACAATATACCTAAAACGTAAATCAACTTGTAGCAAAACCTGTTATATTTGTTATTCTCGTGGTGTTTTGTCTGATGCTTGGTCCGTTTCGATGTTGTGTCGTTGTTCTCCTTTTATATTTAAGTACCGGTCTTTGTAAAAATCATGCAGAAGGTGATTCATGGCATGTCACAGAAGTAATTTTCTTTGCCCTATATCATGAGAACTTTGGTAGATGGTCAAAATTCTGTCTTTATTTTCCCTGTATTATGCCCGTTGCCATGGTAACCATCAAATCAACATTTTGCCTGAATATGTGAAAAAAGACCCTTTTTGAAAATATAAAATAAGGGACTTTAAAGTCCCATAGAAATAAAGTTAATCAATACAAAGGATACGTATATTTACAGTGTTGACAAACAAAACTCCAAACTATATAAGAACATTAAAATTGTGAATTTACTAAATAGTTTGTTTCCATAGCAACCATTTAAAAATGTGTTAAAATTCGAAAATGAAAAATTTCAAAAACTTTAAAATTTTAAATCTGTTTATCTCCCAAGACCAACAATACCATGACATGTCATTGACAAATTTTGAAAGACCACATTCTATATATTAAGAAAATAAAAAGAAAGTCGTGTGTTTATTTTTCTTAAAAAAAAAAATTTAGTCAAAAATTGTCAATTTTCACCAAAATTCAGATTAACAATCAGATGAATAATCAAAAATTTTGAACTTAAAAAGCTAAAACATTCCACTTATATGTGCAATTCTGACACAAATTTGTTAATTCTAAACGAGAATATATGATAAATGAAGATATACTTGTACAAAATGAAAAATCATCACTCTGGGTATGGTGCACCCCCCTTTTTTTTCGATTTTTTTTTTTTTTTTTTCAAAATTATAAAATTTGTTGAAAGAAATGTGGTATCTCATTGTGTTTACTTGTGAACTAAGTATTTTAAGAATTTAAGCATAACACAACTTCTAAAGTTGAGGGCAGCATATGTACCCCCTCCCTTCAATCTTATATGTAAGATTTCTCAGAAGTTTAAAAAAAAATGGTAATACGCATAACCCGTTGTCGTGTCTAAGACTGATGCTGTCAGTGAAAAAGAATAAAGTTGAATCCAAAACTTAATTACTAGTAAGTCTATGAATAAAGATAAGAGGATGTGTTGTAATTGTCAATGCGACAATTAACTCTCAACCAGAGAGCAAAGACATAGAAATAAACAACCACAGATCACCGTATATCCTTCAACAATGAGCATAACATGATTATCTATAAAACAAATCTTAATGAACATTTAAAAAAAATAGCTCAGGATACTTTCTCTTTCAAAATGGCTATAAAGAAGTTACAGTAACAATTTAATGCAACTCATTGTTGGTTTTTGAAACAGATTGATGCTTTCAAAACTTTAACCCTAGACTAAGATCTGCTAAACAAGAAGACTCACCCTGAAATGTCTGGTTGGTTTTATTTATAATTGAATTACTTTTGAAACTCTGTAAGTGTTATGTAAAGATTTTAATACAAGTATCATATTAACTTAACATTATCAATGTTTTAAGAAAATGAGGTCAGGGTAAGATGAACTATGTCAGACAGACGAAAAAAAGAGAACGGAAACGGAAAATTCAGCATTTTTTCCATTTTTAAAGGGGCATAACTTATTGAAAGTACCTGTTACACCAATAACATTCTAACTGTTCTGAATTTTATGGAAATAAGCATTGTATATAAGTTTCAAAACATTTGGTTGTGGCAAACTTAAGTTAGAGAACGGAAACAAAAAAGTCAGCATTTTTTCCATTTGTATAAGGGAACTCTGGAACGGACGTACTTACAGACAAGGGTACAACTTAATGCTCCCTTTGCTACAGTGGGGGCATACAAATTCTACATGTTCTATCTGAAGAAATATATACCAACGATCTACATTAAATTGTGCAAGAATTTGTCAATGTTTCTATTGTATATGGTGGAAAAGGACAGCTTGTCTATTATTTTTTTTAAAACCTAACTGAATTATTATTTGTATACCGCAGAATAAGTGCGTTTTTTTATGGTTCTCAAAAATATTTTCCTTGTGGCCCTGAGGAAAATTTGCTGGTCCGAACTATTGTATACTGTTTTGATTCTCAAACCTTTATGACAACCATGTGCAATGACTATTCTTGAATTTTGCCTAATTTAATCAATTGTTATATTTACATATTTTTATGCTCCCGCAGTGGCGGAGGGGGCATTAAGGTTTACCCTTGTCCGTCCGTCAGTATGTCCCAATGTTGGTTTCTGTTCTTTATCTTTAGTTTGCATCAACCAAATGTTATGAAACTTAATCACATTGCTTATTACCATAAAACAAGACTAAGTTTGGTGGTGTCACTTAAACCGTCCAAGAGTTATGCCCCTTTACAAATAGAAATATTGCTGAATTTCCGTTTCTGTTCTCTAACTTTAGTTTGTCTTTACCAGATGTTATTAAAATTATACACAATGCTTAAAACCACCAAATGCAGATCAACTTTGAATTTTGGTGGTGTAACTTTCACTGTTCTATGCAATGCCTCTTTATAGAGGGAAAAAGTTGCTGAATTTTTATACGCCCGTCAAAATTTTGACGGGACGTATTATGGTATACAAATGTCCGGTGTCCGTCCGTCTGTCTGTCCGTCTGTCTGTCCGTCCGTCCGTCCGTCCGTCCGTCCGTCCGTCTGTCCGTCTGTCTGTCCGGCGTAAACATGTCGCACCGTAACTTGAGAACGACTTATCCAAATTTCATGAAACTTAACATAGTTGTTTCTTATGATGGTCAAATGATCTGTATACTTTTTGGTGAAAATAAGATTAAAACTTTTTGAGTTACGGCACTTTGTAACTAAAACAGGGGTGTGTTTTTTCACATGTCGCGCCGTATCTCAAAAACGATTCTTGATTATGGCTTAAAACTTTAAACACTTCTTAGTTATATTAATCTTAATATCTGTATACTTTTTGGTGATGATTCAAAATTTTATTTTTGAGTTATTGAGTATTTTGTAAAAAAGGGGGAGGTTTTTTTTTACATGTTGTGTTGTATCTCAAAAACAATTTATGATTATTGCTTAAAACTTTACACATTTCTTTGTTATATTAATCTAAAGATCTGTATACTCTTTTGGTGATGATTCAAAACTTTATTTTGGAGTTATTGAGTATTTTGTTAAACAGGGGAGGGTTTTTTTACATGTCGCACCGTATCTCAAAAATAACCGTTTATAACTTTTATGATATGGAAGCGGGAGCATCATCTATGTCCAATGGACACATTCCGCATTTATTTCAAATCTTTTAGATAAGTTAGATTATTATATATTAGAATAAAAAGAAAGGTTCTGTAGTTCTTCTTCAATTTCAATTTTAGCACAGTTAAATCGACATAGTGACAAATAAGTGTTTGCATAAAGGTTTCGATACATGTCGATTTACATGGGAGGTAAACAGTAACAGCCATTATGTGTACATAATCTGACTCTGCGCAATAGTATACTAGTCCACAAAAGAAACGATACAAGGCAATGTATTTTCCATAGATAATGAAATTGGCAACACTGTACCAAGATTAAAACTGTCCCATTTGTCTAATCTTTACAGAGTGTTATTATCTTATCAAAACCACTGATTTAAGACAAAAAAAATATTTTATTTTTTTATTTTTGTTATATCAAAAATAGTATTTTTATAAAGAAACCAGATGCTCCGCAGGCGCAGCTTTATACGACCGCAGAGGTATTGCACAATACTTAACATAATAATTTTGGACCCCGATTTGGACCAACTTGAAAACTGGGCCCATAATCAAAAATCTATGACCATGTTTAGATTCAGCATATCAAAGAACCCCAAGAATTCACCTTTTGTTAAAATCAAGCTAAGTTTAATTTTGGACCCTTTTGACCTTAATGTAGACCAATTTGAAAACAGGACCAAAAATTAAGAATCTGAATACACGGTTAGATTTGGCATATCAAAGAACCCCCATAATTATTTTTTTGATGAAATCAAACAAAGTTTAATTTTGGACCCTTTTGGCCCCTAATTCGTTGGGACCAAAACTCCCAAAATCAATCCAAACCTTCCTTTTGTGGTTATAAACCTTGTGTTAAAATTTCATAGATTTCTACTAACTTATGCTTAAGTTATTATGCAAAAACCAAGAAAAATGCTTATTTGGGACCTGTTTTTGGCCCCTAATTCCTAAACTGTTGGGACTAAAACTCCCAAAATCAATCCCAACCTTCCTGTTGTGGTCATAGAAACCTTATGTTAAAATTTCATAGATTTCTTTTTACTTATACTAAAGTTATTGTGCGAAAACCAAGAAAAATGCTTATTTGGGCCCTTTTTTTACCCTAATTCCTAAACTGTTAGGACCAGAACACCAAGAATCAATCCCAACCTTTCTTTTATGGTCATAAACTATGTGTTTAAATTTCATAGATTTCTTTTTACTTTTACTAAAGTTAGAATGCGAAAACCAAATGTCTTCGGACGACGACGACGCCAACGTGATACCAATATACGACCAAAAAATTTTCAATTAATAAAAATTGAAATTAGAACTTAATTTTTTTTGTTTAAACATGGTCTGCTTAAAATTTTGATTGCCATCCGTCCTTGTGTCCATCTGGCTGTCCTTGCAGCGCTCGCACATGTACAAATTATGTCAGATTTTTACGAAACTAATACTTTAGGTTATTATAAGCAATATCTCAAACAAGTTAGATATTGGTGGTCAATCGACTTTTATAAAAACAGTTATAACCCTTGAAAATAATAAATTTATGGAAAATAGCCCCGTTAACGCTCCCACATGTACAATTCTTGCCAGATTTTTAATGAAACTTATACACTAGATTAATATCAACAATATCTCGGATGAGTTCTATAATCATGGACAATTGACTTTTTTTAAAGAGTTATGACCCTTAAATATATTAAAATTTATGGAAAGTGGCCTTGTTCGCGCTCTTGATGGTACAAATTTTTTATTTTTTATTTTCAGTTTATTTCTGATAGAACGGACGTAGTTTGTTTAGGTCACCGTTTCAAAGGAACTGTGAATTTTGCCATCACTTTGCTTCCGTTGTCGTCTTTCCGGTGTAAAATATTTGAAACATTTCCGCTGAAACTACTGAACCAATTCCAGTAAAACTTATAAACTGAATGATCCTTAGGATATCTAGAATAAAGTTTGTGTTCTATTTTCTATTTTGTAAAAAAACATGGCCGCCATGGGTAAAATAAGAACATAGAGGTAAAATGCAGTGTGTAGCTCATATCTCAAACACTAAAGCCTTTTAAGAGCGAATTTTCAGATGAATCTAACAACCCATTGTTGGGTTGCTGCCACTAAATTGTTAATTGTACGGAAATTTTGCAGTTTTGGTTATTATCTTGAATATTATTAATGACAAAGATAAACTGTTAACAGCACAACTTTCAGCAAAGTAGGATCTACAAAAAAGTTTATATGACCAGAATTGTCAATTGACTCCTTATGGAGTTATAGCCCTACAAAGAAATTTTTCACAATTTGTTCATCTAGTTTGCTTCCTTTAAAAAAAATTTCTTCTGAATATGCTTAATCAATTTCAGCCCAACTTGGGAGTTATAATCTTGTATAAATTTAGTTTTTTATTTCCTTGTACTTCAAGAAACTTAGCCACTATGGCTAAAATGGAACATAGGGGTAAAATTCATTTTTTGCTTTTGAAGAAAAAAACGACAGATACAAAGAACATTTAAATGGAATTGTTAAGCCACTCATTGATATATATTGAAGGGACAAATAATCATTGATGCAAGATTTAACCAAAAATTACAGGTGATCGATTCAGGTTCTTTAGAGTCAATTTTAAAGACCATGAAATAGCATCTAAAGATTTTAAATTTCTGTTTGGGTTGTTCTCTCTTTGACACATTCCCCATTTCTAAAAAAAAATCTAATATATAAAAATGGTGTAGGGGGTTCTATTATTGCCCTCACCCTTTGAAGAAATTTCATGTTTTAATGCTCAAAATGTTCACAATTGAATTCCATCTTTTAAATTTTTTAATAATTTTTTGAATTTTGAAAAAAAAAGGGGGGGGCACGATGCCCAGAAAGAAAAAAATGTCCTTCTCTACAAAAATATCTCTATCAATCATAGTTTCTCATTTATAATTACCAAATTTGTGTCAGGAATGCACGGATAAATGGAATGTTTTAGCTTTTTCAGTTCAAAATGGTTCAGTATTCATCTGTTTGGTAATCTGAATTTTGGTGAAAATTGACAATTTTTGACTAAAATTATTTTTTTAAAGAAAAAAAAACACACGACTTTCTTTTTATTTTCTTAATATATAGAATGTGGTCTTTCAAAATTTGTCAATGACATGTCATGGTATTGTTGGTCTTGGGAGATAAACAGATTTAAAATTTTAAAGTTTTTGAAATTTTTCATTTTCGAATTTTAACACATTTTTAAATGGTTGCTATGGAAACAAACTATTTAGTAAATTCAAAATTTTAACGTTTTTGTATAGTTTGGGGTTGTGTTTGTCAATACTGTAAATATACATATTGTTTGTATTGATTAACTTTTTTTCTATGATTCTTTAAAATCCATTATATTTCAATTTTCAAAGGCTACTTATGGACGTATTTAGGCAAAATTTTGTAAGGATGGTTTCCATGGCAACCAAGGTTGAAAAGAAAAAATTAATACAGAAAACTTATTTTCATACCATACCTTCATCATAAACAAAATATAAAGACATTTGAAGAGGGGTCATAAATCGCCCATCAACAGGAACCTGCATGATTCTTACAAAGACCGGTACTTAATGCGTTTCCCTCGGTTTTAGTTTGTTACCCCGATTTTGTTTTTTGTCCATGGATTTATGAGTTTTGAACAGCGGTATACTACTGTTGCATTTATTTGCAAACGATTTGCCGATTTTATTGTTTTAATTTTTTTTAATTAAAAAAAAAAAATACCGAACATTTATTCTTATTCGAATTGATTACAAAAAAAATATATGCACAAATGCTCGAAGAAATCTACAAAATCAAAATCAAATAAAATTCCGCGATAGTCTATTAATCCTTTTGTCGTGTTTTTAGTCATTTTAAAAGATGACGTCATACACATGACGCTCAGAATAAAATTCGAATATCACTGCCCAGACCATGTGTAAATTTCCAACAAATCTAAAGCTTCCATGAAGTATTTCTAAAATGTATGCAGACACTTATACTACACCGATAAAAATTACTAAAATAGTGTCATGATAGTAATTCAATGACTTAATAAAAGTAAAATATTAAGGTAAGGTTTGCGTACACAGGGAGATAACTCGAATTCAAATAATTGAAAAAGGAGGGACCCACCATTTTGAATTGCTTTGATTAACCAATGTTTGATAACTACAATATTATCGAAAATAAAACAACACCTACCTCAAAATCGTCGTTTTGATGTAATTTTATCAAAATTTTAATCATACAAGTAACGTTATGACCGTCAGTTTGTTAGTTTTCATTTATATGACCTCACGTTTAGCCATAACGTCTTTGTGCAAAAACAATTCATGAAGTTTCGTGGAGTTTTATTTTATTTCATGAATGTACATTTTTGTGACCCCGCCGTAGCAAATGGGGCATTGAGTTATATCATTGTCTGCTTGTACGTTGATCCGAATGTACGTATTATAGTGTACGTCCGTTTTTACAAAATTGAATCCCATACTCTAACTTTAGTCCTCCTCAACCAACTGATATATGAAAACTTATGCACAATGTTGTTGCCACAAAACCACAGAATAGATTTATATGCACCTCGGTAACTTTTTCACTGACTGCTAAGCTGTCTTTTTATTGAATTTGTAAGTCTGATGCACGCCGTTTCCGATTTTTTGGCAGTATGAATACAAATTATAGAAACGCAGGCTTGAATAAAAAACGGCACATTTTTGTGACATTTTTAGTCAATTTAGTTTAAAAATCTACATACATTGTAATGCGCCATGTGTTTTACTTATAGAGGATTCATATATAAATTCTCAGATATTTTTATTGCATGATTTTTACGAATGACAGAATGTTGAACTTGGTTTTTTACGCAATTACGCACACAACCCACACATTTACATCATTCGAAATGTATTTTATTTTTATCAATCACTTTTACAACTGACGGACTGTTCTAATAATATTTGTTTATGGATGCATTAAGACACAACTATTGTATTGTGTCGTCCTGAACATGCCTGAAGTATTTGCCACTGGACATTTTACAACCTCTACACATGCACGGCCTCACTTTAAAATCCGGGAAAGTGTTAGTTTTTAGCTTTTCTCCGTATATAAGAGATCATAATAAAGTAGTAACGACGCTCGCAGTTATTTTATGAGGTCGTTTTCTGAATTTTTCGTTTCTGTTCTCCAACCTTAGTTTGCTTTAACCAAATGATATAAAATTGATACTGAATGCTTTCTAATGTTTCATGTTTATGTAAGAGGGGGCATCATCAGTGTCCCATGGACACATTATCCATTTATTCCAAGCTCAAACGTTTCATCCAACTGCTGCATACAAATTATTTACCAAACATGGTGCAATGAAGCAATTTTCATTTCTTTTAATGGCAATTTGAATGCTTTTCTAAGATTTAAAATTTACAGTTTGAATATAAAAAAGATGTGGTATGATTGCCAATGAGACATTAACAACTATAGGTAACCGTACGACGTTCAACAATGAGCAAGCCCATACGACATAGTCAGCTATAAATGGCCCCGATAAGAAAATGTAACGGAAGCACGGAAAGAATATAAGTGTTTCCAGAGTCTTGTACATGTATTGATGCACCAGTATGACCAGAGTTAAACACCTCCCCTTCCGACTGATAGTTGAAAATTTAATGTAAGATAAAAAAAAATTAATTCACATATTTAGTTGTTGTATATTTTTTGTGTTTTACAGAAAGGACAAGGGGTGGTGTTCTCGAAGGTATCCTAAGATTCGTCCTAAGTCATAGATAAGACCGATTTTAGGATGGACTTAGGATCGACTTAGGACACTCTTAAGTTGTGTCTCGAAGCTCTCTAAGACGAATCTTATGTTAGGACGTCCTAAACATTTCCTAAGTCGAAATTTTAAATATTTAAAGTAATTTTGTGATAAAATATTTGTTAATGACGAAATTATTTAACAAAATTGTTTACAAATTTTATAATAACATGTACAGAATTAAATGCATAATTAACAATGTAATTATATCGAAAAGGATTGTTATTTAAACTTGAAAACAATTTGTTTTGAAATGAGAATTAAATTTGTAGTGTAATCGTATCGTGAAACACGAAGTTCAAAGTTTAAAATCATGCACAATTTTTTTATATACGAGTTAATAACCGATGGTGCGTTTCATTTTATGTTCATTTTTACGTAAAATAATGAGCAAAAAGCGAAATTCAAACATAATTACACTAGGATGCAGATAGGATGCTCTTAAGACACCTTATTGGGTGTCCTAAAGTTAGGACGAAATATGAGATATATCATAAGATAAGAGAGCTTCGAGAACACGACTTAGGACAAAGACTTGTCATAAGATAGACTTAGGACACGTCCTAATCCTAAGATAGCTTCGAGAACACCACCCCAGATATACACATATAACGGCCATTTCCTTAAAAACTAGTTCGGGGACATACAAATTTTATTAGCTCATTATAATGCAAATAGTTTATTCCCTAAGTTCATAGTTTTTTTACAAAAACGGTGGACCCGGAAAAGGGATATTTTTGGCTTTTTGTTGCCATGGCAACGGGATTTTTTTAATCCAAAAATACAAAAATCATGTTTTTAAGAATTTTTTTATGATATTTTTAAATAAAATTTATTATTAATGAATGGACCACACTTATTTATGCATGTTTTATTTAGTTTTTTTTTTAAAAGTCACTCGCATACATTATTATTTCATCAGAATTCAAATAGAATTTTCCCTAAAAATCGTAAAAAATCGGAATTTTGAGCTTTTCACCAGAAAAAACGGGACGGGCGATGTTCGATTTTTTTTTCATTAAACGATTTGGTATTCCTCCCTGAACAAAATGATGTATCTTATTGATATAATATCACTAAGAAAAAAATCCAGGTTTTATGCAAACCTTACCTTAATTATGTTTTGTGAGATGCGACATGTTCAAGGATTTGACATCCCTAAAAGTTGAAATAATTCAATTATTTTTCGTGTTTACATTCACAACAGATTAAATGTTTTTGATGTCCTTTTTTGCGTAAATCCTTCAGGCTTGTTGAATATGTTTTTCATGTATGTATTCATGTCTCAAACTTGGCCAACATCACATGAAGTGTAGAATTGAAAATTATTTTTGATCTCCGGTATTGCCCATGCAATCCAAATTTACTCTCAGGTGCAAGATATTGCAAGTATATTATTCCCAGGTTTATTGCTGCAATGTATGATATTAAGGTCAAGTTACAGTAAATGGGCTATGTCTTAGATTTCCCTTAAATTTGGCATACAGTTCTGGCTCGATGAACTTCAACTGAAAATCGAAATAATAATGCATTTATCTCAATTATCATTTGAAATATTACTGATTGAATTCCTACAAAATGGGTGAACATTTGTATAGAAAGCACATAAAATCGGCGAAAACCCTTCAAAAATTTGTCTTAAAATCGCCAAATCTCTAATTCGTCTCCATAGATTTTTCTTAAAAAACTATATGTTGTTGATACATAAATTTCCGTTATAATGATGCAAAACAAAGATAGGGTCACCGACTTCGTTTTTACGATACACATCATTCAAAGTTGCGTTCTTTGTGAAAAAATCCAACAAAACGTCGAAATAATTGTAACGTTATCGCGTTGCAGGCCGTAAAACGTTGATTTTTGACGTTTTTCACTACCAATTAGGTAACACATTGATTATTAGACAAAAAACGAAGTCGGTGACCCTATGATTATTTTATATCATTGAAACAGAAATTTATGTGTCAACAATATATAGTTTTTTAAGAAAAATCTATGGAGTAGAATTAGAGATTTGGCGATTTTAAGACAAATTTCAGAAGGTTTTTCGCCGATTTTATGTGCTTTCTATACTAATGTTCACCCATATTAAGAGAAATCAATCTTCAACTTTTCAAAAAATAAAAGAGATAAATGTATTATTTTTCCGATTTTCAGTTGTAGTTTAACGAGCCAAGGTTGTATGTAATTTTTTAGCAAAATCTGCGACATAGCCCATTTACTGTTCCTTGACCTTAAGCTGTATTATACGATAGTCTACACACATAAGGCGCACAGTGACCTTTCCTAACTTATTTGTGTTTAATTACTTTGACATTATATTTGATATGCTTATGTTCTATCTAAAGGCAAATCGGTTGGTTAATATTAATGATTGTTTACTGCAATCAAACCTTTTTCCTTTTTTTACTTTCAGATATACAAATGAACGTTAACTGTTGAGGTATATAAATTTACAATGTCACATGGTATCATATCCATACAGATATCGTTTCAAAGACAAACAGAACTACTTGCATAAATGACAGAAATTTTCTATACGTTCCGAGGATATCTTAGTGGTATTTAGAAGATACAAAACACTCATCAGTGTATGGGTGTGAAACTCTCTTTCTTAACAGCATACAAGGAATAATTCAACTCTGTGTTACATTTCATGTGTATATATACCATCAATCTCAATAAAACGAATAACTCAATTTACAAATATTGGACGTTATTGCTACCCAACCTATCAAAGGACCAAAACAGTTGCAATTAAATTATGAATAAAATTGCAAAATACTGAATTAATCGTATCATCTAGTCTGAAAGCAGCCCAACGAAACGGTTTTCTTACTACTTTCTTAAGACAACAATGGTACTGATATTAAAACCCGCCATTCTGAAAATACGTTAAATTCGCGGAAAAAAATGATTTTGCGCCAATTTGGATTTTTTTCTTTTTTCTGTTTCTTACTTGCCATTAGGGTCAAAGATATATATTTCTTTTGCTTTTTAAACACCATGGTTCTTACTAAAAAGTAAATAATCCTTAAATATGTTAAATTTGCCGTCTTTCAATAATTACATAACGCCGTTCATCGTCGTTTATAAATTATGCGAGCTTGTCTGTTATTACTTCTTCTTTTATTCACAGATAAACAAAAAATATATATACTATAAGATATATTATATTATTATTTTTTTTTTTTTTTTAAAAAATAAAAAATATACTATATAAAAAACTAATAATACGTATCTCAAAGTAAAAAAAATATCAAGTCTTACTTTCAATCACCCCATAGGAACAAAACAAATATATTTTTTGACGTTGTAGTATTTTGGTTGTACACATCGATGTCAAAGAAGAGGGAGGAAAGATACCAAAGAGACAGTCAAACTCATCAATCTAAAATAAACTGACAACGCCATGCCTGAAAATGAAAAAGACAAACAGACAAACACTAGTACACATGACTCAACATAGACAACTAAAGAATATTCATCACGAACCCCACCAAAAACTAGGGGTCATCTCAGGTCGTCCGGAAGGTTATGCGGATCCTGCTCCTTATGTGGCACCCGTCGTGTTGCTTATGTGATAACAAATCCGGTAAAATAGTCTAATTCGGTAGATCACGGGAAATGGATTGTAGTTACGACGTAATATTAATGCACATATATCCAATATCAATAAAATCAACGGTACCAATTTTGTTGCACCAGATGCGCATTTCGACAATACATGTCTCTTCAGTGATGCTCGTGGCCAAAATATTTGAAATCCAAAGCTTATATAAAAGATGAAGAGCTATAATCCAAAAGGTCCAAAAAGTATAGCCAAATTCGTGAAAGGAATCAGAGCTTTGCATGAGGGAGATACATTCCTTAATTTATAATAATTTTTAATATTGTGTAACAGCAAATTTTAATAACACAAAAAATCCGTATTTTCATGCCAGTACCGAAGTACTGGCTACTGGGCTGGTGATACCCTCGGGGACTAATAGTCCACCAGCAGAGGCATCGACCCAGTGGTAGTCAAATTGCATCCTGAACATAATGTACACACATTCAGTGTGTTTGTTTAAACAAAAATGGCGATTTCAGCTGTGAATATTTGACTGGATTAATTATTCTCTTTGAGCCAGTGAAATATTTGACTTAACTAAAACAATGTAAGGAAATCTTATACTTTCTTTCGCAACCTTAACTGCTTAAGATGACTAAACAGAACTCATTCATTGTATATAATCCTGGTACCTTTCATAACTATTACAATATTATAAACAAATGTGATGTAGGAATCCTGTAAAAGTAAATGAAAAATTTTTGTCCTAAATTTGAACTTAAAACAATCTCTTTCAGACTAGCATTTCAATCACTCTAATTCAAAGCATGTTCATACTGACACGAAGTGTTATTTGTGATCTGAAGCATATTTGTTGTCTTAGCACTGAGAAACTGCTCTGAAACAATTTAATATAAAAATAAAAATGCATTGTTAAGTTTAATTCTTTTTAAATAGAAAAAGAAAAATATCAGACCGAGTATTTTTTGTTCTTATTAGTTTTTAAGTTCATGATGAGAAGCATTTATTTATTGGTTTAGTGTTTTTTATATATAATTTCAATGAGTCGATTTATTTAGAATAACTTGAATGGAATCAATGAGACATATTTTAATGATGTTTGTTTGAGTTTGTTTATACAAGGATTCCTAACTAATAACCTTTTATTTCACATAATGAAGAATTTACATTCAAAATACTTTCATTATGATCTCTTAAACTAAAGTTTAAATGAAAAAGGTATGACCAGGTATCAGTAATGAAAAGTAATTCCGGTTTTTGATCATTTTAATCCTGTCATCTATTATTCAATAATATGTTGGCTACCCCTTGTATTAAAGTAATAGACAATTTTTCTGTGTTGAAATAATTTAGTTACAGCACTAAAAATACTTACCAAAATATAAATATTAAATTAAGTCTTGGAATATAATAATATTAAAATTCCCTATAATGACAAATGTGTTTCTATATTTCTGTTTTTGATAATTTAAATCCATTATTCAAGAATATTTTGGCTACCCCTAGCATTAATGTTGTAGAAATTTATTTCTGTGTTGAAATTATTGGGTACAGCGGTAAAAATTCTCAACAAAATTTAAATATTTAATTTACTCTTGGAATAATAACAGTATGGCACATGGGATAGGGCCTATTTCACTGGGACTGAGTTTTTAAAAAAAGTCATAAAATGTGATTATCTAAATTTTGCACATGTCTTTTAGTATCAGAATATATATTTGATAAAATATTTTGATCATATCTACATGTAAATAACGGCAGATGGTGCTTAATTTAATAATAGTTTGTTCATGAGAGTGTCAAATAAAGGGACGTAACTCGTAAATTACCATCGGCCCCGCTTCGTCAGAAATATCGACACATCGAAGTGGCACATTTGCATATTACAGCGTATCAAGTGGCACAAATTTGACACATGTCAAATTTATATTACATACATGTAACATAATTTAAATTCAGCTTACCTTCCCGATTTTAATTTCCTGTGACCAATTTTTTAGGTCACCACCTGGACTTTGATGACACATTTTGAGAGAAAACATTATTTAAAGCCATTATTGAGTTGATCAATATGTTTCTTATATATTCAAGAATGTTCAATTAAAAGAAAATTAGTTATAGTTAATGCAAACAACTGCAAATTAAAAAAAAAACCACGGGCTTCACTTTTTTTGTTAAAAAATGCCCAAATATGGTAATCATATGACGTCCATTGTTGCTTTATGTAATGAGGATCGAACCGGGGTCAGCTTTCCGACTGATTTTAGCAATGTAAACATCCTCGATTTTATATGATTTCCAACTTTTATGACATTTAATACTGAACTACTTCTTTTTAGATACCAACCCCTAAACCTGAAACTTCGAGTGTCTAGTTGTTTGTAAAGATCAATGAGGGAGGGAAAGAGGAGTTCTGATCCCAAAAATCCCGGGCTTAAAAGTAGCAATATACAGTTAGAAGTTTAGTTTGGCATTATGGCCATATTTGAATTTTTTAAATAGGAAAGTTTTTGTACAATAAAATGGATTTTTAGATAATTGAAGAATAATATAGCCTTCTTAATGCATGTCAGTTAACTGCTAGTAGTCTGTTGTTATTTATGTATTATTGTCATTTTGTTTATTTTCTTTGGTTACATCTTCTGACATCAGACTCGGACTTCTCTTGAACTGAATTATAATGTGCGTATTGTTATGCTTTTACTTTTCTACACTGGTTAGAGGTATAGGGGGAGGGTTGAGATCTCACAAACATGTTTAACCCCGCCGCATTTTTGCGCCTGTCCCAAGTCAGGAGCCTCTGGCCTTTGTTAGTCTTGTATTATTTAAATTTTAGTTTCTTGTGTACAATTTGGAAATTAGTATGGCGTTCATTATCACTGAACTAGTATATATTTGTTTAGGGGCCAGCTGAAGGACGCCTCCGGGTGCGGGAATTTCTCGCTACATTGAAGACCTGTTGGTGACCTTCTGCTGTTGTGTTTTTTTATTTTGGTCGGGTTGTTGTCTCTTTGACACATTCCCCATTTCCATTCTCAATTTTATTTATAAGAACATTTAGATTGTTTTTAGCATGTTTTATAGGTCATGTTTCTGTTCGTATAATTGTTATTTGGATGGAGAGTTGTCTCATTGGCACTCACACCACATCTCAATATATCTAATTAGCGCAGACTGAAAAAAATACATAATAATGGAGTTTACAATATAGCTAAAACGTAAATCCACTTGTAGCAAAACCCAATTGCAAACGATACGTCGATTTTATTGTCTTAAATTTTTTTAATTGAATGGGATAATTTAGGTCGTCAATCAGTGGCCAGAACCACACTGTTTTGAATATGATTCTAAAAGATGACGTCATACAAATGACACTCAGAATAAAATTCGAATATCATTGGCCAGGCCATGTGTAAATTTCCAAAAAATGTATTTTCCTATCCGTACCGACATTTGGTCCAAAATTTATTGAAGTGTTTAGAAACAAAAAAATTCCGCTCGATCTTTTGTGACATTTTCACTCCCCCTTTTTGTTTGCTATATTTGGTATCAAAGACATGGAGATTGCTGCCATGGTTACACCTAAAAGGGATAATATTTCACCCTTATGACCATTAGAAAAAAATTTTATGGAAGATTCCCTTTCTAAAAATATATACATGCATAAGACAAATATAAAGCTTTATTTGTTAGACAGAAGGAGTATTTAAAAATTATGAGTGTCAATTTTAAGTTTTATTCCTGACTGTTTACTACCAAAAACCTGAAATACCGAAATTCTGGGCTTTAAAGCACGAAATCTCGAGGTTCCAGATATTTGAAAAAAAATATTTCCCGGATCCCGAAAGGGAAAAACCCGAATTCCCGAGCTTAAAACACCCGATTCCGGAGTCCCGATAAAGGTCTTCTTCCCCCTCGATCTTGGACCGAGGGCAGGAAAACGGAATAAAAACATTCAAAATCCTTACATCTCTATATTTAATAAAAGTTTCAAACTCATCCAGCAAAGCCTATTAGAATGAAAAACATATCTTTAACAATATGCAAGTAATTTTCAAATTTTTCAAATCATAATAGTTTTGAGGGAACGGCATGTTTTATTAAATTTTTGTCTTTCTGGACTATTTCATAACCTTCGGATATTATCGATTAAGCGCTGCGTTGTGTTCAGACTAAATCTTGACTTTCTTAACTAAACCTCTTCATCTACAGTTTAATATTAACCTTCCTGCTTTCGTGATATAATAAACAGTTATGTCTTTTCTCAGGAACTTAATTATCGGTTAGAGATTTTCCATTTTGGGTATTAGTATTTGAGTTTAAAATATTCTTGTTACATTTTGATGTATCAAGTAGTCGGCACATTTAGTCCAACTCTGGCCTCAGTGACTTATTTCTTTTTGTCACGGAGTCCAGCTCACCCTCCATAACCTTCAATGGTGCAAGCTCCCGGGTAGATTACAGACAATGCCAGAGCCAGAGCGCTCCAGTACGACATATGTATAATAAATGGTAAAATTTGACACGATAAACAAGTTGCATACCTGTATTACAGACTAGGGGAATAGCTCTGGTAGCATGGATGGAGGCGATTACATACGGACACATAAAAACACATCAGCTTCCATTTCTACATTTTAATCAGACAAAGATGACGTCACAACCATAAATACAAAATACTGACAAAAGGGGAACAACTCTCTCTCACAAACAGAAACATAATCTGACCATACATCACTGGCGTCAACGTGATGATCGTAACTGCAAAATTACATTTTTACCTATAGGATCATGAAAACAAGCCTTTTATCAAGTTTTTATTTCATTTACCTGTGCACTTTATTGTGGGACCTCGTGTCATCATGAATGAGAAGTTTTATTGAGTGATACAACTGCTTAAGGAAAAACACATGGTGTGCAGTTAGCCAATCAGAATAACGTATTGTAATGAAACATACATCTAATGTAATTATTACTTAGTATTGAAATTGGTCGAAGAACTTGTGTTGAGCCAAACATATCAATAAGGGATCTACCATAAGGGGGGGGATGTTTGGAAAAAGGCAGGACAGGAGATTTGAGTAAAAAAAGGCCGGATGACAATTTATGTAAAAAAAATCAGGATGAAAAAAAGGGGAGACCGAATAGAGTAAAAATAAAAACACAGGATAGAGAGTTAAACAAAAAAAATGCAGGACAAAATCATTCATCCTAGCCCCTCCCCCAAAATAAAAATCAAATAGTAGCTCCCTTTATTGACGGTTTCATTTGGTTTTTTTTTTATTCAACAGATATGATTTCACTTCTTAATGCTTTATTTTTCCAACTTCTCCCTTAAAAATCGTAAATCTGTTAATAAAAGAAACTATAAAGTCTGAATTCCCCAAAAATACCAGATCCTCGAAAGGTACTATTGTCCCTATAAAGTGTAGGGAAAAAAAATGAAAAAAAATCTTCAATTTTAACAAACTGGTCATTAATATGAACTGTACAATACCTTATTTATATAAAAACATATGAAATCAATATAAAGCTGTTAACCCCCAATGCATTTTAATATTGAACTAGATAAATAAAAAATACCAAATCTCGCGAAGTCATAACCATTTGTGCACTTACTAATAGGACATTATCCTCCCCTCAGTGATCGTTCCTCATTATTATCACAATATTAGCTGATAACGTACATTTTGTCGCATACTAGACAGCTTTATTTGTCCTTATTTATCAGAAAATGCTTCGTTGGAACAGACAGTTACGATCATCTTAAGTACAAGTTACGATCATCGTTTATAAAAATAAATAAAAGTTACGATCATCATAGTGACTTTTTGTATCTCGATTTTCATTCTTCTTGTTGCTTTTCCATCCAGTCCGAAAAAATATTTCATTGGCAATGCTTATAAAGATGTTTCTTGAAATAATACATATCTGAAAATAACCTGTTAAAGTGGAGAAATCAGCCTTATTAAATTTCCCTATATTTGTGTCCACCATATTGGGATGATCGTAACTGCAGTTACGATCATCACGTTGACGCCAGTGATACATACTGATATATAACATCCCGCCCCAAAAACAAAAATTTACTAAATTTTTACAATGGTCAATATGTTTATGTGTTAAAAAAAATACAATTTATAATCATTTCCAAAATTGAAAGTTTACATGAATAAAGTTAATCTCTCACACTCTAGTAACCATTTTAAAACAAACGTATCAACGCTGCAAAACCGAAAGTCTGGCATCTCGGACTCCTCCCTCGGATGACCTTATGCATGCATTACTCTCACACAAACAATTACAGTAATACACACATATTAAAGGCATTTCCTACTAGACAAACTGATATCATTATAAAAAGCTGAATACACATTTGATAATATCATCAGAGACCTTAAACTCTTAAATTTAATAAGGTTTTATTTATGATAAATATCACACCGCTAAATGATAAACACATTCGCATTAGCTTTAATTCGAAGTTACTGTAAACAAATAACGTAGTTCAAAATTAGCATGAAAAGTATCTGGATTCATAAAATCAACAAAGTTAAAAATAAAATGTTCTTGCACAGAATACATTCATTAGCTTTTCTTTAAAAAAAGGTCAATCGGCAAAACCATGGCGATACAGTTATCACCAAAGCACAGTATATATAATTACGTTTTAAAAGAGTCAAATACAGGTTACGGCGGAATGAAACACAACAGCAATACAGTCAACATTACGCAATACACATCACACGTGCAGTTTAACGGGTTAATCTGGGTCAACATCAATAAACAGTAAAATTTGCTCTTCTGGTGAAATCGGAAGCTGAGTATGCATTGCGATACAATTATCACCGATACAAATTATTTAAATAATGTCAAATGAAAATAGCATATAATAAATGTATAAACAGGATCCAAATATTACAGAAATAAAATGCATGATGCAACGAGATAAATCTCACGTGCTTCAGGTTAAAACGGGATACAGGTTGACATTCATCACAAATCACAAAGACAGTACGTATACAAGACGAGACATGGTCTGTTCTTCTTCTTTTCAAAAATAAACTTAAATGTTGGAATTATAATAAAAGTTCGGGTATAAAAATTTAAAATCAATAAAAGTGTTCAGCTTCATGGCGGCAATGGCAGGATCCATCAGGAACAGTCGGTCAATTTCACAAGTAAAAATATCCAAAATCCATTAAAAAACAAAATCCAAAATATGTATAAATCATTATTCACGATCGTTTAGGTCACTCCACCATATTACAGACTAGGGGAATAGCTCTGGTAGCATGGATGGAGGCGATTACATACGGACACATAAAAACACATCAGCTTCCATTTCTACATTTTAATCAGACAAAGATGACGTCACAAACATAAATACAAAAAACTGACAAAAGGGGAACAACTCTCTTTCACAAACAGAAACATAATCTGACCATACATACTGATATATAACACCTGAAATACTTGTACAAAATATGAAAACTCATAGTGAAATGGTAATTTGGAGTTCATAAATGTACCAAGGTAAGCAAACTATCATGTACGTCAGTTGGTTTTTGTTGAAAAATTGTTTCGTTGGCAACTATACCATATTTCCTTACATTTCATTATGATTTGATTTTTCTCCAGAAGTACAAATGTACGACGTAAACAAATATGTACTATATACACAGCTACTTTTGCGTACTAGGTACTTTTTCTGTACAAAAAATATGTAGTACTGGATATTTACTTTTTAATATTCAGTACTATTTCTTTACTTTAAAATTATTGTAATACTGTATTTAGGTTTACAGTATTTGATTTGTACTAAATATTTTGGTACAGAAATAATACAATATTCCATGTTTAAAAATAATGATTTTAAGAGATTTGAAATAGAAAAACTTTCAAAATGCTAAAAATGTAACGGTAGTAACCAAAATTTTGTAGTTACTAAATTTCAAGTACAAATTAAGTACTGTAAAATACAGGTACCTAAATATTACAATAATTTTTAAAATAACAAAATAGAACTGAATATCAAAAGCAGATTTCCAGTACTACAGATTTTTAGTACAGAAATAGTACCTATGCATGCAAAAGTAGCTTTGTAGGAAACTGAAATATGATACTGCGATAATTAAAATCTGGCTATATCTATATTGCTGTTAACATGTGATAGGCTTGATTTTGGCTATACTTTTTTTAATTTTTATAACCATTCAATTAAGGGGACTAAAACTATAAATTAAAAGTACAAAGATACTAGTCCATAATGCATTAGTCATGATTTTCCAAATATCTATGGCTTTGATGTCGTGTATTGCCGAGCTTTTGCTATCTTATTGTATATCATATATCTTCATAAATTCACACAAAGAAACACCAACACTATTTTCTACATACATAAAATTGAGAAGGGACATGGGAAATACGTCAAAGACACAACAACCCGACCAAAGAGCAGATACCAGCTGTGCATACATACTTGTTAACTTGCTCTAAAACTCCTTATAAGATTGTGAAAACCCTCGGGCTTTCCCCGACGCTTATGTGAGCAATATGCCCCAAAATGGCAATAGTATTTCAGTCGTTTTGCACTTGTTTTATTGTGTTCACCAACAACAACAAAAAAATACCATCCCCCAAAACCCAGGCGTGAATTAACATGCATATAAAATCTCGTTGGTTTTAGTATGTTTCTGCTATTTGACTTACAATTAATTAGTTTTTGAAATTGTAAGAACAAAAGCTTCTAATTACAATCGAAAGATAGTTTACAATGGAATTTTTTATTTATTTATTTCCTCATTTTTTTTTTCAGCAAAAGTAGTCGAGACACTGGGTTCCGCGGAAGACTTGCGATTTGTTTTGTTTTTTCTAGCTTTATTTTGTGAAAATTTTAAAACGGATTGGTTTAACGAAATTGCATTAATAGGGTTACAATTCCCGGATTTTCACCAACCTGAGTATCTATCAATTACTAGTATATGGTATAAAAGTGACACCTAACATCCACGTATTCCAACACCAATCCGAATTCCGATAGCAACCAATCTCATTCGGAAGACTCCGTATACATACTATATACGTATTTCATTGTAATTATATTACAAAATATTGATCACATGATGCTAGTATTACTAGACTTGCAATTGCTTTACACCAATCCGACATTAATATAATGTTTCGGCGGTTTTTGTATTATATGCTAATGATAAATGTACAACATTTATGAAAGGGTTTAAGCATTGTAGGCCCGCCATCATCAGGGATTTACCTATATCAATTTATTTTAATTTTGTCCTTGTCAATAGATCTGCAATATTTTTATGCTTATTATAAGATATTATTGGTTTGCTTGAAAATATTTCGTTGCAAACTGCATCCTGTTTTAGTAGGTCCCATTATTTACTAATGCATTGTTTAAATTTATGAATGCATGGATTAAATTTCGTTGCCAATACTTAAGGAATTTCCTTTGTGTTTTGTTTGGCCTCTTTTCTTATTAAATCAGATCTATTACATGATAATGCCTCAGTTTTCACATCCAAAATATTTTCATAAGAAAATCTGGTTCCTTTGAAAATATTAACATTAAGGATTAAAGGAACTGATGATGATTATTTGCTAACTCTAGCAAATCCTTTATTTTTTTCGAATCGCCGTGATATATTGATATAATATCAATACGATACCTTCATAGAAAAATATTTTTTTTTTCTATGTTTAAATCTTATACAAGAGTATATCACAGATTTCCGGGCTTGGCACTGTTCCTATCGTGGCTCCGATTGTTTGCTTATATACATGTAGCTGTCCATTAAAATCAAATAATTCTTTCCAACTTGTATATTAGATCAGACGTATCATTTATATACGTGTGTTGGTTTTGTACTTAAAAAATCGATATAGCATCTAATAAATTCTGTGACAGTACCATTCTGAGATATGATTGGCCGACAAGGCCGCATTATGTTATTAGTGTTAATCACATATTTTTTTGGATTTTTACTAATTCCGATTCATTTAGGCAAGATATACATATAACCAGGCTCATAATCAATTTGATTACCATTATTAAGGTAATTAAATGTGGAGTAATCTATAACTACTTTGGTGTGCATGCCTTTACCATATGTATTGATATTAAATCTAAGTGCTTTTAGGTCAAAGTTTTCCAATTTGGTGTAATGTTGTGTATTAAGTTGGCGACCGCCTTCAAGAAGGTAATTGACCTTATCTAAAATAACAACATTGTTACTTTTATCGGCCTTCTTAATGATTAATGACTCATCATTTAACAGAGAAGAAATGCTGGACCTCTGTGAAAGACTACGATTGTTTCGAAATTTTCGCATTTGCATTGAAGATAGTTCGTGCTTAGTAATTTTCAAGAGAGTTGCAGGTTAAAGGTGGCGTGTGTCCAGATTTTTCTCGGAAGGGATGAATCTCATCCAAGTGACCATGATATAAGTAACGACATCTCATTTTTCTGGCTAATTCATCAAAATCATGTATATTTCCTGGTTTGCCCTTTTGACTGACGGCGAAGGAATGAATTTCAAACTTCTGGATAAGACCAAATATTTGTCATATTTAATTTCCTATGCGAAAGATTAACAACCTGTTCTCTAGCTTGTGATAGCATAAATTTTAGCTTACTTTGCTGCATTGCAGCTTTCTTTTTCTGCCTTAGTTTATGTCTATTTCTTTTAGCATATTTCTTATAATGTCTAGCCATATCTGTGATCACAGAGACTAGTATCCGAGAGACTTTTATCAAGGTTTGTATATAAATGACACTTACATCCACGCATTCCAACATCTATCCAAATCCCGAATGCAAATACAAACTTATTTGGAAGACTACATAAACATAGTATTCAATTGTAATTAATTTACAATATAATGGTCAAAAGGATGCTAGTATTACTAGACTTTCAAATGCTTAACACCAATCCAACACTAATATAATGTTTCGGCGGTTTTTGTAGTATATGCTAATGATAAAGGTAAAAAAATTATGGAAGGGTCAATAATTTTTAGGCCCGCCATCATCAGGGATTTACCTACATCAACTTATTTTAATTTTGTCGTTGTGAATAGATCTGCAATATGTTTATGCTTTTTATAAGATATTTTAGGTTTGCATAAAAATATTTCGTTGCAAGAAATTATTGAAAGAATAATTACAAAGCGTAAACACTCAGACTGTCATGCATAAGAAAATATTTATATATAGATAGATGGTGCAGATGCTTATGTATTAATAGAAACAGAATATTTTAAAAGTACATTTATATTCTGAAAGGTCAACAATGAGCAGAAAATTCAGCGGTAAAAGACAAAGCAATCAATGTCAAATAACCGTTACGTATGGCAAAAAATCTATCAACTCTCTGCATTTGTGAAAAGTTACCATTCAAAATGTCACAAAGATACCAAAAATAAAAAGATTTTTTTTTTATCTAAATTTCGTAATTAAAGAATCTGCAGCTTTGACTGGGATGAATGAACGTTTTTTGCGGTTAAAAAAATATATATTTACACCTGTAAAGTAATGTTTTCATGGCTGACCATATTTTGTAGGACAAAAAAAATAGAATCTAATTTAACTCGAAGGATTATTGTCCATATCTTAGTAAATTTTCAGTCAATGACGGGACTATAAGAAATCTCTTCATCAATTAGTTATTAGACTTTTATTCTTTGAAAATAATTTCAATCCAAATTTTAACGGAGATGGTCCGGCCCAGATACGGGTTTCGAAACTAGACCATCAATCACCATTCAAAAGAATTTACTTTGGTGCATAGGTAAATAGCAGGTTCTATATGTGCATATCTTTAATTTGAAAGGAAAAATATGTATTAAATTGCATTAAATCATAGCAAGAACTTAACTTTTTTTTAGAGAAAGTGAAAATCTGCATCTCAGTATGAAAGTTGTTCTCCATTTTGTCATCAGTAACAACAAATTCATATTCAAAAAGGTTCACATATATGTTATCGCAAGAAAATAGACTGACCAGCCGGTCGGCCGTAGGGCAACCCCAAATTAAATTATCGGGATTTTCGTTGAAATTCAGGTTGAAAATTATAAAAAATACATGAAAGTGTGATGATAAATTGATGAAGAGTTTTCTTATTGCCCGTCATTTATTGAAAGGTACCATGCTATATGGAAAGTTTAAACTGATTTGGGTTTTGTCACTTGCCGGGGAGAATAAAAAAAATCACAATTAGTGCACTTCATCTGAACAAAAGAAGGTACACGTACACATGGTACATACTTTAAAGTGTCATAATTTTAATATTACCAGCAGCATTCAGCGCCCTAAACTCCGTGTTTAAAGAGTTGAGGTGCAAAATCGTTGATTTAACAGGTCAGGACCACTACCTTATATGTAAATGCATAAATTAGCATACTTATGTTCTCGCACATGTAATTGTTTATTTACATGTGACGCAATTTATTTTTACCTAGGTTTTTGACCAATCCACTAAATGAGTCACAATGCATGATGGACTACTACGTGTTTACAATCAACCAAGAACACGTGTTATTTACTGAAATACAACACATTTTTCGTGCAATGCGGGATTCAAAATTTTGCTTAGTTTTTCATTTTGTGTATCGTTATTTATAGTTTATGATATAAAGTATTACTTCCATGCTCAGATTAACGAAGAGTTGTTTCTATGCGAAGAAAAAAGGGTTTGAATTACCCGATATATAGCCATTAACATGTTTGATGATAGCACAGATATTTCATGTATTTGTCCACCAGACACCAACGAAACAAAAGCGAGAAAACACAATTACCCATAAGACAACTTACTAGTGTAAATAAAGTAAGCCGTCGATAACAGCTGGTGTTGATATTCACGGGTACAGCAATTTTCGTATAGATAATTAAAGGCTTATGTGTGATCCTTGAATTTTGTGTTCGTAAAAAAGGCGAAGAAGTATTTACATACATCGCAGTGTTAAAAAAAATCTGTAAGTATTTATTTTTTTCACATTTCAGTATATGGAACTTCCAAACTGTTCCCTTTGTTTTGAAGGTAGTAAAGGTCAGCAACTGCAGTTTCAGTTTTAACGGGCTCGGACATTTTCCAAACTGAATAAAATCATTACAGCTGATTTCTTATACCTGCAAAGTAAAACTTTGGTTGGCTTGCTTGCTTTGATTGTATAGTTGTTTATACAAGCTTTGAAAATAAGATTGACATCTTTAAACAATATACATGTATAGACATAGTTTAACTTGTATATTTTATATTTTGTACAATATACATACAAAGCAAGCAAGCTAACCAAAGTTTTGCTCTACATGCTTTAGGAAATAAGCTGTAATGATGCTATCCATGTGTATGTGCGACAAGGTGGAAAATTTGATATGTTTTGTGAAAATTGCAGCGTTGGATCTATAATAAAAAAAGAACATGTGGTATGATTGCCAATTAAAACAGCTGTCCACAAGAGACCATCTTGACACAGAAACTAACATTTATAGATCACCGTACGGCCTTCGACAATGAACAAAGCCCATACCGCATAGTCAGCTATAAAAGGCCCCGATATGACAATGTAAATCAATTCAAACGAGAAAACTAACGGCCTTAATTATATATAAAAAATGAACAAAAACAAATATGTAACACATAAACAAACAACACTGGACACTTTTAATTTGCAAAACACTCATTTGCAAATCCGCCGCCGCCTCAAACAAGAGCTACAATATCATGTATATAACCAAAATGTGCGGAATTACATGGGATTCAATAATTTCATTGGTTTTATACTGTTACTTTTATATTTATTTTGCAATTTGAATTATAAAATAATGGGATTTTCAATATCCCATGGGACAGGGCAAAATCCCATGGGATTTACCATTATCCCATGGGATTTTGGTTAAATCCCATGGAATTTTTTTTTTGTCCCATGGCATTATTGTAGTCCCATGGGATATTTGTTGTCCCATGGGACAAAAAAAATCCCATGGGACTATAATTATCCCATGGGATTTTTAATATCCCATGGGACAAAATAAAATCCTATGGGATTAAAATTGTAAATATATATATATAAATATAAAGTTATGTGTATGTTACAATGAATGCTGTTTGGTAGTAAAATGTTTTAAATGTATACGTGTTTTTTTTTATATTTTTTATATATACATATATATAATTTTTTTTAAATTTGGTCACAAACATGTTTTTTATTTGTTTATATGACAACAAAGATTATTCTTATTTTGGAATGTATAATAATAATATTTTACAGTCAAAGAATAAAATCCTTTCACTGAAACAAAATGATGAAATTTCTAAATAAATGAAAAAATATTGTTTTGAAATCTTTGTCTTGTTTATTCTATTATGCAAAATAGAACTGAAAAAATATTTCATATTCTGCCTGAATAGTTCACTCTTTTCATGAGATAAGATTTTCTTTGTTATAGGTTCATTGCAATACTTGTATAGGCAAACAATTTGAATTATATATACCTTTGAGGTGTTCATAATAGTATGCTTATATTTGCAAATTTATAATATAAACACTTTTTGTTAAAGTTTTTGTTTTCTTTATTCACAACTTGCTATGTACAATTATTCAGTCCACTATATAAGAGTGAAGTCAATAAATAATTTCATTCACTAGAATATTCCTGCAGTTCTTAGACAAAACATTTTTTCAATCTGTTCTTCAAAGATCTTCCTCTGTACATCTTTATTGAATGGAGAGATTCAAATGAGAAGACAAAGCAAGTTTATTTGGACAACAACATTCTAATATCTTGTTCATTCGTTCCATCTTTCAATTGATAATTACATTGTTGTATTTATATGATCAAGTTCTTGTGCATCAATGATCGTGATGATATGACTCCTTTTTGTTTATAGTCATCAAGTTGAAATTTCCTCTTTCAAATAAATGTAGGAAAAAACATGTTCCATTTCAAATTAATAAAAAAGTCCCACAATGGAGAAAAATATCAGCTTTAAGTTTTCCATTCAGTATTGATCTGTGAATGATGACCATGAAAATCGAGATGTCTGACCTACAAATACACAAACTCAAAAATTATCAGTGAAGAGATCAATAAAATGGCTATTTTCTCATGTTTATGATTAATATGATAAACTTTCATTTAAATATTCAAGTACTAAATTACAGAAATCGCTTAAATTTTATAATAGTTTAGTTAAAGTACAGCTTATTTAAAATTATAAAAAAAAAATATAGGCCACCGACGAGTTAAATAAGATATACATTTCTAATGCCAAAAAATGGCATTTTTGCACCAAAGGGAGATAATTTGGAGCTTTTTCAATGATATATGCATTTTAAAAGTCATCTGGGGCCAAACCGAATTGATTGTTTTGAATGATTTGGTGTACCATATGATAAAGTTATAAATAAAATGAGACAGAGTTATGAATAAAAAATATTAAACATTTTTCTGAAATTGTTATACCCTAGAGCCTCCTTAAATGTCATTTGATCTCTATTGGAGAAATGCCTCATTGGAAATCAGACTGCTAAGTGTTTCTTAGTTTTATATCAACCCAGCCATATTATACTTGTCTAATATCAGGAGCTTGTGCATAGTTCAGTGGTTGATGTTGGTTCATATCCGTCATTTTTATTTTTCATAATTTTTTGTTTTTATAAATTAGTCTGGACTATATTTGACGTTTGAATTGATGCTCTGTTTCAAATTTGGTTAGTGTTGACTTTTATAGATTACTATAACATTTATAGGGTATGGGTTTTCTCATTACTTACAGGTCATCAATGGCCTCTAATAAGTAATTACAATGCTTACATCCACTAAATTGAACTCTGATGGATAGTTTTCTCTTTCATCATACCACATCTTATTTTAATAAATATTTAATCATTATTCAAGGACAAAAACTTTTATAACAGTGGACTTACCATTTAGGCTTTGTTGACCTCTGTAAATCTTATTTTGTTGATAATTTCCACTGTTTATAGTTTCCCCTTTATCTTTCATGTTCTTGCCCTACACATAAAAGGGTAAACATCATTTAATGACAAAAATAACTACTACATGTATTACATAATTAGTAGGCAACTGAAAATGTTGTCTTATTTGTATATAAAATCAACTTACTCATTATTCTTGCTGTTCAATATCTGTTTGAGGCGGCGGCGGATTTGCAAATGAGTGTTTTGCAAATTTAAAGTGTCCAGTGTTAAACGACAACCACTGAAATACAGGCTCATATACATTTTTTTTATGGGGTAGTTTTTTTCTCCTTTTATATATTTAATTGGGCCGTTTTTTGGGGTTTTTTTTTGGATTGTTTTACACAAGTAATTTTTGGGTCATTTATGGCTTACTTTTCAGCATTGAACCTATGACTGCTTACTTTACTAAATTATTTTTTTGTTTGAAAGATGTCTCATTTGGCACTCAAACTCATCTTCTTATTTCTATATACAAAGCACGTTTTAGAAGGGGAAAAAATAGGTAATATGGCACCCACTATGATCCAGAGACTTTTAATATTGGAGATATTTTGTGATAAAACTAGCAACAAACGGATGTTATCGATTGTTGAAACTATAAAAAAAAAATGTATTGAGCTATATACCGTACCCGCTCAGTGGCGGATCCAGGGGGAGGGGGTTCCGGGGTATGGACCCCACTTTTTTTGAAGGATCAGTGCATTTGAATGGGGACATGTAGTTGGAACCCCCTCCCCTTTTGTCCAGGGTTAGGACCCCCCTTTTTGAAATGGCTGGATCCGCCCCTGCCGATTTCATAACACCTATTTTTAGCATACTGAATATTATGATGTTCTTACTTTTAGTTCAGGTCTTAAAAAAAAAAATTACACATTCAGTACAGAAAGAAGTGTTTCAATAAAAGTTTTCGTGTTTTTCTAGGCAGAAATGATTTTGGAATGAAATAATATCGGTTTAAAAGATCTCAAATGATTTTCTTACTGGACAGTGGTCACTTCATTCGATATTTCACTGTTTCATGTCGTGAAATTAATGTAGGTTCAATTCATAACAATGCACAAAACCGGTTCCACTACTTAAGGCGAAAAAGAAAGTCGAATCGTGAAGCCAGTAAGCAATATTTTTTTTAATCTGAGCATGCAAATTGAGGATTACGTTATATATATTTTACATTAAATATATTTGCAGAATAAACACATTGGTAATGAGAGTCCCAGACAATATATTAGTTGACTGTTTTCCCACTAATTCCACGTGTTTTAAGTAGTAGTTTACTCGTAGTAGCCCACAATGCATTGTAGTTCATTGAGTCGATTGGTCAGTTTTTCAAGGCCATATTGGCCTTGTGTTTTGGAAATTACTATGTAAATATATTCTGACGTCAGAAAATCTAGAGTTCTCGACCTGTTTAACGAGTTTAAACGTTAAAAATCAATACCGAGCTATGCGATCTACATTGAATTCGTTTAGTCTACGTTATAGCATAGAAACGTCACGTTCCGTAATATAGCGTTACTGATGTGAACAAGATCTTCACAGCTCCGACTGCAAGGGATTTCCATCTGTTAAGATGAGTTTTCATATTTTGTACAAGAATTTCATGTATGTAACTTGTTTATCTTATCAAGTTTTACCATTTATCATACATATACATATTCGTACTTCGGCGCTCTGGCATTGTCTGTATTGTCAACGGGTAATCAACCCGGGAGCTTGCACCATTGAAGGTAATGGAGGGCGAGCTGGACTGAGTGACAACAATTTTTATAAATAATAAGTCACTGAGGCCAGGGCTGGACTATCGGCACATTATCCAGCAAATATAACATTTATACAGGTTCTGCTGAAATGTTTACAAGGAATTTGCAACTTCTATTATAATAGTCTTTATTAAAGGGTTCTTCATTGTACTGGTGCCCATATATGCCCATACAATGTCAACTCATTGAATACCATATACATGAATATGTCAAAAAATCACAAGATGAATCAGAGGGAACTTTAACGTTAGTGAATGCATGTTCCTCTTTACTTCGAAACACCAAAAAAATCATATATTTTGAAGGGGCACTAGCTGCCAAATTCATGTTCACCGATTTGACTCAAATTCTTATATTTGATTTAACACAATGTAAAACACAAATCCAAAATAAACAATAAACCGGGTATGGGCTCGATAATATCTCGCCTTCTTTCGTGTGTTTGATTTGTTTTGTATCTCCGAAGACCCCCGATTGTCATATAAGCGATATAAACATACATTATAACCAATTATTCAGAGAACAATTGAAGGAATTTCCACATCAATTTTCAAAGTTATTGAACAAAAAGCTAGTTGAGGTTTACTTAAAGTTTAAACTGACATCCAATTATAAGTATCTCCCTACTGATGCGATAAATAAATAGTTTAAATACACTTTTGAGAGAAATAAGAGATAAAATGTGAAACTTCCGGTTTAGTAAATGTCACTTCCAGTCCCATGTAATAGCTTCTTTCACACTGATTCCCAAAACTATATAGTTTCTATATACTTTTGCCTATAAACTAAGAAATACTTAAACACTTCCGGTTGATCAAAGTCACTTCCACTCTATATTGATAAGTTTAAATATTTAAATTACAAAATATATGTATTCCAAGTACTTTTTCAAGACAAAAGTGCAAAATGGCTTGCAATGGAATACAAAAGGCAATTCTTAAAAGGTATATTCAAAATGTAACTGTAAAAAATGATCACATCAAACAATACAACAGTGCTTCAATTGATTTTTGCAACAATCTACATACAATAAAATGTTTTCAAAAAAAATGTTTTTAACATTAATATTTCCTTATCCTATTTACAACCAATTATATCAAATCAAGATCAAATATTTTGTACCATTTTTTTATGATCAGGTCGATAGGTCGGGTTCACGTAATGCTTTTTTTATTTTTTGAGAAAGCAACTTGTGTCATATATCATATTGCAAAGTATGCTGGCTAAGTTTTTATTTCGAAAATAGCTGATAATTGTATTGCATATAAAGAACAAATTCGTCTGCACAGTTTCAGGGTTTTAATACAGTTGATAAACTAACACAACTACCTCACAACACGAAAAGCGGCTAATATATCAATAGGCATTTGTCAAAGTAATTAAACAATTTCAATACATTAACAGCCTCACTGGGGTAAATGACCGTAAATTGTTAAGGATGACCGTAAATTGTTAAGGATGACCGTCATTTATAAAGAATGACTAAATTTAAAAGGATTTTCGTCAATTGAAGGAAATATCCATATTTGTATGCATTGTTGTTTGTTGAGTTTATCGCAATAGGGGCTCGGTTAAGTTCTTTTTAATTATTTGGCGTATTTTGAGTTTATATGAAAATGATAGTAAATAGTATAATCGATGTTGTGAGTATTTTTGATTTAAATGGACACTATAGACAATAGACACCTGCAAACAATAGGTGATTTTAACTGTGTAACTGAGTGGACCGTATCAAATGAAACTCGTATGTCTGTTTAGTTTGCTATCTTCTGCATATTTAAAAAAAAATGCAACTCAAAAACCAGGTAAGTTAATTTTTTTTCTCAAACATAGACTTTATATAACTTTTACATTTCTAAAGGTCCTGCCATGCTTTAAGGTTCATCATAAGGAATTGAAAAATATGGCCGTGTTTACACCTAAAAAATTACTATGAGTACAGACAAACTGGTACATCCAGGAAAGTTTTAAGGCATGGCAGGAACTAGATATATAAAAGTTATATGAAGTCTACGTTTCAGAAAATTAAAAACTTACCTGCATTTTGATGTGCATTTTTTTCCAGTCTGCAGAAGATAGCAAAATAAACAAACACCCGAGTTTCATTTGATACGGTCCACTCAGTTACACAGTTTAAACCTGTTAAATCACCTATTGTTTACAGGTGTCTTATTGTCCATCTATTGTCCATTTAAATCAATACTACTCACAACATTGATTATACGAGGGGAGCTTCTCAATCGTTTTCACTACTTTAGTTAATTTTTGCACCTTCTGCAGGAACGAAAAAAAAAATGGATAGCAAAATCTAGAAAAGTTTATAATTTTCTGAAACATAAAATGCATTTAAAATTTATATATCTAGTTCCTGCCATCCCTTAAAACTGCTGCAGGTGTATTGGTTAGGCTGTACTCAGAGTAAATTTGGGGTGTAAATACGGCCATTTTAGCCAAAAGGTTATGATGAACCTTAAGGTTTATGTACCCTTCTGTAGCCATTTTTGTACGATTTTTTAAAACACCAATTGTATCAAAACTACAGATATAATGAATAATAAATACCGTCCATTTTAAACATATACTATTGGGAAACTTGATGCAAAGCATTATTATTTACTGTTGCATTGCATTCAAAAGAAAAAGAGTACTTTGTGGCAAATAAACCAAAATTTTTATAAAAAAATCCACAGCCTTAATTTAATAAAGAGATTTTTGTTAAAAATTTGAAACATAGATTACTCTTTCGCTTTTCTATGATGTGCTAGTGTTTATCTTTTACAAAAAGTTCTAGCCAACCTGTAAATTTCAAAATATCTCGTGCAGAGTAACTAAAGTCGAACGCACCCTAAAAGGTGACTTGATTTGGTCCATATTTTTATTTGTTCTAACCAATAACTATATTAATAAACTTATTTTAAGGAAATCAATGCATGCATTAATCCTATATCTATTGGTCATCAAATTGCAAAATATTATAGAACAAGGATAAAGGCTGTGGATTTTCTATAAAAAATCAATATGTTTAGCATTGAAGCAACCCAAGGGTACATAGTCCTTAATACTTCCTAGATGCATCAGTTTGTCTGTTCTCTTAATAGATATGTGTGTGTAAAAACGGCCATATTTTTCAATTCATTCGTATGAACCTTAACATTATAAATATACGGTAATTGAGTCCATATGTATGGTTCTGCAGAGGAGCAGAATACAATCTTGATTTGTCTTGATATATAAAAAAACAATTCTGTTTTCTGTTTATACAATTTACAAGGCTCCCCTTTGAAATTCGCTATTTATACAAGACTATTTTAGGATCTATTTTGCTGGAGCTCACCTTCACTACTTTGGTCGGAGTATTTAAAAAAAAAATCTGTTATTTTACTTACAAGATAAAATGGAAAACTAATCAACAGAGACAATAAATGACGGTTATACTATGAAAGTTACGGTCATCCTTTATAAGTTACGGTCATCCATTATAAATAACGGTCACCCTTACGAAATTACGGTCATCATTTTACCAATCACGGTCATCCTTATTATATGTTACGGTCATCTTGAAAATATTTTGAAGATGATTTAACGGCCATCCTAGCGAATTTTTTCAAATCCAATTTCCCGTTCTATACAAGTTCCTCGGTAGAGATTTGTTACTTCCGTGTGAATCTTTTATAAATTTACATCGTACCAATGTATGCTTTGTTAAGCAAATGATGTAGAAACACCTTAACAGACAATTCAAATACTGACCTAACTTTTCGTCCGACATCTTGGGATGACCGTGAATGCAGTTACGGTCATCAGCTTTTAATTTACCCCAGTGAGCCTTTCGAGTATTTGGCTTTAAACACAGTTTTTCGACAGTATACATAAAATTTTTAATAAAGTTTTAGTAGTACAGTGACAAATAAGGTTAATTTGAAAATTTAATGGACCGAAATACCTCACGGCTAATTTTGGTCTTATTTTGTAGATATAAATAATATCCTTTGATTTCAAAAAGGCATGTCGTATAGTGTCAAAATGGTGCAGATTTTTGAAAACTGCGGTAAAAGGTCGAAAGGGGGGATTTTAAAGTATCGAACATTTAAGACATTTTTGACAATTTCTCAGTAATCTCATGTGAAATTAGAAATTGTTTTCGATTGAAGCATTCGCTAGGAATGCTCCATAAATACAGTTAGTCATATTTATGTCTGATAACCATATATTAGTGATACATACCCTCACTTGCAACATGTAAAACAATAAAACAAATAACTTTATCTACGAAAATTATCTACAAAAAATATTCATTATTAAGATTTAGTAATGCAATAATATATGGCCACCTATAAAGATATTTTAGGAAAGTTTTATTAAAGCGCCATAAAGAACAGAGGAAAATAAAGAACTGCAAAGTTAACACCCGGTTAATGATGTTGTGGAAAAAAATGATGAAAATTCTATGCTAATTTTTTAAACTTAACATGATGTTAGAACTATAAAAATTGATCATCATGTTCATGACACAATAGTATATGAAGTTTGTTTTATACAAATAAATAAATCAGTTCTAGACCACTATCAACTTGATAAAATGTGTCCCCCCTTTTGTTTTTAATAAACAACGAAAGACATGGTTGTCGTTTGTTGATGATGTTCATAAAGGTTTCCCGTTTCTATTTTTTTTTAAATTGATTCGACCGTTGCAATAAATTTATTTAAGGCTTTGTTTTAAAAAAAAGTTCGTTGACCTATATTGTTTAATTTTTACAAATTATGACTTGGGTGAAGAGTTGTCTCATTGGAACTCAAAACACATCTTCTTATATCTATAAACAATGAAATGAATACTAGTAGCAGACATGAAAGCCCGATATACAAATGATATATGTGAACTACAAACAAAAAATCTCAGGGATATTTCACTTCAAAGGTTGCTATCTATGTATACTTATAATACACTAACACTAGACATCAATATGCACATCAATTTGAAAAGGTAACGGAATACTTGGGGGAAAAAAGATGCATGTCTTTGTGTGGCGCTGACAGCAGTCATGAGTTTATTCAGACCACCATGGACTGATTGCCCATTGCTTCTGAGGTTATTTGGA
The DNA here is from genome assembly GCF_965363235.1 of Mytilus galloprovincialis. NCBI lineage: Eukaryota > Metazoa > Mollusca > Bivalvia > Mytilida > Mytilidae > Mytilus > Mytilus galloprovincialis. The sequence goes on along the minus strand of NC_134846.1, from coordinate 571,096 downwards.
TCCGCGGTGAACTGGTTTTAACTGTATCATGAGTGTGAATATTAAAACCAGCTAGAATGACGAGTTTTGTTATATGCATGTTTTCCCCGACGCCTTTTAATTGCTGTCCTTTGCAAATTTCGATTAGAGAAGACGTGTCGCATCCTATAAAAGTACAAGCCACTGTTGGTGTGCCAGACATCAGGGGTTCATTAACTACAAAGTTGCATATTTCGTGAATAGGTAAACACTGTCTCGTGGCTTTGGTTGAAGAAAGGCCCCCAGTCTAAAATAACAATGCATCATGTTGACAGCTGAGGAAAAGTACGTATAAGAAATAAAATATAACTGTCATGATTTTAGTATGATGCAACCCCTGGAATAACTTTTCAATATCTGTTCATTGGAAAAAAGAGGCGGCAGACTAATTCTTGTATCTGTCTCTTAAGTCACTTACAGATCCCACACACAATTACTTCACAGTCTAGGTTTTGAAAAGATCCCGCTAGAAATATTTCGTCATGTTCTTGCAAATCAAAATCATTGTAGTGCGATAGTGCAAAGTTACAATGTACCTACAAATCTTATCAACCCATGTTTATTTTTAGGTGCACAAATACATTTCTTCTGATCGTTAATTGATCTGCATTCAATGACTTAAAGAACAATTTGAATCTACAAAATGTACCACCATTTAAAAAAAAGTTAACCTTATTGTACATGTCCCTTTAATAGCTGACTATGTGATATGGATTTTGATCATTGTTGAAGGTCGTTCGGTAACCTATAGTTGTAAATATCTGTGTTATTTGGTCTCTTGTGAAGAGTTGGTCCATTGGCAATCATACCACATCATTTTTTTATATACTTGAATGTCCGATGTAAGGGAAGGGTTGGGCGCCCGCTGACATCTTTAACCTCGCCACATTCTGTACTGTATATGACTGTTCCAAGTTAGGAACCTGTTATTCAGTTGTTGTCATTTGTTGCTGTTACATTTTTGTTGTTCGTTTATTATTTGTACATTAATTATGTCGTTGTTTTTCTCGGTTGAATTGTTTTACATTGGTCAATTCGGACCCTGTATTGCTTACTATGCGATAAGGACCTTGCTTATTGTTGAAGGCCGTATTGTGACCTATTGTTGTAAATGCATGTTTAATATTTTGTCTTTTGTGGAGATTTGTCTGATTGGCAATCATACCACATACTTTTTTTTATTATGGTTTTAAAGCAGTCATTTGTTAAATCTAAATAACTGTTGTACCATTTTACATAAATACTTTGGACAATACCAATACCATCTATCTGATCAGGAGTGTTCTGGTTTTTCATAATGGAATATCACACACTCAGCTAAATAGATATAAGAAGATGTGGTATGAGTGCCAATGAGACAACTCTCCATCCAAATAACAATTTATTAAAGTAAACCATTATATGTCAATGTACGGCCTTCAACATGGAGCCTTGGCTCACACCGAACAACAAGCTATAAAGGGCCACAAAATTACTAGTGTAAAACCATTCAAACGGGTAAAACAACGGTCTAATCTATATAAAAAACGAGAAACGAGAAACACGTACATGTATAAATTACATAAACAAACGACAACTACTGTACATCGGATTCCTGACTCAGGACAGATGCAAACATTTGCAGCAGGATTAAACGTTTTAATGGTACAAAACCTTCTCCCTTTTCTGAAATAATAGTATAACATCACAACATAGAACAATATACGATAAAATATCAATTGGAAGGCTTAAGATAGCACTACAGTCTAACAGTGATTTTTTTAAGATATTTTTTTATCACATAATTTTAAAGTAAGTATTATTCTGCACAGTTTGTAAAAATCCAAAAATCATTATTATATCACAACAGGGAGTAAATTGATAATGAACTTATGTAAATAAAGGCACATGGTAATTAAAATCTAAATATATAGGCACTTAGGAGGGGCTTATATGTCAATCATCTGTTGATGCCAGTGTCCAGCTGTTAATCATTGACCACAAGATAAATAGTGTGATCTTATCTCATTGTATCATGTGTATTGTAAAGTAATTTATATAACTTTGAAGTAAACAGAGAAAAGAGAAAGTTATTAAAAAGGAGAAAATCTAAAGAAAAAAAATCTTACCAAAATGAGAAAAAGAAATGAAGGATAAGAGTGTGAAAGTATCTTGGTCAGCCTCTGACAAACTTTAAACTTTTAAGGTTCTTACTACAAACAAGAAGTATATGTCTCTGATTCTGTCTTTTGTGAAGAGTTTTAGGCACTTTAACCAATTTTAAGTTATGTGAAATTTTCAAATTCCATGAAATTCAAGAATCATGTGAGGCAGTCTATTTTCAGCAAGGGGATGGTCTTGATCCTTTTTGAAACATGTCTTTTATTGCACAATTTTAATGTTCTAGCTAATTTCATAGTATATTTCTTTTTAAAATACAAATGAAATCATTCTTTATAGTGAATATAATGATGTTAAAAATTGTTTATATGCAGCTGGTCATTCCTGTTATTCTCTTATCTTAGACTGTCTGGATAGAGGCGGAGCTTTGTCTATATTTAATTACTACATCACAGATGTTGATCAAATCTGTGACGTCAAACTCCCGCCAAATGCTAAGTTAGTGTTGGTCAGTGCACACAAAATTCAAAATTTACAGTATTAGAGCATCAAAGACACAAAGTGTGTGGTTATATTGATAAAAATAATGGTGTCAGAACACTCCTGGGGTGTTCTCGGTGGAACTTTTGTATTAATGATGCATTTATAGGGGTTCTAAGGGGGAAATTCAGTTTTAAGGTAATTTCTCTGAACAATTTTTCATGAGAATTGTTAGCAAAAAATGAAAATAGAAACTTCATTGGTACCCTTTTGGTTTGACTTTGATATATGTAATTAAAGGGAGTATTTTCTACAATACTGTGTCCCAGTTTTTGGATAATTTGTTTCTAAATGAATTTATAGTTGTCCAAAGATGAAAGATGAAATGAGGTTTGGTACTCTGCAGTTAAATCAATATATGTTCTTACTGGAGGCATGCATATATCAAAAATCTGAGACACGGTTTTGTTTATAGTGTATGGTTGATTTTAAAAAGCGATGAAAACAAATTTTTACTACCATTTGACCTGAATGTGTCATTTTCATCCAAGTTGGAAGACCACTTTTTTGGCAATTAAGGAGCTATAATTTGAGATTAATCATACCATAAATCAATTTATCTACAGATTAAGAAGAATTAATATTTCACCTTTATAACATGTATAATGAGCTAAAGTTTTTAAAAATCCATCGAGTAGTTTTGGAGAAATTAATCTTTAAAGACTGTTGGTTGGAGTCAGAAAATTCTGACTGTAGTGCTACTTTAACTCATCAAAAAACATAAATTAACATACTATAAACGAATAAATTTGATCTGCGATACCTGAATGCAAATACATAGTTAATAATATTATTAGGGACAAAAGTATACATTTTCTTCCAGTATCAAATGAGAGTGCATTGTAATCATTATCCATTTGAAAATAATTGTCATCAACTAACAAGGCAAAATATTTATCAAAGAGTTTGGAATACATTGTAAAGAAAGAAACAATTTTAAATTTCGAACGATCATTAACAGCTTTCACAATTTGTTTCGCAAAATGCAATATTTGTTAACAAATGTAACTGGCAAACTATACGACAACGAACAGTTTTTTCTTAAACAAATCATGTAGACTCTGGAAAGCAACATCATTCCCCGATTAAATTGAAGCATCAGAAGCAAATTAACACTGGACACTTTTAATTTGCAAAACACTCATTTGCAAATCCGCCGCCGCCTCAAATAAGAGCTACAATGTCATGTATATAACCAAAATGTGTGGAATTACATGGGATTCAATAATTTCATTGGTTTTCTACAGTTACTACTATATTTATTTTGTTATTTGATTTATAAAAACATTGGATTTTCAATATCCCATGGGACAGGGCAAAATCCCATGGGATTTTTTTTGGTCCCATGGGATAATTGTAGTCCCATGGGATATTTGTTGTCCCATGGGACTATAATTATCCCATGGGATTTTTAATATCCCATGGGACAAATTAAAATCCTATGGGATTCTAATTATAAATGTATAGATATAAATATACAGTAATGTGTATGTTACAATGTATTCTATTTGGTAGTAAATTGTTATAAGATGAATCTGTTTAATTGAATATCTTTTTTTTTTGGAAATGTTAATTCAACATATTGTTCTATAACTGTTCAAAACTAAACTTTTAAACAACAAAGCAGATAATGTAAGTATCAATATATATTTATTTATGAATTATAGAATACTTTCTTGAAACACTATTATTTACCATTTGAAATCAATGAAAAACTCTAATATAACTTAAAGGCTGAAAATACTATACTGTAAATTCAGAAATTATTGCGTGCATTTATTATTGGATTTTTGTCATTTAAGACAAAAATGCGATTTTAAATTTTTACGATTTTGAAATCAGTTTAATTCATATAAAATATTTCACAAGAGTGCACACACTGAAATGTCTCGCCTTCTTTACTAATCATTGATATTATGTTGATAGTCCTAAGTATAAAGCTTTATTTCAACTGTCACATAAACTTAACATTAACCAAGATAGCTAAACAAAGACCATTGAACCATGAAAATGAGGTCAAGGTCAGATGAACCATGCCAGGCAGACATGTACAGCTAACAATGCTTCCATACAACAAATATAGTTGACCTATTACTTATAGTTTAAGAAAAATCCACCAAAACACAAAAACTTATCACTGTGCAATGAACCGTAAAATTGAGGTCATGGTCAAATAAAACCTGCAGGTCTGACATATAGATCATAAAATATTTCCATACACCAAATATAGTTGACCTATGGCATATAATATTAGATAAATAGGCCAAAACTCAAATACTTAACTTTGACCACTCAACCATGAACATGAGGTCAAGGTCAGATGAAATCTGCCCACTAGACAGGTACACCTTACAATCATTCCATACAACAAATATAGTAGACCTATTGCATAAAGTATGAGAAAAACAGACCAAAACACAAAACCTTAATTATAACCACTGAACCATGAAAATGAGGTCAAGGTCAGATTACACCTGCCAGTTGGACATGTACACCTTACAGTTCTTCCATACACCAAATATACTAGCCCTATTGGTTATAGTAACTGAGATATGGACTTGACCACCAAAACTGAACCTTGTTCACTGATCCATGAAATGAGGTCAAGGTCAAGTGAAAACTGTCTGACGGGCATAAGGACCTTGCAAGGTACGCACATACCAAATATAATTATCCTATTACTTATAATAAGGGAGAATTCAACATTACACAAAATCTGAACTTTTTTTTCAAGTGGTCACTGAACCATGAAAATGAGGTCAATGACATTGGACTTGTGACTGACAAAAACTTCGTAACATGAGGCATCTATATACAAAGTATGAAGCATCCAGGTCTTCCACCTTCTAAAATATAAAGCTTTTAAGAAGTTAGCTAACGCCGCCGCCGCCGCCACCGCCGGATCACTATCCCTATGTCGAGCTTTCTGCAACAAAAGTTGCAGGCTCGACAACAATGGGAGTTTAAATTATTGCGTTTACAACTGTGTCGCAATTTTGCAAATATAAAGACCTCACAATAATTTCTGAATTTACAGTAGCTATTTAAGTAAATCTATTTTTTCACAATATCCCTCCACACAAAACATTAATAGTTTCTTATCATCCAGCATTGTGTGATCTTATAGTCCACTTTTTGGTCAATCAGCACAGAACATTGACATTATTGTGGTTTCAATATCTTTTGGTATTTAAAAGAACTTCAAATCATTGACTGAGTGATGAAAATAATAGCTGATCCAACTTTTGTCTTTGAAGTTATTCTGGTCTTGTTTCTATGTTTTCTCCATTTATTTTAGGTGATGAATTTCAATCCTTCTGAAAAAGAACCAATAAAATCTGAAATATAATACAAAATTGTTTGCAAACATGTTGAAAGAATATGATTTTCAATAAAAATAGCTATGCAGTATGGATTTTGCTGATTGTTAAAGGTTGTATAGTGTCATCAGTTGCTAACCTCCTACATCCTTTGGTCTCTGTTGGAGAGTTGTCAAATTAGCAATATACCACATCTTCCTATTCTAATACTATATAACAATCAATTATGTTTTTCTTCTTTATATCATTTGTGTATTTTCCCAAGTTGTATATATAATATATTATATATACAAAGATCAATTTTTAAACTTTAGGCAATTATAATAACATTCCATTGTTTACAAGAATTTGCAATATATTATACAAAATGCAGACAACAGAAACAATATTTCCTTAAGCTTTTGAAGTTCTGACAGAGTTCAACTTGTGTTTTACTTCAATGAAAAAATACCTTGAACTCTTTGGACATATTGGAAATTATAACATTGATACACAAAATTATATATTGTTTTAACCTTATTTTTTCTGTATTGTTTGCTTGCTGTCTCATTTTTATATACAGTTTTACATACATCAATAATCTTCTTCTTTATTAAAAGTAAAAATGGCATAATTTTTTTATTTTGATATCCCAAAACATTATAGTTCTATCAAATAACTTATTACCAAGTTCACAAATACCAAATTGTTTGATATTAATTTTAAGACATTTATACATGTTCCAGACCATATCAGTATTTGGACCATACCAGTATTTGGACCATACGTTTACGGTTCGGAACATATAAGTATACTCTTACAGTCTGATCATATGCATACAGTCAGAATATTAGAGTATATGTGTACGGTCTAGTACCAGCTCGATCAAACATGTGTTTTTATTTTAACTGCTATTAAACTTTTTGTTTAAATCTATTAAAGATTTCAGTTATGTTGATCTGTAATGTACATATTTTGTTTCTAATAAACTTGACCAACTTCTTAAAATTGGGTAGAATGTACGTGTACAGCATGTACTCATATGTTCTGGAACATAAACATGATTAACGAGCATTTGACAGGATGTCATGCTAAAATCCCATTAATATTAGTACTAAATTTTGAGTATATACATGTAAATCCACAAGATACTTACTGAAATTCATTGGAAACACTCACCAAAAACTTAAAGAGGATATAATTTAGAGGAAGGACTTGTCATATGAATGCACAAACACTATTGAAACAGAGCATAAAACTTACCAAAAACAAGATGTTTAACATTTATCCTTCAGAAGCAGGAAAATTGAAAAGTTTTTTTTTCTTTCTCTGCCGTCCATGATATAAACTTTACATTCATTCATGCAAAATATGAAAATCTGCAAAGGTAGGACCTTGAACCTCAGCTTATCCTCATTTTGACTTTTGAACTGCATATTTGTTTTTTTCATCTTGCTGACAACCTAAACATAAAAAAATGATAAAAACATAATTCTAGATTAACTTTGTCATTATGTTTGTCATGTTTGTGTTTTTATTTTTGTTGGTACAAACAATTTTTCCCCAACTTAAAACGAAAATATCATCACTAAAAAAAAGGTTATACTAACCTCAGAAATATTTTAACAAACCAAAATTATTACTTGATTAAGATCTTGTCATAAATAGATAGCATCGATTCTCTAATTTTTGAAGACCATATATGTCTATTGCATACTTAAATTCCTTTGTACAGGAGTATTCATATTAAGATTGATTTCAAGACTTTAATGTTAAATTAGCATGATCAATTTTACAGTTTCTCAGCTCCATGTGTACATTTTGAGAGAATGTTGCAATACTGTATATTCCGATATTCAGAACTTATTGTGAGGTTTCATTAATGTAACTGAGAGCTGTATCTCATTCTCATTTCTGATACATATTTATAAGCTGAAGACCAGTGTCGAAATTTTCTCACTGCATTGAAGACCCATAGGTGACCTTCGGCCGTTGTCTGCTCTTTGGTTGGGTTGTTGTCTCTTTGACAAATTCCCAGTTTCCACTTACCATTTTATAAAAGAGGGACGAAAGATACCAAAGGGACAGTCAAACTCATAAATCTAAAACAAACTGACAACGCCATGGCTAAAAATAAAAAAGACAAACAGAAAAACAATAGTACACACGACACAACATAGAAAACTAAAGAATAAACAACACGAACCCCACCAAAAACTAGGGGTGATCTCAGGTGCTCCGGAAGGGTAAGCAGATCCTGCTCCACATGTGGCACCCGTCGTGTTGCTTAAGTGATTACAAATCCGGTAAATAGTCTAATTCGGTAGGTCATATTCATGAAAGGGAAGGGGATTGTAGTTACGACGTAAGGAACATATCCGATATCATTTGTGAAACGGTTATTCCATAACGGTCAACCAACTCGTGATGGCGTCCGTAAAATTTACGAAGGGATGATTTCAACTTCACCATTTGGAACTCTTGGTTTAATAGCTTCCTTGTGAGCAGCAAACCTCTATCAAGAAAATCATGATAGGGAATGCAAGCACGGGAATATCGTATCAATTGGGAGATATATACCCCGTATGCAGGTGCTGCTGGAATGTTGCTACTTATAACATATGTATGCAGATTTTTCTTAAATTACAATAATCAATCACGCAATTCTGTCCATTATTGAAAATAAGCAAAAATAAATGCACACAAAATTTAACATTGTTATTAAAGGCTTTTTTAAAAATTCAAAATAGTTGTCTACACCGTTAATTTCCTTGTTTGATTTATTTCATATTTTTAAAGCCTTTATAGATGGTTTGCCGGGGCAAATCCAGCCATTTTAAAAAGGGGGTTCCCAACCCAAGACAAAGTGGGGTTACAACTATATGTTCCCATTCAAATGCATTGATTGTCCAAAAACTAGAGGCTCTCAAGAGCCTGTGTCACTCACCTTGGTCTATGTGCATATTAAACAATGGACACAGATAAATTCATGACAAAATTGTGTTTTGGTGATCATCATGTGTTTGGAGATTTTACTTTACTGGACATTCTTGTTGCTACAATTAGCTCTATCTATAATGAACTTGGCCCAGTATTGAGTAATTACAGTGGAAAATATATTCTAAAAATTAACTACAATTTACGAAAATTGTTAAAAATTGATTATAAAGGGCAATAACTCCTTAATAGGTCAACTGACCATTTTGACTTATTTGTAGATCTTACTTTGCTGAACATTATTGCTGTTTACAGTTTATCTCTATCTATAATAATATTCAAGATAATAAGCAAAAACTGCAAAATTTCCTTAAAATTACCAATTCAGGGGAAGCAACCCAACAACGGGTTGTCCGATTCGTCTTAAAATTAAAGGGCAGATAGATCTTAACCTAATAGATTATTTTACCCCTGTGAGATTTGCTCTAAATGCTTTGGTTTTAGAGTTATAAGCCAAAATCTACATTTTACCCCTATGTTCTAATTTTAGCCGTGGCAGCAATCTTGGTTGGTTGGCAGGGTCACGCAACACATTTGTTAAACTAGCTACCCCAATGATAATTGTGGCCAAGTTTGGATTAATTTGGCCCAGTAGTTTCAGAGAAGAAGATTTTTGTAAAAGATAACTAAGATTTACGAAAAAATGGTTAAAAATTGACTATAAAGGGCAATAACTCCTAAAGGGGTCAACTGACCATTTTGGTCATGTTGACTTATTTGTAAATCTTACTTTGCTGAACATTATTGCTGTTTACAGTTTATCTCTATCAATAATAATATTCAAGATAATAACCAAAAACAGTAAGATTTCCTTAAAATTACCAATTTAGAGGTAGTAACCCAACAACGGGTTGTCCGAATCATCTGAAAATTTCAGGGCAGATAGATCTTGACCTGATAAACAATTTTACTCCAGTCACATTTGCTCTAAATGCTTTGGTTTTTGAGTTATAAGCCAAAAACTGCATTTTACTCCTATGTTCTATTTTTAGCCATGGCGGCCATCTTGGTTGTTTGGCGGAGTCACGCCACACATTTTTAAAACTACATACCCCAATGATGATTGTGGCCAAGTTGATTAAATTTGGCCCAGTAGTTTCAGAGGAAAATGTTTTTGTAAAAGTAAACGACGCCGGACGACGACACCGGACGCCGGATGCCAAGTGATGGGAAAAGCTCACTTGGCCCTGTGGGCCAGGTGAGCTAAAAAGGGGGGTTCCAAGTTGAATTTCCAACCCCGGGAATCCTCCCCCTGGATCTGCCATTGGTATGGCTTTTGCTCATAGTTGCATTCATATCGCTATCTATACCTTACTTGTGCATCATTTGGTCTCTGATGGGGATAGGCCTACTGAAGAAGGTTCAACTTTGAAATTTGCCGGATAATGAGTCTATTCATCCAAAAATGTATACTGAAGAAAGACTTGCATAATAAAAACCAAAATTATGTTCAAATAAGAAGTAATTGTAACAGGATGGAATTGTAAAACAAAGCTTCTATAACTCGCCATTCCTATGCATGCTATGGTCCCATATTAATTTGATTTGGTTTTTTTTGTCTCATACAAGAATATATATGGTTTAGGGGTGGGGATGAGGGATCCAGAAATATTTCAACCTAACCACTGGGAATCTCAACCATCTAAAAGTTTTTCAAACAGGTGGCGGTGGGGGTGACCCCCATGAACTCTCCCTATATTTCATCTGATGTGTTTTATTGTTCCATACAAGAATATATACGGTTTAGGGGTGGGGATCTGGATCATTTACAAGATAATAGCACATTCTTAAATTGAATGGGGTAGGGTGACCCCAGGAACTTCCCTTTAATTTCATTTGATTAGTTTTATTGTCCCATACAAGAATATACATGGTATAGAGGTGGGGATCTATACTGTTAACATGATAATAACACATTCTCAAATTGAACTGGGTGGGGTGACCCCCCGGGACTTCCCTTTAATTTCAATCGATTTGTTATAGTGTTCCATTCAAACATATGTATGGTTAAGAGGTGGAGGTCTGGACCTTTCACAAAATAATAGCATATTCTTAAATTGAAGGGGGCAGGGATTACCCCCAGGGACTCACCCTATATTTTGTGTGATTTGTTTTATTGTCCTATCATCATTTCTGAAGACTGCGTGTGTCTATCTCTAACAGTTTACAGGGGCGGATCCAGCCATTTTAAAAAGGGGAAACCCAGGACAAAGCGGAGGTTCCAACTATATGTCCCAATTCAAATGCATTGATCGGCCAATCTGACCCCCCCCCCCCCCCTGGATCCACCAATGGTTTTCAAGTTATATTCATTTGAAAATTTTAGAAAATAAAATCCCATTGGGTTCTTTAATATTTAAAACCCCTCCCTTTTTTCTTCCCCACAAAATACCCCTTAATAGACCCCAATGCACAGATAATTTACATTATTTTCCCTTGATTTACACATTAGAATACAGATGTAAAGTTTTTAAGATAATACAACTGAAGACCACAATCATGACAGTGGTTGGTCCAGAAATTTTCATAAGTGAGGGCCCACTGACTGCCAAAGAAGGGGCCTGCACCTGTCATGGTTCAGTGATTCTCTATATAATCAACCATTTTTTCCCCAAAAGGGGGACCCTGGGCTCCAAATCAGCCCCCTCCCCTTTTTCCCTCATTTTCATCACCCTGATATAAATTTAGTTTTTTCACTTGCAATAGGAATGGTTTAAATTCCCCAATAATTCTAGTCAGTCCCAAATGTAATAGACTCCTTCTTTCTAGCAGATGACATAGACATCAGTCACAATTCTTTTCAGTCGCTGTCTGACATCAATACAGACGAGGAAGAAGAAACTATCAACTCAGAAAATCAAGAACACCAATCGAAATATACTAAATCAAAAGGTAGTACCATTCGCCTCCTTAATATGAACTGCAGAAGTCTACGAAGTGAATTTTAACGCCAGCAATTCATATCAATGATAGACTTATATAAACCACACATAATACATGCAACAGAAACCCATCTAGACAAACAAATATCTAGCTCAGAGATTCTTGATCCAGAATTTTATGACATATATCGCAAGGACAGAACATTCCAACCTGGCCACGAAGGAGGTGGTGTGTTAAATGCGGTGAGAAAAGACCTTATATCTTCAGGAGAAGTGACTCTGGATACTGACTGTGAGATATCATGGAACAAAATACAAGTTCAGGGAAGTAAACCCCTATACACCGGATGTTTCTATAGACAACTTAACAATGAAGCTGTATCACTACAAAGACTAGACGAATCACTTGGGAGACTCACTCACAACCAAAACTTGCCTAATATAGTACTAACAGGAGATTTGAACATCCCTGATATACAGTGGAAAGACCCATATTCAATCCGATCACCACAACAGTACAACCTAGAGGTAAATGAGACCATTCTAAATATCACAAATGAACATAACCTTGAACAACAAAATATTACACCAACCCGAGGAAACAACATACTTGGCTTAGTTTTCACCACCAACAAAAATCTCATAGAGAGCATATCTGTCGAGAGCGGAATAAGCGACCACGAGGCAGTAATTGTGGACATCAAAACTAAAGTTAAACTAACGAAAAAGAAACCACGCAAAACATTCTTATACTCCAAAGGGAATATACCAGCTATAAAGACCAGACTGAAGGATGAATTTCCTGAATACATCAAGAAGACAAATGATCAATCTATAGAAATTTGTTGGGAAACATTTAAGACCCTACTTACATCACTCATGGACGAGCATATACCACAGAAAACATGCACCAGTAGATGGAACATCCCCTGGCTCACGAGAGATATTAAGAGAGCAATACGTAAGAAACAACGACTATATAACAGAGCTAAAAAGACCAAAAAAGATAAAGACTGGGTAAAATTCAAAAATATTTGAAGAAACATAAAAAACCTACTAGAAGTTGAACACCAAAATTACTTGTCCAGTTTATTAGAAATTAAGGATGAAACCAATACTGAGTCGCTTAAGCAGGGAATCACCAAGCAGTTTTGGAGATATGTAAAGTCAAGAAAACAAGAGAGTAGTGGTGTATCAACACTCAATGTAGATAGACAAATTAAGGAAGACAATACATCCAAAGCAGAAGTAATTAACAACCAATTCCAGTCTGTTTTTACAGAGGAAGACAATGCTTCTTTTCAAAACATGGGACCTAGTACCATCAATAAGATTAACGACATCAAAATTGAAGAAAAGGGAGTAGCAAAACTACTAAAACAACTAAATATCAATAAAACTAGTGGTCCAGATAAAATATCTTGCAGAATATTAAAGGAAACAGCTGATGAAATATCACCTTATCTGAAACATATATTTGAAAGATCATTATGTCTAAAACAAGTCCCTCACGATTGGACTACTGCAAACATAACAGCACTTTTCAAGAAAGGAGATAGATCAAAACCTGTAAATTATAGACCGGTATCGCTTACATCAGTACCGTGTAAAGTAATGGAGCACATAATCTTTAAACATATCATGGAACACTTAGAATGTTATAAGATCCTTGCAGACTTCCAACATGGATTTCGGCAAAAGAGATCATGTGAAACACAGCTTATTATTACAGTTTAAGAAATAAGCAGGTATTTAGATTCCAAACAACAAACTGACTTATTGATACTCGACTTCAGTAAAGCCTTTGACACCGTACCCCACATCAGACTCCTCCATAAACTAGACCACTATGGAGTCAGAGGAGACATGCACGGGTGGCTGAAGTCTTGGTTAACAACTAGACAGCAGAAAGTACTAATAGACGGCGATGAATCATCATCTGTCAATGTAAAATCTGGTGTACCACAGGGCACAGTGCTTGGGCCGTTAATGTTCCTCTTGTATATCAACGACATAGGTATTGACATTAAATCATCAATTAGATTATTTGCAGATGATAGCCTAATCTACGTAGCTGTTCAATCAATGAGCCATTGTCTTCAACTCCAGCAGGACCTGACCACTGTGGTTAACTGGGCTAAAAAATGGCAAATGATTTTTAATCCAACGAAATGTTTTGTATTACGTATAACAACAGGACGACAACCAATAATCTACCCATATGAAATGGAGGGACACATCCTTGGAACAGTCAACCACAATCCGTACCTAGGAGTGGAGCTATCTAGCACTTTATCATGGAATGACCACATCGGAAATATCACTACAAAGGCAAATAAAACTTTAGGCTTTATACGGCGGAATCTTAGTAAATGCCCAATGAATATAAAGCGTCAGGCATACATAACACTTGTACGACTAACACTAGAATATGCTAGCAGTGTCTGGGACCCGCATCTCCAAAAACACATACAACAGCTAGAAATGGTCCAAAGGAGAGCAGCCAGATTCATCAGGCATGAGTATTCTCGAGACCCGGGCATAGTAACATCTTTATTAGAGGACCTTAAACTACCACAATTACAGGAGAGACGAAAAACATCACGTTTACTCCTGTTTCACAAAGTAATCCACCAACTTATTGCTATTCCGATTCCAGAATACTTGATGACACCAGCAAGAATGACACGTCAGTTCCATCAACGACGATTTGTCAGATTAGGATCAAGTTCTGAACAAAGAAAACATAGCTTCTTCGTAAGAACCATCACAAACTGGAATGAACTACCGCCTAGCTTATTAGACATTGATGACTATGAGGCATTCAAAACCAACCTCATAGCACACAGATATCCGTAAATCAGCACACACATGTTTTTATCTGCACTGGCACCTGTACATATGATTTTAAAAGAGCACATTTTGGATGACACAACTTTAATTTTAATACATTCGTGTGATGAGTCAACTGACTCTTTACGGATTACCCATGAAGATGTAGATCATATCAATGTCTTATTTGAGACCAACGTGCTATTTACATGTGAGATCGAGAATGCAGGGGAAAGAAACTTGTCAATTATGTTTATTTTTAAGCCAAAATAAAATGAGCCGCCGTAAAATTAAACTGGACTCCTGTTGTGTTCACTTATCGCTACACTGACCGTGCAAGGCTATAGATGGAATGGCGGACCAGTTTACCGTAAAATTAACCTTGAGTAATCCTGACCTCAAATTTATTCAAGAGGCTTTGTGGTCCGGGCTGACTTTTAATACATGTCTCAGTGGCGGATCCAGAAATTTTCATAAGTGGGGGCCCACTGACTGATCTAATAGGGGGCCCGCTCCAGTCACGCTTCTGTGATTCCCTATATAAGCAACCAAATTTTTTCCCAAAAAGGGGGGCCGGGGCCCCCTGCCCCCCCCCCCTAAATCCGCCTCTGTGTCTTTGTCTCAAAATAACTCGGCATGGTCAAATAACAGTTGAAGTAAGGATCGTCTCGGGGAGGGGGGGGGTCTTCTTTTTTTAGCTAATAACTTCCTTGCTTCCACTTTTTTCCATTATTACGCTTTTTTTCCATTATTCTCTTTCTTTCACTATCCTTTATTCCTTTTTTCTTTGTCCGTTATTCTCTATTCTGTTAATTCACATCCTTGCAATACCCTCTTATGTAGACTTGCTACAATTCCCTTTCTATTATTTCACTCTTACTAATTTATATGTTTACTGATAAGTGCCAGCCTACTGATTGCCCTTGGAGATGTCAGTATAATTGTAATCTCCTAGTTATAGCAGTAGAATTATTAAAGGGGCAAAATTGAAGAAAAAAAAAGAAAAAAACATAATTAGATAGGGACATGTAGCAAGTCTACCTCTTATGTGGACTTTCGGTTGTTTATTTTTTAGTTCTGGTATTATGTGATCAGTCAATTTTTCATAAAGTTTCATGAAATAATGGTTTTATGCATATCAGCCAAGATTGTGCGTGGAATTTTAATAAACAATTCAACACTACACGTTATGTGAATTCGAGTAAAATAGATGAACATGAATTTGACAGCTAGTGCCCCTTTGACAGGTAAAATTAATCAATTAGTAACAAATTATAATCTACTGGCATTCAACAACAAATTACTTACTTAATTAATTATTTTGAATGTGGCTTAATTTTACTTTTCATTATTTTGTTTGAAATCCGTGATAAAAGAATTACGTTATATGATTTTAATTTCATAAATTAAAAACCTACCTGACATATGCCCGTTAGGATTTCTTTCTCTCGTTGGTATTTAACTCGCTCCCCACCGGAAGTTAAAAACTAGTACTCAGGTGTACTGTTATGACTTCCGGTTCAGGTAAACGAGATCAGTTTTCTTTCTCGGCGCTTGAAAGACGGTCGTGTTTTTCAGCGTGGTATAAAACTTATATAAACTGTAGTTATAATGAATAGCGACAGTACTAGTGAGCATGTGGATGAACCACGAGATGAGAGCAGTGTTAATGGCGCGGGAACCGCCATTGACATTAGAAAAACCCGTTCTTCAAGTTCAAAGACGAAGAAAAAGCGGAGAAGTCGATATGACATTCTTGAAGAGAAAATGAACAGTAAGTTGGACAGTGTAAATGATAAATTTGATACTTTAATAACATTGTTTCAAGCCAAGAATTGTGCCGAAAATGGCGACAAAAATTCTGAGGCAAAAGGTTTGTCACAAAGACAACCTGAAGATCGTGAGCGTGAGCAAACACAAAGTTTGCGCCGGGAATTGTCAGATAACGAAAATTCTGATGACAATGTTTCAATCAGACCAAGGGACGATGAAATATTAGGTGAAAGTGACAATGAGTGGGACACAAAGTCCTCTGATGAAGAGCACTTGTCCGTAGAGACAAACAAGTGTTTGTTTGATCTCTTTGGGGATGATGCCTTGACAAAAAAGTCTGAAAAGAAAATGGGCATTGAAATTAACGAGGCACAAAAGCAAGTATTGTTAAATAGTTGGAGAGCTGAACATTCTAATTTAGTCTCTGCTTTTGCTGAAGAAAGCAAAGATGATTTTCCAGTACATGAAGATACTGAAAATGTTTTACTGGTTCCTACTATTGATGATTTGATAAGTAGATGTTTGATTAAAAAACATGGCAAGAAAGCTTCAGGTACAAAAGGTGGTAAATGTTTATTCAGTCAACCTGGTAAAATGATTGAAAAAATAGCTTACAGAGGTCAACAAGCTGCCTACATGGGTATTGTTATGCATATGTACATGCAACAAGGTTTGGGTGCGCTAATGCAAACTTTACAGTCAGACAACGTAGATTCTGATAAAGCAATACAACAGGTTAGAGATTTATTTGCCATGTCCACTAAAAGCTTAGATCAAGTGGGGCGTACAGGTACTTTTCATCACATTGTACGAAGGCAAGTAGCTATGATTGATACAGGTTTATATGAAATTGATGAGGCTAGAGATTTGTCTGATTTACCATTATCAGCAGATGGTGTGTTTGGATCTGACTTTGAAAAATTTCTCAAAACTCGTAAAGAGAAAAATAAAGCTCTGGACGACTTACTACCAGACATTAGTGTTAAAAAGTAATATTTGGGTAAGAGAAAGACTGTGTCTTCTTCAGAAGCCTCTGGTTCTAAGAAACCTTATGTGGTAAAGGACAAAACAGAGGCATCAGATCGTTCTGGTTATTCAAATAAGCCAAGTTTTAATAGTAGACAGTTTGAGAAAAAAGTTGGGCATAGTGAGACTAAAAATGAAGTTCCACATTTTCGGATCCCTAAGTTTAAAAGAGGGGCTAGTAACAGTAGAGGAGGAAAAACCTCAGGACACTTTAGATGACAACGTGAGAAAAGTGAAGTTTCCGAAGATACACATACCGGTCAGGGGGCGGTTAACACATTTTTTACAAGAATGGGAGCAGATAACTCAGGATCAGTGTGTTCTGTCAATAATCAAAGACGGTTACAAACTGGAGTTTCTGCAAAAACCTCCTTTTCAGGGAATAAAAAAGACAGTAGTCAGTACAAACAATTTGGATATTTTAAATTTAGAAATAAATTCTCTTTTGGAAAAAGGGGCTATAGAAAAAGTACCAGTCAAAGAAAGAATGACAGGTTTTTACAGTACATTATTTCTAGTTCCAAAAAAGAATGGACAAATGAGACCGGTTATAAATTTGAAACCACTAAATCAGTATCTTCGGAAGCAACACTTCAAAATGGACACAATTTCAAAAATGTTAAACTTAGTAAAACAAGGAGATTGGGCAATAAGTCTGGATTTAAAAGACGCTTATTTTCATATAAAAGTATACAAAAATCACAGGAAATACCTCAGATTTTGTGTTCAAGGTCAAGTTTACCAGTTCAAAGCCCTTTGTTTTGGCCCAACATCATCACCACGAGTTTTTACGAAGGTGGTGTCAGTAGTTGCTGCCCATTTAAGAAAACAAAACATACGTCTAGCAGTATATCTAGACGATTGGATGTGTGTCAATCAGTTTCAACAAAAACTTGTAATAGATCGAGAAATAATGTTGAATCTCCTTGTTCGACTAGGCTTTTTAATCAATCACGAAAAGTCCAGTTTAATACCAAATCAAACAATCACTTATTTGGGAGCGGTGTTCAAGTTTGATCAAGGTTTGGTATTACCAACTCAGGACAGGATACAGAGTCTATTTTTATCAGTACAAAAAGTAATGAATGACATGGTAACAGCCAGACATTACATGGAAGTATTGGGGAAAATGGCATCTTGTCTAGAGTTGATTCCGAATGCCAGGTTATTTATGAGGCCTGTCCAATTACATTTACCATCAAAAATGAGTTTAGATTTTCAAATTCAATGTACACCAAACCTAAAAGTTCATTTGAAATGGTGGTTGTCTTTAGCAAACATTATGCAGGGAAGATCTTTAAAACAAAATCAGACCTCAGTTACGATCACGACAGATGCCTCCAAGTCGGGTTGGGGGGGGGGGGGGGGGCACATGAACAATCTAACAGCTCAGGGTCTTTAGACAGAGGAGCAAAAACTGTTACATATAAACAATCTAGAATTGGAAGCAGTTTTTCTGACTGTGAAGAAATTTCACAAAATTTTGAAAAACAAACTAGTTTTGATTCGGTCAGACAATGTTACGGTAGTCCGATACATAAACAAGCAAGTAGGGACTCGGTCATTTCAGCTATGTCAAAGGACTTGGGATCTATGGATGTTTGCCCTAGAAAACAAAATTTATCTGAAAGCAGCACACATTGCGGGAGTAAACAATGTGTTAGCAGATCAATTGAGTCGGATAAAAATTCAGGCAACAGAGTGGGAATTAGACCATTCAGTTGTGCATCAAATTTTTCAAAATTGGGGGCATCCAACAATCGATCTTTTTGCGACAAACGTAAACAAAAAAGCAGTTGTGTTTTGCTCATGGATGAATCACCCACAAGCATTAGCAGTGGATGCTCTATCCATATAATGGAACAACATGTTTGCCAATGCATTTCCCCCCCTTGCACTAATTCCAAAAATTTTACAGCACATGCAAAAATTTCAGTGCGAGATAATACTGATAGCTCCACAATGGCCAAGACAACATTGGTATCCCCAGTTGTTACAACTACTAGTAGCTTGTCCTCTAAAACTTCCACTAGTAGAAAATCTGCTGGTTCAGGGCAAGAGAAAAGTGGCACATCCGAACCCAGAAGTGTTTCAGTTAACTGCATGGCTACTATCGACCAGCAGCTCAAAACAAAAGGTTTTTCTGAAAACGCTAGGAAACTCTTGTCAGCATCTTGGCGGGCAGGTACTCAAAAGGATTACAAAGCTAAATTTAGAAAATACAATAGCTGGTGTTCTGAACGGGATATCGATCCCTATACAGCTTCTTTAGAAAATTGTGCAAATTTTTTAACACATTTATTTGACAAAGGTTTACAGTATATGACAATTGCAGGTTACAGGTCTATGCTGTCTTCAGTATTATCTCCTATTGAAAAAATCCCTGTTGGTCAACACCCTTACATTATAAGATTACTGAAAGGGGTTTTTAATACGAGACCGCCTAAACGAAAACTTGTACCCGAGTGGGATTTACCTTTAGTCTTAGACTTACTAAAGAAAGAACCTTATGAACCAATAAAAAAAGCTAGTTTGAAATATATAACTTGGAAAACAATTTTTCTTATTGCAATTACTACTTTTAGAAGATGTGGGGATTTGCAATCTTTGAGAATTGGTGAAGGTTCAGTTAATGTTCTGAAAAAGGTGTAACTTTTTTACGTCATGGTTTGTAAACAAGATAGAATTTCTCATCAAAGTCCAACTATTTTTGTTCCAGCTTTTGAGAACAACAGATTATAAGATCCTAAGAGGGCTTTGACACATTATTTGAGGAATACAGAGGATTTAAGAGACAAGAATGGCAAAGATGAACTGAAATTGTTTTTAACTGTAAATAAACCACATAGACCAGTGTCTTCACAAACTATTTCAAGCTGGTTAGTTAAGGTGATTAAACATGCATATAAGAAACAGAAGAAAGATATTCCTTCAGTGAAAGGACATTCTACTAGGTCAATTGGACCTTCCTGGGCTCTTTTCAAAGGAGCAAAAATGAAAGACATTTTAGATAGTGCAGATTGGAGTCAAGCCAACACTTTTGTGAATTTTTACTTAAAAGATGTACAGGTGGATTTTTTAAACATTGGAATACTTTCCCGACGAGTTTGGTGGAGAGAATGTTTTAGTTTTGTGTATATAGAAAATACTTACAACATGAAGTTGTGGGAAACATTTTTATAAAAAATGCAGAAAAATATTTAAAAAAATCATAAAACTTTAAAAACTACAAAAAGATGTTTGTACATATATATAAAATGAACTGATGTGAAGAAGAGGAAAATTATTCCTAAAGATCTATAGAGGCAAACTTCTATTTACCCACATCCAGAAAGGGATTGCTTTGGAATCAGAGATAATCCTAACGGACAAATGTCAGGTAGGTTTTTAATTTATGAAATTAAAATTCAAAAATTTGTAAACAAGTTAAAATTTTATGAATAAATTATACTTACCTGACATATGTCAGACCACCCTACCTCCCCGTAAATGAGAAGTTTGATACGCGGTGTCTTTCAAGCGCCGAGTGAAAACTGATCTCGTTTACCTGGACCGGAAGTTATAACAGTACACCTGATTACTAGTTTTTAACTTCCGGTGGGGAGCGAGTTAAATACCAACGAGAGAAAGAAATCCTAACGGACATATGTCAGGTAGGTATAATTTATTCATAAAATTTCAACTTGTTTACAAATTTTTGAATTTGAAAGTGACTTATAGACTAAATGGGTCGGGTGTATTTTATTGTGTATGTAATATATTGTACTTTACTGAAATGTGATTACACATGTCACTATAATAAAAAAAATACTTACTCACTTACTTACTTGCCGTATATTGAAATGTGATTGTATATTGTCAAAACCTCAACATCGCGAAGACGCCATGCGAAGTGTTGGCTATGTTTGATACGGGGTTACCTGTGGCAGCTTCGAAACAGAGCAAAAAATCGAGGTATAAAAGGGTAGAATTTTGTTGTTGAAAATTTAAGTTGTAAATTCCTTAAAAAAAAGTACTTATTTCCGTTAAACTTCTAACATGTTAGTTCGATACGAAAATAGGATAAAAAGCATCCGGAAAATTGGTGATCAGTAATTATCATTCAGATATATGAAGAGCAATGGGTATAAAAAAATGATCAAGAAAATTATTAGTAAACAGACAGAAATTTAAGTAGTTTCAAATTAATTATTTTACAATGTTTAAATTTATGTGAGAACGTTTTAGGCGGTGTGTAGAAATACCGCAAAGGACTTCTTAGTGCACTAAGAAGAAAGTTTTTGCACTAAGGACACCAAAACGATTTTTTAAGCCGTTAAGCAACCAAATACCAATCCTCAAAACAGAACAATTTGAATTCCATAAACTTGTTTAATCAGTCTATTAGCGGATTATAGCGGGTCAAGGTTGAGCGAACATGAACTTCTACCGATTACACGAAAGATGACAATCGACTGATTGAGGCGCGTGCCGAGAAAACATTAAATAACTTTCTAATTAAAAAAAAAAATAATTACAAAGTTTTAAATTATGTATTTTTACAAAGTCTATTTCTATATGCCATGTCCTAACCTTTGTGAATGTTGTATCATTCGATCAGGTCCTTAGTGCACATTTTTGTTCTTAGTGCGCTAAGGAGGTCCTTTGCGGTATTTCTACGGACCCTGTTTGAATTGTCTTTAATTACAGACAAATGTATTTTAGTTCAGGAAATGATTTATTCTTCTGGCGGCTACAAATTGTTTTTTATCAATTACTTACACAAGGAGACATTTATGACTTTCGACAGCATGAACCCTAGTTAATTAGCAAACACAAACTAAGAAAAAAAATCGTTTACAATTTAATTTTATAGAAGGAAAAAAGAGGGGGGGGAGCAATAAACACATTTTACTGTATACGCTCACATACGTCTAAAAAGATTTGCATATGTAAGCTGTCTATAGATAATGTTAAATTATTTCCATGAGTTTTGAAAAAAAGAATATATACAGTTTCTTTTTCGACGTCTTCTGCTACAAAACAGTGATTCTTTTCAGTGGCGGATCCAGCCATTTTAAAAAAGGGGGGTCCCAATACAGAGTAAATGGGGGTTCCAACTATATGCTCCCATTCAAATACATTGATCGGCCAAAAAAGGGGGGTTCCAACCCCCGGAACTTCCCCCTTTCCCCCTATGGATCCGCCAATGTTTTTTATAGATTTAATACTTCAGTTTCGACTCAAAATTTCTTTTGGAACGTTAGATGACAAACTATTTAAGAGAAGATTTTATCTGTACTTTATGTAATTATGGTGATATTGGCGACGAGATTCATTTTTAACATAGCCAGGGCTTGTACACATCCTTGATTATAGAATGTTCGGCATATAAATAGACGAAAGTAGGCAAGCCCTAATTAAACGGGGTTTTGATCTCCAATCCATATGCGGGCCACATTGTACATTGAATAAGTTCTATATTTCTAATCGTCTTCAATTATTACATACGAAAGAAAAAAAAATAGCATATTCATATATTTTTAATAATTTTTTTCAACTTTTTTTTGGCAAAGTTTACTTCTATGTGTGTATAACCATCACCAGAGACATATTCTCTGCCATCACCAATCAGTCCTAATCATCAATTAACCAAATTCAAATGATGATTGGTATTGTATATGATCATCGGTCATCCGTGACATATCCTAAATAACGGCGCATGCCGATAGATAGTTTATTAATTAAGGTCTCGCCATTTAAATTTCATCAAGTGATTGAAGCAATGATGGACTATGTAATTAACTTATTAATTTTTTTTTAAAACAAATTTTGAAAACTTTTAGTGTAAAAATCATCGATATATAAATGTCTCTTTCTGCCTAAAATATATTTTGCAGGTTTTGGCATTTTTGTAAATAACATTTAGGTTAACGTTGGCATCCCAATCCAAAAGACAGTCGATTCAAACTCAAATAAGTTAACTTCTTTAAAGATGGTTTGATTTTACATGTATTATATGTCTCTGATTTTATCAAAACAAAAATTACAAGATTATGAAATAAGTTACATTGTATCAATCGAATGTATACCCTCAACGCTCACTAAAACTTTAATATATACATGTCCCAAGTGACTTTTTATGTCCTGCGCGCACCAGGTGATCCTGAACGGTTTTTAGACGTACCATTATTTTATATGCATAGATTTAAAGCTGTTCTTAATTTTGTACATAATAGGTAATATATATTTGTTTGTCTATCAGACCAAATGACTCCCCAATTAGCAGAGGCGGATTAAGTTTTTTTTTCTAGGTCCTAGTGTGAAATAAAGCCAATGGGAATTGGGTCTTTTTAAACACATCTGCATACATGTATACGTTTTCTCAAGGGTTGGTTCATGCAATATTGAAATTATGTTTACTAAATGCGCAGTTACTGAAGTCTATATTTGCTACTTTTCTTCTTTATTTCATAAAAATGATTTTTGAAAAAAATTGTGGTGTTGAAATAAAGAATGGACACAGATACCTAAGCACATTTAACAAAAGAAACTTTGTGTAATGTCACCAATCTGTATTACACATAGACAGGATGTTCTCTAGAAAAACTATACGTTATACACCCGAGGGTACACGCACTGTGGGGAGTAATGGAAAATTACTGTATGTTATAATTACCTGTAATCAGCTTTGCAAAAAATCAGTTGCCTGACCATGTCATTACAGTTCAAAAAGATTTTCCTCAAATCAAAATGGATTATTCATTTTATCTTTGAAATTTAAAACTTTAAAAATTACACTTTGACAAAATTATGAAGAATTTAAAATCGTATTTTAACAAAGATTAAGATATAATTTTACAAGGATCCTAAAAAAATATCCAAACAAACGTTGAATCCAACGATATGAACCTACGCAGTTTTTTATTATAAGACTGACACACATCAGTTTGCTAACTCAGTGTGCTGGGTTTGATATACTTCTTTCTTTCTTGTGTATGAGCTTCCTATCTAAGGAACACCCCGTAATGGATAATCAGGAGTATTTACAGAAGTGGGTAAAACAAAGATTTATTTTATATTTTTAAAAGTTAATAAAAATATGGGTTAGAAAAAAAAACGAGACAAAGGTAAAAATAATCGATAAAATAAAATAGTGTAAAAAAGGTCCAGTAGACGTGCTCTGTACATATGGTGGAAAGGTTAAGAGATAAAAATACCAATCAATTGGGGATGGAAAAATATTCACAGAGGATTAAAAAATGTACATGTTTGGAGACATAAAATCTAAAAGTCATCTTATCCAACACTAGTAAAAAATAAATACTTGATTAAGTACAAAAGTCACTAAAAGTGCATTGTCTATAATATTCATTCCTTGAATTCACATACTTCCATTTGAATTTCACTTGATTTCTAAACTCTTTAGAAGCTGTAAGCGGCGGATATGTATTTTGTAACAGAAGTCTCTAGTCTGTGACTCGCATTCATCTTCTGGGTTTTACTGAGGTTTTGCAGATTGTAGAAAACTGAAAAATCAAGCAAAAGTGCTACAATGTTTTGGTTGATGTTAAAGAGTTGTTCCCATCCTTTGCAACCTATGATATTTGTGACCAGGGCTTTGAGAGGAAGGAAATACTTCATACGAGTTTCCCTTAAAGCTGGACAGAATGTTAAGACGTGCGTTAAATCTTCGTCCTCCCTATGACACAGCAGGCATGTTGCATTTATCTTGTATTGGCTAAATTTGTATTTGTCGGCCTGTACCAAGTTTGTACCAGTGAGCATACGAGCTTTGATCATGCTTTTCCGTACATCTAGTAAGCTCTGTGATGCAAATTCCCAGACTGGGTGGACAATACCTATCTCTAAGATGGTTGTGTTAAGTAAACTCAATGAGGATTTTGACTTTGCCGTTTCTTGTAGTTCATAGGTCCAGTATTTGTTGATTGTGGATCTCAGGATTTTTTTCCATACAACTTTTGAAGGCAGTTTTATACTGGAGTCAAAAATGTTTGGCAGGTTGTATTGTTGTAGCAGTAAAATTGATTGATGGAAGAAGCTTTTAGGATTTTTAAAATTGACGGATATTTGTCTTTTAAGAATTTCCTTTAATTTAGAGTTGTCACAGGCCAGAATTGCATGAAAGAGTGTCAGTTTCTTTCTGTGGATTTCTCCTTCTACCGGTAGGACACCCAATAGTAAGTAAATGGCAGGAATAGCCGTTCTTTTAGAGAATGATTGAATTGATCAGAGAGTTTCTTTGTGAAACTTTTCCAGTAGTTCCATTTGAGCTTTGGTAAAAGTGAGGACTTCCAAGCCATACAGGAGTCTAGGCAATACATAGCTTTTGTATATTGTAACGGAGATTTTGGGATTTAAGCCGTTGGTTCCATGTAGACCTGAGTTCATTAGAGCATACTTGGTTCTTCTTGCAGATTTGATGCGATCCTCTATGTTGATATCATATTCCTTTCTAGATGTTCGTTTTATACCAAGATGTACCGTTTCTTCAGAAGCAGAAATTAACTTTCCTGACATGTTCCAGGAGTAAGGTTCGGGATTTTTTGATGATTTATAGTGGATAATTTTGGATTTAGTCGGGTGAATAGTATACTGATGTTGATTTGCATATCTCTGTAGAGTGTTAAGCATCACCTGATGTTCATCTGGATTTGAGCTCAGTAGTGCTACATCACCAAAACACGTTGGTGCACCACAGTATATTGTGCCCAATATAAAGCCTAAGGAGTTTTCTTCCAGTTATTTAAGAAGATCTTTAACAAATATTTTATATAGGTGGGTTGATAGAATACCCCTTGTCTAACTCCTTGTTGGATGTTAAAGCTGTCACTGAGTTTTCCCTGCCATTTAACCTTGGAGGTAAGACCGCTGTAGAAGTCTTTAATTAGTAACCATATATCAGGGTGTGTTCCACGGTCGAGAAGCTTGTCAAGAAGAATGGTATGTTGGACGACATCAAAAGCTGATTGGACGTCGACAGTTGCTAGATATAAGGATAATGCACTGCTTATTTCACATTTACACTCGGAGATTATTAGACTTGCGAAGAGTGGCCAAAGACCTGCAGTAAATCCAAATTGTAAGTCAGTACCGGAGTTGATAAAGAGTTAGCCAAGAATGCAGAATTCGTGTAGTTTAGAAAGTACTGGAGTCACGGTGATGCCACGGTAGCTATTAACCAGAGATGGATTTTTTCCTTCTTTAAGACTGGCGTCAAGATTCCTGATTTGAAGTCTACTGGGACTTTTCTTTCCTGCAAGATTTTATTGAAAATTTTTGTCAGCACTGGTACCACGGTATGTTGAGCATATTTAAGATGTTCTGCACAGATTCCGTGTTCGTCCGCTGATTTTCCTGTGTTTAAGTACTCAATTGCTTGTTTTACTTCCTTTTCTGTGTATGGGTCAATTGATGGCAAATTCTGATTGAAAGTTTCCTCAACTATTTTCTGTCTTATTTGGCAGAGTTCCAGATATGCATTGTCATATGAGTTCTCTTTTGGAAAGCTGAGATCTTCGTAGTAGTTTGCGAAGGCTCGGCTTTGATTTTGGGAAGAGAAGTCAAATTTACCGTCAATTTCCAAGCCAGATGTTTCCGTTTTAGACTTTGATTTATTTCTATTAATGAATTTGAAGAAGAGTTCAGATGAAGGATTGTCCATAATTTGCTCGTATAGCTTTCTCCTGTCAGTTGCATGTTCTTGTCTCTGTTGACTGCGGAGTTTCTTCGTTTCAATTTTGAGATCTTGCTTGCTTTGATAATTTTCTGGTTTGCCCAGAGCTTTCCATGTAGAATATACATGTAGTTGTTTGCAGGTTTTGAGATGTTTCCTGACTTTCGGCGAGGCTTTCCATTTTGGACCTTTTAGCTTGGTTATTTTTGTTGGGACTGCCAGATGCGAAGCTTTTAACAGAATAGATGTCAGAGTTTTAATGTTCTCTGAGGTTGTTTTGTCTTCCCTTTTATCTGTTAGTTTTTCTGAGATAGTATCCCGGTACAGTTGTTCATCAATCTCATTCCATTTCAGTCTTTGAACAGTCTTTTTATTTTGATTAGAGAATTTTTCAAGCAGAGGGACAGCAATATTGGTGATCATTGAGACAGGCACATGAGAGGAGACATTAGATGATGTATTTTCCCAGATCTCATGATTACAATAAATATCCTTGTTGTTGGTCAGTATGTAGTCAATTTGAGAAGAAGATTGCCCTGAATGGTGGAAGAATGTTTTTTGTTCACCATAATTTCCGACAGTAGCTAGGTTCATTTCCAGAACAAATTGTTTCAAAAGCTGGTCATGTTTGTTATTCCTACTAGTAGCAAGAGTACCATTTAGATCTCCACAGACAATTACTTGGTGAGTTGATTGATATTTCTCTATAATTGAGTGGATTATATCCAAACAGTCTCCATATTCATACGGTGAATCGGTTTCCCTTGTTGGCATGTAAGTGTTAATTAAGCAGATATTCCAATTTGAGGTTAATAAAATAGCCAGAGAATGGAAACTCCTGCTTGACCTCTCGGAAGTTTGAATCCATCTAGTGGTTCGTTGGAGTCATGACATCTAGTATAGAGACATATGATATGGGAGTTGTCGAGAAGTGAGTGCAGAAAGGATGTATTGGATTTTATCCCTTCAATATTACATGTAGTTAGTCTGATGTTCTCGGTTCTACTAGTAATTCCAGACTTTCCTTTTGTTCTGGAGGTTTCTCCTGGAGGCAGTTGTTCCGAAAAGGGGAATTTGACTTGATGATTCCCGTTCCATTTGGGGATTGAATATTGTCTGTGGCAGAGATTTGGTAAGTTGTTTGATGGCAAGACACCTGCGATTTTTGCGAATGTTCTATTGGCTGATGATGAGTTTCAGCTGTGTTAATGAATTGGTTGCTATGAGGAGGGTTCAAAATGATGTCAGCATGTTCTTTGTGTATTTCTAGATTTAAATAGTTGACTATTTCTGAATCAATTGGAGTTGAAGAAAAGCTAGTAGTGATAGTCTCATTTTGTGGCTTTGACATTCTTCCTTTGTTTGTGTTTGAAGAAGGTTGAAAGGGTTGCTGGTTCTTTTGTTGGTATCTCCTGTTTGTCCAGCCTCTTTGACCAGTTTCCATTGATACCGCTTGTGGTATGTTTTTAGCCATTCTTGCCTGTAGGTTTGAGTTAGGAGCAGGTCTCGTTGAATTCTGGTTAAAAACCTTGTGATTGAGGTTGTGCCGACCTGAGCTTTGTTGAAGATGAGAAACCTGATGTTGAGAGCCTGGGTAAGTTCTAAATGCATTAGTGTGGTATATATGTGACAGAGGAATAAAAGGTGATGGCATGTGAGGTGCCCTGTTCCCGTGAAAGTCCGGTACTTGCTGGGATGAGTAGGCATAAGTTGGTGGCAACGGATTTTGTTGAGGGATACCTGGGTATCCTGTTGCTAGATGAGAGTTGGTCTGAAATTGAGGTTGAGGTTGATGTTGCGTAAAGCCTGGATGGTTGGAGAACTGAGTTTGGCTGTAGGCTGGATGCATGTTCCTTGCTCTTGCTTGTAATATGTATCTAAGTGATGAGGTGACCATGGAGAATTTGTATCGTTCCTATGCCTTGGCCATGGGTTGAAATGAGGATTAGCATCAATCCTAAAACTGTGGTTGGAGTTTTGATGTGAGGGACCAATTTCAGCCGGATCACTTTGGTGTTTAATGTGATCTTTAAAAGAGGGACGAAAGACACCAAAGGGACAGTCAAACTCACAAATCTAAAACAAACTGACAACGCCATGGCTAAAAATGAAAAAGACAAACAAACAACAGCACACACGACACAACATAGAAAACTAAAGAATAAACAACACGAACCCCACCAAAAAACTAGGAGTGATATGTGGTGCTCCGGAAGTGTAAGCAGACCCTGCTCCACATGCGGCACCCGTCGTGTTGCTTATGTGATAACAAATCCGGTAAATGGTCTAATTCGGTAGGTCACATTCATGAAAAGGAAGAGGATTGTAGTTACGATATAAGGAACATATCCGATATCATTTGTGAAACGGTTATTCCATAACGGCCAACCAACTCGTGATGGCGTCCGTAAAATTTACGAAGGGATGATTTCAACTTCACCATTTGGAACTCTTGGTTTAATTGCTTCCTTGTGAGCAGCAAACCTCTATCAAGAAAATCATGATAGGAAATGCAAGCACGGGAATATCGTATCAACTGGGAGATAAATACCCCGTATGCAGGTGCTGCTGAAATGTTGCTACTTAGAAATGGAAAGTTCACAATTGGAAAGCTGAAATCATCTCTTTTGTCGTAAAGTTTTGTTTTCAACCGACCCTCATTGTCAATTTCTAGATGTAAGTCAAGATATGAGGCCGACGTAACCGTATCTGTAGTATCCTTTATCTCTAGCTCGATTGGATAGATGCGTTCCACATAGTCACCAAATTTTGAATTATTTAGTGAAAGAACATCATCTATATAGCGAAAAGTAGAGTTAAAGGATATTGCTAACTTCTTATCTTTCTTCCTAAGAAGTTCCTGCATGAAGTCAGCCTCATAATAATAAAGAAACAAGTCGGCAAGTAGCGGGGCACAGTTTGTTCCCATTGGAATGCCGACAGTCTGTTGAAAAACACGTCCCCCGAACGTTACAAATATGTTGTCAATCAAGAAATCAAGCATCTTGATAATATCAGTTTCAGAGAATTTTTTGTTCGAATCAGAGTGATCCTTTACAAAGTAGGATTTATCCCTGCCCAAGACAAGATACTTGTATCTACGTTGGCCATTCTTTTTTACGAAGCAAAGCAATACCAACTCTTTCAATTTGTCTTTTAGTTTGGAATGTGGAATACTAGTGTACAGAGTAGAAAAGTCAAATGTTTTAATACTGTTACAAGATGAAAGAGAGTTAGATTGTATGTACTCTAAAAGATCTTTGGGATTTTTAAGTATCCACATCTGATTCACGCCCCCTCTAGAATAGGCAGTTTCACAATAACTCTGAAGCCCATCTTTGTCTGAAGAAGAGTGCGGAGTTGATTTACTTCGTTTTCTAAATCAAGAATTCTTTTTCTCTGTGTTATCAGTGTTTGGTCATGCTCTAAATTAGAAGACTTAACCTTTGATTTTCGATGATTGTTTGATGACCTAGAATTATGTGAGATGTTTCTCTTTGCTGATTTGCCCCTATCTGTAATGGGGTTTCTATATGAGGAAGTTGAGTCGCCAGAAGTATGAGTCAGAACAGACTTTACCATGGTATCTTCTTTTTTTTTTGTTTGCCGACTGATTGTGGCAGCTAGTAATACAGGTATTTAAGTAAGTACCTGTGGGGGATTCCAGAGATGATTTCTGAGCTGGCGAGTCCATACGTATGTCCTTAGGATGATCCTCTGTTTCGTGAGAGCTTATAGCAGGTTCAGAACTGGAGGTATTAATTAGTAACTCTTGATTGTTTTCATCAGTTTGTGGAATAAATGTAGCTCCTACATAGAGTAGATCGTCATTACATTGGTCACAGTGATATTCTAATTGTTGAAAGGAGTTGATGTGGTCCTCTGTTAGGCCAACGCATTTGTAGTGGAACCAGTTATTGCAAGAGTCACAGGGGATCCCTTCCGTCTGGACAGCTTGTTCACAGTTTGGGCATATTTCACCATCCTCCTTTTCGGCTAGTTGTAGTCCGCTAGTATTCAGGTCTACTGTAGAGAGTTGATCTTCTGTTGTTTTTAATGCTTTCATCTGGTTTCTTTTTAAGTCCTTCTGTATGATGTTAGATGAGGAGTTTTTGATGATACTTAATTGAGAGTGTATGGTTTTGTTGCAGATGTTCAATTCTGTATAGTGATTCTGAATCTCTGCACAGATTTTGTCAAAGATGTCGTTGATGAAGATATCAACCCTGCCGCCATTAACGGTCATCTTGCTTGTAGTATGATAAAGATTCATTGTAAATTTGAGAAGATTGCCTGGTTGATTATTTGCCTTGCGGTTGAAAATTTTGTAGCAAGAGTCAATGTTCAGGTTAGAAAGTTCCACTTCATGCTGTTCGACTACTACAAAACTAAGGTTAATTGCAGAATTTTTGCTTTAATAAGCTCATAGGCCCAGTGCTGAATTCAATAACAAAATTTTTTCCAGCTTTCATTTCATATTGTAAATGTTCCTGTTTACATTTTAAAGTTTTGGTTTCTAAGGCCTTTGGTCTGTTCAACGTGTAGTTTCTATTGTTTACATGTACAGTTAAGATTTCTTTAGAAAATAGGTTTCCTGTAGATTGAGATTTCTTAGACGTTCTGGTTTCCATCTTTCGCAACATGCTGCCGTGACTATAGTGAGGACAGAGAGGAAAACAGATATAATTCAGTACTGTACCAAACTCTCCAATGTGATCGTGCAACCAAACCAGAAGAGGGATTTCAGCCGAGGAGGTGAGATGAAATATGAATGTCCACCAGGTCGGTCTAGCTCGGAAAAACCACACTTACCAATCCTAGATGGACGGAACTTGAAACCCCTGTTTCGGTATAGCGCGGAAAACCACACTACCAAGACAGAGGTTTATGCTTATAATAAAAACGGTTAGGTATAGCGCGGAAAAACCACACTGACCCAATTAAACTGTATGCGAGTTTGAGGAGAGATTACACAACCACACTTGAAAGCGGGCAGCTACTGAAAAAAAAAATAAGCAAAAAGATACAAAGAAAAACAAAATAACAAGAACACTCTAGTAATTGGTCTAGCTTGTAAAAACAGTTAACCCGTCAGATTATGAAAATATAGAATATATAACCGATCGATTAAAAGTTAAAAAAAAATATACAAAAATAAAATAAGACAGTCACAAAAATTTATCTATTTAACTATTTGAATTACTTCTGGTTTAATGAATGAAAGTAAGGACAATGTGGAAGTGCCAAAGAGCATCCTTTTATTTTAAACCATGAAACAAATGAACCTGATAAGCTTTGTCCAAATAGATAAAACTAAATAAGAATTATAAGTTGGAGTGGTTATATAATAAAAATAAATATAATAAAAAAGGAATTTAAAAAGAAAATAAATCAGTAAAAATGCGTCTCGACCTACTGTAAAAAAATAGATGAGGGTTATACAATTTCTAAAAAAATGTGATACTAATACAGCAGTAAAAGATATTACAATGTGGAAATAATGGTAAGCCTGAATAACAGAACAGTATAAAGATATAAAAATGTACTCATACAGATACTAACGCTTAAAATACAAATGTATACCGAGTATTTACTCAGCCGAGTCAATAGTCTACGAGTTATTTAGAATGGTAGAATTAAAGCCTCTAATTTAAAATATAAAATGATAAATGTTGGTTGCTAGGCTTGGGGCTTTGATCTAAGACTGAAAATAAATATTTGAAAAGTGTTTAAATGAAATACGACAGATAATAAAAGTATTCAACAAAATATATTTAATTCAGACACCTCAGAATTAAAAGAAAAAATGCCTTCAATGTCAAATATGTTTTCTTAAACTAAATCTGAGAGACACAAAAAAGAAAATATATAATAATCAAAGATCAACACAACTAAGTATAAATTTGAACTACGGTAGTGAAAATTTTTATTAATGTTCAATTAAATTGTACTCTCGAGAAGTAGGCTATGAGTGTAAATATAAATCACTTAGACGACCAGCAGTTAATGAAAATTTGTTGCAGAATTTTTCGCAGCCAGGCTTTTGCTAGTGCTGGATCTGGATGGATGCCGTCCGGGTACAGTGCTATATTCAACAATTTTCTTTGTTTTGTAGAGCCTTTATGCTTTGAGGATTTGTATTTTGAAGTTCTGTATAGATCGTAATTAAAGTCTGGAGAATGTGAATGAAGAGAGGTGTTGATTGCCTTTACTTCTTTGTTGAGAGCAATCACTTGTTGTTCTAAAGTGTGCTCTTGTTCAGAGAATAGAGATGGATCTTTGTGGTGTTGTTTGGTGTTCCAATTGATGATAGAATAAAATGGTGTTTCTAGGAAGGTTACTCTACAGTTTGGGTATTTTGCCAGGAGATTGATGATTTCTTTGTAACCTTGAGTTATTTGCTGAATAATTTCTGCGTTGTTGAAAGAGGAGAGCGAAATACATCTGGTGTTTTTGTCAATGGAGGTAAGGTTGCATGTACCAATCCAGACGAAGAGCCAAATGTCACCGATAAGTTGAATCTCTATATCAAGGTTTGCTTTGAGCCAGGCTATAGATTGTTGTATGGTCCTGCCTCTTTGACACCACCAAGTTATGTTGCTTTGTTGAGAGTGAACAAACTGGCTCTGAAGTTTGGTACCTTTGCTATCTGCTAAAATAACGGGTCTGTTATTATATATACACCATAGTTTAATACAATAAGCCGATACAATTGGATTGTCAAAAGTCCCAAACAAAACAAAAAACACACAAAAAACCACAATGGCGGCCAATGGCGGGAGCACGGCTACCGGGAAGTGGCAGAAAAATTTCAAATAAAATGGGATAATGTACAACTGGGATTAAATTAACAGTGGAAAAAAGAAGGACTAAAACTTTGGTGAATGAATTAAGTGAGGGTGCTATACACTTAGATAGATAAAATATCTGTCTGTGAAAAATCTGTGAATTTCTCGAGAGCTTCACAAGGTGCGTCCTTCTTGTCCAACAACACGTGTTTCCCATCATGAAGTTACAGTTCTGTTAGGATTTTACTGCCTTTTTATAGGGACTTTCTATTCTTACTGTACACAGTTAGAATAGACTGTTCCTGGTTTAGAATGATTCTCTGCTCAGCCTCCAACTGGTGCGTAATTAGTATTTGATTAAATATCTCGTAGCAGTAAAAACACAAATTAATGTGTTTAAAAGCTTTATTCAGGAACACAGTCTGTATTTCTCGTAAATAACTTCGACATTTATGTGGAAGTTTACTCTGCTGCTCGAGCTCTGCTAATCGATGGTCCAGTATTTCAGATATATATTTATTCGTGAGGCCCTCGTCATTTTTTATATTCACTCAAAGCACAGTCGCCTGAAGATTTAATAATTATAGCGAAACATGGGTTAAAATAAAATATTTTTAGTAGCTTTATTATTAAATCTTCAGGCGACTTTGTGCTCAATTTTAAAAGAGGTTCTCCGTGACTTGGAAAATCTTATCTGATTCAGCATCAATTCATCGGTTCAAGTTACACTCCCCTATCACCAGTGATTCTTTGTTTTTAGCTGACATTCTGAAAAAGGTATTGTGTAAGTATTGACTCTCAATTTGCATGATTTTAAATAACAGATATCGACTCGTTACCCGGACTACTGCAAAAAAATAAATATTCAGTTCACTGATTTAGATAGAAGGTAAACACGGACAGAAAGTCACAGGATAAAAAGTCACAGGACATAAAGTCACAAATTTGATAGGACAAAAAGTCACAAACAATTTGTTGACAATTGTTTGAATATATATGAATTAGATCTTGAAATATTTTCTTTTTATTACATATATTCATTTTTAATTTAAGGAAATTACTCATAAACCTTGATAAATGAAAATGTACATTGTAATAGATTTTAATCTTGCAAAGGATATATTTATTCACTATAATTGGCAAATTGAAGCTATTTTTAAAGTATCAAGCCACTGTGAAATTTTGTTTTCATAACAATTATTTGATCATTATTGATATATATTGAATACATTATAATTACAAAGTTGCTTCATGTATAAAACTTCAAGAAAAATACTAAATAATTGTTTTCTTGTTCAAAGAAAAATAATCTCAAAACTTAATTTCGACTTGTTGTCCTGTGACTTTTTGTCTGTGAATTTTTGACAGTGACTTTTTGTCCTGTGACTTTCTGTCCTACATTCAGATTGGATAGGGGTTTGGTTGACCCCGTCTCCTTTTTCTGAGACTACTATAATATCTCAGTGATGAGCTTTATGTTTTATGTATTGTTTTATGTACAAACGTATTACCAACTTTATAAATAAATCTTTTTTGCTAGCCCCTAACAACTAACAAGTAAGCATTAGGTTACCTCTGTTTGTAATGCAAACAATTATCTTACTATACAAATCCTTGACTGGACATTATAAAAAAAGAAGATGGGATATAACAACTCTCCACAAGTGACCAAATGAAACAGAAATTAACAACTCAAGGTCACCGTACAGCCTTCGCCAATGAACAAAGCCCATACCGCATAGTCAGCTACAAAAGGTCCAGAAATTACAATGTAAAACAATTCAAACAAGAAAACTAACGACCTAATTTATGTACAAAACTAAAGATGGAAAAACAGATATGTTACACATAATCAAACGACAATCACTGAATTATAGGCTCCTGATTTGGAAAAGGCACATACATAACGAATGTGGCAGGGTATAAGGAACTATGAAAATGTTTAGTTTTTGTGGTTTGGTCTATTTTCCGGATACTGTAAGCAATAATGCCCTTTAATTAGTGAATGGAATGATTGTAGGATGCACATGTCTGTCTGTCATATTTTATATGACCTTGACCTCGTTTTCAAGGTTCATCATGTTCATTGGTCAATGAAACACTGCATTGTTTTGTCAGTTTATCATATGCTGTAAGATGTGCATGTCTGTCTGGCAGGTTTATATAACCATGACCACATTTTGTGGTTCTTGGGTCAATGCTAAGTTTTCTTGGTTTTGTCATTTTATCAGATATTATAAGCATAATTCTACTTGTTGTTGTACGGAATGACTGCAAGGTGTCATATAAAAATAAGAAGAAGGTTAATTTTACTCTGACCTCATTTTTATAGAATAATGATAATGTTAAACAGCAAGAATGATGAGCAAGTCAACGTTATATACAAATGAGGCAAAATTTTCAGTTACCTACTAATTATGTAATAGTAGTTATTTTTATCATTACCCTTTTATGTGTAGGGCAAGAACATTAAAGATAAAGGGAAACTATAAACAGAAGAAGTTATCAACAACAATAGATTTACAGAGGTCAACAAGTCTAAATGGTAAGTCCACTGTTATTAAAGTTTTTGCCCTTGAATAATGATTAAATATTTATTTAAATAAAATGTGGTATGATAAATGAGAAAACTATCCATCAGAGTACAATTAAGTGGATGTAAGCATCGTATTTACTTATTAGAGGCCAATGATGACCTGTAAGTAATGAGAAAACCCAAACCCTATACATAATATAGTAATCTATAAAAGACAACAATAACAAAATTTGAAACAAAGCAACAATTCAAACATGTCAAACTTCAAATATATATACCAGACTAATTTATAAAAACAAAAAATTATGAAAGACAAAAATAACATATATGAACCAACATCAACCACTGAACTATGTACAAGCTCCTGATATTAGACAGGCATAATATTGCTGGGTTGATATAAAAATCGGAAGATGGCTGACCCTTGTTAAAAGAGAGCCATATCTCTTGCATGTTAAAGACACCCTTGTAAATTTTGAAAAAGAGTAGGCTAATGCCGCTACAAGGCAGCACTCACACCCGCAAAGTGGAAAGGGATTATGATAAGTTGCAAAACTTGTTTCCCAATCCACTTTAAACAAAAAATAGGAAGCAGTCTGATATCCAATAAGACTTTTCTCCAATAGAGATCAAATGACATTTAAGGAGGCTTGAGGGTATACATTTTTTTCATAACTTATTTTATTTATAACTTTATAAGTTGTTACTTTATCATATGGTTCAAAAATCATTCAAAACAATCAATTTGTTTTGTCCCCAGATGACTTTTAAAATATATTCATTTGTATCATTGTAAAAGCTCCAAATTATCTCCCTTTGGTGCCAAAATGCCATTTTTCTGCATTAGAATTGTATTATCTTTTTTAACTTATTGGTCATGTCGGTGACCTATATTTTTTATTAAGCTGTACTTAAACTAAACTATTATAAAATTTAAGCCATTTCTGTAATTAATTCTTTTTTCATTTCGATATTAGCTCTATTTCTCCTATTAGTTCAACAGAAAAAAAGGTACTTTTACAAAAATGTATGCTTCTTTCAAAGGCGAATTATGAGCGTACATGAACGGTGACCCCATTTTTTTTTATTATTTTCTTTTTCTTTTAAGTATTAGATAAAGTTCATTTATAGAAAATATAATGAAATCCTATATTAAGAAAAAAAGTTGATTTAGACCCGTGAGCCCCCTTAAATTAACAAAAATAGTTCACTGTACAGCCTTTGACAATGAGCAAACCCTATACCCGACAGTGGTTTTAACATCAGCACAACATTTGTTGCAATGGGCTTAACTCAAAAGACTGCAACAAGGAACCAAACAACAACCGGTAATATGTAAATCATAGACACAAAGCACTGAAATAAGAGTACTAACAATAAATATTTAAATAAAAGTTTATTAAAATGTTCATAAACATGATCAGATAGCCATTTTATTGCTGTATTTCTCTTCACTGATAATTTTTAAGTTTTGTGTATTTGTAGGTCAGACATCTCAATTTTCATGGTCATCATTCAACAGATCAATATTGAACAGAAATTTTGAAGTTGATATTTTTCTCCATAGTGCAACTTTTTTTATTAATTTGAAATGGAACGTGTTTTTTCCTACATTTATAAGAAAGAGGAAATTTCAACATAATGACTATAAACAAAAAGGAGTCATATCACCAAGATGAAAGATGCACAAGAACTTCATCATGTAAATGCACCAATGTAATAATCAAATGAAAAGAGGAATGAATGAAAAAAATATTAATATGTTGTTGTCCAAATAAACTTGCTTTGTCTTCTGATTTGAATCGCTCCATCCAATAAAGATGTACATAGGAAGATCTTTGAAGAACAGATTGAAAAAATGTGTTGTCCAAGAATTGCAGGAATATTCTAGTGGATGAAATAATTTATTGATTTGACTCTTATATAGTGGATTGAATAATTGTACATATAGCAAGCAGTGAAATAAAGAAAACTAAATTTTTAACAGAAAAAAGTGTTTATATTATAAATTTGCAAATGTAAGCATAATATTATGTACACCACAAAGGTATATAATTCAAATTGTTTTCATATTCATGTATTGCAATGAAACTATAACAAAGAAAACCTTACCTCATGAAAACAGTAAACTATTCAGTCAAAATATGAAATGTTTTTTTCAGTTCTATTTTTCATAATAAAATAAACAAGACAAAGATTTCAAAACAATATTTTTTCATTTATTTAGACATGTCATCATTTTGTTTCATTGAAAGGACTTTGACTGTAAATATTATTATACATTCCAAAATAAGAATAATCTTTATTGTCATATAAACAAATAAAAAACATGTTTTTGACAAAATGAAAAAAAAAATAGATATATATATATATATATATATATACGTCTGAGTCAGTGACAACCCTACAACAGATGTATCCATCGGATCGCCATCAATGATGGCGATACATGGCTGTGTACATAATGTATATAAGTTGTATATATATATATATATATATATAAAATATAAAACTTTTTACTACCACACAGCATTCATTGTAACATACACATTACTGTATATTTATATCTATACATTTATAATTTGAATCTCATAGCATTTTATTTTGTCCCATGGGATATTAAAAATCCCATGGGATAATAAAGTCCCATGGGATTTTTTTGTCCCATGGGACAACAAATATCCCATGGGACCAAAAAAAGTCCCATGGGATTTAACTAAAATTTAACTAAAATCCCAAGGGATAATGGTCAATCCCATGGGATTTTGCCCTGTCCCATGGGATATTGAAAATCCCATGTTTTTATAAATCAAATAGCAAATTAAATATAATAGTAACAGTAGAAAAGCAATGAAATTATTGAATCCCATGCAATTCCGCACATTTTGGTTATACACATGACACTGTAGCTCTTATTTGAGGCGGCGGCGGATTTGCAAATGAGTGTTTTGCAAATTAAAAGTGTCCTGTGTTCAATTTATTTTTAATTTCATCAACAGTGCATGCTGAATGTTGTCCTTGAAGTTATTTATGAAGAGTAAACTCACCACTAAATGGCCTGCCTGATAATTTGTTTTATTTAAAACAATATCGGCACGATCAAATGACTCGACATGCCTTAATTGCTTAGCTTGTATGACTTTGCTTCCAGGATAAACATTTTGTACAAGTCATGGTAATCATGGTAATGCCACGAAGCGTGTTTTAACGAAAGTTGATTCATCGTTACACGCATGTTTTCTCTCTCTCACACATTCAAATGTATGAAAATGTTCTCTTCTTTGAGATTAAGGAGGTCGTACGTTAACTGTTCATTAGCTCTTCCAGGTGGCTTAATAACACGATTCTTATTATGGAATTAGCACTGACAATAATGTTCCGGATTTTTTTCGGAGTTGTTCCAATGTGGTTTAAAATTAGTCTTTCCGAAAAACAAGACTAAAAGCACCTCAAAAGGTGTTAAAACTCAGCATCTGTACTTATTCAAGCAAATAGACACAACTGTTGTTATAAATATATATTTTTTTTATATAAAACTGAAGAAAATGCATTTTAAATTCATTGCATATTATACGACAGGGGAAAAAAGGAAAGTGAAACGCTACATTACTTATTGGAGTGAAAATTGAGAAGTAATACTGCTTGTAAACGTTGATTTTAATGTTCTATCAAACTTTTATTTATTAAAACTTCTTAAGTATTAGTTGTTCCACTTTTTGTGTGAAATTTACAATTGGTGATATATATGTTGTGTACATGTTGTAATGTTGTTCGAATTATAATGTGTACAGATTTTTTGTACAAGTTATCAGTGTTTTATGAACTGCTTAACACAAATAGATTATGCAAGCATTCAATCTTTTTTCCGAATATTTCTATCATATTTTCACAACTACATGATACAGACTAATACTGAGCATTGATACAAAAACATTATGAGACCACAAAAAGACTTTCAATGGATATTAATATGGTAAAAGGAGAAAATAAAATTAGAATTCAAACCATTTAGATATCCTCATTTTTTGTTTGAGGACAAGGAGAACAGCACTTAATGTTAGGTTTGAAGTATATATATATTGGAATTTAAAAAAACATTAAACTGGTACATTTTAGAAGATAAACCTGTATCACCTGGTGCGAGAAGGTATGCGTAAAAAAAATGTACTTGTACAAAAACCCTGTACAAATTATAGTTTGTACAAACTTACATCTTGTACACAACATATATATATATATATATATATATTATATAAGAAATGTAATATACTTTGACAGAAGGTAAGATTGAAAAAAATGTTACATTTGAAAATCGTCTAATTCACCCAATTTGTATGTTCATATGATATTAAAGTTGTATGTCAAATATAAGCTGATACATCACTCTTTCATCTGATACTAATTTTAGGATGATATCTGCGCTCGGAAATTTATTATAAGCGTTCCCGTGTTTGAAAATGAAAAAAAAAAAAAACGAAAATCACACTTTAACGCGATTTTACAAATCAAAAAGAAGAATGCTCTGAGGGATACGATTGCCATATAGTTTTCATTGACACATGTATAGCAGTTCTGCCAACTTTTCATTAAGCAAAATTGAAAAGATCAAATAGGAAAAAAATAGATCCAAGGATACTGCCGCAAAAAAAGCATGAACATGCGTGAGTCTCACGCATTTTTGGCAGCCCTGGTACAGGTGGATAGTATTATTTTCAAAACTAATTCAACTGCACATGCAAATGTAATAATCTGAATAGTCACTCAACTTAAAAAATAACCAATCCCGGATACAAGTGTAAGAGCAAAATACTTATTGTGTTTTATTTTTGTACTATCAATCTTTCTTTCTTTTCTTCGTATGAGCTTCCTATTATAAGGAACACCCCTTATCGGGTAATATTAAAATATTAAAAAGGGGGAAGAAACAGGGATAAAATATATTACATCAAGGTAAAATCCAGTAAGTTTACTTTCCACAGCAGTCACTGAGAGTGAGAGAAGGTATTTCACTTCGTATCTTATCACCGTTAATTCTAGGAGGAACCCCATTTCTAACTCTTTAAATAATAATTTCCTTTGGGTCAGTGGGCATGACTCCTTTCCGTACACACTCCTCTGTTTAAATTAAGATCGTTCTTAATATAATACGACGTTTATCGACATCTAACGAGTTAATTTTTCTTGACGAGTCGTATTGTATTTCGATTTTGACGGAAAATACTTCCGGAAGGGAGACAACTCGAAACGATAATACGAAAGACTCCATTTCGGCTGAAGGGGTGTTATAGGTAAAACTACATTGATTTTAATTTAAATGATGCATATGATTTTAAATTATGCAACCTCAATAGCAGACAGACATGGAAAGAATCCCATGAGTTTCAAATTAATCAATAAGCGGGGAATCCAGAGCAACCACTCAATTTGATACCCCTTGAAATCAAGAAAACTATACGCATGCGCATTTATACATAAACAAACCCACGACTTGCGATTTTGAACAAGAACGTTTATTAAATGATATGATGAATGGTTCTCCCTTTCTTTATGAGAGTACAGTATCAAATATCAGTTTCATAACGGTAAAATATAGAAAAACTCCACTTCAGTTCTTATATGACAGAAATAGAATTATCGGAATTCAGAGAAATCTCGCATTTATCAAAACTGGGGAATTCCCTCTGACGTCTTTCTAAATTTATAAAAACACTAAATATAAATACTGCTTAATTCTGATTTTCCGTGTTGTTAAAAACCCGCATATAAGTCAAGGGAAATATCAAACATGAAGATTATGAGAAGAACATTACAGGAAAGTTGTTTATGTTCAATCCTTTTGATTGTTTTTACCTTTTAAAGCGAGACAATCATAAGAATCTAAGATGTTGCTGAATTTTAGAATAAGACGGTGGACGTGAGGGAATGCAGCCCTGAGTCAACGGTAAAAGTCTACAGATTGCTTGAAAGCAATCGTATCCCAAAAACTGCACCGTGGGAAAACTCGACGATAGGGCTAAAATGAAAGTATAATGTTTATTCTATCTTCATGCGAATTATCAGCCGTGAGGTATTTCGGTCCATAAAACTCTTTAAATAATCGACTTTTCCGATTGGTCACGCCACTATAGTGCATGTTTTTTAAATATAGTTTGATCTGTATTTATCTCGATCGTGTTGGTTTTACTGGCGGATATGTGTAATAGGAGAGTTGTTGATAATTTAATTGTCCTATAACTTATTAATACATTTATAACACATATTATCATGTTTTTGTTTCCTCTTTTTCCCTTTTTTCCCTTTTGTATCCAGTGTCCTCTAGATATTTTATAACTTAACTTAATATAGTTAGATTGATGGGATCAAGGTTCGTCATACTACATCATTAAGTGTGTACACAGGAAGAAATACATTAATTGTGTACTTACACAGTGAATGCGGACGTAATGTACAGTCGTCTAAAAAATATGATAGGTGGGATCAATCAACCGTTACGTCTGGTCTTCATATTGATTTTTTTATACGGTTAGTTAATTAATGGTTTAAAGAGCTATGCATGAGTGGGACTATTATGATAGGATTAAACACAAGTACATAAAAGAGAGAGTATTTCTCAACACACAAAGGGGGAGATATTTCCTGTTCAGATCTTTAAGGCATTTCAAATTTTAAGCTGTAATTTGTTTTCTTGACATTTTAAACTGTAACGTGTAACGGGCGATCAATGGACCCGTTTCTGAATAAATCAGGATTTCAAGTGTTCAACTCAATTTTCACCACAACCAGTTGTCCTATTCAAAACAATCAAATTCAATACATCCATAAATGGATTTACAACGAAAAATATATACACAGCACAATGCACATCAATCAAAATGTAAGGTGAAGTACCTCATTCACAATGCATAAACACACTGTATCATAACAGAATATATATACACAATGTCACTATGCAATCACTATGAAACATGTATCAGACCGATTTATTCACAATGTCACTACCATATTACTATGCAACGAGCATCAAGTAAGTATCACACACAACTTAAAACTCAAAATCACATAAATATATACAACTTCCATTTACAACGTCCACCAATATGTAGTATCACCTTGTTAGTCATGTTAGTCTGCAACTAACAATGACACAATATCACATGCACAAATCCTATAATTCACAAGGAAAATATATATAAACACAGCTGTGAGTTCCCACACAATAAATATTATCCAAACTGGTAAGGTTTTACACAGTGCACTTTCACTAATATACTTCCACAATATTACAACTTGCAACACCAGCAAGTATACACCTTTTATTCTCACTAATACAAATCCATGAAGTATTCACACTTCCACAATAGTACAACTTGCAACACCAGCGAGTATACAACTTGTATTCTCACTAATACATAAACTTATTATATAAGTTTCCCTTTATATCACAATCACTATTGCAATATCCATATATAAATCCGAACACCATTTATATATATCCTTTTGAATCACTAAATTCACTCTACTTACCAGTTAGAAAATATTCCAACGGTCCACATATAACTAATAAAGTTTCTCTGTCTTGTGCCAGTTTATATACTACCATCTGGATCAGTCCTTTATACTTAAAGGGGTGAAAATCAAGACTATACCATCTTTAGGGGTGTTTATAGTAACAGATGGTGCTCCAACTATGGAGAAACTTATATACATATATAGAAACACAATTAAGAGGAAAAGACAACTGATATTTCACATTAAAATAGATGAACTATGACCGATTTTCGTTACAAAACTGTTATTATTATAATAGTGACTCTCTAATCTGTTATTGATTGTTTCACAGTTTAAACTTTTATTTTCAAATCATGCAGGTCCAGGGTAATCCAGGTCCAGGGTAATCCAGTATATGTTTGTTTATTGAATGTATGTCAATTATTCTTTGTTATGTCATGCTTTTGTTTTTCATATTTCGAAGAGTTCACATATGCTCGTAACTTTGACAATCCATGTTTTCTTAGAAAAGAAATCCTTTTTTAATTATTTAGATTGGTTAAAATCCGAATCTTTAAACATAAGGATAGGACATTTGTTTACATATTCGTTTCCTTCTTTCTTTTTTTTTTATTCTTTTTTTCCATCTATATTGATATTCCATTGATTTAATCCTTTTTCAATGAAGTTGTCATGCATTTTTTTTTAATTATTGTCCGATTTTA
Source organism: Mytilus galloprovincialis (assembly GCF_965363235.1). NCBI lineage: Eukaryota > Metazoa > Mollusca > Bivalvia > Mytilida > Mytilidae > Mytilus > Mytilus galloprovincialis. The sequence continues at coordinate 526,416 of NC_134846.1, read as the reverse complement.
TCTTAATAATTCCTGTTTTCAATGATTCAAATAGATGAGAAAAATACGAAGTAAAACATAATACTTTTTCGATAGAACATATTTAGGAAAAAGAAAAAGGAGCTTTGATTGAAGTTTTTGGAACATATTTGTCGTGATCTGTGATACAGATATTCCATAACGGTCAACCAACTCGTGAAAATCATGATAGAAAATACAAACACTGCCACACCGTACCAACTGGCAAATATATACATATATATCTTTTAAAAGGTGTTGCTAGAATGTTGCTACACCGAAATGGAAAGTTCAAAATTGAAAATACAAATCATTTCTTTTGTCGGAAATTTTGTTTTTAGTCTCACCTCATTGTCAAATTCTTAATTTTAGTGATGATATAAGACATGTATCTATTTTCTCAAGCTCGACTGGCTAGATGCCTTCAACATAGAAAAAAGTTTGAAATATTCTATGAGAGAATATCATCTACATAGCCAAAAAAACAAATTCATGGATAGTGATATGTTTTGTCTTTCTTTTTAATATTTTTTTTATGGAGTCTCATATGAATAGAAGACAATTGATCACATAGAGAAGCACAGTTGGTTTCAAAATACAATTCTGGTTATATATTATTTATTCAGCCCTTTAAGTATAGCACCCATTACCTAGGAAATGAGGCATGATAAAGAAAAAAATATATTGTGTACGTCAGTATATATAATAATTGCATAGTTAATTCCCGAATAGAAGGTAATACAATAATTCATTTTAGGTAACTTCTAGTGAACTACGACATACATGTACTACCACTTAGAATTAATGGTAAAATAGTCAACTTATACAGTGTCTGGGACTCTCTAGATGAATATTTTTATACAGCCCTTCCATGTATTTAATAACATAAACTTTTATTCACATGCTTAGACTAGCACACATATGTATAACTTACTGGATACAAGATTAGGCTTTCATTTTCGCCTTGTTCAAGTAGTTATGTCTTTTCCATTGAACCTGTGCTAAGGCTCCGTGTGGAAGACGTACTTTGACCCATTTGATTTACTTTTACAAATTATAACTTGGATGGAGAGTTGTCTCATTGGCACTCATACCACATCGTCTTATATCTATGACAGCATAAAATCACTTAAGATTTTTTTAATCGGTCAAAACGTTTTGAAAAACTGGGTGTAAAAGCACAACTGCTGAGATAGTTACAAAGAACATGGCACAGAAACCAGGTTGAATTTTAAGAATGTTCCCGTTGTGTGGATCTGATCCCAAAGCTAGTAAATCATATTCATTTTATTAAAAAAAAAGTGGGAGATGTATTTGGCTTGACACACTTTTGTCCATGAATGAGGTAGATTTGTTTATACAGCTGTTATCTACAAAAAACTTTTATCAATAAAGACAATAACAGTCCAATACAGACTTACAACTGGTCATTATGATTTAGCCGGCCTATTCCGAATGAACATGCCATTATGATATTCAGTTGGTATCATTTGATTATTACAGGAACATATCGTATTATGAAAATAAGAGTTTCAAGAAAAATTCTATTTTCTAACTCATGCTTTTTAATTTATTTTTTATCTTTTGATAAAATCTTTTTAGATTAAATAAAGATGAAACATAAATAATGAGCCAACATAATTCAACTTTAATTTTTGTTTTATGAATAGTTTTTTGCTAGCAAAAGTATCTTTGAATACAAGATCAACTACATTGTATGTATATGTCTACCTCCACATTCATGTTAAAGTGGAGGTATAGTGATAGGGAGTCTATTTTTGAAATACTGAGCCTTTTTTTACCGCAGGATTAAGTTGTATTTTTCAAGGCTTTTCGGAATTTTTGTCCTTTACTTTATTTGGCTTTTTTTTTTAAACTTTTTGATTCGTGCGTCACTGATGAGTCTTTTGTAGACGAAACGCGCGTCTTGTGTTAAAACAAAATTTAATCCTGGTATTTATGATGAGCTTTTTTGTATCCATAACTCCGCTCCTAAACCAATTATCATAAAGAAACTAAACCATCTCATATTCATGCCATTGCTTTTATTTCATATTTGGGGTACCCTCTTTGTAATTGAATTTTAATACTATAATTAAACTTTCTCAGATTCGTTATCATATAAGATAATTGTACAACTCCTCTTTGGTTTCGGGTTTAACATCTGATAATAAAGGTAGAGAGAGTGTCTCCCTCCTTCTTGGATTTTGAAATACCAGAAAATAATCGATGTAGATCTTTAATAAAATGGGCAAATTTTGAAAGTAGTAGGTAATTCATGTGTAATAATTTTCATTTCAATTTGAAAAATGACATGTTTTATTAAATGTATAACAGTCTCCGGGACAAGTTGTCACCTTAATTATTTGGAGTTAAGTCAAAATGAAGTTGATAACTTGGTTGGTATTGGTTCCTTGATATTTGTCTTAAACTTTTTTGGCTCTAACACAACTGTTGAAAAAGTTATGCCCCTTTTTTCAACAATTTCCACAGAATAAAAGTAGTTTTCCTCAAGGGAAATCAAATTTCCCTAAAGGAAAAACATTTTTCCTCAAGGGAAATTATTTTATCCTCAAGGGAAATTGTTTTATCCTCAAGAGAAAAGGATTTCCTTTCGGGAATTTTCAGGCATAAATATTTCCTTTGAGGAAATTTGCCTTCCAATTTTCCTTTGAGGAAATGTGGTGCTTCAAATTTTCCTTCGAGGAAATACTTTTTCCTCTGAGGAAATTTGCGGCTTCAAATTTTCCTGTAAGGAAATACTTTTTCCCTGTGAGGAAATTTTTATAATTGCAATTTCCTTTGAGGAAATATTTGACAAACACTTCTCCTTGAGGGAAAATTCAAGACTACAAATGTCCTCTAAGGAAAAAGTTGTTCGAAAAATTTCCTCTAATAACCTGTAAGAAAATTTTTGTACATTACATTTCCCCAAAGTAAATATTTTCCCCTATTTTTATTCATTGAAAATTTCTCACTATACAAACAGTTTGAACATAAGTTTTACAAGACTAAATAAATGATACAAATAACAAAATTTTAATAAATGTTTGACCCAAAACTATCATGACATACAAAAACAATAGTCTGACTGTTTAGGTCTAGGTTGTGTTATACTTTATATATATGACTTTAACTTTGATTTATAAAATAGATTTTGTAGCAAATTTAAAGTATTCTGTTTTCTTTGTTATTGTTTCAATGAATACATTAGGAAGCAACCAATTTTAATGTCAAACCATTTGTGGTGTTCTTCAGAATGCTTTCACATTTGCAGATTAGATAATAAAATTAACACTTTTCTTGTTCATTTAAATTTTCTTCTGTTTGCTGCTGTGTACAGTTACAATCCACTGCATACTATTTCAGTGCATAAATTATTCCATTTATGAAACATTTTCCTTCAAATTTTAAAGAAAACATTTTTTCAATTTGTTCTTTAAAGATCCTCTTCGGTATAGTTGATACGAGGGAGCGATTCAAATAAGTGGATAAAGCTTATGTTCCTTTCGACAACAAAATACTATTTATTTCTCTCTTCTTTCCACGAATATATATAATATGTTGTTGTATTTTTACAATTGTGTTTGTGCATCTATGATAGAACTCTATTCTATTTATGGCCATATTGATTATGATTGAATTTCCTATTTCTTTTTTTGCAGGAAGGCACACATTCCATTAGACATAAATCAAATTGACATCTTCTACTTCTTTTTTTTCGTAATCTTTAGAAAAGACCGATAAATGTTAACAGTATCTGTACATTAAAACACACAATAAATCCTTTGTAAAATATGAATGAACAGTATCCTCCACCATAATAACCAGTGTATGTACAACAAGTCGTGAATTTATATATAAGCATTTATATATGGACTTCAAAAGTAATGGAATGTTAAAATGGCAATAGTTATCAAAGGTACCAAGACTATAAGAGACATAAAAAAATACATGTTCATAAGGCTTGGGAATCATAATTTTAAGAAAGTTTTCTTTAATGCAATATTAAATCATAGGCGTGACTAATTAGGATGTTGAGTAATATTATTTAATTTGGCTTAACGTTAGTTTAAAATGCCAAGAGATAATATAATTAGTATGTTCTTTTAGTGTGTGAATCATACTTGTCAAGGTAACTAAATGTTCTTAAATGAAATTTATAAAATCTTGATGAAATTTATAAAATCTGAAATCATGACTTTGCAGTTATAGTAGTATTATTTTGATTGGTTTAATAATGTTCATATGTCGTACTAATTTTAAGAATTTAGATATGAGACTGGCTTGACCATACACAGAGATATACCCCCTAATTCCACGCACTAGCTAGGCATTGGTAATGTTCATTCTTTTCATGTGGATAAGGTGGCAGTAGTCCCTTGATTTCATTTCTATTGTTCTTAGTATCATTTTGTCATTTGGGAGAATGTTCCTTTCAACAAAACTTTGACAGTCTATCAATAGTTCCGTGATAGCTATTTTGCTACTGAAATTGATTGTCCATAAACAACTTTCAATTTTGTTAACAACATAATCTTTAATCTGTTGGAAGTGAGATTTTCTAATGTGTCTATACACTAGGCAGCTTGTTAGAAGGTGTTGAAGATCTTCAGCTTCAAGTTTACATATTGGGCAGGGAGGATCTATCTCTGCTTTTTTAATTTTGCTTTTAAGGTTTGAAGCATGTATGTTCCAGTTTACATTCGTACTTTTGTTGCTGCTTTTCTGACATCTTTGACGGAGCTCGATATTGTATCCCATACGTTTTGAGTTTGTCCATTATTTAGGTTTCTTTTTGATAGCATTTGAGTGTTGATTTTTCTTCACAATCTGCTTTGAGTTTGACTGTCCAGAGAGATGAAATAGCTGTTCGTACGATGTTTTTCCAGTTTGTTCTTATGTTGATTCATTATATCGTTGAATGACGGGAGTTGATACATGTTCAGTATGTCATTTATTCCTTCAAAGACCTGCTATATGTTGCCTCCATGCCATTTTACGTATTGAGTTATTGTGCCCCATTGCTATTGAGTGTAACAGACTCAGCTGTCTTTTGTGGAGATCAGCAGTTATTGGCAGTGCTCCCAGAAGCAAGTAGACTGCTGATGTAGCTGTTCCATTTGGAAGTGATTGGATATGCTTCAAAGTTCTAAGATGAAAACTGCATAGTGCTACTGTATCTTTGTTTTGGAGATTTACGGTTTCTATGCCATATAGAAGACGTGAAAGGACGTATACTTGGTAAATCTTGCATGAAGTTCTTGGGTTGAGCCCATTTGTATCATGCACGCCAGTCTTGATCAGAGAGTATAAAGTTCTTCGTGCTAGTGATATTCTGTCATTGATATTAATTTAAGTTTTTTCGAATGTTGTTCTTTTAAGACCTAGATGTGTTGTATCTGATTTAAATTCCATAATGTTATCACCTTAAGTAAAATTTTCTGTTGATTGCTGTATTCTTCCACTAGTTCAATTCGTTTGTTGACACTTTTAACTATTGTATTGCTTTTTACTGGATGGATTAAGAATCTATGGTCGCTTGAGTAACCATACACTGTGTTGAGCATTTCTTGCCTTTCGTTTTGGTCGTTTAAAAGTAGTATATTATCCTCTGCACAGCTAGGACAGCCTGCATATGTATTCCCTATAGCTATTCCCATGTTATGAGCTTCTAGTTCAGAGAGTAACTCGTTGATGTATTGTTTGTATAGATGTGAATATATGATTTCACCCTATCTTACTCCCTGATCAATACTAAACGAGAGACTTGTGTCTCCTTGCCATTTCACAGTTGATGTGACACCATTGTACATATCCTCAACAACATCCCAATATTCAATATCTACTCCTAGATAGTAGAGTTTGTCTAGCAAGATTTGATGATTGACTACATCAAATTCTTTTTGACTGTCTAGTGTTGTTATAAATAATAAATCTTTTCCATTGATTTCTGTGTATACTTCTGATAATATCAGTGCCGCCATAGTAGATGAAAGTCTTTCAGTAAAACCAAATTATAGATTTGATTGATTGATATTCTTTAAACCTGCCTTTTCGATCAGCACGTACTCGTATACTTTCCCATGAACAGATGTAACTGTTATGTCTCGGTAATTTGTAGCTTGGGTTAGATATTTCCCCTTTATAGGAACTGGCGTTATTATACCCGTTTTAAAGCTGGTTGCCACTTTTCCTTCCTCAAATATCTGGTTGAAATGTTTTGGTATATATGGGTTATTTCATTCCCTGCATATTTGATATGTTCAGCTGTGATACCATATTCATCTAGCGACTTTCCTTTTTTAAGCTTTTGTATAGCATTGAATATATCTTGTTGGGTTACTAGTATTTTCCTTTTGATATATTTTTGGAGACCTCTTTAATTAAATTGCACCTATTTGTGCTGCTAGCAAGTAATTCGTCCTTGAAATTTGGATTTTCTTGTGGTGTAGTCGGCAAAAGTTTCTCTTAAACTTGAAGGCGTTTAAGCTGTTTTAATGCCATCTATCAGAATTTCAGGACCATTGCTCTTTATACTGGATTGATTTTGCTTGATCAGTTAAAAAAATCCTTATCATTTGGGTCTTGTTTCTAATTGTTGCAGAAATTGTTCTCTTTCTATCGCTGCTTCTTTTAGTTGTTGACGACGCAAAGCCCGTTTTGCTGAATTTTTTTCCACGAAAAGTATATGATCTTCTATTTGCTTGCTTGTATCAGCTGTTGGAGAGGCTTTGTTTTTGAACCCAGTTAACTTGATGAGTTTTTTAGGTACTACTTTGTCTGCTGTTTGTGAAGGATGGAGGTAAGTTGGCTTACTTTCTCGTTCACATCAGAGTCGTTCCAGTTACAAGCTGCAATCATCTGGTTGAGTACGTTTTTGCATTCTTTCTTGTCAGTTTTTTCCCACAAAAGTTTATAAGTTGTGTGGCTTTTCTTTTTCCTTTTGGATTATAGTTCTTCATCTTTTATGTAAGCTTTGGATTTCAAATATTTTGGCCACGAGCATCACTGAAGAGACATGTATTGTCGGAATACGCATCTGGTGCAAAAAAATTGATACCGTTAATTTTATTACTATCACTGGGTCGATGCCTCTGCTGGTGGACTATTAGTCCCCGAGGGTATCACCAGCCCAGTAGCCAGTACTTCGGTACTGGCATGAAAATACGGATTTTTTTGTGTTATTAAAATTTGCTGTTACAAAATGATAGAAATTATTATAAATTAAGGAATGTATCTCCCTCATGCAAAGCTCTGATTCCTTTCACGGATTTGGCTATACTTTTTGGACCTTTTGGATTATAGTTCTTCATGTTTTATGTATCTTTGGATTTCAAATATTTTGGCCACGAGCATCACTGAAGAGACATGTATTGTCGAAATGCGCATCTGGTGCAAGAAAAGTGATACCGTTAATTTTATTCTTTCCTTTTTTCACTTCTGTCTTTAATATTTTTGTTAAATTGGCTATGACCGGCAGATGTGACGATGAGTTAATAGGATCTTGTTGCATTACCATGGCAGTATTAATAACATCGTTGTTTGAAAATATGTAGTCTTTTTGTGGAGTTGATTTGCCTTCATTATGATAGAAGGTTGGGGTTGAATTTGTGATCCTCTCCTGATGTACGTTCAATTTGTTGGATTGGATCAATTTAGCAAGTTTCTTATTGTGACTGTTGTTCCTTTATTAAAGTGCCTTTCATATCACTACAGAACACGATCGTATGCATATCTTCATATATATCCATAATAGCCTATAAAATGTCTAAGTGAGCTTGATAGTCTATGTCAGAGTTGGAATATTTTGTTGGCATGTACACATTAACTAGACAGGTAGCTTTATTCCTAGTTTGAATTTCTATAGCTATTATTCTTTCGTTTCCGTCGTCTAGCTTTTTCACATGAGAGTCTAAAGATGATGGCAAAATAATTGCCACCCCCCTTTTCCTCTTGGTATTGGAAAGTTTGATATTGGATCGTTAGCATAATGACATCGAATATGATTCATCATGTCTGGTATATGTTTATCAACATAGTCTTTTTCAAAAGTCCACAGCCAATGTTCCTGAAGACAGATAAAGGCATGTTTCTGATATAAATGTTCTAGAAATTTCATATTTGCCTTTACACCCTCAATATTACATGTTATGACATTTATATCCTGGTAAGGTTGTTTTACATTTGTATTTGGTCTAGAATTGGTGGAATTTTCTTGAGGCTTGGCATTTCTAAAAAATGATGATTCGGTTGGCGATTTTGATCCACCGATTGTTCTTCTATGTGCTTTATGGCCTCTCTTCAATCTACATGTAGTTATTTTGGTTGCTGTCTTTCCTTTGTCTCTATGTTGGTGAGGTTTTTTTTATTATCTTTGGTGTTGCTCCCTTGTTTGCTTCTGTTGATTCTTTCTTGTGAGTGTCCAGGTCATTTTTTTGTGGCATATTTATATTAGCTCTGGACTTTTCTTCATGGTTATCTCTTTCTGGCTGGGACGAGTCCAAAGAATATTGGTGAGGTACAGCTCTAGATTTTTCTTTGTTCTGAGCTTGGTTTGAGTGTTTATTTTGAGGATTTATATTAAAGCCACTTTGCAAATATGTTGGTGGTTGTATTCCTGGACCACTCAGATGGTTATTATTCTGATATTGAGATCTTTGGTTTGGATGAAGGATGATACATGTAACTGATGATGAAATGGCCGGGGATGTTGCAACACTGTTGGTGTGAGTTGTCCCATTTGTTGGTTCACAAACTGGTCTGAAAGTAGGTATTGGCTTTAGTATATGAAATGAAGTGGGAATATATATATGTCCCTGTTGATGGATTCACCGTATACATTCCATGATTGTATTGTTGGTATTGTGCAGGCAGTGGCATTGTAGGCGGGCAAGTTGCCTGTTTTAGGAGTATACTTTGCTGTAGTTGCATTGCCATTTGTGTAGTCAGTGCTGTATTCATACACATATCTTGAGTAAGCTGGAATTCAAGCATTTTTTATTGTTCATAATTTGTTGAATTTGGCAGCTATTGTTGTTTGATTTACATCCATTGTTTGTATGGCAGGTGTTTGCATAGTTCTGTTCTTGGTTGTTCATGGATGATGTATGTTCTCTTTGTCTAGCTGAGATAGATTCTTTTCCATAATTTCTATTGTTCTATCTCGATCTTTTAATTTCCTTTCTTGATCTATTATATAACTTCTTTTAGATACATCCATGGCTTTTGATTGTTGCCTTTAGGACCAGTATTCTTGGTAGCTTTTGCTAGTTTGGCAGTAATTTTTTGTTGCGCATTTGGAATAAAGTTGGATGCATTGGTTATCTGTACTAACTGCTCATTTTGCTGATCTGTAGAGGTTGTCATGTCAGTATAGCTCGGATAATTCCGTGCTGACAGATTGGCGACCTGTTTGTGGCATTCTTCTTCTGTTTCAGATACGGCTTTAGTTATTGGATGGATATCAGTAATATCATTTGTTGAACCAATGCATGTTGGATAAGCATGTGCCAGATGTGACGTGGTGTAATTCCAGTTATTGATTTAACAATTGGGGGAAGGTTTGCGCTGTCCTTATCAGTTCCAGTGTAGCTAAAAAAAAACGTGCTGACTGGGGAGTGGAGTCTTGATTCGGTTCTTGTTCGACGATGCTCTGTTGTTGCATAGATACATCCATAGTATTGTCCATGTCTTTTGGAAGTTGATACAATTGGTTTCTTTATTCTTTGTTTGCATATATATGGTATGCTATGATCTATTTTCTGGACTTTTCTGGTTTTTGTTAGTCCTACACATTCAAAATGTAGCCAGTCACTACATTCTTCACATTCAATGGTGTCATTATCAGCCTGTTTTTGACATACTGGACAGATATCTATATTTTCCACTTCTGTTTGTATGTTATCATTTGTATTAGCTACTATTTGGTAAGATTGTTCACATTCTTTGGTTTCAGTAGTTGATTTTGGAATTTTAGCAACAATTTGTTCGTGCTCTGTTTGACACTGCTTTATGTTTCGAACAATTGAATTTTCAATTCTGTAGTTAAGCTCATGAAGGTTGCTACAATTTGCGTTTACTGCTTCTTTATTTTAGGCACGATGTTTTCAATGAATACATTCAGCTTTGATCCATTTACAAGAAGGGAAGTGCTTGTATGGTAACAATAATTGATTGTGAATTTAAGTTTATTTCCTTGCTTTCCTGGTTTTAGTTGGTTAAGAATACGAAATCTAGTGTCTTCTTCAGAAATGTTCAGGCCAAGCCTTCTGTGTATAGATATAGCAAGACATTCGTTGTCCGTGTAGTTCTTAAGGATAACGGGGAGCTTTGCTTTTGTTCATTCATATGCTGCTGTGCCCATATACATCCTGAAAATATCATTTTGTTTCATTATAGTTTGTAGATGTTCTGTATTGCAATTTGAGCGTTACTTATCTAGTGCTTTATCAACATTGAGCTTGTAAGGTTTAAATGTTTCATTTACTAGGTTTGGAGTTTTTTGTTGACTTAAGCTTGATCTGGTAAGGTTGGTTCTTGAATTACGTTGGCTTTTACGCAAGGTTTTCTTCCCATTGTATTCAGATGTTGTTATCTCCATATTAGTGCTATAAGACGTTTTATCAGTATAGCTCAGAAAAACCCGTGCTGACTGATTTGTAGAAGTTCAGTATAGCTTGGTAAATACCCGTGCTGACTGAAACGATGATATTCAGTATAGCTCGGAAAAAAAACCCGTGCTGACTGACGTGAAGATGTTCAATATATTCGTGTTATCAAAATATCTAGCGTTTATTGTTTCAAAATCTAGATAGTTATAGAAGGTATTTTAACAGTTTAGCTCGAAAAATACCCGTGCTGACTGATATGAAAATGTTCAGTATAGCTCGGAAAAAAATCCGTGCTGACTGTTATGAAGATGTTCAGTCTATTCACGCAGATAAGTGTTATAGCTCGTGTTTATTGATCCAATTTTCTTGATAAGAATTTGAGGTTGTTTATCAGTATACATTGTAGCTTGTAAAATACCTATGTAGATTGCTGTGAAGATGTTCAGTATATTCAGGATATTCACCGAAGACGAATACCTAGTGGTCAATTTTCAATTTCTAAAGAAGAATATGAGGTTCATCAGTATAGCTCGGAAAATATCCGTGCTGACTGATTTGAAGTTGAAATGTTTAGTATTATCACGGTAGACAAATAACTAGTGTTTATTGTTTCAATTTCTAAATAGTGAATATAAGGATGGTTAACAGTATAGCTCGGAAATTACCCGTGCTGACTGCTGAGAAGATGTTTAGTACATGTATATTCACGTTAGGCTGATAGTTATTGTTTTTATCCAATTTCTATGTTAAGGTTGTTAATTTATTTCCAACAGTCTCTACTCATTTAGTTACTAATTTTCCGTAACCAGTTTCTAGCTAGTGTATGACCAGGATGTAATCCGTCACTGTATAGTTCAAAATTGTAGTAATTGCGGTTTTCAGGATGTTTATGAGCTTTAACTTTTCTGTGATTTTGAATGTCGGTAGTAAATTTTAGACTGTATACACCTAGTGCTTTGTTGGTGTTTCTTATGTAGCTGTTTAGAGTATGGATGTGTTCCTCTAGTTGTTTGTCTTGACTTTCAAATAGTTCCGGGGATGAGTGTCTTAATGATTTGTTGTACATGGATATAGAATATACAGGAATTTCAAGAATTGAGATTTTGCTGTTAGGATGTTCTTTTATTAAGGGATATATAACGGTCGTCTTTTTTTGTGAGGTTACAAGTACAAAAAAATGTAACTAAATATTGCCTGTTGTTGTTAGCTTGCTGCTTAAGTTTGCTTTCAGCCAGTCGTAACGGTTTTGAAAAGTTTCACCACCTTTGCACCACCATTGAATATGTTGAGTAGCAGGATGGTCCGAAAATACTTTATTTTTTAACTATCGGATAAAAGCACTGGAGTATAAGCTCTTGTATTTGTTTGAGATATTTCTGGCTTGCTAAGCTTTTTGTGACGTTTAGTCAGTGACATATGTTCAATGTTAGATATATATATATATATGTCAAGCACTATATTGATATAATTATGTCACTATACTAGTATTACTCTATATGCAAGCTAAATATTGTGTATAAGCACTGGAAGCAGTAATTCTGATGTTAATTTGGGGCAATCTCTGTGAAATGGGGCAGCCTTAAATTCAATTTAGAAATTTAATATATCTCGGTATATTACAAGATTGAAAAAAGTTTTTAATTAATAAAATCTATTATTGAAGAAGACTGTTTGAATTTCGCGCCTCCGTGAAAAAATGACAGGTATCGTTAGTGGATGTTCACTAAACCTTCTTTAATTGTGGGCTTTTTATTCTAAATAAATATTAATGCAAGGATATAACAACTTTGTATGTACAAAAATAACACAATGTGACACAATGTCGCTCAAGGTAAACAAAAACTTTCAAATATTCGCTCTAAGCCAGATTCACGTCTTTACTCTTCAATCATACCCATATTACCCCAAAATAAAATTCTCATCATGTAGATAAATATCAACTTTTAGTTTTATCTTCAGGTACCTGTCTTGTATTACTCCAGTTTCTGGTGCATGTCAGAACACGGAGGGAAACAAAATAGTCCATTTTTTCTGATTTTTTTTCTGGACTCAATTTTTTCTGTTTGGTTATAGTTTTATGCTGAATTGAAACATACATTTGTATATATAGATTTAAAAAAAATCTTGCATCTTTTTGGGGATATCAATCCAGGAAAGTGGAAGGATATCATGTTTACTGAAAGTGGACGTCAAGTTGGTTACTTATTCCCTATTCCCTATTCGTTACCTATTCCCTATTCCCTATTCGTTACCTATTCCCTATTCCCTATTCGTTACCTATTCCCTATTCCCTATTCGTTACCTATTCCCTATTCCCTATTTGTTACCTATTCCCTATTCCCTATTCGTTACCTATTCCCTAATCCCTATTCGTTACCAATTTGTTCCCTATTCCCTATTCCCTATTCGTTACCTATTCGTTACCAATTCCCTATTCCCTATTCGTTACCTTTTCGTTACTAATTCCCTATTCCCTATTTGTTACCTATTCGTTACTTATTCCCTATTCCATATTCGTTACTTATTACTTATTCCTTATTCGTTACTTATTCGATTTTTGATATCCTTCCTCTTTTTAATTGTTTATATTCTTATCTCTGGTTATAGTTCTAAATTTGTTGAGGTGAAATGAACATTTTATGACCTATTTATATGTGTTTGTGCTCAACCGATCCTGTTGATTTTTGTTCGATACTGATTTGTTTCTTATTTGATTTTTATACGTTCTACCTTTTAAATGTTTTATATTCGTATGTTTAAAGTTCTGGTTCTTGGTTCGAAGAGGTGAAATCACCTTTTAGCGCTTGTATAAAAATGAAGATGTGGTATGATCGCCAATGAGACAACTCCCCACAATAGACCAAAATGACACAGAAATTAACAACTACAGGTCACGATATGGCCTTCAACAATAAGCAAAGCCCATACCGCATGGTCAGCTATAAAACATGTTAGCGGGGTACATCGTTTCGGACCTTTTAGAAAAGGATTTTCAATTGTGTGATCTTAACTCTGGCGGTAACTATGTGTTCTTAGAGATAAAATCTCCCTATTAGCACGTATGTACCCGTTCCAGCGCTCGGTTTATATCCTGTTACTTATTCGTTCCTTAATCGCTTTTAATATGCGTGGTATACGTTGCACCTTTAAAAAAAAAGGATTTTAAATTGTTTTCTTGTTTCTAGTGGTAGATTGCATTTCTAAGAGGTGATATAACCCCTTTCAGCGCGCATGTAGCAGTTTCAGCGCTCGACTGATACCCTGTTACTTATTCGTTCCTTATTCGCTTATAATACGCGTGGTATACATTGCACCTTGAAATAAATCGATTATCATTTTTTGTTATGTCTCTGGCGGTAATTATGTGTTCTCCGAGGTGAAAAAGCCCTATAAGCGCATATTTACCCGTTCCAGCGGTCGGATAATAGCCTGTTACTTATTCGTTACTTATTCGCTTTTAATACGTGGGGTATACATTGCACCTTGAAATAAATCCTTTTTCAATTGTGTTCATGTCTCTAGTGGTAACAATGTGCTCTTAGAGATGAAATCACCCTGTTAGCGCGTATGTATCCGTTCCAGCGCTTGGTAAATACCCTGTTACTTATTCGTTCCTTATTCGCTTATAATACGTTTGTTATACGTTGCATCTTTTAGAAATAGATTTTCAATTGTATTCATGTCTCTGGTGGTAACAATGTCTTCTTAGAGATGAAATAACCCTGTTAGCGCGTATGTACCCCGGCGTTCCAACGTTCGGTTAATACCCTGTTACTTGTTCGTTACTTATTCGCTTATAATACGTTTGTTATACGTTGCACCTTTTTTTTCAATTGTGTTCATGTCTCTGGCAGTTATAATGTATTCTTAGGGATTTCACCTCTAAGAACCGACAGTTACCACCACAGACAAAAAATAATTCTTTTTTAAAGTGCAACGCATAACACATATTTCATAAGCGAATAAGGAACGAATACGTAACAGGGTATCAGTGTAGCGGTGAAACGGGTAAATATGCGCTAATAGTTTTTTTTCACCTCAGAGAACACATAATTACCGCCAAAGACATGAAAGCAATCAAAAATCGATTTATTTCAAGGTGCAACGCATACCACGCGTATTTAAAGCGAATAAGGAACGAATAAGTAACAGGGTATCAGTCGAGCGCTGAAACGGGTACAAATGTTCTATTAGAGTCATTTCACCTCTAAGAACCGACAGTTACCACCAGAAACACAAAAATATTTCTTTTTTAAAGTGCGACGGATAACACACGTTTTATAAGCGAATAAGGAACGAATAAGTAACAGGGTATCAGTGTATCGCTGAAACGGGTACATAGGCGCTAATAGGGTTATTTCATATCTAAGAACACATTGTTACCACAAGAGACATGAACACAATTAAACGTCCTTTTTCTAAAAGGTGCAACGTATAAAAAACGTATTAAAAGCGAATAAGGAACGAATGAGTAACAGGGTATTAACCGAGCGCTGGAACGAGTACATACGCGCTAATAAGGTTATTTCATCTCTAAGAACACATTATTCCCACAAGAGACATGGACACAATTGAAAATCATTTTCTAAAAGGTGCAACGGATAAAAAACGTATTATAAACGAATAAGTAACGAATAAGTAACAGGGTATTAACCGAGCGCTGGAACGAGTACATGCGCGCTAATAGGGTTATTTCATCTCTAAGAACACATTGTTATCACCAGAGACATGAACACTATTGAAAATCCTTTTCTAAAAAGTGCAACGTATTACAAAAGTATTATAAGCGAATAAGTAACGAATAAGTAACAGGATATTATCCGAGGATTATTTCATTTCTAAGAACACATTGTTACCACCAGAGACATAAACACAATTGAAAAACGATTTATGTCAAGGTGCAACGTATACCCCGCGTATTTAAAGCGAATAAGTAACGAATCAGTAACAGGGTATCATCCGAGCTATGGAACGGGTACATGCGCGCTAATAGGGTTATTTCATCCCTAAGAACACATTATTACCACCAGAGACATGAACACAATTGAAAATCCTTTTCTAAAAGATGCAACGTATAACAAACGTATTATCAGCGAATAAGTACGGAATAAGTAACAGGGTATTAACCGAGCGCTGGAACGGGTACATACGCGCTTATAGGGTTATTTCATCTCTTAGAACACATTATTACCACCAGAGACATCAACACAATTGAAAAACGACAGGATATTATCCGAGCGCTGGAACAGGTACATACGCACTATGAGGGTTATTTCATCTCTAAGAACACATTGTTACAACCAGACTTATGAACACAATTGAAAATCCTTTTCTAAAATGCAACGTATAGCACATGTATAATAAGCGAATAAGTAGTGTACTAACCGAACGCTGGAACGGGTACATACGCGCTAATAGGGTGATTTCATCTCTAAGAACACATTGTTACCACCAGAGACATGAACACAATTGAAAATCGATTTATTTCAAGGTGCAACGCATACATGTAACACACGTTTTATAAGCGATTAAGTAACAGGATAACAGTGTAGCGCTGAAACGGGTACAAAGGCGCTAATAGCTTTTTTTTTCCTCTTAGAAAACATAGGTACCACAAGAGACAAGAAAACCATTGAAAATCATTTTCTAAAAGGTGCAACGTATAACAAACGTATGAGACGCGAATAAGAAACGAATAAGTAACAGGGTAACAGTCGTCGAACGCTGAAACGGGCACATACGCGCTTATAGGGTTAAATCACCCCTTAGAACCCAAATTTACCACCAGTGACAAGAAAACAATTGAAAATCATTTTTTTTAAATGTGTAACGTATAACACGCGTATTATATGCGAATAAGGAACGAATAAGTAACAGGGTATCAGTCGAGCGCTGAAACTGCTACATACGCACTGATAGGGGTATATCACCTCTTAGAAACGAAATCTACCACTAGAAACAAGAAAACAATTTAAATCCTTTTTTTAAAAGGTGCAACGTATACCTCGCGTATCAAAAGCGATTAAGGAACGAATAAGTATCTAACATAGAGCAACAGGATCGGTTAAGCACAAACACATATTATAAATAGGTCATACAAAGGTAATTTTACCTCAACAAATTTAGAACTATAACCAGACATAAGAATATAAACAATTAAAAAGGGGGAGGGATATCAAAAATCGAATAAGTAACGAATAAGGAATATAGTCTAGTCAAAATAGCATTTGACCTAAAAAAAATTGCAACAGAATTTGTTTTTGTATTTTTCTATTCAAAATGACTTTCTTTATAACATACCAAAAGTCTACCAAGATATCTGAGTGGGAACATGGATTTTTTTGGGTGAAAAATAGCAAAATTTGTCAAAAATAGCGAAAAACTGGGAAAAGCTTGTAAAACATTCATTTTTGATGATAATTATTTCAAATCAAAAGTTTTACAACAGTTTATACAGTGTTTATGAAAATAACCAAAAAATAGTTTTTATTTTATAAACATGAAATTTTAGGTGAAAACGTCCAACTTTTGTTGGAATTTGAGATTCACATAGTGTGAATTGATTACCAAAACAGACAGGAAAATATAAAAAATGATAATAGAAGTTCATTTTATTCTTTAATAATAAGTTATAAGTAACGAATAGGTAATAAGGAATAAGTAACGAATGGGTAACGAATAGGGAATAGGTAATAAGTAACGAATAGGTAACGAATAGGGAATAGGGAAAAGGTAACGAAAAGGGAATAGGGAATAGGTAACGAATAGGTAACGAATAGGGAATAGGGAATGGGTAACGAATAGGGAATAGGGAATAGGTGACGAATAGGTAACGAATAGGGAATAGGGAATAGGTAACTAATAGGTAACGAATAGGGAATAGGGATTTAGTAACGAATTAGTAACGAATAGGGGATAGGGAATTAGTAACGAATAGGGAATAGGAATAGGTAACGAATATGTAACGAATAGGGAATAGGGAATAGGTAACGAATAGGTAACGAATAGGGAATAGGAAATAAGTAACGATAAGGTAACGAATAGGGAATAGGGAGTAGTAACGAATAGGTAACGAATAGGGAATAGGGAATAAGTAACGAATAGGTAACGAATAGGGAATAGGGAATTAGTAACGAATAGGTAACGAATAGGTAACGAATAGGGAATAGGGAATTAGTAACGAATAGGTAACGAATGGTAACGAATAGGGAATAGGGAATTAGTAATGAATAGGTAACAAATAGGGAATAGGAAATTAGTAACGAATAGGTAACGAATATGGAATAGGGAATAAGTAACAAATAGGTAACGAATAGGGAATAGGGAGTTAGAAACCAATAGGTGACGGGAATAGGAAATAGGTTACGAATAGGTAACAAATAGAGAATAGGGAATAAGTAACGTATATGTAACAACTAGGGAATAGGGAATTAATAACGAATATGTAACGAATAGGGAATAGGTAATAGGTGACGAATAGGTAACGAATAGGGAATCAGGAATAGGTAACGAATATGTAACGAATAGGGAATAGGGAATAGGTAACGAATAGGGAATAAGGAATAAGTAACGAATAGGTAACGAATAGGGAATAGGGAATTAGTAACGAATAGGTAACGAATAGGACACGAATAAGGAATAGGGAATATGTAACGAATAGGTAACGAATAGGGAATAGGGAATTAGTAACGAATAGAACACGAATAAAGAATAGGGAATAGGTAACGAATAGGTAACGAATAGGGAATAGGGAATTAGTAATGAATAGGTACAACTGTAACAAATAGGGAATAGGAAATTAGTAACAAATAGGTAACGAATAGGGAATAGGAATAGGTAACGAATAGGTAACGAATAGGGAATAGGGAATAGGTCATGAATAGGTAACGAATAGGGAATAGGGAATAAGTAACGAATAGGGAATAGGGAGTTAGTAACGAATAGGTAACGGGAATAGGAAATAGGTAACGAATAGGTAACGAATTGGGAATAAGGAATATGTAACGAATAGGGAATAGGGAATAGATGACGAATAGGTAACGAATTGGGAATAGGGAATAGGTAACGAATAGGTAACGAATAGGTAACGAATAGGGAATAGGGAATAAATAACGAATAGGTAACGAATAGGGAATAGGGAATAGGGATTTAGTAACGAATAGGTAACGAATAGGGGATAGGGAATTAGTAACGAATAGGGAAAAGGAATTATAGGTAAC
The DNA here is from genome assembly GCF_965363235.1 of Mytilus galloprovincialis. Lineage (NCBI taxonomy): Eukaryota > Metazoa > Mollusca > Bivalvia > Mytilida > Mytilidae > Mytilus > Mytilus galloprovincialis. The sequence continues at coordinate 507,587 of NC_134846.1, read as the reverse complement.
ACATATTTAACGAATAGGGAATAGGGAATAGGTAACGAATAGGTAACGAATAGGGAATAGGGAATAAGTAACGAATAGGTAACGAATAGGGAATAGTGAGTAGAAACGATTAGGTAACGAATAGGGAATAGGGAATAAATAACGAATAGGTAACGAATAGGGAATAGGGAATTAGTAACGAATAGGTAACGAATAGGGAATAGGGAATTTGTAACGGATAGGTAACAAATAGGGAATAGGAAATTAGTAACGAATAGGTAACGGGAATAGGAAATAGGTAGCGAATAGGTTACGAATATGGAATAGGGAATAAGTAACGAATAGGTAACGAATAGGGAATAGGGAGTTAGAAACCAATAGGTGACGGGAATAGGAAATAGGTTACGAATAGGTAACAAATAGAGAATAGGGAATTAGTAACGAATATGTAACAACTAGGGAATAGGGAATTAATAACGAATATGTAACGAATAGGGAATAGGTAATAGGTGACGAATAGGTAACGGATAGGGAATAGGGAATAGGTAACGAATATGTAACGAATAGGGAATAGGGAATAGGTAACGAATAGGTAACGAATAGGGAATAAGGAATAAGTAACGAATAGGTAACGAATAGGGAATAGGGAATTAGTAACGAATAGGTAACGAATAGGACACGAATAAGGAATAGGGAATATGTAACGAATAGGTAACGAATAGGGAATAGGGAATTAGTAACGAATAGAACACGAATAAAGAATAGGGAATAGGTAACGAATAGGTAACGAATAGGGAATAGGGAATTAGTAATGAATAGGTACAACTGTAACAAATAGGGAATAGGAAATTAGTAACAAATAAGTAACGAATAGGGAATAGGAATAGGTAACGAATAGGTAACGAATAGGGAATAGGGAATAGGTCATGAATAGGTAACGAATAGGGAATAGGGAATAAGTAACGAATAGGGAATAGGGAGTTAGTAACGAATAGGTAACGGGAATAGGAAATAGGTAACGAATAGGTAACGAATTGGGAATAAGTAATATGTAACGAATAGGGAATAGGGAATAGATGACGAATAGGTAACGAATAGGGAATAGGGAATAGGGAATAGGTAACGAATAGGGAATAGGGAATAAATAACGAATAGGTAACGAATAGGAAATAGGGAATAGGGATTTAGTAACGAATAGGTAACGAATAGGGGATAGGGAATTAGTAACGAATAGGTAACGAATAGGGAAAAGGAATTATAGGTAACACATATTTAACGAATAGGGAATAGGGAATAGGTAACGAATAGGTAACGAATAGGGAATAGGGAATAAGTAACGAATAGGTAACGAATAGGGAATAGTGAGTAGTAACGATTAGGTAACGAATAGGGAATAGGGAATAAATAACGAATAGGTAACGAATTGGGAATAGGGAATAGGTAACGAATAGGTAACGAATAGGGAATAGGGAATAGGGAATAGGTAACGAATAGGGAATAGGGAATAAATAACGAATAGGTAACGAATAGGGAATAGGGAATAGGGATTTAGTAACGAATAGGTAACGAATAGGGGATAGGGAATTAGTAACGAATAGGTAACGAATAGGGAAAAGGAATTATAGGTAACACATATTTAACGAATAGGGAATAGGGAATAGGTAACGAATAGGTAACGAATAGGGAATAGGGAATAAGTAACGAATAGGTAACGAATAGGGAATAGTGAGTAGTAACGATTAGGTAACGAATAGGGAATAGGGAATAAATAACGAATAGGTAACGAATAGGGAATAGGGAATTAGTAACGAATAGGTAACGAATAGGGAATAGGGAATTTGTAACGGATAGGTAACAAATAGGAAATAGGAAATTAGTAACGAATAGGTAACGGGAATAGGAAATAGGTAGCGAATAGGTTACGAATATGGAATAGGGAATAAGTAACGAATAGGTAACGAATAGGGAATAGGGAGTGAGTAACGAATAGGTAATGGGAATAGGAAATAGGTAACGAATAGGTAACGAATTGGGAATAAGGAATATGTAACGAATAGGGAATAGGGAATAGATGACGAATAGGTAACGAATTGGGAATAGGGAATAGGTAACGAATAGGTAACGAATAGGTAACGAATAGGGAATAGGGAATAAATAACGAATAGGTAACGAATAGGGAATAGGGAATAGGGATTTAGTAACGAATAGGTAACGAATAGGGGATAGGGAATTAGTAACGAATAGGGAAAAGGAATTATAGGTAACACATATTTAACGAATAGGGAATAGGGAATAGGTAACGAATAGGTAACGAATAGGGAATAGGGAATAAGTAACGAATAGGTAACGAATAGGGAATAGTGAGTAGAAACGATTAGGTAACGAATAGGGAATAGGGAATAAATAACGAATAGGTAACGAATAGGGAATAGGGAATTAGTAACGAATAGGTAACGAATAGGGAATAGGGAATTTGTAACGGATAGGTAACAAATAGGGAATAGGAAATTAGTAACGAATAGGTAACGGGAATAGGAAATAGGTAGCGAATAGGTTACGAATATGGAATAGGGAATAAGTAACGAATAGGTAACGAATAGGGAATAGGGAGTTAGAAACCAATAGGTGACGGGAATAGGAAATAGGTTACGAATAGGTAACAAATAGAGAATAGGGAATTAGTAACGAATATGTAACAACTAGGGAATAGGGAATTAATAACGAATATGTAACGAATAGGGAATAGGTAATAGGTGACGAATAGGTAACGGATAGGGAATAGGGAATAGGTAACGAATATGTAACGAATAGGGAATAGGGAATAGGTAACGAATAGGTAACGAATAGGGAATAAGGAATAAGTAACGAATAGGTAACGAATAGGGAATAGGGAATTAGTAACGAATAGGTAACGAATAGGACACGAATAAGGAATAGGGAATATGTAACGAATAGGTAACGAATAGGGAATAGGGAATTAGTAACGAATAGAACACGAATAAAGAATAGGGAATAGGTAACGAATAGGTAACGAATAGGGAATAGGGAATTAGTAATGAATAGGTACAACTGTAACAAATAGGGAATAGGAAATTAGTAACAAATAAGTAACGAATAGGGAATAGGAATAGGTAACGAATAGGTAACGAATAGGGAATAGGGAATAGGTCATGAATAGGTAACGAATAGGGAATAGGGAATAAGTAACGAATAGGGAATAGGGAGTTAGTAACGAATAGGTAACGGGAATAGGAAATAGGTAACGAATAGGTAACGAATTGGGAATAAGTAATATGTAACGAATAGGGAATAGGGAATAGATGACGAATAGGTAACGAATAGGGAATAGGGAATAGGGAATAGGTAACGAATAGGGAATAGGGAATAAATAACGAATAGGTAACGAATAGGAAATAGGGAATAGGGATTTAGTAACGAATAGGTAACGAATAGGGGATAGGGAATTAGTAACGAATAGGTAACGAATAGGGAAAAGGAATTATAGGTAACACATATTTAACGAATAGGGAATAGGGAATAGGTAACGAATAGGTAACGAATAGGGAATAGGGAATAAGTAACGAATAGGTAACGAATAGGGAATAGTGAGTAGTAACGATTAGGTAACGAATAGGGAATAGGGAATAAATAACGAATAGGTAACGAATTGGGAATAGGGAATAGGTAACGAATAGGTAACGAATAGGGAATAGGGAATAGGGAATAGGTAACGAATAGGGAATAGGGAATAAATAACGAATAGGTAACGAATAGGGAATAGGGAATAGGGATTTAGTAACGAATAGGTAACGAATAGGGGATAGGGAATTAGTAACGAATAGGTAACGAATAGGGAAAAGGAATTATAGGTAACACATATTTAACGAATAGGGAATAGGGAATAGGTAACGAATAGGTAACGAATAGGGAATAGGGAATAAGTAACGAATAGGTAACGAATAGGGAATAGTGAGTAGTAACGATTAGGTAACGAATAGGGAATAGGGAATAAATAACGAATAGGTAACGAATAGGGAATAGGGAATTAGTAACGAATAGGTAACGAATAGGGAATAGGGAATTTGTAACGGATAGGTAACAAATAGGAAATAGGAAATTAGTAACGAATAGGTAACGGGAATAGGAAATAGGTAGCGAATAGGTTACGAATATGGAATAGGGAATAAGTAACGAATAGGTAACGAATAGGGAATAGGGAGTGAGTAACGAATAGGTAATGGGAATAGGAAATAGGTAACGAATAGGTAACGAATAGGGAATAGGGAATTAGTAACGAATAGGTAACAAATAGGGAATAGGGAATTAATAACGAATATGTAACGAATAGGGAATAGGTTATAGGTGACGAATAGGTAACGAATAGGGAATAGGGAATAGGTAACGAATAGGCAACGAAAAGGGAATAGGGAATTAGTAACCAATAGGTAACAAACAGGGAATAGGGAATTAGTAACGATTAGGTAACGAATAGGGAATAGGAATAGGTAACGAATAGGTAACGAATAGGGAATAGGGAATAGGTAACGAATAGGGAATAGGGAATAAGTAACGAATCGGTAACGAATAGGGAATAGGGAAATAGTAAGGAATAGGTAACGAATAGGTAACGAATAGGGAATAGGGAATAGGTAACGAATAGGTAACGAATAGGGAATAGGGAATTAGTAACGAATAGGTAACAAATAGGGAATAGGAAATTAGTAACGAAAAGGTAACGAATAGGGAATAGGAATAGGTAACGAGTAGGTAACAAATAGGGTATAGGGAATAGGTGACGAATAGGTAACGAATAGGGAATAGGGAAACAGTAACGAATAGGGAATAGGGAGTTAGTAACGAATAGGTAACGGGAATAGGAAATAGGTAGCGAATAGGTAACGAATAGGGAATAGGGAATAGGTAACGAATAGGGAATAGGTCACGAATAGGTAACGAATAGGGAATAGGGAATTAGTAACGAATAGGTAACAAATAGAGAAAGGGGAATTAGTGACGAATATGTAACGAATAGGGAATAGGGAATAGGTGACGAATAGGTAACGAATAGGGAATAGGGAATATGTAAAGAATAGGTAACGAATAGGGAATAGGGAATTAGTAACGAATAGGTAACAGATAGGGAATAGGGAATTAGTAACGAATAGGTAAGGAATAGGGAATAGGAATAGGTAACGATTAGGGAATAGGGAAAAGGTAACGAATAGGTAACGAATATGGAATAGGGAATAAGTAACGAATAGGTAACGAATAGGGAATAGGGAGTTAGTAATGAATAGGTAACGGGAATAGGAAATAGGTAACGAATAGGTAACGAATAGGGAATAGGTAACGAATAGGTAACGAATAGGGAATAGGGAATTAGTAATGAATAGGTAACGAATAGGGAATATGGGAATTAGTAATGAATAGGTAACGAATAGGGAAAAGGGAATAGGTAACGAATAGGTAACGAATAGGGAATAGGGAAGAGTTAACGAATAGGTTACGAATAGGGAATAGGGAATAGGTAACGAATAGGTAACGGATAGGGAATAGGTAACGAATAGGGAATAGGGAATAAGTAACGAATAGGTAACGAATAGGGAATAGGGAATAGGTAACGAATAGGTAACGAATTGGGAATAGGGAATAGGTAACGAATAGGGAATAGGGAATAAGTAACCAACTTGACGTAGCTGCACCATAAGTGTTGCAGCCTAGTAAAAACAGCAAACAGAAAGTAGGAAAAAAATGTCTTGACTTCAGGGTTACGTAACGTTTCATTCGTCGTGGTACGACCCACCTTTTTTCAATTAAAATCACAATTTCACATTAGTATATACATGATATGAACATGAAATTTTTTTTCTATGTAACATTTTTTATTTTTTTATTTTCAAAGATCAGCTGTTTAACATGTAAGCCTATGGAGCAGTCAATTACAAGACTGTAAACTTCAGTATTGACCTATTGATCATAAAAACCAAGATGTCTTACCTATAAATACACAAAATAAACAAGTAATGTTATAAATAGAGAGAGAAACAGCAATAAAAAAGCTTATTTTGTCATGTTTATGAACATTTACAGAATATTTCTTTTCTTATTTGTAAATTATCTTAATTCAGTGCTTTTTGTCTAGGGTTTCTATATTAGTTGATTTTTTTAATCTTATCAGTCTTTTCAGTTGAGGCAATTGCAACGGTTATTTTAAAGTGTGTTCTTTATATGTTGAGCTGTTAAACCAATCCAAAGTTTTTTGGACTTCGGTCTTTATGATCTATATGGCAATTCTATTAGAAAAATGGCCTATGAAAGCCCAAGGGTATTTGAAATATATGCAAAGCATTCGATTAGCGTCGTCTAGGGGTACGAATAATGGTTGGGCCGTGTACGATGATCAGTACCGACTAAAAAAAAGAGCGCTTTCCATCATCTTCCTCGGGTGTCATTGATCAGGAATTGTGGGTTTTGTGCGTGGTGACGGGGAATGTCAGTCAGTCATCGTCTGTAGTCATGAGCAATAATTCTCATTCCTCCTCAAATTATGAATCTCGTCAGGTTTCGGATATCAATCCTAGTAGAAATTAAGGGAGGACTCCTCATAACCAGAGTAATTTTCGTGGCTACAGTGGAGCCGGGTTTCAATCTCGCAAAAAATGTCGGAATTTCAACCAAGGCCGTTGTACGTTTGGAAGAAAATGCAAATTTGATCACAAATGCTCAAAATGTAACGGGCAACACCCAGTTACAAATTGTAGAACTTAAAAATGTTAAACTGTGTGACTTGTCAGATTTATATAAATTAGAAAATTCCCCTACCAATGTTTGTGAAGTCGAAAAATGTGTGTTGGATTATCCGGAAATAACTGCTGCCGCCGAGTTGATTCAGGGATTACGTTTTGGCTTTAAACTGATGTACGCTGGGCCTAGATTTTCTTTTTCTTGTAAAAATTCTAAAAGTGTTTTGAAGAATATAGAGACCACTAGGAAGAAGTTGAATACAGAAATTGAGCTCGGACGTATTGCAGGTTCATTTTCACATCCACCTTTTCCTACATTTCGCTGTTCCCCCCTTGCTCTCATTTCTAAAACAACTGAAGGAGAATTTCGCTTAGTGTTGAATCTTTCATCCCCTACTGGTAATTCTGTTAATGATTTTATTGATCGAGAATTTTGTTCTGTGCGTTATGTGAGTATTGATGATGCGGTCGAGATAATTCAGAAATTAGGAAAAACACAAGTTTTATTAGCTAAAGCCGACGTAAAGTCCGCCTTCAGATTGTTGAGAATTTGGCCTGGTGATTTCGATCAGTTGGGTTTTGATTTGATGATGAGTTTTATTATGACCGTAATTTGCCTCTCGGGGCAGGTCTGAGTTGTTCCTTATTCGAATTTTTTTCCAGGGCTTTGCATTGGTATACGGCAAAGTGCAGCCATTCTAAGAATAATCTGCATTATTTAGATGATTTTTGTTCGCCGGAGAAGCAGACACGAACCAGTGTGCCAATTTTTTGAAAACATTTACTAATGTATGCCAGAAATGTGCAGAAGATAAAACAGTTTTATCAGTTGAAATTTTAACATTTTTGGGCATAGAATTTGATACTATCGCCATGGAGCTCCGGCTGCCGAAAGTTAAGTTAATCGAGACAAAACAACGGATTACTATTATACTTGGTTGTAAAAAAGTAAAGTTGCGTGAACTTCAGTCACTTATTAGGTTATTGAAATTTGTTTGTCAGGTCGTTGTTCCAGGCAGGGCATTTTGTCGTCGGTTAATTGATGCAACTTGCAACGTAAAGGAAGCTTGGCATAGAATTTGCATCTCGTCTGAGATGAAAGATGATTTGCAAATTTGGTTATCCTTTTTAAAAGAGTATAACGGTGTTTCTGTAATGCTAGACTTGCGTTGGACATCAAACGAGACAATCCAGATATACACTGATAGCACCAGAAGTTCAAATAGGGGGTTCGAGATTTATTTTGATGGCATATGGTCGCAAGCTTGTTGACCTCGAGAGTGGAGTCAGAACGGTATTTTGAGGGACATCACATTTTTGGATTTTTTTCCAGTCGTCGCTTCTATTCAATTGTGGGGGCGATTTTTAGAGAATAAAAAGTTATTGTTTAATATTGACAATCATGCAGTCAGTTGTAACAATTTTGAATAAAAAGTCATCAAAATCTGCTAGAGTTATGATTTTAATAAGGAAACTTGTATTTATGTCCCTCAAACATAATATTTTGATAAAGACTCAGCACATTTCGGGTAGCCGAAATGTAATTGCTGACGCTTTGTCTCGTTGTCATTGGCAGCTCTTCAGACAGTTAGCACCACAAGCAGACAAGGAACCTACTCCAATGCCCAGCCTACTATGGAAATTCTAGACGCGGAAGTTGAAAAATTGGTACATTTTTCGATGGCGAAAAATACATTGAAAACTCACAAGACAGCATTAGAGTCGTTAGCAAAGTTAAGCAAAGAATATGACTCAAATGTATCATGGCCTATACAAATTGATGTGTTAAGGTAGCGCAATACAAATATTTTTCATCCCCAATCAGACATCTTTAACTGATGTAATTCCACTCATTCTTCTTTAAATTTTATAAATAAGGTACCAAACGAAAGAAGAATGATTAATCTTTCAAATTGTGATAGTTTCATTATGACATAATTATTACATAATCAACTGTTATGTAATTAGTTGCTATATTGTGATGAGTCCACACTTGAATGAATTTAGCTTCTTTGTTATTCATAGCATCCCAAAATATTTTATAGATTCTGTACAACACAGTTTGACCTCCAAAACTGTGTCTCAGATTTTTCCTATTGTATTTCATTCTCTCATAAATCTTCAATGAAGTTTGCAGCATCAATTCATAAGAGATCACTAAATTCAATTGGATATAAAATTTGTTCTATTGATGTTTTTGGAAATCTGAGACACAGTTTTGGCGGTCAAGCTGTGTTGTACAAGAATCTATAAAATATTTTGGGATGCTATGAAGAACAAAGACGCTAAATTCATTCAAGTGTGGACATCACAACATCTTTGTATTGTGCTACATGTACCTTAACTCGTTTTATAGCTTACTTATCGTATTCGTGTTTAACATCATCTACAATCAATACATACTTATCCGGGATTAGCCATAAACATACATTATTAGGTGTAACTGACACTACGTGTACTTTTATAGTTTCTAAAATGTTAGAGGGAGTTCGAAGGAAAAGTCCCAAATTATCAAATATTCGTGCTCCTGTTACTTTAGAAATTTTGCACAAAATTATACGATCACTCCCATCTGTTTGCTCTTCTCATCATGAATCTTGTCTGTTCGCTTCTGCATGTAGTCTTGCATTTTTTGCTTTATTAATAATATGTGAGCTCCCGGCCGATACGAGTACAGATATCGGTCCCCACACAATTTTCATTAATGATCTGTCATTGAAACGTTCAAATAGTAAATATGAATTGCATTTGAAGATTTGCAGTTCGAAAGCTGACCAGAGAGGTATTTCAACGACTTTGGTAATTCCTCAAAGGGAGGCAGATCTTTGTCATGTGAGCATGTAGCGTGCCTTTTTGGGAATACGATATCTGGCTACTGACAAACCCTTGTATTTACATTTCAGTGGGTCTCCATTGACTCGTTTTAAAGCTGACCAGAAAGGTATTTCAACGACTTTGGTAATTCCTCAAAGGGAGGCAGATCTTTGTCCTGTGAGCATGTTGCGTGCCTTTTTGGAATACGATTTCCGGCTACTGACAAACCCTTGTATTTACATTTCAATGGGTCCCCATTGACTTTTTTTCAGTTTATTTCTATACTTAAGGAAGCTGGCTTGTCATGTTTTTGATTTTTTGTCAGATTTTCGGAATCCTCTGGTTTTATCCATTTAAATGCCTTGAAAAAATTTGCCCGGTGACCCCCATTTTTCTTTTTGAAATTCTTTAACATGTATAATGATAAGCCATCTGTAAAAGTCTTATAAAATTTTAATTACTTTTTAACATTTTTTGAGAACTTTAACTTGTCAATGATAAAGCTATGAAAAGTCAAAAGAGGATATTTTCCCGCCAAATTTTCAATGGCTCATATCTCGAAAACAAGCACGGTGACCTATATATTTTTTTTGCTTTTTGGATTCTTTTATAAATTACTTATCAATTTAAGCTAGTGTTTTGAAAAGTTAATTACTTTGAAACTGAGAAGCGAGCTCCCTTAAGAAAACCCTGTATTTTTGTGGCGTTAAAGACCATATACGACCAGGGACACTTCTTAATTTCTGAATCCGAAGCTCCCAGTCTGCTATAATGCGATGCTCTGCCTATTCTAAACGAATGTGATCGGATGCGGTCTTTAAGGTAACAGGTACGTAAATGGTTTGTCCTGCGATTTTTTAAAGAAATTGTATGCACGTAGAACTTATTGAAAGATAATGAAAAATCGAAATATTTAAGTTGGTCACCGATCTAATTTCCGAGTTCCAGGCATTTGAAAATGGTAATGAAACAACAAGTACATAGACTTAACGTCAAATTTGAACCAAAAATAGGGAATTCCAAGCTTTATTTATTCTGCAGTTTAAACCAATCCTACGATTTTTCTATAAAAATGAAATGTTTTTAAGGTATTATTTTCCTTTCTTTTGATATATAATTTTCATGGGGTTACCGAACTCCTTTTTCATATATCAGCCGTTGAAAGAGTGTTGTTGACGGGAAAAGAGAGAAAAATCATGACGTCGTCGAAAGGATTACGCAACGTCAAGGCTATTTCAGCAAAATTGTAAAGACAACGACTGTCTCATTTTAATTGTTTGGCTATTCAAATGCGCTGTAGAGCATATTATCCTGGAAAAAGGATTGATTGCCTACATGTATTATTGTTTTTTTCAGTGATTATACGAGGTCCTAAGTATTTATAACATATTTCTGGAAAGATTAAAAACACAATGTTTAAGAATATATGTTTATAAACTTATTGAACAGAAACAATAAAATATCTATCATTAAAATAGATTCTCCGAATGAAGAGATACATTTAATGTTCACATATTCGACCACAATATTGCTGCTTCACAATATTTGAGGCGAAATATACCGCGCAACGGGAAATTGAAACTTATAAGCCGAAAACATACTGACAATGTCTTGTGAAAAAAACGAAAAACGACCAAAGGACAAACAATGGTAAATAAATGGGAAACAGCTGTTCGAAATATATTCAAAGAAGAATTAAATCATGGCCTTGTAATTTGCCATCCAAATATAAAAGCCCAAGAAAGAGATTTGTTCAGGCATGACTGAGTGAACTTGTCAGATGTAGGTAATAATTTCTCCTAAATAATGTCCAGGGAGCTTTATAGTCGTTTGCAAGTTGTGACCGTCGAGTATTTCCTAATTGATAAGTAAATTGTACGGGTGATACAATTTGTTGGGGATGAGAGTGTTTAGACATTCTCATTTGGCAGGATCTGGCAAGATGACAGGGGGGTCATGACCCTATAATTCTACGTTAGACCATATGTTAAAATATTCGCATGTGGTACCAGTTTTGAATTTTATCCTCCGAGTACCGAGGAAGCGTTATTCAATTATGGCCTAGCGTCAGTGTGGGGTCGTGCTCCTCGTTCACTCTAAGTTTCCTTAGAGGAACTTTTGTTACTTCTGTTACTTCTGTTACCAGAAGAACACCTACTTGCCAATATTAAAAAGAGTTGTCTTATAGGCAATCATGCCACATCTTCTTATTTTTATATAACCTCGTCATATTTTTATTGTGCCTGTCCCAAGTTCCAAGCCTGTAGTTTAGTGTGACATACCACATCTTCCTACGTCTATTTACACAAGAGAGTTAATTGGTATACGCATCAAATTTTGGGCAGGACATATGAAGGTTTTGTTGTAAAAAAATGACTTTAATCCTCCGGCTCTCCCTTGAAACCATTCGCGAGTGTGGTCTTGAGAAACGATATAAAAGAAATATCAAATTATTCCTTTCAGTAAAGGTTAAGAAATCCTAGGCTTAATGTTTTCATTTCTATTCGCTTTTGGTGAAATTTAAAAGTATCAACAAACAGTCCTAAAAAAATAGGAATGTAGCTATGTATGATATTTAACCATGAATTCTTAAACCAATGCGAAGGGTCAACTTGAACTTACTACCAGTTATGAGAAATATTTATCATTGTTGAATGCCTCATGGTGATTTGCCTCAATTGAAAATGAAGGACAGCAATAAAAACGTTCCATATTTGGGTGTAACCATGTATTAATATCAATATTCTCTCATGTACATTTACTCCGTATCCAATTCATATTTTCATTGGGTATATACGACGGACTAAACAAATGCTTCATAACACAACACATTCGTTACACGTCCGTTTTATTCGGTCAGTACATCAACGGAATCCCAACGGATAACAATTTTGTCAACGGATAACTTTAATTTAAATCCGTTAGGCGTCCGTTCGTGGTATCCGGAAAGGTGTGACCGATGTTTTAACAGGATAGTTAATCATTTTGGGACATACATTGTACATGTATTGATATAGTGGGTTTTCCCCACCATCAACATCGTTGTCTACATCTATATCTACATCAACCTATGACTCTAAAAAGGTGCTTTGACCCATCACTGAAGTATAAATTTTAGTAGTCCAAATAATTATGACCTCTGGCAAGACTTTTTTTATTCTCGGACGCCTTGTCGTAGAAAGGCGTTCCAGAAAAAATAAAATAGCCTTGCCACTGCCAGATGTCATTATTATTGTACTAAAATTTAAGTTGTCAAGCGGAAGAAACGATTTTGGCGCATTATATAACCAAATTTAAAGAACATGCACATGTATGTGGTAATATGTTAGTGTGTGTGCGTACCAATATTTGAATTTTCTGAGTCGAGGAGGTTGATAAAGTGCCGATTACTTGTATATGAAAAGCCCTGTCATTTGTTCATAGCCGGAAGTATCGCCGAAGGTAACCATTACATACAGAATCCTAGCCTTAAATATTCACCCCCCCCCACGAAACCTAATTACCAATATGTGAAAAGGTTACAATTTGACCTACGCAACATATCAAAAGGTATACATTTTAAAGATCTTAATGATATGAAAAGTGTGGGGTAACAGAACCCGAGCGACACACCCTATCAGTTAAGGATTATAAAACAGTTAAAATTAAAAGTGCCGGGATCTTACAGAGCTGTCACGAGCCTATTTTAACGTAAATATATCTGTTACTGTGAATTTATTATATATTTATGAAAACAAGGCTAATGTTAATTTATTTTCTTTTAATATGAAGCCTCCACCTCTCCCCCGCCAGCTTATCTGATTAATTAACGATCACTCTAACTAAAGAAAGTTAGTTAGTCACTGTTGCTTATATCAGGTATTATAAATTCTGGTTGATAGTTGTCTCATCACCAATCATACTACATGTACATCCTATACATCTCCTTATTTTTCAAAGCTATATTTAGATGCGGTATAGTGATGAATGTGTAATAGAACATAATATAAATGTTAAGTACAGCACAAAAGATACATACATGTAGCTAATGTATCAAACTTGCGTCAACGCCATGTCAAAAACTAAAAAAAAAAAACTAAAGCATATACAAAAATATATCATTTGTCAAGATTTGCATGCATCTAAGCCTATATATATATAATTATATATAGCTCTATTTTCTGATAGATCTTATAACCTTACGATTAAAAGTCAGTCTATGCATGCATGTTTGTGTAAGTTTATTAGAAATTTCAACGAGACACGTCCTAATCGGGTAAAATCCCAAATACCAAATTTACAAATTTAGAACTATATACATGTATACTGCCTGTTGTATATTGCTTACTTTGATTGTATATTGCCAAACCCCAACATCGTGTGAATATATTATTATACATGGTATGGGATGACGACTTCGAAGTAGAGACAAAAAGACCCAGAATAAATGAAAGTTTAGGATTTGATGTTGAGAAAACAATTACTTAAAACGACAGGTAAATAAATGGCTTCATGGCTGATAAACAATTTCCTAAACTGAAAAAAATAAAAACCTATAAATCTTTTAAGACCCTTTTCTTATAGATTTGATTATGAACGAGTTATCATTGACTTGACATATGAAATTCTCCAAACTTTTGCTTAAGGTTAAAAATTCTACACCTAATTTCATGATATACGGAGAATTTGGCAGATATCCATTGGAAATTGATATAAAACTCCGTATAAGTAACTACTGGACTAAATTATTGTCTGGAAAACAAGAAAAACTGCCTGCAATACTATACAAGTACTCATCGTATAAATATAGAAATGATATTACTTGATTGAAACATGTTAATCATCATGATGAATCTGGTTTATCATTTCTGTGGGATATCCAATATTTTGTAAACGATACACGGCTATATATACTATTGTTAAACAAAATATTGTTAATCAATTTAAACAGAAATGGCACACTAAAGTGCAAGAATCGCCAAAACCTATAAACTATCGTATGTATATAGAAAACTGTAAATTTGAATATTGTTGTTATTAAAAAAAAGCAGAATACTTTTGTTTGTTTCAATTTTTTCCAGTTTAAACATAAGTGGAGGCAACTCAAATGTAAGGGCAGATTGTTCAAATAAAGTTACTTTTACAATAGAATGTGTTAGGAATTTGCTTATTTTATTATGTAGCAAGAAACGGGTCCCGTGACCCCATTTATTCTTTTACATATCTGAAATCATTATATCAGAGATATCTTCTCATATTTGATCTCATAAGTATATGGTGTAGTTTTCGTTTACGATATATATAAAAATAGAATATGAATTCATTTTGTTCAATTATAAATGAAAGTAAAGTAGAGAAATAATAATTTGATTTTAGCAGCCATGTTTGTTCACGATAATTAACATATATATGTTTGACCTATAATACCAAGTCAAACAGACCTAGAAAAATCCTTTTGCACATGTTTGCTTTTTTATGTTTCTATTTATGTGTAAACCAGGTTATATGACCATCAGCAGTCTTCGTAGGTCTTCTCGATGTACAATAAGATTGCGTGTAGACTGAAATACACACGAAATGTTGATAAATATTATCGGGTTAATGTATTGTTAATTGTTTAGTATGGATAGTACATAATGTGGATATAAGTTTAAGTATTGTTATAAATCAAAGGATATGAGCATTGGATACTAAATGAAATTCTAAAGTTATTATCTATTTTCGAGATAAAGAAACACCGATCCGACTGAAAGGTGTTTGGGTTTGTTTCTATGAGACAAAGTAAAATATATATATGCCTGATCGATTTGAATGACTTGTTTAGTCATAAAAATTGCACTTTGTAAAAACATCTAGCTGTTACTCAAACCACGACTCTTTTGGGGAGATATATAATATTCATAGATATGTTAATTTGTTAAAGTACTGATTCCCGGTTATGATATGTGTATTTAATCTCATTGAGACATAACTCTGGAATGTTACCAGTATAGAATAACAGGGAAGCGTCCACAATTTGATTCTTAAGAAGTCCAATAGAGTGGAGGTAGGGATAGTTTGGATATTGGTACAAGTTTTAACACTTAGAAGTTTGCGGCATATAAATATTTAAAATATACCGCACAGCCCTATATTTTGAACTTTGAATAACATAGTAGTGCATATCAACTTCCAGTTCTTGGATATAATTTTTCACGAAATTGCATTGTAAAAGTGGCACAGATTTAGCCGCAAAGGGAGGTCCTATGGGAATTGTATTGTCTATATTTAGAGAATTGCAACCTATAATGAGGTAAATTATCATTACACCAATTACGTAAAAAGGTAAAGACAAATGGGAATTGTAGCTTTTGTTTAATCCCAATGGACAATTTATCGTAAAAAATACACGTAACCTTCGTAGGTCTCGGGTGGCAGATGGAAAAGATAGTAAATTAAATCAAAATTGAAGAAAAAAATATATTGTCTTGTTTGATCTGCCTTTTTTTTTCAGCCTCATTAGTCTACACCCTAACATTTTCACAACTATAAACTCAAAGTATTAAATGACTTTTAAATCACACCGGTCGAACAGAAACCAACATCGGCGTTCGCTATTGCTAAAAATATATACAACAATAAACAGAACATACCATTCAAAACGATACTTTGAAAACGAAGTCTAGGCGGTATGAACCCAAGCAATCATAGATCTCGCAGGTGCAAAACACAGAAACACGACAAGAACAGAACAAATGTCTTACTTGGATCAGTCGCTTAAAAAGGAAAAAAAAGAAGCAAGGATTAAAAGTATGTTGTGGAGCAAGCGATCCCACGACCAACAAAATCTATAAAAATACATACATGTATCACAAAATGATAAACAAACATTATAAGATTCTGAGTGAAAGATAGCTATACATTTTTTAAGCGTTAACCGAATTGAGAGAAAAACATTAACAAATAATGACACTATAAAACAATGCAGCAAATTTTAAAACGAATTACTAAAATCACCCTGTTCAAATATCGCAAAAGTAAGTATGAAAAGAGGGGCGATAAATACCAGTGAGAAAGTCAAACTCATATAGATAGAAAATAAACTGACAACACCATGACTTAAAAGGAAAAAGGAAAAAAATACAAATAATAGCACACGAGACACAACATACAAAACTAAAGACTTAGCAAAACGAACCCCCAAATAAACTGTAAGTGATCTTAGGTTCTCCCAAAGGGTAAGCGGATCCTACTCCACATGTGGCACAGGTCGTTGTATTGGTCATGTTATTACAAACCCGTTACATAGTCTAATTCGATAGTTCACATTCATGACGTTTTTGACGTTTTTGTCAATAAATATGATAATTGTCGGTTTATTTTCGATTTATGATTTTGACTGTTCCTCTGGTATCTTTCGTTCCTTTTTTATTTCTTATAACTGCAAACTTCATTTTATTTCCTTAGGCACAGTGGCACGACAAGTACAAATCAATGGAAATATCACAGAGAAAATTGGAACAAACGGCACGATGTTAGTTTGTAATTTCACGCTTGATCAAGGAGATAGCCTAGTTTCAGTGTGGATTTTGGCAAGAAATATGACGTCAAGTGATTTTGAAAATGTAGCATCATTTGATCCCGATTATGGTCCCATATTACAATCATTTGGCAAAGTTCTATTTGGGAATGCATCATTGTCTTCAGTTAATAAATCATCAAAACGCGTTTCATTGAGCTTTGATGACCTAAATTGTGAACATTCAAGACTGTATCAATGTAGATTATTTGTTAAAAGAAAAGACATTCCAAGTATAGAAACAGATTCAGAAGCAATTGGAATATCAATACAAGGTAGAGAAGAACATTTCAATTTTAGTCCTCAAAATTCGAAAATAACATCAATTACAATTATTTATTTTTTTTAAACAATAAAAATTGACTGTTTTGGTTATAACATTTATCGTCAAAACAATGTTATAAAATTGATAAATAGATCTTAAGCAGCAATCAAGATTAAATCAAATACATAGCAATAACTCAAACTCATGATGAAAAATATGTATTTTTTAAGAGGACAACTAACCTTACTCTCAAACACATTCCAATGAAATATATAGTTAAAAACAAATTCTTAGAAAATAGGCAAATGATCCAACAATTTTGACTAAAATAGTCTTTTTTGGTGTATAATTTTTAACCGAAAATATATGGTTTCTATCAATTTTCTTTTGAATACATCCGCTGTACACAATGTATCTTCCGGTGTCACTGTTATGATGGCTTTCATTGCACTGGTTCGAAATTATATGGTTTCTGTATGAATTTGCATATAAAAAGGGAGATAACTTAGTCTTGCTACTTCAGGTGAACAAAATTTCAGTTCCCGTTTTAATAAAAGAGGGACCAAAGATACTAGAGGGAAAGTCTCACTCATAGATTGAAAGGTGGATTCACATTGATTTTGTAGATATATGGTTTGTAGTTACTTTTACAGGAAACAGAGGCAAACAATACCCTTAATCATTTACAAAATATAAAAAAAGAAGATGTGGTATGATTGCCAATGAGACAACTATCCACAAAAAGCCAAAATGACACAGACATTAACAACTACATGTATAGGTCACCGTACGGCCTTCAACAATGAGCAAATCCTATCCGCATAGTCAGCCGCTTCTGCTTTCGTTACATGAGAAATAAGAAGATGACGTATGATTTCCAATGAGATATTCACCAGCAGCTATCACAGACTAGATTATAAAGACGTTCACAGCTATATGTCACTGTACGACCACAGCAAGGTCATATGTCGCCCTGGTTCATGTAAAAGACCATTTTGCTCAATCTTGTACCAGAATAAATTAAAGAGCAAACTATGAAAATCTAGGATTCAAATTAAACGTTGAACCTGACGACATTATTTCAATGTAAAAGGCAATGAAACAGTTTTTGTGTGTGTGCATGTTTGTGTGTATAATTGTTGATCTAGTTACATGTTGTGTCAAGCAAATTCTTTACACAGATAATCAGTTAAAGGGCCCCAGTTTCTCCCAAAAATTTTGTGTGGAGTGAACCAATTTAGTTATTTTAATAGTTCTGTGTGAGGGGTTCAACACAAACAAGCGAAAAAGGGCGAAATAGCCCCATTAAACACAAAGGAACGAATCATTTTGTATAGCATAAATCTCATATTTAACGAATGAAACCTAATATTTAGTAAAAACGAAAAAGTGGAGAATCCTTAGAAAACATCGAACCAAGGAACAAACGAGAAAAGAAAGAAATATGGTCCTGAATCACCACTTAGAATAAGGGACAAGGTCTAGAAACAAGCTCTAATTGGGTGTTTGAGCCTTAAATGGGACCTGGTTAGTTCACAATGTATATGTTTATAGCCAGGAGTAAGTAAAAAGACAGGAAATCCTGTTCGTTTCTGTGTGTGATGAATTGTGGTTTGTTTTTTGTTGCATTTAAGTATTTCTGTTGTTTTGTTGTTTTCATTTTATAGTTGATGTGTTTCCTTCGATTTTAGTTTGTACATGTAACCAAAATTGGTTCTCTCTCAATCGATGTATAAACTTTGTCTGGTGTCTCAAAAAAAGAGAAAAAGGAAGGAATAGACTGAACCCTTTATTGAAGTCATGGGATCAAGTCTGTCAAAACAAATAAAAAAACGCTGAATTAAAGATAGCCGGAATCCCCTATTTATCACATGGGACCTGGTCTGTAGAACCAAGAGGAAGTAGGAAAGGACAGCTAGCGTATATCTCCTATTAAACAAATGTGAATGTGTGTCAAGGAACAAACAAAAAGAGATGGGAAAGCCTTGATTCTTTTTAAAACACATGGAACCAGGTATCTAGAAACATGTGAGAATATAGGGATAAACTGGATCCCTTATAAAGCACATCAGACTTAGTCAATATGATCAAGCAAATACGGAAGGGTTATCATGGGTCCCTTTTTAATCACATGAGACTTGGTTTCCAGGAATAGACAGAAAAGAAAAGGCAGTGTCTGGTTATCTGTTTTAGTCCATTGAACGCGTGTTTGACAATCCCACTTACACTGTGGATTCATTTATTTTCATGGATAACAATATTTTTTTGTTGAAGAAAAACTGCGTTTCGTTGAAACTTAATTTCGTGGTTTTGCAAAAAAAGTCATCATAAACCTATTGAAAATTCAATTTTCGTCGAGCATTTATTTAAAGTCGTGTTTTGTATTTACCTTCGAAATCCTACGAATGAACTCACAGTACCCCTGTTATGTCTTTAATTTTCTTTTACTTATCTACAACATGATGTATGCTATGCATATTTCTGTTGTCGGTATCATTATTAGCAGACCATCCAAGCAGGTCAACCCACCATATTAAGTATTTCGATTAATCCAGCGAAATGGCACCAGCCGATGTTGTTATCAAATTCTCTGTATGTTTTGAATTCCGCGGTTGTTCATCACACAGATACATATTATGTCGTACATTTACCCGGCACTCTGAATTATCTATAAACAGATGTATGACGAGCTATTTCTAATGTCGCAATCATTCGTCTTCTCATAGCAAAATGTTTTATCAATATTTTTATGGTCATATGATTTGTCCAACCCAATGCAAAATCCATATGGCTTGGTGCTAAACGGGTATGATTTTTAACCAAGGTCATAATCTAGAAAGTCGATTTACTTGCATAGTCAACCTCAAATTTAAGGTCATTCAAGATCATTCATCGTAGATGTCAAATTACAAGACCTATACCGTCACTCTATATTTTGTAAGTATTTTACTGCCATGCAGCTCATTTCAAATACATGTAGTTTAGTGGAGAAAACGCCAATTGAAGTCACCAAAGCATATCAACCAAATGAAACGTTGCGAAAAGAGAGACGAAAGATACCAGAAGGACAGTCAAACTTATTGATTGAAAATAAACTGACAACGCCATGGCTAAAATAAAAAGACAAACAGACAAATAATTGTACAGAAGACACAACATAGAAAACTTAAGACTAAGCAACAAGAACCCCACCACAAAATTGGGGTGAACAATCCTGCTCCACAAGTGGCACTAATCGTATTGCTTATGTTATAACAAATTCGGTAAATAGTCTAATTCGTTAAGTCACATTCGTTTAAAAAGAAGTGTCTTGTAGTTTTGACATAAGAAACATATCCGATATCATCTGTGAAACGGTTATTCCATAACGGTCTACCAACTCGTGATGGCGTCCGTAAAATTTACGATGGGATGATTTCAACTTCATCATTTGGGACTCTTGTTTTGATAGCTTCCTTGTGAGTAGGCGTAGCTATCTGTAACTTTTAACTAATCATCTGACCTATTCGACAAACATGTTTGCGTTGATGTATGAATATGACAGTTCTTGTCCATTCGTTTTTGCTGTGTTTTGTTATTTGATTTTGCCATGTGATAATGAACTTTCCGAATTGATTTTCCTCTAAGTTCAGTATTTTTGTGATTTTACTTTTTGCAATGCCATAGCTTATTTGTCAATGAAAAACAACATATAAATTGATGTGAGTTATGATTCGAGAGAGAACATTTTCTCTTTAAGAGATTTTTTTTAGGGTGATTATCAAAACATATTCCCAAAGTAATACAGATTGTTTTTGCCAGTATGTGTTAATCTTCAGCACTTACATGTATGATGCGTGCATCACCAAAGATTTCAAGTATTTCTGTCCATATTGATCACATTTATCTAATTAACAATTTTTTTAAAACTTTTAAAGAGGAATGGCAGAACATATTAATCAAGGACATTAATATTTGTTGTTTTTAGATTATTTTAGCAGTGAGATAGAATCTTAAATCGTTGAAGTAATATACAACTAAGTAAGACGTCACATGACTTGGGTGACAGAGGTAGCCACATTTTTGAGTCCATTTATCCCATACAAAATGTATATATCAGGTCTTATCAATGATACATATATCATGTTTATTTTAAATATACGGTTGGAAAATCAACAAAACATGACAAAACGTTGAAATTCCTAACGCGAAGCTAATGATTTTTTCAAGTTTTATAAAATCAAGGTGTTGAAATACTTTTTTCCCTGTGTATAATTTGAATACCTACATTTCGCGGCGTAGACATGTTTCACCTTTGCTTTTGTTAATCGAAGACATGTTATAATCAAAATTAATCTGGTTTTCATAATTTTAACATTGAGTTAATATTGTAATATAATTATTTTCATAGTACCACCTTCAAAACCTGATAGCGTTTTATTAGTTCACACACCAGCAGATGTATCAGTGTCCTCAACTTCAAATGTGGATTATAGCTCTGCGTCACCTTCTACTGCAGTAACATCAAATGAAAATGAGACTGTATCTGACTCAGAGACGGGAAAACAGAACACTACACATGTAACTAACAATTTTAAGATACCAACTCCTGGTCTTAATACAACATCTTCCCTTTTGCAAGAGGATATTTCAACAAGCTATAGAACTACGACATATTATATTCCAAAATCGACAACACCACAAGGAATAGCTGAAGGTGACAACATAACAGTTGTATGTACAGGAGACGTTGGGAACCCGCAAGGGGAACACTTCTTTCAAAAGTATCGTAATGGAAAGATAGTTCATATGCATGAAAAAGTCAATGCAACATTAAATTCGGAGATGTATGAAAATTGTTCCTTCTATCGTACAAGTATCCTAACGTTCAAAGTAACAGCTGCTGACAACAATGTAGTGATACGCTGTGTTGTTAATTCGTCAATGGCAGAGCCAGATATGTATGTAGAAACAGAACCAATAGAGGTCTTCTGTAAGTATTCTTTTATAAATATATTAATGACAAACCACAAAGCAAAGACACATGCAAAGTACTATAATCTTTACGCAAAAGAAGCTAGAAAATACTTCTTTTGTAATTAACATAGTTTCTGTAAACAAAATACTAAGGTAATCAATACTTCGATCCTTTTTCTATGAGTCATAACAGTTTATTCGGGAAAAGCTTTCCACAGTCTTCAATCTATGGCAGAAGCGAATAGATAAAACCTTTTCTTATATCAACGAGCGATATTGTCTTATATCAACGAGTTGCATCGTGAGAAATGTCAGACGAATGTTAGCATTTGTACGAAGAAAGGCAGATTTCTCGGTATAAAGTAATGACTTTTTTCTTAAAACAGGGTGACATTTAACACGACATACGTCTGCTGTCTAATTTCCATGAATTATTTTATATAATAGGTGAATTTAAACGAGAAAATTGAATTGCTGAATAAATGAAACATAAACGCACGATTTTGCATTTGTAAATGTACACATTCAATAAATATCATGTAGCAAATTCAGTGGAATGCAATTGAGATGAATTCAATTATTTGCTAAGCCAAAATCACCCATAATTCAAAGATACTGCTATATTTTGTTATATCAATGCGATGTTTGTCTTATATCGTAGCGATGTTTATTTATTATCAAAATTTTATGAATGCGATACGTTTCTAATATAACTGCTATAGATTTCTAATAAAAAACAAACACGATGACACGTCACAATGCATGTCAAGAAAACCGCAAACATAATTCACAAACTTAGTTCATGACCGGCTTAATGTTTGAGGATCACTATCACTAAAATTTCGTATCTGTAACAAAGTTAACGCTTACATGAACTTATCATTTCGAAAATGTTGCTTGACCCTATTGATAGGTGAAAGTGTTAACAATCTGTTCAGTCTATTGTTTTCAATCACATGCCTTAACCGAGTAATTCCATTTGAAGTGATGATGCAATGGCAAAATTTAAATGCGGTTGTAAATAGTCTACCGACTTATTAGATTCTAATATAGGTCCAGTGGCGGATCCAGGAGGGATCAATGCATTTGAATGGGGATATTTGTTTGGACCCCCCCCCCCTTATCATGAGTTTGGAACCCCCTTTTTGAAAACTGCTGGATCCGCCTTTGAGGTCACACTGATATAGCCTATCCACATGGGTAATATCGAAATAGACAAAACATATCATTACTTAAAGGAAAAAAAAAATTCATTCAAACAATCGAATCCAATACAGCTCTAAATAACAATGAATATTCAAAGGGTAAAATATATATTCCAAACAAATTAAAATGTACAAATGCTGATGTCCCGAATTTTGAAGATACCAACTGAGTAGCCTCAGACTATAAATTGAACAACTACAGGTACAACGAAAATAAAAAAAATCTTGTCAAACAGAATATGTATTTATTATCAACATAGAAAAAACATATTGAGAAGGAAAACAGTTCTTTTTGGATATCAAAGACTTTTCCCGTTAGTAAATTGATATCTCTATGAGCATAATCAGCTCACCGTATGGACGCTCTTTTACATCGCGATTACCGTGAGGGCATTCCGATGTATTGTTGCCACAGATATTTGACTTTCGTTTTTGACTAGTAACCGATTGTATAAATACGCGAACATTTGTTAGTGCAAAAGAACAATCCGTATCGCTTGTTTTTAAATTCATTTCTTCAATGAATACTAAAACAAGGTGTTTAGAAAACGAATAAATGAGATGTAAATGTCTTTTGACGTTAGAAATGTGTATATATCTTTCTATATTTATAAATTTAGATTGTTCAATGCTGTTTATTTGGTATTTTTATTGACGTGATCGTTTTTGTACCATCATAACTATCGTTACCGTTAAAGCTTTAGAAGTGTGCTAGTTCATATTGCACTGTACAAAAGATTCAGCTCCCAAATGTCGTGTTTGGAGAACTAAACTGGAAAGCAGTTATTTATAAAGGGAAATTTTATAGATTTATAGATATAAGAAGATGGTGCATGAGACAACTTTCCATCAAAGTAATAATTTGTTTCAAGTAAACCATAAGAGGCCAAAGTAGGGCCTTAAACACGGAGCCTTGGCTTACAGCGAACACCACGCTATATAGGAACCAATACTAGTGTTAAACGATTTAAACAGGAAAACCAACGGTCTAATTTGTATAAAAAAAAGGAGATTTAAAAGTACAGGTTATTTTTTTGTCGAATCAATCTGAACGAGGACAGTATGATTCATCTTTGTCACAAGTTAGTTTCATTGTTACAAATAAAGAAAGTCTTCCATGCGTGCATTGCGAGCATATCAGATATATATTATTTCGGTGCGTTCATTATAAAAGGAGTAGGTTCATTAAGACCCCATTTTGGCCCCAAAATATAGCAGTTTTGAAAAAATTGTGAAAATGTAATCTTTTATCTATTTATTGGAAAGTAGAATGTTTCTGCTACACAAATATAAGCTGTTTTTGACAATACAATGCACATATTTCGAGTACTAACATTATTAAGTCATGCTAAATTACTGAAATCTTCACAATTTTAGCATTTTAGTTAAATTTTAGACGGTTTCTGTCTTAAATGAAAGTGTCCGCATTCGTGTTCATTCATAATATTGAAATATTAGTTGTATTTAATGATAATACATAACATATATAAAGGTTGAGGATGAACACGGATGCGGCCACTTTTATTTTCAACAAAAACGATCTGTAAAGTGACGTTTTTTTGCATATTTGATAGATTTATCATATTTTAGCTTGAATTGGAGGGGTTTTAATGACAGTGTCATCAAATTCTGTCATATTTACAACGATGCGTGAACAAAACAGAAATAATAGGTGAAATTGTCAAAATATGGATACAGCAGTTAAATATTAATACTAATAAGTACTAATACTGATATAACAAAAACACCGCTATGATATTTTAAAAGTATCGCATTGATATGAGAACTAATAGCATTTGTATATTTATGCATATAAGAAAAACACAGCACTTCAATTTTTACAAGGGTGACTGGGGAAAAGAAATATGGTCACTTGGTCTTCTCCCGACCGGCAGTAAAACGCTTGCCGAAGTGGGGCGTCCGTTTGGCTTTGCGGGACGTATCAAGTTCGCAGTCACGTCCGGTCAGAAGGGGGACGTTAAATCCGATGCCTATTGTAAAGAGAGTGCCACGCTCTTTGCACGTTAAGAACCCTTGCAACAACTCTCTGCGGGATCCATAGGTGGGC
This sequence comes from Mytilus galloprovincialis, assembly GCF_965363235.1. Taxonomy (NCBI): domain Eukaryota; kingdom Metazoa; phylum Mollusca; class Bivalvia; order Mytilida; family Mytilidae; genus Mytilus; species Mytilus galloprovincialis. The sequence continues at coordinate 482,020 of NC_134846.1, read as the reverse complement.
TGTTGCAAGGCAAAATTTCTGTCCCTATCCAATATACCCTCATTTACCAGTGGCAGTCCTAATTTCCCGACTATCATCCCAGATGGGCTCTATTATATCAACCTACCCATTGTATTTATTGTGAACTTGTTCTCGTCCTGAATATGCATGAAATATTTTCCACTGGACGTTAAGCAACCAACAATCGATCAATCAATCAAATTTTACATAAACGTTTGCTTCTAACTAACTTCTGAATGTATATTTAGACTCAATTAGTGTTTTAGTTTTAAAGTTTGTATTTTCTTAATTTTTCGTTGCCGAAAACTACATTTTCGCATGGAATGTCTGCATATTTATAATTGATATTAGACAATATCGCTATGTGATAATGAAACGTTTTTATCGATTCGCTTCTTCCATAAACTGGTCTTATGATCACTTCATGCATGTCAACCATTGCTTCCTTAATTTTTAAAAATATTATGATTATAATATAGTGTGCACTAGAATACATTTTGAGTATACTTGTATTATAACACTATTTATATAGTTTTGAAATAGTTATCAAACGTACCAGGCTTATAATTTTATACGTTAGACGCGCGTTTCGTCTACATAAGACTCATCAGTGACTCTTAGATCAAAATAGTTAGAAAGCTAAACAAATACAAAGTTGAAGAGCATTGAGGATCCAAAATTCGAAAATGTTGTGCCAAATACAACTGAGGATATCTATGTCACGGATAAGAAAATATTTCGTATTTCGGATAATTCGTATTGTTGAAAACAGTAAATTCATAAAAATGTCAACACCGAAGTCCTGACTACTGTGCTGGTAAATTTATTCCCCATTGTTTTGCTTAAAAATAGATATGACTGTTTATTTTTTCCCCCTTATAATCTACCACGTAATTATTTCTATAAACAATTCCGGAACACCTTTTAGACACATTAAAGGTTGCATTTCTGTAAATATTGACAATGCAATTTCCCATAGTCACTCTTTTTACGGCTGACCCTGTACCACTTTTACTATGAAGTTTTGAATAAAATCTTATCTTAAAATTGAAAGTTCATTCACTACAAATTTTTTCGAAGGTCAAAATCTAGGGCTGTGCGGCATATATATAACGTTAATATGACCTGAACTTCTCACAGTTTAAATTAACACTAATGTTCTTAACTACCCCTACCTCGAATAAAAGGTTACCACAGATTTCAATATAAACAAATTGCACATGTACATTTACTGGTAACATTCTCAAGCTATGTCTCTATGAGATTGAACACAGAGATCATAACTGGGAACCAGTATGTAAACAAAAGAAATTTTCTATGAATATTCTAAATCTCCCGAAAAGAGGCGTGGTTTGAAAAACAGCTGTGTTTACAAAGTTCAACCTAAAATTTTATATGAGTTTAATTCAAGTTGTATGTAATACGAATATAAGATTGAAGGTTTTAAGTTTACAGTAGGCAATCTATAATACCCATGATGCAGCTAGCGATATAAATTTACTTTTAAAACCGACCATTTGAAACCCCCTTTTTAATACAGATTTATCATCAGGTATATTTTTACTTTGTCTGGTTTCCCATTCTTAATCTTTAGAAAAACTTCTTATTTCTAGTTCTTTAAAAAATAAAGCTTTCGAGAATGACACAAATAACGCAAACTCTTCCCAAGAATGTAGATATGGGCACATTGAAAGCGTGTACAACTAGTATTCCTCTATTATTAAAGACAGGTTGTTTTCCATGTTTTGATCATTTTTTAAAAACTTTTCAATCCCATCTTTTTTTGGGGCATTTCTCACGCGTTTATCTACTAAGTTAATGCCGACAATGTTATCCTTATATGATTGTCCAATCCATCATCCTTTTCTATTTCTATTGATCAATACACATAATCTTTATGAGTAGTTATCTCATTGGCACTAATCACTTGGGTAAAGCTGATGACCGTATCAATCAAAGGCGATATAATATCAATGGATATACAAGCATTGGCATTTTTAAAAATGTGTATTGATTATCTGTCATTAAAAGGAATTCCAAAAATTAAAAAAATCTTTTGGCTTGTAGTTGGAGGCTGTGCACTGCATTTTTTTTTTATATATATATAACTTGTAAGGTGTCATTTAATCGCGCTTTTGTTGCATGTTTTCCCCCACTTGTTCATGTGCATGTCTTGTTGTATGTTCTTTTAAAAAATACCTTCTACCGTAAAAATATGGTGAACTATGTATTTGAAGCACGTCTTATTTTCTTCTACCTTTAGGATAATTCTCTCATATAAAAAGGTTTTATACCAATACGATTAATTATTTGATACAAAAAAGTAGTTATATAAATACGGATATTTCTTAGAATTGCCATCCTTTAAAAGTTACGGTCATCATTTTTCAATTACGGTCATCCTTTACAAATTACGGTCATCTTTTAACCAATTACGGTCACCCTTGTTATGAATCGCTGATTCTGTTACGTTCATCTCGATTGTGATTTACTGTCATCTGAGCGACTTTTTCAAATGGAATTTCCTGGTTCATGCACATTTCCCTTGATAAATAAATAATATTTCTGTAAATACAAATTTAATTTGATTACATTCAAAGGTGATGGAAACTATTCAAAATATTGAAAATTATATAAATGTATCTAGTGATATACAAAACGCATATGACCAATTTCAAGGTTTGCTTAAGTGTGAAATGAACAACACGCTACAAATAAACACAAGTGGTTTTGGTCGTAATAAAAGCACAAAATCTAGGTATAAACCTTACTGGAACAATGATTTGTCTTCACAATGGTCTAAAGTGTGCGCATGTGAAAAGAAATGGTTGCGCTGTAATGGTCCGAGCGGCACAAAACAAAGATTAAAAACAGATTATTGTGTGGAAAGGAAGACATTCGATCGTCTTAACAGAAAATATAAGCGGCAACACCAAATAACAGAGCGAAAGAAATTAGAAGAAAAACTATGTACATCAAATCAGCGCGAATTTTGGAAGTCTGTTGGTAAAATTGGAATCGCAAGTGAACGTAAACCATGTATTCCGATGGCGGTATTAGGTCCAAATGGAAATGTAAATACGAATAAAAACGACGTTCTTAATAAATGGAAAAGTGACTTTCAAAATTTATTTCAACGCAATGGTGGAGATAATAGCCAACTTAATGCATCTACTTTCAACACAGAAATAGACGTTACGCCGCTAAATCAACCAATTTCACGAGACGAGGTCGTTAATGCCGTAATAAACGCTAAATTACGAAAGGCCACGGGAATAGATGAAATTCCGACGGAAGTTTTAAAGAATGACGCGGCAATAGACTTACTTTATCAAATTATCAGTGGTTGCTTTAATCTTGGAAAAGTTCCGTATCAGTGGAATAGTGGTATCATCAATCCAATTTTAAAACCGGGATCTGACGACGATAGAAATCCCATGAACTACAGGGGAATCACTTTGGTTTCCGTGCCGTGTAAGATATATTGTTACATTTTAAACACGAGACTTAGCTCTTGGTTGGAAAATAACGAAATTCTGTGTGATGAGCAAAATGGGTTCCGCCGTAACCGTAGTTGCGAAGAACATATTCACACGCTTCATTCTATTCTGAACGACAGAAAAATATCAAGAAAGTCAACTTATGTATGCTTTGTAGACATGAAGAAAGCTTTTGACACCGTCGAACATCATCTTCTGTGGTTTAAATTACAACGTGTTGGTGTCCGTGGACAGTTCTTATCTGCGATTCAATCCTTGTATAATGACCTAAAATGTACCATTCGTATCAATAGTGACCAGACCCCTTGGTTCAGTGTAGATGCCGGTGTGAAGCAGGGCTGTATCCTATCGCCCACTTTGTTTTCAGTATATATCAATACTTTGGCAGATCGTATAAACTCTCTAGAATGTGGAGTGCATATTGATGATTTTCATCTCAGTTTATTGCTCTACGCGGACGATATAGCGCTAATAGCTCCAGATAAAGAAAGTCTACAACGTATGTTAAATGTAGTAATCGAATGGTGCGCTGAATGGAAGTTATCCGTAAACATTGGCAAAACTAAAATTGTCCATTTCCGTCCACAGTCATCCATACGTTCAGATTTTACGTTCCGATGTTCTGGAAAAATTATTGACTACATTGATTCATACAAATACCTTGGAGTGTGGATGGACGAACATTTAACTTTCGTAAAAAATGCAAAAGAACTGGCCAAAGCAGCGAGCCGTGCTTTGGGTGCTTTAATTACAACAACTCAATCCATGGGAGGGATGACTTTTAAAGTGTACAATAAACTATATACGTCCGTTGTTGAACCAATTTTACTTTATGGTAGTGGTATCTGGGGCACAAAATCGTTCAGTGCCATATCAGCAGTACAAAACCGAGCATGTAAATTTTTCTTATCGGTGGGAAAGCGCACATCGAACGTAGCTTCACGCGGTGATATGGGATGGACTTCATCAATGACAAAACAACGAATAAATTATTGTAGACTTTTGTGCAAATTGATCCGTACTGACCAACAAAGAATTTCCTACAAAACTTTTAAATGGACGTCTAGAAGAAGAAAGGGTTGGTCATTTGAAGTGCATAAGATTGTTGATCGGATCAGACTAAAGGATCCGACGTATGACTTAACATTATCGACTAAATCAGTTATGCATATGATAAGTGAAAAACTATGTGAGCTGGACAACACAGAATGGTATGAAGAACTTTTTGATGACCGTCGTAATATAAAAAACGGAAACAAATTGCGCACTTACAGATGTTATAAACAATGTGTGAAAACAGAACCTTATGTGCTTTTAAACATTTCTAAACAGGAAAGGCGTGTTATGGCTCTGTTTCGCTCCGGGGCTCTACCGCTAGCGCACGAAACTGGCAGATACTCCAGGCCGCCTACACCCGTAGAAGATAGACTTTGTTTGTTTTGTGAAAGTTGCAGTGTAGAGACTGAAAAACATTTTCTGATGGAATGCGCACTTTATGACGATATTCGGTATAACCTTTTTCATGAATGTTCAAAATTAATTCAAAATTTTAACAGCCTTGATATAGATAATAAATTTATTGAAATTATGAACTGTTATGATATACAATATTTCCTATGCAAATTTTTATATAAATTTTTCTGGCGAAGAAAATTGTTTAACAGCTCTTTATGAAATTTTTACTAGCTTCAGAGTTTTATCATTTTAATTTTATCAGGAAAGTCAGATTTCGACAATTTTTATATATATATATTTATTGAATTTAGTGATTTTTGTATTTTAATGGTGATTTTTTTTTTTTTGTGACTTGTATGTTTTTTACGGAATATATTTGAATTTTTATAGAATTTTAAGCTTTTTAGTGTCTCATAAGTCGTTTTTATGGCTGGATATTGATTGTTTTATGTGTATATATTTATATAATGTTGCTTATATTTATGTCAATCAATATGTGACACTTTAATAAACTATTTACTTTACTTACAAAATTAATAGTAATTTGTGATTTCCGTGGGAATCTTTTTATAAATTTACATCGTATCAATGTATGATTTGTAAAAAATAGATATAGCAACACTTTAACAAACAATACAAATACTGACCCATTTGTTCATCCGACATCTTGGGATGACCGTAAATGCAGTTAAGTTCATCATATTTACTCCAGTGACTAATACCATATCTTATCTATGAAAACCAATCAAATCATTGCAAATTTCACTTCGCTTCTATCTTCACTAAATACTGTCATGCCATCTGTTTTTTTTCAAATCTGAATGATGGGACTTCGTTCATTCATGTAAACAGTTATTACTGTTACTACTTTGTTATTCCAACTTCATAGCCATAATTTCAACAGCAAAAACAAACAGTAAAACTGATAAAGGATATCCTTGCGGTATTCCACATGAATGGTTGGAATTTTCTGATAACAAACCATTATTTATGATAGATGTTTGAAGGTACATATTCTGTACATAGTCGTAAGCTATTGGATAATTGATTCACTAAAACTGAAATGTTAAAATTATCAAGGTATAAAATCTCAATCCTACAAATGCAATAACACCAAAAATCTATACAATCAATTGCCCCCTAAAATCGATGTATCTGAGAAGTCTATAACATCTTAACTTTTTTCAGATTGAACCCATTAATTTTACTTTTAACAAACCTGGTTTGAACTTCATTCATAATTTTAAGAAGTTTTTTTTAACCGTTGAGACAGAACTTACGACACAATTTTTTAAATCTATATTACAAAGAGATATTGGATCAAAGTTCTCTACAAGTAAAGTTTTCCCTATTTGAATATTAAAGTTAGTATAATAATATTTTAGTGTAATAAACTAGATTAAGATATTTCAGTATTACACCAGAATACTTTACAAAACTTATGATAAAAGGGATGATTGATCTTTCCCTGTTATTGATTTTCCCTTGTTGGTAAAATATTTTACTTTGACAACTCGTTTGCTATGCTCGTGTCTGTTTGGTTTTAATCAGCGTAATCATGTATTACTAGTAAATTATTTAGTTCGGAATTTCGTTAGATGCAAAGATTTGGTTAGCAAATATAGGTTAACTTGCAGATCAAACGGAATAGAATATCCAAATAAAGGCAACAGTAGTATACCGCTGTTCAAAACTCATAAATCCATGGACAAAAAAACAAAATCGGGGTAACAAACTAAAACCTATGGAAACGCATTAAATATAAGAGGAGAACAACGACATAACACTAAAATGTAACACACATAGACAAAATCCCACGAGAATAACAAATATAACATATATATATAACATCAAAACCAAATACATGAATTTGGGATAGACAAGTACCGTGACACGTCTTATCGCAATGTGAATTTACACTCAAAAATAAGAGAAAACAAACGACACAACGTTATAATGTAATACACACAGAAACGAACTATAATATAACAATGGCCATATTCCTGACTTTAATGTTACGGTGATGTTATATATCGAGACTTGAAACAAGTTTATATTACACTACAAACCATTAAAAGTCTGAAATGGCCTATATCTGTACTCGACTGTACTGATTTTTACTCGACCAGTCTGAATTCGTCTGAGATTTACTTGATAATACTCGACTGTAGTTCGAACCATACTTAACAGTCTGAATGTGTACTTGACCAGTACTTAACCATTTTATACGAGTCTGAACCGTACTCGACCTAGTCTGAACTGTACTCGACCTAGTCTGAACTATACTCGACCCAGTCTGAACCATACTCGACCAAGTCTTAACCAACCTAGACCTATTCTTTGTATCTATCAACTGAATTTTATCAATTTAGGATTTTTTTTAATAAAAATGAAATTTGAACAACAACTTGAAATTAAAAATGTATTCAATACAGTATTGAAATTAAAATTTCACAATAATCAATCATAATATAACTTCAACTCAATATTAATCAACACTTACATAATAATATATATCAACTTTTAAAATATAAATAAAACAAGCTGATCAAATAATCTAAAAAAATGAATTGAGATTAATATTTTCAATATTATTCAAAATGTTATATATATTTCGGAAGTATTTTATGGTAACTGGACTATTTTCACCATTAACTTAAGCCTAGTATAGATTTATGGTGTCAGTTGAGTTCAGGTAATAATGCAGTGAACGTTTTTTTTATTAAGATATATATAAAATAGTATATAAAACAACTTAATAAATTTTTAAAAAATGAGAGCTAACTTGTTTTGTTTTATTAAACCAAGAATTTAATATAATTATTATAATAGAATTTCCATAGCAATCATTGATAACCTTTTAAAAAAGGAAATGTATTCCAAAGTAACAGTAAAAAAGATTTTCAATTAATATAAGTATTTTGTTGTCAAATTAACATGGCATACATAAAGCACTTTAACATGTTCTAATTACCTAAGTACATGTGTGTTTTACAGGTAAAAAGAAAGCCCTATTTTCTTAAATTCGTGTATTACTTATCTAGTACATACATGTATATTCGAAAGGCCTTGTTATTTAATTTAAACAGGATGTTGCAATTTTGAATCAATGTTATTTAGAATTTAATACCTCTGACCAGGTGTGATCTTCTTTATGAGTTTGCCCCCAAGCAGAGGTTATACTTTATATTTCACCACTAATCAGAAAAACAATTTTATTTATTCATTTAATTTTATCTCTTTTTGATATAAGTTATATATAATATATTGTTTTTATCTTGAATATAATCAGAGATATATTTCTTTTATAAGATTAAATTTTTTTATAAATTTTGTTGGCTGTTGTTATATATGTCAGTTAAAAAGAAATTTATTTTAACAGTTAAAAAAGTAGAGGTTTTTTGGTCTAGTATGGTTCAGACTGGTCGAGTATTGTTCAGACCCTTGGTTAAGTATGGTTTAAACTGGAAAAAAAGGTCGAGTACATGTCGAGAATGGGTTAAGACTGTTTCAGACTGGTCGAGTAATAGTTCAGACTATTTTCAACGGCAAAGATAAGGGTCAAGTACGATTCAGTACAGTCAAGTATGGTTCAGACTGGGGTCGAGTAATGGCAAGTAAAAGTCAGACCAATTCAGACTGGTCGAGTAAAAATCAGTACAGTCGAGTACAGATATAGGCCATTTCAGACTTTAACGGTTTGTAGTGTTACTTATCAATACTTTAAATACAATTATCATTCCACATTTATATTTAAATTTTCTAAAAGGTTACCTATTCAACACTGTAATTTGATCTCTGAATGTTTTTTTGTTTGAATATTGTTTTTGTTATCATTAAATTAAACCATACATATATAAGGCTGTTGTTTTTCTCGCTTAAAATATTTTACTCTGTCATTTCGGAGCCTTTATAGCTGACGATGTGGTATAGGATTTGCTAATTGTTGAAGGCTGTAGAGTGACCTATATTTGTCTTTCTGTATAAGTTTTGGTCTCTTATGAAGAGTTGTCTAGTTGGCAATCATACAACTTTTTTATGTACTTTCGCTCTACTAAATTCTTTTTGGTACCTGAAATCCTACTAGCTTGTGACCAAAATCGTATTCAATATGCTTAATTGTTGTTTGCATTTACTTAATTTTCTCCAAATATCACAAAAAATGTTGGATATACATTGTAATCAAATATTTGTGTTTGAAAAAATATAATCTAACTTTATCCATATTAAGATACGTAAAAAAACCACATCCACATTGCTTTTGTGCATCATCTTCGCTAGCCAAGGAAAACAATCCTGTCTCGTTTTCCTGACCATTGACAGATACGTCAGAATTTTGGATCTCCGAGTTCAATGACTTTCACAGTTGTACATAGCTGCAATCAACCAAATTAGTCTATCACTATGGAACCTAATAAAAAAGATAATGTAAGAGAATGTTTATTGCAGTGACATGAACACATAGATGAAAAATCCCAATTTTTTTATTTGCTTTTGTGCATCATCTTCGTTAGCCAAGGGAAACAATCCTGGTCTCGTTTTCCTCACCCTTAACAGATATGCAGTGACATGAACACTGAGATGAAAAATCCCAATTTATTCAGCTTTTTATTATAGCATGTTTCCTAGGTATGCTATTTTATGCATAACATTTTCCACGGATATTTGGCATGCCTTCGTATCTGAGTACGGCATATACATTTTTTATAGAACGTATACTGTGAACTTATTCATTTATTCGAAGTAGAGGATCGGATTCAAACAAATTCTGGACTAACCAGCAAATTCAGTTTTGAAATTATACATAGTCTTGTTTTGCCTACAATTAATTTGTTGGTACGCAAAATAGTACTGATAGTAATACATTCATCGCGTTTTAGGTTCAGAATTGTCATATGGTCGCATATACAATAAGCAGGAAAAGGTCAATATCATTTTATTAAAAGACGCATTGACATCCTTTATAGTCCGTCCGTTTTCTTTTTTTAACAAAATAATAACTTTGTTCATCAAATATTCAAGATTCCAAGCGTCTCTTGACGTATCCTGTTAAAATCCACTGACTACCCAGGGAATAATCAGCTGATTAGATTAATTGACATACATTTTGTTGACAAAACACTATGATAACAATACTAGAAACAATATTCATTTACTTATTGTCTTATTTTCATTAATATTGGTATCTACTCTTCTGGTGTATTTATTAACAAAAAGTAAAATCACAAAAATGCTGAACTCCGAGGAAAATTCAAAACGGAAAGTCTCAAATTTAATGGCAAAATCAAATGATAAAACACATCAAACGAATGGACAACTACCGTCATATTCCTGCCAAAAATTCTGTAGACGTCTATGTTTTTTTTCCTGCTCAGATACATAGAACGAATTATTTATTAAAAAACTTAGTATTGTAATCAAAACAATTATTGAGTAATACTTGTTGTCTGTAATTTTGTATCCAAATATCAGGTGTTGTGATTTTATTGAAAAATCTAAATGGAATTTTGGTCCTCAATGCTCTTCAACTTCGTACTTTATTTGGCCTTTTTAACTTTTTTGGATTCGAGCGTCACTGATGAGTCTTTTGTAGACGAAACGCGCGTCTGGCGTATATACAAAATTTAGTCCTGGTATCTATGATGAGTTTATTTACTCCTTTTTATTTTCAGTTCAGTATTTATCACTAACGTTTTATAATGAATTTATATTTGGTTCTTCCTGCATTAGTAAAATTTTGAGCAACCTATTTATCACTACTGACTGTTCTTTTTTTATTATTTACTAGATAATCATATAACATTTTATTTGAAAAAAAATGTAGTCTCAAAATAACGATCTTTCCATGTGATCTTATTTCTCTGGACATTTACTTTACTTTGAACAGAATTTTCTTGTTTAACTATGTCAATCTCATGTTAATTGTGAAATGGATTGTTTCAATTTATTAAATTCAGCAATCCAGTTTACATTACACTTTAATTTGTTCAAAATATATCTTTCTAATAATGACATAGTGTCATCTAGAATGTCATGTATGTATATTATATCACTCTTAATCCAGTTATTAAAAATAATTGGTGTATTATGAAATGCAATAAATTTATTCACCCATATTGTTTGCTTTTATATATATGTAGCTGGTTGTTTTGTTGTCAGGCAAAATCCAGGACTTTATTACTTGTCTATAAAATTCTGGAAGATATTTAAAATAATCTAAATGTTTTATATCTTCTAAATTCATATTAATTATAAATAAAATATTATTAAACACCTTTAGATATGTAAAAGGTATAAGCTTCCAGTTTGCAAATATACCAATAACAAGTCTTTATACCCATGATGCCTTTAGCGACATAAAATAATAAGATTGCCCGTTTACAAGCCTCCTTTTTCATATGGACATGTTATCAGGTTTCTTTTTACTTTATCTGGTTTCCCATCCCAAATATATTTAAAGCTTCGTATTTCTAGTTCTTCTTTAAGGAGGCTCGCGGGTACAAAATTTTCAGCAAAAAAAATAAACATTTGTTTTTTCATTACAAATTTTATTTATTACACTATTAGTTATTACTTTATGATATGGTACAAAAATCAACCAAAAATTCGATTATGTTTGCCCCCAGATGACTTTTAAAATGTGTATATCATTGAAAAAGCTCCAAATTATCTCCCTTTGGTCCTAAAATGCCATTTTTTGGCATTAAAATTGAAATATCTTTTTAAACACATCGGTGACCTATATTTTTTATTATTGTTTTCAAATAAGCTATACATAAACTAAATAATTGTAAAATTTAAACGATTTCTGTAATTAAGTAATTTTTTTATTTCGATATTACCTCTATTTCTCCTATTAGTTCAACAGAAAAAAGTACATTTACTAAAATGTATTCTACTTTCGAAGGCAGATTGTGCGCGTAAATGAACGGTGACCCCAATTTTTTATTTTATTTTTCTCTAGTATAAGATAAAGTTCATTTATAGAAAAATATAGCGAAATCCTATATTAGAAAAAAAATATTTGACTTAGAGTTAAGCAAACACTTCCCAAGAATGTAAATCAAGGTAAGATAAATGCTTCAATAATTTGTATTTTACCTAAAATTAAAAGATGTCTTTTTTTCATGTTTTGAACATTTGTATCATTTTCTCTATTTTACAATCCCAATTTAATTTTTTGCATTCCTCTTTATCATGTCCAAAAACACCGCTAATGCTTCAATAGGTTTGATCTCCGCAATTTTGTCTTTACATGATTTTAATTTCCTGAACCATAATCCCTCTGTTTTATTCCTATTTACCAATAAACCTGAAAACGAGACAAATATTTCTATTATATTCATTGCAAATATAACATCGTTCTTATCTTTACAAAATAATGTTGTGTCATCTAGTTGTGAAATCTTAATTCTGTGACTTTTCACATCTAACTTGATAGTGATTCCTTTTACTTCGTTGCTATTTCTGAACTATAAAGCCATAATGTCAACAGCAAAACAAATAACAACAAAGCTGATAAAGGATACCCCTGTCTGAATGTCCGTGAATTTTTGACATTTTCTGATACCCACCCATTGTTCATGACACATGTTGGAACGTCTGTATACACAATTTTAGCACACTTAAACAATGATTCATTAAACCCAAAATGTTTTAAAGTTCCAAGCATAAAATCCCATTCTTACGAATCAAATACTTTCGTAAAATCCATAAAAATAAATTGCACCCTGAGTAGTCTATTAAATCTTGGATTTGTCTCAGATTAAACCCAACACATCTATTTTTAAAATAACCGGTTAGATCCTCATTTATGATTTTGTGAAGTTCCTTTTTTAAGCGTTGCACAAGAACATATGACAAAAGTTTAAAATCTATATATTAAGAAGGATATTGGGCGATAGTTTGCCAAAACTAAAGTCTCGGTCACACCTTACCGGATAGCTCGAACGGACGCCTGACTGATAACTTTTTTTTCAATCCGTTCATGTCCGTTAAACGTCCGTTCTTATCCATTAGACGTCCGTCCATATCCGTTGCATGTCCGTTAAGCGTACGTTTTATCCGTCGACGTCCGTTCTGTCCGGATGAAAATTGGAGCATGTTCAAAACTTTGAACGGACGTCCAGCGGATAAAATGTCCGTTGAACTTCCGTTAGGCGTCCGTTTTGTATCCGTCAAGTGTCCGTTATACATCCGTTGGAGGTCTGAAAGATAATTTTACGGATAAAACGGATGTTGAACGAATGAGAAACGGACTTCTTCCGGACGTATAACGGATAAAACGGATGATGAACGGATCTGAAATGAATAAATGCCAATTGAAAGTTTCGCGTCAGAAATGACAATTGTTGGTATGTCAGATTTCGTAAGGTGCATGAATTCTTATTATTCATAATCGGTCTTAGAGTAAGTGTTAGTCTTCACAATCAAGAATTTCTTATTCAGGCCAGACACTGTCCTTTGGTGGCATTTTAAAGAACAAACCAAAAGCATTTACACAGGAACCTTTCGAATTTAAATGCGATTTACATGTATTATTATTGTCGCCTTTAATTTTTCCGTATATCTTGTTCATTCGTTTTCTCCAGTACGCTTCCGTTAGGTGTTTGTTTTATGCGGTACTCGTCCGTTTGATGTACGTTCGACATCCGTTCTTTCTGGTACGTTTCCTTTTCTTGTACGTTGCATATCCGGTGTGTGTCCGTTAGGCATTCGTTACATGTCCGTTTTATTCGGTCAGTACATCAACGGACTCCCAACGGATAACTATTTTGTCAACGTACAACATTTATTTTCATCCGTTAGGCGTCCGTTCGTGCTATCCGGTAAGGTGTGACCGAGGCTTAAAGAAGCCCCTTTTTTGAATATCAAAGTTATTATACTAGAACGTTGTGCATATGCAAGACTGTTTCTATCGTATCATGTATTTAAGACATTTACTAGTAGCGATTTAAGTTTATTAAAAAATCTATAAAATACTACCATAAGGCCATCAAGACCTAATTATTTATTTAATTCCGTTTTAAAGATACCATGTGTGTATTCCACCACTGTAATTTTTCCATCGCATATTAGTTTCTCATTTTCGTTAACTCTATTTTCTAATTTTGTATCGCTGATATATTTTTCTGTTAAATCTTTTTTTTAAACAAGTTTTATTAATAATCTTCTTTTCTTTCAAGTTTCTCTTGATCCGAAAATATTCCCAATTATCTCCCATTAACTTTCTTATCGATTTAAGTACTTTTTTCTAACTAAGGAAGTAAAACACTTGAGCTCCTTTCGCTTTTTCTTCATATATCTTATTTAACTCTTCTTCAACATCATTTGTTTCTTTTTCATTTTCATTATTATCCATATTTGTCTCGTCCCTTAATTCAATTTTTTATTTCCAAGTCTTTTTCCAAAGTATATCTTCGCCCCTTGGTTAACTTTGCCTTATTTTTACAAAGATTTGTTTACATCTTTAACCGCGAATTTTAAACCATCTCATTATTATCTACAATCTAGTGTTTCCTTTAAGAAACTATATTTATCTATTAAAGTATTAATCAATTCTAGGAAATTTTTATTTTGCAAAACTGAATTGTTTTTTTTTAAACTCATTGCCCATTTCTGATACCCCTGGCTTAAAATAAAAAAAAAATACACTTTGGTGGTCAGTGACCGAAAAACAGCTGGTTTATTTTACAAAATTCTACAAGGGGTAAAAAATGTGACATCATAAAAATCATGTTAATTCTACTAGCTTGTGACCTTACTCTTCTTATCCATGTGAATTGCTGTTTACTTTCATTTAAGTTTCTCCAAAAATCTGTCAGTTTGTTAGATGTTATGTAATGTATTACAGTTGTTTCCTGTAATTAGTTAATATTTCAGTTTTATCAAGTACAGCGTTTGTTTATTAATTTTATAAATTTACTGTTTGCAAAAGTATAAATTATTCTAAATGATAAGGATGTTCTGGTAACTAACAGAAAATCCTAACCGTTTTTGGCACAACTTTTTTAATCTTTTAGTCCTCGATGCTGTTCGACTTTGTGCTTGTTTCGGCTTTCAAACTTTTGTATCTTGGCATCACTAGTAAATCTTGTGTGTATAAAAGGCACTTCTGGCGTATTAAAATTTTCAACTTGTTGCCTTTTGTTGGCTGTTGTTCGTGTGTTTCTTTGTCAATTGTATTCTCCAATTTATTTATATTGTAGTCCTGTAGTGTTGAGTTGTCATCTTAATGTTATATTTCACATGGCTATAAAAGGGGAGGTTTGACATGCCACAAAACCAGGTTCAACCCGCCATTTTTTACTTTAAAAATGTCCAGTACCAAGTCAGGAATATGGCCATTGTTATATTATAGTTTGTTTCTGTATGTGTTACATTTTAACGTTGCGTCGTTTGTTTTCTCTTATTTTTGAGTATAAATTCACTTTGCGATAAGACGTGTCACGGTACTTGTCTATCCCAAATTCATGTATTTGGTTTTGATGTTATATTTGTTATTCTCGTGGGATTTTTTCTGTTGCTTGGTCCGTTTTTGTGTGTGTTACATTGTAGTGTTGTGTCGTTGTTCTCCACTTATATTTAATGCATTTCCCTCAGTTTTAGTTTGTTACCCCGATTTTGTTTTTTGTCCATGGATTTATGAGTTTGAACATCGGTATACTACTATTGCCTTTATTTAAACCGTGTACGGGCTGAGTAAATTTACATGGACGTATAGATTGTCTATCAATTGGTTTTATTGCCTCATTAAAATCGCCCAAAGTATAGGTAAGTGTAAACCGTGTTCTTTCAAATAATCGCTGACCTTTAAAAGAAAAATTCTAGATGTTTAACAGTTATGTGCATATACATTAATAAATGTACAAATTGAGTTAATTATCTGCACATAGATAAGTACTAATCCTCCGTCCCTATCAATAAATTCATTAATTAGTTTGTAGCTTAATGATGTTTTAATTAAAATAGCTTCGCCCCTACTAGCCATAGTACCATGTTTACAACAAGTACCATATTCTGTTTCACTATTTGTTTCGGTTTCAATAATTTCATCAAAATGTGTTTCTTGCAAAAAACTAATGACACTTTTTTGAGCCGTAACCCGTTCTATAACTCTCTATGTTTTCCCCTTGAACTGATTCCTTTAACATTGAGACTACATATTAGATAAATTGTATTTGTAAATATCATAGTTAATAATATATAGATTATAATTATACTTAAGTTTCAACACACTACACAAAGTTAAAATTTGAAAACACTCAGAGACATTTAATTCAATTATGTCAATTGGTACACATTACATATTCCTTATTTTATTTAATGCAAACTTGTTGCACATATTACTACAATCTACATAAACAGTTATTGTCTATCTTGGAATTAATTCTGGATAGTGTTTGTGCTTTGAAAGACACAATAACTCACTTTTTGTGCAATGATTTTCGATTTTAAATCTTTTGAGGCCCACATAATAATTTCAAAATCGCATATTCAGCTGAAGACAGATTCGAAAAAAAAGAATCTCGAATGTCACCAATAATACATCGCTCAAGGTGAATAATTATCTATTTTAACATAACAACTAATTTCAACAGCAAAAACAAATAACAAAACAGTGTCTAATTTGAAATTGAAGTGTACGAGTTGTCCTACACTGAATTTTGAACTGAACTTTACATTCATTTACGACAGTGGTGAAGGATTATTTTCATGTAACGTGTTTTGCCATTGTTATTCCACGTGCAGTTGTGAACAAAATTCGTTATTCGCCGTGTTTAATGAAATCGGTAAAAACATCAACCTGCAGGAAATTTTTAATTGTTCGTTCATCGTAAAATGGCAATTTTATTTCGTGATCTTTCATATAGATACCCCCTCTTTACGCCCCTCACTTTACATGCATGCTGAAATTGGCATGATTGATTTTGCTACACATGTACACAATCAAGTTTTTGAAATCGATGATTGTCGGCGTAGAAAATACTGCTGTTTATGTTTGTTTGTTATCAGAAAATTTGTTTAATTCTTGTTGCTTTGAAGAAATGTTTGAAAACAAACAGAACGTATTTTAAAAGTAATCGTTAGTTCGCATAAGGTCAAACAATACGTCATCAAAATGCGTCTGCAATGCACATTCTGAGGTCACGCAGGCTCATACAACACTCGTCAACAGCAATACACAAACGTAGACCGGCGGTGGGCGGAGCTTTAAAGCGATATCTGTATAGTAAATTGAATGATTTAATGTTAAATACTATCAAGTAAATATCCGTTAAATTGACAGCATTAACTCGAAACGATTGACGGTTTTTCTTATACAATGCAATGCAATGGAAATAGTGTGGTGATATATTGTATACATGTGTTCTTCGTTTATTCTTTGTGCATTTTTCTGTACTCAGAATAGATTTTGAGGTGAAAATGCAGCCATTATAGCCAAAAGGTACACGTGAACCTTAATATTTACCAATCATGTTTGATTAGCTGAACCAAAGTAAATGCTTTGTTTTGAAAATCAATGGCATGGCTGAACATTGTTCACTTGCCCCGGAGATCATAAATGGTTTAACTTAAAATGGATTCCTACAGATAAAGCATAAGATGTTCAAAACAATGAATGAACTTAAAAAAGAAAATATGGGTCACCAGACTATTTTTGACCCACAAAACGTTTTTCTGACCCCTAACGACACAGTGATCAACAGTGTTTTTTTTTGTATATTTTTCAAAATTGTGTGTACAAAGTGTGACACATGTTGTCATATCCTTTGTTAAACTTACAGAGAATAGTACAGTTTCACAAGACAATAAAATAAGAGCAACTTTTTGTTTCCACGTACTAAAAATAGGCAAAATAAATTACTCAGCAGTTAGCGAAAATCATCATATATTTTTCTTTCAATTATCGATTCATAGATGGCAGTGATGCAAGTAAATGAATTGACAAAAATGTCAAGACTTTGTCACCCTGTCTTTATTAATGGTTTAAGTTTGATGAAGCATTTTATCAAATATATTATATATTTTCAGTTGTCATAGTAACATAATCCAAAAACGATGAAATTATAACGTTTTCAAAAGTTTTTCAACTTTCTTTATTTTTTATGCCTCAATAATTATAGTTATCAGATGATCTGTTTTTTAAACATTTTTTCAATTGAATGTGTTGCATATCCAATAAAAATTGAATTGTAAAGTAAAAGGTCAACTATGTATAGATAAATGATGTATATCGCTTGAACAAAAGCTGACATTACTGTGAGGTTTGCAATTAACAATGAATTTATCACGATGAGCAAAATTGATTTATTCGGAATGTGTGTGCGGGTTGAAATATCAATAACTATTGTGTTTCGGGCTTACTAATTTCAGGTTTCCTTATTATGGAGGCATTGTTAAAACATTCTTTGATTTAAAATATCTTGATAAAAACGTTTTAAAAAGAAAGTGAAAATCTCAAGCATATTGTTGGTGTATACGAACGAAAAAATACACATATATGACATTGCAAAGACACAAAACATCTTTAGTATTTAGAGTATGAGTATTAAATACTAACATGCATGCATCCTCGATACTTACATTTTCAGATCCAGTTAGAATGCCAACTATTATTAACTATCCGAATAAAACGAACTATGTATTGGGCGGAGACACAAGTATACATTTAGCTTGTAAAAGCGATGGTAATCCTAAACCTTCTTACTTTTGGTATCAAGAAAACCCAAAGCAACAAGTTAGTTCAAATGAAAACTTTACTCTAACGAATCTGAATATAACAAACAGTGGAACCTACACCTGTAAGGTAAACAACACTTTTCACGGCGATGTATACCAAAAGGCAGTTATTGTCAATATCAAGATTATAAATACAGGTAAAAGTAATTATTGAAAGCAACAACACTATGTTTTCCTTAACGCTCAGTAAAATTTGTGTATGCATTCCTTGTTCCATAGTTTTATAATATGATCAAGAGTGCAGTTTGTGTTTCCTGTACCGAAACTCTACAATAGCATGTCATTAATACTCATAATTATTTATCTTTTTAGAAGGAAAACTGAGTATTGGAATGATGAACGCCTACAATACATTGCATGTGCATGATGTATGTATCTTATAACTTTAATGCTCATTTTTTGTTTAGGTTCTTCTATTTTTCTCACTTTGCATATAAATGAATTTTCTTTTTGTACCGTTGAACTGTCATTAACACTCTTTTAACAGATATTCTTTTTATAAGATTTTAATATTATCGGTAGCATGTGCATCTGTGTGCATTGTTTGTTTTTATGCTTATTCAATACATTGTAGTGTTATTTTACTATTGTGCCGTCTTACTGACAAAACAATTGTTGAATTCGCAGGTTGTCTGTTTCAAC
Organism: Mytilus galloprovincialis; assembly: GCF_965363235.1. Lineage (NCBI taxonomy): Eukaryota > Metazoa > Mollusca > Bivalvia > Mytilida > Mytilidae > Mytilus > Mytilus galloprovincialis. The sequence goes on along the minus strand of NC_134846.1, from coordinate 462,680 downwards.
AAATTGTAGATATTATGGGAACAAACTATGATCCTCTTCTTAACGCCCACTACATGTTTTCGTATGTGTCACAAATCAGTCAAACATTTGTCGAAAACAAGAGATAAAAATTTGAATGACATTTATATACATTGATTACGTTCTTATCCCCCATAACCTAACTAGAAATTAAAACAACAGACCAACTTTCCTCCGTCTCATTTTATACCTGTATCAAATTTGACATAAACGTGATCTCTCTTCCAGAATCTATAACAACGTGATGATTTTAATTTTGAAATAATTAATTTCCCTTATCTCAGTAAAAACGTACCAAACTGTACCTTCTCATTTTTTGGCATGACCTGTGTTCCTTCAACATAATTTCGTATTATTTGCTCAAAATAACTTCCACGTGGATATCAAAATGAAATGTTACCCAAATAAAGAGTAATCTCCATGTCCCTTCATACTTTTATTATTACAAAAAAACAAATAATAAAACTGTTAATAGCTTAAGGTATACATTAATTATACGATTTGCAAATAACAATAATTTGAAGTTTGTCCCTTTTATCCTTACATGTTGTTAGTTTCGATGTTAACAGTATTAAACAAGTCTATTTGGAATGTCTTTTCAGAATCCGTGTTGTTACTATCTGTGACATGGACTTCTTATAGAAGCCAAATTTTATTTTTGTATGCGATATATATCGGTACCGGAGTCTTAATTTATAAATGAAAATAATACCTAATTATCTCGCCACTTTGGTAATTACACGCGTACGTAGATAAACGTAAATAAATAATTAATTTATAATGTAAACTAGAGAATGGAAACTTGGAATGTTTCCAATAGAAAACAACACGAACAAAAAACAGAAAATGATCCAAGTTCATCTATTGTTCAACACAGCGAGAAAATTCCGCACTCGTGACGTGTATAAGGGGAACAATATTAGGTGAAGGGGCTAGCTACAGTGGTGATGATTTCTAACCTCTCATCAAATCTGTCAGAATCTGTCTGGGGAACTGTTCTAGGACAGTATATAGACCTGTCAGCCTGACACCTTTTTGACAGTCTTGGCTAGATCATTTCTAACCCAGAACAGATTTAGACAACTATTTAGATAGTTCTACGATTAGAACTAATTTGGTCAGTTCTACGGCTAGAAATGATTTAGTCGGATCTATCCATAGAACAGTTTTCAGAACTTTTTGTCTTAAATATAAGGCAGTGACTATTTTGCCGGCTCTGCAAAATAGCGATTTAAATATAATTTTGCTATTTTGCCGGTCTTATTTCAGAGTTTTAGATAGTTTTGCTGACAGTTCTACGGTTAGGACTGATTTAGTCAGTTATGGTGACAGTTCTACCCTAGAACTTATCCTGAAAGTTCTATTTAGAACTGATTTGGTCAGTTCTACTTAGAACAGTTCTAGGGTAGAACTATCCTAGGTAGAACTGTTCTGGGATATTGTAGAACAGGTTTATGACTAAATCTGAAAGTTCGTATGAGAGGTTAGAAGTGATCTCCTCTCTTTTTCTTAGTTTTATACTGTAGAAATATTTATCAAACATGTTATTGTATTAAAATGTTCTATATCTTATCTTTTACAATCAAGCGGATAAAACAACACCTTCAACATCTGGTTCTTGGCTCAATAAAGCAGAAGGTATATATTGATGTTATAGCTATTTACAAATCATTAGAATCATGCATATACTATTATTGGTTAAATCCTTATATAGTATTCTATCGTACAGCATGTTGAATTCATAGTTATATCCATATTTTTCAAATATACATTTAAGACCTGTAACTTTATAATAAGGAACACATCGCAATATTTTCATGTCTTTACTTTGATTCTTTCACAATTGTTGTTCCATAAATGGCGATTTTATATTAAAAATACACTTCTAGAGGCTTAGCTAAAATGAATCTCATTAAAATTGGGGATGACCCAGGTACATCGGATCTAAATCATCAGTTGACTTTTTTTACTACTTGTAGAGTTATTACTCCTGAATAATATTTAATGTAATTTGTTCCTTTTTGTAACGATATCCCAAATAAACGCATTATAGATACCAGAATTGAAATTTTATATGTGCACCAGACGAGCATTTTGTTCTGCAAAAGACTCATCAGTGACGCTCGAATCAATCAAAAACGCTTAAAGAGGCCACATAAAGTTCCAAGTTGAAGAGCATTGAGGAACAAACATTCCAAAAAATGTTTGGTCAAATACAGCTAGCCAATTTATCAATCTGTTCTTGTTTAACGACATTTCCATACTATTTTTTTTTTTTTTATTTTTTTTTAAAGTTTTACTAGATGCATTTTAATTTTGATTTCTTTTTGGACTACATGTATGCTATGTATTCATAATACAAAATATGTTTATCGTTGTATTGAGTCTTATAAAGTATGAATATATCTGTTTACACCTATGAACTTGTTTTTATAATTGTTAATTGAATGATCTTGTAGATAACGGGACTGTAATTGTTGTTGTTGTTGTTGTTGTTGTTCTTCTTCTTCTTCTTCTTATTGTTATTGGAGTTGTAGTTGTCCTACAACATAGAAGAATAAGAACGTGAGTATAAAAAATTTTCATTTTCATTTGTAATACAAATATGTTGTAGCAATGGGTCTGATTATATGACAGTTAGCGTAACAGTTTCTATCTTCTTGCCTGCAACTAAGGAAGCTGACATTTTGGATTCAAGAATGTATTTTCTTCCAATTATAAGCACACATGTTGAAGCTAGAAATATAATTTTTTTATCAATTTTGTAACATTCTAATGCGGTCAAGAAACCAGAAAATGCTTGGATTTCATTTTTGACGTCGATGGTACATAGTTTAAAACCAAAGAAGAAATCATCATTTCTTGGATTTTCGTTTAATGAAATATTAACACTGACCTATTGGCCGATATTAAATTATGTATTTTTTTTGCGTTAGAAAAGAGATAAGTATAGGAAGATGTGGTGTGAGGGCCAATGAGACAACTCTCCATCCAAATAACAATTTAAAAAAGTAAACCATTATAGGTCAATGAACGGCCTTTAACACGGAGTATTTTGAGATTTGCGGTTGTCCTTCGATAATGTTTTCGCAAATATCCGTAAACGTGTTTCCGTTTTGCATCGCCAGGTAAACTCAATTTGCTCCAGTTAAACTACCAATTGGCGTCCATGAAGCTTCAAATACAATAAAGAAATGTCTTATATAAATCAGCAGTGAAACTCACTACAAAAACAATTAATAAACTAACACATATGTAAACAGTTGCTATTGAAACGGTAATCCGGGGTACTTGGTAAGAATAACAAGGATAGGTGTCATAACAAACTCGTCCCAATTTTATTAAGACCTCTGATCTCTCAATCGTTCTAATAGTATGCTCTCACCATTGCCCTGTGCCCTTTGTCCGAAAATGTTCACATTTTTTAGCTGAAAAGTGACAGTCTTAGTCCATCGTAGATATCGAAGACGACATTATTCTGGGAAATCCTTCTAATACAACCTTCATATACGATTCTATCATTTAGTAAAATGTTCTGGAGATTGAAAGACCAGGGGGTTCTCTCCGTCATTTAAGTGGTTTTCAGGTAGGTTTTCACAATATATTTTGAATATCCAATTGGCACTAAGGGCGCTCCGTAAACATAGAAGACAGAAAGTGTAGCAAAATTCCTATTAGTCACATTTGTATCTACCTATTAACTAAATGTCTGCATAACATAAAAAGATTGAGAGATCAGGGGACTCTCACCATTGCCCTGTGCCCTTTGTCCTATAATTTTAACAATTTTTAGCTGAAAAGTGACAATCTAAGCCCTCCGAAAATATCGAAGAGGAACTTATTCTTGGAAATCCTTCTAATACAATCTTTATATATTCAGAGTTTATGGTTTGTTTGAATGTTATGGACATTGAAAGACCCGGGGGTCTCACCCTCATTTAAGGGGTCTCGAGGGTACAACAATTTCAGCAAAAATTCAAACATTTGTTTTTTTCATTACAAATTTAATTTATTACTTAATTCGTTGTTACTTTATCATATCGTACAAAATTCAACCAACAAGTATATCAATTTGTTTTGGCCCAGATGACTTTTATATTTGAGGACAACGAAAATTAACAGCTTGAAGAGGTCGTTTAACGTTTTCTACGTATCTTATCAGTCCACTTAACTATGAAAATCATGCTTTTAATGTTATCAGAGGTATTTATTTTTCTTGTAAAATAAAGGCAACAGTAATATACCGCTGTTAAAAACTGTAAATCGATGGACAAAAAACAAAATCGGGGTAACAAACTAAAACTGAAGGAAACGCATTCAATATAAGAGGAGAATAACATTAAAATGTAACACACACAGAAACAGACTAAGCATAAGACAAAATCCGATGAGATTAACAAATATAACATCAAAATCAAATACATGAAATTGGGATAGAAAAGTACCGTCACACGTCTTATAGTAATGTGAATGTATACTCAAATATAAGAGAAAACAAACGACACAACGGAAACACAACGTTAAAATGTAACACACACAAAAAACGAACTATAATATAACAATGGCCATATTCCTGACTTGGTACAGGACATTTTTTAAGAAAAATATGGTGGTTTGAACCTGGTTCTGTGACATGCCAAACCTCCTGCCTTAATGGCAATGTTAAATATAACATTAAAATGACAACATAACATTACAGGACTACAATACAAATAAGTAGGAGAACATGTTAAACAAAGAAACACCTAATAGTTAACAAAAGGCACCAGGTTTAAAATTCAATACGCCAGAAGCGCGCCTCGTCCACACCAGACTTACAAGTGACGCCCAGATATAAAAGTTCGAAAGTCAAAACAAGTACAAAGTTGTACAGCACTGAGGATCAAAAGTTCAAATAAGTTGTGCTAAATACGTGTAGGGATTTCTGCTTGGGATAAGAACATCCTTATTTTTAAGAACAATTTATGCTACAATGTATTGCAAACAGTAAATTTTATCAAATTAATATAAAAGATATATGATAAAAATGAAGTATCAACTAATTACAGAAAACAAAACCCGGATACATTATATAAACCCACATAAAAAAAATAGACACACCCGACTTAGTCAAGGCCTCAAGGGGGTTAAAAATTACAATCTTGTCCAGAATATTTCTGACCTAAACATTTATATCAGTTTTGAAAATTCATGTGAAAATGTTGACTTTCGAGAGCTTGCATTCCAATTCCTAATATAATCAATATTTCAAAGGGTTATGTCACCTCGTAAAACGTTGCTTAATAGTACATTTATATCTTGCAATCGACATTTACCGTTTATATTGCCAATTTCGTTCTGTACTGTAGTGTACCTCGTTTACTTGCTGTATATTCGCACGGTAGATGATATATATATATAAAGTGACGAAGGTTTGTTTGTTTCATTGATTTGTCTTTCCTTTTATCAATATGCGATCGTAATCTTGTATCCCCTTAATCGGTTCTTAGGGTGATCATGTGTTTCGATCTAATTTTGACAACAATAAAAAAATGTTTTTAAATGCTAAACATTAATTACCCAACATATAACCAAACGACAACTGTAATTAGCCAATTCAATGCAGCGAATGTTAAATAAATGTCATTATTATTTCAATTATTTATAAAAGAAGAAAATTGCTAAGAATAATTGAATAGATTTTTTCTTCCATATGCTAAATGCTGGCTTCAATTCTGTTTCAACCTTTTTCTTAATTGCAATTTGAGACTTGAGTGAATATTTAGGATATGCTTGTGTAATAAGTGGTACAGATACAAATTTATTTTTTATATAAGCCATTGCTTTAATCTTTTAAATATAAAGCCTCCTACCCCCCCCCCCCCACACACACACACACACACACACACAAAAAAAAAGAAAAAGAAAGATTAGATATCTTGTAAGCGCTTAAAAAAATACTGATTTTATTGAGAGTGTGTATGCTTTGATTAGTTGTGCGTTTCGATACGGTCGTAGTAATATTAACCTTGTGATTTGCCGAATATCTCTCTCTCTCTAAATAAATATATATATATATTTGAACATGCCAAATATCTGTTTATGTTATAGCTTGGTTGAAACGCAATACCATGACGTGGTTGATCAAATCAAAACAATTATAAATATAAAAGTTTGAATATATATTTTCTAGCAGCATTGTATGGTAATAACGACTACAAGTCACAACAATTGTCATAACTGCTAAATATTTTTAAAATTATTATTCAAAGTGTATCGAATTGTCTTTTAGAAAAGAAGAATACAAACCTGTAGACAGAATGGAGTCAAATATGGATCAAATTGAATCTCAGGAAGCAACACAGACAGTACCATCTACTAGTTCCACATTAAAGACTACAGGATACGAAGATGTTGATTTAGATGATACTGACATGAAATTTAAACTTCTGTGTAACGTGGAAACAATTGCCCAAGTTAAACAGCATAATGAAGAATACTGGAAGAAACTGAAAGAAGACGAAGAAAGAGAGAAAGATAACCCGTATGTATAGAAAAGGCATGCTGTTTTCTTATTTGAATATTTCACTCATTGTCAATCATACCACATCTCACTATTTTTATATCAAATTGTAAAATATCTCTTTATTGCATAGTAATATTATACCAGAAATGTAATACGCATAATTAAAATTAAAAAGGAAAAAAAAAATTAAAATTAAAAAGGAAAAAAAAACAAATGACATGATTGAATTTTTTTAAGATGAAATATATCTTGCCTAATTTGAAGGTAAACCTTCAGTAATACCATGCTTCTAGAAAAAGAAATGATTATTTTTTTTAACAAGAAAAGAAGCAGAGTCATTTACATGAATACTGATCCACAAATAAGACAAAAAAAAAAAGACTTTGCAACTTACGACTTACATTTTTAGTAAATTTTGCATGCAAATAGCACGCAGATTATATTTTCATACATAGATATAGCTATAGGCATATGTGGTATGAGTGCCAATGAGAAAACTTATTACCATCCAAGTCACAATTAATAAAAGTAAACTATTATAGGTCAAGATACGGTCATCAACACAGAGCCTTGGCTCACACCGAACAGCAACATATAAAAGAGGGACGAAAGATACCAGAGGGACAGTCAAAATCATAAATCGAAATTAAACTGACAACGGCATGGCTAAAAATGAAAAAGACAAACAGTCAAACGATAGTACACATGACATAACATAGAAAACTAAAAAATAAACAACACGAACACCACCAAAAACTAGAGGTGATCTCAGGTGCTCCGGAAGGGTAAGAAGATCATGCTTCAATTGTGGTTCTCGTTGTGTTGTTTATAAAGGGTCACAAACAATTACTGGTGTAAAACCATTTAAACGGGAAAACCAACGGTCTTATCTATATAAAAAACGAAGACGAGCAACACTTAATAACCACATAAATAAACGACAACAACTGAACATCAGATTAGACACTAATCTTTACAATGTGCAAAAAAACTGTGAATTACATTTGTAAATATAAGTATTCGATTCCTATCAGAACAATGCATCACGACAACTTCATTTGTATCTAGACATAGACTATATTCGACAAAAAAGTTTTACCATATTTCGTAGAGTGTCCTGTCAATGAAAGATAATGGCATAGATTTAACGCGACGTAAGCAAACATGAAGTTACTAGTATATAAAATAACATGATTTATATCTTTTTGAGAAACTTCAGCACAATAAGCGTGATGAGGACACAGGAAAATATAAAGAGAAGTAAAACACAAATGATTAGCAAACGAATGAAGATGATACCCGAACGTTACAATACTGCCGTGAGGAAGAGAATAATGGACCTGTGCAGGTCAGTTGTTCTGTACTGATTTATATATTTTGTTATCTATTGACAGAACACAACCACCTCAAGCTGCTGTGTATGCTTGTGTTAACAAACCTAAAAGTACAGTAACTACGGAAAACAAACCTCCTGCTGGTCAAGAGGAAGAAGACGTGTATGAGGAGTCAAAAGAAGGGCTGTATGATACATCTGGTGACAGGCGTCACAAAGAAAATATTACTGTGGAGAATTATGATTCAACAGAGAAATTCAAGTAATTATATATAAGTGACGGGCGAATGTGCTTTTAGAAAACATGACTATAAATTAAGCAATACCGTTTATTCATTCAAAACAGTGATTTCCGTAACCAAACGTCTTAAGATGGATGTACATTGAACCATAAAATAAATAAAAATTATAAAAAGGGTACTCAGCTTAAAGCAAGGACAAAAAATACTGATTTTTTAAAAATTAATGAATTACAAAAAGATCTTACTTGTTATTACGCACACACGTGTATCAGAATTTGAGTATTAAATAGGTGAAACATCATGATGAAAAACTAGAATACGAATTATCGAAGGCCCTATGTTTTTGCATGTTTTTCTTTGTTTACACAACACCTTCTAAAGAGTATGAGATATATAAATTGACTAAACGCTTTCAAAGATGCGCATGAAGGAATATATTCCCATTTGACCATTGCACTATGTTGTATTATAGTCTCTAGTTAATTATCACAATTTGTAGTCCATAAACAACTCTACACAGTTAATGCCCTTACTAAGATATTTTTTTCTAATTATCATACAGAAATGAAGAAAGTGACTATAATGATCTATTCTCAGAACAAAATAGCAAGATTGGTGCTAACATCAACACATCATATGGAAATAGTGAACACAAAGAAGAAAAGCGCCAAGTAGCAACAGTCTCTCCAACAGTTCGAATGTCTTGCAGTTCGCAAGGTGATGGACAAAAACGCAAGAGCGATGAAATACAACCGAAGACTGAGAAACTAACTACTCAAGAAACGTTTTTGTAAAATTGAAATCGATTTGGTCATCTGCTAGAGAGTAATATATGGCAACACATGACAACCACTGATTTATAGGCTTCTGGCTTGAGGCAGGCACATACAGAACTAAATTTGAAATTCCTGTAAAACCTGGGACAATTGTGTAACAGTCAACATATTAAGAAAAAAACACAAAAAAACAGTTGAAAAGGGCATTTATCATCAGACCGACAAGTTTCTTGTACATCCTGAAACAAAATACTTCTTTGGGTTTCGTGCTATTCTGATGATTTATGTCATAACAACTGCTTTTTTTATTTATTCTGTGATATTACGCCAGTGTCCCCAAGTTAATGATGAGGGCTGGACGTCTACACACATGTGTCTCTCCGAAACAGTATGTGTGTCCTTTTTTATAGTCAGGAGCCATTCTCAGTGATTTTTGCTTGTGTTTATAACTTATATTCATTTGTTGTTTTGCATTTAGCTCGTTTCTCGTTTAAACCGTTTCATATTGTAAGGGACCGTTTAAAGCTTGATATATAGTATGAATATTACAATTGACGATGGTCGTTCAGTGTCGTATAGTTTCTTACTTCTACTTCGTTTAGGCTCTTGTTAAGAGTTGTCAATCACACCACATACTATTTTTTATAACACCTAACAATATGAGCATCACTTCAGGTATGCATATTGGTTTGATACATACTTGTTGATATACCCAGGGCACATTGAGACTATGATAAGAAGTGATGAAGATGTTCGTATGAAATCAGCGCGTGAGTCGCACTAATGTGTTTTGTTAGCATCGGAGTTTTGCTTAAAAAAATCTTAAGAAATTTGAAAACAATGTTTATAAAAGAACCATAGAATGTTATTTTCTAATTATTGTCAAATTACATAATTCACATCTGTGTTACCCCAACATAATATTCCGTCGCATGTGTCACATCATAACAAAATGAATACAATCGCTATAATCAAGATAATTTATATGCATTATAAAAGTGAATATTTCAAGAGTCCCCTGTTTTTCTTTTTATAGCCTGGTTTAAAAAGAAACCAGGATAATTTGCTTGAATGTGTTTCGATGATTGAATATAACTAAAATGTATTGAGATCAGAAGTTTTAAGATTTTAAGATTACAAGAACGAAATTGTTTATGCTGTCCGAAATCCATTAAGAAGGAAGAACATGTACTTATATTTTGCCCAATATATGATGATATTAGAGAAAGTTGATGGTTTTGATATTTTTCTAGTCTAGATACAACGTAAGTTATCTGTGATTCTAGTTTTAGCAAGCAATATCCGCTTTTGTGCCAAAACATGCCTAGACATTTTAAAATGAAATCGTACTTTTTTATTCTCATGATATACATATTTTCATCTTTACTGTTTTATTTTTTGATTCTTATGTGTAAATAATCGTTATTCGTTATTTTTTATTGATGTTTTTCTTTATATATATTTGTTATTTGTTTAAATCTACATGATCAATGTATTATGTATAAATTTGAAAAAAGTAAGACGTTAATAAAATATTGTATTGTTTTTTTATAGTAACTTTACCTAAATAATGTAAATCTATAAAATGAATTTTCTCAATTGTCATAAAATCAAAATATAAAAAATTCCTAATATTACTGATCATATCACAATTAGATTAAATAAATTTCAGCTTCAATATTCTGCAGTATTTGCATAATGTATCTCTGTTTTTTAGGTATATTAAGAGATCCCTTTTTTTATTAATGAATTGTGGTCACTAATTCTAAAATTCGTAATCGGATTTCTAAATTCATATCAAATAAGGGAAACAAAAACGTTACGTCGGTATTCCGTTCCTTCAACAAGTAAATTTTAACATGTACTTATAAATGTTATATAGTTAATATTTGCTTTTAAATTTCTTTAACTTACTAAATAGAGTTATTTTTAATTTCAAAAGAAGCATGGACTAAATGTAGTGTCATGATTTTTTACATCATTTTATAAACTTGATAAAATTTGTTTAAGCTAGTAAAATCTGATGGACACCTAAAAAGTATATTTAGACAAGTTACTTACATAAATTATGTTTAAAAAAACCTCATTTTCAACATTACTTGTATAGTTAATTTTAAATGTTACTTGTTTAAAGTTGTTAAGTAATTCCCTTGACTGATATTAATTTGTTCAACATGAACATCTATAGGTTTGTTGCTGTCCTTTACATCTTTTTTGTTTGTTTTTTTGTTTGTTTTTGTTTGTCGCTATTTTTTTACTTTTTATATCTATTGTTAACATTTTAATGAACAAACTTTAATATTTATTGTTATTGTTATCTCATAGTTTTAGTTATGTTATGTATGGAAAATTTCTTCAATGTTTCTAAATCAATATCTGTTTCGACTAGCACATGTTTTACATAAATTATGAAGACATGAAATAAATTTCATTAAAGTCAAAGTGTTGAAACAAAACATCCCATTCGACAAAAGAGGGCCCATGTCATCAGAAATTAATCTAATTAGATAGATGACATATAGATTTAAATTTGATTTTAAGACCAAAAGGATGTCTGTGTCTTCTCAAATCAGCTTTTGCATTTAGATTTAATGTATTGTTTTTCTAATTCTTTATGTATATATACAAAATTGTAGATCCAACCTTTATAAGATTGTTGATTTTTTGTTTATCATATAGTACTGTGAAAACAAATGATATTATTTTGATTAACATACTCAAAATCAAGACTCATTTATGTAGTCAATTTGAATATTTTTGTATGTACGAAATTTACCAATGAGTGAGCCATTTTTAAAATGTTTTCCTTTATAATAATAGTTTAGTTTTATTTACATTTAACACTCAATTGCAAGTTATTACCAAAAATACTCAAATTGTTTGAACTATTTTGTAATCTCACTTTAGTTTCATTTTTTTGTAGTTATTGAAGATTATCTGTAAATAGAAAAAAAGTTAGTTTTTGAAGAAATCAATTTTACTGGATCTGAATATTTATTTAATAACTCCTTCATTAATCATTTATAGAATTGATAAACATGAGATATTCAATTAATTTCCTTATCCTTGAAATATTACTCTACAGTACAAATTCATATAATATCTTAATATTATGTCAGGTACCATAAGGTAAAGTTGTTGTGTGCTGAAAACAGATTTTACACTAAGTGATTTATAGTATTTTAGATTGAGTTTGTTATTCCTTTCTAAATAATGATGACACAATCTTTTTAAATTTAAATGCATCAGTTCACAGCAAATTTCTTTTTTTGAAATACCAAGTTCAATGTTATCCATGTTTAGTTATGCTAAGACTGAGATTTCCTTGCTGACTAGAAAACCTTAACTTTTCTTTTGTGATTAAAACGTACTTGCAAACTGTCAACAAGCATGAGTAAGAAGATTTAGATAAACTATGTGTTCCTATTGTTGATTGTTGATGTGAGTTTTCAGAATCATATATCAATGCATATTTAGTTGTACAGAATGTTGATACTTTTACTAAATCTGGTAAATGCAACAGCTTATTTGCCTTTTATTCATTTTTTTTATTAAATAAAAACATAATCTGTGGCGTTTTAATTTATTGAGAGTTATTTACAAAAAAGAGAACTTTTATAAATGTTTTCACTAAATAATTTGAAAGAATACCATTAAAGTGACAAAAAATGCGAAAGGTATATGCTTATGTAATATATTTTCATATATATTTCATATTTGGTACATAACTTCAAAATCTCTTGTTTGCACAGTTTGTTTTGTGAACAATGTAAATTTGTTTAATATTGTTTGGTATCTGTTCCCGAATGAACCATACTTTGGAGACCCTTATTTTTACCCGGATTATAATTTCAGGCAAATTCGTAGTTTGAATTTTTTTTTTACCGATTTGCAATTTGATTAGGGACTTTCCGTTTTGAATTATCCTCGAAGTTCAGTTTTTTGTGATTTTACTTTTTACAAAATTTCTTATGAACACAAAGAGAAAAGATGAAGTGAATATATGATGGTTCAACAACATCAAAAATTGTTTTGTTTATTAGGTAAGTCAACTTACATATTGGTTTTATAGCTCTTCATGCGGTAAAGGCTTGACTTATTGATACATGCGTTTTAGTGTTCCTATTGACGATGGACTGTACGTCCCAAGGGTATCACAAACTCAGTAGTCAGTATTCCTGTGGTGATGATCAGATTTGTATTTTTCATATAACTGTTGCGATAGTACATTTAGAAATTGTTTAACGATACCCTGTGACCCAAATTCACCGATCAAATTTTACTTTAGATGAACAGAATGACAGATCGTGATCTGCAATTGACACCAGTCATAAGTTTTTAAGTGAAATGACATCTTTTTGAAAAGTTGAAATCATAACATTGCAAGTTTTACCGACACCATCACAAGTGATTGACCGTTATGGAATATGTGTCACAGATGACGACGGGTATGTTTCATTGTCAAAATCCTGTCCCTTTAACTTTTTGGTGGGAAACGTGTGGCTCAGTCTTTAGTTTTCTAAATCGTATTTAGTAATCTGTGCATGTCTTTTGACCTTTTTCTATTTGTGCCATTGTGTTATGACTTATGATTCGGCAAAATATCATGTTAAATGATGAGTTTATGAATGAAGAATTACCTGAGATGTAATTTATTCCTTATTTTTTTCCAAGACATTCATACTAGTACGATTTACATACATAGCCAATATTTACGGAATCTTTTTCCGCATGAACAACATCATATTTATCGTGAAGAGATGATAGACATTTCACTGTCTCTTTGTCAGTGAAAACGGACTGGTCCCCACTGATGTGATGGTTTTTCTCTTAACTGATGATCACATTTTGGAGATGTACATGTTGAAATATGTTTATATTCAAATTAATTTTATGGGGGAGGGTCTGTAAATATGAGGCTAGTTAAAAGAGGGCTTTTAAAGTATTGTTCTAAATCGGAGTTCTGCAATTATAACTCTATTTTCAAGAAAAAAAAACATTACGTGCAATGGTTTTGGTGTAACTGTAGAATACAATGATTTAAAAAATACAGTGGAACTTTAGATCGGGCCGTCTTGTGCTGTAGAAAGTTGCTGGTGTTGATTGAATCAATTCTTTTATTTATTAGCTTAACTGAAAGGAATTTACTCTTTTTTATCGTGTAAAGGTTCCGATTTTACTGTTGTAAAAAAGACGGAACAGAGCTACCTCGTAAATTATAATGAACAGTCTGTATATATGATAAAATGTTTTTATGCAACCTTGATGAAGAGCATATAATCTCTCTTTTTTTTTAGAGACAGAGAAATGTTTTTCAAATGTAATGTAACACTACCAGATGGTGAAGATATAAAAGAAGGTCTTCACAGCTCACAGAGGGCGATATAGATTTACTAGTCTCTTTTTTAATGTTATGCCGATGGTAATGGTTATGCCTATGACTACGCTAGGGTTTTAAAGTATTATTGCATAAGCTCATTATATTTATATCACTGCACATGCTGAAGGCTGGACTTGACAACGTTCCTTTGGTGTCATAATATCAATCATATGGAATTATTCATAATGTAATAAGGTGTTTATATCTTCTCGGGAAGGAGTACATGCATGGTATAGGGCTAATGACGTTAATTTTTTTCGATGATAGTACTTTCATAGAATCATATCAACAACACAATAAAACAAAACAAAACAACACATAACTCAGATGTTTATACAAAGCAATAATACAATGAAACATGGCCGAAAAAAGCCAGCCTGACTTGAGGCAAGCACGTCACGTGATGGGATGAAGCAATTATTTGTGTATTACATGTGTCGTTTTATAGATGTAGCAGATCTAGATATGTCACCAAAGTTACATTTAGAATTAAAACCTTTATAAATGTATTTACCAAACGACGATTACCATTAGCTTGTTAAGGAAAAACTGGTTATTTTTCAAGCAATGTCAAATTATGTTCACAACGCATGTTTATAATCACATTAACATGTTTAAAGATACGCAATGTTGAAGTAGAATGCAATAACGAACTTTCAAATAACACAGTGGCCATTCAACCACATTTAAAAGAATCATAGTCAACCCTTTTTTTTAATTAATGATAACACAAAATATAATCTTAATAAATTTCAAGCGTCTGCAGTCATTTCCGGATAAATGCCACCAAAGCCTTGTATTTAGCAAGCCAAGTACAAGAATCGAAAGTTGTTAAAGCTATGATACTTAAAAGGAAATGAAAAATAATCCAGATGAATGTCTTTTCAATACTTAATTTCTTATGATAAATCTCCAAAAGTCAAAGTCGCTATTGTATTGCACTTAAATCAAAACAACCGTGTTTAGATAAATGAACAACTTCCAGACTATTTCACCTTATCTAAATCAATTCATCAATGTGTAACGAAACGTATTTTTCCTCTGATTTATCGTGCACGAAAACGACACTTAATATTCTTTACCAATTCTTCATTATCATTTCTCATCAAATTTATAAATAAAATTTTGCATCTGATGTTGCAAAGGAGCCAACCCGTATTTTTAAAAATAAAAACTCGTACATTTTTTTTTGACAGTTTGTATGAAAGTTGTTACAGTATTTTTATTATATAAAAAAGTAGCGAAAGTCACCAAAGGGAGAGAAAAAACCTGGCAAAGCATGGGGTGAAACGAAAAACGACTAAAAGTAAAACACACACAAGTCTATAAACATACTGTATAATAACTTAACCATGAGCACCACGACACAATTAAGACCGAAGGTGATACTAGGTTCTCTGGAAGGTGAATTATATCTGTTAAGTTGCAGTTGTTGTTTATCATTTTATAATCATATAATTACACGATGATGTAGGGCGTGCATGATTAAGATTTTTGCAGGATTGTTGATTTGAGCAGCTTTATGAACTGCATTGAAAAATAATGAATAAGCTAGAGTAAATTTTGACAACAACAAAACATGTGTACTCTCAATAAATCAAAGTAAAGGAACATTGCTTGTATTGCTGTTTGTGGCATTTCGAGTTTTTTTGCCTCGAAAAGGGAGCAAAATATCATTAAGTTTTCCAGTTAAAGACAACTTGAAGCACCCGAGAATACAAAAAAATTAACACTTCATCTTTATGTTGTAAAACAAAATCACATTGTACACGGCCGACACTCGGCTAACCAAGAGATTGGTCGGTTAATCTATATTGAGTATGCGGCTATATGAGCGATTGGTCTGTTAATTGGGTTGGTTATACGTCTGTTAAGAGTAAAACGCTTAAATTAATGTTAAACTCTATTAAATATACAGATTTTTGGCATGTTATAAGAACCAAATCAAAAAAAGAAAAGTGTCTGACAAAATGATATCTATCATAGAACATTTTGCACTTGTAAAAACATTTCTTAGTCTCCGCAGTTTTCAGTAAAACTAAAGGCGTCGCGCAAGCATGTAGTATTACTGCTTATACGCATAGCAATTTTTTTTATAAAAGGCGAAACAAACAAATTTAGATATCATTTAAAGGACAAAAAATAGTACTGTGGTTCTAAAAAATAAATTGACATTAATAAATATTTCATAATTGTAAAATAACGTTAATAATACCACGTTTTAGTGAAAATTATGGGAATAAAGTCTGTTAATGGGTTGGACAATTGAAATTGTGTCAGTTAAGAGTTATTTAGCCACGACAATAATTTTGCTACCTTTATACTTTCCCCTTGAAAAATTTAAGAATGAGATGTTACTGAGTAAACAAAATTGACAATACGGTACCACAGTATCATAGAAAGAGCATTTTTATTTTGACTTTTTTTTTGCATTTTATTGAAGGGTGTGTCACTTCAATAAAGCGTGATATGGATTGGCCTCTAGAATATGCATGAATTTTTTATTGACGTTTTCAATCAGCCTTAATTTGTGTGTCTGTTCGAAGTAGCACGTTCTCAATTCCGACTGAAAGTGTCTTTCTAATATAACACAGGGTACATATAACGTGTTCCCGTTCACATATGAACATGGTATTTGTCACTGGACGTTAAACCTTAATTCGTCAGCATCATCCAATTGGTTCTTTTCTTCTATTACTTAATCATATGTTGTTTACAAATCACTCTAAAGAAGTAAACGGAAAGGAGCGAATGCAGCTACATTTGGTTATTTTAAGTTTCAATTTATTTTATTCCGTTTAGTTCCTTTCTACATAAGTGCAGAGGAGAACTACAGTTGTCTATGGTGGCCGGTGAAGTCCATTTGGCGCTTCGCGATTTCGGCTTTCATATTCTATAGGGCGAAAACGCGAAATCGCGAAGTCGAAAACGCGAAAACGCGAAGTCGAAAACGAGAAAACGCGAAGTCGAAAACGAGAAATCGGTTTCGCGTTTTTGCGTTTTCGACTTCCCAATTTCGCGTTTTCGCCATATAGAATATGTAAGGCGAAAAAACTAAAGCGCTAAAACACAAAATGGCATTAACCTGCTACCATAGTTGTCCGCATGTAAACTTCTAGATTTTGTCACCAATATAAGTACATCGCAATCCGTTACTGTTTCAACAGCCATCGGTGTTTCATGTGTGTGTTCTTAAACAAGTATTATTTTTCTCTCGTTTTTAGCAATGTACATGTATCACTCTCTACTGTCCTTAAATATATTATTCTATATTCTGCGTTTCCATCCAGATTCTCGTGTATACTAGAGGGTCCGGATTGGGGGTATTGTTTATTTCTGTCTTCTTTAAATTGTTATGTCATTTTTTTTTTTACATTTTATTTATCTTACTCATTATTCTTTCTTTATTTTTCATATTTTGTCATCCCAATATATTTTACTTACTGATGTTTAGTCACATTACGACGTTTATCTATGATTTATATACTGGTTACCAATGTAGATGACAAATTTGTGTTATTCATGACAATTAAACAGAATCAACATGATATATGCGATCATTCTTGGATGAAATTAATATTACTTTAATATTACACTTTTTGAAACCATTTTTATCAATTTTCAATTTCATGTGTTGTTTCCGTATATGTTATGTTTCATTGCTCATGTGTTGTTTTCGTATATTGTAGCCGCTCGTCTTGAGCCTACTCATTTGATCCGATAACACCCCATATATCAATAAAATTATACTTTTATTGTCATTCATAACTCTTAACAGACCAATTAACAGACCGGGTTTTATACATCCGACCCATTAACAGACCAGGTTTTAAATAAAGATTGATTTTTGTCACCAAAATACAGATTTTTGTGTAGATTTTTCACACAATGATATCAATATGGTTAACAAACATAATGCCTTTCTTTTTGCGATGTTCAAAATATTGAATACAAGTAAATTTAACCAATATGTCATTTTGTGTACATTTTATGTGTGTGAAATGTGTATAAATTTATTGATGAGTAACCCGCCTTTTCATTTTATAGATAGTACATCGAAGCTAGAAAAATAATAATTACACCACTGAATTCAGTGCATTGAATTGTTTTGTTAGACATGAATACTTTTTATGATGGAAATATATTTAGATAGTTATACAATGAAACATGCTGAACTTTCAATGATTTTCTCGATAACACCTGATTAACAGACTTTAGCCAACCCGATTAACAGACCAACCGCCGATATAGCCGCATACTCAATATAGAGTAACCGACCAATCTCTCGGTTAGCCGAGTGTCGGCCGTGTTGTAACAAGCACAACTCATAGACTACATAGAGCAATTATGTCATCAAATACACCATCAATTGACCTGTATATTGCATTTCAAAGTAGACAGAATAACTGAAGCTGGACGTCGAAATGTAAAACACTACTTCAGGGTATTGAATTGTTCGTTGATGACTGTACGGCGACAATTGTCTTTTGGGAATTTAAATTTTTTTTTTTAAACAAACATCACACTATATTAATTTTAATTTTAAGCTGTCTAATCAATATCTATATTCGTTGTCTATACTTGTATTGTACTACTTTTTAGAATCGCCATTCGAGTTTTAAGCTTCTTAGTAGAATTAATTATAATATTATGTAACTTAAGATTGGAAATGCTACATACAAAATAAAGTGCTATTGCCATAAGTAAAACAATAAAAATATCGAACTCAAAGGAACATTTAAGATGGTAAGTTCCTTTACTAAGCTGCAAAATCAAAAGCTTAAACACATCACTAGAATAGAAAACAAC
The DNA here is from genome assembly GCF_965363235.1 of Mytilus galloprovincialis. Lineage (NCBI taxonomy): Eukaryota > Metazoa > Mollusca > Bivalvia > Mytilida > Mytilidae > Mytilus > Mytilus galloprovincialis. The sequence goes on along the minus strand of NC_134846.1, from coordinate 443,617 downwards.
TGTCATGGTACAGGCATGTATGTGTTAATGATATACTGTTCGAGCTATTACGTCGTATCAACAAAAAGTCATATACTAGTAAACAAAGTAATTCGCGTCTATGGAAGAATAAAAAAAATATGTCAATATCTGATGGCATCTAGGAGAGCAAAAATAAGTCTAATTTAACCTTGACCTAAAGATAAGATGTCAAACATTTTAAGAGACACTTTAATAGGATTCATAACTTACTAAGCAACTACATAAGATATTTTATGTACAATGTTTCTTTGATTTGTTATCTACAATATTGAGGAAGAGAAACAAGTTATATAATAAGGCCAATTATGTTCGGATGTCATTTTAAACGTTTTATCATACTCTGATATGTTATATAGGTGCATTATAATTTTATGTGTGTATGATTGGCAATTAACAGCGCGATTACTTACATTAAATGTCAGTTAGATAGTGTCAACATAAATGACAGGTAAATCAAATCTTATTAGACATTTGCTGAAACTAGATCTATACTTAGGATTATACTTATACCTACGATTACAGTTGACGAAAAACAAGGGGTCATCTGACAATTAAAAAGAACCAAAAGCAATAAAGATAAAGAGTAAAAACCAAATAATGCATCTTTTGGTTATATAACAAAGTCTTTTCTGCGACACAATATAATGCAGTGTATATTATATTCACAACTGATATGAAACAATGTATTGGATTTCGCACAACTTTGAATTAATTTTTTATGACGTACTCAGTAAGCACGGTCTTTTCATCTTTAAAACCACCACAGCCGCCGTGCATTTGGAAACATTTAATATGTCCTTTTTGTGTTGTTTTTTTTTATCTGCAACTGCTCTATAACTGATTTAAATATTGTGGGATGTTTTCTTAACAATTTCTTCTCGCCTGATATGTACATTTGCATCTTTTATTCTCTTTAATAGACGGACTAATTTTGCTGAAAAACGTTCTGTTACCGTCATATGTGTACTCCGTAGTAATATTTTATTTATATTATTTTTATTTTTATTTATTTTTATTTAATCGGTCTCGGCTAATGAGTTACTGCTTAAGCATAATGCTTCGAGCAGAGACCCGCCCATGCGATACTGTTAAAAAACTCCGATACTCAAATAATTTTCCAAAATCTCTTTAAAAATTGCACAAAAACAAACTCAGAATCTAGAATTCATTTTAACTTCGGTGCTGAGGCGAAATTAGGTCCAGTCACCCACTGACTTTGTGTGTCCGTCCGTCCATTTGTCCGATAGACCTTGGGTAGAAAAATTTTCTCATATTTATCTTTACCTCTTGTTTATAGATTTGGTCTACAGCTTGTTTTAAAGTATGAGTTGCAAGTGTTGTGTTTTTGTTTTTTTTTATTCCATAAATGTACCGAATTCCAAAAGAAAATAATGAGAATATACCGAACACCCATCCTCTGAATACCCTAATTTTCTTTAAACAAAACAAAAAAAGAAAATGTATTAAAGTGAAGGACCTAGATATCATCCCCCGTTAATTATAAATTGAAATGAGTGTCGTAATATTATCCACGACTCACTCCGTACTTACTGTTTGAAATGGGTAAAACGAGAAAAAGCTGACACAAATATTTGCACTCTTTTTTTAATTCAATAATGAAGATACATGTAGTTGATATTCGTATACAACATTTTATAGAACATTTTACTCTCAACAACAACCATAAAAAACCCTATTTCCTGTATCAAAAATAAACTAAATGAACTAGCCAAGGAATTTGTTTTTGTCCCAGCTGATAAAGCTGCTAATCATATTATTATTGTTTGACATAAATTTTACATTGAGGTTCTGCAAAAGGAAATCACGAATTCACTTACATCCCAACTGACTTCATTTTCAGAAAACCGACATCTGTAACAAACACAAACTTTACAAGCAGAACCAAATACAATGAAAGTCCCAACTATGTACTGGCTTCCGAAGCTACACAAAACACCTAACAAATATAGATTTATTTCATCTTCAAGCCATTTTTCCACTACTAAATTGTCATTTTTGAGTAGCAACCAACAAAATAACTATGTCAATTGGACATGCTTTGATACTATCTTTGCGCTTGAATTTTTACTTGATAACATTTTTTGTTCGCTTTAGAGATTCCGTTTCTTGTCAAGTTATTGTGATTCCAATAGGGACTAACTGTGCACCACTAATTGTGGACCTGATTTTGTTTTGTTATGAGTTACAATTAATGACTAAAATCAGCAAAGACCCATCGAAACAACATTTGATACTTTTAGATATTTGGATGATATATTGACTCTCAATTATGACGACTTAAGTATGTATACTAAAGAAATTTATTCTGTTGAACTTACTTCAAATAAAGCTAATACTAACAATAACCACTGCCCTTTCCTCGATCTTGATATCTATATCATTAACAAGAAGCTAAATACAAAAGATTATGAAACAAGAGATGATTTTTCATTTCCTATCGTTAATTATCCATTTTTAGATGGTGACGTTTCCTTTGAGAGGGAGGGTTGAGATCCAAAAACATGTTTAACCCCGACGCAATTTTGCGCCTGTCCCAAGTCACGAGCCTCTGGCCTTTTTAAGTCTGATATTATTTTTAATTTTATTTCCTTGTGTATAACTCGGAGTTAAGTATGAAGTCCATTATCACTAAACTAGTATGCATATTTTTTTAGAGGCCAGCTGAAGGACGCCTCCGGGTTCGGGAGTTTCTCTCTCTACATTGTAGACCCATTGGTGACATTCGGCTGTTGTCTGCTCTTTGGTCGGATTGTTGTCGCTTTGACACATTCCCCATTTCCATTATCAATTTTATTAGCATAAACATTGAATAATGTCAACATTCTCATTCATTGGTCACCTTTTCCTTACATTTAGTCCTGAACATGCAGAAAATGTTTGCCCCTGTACATTAAATCACAGAAATCTACAACCAGTCATAACTTTACATTAAATCTTTCTGAATATCATTTCTAATCGTCCCTAGCCAGCATACATTACGAATCATGTTGTGTATGTCTCATGTTATATTGATGTTTGTCAATTCTATCATATTCCGTAAATTTAAAACATAATCAGCCTTGTACATGTGTTATCGCCCCTGTAATGAATGTGCCCATGATATTTTTATAAGAGTTAGTTTTTGAGACATTTATACTGTTGAGAGGGACAGAGGCACTATGTATGTGTTAGATATGTTTATGTGCAGATATTGCAGTGCGTGTAAAAACAATATAGTACAAAAAACGTTATAATTTACGATTTTCAATGATATTCCCAATCACTACGATGTCAATGTTACATGTACACTATCATGACTATTGAAAGTGTTTTTGTTATCTACGCTTGTCTTTCGTGACCACTTGATATGAATTATATATAGTATACATAACTATGAGAAACGAACCATCATATATCTACGACTAAACACCTGTGTCATACATAGATGAATAATATATATTGCTTCATATACATGTAGCAGCAACTTTTTACATGTAGTTTCAAGTGTATGAAAGTAATTTATAGTAAGCAGACTAATATAGCAACTCTTCTTATAATTTCAAAATATCCAAATTACATATTAATATTAATATGGCATCAGCTGAATTTAAAGAGCTCAAAAGCCTCATAATGGGAGTTTTCACAGCAACTTGAAAAATTTGAACATAATTTAACAGGTGTGATCAATGAAGTGAAAACTGCCGCGTGAATGTTTTGAAAACAAAAATATGATGAATCTCAGTTAGAAATAACCACTTTAAGACGAGACTTCACAGAGTTGGAACAGGGTGTTGCAGGTATGGATCTGCAAATAAAAGCAATTGAAGGTGAAAAATTACAAAAACAAAAATATGAGCTTGAAACCCAGATGAATGAATTAAAGGATCAGGTAACATTGCTTGAAAAGCACGAAAGAACATATAATGTTATGATTTATGGTATTGATGAAAGTAATGCAGACGAAAATATCTATTCAGTTACTCGTCAGTTGTTTAGCGAAAATCTAAAAATCGAACAGAGAAAAGCAAATGCCATTCCGATTGCTAATGCTCACTGTGTACCAACAAGGGGTAGTGGACCCAAACCAATTATCGTTCGATTTATCCACTATGGAGATAAAAAAACTCATTATGTCCAGTGCCAACAATTTGAAAGGTAGTCAAATTCGTATTCTAAATGATCTATGGAAAAGAGAAAAAATTCCTTCTGTCTCACGTAGCCTACAAAAAAGAAAAATACAAACACGTATACGAGATGTTGAGGTACATATGACACTTGAAACCCGGAAAAATAGAGGGGAACCATGGAGCGCAAGAGAATGATAAGCGATTCATAACAATATACAATTTTTAAATTTTTTTACATGTATATATATATACAAAATTGTACTTGCACAACAATAAGCCATGGGCATAGTTATATATATAGGGTGTTGTGACCTACACTTTTGTATTTGTGAGAAACTACAGAACTTTATAGGCAGATGTAGATATCTATTTTATTACATATAACCTATAAGATAATTCTTTAATACAAAACTATAGACTTACCCTAAGAAAAAAAATACATTAATTTAGCTTAATGTATACTAAACAGAATTGACCAATTTCTTTTTCATCTATTGTTTAAATACATGTATAACATTTTTCTTTATCATATTTTCGCAGATACTATTATTAAATTGATACCAAATTGTAAGTATAGAACGGAGAATTTCATTCCAGCTTTATTATCTATTTATGCAAATATTTTATTTTTGGTTTTTGTTTTTTTATTAGTTTTTTGCTTTTTATTACTTTAGTTTTGCTTGCTTTACGTTGTGATACAAAAGTATTGCTACATATATATAGAGATACTTCATTAGATACTTCATTTGAAGTCAGTCAGAGTTCTTAATTTTTTGAAATCGTCTCTCAAGTACGCACTGTTCTTTTAAACGAGAAATATTAACATTTAGATAAACTTTATATATTTACCGCTACATCTCATAAAGAATATTGATCTTTATTGTACAAATGTATCAGAGATATAATGAGTATAAAACATCTCTGCCTTTTTAAATAGACATAGGATCATATAAATCTGTATATTTAACATGGGAGTTTTAATACATAGATACAAAGGACAAACATCGAAATTCAAATATCTACATGTAGTCAATTGAACAACTCTGACAGTCTTGAAATATTGTACATACTAGGCTTATTTAGATTATATATAGTTCATTTAACTAAAACTGTTTTTCAAAAAGAATGAACGCGTTAGACAGACAACATCTTATGATAAATATATTGACAAATCTGACTGGATTAGATTTGAAGGCAAAATAATGGATATGTGTATATTTGTGCTTCTTGTGTGATCTTTTCTTTTTTGCCATAACCACATAAAATGGAAAGCATGACAGTAAGGAAATTAAATGTAATATGAAACTATACATGCTATAGGAATGAAATAATCGTTCAAAATATGTACATAACATGAACTATACCATGTATACAGATATTCACTGTTGGGTTTGCTCAAATTAAATTTCCATCTGAATCCAATGTATTTATTAAAATTTCTTCTGAGTTATCTCCCTTAGACCATTTAGAGTAAATATCCTATACAACAACAGTGAATGTCTCAGAGTGCAGAATTAATATTTGATTTTAATGTTGGACTCTGTCTTGCTATTGTATTTCATGTTTTCATTTATATGTATTTATTGTAAATTACAAATATGTCTTAAGGTTTCACAGATCTGGAAAAACTATACAGTTTTAAAGGAAAACAATTCTAAAAGTCCCTTGATTTCACAAATTTCATGGTATATTCATGTATACTCCCTCATCATTAGAGTTATAAATATTGATAAAGCTAAACGCATGCATGAAGGGTGATATTCTTAAAATAATTTCTTATAATTGTCAAGGTCCTTATACAAAGGAGAAACGGAGAGATGTTTTGAACTATTTAAAGTCAAAGAATTTTAATATATACTGTCTTCAGGACACACATTTTACATAACAAGATGAACTAAACATTAAAAATCAGTGGAAGGGAGAATGCCATTTCAATTCATTTACATCCAATCAGAGAGGTGTGGCCATCTTTTTAAATGAAAACTTTGATCTAGTTTGAATCTTGACACTCATAATTATGTTAATACCAACAACCCAAAGTCTATAGAAAAACTAATACAGCTAATGGAAGACTTTAATCTATTTGATCCATTTAGAAAATTATACCCCAATGTCAAAAGATTTACTTGGAGGAGAAAAAAAACCTTTAAACAATCTCGTTTAGACTTTTTTCTGATTTCTGATAATATTTTTTACTTTGTTAGTGATGTTAAAATTGATAATAGTTACAGGTCTGATCATTCACCAGTGGTCTTTTCTTTCAAGAATAATGAACTTATAAAAGGCAGAGGCCTTTGGAAGTTTAATAATTTCCGTCTTCATGATACTGACTATGTTAAAGAGATAAAAAAAATCTTATAAGTATAGTAAAAGAACAATATGCCATCAAGATATATAGAGATGAAAATTTACAAAATATTGACAACTCTGAAATTAAATTTACCGTTGATGCCCAGTTATTTTTCGAAACTTTACTCACAGAAATACGCAGTAAAACTAGTTCATATGCCTCTTATAAAAAGAGACAGGTATAAAAATTGAAAATGAGATTATTTCAAAATTAAACCAATTAGAAGAAAATGTCTTAACAGTAGATAATCTGGAAGAGATTGGTCAGAAAAAAGCAAAACTTAAAATGTATAGACAAAAGAAGGTTCAGGGACAAGATGTTAGGTCAAGAAGTCAGTGGATTGAAGAAGTAGAAAAACCTACCATTTTTTTTTTAAATCTAGAGCCTAGAAATTATATTTATAAGACTATTCAAAAACTTACTTCAGAAAATGGTGTTACAGTTGAAGAACAAAAAGAAATCTTAAATCAGACAAGAGTGTTTTATGAAAAACTTTATAGAAAACATGATTGATTGAAAAGGGTTGATTTAACACGGGACTATTGTTAATTAATGAGATTCTGAAGCTTAGCGAGAATGAAAAGCAGTTATTGAATGAAAGTATTATTTTTTTCTGAATTAACTGCAGCATTAAAGAGGATGAAAAATAACAAGAGTCCGGGATCTGATGGTTACACTGCAGAATTATTTTAATTTTTTTGATTGATATGGTAAATTTGTCCTTAGATCTTTAAATTTTGGATATGGGAAGGGCCAAATGTCTGTCACTCAGAGGCAGGGAGTGATTACATGTATTCCAAAAGATGGTAAACCAAAACAATTTCTTAAAAAATTAGAGACTTATTACCCTACTAAATTCTACATATAAACTGGCATCAAGCTGTATAGCAGAGAGAATAAAATCTGTTTTGCCAGAATGGCGAGCTATCTAATATCAATGATGTGTCATCTGCATATTGCGAAAGTACAAATTCTGTATCATCTATATTAATACCCTTTATCTCCGTACTATTTCTTACCAAAATGCCTAATATTTCTGCACATAGTCAAACTGCTATATAATTAGTGTAATTTTTCTGATAAAACGGTTGGTTCAAATTTTTTGAATTTTTTATATTTTTGTTAAAGGGTCAAAGTAAATATGCAAATTAAACGAGCCAAATTAATTTTTGTTAAAGTGTTGGGTACCACCTAAAAAACCTCTCTGTAGAGGAATATAACAAATACTAGGCCCCTATCATAGAATAAATACTAAATGTTAAAATTTGATTGAAACTCCACTTATGTATATTGCAAGAACAATTAAGATTTCAATGTTATAGTATATTTATTTATTTTCAACCTATTATTGCACCATCATATATATTCAATTGTTGTTTTATCATTTAATACTTCCTTTGTGAGAAAATACCATTCTGTATACCTTTTTTCATACATGTTGTGCTAGTCTATTTGTTACAATAAAGAAAATGCGTTATAAAAAAAAATAATCAGCCTTGTGTTTATGGTATAATTAATACTTTAATGTGTACATATTACTTCATTTTTCTAACAACCGTAGCTAGTAAAACATGATCATGATAGGAGCTGAGCTTTTGTTCTGGAACGACGGTTTATATTTACACCTTGAGACGACCCAAGATTTAAATGTTTCCTGTAACTGTAGGTGTATGATAATTTCCGCAAATGTCTATTTAAAATATCCTGCCTATTTTTATAAATTTGAATTCAACTTAATCATTTAAAACGTGAATCGTCTTTTTAAAAATAATGTAATAATCTTAAATGACGCACTACGAAATAACTTCCGGCTTATAACCATTACCAAAATGATCAAATTGTCATATTTCTTCTTTATCATGTTTATTGTAATTATTGAAGACTATTGTGGTAAGTATAGTATAACATGCTTTTTGTCATATTATCAATATCTACAAATAAAAACTATTCGTGTTATCAAAATGCAAATAGCAGCAAATCAATTATTTATATTCAATGAAAAGTGGCATGGATCTTTACCATAATAACTTTTTTCAGAAATATGAGAGACGCTTTAACATTGTTCAATTTGTTGTATGATGTGTAAGCAATACACTTGAAAATCATGAAAATAAACCTATCAGAGCACATTTGACAAACAACACGTCTTAAGACGCATTGTCCATATATTCAAAAACGAAGACTTCCTTTTAGTGATTAAAAATATTTCAGATCAATTAGCGACAAGAATATTTGATTATCCTCATTTTAGAACTCATAATTCAGTTTTCCTTAAGTGAAATATTTAGATAAAATTATTTTTACTGTCGAAACAAAGTAACACGTTTTATTTGGATGATCAACTCCACTGGTTGCTGTTAATTAGAGAAAACATGTACATTTATTTATGTTTGTACTTGAACACTCTATTGCGTATAAAGCAATAAGACATCTAACCATCTCAGGCTTATTTAAGAATTGAATGCTCTTTTTTGTAAATTTTTTGGGGTGTAAAAGCGTTGACCGAAGTACACTTTGTATGAAGCGCGGAAGCGCTTCATACTTAAAATGTGCGCACGGTCAAGGCTTTTACGACCCTATAAAGTTACAAAAAAAGCATTCAATACTTATAATTACATTTTTACCTATAGGATCATGAAAACACGCCTTTTATCAAGATTTATTTCATTTACCTGTGCACTTTATTGTGGGACCTCGTGTCATCATGAATGAAAAGTTGCATTGTGTAATGCAATTGATTAAGGAATATCACGAGATTGCTAGTTAGCCAATCAGAATAACGTATTATAATGAAACACACAACTAATGTAATTATTACATATAAAAAACACAACACTATTATTTAAACCCTGATTATCTTCATTTCATTTCATTTAAAACCAACTTTAAAAATTATTATTAATAGAGAAGCAATGGCAGCTATAGTATATGTTATTCAGGTCAATCAATTTCATGCTCAAACAAATGTGATAAAGAGAACCATTTGCAATCCCTCTTTCCATGGATGAGTAGAAATTTCTCCAACTACACCAACCCCTATTGTGAACGTGTCTGTTCCGAGTCAGGGGCATGTAATTGAGTGGTTGTCATTTGTTGCTGTACATGTTTTCGAGTTTGAATTGATTTACATTTTTCATTTCGGGCCCTTTTATTGCTGAACATGGGGTATACGTTTTGCATATTTTAAATGCCGTACGGAAACCTCTTGTGATTAAAAAATATTTCAATTTATTCCTAGCCGAGATGTTGATGTGTTTCATATTAATTGAACGATTGCGAGAGTGTCTGTCTTGGTTGATAAATAGATCGTTTTGGGACGTCAATTGATATATCAAATAATATGAAACAATTATTGTGCACTCTCTCAGTAAAAATATTTGAATAATATTTGTCTCTGGGTGTTACATTATCGAACTTATCAATTAATTTATCAGTTTGGGTAATGAATCTGGAATGTATTTGCGATAAAATTATATAAGACACCTTAATATCATACAAACTTTCAACCAATCAAAAAACAAACTAACATATCATATATTGATATGTAAATTGGTCGTTTGATGTAAAGTTTACATATTTTAAAAAGATATACTAATTAGTATTTATATTTGTAGTAATTACTATAATTTTGTCTTTAGTGCGAAACAACTACAGAAAATCAAGTTGAATACCGAGTAAATAATAAAAAAAAATAACACTTTTTGGGTGAGGTTTTCAATCACGATTCACTACTTTCATTTCTGAACTATTTGTAAACAAGTTTCATACAATTCATTTCTTGGCTTCAATCAAAAAGCAATGCATTCATTATATATAACACATGTACTACTGTTTTTGGGAAAGTATTAAAAAAAATAACTGTCTCGAGTTGTTAAATATCGTATTACACTCTCATGGTTATCACAACACTAAGTCGGTATGGTATACCATTGTCTAATTGGACATCAGCCTGTCTTTCTTTTTTTCTTTGCCTTGTTCCATTTATTTCATTAAATCATCAAAACGATTGTCTTAGAATCTGTATTGTTATTGTTTATTTTAGAACAGTTTCTAGTTTTGTCTTTTTCGATCAATGAGATTGTGAGGTCACTTTTCTAGTCTTAGTGTACTTTGACTTTGATTTACGGAAAGATGGGATTTTTTTAAAATACGCAAATTTAGAATGCTTTTTTTTTATTTATTCTATTTTTACAACTAAAGCTTTCAGACTAGTATACGATTTTCACTTCAATTTTTTTCAAATATTTTCACAGACTGATCATTCGTTTAAGGTAAAGTAAAGTAATTGCTCATTATATGTCTTTTTGTTGTCAGGGTCCGGTTTGTCATATCCCCGTTACAAATAATTGTTTGAGTGAAAGTTAAACAGTCATTTTCACTGAACTAGTACACATTTTGTAAAGTCTCCAGCTGACGACCGCCTCCGGGAACAGGATGTTCCTGTGTTGAAGACCCAGTGGTGGCCTTCGGTTGGTTTCCTCTCTTTGGTCGGGCTGTTGTCTCTTTGACACATACCCAATTTCCATTCTCAATTTTATTACGTTATCTATGAAGAAATAACATAAAAATGTTGTGCCACTGAATAAAAGAGGGACGAAAGATACCAAAGGGACAGTCAAACTCATAAATCTAAAACAAACTGACAACGCCATGGCTAAACATGAAAAAGACAAACAGAAATACAGTAGTACACATGACACAACATAGAAAACTAAAGAATAAACAACACGAACCCAAATAACCCGCGTATTCATTAAAGTTTGCAACACTTTTTTATGTTATTTCTAATAGACAGAAAAAATATTACAGTCATTTCTTATAATTTAATCATCAATTTCATCTTGAACTTGAGTAAACCATGAAAAAACGCTGATGACGTCAAGGTCACATGACAAAATTATGAGCTGATAAACAAAACAAAGTCATCCAATCAAAAGACAATTTTCATTTAATTATTTACAGATAACAACAGATACAACCATAGTAATTTTTCTAACCGAAAATAATTTTTCAATCTTAATATTCATCCTTCGGATAATTCAATTTCCTTGTTGAGCTTTTTCCTTTCTATTTATATAATATATACTGCGAATTTAATTATTAGTTAATACTTATTGACTTTTTGTCATAGGATTTAAAATAAAATTCAGCTGTCTAAAATAACCTAGACGTGATGAGTTACGCCTTTTTCAACTGATTTTTATAGTTCGTTCTTATGTTGAACTGTTATATATACCACTGTCCAAGGTTAGGGGAAGGTTGGGATCCCGCTAACATGATTATCCCCGCCCCATTATTTATGTATGTGCCTGTCCCAATTTAGAAGCCTGTAATTCAGTGGTTGTCGTTTGTTTATGTGTTACACATTTGTTTTTCGTTCATATTTTTTATACAAATAGGCCCATTAGTTTTCTCGTTTAAATTGTTTTACATTGTCACATCGGGGCCTTTTATAGCTGACTATGCGGTATGGGCTTTGATCATTGTTGAAAGCCGTACGGTGACGTATAGTTGTTAATGTTTGTGTCGTTTTTGTTTTTGTGGACAGTTGTCTCATTGACATTCATACCACATCTTCTTTTTTATATATGCATTCAGTCAAAATATAGTGCAGCACACTTATATTGATTGTTTGACAATATACACGTCATTTCCTGAAATAGATAAACATTATTTCCGTGTATAGGCAAAATGAATAGAATTTTATTTTTACTTCTTTTTCTCTTTTTTGTGGGCATTGGTGAAAGATCGTATGGAGTGTATAACAAACAATACTTTATCACATTTAATTGATGTATTCACAAATTTGTATTTCTTCACACTTACTTTATGTTTTTCACGCTTATATAATGCTTTTTGATTAGATGGAAGTATAGTATCTATTGTGTTCAATTTGTAGCATATCGAGCATTTACGTATACCATTATCAAAGATGATAAGAAAAAAAACCAAATCCCATTGCATACTGAAACCTTTTAAAGATCCTACAATTTGTCCTAACAACGTTAACCATACATACTGTATATATATTTCACAAACCAGTTTAATCCATTTGCTACATCTACAAAGTATAATCATGATAATTAAAAGAGTAATTTACAAAAGCTAAACTGCTGGTTAACTTCTTCGTAACCGTCTATTTTTGTTAGTATGACCTACGGTAAAGAGGGTTATTTTCGCGGGTGTAAAATTTAGGCATTTAGGGGTCAAGTAAGCGAAAAGTTTAGCGTCTTTTTTTGGCTGATTCTTAGATCCCAGTTAAAATATTTTGGCGGATACTGAAATGGTTGCAGTTGAGTAATTGACAAAATAATAATAAGTAATGACAAAACCATATTACGGTATAACATAACGTTATACATTTTATATCAGATAACTATGGAACGTCAAAGCTGCCTTGTTATGACCATTTTTCATTATATGATGTGCATTACCCTTTATATAATGTGAACTTGTCATTAAATGATGTGCATTTACCTTTATATGATGTGCACTTGTCATTATATGATGTGCAAACACCTTTATATGACGTGCAAATATGCTTATGTTATGTGCAAGTATCTTTATATGATGTCCAAACATCTTTATATGATGTGCAACTAACCTTATATGATGTGCATACATACTTATATGATGTGCATACATACTTATATGATGTGCAAATGTACTTATATGATGTGCAAACAAACTTATATGATGTGCAAATATCCTTATATGATGTGCAAATGTACTTATATGATGTGCAAATGTCCTTATATGATGTGCAAATATACTTATATAATGTGCAAATATCCTTTAATATATGATGTGCATTTTCCCTTATATTATGTGCAAACATCTTTATATGGTGTGGTTGAGTCATTATATTATGTGCTTGTAATCTTATATTATGTGGTTCGGTTAACTTCATTATATGATGTCGAAACGTCATTATATGATGTGCTTTCATCGTCGTTATATATGGTCAATGAACATGTTTACGATTAAAATGATGACTGTCTACGTCATAACTGATTCCGATTTTCTTCTGCAGAATTAATATAAACCTGGATCAAATCTGTAGCTATCGTTTGGAAAATGGTTGAGATGTAAAAAGAAAAAAACATTGACATGTTTGTTCCTCGATTTAAGATGGAAAAATTGTCAAATTATGAATTTTAATCGATGGGTCTACAATAATGAATATACGTGATCTACAATAATGAGCGTACAGTTAACTAATTACGTTTTAGAAATCGATCTTTAAACTTTTAAGCGAAAGTGCATTTTTAAGATAAAGTGAGACAGTGCATTTTAACAAAAATTAACGTTTCAAACATTTCGGCGGAAGATTAAAATCTATTAATACAGGAACTAGTTGAAGAATTTCCCGGCAGCGGCGAAAATATAATAAAACATATTTTGTGGCTCTTATTTATAGCTTGCTGTTCGGTTTGAGTAAAAGCTCCGTGTTGAAGGCCATAATTTAACCTATAATTGTTTACTTTTTACACATTATGACTTAGATGTAGAGTTGTCGCATTGGCACTCATATCATATCTTCTTATTTCTATTCATTGCAAAAGACACCAATGAACTCAAAGTCAATTTTAAAAATATTTTATAACGATAGCTACAAAATTATCCTCTCTTGCATATACAAACATGTATAATTATACCGGTATGAATGATTGGTTGATTAATTTGTTGATTGATTGATCTTTAACGCCACTTTCAACACTATCATGCTAATTCGTGGCAGTGAGTTTATATTGATGGAGAAAGCCGAAGTCCCCGGAAAGAACCACCGACTTTCGGTAGGAAAAACTAATAATTCTATTCAATTGAGATTTGAGTCGAGCTTGCCTGCCACGTGTGGAATTCGAACTCACAACCTACATGTAAGTGTTGACAGGCTAGATACTTGGACCAATCCCCCCCCCCCACCACCAAGGAATTAAAGGAGATATGGGATGAACTTCAACTCGCTGCATGACATTTGCGTGCATCTTTTTTTTTTTATGTTTTCATGCATTTATTGCACACTTACATGATTATGAATGTGTGCTTGACGTCCAGCGGAAATTTGACCTCCCCGTAAGTCGTCATTTGAGATCACCTGGGCACGCCCAAGCTGATCTAAATAAAACTTACCATAACCATCATAGATCACCAAGAGGATGGGTCAATGGCCGACAGACTTGCTCTGGAAGGTTCTTGGATAAGAAAGCTCAGGACAGTTTCTTCAGAGGGCATTAATGAAAAAGCATATAAGAGTCACTCATTTTACCTACCATCACTAATTTTCCTGCCATCACTTGTGTCCAGTAACTCCGGCTTGCGTACTGGGCTCTTACACTTTTCAGGAATTTGAATTATACTAGTTTTAATTACAGTTGGCAGGGATGTGGAAATACGGCCTTCAACAATGAGCAAAGCCCATACCGCATAATCAGCTACAAAAGGCCCCGAAATGACAAATGTAAACCAATTCAAACGAGAAAACTAACGGCATAATTTATGTACAAAAAATGAACGAAAAACAAATACCGGTATGTAACACATCAACAGACGACAACCACTGAATTACAGGCTCCTGACTTGGGACAAGTGCATATTCGTACGGAAACATATTAATGTGAAATGAATATTAACCCTGTTTTGTAATATACCGACACCCTGAGTCGGACTTTTTAACATGCTACTTCACATAAATCCATTTCACCTTACCCGGACAGATTATTCTGATTCCGAGCCGAACAAGAAATAGTCTTTGATTTTACTCTTTAATTTAGCAGGGAAGCAGCAAATACCAATTTTAAATTCTTTGGTTTTGAACCGGCCGGAATTCGAACCTACGACCAGCAACACTAGAGGCTAACTTGCTACCATGAAAGCACTGCCACTAGACAGTTACCCGTATTATAAAAGGAAAGCCGTTCAGATACACATCTCCGTAAACAGGGTTAACATACTGACCTTTGACTTGTTTTTGGTTTGTTTGGGGTTTTTTTGGGGGGGGGGGGGCATTTTTTTTAAATGTTTGATTCCAAGTTTCTTGAAAGATATTTTATCTTCTTCAGAAGGGAATCAAAATAATTGTTTCCATTGAAAATGAGAGAAAAAATAAAACAATAATGAAATTAAAGAAAATAACCATATAATTTTTAAAAAAGAGTCGAAAAATATGTTTGTCCTGAAACAAGGAAGTACACGTCCTCCTGCCCACACTTCTTGTTTACATCACGATGACCGTGAGGGCATTCCGATGTATTGTCGCAACAGTGACTTAACTTTCGATTTTGACTGGTACATGTAACCGATCCTATAAAAACGCAGACATCATCGTGTGCAAAATAACATTCCTTGTCGCTTCAAGTAAATTATACTCTTAAAACATTTTTTTATAACATATTAAATTAATAATATGAAAATGTTGCGTCGTTAGAAATATATTTATACATTTGTAAGTATTATCTTTGCACACGTACAGAACAATTGTGTTAACGCATGCGGAAGAATATCTCAAGAACGTTTATGCGGGAAAACGAATGCCTACATGAATCCAAACTATTAGAACATCCGAATTATTACAGAAGAGTTTTCACAATGCACTTGCACTGCACTATTATTAGAATAGTAGAATAGAATGCTATTGCATTTGGATCAAAATTATGTATACATGTAACTGTTATATACAAGTATTAATCAAATATATAACAACAAACTAGAGTATACTGATTTGTATCACTACACTATTATTGTGATCATCCACGCACGAACTTGTCTCAGAAAAAAATATATCTCTGTAAGTTAACCTCACTTTCAGGTATTGAGATGGCATTTTCTTTTAGACAAGTGCGTGTGACCATCCACGAGAACTTGCGGTCATCCGATGTTCAGTACTTCAGTCCTTTGATACTTTCTGTTCTAGTAAATATTACATCAGTCAATGAAATTCAGCTTTCAAATTTTTGAAGGTGTATATAAACCCGACAAAACCGACAATCACAATGGTCTTTAAACAGAAAATAGACTGGAGCGTTTTCAGATCCGCGTAAGCATAGCTTGGACACACAATATCTGTAATTTAATTAGATTTGTGTCTTAATGAACATAAAAATACTGTATTTATTTTTTGTTTACTGAGGCCTGGTGGTCTCTGGCAGACCGAGAGCTGAGTTTTAATTTTTTCTAAGTGAAGATTTACGGCGGTGACTTTTAATATTTTGCATTTATCTTTAAAACTACAATAGATTAAAAAAGATATTAGTGCAATGTGTCTGAATATATTCTATGGTAAATTTTTAGGTCCCATTTTGGG
Organism: Mytilus galloprovincialis; assembly: GCF_965363235.1. Classification (NCBI taxonomy): domain Eukaryota; kingdom Metazoa; phylum Mollusca; class Bivalvia; order Mytilida; family Mytilidae; genus Mytilus; species Mytilus galloprovincialis. Next base: position 426,816 of record NC_134846.1, on the reverse strand, counting down.
CAATCTTGGCTCTTAACAGTTTTGTTGTTTTATTGTCGATTATCTTGATAGTTATTTATAGAGAAACATTTTCTTAGCAGAATAGTTTTCTCGTTTGAATTGTTTTACATTGTCATTTCGTGTTCTTTTATACTGACTATGCGGTATAGGCTTTGTTCATTGTTGAAGGCCTTACCTATAGTTGTTAATTTCTGTGTCTTTTTGGTCTCTTGTGGAGAGTTGTCATCATACCACATCTTCTTTTTTGATATTATCGGAACAGATTTAAAAATAAGTAAATTATCACTGAACTAGTATATATTTGTTTAGGGGCCAGTTGAAGGACGCCTCCGGGTGCGGGAATTTCTCGCTACATTGAAGACCTGTTGGTGACCTTCTGCTGTTGTTTTTTTTTTTCTATGGTCGGGTTGTTGTCTCTTTGGCACATTCCCCATATTCATTCTCAATTTTAATAATTATTGTCATTTTCATCATTGGTGGTGGGGACGGGATAGGAAAGATGGGAATTCCTCTATTTTTTTCCAAGTCATTACCGTGAAATAGAAAAAAAACATTATTCCAAAGACATACACTTCCCCCCCTTAAAAACCCACCAGAGAACAATTACTCACCGTTCTCAATATATTTGTTCGTAGCAACAAAAAAACGCATTAAATTTCTTTTGTATTATATAAGTTTAAAATAGCACGTCAATGGTGGATCTAGAACTTCAAGTGTGGAAGCTTTTTGCAACTTTGAATTTAATTTGGATATGCCGGTTATGGTCTCATTGATATTTATCACACCTTCATTCAATATTACTAGTTTCAGATGACACAATACTCTGCTAGAAGAAATTATTTGTTGACAAAATAAGGATTCAGATTTTACCAGATGAGGCTAGCGGAGCTTGGTGTAAAATTGACGTCTTTCGAGTCAAAACTATTAATTTTTACTGGGGGGGGGGGGGGGGGGGTACGCTGAGGGTCAAACCCTAAACAGTTAGGGCAAGTATGGACATAATCACTCAAGCTTTATACAGGTCTGCATTTGAATTAATTTATTATTCAATATCTGACACATCATAGGTTTGTGACACATATTAAATGTGGTCTAAGATTTTCAAAAGTTGAAATTGGGCAATTATCTATTATATTGTCCAATATCCGAAATCCAAATATATTGCTAGATTCAGCATATCAAAGAACCCTAAGAATTACTGGTTTTACGTCCCGTTTTGGCCCCTTATTTCTAAAAAGTTTTTGTCTGGCAACAAAATATTTACGAACAACGAACACATCGCAAAAACATTATACTGCGTCAAATCTATAAATATAAACAATTGAATGAATACCACCATTTCATTTTTTTATTTAAAAAAAAATCAAAATTAATGGCTCCCTTAATTTCTTCCTATCCCCTCTTTATGGGGGTTGCAAATGACCAGTCCATTATATCAGTCATTACCCTATCAATGTCCGGTCTTTGTCCATTTGTGTGTCTTTCTTCAGAAAAGTGATATATAAAGACACACTTCCACAGCTAAAATGATCAGCAAAGCATACTTTACAAAACATGAACATACTGGAATTTCATGTACTTACTTCTTAAAAAAAAGCCGCTAACGCTAGATATAAACAAGGCTGGTAATCTACACTCGCAGAACATTTGGTTCTGCAAAGAAAACCGTGAGAGCATTTTCCTGTTGTGCTTGAGTGGAGTAATTGTCACCGCTTCAAATGGTATGTACATTTCTAAATCGCAATTTTCTTATTCGACTGATCAAAATATTGAAAATCAGAGAATGCTATGCTGTGGTGAATACTTTATCGAAGAGATACATGTATCATTTACTGTTGTACGTGGAGTTGAACTCCTACAAAATCAGTTGCCCCACGAGAATTTGCCTAAAAAAGTGACATTTAGATTTTGAAATGGTTCATTTAACAGACCTACAAGTTCAAATTTACTTTTTATTCGGTCAATGGGTATGAATGTTGTTTTGGGCGGCGTGGACGCTGTCCGGTGTTGATAGACATCTGAACAAATCTAAAGTCTGGTAAGCCTTGTGTGGACGAAAGACGCGTCTGTCGTATAAGTTTTTTGAAACCTGGTACCTTTAATTTGTTAGATATAACTGGAGTGTTTCTCTGTCCTATATGTTCGTTCATTTACTTGTATTGTAGTCCTGTCATGTAATGTGGTCTTTAAATGATATATTTATGCCACAAAACCGGTTTCATCCCACCATTTTTTCTTAAAATGCCCTGTGCCAAGTCAGGAAATGGCCATTGTTAAATTGTAATTCGTTTCTGTTTAATGTGTTTAAGTTTAATGTTAAGTCGTAGTTTTCCTCTGATATTTGATGTGTATCCCTAAGTTTTAGTTTGTAGTCCGAATTTGTTTTTCTCAATCAATTTATGAATTTCGAACAGCGGTTTACTACTGTTGACTTTATTGGAGACATTTTTGCAATTTATTGGTTAAACTGTTAATTCATATACAGAAAACTTTGTGATGTATTGTATAAATCAACATATTCAAATAAATATCAAAATTTGTGTTTTTGCAATCCATTTTTTTAAAAATATGCAGTATAAGGGGAGTTAACTCTTTTGGTAAAAAATATTTACTGGGCTGATGGGCTGATATGAAATTTTTCAACTTTTTTTTGTAGCTAGAAACAAATCGTTGACAGTTTTTTTTCCTTTTGTTGTTCGTAAAACCTATCTTCCTACAATGTATTTCAAAATTCTATCTCATTAATTTTGTTTATGCACACAAATGTGTTTTTTTCATGAACAATCTGACCACATTTAGACAACTTTCAAAGACTCATAGTTTGGATATAATATTATGATTTCACGTTCCCTCACGCATTCAGGATGTCCTCAATCAGAACCGATCCCCTCACGCATGACATGATAAAAATATTGAGATGCCGACCAACACAGGACAGCGTACACGCCGCCCAAATCGACATTCATACGCATTGACCGAATAAAAAGTAAATTTGAACTTGAGGGTCTGTAATTAGAACCATTTCAAAATTTAAATGTCACTTTTTTAGGCAAAATCTTGGCGGCAACTGAGTTTATAGGAGTTCAACTCCACGTACAACAATAAATGATACATCTATCTCTTCGTAAAAGTATTCACCACAGCATAGCATTCTCCGATTTTCAATATTTTGATCAGTCGAATAAGAAAATTGCGATTTAGAAATGTATATACCTTTTGAAGCGGTGACAATTGCTCCACTCAAGCACAACCGGAAAATCCTCTCACGGTTTTCATTGCAGAACCAAATGTTCTGCGTGTGTAGATTACCAGCCGTGATAAAGATATTGTCAAATATAAGCCTAGTAAAATGAGCATAGACCATGGCATAAACGAATTATTTCTTAAATTTAATAACTTTAACTGTATGCCCATTATTGCAGACCTCGTATATTCATTATTGGAGACCCATTGATTAAAAAATAAACTTTGCAATTCACAATTTGACAATTTTCCAATAATATCTGTGTGATTTTTTCATCTTAAATCGAGGAACAAACATGTCAAGGTTTTTTTCTTTTTATATCTCAACCATTTTCCAAACGATAGCTACAGATTTGATCCGGGTATTAATTCTGCAGAAGCAAATCGGAATCAGTTATGACGTAGACAATAATCATTCTAATCGTAATCATGTTCATTGACCATAACGACGATGAAAGCACATCATATAATGACGTTTCGACATCATATAATGAAGTAAACCGAACCACATAATATAAGATTACAAGCACATAATATAATGACACAACCACATCATATAAATATGTTTGCACATAATATAAGGGAAAATGTAATCATATAAGGATGTTTGCACATCATATAAGTATATTTGCACATCATATCAGGACATTTGCACATAATATAAGTATATGTGCACATCATATAAGGATATTTGCACATCATATAAGAATGTTTGCACATCATATAAGTAAGTTTGCACATCATATTAGAACATTTGCACATCATGTAAAGGTAAATATACATCATATAATGACAAGTGCACATCATATAAAGGTAAATGCACATCATACAATGAAAATGGTCATAACAAGACAGTTTTGGCGTTCCATATAGATAACTCATAAGACATAGGTGGAGTTCCATAGCGCTACTCGGCGATGGTTTTTATAATAACACTGTGTAACTGACTTGTCACATTGTCCTGTGGTTTCAATTGCATTGTTTGTAACGTATCTACTGAACAAAAGTTTTCTTGATTTTGACATATCAAAACAAGGTAATACACATATTTCAATAAAAAAGTAACATAACTTAGTTCTCTGTTTCTCGAGTAGAGCGTAAATATTTCTCTGTTGTTTGTGCCGGGAGACAAAATATATTCATCATTGACACCTTATGCAAGGCAACGGATTATTCGAAAGCCCAAGAATATATAGAAGCGTACAAAATTTAAGAGACTTATTACATACTATAGATAAGAGATTGAACACTGTCTCCATCGATGAGTAAAACACAAAATACAAAGTAAAGGGGACTTTATTGCAAATCAAAGAGAGTGATTGAAATCATTTTTGATTATATGCGCTGTATTTGCATGTGGTTGAAAAGACTTATTTACCATATCCGGAAACAAATCATTTAGTGTTACTATGTATCTCTATTTTTCGCTCCATATTCTGAGATGAGCCCTTGTGTTTTTGGTAAACTGTAAACGTAAGTCTAAGTGTAATCCTAGGTAAAGACCAAGTTTCCGCAAGTACCACTTAGATGTGACAAATTATTATGCAACCACTTCATTGCATTTATATTCATATTCTTGAATGTTTAAAATGAATAGTTTCAATGTCCTTATAAAATGACACAAAACCGAATTGATTAAAGAATAAAAAGCTTTCGTTATACATTGTTTTTCTGAACAAGATAAATGTAAATCCGAACAATAACAATAACAAAGGTACATCTAGTATACATACAAAGCTTATGTATGATGTATTAGATCTTACATTCATTTATAGATATAGGAAGATGTGGAATGAGTGCCAATGAGACAACTCTCAATCCAAGCAACAATTTATAAAAGAAAAACATTATAGGTCAAGGTACGGCCTACAACACGTAGTCTTGACTCACACCGAACAGAAATCTATAATGGGCCCCCAAAATTACAAATGTTAAACCATTCAAAAGGAAAACCAACGGTCTCATCTATATAAAAATGAGAAACTAGAAACACATACGAACTACATTAACAGACGACTACTGTACATCAGATTCCTGACTTAGGACAGGTGCAAACATTTGCAGAGTGATTAAACGTTTTAATGCTACTAAAGATTCTCCCTTTTCTGAAATAATTGTATAACATCACAACATAGAAAGACACACTATAAACTATCAATTGGAGGCTTAACTCAATCGAAAAACGTAAATTAACACAGTGAACGAATGAATTTGATCTGTGATACCTGAATGCAAATACACGATTAATAAAAAAATATTAGGGAAAAATAATAAAGGTCAAAAGTAAATAAACAGGTATAAACAAGGTTAAAGTATGATACCACTGTGATGTTTAACATTTTTAGAAAATCATCACTTTTGAAAAAAGTGTCAAATTATACACAGGTAAATGAAAATAATTTTGTTGTTAAGTATAGTGTATCAAATCTTCCGAACTGCATTTTGACAAATTAGGACATATATACACAGGACCGTTTATAGCGTATTTGGTTATGTTTTATTAGATGAAATTCAAGATTTGCAATTAATTTCATAACTCAAAACTTACCTGTAATACAGAGCAACAAGTAATCTAAAAAAAAATTGACACTGCTTAGGCTATTTGTTTAGTCGAAATATTTGTCAACACGATTTTATAACATCATCTTGGTATATTTCCATCTTAACTATATATTAGTACCGTTGCAGAAAACTTAATTCTTTTATAATGTTTTCCTTATCTTCGCAGTACCGTCTAACCTAGACGATCTGTTACATATGAGAGTTGTTGGTTGGTTCTTTCATAGACTTCTATATATTATACGTTATATGGTTCACCACATGACGGCGTTAAATCGATCACAACGTGTTAATTTACCCGCGGTGCGATAAATATATACATCCCAGCTAGACAACTTACTTAACTGGTGGATAAATGAATTTCAATGGTTTTTGTTTTGAATTTTCATTAGCATACATATATATCAGTTGCCGACGTAATCAAATGACCACGAATATGTAACGTTAAATAACTATGCCTGTTTGTGTTACTCACACAATTTTGTCAATACAATGGAACTATTTACAACTGTCATTAGAAGGAAGTTAGATAACTAGCTATAAAAACAGGTTAGATCTCTTTAATCCACCGTTTTCTGTTCCAAGTCAGGAAAACGACAATCTCTGTTGGTTGATATAGTTAATCGTTTTTTTTTTTAAATTAATTTGAGGACTGTAAATTGTCACGAACAGAAATTTTTATTGAAAACATAGTTTAACTGAAATGTAGCAAACAACAAATATGACCGATTTTGACAAAAATTTGTAAAAAAATAAATAATTTGAATTTTACATTTTTTACAATAATAGGAATAAAACCATTTATTCATAGTCCCATTGCTTTCTTTGTTTATTTGCAATATTAAGCCTTATATTTGCCTTAAGTCTAAATAAAGTGACAGTAATGGCATGTCAAAATTATACCTTATCATGGATTGTGTTGAAAAATTTAACATACATTTAATTGCATATAAATCGCACTGTTTTTTTCAAGAGTTTGGTTATACAAAGCAGAAACTTCTGATCTTATAAACAGACAAAACTCGACCTCTATTTAAAAGTTAATAAAGTTTGTTTTTTGTTTTATTTAAAAATTGATTCCAAGTCCTTCAGCTTTTTTTCTCAAAAAGTATCACAATACTTATTTACAATTTTTAAATAGAAGTTCTTTCTTTCCGACCGGGATGAGTTTTAAGGTTCTAAACTTAAATGGAAGCAACTAAAACACGATTTTTAAAAATTTTATTCATATACAAATAACACGAATGACAAGCCAACGGTTATGTCATGATTATATACCTATATGGAGTTATTTTCATTCAGAACGATTAGTTATTCTTTTGAAGAATCAACCCGAACGATACCAAGTTTCAGTGACATTTGCCTCAAGGCATAAATTATGAACTGTATAAGGTAATTATTTTCCTGGTTGAAATTCAAATTTAAATTTTGAACATTAAATTATTTGATTGATATCGCATATTGCCAATTGATAATCTACATTCTAATTGTCCATATTTATTAGGTTTGAGGCACAATCAATCCTTTATTCCGGCAATTAGACTGAAATACCAAAAATCTTTCATATCGCCTATTTTTACCTCCGAAACGAATAATGTGAAGTTTTGATTATTTTATCGGAGGTCGGTGTTTCGTTTGAACAGTCCTGTATTATACTGCAATATGCGTTATCTATAATTGCAATTTCCATTCATTTAATTAGGAATTTATTTTGATAATATGCATTACATGCATTATATGATATAACTGTTTGTAAGCCTGTCAGACTGTTGTAGAAATAATAACTTATTTTAATCGCAGTGTATTTATGTGGAAATAAAACACTATTGGCACATTTTGAATAATTACAAAATGTTACTATACAATTATTCTGATGTTTTTTATATAATGTCGAGAAATTTGTTATCTGGTTCTGTGGTAGTTGTAAATTATTTAATCCTTGTTTTCAATTATCGTTTCAGCGATAGCTACAAGTGAAATCCACATCAATGATAACATAACAGCAAAGGCATACAGTAATGGAATCAGTTTAAAATGTTCATTCAACTTAGAAAATGGGGACAAGTTTTTTTCGATTGTATTAACAGCACAGAATGGAACACCGGATAACTTTGAAGAAATTGCAGGATTTCGTGTCGGTACTAAACCACTTTTTACATCGTTCGGAATGGATTTGTTTAGAAATGAATCATCCTTTATCAAATTTGAGGAGACAAAAAATGCTTTGATACTTACGTTCAATAATCTAACATGTAGACACGAACGTCAATATAAATGTTTCCTATCTTTTACATCAAGTACATCAAATACTATCTTACCAAAGTTGATAAAGTCAGATACCATGTGGATTTCTGTAACAGGTAATTGTAGCAAATTAAGGTGTTGTGTTTAATCGTAAAACATTACACAATGTTCTGTATCATTATCTTAATAATGTATCATTTATGTAAATTCTCTCCAAATTTATTTTAATTTCTGTACATTCAAAAAATGTTTGCCTACTAGTTTCTATCTCTTTACAACAATCATCAGTATCTGAAAGTTTATATTTTTTCAAGAAGATAATTATGACAGACTATGCTATGTAAAATTTTGTATTTGAACGCTTGTATTTGCTTTCTATAGTACATGTAAAAGCCAGTGAACAAATGCTTTTCCATTTTTCATCACTAATTTCTTATGTCTGTTTGTTTTGTTCATCCATCGTTGTCAATATTATGGAATTTGATGGCACTGTCGTACAGGTGAGAGTTACATAAGAAAATGACTGTACCAAGTCAGAAATATGACAGTTGTTATCGTATCGTGTGATGTGTTTGAGCTTTTCATTTTGCCATTTGGTTAGGGACTTTCCGTTTTGAATTTTCCTCGGAGTTCAGTATTTTTGTGTTTTTTTTTTTTTGCTATTAAGTGACATATATAGCTGTATTTACAACACTTTCCAGTCACGTGTCATAGCAAGTTAAATAGATAGATTGTTTACCATTTATATTATATTTTTGATGTATAGCGTCATCAGACAAAAAAATCGTTGATGAACCTTATCCCTTTCATGTACCGAGGTCAGTAAAATAAATACTTGTTTTGTCAACTTTGATAAAAGGGTTGAACCAAATAAATACCTTTCTCGCATGAAATACATCTAACGGATTTAAAATCCCATTAAAACATTTCCAATCAGATAACACCTCTTTATAAAAAACACAAATTCACACTGCTCATAAATAAATCAAATAGATGGAAGATTGCTTTAGAAACATGTTTCAAATACGAGTCATGTTCTGCAGGGATCTCAATGGATGAAAATTGAACGATGGAGGAACTTTCACCATCATAAACCGTATCTACGCCGTACAGTGTAGAGCGATCGAAAGTATTTCATCCCTCCACATAAGGTTAGGTGAACATGTTAATTCATTGCTTATTTAAACTATATTTATTTGAATTTCCATTATAAATACTATATAGAAGTATATATATTTTCATTAATTGCCGTTTGTAACCCTTCAAATGCCAAGCCCTCATGCCCACTCCCTTTCCCTTAGTCGAAAATGACCAATAGCTATAATGAAGGTCCCCATGTATTTTGTTTGCTATTTTTGGTAATTGTTATGGGGGTTAAAAATGACGTGGAGCTTATTTTCACGGACACTGTCAAATTCAGAAGTCATGAAACCATTACCGGTATGGTTAGTTTGCAGCAACGACAAAACGAGTCGTACGGGTTACGTAAAAGGTTAAAAAGATTTGTAAATCAAACGTTGTCAAATGAAAAGATTTTTAATGACTTTATTTAGCAAATCGATGCTATGCAACATGCATCTTTCAAGTCTGAATAGAAACCGGAAGCGCAGATGTATCAATTTGATTGTAAACTACAAAATGAATTCGGAATTACGATACGATATTTCTTTGCAGGAAATATTAAAAGCTTTTACTTTTTAACTTTTAAAGTAATTCTATATTATCGTTACAATACAGCAGTACTCGAGTTTTTTGTGATGAAATGATAATTACTGTTTTACGTCTTATTTTGTACTTCTTGAAAAGGGGGATGCTGATTGCGTAAGTCAAAATAAAAGCACGTGTTCTACTTGTTAAACTTTGTAACCTGTACAAGCTCAGGTACAAGTAATTAGCGATCTTAATCCGGATATCCCTCAGGCGTTAGAACAGTATTGGATTATACTATAAAAAAAAAACCTCAGGGTTATGCAATTACATGCATTTGATTATTATTGCTAAAAAATGGCGTCAGGCTATCAAAACGATCACAGTTTTGAACGATGGCGGAAGACAAATGAACGATGGCGCGAGTCATTTGACGATGGCGCAAGACATTTGAACGATGGCGGGGATCCATCGATAAACAGGCTAGGGAGATCCCTGTTCTGACAGAAATCTTTTTACCCACACAATACGAAAGAATAACAGCCCTAAATCAAAATGTGGAGCTTTCAATCCCCCTCTCTAGGAGACGTTTGAATAACTTCCGATTTAACTTTTGGAGAACTACCATTCCATAAAAAAAACTGTTAATATATCGTTCTATTTTAGTTACATAAGATGATGGTACATGCATGACATAAGTAGATCTCATGACATAAATTAGTTTAGATATTGCAAATGATTTAAGAATTACAAATTAACGACCAAGGAAAGGTTTCTGACAGTCCATATTTTTTGGCAAAACATTTAGGAATTTTGGTTCTCAATGCTCTTCAACTTCGTACTTTATTTGGCCTTTTTAACTTTTTTGGATTCGAGCGTCACTGATGAATATTTTGTAGACGAAACGCGAGTCTGGCGTATATACTAAATTTAGTCCTTGTATCTATGATGAGTGTATTTAAAACCACTAGGTCGATCCCACTGCTGGTTGAGATTTATTTCCCCGAGGGTATCACAAGCCCAGAAGTCAGCATTTTTTTGGCTGACATGAATTGTCATTGATATGGTTATATTCATAAATTTACTGTTTACAAATTTTTCAATTATTGGAAATACTAAGGCTTTTCTACCTAAGGCATGTCTTTATCTAAATCTTTACATGAGAATATTCTGAACGTTGCCTGGTCGTTTTTTAAATTGGGCTTTCTTACCGTAATTATATGTTTCTACAATGTATATTTGATTGTTGCGTCGCTAATTTCATTGTTTATGATATACCATTTCAAATTTTTATTTTCAAAAATGTGATATTTATGATCTTATTCTGATAAAATATTATTAACTTTTTCCACATAATTTTTATCTGTCAGCTGAGTTGAATTTTCAGAAACCGGGACCTATCTCACTAATTTTTTGCCGTACAGTGTCAATTTAGTAAAACTATGCACATTTTTTATAGATCATGTAGATGGGAAAATGGATGTTTTGTTTACACTGCTTGACAAGAAGTACGAGATTAACCAAAAATCCAAGCGACGTTGTTTAAGAGGGTTTTTTTTAAGTTAACATTTTGTTGCCCTCAAAAATCACATAACTGCATTTTTTTCTATAAAATCTTCAAATTTTCTCGTATATCTTATAGGCGTGTTATATCTTTAACCACCCATTCCGTCTAAAGAGAGATTTACCTTCCCTTTCATAAATGTGACCTACCGAATTAGACTATTTACCGGATTTGTTATCTCATAAGCAACAGGACGGGTGCCACATATGGAGCAGGATCTTCTAACCCTTCCGGAGCACCTGAGATCACCCCTAGTTCTTGTCGGGGTTCGTGTTGCTTATTCTTTAGTTTTCTTTATTGTGTCATGTGTATTATTGTTTGTCTGTTTGTCCTTTTCAGGTTTTGCGTTGTCAGTTTATTTTCGATTTATGAGTTTGACTGTCCCTCTGGTATCTTTCGCCCCGCCTTTAGTATCGTATTAAAATCACCGCCTATGTAAGATGTAGATCTAATTTTTCGTTAAATAAAATAGTGGGTTTTTTTATATACTCAATTTGTTCTTTTTGAATTGATTCAACAATTAGCCATTGTGAAGTTTTGGCTTAACAGTCTTGTTAATTACATATTTAATACCCTTAAAATAATTAAACATTATATAATTAAGTAGAAAAATCACCCAAAAAAAACATCAAAAATGGAGGGAAAAAAATACAAAATGAGAAATTTTCTCTGTTCGGTCTGCCTGATCTAAACCACATATTTAATTTTCGTTGTACAGTACATTCCCAATAAAACACATGCATTTTTCATTCCTCAATTACAACAATACAATTGACAACATTTACTATAACTGACCCAATTAAGGTTTAAAGTACACGTGTACAGGTACGCAGACAATATTTTCGTAAATTTTCACCTTTTCTTGTCCATGTACGAAATTAATATAAGACCGTAAGTTAATGGCAAATATGTATCGATGTTCAATAGAAGTATGGATTACATTTGTTTTTTAATTTTGCATATACGTTTTTTTTTATTGATATGAAATATACAAAATTGCACTAGTCTTATTATTGTCAATGAACCTTTTTGACTCACTTGGAAAAGGTCGTTGTACTTTCAAAAAAAGAAAATGAAAAGGATTAATTCTATAGAGTACCCGATGTATATTAAGTTCATGTTTATTCTCACGTGCGTATATGCAATTACTGTAAATATAGTGTCGACAAAGAAAAAGTTCAATATGCTTGATCCAATTCCGTATTCTCTGTCGTCATCGTACTCATCGTGGGTATGTCCGTCTGTGCCCATTAATCTATATATAAATGTGTTGTATGGGTATGCTGATACAGGGCCCTGCATTATTTGTCGGGCAGTTTCACGAACTTCTACATATGTTGTGGCGACAGCAGCTGTTACACAATCAGCGTGAATATTGTCGTTAATTTTATTGGTATTACTATATTCAAATAGACCAAACTTATACTGGTTAGCATAAACAATTTCAATTGCTTTTTGTGTTGACACCTTTACTAGAAAAGACTGTTTCATTTAATTTGTGTGTCTACGTCTATTTCCGTAAACTTCTTTTGTTTTTTTACCAGCCTTTTTCTGTTTTCACGCATATCGTCTGTAAATTGTTGAGCAAAACATATGCCTGTATGTGTGTCCTTATTTTTTTTATAACATGCATTTCTACAACTTTAGGACGCATGCTTTTTGGATTTGTCTAGGTCCAAATTATGTTAGCCCGGTCAATTTTAATGTTTTCATTTTTTTGAATTTGTTTAAACATTTGTGAGGGTCAATTGTAATTCCGACTTCTGCTATCATTGATTGTTGTTTGATCTTCAGTTTCTGTAGAAACGGATTGTAATCTGTCTTTAATGCCATCTTCGGCGTATATATTTTCATTTTGTGTTTCAAATCTTAAGTGTTTGCTGTGTGCCAATTATATCACTAAGAAGTTTGTTGTTGCAAGTATCATCCTCAGAGTAATCACCGAGGTTTGGTTCAAGTGAGCTCTCGGTCTCCGTCATGTTAGTAATTTAAAGTTTCTATTTCTATTTCTGTTTCATGTTTATGACTTTTTGGTTTTTCACCCATCACCTTTATTGCATACTAACAAAATGAAAAAAGAAGTTTAAAGTGTGAAGATTCTGGAAAACTTCACTGTTTCACCATATTTAAATCTAAATTATCAGACAGGTCGAGAGGAAAAATAAAAAACAACCATTCTTTTCCAGGGGCAGGTAATTCATACATATGTGGTTGTTTCTTTAAACAAGGCTTCAAATAATATTGCCTTTGTATGTAAATAGTATTACTACGAGTGCCTTGTAAAAGAATGAGAATTACAAAAACATATCATTTTACAAGGATGAGATTTTGACAAGTCCTTAATAGCTTCAATAGACTTTACATTGAACAGCTAATTTAAGGACTTCATAAAATTCCTTACAAACAACAGTACATTGCCGGCTCATTTGCATGTTCTAAAAGGAATTGTCCATTAGCTTTACAAAAATTTTGTCCGCAGTGAAAGAGGGTCTTCAGAAATACTGTGAAACTGTTTAGATGCGTAGTGATATTAACAATATGTTGATTCTAAAAAAACCTCTGGATAATTTTAATTCTCGATCTTTCTCTAAAATAAATTCTTTCAAAATTTAGATTTTTTAACCCTGTATACATGTACCACCATTCCCCATGTGAAATTAAAAATTGTCTAAAAAATACTCCACAATACCTTTCATTATAAAAATGGTAGCATACACTTTAAATTTATTAAATTTTAGATACCATCCAGCATGTTTTTTTAATGGTAATCATAAGGTAAAACATGCTACACAGAGGAACAAGTGAGCAGTATCAGTTTCTTATTGATAACATATAATTTGGAGGTAGACTTTTTCAACAAATTGTTTGAATTCCTATGGGAACGAAGTTGGCGCCGATCTTTGCCGACCTATTTTTATTTTCAGATGAGTCGGAGTTCCTTCATACAGTTGTCAAAATAAAGAAGATCGAAGTAGCCACATCATTTAATTTTACAATCGGATATATTGATGATGTTCTTTACAATCCAAACTTTCCTGATTGGGTTTCATTAATAAATCCTACAGAAGTGGAAATTAAAGATAACACAGACATGGTTTCCTCCGCCTCACTTGTAGACTTGTTACTCGAATCTGGTTCGGTACTTGTACATCCCGCCAATGTGATGTTGTGCTGTGGTCATTTTTGGGTTCTTGTTTTTTTATTTTTGCGTACGTGCTTTGTCTATATGCAATTTTGTTTTTCTTTGTTGATATGTTTTTTTTTTTATATAATGATTGAAAATATAACACAATGTTGACTGCTGTACCCCGTTTTTGACATTTTTACCTATTATGTCTGTTTGTTTTGTTCGCAAATTGTTGTCGATCAAATATGGAAATGTATTGGACTGTTATATAAGTGCGAGGTTTAGTTTAAAACCTGGTTAAATACACAGGTTTCTACATAATTAGGAAATGCCTGTACCAAGTCAGGAATATGACAGTTATTTTCCATTTGCTGATGTGTGTGAGGTTTTGATTTCGCCAATTGTAAACTTTCCGTTTTTAATTTTCCTTGGAGTTCGGTACTGTTTTTTTTCTACCTTTTGAATCTTCATAAGAATGATTGTTTGTAATTCGAATCATTCAATCACATCGTTAACCCTTGACTCACATTTAATGTTGACATTCTTTTACTTTGAACAGTTGAAAACGCACACTAAATGCATAACATATCTCCAGCTTAGGGATTAAATTGAAGTTCACATGGATACGGTTTAACATGAAATCGAATTATTTACTTGTAAGTCAATAATACATGAGCGATAATGTCGGTGACACATTGGGGTCAAACTAAATGCGTATAGCAAAATATGATATCAAATTCCACTTTTATTATAATTACCTGAAACAAAAAAGGTCGTATTTTAAATTTAGATAGGCCTACATTTCGAAATGGTTTTCTACTGCTGTTAAATTGGTAAGGTTTTTGTTTTTTGGACGATTGGACGAAGTTTGAAAGAATATGCATATGTCAGGAACAGTTTTAATTAACAAACACAAGTGTCACCAAAAGAATAGTGTTAAAAATAAAAATTGATTTCTAAAGAAAGTATTTGCTACAGTTTTAACATAATTAAAGTATTTATCTATGTTTTTTTTCCAAAAACTGAAAAAGATTAAGTTTATTTCGATAGAGGCAGCACATTTTATTCACTCTTATCAAACAAGCTTAAAAGCCAATTGCATAATATTATATTATTGCTTTGGAGACAATAATAAGATGCATGCGAACCTTGATTTGATACCTTGTAAGAGATGGATTGCGCATGTGCTTTGCAGGATCAATTATTAAAACAGATGAATATCAACAATGTCAGTTAAAAAGGGAGATACTAGTGTTTCTTAATCTATGATATGATTCCTAACAGATCTTAACGTATGGTCGTTATGGTATTGCACTTACTTGTCAGTCTGTTCAAATTATATCAGTGTTCAAATCGGTTCTTCGGAGGTCATCTCGATGGTTGATTAGCTGACGTCTAGCCCTTCATTCCGCACGTAATGCTGATACTTTATTACGATTTTATGCATTGTGTATTGTTTCAAATGGACTATTTGTAATGTTGGTAAATACTTTAATATATAATGAATCAAATTGTTTCTGACTATTTTTTTTAACATCACACTTTTTAAAACATCAATGTGTTTCTATATATATCGATGGTCTTAACCGTTTGTGTTTGGTAATACTTTTGTAATGAAATAGTCTTTAGACATTTTTTTATGTGAGCCTCTGTGATAAGTATTCGGTATACTAAACACACGTTTGCGTAACAAAATTGTAAGGATTGTATCACTAGCGATATTCCTAAAGTAAACCTTGATTGGAAGACATGGTTACGTAAACACTTGAAATTTTTGTTTAAGCGTCAATAACGATAAGTCAATTAATTGTCCATTTATTCGTTTTATTGTAGTCCTTCCTTCAAAACCTGAATTGCATTTGCCACAGAAAATAAATGACTTTACAAATGCAAAAAGAAATACACGATTAGCAACACTGGCGCCCAAAACCGGTATTCATAAAAGAAACTTCACTGAAGGAGACAATATAACATTTCTGTGTGAAGGAGATGTTGGGAGGCCAGAGGGAAGATTTCTGTGGCAGAAAATTTTCTCCAGTGATGAAAAATTTAATTACTCAAACATATCAACTGTAACAATACCTGAATCTTGTTCCTATGAAGGAAACAGTACCTTAACGATTCAGGTGACTGGTGATGACAACCAGGCAAGAATAAGATGTATTGTCAAATCTGAGTTGCCGAATGGGACCAGGCATGTAGATTCAGAACCACTTCAGATTTACTGTAAATAAATGTTATTGATGTGTTAATTTATATATGTTACGGCTTCGAAAAATCAAGGATAGATTAACAGCAATAGTAGTATCGCTTTTTCTTGATTTTATAATATAACGCGTGAAATTTTCAATATTTTATCTTTTAAAATATTTTTTAAGTGCATACGAGCCATGATAACGAGTAAGAAGTTTAATAACTTAGATATTTGGCTTTATAAATATTTTGATATGAGTGTCACTGATGAGTCTTGTGTAGACGAAACGCGCATCTGGCGTACTAAATCAAATTAATTAGAGTAGAATTATTTGCAAACGGAAAGGACATACACATAATATTATCAATTACATTGCTTTGCCCCGCTATTATAGTTTATTTCAGATGCATTAAATCTATAACGTGTTGTTTTCATTTTTTTCTACCGCAAAGGTGAAAACATTGAAAAAAAGATATGTAATAACAAGTATATATTTTTTCGAAAATATTTTAATTTATAGTTAAAGTGAGGAAGCCATGTATAGCATTTCTCCAAAACAAAACGGTATTTTATGAGGGGGATTCAGTTCAACTAAACTGCAAAGCCCATGGAAACCCATATCCTTCGTATTCATGGACTAAAGGCAACAGCAGCGGAGAAAAAATCTTTGACAATGCCACCCTAGAAATCAATAACGCAAACATATCTGATACCGGTTTATATACATGTGACACCAGAAATGTCGTCGACGGTACAATTTACTCAGAATCTATATCAACTTATCTAAACATAGGTAAGAATAGAATAATATAAATTGATGAATTAGACATACTTAACTATAGTTCAATAAAAAAAACCTGGACATAAATGTTTTAATTAAGGGCTCAGATAAAACTATTGCTCGCTTTACCAAAATTTTATATGTTAAACCCCCTTTTTTCGAAGGTACACAAATATAGCATGGACAAGGTTAAGTAATAACCGATTGCTGCTGATTATACGGCTACATTATACCATTTGAAAAATAAATTAACAAAAATACCGAACTCAAACATGACTCTAAGGCAAAGTCGTAAAGGGAAAGTCCATTAATCGTAACAAAAAACAAAAGATCGACTGTTTATGCCTAGAATAGTAAAAAATATATACAGCACAACTCTCATGACTAAAAGAATCACCAAGACCGGATCCACAATAAGCTCAACACAGTCAAAAGTGTCAATCAACTTCTTATAGTAGTTTATCAATGCCCTTGAATTTGATAATAATTTTACCAATTTTTATGATTTTGGCAAACACTAAGAAAAGCAAATAGATAGACACTACACTAAAATATTCAGAAACAATGATCCGCAATACAAGACCAACGAAAGATAAATTTGATAATATTCAACATTTTGAGTTGATGAGTGCCAATTTGTGAAGATGCACTTGGATCTAAATGAGTAAAATCGGTTCTTTTAAGCTTAAAATTGTTTAGCAGTAGAACAAATATTATATTTTGTATTTCATAATCATACGGAACAATAAATGCATAGAAGCCCACAAAATTATGTAATCATTGTTTTTTTATTTGTCATTTTCTTTTATCTAGCTAACAAATCAACGACCTCTTTTCGTACAACAAGCAAACCTTCCAGTTCAGATCACAGAAAAGGTAACTTTAATGGAAAGGTATATAACATTGAGAATGGAAACGAGGAATGTGTCAAGGAGACAACAACACGATCAAAGTTCAGTAAACAGCCAATGTATGGTTCTGTTTTAATTATATAAAGACAGAAACATTATACCATGCCGACTGCCTTCTTTATTTGTCATCTTCAAAGCTGTAACTGCTTTCTTCGGGGGATTTTCCCGTCTTATAGAAGTTAGAGTTTAATATTTAAGAATTAAATAGTTTTTTTTTATAATTTTAAAGTGGTTTCAAGCGTTTTGAATCCTATTCAACTATATAAAGCAGTTCAATTCAATTCGTATATTATAATTTAATCTGTATTCCACAGCCATAGAATGTAAAATTTTATCAAGATTTCTGTTTGTTATTTTTAACGCAGTATTTTAGTATTGTTAAGAATAGCATTGGCAGTCATAGCTGTAGTACTTTATAAGGAAATGAACTATCATATTTGAGTGCCTCTCGATAGCCGTCATCCAATCAAAATAACGGATTCGAATGAAACATATATATTTTATGTAATTATTGATCAATATAATGTATAAGGATTTTTTTTTTACACTTATATCTTGATAAGCATACCATGCAACTGAGAGAGAAAAAAAAGCACGGTATTTGGTTCAGAGGAATATTTACAGATCACACACTAGTAAAAGAATTTTAGTCTGAACGGTCATTTTAATCTTAACAGGATCTGAGATTATTAGTAGAAAATTTAACAGTCTCCAGGACAAGTTTGCAATTCTGCTGAGTGCAAAAGTTGTCACCTTAATTTTTGGAGTTAAGTCAAAATGAAGTTGATAACTTGGTTGGTATTGGTTCCCTGATATTTGTCCTAAAATGTTTTGGCTCTAGCACCACTGTTGAAAAAGTTATGCCCCTTTTTTCAACAATTTCCTCAGAGGAAAAGTAGTTTTCCTCAAATTTGCAGCATAAATATTTCCTTTGAGGAAATTCTATTTCCTTAGAGAAAATTCTATTTCCTTAGAGGAAATTCTATTTCCTTTGAGGAAATTATTTTTCCTTTGAGGAAATTTGCGGCTTCAAATTTTCCTTTGAGGAAATACTTTTTCCTGTGAGGAAATTTGTAGCTTCAAATTTTCCTTGGAGGAAATACTTTTTCCTGTGAGGAAATTTTTGACAAACACTTTTGCTTGAGGGAAAATTCAAGACAAAAATTTCCTCTAAGGAAATCAGTGTTCTTCAAATTTCCTCTAAGGAAATTTCAGAACATCAAATTTCCCTTATTTTTACTAGTTAAACATTTCTTCACTATACCATGTATACAAACAGTATGAATATAATTTTACAAAGATGAATAATTGATACAAATGATATTTAAAACTTTAATAAATGTTTGATTTAACATTTTAATGACATTGAAAATTAATACAGTCTGACTGTTTAGGTCTAGGTATGACAGGTATTGTTCATACTTTTTATATAACTTTAACTTTGATTTATAAAAAAAATTGTAGCAAAGGATTCTGTTTTCTTTGTAATTGTTTCAATCCAATACATTAATAAGCAACCAATTTGAATGTCATACCATTTTTGGTGTTCTAAAGAATTTGTTTATATTTGCAGATTAAATAATAAAATAAACACTGTCTTTTCCTGTTATTTTAAATTTAAATGTTCTTCTGTTTCAGCTTGTGTACAGTTATTCAATCCACTACGTAAGAATTCAATGAATACATTATTCCATTTACTAAACATTTTCCCTCCATTCTAAGAGAAAACATTTTTGCAAATTGTTCTTCAATGATCTTCTTCCATATATTTGATATGAGCATGATGAGGGAGCGATGTAAATGAGTGGATAAAACTGGTGTTCCTTTTTTCAACAACAAAATAGTATTTTTTCTGCATTTCGACTAATGTATATAATATGTTGTTGCTTTTATACAATAGTGTTTTTGTGTATCTATGAAAGAACTCCATTTTGTTTATGGCCATTATCATGTGATTATGATGAAATTTCCTATTTCTTTTTTGCAGGAAAGCACACATTCCAGTTCAAATTAATCCAATTGCGCACTATGTAGATAAATTTCAACTTTAAGTTTCCTCTGCAGTAATGACCTATTGATCATGAAAACCAAGATGTCTGATCTCCTATAAATACACAAAATAAACAAATAAAATGTAATAAATGGAGAGAGAAACAGCAATAAAAGTTTATTTTGTCATGTTTATTAACATTTTAAATATATTTCCTTTCTTACTTGTGAATGCTTTTGTCTATAGTTCTTATATTAGTTGATTTTGTGTATTTATCAATCTTTCAAGTTGAGGCAGTTTGTTCTTTATACTATATATATATGTTGAGCTGTTAAAACACTGTCTAAAGTTAGGGTAGGGTTGAGTGCTCATAAACCTGTTTTTTATTATATGGATTAGTTTTTATGGATTTTTAACTTTAGCTGTCAGTTACTGTGAGTACTTAACTTTGTGTCTTTTCAATTAAGGGAAATGTATAAATTTCTTGCTTACTGTAAACCAACTAATTTTCGTGAGCGATTTATTTTCACAAGCAATTTATTTTCGCATTTAGAACTATAACGTGCATATAAATTGTCGGGACTGTTTTTCATCTGTATCTTTCCTTATTCATTTATTAAAATATATTAAGTAAACTTGAAAATCGCGAACAAATAAATAGCTGCGATGTAGACTAGAAAGTATAAAACGCAAAATAAAGTATTCGCGAAAAATTAGTTGGTTTACAGTAGTCCAGTCTGTGTTTGCAGGAAATTTACATCATTGGTTGTCTGGTGGAGAGTTGTCTTATTGGCAATCATGCCACATCTTATTTTTATATAACCATATTCCTATTGTGCCTGTCCAAAGTTCAGAGCCTGTAGTTTTTGTCAGTTTAGTCTGACATTAAAATTTAGTGGTTGTTGTTGTTTCATACTGGTCATATCTATTTTTTGTAATTTATTTTGTTATAAACTAGGCAATTAGTTTTACAGTTTGGATTGTTTCAATTTTTCATCTGAGGGTCTTTTCTAGCTGCCTACTTTGACTATAGGTACGGATTTTCTAATTATTGAAGGTCGTCACAGGCCTATAATTTCTTTCTTAAAGCCAAGATCAATAGTTTTCATATTTAATATACCACATCTATTATTTTTTTATAGTAATCATGATAATCATCTTTCAAGTTCAATAACTTTTTTAAAAATAAAAGTGGCCTTACCATTCATGCCATTTAGGTTTAGTTGGCTTCTGCAAATTTTAAATTGCCTATCATTTCTGCTGTTTATAATTTCTCTGTATCTTCTATAGTTCTTGTCCTATACATAAAAGAGTAAAAGTTATTATTGAATGACATCTTGCATCAATATTGTTTTTGCTGTTTAATGTACATGATGTATATTAATTTGTGTTTAATAAAAATCTGTACAATGAGTGCTTGATAAGCTTGTTGCCCTTTTAGTTGGTCTTTATGCTTAAAATGAATTTTAATGATCAACTAGAAAAACTATGAGCACTGCGCACATAAGACCCTCCCCCCCCCCCTTCCAAAAAAAGGACATGCACACACAATGGTATTCATTGACATAAAATATGAAGATAATTTGGCTCCATTTAGAGATATCTCAAGTGACTGTAAGTTTAAGGCTGTGATTTTTTAACAAATACATTTCTAAAACCTTCCAAAGTTTGAAAATGGACAGATTTTGAATAACTTTCCAACAACTAAAGATCCTTAACTCTGCATCTTATACAAAAATATACATGATAAATAGGGGATGATACTCCAGCTTGCATATTCTTTAAAGTTTTAAAGGAACATAACCGAATTACCAAAATTTGAAATTGATCTGATTTTGTGGTAAAAAGTTTAATAAAATTTGTTTGAGGTAAACTTAAGTTAGAGGCTGGAAACGAAAAATTTATCATTTTTCCATTTTTAAAGAACATAACTCTAGAATAGTAAAAGAGACACTACCAAAATTCAAACATAATCTGTATTGTGTGGTGATAAGCAGCGTGTATAAGTTTCATAACATTTGGTTGGGACAAACTAAAGTTTAGAGAACAGGAAACCAGAAATTCAGCATTTTTTCCCCTTTGTAAAGGGGCATAACTCTAGTACAGTAACACTGACATCACCAAAATTCAAACTTGATCTGAGTATTGTGATAACAAGCTTTTGTAAAAGTTTAATTAAATATGGCCGAGGCAAACTAAAGTACTGTAAGACAAAATGTAAGAGAACAAAAAACAACTTTGGGACAGACGGACAGACGATCAAGTGTTAAACTTAATGCCCCCTCCACTATGGGTCATGAAAATGAAAAGGGAGTTTATGTCAAGATATAAAAAGTTTTTAACAATTCACCAAAGTTTCATAAAAATCGGTGAAAGCATTCTTGAGACTATCCAAATCCCAATAGTACAATGACATAAATCAGAATTTTTTAAAATTGAAAGGAAAATTATCATGATTATGTTATACAAAAATAATTCACCAAGTTTCATGAAAATTCCTCAAAGCATTATTAATAGTATACTGGAAAAAATCCCCCTTTTTATGAATAAAATCCCTAACTTTAAATTGCAAAATTCAAAATCTTTAAAAATTAAAAAGGAGCTTAATTATATCAATAGATAATTCACCAAAGTATCATGAAAATTTTATGGATAATGTATTCTTATTCCAGAACTATCTAAGACATGGTTTGTTTGAATTAAAAAAAGCTGGAATAAAGCACCTACATGTACTAGAATTCAGGAGAATTAGAGCAAATCAGGCTATGTTCTAGATTATCAGACAATTAACTGTAGAAAAGGAGTTTTCTTTTTCTTATTTACCTATTTGTTATCTCTGTCCTAATTAATATCTACTGAACTAAGCCAATTTTTTCACATTTTTTTTGCCTTTTCTCTCTTGTTATTAACAATGAGAAAAAAAATACAAAGTGAAACTGACAATGCCAAGGCAAAACATAAGATGCAGAAAAGAAAAACAAAACAAAACACTAAGCAACACCAACATCACCAAAAAACTAGTGTTGAATTTATGTACTCAGTCAGTCAGTGAGAGTTGGCATATCCTGACCCACTATATTTATGCTTAAAAACCTAAAAATCATAGAGTACTAAATATATTTTGTAAATACTTGATTAAAATGTTGCCATAAATAGCATAGACACCTCTTAGTTTTGAGAACCACATGTGTTAATTGTGCGAGTATAATCATGATAATCATGCACAAGATTGACTTTTAAAAGCCTAATATATATTGAAATTTTCTGAAAATATTGCATGCATTTATTAACATGACCAATTTTAAGAAATGCACAATATGCGAGATGATTTATATTATTGTAATTTCAGGAATTTACAGTAAAGGCTTTTAACCCCACTGCATTTTGCACTTTTCCCAAGTCAGGAGCCAGAAGTTATTGCCTTTGACAGGCTTTGTGACCTTTGTATGATTTTTATTTTAGTTTTTTTTTTTATATTGAGGAGTTTTAAGTATGACGTCCATTATCATGATTATCACTCAACTAGTATACATTTTTGTTTAATGGCAAGCTAAAGTATGCCTCACAGGCACTGATCCAGGGGGGTCCGAGGGTTGGAACACCCCTTTTGTTTTTGGACGATCAATGAATTTGAATGGGGACATGTAGTTGGAACACCTCCCCCCCCCCCATTTGTCCGTGGTTAGGAACCCCTTTTTAAATGGCTGGATCCACCCCAGCCTCAGGTTGTGGGATTTTCTGGTTCAATTGAAGACCCATTGGTGACCTTTGGCTGTTGTCTGCTCTTTGATCAGATTGTTATCTCTTTGACACATTCCCCATTTCCATTTTCATGATTTTCAATTTTATTTTCAGTTCTATAATAAATGTTAGACTTCTTGTTAATTTGGTTTCACATTTCGGCTTCGTCGGAGGAAAGCGTCCCAGAAATAAAATAGCCTTGCAAGACGTCATAATTATTTGGACTAGGTTTTCACCACATCAACATTGTAAAGATTGTGTCCAGGGGCGGATCCAGGACAAAGGGGGGGGGGGGGTTCCAACAACAGGCCCCAATTCAAATGCATTGATCGTCCATAAAAAAGGGGGGGTTCCAACCCCCGGAACCCCCCCCCCCTCTGGATCCGCGTCTGGTGTCGCACTGTGGAAGAAACGAGTTTGGCGCGTTTAACAAAAATATAATTGTCTCATGTCTGTGCTGACAGCCTGAGGCTAATAGTATGTGTGCATACCAATATCTAAATTTTCTAAGCCTTCTTTTTGAATATTTTGTCAATTTCTTGGTAAAATACTGTCAGACCTCGAGTGCTGTTGTTTAAGGTGGCAGGTACCAGTTTTGATGTACCAGAACATGCGTGGGGAACATGTGTCCCACGCGAAATTTTGTTATAGTTAAGTATTGAGGTATATAATTGCATCATGTGGACTGAAAAAATAAATGAATGTAAATACTAGGCTACTGTACTACACAAGTAAGGCAGCAACCATTTGATTTTCTGTGTGTGTGTGGGGTGGGGGGGGGGGCTATGGTTTTTTTTGGAAAAAAAAGTTTGTTTCCAGTTTTTGGAGAAAAAAATAATTTGTTTTTGATTCTGAAAAAAATTTGTCCAGAAAAAAAACCCATAGCCCCCCCCCCCCCCCCCCCCAGAAAATCAAATGGTTGCTGCCTAAGTAGTTGCATACACAGGTTGGGAATTATCTTCACATATAGGTCCAATCAGATGTCAAAATTGTGGTCTCCTCACTTGACGGCATCCAATCAAAGTGGGGGGTAAATTCAGTTTTATGTAAACAAAAATATCTTGAGATTTTGATGGTAAGGATGGGTTCTGACAAGGCTCTAATTCACTGAATATCCTTTCGGCTTTAAGCAGGATTCTGCAGGTGAGGATTAGATTGGTATCAGAGCATCACATTTTTTGCCTTATTTGCAATGCATTTATAAATTTTTAAATCTCCATGCTGGACAGACACCCAAATTTAAAGGTTTTCTATATATTTACATAAGCACGCACACATCTTAGTTCCTTGAAACCATACATTTTATTTGTATATAAGCTTGAATGAATTTTCAAGAAAATAAAATCAAAAATCCATGAAATTCTAAAGATTTATTGTAAAATAACTGGTTTCTGGCAAAAACGATCAAGTAATGTAGGGGAAAGAAACTAACTGAAAAGACCAAAATAAGCCACAACTAAGGGGGGTCTTATTGGGGGTTCTGTTCAGGGATCCCGCTTAGTTACTATTTTTTGTTTTATATTCCCGCATCCCGCTTACACTATGTAAGTAAGCAATTCTGATATTTTTGTAATTTCTCGTATCCCGCTAAACTTCATTTCCCGTTTTCACGGCACAATAATTTGACTTTCATGTGTCACGCTTACAAAAAATCCACCTCGACAATCCCGCGTCCCGCTCAAACCCCCCTAATAGGTACATAAATACTATAGTTTAATATGCAGTCAGTAGCCAAATGACATGTATATATACTTTTAGACGACCTTAGACTCATTTCACAGAAAAATCGAAAATACTCATTAGTAATGAACATTTTAGATCATTTAACATTTAGATTTTATATCTTTAAAATTTACGACCATATAGATTTAAGATCATTTAATCGAAAGATGATAATTTGTCAATGAGCACCTGTAACCCGGTACTTTATATTTTTTTTGGCACGCGTCAAGAAACAGTAAAAAAAAAGTGCCGCCGATCTGACAGAGCTTTGAAGAGCTTATTTTCTCGTATGATCTATGTCTGTTACTGTAAATGTATTATGATCTATTATATATTTATCACAAAAAGCTAGTGCTATTTTCTTTTCTTTTAATATGAAGCCCCACCCCTCCTCCAGCTTATCTGATTAATTTATGATCACTCTGAATAGAGAAAGTAAGAAAGTCAAAATTCTTATACACAATGTATCAGGTATTTTAAATTCTGGTCGATAGTTGTCTCATTACGAATCATTTAATTATTTACATCTCCTTATTTTTTAAGGTTCATCATAAGGAATTGAAAAATATGGCCGTGTTTACACCTCCAAAATTACTATGGGTACAGACAAACTGGTACATCCAGGAAAGTTTTAAGGCATGGCAGGAACTAGATATATAAAAGTTATATGAAGTCTACGTTTCAGAAAATTAAAAACTTACCTGGATTTTGATGTTCATTTTTTTCCAGTCTGCAGAAGATAGCAAAATAAACAAACACCCGAGTTTCATTTGATACGGTCCACTAAGTTACACAGTTTAAACCTGTTAAATCACCTATTGTTTACAGGTGCCTATTGTCCATCTATTGTCCATTTAAATCAATACTACTCACAACATTGATTATATGAGGGGAGCTTCTCAATCGTTTTCACTACTTAGTTAATTTTTGCACCTTCTGCAGGAACGAAAAAAAAAATGGATAGCAAAATCTATCTGAAACATAAAATGCATTTAAAATTTATATATCTAGTTCCTGCCATCCCTTAAAACTGTTGCAAGTGTATAGGTTAGTCTGTACTCAGAGTAAAATTTGGGGTGTAAATACGGCCATTTTAGCCAAAAGGTTATGATGAACCTTAACAAGAAAGTTTTATCTATATGCGGTATAGTGATGAATGTGTATCATGCAGCATGGTTGTAAATAATTGTTAAATACAGCACAAAAGATACATAATATATCACACTCAAGTCAATCCGCATTTTAAAAAAAAAACACCAAAAAAACTACCAAATGACTAGTAGTCTATAAAAAAATCAACTATAGCATACCAAAATTTATAATTTGTAAAGACTTGCATGCAATTAGGCCTATAGCTCTATATATATTCCTATAGATCTCATAACCTTCAATTAAAAGGCAGATTATGACTTGTGTGTGTAAGTTTATCAGAAAATTACAGAGAGACACGTCCTAATCAGGTGATATCAAAATACCAAGATACCAAAATACAAGATCTTCTGCCTGTTGTATATGGCTTACTTTAAGCGTATATTGCCAAACTCCAACATTTAACAAATTACATCGTAAATATACATGTTTGGTGCGGATGGAAGAAATTCAATATTGATCCTGCAAGAGACAAGTGAATGTTGGAGATACTCATTTCCTATTGTAAAATACTGATTAATGTCGGGTGCGTCTAATTAAATTTAATGTGTGTTCAGGAAGAAAACAAATTAACAACAAAATTAACAATAAATACGATAGGTAGGTCTTGTAATTGAGACCGCCCGTAATACGGTCGTAATATTTTCGACTGCCACTGAAAAAGGAGGGATAGAAAGTTGGCCTTATACCAGGCTACTAATACAGGGGTCCGTAGAAAAACCGCAAAGGACCTCCTTAGTGCACTAACAACAAGACAAATGCACTATGGAATTTGACACATGGACCTATAACTAACATACGTCCTTGCTTGACATCAGTAATAAAGTTATCTTTCATAGAAGACAGTTATTATTTATATTCTCTTTTTCACAAACTTGAAATTATACCACGCTAAACCGTTAGTTTATTCAGCAACAGCCATCAATTAGTAACGATCAAGAGACAATTGTTTTTTGGATAAGGTTGATTGAACATGATGATTGGGAAATTTCGAATTTGCAATAAGCCGTTGGTCACGTGCCGAATGGCACGCGCTGATTAAAAAGTCATTTAACTAACTAAATAAATAAATAAATAAATAAGCTTTATTTAGAGTCGGCAAGGCATACAAACATAGACAAACATAAGCTCTAATGAGCTTTTAACCGACATATGAGACATTTTTAACAATACAACATTTATTACAATACAACACATAATATAATACACATGCAATAAATTGCACAGCACAAAAATGAAGCACTAAAAGCAGAATATAAGCATAACTTCAAAATTACAATATCTATTGACACCAAATTTTATAAATGTGAGGTATTTACTCATATTCTCTTACATCCATGTTATTTGGGGTCTTATAACATCGTTTTAATGTCCTTAGTGCAAAAAACTGACTTCCTAGTGCACAAAGAAGTCCTTTGCGGTATTTCTACACACCGCTAATACAGTCCACTCGAAGGGTTGTTGCAAGGATCCCAATTCGGATGTGGCTGCGCATAGCCCAATGGACGTTCCACTATCCTTCTACAAAGGTTTTATTGCCGGTCAGAAGAACATGTAACGACGCTATTTCTAAATAAATAAATTTGGTGTTTTTACTGTCTTCTGATTGGTTAAAATTATTACTTTTATTTTCAATGTTGTCAATTTTGATGACTTTGACTTGTGAGACCACCGACACTAATAAAATTTACCTCAAAGTTAATAGGTGCTCCGTTACTAGGAAGATCATATCGGATCCGATAAATTTATTGGTTCCATTCCACCAAATTATAAGTCAACACTTCTCCTTAGAAAAAATGTCTTGCAATGCGTCATAATTATCTGGACTACAAGTACTTCCATATATGTATAACTTCGAAAACAGACAATAATTTATTTTACTGGATGAGATTGGGCTGACGGATTTTTTAATGGATTGGTAATTTTTATTTAGACTATAGCACAATATTATTCACCTTTTTCACCCTACAAATCAAATGGTTCCCTTCTTACACCTACACGACCTACTAAAACATATTCATTATAACGAACATTTGGTATCATTCATTTTGTGTGACAACTCTGAGTGTAAGATTGACAGGGGCGGACCCAGAACTTTTTTTTCTTTTTTTTGGGGGGGGATGCTTCAAATCATGCTTCAGTGATTCCCTATATAATCAATAAAAATTTCACACGAAGGGGCTGGGGGGCTTTCCCCTTAATTAGAAATCTCTATTTTCAGGCATAGGCTCATATAAATTTGCCTTTTGAAGAACTGAAATAAATATGAGACGGCTAATAAGTTTTCAGCTGCTTTACATTAAAATACATCATGTACATACATGTGACATACACAAATATAGAGCCATTTAAAAAGCTATTTTTTGCAATACTTAAATAAGATAGGATCAAATCTTGATACATGAAGTTGAAATTGTTAGTTTTAAACATTAAAAAATGAACACCCAAACTTTGAAGTTAAACATAAGAATGACCATATAGTCTTAAATGTAAATGCTATTGCCATGAAACAAGGTCATTGTACGTAAACTGTCATCTATTCCCTTAAATCTTAGTTCACGCCAAGTTTGATTAAAATTAGTCAAGTATATCTACTCTATTACATTGTATTAGGTCTCTAGTTTGGATAGTCGTGATAGTGTATAACTTGCAAATTAAAATCATACTCCTTCCAAATTTATTTATTTAAATATTATGGATGATATACATGTAGCAAGTAATTAAGGGATGAAATTAAATTGGATGAACTGTGGCATTTTTTTTTAGGTAAAGCAGTAATTTGGTAAAGTTTGAAACTAGGTAAAATATTAGTATGCCTGAAGTTGTCAAACTTAATTATAGACCCTTTAAAAATAAAATTATCCTTTAAATATTTTGAGTTCTAGCTTATAGATTTTTCTATAATGTTGATCAGGGGCGGATCCAGCCATTTTAACAGGGTGGGGTCCCAAACCAGAGTAAAGGGAGGGGGGATTCCAACTATATGCTCCCATTCAAATGCATTGCTCGGCAAAAGAAAAAGGGTGGTTCCAACCCCTGGAATCCCCCCCCCCCCCCCCATTGGATCCGCCAATGTTGATGTGGTTCTGTCCCAAAAGTAGTACACTGCACTGTAAAAGTCTTTTTTTTTGGATAGAGCCAGTACAATTTTACCTCACTGTTCTAGTGGAACAGTAAGATTTTGCCATCACTTGGTGTCTGTCATTGTTCGTCGTCGTCTGTCTGGTGTCCTCCTCTAAAACTGCTGAACCAAGATTTTGTTTTGCTTTCTGTTTCGTCAAAGAACATTGTGATCATGGCTAAATAAAAACATAGGAGTAAAGGTAGTTTTGGCTTTTATCGCAAAACCCAAATTAAAGCATTTAGAGCAAATCTGACACGGAGTTAATTGTTCATTGACATGATTAAAAGACATTATCATTGATTATAGGTGAAGTTCTATCAACAATAAATTATCAGACATATGTAACAACCCATTGTTGGGTTGCTGCCACTAGATTGGTAATTTTAAGGAAACATTGCAGTTTTTATACAACTTTTTGCGATCATATATTGGTATCATGTAGTTGTCGTCGTCCGAAGACATTTCGTTTTCGTATAATTACTTTAGTATAAGTTAATAGAAATCTATGAAATTGATTCAAACACAAGGTTTGTGACCACAAAAAGGAAGGTTGGGATTTATTTTGGGAGTTTTTGTCCAGAGTTTAGGAAATAGGGGCCAAAAGGGTCCAAAATTAAACTTTGTTTGATTTTATAGAAAATTGAATTATTGGGGTTCTTAAAAGTTTGATATATATGCCAAATCTAACTGTGTATTTAGATTCTTAATTTTTTTAGTCCTGTTTAAATTGGTCTACCTTAAGGTACAAAGGGTCCAAAATTAAACTTATTTTGATTTTTATAATATTTTAATTCTTGGTGTTCTTTAATATGCTGAATCTGAATTTTTACTTATAGTTTTTATTATGAGCCCAGTTTTCAAGTTGGTCAAAATAAGGGTCCAAAATTTTACTTTATTTGATTTCAACAAAAATTGAATATTTGGGGTTCTTTGATAGTCTGAATCTAACCATTCATCTAGATTTTTGATATTTTGGCCCGTTATCAAATTGGTCCACATTGAGGTCTAAAGGGTTCAAAATTGAACTTTATTTGATTTCATCAAAAAATTAATCATTGGGGTTCTTTGATCCTGTTGATATGCTGCATCTAACCATGTATTAAGATTTTGAATATTGGACCATATTAGAGGTTAATTGTCAATTTTATTTTAAGTACTTGGACCACATTCATTCTGTGTCAGAAACCTATGCTGTGTCAACTATTGAATCACAATCCAATAAATTTAAAATTCAGAGCTGTATCAAGCTTGAACGTTGTGTCCATACTTGCCCCAACTGTTCAGGGTTCAACCTGTACGGTCGTATCAAGCTTAGCCATGCGTAGCATTTTTATTGGTTATTATCTTGAATCTTATTTCTGATAAAGATATACTGTAAACATCAAATATAATTAGCAAAGTAAGGTCTACAAATATGATATTAATACAACCAAA
This sequence comes from Mytilus galloprovincialis, assembly GCF_965363235.1. Taxonomy (NCBI): domain Eukaryota; kingdom Metazoa; phylum Mollusca; class Bivalvia; order Mytilida; family Mytilidae; genus Mytilus; species Mytilus galloprovincialis. Next base: position 395,386 of record NC_134846.1, on the reverse strand, counting down.
ATTTTCAATTGACCCCATAAGGATTGCCTTTTGAAGACAATTTTTCACAATTTGTTCATCTAGTTTGCTTAATACTCTAAAGAATCTTCTCCTTTAATATTGCGGAATCTATTACAGCAAAACTTGGACTGAATGAGTTTCAGAGTAACTAGTATAAAGTTTGTATTTTATTTCCTTTTACGTCAAGAAACATAGTCACTTTATCATGTTTATAGTAACCATGGTAACATGGCTAAAATGGAACATAGGGGTAAAATGATCACAAATGGAAGATTGATGCAAAAAATGTCAGGTGAGCACTTCAGGCACTTGGGAGCCAATTGTTTAATTGCTTCTGTAAGTAATATATATTAATTTAAAATTTTGACGAGTGAGACACATACAGATTATACTGTAAACAATATTTCAGAGTTTAATGTAGTCAAGCGAACAAATCATAGAAGAATATTTGAATCATGTCTTTGTTGTCCAATGAAAAGATAGTACGAACACGAAGAAAAAGTATCGGAATGTTTGTTTTTTAAACTATTGACCAGGGTGAAAGTCTTTGAAAGTGATGACTGGCAAAAAGTCTGTGAAATGAAATGGCACAAATATTCTATTCTTTTTAAATATTATTGTACATAAAGATAAACACATACTGATGTTTAATAATAGTTTTTACCCTTTTTATGTTTAGGATATATAAACAGTTACGATAGAAATGAGCAGCAAAACAAGAAAAACAGATTACAACAAGGCCTAAATGGTAAGACTACTTCTATATACTGCACATGTAAATTGTGAAATTATTGCTTGCATTTATTATTGTGATTTTTCACGAATGGACAACTTATTGTGATTACAACAAAAAATCTGCATAAAGATCTATATATATATATATATATATATATATGTTTTTGTTTTCAAAATATGAGTTCATATTTTTGCGATACTCACCCAGTCACATTATTCGCATTACTAAAAACCTCTCGATAATTTCTGAATTACAGTAATAAAAGTAATTGCCTTTGAAAGTTGAATGATGACTCATATAAAAATAAGAAGATGTGGTATGGTAAATGAGTGACTTATCCACTAGAGTTCAATGCAGTGGATGCAAGAAATTAAAAGCCAATGATGGGTCCGCCTTCAATAATGAGAAAACACTTCCTTTATAGGTCTGCCAATAAAGATCCCAACATGAAAAGATTGAAACAATCCAATTTAGTTCAACATGTTCAAAGTCAATAACAATCAACCTTACCATAATATAGGACAGTGGTTCAAATAAGATTATAACACAACATATGATCATTCTATAACAACTATTGCAAGTGGCTCAACTTTAAATACCACTGCAAGGCACTAAACAACGATTATTAAATCTTGGACAATAAGCACTGATCAAATAAGAGAACTCATAAGTAAGAATATCAAATGAAAGTTTCTCAAAATTTTCATTAAAACATGATAAAATAAGCTTCATTTACAAAATGATTTATATTGCTGCTTTTTTCTCCATTTATAACATTTTTTTTTTAATTTTGTGTATTTATAGGTCAGATATCTTGGTTTTTATGATCATCAACAGGTCCTGCAGGTCTATACTGAAGAGGAAACTTAATTGTTAATATTTTTTTACATAATGTGCTAACTAGATTAATTAATGTGAAATGAACTGTGTGTTTTTCTGGAAAAAGAAATAGAAAACATTCTACAAAATTGCTATAAACAAAATGGAGTACTATCAAAGATGCACAAGAACACAATTGTGTAAAATTTAACAACCTACATATTCACTGATGGATTATGGAGAAATTAAGAATAAATAGTATCTTTGTCATGTTTGTTGTCGAAATAAACACCTGCTTTATCCATTCATGTACATGGCTCCATCATATCAAGAGAAGATGTTTGAAGAACAAGTTGCCAAAATGTATTCAACCAATTGAAGGAAGATGTCTCGTGGATGGAATTATTTATGCACTGAACTGTTATGTAGGGGGTCAGATAATTGTACACAGCAGCTGAAACAAAAGACAAGTTATTTTAACATGAAAAGTGTTTATTTTATTTAATATGCAAATATGAGCATAATATTAATAGCATCACAAATGGTATGATATTCATAGCGTTTTGCTTATTATTGTATTGTCTTAAACATGTTAAACAGTCAGCCTTTTGTTGTTGTATTTTTAATACTCACCATGAAAATTTGTATTAAAGTTTTAATTATTTTTTGTATCAATAATTCAGTCTAGGAAAAATTATTTTTATACTTTTTGTACTGTTATGAAATTTCCATAGAGGAAGAATAGCGGAAAACATTTCCTTAAGGGAAATTTGATGTTCAGAAATTTCCTTAGAGGAAATTTGAAGAACAATGATTTCCTTAGAGGAAATTTGTTGTCTTGAATTTTCCCTCAAGGAAAAGTGTTTGTCAAAAATTTCCTTACAGGAAAAGTATTTCCTCCAAGGAAAATTTGAAGCTTCAAATTTTATCACAGGAAAAAGTATTTCCTCAAAGGAAAATTTGAAGCCGCAAATTACCTCAAAGGAAATAGGATTTCCTCAAAGGAAAATTTGAAGACGTAAATTTCCTCAAAGGAAAAAGAATTTCCTCTAAGGAAATATTTATGCAGCAAATTCCCATAGGGAAATCTTTTTCCCTTGAGGAAAAAACAATTTCCCCTGGAGGAAAAATCTTTTTCCTTTAGGGAAATTTGATTTCCCTTGAGGAAAAAACTACTTTTCCTCTGAAGAAATTGTTGAAAAAGGGGCATAACTTTTTCAACAGTGGTGTTAGAGCCAAAAACAGGACAAATATCAGGGAACCAATACCAACCAAGTTATGAACTTCATTTTGACTTAACTCCAAAAATTAAGGTGACAACTTTTGCACTCAGCGGAATTGCAAACTTGTCCCGGAGACTTCAAAGTTGACCCTCAAAAGTGTTTTTATATTGTTTGTATTGCAGCCGTCATTGCGGTTGGTACAGTATGTGGATCGCTAATATTGGTTATCTGTGGCCTATTATTTTTGGTTATACAGAAAAAGTATAAGTAAGTAGTTCCATGTTGTTGACTGAAACGAAATTAAATTATTAAGTTTACATGCCGTTTGAAAATACCATTGAAACAATATCTGATAAAAGAACAAAACGAATAGATTGTTATCACCTGCTATAGTAGCAGGATTAAGCAAGATTTTATTGTTTGATTTGGTTCATTCAACGATGTTTTGCTTGGTAACTTACATCTAGCTCGTCATAATATTTATAGATGAAATACGGAAGAAAATACTCAACAAGAACACCAGACTTATCATTTGTTACGCCAGACGCGGGATTTTGTTGCGTAAAGCACATCAGGTGCACTTGAATCAATAGCGTCATTAGTTCTACTTATTAGAGTGGTGAATGTAAAGAGTGCTGACTTCTTACCGTAAAAGAGATGGTATGACGAGGCCATTATTTGACCTTTTTAATTAAAAAAAAATGTATATATATGTTGTGTACAAGTTATCATTTTGTACAAATTACAATTTGTACAAAATATTTGTACAAATTATAATTTGTATTTTGACTTTGTACAAATTGTAATTTGTACAAACATTGCTTGTACAAATTATAATTTGTACAAAATTTGACTAAAATTCACTTATAACTTGTACAATAATTTATAGTATGGATTTTGTAATATAAAACATTTAAAAAGTATTAATTCACTCTATAGATATTTTTTTTTCAAAGACCATACAATAAACATGATAAACGTTAACCTTTATTTACAAAATACTTTTTTATTACAACCTAACATATTCATGTAATTTTTTTCAATGCAATTTTTAAGGTCATACGATTCATTTATACTGTATATTGTATATTCAAAGCCTGTTCTCTGGTTTTTCAAATGGTCATTTGCAAAAGTAAAAGTTAAGGCGTTCAATAAAATGGCCAGTATCCATGAGTATAGTTGAACAACAGGATAAATTATATCAAGAAGTTTACCAATTTACTTAGAATAATTCATCAAAGCACAACCATCTTTATACTAAAGACAAATTTGATGAGTTCATTTCTAAAGTTAAAAATGCAAAAGAGACATTGAAGAAAAAAGTCCAAGACAGACATTTGCTTAAGAAATATGATGTTATTGGAGTTGCTGATATGGAAGAGTTCATAAAAAGGGGGAAATGATACGTTTTCTGGTTGTATTTTACATGTTTTATAAATATAGAAAGGGGTCTGACCTAAAGATAGGTTTGTCTTCATCTTCTTTGCGTAAGAAAATTTTGACAAATCTTTAAACTGGGGAAGATTTATAAGATGTTTAAAGAGGTTTCAAAGGAGAACAGTGAAATTGATGACACAGATGAAACCACAGGTACTGAATCGATAGAATCAGAAAGAGAACATGTGAATGATAGTGAAACTGGATCAACTAGTACAACTAATTTAAGTTTTGTCAGAGGCTGTCGAGAACCTAATCATGTGTGCAAGAAAATGTGCATTGTCTGGCCTACAAGTTCAAGCCTATGTCCTAACAAGAAATAAAATAGAAACTGAGCAAGTTATCTGTTGGAGACTATGTTATCATCCTAATTCCATGGTATGACAAGCACCAACCGATCCTAGGAATAAACAAGGTGTTGTTGTAAAAGAAGAAAGTTTTGGCTATCGTGTAGGGACTATAGCTGGCAATTTAACAGGATCTTAAGCAGAAACAAACAAGAATCTAGAAATGACTCTTCTTTTTCTATTTCATGAGTTCCTGATTTACAGCTTTCCCTATGAGAAGTTGTAAATCGGTTTTCAAAAATGATTGTATTGTGTAATTCGGGGTGTAATGGTTCGCTAACTGCTCCATCATATATATATACATTGTATATTATTTTATAGTTCGTATTAGTTTAAACAAATATAGTTACCAGTGTTTCATATAGATTTGTAATTACAATTAAAAGAATTTTTTTTAATTTGATTTGAAAACTTATTCTATGTAAAATATTGTACAAGTTATAAGTGAAATTATGCCTCATTTTGTACAAATTATAATGTGTACAGGCACTTTTTGTACAAATTACAATTTGTACAAAGTCAAAATACAAATTATAATATGTACAATTTTTTTGTACAAATTATAATTTGTACAAAATGATAACTTGTACACAACATATATATATATATATCTCCCAAATAACATTCTTCAGAAAATAGGATTGATTGATTATATTTTTTTTAAATAGCTTCACTTTTAGGACTTGTCGTTAATATTTCATTTATTTAGCATGTTTAGCATTTTAGCGAAGGCTTTTCCAAAACGTATATTTTGCTTCATGTTGTATTTTATAATGATGTTAATTTGCATAAAATATCTTTTTGGTTCAGGACAAGTTGGTTCATATATCTATTTTTTTCCTCAAGAACTATTTGTAAAATGGCCACTTTATCCAAATATTTTTCAGTTATGACATGTTTACGGACATTATACATTTATAGTGATATCACTTGTTACCTTTATGCACTAAAGTGTCCATATTATATTTGCCTGCTCATTTAGAGATACAAAAAAGCGGACTGTTAAAAGGCTTGAATAAAAAAAAACTATAACATTTATAAAGCTGTTATCATGACTACTTCATGGTATATATCTTAGTGTTAATATTTTGATTTCTGATTCCCAAACAAAATGCATATTGGTAAGTAAAGCTTGATTATTTTAACAGGCATGCTCAGCTCCAGGAGAAAGTATTTTCAGAACAGAATAAATATAAAAAAAAAGAAGCCCATACCGCAGTCAGCTATAAAAGGCCCCGATATGACAATTTAAAACAATTCAAACGAGAAAACCAACGGCCTTATTTATATAAAAAAAAATGAACGAAAAACAAATATGTAACACATAAACAAACGACAACCACTGAATTACAGTCTGAATTGTTAATAATTCGTTTCATAAACAAAATAAATAAACTACTTTATCTTAATTGAATCGAAATTTTTTTTAATTCAAAGGTCAAGTAGGGCGTGTTGTGAAGTATTAACCAATTAGATTTAATCAACAATAGTCCACGTAAAAAAATCGTGACCAAACAACACTGATAATTAACTTATTCACTCCGCGGTTTCGTGAAAATATGTGTTGTTCTGTCACTGGTTGTTCAATATTTTTCCTAACTTGAATTAATGGATTAGCCATTCGACAAAAATTATAGTTTGGCGTACTAAATTATAATCCTGGTACCTTGATAACTAATTACAACATTTAAATGTCTTTTAATTAGAAATGGCAATGACAGATCAGCAGTTTATGTCAACACGACACAGCAACAACATCTCTCGTTGTATGAAGGAGTCGGTCAGACTTTGGATGTACACAACTATGAACAAATGACTAGGACGGAACATGTTTACAATAATACCAGCTTAAGTAATAATTAAACAAAGGTCAATTAGATAGTCGTTTTGTATATTTTGTTTCCAAATAAGTATTAATGAGTACTTGCACTGGAGGAATAAATGATACGTATCATCTAGCGCAAGACTTGTGGCTCTCACATATGTGTTTGTGAGTTCCTTTTCTTCATTAATACTTTGTTTAAATTCGTGTATGATATTTTTTTAACAATAAAATTTTACAAAATATCAATTAGCTGTTATCTTTGAAATATAGCACAAAACGAGATGCTTGAGATGCTGAAAAACGATAGTAATGGTAATGAAAAGTTCTGTAAAGACTATCTTGTAAATTCGTAAAATTTCACGTAAGGAATTTTAGCCAAATCTATTCTATTCTATACTATTCAAAGCAAAATTTTCATGAAGATATCCAAATTTAAATGTAATAGTAATAAAAACAACAACAAAAACGATAATAACGAGGCATTGGTGAAGTGGGACGACAATTCAGGGAAAAAGGTTACTTGCATTAACTTATATTAAATGAATTTCGATCATCAAATCTAGAACTATACTCTAACCTAAAGGGCACTATTATCAGTGTATATAAAGTGCGAATCCAGTCAGTTCATTTTCACTGTTGTATGCGAGTATGTTCATTGTAGAATAAAGGATCATGGGAAAACTTTATTTGTTTACGTTTTGAAAATACCAAAATAATTGATTTGAAACTAAATTTTCGCATATTTTTATTATGATGTGTCTTTTTAATGTAAAATAATAGTATAAAAGTTCAAATAGGTGTTATAAAAGCAACATAACATAGAATATCAGTTATTAAAAGCGATCCATTTTCACTATAGATGCGATGAATTATCACTGTATGGCATTCATTTCTGACGTAGAATTTTCGAAAATGCGATGAATTTTTATTGTAGATTAATGTTATAATTAGACTTGCAACAAATGAAAAACTTATTTGATTAATTTAATATTTATATCTATTTATAACTTGTATATGTCTATAGAAACTGGCTGGCTATTTATACGTTTTCCCACAGTATTGACATGTGTGAACTGTAAACTGAAATGTTTCCCTTCAATGTTTTTTTTCCGGTTCGTATATTGCTATGATGTCGTTATCGTCTACGTCGTCCGAAGACCCATTTGGTTTCCGGACAACTTTATTTTAAGTGAATGGATCTATATAAATTTTAAAGAAGGTTCAATACAACAAAAGGAAGGTTGGGATAATGTTGGGGATGATGGTTCCAACCGTTTACGAAAAAGGGGCATGAAAGAAGCATGTTTTTAGTTTCAGAATAAATACTTGTGTATAAGAATTTTGAGTGTTCAATACCACAAGTAGAATGTTAGGTTTCATTTTGGGGTTATGGTACTAACAGTTTAGGAATGAAGGAACAAAAAGGAACAAAACACAATCATGTTTGTAGTTTCCGGATAATTACTTATATGTACGGTTTTGGATCTTTTTCACATTATCACAAAGGGAAGACTGGGATTTTATTCGGGGATAATTGCCCCAAACATGCAGAAATTAGGGGCAAAAGAAATGGCAAAACAAACATTTTTCTAGTTTCCAGACAATATCTTGTGTTCAAGTGTATGGACCTCTCTAAAATTGTACTACAAGGTTCATTACCAGAAAGGAAAGACTGGGATTTGGTTTGATGGTTTTTTTATCCTAGAAGGAAAACAAAATGTTATGGGCGGGAAAAAACCTTCAGTTGTACAGTATTGCGCATACGATTTAAGATCTTCGACCAAATTAACCTTGTGTCAGAAACCTATATAACGTCATAAATTTGATCACAGTCCAAATTCAGATAGTATCAAGCTTTAATATTTTCCCCAACTGTTCAGGGTTCGATCTCTGCGGTCAGCGAAGCATTTTTAATGTTTTACCATAAAACGAGCAGATGTGATTAAAAGTTCCTGATGCTTTCTTCATATGGTAAGCTATGCCAGCATAGGCGTATCCAGGGGGGGGGGTTGGAAAAAAATGGTTGATTATATAGGGAATCACTGAAACATGACTTGAGCCCCCCCCCCCCTTTAGGTCAGCCATCGGGCCCGCCTTACAAAAAGTTCTGGATCCGCCACTGCCCAGTTCTCCTTTTGAAGTGTTTGGAACAATGAGTACAAATCAGGCTTTCTCCATGCTATCAGTTGTTATGCTTATTGAGAAGTCTCAAAATTTTAATTCACACTGGTCACATTTGTTAAACCCATTAGTGTGGGGATCTTCTTATGCCTGGGAAAACTAACTACCCATTTTGTCTTGAAAGGACAATACGTGCATTTGTTTGAGGACCCCTCCTTAACTTCAGTTCTTTTTTCTGTGATTCATCTTCACTTGCCTCCCCTTTTGTTGAGCCCCCAAATGCTTCAACATCCATTTTCTGAAGGAAAGATAGTTTTTAGCAATGCAAGTCAAGTTGTGTAGGGCAAACTTTATCTGTCAAAAACGTATACTGATAAAGTTTCATTGGAACATGATGAACGTGTTGTAGAGCTACCTTGATACTACCACAGAGGTCGAATCCTGAACAGTTTGGGGTAAGCATGTACACAACATTCAATCTAGACTTCATTTTTGATGAAATAAAAAAAAATTTGAATTTCGGACCCTTTGGGCCTCAATGTGGGCCATTTCGATAACTTGGCCCAAAACACCAAAATCCCAAATTTAAAAACACGGTAAGAGTCGGCATTCCAACGTACCCCAAATATTCAACTGTAGTTGAAATCCAAAAGAATATATGTCTTGACAGTTTGGACCCCACACACTTGTTAAATGGGCCAAAAATTGAAAAATAATAATAAACACAATTATATATGGATTCAGCCTACCAAAGAACCTCAAATTTTATTTTGGACCCTGTGGGCCAATTTAAAAGCGGACCCAAAATCAAAAATCTTACTTCAAAACCTCATTGAAATTGGTCAAGAAGTGATTTATAAAAAAATATTAGAAAGTATTGTTTTTTTCATCCCATTCTATTTAGATAGACATGCGAGATGTACGTATTCAGTGATGAAGTTTCAATGCATTGGATAAATATAACTACACTTTAAATAAAGATTCTGATGAATTATAAAAAAAATCTATGACATGCTTCTTCTGATTGGTAAATAGACCCGTACTCGAAATCCAATAATAACATTTGTTTGCACATGCGTATAATGACTACTGCAGAAACATGAATTTTATCAAATTGGCATGCATTTGAAAATATTTTGCATTAATCTAAAAACACTTTCAACTCTGAAATGATCCACAAATTGTTATATTATGACAACGATGTGTTTTATTTGAAATAAATATTAATTCTATTGAATTTATTGGATTGTTCAGTCAAACTTTTCATCTCAAAGTCAGCACTATCAAATCCTTTTCTTACTTTAATTATTGATTGTGCAAGTCGACTGAATTTGGAATTTAATGCATAAAAATTAATAAAATTCATACAGTGAAAATGCACCGCATATACAATATTAATGAATCGCTCTACAGTGAAAATGAAAGTAAAGTATCATTATTCAACAGTAAACAGGACTCGCATAAAGATAGCATCATGATAGTGGAATTCAATACAATATGGTCAAACTGTACAACAAAATCTATTATACGTTATACAACATTAATAATTGTGTTGTAATGAATATTTTTTTGCAACTACATCTTTCCTGCTAGTTGTTAATCACCTGCACGATTTGTTCGTAAAACGTCCTAAATATTCACCTATTTCGGTATATATTTCACGTATGGATGGCTCTCGGCGCGATAAAAACCCGTTCCCATCTCTTACTTTGTATGACTTGTATAATTTATCACTAAATATAATACATGTGATCAATTTTCTTCATTTTCTTCAAAAATCATAAATTTTTCGTCTGTTTATTTACCACTCTGCATCAGAAATGCATGGCATATAACAGTGAAAATGGTATTTTAGGATCCGCACTTTACATACACTGATTATGGGTACACGACAACCTTTGCCATTTTTTACTAAACAAACCTCCGTAGCGGATCATAACAAACTGGTTGATCTTAAATGTTTATTCATGTACCTTAGCTGGTTAAACTTATAATTTGTAATATTTTAGAGATAGAGTATTTTATAATTTTCAAATATATTCATCAGTCAGGGGCGTTATTTAAACAAGTTACTTTTTTTAGTTACTAATAACATGAATAAGGTAGTTTTGTCAAAAGAATATAAAATGACTCAATATAGAGTTATTCTAAATTTGAAAAGAGCTAAGAAGTAAAGAAAATAAAGCATGGACTAAATGTAGTTTTCATAAACTTTTACATTATTTTATATCATAAAGTTAAGAATGTATTAGATTTGAAAGGGTTACTTTAAAAATAATGACAAAAATGTTAATCGAATTTATAAGTTACTGTTTGCATCTTTGCAATTATTAGTAATAACACTTACTGAAGGAATATGTGTACTTGTTTTGGTTTACAAATTATAAATAACTTCAAGTCTTGATTAAAATACAAGTTTCTATCTATTGATATCTGTCTACCTACAAAATTTGCAAGGAACACAATATTTTAATAATCTTTAGAGACCAAAGTTTAACCCACAACTGTCGACATGAAGATAAGTGCGTCAAAAAGACAATAAGTGTTTTGGAAGGATTATATTTTATACATTATTCATGAGGAAAATAACAAGATGCCTATACAAATTTGTTAAAACTAGTAAAATCTTTATAATTGGACACATATAAAAAATAATATTTAGTAAAAAAAACCTTATTTCATCACAAAAATACCCTCGTTTTCAACATTATTTATATTTTAGGTAATTTTAAAAGTTACTTGTAATGCTCCTGACTGTTAATTAAATCAGTGATAAACGATAAAGTAATGTCAATGAAGAGAGGGTCAATGAATTTAGAGGAAAATGAACTGATTATCCTTACATATTAGCGGAAATTAATCGAAGGTCATTGTGTGTTTTGTTTGAACTGTTTGAACTGTTTATTCAAAATACACTCAGACGCAGATTTCCTGCGTAACAGGAGCGACAAATAAACATACATTTACAAATAACATAGAAGTGAAATGAGTAGAATACATACAATGAAACATTTTTACAAAGCTAAATGTATACTAAATCTATTGACATACCACAAAAAGTCCGTGCAATCTGTAAGTTTAAATAACCACGTGATCACATGAACACAATCAAACAATAATGGATAGTAACAAAAAGTATAACATATTATAGTATTAATGAATGGGTATTTTTATAATGGCCCTGTTATATGTCCAAGGTCTGTAATAATGGTCGAGGAAGTCTGTAATGGCCCGAGGCAACACCGAGGGCCGTTACAGACATCCGAGGCCATTATTTCTGACCGAGGACATATAACAGGGCCATTATAAAAACACCCATTTCTTAATACATTTATTAACCAACTGAAAAAAGTGTATGTGTTGCTGCCAACTTGATGTATTCTCTTACTCTTTTAATGACAGTTTAGTTTGAAAAAAATAATTTGTACTTCACCATGATCAAGCTTTAAATATACCAAATATCCAAGATATTAAGTTGAAAGAAGCTATGTGTTGAAAAACAGGATGAACAGTGATCCCTTTATGTGGTTCTTTAATGTTTGTTGCTGGTTACTAAATTAAATAAAATACAAAAGGGTATTAAACTCTTTACAGCTTAATTTTATTAACTTTATCAAAAACCCTTACTTAATACAGACAAGCTGGGCATTAATACAGGGCCATTACAGAAAAACAGGGCCATTACAGAAATAACAGGGCCATTACAGAAAAACAGGGCCATTACAGAAAAACAGGGCCATTACAGAAAAAAACAGGGCCAATACAGAAAAACAGGGCCATTACAGAAAATATGTTATTTTTAATAACCAGTCATTTTTGGCAATAATAATTTACTTGGTTAATAAATAAATATATTCATATGTGCTGATTTACAGAGAAAGCAGTAGTTTTTCAACCTTTTGTATGAAAATAGAAAGGTTAGTTAATACATGTAAATTACAATATTTCAGCATTCCATAAAGTTTATTGATATTTGGGTTGATTCTGTAGTAATTATGAATATATGCATTTCTTATTTTAATGACATCAGCATTGTTACAAAGTGCTATGTAATGATACTCATCTCCAAGACCAGTTTTACAAAGCTTACATTTTTTTTCAATTTCTGGAATTCTATTCCATCTCACTGTCTCGATCGGAAATGTGATATTACAAGTACGAAGTTTGCAAATATAAAGTCTACTAAATTTTCTAAGTCTAATTAGATACGGTTCCATACAAAAGTCAGTCTTAAATTTTGAATAAAACTTCCCCCTTGATGAGTTATCGATATCCGAAAACCATTTTTGTATGAACTGGTCATGGAGTATTTGTTTAACGTTAAATTTTACAAATTCAAATTAACCTTTCCTTGTACCTGCCAAATTTCACTGTTACCAGTTTCATCAAATATAGATTTTACATAATTTCCATTTTCACATAAATTAAACATAAGCTTGTAGAGTTTTCCAGACAGTTTATCAACATTTGTTACAAGCTTATACCAGAAACAAATCATTTTCATCTTGATACTAATTTTGATAGGAAATCGGCCAAGTTCACCGTAGACCATGAAATTTGCGGTCGATGACCTAACCCCAAGAATTTTTTTACCGAACTGTAAATGTATCTTTTCAATATTCATCTTATTTTCATATCCCCTGATTTCGGAGGAATAAGTCAAAATCGGGGCTACCAAAGAATCAAATAGTTTTATCTGTAAATCTAAAGGGATACTAATATTATTAATTCTTTGGTACAGACTGTATAAAGCGTTTTGAGCTTGATCAACTAATTTGTTTCTGGCTTTACAAAAATTACCATTATAATTGAATAACAAGCCAAGATATGTATATGTATCTTGGATCTCAATTTCATCATTACATAGATTAAATTTGAATTTCTTGTTACAGTTACGTTTAGAATTTTTTTTGTCTTTGAGACATTGACAGTAAGTTTCCAAGTATTACAATATTGTTCACAGATATTTAAAGAATTTTGTAAATCTTCAGCAGTATCTGCAAAGATAACTGTATCATCTGCATATAGTAATATAAACATTTTCAAATAAATACCTATGCTATGTATACATTCTGAATCTAGATATTCTAAACCATGGCTCAAATTTTGGCCTAAAAAGTCTTCTAGATCATTCAAGTATAGTGCAAAAAGAAATGGAGATATTTTTTCTCCTTGTCTAACACCCGTTTCACATGGGAAAAATGCAGTTTTCAAATTATCAAGTTTAACACAGGACTTAATATCAGTGTACATATTTTGTATCAATGTAAACATTTTCCCTCTGATGTTATTTTTATAAGTTTTTGGAAAAGCCCAGCCCTCCAAACTGTATCAAACGCCCGTTTAAAATCCACAAATGCACAGAACAATTTCTTTCCGTCAGATAAATATAATGTAATAATAGAATGTAAAACAAACATGTTATCACGGACAGAGTACCCCTTGCGGAATCCACCCTGTGAGTCCGATATAATCCCTATTTCATCAGATAGTTTATTAAGTCGTGTTTAAAATTGATGTAAACACCTTGCCCAAATTTTTTATCTCCTTTATTTTTAAATACAGGTTTTATAATACCAATTAACCATGCATCAGGAATAATACCAGTATCTAATACAGTATTAAATAATTTCACATATATAGGCAATAACTTGTCGACAGTACTTTTCAAAAATTCATTTACAATTTCATCATCACCTGGTGCTTTATCATTTTTTAGACTTTTTATAGCTTTACATATTTCTTCACCAGTTATCTCACAATCTAGTAACTCAATAATAACCGGATTATCAAAATTATTGACACTTTTATTAGGATGATCATAATAATCATCTTCACAATCATTTTTATTCAGAGACCTGTAAAAACAAAACTGTATCTATTACGTGCTTTGTGGAATATTTTCCTTGTTTCAAAACACTTGTTGTCAAACCAAATTTGAAACTTTTTATTTGTATTTGGTTTTTTTTTTCGACCATTAGATCCAAAAACTTTCTTAATTTTTAAAGAGTTCGTCAACTTTGTTAACTACTAAGTTTATAGTGTTTTTTGTGTGTTGTCCCTGACCTAGTTCATCTAGTTCATCCAATAGAGATTCTATTGTCGTGAACATTGTGACGTTATTATTAATAGACTCTATAAACTGGTTTTGTTTCACTGTTTTGTGGGAATCCACCTAGGTGTGTGCGTGGGTGTGTTACTATCATCTTTAGAGGAATTTATAGTATAATTACACCTTATGTAAGAATCCTGGGTTTTGATTGGTTGATAGCCAGTGTAATTTTCACCAATTTACTGCTATCAAATGCATATCGTTCATTTTTCATTTTTAACGTTGCCGGGGTATATGCAAAAAGGATATGCCTTTTTTACCCTCTCTGCCGTGGTATTTGCCAAAAAATACTCTATCCGACTGGACGCTTGTAACGTCACGATCATCAATGCGTTTTAGACATTCGGTGTAATTAAACAGATATAGCATGTTCTTGAGGGGTATTTGCGAAAAATACCAGTCTTGAGAATGAATTTCCCTCGCCTAACGGCTCGCGAAATTTAACATTCTCTCGACTGGTATTTTTCGCAAATACCCCTCCTTAACATGATATATCTGATCAAAATTGGTTACTGCATGTAGCGTGAAATGTGAAACACAAACTGCTATGTACATCAGAAAACAATGGATTAAATTCACTCACATAAAAAGATTTAAATAACGAAAATACATGTGAAGAAAACAATATATAATCAATCAGTGACACATTTTTACATGTTTTTTCTCCAATCAAAAAATCTTTACCCGGTAATCGACCATTTCCTATATACAAATTATTTCTTTTACAAAAATCAATAAGTTTATGACCATAATTATTTGGTACAGATACATCAGTAGAGTATCTTTTCATCGGTACATCGTTTTGTAATAAATTCTCATAGTCATACACATAAGATAAAACATCATCATCAACAATATCATCAAGTATTTCAAATAGTTTACTAGCTGGTATTACAATATCACTTAATAATTTTGTTTTTGCGTTAAAGTCACCAACAGAGAGACATTGCTATTTGTTGTTTTAATCAAGTCTGACATTTCAGTTTCGATGTCATTAAATGCATCATTCGAAGCATACATTGTACTTAGTGTTTTCAGGAGGTATATAAATACAACCGAGCAATAAATTTTTGTCTATCATTAACATATTTGAATGAATTACCAACCATTGTACATAATCTGATTTAGTTTTTGGAAATTTCAGGAACTTCTCCAAATTTTCCCTGTATATGATAACAATACCACCAGATTTTTTTTTAATTTAGAACGATGCTTTGACAAGTACAAATAACCTTTTGGTAATTCTAAAATGTCATGTTTATCTAATTTGGATTCCTGGAAGATTAATATGTCATTAGATTCTATAAGTTCAATAAACTCTGGGCATTGTAGTTTAGATTTCAGACCACAAACATTCAAACTTAACACTTTAATGTCACTCGAATCTCTGTCAACCTGACTGTCAGTACCGCTCCTGTTGTCATATCCCTATGTAGATCCTGACTGAAACACTGGGCCGGCATGATGTCCTGGAGGTGGACCCCTCGGGGCAAATCTCTCTCGACTGGAACAAATCCGGGTTGCAGTCCTTGTGCATATGCATCATGTCGACTCCTTGGTGGATTCGGAGCTACATGGTCGTTATACAGTTGATTTCCAACATAGAGTTTATCTAACACCAAGCGCACATTTTGGTGACCTTCTCTCTTCAGTGCTATCATTCTGGGGATAAGCTCTTTCCACGGTTGCTGATTTCAGCTGGGTATTGTTGATAAACCGCCACCTCTTTTTTATTTTTCAGGTGTTCATAGGCTGCTGATCTTATCATCTCGTGGTCAGAATATTTCACGAATTTTGCAATGATATTTCTAGGTTTGCCATCACCCCTGTTTTTTAGCCTGTACACGTTCTGAAACTGAATTGCCTCACTATCAATTTAAAGTTCATTGGAAATAAATTCTTTGATAGTATCTTCTACTTTTTCATTCTGTCTCTCACTTCTTTCTTTGATACCACTAAATATAAGGTTATATTTCATTGAATGTGCCTGCATCTCTAGTAACTTTTCTTTCAGTTCAAAATTTTCATATTGAAGTTTTTCATTCTCATCTTCAATACCAGATACCCTAGATTCAACGATATTGTAATGGAACTCTTCAGTAGTTATTCTTTCTGATTGTTGTTTCAAATCTTACCTGATGTCTTTAATTTCAGTTTTAACAATATTAAAATGAGATTCAGTGGATGCCATTCTAGAGCACAAGTCATCCAACATGTCGAGTTTTGCTAATTTGCTGTTCATGTGATTCATATTTTCTAGTATCATTTGAAGTGTATTATTGTCACAAAAAGGCTGGGGTCTCTGTTGCGAAGTTAAAGTTGAGAATTGCTGAGTATTTATAGGTAGAGCTTCACTAACACTAGGACCTGGTAGAACATGGGTCATGTTAAACATGGGCGGACCTTGTTGTATGTTCATTGGTGTACTATGATGGATTTGATTGTTGCTAACAGTTTGTAAATGGTTTCGGTTACCATAAATAGAGTCATTTGCACTAGCCAATACCCGAGAAAGATTTGGTGAACCACTCATATCCTGATTTGGTATTGTGACACATAGTGAGTGTTTATTTGTTTATCATAACATACATTACCTGTTGACCAAGACGGTACAATTAGTCTATAATATAAAAAAAAGAAGATGTGGTATGATTGCCAATGAGACAACTGTCAACAAGAGACCAACAAGACACAGACATTAACAACTATAGTTCACCGTAACGCCTTCAACAATGAGCAAAGCCCATATCGCATAGTCAGCTATCAAAGGCCCCGATATGACAATGTAAAACAATTTAAACGAGAAATCCAACGGTCTTATTTATATAAAAAAAATGAACGAAAAACCAATATGTAACACATAAACAAACAACAACAACTGAACTACAGGCTCCTGACTTGGTACAGGCACATACATAAATAATGTGGCGGGGTTAAATATGTTAGCGGGACCCCCCCCCTAACATGGGACAGTGGTAAAACAGTACAACATAAGAACGAACTATAAGTCCATCTTTGACTGACAATTTTTTTCCAAAGACATGCTTACTTTAAAATAAACCAAACACACCATCGATCGTTTTGCCAACGGTTGTCTGGGATATAGAAATATTTTAATTCCAGGACTTCGTCCATTCTATAAGAAAGCAATCGCCATATTTGGGTGATCCTCTTCTGGGATGCATTAATACACGTATGTGTCATAATATTTGGATTTATACAGATACATGTATAAGTAATGTAAGATGATTATAATGTGTTGCTTGCGAAGTCATGCATCATACTACACAACATCTTCAACAGGAGTACAACTTTTTAAAATTAAATAGGGAACATTTAGAGGAACAAGTGGCAAATCTCATATGCTACAGCTTTTATTGAAAAGGAAAATAGTGATGTTATATTTGGGTACGAGTAACACAAACATTAAATATCCCAGACATTTCTAGGGAGTCTGAATCGTTAAACATTGGCACGGATCATTTGCTTGTCTGATGTTAATCATACGGTACTAGTATTCAAAGTTTTTAAAAAAACTTTTTTATGTTGTCATTATTTATGTGTAGCGTTGTGATAACTTGTTTTTGCCTTGGTTGATTCTGTGTCTGATATTTTCGTGCTGCTTCTTTACCATGATGAATTACCTCAAATTGTGGAAATCGAATTAACAATGTTGACACCACCCTTAAAATGCTGTATTTTCTAAAGTATTGTAGGAAGGAAAAATGGGACGGATATTTATCGTTGTGTCTTATAAATAAATTGAAATACAATTTAAGAAGTACAAACCTTTAACCAAAGGCTGCTTAAATTTGATTGTGCAAATCATCTGTCATGATTGTAAATATTCCATATCTTGATTCAACCCAAATACAATATATCTGGTACTCAGCAAGTAAATGAAAACATTCTTACCCTTGCTTAATTTTAATTGAATTGTATTTTCCTTGACACATAATTTGTTGAAATACAACCATTCAATAACTTGAAACCCAGCTTGAAAATTAGTTCCCTAGTCATCTTAAGTTGTTTGGTTTAATTTTCGGACGTCTGTTGTGGATTTCAAAATGTAATCTTCTCCTGAATCGTACGTTAGAACGGTTAATATAATCCCGGGTTGTATTACTACAATGACACTGTTTTCGTCGCTGTTTGCTATTAGTCTTTCAGTTACCTCTGTCTCATGCACAAGTTTTTATTGGCGGAAAAATCCGGCTTCGTTAGTAAAGGAATTAATTTCATAACGACAGTTATAAAAGAGGGACGAAAGATACCAGAGGGAGAGTGAAACTCATAAGTCGAAAATAAACTGACAACGCCATGGCTAAAAATGAAAAAAAAAAAACAGACAAACAGACAAACAATAATACACATGACACAACATAGAAAACTAAAGAATAAGCAACACGAACCCCACCAAAAACTAGGGGTGATCTCAGGTGCTTCGGAAGGGTTATAACATGAGTAGTAGGACGAGACGCGATCTAAAACATTTCGAATGCACCTTACTGAAGAGGCAACTTTAAATGATAATTCATCGGTATGACATTCTGAATAAATCTGTGTATTTTTGTCCATTTCTGAAAAAAAAATAAAGTTGTTTCAGCACTATAAGGCATGACACTTTTATCGCTACATTTATTTATTTTGAATACAATGTGTATGCATTATTAATTTCTTCCAGTATACATTCACTAGTCAACACAAGGACAAAATATCTGATGGTAACCTTAAATTACAATACACAGACCCTGTTTAAGCATTCAATAAAATTTTCTGGTGCCTAAAAGTGCATTTTGATAGAGAAATTGAAGATTTCATAAAAAAACACACCAAAATACTTAATTATTCTTACCAGTGAAAACCTGGTATTTTATACTGTAGAAACCTCTATAAACTACTGTAAAAATAAAAAAGAAGACGTGGTATGACAAAAAGTCAAAAAATGGAGGAGTAAACATCCAAGAACATTGTGACATCACACGTATTATGGCGTCATTAAAAAACGACATATCAAAATAATGCTAGTTATAGTTTGCAGTGTTACATGAGGAACAGTTGCCGCAAGGTTTAACTCGAAATATGGAGTCGAAAAGATCAGTAAGGGAGCTACCATTTGATTTTTATGGGGGGCTAGGATGAAATTTGAAAAAAATAGGCAGGACAGGAGTTTTGAGTAAAAAAAAAAGGCAGGATGAGACACTTGCAAAAAAAAAGTCAGGACGACAATTTAGGTAAAAAAAAGTCAGGATAAACTAATAAAAAAAGGCAGGACCGAACAGAGTGAAAAATAAAAAGGCAGGACAGAGATTACAGCTAAAAAAAAATGCAGGACAAAATTTTTCATCCTAGCCCCCCCATAAAAATCAAATGGTAGCTCCCTAACCAAGCATTTTCATTTAATATCAGTGACAAGACCATAGCTGCTGCAACAGTTTTCATATCAGCATGTTTTAAGTATACCGACTGTAATTTCAATTGCATAAATACCATAAATAAACAATTTAGAGCTTGCCTTATTAAACTAAATGCTAACCAGTTATTCGGGACTTTTTAAAACCTCTAGTTTGCCATCTCATGTTAAAAAGAAATGATATGTCTGGAACTGAAATAAGACAAAAAATTTACTCAGGCTGTGTTATCATTTGGTTTAAATACATAAGTATTATTGAGAGAGCAAAAGTCAAATTCTTGAAATTTTTATCGCAAAGAAAAAAAAAATGCTTCTCCCTTTTGGCTTACCACCATTCAACTTATTGGATAAAAGCACATGTAATGATGTATCTCACTTTACTCGTATGAAGTGTGTTATTTCCCTTGACTATCAGTTATTCCTGTAAACCTTTGTGATAATTACATAACAAAGACTGTATTGTGTCATATTTACTTACAACTTAAAACTATTATGTTAATTCATGACTTTTTCAATTAATAAACAAATTCCTTTCGGATCTCTCGGGGGGTAAACAAAGTAATGACTGTGCCTTAAAAAATTGTTCCACCCAGTGCCAGTAATGCATTTTAAAAGCGAAAATTTTATTTGAGTTTTTGCTGATATTTATCGATAAGGCCACACCAATTTAATTCCTTGTTCGACGGACCCGCCCGCACCTATTTTTTCAAAGCGGAATTTTTTTTTTTTTTTTATATTCCCGCTTCCCGCATCCGGAAATGTAATCGTGTCCATTTCCCGCACCGTTTTTTTTTTGTAAATATTATAAACAGATATTTGCACTTGTTTTTATAATCACAATCTAACATGTATTTTTAACGATTTTAAACAAATAAGCACCCAACTACACTGTGTCAATGTCTGTGATAATATTTGATGCAGTATGAAACCCATTTATCCCAAATGGGAGTGCTCCGATATAAATAGAAAACAGAAGAAAATACCTGTACAGAACAAAACATTGGTTTCCTTCCCCCTTACTTAGATTCCCTATCAAAATATGTTTGTTGTTAGAAATAAACTTCAAAGAACTTCGGAAAGAAATGCGTTCAACTGCAATATGCTGGCGATACAAAACTATCCATACCCCCTGCATGTTTATGCACCTGTCCTGATTGATTCAGGGGCCTGTCGTTCAGCTGTTAGATATCGTTCGTTGATGTTCATAAATATTATTTGGTATTTTCCTGTTTGTATATATATAAATTAGATCGTTGGTTTTCCTGTTCGAATTGTGTACACTTATAATTTTGGGGTCCCTTATAGCTTGCTGTTTGGTCTGGGTCAACGCTCTGCCGTACGTACTATGACCTGTATTTGCTATTATCCCTCAGAAGGGCACATATGGGGTCATTTTACTGTTGTAAAAAAGAAACTTGAAGAAATACCAAGGATTTGCATAGTGTTACTATACAAATCCTTTGAAGAACTTAAAAAAAAATAACTAAAAGAGAGGAGAAATACATCATATTTGAATAATTATAAACAACATTACTATATTCTTAAAGAGAATTATTTATGATATTATTTATTTTGAATAATATTAAAGTAAATGTGTTAACATTGTTATGATATTGTCATTATTGTATTTATTTATGTTGGCCTGATTTGTGTTGTGTGGCCTGATAGTTATTTACAGAATAATCTTAAAACTGTGCAGTTTAGAAATCTCTGGAACAATTACAGAATGATTGGAACTTTCCAGAATGATCCTAATAAAAGATGGGTTATATACACTTCTAAATTTTACTAGAAACTTCTGTTGTAACTTTCTAGGATGTTCCATTATAGACTGTTCTAGAATCTTCCATGAAAACTATATATATACAGACACTAAAGTTAAACGATCACTCTTGGATTTGGACTTAGACATCGATAGACATTAATATTCATAGCCTTTGGATTGACACTTTTATTCTACAAACAACATCATACTGGATTGTGACCGTAATATTCAGATTGGATTCCGAAAGATATCCGGATACAGATAAAGATAAAAGATTGGACTCATATTTTGAAAGTTAAGTTGACAGTAATATTTGTGTAATACTTCTTGTAAACTTTTGTATAATAAATATTGTTAAATTTTATTATTGATTTGTGTCTTTTGTTGGCTACAATTTAAAGGCGATTTCTGACCGTAACAGAAATTGGGGGCTCGTCCGGGATGCTAAAATATCTTATTCAAAATTTATTCAATATTTTTATTATAACTAGCCAACAAAATTCTACAAAATGGCATTTGATGCCGGTAAATTTTTGAAAACGCCAGACCTGGAGGGGTTTGATAATTTAAAGAAAGAGGAATTAGTGTTGCTTGCTAAACATCTGAAATTAAATTTTAAAGTATCTATGAGAAAACAAATTATAAAAAATTTGGTTATAGACAAATTAGTTGACGCAGAAATTTTAGGTGAAGAGGCTCTTGAACTTAAGGTCGAAAATGTAGATGCCTTTAAATTAAAACAGCTTGAATTAGAACATGAATTTAAATTAAAACAAGCAGAACTGGAAATGAAGGAAAGGTTAGAAATGGATAAGAAAGAAAAAGAAGTTGAATTTAAATTAAAAGAACTGGAAATGAAGGAGAGGGAGAAAATAAAAGAAGATGAATTAAAATTAAAAGAACTTGAAATGAGAGAAAGGCTAGAGATGGAAAAACTGAAAATTGAAATGGTCAAAGAAGAAAGCAACACTAAAGTCCAGTCGAAATCAGAATATTTTGATGCAGCAAAAAATATACGTTTGGTTCCCAGATTTTGTGAAAAAACAGTCGATAAATATTTTCCACAGTTTGAGAAAATTGCTCATAATTTGAATTGGCCAAAGCCATATTGGACTACAATGCTACAAAGTGTTTTTGAGGGTAAGGCCGCTGAAATATACTCTGCACTTCCATCAGAAAAAAGTTCCGATTATTACACGGTGAAACAGGAAGTTTTGAAAGCTTATGAGCTAGTACCAGAAGCGTATAGACAGAAATTTAGAGCTTATAAAAAGTTTGATTCACAAACCTATGTGGAATTTGCTCGGGAAAAAGAAGATCTATTTGATAAATGGCTTACTTCAAAGAAAACAGATAACAATTTTGATAACCTAAGACAATTGATGTTATTAGAAGAGTTCAAACAATGTGTTCATTTAGACTTAAAAACACATTTAGACGACAAAACTATTGGGACAATACATGATGCAGCTGTAATTTCAGATAATTATACCATTTCACATAAAAGAAGTTTCAAGGGTCAAAATGTTAATACTTCAAGTGGAAATTACAAAAATCAAAGCACTGAGCGTACTGATAGTAAGCCTGTTGCACAGAATAAGAGTCAGTCCAGTTACAATATGTTTTTGAGAAGAAGTCACTGATTTGTGCTTATTGTAAGAAAAATTGTCACCTGATGGCTGATTGTTTTAGACTCCAGAAGAAGAATGAACGAGATAATAAGCCGAAGTCCAGTGCTTGTACGACACCTTATATTACCAGTACGTTGGAATGTCCTGCGAGTCGGGCTTTTAAGTCCAGTTTTTATGATTACATGGAGGAATATAAACCCTTTATGTCTTATGGGATTATTTCTATTGTTGATGATACCACTCTTCAGCCTATTAAGATTTTACGGGACACTGGAGCTTCTCAGTCTTTATTGTTAGAAGGTGTGTTGCCTTTGTCCGAGAAGACTTCTGTTGGTGCCTCCGTTTTGTTACAAGGTGTAGAGTTAGGTTGTATAGATGTCCCTCTCCATCGTATTTATCTGAAGTCAGATTTGATAACTGGACCAGTTATTGTGGGTGTTCGTCCTAATCTCCCCATTGAGGGTGTGACATTATTGCTAGGAAATGATCTAGCTAGGAACAAAGTGGTTGCTGAACCAATTGTTACCAGTGAACCAGTGGTGGATTTTAAATTACCTGAAGATGAAGCCGAATTGTATCCAGCTT
Organism: Mytilus galloprovincialis; assembly: GCF_965363235.1. Taxonomy (NCBI): domain Eukaryota; kingdom Metazoa; phylum Mollusca; class Bivalvia; order Mytilida; family Mytilidae; genus Mytilus; species Mytilus galloprovincialis. The sequence goes on along the minus strand of NC_134846.1, from coordinate 371,372 downwards.
GTGTTGTAACTAGGGCGATGGCTAGAAAACAACAAGATGAGGATTTGCAAGAAAATTAGTTTGATTACATGGACCTTTCTGACACTTTCCTAGCCGACATTGAAGGTCCTGGTAGCTCAGAAAAGGCCATAATAAGACTACCTAATGTTAACAAGAATGTAATTATGCCATGGCCAGACGTAAACAGCCATTCACTAAACAAAAAGAACCTTTAGGAAGAACAAAATAAAGACCCTGAGGTTCTTCAGCTCTGTAAGAGGGCTCAACCACAGAAGGAAGCAGACAAAGTGGCTGAATGCTATTTCCATCAGGACGGCATTTTAATGAGGAAGTGGAGGCCTCCTGATGCTACCCCAGAAGAGGAATGGAGAGTTGTATACCAAGTGGTGGTGCCTAAAGTTTATAGGCAAGAAATTATTGGTCTTGCCCATGACACCCCCTTGGCTGGACACTTAGGTATAAGAAAGACTTGCCTTAAGATCTTGCAGCATTTCTACTGGCCAAGACTTAGAAATGATGTTGCAGAATACTGCAAATGTTGTCATATATGCCAGGTTGTGTGTAAGCCTAACCAGAAAATACCACCAGCACCACTTCTGCCTATTCCAGCCTTTGACGAACCTTTCAGCAGAGTTCTAATTGACTGCGTTGGACCTTTACCAAAGACCAAAACTGGAAATGCGTATTTATTGACAATTATGTGTACATCCACTCGCTTTCCTGAGGCTATTCCGCTAAGAAATATCAAGACACCTACTATTGTCAAAGCACTTATCAAATTTTTCACATTAGTAGGACTTCCTAAGTCTATACAGTCCGACCAGGGATCAAATTTCATGTCAGGTTTATTTCAGCAAGTCGTGTACCAGTTAGGGATTGCTCAGTATAGATCAAGTGCGTACCATCCAGAATCTCAAGGTGCCTTAGAACGTTTTCATCAAACATTGAAGAACATGATAAGAACTTTTTGTCTTCAATTTGACAGAGACTGGGATGATGGAGTTCACTTTCTACTTTTTGCAGTCCGAGAGGCTGTTCAAGAATCCCTTGGTTTTAGTCCCTTTGAGTTGGTATTTGGCCATACTATAAGGGGACCGTTAAAATTGATTAAGGAAAAGTGGCTTACTGAACATACTGACTTGAATCTTTTAGACTATGTATCTAGATTTATAGAAAAATTGTATACTGCTTGTCAAATTGCTCAGAAAAACTTAAAAAATGTACAGAACAAGATGAAAATATGGTATGATAAAGATGCCAGGGACAGAGTTTTTGAGCCTGGTGATAGGGTACTTGTATTTTTGCCAGTCCCTGGACATCCTTTACAGGCTAAATATTGTGGTCCTTATACGATAGAGAGTAAAATCAATGATTTGAATTATATTGTAAAAACTCCAGGTCGGCGCAAACAAAACAGAGTGTGTCATATTAATATGTTAAAACCATATTTTGAGCGTACTAATGAATGTGTGAGTAAACCAGTTGCCACTTTAGGCATGGTTAAATTTGAGAACAGTCATGACAAACCAGATGTAACTGAACCACATTTTAGTTCTAAAACTATGGAAGAGACAGTTAGATTGAAAAATTCAGAAATTTTGTCACATTTAGCCTTAAAAACTTGCACATCTGTCTTTTGATCGTAAAGAAGAATTAAAAACTTTGGTATTTTCTTTTAAAAATCTTTTTCCAGATGTGCCAAACAAAACCACTGCTGTTTGTCATGATGTTGATGTAGGAGATGCTTCTCCAATTAAGCAACAACGGCTCAATCCACTCAAACTTGAAGCTATGAGAAAAGAAATTAAATATATGCTTGACAATGATATTATTGAGCCGAGTAACAGTGAATGGAGCTCTCCTTGTCTCCTGGTGCCAAAACCAGATAAAACCTTTCGTTTCGTGACTGATTTCAGAAAAGTAAATGCAGTCTCAAAATCTGATTCCTATCCGATTCCAAGGATAGACGATTGTATTGACAACATTGGTTAAGCAAAATTTGTGAGCAAATTTGATTTGTTGAAAGGTTATTGGCAAGTTCCACTGACACAGAGAGCTCGTGAAATATCAGCTTTTGTTACACCAGATGGCTTATTTCAATATACTGTAATGCCGTTTGGCATGAAAAGTGCACCAGCCACATTTCAAAGAATGATCAATAATGTTATAAAAGATTTAAACTGTTGTTATGCTTATATTGATGATCTAATTGTATGTAGTGATAGCTGGGATCAGCTTTTAACACATTTGTATGATACTTTTGATAGATTGTCACAATCAAATTTGACTGTTAATCTTGGTAAAAGTGAATTTTGTCAGGCAACTATTGATTATTTAGGGCATACAGTTGGCCAAGTTCAAGTGAAACCTATTATGGCTAAAGTAGAAGCCATTTCCAAATTTCCTCCTCCTACAAATAGAAAACAACTTATGAGATATTTAGGCATGATTGGATTTTATAAAAAATTCTGTTCAAATTTTGCTACTGTGGTTCAACCACTGACTCATCTTTTACGAAAAGATTCTAAATTTATCTGGAGTGAAAATTGTCAAAACGCTTTTGAAAATAGCAAATCACTTTTAATTAATAGTCAGGTTCTGATTACTCCAGACTTTGAAAAACAATTTAAACTTGCTGTTGATGCAAGCGATGTAGGAATTGGAGCTGTTTTATATCAAGAGACAGATGATAATGTTGAGAAACCTATATCATATTTTTCTAAGAAATTAGATAAACATCAGAAAAATTATTCAACTATTGAAAAAGAGTGTTTTGCAATGTTGTCAGCACTTCAACATTTTGATGTATATTTGAATCTCACTGTATATCCTATTCTTGTTTGTACTGATCATAATCCTCTCGCCTTCATATATAAAATGAGAAACAAGAATCAGAGGTTGACTAGGTGGAGTTTATTGTTACAGGAATATGATGTTATTGTAAAACATATTAAGGATAAAGATAATGTAATATCAGATGCTTTATCTAGCTTATTAAAACACTTTGTATATACTATGTATTTTTGTTTATTTTATTCATGATAAGTTTTTGTTACACTAAAACTTCTTTTAAGGGGGGAGGTGTTATGATATTGTCATTATTGTATTTATTTATGTTGGCCTGATTTGTGTTGTGTGGCCTGATAGTTATTTACAGAATAATCTTAGAGCTGTGCAGTTTAGAAATCTCTGGAACAATTACAGAATGATTGGAACTTTCCAGAATGATCCTAATAAAAGATGGGTTATATAAACTTCTACATTTTACTAGAAACTTCTGTTGTAACTTTCTAGGATGTTCCATTATAGACTGTTCTAGAATCTTCCATGAAAACTATATATATACAGACACTAAAGTTAAACGATCACTCTTGGATTTGGACTTTGACATCGATAGACATTAATATTCATAGCCTTTGGATTGACACTTTTATTCTACAAACAACATCATACTGGATTGTGACCGTAATATTCAGATTGGATTCCGAAAGATATCCGGATACAGATAAAGATAAAAGATTGGACTCATATTTTGACAGTTAAGTTGACAGTAATATTTGTGTAATACTTCTTGTAAACTTTTGTATAATAAATATTGTTAAATTTTATAATTGATTTGTGTCTTTTGTTGGCTGCAATTTAAAGGCGATTTCTGGCCGTAACAACATGGCCTAAGTCCAGGAATATTACAAAATTTTTGGGCATGTTTTGATCATTTAATACCAGATAGATATATAGTTTTTTGGGAAAATATGAGCTCTTTTGTACTAAAAAGTTTTATTCACAAAAAAATATATTGCAACTTATATTAACCCCTCATAAAAAGGTTATTTATAAAATTGAGGGTTTGTTCCCAACCTGATTATGACTTGGATGGAGAATTGTCCCATTAATTGATGAGACAATTCACCATTGAATAATTAGATTTGGTATATGTACATATACCAAATCTAATTATTCAATTATTTATTTGGTGAACAGGGAAAAATACTTCATAAATTAAAAAATGTCAAAGTACAACTGATAAATCAAGTTTTAATATTGTCAAAACCTACTATTTTATGTTTACAAAAAAAAATATAATCGCCCGCCTTTACTTTTCAAGCTTCGCCTCAAAAATTTGCAAAATAAATATTTTTTTATTAAAATTTTCAAATCGCTCGCTCGCCCCAATTTTTGGAGTCCAAAAATCCGTAGAACAAGAAATTAAATTGGTGTGGCCTAAAACAAGAATGATTCCAATTTAAAAAAAAAATGATACATGTAACAAACATCTGAAAACAGTCATAGTATATACATTATGGGATTTTCTCATGTTTGAAGGCTTTTGTGTAGCATAAAATTGCCTATATATCCACTCCTATTGACTATTTTTTGATAGTAATCTCAAGTTTTTTATAAGCGGACATTTGAAATATATTATAATTTCATATAACAACTCTTGAGTAGTTTGTAATTATTTTCATTTGATAATATCATCTGCACAAATTATATATTTTCAGATAACAATAGGAATAAGAAGAGCAGGATTTCTATTTTGAGGATTTACATGTATGGGACAGAGGATTATTTGACTTGATTTTACTTTAACTTGGACTTTTTAACAATAATACTCTTAAATTATTTATTTTTTTTTTTACATATGTTCATTTTAACATGATTTTTATGACTTTGTATATATTTATCATTTAATAAACTGTTATTTCTAAACATTTTTATATTTTTAAATATACAATGTGAAACACTCAACCGTTTTCTATTGATAACGAAGGGTAAATGTACATGAGACAATAATGCTGTTGCAACACAATTAAACTTAATGTCATTGAAAAACCTGAGGTTCATAGATGCAAAGCTACCATATTCAAAGGGCCCCCCTTTCGTAGAAAAAAAATTGGTTGATTATATAGGGCATCACTGGTTGTAGAGCAGACCCCTCTTAAGCCAATCAGCAGCCCCCCCCCCAATCCACTCTAGAAAAAGATATGTATCCGTCACTGATATCAGACATATACATGTATGTACTGTAGTATTTGAAACATAAAAAGTCAGCTTGATGGTATTTAATGATTTTTTAGGTGTGAAGGACTTTAGAATCGTTCACTTCTCCCAGACGTAGTGAGGTTCCTTAAATTGAGGTCTCTCAAGTTGCCTATACTTTTCACTGTTTTGCTTCCAGGTAGATTTTAGAGTGTGGTAACCCCTGCACCTAAATAAATCATTTTCTGTAGATACATATCTCTATATATCTAATGAAAAGTTTAAACTATTACGCAAATTAGAAAAAAGAAAAACTGAGCAACTTGAACCAGAGACATATTATATGTTTCTGCTTGAACCCACAACATATAATTGAACTCAGGTTCTCTGGAAGAGTATGCAGATCCTGCTCCTTGTGTAGTATTAGGAATGTGATGTCTTGGTGCCCTTTTCCTATATGTAATCACATGATTTTGCAAATTATTGCAATTGTGTGCTTTTAGAATGGAGTAAAATATGTGAAAAAGTATTCTATTCAATATTTTTATATAAACAAGAACAAAGACTAAAAATCAAGTAAATTGATGCATCCGATTTTCATGCCACAGTGGTAGGCAGGCAATGTTTGTTGATTGGTACTCTTTAAAATTGACAAGGATTTGTATAGTAGATTTTACTATACAAATCCTTGAAATTGACAAGTTGAAACATTTGTCGTTTCAGATTATTATTTACAGAATCAAAGAATGACTGTAACCATTACCCTAAAAAAATGACTTAAAACAAAGTTAAACTGAGTGTTTACACTTTGCACTTGTATTACAGGATTTTTATTCAGACCATTACTTTTGACCAACTGAGTTTCTTGAAAAGTTGGGAAAAAAGGGGGGGGACTTCCAGACAACTTTAGTCATTTACATGGACAAATTCGTTCATAGATTTAACCAGTTTCATGTACTTCATAAATCTGTTATACACTGCAGCATAATTAAATAACTACAGAAAATGTGATACAAGGAGTTTGAGCAACATGAAAAACATCAACAAATGATGGTGGAATTTAGCCTTCAACCCATCAACATTTTTAAGTAAAATACATTCAAAATCCTGGAAACATCATCACCCTTCATTGTCTCAATCAATGGTTAAAAGCTGTTTAATATGACATAATATGCTTAATTTTACACCGAAATAACTCCAAAAGCGTATGAAAAATGTTGAATTTTGACCTCCGGTTGAAGTGTTTATTATGTAAACAAGACTCAGAGTGAAGGGAAATCCTGTACATAGTCATGTGCCCATATGTTTCTGGGTCACATTTATTTATATTTCGACCAATGAAAAGCTTTAGGATGCATTTGTTGCAGTTCTACGGTGGAAGATAGGTCCGCTGCTGTATGCCCTGAGGTAATCGGTGCCCTCAGGTAATCGTGGCAATAGTGCCAATATGCGTAGTAATAATAATAACATGATCTAAAGATAGAATAAACTAAAAATACATTATTCTACTTTCTATTTAGACTGACAATACACAAGACTGGTTTAATAAAGGTTACCTCAAGTAATCTGTTGTGAAGAAAACTGGTTTTAAAAAGTTGCCCTCAGGTAATCTGTTGTGAAGAAAACTGGTTTAATAAAGTCGACCTCAGGTAATCTGGAGTGTATTAAGATTTGTTTTATTAAGGTGACCTCAGGTAATCTGTAATGTATGAAGACTCGTTGAATGAAAAAAAGATCGATTAATCTGAAGTGTATGTAGTCTTAATAAGCCCTATTGTAACCTGTTGTGAATGAAAACTAGTTTTATAAATTTCTCAGGTAATCTGTCACATTTATTTAACAAGTTACCATGCACAACAGATAACCTGAGGTTACCTTTATTAAACCATTCTTCTTACTTGAAAGAGGGACGAAAGAGACTAGAGGGACAGTCAAACTCATAAATTGGAAATAAACTGATATCGTCATTGCTAAAAATGAAAAAGACAAACAGACAAACAATAGTACACATGACACAACATAGAAAACTAAAGAATAAGCTACACGAACCCCACAAAAAACTAGGGGTGATCTCAGGTGCTCCGGAAGGGTAAGCAGATCCTGCTCCACATGTGGCACTCGTCGTGTTGCTTAAGGGAGATGTAATACCGTAAATAGTTATATTCGGTAGGTCACGTAAATGAAAGGGAAGGGATTGTAGTCACGACGTAAGAAACATATCCGATATCATTTTGTGAAACGGTTATTCTATAACGGTCAACCAACTCGTGATGGCGTCCGTAAAATGTATGAAGTGGTGATTTCAACTTCACCATATTGAACTATTGGTTCAATAGCTTCCTTGTGAGCAGCAACCCTCTATCAAGAAAGTCATGAGAGGAAATGCAAGCACGGAAATATCGTATCGATTGGGAGATATATACCCCGTATGCAGGTGCTGCTGGAATGTTGCTACTTAAAAATGGAAAGTTCACTATAAGAAAGCTGAAATCATCTCTTTTGTCGTAAAGTTTTGTTTTCAATCGACCCTCATTGTCAAGTTCTAGATGTAAGTCAAGATATGAGGCCGACGTAACTGTATCTGTAGTATCCTTTATCTCTAGTTCGACGGGATAAATGCGTTCAACATAGTCATCAAATTTTGAATTATTTAGTGAAAGAACATCATCGATATAGTGGAAAGTAGAGTTAAAGGATATTGCTAACTTCTTATCTTTTTTCCTAAGATGTTCATGTATGAAGGCAGCCTCATAATAATAAAGAAACAAGTCGGCAAGAAGAGGGACACAATTTGTTCCCATTGGGATGCCGACAGTATTTTTAAAAACACTTCCTACGAACGTAACAAATATCTTGTCAATCAAGAAATCAAGCATCTTGATAATGTCAGTTTCAGAGAACTTTTTGTTTGAATCAGAGTGATCCTTTACAAAATAGGATTTATCCCTCCCTAAGACAAGATACTTGTATCTACGTTGGCCATACTTTTCTTTTATGAAACAAAGGAATACCAACTCTTCCAATTTGTCTTTTAGTTTAGAATGTGGAATTAATGCTTGTGTAAAGTGTAAAAAAGTCAAATGTTATAATACTATTACAAGATGAAAGAGAGTTAGATTGTATGTTCTCTAAAAGATCTTTGGAATTTTTAAGTATCCCCATCTGATTGACGCCACCTCTAGAATAGGCAGTTTCACAATAACTTTAATTTGAAGCCCGTCTTTGATTGCTGATAAAATAGATGTTAAGAATTTAGAAAGAGGTTTCGTGGAGGTCACCTAAATTTAACCAGTCTGTATATACAGATTATCTGAGGTCACCTTTATTAATCCAGTCTTTATAGACAGATTATCGGAGGTCACCTTCAATTAACAAATCGCAATACAGAAATTACCTGAAGTCACCTTTATTACACCAGTCTTCATACACAACATACTTCCTAAGGTTACCATCATCAAACAAATCTCAAATCGCTTCAGATCACCTGAGGCCACTTTTAATTAAAAAAAAAGTCTTCATACACAACATATTACCTAGGTTAACATTTATTTAAGCAGTCTTAATACACAGATAACACACATTATCTGAGGTCAACTTCATTAAACAAATCGAAATACACTACAGAATACCTAAGGTCAGCTTTATTAGACAACTCTACATTCAAAACATATTTCTGAGGTCACCATTATTAAACAAATCGCCAAACACTACATACTACCTGCGGAAACCTTTTTTGAGCCAGTCTTCATACACGACAGATTACCCGAGGTCACCTTTATTAAATAAGTCTGCATACAGGGATTACCTGAGGTCACCTTTATTAAACCACTTTTCATAGATAGATTACTCGAGGTCACCTTTATTAAACCACTCTTCATTGACAGATTACCTGAGGTCACCTTAATAAAAAAAATCTCAATACACTACAGATTACATGAAGACTTTATTAAACCAGTCTTTATACAGTACAGATAGCCTTTGTTAAACCTGTCTGCATACATTAAGTACACAGATTACCTGAGGTCACCTTTATAAAATCAGTCTACATATACAGATTACCTGAGGTGACCTTTTTAAAACAAATATGAATACACTACAGATTTAGTGAGGACTTGATTTAACCAGTTTTTATTCACATCAGATGACATCAGGGTTTTATCAAATCAGTCTTCATATACTTCAGATTATCTGAGGTCACCTTTATTAAAACATTCTTTATAGACAGTTTAACTGAGGTTACCTTTATGAAACAAATCTAAATACACCTCAGTTTACTTGAGGACTAATTTAACCAGTTTTCATTCACAACAGATAACATCAGGAGTTTATCAAAGTAGTCTTCATATACTTCAGATTATCTGATTTCACCTTCTTCAACCAGTCTTCATACACTACAGATTTTTCTGAGGTCACCTTTATTTATTAAATCTGCATAATTATATAGATTACCTGAGGTCACCTTCATGAAACAAATATGAATACACTACAGTTTACTTGAGGACTTTATTTAACCAGTTTTCATTCACAACAGATAACATCAGGGGTTTATCAAACCAGTCTTCATATACTTCAGATTATCTGAGTTTACCTTCTTTCAACCTGTCTTCATACACTACAGATTACCGGAGGTCCCCCTTATAAAACCAGTCTTCATACACTACAGATTACCTGAGGTCACCTTTATTTATTGAATCTGCATATACAGATTACCTTAGGTCACCTTTATAAAACAAATCTGAATACACTACAGATTACATGGGGACTTTATTTAACCAGTTTTCATTCACAACGGATAACATCAGGGGTTTATCAAACCAGTCTTTATATACTTCAGATTATCTGATTTCACATTCTTTCAACCTGTCTTCATACACTTAAGATTACCTGAGGTCCCCTTAATTAACCCAGTCTTCATACACAACACATTACCTGAGTTAACGTTTATTAAACAAATATCTATACACTACAGATTACATGATGTCAGCTTTATTAAGACAGTCTTCATACACAACAAATTACCTGAGGTCACCTTTATTAAACCTGTCTGCATACACAGATTACCTGAGGTCACCCTTATTAAACGAGTCTCCATAGACAGATTACCTGAGGTCACCTTTATAAAACAAATCTTTATACACTGTAGTGTATAAGGACTGGTTGAATGAAGGTGAAATCAGGTACTCAAGTAATCTGTATTGTATGAAGACTGGTTTGTAAATTCACATTGCGATAAGACGTGTCACGGTACTTGTCTATCCCAAATTCATGTATTTGGTTTTGATGTTATATATATATGTTATATTTGTTATTCTCGTGGGATTTTGTCTATATGTGTTACATTTTAGTGTTATGTCGTTGTTCTCCTCTTATATTTAATGCGTTTCCCTCGGTTTTAGTTTGTTATCCCGATTTTGTTTTTTGTCCATGGATTTATGAGTTTTGAACAGCGGTATACTACTGTTGCCTTTATTGATAAAACCTTCATGTAATCTGTTGTAAGATATTACAGCATAATTTTATACTCTAGAATGGTATCTACAAATCTTTTTTACAGGGGGTACCTGAGGTCACCTCCTCACTGAAAAACAAATATAACTCATTTTACTTTAAAAGATCCCGTCAATATGATATTGTTCTATTATATGTCATTATGATATATTTCTATTATGAATTACAATATACGTTGAACCACAAACGTCAAAATCATTCAATCGCGTAGTGGAATTAACTATTTTTGGATTCTTATAAATTCTATATATAACTTTTGGACTAGTTTAAATCTCGGTCTATTTCTTAAATTTATTCTTACATACTTTTGATTTTTTAACTCTGTATGCTAACATTCCCATGAAAATTTTAAAATTGTTTGTACGCACATTGAACGACAAATTTATGTGACGTATATAATTTTCTGACGTCAGACACTCAAATCAATAAATGTGTTCGTAGATAGTAGATGTTTTTGTGTTCTGTTAAATTGTTCCTTTTAAAATTGTTAAACGATGATGACTGATGTACCCATATTTTGACTATTTTATGTATTGTGTCTGTTTATTTAACGCATCAATGTAAAAATATCGGAAATTGATGAGACTGTCATTAAAGTGAGAGGGTTAGCGCTATAGAACCAGGTTTAATCCACCATTTTCTACATTTGAAAATGCCTGTACCAAGTCAGGAATATGACAGTTCTTGTCCATTCGTTTTTGATGCGTTTTGTTATTTGAATTTTGTCATGTGATTATGGACTTTCCCAATTGATCTTCCTCTAAGTTCAGTATTTTTGTGATTTAACTTTTTACTCAAATAAACTGAGTTCAATTTAAGAAAAACATTACACACACAATACAACGTCCATGAAGTCATACATTTTAAAGTGAAAAAAATAATTTATTACAGAATAATAAATTCTAGCATTGTATCTATTTGTTATGCATTACAAGTGGTACCTATGGTAATCCTCCGGGAAAAAAACCCATTAATATTAATTAGGCTCTAGTTATCTTAACAAATATATGACATAAACTATGCAATGTTCATCATGTCCATTTAGACGGTCATTTTAAATGAAGGAATTAGTTTATTACAGCATAATTATATACGCTAGCATTGTATCTCTCATTCTTTTATTACAGAGGGTACCTTAGTTCTCCCCAAAAATAAAACCCGAGTATAACCTATTTAACTCAAAATTAACTCAGTTCACCTTAAAAAATACATTACACAAACAATACAACGTCTATGAAGTCCTACATTTTAAAATGAAGAAATTAATTTATTACTGAATAATTATATACCCTACCATTGTATCTATTACTATTTTATTACATGGATGCCTGAGGTAACTCCCAACCTCCAAAATTAAAAAAAAAACAAACTTAGAAATATAACCAATCTAATTCAATTCTTATCTTAACAAAAATATGGAATGAGCTATGCAGTGTCCATGAAGTTCTACATTCAGAATGAACAGAAATAGTTTATTGCAGCATAAAATATATCATAGCATAGTATTTACTCTTCTTTAATTACGGGGGTTACCTGAGGTCACCCCCCCCCCCAAAAAAAAAACACAAAATACAACCAATTCATCTCCAATGAACTCAGTTCACCTGAACACATACATAACATATACATTACAACGTCCATGAAGTTCTACATTGAGAATGAAGAAATTATTTAATTACATCATAATTATATTACAAATAGTTATCAAAAGTACCAGGATTATAAGTTACACAGATTACCTGAGGTCACCCTTATTAAACGAGTCTCCATAGACAGATTACCTGAGGTCACCTTTATAAAACAAATCTTTATACACTGTAGTATAAAAGCAATGTAACTAAAAAAAATTTGCATTAAGTCACGTATTAAGATTGATCAACATAGGGAACTATATTTTTGTGCGAAATAATCGATGCACAATTTCCCTCGGTTACCTGAGGGCACCGATTACCTCAGGGCATTCAGCAGCGGACCTATCTTCCACCTGCTACGTAGCTGGTTGCGTTCGTAGACGGGGGGATTACCCGCAGTTTTTTGGAAATCAACAGAGGTAGTCTTTTGATTTAATATCATATTTCAGTTACGGAGCACTTATTTTAATGCCTAATTTGGCAGTTGTGTAACAAAATCTATTCTTATGAAAAATTAACCTCAATTACAGATGGATGATAAGTTGTTTTAATAAATTTATTGTCTGAAGCACAGGCTATGTTGTTGTTTACACGCTGGTTACAGCTCCACCTCGAAATTTTTAGATTATGTCCCCTTTCCCGCGTGACCACCGGAAGGATCTCTTCAATGTCACTGGCTTTCCCACTGATATAAATAGAAGTAATTCATATAGACATAAATGTCTTCCTTGTACTATGGTGTAAGGCAAAATGGACAGTATCTTATTATTACTAATTTATCTCTGGTTCGTGGGGATTGATGACAAATCTTGTGGTGAGTATACAAAAAACAATACTCCAACACACATAACTGATTTATTTACACTGGGTATTACTTTGTACTTACATTATGTTTGTCACGCTAATGTGGTGGGTTTTGTTGTTGTTAAAATGAAAATAGAATAGCCATTGTGTGAACTTCCCCATTTTCATTCTCAATTTTACTTTATGGAATATGAAGCATTACATCATATTTAATTTGAAGATACTTATTTTAAAATTACCATTGAAAATTAAATATAAAAAAACCTTTACCGACGTTACAACAATCTCATTGTATACTAAAACAATTATATCCTACGTAAAAAATTTGTGCAATCATTCGTTAATCATTTGCCTTGTCTTTATTTCCCAAACTATTTAATGAATTTGCTACATAGACCATATAATTTAAAGAGTAATTGACAAAAAATTAAATGTAAACTGCCTATTATATACTTTGTAACCGGTTGCTTTTCAAGTATAATCTATGATGAATATCAGTTCTTATTGTGGAAATTTTCGCACACTTACAATTACAGTTACAGGTAACATTTTAAATCTTTGATCGTCTCAAAGTGTAAATAGAAAAAAACTCCGTAAAAAAAATGCTAACTTCTATGATGTTTTCTATAGTTAAACAACGGGGTGTTCAGGAAATGTATGTAGTTATGTGTACACATTAATTATTATACATGTTTTATCAAGGTTGCCATGCTGTTAATATACGGAGTATGATAGATGAAAAAACTTCATTTATTTAAGTTAACATGAGATCTGCAACCAAATTTTCGAAATGGTCGTTACAGGGGATTTGTTGGGGTTTCAGCTAGACTTAGAGTTAAGAAAAGGCCTATCAAGTAAGGAGCATACTGCCAGTTACTGCTTTTAATGTTTATGCTTAAACAGACATTGTCAGTAGAGCGGTTTACAGCGATGATGTGTTTGTGAATCATTTATTATTCATGGCATGTCACATGCCGCCGTAATATTTTGTTCTTTTTTTCTGAATCGGGTAAACACTTTTGTTTTACATTTTTGGTATACATAGGCGTCCGTGTACATTTACGCCAAACATTTTTCATTTTAAAATGGAAAATAGATTTTGCAAATTGCTTTGCAACTTTTAAGGTTAATTGGTTGAAAACATGTAACAAAAATCTTTTAAAGTCACGTCATAAGAATATTTCCTTAATGAGATTTAAAATTTATAATTTTCATAAGATTACATTTTTTGATTTGACGAGAATATTGAAAAAAATAATAACAAGTGTGTGATAAAAATGATTTAATTTTCAACAGTTTGAATTAATAAAAATATTTGCATTTGCTTGTTTTAGAAAAACCATATTTCAATTTCATTGTAAAAAGCAAATATTGAAATTGCTGAACTTAATCATTTTTCAATTTGGCTTTAGATATTGAAAATGAAAAACGCTCGAACGTGGATCATTTTTCAATTTGACTTGAAGTATTGAAAAATGAAAAATGCTCCAATTTGGATCATTTTCAATTTGACTTTGTAGTATTAAAAATTGAAAAATGCTCCAATATGGAGCATTTTTTCATTTTTCATTTTGACATTATAAATTGAAAAATGAAAAAAGCTTAAACGGAGATTAATTTTTATTTTACTTTGCAGTATTACATTAAACATGATACGATATGCATAATTTTTTCTAATTTTTAATGAGAAATTTGCTTCAATAAAGGTGTTTTGAATTTTCAAATTAGCGACATTAATTTAAATGTTTCACTGTTTTTTTGTTTATTTTTTCCCCTTGTTTTAAGCAAAATATCTTCAAGAACTTGTTAATGATGAAAACGTATGCACTGTGTGTGGCATCAACTAATTCCGAACATTAGTAGTATACTGAAAAGTACGGTAAAGACCTGACATATGTGATTTTTCATTATGCACTACACTCAACTGTATAACTACATGTGTGTTGAGAATGTCAAATATCTCTTCATATATATGATAACATTGAGAATAGAAATGGAGACTGTGCAAAAAAGAAAAAATTCCGACCAAAGAGCCTAACGCAGCTTTTGTTAGTACTGCTTTTTCAACTTTCATTCATTTAATCTTATTTTGTGGATTTTTTGTGACTTCCCTGTTCACTGAACAAGTACATATTTTTTAAAGGGCCAGCTGTATGAAGCCCGCCTGCGGTTGTTGGATTTTATCGCTGTTTTTAAGACCAATTGGTGGCCTTGAACTTTTTTCTGCCTTTTGATCGGGTTGTTGTCTCTGTTACATGTTCCCATTTTCATTCTCAATGTTATCATGAAATTTGGCATGTTCTAGACACATATAGGTATAAAAATGTGTGTGTTTTGCGGATAAACTAATTAATGAAATTTCACATCTTTGTGGTCATTACTGTACTTTTTAGTATACTTACTCATGTTCGGAATTAGTTGATACCACACTCAGTGCACATGAATACATCAATCATAAGTTCTTCAAGATATCTTGCTTAAACAATGAAAAAAAGAACAAACCATTATTTATTTAAAAATTGAGTCGACAATTTAAACATAAATATTGGGTCAAATTTCATTTCGTTCTACTCATTAAAAATTGCAAACCTGATGCAGTTTGGATCAGTTTTCGGAATTAAAAATATTGCTAAGTAAAATGAAAAATGTTGTGTGTTTCATTTTTAAATATCTAAAGTCAAATTAAAAATGCTTAAGGTCAGCAATTTCAATATTTGCTTTTAAAATGAAATTGAAATAGTTTTCTAAAACAAGCAAATGCAAATCATTTTATTTATTCAAAATGTTGATAAAATAATTTTGAACACAAACTTATTATTATTTTCTTAATATCCTTGTGAAATCAAAAAATGTAATCACATTAATACAATAAATGTCAAATCTCATTTCAAAAGTGACTTCAAAAGAATTTTGTGACATGTTTCAAAACAATTAACTTTGAAATTTGTATGGCAGTTTGCAAAATTTATTTTGTCAATTTAGAATGACAAATGTTTTGCGTAAATAAACACGGTCTGCTAGGGGAAATGGACAAGATAAACGGAAAAAAATACAACACCGTTATAAATGAATAAATTTGTGCATGTCGAATATATAATTTAAATTATTCACCAGACTCTGTTGGCATGTAAGAATAGGTATACTCAAATTGCTGGAAAACATGACAACCGGGTTCTGATTTACTTGGGTTTCTTTTAATTTTTATAGAGGTCATGTAAATCATTTTAGTATGAACGTTTTATTTCACGATGTCGATAATATTCTCCCATAAACATGATAAACAAGTGTAGCCATATGTAAAGACCTAGTTACCGCAAATATCATTTAAATTAACAAATGAATGTCTAACCACTTCATTGCATTTTTATTCATATCCTAAAATGTTTAAAATGAATAGTTTCAATATCCTTGTAAAATCATACAAAAAAGGATTCATTTAAAAATAGATTGTGTAAGAAGGTGTTTCATAATATGGTTTTGACATTGTGTAATGAAGTTTTGATATAACTCAATATGGATGAGTCATAACTTAATGATTACTCGATATTTCGCGATATGGTTACGTATTGACTTGATATAGTTGTCATTAATTGATATGGTTTTTGTCATTACTCGATGGTTTCACTATTATCCAATTGGGTTGTTTCATTAACCAATGTGGTTTTAATATTACTTGATGTGTATATGACTTAACGTTTTATAGTTGTATCATTATATTTGATGTGGTGATCACATTACTTGATGAGGTAAACAACGTGACCATTTTGGAAAAAAAACATGTTCTTTTTTTTAAACAATTTCCATATGTCGTGTGTATAATGTACTTTAGATGAGTTTCGCTCTATTAGTTATTCGTCAGTATCTATTAATGTTTCGGATAATATAATATTTATATGCATGTATGATTTCATTTAATATTTTCTTTAGTATTGGTGTTATTTTATACATCTTTTAAGTGTATATAATTTAATTATTATGCACAGGTATTGTTTCTCGTAACTAGTGGATAATTGAATTTCAAGTATTTTTGTGTTGAAAATATAAAAAAAGAAGATTAGCAGCATACATATATATCAGATGTCGACGTAATCAAATGACCACGAATATGTAACAATAACTAATTTTGTCTGTTTAGGTTTTTTTACATATTTTTTCAATATAATGGCAATATATACAAAAGACATACACATGGGATGTTAGCTAGTTTAAAATACAGGTTTAATCCATTTTGGGTTTGTTTTTTTAAATATGTGTTCCAAGTCAGGAATACGATAGTCTTCGTTGGTTGATATAGACTAGCGTTTCTTTTTGAATCAATTTGAGGACTTTGTAGATTGATACGAACATAAGTTTTCATTTAAATAATGTTACACGTACCTAACAACAATATAAGTCTAAAGTCTTAATAAAAGGAAAGAAATTTTATGTTAAAATAAAAAAACAATTGTTCAGAGAACCAATAGAGATCAATTTTGATATAAAACTATGAAAATTCAGTTTGAAATATCATATCAAGCGCCAAATAATAAATTATTGTACCCAGATTCAAGAAAATATATGGTTTTTGCAAATGTATACATATTTTACTAAATGAGGGAGAAAAATTGATACTTCCAGTTTGTAATATATCACTTCGGGTATTAGTTGATAGTTCACTTGATACTGATTCCAAAAATATATTGTTCAATATACTTTTACATTAAAATAAGTACAAAGACTTGAGAATTCTGGATTACAACAGGTCACTTCTGTTGGTTTGTCAATGGTCTAGTGGCTTGCAACGTAATGCAAAAAGTCCCATGGCTTTATCATGTATACATATGAGGAAACCAAAGGTCAAAATCTAACACGTCAATTTTACCTCTGATCTTGAATTCAATTTCAAGTTCATAGACCAAGGGCTTCAAATCAAAAGACCATGATCTTAATTATATATGGTTAATGTCACTATATGCCTAATTTTTAATATACATGATATATGAGGGGAGAAAACTCCATTTTAATGTTAGCGTACCCGTTTAACCAAAATGTATGTGTTACGACATGCTGCAACTTACAGTTAAGTAAAAATATGTTGTCGATATCTTATTCGGTTTTTAAAAAGAATTGAAAATAAGCCACAATCAAAATTTTAAATATGACCTTGAACTATTTTGACCAAGGACCTCAAATCAAAAGATCCTACGTCTCTATCACTTATGGTTTACAAGATAGAAATGCATTTCACTTATATCAAATGAATAAGGGAAAATAACACTTATATAGAGTGTTAATATCGCTTCGGTCAAAATAGGACAAATCGTGCAAAGGAAATAACGAGCAGTTCTAAAAAATAAATTTGTCGCTTTCTTTTTGCGGTTACGGAGGAGATGCAGTCACAGTGTTCATGTATATAACACTTACAAAGAAAATTATGCGGCCTAGAATGGGTGAAAATAAAAAGCGCATAAACTGTTACTAAATAGGAAATATCTTAGCGAGATATTGAGAAAAAAAGTTAAGCGAAAACAAAATTTGGCGGAAGAAAAAAAAATAATATTAATTATTAAAAACTATTTGTTCAGATAAAAATTAAAGGTCTGTCCACACCAATCTTTAAAGTTATTAAAAAGAAGATAGTTTTGGTTAACTCAAAGTTAAAATTGGCATCCTATCATAAGTGCGATAATTAAATGGTTTCAATATACTTTTGATTGGAATAAGTTAGGACCTATGGGTCTCAAATAAAAACATGCCACGGTTATACAGTTAACAGTTTATGAGATAAAAAAACATATCGACAAAATTTATTTGGTAATGGTAGATAACTCCTATAAAATTTCATCGAATCGCTTCGATCCAAATCAGCCAAAAATTTCTGAGGATGAAACGAACAAGTTTGAAAAAGAATTTTGTCGATATCTTAACTTTTTTGTTACGAAGGAGATGCACACATTTGATAAACAGTCTCAGTTACTGATATGCGAGCTCCAGACGCCAATTAAACTACAATGTAATTGAAAGATTATGTCTTCATCATATGAATATCAAACACAATCCCTCCCTGTTGTATTGATTGCTAATTTGCATGACATATTTGCAAGTGTCAACCACCATCTCGATCATCTAAAATTCTCCCTGTATCTGCAAATTAGAAATAAACTTAGGTTATAACTCCCTCAGGATAAAGTAGCCCATAGATTTATTTTGATATGTTTAAGTTCACTTTGGCCAAGCACCTCTTCAATTGTTTCGGTTCCTTTATTTACTTGACTTTCAAATATTCAGTTTTCAGCGTTCCGTAGGTGAATGCTTCACTTTGAATTAGAGTTTTATATTGTCCTGGTTTTTCAAGAGCAACATTGGTGTATTGCGAAAAGTATATAATGCAGACAGTGTTCCACTCTCTTTACGCACCCAATTATGACTGGACGTACCTGTGTTCTTTTACTTTGCTCGATGTTGATTGTCGTACGATAACTTAAAAACGCACAAATAAAAAAACGAACTATCCCTAAATACCAAAAAAATCCCGTTTCCTTCTATTTGCTATTTAAAAACAGTGGCGGATTTAGGACCACTAATGGAACTGCGTAAATAATAATGCACGATACTTTTTACAAGTATCAGTCCACACGTTGTCTTAGTTAGCAACCATTCAACATCAAAAGTGGGGGTATGGTTGGTTTGTCCATTGGAGACTTTTATGAAGTTTTTCAACGCTATTAATCAAAGTATTTGGTTCAAAATTAACACTATAAGGCATGGGAAAAATCTGGATTTTGATTAAATTTTTGTTTGTCCACGTTGTACAGATGATTTCTTTCATCAAATTGGGGATCAGAATATATTTTTGGGAAAAAAACACTCTCCTTAACAGTAAAATGGTCGTTTCCTGACTAGTGCCCAACCTTTTCAAATTCATTGATCCACACCTTAAAAATGTACTATTTTTTAAGCCCCTTGTTGAAGTATCCCAGACAAATATAGTGTCTACTTAGTGAAAACATTTTATATTTCGGATTCCCAATTAGATTATCATTTATCGCTGATATAAACTTTAAAATAATTTCAATTTTCAAAATGCCGACACGTAAAAAATGAATAATTGGGCGCTTAATGTACAGCGGCAACTATTACATAAACATGCAGGCTGAAAATAATGTTTATGGTATACGTTTATATAATATGAACGTTTTCAGCTTTTACAGAACCAGGACAATGAGCTCGACGATGAGTTGGATGTTAACGTTTACTTTATTTGGCCTTTTTGATTTTATTTGACTTGATAAGCCTTTTTGAATTCATTTGATTCAAGCGTCACTGGATAGTCTTTTGTAGACGAAACGCGCATGTGGTGCAAATACAAAATTTACATCCTGGTATTTATATATGATGAGTTTATGTAGATACCTTATAACAGTAACCGGGTTCCACGCTATTAATATTTAATCTTACTCTTAAACTCAGCGTAAAAAAAAAAACCCGCAACAACCTCCGACATTCGAAGCTAGCACAATGTTCATTGCGACACCATGAATTCAATATTCCTACCGTATCAATACTTAGAACTGAAATCAATGACACATGGCAATATATGATCGTCGTGCAACCGATAAAAAATGAAAACAAAACGTTAAAAATTACATGTGTCCGAGGCACTTTTCTGGAACTATTTTTATCAGGACGCTCAATTATATATAAAGCCGAATATTTGTAGACCAACAAAACAATAACAATCAAAACCAAGGAGTAAACCAAAACTCAAAAAAACATAGGACATTTATATCAACAGTTATAAATAAGAAATAAGAAACAACACGAACTCGACTAAAAACCGGGAGTGAAATCAGTTGCTCCGGAAGGGTAGGCATTTCCTGCACCGTATACGGCACCCGTCGTGTTATGTCTTTGTTCAGTTCGGTAATGATGGAAGGTTATAATGACTGAGGAAGAATATCAGATACGATTTCTGACACACTTTTGTCACAATGGCCAATCAGCTCATGATGGCAGCCGTAAAATTTCCTGAGTGATGACCTTAATTTGATTGATTCATAGCCCTGTCTTAGCCACTTTTGAGAAAGCAGTATTCCTCGTTCAACAAAATCAACGTACTTTGAGCTAGGTCTAAAATAACGTATCAATTTAGACACATATACTCCATATACTGGCGCCGCTGGGATGTTGCTACACAGAAATGGAAAGTTGACTATAGGAAAATTAAAATCATCGCTTTTGTCATAAATTTTGGTATTCAACCTACCATCAGTAGTCATTTCGAGAAAAAGGTCTAAATGTGAAGCAGATTTATCTGTGTCGGTAGTATCTTTAATTTCAAGTTCACTTAAATATATAAAATGTAAGTGATCACTGAATCTATCATTATTAAAAGACAGTACATCAGCAATATACCGAAGGGTGAAAATAAAAGACTGGGCTAATTTCTTTTCTCCTTTCTGTACAAGCCCCTTGATAAATTCTGCTTCATATGGATACAAAAACAAACCTGCAAGTAGAGGAGCGCAATTGGTACCCATGTGGATTCCAATAGTCTGTTGGAAGACCAAACCTCCAAATTCAACAAATATATTGTCAATTAAAAAGTCCAGCATGGCAGCGTATCCTTTTCGGTGTATTTATTCCTTCACTCTGTATGATTTTCACAAAGTAAGCTGAATTTCTGCGCAAAACTTGTTATTTTAAACGTCTAGTGCCCTTTTTGTTAAAGAAACATATGCTGACGAGTTCTTCAGTCGAGCTTTAAGTTTAGTATGTGAACAAGTGGTATAAAGAGTTGAAAATCAAAGGTTTTAATGTTGGTACAATGTTTCAATGATTGAGATTGTAAATTTACCAATAACCTTTGAATATTTCAGTATCCATATGTAATTAAAACAACTTCTTAAATGTACCGTTTCGGAATATTTCTGAAGTTCTTCTTTGACTGCAGTGAGTATGGCAGTAAAAACTTTAATTAAAAATGGCAAATGTTGGGTTGGAGAATTAAAAGAATTAAAAAGATTTTTTTCTAACGGTTATTAACGAAATAATCCATGCAAGCTATATATTTATTAAAATGCTTGAGCTTTATCTTACGGGGCGTAACAAAGAACAGCCACACACACAGCATACCCACTCTCGCATCATTTTTTTAATGACCCTATTTATTAAAATCGAAATAATTCATGGAAGCCATAAATTGTTGGGAATAAGGTGAAAATAAAAGACTGGGCTAATTTCTTTTTTCCTTTCTATACAAGCCCTTTGATAAATTCTGCTCATAGGGATACAAAAACAAATCTGCAAGTAGAAGAGCGCAATTGGTACCCATTGGGATTCAAATAGTCTGTTGGAAGACCAAATTTCCAAATTCAACAAATATATTGTCAATTAAAAAGTCCAGCATGGCAGTGATATCCTTTTCGGTGTATTTATTCCTTCACTCTGTATGATTTTCACAACGTAAGCTGATTTTCTGCCCAAAACTAGATATTTTAAACGTCTAGTGCCCTTTTTGTCATAAGAAACATAAGCTGACGAGTTCTTTCAGTCGAGCTTTAAGTTTAATATGTAAACAAGTGGTATAAAGAGTTGAAAAATCAAAGGTTTTAATGTTGGTACAATGTTTCAATGATTGAGATTGTAAATTTACCAATAAGTTTCGAATATTTCAGTATCCATATGTAATTAAAACAACTTCTTAAATGTACCGTTTCGGAATATTTCTGAAGTCCTTCTTTGACTGCAGTGAGTATGGCAATAAGAACTTTAGACAGGGGTTGATTGGAACACTTGGAAGAACCTGCAATATACCTTTACTAATAGGGATTCTTGTAAAGCTTAGGAATCTAATATAAGGATGGAAGATCCTGGTCTTCATCTTTTGGATTAACACCAAAGGAGATTAGAACCGTTTGTGGTTTTCCAGGATCTCCTGCTTGGTAAGCGTTTAGTGGATATATAGGATTTCCAAGTGTGTTATTTGTCCCGAGTTCCTCAATCAGGCAGTCAATGTAGTGTTTTTTGCAAACAAAAACAATATTGTTTGAGGCTTTGTCAGCTGGAACGACAGCATACTTGTCATGGAGGCAAGACAACTCCTCTATGACCTGAGGGTCTTTAAAGATGGAGGGAGCTTTGGTGCTCATTGACCCTTTAAGCTTACTTACTCTTATCTGAATCAATGACCTCACTGATTTTACTCACTCCGAAAGAGTGTCAACCTCAACCTTTTCTCTTTTTGTCCTGTCTTTTGCATAACCCTCAACAGAATCCATTAGTAGTTTTATGTTCTGCTTCCAATTGATTGGCTGTGGCTCTCTGTATTTCGGACCCTTGGACAAGAGTTGTCTCAACTTGTAGTTATTGACTTTGTTTAGAAATTACATGGCCAGCAGGATTATACACGAAATGGGAATGTGAACAGGCACAATTAGGTGGTTTAGCTTTGAGGTCATCAATATTTAGATTCTGCAACATTTTTTTTTATTGAAAATTTTAATTTACAAAGAACCGAAATATTTGATTAAAAGGTTAAAGATGATCGTTCAAAATGTGTATGCAATGATTTCATGATTGCAGAAAGTAAGAAGCCGTAGAGCAAAAAGGAAATTTCAGACAGTACAACGCGTATTGAGCTTTTTTTTTTTGCTTAAAGTTCGGTAGAAAATATATACATTTTAAACATAACCATACTATTTGACCTACTGTGAGTTGGTCAGTTTTCACTGTTATTTCTAAATGATGGGCGCTGGGATACACAAATAGTTCCTAACTAATTTACTGAAACGCTACAAAATATATGTTAACTTTTTTTAAAACGTAAATCAACTTGTTTGATGCCGGTCTAAATAAGTTAAAAAAAACCAAAACAATTCAATAGATGCACAACCTTAAAATTTTCAGGATACTGTTATCTCATGTGATGTCCAATTTGTTTTAAAAGAAACTGATTTCATAATTAAATTATTTATTTTGCAATTTAATCACAGCCGTGCGTCAAGTTTTAAAAATGAGTTCTCTTCTTTTCAGAAATTTTTATTTTGTTAATCAATTTTCATCGCTTATAACTGTCTGCATCTGGTTTTATTTTATACATTAATTTTTAAGTAACAGTTTCTTTTCATTTAATTTTGTTTAGCTTCGTTTTGGTTTTATTTCCTTTCGCTGTTTACAGGTATCTCTCTTTTCGCCCCTTTGCTATTTTGGTATCTTAATCAGAAATTTAAAAAATCAAACTTTTAAAAAGCGAAATTATCAAAATTGAACGTTAAGTTTAGTACTTTTAAAGTTTGATCGAATATCTAAACTATCAAATTTGAAAACGATATTCAGTATTTTAAAATTCTAAATATTTGGTGAAAATTTTAAAATTTAAAAATTTAAAAAAAAATGGAATTTTAATTTTTAAACTTTGATCAAATTTCCAAAAATCGAAAATTTTAAAACTTTTTAAAACTTTGAATTGATAAGTGTCACTCGGTCCTTTAAGTAGGTGTGTGTTTTTTTATATGAAAAAAAATTGTTTCATTTTAATAAACAATTATGAAAATCGAATAATGGTCCAAGACACGGAAGTCAACTTTCAGATAAAATACACCATTTCATTTCCTCATTGCATTCATGCAACCATGCACAATACATGCATTCATTCGAAAGATATACAATGACATAAAATAAAATTTAAATAAAATAAAATAAAATAAAACCATGCAAAATAAATATTACAACGTTTACAATTTAACTATATAACTTAATGTCACATTTGCAATTATTTGCATTATGTTATTCTTTTTTTGTTTTTTGTTGTCTTATTTTATTAATCATTGTATTTTGTTCATTTATTGGTCTCAATGTTTTACTTTTATTAAGTTCTTTAGGCATGTTTACTTCATTTGACTGAATGTCCCAATTTTCTGATACAGTGAAATGAAACCATCAGCAGTTAGTTCCCTTGCACTGTAAATAATGATAAACACTGGTAAAACAAAACATAAATGTTTGTCCGTGAGCTTATACACTTGCATAAACATGTTTCCATGTTTTTTTCACTGGATAGTGGGCTTTTCTCCCATTTTCATTCTTAACTTGTGTTAAAAACTCGTATTTTCTATAATGATTGATGTGGAGGTAAAGAGTGCATAGCATACTTGCTAGTTTCTTAAATAAAAATCATGACAATACACAATTTAAGATTCAACATGAAGTGAGTGAAGGTTGTGTGGTGCATTCGTGTTAAGCTACATATATTTTTCTCTGGTTGTTAATTTGCCGAAGTTCTAAAATAATATAGTCTGCAATCACGCACAATGCATTGTGATATTAGTGTGAGGCATCTTAATTTTTGTCTAAATCGGTTCATTTCAATTGCAAAACTTTTGTCAATCTGCTACACATATTTTTGTCTTTTGCAATTTGGGTAAGTTACAGTGATCATCCCTAAAATATATAATTATTTCTCCTCTGATTGGACCCAGTCTATATATTTCATGTCCCATTTTCTGCCTCTTCACTGTTTAAAATTCTAATATGACGTACTTCTTTCGCTTTGTAAACAACACTGTGATCAAATTCTTAAAATATGTACAGTATACTTCGCGCAGACTTAGAGATATACATAATAATGGCTGTTACAATATATTTCCCACGTAAATCCACATGTATTGGATTCTATTTGCAAACCCTTTGCCGATTTAATTGTTTTCAAAATTGCATTAAAAAAAAGAAAAATAACTTGTATTCTTATTCGGATTCATAATAAAAGTAATGCACAAGAGCTCGAAGAAATGAACAAAATAAAAATAAATTAAAATTCTGCGAAAGTCTTATACTGATGTTGGCGCATTTAAGTCATTTAAAAACATGATGTCATACAAATGAAAACGCTAGAGTTGAAAGTTCTCTGTTACCTGAGACTTCTAAATTCGTATAATATTCTATGATTAAATGGATTTTTGAGGTAGGGTTTTTTTAATTTTCTATTGTATTGCATTATTCGCATATTTACTGATATCATCAAATCAACATGGCGGCTCCTTATTTATGAAATGTCAACTTTGGATTTGACGGTAGCTAATGAGAAAAACATGTAAATTAAAAATGGCAAATGTTGGGTTGCAGACTTAAAAGAATTAAACAGATTTTTTCTAACGGTTATTAACGAAATAATCCATGCAAGCTATATATTTATTAAAATGCTTGAGCTTTATCTTACGGGGCGTAAAAAAGAACAGCAACACACACAGCATACCCACTCTCACTTCATTTTTTGAATGACCGTCTTTGTCTTATTAGAATCGAAATAATTAATGGAAGCCATAGATTGTTGGGAACTAACACATGGCCTTGACCATGTGTAAATTTCCTACAGTCTATGGCTTCCATGAATTATTTCATAAGTATAATTGTATATTTTTGATAAAAAATCTAAAGTATTGGAAGCCATTTTGTATTGTTTTTAATTAAATAGCACTAACAAAGTGTAACTTACCTTGATTTCAACAGCTTTTAAATTTGTGGTCATTTAACGTGTTGAACCATGAAATACTGAATCACCTTCCAAATAAAACTTTACAAATCGGTTCAATATTCTTAATTCATCCTCCGTATTAACCAGTTGTAAATTTAATCTTATTTTTTTTCAATTATGATTTCAGCGATGGCTACAAGTGCTGTTCATATCAATGATAACATAACAGCAAATGTATACAGTAATGGCATGAGTTTGAAATGTTCATTCACCCTAGAAAATGGAGATCATTTATTTGCGATTGTATTAACAGCACAGAATGGAACACCGGATAACTTTGAAGAAATAGCAGGATTTCGTATTAATGATAAACCACTATTTACATCGTTCGGAATGGATTTGTTTAGAAATGAATCATCCTTTATCAAATTTGAGGAGACACAGAATTCTTTGATACTTGCGTTCAATAATCTAACATGTGAACACGAACGTCAATATAAATGTTTCCTATCTTTTACATCAAGAACATCAAGTACTATCTTACCAAAATTGATTGAGTCAGATACCATGTGGATCTCTGTAACAGGTAATTTTAGCAAAATATGTTGGTGGTTTTGTTGTATCATCCTTTTGTATCATTCATGAAATATTGTTAACTTTTAAAATGTTGTAAGGGAATATATTTGGTACTTTGTAAATGACCCATGCCTTAATTTACATTCCTTGCTATGAAATGTTTGGTTGGATCGTTTCTCATAAAGGTAAATCACGAAAATAGCGTCGATTGTACGGAATGTATAAAGTATTATTTTAATTTTTCAATGTGTGATCTATATCATTACCGAACTGAACAAAGAAGTAACAAGACGGGTTCCATATACGGTGCAAGGAATGTTTACCCTTCCGGAGCACCTGATTTCACTCCCGGGTTTAAGTGGAGTTCGTGTTGTTTCTTATTTATTATTTATAACGTTGGATGTAAATGTCCCTTGATTTTGTGAATCTTTGTTTACTCCTTGGTTTTGATTGTTATTGTCTTATAAAAAGCAAAATAAGAAAAATACCGAACTCCCAGAAAATTTGTTAACCCCTAACAAATGGCAAAATCAAAAGCTCAAAGCACATAAAACGAATGGCTAACAGGTGGCATATACGTGCCTTTGAACAAGCATTTTCTTATGTAAACAATGTTTGATTAAATCTGATTTTATAGTTGATTTAACCTCTCATTTGTTTAATAGCCACATACAATTCCGTTATATTATATATGCTATTTGTGAAAAACGCAATCAGACATAATAGGTAATTTCAAAAACAAGGGTGCATGTTCACACTTTACTTACTTCATATACAGGGATGTGCTCCTTACGCATGTGTTTTGTAGGATCAATGATAACAACAGAAGAATATCAGCATTTTCAATTTAAAAAAGGAGACACTAGTTTTTTCTAAATCTATTACATGAATTCAAACAGTCCTAAACATATCATCATTATGTTATTGTACTTACCTGTCAGGGACGGATGTCAAGTTGGTTCAATATTCAATACATTCAACATTCAACATTCATTTTTTTTTCCATCCATTTCAACATTCAACATTCGTTTTCAACATTCAACATTCGTTTTCAATATTCAACATTCGTTTTTAACTTTCAACATTCGTTTTCAACATTCGATTTTCAACTTTCAACATTCGTTTTCAACATTTAACATTCGTTTTCAACATTCAACATTCGTTTTCAATATTCGATTTTCAACTTTCAATATTCGTTTTCAACTTTCAACATTCGTTTCCAACAGTCAACATTCGTTTTCAATATTCGATTTTCAACTTCCAACATTCGTTTTCAACATTCAACATTCGTTTTCAACATTCAACATTCGTTTTCAATATACGATTTTCAACTTTCAACATTCGTTTTCAACATTCAACATTCGTTTTCAACATTCAACATTCGTTTTCAATATTCGATTTTCAATTTTCAACATTCGTTTTCAACATTCAACATTCGTTTTCAGCATTCAACATTCGTTTTCAACATTCAACATTCGTTTTCAACATTCGATTTTCAACTTTCAACATTCGTTTTCAACATTCATTTTCAACATTCGATTTTCAACTTTCAACATTCATTTTCAACATTCAACATTCGTTTTCAATATTAAACTTTCGTGTTCAACATTCGATTTTCAATTTTTACAAATGTTCCAGATAAGGGTGATGGTTGGGGGTCCCGCTTAAATGTTTAACCCTGCCACATTCTGTATGTATGTGTCTGTCCCAAGTCAGCAGTCTGTAATTCAGTGGTTGTCGTTTGTTGATTTATTACCATTTTTTTCGTTCATTTTTAGTATACATAAATTAGGCCGTAAGTTTTCTCGTTTGATTTTATCTATTTGTCCGTCCTTCGTAAATTTGAATTAATTATACAAATTAAGATTGAGAATAGAACCTTATGTTTTAATGCACGTTGTTTAACCAAACATAAAGTATTTATGTGCTAAAATGCTCCATCTATTTTGAACCTATGTGTAAATAACTGAGCACATTCAATTATTTACACTTCAACATAAGCCTTTACTTTCTAAATACAATAAAACAAACACAAGTTTGAATACTGAATGGCGCAGTGACCACCTCGAAAATTTTATTTCTTATACAAAATGTATCTGATCTGCATGTTTAGTCCATCCAACTAAAATAATAAAAGTCCCATCAAAAACACAAGATGTCAGAATCTTGAACAATATGTTCAGCAACAAAATGATCTACAAAATAAATACAACACATTTAAATACTGTTCTATATAAAACTTGAATACAAATATTTTGTATACAAAAAAAAA
This sequence comes from Mytilus galloprovincialis, assembly GCF_965363235.1. Taxonomy (NCBI): domain Eukaryota; kingdom Metazoa; phylum Mollusca; class Bivalvia; order Mytilida; family Mytilidae; genus Mytilus; species Mytilus galloprovincialis. The sequence continues at coordinate 342,151 of NC_134846.1, read as the reverse complement.
AAAAAAAAAAACAAATTCTACCTATATATATATGCGCGTATGTGGTCACTACCCAGTCCTCGATAACTAAAAAACCCGTGCAATTTACTTTTATACTGACCGCCAAACCGGTTCACGGCAATAGTATATAACTTTACAAAATCTCCTTTATAAAATTAATGCGCAATCTTTCAAATACCTTCCGCATACCGCACATAAATTCATAAATCTATTACATGAATTCAAACAGTCCTAAACATATCATCATTATGTTATTGTACTTACCTGTCAGGGACGGATGTCAAGTTGGTTCAATGTTCAATACATTCAACATTCAACATTCAACATTCGTTTTCAATATTCGATTTTCAACTTTCAATATTCGTTTTCAACTTTCAACATTCGTTTTCAACAGTCAACATTCGTTTTCAATATTCGATTTTCAACTTCCAACATTCGTTTTCAACATTCAACATTCGTTTTCAACATTCAACATTCGTTTTCAATATACGATTTTCAACTTTCAACATTCGTTTTCAACATTCAACATTCGTTTTCAACATTCAACATTCTTTTTCAATATTCGATTTTCAATTTTCAACATTCGTTTTCAACATTCAACATTCGTTTTCAGCATTCAACATTCGTTTTCAACATTCAACATTCGTTTTCAACATTCAATTTTCAACTTTCAACATTCGTTTTCAACATTCATTTTCAACATTCGATTTTCAACTTTCAACATTCATTTTCAACATTCAACATTCGTTTTCAATATTAAACTTTCGTGTTCAACATTCGATTTTCAACTTTTACAAATGTTCCAGATAAGGGTGATGGTTGGGGGTCCCGCTTAAATGTTTAACCCTGCCACATTCTGTATGTATGTGTCTGTCCCAAGTCAGCAGTCTGTAATTCAGTGGTTGTCGTTTGTTGATTTATTACCATTTTTTTCGTTCATTTTTAGTATACATAAATTAGGCCGTAAGTTTTCTCGTTTGATTTTTGTTTACATTTTTCATTTCGGGACCTTTTATAGTTGACTATGATGTGTGGACTTTGCTCATCGTTGAAGGTAGTACGGTGACCTATAGTTGTTAATTTCTGTGTCATTTGGTCTCTTGTGGAGAGTTGTCTCATTGACAGTCTTACCACATCTTCTTTTTTATACATAATAACGGTGGTCAGGTATCATGAAACGTAATATGATCTTGAGGGAAATCTTACCGAAAAGACATTTGCTGGGTCAATAACTAATATAATAAACCACTTTTCTTTTTGTGAATAGGGCTATGATAGTTCATTTAATCCATTAGATCCGACAATCTTATAGTACCACAACTACTAAGTGCTTTATAACAATATCAATCTATTTGTCCGTCCTTCGTAAATTTGAATTAATTATACAAATTAAGATTGAGAATAGAACCTTATGTTTTAATGCACGTTGTTTAACCAAACATAAAGTATTTATGTGCTAAAATGCTCCATCTATTTTGAACCTATGTGTAAATAACTGAGCACATTCAATTATTTACACTTCAACATAAGCCTTTACTTTCTAAATACAATAAAACAAACACAAGTTTGAATACTGAATGGCGCAGTGACCACCTCGAAAATTTTATTTCTTATACAAAATGTATCTGATCTGCATGTTTAGTCCATCCAACTAAAATAATAAAAGTCCCATCAAAAACACAAGATGTCAGAATCTTGAACAATATGTTCAGCAACAAAATAATCTACAAAATAAATACAACACATTTAAATACTGTTCTATATAAAACTTGAATACAAATATTTTGTATACAAAAAAAACAAAAACAAAAACTTCTACCTATATATATATGCGCGTATGTGGTCACTACCCAGTCCTCGATAACTAAAAAACCCGTGCAATTTACTTTTATACTGACCGCCAAACCGGTTCACGGCAATAGTATATAACTTTACAAAATCTCCTTTATAAAATTAATGCGCAATCTTTCAAATACCTTCCGCATACCGCACATAAATTCATAAATCTATTACATGAATTCAAACAGTCCTAAACATATCATCATTATGTTATTGTACTTACCTGTCAGGGACGGATGTCAAGTTGGTTCAATGTTCAATACATTCAACATTCAACATTCAAATTTTTTTTTTTTTTTTTTTTTTTTTTTTTCTTGTATCCATTTTCAATATTCAACATTCGTTTTCAACATTCGATTTTCAACTTTCAACATTCAATTTTTTCGCATCCATTTCAACATTCAACATTCGTTTTCAACATTCAACATTTGTTATCAACATTCGATTTTCAACTTTCAACATTCGTTTTCAATATTCAACATTCGTTTTCAACATTCGATTTTCGATTTTCAACTTTCAATATTCGTTTTCAACATTCGATTTCAACTTTCAACATTCGTTTTCAACATTCAACATTTGTTTATCAATATTCAACATTCGTTTTTAACTTTCAACATTCGTTTTTAACATTCGATCTTCAACATTCGTTTTCAACATTCAACATTCGTTTTCAAATTTTTTTTTTTTTTTTTTTTTTTTTTCTTGTATCCATTTTCAATATTCAACATTCGTTTTCAACATTCGATTTTCAACTTTCAACATTCAATTTTTTTTTATTTTTTTTTTTTCGCATCCATTTCAACATTCAACATTCGTTTTCAACATTCAACATTTGTTATCAACATTCGATTTTCAACTTTCAACATTCGTTTTCAATATTCAACATTCGTTTTCAACATTCAACATTCGTTTTCAATATTCGATTTTCAACTTTCAACATTCTTTTTCAATATTCCATTTTCAATATTCAACATTCGTTTTCAACATTCGATTTTCAACTTTCAACATTCAATTTTTTTTTATTTTTTTTTTTTCGCATCCATTTCAACATTCAACATTCGTTTTCAACATTCAACATTTGTTATCAACATTCGATTTTCAACTTTCAACATTCGTTTTCAATATTCAACATTCGTTTTCAACATTCAACATTCGTTTTCAATATTCGATTTTCAACTTTCAACATTCGTTTTCAATATTCGATTTTCAACTTTCAATATTCGTTTTCAACTTTCAACATTCGTTTTCAACATTCAACATTCGTTTTCAATATTCGATTTTCAACTTCCAACATTCGTTTTCAACATTCAACATTCGTTTTCAACATTCAACATTCGTTTTCAATATTTGATTTTCAACTTTCAACATTCGTTTTCAACATTCAACATTCGTTTTCAATATTCCATTTTCAATTTTCAACTTTCGATTTTTCAACATTCAACATTCGTTTTCAGCATTCGACATTCGTTTTCAACATTCAACATTCGTTTTCAACATTCAACATTCGTTTTCAACATTCAACATTCGTTTTCAACATTCAGCATTCGTTTTCAACATTCAATATACGTTTTTAACATTCGTTTTCAACATTCAACATTCGTTTTCAACATTCAACATTCGTTTTCATCATTCGATTTTCAACTTTCAACATTCGTTTTCAACATTCAACATTCGTTTTAAAACATTTGATTTTCAACTTTCAAAATTCGTTTTCAACAATCAACATTCGTTTTTAACATTCAACATTCGTTTTCAACATTCGATTTTCAACTTTCAACATTCGTTTTCAACATTCAACATTCATTTTCAACATTCGATTTTCAACTTTCAACATTCATTTTCAACATTCAACATTCGTTTTCAATATTAAACTTTCGTGTTCAACATTCAATTTTCAACTTTTACAAATGTTCCAGATAAGGGTGATGGTTGGGGTCCCGCTTAAATGTTTAACCCCACCACATTCTGTATGTATGTGTCTGTCCCAAGTCAGCGGTCTGTAATTCAGTGGTTGTCGTTTGTTGATTTATTACCATTTTTTTCGTTCATTTTTAGTATACATAAATTAGGCCGTAAGTTTTCTCGTTTAATTTTTGTTTACATTTTTCATTTCGGGACCTTTTATAGTTGACTATGATGTGTGGACTTTGCTCATCGTTAAAGGTAGTACGGTGACCGATAATTGTTAATTTGTGTGTCATTTGGTCTCTTGTGGAGAGTTGTTTCATTGACAGTCTTACCACATCTTCTTTTTTATACATAATAACGGTGGTCAGGTATCATGAAACGTAATATGATCTTGAGGGAAATCTTACCGAAAAGACATTTGCTGGGTCAATAACTAATATAATAAACAACTTTTCTTTTTGTGAATAGGGCTATGATAGTTCATTTAATCCATTAGATCCGACAATCTTATAGTACCACAACTACTAAGTGCTTTATAACAATATTAATCTATTTGTCCGTCCTTCGTAAATTTGAATTAATTATACAAATTAAGATTGAGAATAGAACCAAATCGGCTAAATTACAATTCGAACTGGACATCATGATCATGCACGTTCGATTGCACTATATTAGATTGGTAATTTCCCAACTTAAAGAGGGTATCAATCTGTTCTGTCCGATCACGGGGGTGACACTCAATAGTTTAACCGGTTGAATCCAACATGCAATGAAAAAGCGCAAAGTTCTCCAAACACATCTTTATTGGAAGTCAAAAAGTCAAAACTACAAAAGACAAAAAAAAACTTAAGTAATTTTACAAACATAATATGTATTCAAAAATACAATTTTCAAAACAATGTTTAGAAAGATTTACGACACAAATGGCGTTCCATACAAAAATTGAATCGAAAAAGGGGTCACTTTATAAAGCAATAAATACAAATTTTAAAGGACGATACGAGCAAAATACTTACACAAAAAGGGGAATGGACTACTATAGATTATATTAAATTTGCTTAAATGCCCCAAAAAGGATACAATGTAAGTTAATCAAAATCTGATAATTGCAATGGCTTTTGCTAGAAATTACTTCACATCCTCATAGAAATCATTATGGAACCAACGGTACATATCAAAATATACATAATAATACAAAAATAGCATAACTGACAGTGTGGTGGACAATTATACGACAAAAAAATGATCCAAAGTTCTCAAGCGAGCGTACACGAGTTGTGTTGATAAAGGGAGATCATCACACAAAAAGTATCTACGGAAAGCATGTAAAACAGAACAAAATCCATTTATTAATAAATAGTATTTCAATTTTTCTATTAATGAACTTTATCATCATTATATTTAATAGAAACCGTTTCATTGAAGCTCGTAGTCTGCCTTCGAAGGCCGAAGCATGCATGTTTAATTTCCAAGGTACTTTTTTTCTGTTGAACTAATACATGTAATAGCCCTGAGAAATAGAGGTAATATCGGAATAAAAAAGAACTAAATAACAGAAATTGCTTAAATTTTACATTAATGTTTACTAATGTTTACTAAAAAATATATATATACATAGGTACCCGATGAGTTAAAACATTTAAAAAGTCATCTGGGACCAAAACGTATCAATTTTGTAGGTTGATTTTTGTACCATATCATACAGTAACACGTAAGGCAGCAACCATTTGATTTTCATGGGGGGGGGGGGGGCTACAGAGAAAGAAATCGCGAAATGACAAATGTAAAAAAGTTCAAGTGAGAAAAACTAACCTTATAAATGTATGTAGAAAATGATATACGAAAAGCTAATATGTATTGTTGTGTGTTAGTTTTTTCTATATTGGCTAGAGGTTAAGGTGGGGAGTTGAGTTCTAAAAAAAATATCATGTTTTACCCCGCCAACTGTCCCAAGTCTGGAGTCTCCGGCCTTTATTAGCCTTGTACGCTTTTTAATTTTAGTTTCTTGTGTATATTTTGGAGTATAGTATGCCGTCCATTATCACTGAAATAGTATACATTTTTGTGTTTGGCCAACTAAAGAATTCTATCGGGTGAGAGAGTTTTTCGCTGCAGTTAAGACCCATTAGTGGACTTTGGCTGTTGTCTGCTCTTTGGTCGGGTTGTTATATTTTTGACACATTCCCCATTGCCATTCTCAATTTTATATAACACATAAACAATCGACAACCTCTGAAATACAGGTTTCTGACTCTATGTTAAAAACAAATACGTACACATGCATACATATATCCAGGAGAGATACATTAAGCATTACAGATACATATATACTTTTTCTTTCAAAAATTTACGCTACTGTAGGTACTGTAAATTCAGTAATTATTGCGAAAAATGCGATAGGTTTATTATCGCAATAATCATGATAATGTAACTCGCATTTTTTCCAATATCCCCAAAAAAATGAAATCGCATTTTAGTCTAAAATGACAAAATCGCAATAATAAATGCACACAATAACTACTGAATTTACAGTAGTTTTATTTTTGGAATCTACTTACTTAGTCATTGAAATGAATTTGAAAAACAATATGAAATCATTAATGTCCGTTCTTATTAATTGATAGCATACTTCAACTAGTTCGAGTATATCAATTGGTTGAAGAAATATTGCTTTCTGACTATAAAGTTTGTCCGTCTATGGACATTTACGCTTTTTGATTTGTACTTTTTTAGTGGTTATGTGCACTTAGGATAAGATATTTGGATTGTGATAAATTTTTGACATAATATTAGAGTCCTTCACAAAATGAATGTTGTGAAAGATCATAAAAAGAAATAGGTTGAAATATTTGTATTCATTTTCAATTGAAGATTTACTGCTATTGTGCACTACTGTGCAAATGAAGATATCTTGCTTCAATGTAATATGTATCTCCTGTCATATCAGTATTTTTTCCTTCAATATACATATATATGTTAGAAATATAAATCAATGGAAAAATGGAAAAAATTAAGAAAAAAAAATTTTGAAAAAAAATACACACCCTTTTACCACGATTTATTCTAACCCCATTTTAGTAATAACCCACACATTTAATAAAATTGAGAAAGGAAATGGTGAATATGTCAAAGCGACAACCACCCGACCATAGAGCAAACAACAGCCGAAGGCAACCAATGGGTCTTCAATGTAGCGAGAATTCCTGCACCCGTAGGTGTCCTTCAGCTGGCCCCTAAAATATGCATAATAGTACAGTGATAATGGACGTCATACTAAACTCCGAATTATACACAAGAAAAAAAAATTTAAAATCATACAAGACTAACAAAGGCCAGAGGCTCCTGACTTGGGACAGGCGCAAAATTGCGGCGGGGTTAAACATGTTTATGAGATCTCAACCCTTCCCCTATACCTCTAGCCAATGTAGAAAAGTAAAACAATAACAATACGCACATTAAAATTCAGTTCAAGAGAAGTCCGAGTCTGATGTCAAAAGATGTAACAAAAGAAAATAAATAAAATGACAATAATAACAAATAACAACAGACTACTAGCAGTTAACTGACATGCCAGCTCCAGACCTCAATTAAACTGATTGAAAGATTATGTCTTCATCATATGAATATCAGGTACAATCCCTCCCGTTAGGGGTTTAGTATCATACTATCATAAAATATATGAGAAGAACATAACCCGTGTCATGCCAACAACTGTTTTTTTAGAAATAAATGTGTTTAGTTCCGATGCAAAGACCCTATCAGTGAATCAATGTTAAAGCCAAAATATGCAATCTTTAATGCCAGTTTTTATGCAGTTTTCCCCTTTGTTGCATGGTACCTTGCTGTACAATTTAAGAGAGATCCATACACTTGACTTCAAGTAATGGTCTAGGAACTAGAAAAATGCTTGTTTTGGCTCCTATTTGTCCCCTAATTCCTGAACGGACATTACCCCCAAAATTCATATCCAACCTTCACTTTGTGTTTGGATACCTTGTATTATAATTTTAGAGGGATCCATACACTTTACAAATTATTGTCTGGAAAAATGGCAAATTGTTTGATTCTTGCCCCTTTTAAGCCCTTAATTTCTGAACCTTTAGGCCCCTAAACTAAATCCAACCCCTTTGTGATATACAACCTTGTGGTACAATTTCAGAAAGACCTATTCACTAACACACAAGTTATTGTCTGGAAACTAGAAAAATGCTAATTTTGACCCTTTTCGGGCCCTAATTCCTAAACTTTTATAACTATAACCCCTAAAATCGACCACAACCTTCCTTTTGTGGTTGCAAACCTTGTGTTTTAATTTCAAAGAGACCCATTCATTTAAACAAAAGATATTGTCCGGAAACCAAGTGTCCGGACGACGACGACGACGTAATAACAATATTCGACTATAATTGTTTGCAGTCATATAAAAAGTTCTAGGAAGTTTCGAGAAGCAAGTTACTCGAAGAGGTCATGAATTTGTCGAGAAGCGATCGAATTGATGAACTGACGAATTTGCTTCCCAATGAAAACGACTAATATTATATTGGATCCCAGACAAATTTGACCAATACCTTATTACATTGTACTATTTGGTCAAATTCGACGATTTTTCTACATTTTACTCTGTTATACACCGGGCTAGGATACATAGTTTGTCAAGCTATCTTCTACTACAGTTTCAAGGATGCTTATACACATGCAGCATGAAAGTTTGCATAGTATGCATATTTTTTAAGGGGCCAGCTGAAAGACGCCTACGGGTACGGGAGTTTCTCGCTACATTGAATACCCATTGGTGGCCTTCGGTTGGTGTCTGCTCTATGGTTAGGCTGTTGTTGCTTTGACACATTCCCCCTTTCCTTTCTCAATTTTATTGCATGGTCACAGGATTATGATTTCTTTCAAATATTCTGAAAATGACTGGTATTTTTGAATATTGAAAACGAATGTTGAATGTTGAAAACGAATGTTGAACGTTGAAAATCGAATGTTGAAAACGACTGTTCAATGTTGAAAACGAATGTTGAAAATTGAAAACGAATGTTGAAAATTGAAAATCGAATGTTGAATGTTGAAAACCAACGTTGAATGTTGGAAACAAATGTTGAAAACGAATGTTGAATGTTGAAAACGAATGTTGAATATTGAAAACGAATATAGAATGTTGAAAACAAATGTTGAATATTGACAACAATTGTTGAAAGTTGAAAATCGAATGTTGAAAACGAATGTTGAATGTTGACAACGAATGTTGAAAGTTGAAAATCGAATGCTGAAAACGAATGACGAATGCTGAAAACGAATGTTGAATGTTGAAAACAAATGTTGAATGTTAAAAACAAATGTTGAAAGTTGAAAATCAAATGTTGAAAACGAATGTTGAATGTTAAAAATCGAATGTTGAAAACAAATGTTGAATGTTGAAAACAAATGTTGAAAGTTAAAAATCGAATGTTGAAAACGAATGTTGAAAGTTGAAAACGAATGATGAAAGTTGAAAATCGAATGTTGAAAACAAATGTTTAATGTTGAAAACGGATGTTAAATGTTGAAAACGAATGTTGAAAGAAGAAAATCGAATGTTGCAAACGAATGTTGAATGTTAAAAACAACGAATTTTGAAAGATGAAAACCGAATGTTAAAAACGAATGTTGAATGTTGTAAACGAATGTTGAAAGTTAAAAACGATTGTTGAATGTTGAAAACGAATGTTGAATGTTGAAAACGAATGTTGAAAGTTGAAAATCGAATGTTGACAACGACTGTTCAATGTTGAAAACGAATGTTGAAAATTGAAAATCGAATGTTGAAAATTGAAAATTGAATGTTGAATGTTGAAAACCAACGTTGAATGTTGGAAACAAATGCTGAAAACGAATGTTGAATGTTGAAAACGAATGTTGAATATTGAAAACTAATGTTGAATGTTGAAAACAAATGTTGAATATTGACAACAATTGTTGAAAGTTGAAAATCGAATGTTGAAAACGAATGTTGAATGTTGACAACGAATATTGAAAGTTGAAAATCGAAGGTTCAAAACGAATGTTGAATGTTGAAAATCGAATGTTGAAAACAAATATTAAATGTTGAAAACCAATGTTGAAAGTAAAAAATCAAATGTTGAAAACGAATGTTGAATGTTAAAAATCTAATGTTAAAAACAAATGTTGAATGTTGAAAACAAATGTTGAAAGTTAAAAATCGAATATTGAAAACGAATGTTGAATGTTGAAAACGAATGATGAAAGTTGAAAATCGAATGTTGAAAACGAATGTTTAATGTTGAAAACGGATGTTAAATGTTGAAAACGAATGTTGAAAGTAGAAAATCGAATGTTGCAAACGAATGTTGAATGTTAAAAACAACGAATGTTGAAAGATGAAAACCGAATGATAAAAACGAATGTTGAATGATGAAAACGAATGTTGAAAGTTGAAAACGAATGTTGAAAGTTGAAAACGAATGTTGAAAACGAATGTTGAATGTTGAAAACGAATGTTGAATGTGGAAAACGAATGTTGAAAGTTGAAAATCGAATGTTGAATGTTGAAAACAATAGTTGAAAGTTGAAAATCGAATGTTGAAAACGAATGTTGAATGTTGAAAACGAATGTTGAATGTTGAAAACGAATGTTGAATGTTGAAAACGAATGTTGAAAGTTGAAAATCGAATGTTGAAAACGAATGTTGAAAACGAATGTTGAAAACGAATGTTGAAAACGAATGTTGAAAACGAATGATGAAAGTTGAAAATCGAATGTTGAAAACGAATGTTTAATGTTGAAAACGGATGTTAAATGTTGAAAACGAATGTTGAAAGTAGAAAATCGAATGTTGCAAACGAATGTTGAATGTTAAAAACAACGAATGTTGAAAGATGAAAACCGAATGATAAAAACGAATGTTGAATGTTGAAAACGAATGTTGAAAGTTGAAAACGAATGTTGAAAGTTGAAAACGAATGTTGAAAACGAATGTTGAAAACGAATGTTGAATGTTGAAAACGAATGTTGAATGTGGAAAACGAATGTTGAAAGTTGAAAATCGAATGTTGAAAACGAATGTTGAATGTTGAAAACAATAGTTGAAAGTTGAAAATCGAATGTTGAAAACGAATGTTGAATGTTGACAACGAATGTTGAAAGTTGAAAATCGAATGTTGAAAACGAATGTTGAATGTTGAAAACAATAGTTGAAAGTTGAAAATCGAATGTTGAAAACGAATGTTGAATGTTGAAAACGAATGTTGAATGTTGAAAACGAATGTTGAATGTTGAAAACGAATGTTGAAAGTTGAAAATCGAATGTTGAAAACGAATGTTGAAAACGAATGTTGAAAACGAATGTTGAACACGAATGTTGAAAGTTGAATATCGAATGTTGAAAACGAATGTTGAAAGTTGAAAATCGATTGTTGAAAACGAATGTTGAATGTTGAAAACGAATGTTGAATGTTGAAAACCAATATTGAAAGTTGAAAATCGAATGTTGAAAAACGAATGTTAAATGTGGAAAACGAATGTTGAAAGTTGAAAATCGAATGTTGAAAACGAATGTTGAATGTTGAAAACGAATGTTGAAAGTTGAAAATAGAATGTTGAAAACGAATGTTAAATGTTGAAAAACGAATGTTGAATGTTGAAAACGAATGCTGAAAGTTGAAAATCGAATGTTGAAAACGAATGTTGAATGTTAAAAACGAATGTTGAAAGTTAAAAATCGAATGTTGAAAACGATTAATTTTGTTGAATAATGAAATCGAATGCTGAAAGTTGAAAATCGAATGTTGAAAACGAATGTTGAATGTTGAAAACGAATGTTGAAAGTTGAAAATCGAATGTTGAAAACGAATGTTGAAAACGAATGTTGAATGTTGAAAACGAATGTTGAAAGTTGAAAATCGAATGTTAAAAACGAATGTTGAATGTTGAAAACGAATGTTGAATGTTGAAAACGAATGTTGAAAGTTGAAATCGAATGTTGAAAGTTGAAAATCGAATGTTGAAAACGAATATTGAAAGTTGAAAATCGAATGTTGAAAACGAATGTTGAAAATCGAATGTTGAAAATGAATGTTGAAAGTTGAAAATCGAATGTTGAAAACGAATGTTGAAAACGAATGTTGAAAACGAATGTTGAAAATCAAATGTTGAAAATGAATGTTGAAAATGAATGTTGAAAGTTGAAAATCGAATGTTGAAAACGAATGTTGAAAACGAATGTTGAAAACGAATGTTGAAAATCAAATGTTGAAAATGAATGTTGAAAGTTGAAAATCGAATGTTAAAAACGAATGTTGAATGTTGAAAACGAATGTTGAAAGTTGAAAATCGAATGTTGAAAACGAATGTTAAAAACGGATGTTGAAAATCGAATGTTGAAAACGAATATTGAAAACGAATGTTGAAAGTTGAAAATCGAATGTTAAAAACGAATGTTGAATGTTGAAAACGAATGTTGAAAGTTGAAATCGAATGTTGAAAACGAATGTTGAATATTGAAAACGAATGTTGAAAAGGAATGTTGAAAACGAATGTTGAAAACGAATGTTGAAAACGAATGTTGAAAGTTGAAAATCGAATGTTGAAAACGAATGTTGAAAACGAATGTTGAAAATCGAATGTTGAAAATGAATGTTGAATGTTGAAAACGAATGTTGAAAGTTGAAAATCGAATGTTGAAAACGAATGTTGAATGTTGAAAACGAATGTTGAAAGTTGAAAATCGAATATTGAAAACGAATGTTGAAAATCAAATGTTGAAAATGAATGTTGAAAGTTGAAAATCGAATGTTGTAAACGAATGTTGAAAGTTGAAAATCGAATGTTGAAAACGAATGTTGAATGTTGAAAACGAATGTTGAAAACAAATGTTGAAAACGAATGTTGAAAACGAATGTTGAATGTTGAAAAACGAATGTTGAATGTTGAAAACGAATGTTGAAAGTTGAAAATCGAATGTTGAAAACGAATGTTGAATGTTAAAAACGAATGTTGAAATTTGAAAATCGAATGTTGAAAACGAATGTTGAATGTTGAAAACGAATGTTGAAAGTTGAAAATCGAATGTTGAAAGTTGAAAATCGAATGTTGAAAACCAATGTTGAATGTTGAAAACGAATGTTGAATGTTAAAAACCAATGTTGAATGGTGAAAACGAATGTTGAATGTTGAAAACCAATGTTGAATGTTGAAAACGAATGTTGAAAATCGAATGTTGAAAACGAATGTTGAAAACGAATGTTGAAAACGAATGTTGAAAACGAATGTTGAAAACGAATGTTAAAAGTTAAAAATCGAATGTTGAATGTTGAAAATGGATACAAGAAAAAAAAAAAAATTTTTGAATGTTGAATATTGAACCAACTTGACATCCGTGTTAGGGTATTTATTTTATATCTGTGTTTAAATCGGGTCGCAATACCATCAGCACTTTTTAGGGTCATTGCGATGGTTAATTAAATGATGTCTAGCCCTAAATTTCGCACGAAATTTTAATTCTTTATTACGACTTGGTGTATTGTTTATTGTTTCATATGGAATATTTGAAAGTTATAAAGTTGGAAAATACTCTAGAATATAATGGATCAAATTGTTTCTGACAATATTGATTTTAATATCCCGTTTGTGTTAAACATCAAGGAGTTTCGACCCCTATGTATAGATGGTCTTATCTGTTTGAGTTTAGTACATGTAGCACATTCTGTATGTTTAGTTTAGTTTCAGTCTATTTCAAATTCGTAATGAAATGAACTTTGTATTGTTTTATATGAGCCTCAGTGGTTCACATTTAGAAAACGAAACACGTTTTTGCTTTACATGATGGTAACGTTTAACATAGGAATCACTGGTGAATTGCCAAAAAAGAGACGTTGATTATAATAAATGGTTGCATAAATATGTTTATGTAAAAAACATTATTTACATACTTCTGTTTTAAGCGTCAATAACAAAATTTCAATTCAGATATCAGTATAAATTTTTAATTGTAGTTTTTCCTTCAAAACCTGAAATACATTCGCCACAGAAAGAAAATGAATTCACAAATGCAAAACGAAATACTCGATCAGCAACACTGGCACCGAAAACCGGTATTCATGAAAGGGATTTCACTGAAGGAGACAATATAACATTTGTGTGTGAAGGAGATGTTGGGAGGCCAGAGGGGAGATTTTTATGGCAGAAAATTTACTCAAGTGGTGGAAAATTTAATTACTCAAACATATCTTCTGAAACAATACCCGAGTCTTGTTCCTTTGACGGAAACAGCACCTTAACGATTCAGGTGACTGGTGATGACAACCAGGCAAGAATAAGATGTATTGTCAAATCTGAGTTACCGAATGGGACTAGGCATGTAGATTCCGAACCACTTCTGATTCGCTGTAAATATGACTTTTTTTTATTAATATTTGTTTCTGCTTTGAAAAAAAACAATGGAATTTTTTAATTTGTGTTATTGCTCTTGTGCCTTTATCATAAACACTTTACATTTTAAATATTTTATTTTTTGAAGCATTTGTTTCAGTCAATACAAGCTATCAAGACAAAACCGAAGGTTATCTACTAAGAGTAGAAATATATGGGAACCTGAGGATCACACATATAAAATAACCAATTGCATTGCTTATATTCCACAAAGGTGAAAACATCGAAGACACGATAAAACAAAATGCACATTTTTTCTTCTCAGTTAAAGTGAGGAGGCCAATTATAGAACTGCTGTCAGACAAAACAGTCTTTCAGGAGGGGGATTCAGTTAAACTAAAATGCAAAGCTAATGGAAACCCAAATCCTTGGTATTCATGGACTAAAGGCAATAGGAGCGAAGTAATAATCGTTCACAATGACATCCTAGAAATCAACGAAGCAAACACTTCTGATACCGGTTTATATACATGTGACGCCAGAAACTCCATAGATGGTACCGACTACCTTGAATCTATGTCAACTTATATAAAGATAGGTATGAATAGTAATTAATGAAAAATACATATTTAGTTATACTAAGGAAGTTCATATTGAATAAATTCTTAGATTTTACAAGTATATATCCCTTGAAGGTACAGGTCGAAAAAAGATGTTAACCAAGAATCTTAACGTATATGTGAATGAAAGATCTCATTATGAAAAAGTAGAATTACGAAAAACTTGATGAAAAAAATCAAAACGGAAAATCCTTTATCTAATAGCAAAATCAGAAGGTCAAGCACATCAAATGAATACAGGACTACTATCGTATTCCCATTTTGGTTCAGGCATTTCATGTAGAAGAACTTATCTTGTATGATAGTTGCGTAGAACTCCATTATTTTAAAAACAATCTGTGAGCAAAATAAACAGGAGTACAGAAGTCAACATTGTGTTACAATCTTAATCATTTTAAAACAAGCAACTATGTCTACAGTGAACAACAAAGAAAAACAAAATGGCATACATTTTTAAAACACTTTATACGCACATGAGCAAACATGTAAGACAAAATCAAATAATGACCATTATCGCTATTTTGTGCATTTTTCCTTTGATCTTTTTTGTGATAATTTTTCATATCATGCTACTCGCTTGAGATGGAAAACTATCGCTAGAAACTAAGCAGGCACGTGGCGTTGCTAACGAAATTGACATGAAGTTGACAACGTCGTCATAGGTAAAATAGCGATAAACAGATTATCATTGGTCATCTCAACTCGATTGCCTTTCTCGCTTTCGCCGTCCCGGCTCAAGCGAGAAAATCAATCTCTTTGAGATAATCAACGATAATCTATAATTACATAAAAACACAGTAGCAGGATTCTTAAATACAGAGTCATGTCAAAAGGATATACAGTTGGATGCAGACCAAGCATTACATAAAGTAAACGCAAGTTAACGCGGCGTGCACATATTTCGTTAGTTGACTTTAAATTTCGCGTTTACCAGTAAACGCCCGTTTACTTCATTTACGTTAACGCGGTCAAAATGGAAATTTATAATGTCTACTCGAGTAAACGCGCGTTTACTCTGTGTCCGTTTAGTCAGTAGTAAACGGCCGTTTACTTCAGATTTCACTAGTTTAATTTTACGTGCACGTAAAAGTAAACGGGCGTTTACTACAGATTTCTTAATTGTATTTTTACATGCACTTGAGAGTAATCGCGCGTTTACTTTTCGCGTTAACTAATTGTGTATATTATAAAATAATTGTCGGATGCATTTGTACATTTATTTACGTTGTTGAATTGACTTAATATTTTACGTATATGTGTTTTGAACCTTAACAATCAAAAATACTTTTTATTAGAAATATAAACATTTATTAATTGCAAAAAAAGTCAGTTCCAAAAATTTTCAACAGCGGATTTTCTATTTTTCTGTTCAAAATTTACATGTACAAATATCGACTCACAATTAAACTGGCATATTTAAAAAAAAAATTTCAATAAATTAATTAAAGAAGTGTCATTTCATTAAATGCAATCGTCAATATGTTGATCGAAAATGGACAGATGGATATTTTGATGTACCTTATCATGTGATATATTAGGTCAGTGTATCAAGGATACGAGTACAATCTACGTTAACGCGCGTTTACTACAAACAGTAAACGGGCGTTTACTTTTTTTTACAAAAATAGAAGATACGCCTTTTTCGCGTTAACGCGACAAAACGAGAAAGTAAACGCCCGTTTACTATTTATGTCTACTAAAATTTCGTAGTTAACGCAGAGTTAACGCGGCGTTTACATGAAGTGCACGCGAGTAAACGCCGCGTCAACTTTTTAGGCCCGTTTACATTTAATATTTGGTCTGCACCCAACTGTATATACCATAAAAACTTAAAAGAAACGATTCAAATAAACAATTAGAAATAAAACAACAATTTAAAAAGGCTTACATTATATCAGAACGACACATAAGAATTAAGTTTTGTAACAAACTTACCAGTTAGACATCATAAACACCTAGTACAACGAAATTAGCACGTGGCGTTGCTAACGAAATTGACATGAAGTTGACAACGTCGTCATAGGTAAAATAGCGATAAACAGATTATCATTGGTCATCTCAACTCGATTGCCTTTCTCGCTTTCAGCAGTGTAAATATTGTTGATGGATTACACCAATTTCTTGTAATCAATATCTTAAACGTTTAGTTTGCGCTTAGTTTCACATTTTTATAATTTTTCGTATTCTTGCATTATTGATAAAGGGTGCTAATTCTTGTAAAACTAACTTGCATTAACTTTACGGTCAAATATGTATAGTGTAATTCTGGTATAGATGAAACATGTAGATTAAGTAAATGATTGATCAATATTATAAAATCTATATAAATTCCTTATCCCGAGCGTTTAAGAATCAAAAAACGTTGTGTTCATACAAAAGTGTCTTTTTTAACAGACAATGAATAATTCAAATTGTTTTAACCATAATCTGTCCTATTGTCCTCAAACATGGAATAATTGAGGTAAACTTATCACCAAGTATGTTTGTAAACGTGCATCCAGACGGATGTCGCATATAGAGCGGGATCAGCGCGACTCTGTTGTAATACCCATGTTAATTTTTTTATGTGATTCGTCTGGCTTAGTCTTTAGTTTTCTGTGAAGTTGTTTGTTGACTTTCCTTTGTGTGTTTTTTGGGTTGTTTTTTTTTCATTTCATAGAGTTAACAGTTTCTCAACGGCGTATGCGATATAACTGTCTCTATATGATGTTTCGTTGTTTTTTGATCGAAGGAATCTTTGTTTTACATTGTGTTATGTAGACAGATGTATTTTCGCTTTTTTGTAATGGCGTTCTCAGGTCGTCTTCGACTATGAGCTTGGTATACTTTTAGAATAATCTGCCTTTCTTTTGAGAGTTTAAACGTATACTTAAATTCTGTACACAGTTTTTGCAACCTTTGATGTAACTGTTTGATGTGAGCTTGACTGAACGGTGAATGATCGATGATGGTTGTTTGTCTGATCAATGAATAATCGCCGTTATATACTTCAAATAAGGTATGTGAGAGTTACCATGACTACAATCAGCGATCGATCAGTAAATAAATTATATACACGGATCGGACGGAAGATTAAATTCTTATGTAAAACGAACTCCACAGTATTTGCAATCGTTAAGCGCGGACATCTACAAAGACGCCTTTACTCGTTAATTTATAATCAACTTGGGTCGCAATAAAACATAAACAAAATATATATAAATTACTTTTTCACTTAAAGTTTTGTTTTTATTGATTAAGAGTTTTGTTTTAACTATTGTTTCAAATAACCAATATTTTTTCTTTTTTTTTTAAAATACAACGCAGTTTTATTTGTAATTAGTTCCTTTGAAGGGCTCAAGATAAGTTTGTTTTATAAGTCTTTATAATAATAATAATAACAATCTTTATTTGTCATATAAGTAACATTATATTTGTGACATAAACAAAAGTAACAACAGCAATAAAATAACTGAGTTGAACACACATATCTATATATATATATATATATATATATACAAGTAAAACTAACTAAGAGTTCCCTGTCCTCAGCTCTAAAGACTGTTTTATAAAGGAACCTGTTTTCTTCACTTGGTTTATATTAGAAAGATTTAGTAGGACTACTAGTTTTTCAGTACCAGATAGATTTGGAAAAATAGGATTATCTATTGCCATGTCATTAAAACGTTTTATACGTAAAACATTATTAATTTGACGGTAGAGGAGAAAGTGAATTTCATCTTCTAAGGTTTTACAAGTTGTACATGTTCTAATGTCTCGAGGTATTTTTAGATATCTGTCCTTTTCAATGAGCAAATTATGGTCACTTATTCTAATTTTTGTAAATAAACGTCTAGTTTCAAAATTTGGAAATCTTAGATAAAATTCTTTGTCTTGTTTGACTTTAATATTTTTGTAAAGAAAAAGTTTGTTATTTTTGTTCAAACTGTTTATTTTATTTTCCAGTAATTTTGAATAAAAGTTGCTTGTAATATTCTTAATCCAAGTCTTTAGTTTGTTTACTTGTTTCGTATTTCGACAGGACATTATTTTTATACGTATTCAAATATCTAAACTTTTTTTTGTGGTCATTAAGAATGCAACAATTTCTTTATTTTGATAAAAACAATGAACCATTATTTTAGTTCAATATCTGTTGTACACCAGGATTGGTTGTTTTTCAGGAAATATTCTAAATTTTATGGAAAAGATACTTAACTTTTGTTCGATTGCTTGAAATTGCAAATTTTTCTTCTTTATATTAGAAATAATGCAATGTCACTTGAAACCAGTGATTATGAATACATTAAGATAAGTACTTTTTTATAAGACGTGAATAATTTAAGGACAAATATGCATGAACTTTTGTTTTTTGATCGATAAATATTCAACAATTTCTTCATTGACTGGATTTTTTTTACTGTTTATGGTTCACGACGTTTTGTTTTTTTCATAAAATCAAAAGAATATCAGAAAAAATATACTAAAATGTAGTTGGGTTGTTTTAATTTACCAATTTTCCTCCTTTTGATGAAAAATAATATAATTGTATATATAAATAGTTATTTCAAAGTAATGAAGATAAGATTTTTTTATAAGAATTTTATTAATATAAGGAGAATAATGCTTTAACTTTTATACTAATGTTGCCTTTATTTTTGTTTGTATGAATACGAATGCAATAATCTTGTTTATTTGATAGAAATTATGAACCGTCATTTGATTTCGGTCCTTTTTAATGTCTTCATTTGAATGGAAATCATTGACTGCCTTGGATTTTTGTACTTTGTATGTTTTAGACTGTAACCCGGATTTGGTTTTTTTTCTCAATCGATTTATGAGTTTTGAACAGCGGTATACTACTCTTGCCTTTATTTATGTCTCAGGACTGGTTGTTTTTCATAAAATCAAAAGAATATCAGAGAAAATATACTAAAATGTTGCTAGCATGTTTACCAATTGTTCTTCTTTTGATAAAAACAATAATGCAATGTTATATGAACCAGTTATTTTAAGATAAGATTTTTTATATGAATATCAATATTGTAGGTAGACTAATGCCTTAACTTTTGTTTGTGTTGAATATGAATGCAGTCCGTTTGGTACAGCAGAAAAAAGTATGCTAGAATTTTATGGTTGCATTGTTTAAAATTACCATTGTTTTTATGAAATGTTCAGCAATGTCATTTGTAATTTGTTATTTTAATGACCTCGTAATAAGTTGTTTTTAAGTTGAATTTTATGATAATAAGGATGCAACACTTAATAATATTGAAAATAATACACTGAAATTTGCAATAAACGATTATTTCATATCAATTTCAAGAGCGTTGTAGGAAAATAATAAAATCACAATCGCGATAAACACCGTTTTGGAAACTTTCGGGTATGAACATATATAAACTATGACCATTCTTTTTTAATAATATTTAAATCTAGTTTTATCTGCATATTTCTTTTCTTTTTAAAATCTTAAAACTTTGCTGAATAATTGATAAATAATGTTTATATTTCATACTCAAACGTTTCGTATTTTTCATGTCCCTAATTTAATGAAATGAAACGAAACTAAGATTCCGTAATTTGTATAAGTTCATCATTAGACATAGTAGAGTTCAATCTGTTAGAAATTTCAATCAGTCCGATCCGTCCAATTATTCAAATATTTTTACTTTAAGTCGGATGGATTGGTGCATTGTATGCTGCTAAGTGATTTTCAAACTGGTAACATTCCCATGTTATTTCGCTATGAGATGAAATACAGATATTATATCTGGAAACAAGTACGTAAACAATATAAAATAACTATGAATATTATGTATCTCCCAAAAAGAGACATGGCTTGTAAAACAGTTGTATTTTCACAGTGCAACCTGTAATGACTTCTCGCACACATCACTGTTTTCTTATTCGATACATATACTTCCATGTTTATACGTGCAATACTATGAACATTGCGTTATTGCGGAGATTAACACATATAATTATTTTGATTTTTCCCACATTGTTTGATTAACCAAACTGACTTCTAATATAAACTCATACATTCTTACTAATTGGTTTAATCATTGTATTTGATATTTTTGTTCTTCTTTTTTAAAGAAAATATATCAACAACCCCTTCTAGTGCCACAATTTACCCTTCAGGAGATGACAAGACACAAGGTAATTTCTTTTTTTAAATGTAGATATTGAGCATCTATTCGTTTGATAGATGTTTTGAATTATAAAGATTCCGGTGCATTTCCCAATAAAACTGCTATACTACAAGACAAATACGCACGGTGATTGTTCAAGAGTATGCAGAATATATTTGAAATATGTTAGAAATATTGGATTTCTAATTCGGTGACTTTGAATGTGTCTATTCAGTATTTTTCCATTGCTGTACTGTAATCAAGCGTTATTTTGAACAGTTGTCCTTGTTATCACTTTCTAGAAGAACAAAATGAATCCTTCGTTAAAATTCATGAGCTATTGTCTATCAACTTTCATCACAAATTTACAAAACTGAACAATAGCAATTACATATCTTGATAAAACTTGCAGCGAGATATTCCCTCACCTGGAGGCCCCTAAACAAAAATGTATACTAGTTCAGTGATAACGGATGTCATACTTAACTCCGAAATATACACAAGCAGCTAAAATTTAAAATCATACAAGACTAACAATGGTCTGAGGCTCCTGAATTAGGACAGGCGCAAACAATGCGGTGGGATTAAATATGTGTTTTGAGATCTCAACTCCTTACAAAATAATAAATATGCATACATTAACAAAGGACTACTAGCATTTACTGACATTCTGATTGAAAGATTATGTCTTCATCAAGTAAAATCCCTTCTGTTAGGGGTTTAGCATTATACCATAATAAAATATATGAGAGGAACATAACCCGTATCATGTCAACAACTGGTTTTAGAATAAATGTGTTTATTTTCGATGCAAAAACTATATAGGTGAACCAATAGTAAAGCAAAAATATGCAATCTGTAATTACAAGACAACAGTATCGTAACTATATACCTTCTTAATAAGTCTGTTTAAAGGTTTTGTTAGTTTTTGAGGTGCATGCCGACATTTTTGTGCTTTGTAAAGAATATTACCAAATAAATTAGATGTGAAGTACCTCAAGGTATAAGATGTCTGCATGTTGAGTTATATTTACGAATGATGATCCTTTGCCGATGATAAAATTTAGTACAAGTTTTGACTAGTTTGTGAAATCGAAAACCCTGATGTTAATAATTGTTCAGTAATACACTTATTTCTCTCGTTAAAATATAATATGTTGTTACATACACGAGTGAATCTTAAAAGTTGACATACATAAACACAATAAGATTGTGACAAGGCAGTGTTATGAAATGATGAGGGTTTTTTTTTTCTGATGTGTGATAGGCCTTGTCGTTTTTTTTAATGTCATGAAGCTGCGTTCGTGAAATCATAATTAACCGGCAGATACTTTTTTTGTAGTGACGCTTGTTACTTATATTGCCGGCAGTGTTGCATTCCTGGTATTGATGTTTTGTATAGGAACGTGCGTATACTGGTATAGAAAGTAAGTAGAACGTATTTGCAGTTATACTTTGTGCCCTTTGAGTTATTTAGTTTAATTTTATGTTTAATGCATTTTAGATTTGAACCAATTTAAAGTGTCTGTTTAAAACAATATATACTTTAAGTCTTGAAATCACACATTTTTGTCCAGTTTATGATTTACTACTATTTGTCACAAATATGTTGTTGGTTTGGATGTTTATTTTTCTTAATGTAAAATTAATACAAAAAAAAAACCAGTTCTAATATATTGTTTATGCATTTGCTGATTACACATACTGTAAAACAAATATATCTTACATGCAAAGATACAAAATGATTATTCAAACTTATTTGGAAATGAACTGACTCGATCAAAACACAAAAAAAGGAAGTTTATAAACAAAGCACTCGTTAGCTAACGGACCCGTTAATGTCTTCGTTCAGTATCCGCTTATTTTGATTCGTATTCACAAAGCCATCACTATTTTCAAATGAACTCGTTGACGTTTCCGTATTTTATATAATGCATTCTATGAGAATTGGAGTTTTACAATTTATGTCTTATATAATTTAATGCAGTACGAAATTAAATAAAAAATTATTTCAATGAAAACTGATAAATAGTGATAAAAATATGCTATTTTGGGTTTGTTTTCAATTTTGCTCCATATCCTTATTTTCATGTCAGTCACTGTACAAATGCTGTAGTAAATCATAAAATATTATTGAATGTTACAAAAAAGGGAGCATGCAATGAAAATACAAATAGTATGAGTCATGTAATTACCGTTTTTAAAAAAGATTCATCGATTTTATATACTATCTTCAGGATTATGGTAAAATGTTTCAAAACACTGGAAATGGTTTAATCTTATCACTATAGTTATCAGTTTTGTGACTTATTAGGAACATATAAGTAAACATTGTTCATCGCTTAATTAGTTTAAGGACGCCATCACGAGTTGGTTGACCGTTATCGAATAACCGTTTCACAAATGATATTGGATATGTTCCTTACGTCGTAACTACAATCCTCTTCCCTTTCATGAATGTGACCTACTGAACTATACTATTTACCGGATTTGTTGCTTATTCTTCAGTTTTCTATGTTGTTTCATGTGTGCTGTTGGTTTTCTGTTTGTCTTTTTCATCTTTAGCCATGGCGTTGTCAGTTTGTTTTCAATTTGTGAGTTTGACTGTCCCTTTGGTATCTTTCGTCCCTCTTTTAATTACAGTTACAAATTAAAAAAAGCTTTTTCTTTAAACGAAAAAGTACAAATTACTGGCCCCTTTAATCCGATCAATTACCTAACTTTCACAGGAATCACTTATTGTATTTAATTATAATTCGTTTTTCGTTTATACAATGCGTGAACTATTTTCCACTAGACGTAGAGTAATTATCAATCAAATTCCCTTTTAGCGGAGTTTTTTTTATAAAAAAAGATAAGTCACAAGTTATAGTAGTTAAGCAGCATTGATGTTATGTTGTCGATTGTTGTCTCTTCATAGGTTTAGGATGGTGTTTTTACATACCATACGGAAAATAGACATAATAAGTTCGCGTATACCGATTCTATAAAGTACGATTTTCAGTTATGGTTTGCATATGTGTCAGACTACTAGGGTGGGTGTCTGACTAATTGGATGTCTGGCTGTTGGGGTGTCGTACTAATGGGATATCGGATCAAAGTGGTGTTAGACTGAATAGAGTGCTACCATAAAAAAGCTATGACCTCAGTTATTTTACCGTTTCTTCACTTAGTAAAGAGTACTAGGGTGAACTTGAATTTGTATCACAGGATTTTTACAAAGTCTTTCAAACTGTAATTAAACGCATATTCAAGTAAAATAATACCTTCTTATTTATGACCTTAAGGTTCTAACACTATGATTGCTTTTTTTTTGTCACCGTAATGGAATATCTGTTTCACTGATGGCAACTGTCGCATATATTTCAATTATCGTAACTGCAATTCCGTTAATTGTTCTACGAATATGACCTACCAAATTAGACTTATGACCGGGTTCGAACTAACATGACCAACATGGCGGGTGCCACATGTGGAAAGGACCTGGTTATCCTTCTGGTTCACCTGTGGTTTGTGTAATATTGTCTGTATACTTGTCTTTTTCTTTTTTTAGTCATTGCGTTGTCAGTTTATTTTTTCGAAATGTAACTTATCATATCTGATAGTCTTCTTATTAGTACATGGCAAATTGATATAAGAAGATGTATAAGTGCCAAAAAGAAAACTCTACATCCAAGTCACAATCAAAAAAAGTAAACCATTATAGATCAAAGCACGATCTTCAACACGGAACCTTGACTCACACCGAACTGCAGAGAACCCCAAAAAATGACTGGCCAAGTTTACAATTACACAAATGGGAAAACCAACAGTTTAATTTATAAAAAAAAACCGAGAAACGTGGAACACACAACAACAAACGAGAACTACTGAACATCAGATTTCTGACTTAGGACAAGTGCAAACAATTGCATCAAGTTTAAACGTTTTAATAGTTTCCAACGTTTGCCCTTTTCAGAAACAATAGTGTAACATTACAACATAGAAAGACACACTATTAAATAGCAATTGAAATTGTTAAACTAAATCAAAAGATATACTAACACAAGTGAACATACACTGAACAAATAAATTTGATAAATGATACAATGTAAATACAAAATCCTTAAAATAAGGTGTGAATAAATTAAGTAACAGTAATATGCCGGTGTGAAATGTTTAACAATTTCAGAAAACAATAATAATCTTGAACAAACATTCATATCTCGACCCTATCGGCTCTCGGGCTGACATCATGACATAGTGATCTTAAGGGGTCATTGTCGTTTTTTTTCATATCCGAAAGATTGGTTTATGAGTTCAATCAACGTCATTTTGCCAATTTAGTGATTGCCACTGTAATACATGTAAGAGATCAATTCGTGAAGTTGTCTCCGATTAGAGGAACATCAATTGCACTAAAGGGAAGACAAAAAATATCTGTGTATAATGTATGTATCCTGTTGATTAACTCATACTGAAATTGAGTTCGCATTTCAAATACAAAAGGTTCTTCATAGTAAACACAAAAAAAAATCTAAATCTTTTGATATCAATAGTTATTATTCTCTAAACATGAGATTTAGTACCATTGTCACACTACTATGCTTACACGGACGAAAAAACATTATGACCGGTATAGAACAAGTCTACAATAAATAAAGGGACAATTTGTGATAAAGATACTAACAATCAAAACCAAGGAGTAAACAAGGACTCAAAAAACCAAAGAACATTTACATCAACAGTTATAAATAATAATTAAGAATTAACACGAACTCCACTAAAAACCGGGAGTGAAATCAGGTGCTCCGGAAGGGTAAGCATTTCCTGCACCGTATAGGCACCCGTCGTGTTATTTCTTTTTTCAGTTCGGTAATGATGGAAGGTTATTATGACTAGGGAAGAATATCAGATATGATTTCTGACACACTTTTGTCATAATGGATAATCAGATCATGATGGTGACCGTAAAATTTCTTTAGTGATGACCTTAATTTGATTGGTTCATAGCCCTGTCTTAGCAACTTTTGAGAAAGCAATATTCATCGTTCAACAAAATCAACGTACTTTGAGCTAGCTCTAGAGTAACGTATCAATTGAGACACATATACTCCATATGCTGGTACCGCTTGGATGTTGCTACACAGAAATGGAAAGTTGACTATAGGAAAATTAAAGTCATCGCGTTTGTCATAAATTTTGGTATTCAACCTACCATCAATAGTCATATCGAGAAAAAGGTTTAAATATGAAGCATATTGATCTGTTTCGGTAGTGTCTTTAATTTCAAGTTCATTTGGATATATTAAATGTAAGCGTTAACTGAATCTATTATAAAATGTTGTATCAAATCATAAATTGGCAAATATACTATAACATGTTGAAAGTCGATTAAAATCTAACTGAATTAATATTTACGAGCAGCTAGTTGAATAAACTTTTAAATTATCATGTTACATCAGCATAATGTAAAAATGATGCAAAATATCCGTCCTACTTTCATGATAACTATATTGTTGCCCCTGCAGATACTGTCACAAACAATTTTTTTTTGTACATGTATTTACCCCATACATAAACTACCAATGTAATGTACACTAATGTTATTTTCTGTATACCTTTGTCCAACTTAGGTGATACCAGAATGAAAAATATATTTAATGATTAGTGATTGCCAACTCACTTGGCGACTGAGCATACACCTTCGCAATACTTCAATGACAAAATCCAAAGGGTCTGTTCAATGTTCATTTTGAGTTTCAACTAAAGATAAAACTCTGGATCCTCTTTCACTATATCGGATACCTAAATTACATTAGTGTCATTATACATGTTATACACACTGTTATATTGATGTTTTTTCAAAGTGCTCTACAAAGCTGTTAACTTAGTATATTGTCTTAGAAAGGGATAAAAATAATCTTCATTCGTTCACAATGTGTTAATTTACGTTTTTTAATTGAGTTAAGCTTTTCAATTGATATTTTATCGTGTGTTTTTCTATGTTGTGTGTTTTTCTATGTTGTATGTTGTACTATTGTTTCATAAAAAGGGAGAAGGTTTGGTACCATTAAAACGTTTAATCCAGCTGC
Organism: Mytilus galloprovincialis; assembly: GCF_965363235.1. Taxonomy (NCBI): domain Eukaryota; kingdom Metazoa; phylum Mollusca; class Bivalvia; order Mytilida; family Mytilidae; genus Mytilus; species Mytilus galloprovincialis. The sequence continues at coordinate 315,225 of NC_134846.1, read as the reverse complement.
AAATGTTTGCACCTATCCTAAGTCAGGAATCTGATGTACAGCAGTTGTCGTTTGTTTATGTAATTTATACGTGTTTCTCGTTTTTCGTTTTTTATATAGATTAGACCGTTGATTTATCCGTTTGAATGGTTTTACATTAGTAATGGTGTGGCCCTTTATAGCTTGTTGTTCGGTGTGAGCCAAGGCTCCGTGTTGAAGGCCGTACATTGACCTATAATGGTTTACTTTTATAAATTGTTATTTGAAAGGAGAGTTGTCTCATTGGCACTCACACTACATCTTCCTATTTCTATTTGAAAAAATCACTCCATTCAAACGAAAAATTCCGTGAAACTGACTTAATTGTGTTGCTTAATTTTTTTATTAACATCAGATTTGTTTTACGTTTATGATACCTGTTTTGCATTGGAACCAACGGTTTTCCTACTCATGCCGACTTCGTCCTTTATCTATTTGAATCGCGATCTATTCAGGAGCATCTGAGTAAGAATGAAATAAGCATTGTTCTTTAATTTAACATTCTACTAAATAGTTGATATCCTCTGACTAAGAAATTAAAAGATTGTGACAACGTTGCACGCTTGTAACACATCGAACTTTAAATTTCAAATAATGTCTACATCATACATATACGTACATCTTCGAGTTGATATTGATGGAGGATTGACTTGTTTGAGATTAAAACTGTTCGAAATTAAAAGTTGGATTATCTAATTTATACAACACCCATCTAATTTGTTTAACAAACTCTAATTTGTGTGTTTATATATATATATATATGATATATATGTAAAATGTTAACAATGTTCACTGGGGGGTTTTTTTTTTGGTAAATATTTGAAATATAACTAGCGATAATTTCAGTTACAGATTTTAATTGAATCGTAGCAGAAAATATATACTAGACTCAAGAGAAAAATGATTCATAATGATATTTTTTTTAGAACTTCTTGCCTTACATCTTGTAGGAATGATCTTGTAAAAAACATATCAAGGGCGAAAAATAGGCAAATCAAAGAAATAGACAGTGAAGGTAGTCAAAAAGAAGACATGTATGCAAATCTACAGGATGGAGTTTACGATATATCAGGCGAAAAACGTTACAAAAAGGAAAATGATTGTGATAATTATGATAAAGCCACAGATATCAGGTCAGTAAGGTTTTAAGTATGCTATGCTGTGTATTGTGTACCATTATTTGTCTGTTTGTCTTTTTATTTTAAAGCCATGAAGTTGGTATCTTTCGTCCTTCTCTTTGCCATATCCCAGTGCGCTGCATAGTTCACTTTGTTAATATAAACAATACATCAACAATCAATCGAAAATGGCTCATAATACCATGACCAATGGAGCTAAACGACCAATCGAATAATAGTTGACAAAGCATTGGTCAAACAGAAGATCAGGTCAGGACGGAACCATGTTTTGAAAATGTTGCTAATTTTATTTTTGGTATATAACTAAATGTATGTGGTCGTTACGCGTTTTTGTCAATCATCCCTAATTATTTTGTTGCAAGTCAAGACATGAACTAAATTAAAGAGACATTTCTTTTTACTTTTATAAGTCAGCTTATATATATATAAGAATATGAATAACGTGCATAAAGTTATGATCATGTTTTTAAATATTAATGTTTATCAGTTTACTAATAATACAGGTTAAATAAATTTTAAATTACGTATTTGTTTTCGAGCTCCTTGTTGTATTCTTAACCTTGTACGTGTTTTTTCCTTTTTACTGTGTGACGTCACTATCATACGTACAACACGTTTAGAATTTTCTAAGGTTCGATAAGGAAGCTTGCTAAATTTTTTGTATATTCCTATCGGTCTGTTTCAGTAATGGGAGTAACAAACATATTACAAGTAAAGATACGAATTTGTTGGACTGTAATACAAGACCTGAGGGTAAACTAAAACATAGTGGCTACGAATCAGTTGTATTTGAGGGTGATATTCCTGTCCTTTTTACGGAAAGTAAAGGTTTCGATCGGGAGGAGGTCGTAATAGCTAAACAGTCTAATACACAAAACATAAATAATCAAAAGAGAGAGGACGAAGCAACGAATGCATCGTAAGTAAAAAGCTAGATAAACAGTCAATAAGCTAAATGTATGTACCCATAAAAAATGTGGCGTACTAAAAATAACCTTTACCGTCAATATAGTCAATCAGTACACTACTTGCTAGAAAATGCTTTGGTATACTGCCAATAATAATATTATAGAATATTTAAGAAGATATATTAGTCTTATCTATTTTTAAAAATGCAAGTCGTTAAAAGTTTTAATAGGATGACTTAAGCTGCAACAAAAAACAAACGGAAAACAAATTTCAAATAGCTGACAGGTATTTTAAGAAGGACATTTATTGTTAAACATAGTGTATGGCTTGCTCAATCAAGAAGAACTGAATATAATAATCGGAGGAAAAATAAAAAGTGTATGTGTTACGTTTACCCATGAGACAACTATTTCTTATTTTTGATGTTTTGGAGGAAAAGTTGTATTGCTAGATGGAAATTCTTTTCTATGCAACATCTTTTGACATTCACTCTTATCTTTTATCATGTTTATCTATACAACTGTTTCCCGCATCAAGCGTACCTAAACATAAACTATGACAAGTATTATCTTTAGAAAAATAAGATGATAGATTGTCAAAGATCGGCGTTGAGAAAAATATGAAAAACACAAACACCATTCCAGATCATAAAATTAAAAGCATCTAATGTTTTAAACAAAAACTGAAATAACAAGCAACCAGTACTGAATTAGAAAAGTATAAGCAAAAAAATAAAAAGATCGGTTTAACAAGTAACTATTTGATCATTCTTGAGATATACAGCATTTAAAACCATGTATTCAATTTTCAAAGAGATTGTACAAGAGGATTGTTACTAATTGTTTGGCTTTATAAATATTTTGATCTGAGCGTCACTGATTAGTGTTGTGTAGACGAAACGCGAGTCTGGTGTATTAACATATAATCCTGGAACCTTTGATAATTTTTGTATAAATGACTGTTTTCACTAGTCAAAAGTGAAACCATAGAACATTTAAACATCCATTATTGGAGACATAAATTTGGCTGCATGATTTTGTTAAATTGAATATGATTATGCATACTATTTGATAATGTGTATAGTCTGAAACGCTTTCCTTAGTTAACCGAAACTTCTCGATGTTTACACTATCAAATAGCTCCAGCAAAAGGAGAGACCACCACAAGCAGTATTAACCAGTTCAAAATAGTGAAATTTACTTTTCACTTATTCATTGTTATTCAGTGCGTTAAAATGCTTTTCTGGTTTTAAATAATTCATATTCAACAAAACAACATCACTCAATACGCAAACCATTGGTCATATAAATTATTGATATTATTCGACTTGACATATAAAGATATTTTGATATTAAAACATACACTTTAAAGACCAAAGAGTTAAAGGTTTAAAGACCAAAAAGTTAAAGGTTTAAAGACCACAGCCATTGAAAATTTTGATAACACACAGTAGTATACTAAAAACTAAAACATGAGCAACATAAGCTTCTTATTTTATGAAACTGGAGGTGGTATCAAGTGCTTCAAAAGATTAAGAAGATTTGTCCGCATTTGACACATCTTTATAACTTTCATGGTTAGTACCAAAATTGGCAATCAGTCACGTTCGATCCACACACAATCAATAGAAGAAGGACGGATTGTAGTTTCGACAATAGCAAAAATCTTTTTTAAACAAAAACATGTACCAGAATTAAAATTGTGTAGACCAGACGCAACTATGACACAATCGTTATTAGTAGTCAACCAAGTATTTGACGTAAGTAAAAGTAAGCAAAATTCTATAAGGAAAGACTTCAGAAAATAAAAAAAAAACAGATTACGATTGAATTTTGCTATTGACACATTTTATTTTAAACACGAGCATGGCCTGGATTACCTATTATGCATTTGAAAGTTTAACATTTTATTTAGACCTATTTTACCGCAACTCGTCGAATATGCACAGATAAACGAAGCAACAAAATTAAAAAATATAAACAAACACAATGACATAGATACACAAACTGTAAACAGAAGCGCAGAACCACAAGAAGATACACAAACTGTAAACAGAAGCGCAGAAACACAAGAAGATACACAAATTGTAAACAGAAGCGCAGAAACACAAGAAGATACACAAACTGTAAACAGAAGCCTAGAAACACAAGAAGATACACAAACTGTAAACAGACGCCAAGAAACACAAGAAGATACACAAACTGTAAACAGAAGCCCAGAAACACAAGAAAGGATTAAAGTTGAATCTGGAGAAAGGCATATAAAGAAAGACGAGAATGCTGTTAATAATAGTACAAACAAGTGAGTAAAACTTATTTACTCTCAATCTGTATATCGTTCAGTTTTTCATTACTTAAGTAACCAATCCTGACTAAAGTTTTTTTCCAAATTATCAATAACATATAAAGCGTTATAGCCAAACTTTGAGAGAAGAGTGCAGTTACTCAACCGAACCGAATTAATTTGTATTATATAAGTAGAAAGCGTTTTCAATAAGTGTTAGATGAAAATAAAACTAACTAAGTAAAATAACTGAAAAAATTTAAAGAATCATTCAAGTAGATAAAATTGTGATAATAAAGTGTAAGCTGAAATGTGATTGACATAAATTATAGTACTACAGATACAATGGTTCTATTTGACATTGGCAATCAATACTAATAAATTGTGCTATTTATATTATACATATGAAAAATCATTTAAGCCTATACCTTCAGGGGCATTGAATACTGTTTTGATGATTGTATATTAAATGCATTTATCGAATTTGACAGTCGTAAATGTACTGTTGACTCTAAAGACCACATGTATGATTGATACAAATAATGATATACCGGGAGTGAGATGGGCAACACAAAAAAACTTTCGATACGTTGGGTTCTCGTCTGTTCTCAACCTAGTACTCAATTTGGCCTTTTAGCTTTTGATTATGTTGAACGCTCATCTGAGTTTTTCTTTTTGTACACGAAAAGCGTGCTTGGCATACAGAACTATTATCCTGGTAATATCGTTAATGAGTAGCATTTTATCCATTTATCAGACCATTGACCAATTCTGAAGAAAAAAAGCAGATAAAAAGTATAACTGCAAACTTGCAGCAAGGAATTAACAATACATCGACTCGAACGGTAGATAATGTTGGGTACTTTGATACAACGAAGTATCTAGGGTAAGTGATGACTTAAAACAGTAAGTTTGAGAATGTATAGTTCACATAATGATGGTTATACCAAGTTGACTTTTATTCTAACGTTTGTTCACATAATGTAACCAAAAGTCTGATCACCTGAAATCGCAATATAATAAAGTCATGCGAACACACGCAGTCATTTTAACGCCGCAACTCTCTGTTTGTGTCTGTCCTAAATCAGAATAATGGAATTCAGGGTAACAATATGGTTGGTTCATGTTAGTCAAACTTGCTTCTCGTTTACTAAATTATATGAAATTAAGCCCTTATTTTTCTTGTTAGAATTGTTTCACACTTTTTTCGTCATGGCCGTTAATAGTTGACTAAACTGAATGAGTCTTAATAGTTGAAGTCGAGCGGTGAACTTACATGAAGTTCATTGAACTTACATGAAGTTCATTGAACTTACGTTTGGTAGCTATAGCTGTCTCATTGGCAATTACACACACTACTTTAAATTAAGATCAACAACTGTTAGTTTCAGAAATTATATAAAAATAACCCAAAACTGAGGTTACGACACACATACTGCATACTTAATTTTAAAGATCATTTCAAAAGGAGTTTATAGTACCTAAACTACAAACATTTCGATACAACTTTTGTAGTACATTGTCGATATTAAACAAAACTCAATCCTATGTCAATTTTAACAAATTATCAATTGTACATTTCTTTGACTATTTAGTTTTGTATAACGAGCGAATTCCAACACGATAGCGTACAAAATTGCACGTTACACAAAGGTGGTTTCAAAAGTTTGTATCATTCAATGTAAAATATATCTGATATCGACGCAACCGATAAGAAACACTCTGTTATGTGTGTTACTTTTAAACAAACACCAACTACATTTATAATTACATTTGCGACAAAAAAAACATATAAGTGTAAAAAATAATTGCTGAAACAAGTCATACTTTCAAACTTGATATTCTTATGCATATACATGATATGCGTCAACTGACTTTGGAAATAAATTTGGTTACTCGTCCATTTTATGCAGGGAACAGCAAACCAATGGTGGTCAAGACATTTTCAAAAGAAACGATCAGACAAACATGTACACAAATCAAGCATTTGAAACAGACGGAGACCAATAAACAGAGGAAGTCTCTTCTCAATTTCGATTATTTTACAAATCTCAAAATGGTGGAGAAAGAAACCAAAATGACGATTAACAGTCATGATCAAACACGGTTACGCATGTGAATGAAGTTCCGCAACTAAAAAGCTTTTCTATAACTGCCATCGTCGCCACAACTTTATTGCTGTTTTTTTTTATCGCGCGTGTCAATATTTGGAAAAATCTTTAGAGCTTGCCATTTCGCATATATCATGTATATACCTTCTCAATTTTATATGTATTGTGGGGCAATGTTTTACTTCTCTTATCGTTTGTTGGTACCATTTTTGTTCCTACGCATACGTAATGTATTACAAATACATGTACACATATTTAGGAATTTACTTCGTTACGATTCCCAGGTTGACATATTGATTAGAAAATACTATATTTGCCAGTTGTACTTAACCTCATAATCTTCGGAAAAAGATAGAATTGAGAATGGAAATGGGTAATGTGTCAAAGAGACAACAACCTGACCATAGAGCAGACAGCAGCCAATGGCCAACAATAGGTCTGCAATGCAGTCAGAAACTCTTAAAACTTAAAAGCCATTGCAATTGAAACAATTTTTTAATTTATCCTTCATGTTTTAAAATGAAGTCTAATTCTTAGGGCAAAATTATTCATGTTTATTTCATATTTTTTGCTTGTGAAAAGCATACGAAATGCGTACTCCTGAAGATCAATCAACATTGTCGCGAGTTTTGTTTTTGAAATATAAATGTATTTATCATACTCAGGTAATCAGTGAATTATTTACTTTAAATACCTTTGTCTATATATAGTTCATCTTTTATTAAAAATACCTTTTAAGGGCAAACGATACAGTTTTTATCCCGTATTTACATTTTGATAAAATATTCTTATTTTTTACCTGATTAAATCAAATATGTAATAAAAAATATACCACTAAGTGCTACTTTTTGAGTAAAATGAGGTCTTAATTTTGTATCTTTGCTCAAAATTCGGATTTGTGGTCGTATTTTCCATTTCGAAAGAAAGACATAACTGTTTTGTTTTAAAAGATAAACACAAATTGTTTTTTTCTCAAAAAAATTGTAATTTCTGTATTTTATAAGTATCTTAAAAATGTATACATTTTTTATTCAGAAATAACTCATATTTATTAAATGTTCATGAATGCAGAAAAAAATATAATTTTTTGCTGTATATTTATCAAATTTAAAAAAATTGCACTATTTACGTTTTCATGAAAATTAACACACATTATCTACTCGCGCAATCAAACCAAATGGCATTTTAAAAAAGAGGGGTCTATGAACTCGTTTTCAAGTTAAATAAGTTTGAATGGTATGAAAATAAAAATTTACGTTAGCAACGTCATTGCCTCCCCTGTATCTGTATCGTATGCCCTTACGTAAACATGCTACTTTGACGTACACATTACAGTTACATTGTATGATGTGGAATCGGATGTCGCTGTTGTCCTTCATAACGATTAAACGATATGATATCAAGAGTACAAAAAACGTTACTTATAATTTACTATGTTATTTATAATTATTTTATATTTTAGAAACTTCTTTAAACATGTTAACACCGTGATTAGGAGTTTTGAGTTATAAAGTTGTGAATAGTTATAAAACGATACAGTAAACAAATTAAACTTCAAAAGAAAAGGACTAAATGCTTCACTATACTTTTAATAGGCAAACCAACTAATATTAACACTGAAACTAACAGACAAACCACACAGAATAATATCTGTACCAAAACGCAATAAAAATCACTTGTAAAATTCATGGTACAGTAGCATTACCAAAAAGACATCATCTTAGTAAATTTGAGTATACAGATTCTAAAGAGAACGTTTTGAATGCAGACCAGTAACGTTATATTGAAATTGACAGAATTTAAATATAATTGTATTTTATATGGACTTAAGGGTTACATTCATACGTTTTGTAATTAATAACCTCCTCAATTTACTTATTGTTACATATAGATTGTGTGTATAGTTAAAAATCTAAGTAAAAAAGGTACGACTGGGAGTTTTGATGAAATCAAACAGAAGAAAGGCCAAATATCCCAAAAAGGTAAGCATATCCGTATACATTGATTGTATACTTGTGTATTTTTATTTTATTTTTCATTTTAACCATTGATTTATATTGTTTGTAAATATGTTTTTCCTCTTATTTCACTTATGCAATGTGTCTGCGTGATCAAATAAAATGTTGTTAGTTTAAAAACATCAGAGACACAATCTTAATCAGAAAGCTTTCAAATATCTCATTACCCGTTATTTTGTAGACCTAAATATCCTATATATATATTTTTTAACAATCCTTTTGGAATGTTTATATCTCACAGTCAGCTATTATATTAAAGTTAGGAAGAAATTATATCTTTTCATTAGCAACATAGTTTGATAATTGTTATTTTACTTTCAAATATATACTCTAACATTGTTCTGTCATTATTTTTTTTTTTTTGCATCCATTATTTATATCTATGAATAGTGTACCATACAATTGTGTATATTGTCTATTTTACAAGTGTCTTAATAACATATTATTTGATGTTGTATTATCTACCTTTAATAAATTAATCCATTATAACTTGATCTTGACTTATATCTTTTTTATTGACAATGATGTTTGTTTGAAGTTTTAAAAAAAAGTTTTCAGTATGTTTTTTTCAAATAAAAATGACCATTACTTATTTTTTTTGTGAATTCAATGGTCGATTTTGACTAGAAACATTTAAGTGTTTACGCAACGAGTATCTCTGTCTGTGCTGTAATACTGAATGCTATCTGACTTTTCCTTTTAAAATGTTTCCCTTTAATGCATCTAGAAATATTTCAGAAGGGTAAGTGTGTTAGTGTTATCCTAGTCGATATCGCCATCTAAACACCATCAGAATTTTTGTTCACTCTTTGACGACAATGGTAAAGGATGGTTTGATAAAAAAAAATGTATGCAGCTCTTTTTTGTTGGTTTGTGTGTTTGCATTGTGTAATTTAGTTATGTTATTATACATGTAGTTACAATTGTGGCTTCTGGATCTCAACTTCAGTTACATGAAAAAGATAGATATAAGAAGATGTGATATGAGTGCCAATAAGACAACTTTCTATCCAAGTCATAAATTATAAAAATGTCTAGTTCTGTTTGGATAGTTTATACTAACTTTGTATAAACAACTTTAAAGAAAAAGTCCACTATTTATTATAAGTTTGGTCTTTTAAAACGTTTACTGTAAAATACATAGTTCTCACGTCTATCCAAATATGCAAAATTTCTCAAACAATTTCCTTGTTGCAGATACGCAACTTTTATAAATATTTAATGTAATAAGTATGTGCATTGTTGAAGTTTTAATTAAACAACTGCATCTGAGGAATTGATTACACACAAGGTTCCGAATGTTCTACGCTTCCAGACTGACCGTCGGTCCGAGATCATTTTACTAGTAGCCGGTTTTACACGTCATAAAACTTGGGGTCAAAGTGACAAATCTAATGGGTGATATATTTTTGGAAGTTAATGTTATATGTAAAACAATACATCCTTGTATTAAAAGTTTTTACAACGTCCCGAGTTACATGTATTGTAAGATATAAAACAGCTTCTAGTTGTATTGAAAACGGTCATATTATTTTCTTCGTCCTGAATATGCATGAAATACTTGCCACTGGAAGATAAACAATTCAAAATTAACCTGTAATTCCGCATTACTTATTCGAGAATCATCACAACGAAATTTATCATTTTTGAAATACAGATTTAAAGTTAATCTGAGAAAAAATCAAATCATATATAGATATAAGAAGATGTGGTACTAGTGCCAATGAGACAATTCTCCATCCATACATGATTTTCTGAAATATGTCATATAGTCTCTGGTGGAGCGTTGTCTCATTAGCAATTATACCACATCTTGTTATTTTGTTTTGATTTTTGCTCATGCAAGCATTCTTATTTAAAATGTTTCGGAGTTCAATTACACCAATTGATTGCACACGATGCGCATTTCTTCGATTATTGCGTGAACTCCTGAGGGTTCACGCATATTTATTAGTTAGAAATATGGTCTATGGAGGAATATTCGGAGACTTTCTTTTTGTTGATTCGGAACATATTTTTTTTATCTGTATTAGCTTCCTGCAATTAAGAGCACCTCCATACGGGGTAACCAATATATTTAAAACATGGCAATACAGATCTTTACACTGATCGCTAACTCACTTATATGCTATATATACATGATAATAAAATATATAGTTGAAAATCTATATAGAAAAAATCAATAGCTATCCATATGTATATCTTTTTAAAGAATAATAATGATTCAAAACATGGACACATGTACCTCATTCTTCCAAAAATTCATGAAATTAATTTAGAAATAATTGATGAGGCATTGCGAACTGGTCAACTAGTATGATACAATGTACATTAATTAATGTTCCTTTAAATACGACTGATGAGTAATAGGTGTAACTCTCCCACGAGATGGATTGAGATTGAGAAATAACCTAATATAATTTATAAACCATTATTGAAGAGGCATAACTTTTGAATTCTACATGTAGATACAACAGATTTCATTAATAAAATAGAGTCACACAAGATAAAAAAAGGAATGCATTCTTATTGCCTATTATGTAACGTACATGTACACAATATGATCATTGTTAATTTAAAAGAAACGGTTATCAAGACAGAAGACTTAATTGCTCACACAAGAATATCTTTTCAAGATTCCCAACCGAAAAGGTTTAACTACATTTGTTAAATTTTCTAAGAAACAATGAACACAAACAAATTGAGAGCGCCCATGGGTGGTATATTTTCACCATTATGCACATATCTGCATCAGATTAATGGCATTTTTTTTTTATACTAAAGAACCAAAAACAGACACGATAGTAAGCAAATAAAAAAAAACAAGCTCCTGATTTCAGACAGGCATATTAAGTATACATGTATAAGCAGCAAATTGAATGTATAAGCTGGATCCAAACCCATTTCTAATGTGGAACAGGGTTTTACGGCATGCACAAAACAAATGATTAGCAAGTAGATTTTGTCCAGTGGCGGATCTAGAATTTTTCATAAAGGGGGAAGGGGGCACTGACTGCCTAAGAGGGGGCCCGCTCCGGTCATGCTTCAGTGATTCTCTATATAAGCAAGCAAATTTTTCACAGAAAAGGGGGGGCGGGCCCCCTGCCCCCCTTAATCCGCCTCTGTTGTCTTATTGGTAGGAATATACATTCCACATTCTATGAAACAAAATAATCGTACTTTAACGTTTAATTCGCTGCAAATGTTAGCACCTGTCCTTAGTCAGGAATCTGATGTACAATAGTTGTCGTCTTGTTTATTTAGTTTATACGTGTTTCTCGTTTCTCGTTTTTATATAGATTAGACCGTTAGTTTGTCCATTAGAATGGTTTTATACTAGTAATGTGCTGTGCCCTTTATAGCTTGCTGTTCGGTGTGAGCCAAGGCTGTGTGTTAAATGTCGTACCTTTACCTATAATGGTTTACTTTCATAAATTGTTCCTTAGATATAGAGTTGTGTCATAGGCACTCATACCACTTCTTTCTATAGCTGTTTAATATGGGGTTTTTTTCAACATAGAAGTAAATATAATGACTGTGGGACCTCTACCAATAAGAACCCTAGAAGTGTCATCCACTGGTAATATTTTGACCTTTCGCGTTGGTAAAAATTAATATCGAAATAAAAATATTAATTATCTCCTCACTTTATATTTAACACCACTCTCAACATACCCAAATTGTCCTGATTTACAATAAAAAAAAAAAGAAAATATTATCCTCCACACACATAATAATGAAAACACTGAGATATAATTTACAATTCAGTTGAAATAAGAATTAGCCTTAAAAAAAAAAGTTCTAAGGTTCACGTATTGACTTTTTTTTTAAAAGCAACTTGTTCTGTTTTTCAATGATAATTGTACCTTTCCATTTGGGTTTGCCATATTTAATTGTTTTGGTTCATACTTTGATTTATTTAAATTCATGGTACATCAAATACTCCAAGTAAAACCATTTATCATCAGACTTGCTGTAATTCTTTCCAGGTATAATATCTTTCCTTTTATCCGGTTCGTATGGTTGAACTTCAATATCAACTGGATGTTTTTACCTTTCCGTTATCGTATGTATATATACATCGCATAGAAAATACGCAAATCGTCATTCATTAAACCTAGCGGTAAATTATATTCAACTTTCTTTTCAAAATGAGATTCGAACCACTTTAAATTATCTCTATTTTGTGAATTTTTCCTTTAACCATTATTGTCATAACTTTTCATATCATGCTACTTGCTTAAGATGGAAAATTATCGCTTGAAACGAAGGAGGCACGTGGCGTTGGTAACGAAATTGGCATGAAATTGAAAACGTCGTCATAGGTAAAATAGCGATAAACAGATTATCATTGGTCATCTCAACTCGATTGACTTTCTCGTTGAGATGACCAACGATAATCTATAAGTATCCAGCTTATCCAATATCAAACCACCCGAAATCCAAACATTACCTGATGAAATAATGGATTCGGCTGAACCTTTTCCCAAATATGTCATAGTCTCGGAAATATCCGACGTCTAACCAACAGTAATACTTTGAGGCAAATATTTTGTTATCAATGAACTAGATATCCGGGTTTTTAATACAGTTCTGTGATTTTCGGCTTTAAATTGAATGCCCGTATATTCTCTCTTGAAATGATTATTACCTTAATTTTCGATCCATTCGTATTTCGTATTTTCTGAACAAGTCTGCATATTTTTCAGAGTCTGTATAAAACAGTACCAGATTCTGCATATACTTATACACTGTCATCCATTTCACGTATTGTTTTCGCCCTTGCATTTCTGAAAGGGATCCTTTTTGGAAATGTACCGATATCATATTATGCAGTAACAACAGTTATACGTCTCAGTAATTGGTTTCTTTCATAGGGGTTTGTTGGTTTAAAGTCATATGAAACCTCAAATTAAAAAAAAAATAATGCATATGGTTTTTTTTAAAACTCAATGGATAGTTTTCATTATAAAACTTATGAACATACATGTATACTTTTTTCTAAAGAAAATTATTTAATTTGTTCATATTTAGAAGAAGTTTACTTTATTTTATTTGCTTCCTACCACGAAGCAATTCTCCGACCTATTTTCCGTTTACAAAGTGACCTCAGTGTGACATCGCAATACGCATGTATGTCCTTAAAATATCTATTATCTGATTGTACATGTTAAACACGTGCACACAATATCCATGCTTTTTAGCTCACCTGGCCGAAAGGCCAAGTGAGCTTTTCTCATCACTTGGCGTCCGTCGTCCGTCGTCGTCCGTCGTCGTCCGTCGTCGTCGTCGTCCTGCGTTAACTTTTACAAAAATCTTCTCCTCTGAAACTACTGGGCCAAATTTAACCAAACTTGGCCACAATCATCATTGGGGTATCTAGTTTAAAAAATGTGTCCGGTGACCCGGCCAACCAACCAAGATGGCCGCCATGGCTAAAAATAGAACATAGGGGTAAAATGCAGTTTTTGGCTTATAACTCAAAAACCAAAGCATTTAGAGCGAATCTGACAACAGGTAAAATTATTCTGATGGTCAAGATCTATCTGCCCTGAAATTTTCAGATGAATCGGACATTTCGTTGTTGGGTTGCTGCCCCTGAAATGGTAATTTTAAGGAAATTTTGCTTTTTTTGGTTATTATCTTGAATATTATCATAGATAGAGATAAACTGTAAACAGCAATAATGTTCAGCAAAGTATTAAAGATCTACAAATAAGTCAACATGACCAAAATGATCAGTTGACCACTTTAGGAGTTATTGCCCTTTATAGTCAATTTTTAACCATTTTTCGTAAATCTTAGTAATCTTTTAGAAAAATCTTCTCCTCTGAAACTACTGGGCCAAATTTAACCAAACTTGGCCATAATCATCATTGGGGTATCTAGTTTAAAAAATGTGTCCGGTGCGCCGCCCAACCAACCAAGATGGCCGCCATGGCTAAAAATAGAACATAGGGGTAAAATGCAGTTTTTGGCTTATAACTCAAAAACCAAAGCATTTAGAGCAAATCTGACAACGGGTAAAATTGTTGATCAGGTCACGATCTATCTGCCCTGGAATTTTCAGATGAATCGGATAATCGGTTGTTAGGTTGCTGCCCCTAAATTGGTAATTTTGAGGAAATTTTGCTGTTTTTTTTTTTGTTATTATCTTGAATATTATTATAGATAGAGATAAACTGTAAACAGCAATAATGTACAGCAAAGTAAGAACTAAAAATAAGTCAGTATGACCAAAATAGTCAATTGACCCCCTAAGGAGTTATTGCCCTTCATAGTCAATTTTTAACAATTTTCTTAAAATTTGAAGATTTTCAATTACATTTTGCACAGAAAGTACTGTTATAGATAGAGATAATTGTAAGTAGCAAGAATGTTTAGTAAAGTAAGATCTACAAACACATCACCATCACCAACACTTTAACTGGTTTATTTTTAATTGCAATCTTGGTTGTCATTATGTTCAGCTTTAAGAACGGACATATCTGAGGAGCCAAAAGCTTCTTCAATTAATTTTTTTTTCTTTGCCTGATTTTTGGGTTTATATGACTGTAAAAATAAATGGTGGGGAAAAAATCATATGATGTTACACTTCTGTTTTTGCTTTGAAAATATCCAATGATGATGATTTTCCCATATTTCATCATTTTTAAAAAGTTTTGGAGTTACTATCGTGAAAAAAATCAAAGTTCCACAATTACACTTTTTTCATACTTTTCATAAAGATGCAGAGGACCAATCTGAATAAATTAAACTGAAAAAAACTATAGGTGGGTGTTTGTATAAGAAAGTTTTATCATATTTTGATGCTTTTCTATGCTGTCAATTTTGTAAATTTGTGATTTGTTTTCTCTTTTTTTTTAAGAACAAAATGCACATTAATTCATGACAACGCCTTTGTTATAAATGATTGAAAAAATCATATCTTAGAAATTTGAAAAGAAAAGAGTTTTATTGGATGTACATGTTTCTGGTAAAATCATTTCTTGTATCCCTCACCCATTTTCTAAAAAGACAGAATTGATTGGTAATAAAATTTGAAATATTTATTACCGAGAAACTAAACAATTATTTTTCAGAAAGTTTAGTTTGATTATAACATTTTTTTTAATTCTTAAATATTTTCCACTTGAATCACATGTTTTGGAAATAATTTGTAAGAACAAGATTTCAACGATACTGGGACGTCAGAAGAACACATCCTTTATATTCTAAATCATCAAATTGGTTTCTGTCAACTGAATTATGTGTAATGAGTAACAGACATTCGGTCAACTAGTCGTATCTGGTTAAAGCCAATATAATTTGAACTTATCAATAATAATTTGCCTAACTTTTTAAAATTTCTTTGTCAGTTTAAATTTTCAACCAATCCGCAACAAAATAAGTCAGCTTAATCATAACAAAAAATGGGATCATTCATGTCATAGATTTTTGACGTCAGGTTTTTGTTCGCATCAGCTGTTTAAAGGGGTACGAGAAAAGGACAATTTGCATACGCATAGAGTAACTCGGATTCCTTACATGTATGTCTCGATTTCGTGCCTTTCTCTCTTTGGGCAAACATTCATTTATCAGATCGACACGTATATTTTGCATTTATGATATGTTATTCAATATAACTATAATTTTTCTGAAAGAACATGACTGTATTTGTAGATTTCCTACCATTTATTTGCAGCGTCGGAGACTAGATATAAAAAGATGTGGTATGAGCGCCAATGAGACAAATCTCCATTTAAGTAACAATTCATAAAAGTAAACCATTATAGGTTATGGAACGGCCTTCAAAACGGATGAATGCATGATTTACAGAATAGTCATAATTTATTCTTTAACTGATCAGTGCAATCGCTAATGCCATAACGCTTTTTTTTATATACGCGTTTTTAAGACATTCTTTATGTGTGTCTGAAAATAGCGAGGTATAACATTATAACAAATAAAAAATAACTTTGATAAAACATATCTCATAATAAACCATGACAAAGGAAAGAGTGACAAAATATGGCCTTGAAGAATGCAATGCAACATTCTAAGTTCTAAACCCAACCAAACCTTGTAATTTAGCATTATAAAACTAACACTTAACTGAACTTTCGATGTTCAACTAGTATAGTTCTAAAAAAAACTAGTATGATGTAGACACTCGTTGTCTATTCGTAAAATTGGAAAGTCCATTGCAACAAATGTAAAGCTCTCTATTTTTTTTTATCAAAAGTGAACATAGAACAATAAATAACGCAAACTACGATTTGTCTTTTACGATAGGTCCAGTCAGTAAATAGAAGTAGTTATATATGAAAATCAAAATACTCAGAACATCCTCTTATAAGTTAACAGAAAGAATTTAAAACATTTATCATAGAAGTCGAAACGAGTCGTAAAAGATGGATGAAAGACATCACAGTGGCTATCAAACTTATAGATCGAAAATAAACTGACAACGCAGTGGCTAGAAACGAAACAGACAAACAGACAAATAAAAGTACATACGGCACAACAAGTATGCAACAAAAATTGGGGGAGATCTCAGGTGCTTTGGAATGGTATTAGTAAGCATGTTAGCATATGATATGTAGAATGGCAGATTTCACTATGATGTACTCCATGAGTTAAAGCCTGGTTAATATCATACATTGAAACTGATTCAAACATTTTAAAACCTAAGGCTGTTTTCTGATGTATTCTTCATTTGTCCAAATTAATAGGTTTATTTAAAGGTTGTTTATTTCTTGTTTTTTAGTTTACGTGAAGATGATTTATCATTTTACGTTCGTTACAATTTTTATTTTTTTGCATGTTCAAAAGTACTGACGAAGCTTCACGTATTTGTTTCACGTAACTACTAGTTCTTTATTCCCCATGAATGGGTAAAAAAAATCTCCTCTATAAAAGTTTTTCATATTTTGCATCATTAGAATTGCATCAACATAATAAAGGCACCGTAACGAATGCATATTTGAGATGCCTTTTGTAAACTACATTTTAGCATGTTATGATCTTTTGTACTGTACTGATACACTTATGGCGTCCGTTAAGCAATAACGTCAACAGTAGTATACCGCTACCACCAAAGGGATTATTTAGAATTTTGCTATATACACGGGTCATAATCACAGGGTTGACACTACTAAATTCAATCGTTGTCACATTGTTTCCTATTGTAGTATTTTAATTAAAGTATGACTTTCTAAGATGACAATACGACTACTTAAAATCTTGACTTAAAATAAATAATGCGTATAGATACAGTTTTCATATTTTTTTTTGCTGGCATGACGTAAAACATCGAATCAAAGAATTCAACTTTATTTATAACTACATGTAATACAGGACAATGCTGTTGATTGAACAATACTCTATTCCAGGCCCTTTTGTTTTCCAAATAATTAATATTACCAATAATTGATAAGTTCCAGGTCGACGGGTTCAAACAGAAAGATTTTGAAAGAAGAGAAAACTGTACATCTAATAATCGGCATGACTTTATCAGATGACAATACCAATACTAAAATAAGGCTTACGCATATTTATATACTATAATTCAGTCACAGTTCTAGTACTAAAGAGATTTATCCTGCCAAATTGATTTAAATAAAGCTAATACAAACAATGAACACTGTCATTCCCTGGATCTTGATATTTTTATCTTTAACTAGATGCAGATTACTAAAATTTTCGATAAAATATATGATTTTACATTCCCTATGGTTAATTATCCATTTTTAGATAGTGACGTCATCATCGGTACAAGGACATCATTCGTAAATATAAATTAGCATGCAAACATCTTATACGCTTAGGTATTTCACAAATTTTTTTTATGATAATATTCTTTACAAAGAACACAAATCTCGGTATGCAGTTACGATAAAGTTGTCAGGTCATTAGGAATTACATTTTTTTTGTATTATTATTGATTCACTCATAGGGTCGTTAATTTGCATCGGAAATATACAGATTTTTATAAAACCAGTTGTTGGCATGATACAGCTTATGTTAAATATTTTATGATGGCATGATACTAAACTCCTTCAGGGATGGATTGTGCTTGATATTCATATGATGAAGACATACTATTTTATTCAGTTTAATTGAGGTCTGGAGCTGGCAGTAATTGATTTGTTAATTTATGCATCAATGTCACTTTGCTAAGTTTCTTTCAATACATATTCTGACATCAGACAAGGACTTCTTGACTGAGTTTTACTGTGCGTATTGCTGTGTCTTTCTTTATTTTACATTGGCTAGAGATATAGGGGGATGCTTGAGATCTCACAAAACATGTTAAACACTGTGGCATTTTTGGGCCTGCCCAAAATCAGGAGCTTCTTGCCTTTGTCTTGTATACATTATTTTAATTTAAGTTCCTATTTTTGATTTGAAGTTTAGTTTGACGTCTACTTTTACTTAACTGGTAAACATTTTTATTTAGAGGCCATCTAGGCACACCTCCGGGATCGAGATTTTTCTCGCTGCATTAAAGACCCATACGTGACCTACGTCTGGTATCTGCAATTTGATCGGGTTGTTGTCTCTTTTATATATTCCCTTATATATCTTATCTCATAATTATTATATAGTATTTATGCATCTTATTTTCTAAATGTTATATAGTATTTATCTCATAAATGTTATATATCATTCAGACATCCTATTTCAGAAATGTTAAGAATGTACCAAAATGAGAAATTAAAAACAAAATCTAGAATCTATCATGTTGATAGTAAGTAAGAAAAGCATTATTTAAGGGGGGATAATAGTTCAATAATAATAATAGGTTAAGAAGCTCCTTTCGAGATATTTTTTTTTTTTGAAATGGCGGGAAAGACTTAATGGAATTTTTACCTGATATATTATTGGGTCCAAATAGAAGGAGAAGAAATCTAGAATCTGCATAAATTATTGTACAAGACCTTTTATGAGCTAATAATTCTTATAAGAAAATAAAAATGGGTGTTATGGGACAGAATAATTTACCCTTTATCGCAGGGGGAAAAAACGAGTCAAAACATCTTACAAAAGTCCTTACCTATGTACATCCTTAAGAAGAAGTTATATAGATATTTCCATAAATGTTGTTACAAAGACTTGTCAATAAAGTTTACAGTCAGGAAGAAAATACAAGTGGATTATTGATAATAGATAACTGAATGATGAGATGACTTCTCCTGTCATTATAATAAGGAAGTAATTAATAAGGAAGTTATCGTTATTCCTAAAATAGAATATCATCTAACGCTATCGATGTAAATATAATGGAAGTTGATACGACGGTCATACAAGTGAAAGTTTTATCGCTATAAAACCAGGTTCAATTCTCCATTTTCCACATTTGCCTGCACCAAGTCAGGGATATGGCAGTTGTTGTCCATTCGTTTGATGTTTGATGTGTTTTATCATTTGATTTAACAATCTGATTAGGAACTTTCCGTTTTGAATTCAATATTTTTGTGATTTTTACATTTTTGTAGTCATCGTGTGTAAATCTGTTGATATATTCCATAATTTAAAAGATCGGTTTAACAAAACAGTTATGACCTCGGCTAAAAATGGCCAAACCCTTTTTGTGGTTTTGTTTGAAATGATCCTTAAATTTATTAGATACAAACTGAAAGTTCTTTTAATTTATTTGATACAATATTAATGTTCTTTTAATTTATAAGATAAAATTCAAATGTTCTTTAACATTATTAGATACAATATAAAATTAATATTCTTTCAATTGATTAGATACAATATAAATGCGCAGATGCCTGGGAGATTTTAAATTAAAAATGAAGAAACATGGTTTTTTTTCTCAATTTAGCGGATATTTGGTGTTTGCTGACTATATTTCGGACGTGACAGGATACTTTGGTATCCTGTTTTTAAGTGTCACTTAATAATTTTTACACAAAATAAACCAAGTACTATATACATGATATATTTGCATTACTCTATGATCCTCAATTAGAATGCATCACGCGACATTGTTCCAATTTATTTGGATATTTATGATTAATACATCGACAGCAGAAGGTATGTCTTACTTTCGTTTTCCATTTAGGGGTAATATAAAATCTGTCAGGTTGATGATCTATTACGTCAGCAACATTTTGTCTACAGAACACTCATTTGCACTGAGTGGCAGAGGATGCTTGTTTTTACCATTGTATGCAAATTGCATTATAGTTATTTTCAAAAAAATCTTTTGTTAAGAAAAATCGTTAAAGTTACTATTCTATAGGCCTATATTTTTCTCTACCTAAAGAACATAACTTTTCTCAATCTTCATTTCCGCATAATGTAGATTCAATACTACGTTATAATCCTGGAATTGTTCTTCATCATGAACGATTGCTAGCATCGGTAAGTTATTGCAGCATTAATTTTTAAGACGCGTTAATCATTTATAACGCGCACAGTGCATTGGAAACATATTGCACTATATTTTATTTCGATTTTCATTCATCAATAAACAAACTTTAACATATTGACATAACATGTTCGAATTATGTGTTCTTGTGTATTACATTATTGTTACCTCACAACTTCCGAAATGACAAACAATGACAAATTTCACGAAAATGATAAGAATTTACATTTGGAGAGATTATTTGGACACCAATCAAATAACTGTGATGCACAATTTTATCAACGATATTCATGTTACCAAATCTTTTATATTGCATTGCAGTTTTTAATTCTATTCAACACAAATCTGTTATTGCTTGTGGTGGAAACATGCGGCTAAACTGTTCATCAACCAATGATATTCTCAGAATAATCGGTGCCAGTTATGGGCGGTTTACCTCATTTTTATGCCATCCAAACTCATGGCCTACGCCGTCCTCACAATGGGATTTACAATGTTCAGCTGGAGGATCATTTTCTATTGCATCAGAAAGGTAAGTTGTGGGATTAACCGAATAGAGAATATAGTGCAGAATAAAGAGGTGAAATACAGAATAGATATAAATAGACAAACTAGAACATTAAGCGTAGAGAATAAATTAGAAAATAATTAACACAGATACGATAGAAATATAAATAATAACGAAATGAAGCATTTCGTAACACGATAATAAGCAAAAGAAAATTACTTATTTTGTATCCTTGTCCATGTAGATTGTCAAATTCAACTCTTTTGGATTTACGACGAAGTTAAACAAAAATCAAGCCATCAACCATTTGAAATAAAAAGGCTAATATCTCCCACTTCTACCCTTCCGAAGCACCTGAGATCACCCCCAGTTTTTGGTGGGGTTCGTGTAATTTAGTCTCTAGTTTTCTATGTTGTGTCTTGTGTACTATTATTTGTCTGTTTGACTCTTACTTTTTCGCCATGGCGTTGTCAGTTTATTTTTGATCTATGAGTTTGACTGTCCCTCTGGTATCTGTCGCCCCTCTTTTCCTACGCGCCATATGTAATGAAAAAACAACCTACAAAACAACATATAATTTTCTGTCAAGAGCATCGTCAGTATTGTATCTACAACAACCAAAGGTACATTCAAACTCGTATGTCGAAAATAGCCTCACAACGCAAAAGCAATAACAAAAAAGAACAAAAGCTAACAAAAACAATATCGAAAACACAACATAGATATCTGAAAAGTTAACAACACCAACCCTACAAACAAATGGGTAATCTCAGGTACTTCATAAGGCTAAGCAGATCCTGCTCCTCATGCGAAATTCGTCATGTTGTTCATGCAAGTAAAACCCAGTGGTTTGAACATATCGGTCAACCAACTCGTGATGTTGTCCGTAAAATATTTGAAGGAGTGATTTCATCTTTGGCACTTGGACTCTTTATTGATGAGCTTTCTTAAGATTGTGAGTAGCAACATTCTATCAAGGCTATCAAAATTTTAAAAAATACACAGGTCCTGTATAATAGTAACAAACTTATAACCAGGCGCTGCTGGAGTTTTGATATATCACAACTGTGAAGCTGAAACAATCTCGTGTGTCGTAATATGTGTGTTCTTACGGGCATTCGCTACAGTTTTGATCCCGTATTTACATTTCGATAAAAATTTCCATATAGACTATTTTTTACCTGATTAAATCAAATATGTAATAAAAAATACACCTTCATGACCTTCTTTTTGAGTAAAATGAGGTCGACATTTTGTATATTTGCTCAAAATTCGGATTTGTGGTCGTATTTTCTCTTTCAAAAGAAAGACATAACATTTTTGTTTTAAAAGATAAACACAAATTGTTTTTTCTTAAGTAAGTTGTATTTTCTGTATTTTATAAGTATCCTAAAAAAGTATACATTTTTTATTCAGAAATAACTCATATTTATCAAATGTTCATGAATGTAGAAAAAAAAACATAATTTTTAGCTGCATATTTATCAAATTTAAAAAAATTGGCACACATAATCTTCTCGCGTAATGAAACGAAATGGCATTTTAAAACAGATGGGTCCATGAACTCGTTTCCAAGTTGAATAAGTTTGAATGATAAAAATCTGTCAAAAACTGAATCTTTTCCCGATAAGTCATAGTTTGAGGTCGCGAAAATAACAATTTACGTGAGCAACGTTATTACCTCCCTTCTAACTGTATCGAATGCCCTTAACTGGCCATCATGGTCGAGAGCAAAACTCTAGATATAAGTCAAGACATGAGACAGACGTAGCTGTATTTTGTGGTATCCTAGCCGGTATTTATTCAAGTTCTATACTGTATGGACTAAGTATTAAAAAGACTTGAAAATAAGGCAGCACGAGGCAGAAGATGACAATTAAAACCATACCGAAGAGTAGCAGACGTCTTAATTTAAGATTCCCAAATAAAAAGAGATGATTTATGCAAAGTTCCAAATCAATGTTAAATCATAACTAGAAATAAACAAAATAACGCAGTAATCAAAAGACCAAGTCCTGTTAAATTTTGAATGCATTTAAATCTCTTTGAACTCTGTACTGCATTTGAATTTTTAACAATGATATACAGCTTTTAGTTACTTCTACACCTGTTAACAGTTTAATTTGTTTTCGTGTATTTTGTTACGTGTTAGCGCAAAAAAATATATAACAGCGAGTATAAGTTAAAGAAAAAATCATACACTGACACTGACATTGCATCCATTATTATTTATAAAGCAGATCGTGTTTTCAAACTGAAACGATGATATTAACAAACAACTGTGTAATGTTTGTTGTTATTATTATTAAAGATGTGATGGAAAACCTTCCTGTACAATAGAACAATCAACTACTTTGTTTGGTGATCCTTGTAGAACTACGCCTAAATATCTACAAGTGCTCTATCGTTGTGTAGGTAGGTATTCGATGAATATCGTATATCATAATTTAGTTTTATCATTTATGCCAACACTATCTGTTAAATGTTATAATTTTTATCAATTAGCATCTACTATAAAATATATCTGCTTGTATATATAAAGAAGATATGACATGATTGCCAATGACACAACTCTCCATAAGAGACTTAATGACACAGAAATTAAAAACCATAGTCACGTACAATCATACCGCGTAGTCAGCTTCAAAAGACCCCTAAATGATAAATGTAAAACAACTCAAACGAGAAAACTAACCACTTAACCTATGTACAAAAAATAAACGAAAAACAAATATGTAACACATCAACAAACGAAAATCACAGAACTACAGGATCCTGACCGGGGACAGGCACATACATACAGAATGTGGCGGAGTTAAATATATTAGCGGGATCCCAAACCTCCCCATACATGGGACAGTGGTGTAACAGTACAACATAAGATCGAACTATAAAAATCAGTTGAAAAGGCTTAACTCATCAGATCATCTAACAGAAACACAGAGTGGACGTGGCTGGGTACTTGTATATCCCCAACAACGAAAATACACTAAGTATCGATCTTAGACTACTAGCACTTACTGGCAGCTAGATAAAAGCTTCTAACAACAAATAAAAAATCATGCATCTAAGATTAGATATTCAATCAGTAAACATCCAACATCCAATGGATTTAGTGTAAAGACTTCATAAACAGTCAGAGAAAACACGACCTTGTACAATGTCAAGATACAAGTATCGACGTATTGTAGATCCATGAATTTGTGTATGTATATAACAATAATGGCAAGATTTCTATCGGCATTGTATGGCAATTGTTTACAATTAAATTCGTGCGTAATTTTCTTTTTTCAATTGTAACGTATTTTATCGTATCATTAAAGATGATAATTTATTAATGTGCTATGTTTCTACGCTCTATTGAATGTTATCGGTTATAAAGGTACAACTAGCAACAAAAATTTGATCTGCATATAATTTTGGCATCGGACTGCTTGTTCTATTAATCTTATTTGTATTCTGTTTCCCGGCATTACAAAATTTTGTTAAGAAAAAGAAACGTTCACAATTAAAACACAGTCTCTCATGGACATAATCATTTTACAAAAATCACCAGAACTTTTTGTCCGTTAAAATAATATGTAAAGACAATTAGATGATTCTTTTGATTGTAGGCACTATCATGCACACATCTTACAAAAGTATTGACACTAAACTACCACGACAAACTCGGCACTATAACATGTATTATCTACGTTGATTGTTATCAATGATAAATTTCAGCATTTCAAAAATGTAACATTAATAGGTTTATTAAACTATTAATGAGTCCTATATAGTCATAGTAATATAGTATGGGGCATTGTTAAATTGCTGTTATAACTGATGTGTATTTTGTAGAGCAAACTGGTCCGTTAAAGCACAATCCTCAAATACCAACGACTTTATCTTATCCAGCAACTTTAATTCATAAGACTACGTCTTCAATGGTTACAATGTTTACAACTCCAATGGTAACAGAGATTACAACTCCAATGAAAACAGAACGTACATCACCAATGTTTCCAGGATCCTCTGAGATTGTTTCTATTGCTGAAAGGTGCGACGAGGATAAATCGAACTTTTCAATTTCAGGTAAATGAAACACATTTCAGTCCGGGTATATATGTTATACCTTTCTAAGATGTACTGCTCATAGATTTTTATATAGTTTTGCAAGATGAAGTGATTATTAGAAAAACATTAAAAATCGTGTAACGTCTGCATTAATTTCCGTCCATACAACATCTGGTGATTTATAATATGTATTTTCCCCATATAAGATTGGACGTTTAACGATTTTCAAATCACATTAATCGAATGACAATAAACAACCCAATGTAACAAAAAAAAACGGCGGGAACTGCATTAACTTGATAAGATGCATGGTCAGGTTGTGTGTTTCATATAAGTTCTGAAACACCAAAAGATACTTTCGAAGGCATCCATACAAAATGTCTTGAAGGGCACATTGCAAAGGGGAATGTTACAGTTTTTGTTGAAACTTAGTGTTCTGCATTGAATTGTTGATCAATTGGATTGTGACATTTAAACATCAAAATATCGAATACAAAAAAAACTTGGTCGATATTACTCGTTTTATTCTAGATATCAGCAGTACCAATGTCGATGTAGTTCAAACCCATATAAAACAGATAACCGATTGACATAAAGAACAGTAGGCAAAGGCAGATGTATCCTCTCTTCCGTATACTTCACCTAACTCATACCAGTAGCAAATCATTGATTAGTGGATATAAGTTTACAAATGAAGAAACTGAATGTCCTTCTATGTCTTTATTTTTTGTATAGAGTTTTGATAACTGTAATTCGTCTTTTCGTTGATTTGTCTTTTTTCTCATCAAGGTGGTTTTCTTTGCCGCATACATTTTTATTGCTTTTTTGGGGGGGATGTTTTCGGTTAGTACATTCAAGACCTTAATGATAGTAAGCAAAATTAATCCATGCTGAAAAGCATTTAAACGAACAATAATTCGATGAGAACAGCAAACTCTGTTCCATTAGATAACAGTGTTACGATATTTCAAGACACTTGGGTCGACCAAATAACAGGACATTTCATTTTAACTCTCTGGATTGTCTGTTATTCGGCAGGAAGATATTTTAACATTCAGAGATAGTCTTATATAAATGAGTCATTATTTCTTCTTTTTTTCAGTCGAAGTCTTTGTAGTCACATTGACTGCTATAGTATTGATTATGATTTTTATCATCGTTATATTGGTTATCTTCTTCAGGTAAGTAAGTACATTTGAATCTACATGCACGATACAGTGTCGGCTTATGTGTTATAATAAGATAACACAATTCAGGTGCCATGGCAGGGTTTTGTTTGTTGTTGTTGTTTTTTTTTGCCTTCTTTTCAATTTCAAAACTAATATTTAAAATACTTTTTTTCTTTTTTAACTATTTAAAATACTACATTGCATGCGACTTTTAGACGTTATGAAACATTGCCAAAAGGAAACCCGACTGATGAGTGAAATATCAATCCAATAATCACAACAAAAGAGGGGCGAAATATACCAGAAGAATGGTCAAACTCATAAATTGAAAATAAACTGACAACGCCATCGCTAAAAATAAAAAAAGACAAACAAACAAACAAATAATAGTACACAAGGAACAACATAGAAAACTAAAGACTGAGCAACACAAACCCAACCAAAAACTGAATGTAATCTCAGGCGCTCCACAATGTCGATAAAAAAAGTCTAGTATTTAGATGATAGTATCTTTAATAGACTTGTATTTATGTCACTTCCATTTCAGTCTGTATAATACCTTGTCCTAAGATTCGTAATACGTGTTGAAGAGAACCTATAATTCAAAACACATTACAGTCAAAACCGATAAGAGGTCGTATAATAGAATAAATGTTCAAAGAAAAATATTATTTACTTGCGCCTCTTTGGTTGTAAAGTAAACAGGTTATCAGGTCTTCTTGGTGTTGGTGCCTTAAATGTTTGCAAAAACGCAGATGTATCAGCCAAAGACCTCATATAGTTTTCTGTCAAGTAAGCACATGAAACGAGTTTGAAAAAAAGGCTTCAATTTCTGTTCTCAATATCTCAATATATTAAAAGTGAGAGAGAGGAGAAAGATACCTGAGGGACATTTTAGCTCATAAGTCTAAAACAAACTGACCATGACATGGTTTAAAAGAAAAGGACCAGCAGAATAATAATAGTACACAAAACACAACACAGAAAACTTAAAACTGAGCATCATTCAAAGCTGGGGTAACAAATTCGTTAATTTTATGATATTTTGTTTTACCAGCAAATTTTAAATGAACTACATTACATTCCATAGATTTAGTTTTTAAAAGTTATATACAAAAGTAAACGTAACTTACTATTCGGTTGGGCATCTATAAACACATATTGTCCGGCAGCTAGCTATATTTAGTATCTTTATCTTTATTTTTAATGGTTGTTTATATATGTTTTAACGTTAAAGTTTTGTTAACAGATCAAAATTAGGATTGTTAAAATCTTGTGTAACACAGAATTCTATCAATACAATGGAACAGACCCGATATCTGGCCTTAAAAAGAGAAAATAATACAGAACCCGGATATTCCAGCATTAGAGTACCTGATTATCTTGAACTGTACTGACATTTGATTTATTTGAAATAACTGAGGAAGCAAATGAAAATATATCCGTTTAATTTTTTTTTTTTTTGTGCTTTTAGTAAAGTTTGTTTGTTCTGAGATTGTAACACAATGATGACTGTTGTGCCTATATTTTGACCATTTTGCCTATTGTGTCTGTTTTATTGTAAATATAAGGAATTTGATGCGACTGTCATAAAGTGAGAGGTTTAGCGCTATAAAATTAGGCTCAATCCGTATGCTAGCAATTGAATTTGCCTTTACTGAGCAATAGAATAACATTAATAAGACTATTATAAATGGATCTTTTCGTGTTTCTCTTCATCATGGACATATGTGGACTATGTTTTAAATGTGAGTTAATGAGAGTTATCATGATTTTATAACCTTACCCTTATGTAATTCTATTTTCGAGGAATATTAAAATCTGGATCAACATCAAAATTTGGCTTCTACATCATGTACATGTTAAACAGTTACCCTTATAATGTGCATATGTCCTGATTTGTAAGTCTATGATCCTGGTATGAGACAGACAAATAGATAAACGCACACATAAAAACATGTTGTCAATATAGTATTAAAGACTGTGCTTTACAGCAGATCACATTTCGGAGTGAAAAATAGCTTAGCATTACCAGTGCAGGTTTGAATAAGCTTGTAATTTTTATTTTTTTTAAACACGAACACGAAAAAAAAAGGTAATAATGTAAGATTTGTGAAATCAAATGCAATCAAAAACTTCAATTTCAGTAAAAACGTCGTATACGGTGCAGGAATTACCCTTCCGGAGCACCTGATTTCATATATACATAATCAGTAAGAAAATAAATATTTTCTGCATAAATATTTTCTGCATTATATATGCTCTGTGGGGTTGGTCGTCAATAAGACAAGAAACATGGACTATCACTCAATACTAGGGATATGTTGGATTAGTGCATCAACTCTGTCTTGTAACAGGCCACCTGCAGACCATGATGAGTGGTGGTGATCAAGCGTTTTTTTAGATAACTGCAGTCCTTCATCCTCATTAGTAGAAGTGGAAATATCTTTGTAATTAAGCTCGTATAATGAGAACTCTATTTTCCTTATAACCTAGAAGTAGTTATGAACTTCATGAATTGCTAAATTAAATGTCTTTATTTTTTTTTAATTGTGCGTATGTGCCGTGAACACATTAAATTAAATAGTTAGCCAGTGCTGCTAAATGTTTGCCGGTAAAGTGGTTCAGAAAAAGAACTTTAATCGAATTTCACATGCATACAGGTCAACATCAAAACTTTTGAATTTAATATCATTCTCCTATTTCTTATGCACATGCAAGATACATTTTAAGTTCTATCAAAAACAGACTATATGTTATATAGTTAAACTGTATCCATACTCTTTTAAAAGTTGTTTTGTTTTTAAATGGGTCTATAAAAAAGATATAACAGCCTGTTACATAATTGCATGCGTCCTGAGCACTTTTTTGGATTTACCTTCATGAGGTATGCTCAATGCCAAACAATTGAAATCCGAGGGTGTATAAGGATAGAAACCGTTGAAAGCTGTATGTCAAAAATACCTAAAATACATAGCCAAATTTATCTAAAGTCAACTTTGCCTGAGATAGTTGAAACCTTAGTTTCCTAATAATTTCAAAATTTAAAAACGGACAATTTCAGAAAGGTTTGTTTATTCATATCATGACCGAAGTACTGACTGCTGAGCTGATGATACCCTCGGGGACTGATAGTCCACCAGCTGAGGTATCGACCCAGTGATGTAAACAATTGAAAACAACACGTTTAGATAATATAAATTAGAGGAACCAGTATTCGACATGTTTGCCTAATGTTTCAATTTTGCAAACCTCTTTTAACTATATAACAAGACGATGGAAGAAATGTTGGGTCAATAAGATAACATTATTCTGCTACGTGTTTAAATACCAGCAGTAGAATACTCATACATTGCAAATGATACAACAAGACACATTACAAAGTTGATAAATATTTTCATATTAGACCCCTTATCAGTCCCAGGTCATGATATCAGCTCGAGATCCGATTGGAGAAGACAAAAAAAAAGTCTAAGTTTTGTTTTGTTTTTTTGAATAATATATTTTCCTAATTCCACATTTTTTATTTATCAAACTTTGTTAGGTTTTGCACAAAAAGAACGTACCATCATAGATGTAATACCCATAGATGTAATACGTAATACCTATAGACGAAGCTCAACCCTGACTTCAAAGGTTCTATGTGCGTTGTAATGGCTTTCACACTTTTTCTGATAATGACATGAACCAGTTGGTCATTGAGATGCAGATTGACAATCAACACAATAGAAAACTGACAATTAAAAGCTACTTAGCAATTAAACATGCTAAAAATCAGATAGAAACAATATGAAAATATATATTTTATATTGACCTGATAAGGGGTCTGATATGAAAAATGACATGTTTACACTAAAAACGTACCATTGAGTAGTATTTTCCAGAATTTGCCGAAAAACGTCGAAATATCATGCGATAACGTCACAGAAAGCAAGCGACAAAAACCGGAAGCAGTTTGTGTGAAACGAAAGCAGTTGATATAAACCGGAAACAGTTGATAAAAAAGTTATATCACACGGCTTAGGCAACTCTTCAAATTGAATGAATAAAGGCCTATACAAATTAGTTTTGTCATGGGGTACAATAAAACCATTATTTTCTACAAGTATATGATAATTCAGATATTAGACACCTATTCGTATGTCAAAAGACTCTTGAGTTCAGACATATTCATATCGTATCGATCCAACCAATGTTTGATGGTGACTGTGTCTTTTTGCATTTGTGCATTTACAGCTTGCAATCTCTGTTGTCAATCAAATTTTATTTTCTTATTAACTAAATATATTGTTGACTAATAAGATATAAAAAAGCTTACTCTTCCTAGTAAAAAACAGTTTCTAGAACAAGGGAATATATGCAGAAGTAAACACATCAATTCAAACGAAAACCAGCACATTCTGTAGATGGCTGATAGTCTGGCAATTAAAGAGTGTGCAAAAATAAATCCATTGATATATTATCTTTATGAGGTATGTGTTCATCAATGCTATTATTGTGCAATTACTTTCACTATTATGAACTAATGTAATCATAATCCCCCTAAATTAATTTTATTACAATACACATTTCAAATAAAACATAAGTCATAATAAATCTAAGTGTTATGCTAATGAACAAATCTGCGAAAAACTGAAGTTCATGTTAACATGTAGAATTATAGATAAAGTTCACGTTGAAGATCGTGTTGTAAGGAAAAAGGACATTAAACAGGTACCATTCACTAGTTTGTGTTGGCGATAGTAAAGCTGAAGTGTAGAATTCAGTACACACACACATGCTATGAAATTTGATAACGTCAATTAGTCGTCATCAAAAGTACATGCATTGACTAACATTCCAATAGCAAAATCTATAAAAGTAATATGTAAAAGTAATATGTTATTACAACAACATATAAATTATTTAAAACAAAAACATATTTTTGTACTTTTCAACAAATTATTCCGACAAGGAAAATTATTAATCAGCGTTATTATTCACAAATTTGTTACAGAACGTATAATCAATTAAGCAATCTCAGCTGTATATATTTTTCTTATGTAATTTCGGTGAGAAAATTCCAATACATTCATTGACATTTAAAGGTATTTTACTTGTACTTTTATAGTTTACTACAGGTACTATAAAGTATAGTTTATGCAGAATATTAAAAGTTCAATTTCTGAACAGCTACTTTGTGCGGTGTAGTTACAATGCTAATCAAACCACATCTATTATTTTTTTAAAGTATTGTTTTTTGCAGGATTATTTTAAATCTCCCAAAAGTACTCATTGTAATCGATATACGGTGTAATTTCTTTAGGCAAAAAAAGGGACAGATAAAGACGAAATAAAATAATGTATTAACCATAGAACTATCCTAGTTAACAGTAATTCGTATATTGTATAAATAAAACCCCTAATAATGTTAAATATGTATATATTCGCGTTAATTTTTCGTTTTTCTCCTGACGAGATATCGTGGAATCAAATTGTCTTGCCATAGCTGAAGAATGCAGTCACTGAAACACTTATATCATAAGTACGTCTTAGGCAAGTGACAACTCTATGTCAGAATTTTGTATTCATCGGATCTCCAGTGATGGTGATACAATACTGAAAGCACATTCTGTATATATAATTTTCTGAATAACATATATAATCTATCGAAATAACATATATTACTAGCAAATGAAACAGGTACAGCTACAGTATAAAATGATATAAACCTCAGAATGATAAATAAGTATAACAAGTTGAGACAACAGTTAAGAATCTTCTTATATATGAAGACACCAAACGTCATTCATATTCCTAATAGGAAGATTAAGTATACTTAACGACAAAATTATTTGTATTTACCTGTGTAGAATTTGAAAACCGTTTCTTGTTTCAAAAGTTAGGATTTGTATAAATTGTATATGTATTCAGGTATCGCATCTCAAATTTTTTTTTTTTATGTTTTACTATATTTTACTTTTTTATTGAGTTAAGCCTTCCAGTTGATATTTTATCGTGTGTTTTTCTATGTTGTGATGTCATATTATTCCCTCAGTAAAAGAGAGAAGGTTTGGTACCATTAAAACGTTTAATCTCGCTGCAAATGTTTGCACCTGTCCTAGGTAAGGAATCTGATGTACAGTAGTTGTCGTTTGTTTATGTAATTTATACATGTTTCTCGCTTCTCGTTTTTTTATATTGATTAGACCGTTGGTTTTGCTATTTGAATGGTTTTACACTTGTAATGTTGGGGCCCTTTATAGCTTGTTGTTCGATGTAAGGCAACGCTCCGTATTGACCTATAATGGTTTACTTTTATAAATTGTTAATTGGATGGAGAGTTGCCTCATTGTCAACCATACCACATTTTCCTATACCTATATATTCGAAGTCATGTAGAATGTCTATACATGTACAAATATTTACGATTGTTGAAATATATGTCAGATACCTTGTAGACTTTTCTTAACAGCTGAGATTCAAAGCACTATAAACAAATATATGATAAACATGAGTATCGTGTTAGGTAAACTATTTAACAGATGAGATTCAAAGCACTATAAACAAATATATGATAAACATGAGTATCGTGTTAGGTAAACTATTTAACAGATGAGATTCAAAGCACTATAAACAAATATATGATAAACATGAGTATCGTGTTAGGTAAACTATTTAACAGATGAGATTCAAAGCACTATAAACAAATATATGATAAACATGAGTATCGTGTTAGGTAAACTATTTAACAGATGAGATTCAAAGCACTATAAACAAATATATGATAAACATGAGTATCGTGTTAGGTAAACTATTTAACAGATGAGATTCAAAGCACTATAAACAAATATATGATAAACATGAGTATCGTGTTAGGTAAACTATTTAACAGCTGAGATTCAAAGCACTATAAACAAATATATGATAAACATGAGTATCGTGTTAGGTAAACTATTTAACAGCTGAGATTCAAAGCACTATAAACAAATATATGATAAACATGATTATCGTGTCAGATAAATTAGATAACAGATGAGATTCACATCATGGTAAATTTATATATGATAGATACAATTACAATGTCAAGTAGACTATTCTCATTAAATGGATTTCAAAATATAGTAAATATATAATATGATACATATGTTTTTCGCGTCCGATAGGCTATTCTTAGATTTTTAATATATACATAAATGATACAATTATAATTTTAAAAGGACTCATCTTCGTGTTCTTGTCAGATGGATTTCACAAAATACTAAATATATTTATTATGATAAACACTTTTATCGTGTCGGAAAGACATATGTATCAGATTGGATTCACGATATGGTAAAAATAGTGTTAATATCATTAGAAAAATCTCGGAAAATTCTTAATCAAAATCAAAAGATCAAACGCATCAAACGAATGGACAACAAATGTCCTCTTCCTGACTTGTAACAGGCATTTTCTTATGAAGAAAATAGTGGATTAAACCTGGTGTTATACCCTTGTTCTATAAAAAAAAAGGTGTGCTAGTGGTCAATACTGGAAAGAAGGATATTAGTAGTAATAAAAAAAATATTGAGCACAAACAAGCAGGTTGAAACCAGACCCATACATTTACATACTATCGAATATGGTCATCTTCAAATGTTATAAGCAGTACAAAGATTAATGTGCCCGAATATACTCATACTTTGATTCAATAAATCATGCATATTATGTTTCTTCCTACATAATCACAAAATTTATCATTTACGATATTAACATGGTATTCATAAATATGTTACACAATCTGAATACATTAACTGTTAACATGACTATTTAACGACTGTTGTTTCTTGTCCGTCACAAGTTTCAACAGAAGCAGATTCATCAGTTAAGTAAAGTTTTAAGACCAGGTAGGGATAAGTACTATTATATTACAGACTTTGAAATATATATATATATAAAGCATATTTGATTTATACATTTCTGACTGTTAAGACTGAATGTTTTTTTTTATTATTGACAGTCAGTGTTTACACACATTGTATATAATGTTAGAGAAAAAGACACATGTGTCAATAAATTTTGTAGTTGTTCATGCATCAAATGAAAACCTCTATTTATTATGCCTCTGAATTAAATACGTTGATAATGAATGTTAAATAACTGATTCTTTATCAAATGGCAAATGCAAATGATAAATCACATCAAACTAATAAAATACACCCGCCATACACCTGACTCGGTACATGCATTTCCTTATGAATAAAAAGAAGGTTAAACCTGGTTTTATAGCTAGTAAAAGCTATATCTTTTGCTTTTTGCTTTTTAACTTCGAAATTTGCTTGGAATGCCTGCATTTTAAAACCGTAGACAGCTACATAAGTCATATTTGTAACAAAACAAGATAATAATATAGATACCCAACATTCTCTTGTTACAAACCACAATACGACTCATAGAAACAGTCATAAGTTGTGTTAGAATTTAAAAAAAAAAGGACTTATTAAATATTGCTTGTTGTCATTTCCAATATACAAATCATGGTCTCAATCAATTATTTCAGTTTTTACAAAAAAAGATTTCTAGTTAGCCAACATGATGTTATTGTAAAACAGAAAAACTTACTCCGCCCGAAGCGCCTATCCGGATTTTACCTTGTTTTAGAACACTCAAAGTCGAATAATTGGCACCTTCTCAAGTACGTTTCGCTTTTTGATATAGTCGAGAGTTTGATTTTGTGTCGGTTTAATAGACCTATTTTTATTTATCTTTGGTTTATAATTTTTATGTTGATACTTTTTAAACTGAATGAGATAGTAATATAATTATAAAAAAGAAGATGTGGTATGATTGCCAATGAGATAACTTTCCACAGGAGAACAAAATGACACATAAATAAACAACTATAGGTCATTGTACGGCCTTCGACAATGAGCAAAGCCCATACCGCATAGTCAGTTATAAAAGGCTCCGAAATAACAATGTAAAACAATTCAAAGGAGAAAACTAACGACCTTATTTGTGTAAAAAATATTTGTTTTGCAGATACACTTAGCAGCTCATAATTGCAATGATAATGACTCATATTTTTACCTGTATCTTGTTTGTGCTGATGTGTGGTACAAGTCATGGTAAGCTTGTTCAGTAATTACGATTTAAATTTATCAGATTCGGAAATCCCTATTACTTGTCTGAATTTATTATAACATCGATTAAAAATGGTCACATGCACATTTTTAATTGAAATTTATTGACGATGACCTTAAAATTTTGGTTTCTCATGGTACTTTATGATTAAAGCATGCATAATGGCAGCAATATAGGTAAACATCTATTACACTTATCTTTAATTCAAAGTGCCAATATTTCATAAAAAAAATAATTAAACGCGTAGTTTTGATATACCCGCATGGTTTATTCAACAAAAAGGTTATGTCCGCATTTATCAAATGTGTTTTACTCCATTATATTTGTACTTTATAAAGCATTTATCAATAAATAGAGTATTGCATAATTTTATATATCGCCCTTTTTTATAAAGACAATGACTGTCGGCATAAATCAACGATTACAATATTTGTACAATTTGAAATTATATGCCGATATCATAAATCAATACAGTTGGTAACTAAGGATGTATTATGTACCAACATTTCCTTCATTTCTTCAGTATATTGAAAAAAAACACGTTTAATAATTTTTTGCGTCCGAAGCGCTTTTATGGATTTACCTTCATCAGGAACGCTCAAAGCCAAACATTTGAAATCTGAAGATAGACAAGTACCGAAAATCGTTAAAGAGCTATATGTCAAAATTACATAAAATAAGTAGCCAAATTCATCTAAAGCCAACTTTGCCTGAGGGAGTTGAAACCTTAGTTTCATATTAATTTCAAAATTTATTAACGGACAATTTTAGTCTTAGTTTGTTAAATCATGTTAGTACCGAAGCACTGACTACTGAGCTAATATACTGTACTGTCATTATAAATTAATAGGAATGAGACGATAACCAACAAACAATCAATGACTACGCTACTCTTTGTTTAAGGTGTTTTTGCTGTGCAGGTGTATGAATCAATATCCTTTTTGTCTATTTTCAACATGTGTTTTATGTATTTAAATGTTTACTCACATCAATGAGTATTTCCATATATGTATTTTTCATTGAAAAAAGTTTATTCTTGTATTCTAAGTTGGTAAACTTTCTATGTTGTGTCTTCTGTACTATTATTTGTCTGTTTGTCTTTTATTTTTGGCAATGGCGTTGTCAGTTTATTTTCCATCTATTAGTTTGACTCTCCCTCTGGTATCTTGCGTCCCTCTTTTAATTACTAGGGAGTGATTTAATAGTTTATAAATTAAAAAAAAATTCTACGAATACGCCATTTAGCTTCAAAAAGAGTATTCACACTTTAGTTTTGAATTTGGTTGAAAAAATAGATTAACGTCACTTTTGTGGATATAGAAAAGAGTTGCATGATATTTTCAAACACACATACCTATTTTGTTCCTAGTGTTTAAACAATGATACCTAGTTATAATGTCAATCAAATCCTTATTTGAAAATTAAGTTACAAAAGGGTGGCCGGATTGTAACCTTTATGGCATACGTCAGTTGTTAAATAGGACGTTTTTTATAAAAGTTATTACCGCATAAATCAACACTGGCTATATTCATTCTGATAATGAAAATTATATGCTGGTATGATAAAGAATTTATAAATCATTAAATTTATTTAACCATTGAAGGCTTTATATGCACTCTTTAACAATCATTATGTTTAGAAATGTTAAAAAACAAAGCTTACCACATAAGGCAAAGTGGCTATTTATATCTTTGTTTTAAAGCAGATCTAGGATCAGTTTGTCATGTCCCCGGTGTTGTGTAAAAAAAACCACAATGTCCCCTTGTGATTTTGATTTTTTTATAAGCGTTTGTTATTTAATTTATTTTACACCAAAACAAACTTTTTTTAGTCGGGTCTATTTAAAGCAAACTTATGTATGTGCCATGTTTTACATTGTCATTTCGGGACCTTTTATAGCTGACTATGCGGTATGGGCTTTGCTAATTGTTGAAGGCTGTACGGTGACCTATAGTTTTAAACTTCTGTTTCATTTTGGTCTCCTATGAAGAGTTGTCTCATTGGTAATCATTCCACATCTTCTTTTTTTTTTGTATTCAGGGGGTTGTTCACCTTATACCATTGATCTAGTTGCTACAATTTACAAATTCAGGTGTATCAAATTGCAATTAATTCTATAAATATAAATGCTTAGCTGTACATGTACATTATAATTTAATTAATAAAAGAATATAATCATTCAATTGTAAATGTGATTTTTTTTAAATTCCATTTATTTTTGTTTGATTACAACTTCTTCATATGTGGAAATGTTTATTTGTGATTCTATTGAACGGACAATCTATTGTACTATTGCCATGCCGTTGTCAGCTATTTTGTACTTATGAATTTGAATGTCTCTTTTGTATATTTCGTCTTTCTTTTGATTATTACCTTAAATATGAAGAAAGCGCTAGTAATATCATGTTATATTAAGGTGGTACCTAACACTACAGGGAGATAACTCTGTAAAATCATCAGAACGTTTTAATGGCGTTGTGTTGTTAAGGGAATAACAAGCTTCTCAATGATTAAAATAAGTTTTTGTCAAACTGCTATATAACCCTTAACTGCTTAAACGGTTGGTTCAAAGTTTTTGAAATTTTTATATTTTTGTCAAAGGGTCAAACTTAATACTTTGTCAAAATTTAAAGAAAATTAAACGAGCCAAATTAATTTTAGTTCAGGTGTTAGGTACCACCTTAATATGAAGAAAGCGCTAGTAATATCATGTTATATTAAACTTACTTTCCACATAGATTTTTAGTTTACTCTTTTGAATGGGCATTGGAAAGGTGTTGGTTCTGGTTTTATTTAATAATATTGTTGTTAACCAATCTACATAGCTCGTTAAATGTCTATGAAATTTCGATACCAATTTTACATACATGTATCTAAAATACAAACTTATTATTCCATATTTATACCACCTATTCATGTTAAACATATGCGTTATAACACTCTTCATTAAAATGTCAGATCTTGAACGGTAAATACAAATGAGAAGTTTTTCTCAATCCCATGACTTTTTGGAAGACAATAGTTCAAATATCACCCTGTATTTAATATTTCAAATATCAACAAGATAACGGAAGATATTGTTAAATTAATTAAAATGAAGAGATACTGTCTTTACTGAGCTTGGCCATACACTGTGATTCATAACAGCAAAGGAACAAGTGGCCATTAACTAATACAAAAAAAACCTGCTGACTACAGAATAAAAAGGTGCTAGAGATTTAGTTATGAATTTTCGACATGAAGTACAAAATGTACGGTTATGTTTATGTGTATATTATATTTTTAAATCCCTTGAAATATTATTACAGCTTCATTGACAGCGACATTAACCACCGGTTCTCATTTATATCCGGCAAATGGTGTTATCAAATACAGCCGATTTCTTTGTAATGATCCTTGTTACGATAGCGCAACGGGCATTTATACTGTTTGTCCAGGAATGGCGGGTTGTTAGTTGGTGTCTGTTACCATGATGTCAGGTCAGGTAATGGCTCACACTACTTTGAGGAAGAATGGAGTTATTTATGTATGGCTATTTACTGGTAACAGCTGGGATATGGCAACCCAAACTGTCTGCATGAAACTGGAAGTAAATGACCAGATTTGGGTACAAATGCAGAACTCACCATCGAGTCTCTTTGATGTTTATAACACTTTCAATGTAGTTAAGATACCTACGTTCCCAGCAACATCGCCAGATCCGATAGTGTCGGGCAAATGATGTGAAAATGATTGTCAAGTTTCAACTTTAAATAAAGACTTTTGACACAAAAATAGTTCATTATGCTTTTTTATTTTATTTTTTGATAGTATGTTGAGAATAAGAATTGTTGGTTTCGAAAATATCATTCTGACATTATCATGTGTTTATCATGTGACACTCAAAATCTATTCATACATAAACTCATCATAGATACCAGGACTAAATGTTGTATGTACGCCAGACGCGCGTTTTGTCTACAAAAGACTCATCAGTGACGCTCGAATCCAAAAACGTTAAAAAGGCCAAATATAGTACGAAGTTGAAGAGCATTGAGGACCAAAATTCTTAAAAGTTTTGCCAAATCCAGCTAAGGTGAGAACCGTGAGAACAGAAAACTCGAAAGTGTTAACGTGTAAACAGTGTTTTATTTTCTAAGAATTGTTATCATTTGACAGCTTGAGTACCAAAGTAATATAAAACTTCAACTCGCATCTTTGATTTAAAAGATTAAGCAAGTAAACTCATATTTTTGGCTGAAATGTGCCACAAATACCATGACCTTCAGATATTATAACGTCCTATACTTAAACAAATACTATGACCTTCAGATATTATAACGTCTTATACTTAAACAAATACCATGACCTTCAGATATTATAATGTCTTATACTTAAACAAATACCATGACCTTCAGATATTATAACGTCTTATACTTGAACAAACCGAGAAGAAGGTTACGTAAAATATTTTTATTTTGCTTTTTGTACATCACTTGACTTTAAAACTCATCATTTCTACACGCTAGGTTTTGCGTCCGACATTTTAAACAAACACACAAGCGCCAAGGGAATTAACTTTGTAAACACTTCAGTGAACGAACAATGGTTTTTGGTCTTATCTAAGTGTTCTTTGTATTGTATCTTCCCAATAGCGAGTTAATAAATTAAATTTAACTATTTATTTTTACTCGAAAAAAAATTGACCAGATTATACATTACACACATAGGCTAACGTGGTATGATGCTAAACCAACAACGGGAAGGATTGTGCTTGATATTCATATGCTGAAAACATAAACTTTTAATCAGTCTAAATGAGGTCTACATCTGATATGGTAGTAACTGCTAGTAGTCCCTTGTTAATTTATGTATCATTGTCATTTTGTTTAGTTACCTTTTCAGACATTAGACTCGGACTATTTTAATCTCAGTTTTACTTTGCATATAACTGTGTTTATTTTTCTACATGGCTAGAAAAAAATCACAAAATGACTGAACTTCAATGACTTTTTTTTTATTCAGTGTATGTTCACACATGTTAATATGTCTTTTGAATGAGTTAAGCCATTTTAATTGACATTGTATAGTGTGTCTTTTTATGTTGTCATGTTATACTCTTGGTTCTGATAAGAGTGAACGTTTGGTACCATTAAAACGTTTAAATCCGCTGCGATTGTGTGCCCCTATCAGGAATCGGATGTTGAGTAGTCGTCGTTTGTTGATGTGGTTCATATGTGTTTCTCGTTTCTCTTTTGTTTTTCATATATATAAGACCGTTGGTTTTCCCGTTTGAACGGTTTCCCACTAGTAATTTTTAGGGACATTTATAGCTTGCTGTGCGATGTTAGCCAAGGCTCTGTTTTGAAGACCATACTTTGAACTATAATGGTTTACTTTTATAAATACATATGACTTGGATGGAAAGTTGTCTCATTGACACTCGTACCACATCTTCTTATTTCTATGAAAGGTAAAAATGTCAAAAATAGGGGTACAGCAGTCAAAATTGTGTTATAATCTCAATCACTATAAAATCTAATAATTATGTAGCAAAGGAGCACAAAAAGACATATAGACAAAGTACATTAGCGAAAAATAAAAGACAATAAATTAAAAATTAAATGTAAAATTTACAATAGCACAATTACACAATGACGATATGTATAAATACAAATCCACCTCGTATGTATCAAAGAAACACAAAAAGGCAAATTGACAAAGCAGATTAACAACAATGAAAGAAATGAATACAAAATTTACATATAACAATCACATGCACAAGGACGAGATATATAAGTATAAAGTCACGTCAAAAGGATATAAAAAAACAGACAAAACATTAAGTTTAAAAGATGTTGCATTTCGGCGACAACAAAAAATAAGCAGTGAATGCTTTTCAATTTAGTTTAAAATTTTGTTATCGTTAGACTTTTTAAATATTTAAGTAATAAGTTTAGATCCGCATTCGAAGTGTATATCTAAGATGGATAACAAATAAGATATAGGAAATGGGTCAATTTTAGATCAAACGAAATACATATCTTATATATTTTGAACATTATAAATTTTGATTGGTCAATTGGCAGTTGCATGTCACCCAAGTTGAAATAAAAGAATTATATACCTTATAATAACTTGCTAAGATGTTATGAAATGTTCTGTTTAGTATTCAATCGATATGCTTGTAGTTCTTGAAAGGATAATCATAAGGTCATATTTTGCACCAAACCTTTTAAGTAATCATTTCCCTTGATTTGCGAAATGTATGTTTTTGTCTTTCGCTTGATCTTGCTTAAGATCGAATCAAAATTCTAAAAGACGTTATAATATAAAAAAAAAAGAAGATGTGGTATGAATGCCAATGAGACAACTCTCCACAAGAGACCAAAATGACTCAGAAATTAACATGTTTAGGTAACCGTACGGCCTTCAACAAAGCCCATACCGTATGTCAGCTATAAAAGGTCCAGAAATGACAATGTAAAACAATTCAATCGAAAAAAGTACGTTAAAATATCCGTAAAACCATATATTTGAAAAACCTAGTTTTCCTATAAAAAAATGGTCGATGGTGTATAAAAAAAGACGAAAGATACTAAATAAACTCATCATAGATACCAGGACTAAATTTAGTATATACGCCAGACGCGCGTTTCGTCTACAAAAGACTCATCAGTGACGCTCAAATCCAAAAAAGTTAAAAAGGACAAATAAGGTACGAAGTTGAAGAGCTAAAGGGACTTTTTAACTCGTATCTAAGACGAATATGAATCACACTATGCTGTTAGGGAAAATGGGACCAAATGACACAAACAACCTATTGATATTGAACATTGTAAAATTTGAATGGTTAATTGATAGTTGCAAAAACTGACAACGCCATGGCTTCAAAAGAAACAAATAGGTCTTGCGAGTCCTATTCATACATGAAAATATGTTTTATATATGGAATACGTCTTGTGCGATGGCACTTTCGAAATCAACAGTAAGCTTCCCAAGGAACAAAGATTATTGATACAAACTTGATGTCACTCTTCAAGTGTAAGAATATACCTAGTTGTAAAAAAATTGGGATATGAGAGTTATTCACCTTTCAGTCCAATACAATATATTATCAAAATGATTACCAGTATCAAAGCTGCGTGAAATTTAATATCATTCAATTAAATTCAAACATTCACCTTCGAAAAACTAAATTAATTTTAATTTTCCGTTTCATTCTTCTGAACACAAAAAATAATAGATGTATCATTTACTAAATTAACAACAAACAAGATGAGATACAGTTTGTAAATAAGCGAGATAATAAAAGAAGATGAAAAAGGATCGTCTGTCTGCATCAATCATTATCTGGTTTTCTTCACTCTGAGCTGAGGGTACGATAATTATAAACAATGAGCAAAACCCATATCAAAACGCAATCTATAAAGGTCGTCCCGAAATATGATACCAAAATATAAGACAAATCAAACGTCTCCACTGATTATAGTATTATAGGGAAAAAGAGATGATACATTCAATGAGTCTACAAACTAACCACAGATCACAATATAGGGACATGCGTAGATTTTAACAGCGTACAATACATATAGATTACACAACTACAACAAGAGTGTTACGATATTTCTCCACTCGGGACAGTTAAATTTTAATATTTAAATCGCGAGGCTTACCGAGCTTTTTAAATAATTAAAATGTAACTGTCGAGAGTGGAGAAATATCTTAATACACGAGTTATAGTGGTGGAATCTGTTTCTCTAATGATTTTTATCCTTATGTTTTAAAGATTTGAAGAAAGTTGTGTATTTTTTTATGTGACGTCATCCGGCTTGGTCGCCTTTTTTCATGACGTCACATTAGGAAAATTCAGAAGAAAACCAAGAAAATTTAACGTCACAATTAAGATTCGACCAAACATTTGCCGAGAACAGATTTTTCACCATCTTCGCTAGCCAAGGGTTACGATCCACTCCCGCTCTCTTCACCCTTGAAAAACAATGTTGCGCCATCTGACGGAAAATTTAAGTCGCATCCATTTCGAATACATTATTCTTGACCAATGGAAGCACTTAAACTCTTCAATTTGGAGGTAAAAACATAGTAGTGTCTAGACTCTACACACTTGGTAAAGCCGGAAACGATAATATACGTCAACATTCATACATTTGTCCATGAAACATACACAGAAACTTCTATAAGTTGATTAAAACATTCAAGTTGTCACTAAATATAGTCGTATGTTTAGGGATGTACAGATTTGTTGCACATGCAATAAACACGTGGCAATTGTTTACAAACACTTTCTACATTTACACGTGATCATATTAAAAGCGATTTTTGATTGAATGCAGCGAGTTTCAACTGCAATCAATAAAAATCCTTACCATGTGTCTCCAAAATTTTATCTCAATCCGCCATGGGTGAAGAGAGCGAGATGGATCGTAACCCTTGGCTAGCGAAGATCATTTTTCACTAGTGATGAGAATAATAATACTATACATGATTTTTTTTCTTTTCTGCTATTAACCAAGTTTTGTTTATTAATTTGACAGCAATGAATCAAACTTCCAAATAATATGGAGTTTGTAAAGACAATATATAGCTAGGAAAAATATGCTTAATCAGACCAGTCATTACTAAATTTGCCGCCAAGGCTGATTCGAAGCTGTTCGAGACTAGTCGAAACTGTTCGAGGC
This sequence comes from Mytilus galloprovincialis, assembly GCF_965363235.1. Lineage (NCBI taxonomy): Eukaryota > Metazoa > Mollusca > Bivalvia > Mytilida > Mytilidae > Mytilus > Mytilus galloprovincialis. The sequence goes on along the minus strand of NC_134846.1, from coordinate 270,866 downwards.
TGACCGAGCATGTGTCGAGGACATATTCAAACTACAGCAAGATAATCAAGTACTACTTAATTATACATTTTTTTCAATCAAACTATACTTTGTATTGAAAATAAGAATTTTATTTGTAAACGGTAATTTATAAAATATATATTGTCCGTTTAATATTATTAAATGAAATTATAATTTGATGTGTACATGTCTTCTATGGATTCAGCTAACGGTTCGAATGTTATATAAAGTACATGTACTTGTAATAATTGTTATTAACAGCTGTAGGTATTAATCGATCATGCTACGTGATTAAGGATATTTACGACACGCAAAACGTTTTCCTTTTTGTATTTGATTTTTACAAAAGACGTCAGATATCAGAGTTTATACAGCAGAAAATCATTCAAATTTAACTAGAAATAAACTTGTCTTGTGAAGAATTGTCTTATTGGTACTCACACCACATCTTATTTTTCATATATATAATCTAAAAGTAACTAAAATACAGGATTTTGCTAAATAAAAAATGAAATGAAATTTATCTGGATATTTGGCAAAACTTTTAAGAATTTTGGTCCTCAATGCTCTTCAACTTTGTACTTTATTTGGCCTTTTTAACAGTTTTAGATTCGAGCTTCACTGATGAGTCTTTTGTAGACGAAACGCGCGTCTGGCGTAAATACAAATTTTAATCCTGGCATCTATTATGAGTTTGTTTACAACCACTGGGTCGATGCCACTGCTGTTTGAGTTTTAATTCCGCGAGGGTATCACCAGTACAACAGTCAGCACTTCTGTGCTGACATTAATTATCATTGAAATGGTCATATTTATAAATTACAAAACTTTTGAAATTTAAAAAAAACTACGACTTTTCTAACTCAGGAATAGATTACCGTAGCTATATTTGGCAAAACTTTGAGAATCTTAATCCTGGCATCTATGATGAGTTTATGTATTTTCATAACACAATGGATTCACCGTACATATTTTTTTTAAAGTTTAAGCATGGTTTTAGTTCAAGATTACTATTGAAATGATAGAAAAATGAATGCAAAGCTATTTTAATTAAAGAAACTTGCATGAAACTAAAAATGTTAAGTATAAGACTTGTTTTATGTTTGCTGTTTTTTTTTTCTCGTTGCGTTAATAATCTTTTCAAATATTCAAAAAGAAAATCAACAAGTCACTGTCACGAAAAACTTGGAAATCATTGAGATGTTAAAAGTAATTGGCTTTTTGTTTAAAAAAAGATGATAGCTGTTTTACACATTGTTCAAATGTTAGAATCATAAATAAACAGACCTGTTTATGAAGATATGTTATACCTTCTATACAAATTAAGACCATATATAATATATAAAACTTTTTTTAAATAAGTGCAGTTTATTTGCATATTGGTTGCAATGGCATCCAACCTTTAAAATTCGAAAATCAATATATTTTTTTTTAATTTCAGTTTAAATTTAAGACCATACAAATTGTTTAATTAGCAGGCAAATGTTTATTACAATAAGATGTCTGTTTGTTTATAGAACCTGCATATTTATATGTCCAGTGGAATTCATTGGGCGAATATGTCTTTGTTTGTCTGTCCGTTCTCGGGCCTCCTCATTGGATCTTTGATTATGTGATTTTTACAGTGAATATGAAATAACGTTAATAAAGTACTACACCAAATATTTAATAATTATTTTAATTTTTTGTATAAGCTAGGACTGTATTTTTGATTATTTGATTATCTTGTTAAAAAAATAATGATAATGCCATTATATTTTCAACAACTCTGTGCTTATGTGAATTCTTAGACATCCAGATGAGGGGCTACTTTCTCTTACTTAATACCAATGGCTATTGAGATCGAAATAATGACATAAAATAGGAGGGTCACCATTCACTTTAGCGTTTTATAAAATACAGTATATATTTGTTATACAACAAACACAAGGATAGTTTAACATGCTTAGCTAAAATATTTTATTGGTCATCGATGGTTAAAGAAAGACATTTCGTATTCTTAATCGAATTTATCCATTTTTTGGCGAGAAAGAACTTACGAGTGAATATAACCTGCATTTAAAGAGGGGCGAAAGATATCAGAGGGACAGTCAAACTCATAGATAAAAAAAACTGACAACGCCATTGCTAAAAAAGAAAAAGACAAACAGACAAATATTAGTACACATGACACAATATAGAAGTCTAAAGACTAAGCAACACGAACCCCACCAAAAACTGTGGGTGATCTCAGGTGCTCCGGAAGGGTAAGCAGATCCTGCTCCACATTAACCTCAGAGTGCTATTTCACTTTCTATTTTTAGAGAATAACTGAAGTTCAGAAAAAGCAATAAAAAACTTCATCGATCTTTTAAGAGAGATAAGTCCCTAAAATGTTGAAACCATGGCAACTTAGAATACCTTTTTTGACAAAATCCATCGGTCCAGACTTGATTGAGACAGTTCGAGACTGGTCGAAATTTGTAAAGACTGAGTCGAGACTGTTCTTGACTGACTGCGCATTTGTCGAGGCCATATTCAGACTATAACAAATTAATCAAGTGCTCAATTATGCTTATTTAGTAAAATCGAGATCTAAAACGTTTAGATTTAAGTGCAGTTAAGTACTGTCGAGATTATGTCGAGTCTCTTCAAGTAAACTCTGGTCTTTTCAGAATCCAAGTAGTTTGAAGTGTTAGTTAACATATCCTAAAATTAATCGTAAAATTGAAAATGTTTAAAGCTATTCTTAGTGGCCGTTTATAGCTGAAAATGTCGTATGGGCTTTGCTAATTGTTGAAGGCCGTACGGTGACCTATATTTGCTAATTTCTGTGTCATTTTGGCTCTTGTGGAGAGTTGTCTCATTGGCAATTATATCAAATCTTCTTTCTTATATTTAGTACTGAAATAAAGAATTTAAATAAATAAAATATACTTTGTCCGTTAAAAGCATTTTAAAGAAATTATTATGTGATGTTAACATGTCTTCTGTGAATTGCATGGTTCGAATGTTATATAAAGTACATGTACTTGTAATCATTGTTATTAACATCTGTTAGTATTAATTTATTAAAAGAGGGACGAAAGATACCAAAGGGACAGTCAAACTCATAAATCTAAAACAAACTGACAACGCCATGGCTAAAAATGAAAAAGACAAACAGAAAAACAATAGTACACACGACACAACATAGAAAACTAAAGAATAAACAACACGAACCCCACCAAAAACTAGGGGTGATCTCAGGTGCTCCGGAAGGGTAAGCAGATCCTGCTCCACATGTGGCACCCGTCGTGTTGCTTATGTGATTACAAATCCGGTAAATAGTCTAATTCGACATTATGGGAAGATATTAAACTGCATGAATATGCATGTATATGTACAACGTCTCAAAATGAGTCCCACGATATTTTTTAACTTGATCACAGAAAAATCATTCAGGCTAGAAATAAAGTCATCTGGTAAATAGTTGTTTCACTGGCAATCACATCTTACTTTTTATAATCTAAAGTAATTAAAATGTACATTTCTTCCCTTTCCACATCACACCTGAATTATGCTTCAGTTTGTTTATTCCTGTACCTCATTATAATAGAACAAACAATGATTGTTACTTTTTTAACGTCTCCAGTTTTAATAACATACTGTATTTCACGTTTTTGGAATTATACATCCTGTACCTTGCTGATGCACCATATAGACTTATAATGTACTGTGCATTTGCGGTGGAACATATGAAGTCATATTAACTTGTTTTCCTTATGAAATAAACATTTTGTGAAATTCTTTTAGAAAAAATAAATGTATGACATATCCTTCATAAAACATATAATTTCATTGTGGATATTTCTGGGATATAAAATATGAAGAAGCTTACTCCTTTTTATTTTCCATAATAACTTTTTTCTAAACCAGGGGAATATATGCAGTATCAAACTCATGAAAAACAAATGTCTACAGTGTTCCCAGAAATAATCCCAAATGTACATTTGTGTTCTAGATTACTTACGTGACATAATTCAAATCAATTAATTGGCATTTAAAGATATTTTACGAGTACTTTTATAGGTACTACATGTACTAAGCAACACGAACCCAACCAAAAACTTGGGATGATCGCAGGTGCTCCAGAAAAGGAAGCAGAACCTGCTCCACATGTGGCACAGGTCCTGCTGCTCATGTTGGTACAAACCCAGTAACAAGTCTAATTTGGTTGGTTCCATTCGTTTAAGAGAGGACGTGAATTTTAGTTACGACATTATGGGAATATATCTGCTATCATCTGTGAAACGGATATAACATAATGGTCACCTAATTTTGAGAAAGGCTGATTTTAACTTTACGATTTGGAATTATTGGTTTAATATCGTTCTCATGAGCAGCAACCCTATATCAAGGAAATCACGTTAGGTATGCAATGGTATGGTTCAAAAATCACATCTACGTCAGCCATAACCGTCAACTTCTTTTGATTCGAGCGTCACTGATGAGTAGACGAAACGCGCGTCTGGTGTTAAAAAAAAATAAAACCTGGTATATATCATGTCTATGACAAGTTTATTTAGTTATAAATTAGATTTTAAACTGACTTGACCAGCTATGTTATAGCACCTGCGTTTCAATTATCGTGTATATATGTAAACCGCAGATATCTGTACGCCCTCAAGTCTGTGTCCGTTTCTCAACTGTGTGCCCAATCATGACGTCAATCTCTAATCTGTGTCCATTAAAAATGATATGTCTTTAATTCTGTGTCCTATTTATACATTTGTTTTTAATCGTGACGTCGTTTGCAAATCTATGTATGTTAAAAAAACAATACAGCCTCAAATATGTGTCCTTTTCGTATTTAATAATTTTATGTTCGTCTAACAAGTACGGCCTTATAGGACTTTTGTTTTATTAAGTCACTTCTCATATTCCAATGTTAAGTTGGTATGATGTGTTCTCCATGTGTGTGCTTAAAAAAATACATGCGTGAGTTATTATTGTATAATTTTCAATTTATTGTAAACTACAACATTTTCAAAGTGTTTGCTTTTCTCGATCCCGTGTTTAATTCTTTAAGTACTTATTATCGTAACTTCTCTTTACTCATTATATATGACGTCATTAGAACATGTCTTTGTATCAATGCTAAAGAACAACGTCATATAAGAATTACTGGTATCAAAGTCTTTCAAAGGTGAAAAATCACAAAGATCTTGTGTCATTGACTATATAACTGTCCGAACGTTTCATACTCAAAGAAAATCAAAATAAAAACGTCGTTGTTTTTTGGTCCCTAACCAATACATGCAATAGTGGCACCTTAGTCTTAAAGTGATACTGAACTGACTGACCTTTCTAAATTTAAAAATACTAATACATAGAAACAAAAAAAAACATGATTTTATATACTTTTCATTCTACAGAATAAAGAAACTGTCACTTCTTCAGTGCACAGTTTTTAAAACAGAGACATTGGTTGTTCAATTAGACTGTATATGCCAATCACAAGTCACGAGCCTGTTATTCAGTGGTTGTCGTTTACTGCTGTGTAACATTTTTGCCTTTTGTTCATTATTTTGTTCATACATTAGGCTGTTGGTTTTCTCATTTAAAGTATTTTACATTTGTCATTTCGGTGTCTTTTATAGCTGACTATGCTGTATGGACTTTTGACATGGTAACCTGTAGTTATTGATTTTGATGCCATTTGGATTCTATTTGGGAATCATAATTTCAGCTGATTATTATTATATACAAGTTTAAAAGCAAACTGCTGACTTCTTTGTAGCTTTCCGGGACCTATTTTTTTTTTTTAATTTATCTTTTTTTTATATAAAAAATGGAAAATAAAACACGTTTAATAATTTCATGCGTCCGAAGCGCTTTTCTGGATTTACCTTCATTAGGAACGCTCAAAGCCAAACATTTGAAATCCGAAGATGTATAAGTACCGAACCCGTTGAAGAGCTATATGACAGAAAATGCCTAAAATAAATAGCCAAATTCGTCTGCTGTGGTCTTGCAGAATATCATAAAAATCTAAAAAGGTTAGTGTTTACCTAATATCTATTATCCATACACATCATCATTTCTCATCCACGCTACTGCGGATCTTGTCGGCAAAGCAATCAAACATTTATTTTTGTTTTGTCATTTTCACCTTAGTTTTACAACATTTGTTATGAAACAATTGTCTTAGACACTGCAGATCCTGTTTGCAAATGATAGAACAAAATGAATTTTGTTTTGTTGTGTTTGACGTAAACATTGAGCTGTTATTTGTTATGAACGAGTTTTCTCTGGCGTAGGATGATTAACTGTAGTACAATATTATAAAATAAGTATCTATAGCACGGAAAATATGATGCTTGCCAAGAAGAAGTACTTGAGCTTGTCAAATGATCTTCAAATCCAAGGTTATAATCGTATACATACACATAACTACGGTTTGGCCTCAATTGTGTGTCATGATGTATTGTATCCACTACAGTTTGTTAACAAAACATCAGTCAAAATGCTGCGATACAGCTGACAGATATTTGGTCAAATCTTATATCTGTCTATCATTGGTGTAACTTGTACTATCATTATATACCACTCAAAGTATATTATGTTACTATTAATCCCAGAAAATGGTATTTTTAAACGAGTCACGAAGTAACCAAAACGGATGTCATCTCCAAGCGTATGTGTGTACTACTTCTCAGCGTGAACTATTGACCAAAAGAAGCATTCAATTAGGTTCCAGTATTTATAAAAATCACGTTTTTAAAAGATGTTTTTTTTTAAATCGCCGCTTTAAGTATACTATTTTGCAGTTTCCTTCATCCTCAGTTAAAATCGTAAGTTATTGAATTTATTTCTGTATGTCTGGTAATTCGTTTATTCTCTAGATAATTTATGGTTAGAACATAAGCAAATTAACGAGCAAATTTCTAGACTTTCAATAAATAAAGGAAACAGTGTAGTATACCGCTGTTCAAAATCCATAATTCGATTGAGAAAAAACAAATACGGGTTACAAACTAAATTGAGGGATACACATCAAATATAAGAGAACAATGACACAACAGAAACACTAAAATGCAACACACACAGAAACGAACTATAAGATAACAATGGCCATTTTCCTCACTTGGAACAGGACATTTTAAGAAAATATGGATGGTTGAATCTGGTTTTGTGGCTAGTTGTGACTAAAACAGTTGCAAACACAATAGTACATACAAATAACTAATTATGTCAAGGTCCAACCTTCTTTCTTTGACGTTTTACTCTCTCAAATTTGCATATAGAAGAAATATTTGTAATGTGCGAAAGAATATTCCTGTACAGTTTGGAACTCGTTTAACGACCGAATGAACGATGTTCTAATGAACGAAATTTTGATTTACACATTAAAGTGATAATTTTTTGTACTTAAGAAAAGAAAAACGAAGTCATGGTAAACTATCATCAAATAATTGCCGACACTGCGTTGTCTGTCATTTTCCAGTCTGTTCCGTCTAACACAAACGGTACTAATACAGGTAACATTATGATTGTTTTACAAACTTCATATTTTCCAGCATAGGAAAAGGGTACAAAACAAAAAAATATCATTATAAAAAATATATTCTAAAGAATGTCCTGGATGTCCCTTCTAATTTTTAAGATACAAAACAGAAACAGTGATTGGTTTTGTAGATAATTGACCCTCTTCGGGCTGCCGGGTTATTATTAAACAAATGTCGATACTAAAAATGGCAAGGATCTGTTCACGTATGTAAATGTTTAAGTATCTTTCCTCTTTGCCTACTCTATCAAACGTTCACTTTGATAAACGAAGACGATTAATGTTCGAATCATGTTTGGCCTTTCAATTTATATAAGCGTCACTGATGAGTGTTATGTAGACGAAACGCGCGTTTGGCGTACTAAATTATAATCCTGGTACCTTTGATAACTAATTATATTGATGAAATTCACAAAAAAATATCAGAAACAAAATAAGACTCGATTTGTTTTTCATCAAATAAACAGGGATTAAAAGTGGGTACGACATACTCATGTTCTGACTTCAAAAGACTCATCAGTGATTCTAGAATAAAATTAGAATAATACACCAAGTTAAGTACGAGAATAAAGAGCGTTGTGGTCCCAAATATCAAAAAACGGTAATCCTTTAACTGTCTTCCATAGCCAATCATTCACATATTACTTCTTATATTATTTAAATATTATATCTATTAGGACGTTAACAAGATGGCAAAATTCTATAGAATAAGCATATACTTATATTGTGTTCTATAGTATATAAAGTAGGATGATGGCTATCTTAAAACTGATATAATCAGTGCTGCTATTAATGACTTATTTATGTATTTTTTGTGTCAATACGTACGGACATCAAGTTTCAATGTCAACAGTTTAACGGGTTCAAAACAAATTATGACAAAGAAAAGTTATTCAGTATATTTTCGTACGCATACTTTTTCTAAAATAAAGACGTTTATTAGATGGCAAAATTCTATAAAATGCTGTTATGTATATTGTGTTCTATATATCAAGAAGGTTAATAACTATCAAAAACCTGATACAAATATTGCTGTTAATAAGTTGTTTATGTATTTTGGTTATTAATACAGAAAATACAAGTTAATTGGAGAGTTGAACATTCATATCTGATATGTATCTTATTGTCAAAAATACATATTATTGCTCTTTCTAAAAGCTTGGAATTGAATGGCATGACTAAAATTGAGCTACAAATCGCAGGAACTCCAGATATGTCTTTGGTTATTTCAATGTTTTACAAAGTTGTAGCATCTTTGAAAACAAGAATGTGTCCCTAGTACACGAATGCTCCATCCGCACTATATTTTTTTATGTGGACCGTGAAAATGGGGTAAAATTTCTAATTTGGCATTTAAATTAGAAAGATTATATCATAGGGAACATGTGTACGAAGTTTCAAGTTGATTGGATTTCAACTTCATCAAAAACTACCTCGACCAAAAACTTTAACCTGAAGCGGGACAGACGGACGCACAGACCAGAAAACATCATGCCCATAAATGGGGCATAAAAATGACAAATATGTAAAGAGACGTACAAACTGTTGTGTATTCCAATTCAGAATATTCAGATAAATGGTATATGGGTTTTACAATAGATGCTAGATAGAATCTTCTGTTCTCCCGAGCTATTGTAAATAATGAATAATCACAAATTAAGGTGTCAAAGAAACCAACACCTACTTGAAGATGCGAAGTGTCGATCTCTAGAAAGGGAGATATCTTGTTGGAAGAGCAATTAACTTTACTTACACAACAAGACAAACAAAGTACTTGACTGACTTACATAGGGTTTATTAGCGCAAATTAAAGAATATAAATAGTTTTAATAATAAGGATTCAGTCAATAAACAACAAATAATAGAAGCAAGAACAACTTCATAATGTTTCAAATGTTGATTTATGGATACGCAGTGTTTTGGTTGACCTCAGTGACCACATTAGAAACTGAAAGTGATGTAGAGGTGCGTTTACTCGATAACCAGAATTCTCCATTAATGGCTACATTTGACATGTCAAAAGCAAATGTTCGTATTAAGCAGTTTGTAAGTGATACTATTGAAGGGAAAATGAAAGACATAGAGGAGTTATGGAAACGGAAAGAGTGTATGAGTGATGCACTTGAAGTGAAGATAAAAGATATAGAGGCGAGTTTTAATCAGAAAATTTCTAATGTTGAAAGAAACTTGACTGCTTATTTTACTGATCTTTTAAATGGATATGCTTATCAGATACCTAACGATAACGACAACGGTAAGAAATCTAATTTCATTGACATTAACAATTATTTAACATTTAAGGGGGTAGACCTTGGTTCAGGAAGATAACTCTTTAAATCAGTTAAGCGTTTGTAAAAGTCAAGTTCATCCATGTATTTTAAGCATTTACCTGAAACAGATTGAAAATAATTTATGTAACCTAGAAGCTTAAAAAAGCTTTAAAAGCTTTAAAAAATGGTTGACATAAACGTACTGATGATTTTCAGAGTTATTTCCATTAACCTAGGTCTACCTCCTTAACTACAATTTATAATGGCTTAATTTCATAGCGAATAAACATTCACTGACATTACACTACCTTAAATACGTATTACTTTCAGTATGAATTAAAGGATAAATAAATAAGGTGAATATTAAACATGTTAAAAAGTATTTCACTAATTAAAGTAAGATAAAGACATGTGGATGGCAACATGAGAAATTTAACGCATTAATTACAATTGACAAATTCAAAGCTAACACATGTACAGTTAACAAGTAAATCGTATTAGGTTTAACCCCTTATTCAAATGAGAAGATGTTCATGATGTTGAATGATTTTCAATGAGAACGTCAGATGACAATAGTTACCTTTGTTTACATCTCGTTAATCGATGAAGACGAGACAAATCAAAGTTACAAACAAAAGTGTGGAAAAACTATCCACAAGTCACCAAAAAAACAGTTAAGTTAAGCGCTAAGGTCATCCTACAGTCTTCTTAATAGATTATCAAAACGTATACCATTAAGCAAGATATAAACGGTACCGGAGTAGCTTTCTGTAAAACGTTGCAAATCAAAACAAAATACCCAAAAAGTTAAAAGCATGGTTAAAGTATAAAAACAGGTACCATACACAGTAATTTATGACTACATATAAATAACAGGCAAATTCATAATGTGGCAGAGTAAATATTGTTTGCGGCGCTCGAAATTCTTCTATGGATAATTGTGTAACACTCAAACAACAATACAGTGTAAAAATCAGTTGTAAACTACAATCGCCGCAATTGAAAACCTTCGCGATTCGTATCATTAATTTCTAAATAGAGAATAATTATAAGGAAGCTACTGACCTATATTGTTATTTTCTAAATATTATAATCAACACAATTACCACTTTCCCATTATATAAATTTAAAAAAAAACATAAATGGAAAACATCTGTATACTATATATTAATAAATAGTCTGACCACATCTAAATACTATTCATGTGACAATCGTTTACAGAAAACACAAAAGATAGTAAACTAAGACCAAAGGGATGTGAAGATGTAATTCAGAAAAGAAGCAACGGAATTTATACAATATACCCTGTCTCTAACAACAATAGTTTTGCAGTGTATTGTGATTTTAAAACAGATAACGGAAATTGGACGGTAAGAATGAAATAAAGTGTTATTTTTGATTTTATTAGTCCTTTTAATTCATAATTAAATTATCTATATCTAATTTGATATGAGAAACGATAATCTGTGTGGTCTTTACCAAAACTAAGTATTTTAAGTGTATTCAAAAATTTCCAAAAGAAAATCCTTAAAAATTAAAATGGTTGATATATATTTAAATATAATTTTTCTTTTATTGTATTTTGAACAGATCATTGAGTATTCAGAAACTTGCCTTAAATGTCTAAATTAATGCGTTTCTATCTTATGATTTTTTCAAATTGAATTTTTGCTACTGTTAAGCAGCATTCATAAGAATAATACTGATTTTTTAGTTTCTTTTTTTAGGTATTTCAGAGAAGAATAAACGGTACAACAAACTTTTTCAGAGGATGGGAGGAATATGAAAATGGATTCGGTAATTTGGAGGCAGAATTTTGGCTGGGTAATTTTTTATATAAGTTCTTTTTTCGAATAGCAACTTCAATCTGTTATGAGTAATATTAAAGACATACAAACAAACACCATGCAACACTTAGTCCAGATCATATTACTTTGTACGGGCACAATCTATGCTGGTTTTAAGCTAACTGTTTATAGACACTTCTTAATGTATAAAAATGTATTTAAACAGTTTAACGTAAAGCAAAATGTAAACAGTTCTATGGAATTCTGGGCTTTCACTGTGATTCTGTCTGTATGTTTAACGTGTAATGTTGATTGTAAAAAGGAAGATAATTTCTCAGTAAAACACGGAACACTGTAATGTGATATTTTCTTGAACACAATCAAGCTTCTGTCCAAATTTCGTAACAATCCGTGAAGTGAAATTATTGATGTCTTTTTAAAACTTATCCTAGACATTTTTGAATGAAAACATTAAGAACTATACTTACAATAAGTACGATATTACAATCAGTATATAAACATGTTTGTTTTGGATACTGGATATTCTGTTCAAGCTTTTTATAGTCTCAAAAATTTTAGCCTATCCTGTTTGTGTGTACATATAACTTTAACTATTAACTAGACCTGCATGTTGATGACGTTGAGATTGACGTGTTATTCGTTACAGTCAATACAATAACCATCATCGGGTATACTTTAGCTATTTAATTTCATTTTAGGTAATCGGAAAATAAGTGATATAACGTCGACAGGAAAATATGAATTACGTATAGATCTTACCGACTTCGATGGAATCACAGGATTTGCCAAATATTCAACGTTTTCTGTAGGAAATGCGTCCACCAATTACATACTCACAGTTCGTGGATATAATGGGAATATCGGTGAGTAAAGTTCATGTTATATTGTTCTATATGTGTGAATCTCCATTTTTTTGTGGTTCACGTAAACAGTTTTTGAACGTATCTTATGTTCAAGGCATTTATTATGATGCTCATAGGACATGTCGTATAGTAATAGTCGTAAGATATGTTTTTCAAAGTTACTTATGACTAAGACATTTTATGATTATGCATCCCGTCTTTGTGCTATTGTAAAACATGTTTATATGTTTGTCTTTCATTTTTGCTATGTGCTTTGTTATATGCCATTTTAGCTCACCTGGCCCAAAAGGCCAAGTGAGCTTTTCTCATCACTTGGCGTCCGTCGTCCGTCGTCGTCGTCGTCCGTCGTTAACTTTTATAAAAATCTTCTCCTCTGAAACTACTGTGCCAAATTTAACCAAACTTGGTCACAATCATCATTGTATCTAGTTTAAAAATTGTGTCCGGAGACCCGCCAAACCAACCAGGATGGCCGCCATGGCTAAAAAATAGAACATAGGGGTAAAATGTAAATGTAAAATGGTCAGTTGACCCCTTAAGGAGTTATTGTCCTTGATAGTTAATTTTTAACAATTTTCATTAATTTGGTAAATTTTGGTAAAATTTTACAAAATGTTTTCCTCTGTAACTAAAGGGTCAAGTTCATTACAGATAGAGAAAATTGTAAGTAGCAAGAATCATCAGTACAGTATGATCTACAAACACATCACCGTCACCAAAACACAATTTTGTCATGAATCCATCTGTATCCCTTGTTTAATATGCACATAGACCAAGTTGAGCGACACAGGCTCTTAAGAGCCTCTAGTTATGTTTCTTTGATACATATATGACGTGGATTTGTACTTATATACCCGTCATTGAGTTATTGTACTATGGTAAATTTGTGTATTTTTGTCTTTAATTTTTGCTAATATTCGTTGTCTATAAGGCAATTAGTGCTTCTTTGTTACAAATTTGTTTGTTTTTAGTGGTTTAGATTATAACACAATATTGACTTTTTACCCCTATTTTTGACATGTTTACCCAATATGTTTGTTTGTTTCGTTCACGCGTCAATATAATGGAATTTGATGCGACTGTCATACAAGTGAGAAATTTAGCTAGCTATAAAACCAGGTTCAATCCACCATTTTCTACATAAGAAAATGCATGTACCAAGTCAGAAATATGACAGTTGTTATCCATTCATTTGATTTGTTTTATCTTTTGATTTTGCCATTTGATTAGGGACTTTCCGTTTTTAATTTCCCACGGAGTTCAGTATTTTTGTGATTTTACTCTTTTTCTATGATAGATCTTATAACATACCTTAAGATACTTTCGAAAACCTTAATGTCGGTAAATTTATCATTCCTCAGAAAATAATAGCAAACTTAATACTATCAGTAAATACAGATGCAAATTCATTGAACTTCAAACTGTCAATACCTGTTTCTTGGCATTGTACAAGGTCATGTTTTTTTGCTTTTTGCTGACTATTTATGACCTCTTTACACTAAATTTATTTAATGTTGGATGTCTAATGATTGATAAATAAGTCTTATATGCATTATTTTTTAAATTGTTGTTATTGGGTTTTAACTAGCTATCAATAACTGCGAGTACTCTTAAGTCTGCATTTAGTGTATTTTTGTTGCTTGGATGTACACGTACCCGGGTACGTTCATTCGGTGTTTTTGTTAGAAGTATTTCTATGTGTATATCCATTTACTGGTTTAAGCCTTTGTCAACTGTTTTATATTGTTCGTTCTTATGTTGTACAGAAACACCACTGTTAGGTAGAGCGTTGGGATCCTGCTAACATATCTAAACTCCGAAAAATTCTGTATGTGCTTGTCCCAAGTCAGGAACCTGTAATTCAGTGGTTGTCGTCTGTTGCTGTGTTGCATATTTGTTTTTTCGTTCATTTTCGTTTACATTAATTACACAGTTAGTTTCCTAATTTGAATTGGTTTACATATGTCATTTCGGGTCCTTTTGCAGCTGACAATACCATATGAGCTTTGCTAATTGATGAAGGCTATACGGTGACCTATAGTTGTAAATGTCCGTGTCATTTGGTCTCTTGCGAAGAGTGTCTCATTGGCAATCATCTTCTTGTTATGTATACAAGTGAATTTCTTAAATTACAATCACTACTTAATTTAATTTATTAACGTGATATTATTAGTTACATAGTGTGCTAGTGACCTAATACGATATATATAGGGTCAGTAAAATTCATATTGGGTGAGAGCGAATTTACTGACCCCATAGATATCGTATTAAAAAAATGTATCTGGTATAGTTGTCAATGCGACCACTCTTCACAAGAGCCCAAATGACACTTTGTCCCGAATTTATCTGACCGACTCTCTTAACATGTGGTATTAAGACTTAAATAGTCTAAAAAGTCATCAAGTCATCAATACCGTTAGTATTACATGTATTAAGAACCATTTTCCATTGGTCTGTATAATTGTTAAAATCAAATGCCAACAACAACGTGTTACTTTTAAACGCGTTTCAGTTATGAATTTATTTCAATCATTCATTATCAATTTCTTCGTCTGTTAAAACTTCAAGATTTTTACTCAACACCGTTTTGTTTGTATAAAAGGAGATGACAACACTACTAACCTTGTATTGAAATAAGCCCCGCCTACTCACCTAATATGGAATATACACGGTCCCCACGGGGTTGCTTTTAACCAAGCATAGTCCTAGAAATGTATAGGAGGTCAGATAAAAACAATTATAAATACTAAATACGAGCAAATTGTTGTTTATATCACCTACCGTGCAAGGGCTGTGTCGTTAAGTTTTTATTTAACTTAGTGGTATGAATTTTTAGGAGGAAAATAAATAATTAGAAAGTTTGTTACAATATTATTTAAAAAAATGTAATAATAGTATTACATATATTTCAATTATTTTGAACAGGAAATGGTTTATGGTATAATAGTGGAATGAGTTTTACTACAAAGGACAGGGATAACGATCGAGATTCCACAGTTAACTGTGCAAATACTAGAAATGGAGCCTGGTGGTATAATCGTTGTACCAATGTCAATCTAAACGGACAGTATCTTCAACGTTGGAAGTATGACACCAATGGTATTACTTGGTACGAATGGAAGACATCATTCCACCCAATGAAATCATCTGTAATGATGTTTAGAAAAGTTTATTAGCCAGAACAAACACCAAAATATTTTATTTCTGCAGTTTGTGTATTTCAATTGTTTGATCAATTTTCATTATATTTTATCCGTTTTGTGCATTTTCCATCTAAGATGTAGTCTTACTTATTAACACAGCAGATATAAAAAAAAAAAAAAAAAAAGAAGATGTGGTATGATTGCCAATGAGACAACTATCCACAAAAGACCAAAATGACACAGACATTAACAACTATAGGTCAACGTACGGCCTTCAACAATGAGCTAAGCTCATACCGCATAATCAGCTATAAAAGGCCCCGATAAGACAATGTAAAACGATTCAAACGAAAACTAACGGCCTTATCTATGTTAAAAAAAATGAACGAAAAACAAATATGTAACACATAAACAAACGACAACCACTGAATTACAGGCTCCTGACTTGGGACAGGCACATAACAGTTGTATAAATTTGCATTGATTGTCCTGAATATGCCTGAAATGTATATCTTTCACTGGTTAACAATAAAGCAATCATGATTGAACCTTATATATAAATATATCCAAAAATACCCTCTGTTAGACGACATGGCTTGCATTAAATAATCATAATATTAGATAAAGCTATTAAATGAGTTGTGAAAACATATCGAACATTTTAATCATTTAACCGTCAATACACATTGAAAAGCATTAAACAGGCTCTATTTCATCTTGCAATAGTATTAAAACATTTGACTTTTCTACACTTTACACAAGTATTCCCTATTCCAAACTTAATGACAAATTGAAAGAGTTGGTATTGCTTTGTTTCATTAAAAAAAGAATGACCGACGTAGATAAAAGTATCTTGTCTTAAAGAGGGATACATTCTACTTTGTAAAGGATCACTATGATTCAAACAATAAATTCTCTGAAACTGGCATTATCAAGATGCTTGATTTCTTGATTGACCAAATACTTATTACGTGTGGAGGACATGTTTTAAACAGACTGTCGGCATTCCAATGGGAACCAATTGTGCCATCTTTTTGTCGACTTGTTTCTTTATTATTATGAGACTGACTTCATACTAAACTTCTTAGGAAGAAGCAATATCCTTTAACTTTATTTTCCGCTATATAGATGATGTTCTCTCACTAAATAATTAAAAATTTGGTGACTATGTTGAACGCATATATCCCATCGAACTAGAGATAAAGGATACAACAGATACAATTAAGTCGGCCTCATATCTTGACTTACATCTCGAAATTGACAATGAGGGTCGGTTGAAAACAACACTGAACGGCAAAAGAGATGATTTCAGCTTCCCAATTGTGAACTTTCCATTTCTAGGTAGTAACATTCGAGCAGCGCCTGCAAACAGAGTATATATCTCCCAATTGATAAGATATTCCCGCGCTTGTAATTCCTATCATGATTTCCTTGATAGAGGGTTTCTGATCACAAGGAAGCTATCAAACCAAGAGTTCCAAAATGGTGAAGTTGAAAACATCCCTTCGTAAATTTTGCGAACAAACAATTGTTTGACCGTTATGGAATAACCGTTTCACAGATGATATCGGATATGTTTCTTACGTGGTTACTTCAAATCCCCTTCCCTTTTCATGAATATGACCTACCGAATTGGACTATTTAGGCTTAAATTAAAATATTGTTTGTTTGCAGTTTACCGACCGACCCTTGAAAATCCTCCCGACTGTGAAAATTTTATTGCTTTAAATTTGAAGAAATTTTTTTTAATACCTCTATTGACGCGATTCGGAACTTTGGGTCCTTTCCGGAAATGATTTAAAGTCTGGGTCAATTACGCATTTCAAGTTAGGTTTTTCTTAGCTTCCCGTCAAGCGTTCATGTGACCATTTAATGATAAAGCACATGGAAATTGTTTACAGGTATCCATGAAGTCACGGAGGAGTACTTTACGCTGTCGTCTCGTGTCAATTTTAAGACAAATAACAAACAAAAAAGTTTATTAGTAAACTGTTTATACAGATTCAGGCACATGTAATGATGTGTGATGATATCATTGACGATGATGCACAGTGATATTGTTGGCTTTTTTCAAAACTACCTCTACCCTTTTTTATTGGGAAAATATGTGTCATTTTTATCAAATTGGGTAATCTAAAATACCATGAGTTTGAAAGGAACTTCAATTTGCAGACCCCCTTTCAAGAGGTAAACGCTTATTTGAAATAAGACCCCTTATTGTCAGTGAATATACATAAATAGACCATCAAATCTGCACATATAGTCATATTAGGCATGAAAAATATTTAAATGAGTGTTTTTCAGTTTGTTTTTATGCACAATTACTACTGAGACTGCACTGGTTGGAAAAAAAGTTGTCTTTTTGGGAATAATTTTAAGCCATTTTTTTTTCAAATTGGCATTTTTCTACAGGGGGAAAAGCCTGTATTCTCCAGTAATTTAAGCCAAAAAATATCCCTGATGCAGCGGATATTCATAACTGACACGATAACCATTCTGTCTCAAACAAATCGGGTTCAGAATCTGTGGAGCCTGACTTTATGGAACCAATTTCAGTGGTTTAATAATTCGACAGCAGCTTGAAGTATGGCATATTTTCTACAAATCGTTGTGAAGACCAGGGGCGTAGCTGCCGTTAGGCACTTAAGGCACGTGCCTACACATATTTTTTTCACAAATATTTTTTTTTTGTTAAAAAAAATAATAAACAACGTTATATGTAGATGAGCTCCAGTGCAGGTGTCACAACTCGAATGTCATGTGTACACTAGTCTCTCGTCCTTAGTGAATAGCATATTGGATAGAATTGAATGTGTTTTATGTGTGTTCCTATATAGAAACTATAAACTAGAACTTTGGTTCAGATCATTTCAATTCTATCAACAAAAACTTGAATGAACCTCTACTTAGACAAATGAATTTTTAATTAGTTGTTGTTAGTTTTCAACTAGCTTTCCACTTTGTCTTCACCCGACTTGCCAATGTTGGTCGTCCGTTTGGCTGTGCAGGATGCATAAAGACGTAGTCACGTCTGGTCAGAATGGGGACAGTTGTAGAGAGAATGCGACTCTTGAGGAGATCGTAGTTGGTCTACTGAAAGGCAATTTTTCTTCTCCTATCCAATAATCCCTCATTTTCCAATGCATGGCATTTTCAAATTTTCAGACCTTCATCCTGTACAACACTTATTACAGGACTAAGTTACCTGTTGTGTTTATTGTAAATAATCATTTTTTTTTTTTGTATAAATATTTTACACTGGAAGTTTAGAAATCAATCTATCAACTAGCTTCCAGTAGTTTGTTGTACTCTCAGATCTACGAATAATGACCACAATTATTCAAATTCCTAAGCAGGTAGGGATTTTACAGTAGAGCGGTATATAAAGAAATACGAATTTCTTGAATTTTGTTACGTTAGTATGAACAGAACAGAACTTTTGCACTAGGCATCGACTATGTGTGTATGTTTTTGTGTGGCTAGGGTGAAGATTTAAGAATCAAAATATTGATGGTTGATGTTTTTTTAGCCAAAAGGATAGTGTTATTATATAGTATAATATCAGTGTTTACGTGCACGTGCGTATTTTTTTTAATGAAGGATCGTCAATATGTACTATCCATTAAGTTAAACGTATATATCGATCATAACGGAATAGATTTGAAAATACCAAACAGGGTGTACTGCTTAATTAAAGGGATACGCGGATCTTTGATGGGCAGTACATATTGTAAATATTTTTTTTAATATTTGATTTTCCAATTGTATTGCGTTTTTTTAATTTACCATTCAGATCATTCGAACTTTTCATTATGTATATTATAATTATCATGATTAAATGACCAGAAAATTTAATATTTTTGTGCATAAAATTTTGCAGCCAAAATACTGAAATCCGTTTTCCGTCGGGGGGCTTCGGCCCCCTGAACCCCTATCAAGACCCCAGACCCCCTGCCGATGTGTGCCTACAGTTGAATGAATGCCTAGCTACGCCCCTGAAGACGACAAAGATGAAACCACTCCTCCGTGACTTAAATCTTCATGGATATCTGTAAACACGCCTGTACGGAGGAAGGGCTCGTTTGAAATGTTAATGGATATAGATCATGCCAAATCAATAAGAAGCAACCCTAACTACACAAAGATGTAGAGAAAATGAATGGTTAGCTTGAAAAATAAATATACTATCTCTATACATTTGCTATATTAAATCTATCTTCGATTGCAATGAGTATGCTCCTTTAGGATAAGGGGGGCTGCCCCACTCATTGCAATTATTCTTCTTACAATATTAAATATACCCAAACTGTGTGGCCTGTGTAATTCAATTAAAACATGTCCTTAGGAGCTATGCTGCCAATTTTTTTTATGCATTAAAAACATTTCAGTACAGACCATTTACTTTTAATGGGGTGCTATGGATTTCACCCCAAACTTTAAATTTCTTTGGTTTTCATTAAAGCCTGGTAAAAATATAACCTTATCACATATAATTAAATATTGTTAGAAATATGAAAACAGTCGGATGTCTTAATACTTTTTTTTCAAGTTGCCTTTTTTTTCAATAGAGGAAGATTCAATGGTTATTTTTTTTTTATTAAAAATACACTCTTTAATAATTGTCTTATAAATCTATAATATATTTATTTTTCTGATGAAAATACTCTACTCATGAAAACATTCTAGTCAAGAAGCATACATGTCTGAATATATTTCTTTAAAACAGTTCTAGTCATAATGACATTCCTTGTTTATAAGTGTTCCAGTATTTAATAATTATATCATATTTTATGTCATAAATTGGATAAAGACACTATGTTAAAGTTTCAGTTTTGGTTAAAAAGTTTTTTATCTGAAAATGCCTGTTCATTTGATGTTGGTTTTCAGCATGTCCAGTGTTTGTTGTTTTAAAATGGTTTTTTTTTTCTTCACAAGAAACTTGGTTTAGTGTAACTGCTTGTTTAAACTGTATTTTGGTTGATAAAATAAAATATTTTTCCTACCTACCGACCCTTCAGTCTGAAGGTACAGTCGGAAAACAGCAAACAAACATATTTTTAAGGTTGGCCTTACCGGGTTTGTAATAGCATGAGCAACACGACGGGTGCCACATGTGAAGCAGGATATTCTTAAACATCCGGAGCACCATAGATTATTAGTAGGATTCGTGTTGTCAAGTCTTGATTTTCTATGTTGTGTCATGTGTACTATTATTTGTCTGTTGATCTGTTTGTCTTTTTTTTTAACCATGGCGTTGTCAGTTTATTTTCGATCTATGAGTTTGACTGTCCCTCTAGTATCTTTCATCCCTCTTTTACAGTACATGTATATGCTATACAGTCGAGTGCTAGGTAGTATTGTTTTAACTTAAAATTTAAACATAACCCAGGCTACAAGTACCAATATCAATTTCCCAGCAAATCATTGTTGATTAAATCTTTATTGAATGAATATATAATGTGCAAACAAGATTAGTTTATAGTGTTCAGCAGAACTGCTCAAGTAGAGATCGGTACGAAGCATAACATTACATATTTATATATAATTACATTAGATGTATGTTTCATTATAATACGTTATTCTGATTGGCCAACTGCACATCTCGTGCTATTCCTGAAACAATTGTATTAGACAATAACATTTATCATTCATGATGACACGAGGTCCCACAATAAAGTGCACAGGTAAATTAAATGAAAACTTGATAAAAATCGTGTTTTCATGATTCTAGCTAAAAAAAAATGTAATTATAAGTATTGAATGCGTCTTTTTGTAACTTTATAGGGTTGTAAAAGCGTTGACCGTGCGCACATTTTTAGTATGAACCGCTTCCGCGCTTCATACAAAATGTACTTCGGTCAACGCTTTTATACCCCAATAAATTTACAAAAAGCAGCATTCAATTCTTAAATAACAAACGCGCGTCTGGCGTATACACTAAATTTAATCCTGGTATCTATGATGAGTTTATATACACAAATCACCGATGTAAGAGTTGCTCGAGTATACGGAGTTTAAATGGCGAAGATAACAAAAATTATAGGTCTTCGTACGGGTTTTAATGATGAACTCCAATGCGTAGAGTCAGCTATAACCCCTCCCTCCCCCTCCCCACACACACAAACAACACAAACAAACACATGAACAATATTAAAAAGTTCAAACCTAAGTATCTGTTTTATGGAGCAATTAAATTTACAAAAGGCATGCAAACAAGAACCAACGATAGCTCCTGAATTACAGGCCCTTCGGTGACATCGACCAAGCACATATGAACACAGAAGGGTCAAACATGTTTGAGAGCGCTCAATCCTTCCTTAACACAGAAAAGTGGTGTTATGATACACCATAAGATTAGATACAGCCTACAAAATGTTCAAAACAATAGATGTGAAAGAATCACTAAATAACAAAGAAAACCAATATTGGAAATTGATTTTTTTAAATTAAAAATGGCAAGCTAAAGTACACCAAAAGAGCTATTTTTCAATGATAAATTACATAAAGAGAATACATTTTTAATTTAAAAAAATCAATTTCCAATATTAGAAATAGAAAATGAATTTCTGATATTAGGAAATGTGAATTTCTGATATTAAAAAAAAAAAAAACAGTATTATATTTCTTGATATTATTTCTTTCAAAAATTTACAAAATTTACGAAAAAGTGAGATTATTCAGTAATGTGATATGTTGATATGTAGCTATTTTTCAATGATAAATTTCATAAAGAGAATACATTTTTAATTTATGATACATATCAACATATCACATTACTGAATAATCTCACTTCCTTTTAACGCATATGACCTTTACCTGCATATATTGCATCAAATATCTCACTATATAATCACAACTTTCTTGTAACCTAGGGTATCAAAAGTACCGAGCAGTAGAGAATTACTAGTCCGTTATTATGTACTTATATTTTTTCTTTTTGATTGGTGTTTGGTTAGATTAATATAATTAGACTGTTAAAAAAGCGGCCTTCTTTTCGCAATATAATTTATAGCGAAAGAACATTACGGGGGACCAGATCAAAAGTGTAAAAAGTCACATGACAACAAATTACTGTTAACAAATTAATGGTTTTCCAAAACAATATTAATGCAATTTGTTTCCTTAGGGGTTTACAGCAGTAAATCAGCATGCCGTCTCTTCGTAAAGTTAAAGATTTTCTCGGGAACCACAGGAAATTTTCTTCGATTCAGAAAATACTTTTCCTTTTCCTAGGGTTAGGAATTCTAGCTGCATTTTCATGGAAATTTATGTTTAGCTTTTTGTGGTATGTCCTGGTGATAGTATCAACGATCGGTGTTTGTCAGTATTTAATAACATCAAAACACAACCAAACCTTTCTGTTGAACATATACTTTTACCTTTGTAAACATGAAAAGGTGATAACCAGTTGTTTGAGTTTGAAGCAAAAAATTCAAGAAATATTCACTTTTGAAGTTGTTGAGGGAGAAGTTTTAAATGACCCGAGTGAAAAAATTCAGGCAGATGAACATGAGCGTTTTTATGATGCTAAAGATTCATATTTCCCCAATGAACAAGAACATTACCCCTCTAGCATGCAATTGTCTGATCGAAGTGTTGCTACATGCACACAAGTTTCGTGGCTTGAGGAGGTTGAAACCATTGCTTTTTTGATTCAAAAACATTTTGTACACTCATGGTTAAAGGACTTCGATCCTCACATTGATGTTCTCACAGAATATGATAAAGTATTGAGAGATGGCATAATAAATTTTGCATACAAATTGAAAAAGGTAGATCCTAGTGATTTAGTGAAGGAAATTTGTTTAAATGGCTGTCACCATTTACGAACGCTTCAAACATCTAGAGATAAATACAAAATTCAGCCAAGAAGAAGACTGAGTTCAGGAAGAAGGGACTCTGGAAGTCTTTCTTCATTAAACCGAAGATATGCATCAGTGGAAGAAGCGTTTGAGAACATCTCAACCTACCATATAGGCATATATGATGAGAATGAAAATAGCTATCTTTTTAGCATCTGTGATATTATATTAAATAAGGCATTCAGTGGTATATTTTTAAAATCACAAGTGCTAAACTATATATTATCAGAAATTTTAACCTGCAATGTATTGTTGCCAGTTTTAGACCTTTTATCGGAACCAGATTTTATTTACGAAAAAATGATTTTTATTTTGTCTGATGAGGCACTTGACATACCTGTAGATGAAGAAGATTTTGTTGAGGAAGTGAATGAAAGATTTCAGATTGGTGATAATCAATACTATCATGATAGTTCTGATAACACTTCTAAACATTTAGGATTGCGGAATGAAAACCCACCTGATACAATTGAAAATCAAACTGCCTCTTCAATCAATTTTTCATCTATATCACAAAACGGTGCTACAGAAATAAACTGTGATGAAAAGTTTGTTCCTGTCATTCCAATGGCCCTCATAGAGCCAGCTGCAACCTTCTCAGTGTCTGATTCTGGTCAACCTTCACCTGTTAAAACAGGTTCTCCAGTACACAAGCTCAATGAAATGAAAGCATCAAATCCAGATTTCTTCCTCAGCTGTTCTGATGACGATAAACCTGACATGCCTGATCCTTATATGAATAGTTTAGAAATCATTGAGACCAAGCCGGCAATATTTCTGGATGTTTGTATTATTGATAGTGAAATTAGAAATGAAAGCAGAAGTAATTCACAGTTTGTGCTATATGTAATGCAGGTAAAATATTAAATTTACCTTCTATGAATCATGTTAAGTTACATGGAAGTCTAAGCATACATTTTGTACCTCAGTCAGGGGTACTACTTGTACAACTCAAGTAATTTTTATTCACTTGTACATGTTGTAAAAACTTGAGAATTTTTGTGGGATTGTAATATAAAATTACTTGTATCATGTATATTTTTAATATACAATGTACAGTTTTGTCAATCTAATTAAAAACCGATCTCTCATCGCTCCTGTTTCTGATACATGTATGTCGCGTGGGAGATCTAACGAAACCGGCTTTGAGGTCACATGTGAGTGAACTAAAAGTCATGAATTTATAAAGATATACAAATGAGTTGACGACCTATTAATAAGCCAATCAAAAAAGTTTATGAATTATTATGACTGACGATTTCGTCGTAAATAAAATGAGTTACATCCCTTTGCCTTACGTTAAACTTCCAAGATCGTGGAAAACTCAATTTCATTGGTCGAAAAAGACACACCTATGAGGTCACTCACATGTGACCTCAAAGCGGGTTTCGTTAGATCTCCCACGCGACATATCAGAAACAGGAGCATTGAGAGATCGGTTTTTAATTAGATTGCAGTTTTGTACACGTACAATTTTTTTTGTTGAGAAAATCAAGGGGAGATTATTCAAACATAATCATTAACTTATGTCATGTATGTATGTATATTTTATTTACCTCTTCAAGTAAATAAAGATTGCTTGTACAAATAGTACCCCAAGTCAAAAAGTAAAACAGAAAAAAAATCTACATCAGATTCTATAAATTATAAACAATGATAATCATCATCAATCTTATTAAAATAAGTTCTCATCACTTGCACGGCGACATATAAAAAATCAAGGAGCAAGTTATGAGAACTTATTTTAATAAGATTGAACCATCATGAACATGATCTTGTATGATTTTTAATTTTAGTTTTCTTGTGTACAATTCGGAGTTTAGTATGACGTCAATTATCACTGAACTGAATACATATTTGTTAAGGAGCCAGCTGAAGGACACCTCCGGGTGTGGGAGTTTCTAGCTGTATTGAATGGCCTTAGGTCATGTAGGCTGTTGTCTGCTCTATGGTCGGGTTGTTGTCTGACACATTCTTCATTTCCATTTTCTATTTTATGATAAATTATAATACATGATATGCATGATATGTAAGAAGTTTGATCTACCTATACAAAATGCTTTAGTTATGTGTAATCATGGTAATACAGTAAAAAGTAATTCCATTTTTACGTGTACATGCTTCAAATAGTCAAATTATATGACTCCCTGATATTTAGGCCCATAAAAAACTCATGAGATCAGACTATAACTAATTTGACCTATAACCATGTGATAACATTCACCCTCACAGAATGGGACTATAGCAAAATCAGACTACTTACAGTGACTAATAGAATATAAGTATGATATTAACATGATACATATCAGTTTTGATTGAAAATAAATGATACAGCCTCTCGTCATATATAGTTATTTGATTTCAGTATGATGCTCTATACTGGGTTGAAGCAGAGAAGGAGCCAGTTCTACGTACAAGACAGGCTAAAAGAAGACATAGGGAATTTATTAATTTACATTCTAGATTAGAAGATAATACGTTGTACAAAAAAAGTCTGAAAGGTAATTCATAAACAAAATGTATAGCCAAAACCAGCATAATGATTTAAGCTTATAGTATCCAGCTGTGCTCACCGAATCAATTTATTAACACATGCTTATTATTATAATATACATTTACATGTAGTGAACAATTGAGAATTTAATTGCATATCAAAAATCGTTTGACCTGCTTCAACATTATAATGTCTGGTCAGAATGAGGACGATAAATCTGATGCCTCATGTACAGAGAATGCCACATTAAGAATCCTTGCAACAACTCTACTAATAACACAACATTACAATGGTTACAGTTTAGAGTAAATCATAGAATATTAGCTACAAACAAATTTTTGTGTAAAATTAATGTCATAAATAGTCAGCTATGTAATTTTTGTAAGGAAGAAATAGAAACTATAGAACATGTACTATGGAATTGTGAAAATGTCCAGAATTTATTAGAAGAAATAGATATATGGTTTTTATCTAATGGTATAAGTATTTCATTCACCAAAAAGAATTTTTTGTTTGGTGATGTCTCACATGTATACAAGGGTGAAATTTCAAACCTGATTTTTCTGTGTCTTAAACAATATATTTATAATACAAGATATTTCCAGAAAGTTTTATCAATTCATGCTGTGAAGAAAGTTCTAAAAGATCTTTATAATTTAGAGAAGTGTATAGCAGTAAGAAACAATAAGCTTGAGAGTTTCAATAAATTGTGGATTCAATTTACTCATTTGTTCAATTGTAATTAAAGTCCTATTATAATTCATATGTGAAAAACATGATAGAATGTTAATTTATGAACTAACAAAAAAGTTACATCAAAAATATTCATCAGAACATTATATTTATATTTATTTTCTTTTTTTTCTCTGTGTTAATTTTTTCTTTTTTTATTATTTTAAATTTTATTTAACTTATTTTTCCTCAAAATTTCCATTCTTAAAAAAACTATAAAAACTTAGAATATCTGTACGTTTGTTAAACAATTATTCTAATATGATGAATACATTTATTTGTGGTCCTAAATTTTGAACTTTTATTATGTTATTTTTTAATGCAAATAAAAAATGCGATATTATACTGTAACTACAGCTGATATATTTTTTTGTAAAATGAACTAACAAATACTAACACATTATATATTTGCATGATCTATTACTAACATTAACGAGGCCGGGATAAGGTACTGGTATTCGATGTTTTCATTACTAACAAATGTACAGATTTCAATAAAAAATGAAAATTAAAAAAAAAAAACTCTTTGAGGGGATTGTAGGTGGCCTCTTGCAAGGCTTAATTTTTGTCATGTTTGTCCCTATCCAATTAACCCTTATTTTCTAGTGGCAGTCCAAATTTTCCAAACTGTATACCCAATAATGCCTCTTTTGCAAGACCTACCTATTATATGTACTTATATTGTTACTGGTAACTTGTTCTTGTCCTGAACATGC
The DNA here is from genome assembly GCF_965363235.1 of Mytilus galloprovincialis. Lineage (NCBI taxonomy): Eukaryota > Metazoa > Mollusca > Bivalvia > Mytilida > Mytilidae > Mytilus > Mytilus galloprovincialis. The sequence continues at coordinate 243,450 of NC_134846.1, read as the reverse complement.
ATGAAATATTTGCCACTGGAAGTTAACCAACAAACAATCAATCAATCAATTGCTTCAAAATTTGGTAAATATTGGCCTCATCAACTTTGTAAAGTACCAAAATGACTGCCTCCAGGACGCATATTTCAATATAAAAAAGTCATACCATGCATACTGTGGATTCATTTATTTTTGTGGGTACATATTTTAAATTTTCACTGTTGACAGATGATTGAGGAAAACTTGCATAATTTTCCTGGATATATAACATGTATAACTTTGTTGCCCCAAATTACTCTGCTAGCTTGATTTAACTTCTTTGGGTTGTTCAAACATGACCAAATACCAGAATGCCTTACCTGTTGACAAACTATATTTTAGGAATCTGTATCATTGTATATGAAAATAGTCTTTTATGTATCATGTTACAATATTTTTCCAGTTCTTGAATTCTTTATTCATATGCCTTAGATACTTTAATATTTATGTGAATTTATTAGTCTTAATCTAGATTTATAAAAACATCCCAATACATGTACAAACAATTAGTAATTTTGCTAATAGTAATACTGAATGATGGAACCAAAAAAATAAGTTGCCCTTGAAGTAGCTAATTTTTCAAATTCTGTAACCATGAAAATTACATAAACAAAAATAAATGAATGCTCAGTACTGTTTTATGTTTACAGGGGTTAAAGGTCCAAAGAGATGGCAAACTCTACCATTTGGAAATTTAAACAAGAAAAGTATTGAAGACAGAAGAAAAAATTTAGAGACTTACTTAAAGGTAATCTAATATAGTTATCAATATCGTTACACAAAGAATTATAATATATAATGCCTATCCATTTTAAAATGAGCATAGAACTTGACATTCAAGGACTATTTTGATTCTTTTACGAATACCCGCTACATATAATTTGGAATATTTTTTTTTAAACAGAACAATAATTCCGATTCTTGTTCTTGAGGCAGTTATATAATTTGATGTAGTAAAAAGGTTTTATGTTTAAAAGAGAAAAAGTTTAGACAATATTTAAGGGGCATAAGCTATGATTTACACCAAAACAATGTAGTAATATTTCGCTTTTGGCTCTAAGTTTGATTTGTCAAAATAAGCTAAAAAAACCATTTCAGATGATCAAATGTATTATTAAGCTTGTAATTCAATAATTCAACCTCATCTGAATCTGTATTTGCCCTACCTTCATGACCTTTGATTTTATCACTTATTTTGTAAAATTACAATACATCTTACAAATGTATTTAAGATGAACAAGTTATAAAATTCTTATTGCTGCTGTTGAGTGAATCACAGTCATCACATTGAAACTGGGTAATTTCTGGTGATTTTTAGTGATACCACTCTGGTTAATGACTGTGTCATATAATGCTAGTGAAAAAGTTCAGATGGGAATCACCAGCATTCAGAGTGAAAAATCACCTTGATGAGGGATTTTTGAATGAATCACTTTGCATGGAGTGAATTAGATAAAAGTACTAATATACTTATAGCCATGGACTATGGCCAGTTGGAGTAAAGAATATCCACTCAAGCTATAGTGAATAGAATGCAAGTACATTGTACTTACATCATGAACATGCTTATTACCATGGATTGTGGACGATTATAATATGCAATATCCACCCAAGTTATAGTGTATTCAATGCAAGTATTCTGAACATACTTTAAGCTATAGTTTGTGGACATTTGGAAAACCAGTTAGCATGTTCACCATTTGACTAACTAAATAACTTTGTGATTCCCATTTCAGTCGTTGATCCAGATAGATGATATATGTAATGGTCCTGAACTGAATGAATTCTTGGCGTATGAAGGGGATGGCCATATTGCATTTGTCAGGAAAACACCAGAAAATAGTATGCCGAGATTTGATAAGGTAATAATAAAGACAAGTACCCATTTAGCAATGGGGAAAAACTACATTAGATTTTTATATTCTAACAAAAAATTATTTAAATTTAAATGCTAGATCGCAGTATTTTCCCGGCAAATTTAAGATAGCACCCTGCTAAAAAGTTTCAAATAACTTCATGTTTCTAGAAATTATAGCATCACATCCACTATTTTATCTCCATCAATTGAAAAAAGGCACAAAGAAAAATGAACAGTAAATTTAAATTGTCAAATTATCTAAACTCAATTTTATTCTTATAACAGAGCTTTACATACAACTGGTCTTATCTAACATGACATCATTACTTAATTTTGACTTAACTTTTTCTTATATTTGAAAACATAACCAATTATGAGCATTGTTTCATTACAGGCTGATCAGGCTATACATCGCAAGCTGTTCATAGACCGTATTTATCAAGAAATCCCCCCTGAACAGCCTGTAGTGTGTAGCATAATCAGCCTGAAATGTACAGTCTGCTGATCTTCTTTTTTATCCAGATGATTGTGAAGACGATGTCAGGAGTATTTGATGAGATAATAAAGATTCCTAGTCGTGTCAACTTTCCAAGTCTGCCTGGTAAAAAGGAGACCAATAAAGAAGTAGAAAAGAACGACTGTGATCTAATAGCTGTCGACTTTGACCTTAATACAAAACTTGTAAATATTATAAACAATGTTAGAGTGTTTATGCCCAACCTACGATAGTAGAGGGTCATTATGTTTTCTGGTCTGTGGGTCAGTTCGTCCTTTCGTCCGTCCATACGTTCGTCCATTCTTCTGTCTGTCCTGCTTCAGGTTAAAGTTTTTGGCCGAGGTAGTTTTTGATGAAGTTGAAAATTAGTACACATGTTCCCTATGATATGATCTTTCTAATTTAAATTCAAAATTAATTTTTCACTCCAATTTCACGGTCTACTGAACATAGAAAATGATAGTGCTTGTGGGGTTTCCGTGTGCTATGGACACATTCTTATTTCATTTAAGATAATTTGTGTAAATGGAGCTATGAATTTACTATAAGTAAATTAAAATTTAAGCATAAAAGACAAAAACTTGACTTGCAAATTACAGTAATTAAATTAGTATTTGAGTTTTAGGTAAATAAACAGAAGACAAACAACACAGAAAAAAGCAACCAAAATGGGATCAAGTTCAACAATAGATTAGTTTCTATACAAACAAGGAATTATTTGAATCTGGAATAATTTTGAATTCTAGAAAATTGATTAGAAATGTAGGATGAAAACTAATCCAACTAAATAGGGTTAGCCATGCACGCATGGCTAAGGTTGATTTTACTACCACTATCATTTCAGTATGATTTATTAGTATGAACTAACTAACCCCCCTTAGCCATGCGCGCATGGCTAACCCTATTTAGTTGGGTTAGTTTTCATCATAAATTTCTTATTAATTTTCCAGAATTCAAAATTATTCCAGATTCAAATAATTCCTTGTTTACACTAGGTGAATCTCTTAGTGACTACTAAAGAAAGCCAATGATTCTGTTGGTCTCTTAAAAATTTGACCATGATATTGAATGTAGAATGTGTTCATTTATTTTCATTCATATTAAAGGTCAATCTTATAATTACAGCAAAGCCTAGAAGAAGAGCTACAAGAGTATATTAATAGTTGTGATTGTCCATTTTTCACGTCAGAAGATTTACCTCAGAACAAATTAGAGGAGACAGCAGGTATTTAAAGATATTCAAACATTTAAATTTTATTATTTTTGATTAATTTATATATAGCTAGCATTAATGAAGAGCTGAGATAACAAAAGTTGTCTTAATGTTTATAAAAAAATAAATTATCAAAGAAATCACCACTCAAAGTACTTGTAACCAATTATAGTGATAGCTTTCTAATTATTGCTAATTTTGTTAAGTGTCAAATCTATTGATTACATCACCTCTCCAAGTTAGAATGAAGCTCTTATTTTTTAAATGAAAGCTTAAGAAAATGTGGCATTTGCCCCAATGTGAATATGTATGGTACTACTTTAGGCTGATAGTTTCTCAATTGAATTGTTTCACATTTTTTAAAGTAGGGCAATCATATAACATCTTCTTATTTTGATATTATACAGAGCTACATATGTTCTTATTTTTCATGTTTTTTTCCCTTTCAGATCAATTATCAGAAGAAGATATATCTTTAGCAGAAGCTGTTGTGGACATTGGTGTACAAACTTTACAAGGCAAAGATAACTGGGTCTGCAGAGAAAGGGTCATTATTGTGATGAAACGTTTGATAGGGGTCGTTCTAGACAGGTAGGTTTGCAGATGCATTTTGAAGAATGTATCAGCATTTTAGTTTTACACTAATCTACAATTTATTTGCGCCAATTTTTTTTTCTTCACATTTTGAATATTTACAAGTCTTTGCAATCTGAATTGCGACCTTGTCATATCTTAGGTACAATACATAACTTTAAACTATAAAAGTCATTTTTTTCCTTATTTGAATTAATTGTTGTCTGGATTTTGTAAATGGCATCAATAAAATCTAAATGTTCGGGTAACAGAAGTATTTAAATCAATGAGCTCAACATATATTTTAGCGCAATTGAAAAAAACAATATTTTCAAAACTGGTGCAAATTTATGTGCCTAATTATATATATATAACTTACAATATTTTTACACTTTAAAATAAACCTGATTTTAGACAATTTGATTGCATAACCACATAGATGTAATTGGTTGTATGACCAGAGCAAAAATAATATAAAGGTTATGTATCAAAAATTACAAAAAAGTTATAAAATTTTATTTGCGTATACTTGCAATTTACCAATAGATAGGATTCTAAGGTTAATAATTTTCAACCCCAGGTTGACAAGGGTATAGAAATGTGGTCATCCCTAGCATACAATTCTTCAAAATAACCCTTGCCATATTGTGGGGTCCATATGGATGAGCAGGATGTCTAAATTAACAATCGTGTCCAATTTGAAGTGGGAGGTTAAATCTGATACCTTGTGTAAAAAGGATTCCTAACTCTTTTCAAATTCAGAACCATAACAACAAATCTTTGACAGGTTTTTAGGTGGCCTGTTGCAAGGTTAAATTCTATCCAATATATTCTGAATTTTTGGTGTCATTCAAATTATCCTTCCCTCATACTGATTAAATCTTTATTGTTGGACCTAACGTTTGTATTTAGGATAATTTGCTCTCCTCCTGAACATGCATGAAACATTTTCCCCGAGACATTAAGGATGTATTCTTCTGACTTTTCAGTCTCTTTCAGTCTTGTTGAAATCTCGTTCTTGAATTATTTCCAAAACATGTGATAGAAGTGGAAAATAACAATGAATTTTAAAAATATTATAAGTAAACATAAATCTGTAAAAAATTGTGTATTTACAATGAATGGTTTTTGCGTAATCCAGTTTTCAAATTTTACGACCAATCAAGTCAGTAATTTTAGCCAAAATTTTGGGAAAATGGGTGAGGGATACAAAAAATGATTTTACAAGAATCATGTACATCCCATATCATTTTGGTCTTTTCAAATTTCTTAGATATGTCTTTTTTCATTCATTGATAACAAAAAAAGTTGAAATAATATGCATTTTGTTCTTAAAACTGAGAAAAATCACAAAAATACAAAATTGACAGCATGGTAAATTTTACACAAAAAAGCGTCAAAATATGATAAAACTTTCTTATATCAACACCTACCTATAGTTTTTGTAAGTAAAATTTATTCAGATTGGTCCACTTCATCTTTATAGAAAGTATGAGAAAAAGTTTAATTGTGGAACTGTGATTTTTTTCATGATAATAGCCCAAAAATAGGTAAAAATTGATGAAAAATGGGAAAATCATCAAAATTGGGCATTTTCAAAGGGCCATAGCAAAAAAAGAAGTGCACCACCAAATGATTTTTTCTTCACCAATTATTTTGTTACAGTCTTATAACCCAAAAAATCAGGTTAAAAAAAAAAGTTTAATTCTTGAAATTTTTGGCTCCACAGAGGTGTACATCTTATAAGCAATCAATCAATTTATAATGTTCATGAAATGGTTAAAAAGGAAGAGATGAATTGAATAAAGACATGATCAAAGTCTTCAAAAAATATTGAACCGGCATATAAAGATGGGTTTACAAACAGATTAGAAATTATCGCCTCATAATGATAGTAATAGTAATGAATAGTTATACTTTGTATTGCCTATTTAGATGGTTTAGGGACCAGATCACAGATTTGACATCAGAACAGATGTGTGTGAAGTATCTCCAATTGTTACGAAGAACTGTGTGGCCTGATGGAGAATTGTTTGAGGGTGGCAGACCAGTAAAGACAGACAGACAGAAAGCTGCCACCAAAGAACAGGCCAGAAGATGTCTGGCTCAGTTTTTTCCAGGTAAGATTTTAAGGTGTTACAGATCTAGAACAGTAGGCCCCTCTTTGTGTGATACCTGCATTAATGACCTAATCATTTATAAGAACCAAAATGTTCAGGATTTTCTTCATTTTGGCAAGTAAGATCTGGAAAGCTTGTTAATCAGTTTAATATAAGGTGGTACATACCACTACAGGGAGATAACTCTTTAGAAATCAGCTGAAAGTTTTAATCATGTTCTATTGTTTTAAAAGTGAAAATTAGCTTCTCAATGATAAAATGACTGTTTGTCAAACTTCTATATATCCAATGAAATTTTCAGATGAAGCATGTGGATCTGGGAATGACAATTTTTAGGGGAATTCAGGATGAATGGTTATTTTTCTGGGATTCATGATGACACCCCTCTTAATCCCTCATAGAACTTTTAAATGTTGTTTCATATCCACTCAAAATCAATATAACTGGCATGTGTAAACCATGAAAGACACCATCCATTCATTGATACGTGATATATGTCAAAACATTGATGACACTGCCTATTCAATGATACTTGACATATACATACATGTATATGTCAAAACATTAACAACACCGCCTATTCAGTCATACTTTAATCATGTGAAAACATCAAAGTCCTCACCTATTCAAATGATACTAGACATTTGCAGCAAACAGCTTTTGTATCAAAATCAATATTTTGCCATTCAAGAATCCTACTTGATGGAAATGAGACATCCATCCTCTATGTGATAAAATGTCAGGATGCAAATGGGAGACAACTCTATCTTACACTATGATAAATGATATTGGATAAGGACTTACTGTACTTATTTGTATAAGATATTAAAAAGAATTTGAATAAGAGTATTCACATTGTGCTATGCCTGGACTGGCATTTATTTTAAACATCAATAATGTTATACAGCACAAATACACAGTGATGTTCAACAAAATAAAACGGAAACTAAATTTTTGAAAATATTGAATTAACACACTTTTTATACAACCACAAAAATTGAAAATTTTTTGGTCGTATATTGGTATATCGTTGGCGTCGTCGTCTGCGTCGTCGTCGTCCAAATACTTTTAGTTTTCGCACTCTAACTTTAGTAAAAGTGAATAGAAATCTATGAAAATTCAACACAAGGTTTATGACCATTAAAGGAAGGTTGGTATTGATTTTGGGAGTTTTGGTCCCAACATTTTAGGAATTAGGGGCCAAAAAGGGCCCAAATAAGCATTTTCTTGGTTTTCGCACTATAACTTTAGTTTAAGTTAATAGAAATCTATGAAATTTTGACACAAGGTTTATGACCACAAAAGGAAGGTTGTGATTGATTTTGGGAGTTTTGGTTTCAACAGTTTAGGAATTAGGGGCCAAAAAAGGGCCCAAATAAGCATTATTCTTAGTTTTCGCACAATAACTTTAGTTTAAGTAAATAGAAATCAATGAAATTTAAACACAATGTTAATGACTACAAAAGGAAGGTTGGTATTGATTTTGGGAGTTTAGGTCCCAACAGTTTAGGAATTAGGGGCCAAAAAGGGACCCAAATAAGCATTTTTCTTGGTTTTCGCACTATAACTTTAGTTAAAGTAAATAGAAATCTATGAAATTTTGACACAAGGTTTATGACCACAAAAGGAAGGTTGGGATTGATTTTGGGAGTTTTGGTTCCAACAGTTTAGGAATTAGGGGCCAAAAAGGGCCCAAATAAGCATTTTCTTGGTTTTCGCACTATAACTTTAGTTTAAGTAAATAGAAATCTATGAACTTTTGACACAAGGTTTATGACCACAAAAGGAAGGTTGGGATTGATTTTGGGAGTTGAGGTCCCAACAGTTTAGGAATTAGGGGCCAAAAAAGTGCCCAAATAAGCATTATTCTTGGTTTTCGCACAATAACTTTAGTATAAGTAAATAGAAATCAATGAAATTTAAACACAAGGTTTATGACAACAAAAGGAAGGTTGAGATTGATTTTGGGAGTTGAGGTCCCAACAGTTTAGGAATTAGGGGCCAAAAAGGGACCCAAATAAGCATTATTCTTGGTTTTCGCACCATAACTTTAGTATAATTAAATAGATATCTATGAAATTTAAACACAAGGTTTCTAACCATAAAAAGAAGGTTGGCTTTGATTTTGGGAGTTTTGGTCCCAACAATTTAGGAATAAGGGGACCAAAGGGTCCAAAATTGAACTTTGTTTGATTTCATCAAAAATTGAATAATTAGGGTTCTTTGATATGCCGAATCTAACTGTGTATGTAGATTCTTAAGTTTTGGTCCCGTTTTCAAATTGGTCTACATTAAGGTCCAAAGGGTCCAAAATTAAACTTAGTTTGATTTTAACAAAAATTGAATCCTTGGGGTTCTCTGATATGCTGAATCTAAAAATGTACTTAGATTTTTTATTATTGGCCCAGTTTTCAAGTTGGTCCAAATCGGGGTCCAAAATAAAACTTTGTTTGATTTCATCAAAAATTGAATAATTGGGGTTCTTTGATATGCCAAATCTAACTGTGTATGTAGATTCTTAATTTTTGGTCCCGTTTTCAAATTGGTCTACATTAAAGTCCAAAGGGTCCAAAATTAAACTAAGTTTGATTTTAACAAAAATTGAATTCTTGGGCTTTTTTGATATGCTGAATCTAAACATATACTTAGATTTTTGATTATGGGCCCAGTTTTCAAGTTGGTTCAAATCAGGATCCAAAATTATTATATTAAGTATTGTGCAATAGCAAGAAATTTTCAATTGCACAGTATTCAGCAATAGCAAGAAATCTTCAATTGCACAGTATTGTGCAATAGCAAGCAATTTTCAATTGCACGGTATTGCGCAATAGCAAGAAATCATCAATTGCACAGTATTGTGCAATAGCAAATATTTTCAATTGCACAGTATTGTGCAATAGCAAGAAATATCTAATTGCACAATATTGTGCAATAGCAAGAAATTTTCAATGGGAGTTATCTTTCTTTGTCCAGAATAGTAGTTGAATCAACTGAAATCATTGTTTTATACAATATACAATGTATATTCACTTTTACTACCAACTGATAAATTAAAACAATCTTTACCATTCAGTGATAACAAGCACTTTATTTTACATTTTGATATTTTATGATGTATTTAAATGAGTAGTTATTGTTGCAAACTCCATTAGGAATTTGAATTGAGATCAGTTTTGGAAAAAGGGAAAGGGGGATGTGAAAAAAAAGGGGGGGGGTTAAATTTTTCTCATTTCAGATTTCATAAATAAAAAGAAAATTTCTTCAAACATTTTTTTGAGAGGATTAATATTGAACAGCATAGTGAATTGCTCAAAGGCAAAAAAATATTTTAAGTTCATTAGACCACATTCATTCTGTGTCAGAAACCTATGCTGTGTCAACTATTTAATCACAATCCAAATTTAGAGCTGAATCCAGCTTAAATGTTGTGTCCATACTTGCCCCAACTGTTCATGGTTAAACCTCTGCAGTCGTATATAGCTGCGCCCTGCGGAGCATCTGGTTTTTATGGAGATATGTTAATTTTTTAGATACACTAAGAAGACTGGTTGGAAAAGAAGATTTTGACCATGGCATCAATGAAATTATTGAATCTTTACAATATAAAAAACTGAACAGGTAAACTTTAACTCTTAATCTTTACTGCTTCTCTTGTTCAAGTGTTATTACTTGGCAGCAATAACCTTTTATTAGCAAAGATAACTATACTTTTCGTGAAAAAAATAAATCATTAGGGTCAAGTTGGTTACAAAGGGTTTAAAAGTTTTCAATTTCAGACCATAAAAGCACTGACAGTAATACAATGTTTCTAAAAGAATAAAAAAACCTTTTCAAAATGATTTGATTTAAAAACTAGAGGCTCTAAAGAGCCTGTGTCGCTCACCTTAGTCTTGTGCATATTCAACAATGGACACGGATAAATTCATGACATAATTGTGTTTTGGTGATAGTGATGTGTTTGTAGATCTTACTTTACTGAACATTCTTGTTGCTACAATTATCTTTATCTATAATGAACTTGGCCCAGTAATTACAGTGGAAAATATTTTCTAAAAATTTACAAAAATTTATGAAAAATGTTAAAAATTAACTATAAAGGGCAATAACTCCTTAAGGGGTCAATTGACTATTTTGGTCATGTAAACTTATTTGTAGATCTTATTTTGCTGAACGTTATTGCTGTATACAGTTTATCTCTATCTATAATAATATTCAAGATAATAACAAAAAACGACAAAATTTTCTTAAAATTACCAATTCAGGACAGTAACCTAACAACGGATTGTCCGATCCATGTGAAAACATCAGGGCAGATAGATCTTGACCTGATAAACAATTAAACCCTGTCAGATTTTCTCTTAATGCTTCTGTTTTTGAGTTATAAGCCAAAAACTGCATTTTACCCCTATGTTATATTATTAGCCGTGGCAGCCATTTTGGTTGATTGGCCAGGTCACGCCACACATTTTTTAAACAAGTTACCCCAATGATGATTGTGGCCAAGTTTAGTTTAATTTGGCCCAGTAGTTTCAGAGAAGAAGATTTTTGTAAAAGATTACTAAGATTTACGAAAAAATGGTTAAAAATTGACTATAAAGGGCAATAACTCCTTCAGGGGTCAACTGACCATTTTGGTCATGCTGACTTATTTGTAAATCTTACTTTGCTGAACATTATTGCTGTTTACAGTTTATCTCTATCTATAATAATATTCAAGATAATAACCAAAAACAGCAAAACTTCCTTAAAATTACCAATTCAGGGGGAGCAACCAAACAACAGGTTGTCCAATTCATCTGAAAATTTCAGGACAGATAGATCTTGACCTGATAAACACTTTTACTACATGTCAGATTTGCTCTTAATGCTTTGGTTTTTGAGTTATAAGCCAAAAACTGCATTTTACCCCTATGTTCTATTTTTAGCCATGGCGGCCATCTTGGTTGGTTGGCCGGGTCACGCCACACATTTTTAAAACTAGATATCCAAAAGATGATTGTGGCCAAGTTTAGATTAATTTGGCCCAGTAGTTTCAGAGGAGAAGATTTTTGTAAAAGATTACTAAGATTTACGAAAAATGGTTAAAAATTGACTATAAAGGTCAATAACTCCTTCAGGGGTCAACTGACCATTTTGGTCATGTTGACTTATTTGTAAATCTTACTTTGTTGAACATTATTGATGTTTACAGTTTATCTCTATCTATAATAATATTCAAGATAATAGCCAAAAACAGCAAAAATTCCCTAAAATTACCAGTTCAGGGGCAGCAACCCAATAACGGGTTGTCGGATTCATCTGAAAATTTGAGGGCAGATAGATCTTGACCTGATAAACAATTTTACCTCTGTCATATTTTGCTCTAAATGCTTTGGTTTTTGAGTTATAAGCCAAAAACTGCATGCACAAAGAGTGACAACTTTTCAAATTACCTAATTTTAGAGATGTTCATCTGAGAAAAATATTCTAAATTGATATTACTATAGGACCTGTTAAGCATTGTATGTAAATGTTTTTAAATACAAAACTGTTATTTTATCAACATTTAGCAATAAATTCAATTCAAATTTGTTGGAGAGGTCATCTCAAGCTTTTATTAAGATGTGTAGAAGGTCTCATTTTTACTTTGAGATGTAGAACAAATTTAAAAGCACATTTCGTTTGCATTGTTTTTGAGTTGTTGTAAAATTTTTTGGTTAAAATCAATACCCTCAAAAACTTCTTTTCTTTTCCTTTATGCTTTCACGAGGGTCTTTTCTTTTATTCTATTTTGTACAGGCACTTGATTTATACATTAATGGACCAACTAATGGACAGTGTGTATTCAGAAACCAGGGACAGAAAAAGTTCTACATAATTACAGAAAACCAAAGAATTAATTACTGAACAGGATAATGCTGTCTCTTTTTTGTTAGAAATTGTATTAAGTTTTTTCTTGAAGCATGTTAAGTCATAGGCCACAAACAGTATTGTTGTTCCTTGCCATTAGGGTAATGTTTTTAATTGGAGTTATTGGACTTTGACCATTGTATGGATCATTGTAACGCTGAAATCATAGATTATTGTGTGCATTTACTAATGTACATGTTTTTTATCGGACAAAATGCTAGATAAATTTTTGTGACTTCAGGCATCTGGGCATAGCTGCCTGAAGTTTTTGAATCTTAGTTCTTATTAATGCTTTACCTAACTAAACGCATTATTTTCATTTACAGAAAATCACACTGATTTCTGAATTTATAGTACTCTGAGAACGTATGTCAGACAGCTTAAATACTATATAAGGTTGTTTGTCTTTATGTATGATTGACCAAATATATATATATATAATACCTTCAGTTTATACAGAAAATATAGATTTTGACTATTTTTTGGTCTTCAACTTCTCAGAGACTGTTTGACTGAAAGCTCTTTACCTTTATAGGATTGGTTATAATCGTGTGCAGTGGAACATACATTACCACCATTTTGATTTGACAATTTTTATGTAATTTATGAGATTTTAATCAATTTTGTTCTATTGTAATACAGGAACACTCTGATAATTTCATACTAGACATTGGCTGTGTATTGTTGTTGACTGATTTTAATGGCAGTATAGATTAATTTGTTTTTTAAGTTAAAATTTGAAGTAAAATATTTTTGTTTTTATGTTTTATTTTTATTGTTATATAGATTTTTATTGAACTCCATTAATAGTGTCATGTTAATGTTAAAAATTACATGTGTTCCAAGATGTAGGGTATTTGTAATATTAACTGCAGAACTTGCTTTAGATATTCAGCCATGTTTTTTTTTTATTTCAGTTAGTTTATATAGTCAAAATTAAAGTTATAACTGTCAGTTGAAAAAACACCAATATCATATAACCTTTAAAATTTATTTTTAAGACAATTTTGCTCTAGGACCAATTTAACATTGCATGTAAAATTTTACACTTTTGGCACTTTTTTCTAAATTCCAGTAAAAATGTCATCAACATTTAGCAATACATTTCATTAAAATATCTGCAGGGGGTCATCTCAAACTTAAACTCACATTTCAACTTTGAGATGGTTCCTTTACAAAAATTATCCAAGGGCAATAATCATAGGATAGATTTCAGTTGATGTCATTTTAGTTTGAGTTACATCCCTTGGTCACTAGGTTGGATTACAAATTGGTTGATTTTCTTATTTGATTACTAAATTTAGACATGTGGTACAAGCAAGTCTGGTAAAGGTGTAAAAATGTATAAGAATAATGATAGATCTAGATCTTGTACAGTAATTTTTAGTGCTGAGATATTCCGAGTGTACAATATGTATCCTTATTAACAGATATATGAGCATGGAAAATTTTAACAATTTTTTTCTCAAAATGTACTGCCCTAAAGCATGAAGTAATTGTAAGCTATATGTTATACTGTGAACACTTTTTTATTAATTATTGTTAGATGTGAATATGCAAAAATTTATCTTTTGTCATATATTTTACAAATGACTGTACTAAGTTTTCATTTGGCCATTTATTATTCTAGTTATCAACAAATATTTGAAAAATGGAAATGTCTAACATATGATAGTGCAATGAAGTTTTATGGTGCATAATATATATAATGGAAGTGCAATTTATATATTTATCATTTAATTTTTAATGAATTTTTTAAAGCAATGAATGTATTAAGAATTCATATATCAATCCAGAATGCTATGTATTTTCATGGATTCAAGAAAAAATTGTATTTTCATTGATAATCGACTTCTTGGAGTTGCTAAAATCTGTATCCAAGCCCATAGTAAATTTATATTTTCTCTTTCGTGTATACCCATGAAAAATTGGTGTCCAAAGAATAAATATGAATCTACAGTAAGAAGCATTGCAAAGCCTTCTAGCTTATGGTTATAGTCAAATAACTCTAGCTGGAATGACAAACTCAAAAATTTACAAATTAAAAAATGTTAGCTAATTTTTACAAAATTTAGAAATAAAAAATGTTAGCCAATTTTTACAAAATTTGACAACAATATCATGCTTAGAATATTGTAGTGTTTTATTTTTAATATATTTCACTATTTCATTACCATTCCAGCTATAATTGACATATTTTATAAACTTTATTATTAATATTTTATAGATGTGATGATATATAAAGTTGAATTTATGCAATAAACTTTACCATCAGAATTAACAGTTTTATAAACTTAGTTTTCCTAAATATCTCAAATTATTTAAGGTGGTACCCAACACTTTCACTAAAATTAATTTGGCTTGTTTAATTTTCATAAAATTTTGACTATGTAATTACTTTGACCCTTTAACACAAATTTTGAACCAACTGTTTTGTCAGAAAAATCACACTGGTGAAAAATCACAAAAATCACAAAATATAGCAGTTTGGCAAACACCTATTTTGATCATTGAGAAGCTTAATATTCCCTTTACAACACAATGTTAACAAAATTAAAACATTTAGCTGACTTTACAGAGTTATTTCCCTGTAGTGTTAGGTACCACATTAAAAAACTGTTTTGGCAGGGAGTGTTTGTGTTACTGCTTTAATTTTAAATCTACAAAGTTTCTGTGTATTTATGTGTTCCTGAATGTAACATGATAGATATTTCTAGTCATAACCACATGTTGCCATATATATCCTGCAGGCTTTTACAGGGAAAAACTATGATGGTTACAAATTTGTTTAAAAATATGATGTATTATCCACCATATTGACATTGTTCTGGGAAAATAGTATACACCTTATTGCTATTTGATAGTTGCACCTCTTGACCAGAGAATCTGGGCAGCTTGACTGATTGAGATCATACAACAATCACTTTTCCATTGTTGTGTCAGATATTTTCTAATGTGACGTCAAAATTTGATGGGAACCTGTGAGATTACCAGTAATGACAGACAAATGGCCATAAGGTGTATTGTTTTAATCATCATCAACTGCATGTTTTATAAATGTGCCTTGTGTATAATATATGTGCATTCTGTGTATATTATATGTGCACTCTAAATATTGTTTTATAATATAATACTCAATGTGATGAAAATAAGTACTGTAATTTGTAAATGTTTATTTTTTTGGTAGGTTGTTATAAATTGCAATTATAATTCATAAACAGTTCAATTGGCATAGAAAGATAGATGCACCATTCAAATCAATATTGCTCAGGCAGGGATAATTTTCCCCCATTTCAAGAAATTTCATTAAAACTTTCAAGAAATTTCATTAAAACTTTCAAGAAATTTCATTGAAAGTTTCAAGAAATTTCATTGAAAGTTTCAAGAAATTTCATTGAAAGTTTCAAGAAATTTCATTGAAGCTTTCAAGAAATTTCCTTGAAACTGACACACAAAACTTGTATAATACCATACAATCAGAGTTTAAAACAGAGGTCAAAGAAACTAAAAGGATATTCAAATTTATAAGCTAACAACAAACTGACAACGCCATGGTGAAAAACAAAATACAACAAAAAGACAAACAATTGTCTACAAAGACAACATAGAAAGCATAAGCCTGAGCAAAGGGAACTCAAAAACTAAGATGATCACATGTGCTCCGGAAGGGTAAACAGATCTAGATTCTATTTCATATGTTGCATCCGTAATATTGCACTTGTAAGTAGAGGACACTGTTGTGGCTACAACAATTGAATATACCCCTAGTTATTTGTGAAACAGTTGTTCCATAACTGTCAACAAACAAGTGATGGTCTCTGTTAACATTTTTGTTTGGATGACTTTAACTTCCACTGGTAGTCTTTGGTTCTTTGTAAACAAAAGCCCTCTATCAGGAAATAACATTATTATAGGAAACCCATTGCCTGAATGATAGTATTATTTGGGCGATAAACTCCATATGCAGGAACTGCTGGATTGTTGCTACATACAAATGGAATGCTAAAATTTCAACACCCTAATTGTAAATGTTAAAAGTATTGTAACATGTAAGTAATCACATGACATGTGAAGATATTTTGAATACTGTATACAACTTTAGTATATAGATGTCCATGAGCATGTTCTCAGGAAATAATTGTTTATGTTTTAATTGATTTTATACAATTGAACTTTTATTTACAAATGGGTTGGTAAATTTAGTTATAATGTCTGTAGGCATTTCGTAGCATGACAATGGAAAAACTAGAGAGCAGAATGAAAATGTTTTAATTTTGACCATTGAAGATGGAACTAGTACTGGTTTTGTAAAAGTATTAATTGCCTTTTTAATTTGCCATGCATGCTTTTTTAAGTCTCCCAAACAAAGTTTGGAGACTTATTGTTTTTGCTCAGTTCTTATTATTTTTATTATTCTTCTTCTTCTTCTTCTTCTTCTTCCGCCACTTTAAAAAATGAACTTGTCCGCAGCGTTTCTCCAAAACCACTTGTCAGATTGACTTCGGATTTCATAAAATGGTAGACTAATATGTCTAGGTGAGCCATCAATCTTTCGTTTGTGCATTGGGGTCTCTTAAGGGGTATTTTGGGGGGTTGAAAGAAGGGAGGGGTTTACTATAGAACCCTATGGGATTTTATTTTCAAAAATTTTCAAATGAATATAACTTAAAAACTGTAAGTGATAGATACATGCAGTCTTCAGAAATGAATATAGGACAATAATACAAAACACATGAAATATAGGGGAGTCCCTGGGGGGGTCATCCCCACCCCCTTCAATTTGAGAATATGCTTTTATCTTGTAAAGGGTCCAGATCCCCACCCATAAACCATAGATATTCTTGAATGGGACCATAAAACAAATCAAATGAATTCAAGGGAGGTCCCTGGGGGTCGTCTCCACCCCGTTCAATTTGAGAATGTGCTATTATCTTCTAAACGGTCCAGATCCCCACCCCTAAACCATATATATTCTTGTAGGGGACAATAAAACAAATCATATGAAATAAAAGGGAAGTCCCTAGGGGGTCACCCCACCCCCTCTTGTTTGAAAACTTGTAAACGGTCCAGATCCCCACCCCTAAACCATATATATTCTTGCATGTGACAATAAAACAAATCACATGAAATATGATGGAAGTTCCTTGGGGTCATCCCCACCCCGTTCAATTTGAGAATGTGCTATTATCTTGTAAACGGTTCAGATCCCCACCCCTAAACCATATATATTCTTGTTGGGGACAATAAAACAAATCATATGAAATAAAAGGGAAGTCCCTAGGGGGTCACCCCACCCCCTCTTGTTTGAAAACTTGTAAACGGTCCAGATCCCCACCCCTAAACCATACATATTCTTGCATGTGACAATAAAACAAATCACATGAAATATGATGGAAGTTCCGGGGGGTCCCCCCACCCCGTTCAATCTGAGAATGTACTATTATCTTGTAAACGGTCCAGATCCCCACCCCTAAACCATATGTATTCTTGTAGGGGACAATAAAATAAATCATATGAAATAAAAGGAAAGTCCCTAGGGGGTCACCCCAGCCCCTCTTGTTTGAAAACTTGTAAACGGTCCAGATCCCCACCCCTAAACCATATATATTCTTGTAGGGGACAATAAAACAAATCATATGAAATAAAAGGAAAGTCCCTAGGGGGTCACCCCACCCCCTCTTGTTTGAAAACTTGTAAACGGTCCAGATCCCCACCCCTAAACCATATATATTCTTGTATGGGACAATAAAACAAATCACATGAAATTAGATAGAAGTTGCTGGGGGTCACCCCCTCTCTGTTCAAGTTGAGAATGTACTATTATCTTGTAAACGGTCCAGATCCCCACCTCTAAACCATATATTTTCTTGTAGGGGACAATAAAACAAATCAAATGAAATGTAGGTTAAGTCCCTGGGAGTCACCACCACCCCCTCCTGTTTGAAAACTTGTAAATGGTGGAGATCCCTACTCGTAAGCCATATATATTCTTGTATGGGACAAAATCAAATCAAATCAAATGAACATGGGACCATATGAATGGGGAGTTATGGGAGCTTTGTTTGGGAGACTTCGTAACAGCATCCTGTTACAATTACTTCTTGTTTATTATTTTTTTTTATCAGTCCAAAAATTTAATTTACTAAAGATCATCTTTTGAGAGAAAGAAAAAACATCTACGTGGTAGTCTATAATTAGAAAAATCTTCTAGAATTTCAACAACAACCTCCTTTGAATATTTAATGCTTTCAATGATAAATTAAAGCTTATTATAAAATGATGTTATTTTTCATGTGAGAAGAAAACACCTGCATTCTGCAAAAGTTTTTTTTTTTTTTTTTTTTTTTTTTTTTTTATAAAGTTTACTGTGATATTTTTTAACTTGTATAATATATTGGTTTAGTTGAACTAAATAGTATAATATATTGGTTTAGTTGAACTAAATAGTATAATATATTGGTTTAGTTGAACTAAATAGTATAATATATTGGTTTAGTTGAACTAAATAGTATAATATATTGGTTTAGTTGAACTAATTAGTAATGAAATGAAATAACATTTTTTACTAAGTTATGTCAGGGAATAAAAAAAGAATAGAGAATAGTGAAAAATGAACCTAAACTATAAATAATGGACTAAAACAATGCAGAAATGTATGACTCCAACCCAGAACAAGAAATAATAGAAGCTCTTTCTACTTTGTTTTAAGGAAGTAGTCATGTACTGGTATGTGGCTCTAGAATATCAATCATTTTAGGTCTTTTCTAGAATTCATTAAAAGAGGGGAGAATTCAAAGGCACCATATATTGATGATAAAGGTGTTCAAAATATCTTCACACAATGATACATTATATTTCTAATCAAAATTGTGTATTTGGTGAAGTCATGTATTTAATAGAGCATTCCTTTCTTTTCTATTTCTAGCTCCCACTTGAATTTGATTTTTGAATAGCCTTCACCATTATAAATAACAGGTTTTTTGTCCTTTAAGTTGTTGGCTTTATTTGATATGTAGAAAATTGACTTTTGATATTACTACATGTATCAGTAGAGTAAATATAAGTATAATACATTGTGTATATATATATATATATAAGGCAGAATGATAGTGGTTGTATTTTTAAAGATTCCTCCAAGTGAAAAGCAGATTTATAGATGGGGCTGGGTCCTACATAATAATTATGCATTCCAAGTACATTTTCAGATATATTATTCTACTCATAGGGTATTAATTTTGGATATTTCCATGAAGCATGAACTGATGAGGTAAACAAAAAATAAACCAAAAATTGTTAAAACTACAAGGTGGGTCTCATTGGGGTCTAAGCGTGATGCGGGATTGCCGATTTTTGGTTAGCGTGACACGGGAAAGTCAAATTATTGTGTCGTGAAAACGGGAAATGAGGTCTAGCGGGACCCGGGAAATGACAAAAAAATGAGAATTGCTTACGTACATAGTGTAAGCGGGATACAGGAACCTGACAAAACAGTAAGCGGGATCCGGGATCGGAACCCCCCAATGAGACCCCCTACAAGGGAGATCAAAATGGAAAAAAAATTAGTAAATAATATTAAACAATGTACAACTATTGTTTTTATCCTGCAGTCTAACATTATTATTTTTTTTCTCTAAACTTTTGTCTTAATTTTATAGAAATCAACATGGTTAAAAGAGATCCTGTGTCCATGCTTTACATTCAAGGATTTGATGAGACTCTGTCCTACTTTCTGTTCTGGTAATAATCATATCAGCCCATCAAATCTCTGCTTTCAAATTTTGAAGTGGTGTTTTATTTTGAAAAACCGAAGGATCCTGAAATGTCTCTAAACAGAAAGTAGAATGGAGCATTGTCAGATTCTTGTAAGCTAAGCTAGAACACAAGATCTGTATGTCAATATGATTGAAAATGTAGAGAACTAAAAAAAAAAAAACCCACTGTTATTGACAGTAATTTTAACATTACCATAATGAGTTAGAATTTTTTAAATTGTATACCTGTTATTTGTACAATATCTGGCTAATTACAGGATGAAAAAATTACCTGCATCTTTTAAAATTAGCTCAGCAAGAATAAGTAAATCTGCTGTAATCTATGTTATTGTTGACATTTAATGTGTTCTGTTTTTAATATGAGATTGTACTTAAATGTGATATGTTGTGATTCATAAATTTTGTGAAAAATAAAAATGTATTTTCTGTGTGAAATTGTTGGTGTTATTTATGATTGTCACAGTCATTGTTTGATTTCATTGTTTATAATTTGTTTGTAACTCAGGGATTTGTCAATGCATATGTGTACTGTAAATTTGGAAATTATTGCGATTTTGTCAATTTAGACTAGAACACGATTTTAATTTTTGCAATATTAAGAAAAATCATGTTTAATTCATTTAAATGATTTTTAAATATGATTTCAAATTACTGCGATTGTAACTAGTCACATTTTTCACATTAATAAAAACATAAAAACATAGCAATAATTTCTGAATTTATAGTATTGTGTATTGTGATCAAATTCCACTGAAAATTTAAACTGCTACAACAGCATCTTATTTTGTAGCCATTTCTTTGTAAGGCTATTTTCGATTTATAATACACAAGTTTGAAAGTCTCTCTGGTATCTTTTGCCACTCTTTTATAATTTCAGTCAGTTGTGAGCTTGAGTAAACTGCTGAAGGTATCACTGTGAATTTAAGGTAAACAACTAAAAATGACTTCAATTACTTATTGTTCTGTCAAGATCTTTAAAATATAATACTATATATCCTTTCTTCTTCAGACATAAGATGATTTATTTTCACAACTTGTCTGAGAAAGCTTGGCTTATGGAGTGATCTAGTAGCGGTGGTGGAGATTACAAACTTCTGAAAAAGCTTTACGGTATATTTCGGGAGACCTGAATGCTTCATATTAGAATTGAGGAAAACTTGTATTTTCGTGGATATTAAAGTTGGTGGTTTTGGCAAAGTCTGCATGTATTCCTTTAGACGATATGTAATTTGTTGAACACTTAAATTTGTGGTTTTCCTGTACCAACAAAGTCCACAGAAATTTGTATCCAACGAACATTAATAAATCCACAGTATCAGCTTTGATGCGTTTTTGTCCATTGTCCTTGACCTCATAGTCATTATCATGGTTCATTGACTACTTGATAAGTTAAAATTTATAGTAATTTCTCTTTTATTATGGGTAATAGGATTACTATATTTGGTATGTTCATACGTCTTTGTGTCTGTCAGACAGTTTTCATTTGACCTTGACCTCTTTTTGTTGATCAGTGAACAAGGTTTACTTTATGTAGTCTAGTCTATTTCTAAGATTATATCAGCAAAGGTGTACCATATTTGGAGTGTGGAATGTTGTACATGTCCAGCTTGCCGTTGTCATGTGACTTGAAATCATTTTCATGGTTCAGTGGTTTAAGTTACGTTTTTGTGTTTTGGTCTGCTATTCTTTATGCAATAGGTTAACTATATTGACCCCCCTATATTTGGTGTATGCAAATATTTAATGATGTACATGTCAGTTTGGCATGTTTTATTTGACCTTGACCTCATTTTTACAATTCATTGTTCAATGCAAAGTTTTTGTTTTTTGATCTGTTATTTTAATACTTATAGCAATAGGTCATCTATATTTGAAGTATGGAATGATTGTAAGATGTTACAGTACAGTTTGTCTGGCAATAGTCATCTGATCATGACCTCATTTTCCTTGTTCATCAGTTAACATTAAGTGTACTTGCTAAGTTTGTTTCTTGGATACTATATGTATTTTAAGCATGTAATGATTGTAGGGTGTGATTGTCTGTTTGGCAGGGTTCATCTGAACTTGACCTAATTTTCATGGTTCATTAATCAATGTTAAATTTTCTGTGATAAGTTAAGATACTTTGTGCAACTATATTTAAAGTGTAGTTGGTGTATGAATGATTGTGAGGTGTACAGTTCTGTTTACTAGTATATGATCTTGACCTCATTTTCATGGATCATGTTCAGTTTATGTGGTAGTTTTAGAAAAGCATTATATTTAAGACTATCAAGATACAATCATTGATATGTAAAGAAGACAAGACAATTCATTATGTACACTCTTGTTATTTATGTTTGCTCTTTTGGAAATAGTTGAACTTTTTCATTTTTGGAGCATATAAATGCACAAGAGGTGTATAGCATTTCAATAGAACTGCTCCTACAGTGAATAATGGACCAATGTGCTCCTATGCTCAACCTTGTGTATTCTAAAATTAGGCATTGATTCTGCCAGACACAATAATATCTCAGAGAAAGTCCAACATTGACTTTCTTATAATACAGACACCTCAGAATGGAGTGCAAGGGCATCACTTTGTCTGGTCTTTACTTATATCCATGTCTACTTGGCAATCATACCACATATTTTTATTATGAAAGTATTCTGTCAGATGGTGTAGTTTAGGATCAATATTAAACTCCTATCATTTGACTGATGATTTGGATCAGGTAGTCTCATCTATAGAAATGCAATTTTTTGAAAAATTTTTTTTAAAGGCACTAACTCTGGGATCCTTTAGTTATGTGACAATGTGACTACTTACAGATCTTATATTGTGGATCATGTATACTGTATTATGTTTTTCACTATAATATATACAATTTTTGTCAAGCCAGTGACTTCGGTCTCGGAAAGCTCAACATAGGGATTGTGATCCGGCAGTGGTGAAGGCGTTAACTACTTTAAAGCTTTATATTTTAGGTGGAAGACTTGGATGCTTCATACTTAGTGTATAGATGCCGAATGTAATGAAGTTTCTGTGTGTCATTTGTTCATTGCCCTTGACCTCATTTTCATGGTTGTTTGACTACTTGAAAGTAAACTTAAAATTTTTTGTTGTTAATTTCTTTCTTTTAATGAGTAATAGGATAACTATATTTAGTTTGTCTGTACCTTGCAAGGTCCTCATGCCTGTCAGACAGTTTTCATCTGACCTCACCCACATTTAATGGATCAGTGAACAAAGTTGTTTTCGTAGTAAAGTCCATTAATCAGATACTATAAGCAAATGGTCTTAGATTTAATGTATGGAATGATTGTAAAGTGTACATGTCTAATTTGTAGGTGTCATCAATTTTTTTGGGGGTTTTGGTCTTTTTTCTTATACTATATGCAATACGTCAAATATATGATGTATGGAATCATTACAATGTACATATTGTACAAGTCAGTCTGGCATTTTTTTTTTTACCTTCACATCATTTTCATGTGATACTTGTAGTAAAGCTTTATATTTAGCACTAGCAACACAAGATCAATGGCAGTAAAGAAGGCGAGACATTTCAACGTATGCACTCTTGTTAAATGTGTTATGAATTTGAACAGTGCTTTCTTCCAAATGAGACTCATCACATGATTTGTATTTTTCTGTACTACACACTAGGTGCCACATGTGGAGCACATGCAATGAACCCTCTTCAGAGCGGGGCTTAGTTGTAAGGCCATTAGTTTTCTATGTAGTGTTATGTAGACTATTGTTTGTCTTTTCTTGGATTGATGATTTTTCATGTCTCTTTCTAATCTTTTTACCCTTTTGTATAAGGCTTAAATTAAAATATTGTTTGTTTGCAGTTTACCGACCGACCCTTGAAAATCCTCCCGACTGTGAAAATTTTATTGCTTTAAATTTGAAGAAATTTTTTTTAATACCTCTATTGACGCGATTCGGAACTTTGGGTCCTTTCCGGAAATGATTTAAAGTCTGGGTCAATTACGCATTTCAAGTTAGGTTTTTCTTAGCTTCCCGTCAAGCGTTCATGTGACCATTTAATGATAAAGCACATGGAAATTGTTTACAGGTATCCATGAAGTCACGGAGGAGTACTTTACGCTGTCGTCTCGTGTCAATTTTAAGACAAATAACAAACAAAAAAGTTTATTAGTAAACTGTTTATACAGATTCAGGCACATGTAATGATGTGTGATGATATCATTGACGATGATGCACAGTGATATTGTTGGCTTTTTTCAAAACTACCTCTACCCTTTTTTATTGGGAAAATATGTGTCATTTTTATCAAATTGGGTAATCTAAAATACCATGAGTTTGAAAGGAACTTCAATTTGCAGACCCCCTTTCAAGAGGTAAACGCTTATTTGAAATAAGACCCCTTATTGTCAGTGAATATACATAAATAGACCATCAAATCTGCACATATAGTCATATTAGGCATGAAAAATATTTAAATGAGTGTTTTTCAGTTTGTTTTTATGCACAATTACTACTGAGACTGCACTGGTTGGAAAAAAAGTTGTCTTTTTGGGAATAATTTTAAGCCATTTTTTTTTCAAATTGGCATTTTTCTACAGGGGGAAAAGCCTGTATTCTCCAGTAATTTAAGCCAAAAAATATCCCTGATGCAGCGGATATTCATAACTGACACGATAACCATTCTGTCTCAAACAAATCGGGTTCAGAATCTGTGGAGCCTGACTTTATGGAACCAATTTCAGTGGTTAAATAATTCGACAGCAGCTTGAAGTATGGCATATTTTCTACAAATCGTTGTGAAGACCAGGGGCGTAGCTGCCGTTAGGCACTTAAGGCACGTGCCTACACATATTTTTTTCACAAATATTTTTTTTTTGTTAAAAAAAATAATAAACAACGTTATATGTAGATGAGCTCCAGTGCAGGTGTCACAACTCGAATGTCATGTGTACACTAGTCTCTCGTCCTTAGTGAATAGCATATTGGATAGAATTGAATGTGTTTTATGTGTGTTCCTATATAGAAACTATAAACTAGAACTTTGGTTCAGATCATTTCAATTCTATCAACAAAAACTTGAATGAACCTCTACTTAGACAAATGAATTTTTAATTAGTTGTTGTTAGTTTTCAACTAGCTTTCCACTTTGTCTTCACCCGACTTGCCAATGTTGGTCGTCCGTTTGGCTGTGCAGGATGCATAAAGACGTAGTCACGTCTGGTCAGAATGGGGACAGTTGTAGAGAGAATGCGACTCTTGAGGAGTTCGTAGTTGGTCTACTGAAAGGCAATTTTTCTTCTATCCAATAATCCCTCATTTTCCAATGCATGGCATTTTCAAATTTTCAGACCTTCATCCTGTACAACACTTATTACAGGACTAAGTTACCTGTTGTGTTTATTGTAAATAATCATTTTTTTTTTGTATAAATATTTTACACTGGAAGTTTAGAAATCAATCTATCAACTAGCTTCCAGTAGTTTGTTGTACTCTCAGATCTACGAATAATGACCACAATTATTCAAATTCCTAAGCAGGTAGGGATTTTACAGTAGAGCGGTATATAAAGAAATACGAATTTCTTGAATTTTGTTACGTTAGTATGAACAGAACAGAACTTTTGCACTAGGCATCGACTATGTGTGTATGTTTTTGTGTGGCTAGGGTGAAGATTTAAGAATCAAAATATTGATGGTTGATGTTTTTTTAGCCAAAAGGATAGTGTTATTATATAGTATAATATCAGTGTTTACGTGCACGTGCATATTTTTTTTAATGAAGGATCGTCAATATGTACTATCCATTAAGTTAAACGTATATATCGATCATAACGGAATAGATTTGAAAATACCAAACAGGGTGTACTGCTTAATTAAAGGGATACGCGGATCTTTGATGGGCAGTACATATTGTAAATATTTTTTTTAATATTTGATTTTCCAATTGTATTGCGTTTTTTTAATTTACCATTCAGATCATTCGAACTTTTCATTATGTATATTATAATTATCATGATTAAATGACCAGAAAATTTAATATTTTTGTGCATAAAATTTTGCAGCCAAAATACTGAAATCCGTTTTCCGTCGGGGGGCTTCGGCCCCCTGAACCCCTATCAAGACCCCAGACCCCCTGCCGATGTGTGCCTACAGTTGAATGAATGCCTAGCTACGCCCCTGAAGACGACAAAGATGAAACCACTCCTCCGTGACTTAAATCTTCATGGATATCTGTAAACACGCCTGTACGGAGGAAGGGCTCGTTTGAAATGTTAATGGATATAGATCATGCCAAATCAATAAGAAGCAACCCTAACTACACAAAGATGTAGAGAAAATGAATGGTTAGCTTGAAAAATAAATATACTATCTCTATACATTTGCTATATTAAATCTATCTTCGATTGCAATGAGTATGCTCCTTTAGGATAAGGGGGGCTGCCCCACTCATTGCAATTATTCTTCTTACAATATTAAATATACCCAAACTGTGTGGCCTGTGTAATTCAATTAAAACATGTCCTTAGGAGCTATGCTGCCAATTTTTTTTATGCATTAAAAACATTTCAGTACAGACCATTTACTTTTAATGGGGTGCTATGGATTTCACCCCAAACTTTAAATTTCTTTGGTTTTCATTAAAGCCTGGTAAAAATATAACCTTATCACATATAATTAAATATTGTTAGAAATATGAAAACAGTCGGATGTCTTAATACTTTTTTTTTCAAGTTGCCTTTTTTTTCAATAGAGGAAGATTCAATGGTTATTTTTTTTTTATTAAAAATACACTCTTTAATAATTGTCTTATAAATCTATAATATATTTATTTTTCTGATGAAAATACTCTACTCATGAAAACATTCTAGTCAAGAAGCATACATGTCTGAATATATTTCTTTAAAACAGTTCTAGTCATAATGACATTCCTTGTTTATAAGTGTTCCAGTATTTAATAATTATATCATATTTTATGTCATAAATTGGATAAAGACACTATGTTAAAGTTTCAGTTTTGGTTAAAAAGTTTTTTATCTGAAAATGCCTGTTCATTTGATGTTGGTTTTCAGCATGTCCAGTGTTTGTTGTTTTAAAATGGTTTTTTTTTTCTTCACAAGAAACTTGGTTTAGTGTAACTGCTTGTTTAAACTGTATTTTGGTTGATAAAATAAAATATTTTTCCTACCTACCGACCCTTCAGTCTGAAGGTACAGTCGGAAAACAGCAAACAAACATATTTTTAAGGTTGGCCTAAGAATGAAACACTGAGCAAGAGTTGTTAAAGTGCTTATTTGCAAGGTCACTACACACGGACACATTATCCAGATTCTGAGCCAACTAGTCTTTACTCTTCCACCAAAATGCTGTGTGCAGAGTAGATGAGCAGCAAATACCAATTTTTTATTTTTGGTTGGACTGTCCAGGAATCAAACCCATTATGTCCTGCACAAGAGAGTTACAATGAAGAAACAATAAAACTACTGAAGCAATTAGCATCTCTGATCCTTTACCATCTGTGAATTAATGTATTTTTCTTCTGTACTAATTTTTACGAATGGAGAAAACATTCTGTGCTCTTGTATAACAAATTTGACGGATATGACAAATTCTGTATACAAGTCTATAGAAAACTTGTATTTTGTTGAACACTGAAATCTCAAACCAATATATTTCTTCAGGCCTTATTAAGAAATAAACAACATTTACATGATGCAACATTTATGTTACCATGACAACAGCAGTTTCACATTTTACAACGAAGCAATGGATCATTTTACAATTTTCCTGATTCCACTCTTTGTACATAATTTTCGTTTGGGAGTAAAACTTACAAATAGTTCAATAATGATAAAATTTCAGGAGAATGTCAATGATAAAATTTTCTCATATTACAAATATAAAATTTCACACATACACGATAAATCATTGGCTAAATCTATCTCATACATCAAAGGATTTCTTTCACACACAAAATATATTCTAATAAATCATGATTGACATACGATGAAAATGCTGTATGAATTTATAATGGTCCTTTTCCATTAATTTAGGAATTATATGACTTCTTACACCTTAATTGTCTTATAGCATGGCTAAATTTTATCTTGCAATTATAATGTTTTAATCTTATTGTCTGTAATGATTAATATCGTCGAAATCCACCACTCTGTATACTTTTGTACGCATCAAACCTTGCTTCCTGTTGCCTAGCAGCAGCAAGTCCTTGGTTTGATATTATCATTTGTGCCGTATTGGGTACAGTGGGTACGAATATACTTGGCTGAACATTGCCTACCAGAGCAGGATTGATGGTGTTGGCAAATGTTCCTCTAGCTTCCTGTTGAACGGCAGTGAACCGTTCTTGTTGAATGGTGGGACGATTGTCTATAATATTTTGTCTGTCCATAGTACTGGCTCCTCCCCATGATCTTCCCTGCTGGGTAGCAACACCTAACAATAAAAATAAAAAAAATCCATTAATATGAACTGATCTTGCAATGGTAAGAGGTGTAATGAAGCACTCAAAGTATCTTTGTACCTACTGTGATATTCAAGGTAAGATTCTATACATACCGCTTTTCCCTTCATGTAAATGTTTACATCATTTGTGAAAGGGGTCATATTCTTTCAAAATGAAACAAAAAAGGGGAAGAAATTGAATTGTACCTGGAATTGTTTTCTTGTCAACTAATTTAGATTTAGTCTTGAAATACAGTATAGTGGTAGCAGTATCTTTCAGTTGTCAAAACATATATAAATATATTAGAAAAAACATTGGATATGGAGTATCCATCCATGACACAAAATGTGTACAGGCAGAGAAAAAAAAGAATGTGTCCTCAGTACACGAATGCCCCACTCACACTATCATTTTCTATGTTCAGTGGACCGTGAAATTGGGGTAAAATCTCTAATTTGGCATTAAAATTAGAAAGATCATATCATAGGGAACATGTGTACCAAGTTTGAAGTCGATTGGACTTCAACTTCATCAAAAACTACCTCGACCAAAAACTTTAACCTGAAGCGGGACAGACGGACGGACGAACGAACGAACGAACGGACGCACAGACCAGAAAACATAATGCCCCTCTACTATCGTAGGTGGGGCATAAAAAGACACAAAATGCAAAGGAACAGTGTCTTTATATGTTAAATCAAATTGACAAGGAAAAAAGTTCCAGGGCTTCACTATGACTGCCTCCATTTTTTTTATTTATCTAATGAAATTTGCAAAACTTGGTCAGTTTAAATGAAATGATGCTGTACATTTAAGGCAAATGTTGGACTTCCTTAATATAAATAACACATAGCTGAGAGGATGATAAAGCAGATTGTTACCCAGAGAAAACATTGTCAACTGAGGCGAAGAAAAAATTCATACACATACCTTGTTGCTGGTTTATGAAACCTTTGTTGCGACTGCGGTCATCTTGTATATTATTATTCTGCCAACTGTCACGCCCACCACTGCTGACTGTCCCACCTATATTTTGTCTACTAACCACCAATCGTGTGTCGGCCTGAGTTCTGTTGTCTGAAAAGATATGGTACTATTCAGCATGCTTTTCAAACAAGGTTAGTTGTAGATTTCAATAACAGTTATCAACCTCTATGACCTGTCATCTTTGGGTAAAAATGAAATTGAGAATGGAAATTGGGAATGTCTCAAGAGCAACAACCCAACCGAAGAGCAAAAAAAAAGCAGAAGTCCACCAATGGATCTTCAAAACAGCGAGAAAATCCTGCACCTGGATGCTGAAATATATATCTGCTGTTTTTTGTATCCCTTGCATTCATCATTTTTGTTGTCAATTTTTATTCTTATCTTATACTCTATATGCAGGAATGACAGCCAGTGCCTTACTATGGTGGAACATAAAAGCTACTCAGGCTACTAGAGGCAAAGTATAGACAGTTGTCTCTACAATCTGCCATGCTCTGAATTGTCTATTCATATCGAGAAGATCAATGAATAATATAAGCTTCCTCATTTATCATGTTTATATGTGATGGCAATGTAAACAAAACATCTGTTTTTTAGTGAAAAACAAAACTATCCAAATTATGTGCAAATAACTTATAAAATGACTGTTTTTAATCCCACAAACAATCTATAATTTCTTTAAATGACTTAAAAATCATTTTATGACCATATATAATGTTTTTAAATTTTTAAATTTTAAACAAATGCTGAAAATCAGCATATTTAACAAACAAATATAAGTCTTAACTAGAGGCTCTAAAGAGCCTGTGTCGCTCACCTTGGTCTATGTGAATATTAAACAAAGGACAAAGATCCCGATATGGATTCATGCATAATTGTGTTGGTGAGTGATGGTGATGTGTTTGTAGATCTTACTTTACTGAACATTCTTGCTGCTTACAATTATCTCTATCTATAATGAACTTGACCCAGTAATAACAGTGGAAAATGTTAGTAAAAATTTACAAATTTTATGAAAATTGTTAAAATTGACTATAAAGGGCAATAACTCCATAGGGGGTCAATTGACCATTTTGGTCATGTAAACTTATTTTTAGGTCTTACTTTGCTGAAACATTAATGCTGATTACAGTCTATCTCTATCTATAATAATATTCAAGATAATAACCAAGAACAGCAAAATTTCCTAAAAATTACCAATTCAGGGGCAGCAACCTAACAACGGGTTGTCTGATTCATTTGAAAATTTCAGG
Source organism: Mytilus galloprovincialis (assembly GCF_965363235.1). Classification (NCBI taxonomy): domain Eukaryota; kingdom Metazoa; phylum Mollusca; class Bivalvia; order Mytilida; family Mytilidae; genus Mytilus; species Mytilus galloprovincialis. The sequence continues at coordinate 212,834 of NC_134846.1, read as the reverse complement.
GCAGTTAGATCTTGACCTGATAAATAATTTAACCCCATGTCAGATTTGCTCTGAATGCTTTGGTTTATGAGATATAAGCCAAAAACTGCATTTTACCCCTATGTTGTTTTTAGTGGCCATCTTGGTTGGTTGGCTGGATCACAGGACACATTTTTTAAACTAGATACCCCAATGATAATTGTGGCCAAGTTTGGTTTAATTTAGCCCAGTAGTTTCAGAGGAGAAGATTATTGTAAAAGTTAACAACGACAACGACAGAAGACGGATGCCAAGTGATGAGAAAAGTTCACTTGGCCCAAGGCCAGGTGAGCTAAAAAGAACAATGAGTAAGACCAATCAGAAGTGATGGAAACACATAATTTTAATGAGAAATTATTTATATCCTTGCCTTTTTTTTTTAATGAAATTACAAACAAATAATTAATCATTGTCCTTTCATGTTAATTGTGATAATTTCAATTAGTTTTAATGAAAATATAAATAAACATAATAAAGCATTGGTGTTATTAAGCAAACAAGTAAAAGAAGATGTGCAATATCCAAAAATCAATTAAAATGCAACACAGTTACGTAACATGATTTCTCATTGGAATAATCAAATGCAACCTAACATTTTAAATGATTTCTTATTTGATAATTCAAATATATGTGATAATCTTAGAAAATTAAGTTAAAAATAAACCACAATTCATTTAGACATATCTTTTTATTACTCATCATTCTCAATAAAGTGCTGATTGCAGATAAGTCTTCAGTAAACTGAAATAAAATTGGCATTGAAGATTCATGAATGTACTTTATCTGTTACTTTGCAGTTGCATAAAAATACATATAACTATGCTAATTTAGAAATTTAGTATAGAAAAGTAATTAGAAGTATTTTTTTCTTAACTCGCACAATGTTATCAAATGAAAATAACTCTACATGAATGTCCAGTGTATGAAACCCCTTTATTATCTGGAATTGTTTTGCAAATAAAGAATGTATAAACATTTGAAGATCTTTATCACCTAAATTATCAGTTCCTGAGCTAACTAGTCTTTATTCTTACATGTCAAATATGTGTACTTAGCAGAGAAACAGTAAATACTAATATTTAAGTCTTATTTTGCTAGGTAAGGGTTGTAACTTAAGGCAAGAATACTACAAGATGATGAGACTGTTCATTCAATTTAATCATGCAGTTTAAATGAGAATGTGCATAATGATAAATAAGAGATGTGCAGTTCTACTATATCATTCAATTTTTTTTAAGGTTTAGCAATGCACAAGATCCCCTTATTTTACCTGTCAAAGTCACATATTTACAGAACATAAAAGTTTGAAAAAAATCTGCAAGGGGAATAACAAATTTCTATAATTTAGAAGAATTATATAATTTTAAGGTCAATTTAATGTTAATTTAGAAAGTCATCAAAATATAAACAAAACTTAGCTTGATTTCATGAAACTGAAATTGTGTTATTTTGCAAAGATTGGGTTCTCAAATAAAATATGATTGGATGATAAACAGATTGAAAAACAGTGTACATTACATTGTTCCTAGATTTTAAATTTTGTTTCTGGTCATGAAAATCAAGTAGATGGATTTTTGAACATTTGTAAATTAAATCATGTCAGATTATTTTTCAAAATTAGCATGTTTTAAAGATGTAAATCAATGGAAAATGTGTGTGCAACAAGTTCTCACGGTTATTCTGCTGCCTCTGATTGGCTGTGTTATTTGTTGTCCAATTTGTCTGTGTGGCATTACCTGAGATCAACAACATATCTGAGAGTTTGTTATATGTCATTTCTTTTACTTTAAACAGCACAAGTTTCATTGTCAGTCATTCAAGAGCACTTCATGGTTTTGCTTATTATTGTTTAAATCCTAAATTGTAGGAATTAATGCTGAGAAAATTTTATCAAATATTGGGACCCTTCAAGTGCAAAATACCTAAATCTTCTAAAGTTTATCTTGCTTAGTATACACAATGTACATTGTTGGAAAAAATAAATATCAAAGGTCAATGAAGAAAAATATATGAACACTTATTTGTTTTAAATTCTTTCAAATTTGAGAAACAAATTTCCTTGAAAAAAAAATTTAAATCATTTATTGGGCATTTTTTTCTGGTTAAATTTGGTAGATAAGAATTATTAGAGTAAGTCTACAATCTGATTACACCAGTTATCAACACACACATGCTACAGCTCACATGAATTTTCCATTTCCATTCTGCCTTTAATAAGTGGCACACAATCTTTTTCTATACTGCAGTTCACGTAGACCTTAACACAGTCTGACATTAGGCACAGAGCTGTGACATTGAACACAGGTAGGCAAATAGCTTATTTAGCCAAACATGATTTGTTTTTCTTTCTTCAAGAGGTTATAGCGGTTATATCTAATACCTATGAAAAAGTGGTATTTTTTTTTTGGGGGGGGGGGAGATAACTTACAAAATCTGAGATATCATGGAGCAGGGAGGAGTAAGGGAGGAGAGAGAAGCCAACAGTGGGCAATGAAAATGATGCAAGATATCGTGTATTTCTCTTTTTAACAACACATAGAATTTAACAGTATTTCAACAGTATCCCATTAAAATATTTTCATGCCTCAAAATCAAACAGTCTCCAATCCCCACAGACATGACAGAGTACTATAAACCAAGCAATCAACAATTTTAATATTGGCAGGCACTTCAATAAATATATTTGTTTCAAGATTTTCATGTTACATTTGTACTCAAACTTTCTGTTCAGGTTCATTTTCTTTAGGGATCTTAAACACATTGAAAATATCTACTACAAAGGGAGATAACTCTTACTTTCAAGAACTGAATCAAGAATATGACTAAACAGACAAGGACAATTCATGTAAGCTGTAGTGATTATATATTCACAACACTATTTACCTTCAGACAAGAATTTATGTACAAAGTCTACAGATAAAGGATTCATATACATTACAACAAATAAACATATAATCAAACACTATCCTATACAAGAAACAAATTTATAGAATAAATCTAACTAAGGGGATTCACATAGAAAATAAAGAGTTTTCAGTCATATTTAAAAAAAAATTGTAGGGGGAAAAGGGAGTTAATCTTGTTTTGGTTTTATAAGAATGTTTTATATATTTTTAATTTTCAGACCTTTTATTTCTTGTAGTTCTATTTAAACATGCATGGGACCCAGAGAAAGCAAATTTAATTGTCCACTACAGGTGGTACAAAGTTTGTTGTACTTCTGTTTAAAATGAATGCAGGTCCCCAAAAATTGTTTCTATTTATTACTGTAATCAAAGACCCTTAACTGGGTTCCCTTCTATATTTTCATGGAACAGTCCTTTAAAGCTGGCTGACAATTATGAGTATAAAACAAAAGTCCTGCAGATGTACACATGCTTAAAGAATCAAGACAAAATTGGAACTATAGTTTGAAAATGTCGGAAACAAGATACACAGAAATTTCAAAACAATATGATAAAAGATGTATACCTCTTTCATTTTTCCAATCTCTGTTGTCTGTATGTCGTGGAGGCGATGTGTGGTGGGATCTTTCATTTCTATGTTCATCACGCCCCCGGCTGACTCGAGTATCGGATCTGTCTCGACTTCGTGATCGTCTATGGAACTCTCCTTCCCGTCGATCTTCTCTAAGTACTGGTCTATCATTTCTTTCCCTTGCTGCTCGGTCAAAACTAGCCTGGTCACCTGATCCTCTGTCAAATCTAAAGATCAAGAGAATGATATGATTAGTATCTGTTCGATGCAGGTCAGTAATTTTGTTCACCCTTAAGTCCATTCATTATTCATTATATTTTATGAAATGCACAGACTTATCTGACAGACAAACAAAATTACAACATTTGGCAGCTGGGTTTTTTATCTAGAAAATTTTGTATCAGTTTAAAAAAAAAAGACAAAACAAGAAAATTGTTCAAATAAAGTTAGTACAGATGCCTGACATCTTAAAATTGATTAAAATTTAGTATTGTGTATTAGGAACAAAAATGCTAATTTTGTCATTTTTATTGTTTTTATCCTGTAGGGATCTCTTATTTGTAAGACCAGCAAAATAAAATAAACAGGCAAAAAAAAGCTACATATAAAATTCTATAATACTATCTATAAAACAAACAAGCAATAAATAAAAACCTATCAAACCTATCATCGGTTCTTCTGTCGCTCCTCTCTTCCCTGTTAAATTCTCGTCGGTCATCAAACCTTCTTGCCTCCCTGCTGTCTGTACCTCTCGGCTGTTCTGCCCTGCGATCATACCGCTCTACCTTTCTTTCAGTTGTACCAAATGATCTACAAAGAAAAGAGGATAAGTTTCAAAAACTTATCTGTCTTTTATTCATGATCAGATTACACAATATGAATAAAAGGAGAGCTTGGGTTAATAGAACAAGTACAATAATGACAGATTCTGTTGTTGTTACTCTGACATCAAGTATAATCCATGTAATTTTTACTTTCACTTCAAACAGGTTCTTTCGATAATTAAGTTAATCAAGTGCTTATAGCCGTTGTCCTAATGCTAGCAAGTTAAAGGTTAGGTTTGCTTGCTTGCTTTGTTAGTATCAAAGTTTGCTCAAGCATTGTAATTAAGATTGACATCTGCAAACAATATAAGTAGGCAGATTTTAACATGTACAAATGTATATTTGATTATTTGACGATGTCCAATCAAATTTAAATATAATATGTACAAGTTTAACCCTCCTTTTTTTTTTTTTTTTATTGTTTTCAGAATTCAATCTTAATAACAATATTAATGCTAGAGCAAACTTAAATACAAACAAAGCAAGCCAGCAAATCAAACCTGTAACTTGCTAGCATTATGATTACAGCTTTAATAATACTGTAAAGTCAGAAATGATAACATGGCTTTTAATAATGCAAATAATGCAACTTCCTTGATGATGAAAGCAACAATAAGATCTTGCATTCTGATACCTGATCTGTATTCAGATTTCCTGAATTCATCTCCCATATTTGTGTATTCTTCAAAAATTGCAATTAAAAATGCACCTTACAATTTCTGAATGTACAGTTTAAAATACTGTGAAGTTAGTATATTCGCATGTCAATTTTCTTGGAGTTTAGTGGTATAAGCGAGCAAAAAAATTAAAAATATTCCGTTATTTATCAAAAGTTTAAATTTTCTATTTGCTAAGGGCTGTTAAAAAAATTAAAATGTCAGAAGGCACTTTTTATTTCACCCCACCATGCATAAATTTTTAATTAGACTTTTCCTTTAAATGTTCCAGCAATATAACCACCACCCATCAAATTCTAATAAAAGTGCATTGTGATGCCCTCATACAATTAATCTGGAAAAGCCCTAAGATGTAATCTTTGGCAAATCACAAAATTAAATTTCCACGAAAATACAAGAAATTGGTACACACAAAAATTAAATAAATCCTTTTAATGTGAAAGTACTTTAATTAGTGGGTATCAATTTTCGTGGTTTGGGCAATATTTACATGTTCGTGTGTTTTTAAATTCGTGGATTTTAATTTTCTAACAAAAAAAAAAAATTGAAAAATTAAAGCCTCTAGAAAGGAAGGTTTCAAATAGTCTGGATTGAAGGAAATTGCAAAGTAAACATTGACCCGTGTAAATCGTAGTGGCAACACTAATTAACCCAAGATAAAGTGATCAACAGATTAAGGACCATCAAATGTGTTAATTAGGCCATACACATGTCAAGTAAAAATATCAGTATCATAAACAAATGCTATAAACGTATCTTGAATTGTCAAATAGTTCTTATCAAAATGAAGTTCAGCATGAAATTATTATTTCCCATATGCACTAGAACTATGAGGCTATAAAATGAACACTTTATCATATTAGCATATCAATACCATAAATCTGACTTTCATCGAAAAAAATATTTTGAATATAAAATATTGATGAGAATATTGAAAACAAAAAATTGTACAGTTTAGGTTATTAAAGATTAAAGGGTATAATCCTGCATGCAGTTGTAGTTCTGTGACTGCATTCTCAGATTCGAGATCTTTCCATGTCTTGATTTGGACAATGGTTGTTTTATTTCGTTGGACACTTAAATTCGTGGATAAAGTCATCCAAGAAAACCACGAAAATTGGTACCCCACGAATAAAAGTACTTTCACAGTAACATGACGTTAATTATTAAGAAAATAATATCACTAATTTTCACCTTCTTTTTAACATTCTGTTAGAAATATATTCAATTTGGTTCTAGTTATTATAAAAAAGTTGATATGATTTAAAAGTCCACAAGACTTCAACACACGTAAACCACAAAAATAAACCATAAAATTTCTTTTTGGATCATTACTTTCTTTATAATCTAGTCAACACAACTTCCTTGTATAGCCTTTTACAATTTAACACCCATCAAACAATTAAAACAAATAACAGACTAAGTAATATAAACAAGAACATCCTGTCAAAATAATTTAAATTCCATTTCATTTATATATAATTCTAAATTACTTTTTTTACAAGTTATATAAACATCATGTAATATGGTTTACATAAGATTTGGCTCATTTAATTTTTGAAACGGTTACACCCTTATTTTGTCATCCAAATCCTAAATCTGCCAAAATAAAATAGACTTATTTGTCATATCACCTGATGTCTGACTTTATAATTTTTTGACAGGTAACCTTCTCTGAGGTAGGACATTCTTGTACTTTGTCAAGTGAGAGCAAGTAAAATAAGCAAAATTTAAATTACAATCAGCGTTATTTTGGGGAAGAGTCAACTGTTTTTAATGTTTTCTTTACACAGCAGAAAACAGTAAATTTTCCCCTTATATCATGTATAATATTGCATCAATTGTAAAGTTGATATTACTGCTTTTACTTGCTCTTACTTTAAAGTACCAGTATGTCCTACCACAGAGAAGGTAACCTGTATGATTAAGGTTCTGAAACGTTTTACATACCTGTTATCATCAAATCTGTTTTCATTGGTAGCAGCTCGTTTTGGTTCTGACCAGTACTCATCCCTGCCACCACCTCTGCTGTCGAATGTTCTCTTCTGTGCTCTTCTTTGCAACTCCTGCTGTTCTAACCTGTAGAGGAAGAGAATGAAAAAGTCAAATACTATTCTCTTGAACTATTTGTATGACAAGGTAAAAAGTTCATAATGTTTGATTCTAATTTTCCAATGATAATGTTTTAACTGTTAAAACAATGTATATTACAAACCTGATTTCTTCCATGAGTCGTCTTCTCTCTTCCTTATCTCTTTCTCGTTCCATTTTGTCTCTCTCTAGCTGCTCCATTCGTAATTTCTGTTGTCTTTGCAGTTCTATCTTTTCACGTTCTAACTGTTCCTTCTCTTTTCTGTAAACAACAATTAATATTTCCCAATGATACAAATTCATTTATGATTGGTTAAATTATATTTTGACGCAAAGTTAAAGGAGTTTATTTCACACGAGCATATATATAACTGTATAATATGAAAAAATGCACAATGTAAAGTTTTTTATGTTTTTACTACAAATGATCAACAATTTTCTTTACATCCAACTTTAAAGTTCAATACAAATTCCTCATACTCATAGAAAACTAATATAATTTACAAATTTGTTGGGATATATGACTGTGAGATATTTGTGGAAAATACATGTGATACTGAATCATTCTTACTTAAACAAAGTGAAGTCTTTTTCTTTGAACAGTTATCATGGTTATGGTACATGTACATCTATTGTAGAGATAACCTCAGTTTCACTATCGTACACAAGTATTACAATTTGTGATTTGTCTATTGGTAAAAATTGTAAATTCATGAAGAACAACAAAAACAGGTTGTAGAGCAAATGTTCCCCAAATTGTCAAGGAAGTTTTGTACATTAAGGTTCAGAAAATTGAAAGATTTTTCCTAATTTAGAATCAGGACTATTCAAAGAAAAAAAGATATCCCCCCTGCACTAGTATAAAAGCATCTGAGTTGTCCAACCCTTCAATACATTTTTTCCTGCAGTGGCAAAGACTTTAAATCTGAAATGTTCCCTGTTGAGTTTTACCTTAACTGTTCCCTTTCTCTAGCCAACTTAATAGCCTCAGTTCTCTGTTTGATCTGAACATCCCTCTGACGACGTTTTTCTCGTTCTATCTCTCTCATCCTTTGTCTTTCTAATTCCCTTTGTTTTCTCTCCCTCTGCCTTTGTCTTTCTCTCTCTCTTTCTTCCTGTAAACAAATAGTAGCAATGTGTAATATTATATAAACTACTGTGGATATTTACAATATCCCTAATCAAACCCAATGACTCAGACAGTCCAAATCAGTTAAAACATAACATCTCTGTTTTATGAGAAAAAACATATTTCTTTTTGTATATTGTTTAATTTTGATAGGCATTTTGTATATCCTACTTCTATCGGCATTTTGAGCAGTATTTATTTATTCTTAAGTGCTAGAACTTACAATATATGATATAACAATATATCAAAGAAAATAAATAGTGAAAATATCAGAAATCTTCATTATAAGACCCCAGGAATGCATAATACTTGTAAATAGATTTTGCAACATTCATTTAACTTGAATTAATTTACAATTTTAGAACTTTAACATTGTTTCTTTCAGTTGAATTAAAATGAAGAAAACGTTATTCTATTTGAATTAAAGAACCTTAGGGAGCACACTCACATACCCCACGTCCCCACATTGTCATTGGAGAAATTAAATAAGTATAAGAAAAAAAAATTGTATAAGAAAAAATACTGAATAATAATTTCCTGTCAATATACACATCTACATAGTATGTCCTTATTATCTACAAAATTTCATGAAATTCTGTTGTGTGTTTTCAGAGGAGTTGAGATGACAAACTGTTGCAGTAGTACATTAAAGTAAATAAGTTCAAAGGGGCGTAACTCCTAGAAAAAAAATTGAATCGTAATTTCCTGTCGATATGCACATCTACATAGTATGTCCTTATTATCTGAAAAGGTTTCATGAAATTCTGTTGTGTGGTTTGAGAGGAGTTGCGATGACAAACTGTTGCAGTAGTACATTGAAGCAAATAAGTTCAAAGGGGCATAACTCCTAGAAAAAAAATTGAATCGCAATTTCCCGTCGATATGCACAACTACATAGTATGTCCTTATTATCTGAAAAGGTTTCGTGAAATTCTGTTGTGTGGTTTGAGAGGAGTTGCGATGACAAGAAACAGGACTGACGGACCGACTGACGGACAGACGGATGGACGGGTCAAAAACATTATACCCTCCGCAACTTCGTTGCGTGGGGTATAATAATTGTCACCATCATTTGATTGTTACAAATGTATGTTTCATAACTCTGCTTACACATATCACCAGTAAACTCAATTTCAAACAATCAAATCACCAATTGATACCCTAAAATCTTATAATCCAATAATATAATCGTATTACATGTACATGCATGTATACCTTTATTTTGTCAAAAGATAGAACATCTTTGTCTTTCTTATCAGATTTCGGTGGGTCCTTGACAGTAGATGTCGCCGACTTGGCACGGCTTTGACTCCTCTCACCAGATTTCACAGGTGTTTTTGTAGGACTTTCTGCCTTCTTTTCCTCTACTTTTTCTTTTTCCTTCTCTTTCTCTTTTTCTTTCACCACATCTTTATCTTTTTCAGTTTCTTTTTCAGTTTCAGGCTTAGCTGTCGTTTCTGTTTTTGGCTTTGCAGCTGTATCTGTTTTCGGCTTAGCTGTTGCGTCTGTCTTTGGTTTTTCTGTTGAACTAGGTTTTGATTTATCTTTAAAAAAAACTTTTATTATAAATACTGTAGATTCATTATATTTTGTTGGATACCAATTTCAGTGGATTTTGTGGTTAAAGCAGAAGTACAGATTTAAATGTTCAACGAATTACAATTTTTTTAAAGGTGTGTGTGCAGACTTTAGCAAAACTAGGAAATTAAATATCCACGACGGTGTAACTTTTCCTCAATCCACGAAATTTGATACCAACAAAAATAAATGATACTAATGTATCTACAAAATATATAATTGAAATCCTCCATAATATTATATTAAGGTGGTACCTAACACTTTAATTAAAATTAATATGGCTCATTTAATTTTCTTAAAATTTTGACAAAGTATTTACTTTGACCCTTTGACAAAAATATAAAAATTTTAAAAAATTTGAACCAACCGTTTAATCAGAAAAATTACACTGGTTATATAGCAGTTTGACAAAAACTTATTTTGATCATTGAGAAGCTTAATATTCCCTTATGAACACAATGTCATTAAAACGTTCAGCTGATTTTACAGAGTTATCTCCCTGAAGTGTTAGGTACCACCTTAACTTGTTTACTGTTGAAGACTATGTTCTAAGTTTACATTGTGTAAATGTTTTTAATTTTCTATAAAATTGAGAAAGGAAATGGTGAATATGTCAAAGCGACAACCACCCGACCATAGAGCAAACAACAGCCGAAGGCAACCAATGGGTCTTCAATGTAGCGAGAATTCCCGCACCCGTAGGTGTCCTTCAGCTGGCCCCTAAAATATGCATAATAGTACAGTGATAATGGACGTCATACTAAACTCCGAATTATACACAAGAAACTAAAATTTAAAATCATACAAGACTAACTAAGGCCAGAGGCTCCTGACTTGGGACAGGCGCAAAATTGCGGCGGGGTTAAACATGTTTATGAGATCTCAACCCTCCCCCTATACCTCTAGCCAATGTAGAAAAGTAAAAGAATAACAATACGCACATTAAAATTCAGTTCAAGAGAAGTCCGAGTCTGATGTCAAAAGATGTAACAAAAGAAAATAAATAAAATGACAATAATACATAAATAACAACAGACTACTAGCAGTTAACTGACATGCCAGCTTCAGACCTCAATTAAACAGATTGAAAGATTATGTCTTCATCATAAGATTATGTCTTCATCATCTATGCTGTTTTTGTGTGATGGTGTGTGCTAGGGTTTCTGTAACATTTACATGTATATATATCACACACCTCTTTTAATTCAAAATTCAAATAAAATACATGCTTAACTAAATGAATAATGTAATCTATCAGAACAATTTATATTAAAGATCCTGAAATTGACTCTACTGTTAAGTTGAAACAATCAATACTGCAATGAGTTGGCATATATAATGGATAACATTAATGTTTACAATATATAAAATGTGTGTGTTTGTTGGTAAAGGAACAACTTCACATTCATCTACCTTGACTATACGATGGCTGTCATTTTTATTGGTGGAGGAAGTCAAATTATCAAGAGAGCCACAATCCTTCTGCCGGGAAACTGAAAATCCTTGTTTACAAGCATTTGAAGTAATATTGTAAATTGTGAGCTTTCAGACTGTTTGAAACACACTCCAATTGATCAATAAGTGAACAAAATCTTACCTGTACTTGAATGTGGCTTTTTAGCTGAATCATGTTTATTACTTGTAGCACTGTTATGTCTGTCTGATTTCCTTCTGTCATCATGGTGGTCACGTGAATGTGACCGTTTACGATCATCCTTTTTCACATCTTTGGAATCTTTCTTTTCTTCCTTACGATGACGATCAGATTTCTTGTCGTCAGTTTTCTTATCAGACTCTTTCTTAACATCTTTTTTATCATTGTCTTTACGATCTGGAAACAAAATATATTCATAACTTATGACATTTTTAAAATGCATCCAATTTGTTTGTTTTTGTTTTGATTGTGAAGAAGCAGTAATTAATGAGCTTATATTGTAATAGGCATTGACTACATGAATGTGTTGTAAGTTTTTGTAGATTTTCCTTTGGATTCTATAGTCTTACAAATTTTATAAGATTGGAAGCACGACATAGATATCTACTTAAACATTTAACTGAACAACTATTACATTTGTTTTTCTAAAGTGTTTCTATCTACTTCGTGTATTTCATTAGTTAAACCCAAGAAACTTATTGTTTGAAAAAATTTCTGATAAAAAGAATAATTGCACTTTATATATATCTATTTACACTGACTTCATCAGCCAAATTGCAAAAACAAAAAAGGCTCAAAAGGATCCAAATATTAAATTGCAACAAATCAAAAACAAAGGGACTGCCCATTTATTGCTGTCCTTCATATTTTAAGTTACAGTGAGACCTTTAACATATTCTTCACAATAATTCACCTTTGTCATCTTTCTTGGCAGGAGTAGATTTCTTATCTCCAGAGGAACTTTTGGAATCTGTTTTACGACTAGAAGGTGTGGCCTTGGATTGCATGCCTGGTTCGCTCTTTGCCTACAATAAAATAGTAATATAATTTGTATGAAAAAATTTCATTTGCCAGAACCTGTTGATTAGGTCTTTGGTAGACCAATCTGCAAAGGAAAATGTTTTAAAAGACCTTAAGAAGAAGTTATAAAGTAAACATTGCTCTTGTATGCCAAAACAGACTTCGATTCTCTTTGAAGGTGCCTTCCAAGGTGGAATAACAATAACATTTAAATAACTTTAAGTTTTGATTAAATGGGTAATCAAACTAAAACTAAATCTCACTGCTTAATAGATTTACAACCTTGACTCCATTATCTAATAAAGAGAAATTAATTCCCCAGTTTACATGATATAACACCACATATTGTCTTAAGGTCATAAGAAACGAGTGACCGGTGAAAAATAATGTTCTTCCAATTCTTGAACCAATGCATACAAACATCAACTTAGTCTTCTGTGCACGAATTTGTCATTTTCTTCGTGTAAATTTCGTATAATCGTCATTTTTTTTTTCTCAATCGGTCAGTGTTGTTGTGAAAATATGGCAGGTAATTAAAGTTCGTGTTTTGAAGCCGAAGTTTAACAATTGTCACCTGTTTGTCAACAATCGACAAAAAATCCACAAAAAAGCATGGAAATTGAGCATGTGTCTAACATGTAAATTCAGATAATAGTTTATTTTAAGGACATTCGTGCGTATTGTGATCACCGGATTTTTACGAGATGGGTCACACTGAGGTCACTTTGCATACGGAAAATATGTCGGGGGGAAGGTAGCAATTAAAATAAAGTAAACTTCTTCTAAATATGAATAAATTAAAGAATTTACAGTGACTTATTATAGTTGTTAATTTCTGTGTCATTTGGTCTATTTTAGAGATTTAATTCATTGGCAATCAAATCACTTCTTATTTTCATATATATTTGACTTACTCTTTCCACTGAAATCATCTTCCCATGAAGTTCAGTCTTGTGTAAGTGTTGGATGGACTTAGTCGCTTCATCAGAACTTGACATGGTGACAAAACCATAGCAGCGAGAACCTGGACTCTTTGCATTAGTGACCACCTTGGCTCCAACAACCTACAATTACACATTCATTTTAGTGAAGAAGTACCAGCTACTTTTTTTTCTAAGATTTATTAATAATTTGTAATCCCTCTACCTTTTTGCTTGGCAAATTTTAAAAACATTGACCAACCAATGATTTTATGTCTAGTTTTTGCCATATTGTCAGTATATCATTTTAAGTATCAATCTTAATCTTGTGTCTAAACAAGATCTGTTGAACTGAATAAACATCAAATGATACATGTATGAGTTGGGTTTCTATTGGCATTCAATATATAAATACTTTGTTGTCCAACTAAGCTGACAACTGTCCGGTTAATTCTAGAGCCTCCCTATCTTTTTTTTTTAATTTTGAAATCTCTCTCTGAATATCAAATAGGCATAGCATCATTGCCACTGACAGTTTTTCTTTCTGTAAAATTGATAATTGTAGAGGAATTCAACATTTTTGTTTTAATATTGATTCTTTAATAATGGAATAAACATTCTAAAATAATATAAACGCAAATGAAATATTACAAAAATCAATTGGTTCCCTCTCATTTCTACATATCTCTCACTTTAAAGGTTAAAAATTTTTACATATTTTTAATCTATAATTTATTATTCACTATAGCTATTTATATAATAGAAATAAATTCTTCCAAAAAAATTTTAAAAAATTATATGCAATCCAAAAGATCCAATAAAAGTACAAAACTAGTCAGTCATAAACTATAACTGTTAATTCAATATGAATAATTCATCATATCAAACAACAATTAGGGCTTAAAATACTATTTATATACAGCAAATATTGGAAGCATAAAAAAGATTGCAATCTTAATAGATTTTCATTTTTCATGAGGTAGAAAATTAATGGCTATTGCTTTGGATTTTATGTGTGACAAAGCGGACTAATTAAATCTTGTTTATTTGTCTGTTTCAAATATGAAATGTATATTTGGATGTGAACTAATCGAAGCCATAAGACAGACAGGTATAAATAGGCATTACATTGTTCTAGGAAGGATGTAAGGACAGACGGGCAAGTACCCATTGCCTCGTCTTAAAGGGAAAACTTATCTATCTCCCATCAGAAAAGAAAATGTGTACAATAAAGAAACATTTCAGCTGCAGACTTTTAAATTTTTTTTAAATTGCCATGCACCTCTTTTATACACACTATGAAACTTTTGGAGGTAAAAATGTTTTTATTTAAGGTCTCACATCTAACAGTAAGTTCATTATTTACTATTCAAGGAAATCAAGAATTAAGGTAAATCAAAAAGTTTAGTGTTTCAATGAAATACAGCTGATTTCAAAAATGTTTGCCCCCCCCTCTCTCCCCCCAAAATTAATAAACAATTTCCCCCTGAATCAACAAAATTTCTAACCCTAAAAATATTGTCAGTAATCGAAATTATGAAATAAATAAAATCTGCTAGTGAAAAATTTGTCACCACTAATCTTTATTGATATTTTCATGTTTCTGTAATCAAAACCTACATTTCCATAGCTCTAACATAAATGACCTATGTTACAAAATACAGCCACCCTTTTCCCATAATACACAATGTTTTTGCATCAATATAAACTCAATCAGGCCTTTAACATATACACCTTGATATATAATCACATAAAAATTAAATTTCCAACTCAATAGATGGGACAAGAAGCTTCTATTATATCTATTGTTAGATTTGAATTGACTCCTGCTGACAAAATCATTCGTCCAAAAATACTGACGTTCGAAAATTGAAAAATAAACTTTATTGAATATATTTGAATAAAAGGTTAAAAGAGGCACTCGTAATAAAAAATCAATAAATAAATGTCATTTAGTGTAAAGTAAATGATTACTGAAACTTTCTTACAGTGTCCATTTATACTGATGGACAGTGATTTATTAGAATCTGCTGAATAGACATAAAATGAGTTATATTACATCACTACCTTATATATGATTATATGATGTAACTTCTTAAAAAAAGATTTTTAAATAGATTAAGTGGCCTTTAACATTCAAATTATCCCGAAAATTTCAGATTAAGATATGTTAACTCATGTTTTTTCTTACAGCACTTCTTAGAATCTCAAATATACGTTTATACATGCAACAAATGATAGTAAATGATTGTTTTTTTGTAAATGATTTTGCAATGATTTTTCAAAATTTGAATTGATACTGAATTTAGTCATCAAACACTTCCTAATTTCAAATGCATACAAATTAGGTCCCACTTGTAAATATGTTAAAGAGGCCTACATGCCTAAGTCTCACAAGTTAAGATGTTAAAGAGGCCTACACTCTTAGGTCTTACTGGTTAACTTGGCAAAGATAAATAGTCCAATCAGAATGCACCAGTCAATCTGAGTGTGAACATTTAGACACTTACCTTTCCATATTTACTGAAAATGGACTTTAAGTCTGTGGCTCTTGTGGACGATGCCAGTCCACTTACCCATAAATTACGACCAGTGGAGGCAGCTAAAAAAAAAATCAATTTAAAATCAATTAAAAAATATTAAAAGTACATTTAGAATCAGCAGCCTAACTAAATAAAAACAATTATTGGGATACCGTGTGTGGGTGTAAAAGTAAACAAAAAACTTGAATGTTCAATTAAATACAGATTTTCTATATTGTATGCAGGATTTGGTAAAACTAGGAAATTTTGTTTCCACGCAAAATAAATTAATCCACAGTACCAGATTTTGCAAAATAAAAAAGGTTCACTATTAAATAACAAACAAGTCAATTTGGTGTTACAAAAATAAACTTTGGCAAAAAGTATTGGATATATATATTTTTGTTGTTGATGATATTAAAAAGAAGAATTCTTCAGAACAGCAGATTCATTTAATTTGATTGAGGAAAGCTTGCATTTTTCAAGGATATTTCATGTCATGGTTTAGCCTGAGTCTGCATACATTCACATAGAAAATTATTAATTTGTTGAAAATATTAAAGTCATGGTTCCCACGAATACCAACTAAAACCATGAAAATCATGAAAATTGGTATCCAACAAATAAAAAGAATCAAAGTATGAAATAAAAAACATAATTACATAAATTAGTTATATTCTTAATATTTTTTTGTGGTTTTCATATGATACATGTTGTTTTTAAAGTGTAGATTTTTAAGCATCTTGTATAATTTTCTTATAATTCCCTTAAAACTTCTCTTGCATGTTTAGAAAGCTTTGTCCGTGTTGAAATTTTATATAAAAAAAAAAATATGAAAAAAAAAAAAAAATAAGTCTTTCATAACAGAATAATAATATTTAATGTTCAGCAAATATTTCCATCAAAAGGTACCTTGATTTAGAACTATTAATGAAATATGAATAAAAATTACACATAATAAAACATATGTTATGGTACAAGCTGTTATTGCCATATATTTATAAAGGTTTATGGTATGGAAATGTGTTTTTAAATTCAGAAGAGATAAAATCTCATTTCCAAGCATAATTTTGACATAAATAGCTATTGATCTGTATTTCAGAAGAATTATTTTTATGTTATTTTGTTGAAATTAATGTGAGGAATCTTTTTCTAAAGTATTTATAACTTTATTTGTACTACAACATTCAAAATCTGATAATAAATATTTACAACAGAAAAACTGAAATAAATCTTAATATTAAAAGCTAATACTTAAAATTACTTTTTTTTTAAAGATAAATGTAAATAAACAAACTTTTAGTACTTGCATATATTGAACATGACAAAGTACTTTCAAATTAATCTCCAATGCACATTTTTTATTTCAAATATCATGAATATATCATGACTAGTCTATTAAAGTGCTCAACTGGTGTTTTTTTAACAATGGACATTCACCATATATAATTATAAGAAGATATGATATGATGGCAAATGAACCAACTCTCCACCAGAGACCTAATGATGTAGAAGTTGGCGGCTAAGATCACTGTATGGTCTTAGACTATCAGCAAAACCAATACCCCATAGCAAGCTATAAAAGGCCCCAAAATTTGATATTCATAATAACCAGTGTTATGCAACTTTTAAATTCCTCAGACCTCAAATAAATATGGCGTCATCATTATTGCTCAGCTCTGACATTCAGTACTCCTGTACTAACATGTAATATCATTTTTATCCCACGCATAGATTGGTGTAGCCAGATTTGGGATAACTGTTTGGGTATTTTGTTTAAACGCTTCTTTACTTCCTAATTGGTTTGGCTGGTCAACTGTATTGAATCAAAAACCACTGATGAATCTAGTGTATGTGATAAGTATGTGTGTCTTAGCGTATGCAGTCATAACCCTGATGTCTTTTCTGTTGACAACAAATAGTCACTGCTTCAATGTTTTCCGCTGTGACAGAACAGAGACGATAAATTTGTTATAAATGGTAGTTTTTAAAAAATGTATATAAATATTAGCCATCCTTTATTCAAGGGTCATGGTAAGTTCATATTTACCAGTCATGGTGATTTTCAAATAAAATGATTAATGTGTAAAATAGTTGTCCCTTTGACGTCTATAATTACAAAAGTAAAAGTCATTCATCTATCTGATAATCCCTCAACCCAAAAGACTTTAAATTTTAACATGTATAAGCTATTTTCCAATAAATTATTCTATAAAATACCAATGATAAAAAAAATGGTCAAAACATCTAGACTTCACTGACAAATAATACATAAAAAGATAAAAGTTATATCCAAAAATATTGGGCAGAACAATGGACCACATTTACCATCAACATCCAACTCCTCTCCAAACAGACACACAAACAATGACAAATAATAAACCACAACAGAACATTTGCTTGAGGACCTACAGAAAACCCGCTGGCAAATGAATAAATTGAACATTTGTATTACCATGAAAAAAAGGACTTAAAATATATATTCAGTACAATTTTAAACAATTTGAACATAACCTCATTTCAAAAGGTCTACTCTATTGAGGGGTCACTGTTGGCACTCCAATGAGTAATTTAGGAGTTTGTTGACAGTGTTTATATTTGAGTGAATATTTTTAGTCTTTGCATATAAAGGTCTTATTTACATCCCTAACTTTGTGTTCCTGACAACTTGGAGAATACATGTGTAAATTATTTTTATCGAAGTCACTTCAAAAATAAGATAAAAACCGGCTTAAAGATCTAATTTGTTTGCACAAATATCAGCTGAATTTGATTTGTTAACGAAGAGGTCGAATACAATTTTCATATTTTTTTCTTTTGATCTTTATATAAATTTGATGGGAGTCAGATAGGTCATGAATCACATACGATATACATTGTACATTATCCAGCCCAGTGAGGACGGCAATTACATGGGATGAAAATGAAAATCTTTGATACCATCAAATATTCAATTTAAATCTATTTTCCATCTAAAAAATTTCATTAAAAATCAAGGTTAGAAATTTTATTACACCAAATTTTACTATAAGCTTACAAAGTTTATGACACATACATGACAAAGAATGTTTAAAATTACACAGTTTTTGTTCTTTTAAATATTTATAAATAATTGCTTTTCATTTCCAGGAGCTTGAGGGAGAGGGGACAAATAGGGGACAGTAATAATATTTTTTTTGATCCTTTTATTTCTCATTTAACTTTGGATTTTTATTGTTTCTTGGAATTGTTTTATTTTTCTAAAGGCAAAAAAAAAATATAACAAGAAAACACCCAAGGGTAACAGCAACCAAACAACACTGAAAACTAAAAAACATCGATGATCCAGTTGTCATTCAAAAGTCTTATTCATTTATGTTTTGGTTGTAGTTTAGGACTGTGAATTTCAGTTTCTGTTGGGATGAATATATATTCATAAAACATTTAACAGGATGAATATATATTCATAAAACATTTAACGGGTCATAAGAAAATGTTTACAAAATCTATAGATTTTTTTTCAAGAATCAGCCTTAATTAAATTAACTTTTTTAAATAACATATTATTATCGTATTATAATGGAAAAGTGGCCCAGTATCATTTTGTAAAACAGAATGGATTTATTAAATGCATGTAAGGAAAGTCCAGAAGTTATTTCAATAGTAGCCAACTTTAGCCCTTTTCACCAAAAAAATAACAATAATATGAGGCAACAATTGAGTTGAACTTTGATTATATTTTTGCTCAAATGAAACTCTGAATTAATAAATTGATAGCCCCTTTTCCCAAAAATAAAACAAAAACCAACTAAAATCTGCTATGTTTTGCCACTTATCATGAACTTATCAACATCAAATCTCTCCAAGTGGTTGTACCACACTAACTAAAAAAAATTTCTGACCAAAAATGAAGCAATTTTGGTTTTTTGCTTCAGTTCTTTAAATTTCGATATTTGCACATTTTGAATAAAATATATAACAAAAATGAAGAAAGACATATTCATATTTGTCAATATAACAACCACATTAAAAGCAATGCATTTTCAATGCAATCTACAAATTTTACATAACAAATGAGATTCCAATCTGTCTGTTCTTTTATTATGAGGTGCTTTAATAAAAATTAAAAGTAATCTGACAAAAATTCCTAAATAATTAATATAAACATTGAAAAAAAATCTCCTTTCTTTAATTTAACAGATATGTTTAGTTTTTGATCAATTTGTTTTGCAGTAAATTTTAAGTAATTTTTTTAGAAAAACAAACTAATATCAATTTTAAACATATAAACTAAACATATATATATATAACACAAGTTTTCTTAACCTCAGAACACATCACACTTTTCAAATTTAAAAGTGTGGAGTTTATTATTCATAAGTGTGACAAACAAGCACCTTCTTAAGATTACCTTTCTCATCCTTTTTAGTATCTTTTCCGGAACTACTGAAAATAGTAAAACAAATTATGAAACAAACGTTTACATTAAAAAAAAAGTTATGAGGAATAAACTAAGTCAGAATGTTTTAAAAAGTGATAATTTAAGCACCTTTAAAGTCGCGCACTGTTCTGAATACCACTTCCTCACCATATTCATCAACCAAGCGAAAAGGTCTATAACGTTTGCGTTTGGATCGACAGCGCTTTTTCTTAACACTAAATACACTATTGTATTGTTCATATTTTTTACGGAAAAGTCCATGCACTAGACACCATTTGTAGCTGTGGAACTTAAACTGACTCACTGTCATTGTCATTCAGAATATTTCAGGTACAAAAATGTCAACGAAAACAGCACAGAGAGTTAAATCCTCATTTCTTCCAAGTAAAGCACAATTTTATCACAATTTTTTTCTATTCTATATAGCATCACAAACACTTTAAGCATGTTTCAATTTATATTTCTACTATAAAATATATCAAAACATTGTGAGCATAAATTATTCAACAAATTTTTATTTAAATGATCGTCAATATCCATATTCATTTCATCTACACAATAAATGGGTGTGTCCGATATTGCTGTTGTCGATTTCCATTTGAAAAGGACATAAAATCAGTGAACCGTTTATATAATGCTATAAGTTATTAAATATTCTATTTTCTTTTTTTATTTTATAAATGATAGCAAAAGTATGAAAATAGATCAAAACTACAAAATATATATTATACCACATAAAACAAACTACGTCTTTTCGCATGTTTGATCATAAGATTTTTTTAATTATAGGTGCAACCTTCAATATAATTGACAAACTGTTAGTGCAATAAACTGTATCAAGTTGGTTTGATACAAAAAGAACTCTTTTGCTGTCTTCCTTGTCTTTTTTATGTGTTAAATGTCGTCTGCCAATATATTTGTTGCAATGATTCAGCAAGAAACTGTTATATCAATCAAAACTAATTACATAAAATATTTTCCAATTTCTAAAAAAAAACAAAAAAAAAACATGACTAATGGAGATATAATTGTTGAACCAAACAAAGCCTTTTAATGGAACCAGTTCTCTAATCATTATGGATGCAATGAAGAGACTTACTGGTCCAACAAAATACAAGGGAGACAATTCTTTGTTCCAAGGCAAAGGGAAATAACTCTCTTGACCTATAAGGGAGTAGATTTATACAAACCAAACCGACCTCTTAGCAGTTGATTTTGGATCCTTCTCGTCCTTTTTATCCTCTGGTTTCTTGTCAGTTTTTGGTTCAGTAGGTTTCTCTGGAGTCTCCTTTATCTCAGTTACAGTTTCCTTCTTGGTTTCCACTTTAGAAGTGGCAGTCTCATCCACTTTTGCCACAGATTCCTGTTTGGGTTCATCTTTCTTTTCTGCCGGTTTCTGTCCATCAGCTCCAGTTTTACTTTCTTGCGTAGTAGAAATCAGGTCAGCGTCAAGATCATTCTGTGTATCATCAACATGAACAACCAACGATTCGTTATCCATTTCCTGGGTATCTACTTTTACAGATGTCTTTTTTCCAGCACCAGATGGCTTAGATTCAGTTTTTTTAACTTCATTAGAAACAGGCTTTTTTGGAGCTGGCATCTCCACCTTTGGGTCAGGTTTCTCAGCCTTTTCCAACGTTTGAACGGTCTCTCCAGGAGTTTTAGCAACCTCCTTTGCAGTTTGGGCATTGTCTTTCTGAGCAGCCTCCTCTGAACTTAGGTCAACCACTGTTTGGGTGGGCTCTGCTGATTTTTCAGCAGACTGATCTGGTGCTAAAGAATTCAAAATATAACTTGATTGGCAAATCTAAACACAACTTGACAACAAGGTTTTCTTCCTTTTAGTTTAACACGTTATAAATTGTAGTTTATGATTTTAGGGACCAGGGACATTTGTTTATGTTTTCTTAACCACTAAATCAAGAATACTTAAGGATTAAATGAAAAAAAAAGCCTCTGTCTGCCATGGTTTACTATTACCTGAGATAGGCTTTACATAGCCATATCCATGCCATCATGTTATTGTACATTCTTTTATTTACTGCAATGTCAAATTCTTACTTATATCTACATGTAAATAGCTGGTGACTGCTGGTCATGCTGGAAAACCGAATTCATCAAGTAAACATAACGTCAAAACTGTTTGCCATATTGCTTTAAAAGTACTGGTTACTATAACACGCATAAGTATTCATTCCTTTAATATGTTCAAACTACTGCCAAAAAGTTTCTGTTAAAACTTTCCACCAAAATCCTTTTCATATAAAAATCTAGATCAATCTGCAACTTAGTTTTTATCGGTAACTAAAACGTATGTTAAATATAATGAAAGCTAATTTTCTAACACTGATAAGTGATTCTCTCTGATGGTCAATCTAGTTTGAGAATGTTGATTTCCATCTCTTCCAATGTCTTCTTCACTTCATTTTTAATATCATTCTCCATGACAATAAGGTGAGGTCTGTTTTTGCTTTATTCCAATCTGACACAAGAGTGCACACGCTGAAATGTCTCGCCTTCTATACTAATCACTGATATTATGTTGATAGTCCTTAGTATAAAGCTAAGCTTTATAACAACTGTCACATAAACTTAACATTAACCAAGATAACTAAACATAGACCAATGAACCTTGAAAATGAGGTCAAGGTCAGATGAACCATGCCAGGCAGACATGTACAGCTAACAATGCTTCTATACAACATATATAGTTGACTTATTACTTATATAGTTTAAGAAAAATAGACCAAAACACAAAATCTTAACCCTGTGCAATGAACCGTGAAAATGAGGTCACGATCAAATAAAATCTGTGCGACTGACATAAAGATCATAAAATATTTCCATACACCAAATATAGTTGACCTATGGCATATAGTATTAGATAAAAACTTGAACCATGAAAATGAGGTCAAGGTCACATGACATCTGCCCGCAAGACATGTACACCTTACAATAGTTCCATACAACAAATATAGTAGACCTATTGCATATAGTATGAGAAAAACAGACCAAAACACAAAAACTTAACTTTGACCACTGAACCATGAAAATGTGGTCAAGGTCACATGACATCTGCCCGCTAGACATGTACACCTTACAATCGTTCCATACAACAAATATAGTAGACCTATTGCATATAGTATGAGAAAAACAGACCAAAACACAAAAATTTAACTATGACCACTGAACCATGAAAATGAGGTCAAGGTCACATGACATCTGCCCGCTAGACATGTACACCTTACAATCGTTCCATACAACAAATATAGTAGACCTATTGCATATAGTATGAGAAAAACAGACCAAAACACAAAAATTTAACTTTGACCACTGAACCATGAAAATGAGGTCAAGGTCACATGACATCTGCCCGCTAGACATGTACACCTTACAATCGTTCCATACAACAAATATAGTAGACCTATTGCATATAGTATGAGAAAAACAGACCAAAACACAAAAATTTAACTATAACCACTGAACCATGAAAATGAGGTCAAGGTCAGATGACACCTGCCAGTTGGACATGTACACCTTACAGTCCTTCCATACACTGAATATACTAGCCCTATTGCTTATAGTATCTGAGATATGGACTTGACCACCAAAACTTAACCTTGTTCACTGATCCATGAAATGAGGTCGAGGTCAAGTGAAAACTGTCTGACAGACATGAGAACCTTGCAAGGTACGCACATATCAAATATAGTTATCCTATTACTTATAATAAGAGAGAATTCAACATTACAAAAAATTTGAACTTTTTTTTCAAGTGGTCACTGAACCATGAAAATGAGGTCAAGGACATTGGACATGTGACTGACGGAAACTTCGTAACATGAGGCATCTATATACAAAGTATGAAGCATCTAGGTCTTCCACCTTCTAAAATATAAAGCTTTTAAGAAGTTAGCTAACGCCGCCGCCGTAGCCGCCGTAGCCGCCGCCGCCGCCGTAGCCGCCGCCGCCGCCGCCGGATCACTATCCCTATGTCGAGCTTTCTGCAACAAAAGTTGCAGGCTCGACAAAAACTAATTATTTTGGGGTCCTAAAAATACTAAGTCTTGAACTCAAAATGTACTGGGTAATTTTGTATTCCTCTAGTGCCTCATTATAGATGTCCTTTGCTTCAAATATTCAGTTCATAGGATGACTTTTCTTAATTGTTTACACTGTTACTCACATATTGCTTGACACAATCCTCAGATATCGTCAAAAAGAGGTCAAGTAGATGTCCTTAGTCTATGAATGGTCCAATTAATTTGAATTCATATTCAACAAAGAGGTCTGTCCAATAAGGAAGTAGATGTCCTTAGTCTCTGAATTTTCCAATTAATCTTAATTTGAATTCAACAAAGAGGTCCGTCCAATACAGAAGTATATGTACTTAGTCTCTGAATGGTCAAATTACTTTGAATTTGTTTCAATTTGATGCAAAATCTGGTCAGGTATTTTTATTCATTACAAAACGCTTCTGTAAATAGTTGTAAAATATTCCTGGAAACTGCATCCTAATATATGTGATAAACACTACAATCCTAACTCTTGTTTATTTCTTCTCAATATAGTTAAACGAGTTCCTCACTTTGGGTCTTCCACCAAAACACTTCATCTGTTCTTTGAAGATAATCTCTTTTCACTTCCACAATTTCCGGATTAATGAAATTAATGAACATCACAGCATGGACTAAGATTTGATCACTGGACAGCAAGTCTCCATAATCATTTTACTTGGTCTGGTTAGGTTAACCACCCATGGTCCATGACAGAACAGAGGCCCTTAACTAAAACTGTTATTTGTCTTAACTTTTGAGGAGAATGGTCTTTCTACATGAGAGAAAGTGTGTTGTACTTAACCAATCAATATCATGCAAGAACAAAACCACCTACCTTTATCAAGTGCTGGTGGTGACTCTTCAACTTTTTTCTCAGATTCCTCTACCTTTTTCACCTCTTCAGAGGAAGAAACCTGAGGAGTTTCCTTTACTTGCTCCTTTTCTGGAATCTTTTCAGCCACCACTTTCTGTTGTATTTCTACAACAGGTGCTGACTCTGGTACCTTGTCTTGTTTTACTTCCTCAGCCTTGGCTGGTTCTACTGGCTCTTTTGCTTTTTCCTCAACATCCATTTTTTCTTCTTCCTTTTTCTCTTCACTCCCTGAATCTTTTACCATTTCAACTTTGGAGGCTGGGATTTCTTCTTTATTATCTTTTTCTTCCACAGTTTTGGACTCCTCCAGTTCATCTATAATTTCTATACATTCCATATTCTCTCCAACGGCCTCAGAAGAATTAGTTTTGGAATCTATCTCCATCTTTTCTTCTTTAACTTCTTGCTCCTACAAAGTCAAAATTATATCACACTTCTAACACTACTCATAAATATGATGTTTTTGTTTATTAGGGTTTGGACAGAAAGATCTTAAATTCTGTAAACTCTGCCTATTAGTATTATTCCCTATTCTTTTTGTTTTAGTCACCACCCCTGTTATCTCTTTTTGTTTTAGTCACCACCCCTGTTATCTCTTTTTGTTTTAGTCACCACCCCCTGTTATCTCTTTTCTTTTTGTTTTAGTCACCACCCCTGTTATCTCTTTTCTTTTTGTTTTAGTCACCACCCCCTGTTATCTCTTTTTGTTTTAGTCACCACCCCCTGTTATCTCTTTTTGTTTTAGTCACCACCCCCTGTTATCTCTTTTCTTTTTGTTTTAGTCACCACCCCCTGTTATCTCTTTTTGTTTTAGTCACCACCCCCTGTTATCTCTTTTCTTTTTGTTTTAGTCACCACCCCTGTTATCTCTTTTTGTTTTAGTCACCACCCCCTGTTATCTCTTTTCTTTTTGTTTTAGTCACCACCCCTGTTATCTCTTTTCTTTTTGTTTTAGTCACCACCCCCTGTTATCTCTTTTTGTTTTAGTCACCACCCCCTGTTATCTCTTTTCTTTTTGTTTTAGTCACCACCCCTGTTATCTCTTTTCTTTTTGTTTTAGTCACCACCCCCTGTTATCTCTTTTTGTTTTAGTCACCACCCCTGTTATCTCTTTTTGTTTTAGTCACCACCCCCTGTTATCTCTTTTTGTTTTAGTCACCACCCCTGTTATCTCTTTTTGTTTTAGTCACCACCCCCTGTTATCTCTTTTCTTTTTGTTTTAGTCACCACCCCTGTTATCTCTTTTCTTTTTGTTTTAGTCACCACCCCCTGTTATCTCTTTTTGTTTTAGTCACCACCCCTGTTATCTCTTTTCTTTTTGTTTTAGTCACCACCCCCTGTTATCTCTTTTTGTTTTAGTCACCACCCCCTGTTATCTCTTTTCTTTTTGTTTTAGTCACCACCCCTGTTATCTCTTTTTGTTTTAGTCACCACCCCTGTTATCTCTTTTTGTTTTAGTCACCACCCCCTGTTATCTCTTTTCTTTTTGTTTTAGTCACCACCCCCTGTTATCTCTTTTTGTTTTAGTCACCACCCCTGTTATCTCTTTTCTTTTTGTTTTAGTCACCACCCCTGTTATCTCTTTTCTTTTTGTTTTAGTCACCACCCCCTGTTATCTCTTTTTGTTTTAGTCACCACCCCTGTTATCTCTTTTTGTTTTAGTCACCACCCCTGTTATCTCTTTTTGTTTTAGTCACCACCCCCTGTTATCTCTTTTCTTTTTGTTTTAGTCACCACCCCCTGTTATCTCTTTTTGTTTTAGTCACCACCCCTGTTATCTCTTTTCTTTTTGTTTTAGTCACCACCCCTGTTATCTCTTTTTGTTTTAGTCACCACCCCCTGTTATCTCTTTTTGTTTTAGTCACCACCCCCTGTTATCTCTTTTCTTTTTGTTTTAGTCACCACCCCTGTTATCTCTTTTCTTTTTGTTTTAGTCACCACCCCTGTTATCTCTTTTTGTTTTAGTCACCACCCCTGTTATCTCTTTTTGTTTTAGTCACCACCCCTGTTATCTCTTTTCTTTTTGTTTTAGTCACCACCCCTGTTATCTCTTTTTGTTTTAGTCACCACCCCTGTTATCTCTTTTTGTTTTAGTCACCACCCCCTGTTATCTCTTTTCTTTTTGTTTTAGTCACCACCCCTGTTATCTCTTTTCTTTTTGTTTTAGTCACCACCCCCTGTTATCTCTTTTTGTTTTAGTCACCACCCCTGTTATCTCTTTTCTTTTTGTTTTAGTCACCACCCCTGTTATCTCTTTTTGTTTTAGTCACCACCCCCTGTTATCTCTTTTCTTTTTGTTTTAGTCACCACCCCTGTTATCTCTTTTTGTTTTAGTCACCACCCCCTGTTATCTCTTTTTGTTTTAGTCACCACCCCTGTTATCTCTTTTTGTTTTAGTCACCACCCCTGTTATCTCTTTTTGTTTTAGTCACCACCCCCTGTTATCTCTTTTCTTTTTGTTTTAGTCACCACCCCTGTTATCTCTTTTCTTTTTGTTTTAGTCACCACCCCCTGTTATCTCTTTGTTTTAGTCACCACCCCTGTTATCTCTTTTCTTTTTGTTTTAGTCACCACCCCTGTTATCTCTTTTTGTTTTAGTCACCACCCCCTGTTATCTCTTTTTGTTTTAGTCACCACCCCCTGTTATCTCTTTTTGTTTTAGTCACCACCCCCTGTTATCTCTTTTTGTTTTAGTCACCACCCCTGTTATCTCTTTTTGTTTTAGTCACCACCCCTGTTATCTCTTTTTGTTTTAGTCACCACCCCTGTTATCTCTTTTCTTTTTGTTTTAGTCACCACCCCTGTTATCTCTTTTTGTTTTAGTCACCACCCCTGTTATCTCTTTTTGTTTTAGTCACCACCCCTGTTATCTCTTTTTGTTTTAGTCACCACCCCCTGTTATCTCTTTTCTTTTTGTTTTAGTCACCACCCCTGTTATCTCTTTTCTTTTTGTTTTAGTCACCACCCCCTGTTATCTCTTTTTGTTTTAGTCACCACCCCTGTTATCTCTTTTCTTTTTGTTTTAGTCACCACCCCTGTTATCTCTTTTTGTTTTAGTCACCACCCCCTGTTATCTCTTTTTGTTTTAGTCACCACCCCTGTTATCTCTTTTTGTTTTAGTCACCACCCCCTGTTATCTCTTTTCTTTTTGTTTTAGTCACCACCCCTGTTATCTCTTTTTGTTTTAGTCACCACCCCCTGTTATCTCTTTTCTTTTTGTTTTAGTCACCACCCCTGTTATCTCTTTTTGTTTTAGTCACCACCCCTGTTATCTCTTTTTGTTTTAGTCACCACCCCTGTTATCTCTTTTTGTTTTAGTCACCACCCCTGTTATCTCTTTTTGTTTTAGTCACCACCCCTGTTATCTCTTTTCTTTTTGTTTTAGTCACCACCCCTGTTATCTCTTTTTGTTTTAGTCACCATCCCTGTTATCTCTTTTCTTTTCTGGTATACACCCCATCATTGTTCTTTATTGCTATGCCCATTTTTCTCTATACCCTAATCCCACTTTTTTCAATTTTATAAACTCCATCCATCCCCTTGCTTTAAAAGATTTTGTTTATCCTTGAATCAACATATTCAACATTAACTTCTTCTTCTTAGTCAAGTATGTACTTATCTAAATGTTTTTAAACTTTTGCTTAACCTAGATCCCATACTGGACTATTTGTTATGTATGAATTATTATAAGTTACATGTGCTTAAACTTTTGTATAACAAATATTCCACAGTTAACAATTGTACCACTTCAGTGTCAATGTATACATAATCACATGTATTAAAACCAAGTCTATATATATTATATCTCTTCCATCAGTTTTCTTTACTTGGCTCATCATACTGCAATATCTAGTTTTTTTCTTTGTTGGAGTTCAATGAAAATGACCTACCTCCCCAAACATGCCAAAACCATAAGACTGTTTATGTGACAAAACAATTTGTAACAGTTTAGTACTAAACACATTTATTATTATATTTCTCAAAGTAATCAATTACTACCATAAGATATGGAAGGTTTATATTTATTTAAGTTATATTATATATATATCTTGTGACATATGTTTGTAATAAACACACTGGATTAAAACTGAAATCAGAAATAAATGAACAAATGTAAGTAACCAAAACTAAAAAAATTTGAATCATATCCTGATAAAATATTTACCTTTTCTTTCTCCGCTACTTTCTCAGTCTGTTCTGCTTCTGTTTCCATTTTCTCCTCTTTTTCTATCTCTCCATTTTTCACCTCTTCTGCTTGATCTCCCTTTTTCTTGTCTTCCTCCTTTACAGAAGTTGTCTCCCCTTCACCTTTACTATCATCACCTTCCGTCTCATCTCCTTCACCTGTTTCCTCGTCATCTTCATCTTCGTCTTCTTCTCCATCCTGTCATGACAAAACAACATTTCTTGTTTTATCGTAGAATAACATATCTGTAATTTGTACTTATTTCCATTTCCTTAATATAATATTTTTCAAATGACCCATCATATATAAAATAGAAGATGTGGTATGATTGCCAATGAGACAAATCAGCACAAGAGACCAAATGTCACTGTACAACAATTCAACAATTAGCAAAGCTTATCAATATGACATAATAATGTAGATTCTTCCGAACATTCTGCCTCAATGCAGGCCGGCATACAAACTTTTGAGGGAAATAATTCCATCTGATTTCTACGTTCTATCTTAAGCGAAAAAAGAAAATCTAATCTGAACACCTAGGTGACAAGACAGATTTCACTGAAACAAAACTATATAAATTATAATAAATACAAATGAGATGTTGTTCTATTTTCAATGAGACAACCTGGGAATCTTATGAACAATGATGAATGGACCAGAAAGTGTAGTTTATTATATCCCATAGAAATATACAGTAGATTTGTGCACAAAATTCTTTGAAAACTAAACAATGTTAGATTTTTAATCCACGTACATTTTGTATATTCAGCAAGCTGAAAACTTTAACTAAAAACAGAGTGTAATTAAGGGATAGATCTTTGGAATAACAGTTTAAATTTTCAAGATTTCTTCCAACACATCTAATTTTTCATCAAATGATTTTTGTCAACTTTACACAAGAACATTTCACGAACATGATGATTTCTACATTTATATGAAGCTGAGCAAATATCAAAATTATTTTATATATATTCACTTGATCATATTGTTGATGTATTTATTCACCTTTGGAAATTACACGACTAATTTGATCCTAGTAATGTGACACTTCTTTTCATTAAATATCTATCAAATTTATATCCACCCAATTTAAAATAAACATGTTTACATATAAATTTTTGGGTGGAGATTTACTGACAAAAAAGTAATTAGCATGTCAACAATATCCTTGTAAATCAAAGGTTTGAATACTGAAATTTTAAATTAAAAAATATTTAGTCACTTTCCATTACACTTCAAAATATATACACTCTTGAATTGAGACAACATTTAATATTTTGATCGTGTTTATGTTGAATTTTAAAAAACTTTTGAAAAAAGTGAAATGGCACCAAATCAAGTGTGTTCAATGAACATGATGATGGACAAATAACACCGACTGAAAAAAAGAAAATATAAACAATTGTTCATTACACAGTACACACTGGTATTGATGTTCTGATAATTAATTATAATTGAAAAATGGTCTTTGATTTGAAAACTTTCCATTTCCAGAATAACAAACTTTTAAATATATCAAATATATTAGCCAAAAAATACTTTTATATAGATCACCCCCTATATGCACATTCCATGTAGCATCAATAAGATGAAAATGACATAATTAAAGAATAGATATTGACATAACATACAAATGATACATTAATGTAAAAAAATCATTTATTATAAAAGTACTGCAAAAATATTTTAGAGTACTATAAATCAGAATTACATGTATCAATAATTGAAGCACATCATAAAACATTAAATTTAAATAATTAAGTGCTTTTAATCTTGATAATTTCTACATCTTACAAATAACTTTCAATGGTTTAAAAATCATTGAACATTTTGCCTTGGAGCTTATAACTTTACAAATATATTTGAAATGACGTCTTTAAAATTCATTTGATACCCATCCAAATGACTTGATCTTTTATATAATCAAATTAAAAAGCCTTTTATGACTTTTACAACAGATTATGTGTGATATATATCATGTATATCAATAATGATGATGTTTGTTTTTTCCCAAAGATTTCCTCTTTATACAGATTGAATTGAAGGCCAATATGATAAGAAGGAAGAATAAATTATAAAACGCATGTAATTTCAGCAAAAATAGTGATAAGGTGTATTCACAAGGAATGCAGTAATAGTGGCACTTACAAGGTACATTTTTTAGTACTACTGCCCTTTTCAAATATTCAGGATTTAGTCCCCTTTTACATCTAAGACCAATAATATTTCCCTTTATGCAAACCCTTAAGGCAGTGGTCAACATATTCCTTCACCCGTTTAACATGGTTAAGAGGTCAGACTACAGACCAACAGATGAATCTTTGGCTATTAGGGTAAAAAACATGAAGGTTACAGGCTGGTTTAAAACATTACAGACAATCTTAAAATGCACCTAGCCAAGAATTTACCATAACTATCCAAGTTTCTCCAAAAAAGTGTTCATACTCCAATGTGGCAATTTTGTCCTTCCAAGAGAAATCGTCTGATTCACAAATTTTCATTCCACAAGAATTATTCAGGTGTTGCATGCTTGTGCACATCAATATTCTTTGGTTTAAATAACACTTTTCTCTTTCAAATCATCAAAACTAATAGATCCTGAAATTTCTCTTCCTATGCTATGTGCAATAAATGTTCATAAAATCACAAAGCGAAACCAGTAAAAGGTGTCTTAGCTTATTGACCAACCTTACAAAAACATTACAACCTGTTCTCTATATAATGATAAACATCTGTGCCCCCAGACTGGTATAGACTGATAGTGCAATACATGGACAGATCGATGATCTAAGAATACATTATAAGGTTTTCATTTATTTGGCCTCGATTATCATGTTACATCATAATTAAAATGTAATTTAAATAACTGAACTTTTCATCAGAAGATCTTAATTCAATGTCATGAAAATATCTGTTTTAAGTAAGGAAACAAACATGCTCAAAAATAGAATCAAGTACGCAGACTCCCACTGTCTGTGACGACAGTAAAACACACTTTTGTCCTCAGAATTACCTAATTATTTTTGTCACAAATTACTGAGCCGTTATCATTAATTATTAATATCCTATAACATAAAATCTACAAACACTTTATAGTAGGCCAACCATGTAAATCAATATTTGTGGAGTACAACACAACAATAACATGATATATTATTCTTTGTAATTGTCATTATGACATAATACTTCTTCTTCTGATGTTATTTTTACATCCCATCAAATCCAAGGTCTCTCAAAACTAATTATAATTTTATAACAAAGGAGACTGATGCTAAAATAATGATTGGCAATTTACTTTCTTATTTAATCTAAACATTAAAGGTTCATCTTGAAAAAAAAGAACAAAAGAATTGTACGTCATTGTTTGTTTTTTTTAATTCAATTTTTTTTTTCCAGTGCATATAGTTCCAAGGTACTAATGCCCACAACATGCGTTTCTGGATTTACCTTCATTACAATCTCTAAACAAAACATTTCTGATCATGGGTAAACAAAGTGATTCAACATGTCTTTTACAGAACATCCAATCAAGAAAAAAATTGTTTGCCAGTAATAAAGGATAATCTACTCAAATTCTTTAACTATAAAAAGAAATCAGGTATTTCTGTGTTTTTTAAGACAAATATATTTTTAACATAGTCAATCAACAGATAGAGATTTTCCAAGGGCAGATCCAGGATTTTACAAAAGGGGATAAGAGGGAGGGGCCTCCTGAGAATTCAGAGTGAGGGGACATTTCCTAAAAAAATATCTTTTTATTGGCCAGGTGTGGAAAGGGGGGGGGGGGGGAGTGCGCCAGCTCATACATGTATGAATCCAGCACTGATCTTAATCTATTATTTTACAATGATGAAATAAAAATTCAAATTGCACTTACACAAATTACTTATAATTAATATGAATAAAATATTTTCAAGGGTATTCACAAGACAAATGAGTATTCAGCACATATACATGTAGCAATACTGAAATACATGAAATATAATCTGAGGATTTTTAATGTTGGAATTTAAGTACACTATAATAAACTACCCACTATCAAAATGATCAGTTAAACACTACAATAATCTAACCAGCCAGGTCACTGACCCCATCCATATATAAGTGGACAAACAAAAGTCAGATTAGTAATTTTACCTTCTCGCTAAAGACACCACTTAAAAAAGATCTTCTCATGTGTTTATAAGAATAAACTTATAGAAATAAAAATAACCTATTTATAATCCTTTACTTGGAAGTTTTAACATGCGGTCTATGATAAGTTATCGTCAGGTCAAAGGTTAAAACCCTCCAATCCTTTATCTCCAAAAATTATAATAGATAATTATAAATAAATATTGATAAATTTAATGTTTAAACTTCACATACTGATGCATTTTTATGTTGAAAATCTTTTTTTTAAATCATGAATTTGAACCTTTTCCTAATCTTATCTTTTTGTTTAGGGTGGTGGGAAATAGAAGGAGGGTTGGATGGTTGTACTATAGTTAATGTTTCTGAATTTATTTTAACAAGTTTCTTTGCCTACATTAGGGAAATTCAATTAAGAGCATATATAAATATATATGTCAAAGTAATTTGATCATTTCTATTTATTAGTATCGACTATTTAAATTATGGGAATCAATTTGACAAAATTCAATTAGCCTGTGCAAAATACAATTTATAATTATGTAATATACATGTATCTTAGGATCTTCACCATACTTTTCCCTAGCCTCGTTAATTCTTAAATGAGTACACATGTACCTGATCTTGATACAGTACCAATGAATTATTTAATTTTGAACCAGAAGTATGGAAATTCTAATTCTGGTCAAATTTTATTTCATCTATTTACATGTACATCAGCATGTTCATCAGAAAGTATCTTAAATCTATTCCTTTCATTTGGAAAATATTTCTTAAAGTGTTACTACATGACCTATGGGTGTGTTCCATTGAACTGGTCACACATTTAACTTCGATGAAAAGAGACCATTTTCTTAATTTCGAAAGCATTATATATTCCTCTGAATATGTATATTGCAAGAGGATAATATTTCCATGAATGGATTTCTCCTTCTTTGTGTACCAATAAAACAAGTCATTATAAAAAGGAAAGCAATAGACTTCAGAACTTACAAGATCCATTTATATTCAACATGTGTTTATTAAAGAAAAAAATTCAATAGACCCAATGATTAAGCTCTGTTATTTAAAGAACTATTGAGAACTAGAAAAAAAGGGTATCTGAATGTTGCGTCATCAGCCAAACTTTTCAGTGAATAATCTCTCTAGCTGGTGATTGTTCACAGTGAATAATCTCTCTAGCTGGTGATTGTTCACAGTGAATAATCTCTCTAGCTGGTGATTGTTCACAGTGAATGATGGTGATTGTGGGTATTTCCCTCTTTCTAAACAAGAGTGCACACACTGAAATGTCTCGCCTGTCTTACTTACATGTATCATTGAATTTATGTTGAAAGCCTGTAATATGAAGGTTATACTACAGGTATCACATAAACTTAACATCATCAATGTTCTATGAGAATGATCAAGGTCATGGTTAGATGAACCAGGCCTGACAGAAATGTACACCTTACAATCATTCCATACACCAAATATAGACCAATAGTGAATCTGTTGCTAATAGTATCTAATAAAATAACAAAAACTTAGCTTTAAGCAATGAACAATTAAAATGAGGTTAAGGTCAGATATTTCCTGTCAAACAGACCTGCACTTTCACATAAGTAGAAACAATTATTTTCATGGGGTTAAAATTTCACGGTTTTGTCTCTATATAAGATTTCATGGAGACTTAATTTTGTGTTTTCAATTAATTGGAAGTGACATTATATATAGCATGTATAGGTTAAATTTTCATGGGGGTTTTAATTTAATTGATATATTCTTTCCACAAAATAAACATAATTAAATCGTCTCGAAAATTTTTGCTTTTACAGTATATGTATTTGATTATTTTTTTTACATTGTAACTTGGATCATCAGTGGTCTCATTGGCACTCTTAGTACATACCACATCTTCTTATTTCTATGTACACCTTACAATTGTCCCATACATCAATTGCAAACATAGCATCTGGAAAACCCACCTATACACAAAATCCTAACATTACCCAATGAATCATGAAAATGAGGTCAAGGTCATGATCAGATGATATCGGCTAGACCAACATGTAGTTGTACACCTTACAATCATTCATACACCAAATAAGTTGACCTATTGCTTATTTAAAGTACTGAAAAAGCAGACCTAAACACAAAATCTTAACATTGACCAATGAATGAACCATGAAAAATGAGATCAACGTCATGATCAGATGACATCGGCTAGACCAACATGTAGTTGTACACCTTACAATCATTCATAAACCAAATAAGTTGACCTATTGCTTATTTATAGTACTGAAAAAGCAGACCAAAACACAAAATCTTAACACTGACCAATGAACCATAAACTAGAGGCTCTCAAGAGCCTGTGTCGCTCACCTTGGTCTATGTGCATATTAAACAATTGACACAGATAAATTCATGACAAAATTGTGTTTTGGTGATCATGATGTGTTTGTAGATCTTACTTTACTGGACATTCTTCTTGCTACAATTATCTCTATCTATAATGAACTTGGCCCAGTAATTACAGTGGAAAATATCTTCTAAAAATTTACAAAAATTTATGAAAATTGTTAAAAAATGACTATAAAGGACAATAACTCCTTAAGGGGTAAACTGACAATTTTGGTCATGTTGACTTATTTGTAGATCTTACTTTGCTGAACATTTTTGCTGTTTACAGTTTATCTCTATCTATTACAATATTCAAGAAAATAACCAAAAACTGCAAAATTTCCTTAAAATTACTAATTCTGGGGCAGCAACCCAACAACAGGTTGTTTGTTTTGTCTGAAAATTTCAGGGCAGATAGATCTTGACCTAATAGATTAGTTGACCCCGTGTTAGATTTGCTCTAAATGCTTTGGTTTTAGAGTTATAAGCCAAAATCTGCATTTTACCCCTATGTTCTATTTTTAGCCATTGCGGCCATCTTGGTTGGTTGGCAGGGTCACCCCCACACATTTTTTAAACTAGATACCCCAATGATGATTGTGGCAAAGTTTGGATTAATTTGGCCCAGTAGTTTCAGAGGAGAAGATTTTTGTAAAAGATTACTAAGATTTACGAAAAATGGTTAAAAATTGACTATAAAGGGCAATAACTCCTAAAGGGGTCAACTGACCATTTCGGTCATGTTGACTTATTTGTAAATCTTACTCTGCTTAACATTATTGCTGTTTACAGTTTATCTCTATCTATAATAATATTCAAGATAATAACCAAAAACAGTAAAATTTCCTTAAAATTACCAATTTAGGGGCAGCAACCCAACAACGGGTTGTCAGATTCATCTGAAAATTTCAGGGCAGATAGATCTTGACCTGATAAACAATTTTACTACCTGTCAGATTTGCTCTAAATGCTTTGATTTTTGAGTTATAAGCCAAAAACTGCATTTTACCCCTATGTTCTATTTTTAGCCATGGTGGCCATCTTGGTTGGTTTGGCGGGTCACCAGATACAATTTTTAAACTACATACCCCAATAATGATTGTGGCCAAGTTTGGTTAAATTTGGCACAGTAGTTTCAGAAGAGAAGATTTTTGTAAAAGATTACTAAAATTTACGAAATAATGGTTAAAAATTGACTATAAAGGGCAATAACTCCTAAAGGGGTCAACTGACCATTTCGGTCATGTTGACTTATTTGTAAATCTTACTCTGCTGAACATTATTGCTGTTTACAGTTTATCTCTATCTATAATAATATTCAAGATAATAACCAAAAACAGTAAAATTCCCTTAAAATTACCAATTTAGGGGCAGCAACCCAACAACGGGTTGTCCGATTCATTTGAAAATTTCAGGCAGATAGATCTTGACCTGTTAAACAATTTTGCCTCATGTCAGATTTGCTCTAAATGCTTTAGTTTTTGAGTCATAAGCCAAAAACTGCATTTTACCCCTATGTTCTATTTTTAGCCATGGCG
Organism: Mytilus galloprovincialis; assembly: GCF_965363235.1. NCBI lineage: Eukaryota > Metazoa > Mollusca > Bivalvia > Mytilida > Mytilidae > Mytilus > Mytilus galloprovincialis. The sequence continues at coordinate 175,551 of NC_134846.1, read as the reverse complement.
GCCATCTTTGTTGGTTTGGTGGGTCACCGGACACAATTTTTAAACTAGATACCCCAATGATGGTTGTGTCTAAGTTTGGTTAAATTTGGCCCAGTAGTTTCAGAGGAGAAGATTTTTGTAAAAGTTAACGACGACGGACGACAACGACGACAGACCCCGGACGCCAAGTGATGAGAAAAGCTCACTTGGCCCAAGGGCCAGGTGAGCTAAAAATGAGGTCAACATATATGGTCAAAGTCTCATTGGCAATCATACATTGTACCTTTATCTCCTTATTCATGTTATTTAAATTCTAAAAATCACATTCATTTTCTCAATTCATGACAGCTGTTAAATGTATGACTAATTTGTTCCACATTTAAAAGAACTAAAGAGACTGCAGGTTCTAGCAAGTACTGTATTTATTGCATGTCATCTTTTCATCTTAAAACACTAAACAAAACTATAGGTTAAAGTGAGTTCTGCCTTTAGAAATACATGATGACGAAAAAAACATTATGGTAATTTCTCATTACTTTAATGTTTAGTTTCCTCATCCTGGTTGAACAATAAAACTATTCAAATCATAAAAAAAATCTTTAAAATTAGGTTCAGTACATGTACATTATCCAAACATGAAACTTCAATAAACTAAAATAAAAAAAAATTTAAAAATCTGTTGAATAGTCTACTTGGCAAAAATATGAAATATCTAAAATCATATCAGTCAAATTATGTAAAATCACTGTTATCCATCATAAAATTAAATAAAACTGCATATCATCATTGAAATGCATGACAACACTTTTCTAATCTAAACAAATTATTTTTTTAATAAAACATTTTCTTGTTAACTCTCTCTAAAAGTTACATAACATATGTTATTCAGAACACCAAAAACAACAGATTAGCCATTTAAATAAATGTCTGTGGTAAAATTAAATGATTTTATAACTGAAAACTGTAGGAGTTGATGACACAATCAAGAATATGAAGAGAAACACTTTTCCCAGATAAAAAATAAGCCACATCTTAATCTTCCCCACATAAACATGATAAACAAAATTATCGCTATTTTGTGCATTTTCTTTTGATCTTTTTTTGTGATAATTTTCATATCATGCTTCTCGCTTGAGATGGAAAAATTATCGCTAGAAACTAAGGAGGCCATGTGGCGTTATTAACGAAATTGACATGAAATTGACAACTTCATTATAGGTAAAATAGCAATAAACAGATTATCATTGGTCATCTCCACTCAGTTGCTTTTCTCACGTTTGCCGTCCCAGCTCAAGCGAGAAAATCGTTCTTGTTGAGATGACCAACGATAATCTATAATTAAACATTAAAACAAACCATATACAGTAAGAAGATAACCTGTTCAAGGTACAATCAATCTGACTTATTTGATTTGTATATTAATCCTTAGGCTAAGATGTTTGTACAATGCATTGCAGATCGTAGGCATGGTAAGTAGCAGCCATGAAAACTGAAGTAATCATTCATGTAAGAGATATCTTGACTTTTAAGTCCACATAAAATTTTCTTTCAAAAAACCTCTGCACAATTAATCTGATGTCAAATAATACTGTAGAAAAAGAATCATTCTCACAATGGATATACATGTAACATCAAATGCTTCATCTTAAACTGCAAGATAAATATATAAGAATGATGTACAAGAACAGGAATGGCCCCTCTCAAGCTTGCTTACACTACAACTTGTAAAATACCCAAATATATATTTCGAGAGCATTTACATCATATAATATCACTGCTAGTGTAAAAGACTTTATGTTTTAAAGTTGTCAAGTGGCACATCTCTAAGATCTAGAATGGTGAGCAACTCACTGCCCAACACTGTCTGTGGTTGTGAGTTTTGTATCTTATCATTGTGTCGGAGTTTCATAAAATTTTGATGACTAAAACTTGTTATACAGTCAGAGCTCAGACATAAACAAGTCGATTTTTGTTTTTGACTTAAAGAAGTCAAAACATGTATTTATCATAATAATGTGTTTTCAATTTTAGACTTATCTAAGTCAGAAAATGAAAGACTTGTTTAGGTGTATTTATGTTGATGAAAAAACTTAATTTCACTTGGTGGCCAAACTACACCACCTATGACAACAAAAACCTGTCTGAGAGTTCACAAGGACTTGAGCTATCTATATTTAATTATCTAATTGAACATCCTTGCTAATCACAGATGTTTTACCTCATTAAGTGTGGTTCAAAGCATTGTCTTTCAATGTTGTCATTATTTGATTTAGATGCATGACCTCCTTATAAATATGCGTGGGTCTTGAAGTTAACCAATTTTGATCACTTATTGACTGGTAGGAGTCAATATTTGCAACTTTTTGATTCTGGTCAATTATTTCTTGCTTAACAATATATTTGACTTATTAAAGTCGAATTTTGTTGTGCATCAAAGGGAGACAAATCCTAAAACTTACAAATTTAGACCTCTATAAGTCAAAAGCAGAGCTTGTCTTGATATGTACATGATTCTCATGATTCTAGCTATAGATAAGTCTTCATTTGATAAACAGTATCTCCCGTTTTAAAGTTTGAGGGACGTCTGAGGCCAAATAAAAAAGTATGTGTGGTTCCAGTTACATCTGAAAAAAAGTTAGGGTAGGTAGGTAGGGATTTTTTTTATTTTATGGTTTTTTTTACATTGAGTCTATGGGAGCAACATTCTGACTTTAACAGTGCTTAATGAAAAATGACAATAAAATCTTTAGGGTAGGCTATTTTTAAGCCGAAAAAGTAGGGACAGTAGGGTTACTGGAACCACACATATATTTTTATTTGGCCTGAGATATATATCAGTAGTACTTACTTCATTTGTCTTTCCTTTTCCTTTACTTAATCCTGAAAATATAAACAACACTTATATATTATTGCACTATATTTATTTATTATGTAGATTTACTCCAAACACTTTCTAAGAAAATCTATTTTCTGGGATTTCTAGGATTGCTTTTAGTACAGCCCTGTAACTCTGAGGACCCCCCTTTTTCCGTTCAATATTACATTAATTTAAATCAGAAACTGACATAGGATCTTGCATGACTGAATAGCAAGATTACAGGTCAAAACTTAATAAATTGCTCTGCTGAGCCAAGCTGGATACCTCAGATGTCCAACCCTGAAAAGTTGGGGCCAAAATATTCATGCTTGATACAGATCGGAATTTGGATTGTAATTGAATATTTGACACATTATAGGTTTCTGACACAGAATAACTGTAGTTAAAGAACTTCAAAGTTATTGTCTGGAAACTACAAAAATGCTTATTTGGGCCCTTTTTTGGCCCCTAATTCCTAAACAGTTGGGACCATAACCTCCATGAATCAATCCCAACCTTCCTTTACTGGTTATAAACCTTGTGTTAAAATTTTATTGATTTCTATTTACTTATACTAAAGTTATTATCTAGAAACCATCTGTCTTCGGACGACGACAACAACGTGATACCAATATACGACCGATTTTTTTTTTATTTTTGCTGTCGTATAAAAATAATAAGCATTACATTACATGTAAAGGGAAAATTAAAACTTAAAATGTTTCCATGTCTTTCTCAAGATTTGCTTATGGGGTTGTGTTCAACTCTGCATCTAAATTGACTAGGATAGCCAGGTTTCCTGAAGAATAAGCCGTGGTTATGTCCAAGCACCCCAATTTCTTCCGACAATCAAAACTTGATGACATGATATAGCCAAACATCAACAGTCCACCAGGGAAAACCAACATTCCTTTTGATGGCCATTTGTAAGATTTTTACAAACATAGTGAAAAGCAAACCGTAATGTAATCAGTTATTCTTCGTTCCGTTTTGGTGTTTCATACTGACTAATATGGTTTGTATTAGCTTAAGACCCTTCCAACATTAATGTGATCGATATATTAAAGACTGTTTTACAAAAGGATGGAACTGTTTTACTTTCAAAGTCGTATTATAGTGATATCTATTATGTACGGATTTCGACTCTCATCTGTTAATTTCTTACACGTGCTTTTTAAACTTCCTGTTTAAACATACACACAAGTTTCTAAATTGTTTTTTAAGTGAATTAAACTTATTCTTACAATCATGAAGCGTTCTAGAATCATTTACAAGCAGTTTCAGCTTCTGTTTGATGGAAAACAGGTTTTTCCAAGAAAATACCGCAAACGACCGCACAGGATTTGAAATTATCTGAGTTTCATTAGACCTTTTCTAACAGTTACAAGAAGTTTTTTTACCTAAAATTTCGTGGGGAGAAAGGGGTGCGGACTATGTTCCAGTGTGAACTATACAAGCCTTTCTACTATATGTCATTAGTGGCTTTGGGCTGTTTCTTCCCTTTTGTCAAGTTGTAATCACCCCATATTCATTCTTAATGTTATGTTTATATAATGACATGAATAAGGTGACTTACTTGACTTTGTCTTTTTAATGGCTGGAGTGGTCTTCTTAGGAGTATTATTATCTTGAGATTCAAACATATATTCTTCTGGATTGTGTCCCTCATCTTCTAATGCCTGAAAGAAAGATTACAACTTTCAGCTGCATAATTTTACACAATGTAGATGACTACAACCTTCCCTTTCAAGCACAATCAATAGAACAGACATTTTCAATAAATTGATGAAAGCAATTTCAATTTCATCAATCATACATACATGATTAAATGTACTAGTGTCAAAGAAAATAGGTGTGTATTTACTTCTCTTGAAAACAGGGTTATAATTTGTTTTCCCCCCTTTTTTTGGTTGTAGTAAATGTAAATAAATGTTTTCTACACATAGTTTTGTTCATAAAACCCAATGATAAAAGTGTACAAATGTGATTATCACGAGAAAATTCATAAAACATTTTTTTATAGTATAACTATATATTTTGAATTTATCAATTTATCTTAAAATGTTGCACATATTTACTCCTTTTACCTGAGTTTTGACCAAATTGTACTGGTTGAAATTCTTTTCTTTTTTTTATACCTTTGTACCAAGAAAGATAACCCAAACTTTGACTGAAAAAAAATTGTAGGCAACGAAATAAAACATCCCCATGATCCCCCAGGACAGGAGAGTTGAAATCATCAGGAATGATTCCATGCGTATAACATTTGGCTTTCCCTACACCAGGGCATTCCTTGAATGCCAACATCCTTTGATATTGTGCATTTTGTCAGGAATTCCAGTTTGAACAAATTCTACAATAGACTCTTTGGACTTTGAAGGGTTTTTTTTCTCCAATATTTCTATAATTGTGTGTGCTGTTATATCCTACCATATTACTTGATTAAATTTCTTGAAACTTTGTATCTCCTGTTAGATTACTATTTTGTTTTGTTCAGTTTGTTCAGGATGTTTTTCTTAGTTATAAAATTACACCCTTTTTTATTGTAAGTGATGCATATGCTGGTCATGTTTGCAACTCATCAGAATTCTTGTGACCCTATTTCATGAATTTTCTTGAAACTTCTGTAGAGTTTCCAGCTAAGAAGTTATCAAATTAACTTAAATATTTTTTAATTGTACAACTGAAATCTTCATATAGTTATATTCACTAATAAAATATTCAAATTAATATGGAACTAAACAAATCTCTTGTATCCTTTATTTAGTTTGAAATAATTGTATTAACCTAAAATTTCATTATAATTTTTAATATTTCTTATAATTATGTTCAATGATGTTATTAACATATTCATTCCAAATATATTTGTTGATTAAAAATAATAAAATGTTTTTAATTTCTTTAAAATTCATAATAATTTTAACCCTAAAATCTACTATTTTTCCTTGTGAGAAAGTGATAAAATGTTGCAATTCTATAAAGTTCATTAATTATTGTTAACAGTTAAATACTTATAAAAACACCTTTTGCTATTATACAAACATCTATTGAAATATTTTTGTTGGCATTCAAGGAATAGGCAACATATAAAATGTTGGCATTCAAGGAAGACACCATGGACAGACAGGCAGAGTGCAAACCTAAAGACCCCTTCCACTTAGTGGTAGGTCACTAATTAACTCAGAACTTTAAATTTATTTTATTTATTTATTTCAGTTTATTTTACAACGAAACATATAAAAATTGGTGAATTTCCAGTAAGGGAGTGTAAATTACTAGAATCAGACAGAAAAACTACTGACCAAAGTATTTAAATGATTGCAGATTGTTTGTTTATTTCTACTAAAAGTAATGAAATATCCCCACAAATGCAGGGTTTTCAATATGAGCCCGCACCCAGCGAAATGTCGCGGTTTCAAAAGACGGAAATCGCCGGTTCAAATGTTTAACCAATAAATATTTTTGAAGAGAATAAAATAAAACAGTTTTTATTAACCTTTTGTCTCTTGGAGTTGGGGTTCTTAGTTTCATAGATTTTACAAATACAATGCCTTTTTTAACCGACTGAACCATCACGTCTATATTATTTGTTTGTGTGATATTGCTTTGAAATAGTTTGCAATAATTTGAGGGTTTATTCAACAGGAAACCTCAATTTTAGTCATGACATTCGACATCAATTTAATTTTGTATGAATATTTACCTACAGACATGATGGACAGAATATTGATCTTCTTATATTACATTGTAAATCAAATTTTTTTTCTATGAAAAATAAATGTAAATCATTTTTTATTAACATGATTAATCTACTCTATATTCCTGAAAAAAATTTATGGCATGAACATCGTTTTTTCATGCAGTTTTCCTTTCATTTTGGATGGGTTTTTTTCGCTGGAAAATCGTGTAAGACGTAAGGTGCTTGTCATTTTGAAATTCATAAAAGTACCATTTGCTTGACCTTTTTTGTCTGCCACTAAGATTGATGACACTGAATGGAATGTACACAAAGCAATGGAGGCCTGAAGTGGGATTTTGTGAAGTTCTAAAATGTTTTAGGCATTCAGAAGTCAGGTTCAAATGGAAAAATGGTGTTTTTGTACAATACGTTTGAATAACAATGAGATGGGTTTTTTTATTTAGAAGAGTAGAAAAAACATATCCTGCACTAGTTTTAGAGTAATGATGTCAATGGGGATTTTTCCAATGTGATATGTACAAACACAAATACCGAACGAACCAACAAGATGACCGATTTTAGACTACGGTAGGATACTACCCTCTTAGTAAAAGGTCCTTATATTGTGTGAAATTTGCACACATTACCCAATCTGCAAATTATCAAAAAATATTGAATGGACCTACGAGCTACAGTTCCGTAGCTATGCCTGTTGATGAACAGTAAATACCACCGTTTGAAACGTAACAAAGGGAGATAATTTCAAATAAATCGAGTATTTGCGATTTGCATTAGCCATTACATATCTATGTTATTCAAAAACCTTTTCGATTAAAAAAAATGCTCATCAAGTATATTGTTGTAACTTGTTGTGTTTGAAACTGATATGAGTTGACCACAGGCTATATTTTTATAGTGATAAAGACCGAACAAGCACATGGGTTGATAAGGATTCCGGATGCATAAACCTTTCAGCTAAGCAATGGGAGAATTGCTATACCTTTTGTAAACGTTCTGTAAGAACTGCTTTAACACCATTTTTATCGAGACCACGCTTTTCTAGTTCTGCACGTAAATCTACAACGCGTAAATCCACCAATTTCTTCGCACCTTCCACTTGCGATGCCATTTTGTTGGAATTACCCGGATGGATAGCCAAAAACCGAAAAGATTGAAAACAAAAGTACTCAACAAAGGACAGAAGTGCCAAAATTAAAAATTTCTTAATTTTATTTTGGTGTCTTAGAATGTAAAAAAATAAATAAATAATGTTTATTTAAATAGGATGGTCCCATTAGTTAAAACTAATCTTCCTGAGAGTCCGCAAAATAATAATACCATATTTATAAGTACATATAGATTTACTATATTATAATGATACACAGTAATGAAAAAGCATATTAATTTGCACAATTGATGAAAAATTTGTAACATTTTGTTTTAAAAGATACAAGTGTATTACTCATTTTTATTTCATTAAGTAAACTGTTCCATATTTGAGAACCTGAATATGTATATGTTTTCTTTAAAAAAAAAATGTTTTTGGTTTTGGAAGATTTAATAGTTTTTCATCAGCTGAACGTAAATTATAATTTTGATTACCAGTAAAATGAAAATTTTCTTGTAAAGAATTAGGAACCATATCATTTAATGATTTAAATACAAGTATTGCCTTTTGGTATTGAATGCGTTTTTCCACATTTAACCCGTTAAAACTATTAAATCGAATAAACTGAATGATGTCATTATGTCAGCTTCTACTATAACAAAATTGAGAATGGAAATGGGGAATGTGTCAAAGAGACAAGAACCCGACCATAGAAAAAACAGCAGCAGAAGGTCACTAACAGGTCTTCAATGTAGCGAGAAATTCCCGCACCCGGAGGCGTCCTTCAGCTGGTCCCTAAACAAATATATACTAGTTCAGTGATAATGAACGCCATACTAATTTCCAAATTGTACACAAGAAACTAAAATTTAAAAAATACAAGACTAACGAAGGCCAGAGGCTCCTGACTTGGGACAGGCGCAAAAATGCGGCGGGGTTAAACATGTTTATGAGATCTCAACCCTCCCCCTATACCTCTAGCCAATGTATAAAAGTAAATGCATAACCATACGCACATTTAAAATTCAATTCAAGAGAAGTCCGAGTCTGATGTCAGAAGATGTAACCAAAGAAAATAAACAAAATGACAATAATACATAAATAACAACAGACTACTAGCAGTTAACTGACATGCCAGCTCCAGACTTCAATTAAACTGATTGGAAGATTATTATTTCATCATTATGAATATCAGGCACAATCCTTCCCGTTAGGGGTTTAGTATCATACCATCATAACATATATGAGAAGAACATAACCCGTGTCATGCCAACAACTGGTTTTTGAATAAATGTGTTGAGTTCCGATCAGATTTCCTTAATAACTTATTAAGTTTATTTATTCCACTTTCATAACAACTTCCCCATATATTGCAACAATAATCAAACAATGGCAGAATATAAGCATTAAAATAATAATACGTATATGCATAGGTAAATATTTTCTGATCTTTTGTAATAAATTGATTCTATTTCATATTGTACATGACATTTTATCTAATTGCTCATTCCAATTAAGGTTTTTGTCAAGTTTTTCACAATAAAATTAAAAAAACATGTGAGCCAAGAATATAGATTATGTATTAGACATGACGTTAGTGACATTAACTTGTTGGCTTAGTTCAAACAAGTATGGCTTAAACCAGTCTAGTGTAAAGTTTGAAACATTATAACATTCAAGTTTTTTCAATAAAATTATGTGATTAACCAGATCAAAAGCTTTCTTTAAATATAAAAATATAACTCTATATTCTTGGCTCACATTTTTTATAATTTGATTGTTGAATTTGATTTTTATTTTCATTGAGAAAAAAAACTGTAAAATAATATTTGCCTAAACCATTTGTAAACGTAATCATCGTGATTATGGCAAATTTGTTGTATTTTCAATATGCCTATAAATATCAAAGACAAATAAAAGAACACTGTAACAAGTAATTGAGCTGACAAACAACATCAGTTCCTCGAATTTGTACTTCAAGACCATCTTATATCATTTGTGAAGTTGAAACTGAATAGTTATCATATTATATAGTTCAGTATTTTAGAGATTTAAAATTTTTCCCAAACACATCCTCCATTTTGAAAAAATGTCCTTAAATTAAACTGTTTTAAGTAGAATACTTCGCCAAATATATGTTTTAATATACCGTACTCAAAAAAATATTAAAAAAGATGTGATATGATTGCCAATGAGACACTGACTCTCCATAAGAGACCAAAATGACACAGAAATTAACAACTATAGGTCACCGACAAACATATACCTTTTTACCTTTTTTGGATTTGAGCGTCACTGATGAGTCTTTTGTAGACGAAACGCGCTGCTGGCGTAAATACAAAATTTAATCCTGGTATTTTTTATGAGTTTATATATAAACACATTATTGGGTTAAATATGTTTGTGAGCCTTCATGTAAAAGACGACATACATTTTAACATGTTAAAATTGAATTGTACTTTAATAATTTTAATTTTCACTTGGTATGGGTTTTTTTTCTCGAAAATATTTCATTAGGTCAAAAAAAAAGTCTTCTCATTTTCTGGTGTAGTGGAAAAATTTTGATGAAACGAAAATATATGATTTCAATATTTCAATTTATTTTAACCCAATACAAAACTCTAATATTAACTTTTGGAGAGAAATTTTGAAAAAAATGATATGGTGACTATTCACTTCGTAACACTTTGCAGTCAGGAAATTATAATGGGTCGAAAACCAGTTAAAGAAAAAGAGAGGCGAGAGATAGCGAAGGGACATTCAAACTCATAAGTCGAAAATAAAGTGACAAGTTTTAACGCCATATGGCTGTAAAAGAAAAAAAAATCATACAGACACACAATAGTACAAAAAAAACAGAACTTAATCAAATAAAGACTGAGCACCATGAACCAAACCAAAAATGTGGGGTGATCGCAGGTGTTCCGACAGGTGTTCCGACAGGGTAAGCAAACCCTGCTCCACACGTGGCACCCCGGCGTCGTGAATTGCCGGGACAAACATATAAAAACATGATTGGATTAAATATGTTTGTGAGCGTTCATGTAAAAGACGACACACATTTTAACATGTGACCTTCGTCGGATAGAAATAGACCTTATGCAAGTGTACATGTACATTTGTACATGAATAAATCTCTGATTGATTTTTGGAACATTCATATACGAAATACAATGAAATAAAAGATGAAGTTTGGTCCGTTTTGTAGCATTCGATTAACAATGCAACTTGCAAACAGTCCCAGACTTTCTGACTTTTTCAAAACTGAAATTGGTTAAAAGATGTAATGCGTAAGGTCAATTTCTATCCGACACAGCTCATGTTAAAGTTGAATTGTACTTCAATAATTTTAATTTTCATCTTGGTATGGTTTTTTTCGAATATTTCATTAAGTTGTAGAATTGTTCAGATAACTACGTCCTGAAGGTATTTACTTTATCTTGTAGTCCTAACTATTGATACTAAAAGAGAGACAAAAGATACTTAAGGAATATCACAAACCAGTCAGGGATAACATGGTAAACCATGACCAATGAAAGTGATGGTTTTTCATGACCTATTAAAAATACAAAGTCATGGAAAACCATGACTCTGAACTGTTATTATATTTAGGGTCAAGGGAGTAATTAGTTTTTAAAACTAATACATAAGTCATAAGTTATTATCAAATCCATGACTAATGAAATGAAACAAGGTCATGTGTTTTCATGACTGTTGAACGAAAGTTATAAGGTTTAATTGGCTTTTAAAAATGTTTAATTCAAGAAAACCTACAGGTATTGAAAAGTATTACAATTATTAAGCCCCAGTCCCACTAGACCACGATCGCACCACGCTCACCGCGATCTAAAATAAATTCAGATCGTGTAAACAGTACCGACTTGCCTGAACCAGTCATCATTTCGACAATTTCAGGCGAAGAAATATTGACCAACCTTGAAGGGAAACGGTAATATAAAAAAGAAGATGTGGTATGATTGCCAATGAGACAACTATCCACAAAAGACCAAAATGACACAGACATTAACAACTATAGGTCACCGTACGGCCTTCAAAAATGAGCAAAGCCCATACCGCATAGTCAGCTATAATAGGCTCCGATAAGACAATGTAAAACAATTCAAACGAGAAAACTAACGGCCTCATTTATGTAAAAAAATGAACGAAAAACAAATATGTAACACATAAACAAACGACAACCACTGAATTACAGGCTCCTGACTTGGGACAGGCACATACATAAATAATGTAGCGGTGTTAAACATTTTAGCGGGATCCCAACCCTCCCCCTAACCTGGGACAGTGGTACACATGTATAACAGTACAATATAAGAAAGAAGTATGTTTTGTCTGAATTCAATGTCTAACATACACACGATAAGTTCACATCTTTTCAACTTTAGTCATGATATAAAGGTGTAATCTGGGTTTTTTCCTTAACGATAACGATTCCGTGGATTATGAGGCTTTTATTGGAACGGTGTACAAAACATTTTCAAAATAAATTGATAACAAGAATGGCATAAGGATAGAAGTGCAGACCGCAAGTGAACTGCAAAAAACTACAAACTTTTCTGATTTCGTTGGGACAATAGGTATTTAATGGTAGGAAAAGGAAGCATTGAAAATCAAAGTGTTCTGCTGACCCATCAACCAAAATGTTCTTTTGACACCAAACAGATAAGTAGTCACGACCTACTTACACATTGGGTTTTCAATACAAGTAAAGTATAATTTTTAAACAACATAATAATATTTATTCACCAAATCTTGATTGTTACTAATTTCACCAAGAGTCCACGCTTCTGTTGATCTACTCTGTTACACTCCACTGATTATCCAGGGAAATAAACAGCTGATCCAACTTATTAATTTATAACAAATTAATATAAAAGATGTACAATTGTCCTATACAGAGACTAATTAATACTAAAATTCTTTGTAATTGACAATAACATTGGCATCTTGATTTATATCTATATGTGTCTACTCTTTTATTAAATTCATTTTCAAAAATACTAATTTTGTTCTCTGATCAGATACATAATATGACTTATAAATAGAAAAACTTAGTACTATTATTAGATAATTCAAAAAGTAATATTTACTATCTGTGATTTTATATCCGAAAACAAGATGTTGCAATTTAACAACAAAATCTATTTACTTCTTTTAAAGAGGTCATAGTTGTTTTGCCAAAATCTAGTCAATTATGTACAATTCAGAAAATAGTGAGCATAAAAGAGGGGCAAAAGATACCAGAGGAACAGTCTGACGACACCATGACTAAAGATGAAAAAGACAAACAGACAAATAATAGTACACAAGAAACAACATAGAAAACTAAAGGCTGAGCAACACGAACCCCACCAAAGACAAATAATAGTACAAAAGAAACAACATAGAAAACTAAAGGCTGAGCAACACGAGCCCCACCAAAAACTGGCGGTGATCTCAGGTGCTCCGGAAGGGTAAGCAAATCCTGCATCACATGTGGCACATAGTCTTCTTCTTGGTTACAAACATTACACTTATCTGTCTTAGTCACTTTCCACTGCAATAACAGTTTTTTCGTTGGAACAATATAATGTAATAATTTCCATCTAAATGTTTTTAATTTATTTTCAGTCATATATTCGAAAATAAATTGGTACTATGAATTCATATTAAGAGTTTCTTGTATTTAAAGTATTTTAAGCCACCTGTTTATTCATATTGATGGCTCTAGTTTTATACTTATCAAAGAGTTATGTAACATTTTTTTTGTTAATACTGTAGTCTCGGTATAATGATTTTTCCATAATATCTTCTTTCTCTGAATATTAATTGTAGATTTGACAGAATTTTCTTTTTGAATAACTTGGTTCCATTCTTTTGGGATAGATTTTTTTGTGAAATTCAGTGATCCAGTTTAATTTGAACTTTAATTTGTTTAGAATGTAGATTGCAGATAATGACATTTTATCATCTAAGATATCATTTATGTAAATCAGATCACTCTTCTTTTTCATTTTTAGCCATGGCGTTGTCAGTTTATTTTAGATTTCTGAGTTTGACTGTCCCTTTGGTATCTTTCGTCACTCTTTTACATTATATTTTTTCAAATACAGATTATATGTTTTTGCTGTTGTGACATTGATTTGTATATTTTTTATATTTTGTATGTTTATTACTACATGTACATAAAACATGTAAAATTGATAACATGCATCACAAAAAGTCCAACACAGCACAACATGTCACACAAACGACCAACAACTTTCTCTTCAGGAAAAACAGACGCACACACAAAGACAAACAACAACAAACAATATTTCATCCAGACAACCTGACTTGTAATAGCCAGGCCTATAGTATTTTATATTTTTTTTAATTTGAATTATATCTTAGTAACAAATTTAACGAATGATAAACCTCGATAAGTCATTAACGATTTCGATGTTGAGCGTATAGTTTATAAAATGTATCGGTCGTTTCTGATCTAAACTCAAAATCAAAATAGAGTATTAACTATTTTACAAAAAACAAAGAAACAAATCATGATTAAAAGGAAAATATGTAGAGAACAGGTACCGGTATTTGAATCAAACAGTAATACCCAATAAAGTCATCAACCTTAATAACATACAATTAATTACTCTTTTGTTCACCTTCCTATCGAAGATAACTCAAAATCAATAACCCAACAAGAACCTGAGACAAACATTGCAAGAGAGCAATGTACAAACTGGATATATAACCTAACTGTGAACCGATGATAAACAGTGCGAGAGAGCAATGTACAAACTGGATATATAACCTAACTGTGAACCGATGACAAACAGTGCGAGATAGCAATGGACAAACTGGATATATAACCTAACTGTGAACCGATGACAAACAGTGCGAGATAGCAATGGACAAACTGGATATATAACCTAACTGTGAACCGATGACAAACAGCTAGTGCGACAGAGCAATGTACAAACTGGATATATAACCTAACTGTGAACCGATGACAAACAGTGCGAGATAGCAATGGACAAACTGGATATATAACCTAACTGTGAACCGATGACAAACAGCTAGTGCGACAGAGCAATGTACAAACTGGATACATAACCTAACTGTGAACCGATGACAAACAGTGCGAGATAGCAATGGACAAACTGGATATATAACCTAACTGTGAACCGATGACAAACAGTGCGAGATAGCAATGGACAAACTGGATATATAACCTAACTGTGAACCGATGACAAACAGTGCGAGATAGCAATGGACAAACTTGATATATAAACTAACTGTGAACCGATGACAAACAGTGCGAGATAGCAATGAACAAACTGGATATATAACCTAACTGTGAACCGATGACAAATATTGCGAGATAGCAATGTACAAACTGGATATATAACCTAACTGTGAACCGATGACAAACAGTGCGAGAGAGCAATGTACAAACTGGATATATAACCTAACTGTGAACCGATGACAAACAGTGCGAGAGAGCAATGGACAAACTGGATATATAACCTAACTGTGAACCGATGACAAACAGTGCGAGATAGCAATGGACAAACTGGATATATAACCTAACTGTGAACCGATGACAAACAGTGCGAGATAGCAATGGACAAACTGGATATATCACCTAACTGTGAACCGATGACAAACAGCTAGTGCGACAGAGCAATGTACAAACTGGATATATAACCTAACTGTGAACCGATGACAAACAGTGCGAGATAGCAATGGACAAACTGGATATATAACCTAACTGTGAACCGATGACAAACAGTGCGAGATAGCAATGGACAAACTGGATATATAACCTAACTGTGAACCGATGACAAACAGTGCGAGATAGCAATGGACAAACTGGATATATAACCTAACCGTGAACCGATGACCAACAGCTAGTGCGACAGAGCAATGTACAAACTGGATATATAACCTAACTGTGAACCGATGACAAACAGTGCGAGATAGCAATGGACAAACTGGATATATAACCTAGCTGTGAACCGATGACAAACAGTGCGAGATAGCAATGGACAAACTGTATATATAACCTAACTGTTAACCGATGACAAACAGCTAGTGCGACAGAGCAATGTACAAACTGGATATATAACCTAACTGTGAACCGATGACAAACAGTGCGAGATAGCAATGTACAAACTGGATATATAACCTAACTGTGAACCGATGACAAACAGTGCGAGATAGCAATGGACAAACTGGATATATAACCTAACTGTGAACCGATGACAAACAGTGCAAGATAGCAATGGACAAACTGGATATATAACCTAACTGTGAACCGATGACAAACAGTGCGAGAGAGCAATGTACAAACTGGATATATAACCTAACTGTGAACCGATGACAAACAGTGCGAGATAGCAATGGACAAACTGGATATATAACCTAACTGTGAACCGATGACAAACAGTGCGAGATAGCAATGGACAAACTGGATATATAACCTATCTGTTAACCGATGACAAACAGCTAGTGCGACAGAGCAATGTACAAACTGGATATATAACCTAACTGTGAACCGATGACCAACAGTGCGAGATAGCAATGTACAAACTGGATATATAACCTATCTGTGAACCGATGACAAACATTGCGAGAGAGCAATGTACAAATCCGATATATCACCTAACTGTGAACCGATGACAGTTGAACCTGTTAGAGATGGAACACATCTAAATTATATGCCAGAAATCAATATTGTTAATAATGTTTATTTCTATTCACTAGCAATTGGTTGAGTTTAAACATATTTATTTATAGTGGATTTGGGAAACAAGTTTTGCAACTTATAATAATCCCTTTCCACTTTGCGGGTGCGAGTGCTGCCTTGTAGCGGCATTAGCCTACTCTTTTTCGAAATCTACAAGGTGTCTTTAACGTGCAAGAGATATGGCTCTCTCTTAACACGGTTCAGCCATTTATCGTCCCTTCCGACGGACTATCATCGTTTCCTCAAGACCATACTCGCAAATGGTGTCGAGGGAGAGCCGAAAATTGAGTTCCTGAAATTTTCATCCCGGAACGGGAATCGAACCAGGAACCTTTGTGTTAGTAGTCCGATGCACTAGCAATTGGTCCCTACCACAGTTGTTGGACTGTTAGTTAACGAAGATATCACCAAACTTATAGATAGTGCCTCGGAACTGACATGATTTTTAACGATTTTTTTTTTTATTTCTCCGTTGATAAAAATTTAGATTACAAAAATACTGAACTCCGAGTAAAATTCAAAACGGTTAGTCCCTACTCAAATTGCAAAATCAAAAACACTAACACATCAAACAAATGGACAACAACTGTCATATTCCTGACTTGGAACAGGCAGTTTCTTATGTAGAAAATGGTGGACTGAAACGAATGTATTTAGAAATTCAGGTTGGTTCTCAGTCAGGTAAAGTTTTAGATTATTCTGGGTAATTTATTTGTCTCTTTTGTCAAATAGCTATTCTCGTATTCATATTGAATACATCAATGGCTATCAAATATTTCGCGTTGAATGTTCCTGATGAAGTTCAATCCTGAAAAGAACTTCGGACAAATGAAGTTAATAAAGTGTTATTTTTATAAATTGTACATGACATAGCTTATTTTTTTAATTTATAACACCTTATCGATCCAAAACTAATATAATCTCACCAACAGAGTTCTTTGGATTATTAATAATAACAAGTGAAACTGCGAGCTACTGCTCACTGATGATACCCCCGCCGCAAGTGGATAATATTAATAGTGTAAAAATATGGAAGTGTTCGGTAAACAGGAAGTTGTCGAGTGATGAATCTGAAAACGCATCACACGGTATAGCTGATTTATATAAATCCTGAAACCAAATTTCAGAAATCCTTGTATTGTAGTTCCTGAGAAAAATGTGACGAAAATTTTCAACTTGGCCATCATGTGTAAAATCAGACAAGTGTTCGGTAAACAGGAAGTTGTCAAGTGATGAATCTGAAAACGCATCACACGGTATGGCTGACATATATAAATGTTGATACCAAATTACAGAAAGGGTGGATGTGTAGTTCCTGAGAAAAATGTGACGAAAGTTTCATGGGACGGACTGACTGACGGACAGACAGAGGTAAAACAGTATACCCCCCCTTTTTTAAAGCGGGGGTATAATAATTTTATTTGCAAAATACACCCATATGGGTCAAGCAAACACAAATACAACATTTAATACAGACAGTGAAGAATTAAAAATATAAACATAAAAAAAAACATAGTTATAAGGCCAACATTAAAAATATCTTTGTTTCCCCTCTCCCGACTGAGGTTGTTAGGGTATGGGTAGGTAGGTAGGCAAATTATTTTATTTTATTCCTTGATATGGTTTTCTATATTGAATTTGTACAAAATTCAACAGGTAAGGCTCAAGTCAAGAAAAGTGGGATATTCCCTGTATTCTAATTCAGTGTATACCACAGTTTTCTGGTGTTAAAAAAACAGTATACAGTTACCTTCTTTTTTTGCTATTCATTTAATGTAATGAAATCTACAAAAGCGCACATTCTACTTGTGATAACAATGCTTAATGATAGCAAGTGATTTTTTAGTTAAAAAATCAAGCTTATTTCAAGTCTAATTTGATGCATAACTCAAAACAAAACAATTCCTTTGTTCACCAATTCATACCTTGATCATCAATTATGAGATGACAAAAAGATACATGTATGTTGATCACTTGGGAATTAAAATTCAATGAATAAAAATGTTCAATAGAAGTGAACATAATTCAGTTATTTTCAGTTACACCTGGATCATGCAGCTTGGTCAATTGATTCCTAAACAAAGATTTGTATGTTTTTTCGAGTTCTAGAAGAAACAAGGCTTCACTTTATGTTCATGTTTTGTATTTCCTAAAATACTTTTAATAAGTATTTACGAATTCTACTGATGCAGTTATAACGTTAAAACGTGCCCTTTTGTAATTTTCATGCCATAAATTGAAAAAGGAAATCCCATTTAAACTGGTTTTTTTTACACCCAACAGGGACGTTCCCTGAAAGCAGAGAATACATGTATCCCACATTTCCTGACTTGTGCCCAACCTGTTCAAAGACAAAGTAGATAGATTTTAAAGCACGAGTCAGACCATTTCTACTCAAAGTCTTTAAGATTTTATCCTTTAAACAGGAACAGAGGTTAGACACAAAGCAAATCAAGATGCACTCAGCGGGTTGAAAGATGCTTTTTTTTTATTTTCAAAAAAAAGATCACCCTTTCACACAAACAAATCGTGTGGAAAGCATTTGGTTGTTTTCCTTGAATCCGAATCATGTAGATGCTTTAATGCAAACATACATGTACCTTGATTTAAAACGCTCGTTGACTACAGCATCGGAAAGGTATCATCAAAACCCAACGATCGTTGACTACAGCATCGAAAAGATATCACCAATAACCAACATAGCAAAAAAAAAAAATAGTGGACAAGAATGGCCAATAAAATTTTTCGGGTCGCGGTGATTTTACCGGGTCGGTCGTGTGAGGGGAAACAAACAATATTTTATTTTTGGCCTAAATGGTAATTAATGTAACCTTTGATGGACATGGACCTCATTTTCGCAATTCTAAAGATTGCTTTATAAAGTCATCAATTTCTGTCAAAAGCTCAGATTTAGGATTTAAAAGTTGTTTTAGCTTTAAAAGTGGTTGATAATTTGTAAAATCAGGATTTATATTATTAATCTTTAAAAATAATCAATCTCTTAAAGTTGAGTTTAGTTTGCAATATAGATAAAACTGGTATTCATCATCAATTTTATTACAAAGTTTACATAACCTTTGATCTCTGGGTACATTTTTATATCTTCCCATTTCAACTTCTAGGTTATGGTCACTAACCCTTAATTTAGAAATTAATTGTCTGGTTTTAAAATTTGATTCTTTTAATAAATAATTTTCAATTTTTATCTCAGTTTTTATTTGACTATATAGAAATAATTTCGAACTGTCTGTTATAGAAGAAAGTTTATTCAAGACTTTTTTTGTATAAAATTCATGTGATATCTGTTTAAACTTCATCTTTAAGGAATATTTAATTTTATTGTATGGTTTATCATAAGTTTCAAAATCTTCAGCATTTAATCCATTCTCTTTAAAAATATTTAGAGCAAATGTATACCAACTATGAAAACCATCATTATGCAGGAACTTATTTATTTATTGATGTGTCGGGTTGATACCGCTGTGATATTGAAAAAAAAAACCAGATGATATTACCAATATAAACAACATTGTATTTAAAAAGTAAAATAACAAAAACATACCGAACTCAAAGGAAAATTCAAAAAGGAAATTCCCTTAATTATCAAATGGGAAGATCAAAAGCTCAAACACATCAAACGAATGGAACAGAGTTCTTGATAATATTATGTCTTATTGATACGGTTGTACGTGATATTGAAAAAGTAAAAGGATATTCTCTATCTGTCTTTATAATTTATAATTATGCATGCTTTCCATTGTTTGCTGAAAATGATATTCAATGTAATATTGAAAAATGCTAGTATTTCATGATCGCGTGATAAAATCAATAAATAAATTTTCAAAAAATTCAGATGGATAGAAAATCCTATGCTCTTTCTGTCATCAATATCATAGTGGTCCTGCTAATCCATTACGTGATGTAATAATAATCTGTTTATACTGAAACCAGGTATTTATGCTGTAATTAATGCCCCTACCTAGGATGAATTTTATTCAGATAAAAAATAAATGCTGCCTAATGATTCAAGTAAACGTGTCACGTTTAGCATTAGTAGGACCACTTTTATCTGTCTCGTGGACCTTGTCTTCTTAAATCTGTTAAGGTATAACACCCCTGATAAGGTCCCGGTCTGTAAGAACATAACCGAAAGTAGTACATATTTAAAACAAAATAGCTGCTACGCATTGTTGTAACTTTCAAATATGTAGATTGTAGGATGATCATGTTTAACTTTGATAATAAATAAAATGTGAGACATTTAAAAAGCTGGTACAACTACAATTTTCCATGTTTCTCAAATCTGAGATACCAGCTGTGTAGGCACTTCTCAAATTCCTGGAACCATTACTCTCTTATATGCAATTAAGGGTATGTTGATTTACTTCAGTACATGACATCATACGGTGCTGCTTTGATTTGCAATGACTGTCACTTTATTTGAACTTAAGACAAAAAGGATATGACTGCTTGAAATGAAGAATTTAGCAGTGGCGGATCCAGGGGGGGGGGGGGGTTCCGGGGGTGCGCACCCCCCTTTAGTTTTGCCGATCAATGCATTTGTATCGGGACATATGTTTTGCACCCCCCTGCACCCTCCCTTTGCCCTGGGTTAGCACCCCCCTTTCGAAAATTCCTGCATCCGCCCCTGTTTAGTATAGCAGGCAAACCTCACACTAAAACTTACGACAAAAGGGAAGATTTTTCGTTCCTTATTGATATTCTGTATGCGTGTGCCTGTCTCAAGTCAAGAGCCAGTAATTCAGTATTTGTCGTTAGTTGATGTATTACATATTTGTTTTTCGTTTATTTGTTTATCATAAATAAGGCCGTTATTTTTTTCGTTTGAAATGTTTTACATTTGCCATTTCGGGGCTTTTAAAGCTGACTATGCGGCATGGGATTTGCTCATTGTTGAAGGCCGTACAATGACCTGTAGTTGTTAATTTTTGCGTCATTTGGAGAGTTGTCTCATTGGCAATCAACCCATTTTTATAAGTAAATAATTAGTAAATTAAATGTTCTTTCTTAAAAATTGTCGTGAGAAAATGCGATCGATAGGATACGATATTTTGGTGCAAGGTAGTTTACTGTGGTAAAATTTGGCTTCTAATATAGAAAATGGATGATTAAGCCTGGTTTTAAAGATAACTAAACCTCTTACCTTTATGACAATGGCATTGAATCATAAGACAATTCGGTATGGTATATAACGATATTTTGGAAAGAAGATATTTTTCGATTTTTACCAGGTAGCGGTGTTAAAATTTGGCTCTTTGTGTCATAGAAGATTTATTTTGGCAAAAAAAAATCATTATTCAATTAGTGTTTTGAATGATTATAAACATTAAAAGATGTGGTACAAGGCCGTAACTAGCCATCTTATTTTAGTGAGGCAAAATAATTGAGCCGAGCGAAGCGAGGCGAAATTTTTTTTTTTGCAGGGTATGAAATGAATGGTGCAAAATCCTGCATTCTAGGCATTTTTAGAGAGTTTGATAATGTTTTGAATTTGGACACTTTTTATATAATTTTTTCATATTTTAAGACTTTTACTAACAAATTTATTTCAATTTATATGTAAGATAATCAGTGATTTGAGTCTTCTGCCAGAACATAGAACAAACATCGATTCAGTAGAGTTTGCCAAATTTTTCTATGGCCGTTTCAGTCAAATCGTTTCAGAATCATAATTTGGTCTGCTGATATCCTTATCGCGATGAACATGGAGCATGGCAAGACCGCACAATCTCTCGCCACTCATGCATGCCCTTTTTTATAATTTTTCAGTCGTTTCAGGGCAGTCTGTGTTTCAAAATGTAGCACATTATCATCAACACAATGATCAATGTCTTCTTCCAATTCATTCTCCATCAGCAATTCGGTAGCAGCATCGGTAGCACATGTAACAGTTTTGTTTGCAAAGGGGAATTAAGTTTCCTGTAAGCACCATCATACAGTCGCAGTTACAAAATATTAAATTCGCTTTTATGCTGACAGAGAGTAGACAAACTAGGGATAGAATGTATATGATTCTATTTATAGAGTAAGTATATATGATATGGGTACAGGGGAATTGGAATGGAGTTTTTGACGTTTACATGTAGGTCCGTAATTTCAAATTATTTCTGGAAATAGTTGGTTGTATTTCAGTTCCAGAATCTATAAATTTAAGAGTTAGGGTGTCCGATTCTGAAACCCTGAATATAAAGAAACGAAATTCCGTAGTCCCGAACAAGTAAAGACAAAATCCTGTGTTAAAGGTTCTACCATTCCTCAATAATATCAAATTGGAATATGGGATATTCTTTCAATTTTTAAGGTTATACGAAACATTGATAAAAATTAATCATGCATGTTTCATATTATTTATATTTTATTTATCTGTAAAGAGAAAGATTTAAGTTAATGAAATGAATACGCAGACAGTACTGCCCCCTTGCGATGCCCAGTACTTGATTTGTCAAAAGTTCGTGAAATGGATAAATGAATACGCAGACAGGATTGCCCCCTTTCCGAAGACCAGTACTTGATTTGTCAGTCTACTTATCGTTTTTGGATTGTTCGAATGAAGTTATATGCAATACTCAGACTCTGTTCACAAAAAAATAGTTTACTAGAATTATTCCTTCTTTACCTTCAGTGTGACTGTCTCTATTCCTTTTTCTGCAAGAGCTTGTTTTTAACTAGAGATCCATGATGATTATCGTTACTAGGTTAATTTAATCGAGAAACATCAACGACACCCGTTGAGATGCTGAGTTATAGGCCAGGAAGAATAGTTTAAAAGGAATGATGACAAGTTATATAGAAATTAAGGTTGAGACAGAACAACAAATGACTATTATATTTATACATTGTATAAAAAAAAAAAACAATGTCGAACTTTTAGTGAGGCAATTGCCTCACTTGCCTCAACGGTAGTTACGGCCTTGTGGTATGATTGCCAATGAGACACCTCTCCACAAGTGACCAACTGACTAGGAAATTAACAGCTATAGGTCACCGTACAGCCTTCAACAATGAGTATAACTCATACCGCATAGTCAGCTATAAAAGCTATTTTGTTTATAAGCTAAAAATGTTTTTTATCAGCTGCTGTAATAGGACAAAATACAAAGACAAATACGATCAAAATAGTTAGTAGTAGGAATTAATCTTTAAAACAAATCATATCATATCAATATTTTAATAATTTAACGTTTAAATCGAAGGAAGATCAATCCATTTTTAATATTTTATTCATTTATGGTTTGATCTAACTCTTAATCTTGACATTAGGAAAGATAATTAAAAATGTTGATCAGTTGATGTATATACCCTACTACGATTAGAGCTTTTGCTGTAAACCATAAAACTAGTCATTACATGACCCTATTTTATAGTTTAATTATTATTTTTACTCATATCTATGATTTGTCTGGTGGGGGATACTTCTATAGCAGGAAACGCTTTATAAGATTTGGATTTTCAAATATTTTGGCTCGAGCATCACTGAAGAGAATTGATTGTCGAAATGCGCATCCGGTGCAGAAACATTTGTACCGTTTATGTTATTACTACGACTGGGACGATGACTCTGCTAGTGGACTGATAGTCCCAGAGGGTATCACCATCCCTAGAGCTAGTATTTCGATACTGACATGAAAATACGAACGTGTGTTATTGAAATTTGCTAAACTTCACAAATAATATTTGACTTCGTATTATAGTTTCTGGCTTCCATATACAGTCCAACATGTTTTATGAGACCACTCAAACGATAAGGCAAAAGTGGTCTTTTAATAAGTTGGTCTTTGAATACAGTTTTCCTAATTTAAATAGAAGACATCATTTATGTTCATTTGAACAATAAGTAAGTAAACAATACTGTATTGGTCTCGTATTTATATCCACTATGACTAATTATGATAACTGTTCATTATGTAATAACATTTTTTTCCTTGCCTCTTTGTATTTCTTTCAATTTGTTAATACACCTCAAGACGGGGTTCTTGTTATATTATGTCCAATTTAATAACTGTGAAAAAAAACAGTGTGCAGAGCCCTCACATGTTCTTTTTTATTGTCTCATTATACAAGGACTTTTAGATACGTGTTATTCAATTAAAAATATAATTTGATTGCTTGTTCCTTATAACTGTCAAGAAAAAAATATTTCTCAAGCCATGCTGGGAACAGTATATCTAACTGTATATATATATATGCTCCTGAGCAATGCTAACAGGCTATATTATGAAATTATCACCTTTAACATCGTCATTTTGGCAATTTTGTCACAATTCAGGCGGAAACCGAGTTGAAATCGAAGCTCTTTGTTAGAGAAGGCGATAAATGCTTACTGTAATGTTTACTGTAGTAACAATATTTTTAAAAGTGAATAGAAACAAATAAAACGACAATTTTCCTCTCAATTACGAAGTGTTTTATTTCAAAATCACCATTTACATAAGTTTTCAATTTATCTATTACATAGTAATGCAGAACAACAAGTTATCAAGTCGACGACATGTGTATCTATCAAGTTGGATGATGAAAATGCATAACCTCCGATTTAATTTTTTTTATTTTACCATGGACGGAGAACATTTCAATCTATTAGTTCAGTAATTTTCGTGTCTGACCATCCATTATGTGACTATGTGAAAAAAAATCCAAAAAATGGGTAGCAAATGTATCGAAAAGAGAAAATCGAGTGCACCTTTTTATGTTAGGGCGTGTTTGAGGTGTATATTTTGTCTTTAAAACGTACAAAGCAAGAGTATTTGATATATCATCTCGCTTCAGATTCTATCATTTTTATATATCAAAGCTACAGGTTGACTTTATAACATACAAAAATCACAGTACGAAAAGATGAAATATATAGGTCAAGTGAAATACCTATCTAATGAATCACAAAAACAGAGAAGGTGTGTTCGAATAGCTGTTGTTTTTTTTTACTAAAAGTACTTGACGACAGTTTTTTTTAAGTTGGATGATGAAAATGCATATCTTCGAAAAAATATATTTTTTTGTGTGTGATAACTATGGTTTATATTCTTCAACCACTGAAATCTTTTAGTCTGCCCTTCCACAAAATATTTAATATGAATTTTTTTAAATGTTTAAGAATTTTCGAAAATTCTACCTGACAACTGATCAGACAATAGTTTTAAGTTGAATCAATGCAGACAAGATCATTAACTGATGCTCATTAGCTAGTAGATACGTTTGTCTTTTAAAATACAACTGATATATAAGGATCGTAATAGTGCTATGTGGATAAATTTATCGGTTTTCAAGAGCAAAATTGGCAGCGCGTCATCCCTACAATGGCTTCCAATTCTACGATAGTGAAAATGAACTGGCGTAATGAGGAGATAATTTTGACGAAGTAGAATCCTGACTGAATTGTATAGCTGCCAACAGCTCCGTATGAATAACCGATTTCACGACAATCACGGGTTGAATTTATATATTTACCTATAAGCGATCTTTTACTTGCTAATATACGTTTTGACTGTTGAACTTTGTGGTAATCAATCGCATTAACTCGGTCGATTCCGTTCTAGCGGATTCACTTGAAGATTGACGATTATTAGAATGTCAACAATCGGCAATCCTCGAGTGAATCCGCTACTCTTGCAACGGAATCGGCTGCGTTTACACGAGAGGAAAGTGAACATAAATCATCAAAATGGCGGTACTATTATATTTTTTCGAAAGGCGCAGATACTTCCAAGTAAATTGTGGTCGTTTGAGATAGTGCATGTGGTCGTTTGAGACAGTGCATGTGGTCGTTTGCGACAGTGCATGTGGTCGTTTGAGACAGTGCATGTGGTAATAGCACACGCTACACAAGTCTGAATGAGTTTCCACTTTAACAAAAACAATCTGTCAGGATTATAGGAACCAATTTTCAAACAAAACCACTACGCCAGTATTAATTGTCTCTATAGAGGAGATGAATAATTTAACTAGTCATTTACAAACCCGAACTCTTCGAATGTATGCTCTCATCATACACATTGAGAGGATAGCATGGGATATATCCATCGTTAATACCTTATCAATTAATAACTAAAAAGTATTTTCTATCTGTATTTAATTATTTAATTATGCATTATTTGTAAGCCTGTAAGAAACTTGAAAGGCAAGCTTCACATAAACAATATTTGTAAGGTTGGCCAGAGACTGAGCGGTTATTTACATTTCCGGCCATCGAAGCCATGATGTCAGGTAGTTTCGATGTATAGGGTCACAGCAAAAAATCCAAAATAGCTTTAAACGACGTCATGGTTATTTCGACCAACTATTCTTAATAACAAACTTCTTGGTTATTTGTATTGGACATTATCCGTTTAAACTAGCTAAAACTCCTACGTTATTCCGACTGTCATAAATTACTATCTCAGTTTCATTAAAAATCAAGACCTTATAATTTGAAAAATTAAGGAGCTGGATGATCGTCACTTATTGGACATCCGAGTATAATAAGAATGAAAACCGACGTGTGTATTTCCATACATTACCGGTGTAAAGGTGAAAACTAGTATAAAAGGAAAAAGATAACGATTCAAAGAACAAACTAACGAATTATTCATTAGATATTCCTATACTGTGCGCTACATATATCAATACCGTCAAACATTGAGAATGCTGAAGAGGACATATAGTTATCTTCTCGTTTTCTTCTGTAGAGAAATTCTTGGTGAGTTGGATAAATATGAGGGGAAAAAATATTATTCAAACATTTCATTTTGTTAAAACATATTACAAAATTCTTTTACTTATTAAGAGGAATTTTGAAAAAAAAGTGTGGATGACCATTCTGGTTCATTACTTGTGTAGTCAGAAAATTTAATATACCAACAAATAAAAAGGGTTAAAAAGACATTTGTTCTGTCCATAATTTTATTTTTCACCTTGGTATGTTTTTCTTTCCGAAAGAATTCATAAAGTTGTTGACATGTTCAGATACCTACATCAAGAAGTCATTTAATTCATCTTGTTGTCCTCGTGACGTTACCAAAACCAAAAGATATACAACAGATACCAAAGACATCACATACACGGTACAATCTTTCAAAATCGAGATGCGTATTTTGATAATTTATTCTTGTTTCAGCGATGTTTGAGGACAAAATATTTGAAAAGTTTCAGCTTTCTCCTGACTACTATCAATGATAGGCTTACAATAGTGTTCTATTATAAATGATTCCCATGTCCCAATATATAAGATTTGGATTGAAAAGCATCTCCAAACGAGGTGCTAAAGGGACAAAAGACAAAATGTGTTAACAAATTTTGTTCCTGCCTAAAGCATTGCTTATATTTCTAATCTATATTCTACAACTTGTACTTATCACCAGCTTTAATAATAATGTCTTGACAAATAAAATTTGCCTTTTCTACAAATAAAATAATTCATAAATGACAAAATACTTTATTCTGCCTCTGAACCAAGATGATAAGCCATAAACTGACATTTTCGTTCTATTTTCTACCTTCAACTTTGTAATGGGTTCTTTTTTTGGGGGATTTTTTTTTTTTTTTTTTTTTTTTTTTCACAGGATCAAGCTTTAGTTGCCGACATTTAACGATCAAAATCCTTGT
This sequence comes from Mytilus galloprovincialis, assembly GCF_965363235.1. Taxonomy (NCBI): domain Eukaryota; kingdom Metazoa; phylum Mollusca; class Bivalvia; order Mytilida; family Mytilidae; genus Mytilus; species Mytilus galloprovincialis. The sequence continues at coordinate 147,593 of NC_134846.1, read as the reverse complement.
ATACCGTGAGACTATTAACAGCTATACAAATTATGTCAGGTGTCAATATAATTATAAATGAAATATCAATGTATCTGTACATGCAAAAGCCACATCTAACAATGGGGTGTAACATGCACAGAATAGAATAAATAAATATCTTGTGATATATCAATCCCTTATCAGTGTTATCATCTCCTGAGATGTCATGACAATATTTCCATAGTCCACATGTAACCTTATCATTTGATCAGTTCTTCCATGTTGCCTGTACTAAATCAACAATACTTTCATCCCTGACCTGTGATCAAACTGACACCAGTCCTGGGAAGTTCTTATCTATATAGGAACATGTGTTAATCATTTAGAATAGTGTTCTATTATAAATGATTCCCATGTCCCAATATATAAGATTTGGATTGAAAAGCATCTCCAAACGAGGTGCTAAAGGGACAAAAGACAAAATGTGTTAACAAATTTTGTTCCTGCCTAAAGCATTGCTTATATTTCTAATCTATATTCTACAACTTGTAGTTATCACCAGCTTTAATAATAATGTCTTGACAAATAAAATTTGCCTTTTCTACAAATAAAATAATTCATAAATGAATAAATACTTTATTCTGCCTCTGAACCAAGATGATAAGCCATAAACTGACATTTTCGTTCTATTTTCTACCTTCAACTTTGTAATGGGTTCTTTTTTTGGGGGATATTTTTTTTTTTTTTTCACAGGATCAAGCTTTAGTTGCCGATACACTTAACGATCAAAATACTTGTATACCGTGAGACTATTAACAGCTATACAAATTATGTCAGGTGTCAATATAATTATAAATGAAATATCAATGTATCTGTACATGCAAAAGCCACATCTAACAATGGGGTGTAACATGCACAGAATAGAATAAATAAATATCTTGTGATATATCAATCCCTTATCAGTTTTATCATCTCCTGAGATGTCATGACAATATTTCCATAGTCCACATGTAACCTTATCATTTGATCAGTTCTTCCATGTTGCCTGTACTAAATCAACAATACTTTCATCCCTGACCTGTGATCAAACTGACACCAGTCCTGGGAAGTTCTTATCTATATAGGAACATGTGTTAATCATTTAGAATAGTGTTCTATTATAAATGATTCCCATGTCCCAATATATAAGATTTGGATTGAAAAGCATCTCCAAACGAGGTGCTAAAGGGACAAAAGACAAAATGTGTTAACAAATTTTGTTCCTGCCTAAAGCATTGCTTATATTTCTAATCTATATTCTACAACTTGTACTTATCACCAGCTTTAATAATAATGTCTTGACAAATAAAATTTGCCTTTTCTACAAATAAAATAATTCATAAATGACAAAATACTTTATTCTGCCTCTGAACCAAGATGATAAGCCATAAACTGACATTTTCGTTCTATTTTCTACCATCAACTTTGTAATGGGTTCTTTTTTTGGGGGATATTTTTTTTTTTTTTTTTTTCACAGGATCAAGCTTTAGTTGCCGATACACTTAACGATCAAAATCCTTGTATACCGTGAGACTATTAACAGCTATACAAATTATGTCAGGTGTCAATATAATTATAAATGAAATATCAATGTATCTGTACATGCAAAAGCCACATCTAACAATGGGGTGTAACATGCACAGAATAGAATAAATAAATATCTTGTGATATATCAATCCCTTATCAGTGTTATCATCTCCTGAGATGTCATGACAATATTTCCATAGTCCACATGTAACCTTATCATTTGATCAGTTCTTCCATGTTGCCTGTACTAAATCAACAATACTTTCATCCCTGACCTGTGATCAAACTGACACCAGTCCTGGGAAGTTCTTATCTATATAGGAACATGTGTTAATCATTTAGAATAGTGTTCTATTATAAATGATTCCCATGTCCCAATATATAAGATTTGGATTGAAAAGCATCTCCAAACCTCGTTACTAATTGATAACATATCAAAATACTGCAAGTGTCACCTTAACTTTTCGTTCTATTTTCTACCTTCAACTTTGTAATGGGTTCTTTTTTTGGGGGATATTTTTTTTTCTTTTTTTTTCACAGGATCAAGCTTTAGTTGCCGATACACTTAACGATCAAAATCCTTGTATACCGTGAGACTATTAACAGCTATACAAATTATGTCAGGTGTCAATATAATTATAAATGAAATATCAATGTATCTGTACATGCAAAAGCCACATCTAACAATGGGGTGTAACATGCACAGAATAGAATAAATAAATATCTTGTGATATATCAATCCCTTATCAGTGTTATCATCTCCTGAGATGTCATGACAATATTTCCATAGTCCACATGTAACCTTATCATTTGATCAGTTCTTCCATGTTGCCTGTACTAAATCAACAATACTTTCATCCCTGACCTGTGATCAAACTGACACCAGTCCTGGGAAGTTCTTATCTATATAGGAACATGTGTTAATCATTTAGAATAGTGTTCTATTATAAATGATTCCCATGTCCCAATATATAAGATTTGGATTGAAAAGCATCTCCAAACCTCGTTACTAATTGATAACATATCAAAATACTGCAAGCACATACACGGTCAATCTTTCAAAATCGAGATGCGTATTTTGATAATTTATTCTTGTTTCAGTGATGTTTGAGGACAAAATATTTGAAAAGTTTCAGCTTTCTCCTGACTACTATCAATGATAGGCTTACAATAGTCAATACATGTCTTCATTACTTGTATTTTAAACCATCATTACAGATTGTTTCTTTTATTTTTTCACGCATATACATTTATGTGTCGTGTCTTTCAGGCGAAGAAATACACATCAAACTTGAGGGAAAAAATGACAGGCATCTTTTGTCCAAATTCAATGCCTTACCAAAAGACGAGAAGTTTGTGTCTTTTAAACTTATGTCATGCTATGAAGGCATAGTCTGGTTTTTGTCAAAAAGCACAGATTTCTACAACACTAACGTTTATAATCATAACATTTATCAGGCTCATGTTGGAAGTGATTACAATACGAATGCAAAATTAGTCGAATTCAAGAATAGAATTTGGATTGACCTGCAGAGGAACCTCGGCCCGCAAGTGGACTGTAACAACTACAAACAGTTTTGGTTTAGTTGGGACGATGGGCATTTAATGGTAGGAAAAGGAAGCATTAGAAACCAGAATGTTCTGCTAATTTATGAACCAAAATGTCCTTTTTACACAGAACAGATCGGTATAAGCGGTAGCGACGTACTTACACACTGGATTTTCAATACAAGTAAAGTATATTTTTTCAAATAAAGATTACATGTTTTTGCTGTTCTGACATTGATTTGTATCCTTTTTTGTAATTTTCTTTGTTTAATACTACATAAAAGGGATAACACAAAGAAAAAACCCGTACCGAACAGTACAACTCACCATACAAACGACAACCAACCGATACCTCGGGGAAAAACCAGATGCGCAAACAAAGACAAGCAACAATTAACAATATTTCATACAGACAACCTGACTTGTAGTAGTTTATATGATTTTTACTTTTTTTAATTTAAATTAAAGTTTTAGATTTAACGAATTGTGAACCTCAAACATACAAATATGCAATGTTCGACGTATATATAATTTATAAAATGTTTCGGTCGTTTGGTGATCTGGACGAGACACCAAAATAGAGGGTCATTTACTGATCTGAACGAGACACACGATTAGAGTATACCACAAAGAACAAAGAACAAAGAAACAAATCATGATTAAAGGGAAAATATATACAGAATAGTTATTACAACAAATTGTTATACCGTATGGCGGGTTATTTTCGCGGGTGTAAAATTTCGCCATTTTCATTGAAGAAGGTAGAAGAAATATTTTGGTGGTTATTATTTTGGTGGATTCAAAACTGTTATCAATACCTTTACATGTGCATTTTGGCGATGTTGTTCTATCCGCGAAAATAAGCCAAAATTTACACCCCGCGAAAATAACCCGCTATACGGTACTCAATCAAGTCACCAACCTTAATTACAACCAATTATTCACTAATGTTTTTCATCTTTCTATCAAAGCAAACTCTTATAAAACAACTCAACAGGAACAGAAGAACACACAAATTGGTACAAGATACAGACTTACACTGAGCTGCCCAGCAAGTTGGGTTGTTCTGACTATGGACACCGAAAGTACAATTGAATGCCTGATAATGTGCACATATGACAAACAGTGCAAGAGAGCAATGTACAAATCTGATACAACACCTAACTGTGAACTGATGACAGGTGAACCTGTAAGAGATGGGACGCGCCCAAATTATATACCAATAAATTGATATCACAGTATACCGAATACATTAAAAAAAGGTATATTTCAAAGCATTGATAAGAGATATTGCAAATGAAAATCAATGACATATTTTATTAGTTATTTTTCTGTTTTTATTGTTTATTGATGAGTGATTAAAGTAATTTGTACGTGTAAAACAGTCAATAATAATTATTCTGTAACAGCAATCCGTGATGATATCGAGCTATTTATAACGTCAGGTTAAATTATTTATTTTAGAAAATATGAAGGAAAAAGCACTTAGGTCCTACGAAACTAAACAAGTGTTTAGTTTTATTCACTAGCACTTGGTCCATACCATAGCTGTTGGACTGTCAGTCCCCGAGGATATCAAAGAGTTTTTTTTATCTCTAGATCTCCGTTAATAATTTACAAAATGATTGTGAAATTAAGGTTTCCTCAGGCAAAGTGTAGATTATTTTGGGTAATTTGTCTCTTTTCAGTCAAATAGCTATTGACGAATTTATATTGTATACTTAGATAGTTTTCCAAATATTTCGCTTACAATATTCCTTTTGAAGTTAAATCAAGAAAATCGCTTCGAACGCATTAAGTTAATACAGTGCAATTTTTATGAAGTTATATAATAATTTGCACATTGCTTTTTCATTTAACACGCCGTATTAATCCATATCTAATATAATCTCTTTAACAGAATACGTTGGACTGTTGATGTGTCTGATTGATACGGTTGTGAAATTGAAAAAGCAATATGATATTCCTTATCTATTATATAACTGTACATGCTGTCTTTGTTTTGCTGAAAAGAAAATTAAATGTCAAATTTAAATAATGCTTATTATTTCTTGATAGTGTGCAAATTGATGAAAACAAATTGAAATATTAGATGGATATAACATTTTAAGCTATTTTTGTCGTCATTATCGGAGTGGTCCTGCTAATCCTTAACGTTATATGTTCCAAAACTCTGTTAAAATTAGTAGCGTCAATAAAATGTCTACCTTAAATGACTTTATTATTAAGATAAAAAGATATAGCTAATAATTCAGATAAATGCATTACTTTTAGGATAAGCAGGACTATATTTAGCTGCCTCATTGGTCTTGGTTCCTTAAATCTTTCAAGCTGTAACACAGCTTATTAGGGCCCGGTCTGAAAGAACATAATCGAAAATAATGCATATTTTAAACGCCATATGCAGGCGCTGCTGCAATGTTGCTACACAGAAATGAAAAAGTCACAATTGTGAAGCTCAAATCATTTCTTTTGTCGAAAAGTTTAGTTTTTAACCGACTCTTCTTGTCAATTTCTAGATGGGAGTCAAGATATGATTTGATATGCAATGACTGTCACTTTATTTGAACTTAAATAAGACAAACGAGATACGATTGCTTGCACTTAAAAATTTATGTAGAAAAGTAGTTATTACGATATTTTGGTGAAAAGATATTTTTCAATTTTTATCCCGAAATAAGTTTGCTGTATCAAAAGTTGTCTCTTTGTTTCATAGAAGATTTGTGTTTTGGCAAAGACAATTCATTATTTAATTCGTGTTTGGTTGACTAGTGAATATTAATAATACATTTTAACAGCTGCTGTACATGTAATAGGACAAAATACAAATTATCAAAGACCAATACAATAAAAATAGTTAGGAGTAAGAATTAATCTTAAAAACAAATGATATAATTATATTAAGAGCAAGAACATATTAATGCAAACACAGAAATATTATAAAATCAAATTATGACAAATTATTACAAGATATTAAAAAAAAACCACCTTACTTTCCTATATTTTGATAAATTTATGAATTAATCAAAATTATTTAAAAAGTTATGAATTAATAAAGTAGATATATGAAGATGTGTTATGAGAGCCAATACGACAACCCTCCATCCAATTCATAATTTATAAAAGTAAACCATTATAGGTCAAGGAATGGAATTCAACACGGAACATAGGCTCACACGGAACAGCAAGCTATAAAGGGCCCCAAAAATTACTAGTGTAAAAACATTCAAACGGGAAAACCAACGGTCTAATCTATAAAAAAAAAAACGAGAAACGAGAAACACTTATGAACCACATAAACAAACGACAACCACTGAACATCGGATTCCTGACTTGGTACAGGTGCTCACAATAGCAGCGGGATTAAACGTTTTAATGGTACCAAACCTTCTCCCTTTTCTGAAACAATAGTATAACATCACAACATAGGATAAGCATATGTATATTATAAAACAATAATATTCAGTCCGCTTTAAATTTACTGATAACAAAAACAATGTTCACTGGGGTAAAGCTGATGACCGTAACTGCATTCACGGTCATCCCAAGATGTCGGATGAAAAATTAGGTCAGTATCTGTATTGTCTGTTACAGTGTTTCTATATTATTTTCTTTGCAAAGTATACATTGATACGATGAAAATGTATACAAGATTCACACAGAAATCACAAATTACTACCGAAAAATGTTCAGGAAACGGGAAATTCAATCTGAAAAAATCGCTAAGATGTCCGTAAATCATTATCAAAATATTTTCAGATGACCGTAACATAAAACAAGGATGACCGTGATTGTTAAACAGATGACCGTAACTTGTAAAAGATGACCGTAATTTGTAAAAAATGATCGTAACTTTTAAATGATGACCCTCAATTTTAAGAATATCCGTATTTGTATTCATAGCGTTTTGTTGTGTTTGTCTCAATAGGGGCTCAGTTAATGGCTATAAACATGTTTCGTCATTTATTTTTAACTATTTGCCGTATTTTGAGTTCATGACAATTATAGTAGATTGCAAATTTCTCGTAAACAATGAAATATTTATTGATAACGACTTTAAAATTTTAATACAAATTGACAGAGATACGACGAAAAGTTGAAGAAACAAGAATGTGTCTCTAGTACATGCCTCATCTACACTATAATTTTCTATGTTCAGTGGACCGTTAAAATGGGAAAAAAAACTGTAATTTGGCATAATGATTAGAAAGATCATATCATAGAAAACATGTGTACTAAGTTTCAAGTTGATTGGACTTCAACGTCATCAAAAACCTCCTCGACCAAAAACTTTAACCTGAGGTGGGACACACGGACGAACGAGCAGACGAACGGACGAACAAATGAACGGACGAACAAACGAACGTATGCACAGACCAGAAAACATAATGCCCATAAATGGAGCATAAAAACACTAATCAAACATATGAATATCCGGTAATCGAGCCTGTGTATATGGTGACAGAGGAAGCAGATTAAAATATTAGTTTGTCTTTATATATGAATAATATTGCTGTATATACAAATTGACAAGGTTCCCCTGAGTAGTGGATCCAAGGGGGGGGTCCGGGGGTTGGAACCCCCTTTTTATTTACCAATCAGTGCATTTGAATGGGGACATATAGTTTGAACCCCCTTTACCCTGGGTTGGGACCCCTTTTTTTGAAAATAATCCGCCCCTGCCCCTTGTGATACGCTATACGCACAAAACTATTTTAAGGATCTATTTTGCTGGAGCTCGCCTTCACTAGTTTGATAGTAGTATTTTAAAAACAGGTTCCGCTATTTTACTTGCAAGACAAAATAGAAGACAAACCAAAGATGATATAATATCAACTGTTGTACATCAATTGGCATTTTTAAAAAAGTGCATTTATTATATGTTATTACAAGGAATTACAGAAATAAAAAAAATCTTTTGGCTTTAAGTCGGAGGCTATGCAGCACAATTTTTTTTTATTATACTTGTAAGGTGTCATTTAACGCGCTTTTGATGCATTTATTCCCACTTTTTCATGTGCATGTCTTATTGTATGTTCATTTTAAAAAAGATATATACCCTCTACCGTAAAAAAAGATATATATGGTGAACTATGTATTTAAAGCACGTCTTATTTTCTCCTACCTATAGGATAATACTCTCATATAAATACGTTTTATATATCAACACCATTAATCATTTGATACACAAAAGGTAGTTATACAAATACGGATATTTCTTAGAATTGACGATCATCCTTTAATTTAGAAATTACGGTCATCCTTTACAAATTACGGTCATCTTTTAACCAATTACGGTCACCCTTGTTATGAATTGCTAATTCTGTTACGGTCATCTCGATTGTGATTTACGGTCATCTTAGCAACTTTTTTAGATCGAATTTCCTGTTTCATGCACATTTCTCGGAAGTAATTTGTGATTTCCGTGTGAATCTTATATAAATTTGCATCGTATTAATGTCTCCTTTGTAAAGAAAATGATATAGAAACACTGTAACAGACAATACAGATACTGACCTATTTTTTCATCTGACATCTTGGGATGACCGTGAATGCAGTTACGGTCATCAGCTTTACCCCAGTGAATGTTTGTACCGATAAAAACAATATTCAAATATTCAAATATCTAGTTACTGTGTTGAATTGGTAACATTTTAGAATAAGTTTATCTAAAAGATCGATAATTTTACCATAATCATTTCTAAGTTTCCGGGCACGGTATACATTATCTCCGTAAAATGAAGATGTGTTATCAAGTTTGAAGAAGTTTTGATAACTATTAGCATGTCGAAATGTCCTGTTGTAAATTTATGTGTGTATTTCTTTATCAAGAATGTTCTTGCATTTATTTGTACTGTAGTCCTGTCATGTAATGTTGTCATTTTAATGTTATATTTAACATTGCCATAAAAGCGCGAGGTTTGGCTAACTGCAAAACCAGGTTCAACCCACCATCTTTTTCTTAAATGTCCTGTACGAAGTCAGGAAAATGGCCATTGTTATATTATAGTTCGTTTCTGTGTGTGTTACATTCTAGTTTTGTATTACATTTTAGTGTTGTGTTTCTGTTGTGTCGTAGTTCTCCTCTTATATTTGATGTGTTTCCCTAAATTTTAGTTTGTAACCCGGATTTGCTTTTTTGTTAATCGATTTATGAATTTCGAACAGCGGTAAACTACTGTTGTCTTTATTTCTACTGGTAAACCAAACTTGAAAACCAAATCTTTATATCTTTATATCTATGGAAGAATGTGTCTAAAGGTTTAAAGTCATTTGTTTTAACGAAATTCCTGCCTGGTACAACCAAACTTTAAAACTAAATATTTATATATATTGAAGAATTTAGTTAAAGGTTTTAAGTAATGTGTTGTAACGAAATCCCTGACTTAATAACTTACCAGTAAAACATGGAATATGTCTATTAAAATACCTATGCAATTAATTGTGTCATTACAACCATTTTGGTTCTTAAAAAGTACAGGACATTGTTAACTGAATTGCAGTCGAAATGACATATAATAAATAAATCAAATCCAATTGTTCAGAGAACAATTGAAGATCTTTCCACCCATAAAGATCAATTGTGATATAGAACTATGAAAATTCAGATTGAAACATCATATCCAGCGTCAGATGATAGCTTATTGTACACTGATTCCAGAAATGTATGGTTTCTATACATTTATTTATAAATAAGGGAGATTGGTTTGAAATATGTCACTTCCGGTTTTATTTGATAGTTTACTTGATAAATATGTTGTCAATATCTTTTTATGGTTTTTGAAAAGAATTGAAAATAACCCAAAATCAAAATTTGAAATATGACATTGACTTCTGACCTTGACCTCATTTTATTATTTTTGGACCACGGACCTCAAATCAAAAAATCCTAGGTCTCTATCACTTATGGTTCACAAATGAAAAATCAATGACATATGTTATTTGTTATTTTTCTGTTTTTATTATATATTGATGAGTGATTAAAGTAATTTGTATGTGTAAAACAGTCAATAATAATTATCCAGTAACAGCAATCCGTAATGATATCGAACTATTAATAACGTCAGTTCAAATTATTTATTTTAGAAAATAAGAAGGAAAAGCACTTATGTCCTACGAAACTAGACAAGTGTTTAGTTTTATTCACTAGCACTTGGTCCATGACATAGTTGTTGGACTGTTAGTCCCCGAGGATATCAAAGAGGTAACTCAGGTTTTTTTTATCTCTAGATCTCCGTTGATAATTTACAAAATGATCAGTCAAATAGCTATTCTCGTATTTCTATTGTATTCCTAGATAGTTTTCCAAATATTTCGCTTACAATATTCCTTTTGAAGTTAAATCAAGAAAATCGCTTCGAACGCATTAAGATAATACAGTGCAATTTTCATGAAGTTATAATAATTTGCACATTGCTTTTTACTTTTAACACGCCGTATTAATCCATATCTAGAATGTATCTAAAGGTTTTAAATTAAAAGTAATTTGTTGTAACGAAATCCCTGACTTAAAAACTTACCAGTAAAACATAGAATATGATGTCTATTAAAATACCTATGCAATTAAAGGTGTCATTACAACCATTTTGGTTAATAAAAGGAGAGATACAGAACTTGAAAAAAACCAACAGGACATTGTTAACTGAATTGCAGTCGAAATGACATATAATAAATAATTAAAATCCAATTGTTCAGAGAACAATTGAAGGTCTTTCCACCCATAAAGATCAATTGTGATATAGAACTATGAAAATTCAGATTGAAACATCATATCCAGCGTCAGATGATAGCTTATTATACATTGATTCCAAAAATTATATGGTTTCTATACATTTTTTTATAAATAAGGGAGATTGGTTTGAAATATGTCACTTACGTTTTTATTTGCTAGTGTACTTGATACTAATTCCAAAAATATATTGTTCAATATACTTTACTTTGAATAAGTACAAAAAATAGTTACTTCCGGTTTACACCAGGTCACTTCCGGCTAGATTTTCCATGGTCAACTGGCTTGCAACGTAATGCAAACAAAAAGTCCCAAGGCTTCATCATGTATACATATGAGGTAAAGCAAAGGTCAAAACCTAGAACGTCAATTTAACATATGACCTTGAGTTCAATTTCAAGGTCATAAACCAAAAGCTTCAAATCAAAAGACCATAGGTCTTAATTATATATGGTTAATGAGTTATATCACTATATGCCTAATTTGTTATATAAGAGGGGAGGAAACTCTAATTTAATGTAAGCGTACCCTTTTAACCAAAACTTATGACATGTCGCAACTTACATTTTAGTAAAAATATGTTGTCAAAGTCAAAATTTGAAATATGACCTTGACTTCTGACCTTGATCTCATTTTATTATTTTTGGACCAAGGACCTCAAATCAAAAGATCCTAGGTCTCTATCACTTATGGTTCACAAGATAGAAATGCATATCACTCATATCACATGCATAAGGGGAAACAACTCTCATATGGAGTGTTCTTATTCTTCGGTCAAAATAGGACAAATCATGCGAAGGATAAAAAGAGCAATTTTATCAAATGAATTTGTTGCTTTCTTTCATGGTTATGGAGGAGAAGTAGTCACAAGGAAAACAGTGTTCAGAGAGATAACTCTTACAAAGAAAATTGTTCGTCTGAGCAGGGTGAAAAACGCATGAACTATAAGATACAATATGAAAATATCTAAGCAACATATTGCAAAACAAACATTTATCGCAAGAACAAAATTAGGCGGAAGATTAAAAAAAAAAATCAGAACAAATACAATAGGTCTTTCCACAGAAAAGTGGAAAAGTGGAAAGACCTAAAAAAAAACTAAAAAAAAAAACCCAATTGTCACAATCGGAACAACTCGGCCTTTCTGGTTGCACGAAGAAATAACCACGTATGCATTAGGCGGAGGAATCATTGTCCGGAAAATTTTCCGATTCGATTCAAAATTATATTTTTTCGACTGGACTGGTACATTTTTTTTACCACTACTGATTTTACTTGCTCCTGTCCGGAAAATTTTCCGATCCGATTGAATTTTATATTTTTTCGACTGGAATGGTACAAATTTTTTACCATTACTTATTTACTTTGCTCCTTCTTTCGCGCCAAAATATTTGGCAGAGTTAAAGTTCTTGATTACTCTGTGATATGTAACCAAATTATAGCGCCACCTGGAGGATAGAACTTTTTTGTGTCGCGGATCACTACAATTCCGGCCAACAATTTAAGAAGAATTTCTCCGTAGTGCATACGAGGCTATTGTACTGCGTAGCGAGAATGGCCGAGTAGTTACGATTGCCAATTGTCAGAGAACAATTGAAGGTTTTCCACATTAATTTTCAAAGTTCTTGAAAAGATGCTAATTCCTGTGTACTCAAAGTTTAAATTGGCATCTAATAAAAAGTTTCTTCATACTGATGCTATGAATAAGTGGTTTCTATATACCGTTGAGCGAAATCAGGGAGATAATATGCATCTTCTGGGGAAGTAAATTTCACTTCCGGTCTCATCAGATAGCTTCTTTCACACTGAGTCCGAAAATATATCGTTTCTATATATGTTTGCATGTAAAACAGGAGATAAAAAGTAAAATCACAAAAATCAGAGGAAAATCTAATCGGAAAGTTCATAATCACATGGCAAAATCAAATGACAAAACACATAAAAAACGAATGGACAAAAACTGTCATGTTCCTGACTTGGTACAGGCATTTTCAAATGTAGAAATGGTGGATTTAACCTAGTTTTATAGCGCTAAACCTCTCACTTGTACTACAGCCGCATCAAATTTTATAATAATGATAATGATGCGTGAACAAAACAAACCGATAAAACAATAATTGTCCACTTATGGTTTATCAAAAGTCACTTGTGGTCATTAGTGAAAAGTTAATGTATCTATATTACAAAAAAATATGGATTCTGAGTATCTTTCCATGAAAAAAGTGCAAAAATTGCTACTTCAGGTTTTCTCAAGGTCACTTCCGGTTGTTTGATTGATCAGACAAATGTTTATGCATACGGAATTTTATGATTTGATATAAAAAGAAGTATACCTTAACTTTCAAATGCTCTTCATATTGTACTAGTATATTCAAAATCTATTTATATTGTAGATTGTGAGTAAGACAATTTGTCTGAACAAATAATAGACAGATAGTACCATAATTAAGCGACGTGCAAATCTTGCATAAAAAACTAGACTAAGGGAGCTACCATTTGATGTTTATGGGGGGGGGGGGGGCTAGGATGAAAAATTTTGTCCTGCATTTTTTTTTAGTTGTAATCTCTCTCCTGCCTTTTTATTTTTCACTCTATTCGGTCTTTAAAAGTGTTGAAGAAATACCAAAACAAGGAAAAGTCACAATTGAGAACTTGACCTTGACCTTTGACCTTGATCTCATTTACTTAGTTAAGACCTAGGGGTCTCAAAAAAAGATTCCAGGGTTATACGGTTAAAGGTTTATGAGTAAGAAAAACATATTGACAAATTTATTTGGTAAAGGTAGATAGCTTCTATAAAATTTCATCGAATCACTTCGATCCAAATTAGCCAAAAATTTCTAAAGATGTAACAAAAAATTTAGAAAAAGAATTTTTGTCAATATCTCTTTTTGTTACGAAGGAGATGCACACATTTGATAAACAGTGAATAGGGAGATAACTCTTAAAAAGAAAAGTGTTCGTCTTAGCGGGGTGAAATTTAAAAGCGCATATTCAATAATAAATGAGAAATATCTATGTGTGACTATTGCGAAACAAATATTTATCGCCAGAACAAAATTAGGCTGATTTTTTTTTAGTAATAATCAGTAGAAATACAATAGGTCCTTCCACAGAAAAGTGGAAAGACCTAATAATCAGAACAAATACAACAGTGGAAAGACCTAGTTAACATGCAGGAAAATGAAAATTAGATACTATAATTTTAACTGAAATGATAGGATTTAAATGTTGTTTTTTTCTTCTTCCATATTTTGAGAAAAAAAGTTATTGTGTTAAATTTTAGTTTAATTGTACGTTCATAAATCAGACAAAATGTATGTAGCAACTTAATTCAAACATTTGATAATTTTATAGAATAATAATGCTGAACTTACTGGCAAATTATTTAACAACCGATTATTTATAAAAAAAAAACAAAAAAAAAAAAAAACGGGGAACATAAAAAAATGTGGAACATGCAGACAATATGTCAATCGCACGATGTTTTCTTGCTACTCTTTTTTTATCAACATTTACGGACATTTTAGTATCAAAAAATTTGAAACAATTATAGGTACTTAGTTGTTTCCCTGTAACCTCGTTTTCAAACTGTCATGGCAGCCTCCATGAAAAATAATACTTTTGACAGGTAGGTGTAATAATTTTTAAAAATGATATTTTCCCTGTAAAAATGATGCTGTCTTTTTGCTGATGAAATACATACTGTTCAAGCTGTGATTCAAATAATGAGGAAACTTGTCTCTCTTAACCTAAGTCAGGAAATAGTAAATATTAACACAGGAATCGGAAGTTCTCTCAATAAAATTCTGTAAATAATAAAGTCGACTATCAATAGAGCTTCTCCTCAAATAATTTTGTATGTACAGAACTCAAAGAACTAGACACAGGATGTGAAATGGTATGGGTAGAACTATTGATATCAAATGCACGTAAATGTTATATATAATATAGGTGCTTATTATCGACCTCAGCCAGATGATGACACATCTTTAGATTTATTTTAGATACTTAATGAATCCATAAGCAGAATAAACGCAAACTCAAAGTCAGCCATAATGATTGGTGGGGACTTTGATTTAGGAAACAACAAGCGTCATCCCTGGAAAAGCAAACCCAAAACAACATTAGGGAGCTACCATTTGATTTTTATGGGGGGGGGGGGGGGGGGGGGGGGGCTAGGATGAAATTTGAAAAAAATAGGCAGGACAGGAGTTTTGAGTAAAATAAAAAGGCAGGATGAGACACTTGCAAAAAAAAAAGTCAGGACGACAATTTAGGTAAAAAAAGTCAGGATAAACTAAAAAAAAAAAAGGCAGGACCGAACAGAGTGAAAAATAAAAAGCAGGACAGAGATTACAGCTATATAAAAAAAAATGCAGGACAAAATTTTTCATCCTAGCCCCCCCCATAAAAATCAAATGGTAGCTCCCTTAACAACTTTTAGATATAATAAATGACCATTCACATGATTCATTAGCACAAGTTGTAAACATTTTTTTGATTATTCCTTGCTACAATGTAAATTATAAATTTTATAGTCGACGCCCGGCGAATAATCTTCAATAATTGAAGGATCGCTAGAAACTTTAAAAAGAAGAAGAAGAAGAAAACTTCTAAATAATATCAATATCAACAAAGCAGCTGGTGGGACTGATCTCATCCATGGAAAAATTTTAAAAGAGTGCAAATCATCTATCACTCCCATCTTATCAATCATATTCCAAACATCAATGAACTCTGGAAAGATCCCAGACGACTGGCATCACGCAAGTGTATGTCCAGCATTCAAAAAAGGCGACAAACACGATCCTATAAACTATCGCCCAATATCATTGACTTGCATCTGCTGCAAACTATTAGAACATGTTGTAGCTAGTTGTATAATGAAACATCTGGAAAAAAATAAAATACTGTATGACTTACAACATGGTTTTCGATCCTCCCACTCCTGTGAAACTCAGCTAATATCATTTATTCAAGATCTTGCAAATTCAAATAATAAAAACATTCAAAAAGACATCATAATAATGGAATTTACAAAAGCATTTGATAAAGTTTCACATCATCAAAATGTTGATGGTTTTCTGTAACTAAAGAAGAAGAAGAAGATCACCTCATGTATAAAATTGGTTTCTACGGTATAAATTGCAATGCATATCATTGGATTCAAGATTTCTTAACAAACAGAACACAAACTGTAGTCCTTGAAGGTGAAACATCAAACAAAATTCCTGTAACATCTGGGGTACCCCAAGGCACAGTACTTGGTCCAATTTTATTTTTAATTTTTATCAACGATTTGGCAGAATATATATTGAACATAGTACATTAAGATTGTTTGCAGATGATAGTATTATTTATAGGGAAATTAAAAAACCAGATGACGCATATAAATTACAGTCTGACTTAGAAGCAACCGCAGGTGGGAGCAGGACTGGCTCATGCATTTTCATCCTGATAAGTGCAACATTCTCAGTGTAACTCAAAAACGCAAGCCTTTAGACTTCACTTATAAATTACACAATCACTCTCTAGAAAAAGTCAACTCTACAAAATATTTAGGCCTAACTCTTCAATCAAATTTAAAATGGGACAAACATATAGATAACATGACATCAAAAGCAAATCAGTCCCTTGGATTTATTCGTAGAAACCTAAAAATAGCATCACCAAAAGTTAAAACACATGCATATAAAGCTCTTGTCCGACCAAAATTAGAGTACTGCTCAACAATCTGGGATCTACATCAAAAACAGCAAATTTCACAAATTGAAAATGTTCAGAGAAGAGCAGCACGCTTCTCATGCAACCGCTTCCATAACACCAGCTCAGATACTGAAATGATGACAGACCTAAATTGGTACCCACTCGAAATTAGGCGTTTACGATACAGACTTGTTTTCTTTTACAAAATTATTCATGAAATTGTTGCAGTCCCTACACATAACCTTTTGATCCCACTAGACAATAGAACCAGACATATAGCAATCCACACTCATTTAGGCAAATACAAACATCTAAAGACAGTTATAAATATTCATTTTATCCACGAACAATTATAAATTGGAACTATCTGCCACAACAAATAGTATCATGCAGTACAGTAGAGGGATTTAAGAGTATGATCACAGAATCTGCTCTCATCCCCATATTCTACCCCTAACTATTCTGTTATCAAATGTATATAGTTTTATCAAAATTCATTTTTCGAATGTACATATGTTATTTTGATTTTTTGATTTTTTTGATTTGTTATTTTTGATTATTTCTTGCTACAGTGTAAATTATAAATTTTATCGTCGACGCCCGGCGAATAATCTTCAATAATTGAAGGATCGCTAGAAACTTAAAGAAGAAGAAGAAGAGGAGCCTGTAATTCAGTGGTTGTCGTTTGTTTATGTGTTACATAATGTTTTTCGTTCATTTTTAGTACATAAATTAGGCTGTTAGTTTTCTCGTTTGAATTGTTTTACATTGACATTTCGAAGCCTTTTAAAGCTGACTATGAGTAATGGGCTTTGCTTATTGTTGAAGCTGTACGGTGACCTATACTAGTATGGTTCATCTATACACTTTAGTCTTTAACAAAAATGGCTGTGTTAACACCATGCAATTTTCTCTGAATGCAGACACAGCTGTGTAATTTTAAAAGTTTTAAATCCTCTATATGGTGTTTATACCTGTATAGAGGGATAAAATTATTCCTCTATAGACGGGTTATTTTTGTTTAGACTAGAAAATCATGTAGTACACGCCTAAATCGTGAAAGTTAGCATGTATGAGCTATCATAAGTAACAATTTTTTTTTTTGAAGAATAATTAAAATGAAATTGTAATGATGCTCCTTCCTATATTTTACATAAAGACTATAAAGTTATTGACAAAAAAATCAGAAGAATGGAGGAGATTTCTGTGCAAATGCGGGAAAATAAAAAAGTCAGAAAATAGGAAAATAAAAAGTTATCCATTTTGAGGATTGGAAGATTGATTTTTTTTTTTTTATAGATTTCCTACTGTGATCATGGTAATAAGGGAATTGTCCCCATATTGAAAACAACATTAACATGAATATAATACAACTTTCATTTACGAAGTTTTTTATATAGATTAGACTTTTGGTTTTCCCATTTGAATGGTTTTACACTAGTAATTTTGGGGCCCTTTATAAGTTATTGTTTGGTGTGAGCCAAGGCTCCGTGTTGAAGGCCGTACATTGACCTATAATGGTTTACTTTTATAAATTGTTATTGGGATGGAGAGTTGTCTCATTGGCACTCACACCACATCTTCCTATATATCTATCAGCATATATACATTGTATAAATACTGATTTGTTTGTACATATATATATATATAAATTAGCCTGATTGATTTAAGGTGAGTTTCTTAACCTGAATAAGAAATTCTCGACTCATTTTATTACAAACAGAAACAGATTTCATTCAAAATCTTGTTCCTTGTTATTCTCTTTGGTATTAAGATATACAAATTTTATGTAAATTACATGCATATAATTAGATGACTTGCAAGTTACAACATGGCAGCAACAATCATCAGATCAGGAACACATAGAACAGAGAAATGCTCAACTGTAAGAAATAAAATATAAAATAAAGTTAATTATTTTGAGTTCATGGGTACAAAATGTATATATATATGTTCATGATGTTATATTAGCAACTTACATTTTACGCATTGAAACAATTCTATCAGAAACATATATACAGCTAGATGCATCACAGGTCAGGAGTTTTCTACATTTTTCATCACTTTCACCTTAAACTTTGTTATATTATTTTTACAGTTTACAAATACTTCTAAGATTATTGAATGATATTGAAAAGAAAAAGATACTGACTAAGACAACTTGTAAAGGTTACCATGATCTGTTTAAACCATGGTGAGTACATGTACATCATAAATATTCATTTTATACATGTTATAAATCAACAGAAGAAACTCAAATCCAAAGTCCAAAAATTGTAAATCAATAACAAGGATGTAGAAAACCTAAACACACAAAGAGCTATATGAGAGCTTGCTCATACTGTTTTTGGTTATGTGATTTCTTGGTAGTTTTTACTAAGAGTTATATGAGAGCTTGCTCATGAATACAGTTTTTGGTTATGTGATTTCTTGGTAGTTTTTACTAAGAGCTATATGAGAGCTTGCTCATACAGTTTTTGGTTATGTGATTTCTTGGTAGTTTTTACTAAGAGCTATATGAGAGCTTGCTCATACAGTTTTTGGTTATGTGATTTCTTGGTAGTTTTTACTCAGGGCTATATGAGAGCTTGCTCATACAGTTTTTGGTTATGTGATTTCTTGGTAGTTTTTACTAAGAGCTATATGAGAGCTTGCTCATACAGTTTTTGGTTATGTGATTTCTTGGTAGTTTTTACTAAGAGCTATATAAGAGCTTGCTCATACAGTTTTTGGTTATGTGATTTCTTGGTAGTTTTTACTAAGAGCTATATAAGAGCTTGCTCATACAGTTTTTGGTTATGTGATTTCTTGGCAGTTTTTATGTTGATTATTTGATTACCAAATACTTTAGGATTATTTGCAATTGATTACAATGTATTTGATAATCTAGGACTGTACTTTTGATTATTTGATTATCAAAAAAATAATTAATGATTATGTAATTATATTGGCTTATAAGCTGGGATTATATGATAACTTGGACACCCCCATACAGGTGCTCATGTGACTCAAATGGACCTAAACAATAATTAATATAAAAATAAGGAGATACGTTATGATTGCTAATGAGACAACTATCCACCAAACATTTGCCAAAGTTCAATTGAAGTGGATGTAAGCAATTTCCAGCAACCATACGACCTTTAACAATGAGAGAAAAATCTATGCTGTATAGTCAGCTAGAAGTTCATTTAAGGTAAGGTTTGCTTTATTTCTGATGATTTTTTTAATTATCAACAGAAAATTTAAGAAAAGTTTATTTATTAATCATTCAATACAACCAAGGATTTGTATAGTACTATACAAATCCTTGGTACAACTTTTCTCTTTTATCACCAACATTAATAACAAATGGGAGGACGACCAACAATGACAAAAAAAAAAAACTCTGTACAATAACTACAGACACATGCATGGATCAGTTAACAGTAGAAAATAATTTCTAAAGTAAAAAATACACATTCAAAATCAATAAAAAGACATTTTGTTACATTCCTTTAATTTGATACAAGACATTTGATTAAAATCCTGTAGTCCTGTTAGTAACATAATTATATAAGTTGGTACTAATGCATTGTTGCAATTTATTGTTTTTAGTTGCTTGAAATATTTCAAGCTTAACTCAATAACTGAGAAGCCATGAACAGGATCATAATCATGATAATGCAAATATTTGAATATCAAGCATTATCATAAATTGTATTATTTTAATTGAAAAATTATTATTTCTTTTTATGCCCCACCTACGATAGTAGAGGGGCATTATGTTTTCTGGTCTGTGGCTCCGTTCGTTCGTTCGTCCATCCGTCTGTGCGTCCGTCCGTCCTTTCGTCCCACTTCAGGTTAAAGTTTTTGGTCAAGGTAGTTTTTGATGAAGCTGAAGTCCAATCAACTTGAAACTTAGTACACATGTTCCTTATGATATGATCTTTCTTATTTTAAAACAAAATTAGACTTTTGACCCCATTTTCGTGGTCCACTGAACATAGAAATTAAAAGTGTGAGTTTCAGGTTAAAGTTTTTTGTCAAGGTAGTTTTTGATGAAGCTGAAGTCCAATCAACTTGAAACTTAGTACACATGTTTCTTATGATTTGATATTTCATATTTTTAAACTAAATTAGACTTTTGACCCCATTTTCGTGGTCCACTGAACATAGAAATTAAAAGTGTGAGTTTCAGGTTAAAGTTTTAGGTCAAGGTAGTTTTTGATGAAGTTAAAGTCCAATCAACTTGAAACTTAGTACACATGTTCCTCATTAGTTGATCTTTTTACTTTTAAGGCCAAATTAGATTTTTTACCCAATTTCACGGTCCATTGAACATGGAAAATGATAATGCGAGTGGGGCATCCGTGTACTTTGGACACATCCTTGTTATTTATAATTTTGTTATTATTAAATCTGCTACAAAAATGACAAACACAAGCCATTAGTCAGATACCCCAGACTAGTAAACAATTATTTGGACAACATTACAAACAATGACTTATTCACCAGTCTCTCCACTTTATTCAGTGTGAGCCCTGGTATACAAAAATCTCTCTATATATAAGCTATTAAAAGGATAAAGTGCTCTCAAATCAATGTGTCACATCTTTCTTGGAGTAACAATATGCTCTATCACCCTCTCAAATGTGTTTTTTCATGTTATTTTTTTTTTTATGAAACAGGACTTTTAAAAATGAAGAAAAAGATGAGGAAACTAAATCTAAAGAAGCTCCCCTGACTGAAGAAGGTAAAGTTTTAGAGGTCACATGATTTAAAGGGATATAACTATAGCATGTCTAAATCAGGTGTGAAGGGGTGGATGGCAGAATAGACAATAATTGTTATGATTGTCAAAGAATATTATGATTATAAAGAAAATAGACCAACAAATAATGAATAAAGGAAAATGGACAAAAAAAGCAAGAATAGAGAATAATGAGGTGGTATAATCATGATAGTATGAAGACAAGAAAATAATAGACAAAAAGTATAAAGAATAGAGAAAAATTACCATAAAGAAGAAAGAAAACAAGGGCTCCCATCCAGACCCGTCCCTGACGGATTAATATATATAGCCAATGATCAGACTGGGCTATAAAATATTTAAATTAAAGTATTTTTTATTTTAAGAGCTGACACTCTCAGGAATAGAAAAATACATACTTATATACAAATGTATACTGGTTGTCTTTCTGATATTGTTTTACATCTAACCCCCTTGTTTTATTAATTTTGTATCTACATTATGTCATAGATCAAATTTATTCATTCAGTGTACGTTTATCATTTAGACCCTTCTCTTTAACATGTTTCAACAGAAATTTTCTTGGTCATGATATATTTGTATGTCAATGGTTGATGCATTTGATGAAAAGTTTCTTTTTTTATTCAATAAATATAGAGATTCAGGGATACCCAAGTAAAATTATTGCATGTAAATTAAATAGTTTCAAAGGTTAATCCTGTTTTCTGTTAATTGTAGATCAACTGTCATCTGTTGAAAAAGCCGAGTTGGAACTAGTAACTAAACTTCTGTCAAAAGCTGAGAAAGCTTACAAAGTAAAAGAAAAGGTAAGGGAATTGGAATTTTCCAGTTAAATATGAATTTTGTGTTGTTTTCTTTGATCACCAAGATTTTGTACTCTAAAATTATTATCAAGTTTGAAGATGGAAAACAGAAATTATAAAAGTTTCATAAATGACCATTTTCACTTTGTTATTGATCATATAAATTAAAAACACTGATGTAATAAAAAGCTGATAACAAAACAATTTTATTTTATTCATTTCAGCTTGCAGAACCAAAAAGATCTAAAAATGATATCCATGATGCTACAAAACTCTTTAAACACAACCATGAAGAAGATCTAGATCTTCAGACTGAATCATTGAAACCTGGAAAGGAAGAATATATTGATGAAGAAAGTGTAAAAAACAATACTGCAAGAACTTCTTCAGAGCTCAAGTCAAAGATCAATAATATTAAAACAGCTGGTTCTAAATCAAGTGCTACTGTGGTTACAAAGTCTACTTCTGTAGAAAATGAAAAAACTAAGAATGCAGTAAATAATAAGGTTAAACCAAGAACAGAAATCAGAAAACCTCAAAAAACATTCCAGTCTCATATAAAGGCACCATTTCAAACAAATTCATCCATACCATTTCCTAAAAAATCTACCTCTATTACAAAAACTGCCCCTCAAATTCGTCCAACTTCAGCTAGTAGATATAGACAAGTTAACAAAAGTTCCTCCAATCAAATTGTACCAAAGAGTTCTGCCAGTCAGCCTTCAACTAGAACTAAGGATGTGTCACAGAAAAGAGGTCAAGTTGAAGGTCAGATTGAAAAAGTGCAGTCTACGCGATCAGGTCAAATACCAAAATCAGCAGATAAGGAGGACACAGACCATTTTGAATTGCATGATGGGAAGAATGCTGAAAAGGGAGATAATCGTACAGACATCAAAGACACGGAACAAGATAGTCGACAAGTTTCAGCAGACTTTTTAGCCAATCGTTTGTCTCAGATCAATGTACCAGAAAATAAACCAACTGAAAAACAGAAATTTGATCTCCTGAGAGATGGGTAAGATTGAACAATAAGCAGTGAGAACAAGATTAAGCCTGAAAACATGAAAATTGAAAAATTATGTTTATAAGTCAAGGCAAATAATTTGTTAAAGTGTATTAATTTTATAATACAGTATCAGAGTTGGCATTAAATTTTACCCTTGTCCATCTCAAAGTTAGTTTCCTTTCTGTAGGTTTAGTTGGCTTTAATCAAATGTTTCGAAACTTACATACAAGGCTTATTACAATAAAACAAAGATCAAGTTCAAATTTTGGGTGGCGTCACTTTTGCAGTTCTCTAGTTTTTATAAAAAAGAAGATGGGGTATGATTGCCAATGAGACAACTGTCCACAAGAGACCAAAATATGCTACACCAGGTCATGAATCCTTCCAAAAACGAGAGGTGAACTCAGGGGATCCATAGGGAAAGTAGTTCTTGCTCTTTATGAGGCACCTGGGGTGTTGGTCAAGCTCATGCAAATGTAGTTTCTGTTAGAATGTGTGAGAAATTATTACACAACAGTTGGGAAACTTTTTTATCTCACAGTTATGAGGTGTTCTGTTCAACCTTAAAGTTTTAGAAGGTTAAATGAAAAACTGATATTTCGAATTTTCTGGATTTTTTTATAATCATTTGAACACTTCTTTGCATTTTTATACGACTGCAAAAATTGAAAATTTTTTGGTTGAATATTGGTATCACGATGGCATCGTCGTTGTCGGCGGCATCAGACTTTTGTTTTTTCGCACTATATAACTTTAGTATAATTGAATAGAAACCTATGAAATTTAAACACAAGGTTTATGACCATAAAAGGAAGGTTGGGATTGATTTTGGAAGTTTGATCCCAACTGTTTGGGAATTAGGGGCTAAAAAGGGCCCAAATAAGCATTTTCTTGGTTTTCGCACTATAACTTCAGTTTAAGTAAATAGAAATCTATGAAATTTTGACACAAGGTTTATGACCAATAAAGAAAGGTTGGGATTGATTTTGGGAGTTTTTTTTCCAACAGTTTAGGAATTAGGGGCCAAAAAAGGGCCCAAATAAGCATTATTCTTGGTTTTCGCACAATAACTTTAGTATATGTAAATAGAAATCAATGAAATTTAAACACAAGGTTTATATACACAAAAGGAAGGTTGGGATTGATTTTGGGAGTTGAGGTCCCAACAGTTTAGAAAATAGTGGCCAAAAAGAGGCCCAAATAAGCATTTTTCTTGTTTTTTTCGCACCATAACTTAAGTATAAGTAAATAGAAATCTATGAAATTTAAACACAAGGTTTATGACCATAAAAGGAAGGTTGGGATTGATTTTGGGAGTTTTGGTCCTAACAGTTTGGGAATAAGGGGCCCAAAGGGTCCAAAATTAAACTTTGTTTGAAGTCATCAAAAATTGAATAATTGGGGTTCTTTGATATGCCGAATCTAACTGTGTATGTAGATTCTTAATTTTTGGTCCCATTTTCAAATTGGTCTACATTAAGGTCCAAAGGGTCCAAAATTAAACTAAGTTTGATTTTAACAAAAATTGAATTCCTTGGGGTTCTTTGATATGCTGAATCTAAACATGTACTTAGATTTTTTATTATTGGCCCAGTTTTCAGGTTGGTCCAAATTGGGGTCCAAAATTAAACTTTGTTTGATTTCAACAAAAATTGAATTCTTGGGGTTTTTTGATATGCTGAATATAAACATGTACTTAGATTTTTTATTATGGGCCCAGTTTTCAAGTTGGTCCAAATTGTGGTCTCAAATCAAACTTTGTTTGATTTCAACAAAAATTGAATCCTTTGGGTTCTTTGATATGCTGAATCTAACCATGTACTTTAACTTATAATTTTTATTATGGTCCCAGTTTTCAAGTTGGTCCAAATTGCAGTCCAAAATTAAACTTTGTTTGATTTCAACAAAAATTGTATATATGGGGTTCTTTGATATATGCTTAATCTAACCATGTATTTAGATTTTTGATGTTTGGGCCTGGTTATCAGATTGGTCCACATTGAGGTCTAAAGGGTCCAAAATTGAACTTTATTTGATCTCATCAAAAATTGAATTCTTGGGGTTCTTTGATATGCTGAATCTAACCATGTATTTAGATTTTGAATATTGGACCATGATAGGTAATGTCCAATTTAAAATCTAAAGTTTTTAAGTTTAAGTTCTTAGACCACATTCATTATGTGTCAGAAACCTGTGTTGTGTCAACTATTTAATCACAATCTAAATTCAGAGCTGTATCAAGCTTGAATGTTGTGTCCATACCTGCCCTAATGTTCAGGGTTTGAACTCTGCTGTCGGGCCTAGATTAATATATTGTTTGTTTCCCCAATCCTGACCCTGCCTAGCCAGGTGTGAGTAGGTAGGTAGGGAAATAATTTTATTTTTCCAAAAAGCTTGACATTATCGGACGATCCAGCAAGCCTGAAAATCAGAAATGAATAAAATAATATTTGACTTAGTTTTGACAATAAAATTTTATGAGTAGCACCATTTTTGCAGGGTCGGTGGGGATTGGGGAAACAAACAATATTTTATTTTAGGCCTCGTATAAAGCTGCGCCCTGGTTACTCTTTTGAACAATTAGATACATTTGTCATATTACTGAAGTTTTATTGTGAATTACAAGATTTAGGGTATTCCAATGGACAGTTCTTCTTTGGAGACTATAGTCTGTTTTTGCTTAGATACTGATTAAAACATTTTTATTTGTAGGTGCCATCTTACAATTCCTGCTAAACTGAAAAAGTATGCTGCTCACAACAGAAAATTGAGACAAAAGTATGAAATGTACAAAATGACAAAGAAAGTTGATGGGCAACATTCATCCATGAAAATCTTAGCTGGTATTGAATCAACTGTAAGTAACAGTAGAAACTTTATTTAAATATTTGTTTTTAGGCCCTGTGGGGCCTCGGTGGCCAACTGGTTTAAGTACGGTAGTTACTACTGTAATCCATAGCCAGTTTACAAACGAACTGTACAAGGGGAGACAATTGTTGCATTTTTGTCTTCCTTCTTTTTCAAAATAGATTTTGTGGAAAACTATTATGACTTCATGCTGACCAATCTTGGAAACACTTCATGCTTAGCCGAAACTCAACAAATATAATAATATATAAATGTTTACATCTCTGGTTTGACATGTTAAGGATTCAAACCCATGACTTCCAATGCTGGAGACAAACACAATATAAAACCCAGAGGCAGTGCACACTCTTGAAATATGTAAAGAACCAATGTGATCCGTCTTCGTCCAGGTTAAAGTTTTTGGTCAAGGTAGTTTTTGATGAAGCTGAAGTCCAATCAACTTGAAACTTAGTACACTTGTTGCTTATGAGATGATCTTTCTAATTTTTAAGCCAAATTAGACTTTTGACCCCAATTTCACGGTCCACTGAACATAGAAAATGAAAGTGGACGTTTCAGGTTAAAGTTTTTGGTCAAGGTAGCTTTTGATGAAGCTGAAGTCCAATCAACTTGAAACTTAGTACACTTGTTGCTTATGATATGATCTTTCTAATTTTAATGCCAAATTAGATAATTACCCAATTTCACTGTCCATGGAACATGGAAAAGGATAGTGCGAGTGGGGCATCCGTGTACTTTGGACACATTCTTGTTAGTACTGGTTTCTCACTCTTACAGTCAGGGGACTTACTGAAATAAGTGATTTTTAAATCACTTATTTGAGTAGCAAATTCAAGTTTTGTCACAAATTGGGATTTTGTAGTTTTTTCAAAATTTTAAACACATAGGTTTAAATAACATCTTTTAATTAGTAAAATTAATTAGTACACTTGTTGCTTATGAGATGATCTTTCTAATTTTTAAGCCAAATTAGCTTTCTAATTTTTAAGCCAAATTAGACTTTTGACCCCAATTTCACGGTCCACTGAACATAGAAAATGAAAGTGGACGTTTCAGGTTAAAGTTTTTGGTCAAGGTAGTTTTTGATGAAGCTGAAGTCCAATCAACTTGAAACTTAGTACACTTGTTGCTTATGATATGATCTTTCTAATTTTAATGCCAAATTAGATAATAACCCAATTTCACTGTCCATGGAACATGGAAAAGGATAGTGCGAGTGGGGCATCCATGTACTTTGGACACATTCTTGTTAGTACTGGTTTCTCACTCTTACAGTCAGGGGACTTACTGAAATAAGTGATTTTTAAATCACTTATTTGAGTAGCAAATTCGAGGTTTTGTCACAAATTGGGATTTTGTAGTTTTTTCAAAATTTTAAACACATAGGTTTAAATAACATCTTTTAATTAGTAAAATTAAAAAATATGAACTTTTTGCTTCTTTTAAGTAGCAAGTTTTATGCCTTTGATGCTATCATATACCTGAAAATTCTATTTTAGTTGAAAAAACGCTATAATAACGGCTTTACATAATGAACTGATACTTTCTTAAAAGATTTTTCACAGCAGTGGGAGTATTTTTCCTGTGAAGTTCAAGGTTTCATCTTTCAGATTATGTAATAAAATTCTACTGTTCGCCATAAAAATTTCACTGTTCGGGGGTGTTGAAATTAGTGAGGGTTATTGAAAGAATGATACTTAAAGAAGTGATTTTTGGGAAGGAAATTGAGGTCTGATACTTAAACAAGTGATTTTTATGTCATTATCCTAGATTCAGTACAAGGTCATCACCTGAAATGACCTGGTCATCCTAGACAACACAGATGTTGTTTCTGATAAGTTTAGAAACATAATTAGTCCCTGGATCATTAGTATTCTATATTTAAAGCTACACTAATTTTACATCACTTCTTCTAGTGATTAATTTGTACTACTTAAAAAGGTGATTATTAAAGAAAGACAACTATAACTTCCAACCTTTATGGAAATAATGTTACTTGAATCAGTGATTTAGAAAATCACTTGTTTAAGTATTGCTAATTCTGTTAAACAATTGAAAATGAATTTGATTGCAGTTTACAGATATAGAAGAATGGGTGTTGATGAATAATATCACAGACATGACAAATATGTACACCAACTTAAGAAAATACCTCAATTCACTGGATCTGCAGAACATTTCAGGTAACTCAATTTTTATGTCCCATTTATGGGCATTATGTTTTCTGGTCTGTACATCTGTCCGTTTGTCCTTTCGTCCGTTCGTCTGTCTCACTTCAGGTTAAAGTTTTTGGTCCAGGTAGTTTTTGATGAAGATGAAGTCAAATCAACTTGAAATTTAGCGAACATGTTCCCTATGATATGATCTTTCTATTTTTAATGCCAAATTAGAGATTTAATCCTATTTTCACGGCCCACTGGACATATAGAAAATGATGGTGTAGATGGGGCATCCGTGGACTTGGGACACATCCTTATTTTATTCAGATTCTCCTCTCAAACAAATTAACAAACAATGAGAAAACTTGACTGTAAGAGTTTAGGAAATGCTGCAATTGGAATTCATTCCTCATGTACGAACTTCAATTATTTTTATACTGGCTGTATAAATATCTCACTAGAACTATCTGTAATTGTATGCAGCTAGATTGTAGGAATTTGGGTAAAAATTACCTCCAAAATTGATTGGTATGCAGCAAAAGTAACCAAGTTACAAGGCAAATTCAAAGGGACTCTAATTAATGTTAACATTCATTCCAGAAATACCACACTTTTTATTTACAAAATTTAAGACTCCTTACTGGAAAAATTGTTAAAAAGAAACAAAAGGATTATCTGCTTAAAAAAAAGTATTTTTTTTATATAGTTTATTTGGTCAAGTTAGCTGTTCTCATCTCTTGGTATCCTGTATCTAGCGTTGTAGTCTACTAACTGTTATAAAAAAAATTTCCTTCTGAAACTACTAATTCTATTAGCTGTATTATTGTCATTATTATGATCAGTTTTTGTTGGTGGTAGCCTGAACCACCTATCTTCAGCAGCAAAGTTTTTTTTTCTTACAACTTCCATGTACCGTATTTTAACCAATAAAATGTAACATAATGTTTACAGACTCTTCATCAGTGTATGAGATATTAAGATCCAGAAAAGCTTTGGAGATGATCCTGTCAACATTTCAACAAGTGGAAGAACAAAGAGGCCAATTAGATACAGGTATGACAGATTTAAACTATGAGGTCAAATTCAGACATTAACTATCTTTGTCTCGGAACTCAGTTGACTCGAAATTTCTGTTTAGTCACATGAAGTTTTCACATGGTTCGGAACTTTGTTCCATATAAAACATACCTGCCAACTGTCACCACGAAGGCTCCCAATAGGAAATTTTGTAATAGAAATTTTGTCCACAATTTAAAACAAAACAATCAATTTTACCATTGGTGTAGCATTTTAGGGACTTGAGTGTATAAATCAATTTTTTTTAAATATAGGATTTTGCTATTTTTTTCCTAAAAATGAACTTTATCATATACTTTATAGAAAAATGAAATAAAAGAATGGGGTTACTGGTCATTTAAGGTCACAATCTGCCTTTGAAAGAAGCATGCATTTTTATTAAGGTAATTTTTTTCTGTTGAACTAATAGGAGAAAAATAGGTAATAATGAAGTAAAAAAAGAACTAAATTACAGAAATCACTTAAATGTTACAATTAGAATTGAGAATGGAAATGGGGAATGTGTCAAAGAGACAACCCGACCATAGGGAAGACAACAGCAGAAGGTCACAAACAGGTCTTCAATGCAGCGAGAAATTCCCGCACCTGGAAGCGTCCTTCAGATGGCCCCTAAACAAATATATATATACTAGTTCAGTGATAATGAACGCCATACTTAACTCCAAATTGTACAAGACTTACAAAGGATTTTTTAGTTTTAGTACAGCTAATTTGAAAAAAGTAATAAAAAAAAGGTTTCCGATGAGTTTAAAAGATACTTCAATTGTAATGCAAATAAATGGCATTTTTTTTTGTACCAGAGGGAGATAATTTGGAGCTTTTTCAATGATATAACTTTTGAAAAGTCATCTGGGACCAAAACAAATTAACTGTTTTGATTGATTTTTATACCATTAAGTGTAATAAAATTTGTAATGAAAAAAAAAGAGTTTAAAATTTTTGCTGAAATTTTTGTACCCTCCAGCCTCCTTAAAAGCCTGGAGAAGCAAACAAACAACATTAAGATCAATTTGAAGGCCAAATTTGAATTCCCTTCAAAACTATGACAGCCATCTTGCACATAAAACCCCTATGGGCATTTTAAAATTCCCTTAGCTACTCATATTCATCAGGATTTATTGTAGCCTTGCCATGCTATGCAAGAGTTGTGTCCCTTGGTCTTTTAAACGTCAGGTTTTTGTTTGAGTCAAACTACAGGTATCTAAAGCTAATTCTCTGGTCTGGCTGACTTCAAGATAATTAGAGTTGACACTATTTTCTTGAAATAATCCTATGTTTATTAACAGTGTGGCTTAGGATAAAGTTAGAACTTTGCCAATATCTATAAGGAGTTGTTACAAGGATTCTTAAAATTCAGTACACTTTGAACTGTCTATTTTATTACTAACAGATAATTTTACATGAAAATGTATATCAAAATTTTAGGCTGTATGGTTAATGCAGATTATATAGGTACCTGCCATGTAGATGTTACAACACCATCCCTCCACAGACAAAGTATATGGTTATCTGATTCTTGTATCAAAGGTATTTAATATTCATAGGGGTATTTCTCACACCACCCCTCAACATCCTTGTCCATCCTTACATTCTCAAACTTTTGATTGCCTAAATCAACTGAAACTTATACACAATGCTTTTAACCTTTGAAACATATATCAAGTTCAAATTTGGAAGGCTTCACTTTAACAGTTTTTTAGTTCTGTCATTTTATAACAAAACATGCAGGCAGGGCACTACCTGCAGTGTCCCATTGACACATTCTTTATTCATTTAAGGTGGTACCTAACACTTTAACTAAAATTAATTTGGCTCGTTTAATTTTCTTCAAATTTTGATAAAGTATTTACTTTGACCCTTTTACAGAAATATAAAAATTTCAAAAATTTTAACCAACCGTTTTATCAGAAAAATTACACTGGTTATATAGCAGTTTGACAAACACTTATTTTGATCATTGAAAAGCTTAAATATTCCCTTAACAACACAACGTAATTTAAACGTTTAGCTGATTTATCTCCCTGTAGTGTTAGGTACCACCTTAATTAAAATGAATATGTATTCTTTGGAATCATTGATATCAATGATATTAATTTTTATAGTGGATTCTGGGAAAATTATACTTTCAAGCATATTCCTGGTCTTGCCACTATTTTCAACACTGTTCAAACAATACTATAGTTAATTGTTTTCAGTAACATTCACTCTGTGGTTCAAGTTTTTAAAATTTTAATAACTTTCTTAAACTATCATGGATATCTACCAAACTTTAACAGAAGCTTGTTTATGATCATTAGATAGTATTTAGAAGTAAATTTTGTATTAAAAATATAAAATTCCATTTTTTCCCTATTTTACTTTTAAATGGACTTAGTTTTTCTGCCGAGAAACATTACATTCACTCTGTGGTTAAAGTTTATGAAATTTTAATAACTTTCTTAAGCTATGTATTTAGAATTGTACCAAACTTGGACAGAAGCTCGTTTATGATCAAAAGCTAGTATCTAGAAGAAATTTGGTTAAAATTTTGTACATTACATAGAGTCTGCAGTTAAAGTTTTTGAAACATTACCGGTAAATAGATTCATAGTGTGTTAATTTATGTTTTTTGATTGAGTTAAGCCTTCCAATTGATATTTTATTGTGTGTTTTTCTATGTTGTGATGTTATACTATTGTTTCAGAAAAAGGGAGAAGGTTTGATACCATTAAAACGTTTAATCCTGCTGCAAATGTTTGCACCTGTCCTTAGTCAGGAAATTGATGTACAGTAGTTGTCATTTGTCTATGTAATTTATAGGTGTTTCTCGTTTTTTCGTTTTTTATATAGATTAGACCCTTGGTTTTCCCGTTTGAATGGTTTTACACTAGTAATTTTGGGGCCCTTTATAGCTTATTGTTCAGTGTGAGCAAGGCTCCATGTTGAAGGCCGTACATTGACCTATAATGGTTTACTTTTA
Source organism: Mytilus galloprovincialis (assembly GCF_965363235.1). Lineage (NCBI taxonomy): Eukaryota > Metazoa > Mollusca > Bivalvia > Mytilida > Mytilidae > Mytilus > Mytilus galloprovincialis. The sequence continues at coordinate 115,452 of NC_134846.1, read as the reverse complement.
TAAATTGTTATTTGGATGGAGAGTTGTCTCATTGGCACTCACACCACATCTTTCTATTTTTATCATAACTATCCTGGATTTTTACCAAACTTGGACAGAAGTTTCTTACAATCAAAAGATAGTATCAAGAGGAATAATTTTATTGATTTTTTTCCTCATTTTTGTTGAGCCTGCGATTAACAGCAAAAGTAGGCGAGACACTGGGTTCCCCGGAACCATTACACATTTTTATATAAAAATGAGATGGTATGGTATAATTGCTAATAAGATAATTGTTCGTAAAAGGACAAATGACAAAATTTAAGTAATGATACTTCAACTTCTAAAAATAACTATAAGCTATAAAAGTTCTAAAAAATTGTGTATGTATAATTCAGAAATGTTTTAATGCATTTATTATTGTGATTAGTGGACAATGCAAAAAAGTTAAAATGATTATTGCAATTTCAAAGAATGCACCATAAAAATTAAATATGCTCTGAAAATTAATTTTTTTTAATTTTTTTATTATTTTTTTTTTTTTTATGGTAAACCAATCCTGACTGCATTTTTCTCATCAATAAAAACATCGCCAGTCGCGTAGCTGGGTCATATTCACGTGTACGCCCGAACTTTGGTGAGGGGTCTGAGGGGGTGACAAACCACTCAATGCCAACTCCCCTGCTGGTAGTGGGTCCAAGGGGACGGAGCCCAGTGCATTCATTAAGACCCGGTACCCGGTACTTTTACCCGCCTACGGAAGCGTCTGGTACCGGCAGAAAAAATAAAAATACAAAAAAAAATAATGTGTAAATTTTTTTTGAAATCGTTCAAATCTAATTTCTTTCTTTCCTAAAGTGATAATCTCCGTGTACGCCGTGAATGTGTATGTTTATAGGTGTCTTCGTCGAGGTCCGCTTAAAGTATAGATCTATCTTCTGCCAATTTAGGTACACCTCCAAAGTAAGGAGTAGTGATTCTGATAAACCATGTGTCCGTATCTGTATCGTAAGAGCGCTTTAAAATGCGACGATTTAGCAGTATATTTTCAAGCGGCAAATTGTTGATGAATATAAACAACAACAGCATAACTATGTCTAAGAAAAGGAAAGCAGCTTGTATCACAGATTATTTTATGAATAAAAGGTTTAATAAAGGTGAACATTCTATGAAATTCAAAAAATCGTTAATTGTATCAAATCAGTTCGTTTCCCGTTGGACCATACGTTGTCCCTGATCACCGTTTTCTCTATATGTGTTCTATGTTGTGATTTAAATGACTGCTGTCTGCAGGAAATTTTTAGTGTAAGAGTTATATATGTTACTTCATATTGTTTCACGAAGTCTAAGACTTCGTGAAACAATATGAAGTAACATATATAACTGTTACGTTTAGAAAAATATAAAATTTGACCAGATTTTAGACTTCTTAAATTAAAAAAAAAGACAGCTCTGAAGAAGTGAAAAATCACAGTTTTACAATTACTTACTATAGTTAAGAAGCCTATAATTAATTTGCCCCCCTTTTCACAATCACCCCTTTATATCAATATTAAAGTTAAGCAAAAGTTAAATACATTTTTTTATCTGACAAGAACAATCATCACAACACTTAGCATATATCAAAAATTTTTGTTTGCTGTTTTGCATGAGAGCATGTTAATTGTTTTTAAATTGTTTGCATGACACTGTTAAATTTTTCATGTGTATACATGTACCAGCTTTCTGCTATGGCAGCACCAACATTTAAACAATCTACAACTACCAGACAGGACTGTGGCCAGATCATTGAAAAGAGCAACATCTACTACAGTTTATCTTAGGTAAGAGGTTTGCATGTATTATTTTCATTTTTTTAATTATTTTTAAATTAATTTGTTTGTTGTCTCTTTGACATATTCCCCATTTCCATTCTCAATTTTACTGTTGAAGTAGGCACATGGCTTCTGCATAGTAATATGATATTATAACTAAGATTTTTAATTAATTTATTATTTATATTTTGCCCAAATTTACATTTGTCTAAAGTGGTGGTAGCTGCTGCAAATCTAAAATTTTTAGCATTGTACAGTTTTGAAATTTTATTCATATATATATATATGTATTTTATGAATTAAAAGAAAATATAATTTATTTTTATTTATATCCTTGCTTTATAAAAACACGGAATGTCTGCTGTCCACCTGTGTATTCCTCTGTTCAAAAGTATTTTTTATCCACAATTTAATAACTGAATGATTTTAAAAGAAACTCCCACAGAATCTTAAATTCAAAATTGAAAACTACTCCACAAATTTTAGTAAAACTTACATTCACTATTATTCCCACTGTTTCCGTTTTGACAAATGATTTATCTATTTTTTTAGATGATGATGAGTCACAGTCAGAGGCAGCCCCCACTCAAAATTCCACTCCAGAAGATACAGATAAACATGATAATCATAAAAATAATGAAGTAGAGATTGAGAACTCGCCTTTAATTAAAACTAATTCTACATCTCCCTGCACAGTTTCAACAACTTCAACAACAAACTTTGAAACTCAAAGAATAGAAATTGACATAGAAAAACAGAGAAAACTACTTGAAGAAACATTTAAAGGTAATACTAAGAAAATCCACCATTTTTCCATCTGTAAAGATAGATGTGAGTCTCTAAGTTTTGAAGACCCTCAGTCAACATCAAAAAATAAACACAGATTTAAACATAGCACTTTGATGGACAAAAATACCTCCTTCAGTCAAGATACAGGGTTATGGTGGCTTGTCTATATAGAACAAGAAGGAATGTACTGTCTCCTGTGCAAAAACCATCACAATTTAAATCCAAAGAACAAAGATATTTTTTGTATGAAACCAGGTCTGCGATTCAGAAAAGAAGCTATACAGGACCATTCCAAATCCAAGGTTCACAAAGCTGCAGAACTTGAAGAAAACATACAGAGAGTTTCCCCATTTCAAAAAGAGGTAAATAACAGGAAAGAATATGCATCAGAAGTACTTTTAATTGCATTTACCTCATTGTATTGGTTGGCCAAAGAAGAGGTGGCAAATAGCAAATTTAAATCACTGATTAACTTGCTAGAAGTAGTTGGAGTGTCACATATGAAACACTTTAACCATAGCAGTGCTGGGTCAATCCGTGAAATGTTCTTGAGTATAGGAGATGTTATAACAGAAGACTTAGTACAAAAAGTAAATATGGCTGATAGTTTTGGGCTGATGATAGATGAAGTAACTGATATTTCTTTGATTGAACAGTAAGTTTGCTTTATACAGTATGTTGATAGAGCTGGGTGCCCAACAATTCATTTCCTTTTTACAGCTGACCTTTTGAAGGAATCAGATTCAGCAGATGCTGCAACAATTGTAAAAGTAATAAAAGAAAAGTTACTGAATCTAGGGATTGACATAAGTAAGCTCAGAAGCCTAGCAACAGATGGGGCTTCTGTGATGACTGGAAAAAAGAATGGTGTGGCTGCACTGTTGAAAAAAGAACACCCAGGAATTATAAATATTCATTGTATCTGTCATAAACTAGCACTTGCATGTGCAGACACAAAGACAGAACTTAAAGATATTGATCTGGCACAGCTGACTCTGATACAATTATGGAAGTATTTTCAAAACTCTCCGAAAAGAACTGCAGTTTACTTGAAAGTACAAGAAGGTACAAAAAATCTTAAGCTGAATGAAAGTTCCAGAAAAATGGTTGCAAAGAGACTGAAAAAGGCATGTACAACTCGCTGGCTTTCATTTGACTTATCAGTTCAAGCTGTTTTTGACGATTATGCTGCAGTTCTGCAAACCCTAAGTCAGTTAAGTGAGAAAGACACTGCAGCCTATGGATTGTTAAAGAGGATGAAGAAAACAAGATTTCTTGGAACACTTTACATCTTAAAATGCATACTTCCACCCTTATCAAAATTGTCAAAGATTTTTCAAACAGGCAATATTGATTTTAGTAGTATTGGGCCCAGCATTCAGTATACAATTGACACAATGGAAGAAATTTCAAAATCAAAACAACCTCTGGAAGAAATGAAAAAAGATTTACAAGATGGAAAGTTAACTATGGTAACAAAGGAATTTAAAGTCAGTGATACTGATTTTAAGCAACTGGAAACACTATTGACCAAGTATGTCACAGCCCTTAAGGAAAACATAAATTCGAGATTTGAAGATGCTCTCTCTGTCCTGAAAGCATTTGATATTTTCAACCCTGTTTCTCTGCCAGAAAGAACTGATACAGAATTCAGATATTATGGTGTAACATCATTAGACAGCTTGATGGAATCGTTCTATCCTAACATTGAACAAGACGAGAAAAATGAAATAGTTACTGAATGGAATAAGATCAAGTACAATATGCTAGAATGGAAAAAGATGATAATAGATAATAATAATTCTTCAGATTTGAGCAAAACACAAATGATGTTAAAGATGATGTTAGCGAGAAAGACTGACTTATGCAATTTTTTCCCTCATATTATTGAGCTTGCTGATATTTGTCAATCAATGCCAGTTTCAAATGCCTGGCCTGAAAGGGGTGCAAGCACAATTAAAAGAATAAAAACTAGACTCAGAAGTTCTCTTAAACAAGACATGATAATGACATTAATGAATGTATCAATCAATGGTCCCAACACAGGAGATAGTCAGCAAGTAACAGAGAAAGCAGTAAAACGTTGGAGAAGTGAGAAAGACAGAAGAAAACTTCCAAAACAGAAACCCAACAATAGGACAAATGAAAGTGAAGGAGCACAAGAAAATGTAATTGAAATTCAAACAGTTGAAGCGGAGTGTCAAACTGATGTAACAGGAGACAATCAGCAAGAGCTTATAAGGGAAGAAGTGAGAGCTGCATGTAAGCAGATGATGATTGAATTTGGGCAGATTGATGATAATGATGATGATGATGAAAGTGATAATGACAGTGAATATGACTTTGATTAAAATAAATCATATATGACACTAAAAACTTACACTTGACACAGTTATGATTATAACAAAAGGTTGAAAGCAATAAAAAAAAGCTACAAGTTTTATTATCAGTTTTTTTAATACTATACTGCATTGTATGCAACTTATGAAGTTTCATTCACAATAATGAATATTGAACAAATGCAAAACATTTAATAAAAGTATAAAAACAAACAAAACATTTAAACAACATTTCACATGAAACCCCTGCATTATAGGTTATACATATTTTATAACTGATTACAAAATAATTATAAGCAATGTATTTTCAGATAATTACTCTAGAAAAAAAAACAATTCAATGTTAACTTACCCAAAATTGAAGCAAATATTACAGACTTTTCCCTATTTTTTAAAGTAAAAAATTAAGGCTGAAATCCCTAAAATCCAGGAGCTTACGGGGGGCAACCCTGGCCCCCCTACCAGGGCTTGCCCTGGACCCACTGGGGGCCTTAGGCGGCCCTCAAACCCCTCGCCCTTTGGGTTTGGTTCCCCCTAAAATCTGAAAGGTACCACCAGTCTAAAAAAATAATGAAACCCCTGCGGAGCCCCCGAAAGCGATCGAGTTATCGAGAATGACATACCATTCCTGTCAGTAAAAAATCATTGATAGTAAGATACTTTTGAATGTAAATGGTATATTTTCATGTTTAATTTTGAGAACTTATTCATTGTGTTAATAGGAAGCTAACGGACATTGGTTGTAGAGAAAATCTCAAACCAATATTACTTTCAAATTGTTTAAAGTCGTGAGTGAGCGAGCATACAATCGACAAAAGCATCTTTTAATGAACACGAAAAAAATATTTCTTAGAGATGCAATATAACATCTGGAACACGATTTCTTTCCATAAGAAGTGAATCAATTTACCAGTCTTTTCCAGGAATTTAAAAAAAAATCAAAATTTTCTTTATTATATTTTCTTGATCTGGAATTTAGCGTGTGCCCACAATCACATTTTATGAAGGTTTATAAATCGAGCAATTAATTGCGCAAAGAAAAGTCCAGCTATCAGTAAAGAACAGAAAAATAAACGAAAACATACGCTTTCAAAATTTTGCTTTAGACATTAATCATAGAAAAATCTTCTTCCAAATTTTCATAAAATTCGATGAAGGTTCGACAAGTAGTTAATGTAATTAAGAAAGAAAGAAAAAATAAGAAAATAAGCCCAAACTGTGACCACTTATTAATTGCAGAAAGAAATACTTTTTATCCGTAAAATGTGGGGGAAATTAAAGAAATAATTGCATTATTATATTGCACTGGATACTTTTTTGATCATAAACAGTTTTTTTAACAGAGAGTCATTCAAAAAAACTTTGTCCACATTCGGAACCTAAATATTGACTGCGCTGACGACGCTATGTCTCGCTTTTGCGGCACAAGTCACATGCTCGACAACAATGCAAACCACATATCGAATCTCAGCAAATAATGAATTGCTTTAAATAAAAGAAAAGTACGCAGAATTCACAGTAGATTCAGACGTTTACAGAAAATTGGAACAAATATATGAAATGAACTATTTGATTAAAGTAAATTTAGTCCCTTTTTATTGAAAATTACAATCCATTGAAGAGAGAAGCACAAGGCTGATGTGCTTTTGACCAGTTTTTCTTATTATATTTAGATAAAATAAATATTTTCAGAATTCAAGTGTACGCCCGGGCGTTTTGACGTAAACGTAGCTACGCGCATGATCGCAAAAAATTGTAAATTTACAGTTTGAATATATATATTTATTTATTGAATCTACAGATATGTGGTTGCCAAGTCCACCAGCCATCATGCAATATAGGTCTGTCCGACAGCTAGAACGATACACGTCACTTCTGTTCCAGTTACAATACAGTCAGTTCCAGTCTTATATTCAGGAGATTTTTGCCAAAGATATTCTACCATTTCTAAAGTCACTTCATCCTAAATCTAGGTGAATACTCAATTTAAGTCTCTGAACTTATGAAATGATACTGTAGATTCATTTATATTTGTGGGTACCAATTTTCATTGATCTAGGAAACTTGAATTTTTATGGATATTTCGTTTTATGGTTTGGCAAAGTCTGCATATATTCCTTAAGAGAATTTGAATTCCTTTAAGATTTAAATTGTGGTTCCCTTCAACAAAACTCATGAAAATTGGTATCCATTGAATATTAACAAATCCACAGTATGTCTCTATATTTATTAAAATGTAGTCTTTAATATAAAAAAAAAAGATGTGGTATGATTGCCAATGAGACAACTATCCACAAAAGACCAAAATGACACAGACATTAACAACTATAGGTCACCGTATGGCCTTCAACAATGAGCAAAGCCCATACCGCATAGTCAGCTATAACTGGCCCCGATAAGACAATGTAAAACAATTCAAACGAGAAAACTAACGGCCTCATTTATGTAAAAAAATGAACGAAAAACAAATATGTAACACATAAACAAACTACAACCACTGAATTACAGGCTCCTGACTTGGGACAGGCACATACATAAATAAACCTATTAATTCAAAGTGGTATTCATGATGAGGATTCAAAATATACAAAATATTGGATATTGTGCGCTTGAATAAATTTACAGAAAAGGAAGCATGCCTTTTTTGCTCAAGTTTTCTTCATTTTAAAGGTAAAGTGAGATTTAACATGCAATTTGACTTTCACCTCACTACAAGTTCAAGACTGCCTCTATTAATTTTTGACAGGATTTTTTTTCTTGATGTAGATTTGGAAGGAAATATCAATAAATAATAATCTATATCATTATGCAAATCAGTCGATATATTATATATTGTAAATTAATTTACAAAACAAACACTGTAATTAATTTCCTAATAATCACACTGTAACTGTATTGCAAATAATTTTATGATCTGCTTAACTAATATTGAAAACAAAGGAGTAGGTCCAGTAAGACCCCTTTTTGGCCCCAAAATATAGCAGTTTTACAAAATTTTTAAAATGTAAACTTTTAGTTATTTAATGGACAGTAAAATGCTTCTGCTACATAAATATGGGCTGTTTTTGACAATACAATGCACATATATCGGGTACTAGCACCAGTAAGTCATGCTAAATTACTGAAATCTTCATAATTCTAGCATTTTAGTTAAATTTTAGACGGTTTCCGTGTAAAACGAAAGTGGCCGCATTCGTGTTCATCCTAAATATTGAAATGTAAGTTGTATTTGATGATAATACATAACATATATAAAGGTTGAGGATGAACACGGATGCGGCCACTTTCATTTTTGACAAAAACCATCTGAAAAGTGACATTTTTCGGCATATTTGGTCGGTTTGTCATATTTAAGCTTTAATCGGAACGTTTTTAATGACTAAATTAGTTAAAATCTTTCACATAAATTAATTGAATCAAATGAAATAGACACTTAAGTGTTTAAAAAATGGTCAAAATCTTTTGTCAGATGAATCTGAAATTTGAGGCCAAAATCGATCCTTACCGGACCTACTCCCTTACTGAAGGAGGGAAAATAAATGAGCATGCATTAGAGAGTTTATCTAAAAAGCAGATGAATCATAAGTAAAAAAAATATAAGAGTATTTGCCTCGTGGCACAATTGAAATTTGTGTTTGACTTTTGCACAACACAGTACTGTTATGATTCAACTTGGTATTGGTATATATATTTACAATATTTAACTAAAAAGGAACTAGGGTACATTTACCTTTAGAATATATATTATCAATGGTAAATTGCATCTGTGAAATAAATCTTGTAAAATAATTGGCCAGACAGTAAGCAATGAAATCTCAACCTATTAGTCTCTAATCTTTCAAGGTAAAGAATCAGCCAGTTCAAGTTTCACCAGGGGGTCTCATTGGGGGGTTCCAATCCCGGATCCCGCTTACTGTTTTGTCAGATTCCCGTATCCCGCTTACACTATGTACGTAAGCAATTCTCATTTTTTTGTCATTTCCCGGGTCCCGCTAGACCTCATTTCCCGTTTTCACGACACAATAATTTGACTTTCCCGTGTCACGCTTACCAAAAATCGACAATCCCGCGTCACGCTTAGACCCCAATGAGACCCACTCACCAGGGTTGAGAGGAAATGGTCAACATTCCATACTTTAAAACTAGCATGCCATCACATAACAATTGAGACTATGTTGTTCCTAGGTACCATTACATATTATTGTTCAGCCTTTCTTACCTTTGTTTTAATGAATCTAATTGTTCTTTTTTATTTGTAGTGAATTCATACTCATTTTGAGAGCCTCATTTTCCCTGCTGACTAGTGATGGAACATTTCCTGTTATTGTACAGGACACTATACAGGAACTAGAAGAAAGTATCGGAGGAGATGATAGCTGATACATCCCTTAGTAGAGACATAAGCTGTTAGCATGTCATGTGAAGTCAACCTTTTTAGACAACTGAGAAGAAGGGGATGAGGGAGAAATTAGTTGACTCTTTTCTTGGTAAAGAACTCTTTTAATCTCCTTAACATGTCATGTGAAATCAAAAGACATTCTTTAAACAGTTAGAAGGTGTAGAAGGGGAAATTAGTTGACACTTTCCTTAAAAACTCTTATAATCCCATTAGCATGTCACGTGAAATCAGTCTTGTTTAGACTGACAAGAAAAAGGTGCTGAAGGAGAAATTAGTTGACACTTTCTGTTACAAAAGAACTTCTATAAGCTGTTAACATACCATGCATGAAATATCAAAAGACGATCTTTAATCAGTTAGAAGAAAGTGTTTAAAGAGATATTAGCTTACTATAAAATTCTTTTAAGCTCATAATAGGTTATGTAAAATCAAAAGATGATCTTTAAACAGTTGGAAAAAGGTGTTTAAAGACATATGAGCAGATTCTTTTCTTAGTAAAAACTTTCTATCTTTCCATGTCCTTTGAAATCAAAAGACATTCTTTAAACTGTAAGAAGAAGGTGTTGAAGTAGAAATTTTCTGACACTTTCCCATAGTCCTTATATTAGTTGAGAGCTCTTTTTAACTATTTAATATGCCATACAAGATCCTTAGATATTCTTTCAATAGTAAGCCAATTATGTTAATGATGATGTAATAGTCATTTTTGGCTGGTATAGAAATTGAACATCCTATGTTTCACCACATGGGAAATCTACTGATCTGCTAATTACAGGCAATTCAGAAACTTTTCCAAGTTTAAACTGCAAACATTAGAACACTATACACTAGTGATATTTTATCTTAGATATATATATGTTTACTGTTATTAAATCAATGTTATTTATCTGTGATATATAAAATAAAGATATTGAAATTATTTCTGTGTGCCGGATGTAGTTAATTTTATTATTATCAGATGTTAAAAATCCAAAAATCTATCTTGACCTACTTATTATATGTGACCTAACATTGGAATTATGAAGGAAATGTGTTTATGAGATTATAACGTCATTTAATATGAAACTGTTCAATCGGTTTTCATCTACATCTTTTCAAGCCACCACATAGACAAAGCATTTGCCGATAACTGATAACTGTTTGGCAGCAACCTTTGGAAATCTGGTTGAAAATATGCCAATATCATTTACTTTTACACACTAAATCACTCCATAGGAATAAAGTTAAAACAATTTCCTCCATCAACCAATATTTCTTTTCTAAAGTTGATAGCTAGGTCTGTCAAAAAAATCATGCAAATTTAATTGACCAGCCATGATTTGCCAGTATCGAAGACTTCATGTGTTATAGTAGTCTAAGCCTGTATTATGCACTTTAGGAGTATTGACCGGGGTAGTAAATACCACTGGTAAAACTTGTGCATTGGACCTAGTGCAACTCAATAATTATACATAAGTGTATTAATTATGTCTCGAGTTTATTTGAAAAAAATTGGATCAATAGGGTCATTGACCAGAAATTTGATTACGCGTGTATTTCAGATTAGCTCTTGACGATTTTAATCCTCAAGATCATTTTTTCAAAATTCAAAATAAAACCAAGACCATCCCAATTTACCCTAAAAGTTATGCAGACCGACTTGCGCCTTTTGAGATATTAATGAACTCTGACAGTGAGTAAAACTTGTACAGTATATGTAGCAAATAAGATCAGCTTTTCAATTAACTAAACGCTTTTACAGGACTATAATAAAAGGTGCATACTGAAAGAAATCTAGTGAGTTTATGAGAAACTTGCAAATAAGATTAAACAAACATTTTTATTTTTATAAATTTAATGTTATTTCTAAGATAACTTTATGCCCGTTTCTTGCCATATAACCAATTCCCCTTTCCATTTCTCTGAGGTTTTCCATAACGTCGCATCCATGTCTTTTTATTGTTATTGTTTGTTTGGTATATATGTCTAGGTCTTCCCTTGCATGCCTTTGGAACATTGCCTTCAGTTTTGCACACATCACATGCTGGACAATTCTTATACGTATAATAGCGTTTGCATTCACGTGGTAAATTACAGTCTACTGAGGCTTCTTTGGGTGCTAAAACAAACAAACAAAAGTGAAAAAATCAATCAATCAATGGTACCACGATTTCCCGAGAAATATAAGAAAAACGTGATATTCCCTAAACAAACTGATATATCCCGAGAAAAAGTATTTTTATGGTGTTATGCTACTTTTTATAGTGTTATGCTAATTTTAACAATATTAAAGAATATTTATTAAAGATATTACTCGTTTTTATTCAATAAAAGTGCAATTTCATTTCAAAAATTCGATTTGTATGTCTTGTATGCAAATTCCTTATTGAAAACAATATGGCGGACATTCTAAAGATAGACAACTCAAGAAAACAAAAATATTAATCAATAACGCAAACAATAATTAGGCAATTGTATTATGAAAAAGACGAAAATAAAACAGTGTCTACAAAGAACTACACGGAGAACGTAAGATTGTGCAACACCAACTTGACCCTGTTTCAGAGTCATCAAAATAATCACAAAGGTAGCCATATCATGCTTCAATAGTTACAACATTGTGTTGTTCACGAAAAGTTGAAGTCGACCATAAGACGTACATTACCCCATTGCTGATACCCTCTATTTAACTGTATAACATATAATGTATGAACTGTTTTATGTAAATAGGCGGCAATAGGGTAAAACTGGTTGCCATAGAAGATGAGAAGAAACACAAGTATAGATGAACGATTTTAACTAGTTTCTCAACTATCTAAAGAAACATTGAGTTGTACACGAAATCATCAAGCTGACTACACAGAGTTATTTATTTATTGTTGTTTACTCATTAATATTAACCCGATAAAAACGTGAAAAAATGCAACTTACAATTTAATAAAGGCAATACTTGCAACTAACAATTTTAGAAATTTATATTAAATCGGTACTTACGAGGTGTTCCTGATTCTGGAAGGAACGATAAAGAGAAACAATAAGATGCGAATTCATTATGATAACAGAACAACATATCTCTCGATCAGGTGAATAAAAAGTACTAGTGACATCATTTCTGATCCAAATGTAAAAGCAGTGTTTATCAATCTCCTATGGTTGTGAAGATATTAAAGAATTTAGGAGGAGACAATAGTGATGTTTTCAAACGCAAATAAATTATAGGTTAACAAACCAATTAGTTTTTTTCCCCGATACATGTATATACAATTATATTAATAAAGAATGTAAACGCCAGACTGAAGAGAAACCCGTATGGATAATCAGTGATGCGTCAGGAAATATTGTATTGGACAGAAGATACACTGAAGAGAAACCCGTATGGATAATCAGTGATGCGTCAGGAAATATTGTATTGGACAGAAGATACTTTCTTAAAACAAACGTAACAGACAAGAAATTATAGTCACTTATAAATATGCAGTCTAAACTAAAAGTATCGTTCATGGCGTACCAAATCAGAAGCCATGAATATTAAGGAGTTTTTTAACTATGGTTTCATTTATGAATTTCCAACAGCGGTATACTTCTGTTGCCTTTCTTTAGTAACACAATTATGATAATTGAATTGGGATCGACTAGGGAGCTATATTACATAAAAAAAGAGAAAGGATGTGATTGCCAATAAATAAAAATTATAACAAAACAAAAGACAACATCGCTAAAGTTACGTGAATGCATCGTAATTTTACTCTGACGACCATACATACAAAGTTGTTACAACGTGACCAATCAGACTTTACTTTTCAGCTGTTTTCTAGACGACAGATAAAAGTACAGATCTACGAAACAGAAAGTCTTTCTTTCTTTATTTCTTTACGTATTTACTTTGTTTTTTATTTGATTTTAAAAATCTAAACTGGTATATTTTCATTTCATTTTGAGGCTATTTTGAATACTGACAAAAATTATGGGACAATCATTCTTAATAATTTACTTCCCTAGAATCCATTCTTAAATACGTTTCTAAAAATCTATATATTAAAGAGTACAATTGAGGTCAATATTATACTTACCAACAAATACTATCTTTAAAGTACTTGGATTACTACAAAGGTCACATATATCGGCGAATTTGCCCTTTTTGTTTTCACGCTCGAAATCAGCTTCATAAAAAAAAATTTAAAATGCAATTATGTTTAGTCACATTTAACTTATATCTACATAAAAATGCTTTAATTTCACAAGAGATCAATTAGTTTTTCTGTTTTATTTATTTGAAACAAAAATGGTAGTCTCATCATTATAATTTCTTTTGAAAAACTAATAGGTTGATAAATAATAAACAAATGTCTAAATAGATGTATACATGTTCAACAAACTATCAATGAGTCCTGTATAAATTTATAAATTGATATGGAATCAACGAAACAAGGTCCGAAATATAGATAAATAGAAGAACAAAAATATGCGAAATTTTAATTTACAGATCTAACATTGTTGGGTTGATGTTTAGACGAGTTGTATATACCAGGGATCTCCATGGCCTGTTTAACGATGGAGCCCCGCCATCGTTCAAATGTCTTGCGCCATCGTCAAATGACTCGCGCCATCGTTAAATTGTCTTGCGCCATCGTTAAATTGTCTTCCGCCATCGTTCAAAACTTCATCGTTTTTTGTAGCCCGACGCCATTTTTTTATCAATTATAATCAAATGCATGTAATTGCATAACCCTTAGGCTTTTTATGTTATAATCCAATACAGTTCTAACGCCTGAGGGATATCCGGATTAAGATCGCTAATTACTTGTACCTGAGCTTGTACAGGTAGATCAACAAACCAGACAGGAGAATACTATCTGAGGATACACGATCCATTGTCAAAGTAATCAACTAAGTTTCAGCAAATGATTATGATCATTTAGATTAAATAAATAAATTAATAAATTAATCCAGTTACAAAGAAAACAGTTTAACAAGTCGAACAAGTGCTTTATTTTGACTTACGCAATCAGCATCCCCCTTTTTTAAGAAGTACAAAATAAGACGCAAAACAGTAAATATTATTACATCGCAAATAACTCGAGTACTGCTGTAACGATAATTTAGAATTACTTTAAAAGTTTAAAAGTAAAAACTTAAATATTTCCTGTAAAGAAATATCGTATCTAAATTCCGAATTCATTTCGTATATTACAATCAAATTGATACATCCGCGTTTCCGGTTTCTATTCAGACTCGAAAGATGCATGTTGCACAGCATCAATTTTTCCAGATAAAGTCATTAAAAACCTTTTCATTTGTCAACGTTTGCTTTACAAATCTCTTTAACCTTTTACATAACCCGTACGAATTGTTTTGTTGTTGCTGCAAATCAGCCATACCGGTAATGGGCTCTGAATTTGACTGTCCACGAAAAATAAGCTCCACATCAGATGATTTTTAACCCACATAACAATTACCAAAAATAAAAGAAATCTGCTTGGGGACCTTCATGACAGCTTTTGGTCATTCTCGACTAAGGGGGGACCATGAAGACTTGGCATTTGAATGGTTAAAAACGGCAATAAATGAAAATATTGATACTTCTAATTCTATAATGTCATTAATGAAAATTCAAATAAATATAATTTAAATAAGCAATGAATTAGCATGTTCACCATCTTTGTATGGAGGGATAAAATACTTCCGATCGCGCTACACTGTACAGCGTAGACAAGGTTTGTAATGGTGAAAGTTCCTCCATGGTTCAATTTTCATCCATGGAGATCCCTGTATACATAATGTACACAGCCATGTATCACCATCATTGCTGGTGATCCGATGGATAAATCTGTTGTAGAGTTGTCACTGACTCAGACGTACTTATTAATGTAATTATTTTCTGTGACTGTATCTTGCATTAATTTGTAGGATCCTTTACTATAGATAATTGAGCTGATCTGTAACAATAAAACCTCCATGCCTTATATATCATGTACTGTAGTACGACGCTAGATTAAAACCTATACATATAAGTAATCAGGTATCCGTTTCAGGTGAATAATTACTGTTACGTATATTTTGTGACCTAAATTATAACTCATACAAATTTTCCTTTATTATAAACCTCCATCTTTTGTATATGCATTCGAATATCTCTGACTATATGTGAATAAAATTCATATAGACAAACACTTTCGTAAACTTACTTCCATCATTCAAAGTAAATGTCACCGGATTCTTACTCCCGTCATAGAATATTGGTGAACAAAAGAAAATATCAGTACCACGATATCTGAAGAAGCAATGCAAAATAAATATTAATAGTGTCGTTGATTAATTAAAAAAAATATTGTTGAAAGTCAAAACCGCAATTTGTACATGCACTGTCACGGAATAGAAGTTCCTTCATAATATAAGTACCAAAAGGAAAATATATTCTGGAATATTATTTCCACAGGAATAAATATTACAGTATATGTTCCTAACGGAATAAATGGTATAGAATATTTGTTCCAACAGGAATAGATATTATGACAATGTTTATAACAAAGTTTCCATTGGAACTTCTGTCAGGTGGAACAAATATATGTTGACAGCACGAATAGGACCACCGGAGCAAGCTATCCTAGATCAATACAGAATCATCTTTTTTTTTTCGGAAACAGAACGTACTAAACATTAAATTATAACACACATTAATATTCTTTACTGAATGCTCATTTCAAAATTGATAAAAAGAAACGAAAGCTTGTTTTATCATGTTTATGTAAATCAGCTGAAATATTTTGGTTTTACTTTTGACAAAAAATACAAATTTATTCACGTGATATTTCAAGCTGTCGCCTGTGTTACGTAGTACAGTTGATTTGTTTTGATTGTAACTGTACAATTTTATTAACTTTTCCGTTTTTGTTTTTTACGTTGAATTTCAACTTTGATAAGAAATCATTATTTTTGAAACCTACCTGAAGATAATGAATCTATCAGTTATTTGATAACACTCGAATTCAACTCCATTTGGGAAAACTCCTGATTTTCCAGAAGCATCAACAGTCCAATTAAGGAATGGTGTGCCCTCGTCAAGCAAGCTAATGTTATAAAGGTCAAACGTTTTACTTCTCCATGGACATGGAAACCTACACGGAAATTCAGTATTTCCTAAAAAAAAAGAGAGAATAATATTTACTTGCATAAGGTAACAATTTTAGTTAGTTTCTTTTACTCAAACAACGAACATGTCGTATTTTTTTGCTAATCGATTTTTTATCTCCTAAGTTTTTCTCTCAAGGGGTGTATAAAGTAATGGGTGATTTTGTTGATCAATTATAGGGAAAATCTAGATAGACAGAACATTTTTAATATGCAATCATTTGGAAAAGCTTAAGAAAAGCAGTAAAAAGTAAAACTGGAGAAATACAGAACTCCAAGGAAATTCAAAACGGAAAATCCTTTTGGACAAAATTAAAAGCTGAAACACATTTTAAAAACGAATGGTTATATCCCTGATTTGGTTTAGTAATTTCCATATGTTGAAAATGGTAGATTAAACCTGGTTTTATAGTTAGCTTAACCTCTCCTTGTATGACAGTCGCGTAGACATTCATTATAATTCCTACAATGTGTGAGCAAAACTGACATAATAGGTAAAAATTCAAAAAAATGGGATACTGCAGTCACAATTGCAACATAATCCTAATCATTATAAAAACAAAAATATTTTAGCAACGACAAAAAATAGAATAAAGACACTCAATATATAGTCAAAGTTCACAAGCAAAAATTAAAGACTATATTACAATATTTACCATAGTACAATAACATAATTGCGGAAAATAACGAGCAACCCCAATAGTATATTACAAAAAAAATGAACTAAAGTGTATATTTAAAAATGTACAATGATTAATAACCTTGCCACGTCAGCTTCCTCCTCAGACACTGAATGTCTGAGTTGCAGCTACACACTTTAAAATATCGAATGAGACAACTCTCCACAAGAGACCAAAATGACCCAGAAATTAATAACTAAAGGTCACCGTACGGCCTTCAACAATGATCAAAGCCCATACCGTATAGTCAGCTATAGAACCCGAAATAACAATGTAAAACATGTTTCAGTGCTGACTAAGCGTTTTGATATACGTTAACACACCGTCTAAACCATGATACCTAGAGAGTAATATTATAGTATTAAAAATTTCAGAAAACCTTCTTTGACATAAAAAGTGTGATTCAGCAATGATACATGCATACATTCCAATTTAGAAAAAAGGAAACACTTATTCAGGGTATATCCGAACCATACAGGAGAGAGCATAATTCCAAATTAATTTTGGTTCTGAATGAGGTTAAGTATGATAAAAATCGGTGAATATAGATTACTAAACGACATACCTTTCTCTCCTAATGCATACTTGGAGGAAATTGAATGTCATTAAGCAGATATGGTTTTGAAAAATCGTTTCATTTATAGAATATCTGGTCACATGTTGGAACTTTAAACAAGTCTGGGTAATCATCATTGATGTAGAAGGGATATTAAGAATCAAATATGTATAAATGCCGATATAAATTGCAGCAAGTTTTGTTTAATTTACATCGATTTTACATGTATTCATATTGGTCAATATACTTTTCCTAAACTAAGTTAAGAGGGGGGGTAGGGGTCAGTGAAAAAACTATGTGAATTAAGTTTTTTGTATCCTACATTGAACTTTTGATGTCGCCTCTAAAAGATACCAAGTGGAACCACAGACAGTGATTCGTCGATTTTCGTCAACATCTTGTCATTTAAAAAAATAAAAAAGAGAGTTCCACACGCACACCAAAAAAAAAATCACTAGCATCAGTACAGTAAACAGACCAATTTCAACTAGGTACTAGCGTTGAGTTCCTTATGAGAGGTAAACAAGGAGTGATGGTTGCAGAAGATAATGGAAAAGGAAACGATAACGTTATTACCAAATCATGAAGTACTTGGACTTTGCCGTCAATATACTTCGATAGCAGCAAACGTAAATTAAGAAACTTCAGATGAGAACATTGAGGACCCAAAAATTCCAAAATGGTGTACCAAATACTGCCAAGGTAATCAATGCCTGGGATAAGAAAATCCTTAGTTTTTCGAATAATTCATACTTTTGAAAACAGTAAATATATAAAAATTAAAACAGATATTTTACTTACCGAATACTGTGTAAAAATAGGCGACAATTAAGAGTAATGAAATATTTCTTTCCATTGGTATGCTGTAGGTTGGCCCGATAAATGCGAGTAAGACCTAAAGTAAAATTAATGTTTTTGGGTTGTTTTATACACCGTTTTATCTTGACCGAGTTGTTATACCGGCTGTTGTTCATGTAGTACATTATAACAATACAAATTCTATGTTGTAAAAAAAATGAAGAAAAAAACATTTATCGGATGTAAATTTGTTCTGTGTATTTATTACAAATGTCAACGAGTACTTGAATATTCGAGTACCGCTCACTAGTACCGAGTATTGAATACAAAAACGATACTCGACTAATTGGTTCGCTGTAAGAATACTGTTGTCTCCTTTATACGATTGATATTCTTTAGAATTTTTTCGGAAATTAAAAAGCCATCACTGATTAATGATACTAGTAAAAATTTTTCGAATGGAATTCTCTGATAGATGCTAAATTGTCTTTTAAAATGCCTCCGAAAATACGTTGGATATACCAAGATTAACACTTTAACATGTCCGTCAAATCAGTACCGTCAGAGCAAACATTTTGTATGCAAGACTATAATTCACAAAGTTACAAAAGTTGACAAACAAATGCTTCCAAAATAAAGAGAACTCGTTGCATCTTCTGATGACATTTAGTGAATTGTTTAATTTCAAATCCTTACGCCTTAGTAAACCTTTAATGTGTTTCCTTAACGATTACCAAATACTATTTATTGTTTAATATTGATTTCCCTTGCTATAATTCTTAAAAATGTATATACACAAGGTATTAATCATGGTGTGTAATTACTTGTCCCAGATATTTATATAAATAGATTTTCGTTCGTCTAACCATTAATAACATAATTTGATGACGTATTTTTATGTTTTCGTGTCGAAGATATATTCTCGAGCAAGTTCTCGAATATCGCTCGATAAAACCAATGGTTACTCGATTAGTAATTGTTCATCGAGTTGACATCCCTAGTATTAAAAATGCATTATAGAAATCATTTGTGCAAATTGTAATTTAAGATAAACCCTATCTTGAGATAACGTTTTTAAAATAGCTTTAATGAGATACATTTATCTGAGAGCTTCAAATACCAATAAATGATATTTATCTGTTAATTTACCGATTGTGACTCTTTGTCTGTGTGTGTATTTGCTTGACAGAATTTGTATGCATAACGGGTTCGCTTTCTTTGAAATTTGCGAGTTTATGATCTTGCGCATAATGTTATTAACAAAAGAAAGACGGTGATTTTGTTATAAATACAACACATTGGCTAATATTTAAGTCAAAGAGCTCTTCTACAGTTACAGTATATTAAATTCGTCGATTTCAAATATTCGGCTTTGAGCGTTCTTGATGAAGATAAATCTGGAAACGCGCTTAAGACATATAAAATTTATAACGTGTTTTATTTTTATTTTGAGTCATGGCAGGAGTTCATTC
Organism: Mytilus galloprovincialis; assembly: GCF_965363235.1. Taxonomy (NCBI): domain Eukaryota; kingdom Metazoa; phylum Mollusca; class Bivalvia; order Mytilida; family Mytilidae; genus Mytilus; species Mytilus galloprovincialis. The sequence continues at coordinate 95,519 of NC_134846.1, read as the reverse complement.
GATTCTCAACGTAAGTCTTCTTATTTGGAGGATACTCTGAGAATCAATTTAATACCTGCTTTCGCACTTACTAGGTTAATAAAACTAAATATATCTTTATAAAATTGAGAATGAAAATGGGGAATGCGTCAAAGAGACAACAACCCTACCATAGAGAAGACAACAGCCTAAGGCCACCAATGTGTCTTCAATGCAGAGAGAAACTCCCGCATCCGGAGGTGTCATTCAGCTTGCCCCTAGACAAATATGTATACTAGTTCAGTGATAATGGACGTCATACTTAACTCCGAATTATACACAAAAAAATAGAATTAAAAAGATACAAGACTTACAAAGGCCAGAGGCTCCTGACTTGGGACAGGCGCAAAAAATTATTTAAATTCCATTTAGTTTTAAGTCTAGATATCTGCATTTGTGCTGTGTAAAATTATGTTTACTATTTAAACATTGGCAATTAGAACAAAACAGATTTAATAGCCATCTTTGAGTTTAACATTTAAAATCTAAAAATAACATTTAAAATCATATTCACACAAAAGTTGACATTTAGTGGTTTTTACGAGACAGAGCGTGCAAATGGCACGAATCTGTATATGTCAACTTAACCAATCCGTTGCTTGATAACAGGCTTGGACGCAAGAATAAATGCATTTGTTCCATATTGGTATTAATTTAGAAGGTTTCTCTATATGAATTGGATTTTGAATAAAGAGAATATTCATATCTGCAAGAATAAAGTTATATTCACGTTTAGTTGACGTTTGACGTTGGGCTCACTGAATATCAGTTATTCAAGAGGGACGAAAGATGGACAGTCAAACTCATAAATCGAGAATAAACTGACAACGCCATGGTTAAAAATAAAAAACAAGCATACAAATAAAAAGGTATTGTAGTTACGATATAAGGAACATATCCAATTTCATCTGTGAAACGGTTATTCCATAACGATCAACCAAACTCAAAAGTCAATATAATCGCATGTTTACCTCAATAAAAGACAGAAACTGTAAATTATACAAGTTATAGCTTGTGACGTTTCTAGATTACATAAATTTAATATGCAAGAACATGACTTTTTATATTGAATGGTAAATATTAATAAATTTACATCAATGACTACACATAACCAATGGTAGAGTACGGGCAACTGGACGTATTTATTATACGTGCACATTACCAATGGTAGAGTACGGGCAACTGGACGTATATATTATACGTGCACATTACCAATGGTAGAGTACGGGCAACTGGACGTATTTATTATACGTGCACATTACCAATGGTAGAGTACGGGCAACTGGACGTATATATTATACGTGCACATTACAAAATGGTAGAGTACGGGCAACTGGACGTATATATTATACGTGCACATTACAAAATGGTAGAGTACGGGCAACTGGACGTATATATTATACGTGCACATTACCAATGGTAGAGTACGGGCAACTGGACGTATATATTATACGTGCACATTACAAAATGGTAGAGTACGGGCAACTGGACGTATATATTATACGTGCACATTACCAATGGTAGAGTATGGGCAACTGGACGTATATATTATACGTGCACATTACCAATGGTAGAGTACGGGCAACTGGACGTATATATTATACGTGCACATTACCAATGGTAGAGTACGGGCAACTGGACGTATATATTATACGTGCACATTACCAATGGTAGAGTACGGGCAACTGGACGTATATATTATACGTGCACATTACCAATGGTAGAGTACGGGCAACTGGACGTATATATTATACGTGCACATTACCAATGGTAGAGTACGGGCAACTGGACGTATATATTATACAAGCACATTACCAATGGTAGAGTACGGGCAACTGGACGTATATATTATACGTGCACATTACAAAATGGTAGAGTACAGGCAACTGGACGTATATATTTTATGTGCACATTACCAATGGTAGAGTACGGGCAACTGGACGTATATATTATACGTACACATTACCAATGGTAGAGTACGGGCAACTGGACGTATATAGTATACGTGCACATTACCAATGGTAGAATACGGGCAACTGGACGTATATAGTATACGTGCACATTACCAATGGTAGAGTACGGGCAACTGGACGTATATATTATACGCCATAACAAGCGTTTAGACGCATTGCCGATAATGTCTATTCGAATATTAACTCGACTTTGTGAATTTACTGCTTAACCTAGCTGAGAACCTCAAATTTGTTAGTTTTATATCTTACATTTGTTTTATATTCTAAGTTATGATTCTATTCCTGTACCAAGTTAAGAATATGACAGTTGTCTTTTTGTTTGATATGTTTGATCTATTGCTTTTGCTAGTTTTCCATTTGTAATTTTCTTTGGAGTTCAAATTATTTTGTGATTTTACTTTTAACAAAACAAAGCTGCCGCCATTTTGTCTACAAATATTACAATGGCAGCAGCTAATTCACAAGAAAGATGGTAATATTCTAAATCGCTAATGAAGCAGTTTTGTTTGCTCTATCGTCATTCAATTTCATCATTGTATTTGCTTTATATCAACTGGTCATGGCATTACGTAAAGAAATAAGAAGCCATCCTACAGTTTGAAAATTTACTGAATGATGTTTTCATTTTTTTTTGGATTTTGTCTGATGCTTGGTCCGTTTTTGTGTGTGTTACATTGTAGTGTTGTGTCGTTGTTTTCCTCTTATATTTAATGCGTTTCCCTCAGTTTTAGTTTGTTACCCCGATTTTGTTTTTTGTCCATGGATTTATGAGTTTGAACAGCGGTATACTACTGTTGCCTTTATTCAAACAGAAATATAGCATGTTTTACAAATTTCAATGGAAATGACTTATCTACGAGGCAGAGCACGACAATGTGTTAACCTAAACAATTCTGATATCAGACTTGGACGAAATAAATATTCGTATAGCTTGTCACTTTTCATATAAACTACACACGATTTTTATAGATCTGTGAAAAATGATGTTTAATCTGTAGAAGATCATATATTTATGTATTCAAACATTTGCAAGACATTATAACCAAATTGTATTCAGATATATACATGAGAAACATGTAATATAAGCGTGTTTATTTTTCAAGATATAATTGGAAATTTACATCAGTTTTGACAGTTTAACAGTGGTTGACGCAGATGTGTAGTTTTACAAAGAACATAGAATCAATTTACTTCGAATAAAATTATGTCGCTAGAAAGTATTGGTTTAATAATCAACCAATTAGAAACATTTGTAACTTCCTTGTCAAAGAACAGTAACAATTGTAAAATAAGTTGTATGTAAAACAATTAACAAAAATCAATTAAAGAAATGTGTTGCAGTGATAACAGTAGAACCAAATTTTGATTAAATCAAGTTGATAAACATGAAAAATAATGTACATACTGTCAACACTTTCTATCGTTTGTTGTCCATATAATTATAGAATAGCCTTTCAATATCGTCATAATCCTGACAATTGTCTGAATTGTATAAAGCTCAAGATTACATATACGTTACATAAGTGCGTCACTGTTTGTGATATCCTGTGTGCGTTGCCGTTGATGCATCATGGTAGTTCTTGTTCTGCGGACTGTATGTTTTGTCGACTATTATAATATTTGTTTTTGTGTTTTTCTGTGATGAAGGTCCTCGTGTGTGTTTGTTTCTGTAAAGTAGTGTTGTCATTTAAACGATATATTCTAACATTGTCATAAAAGTGGGTGGTTTGTCTAGCTATACAAGCAGGTTCAACTCACCACTTTGTCTTACAATGTCCTGTACCACGTCAGGAATATCGCAATTGCTATCAAATACAATTCGTTTCTATGTATGTTTCTCTGTATGATGTCATTTGTTTTTGTTACACTTCAGTGTTGTTATTGTTCCTTTGTTTTCCTCTCATCGTTGATGTTTCCTTCAGTTTTAGTTTATAACCTGGATTTGTTTTCTCTCAATCGATTAATGATTTTTGAACAGGGTATACTAGTGTTGTGTACTGTTGAATGTTTACTTTTTAGTTTTTTGTTTTACAATTGAATTGTCAGCATCATAATAAACATCACATTTCTTACAACAGCTTAATGATTTATGAATTACATATGTAAAAAAACAATATAAATGTAGTATTTTAAAAAGATAGCAAATGGATCATGGGCGAACATTTTTGGGGCAAACTTCATTCAATGCCTATAGGTAGTATGTAGTAATTTTGATATTTGCATTAATATACAAATAAAACTGCAGTGAAATATGAATTTTTTTAAGGATTTCTTTTTTTCTACAAACTTAGTTTTTTGCTTTTAAAGGAAGGTGGGCTTTTGTGTGAACTTAAGTCAAGAGTCTGTTATATTAAAATGGTCCTATCTATCAACTCAAAACCAGAATCATGTTTTATTTGAAGGGAGTTTATTAATGACACAAGATGATCTCAACTCAACCGATGGCAAACATTTAATCTACATTGCAGTTTTAATATATGTAGGTGAACATATGAAAAGTTATAGAACAAATATTCTCACAAAGACGTTATGTTCAAGGTGTTTAAATTTACATGCGAGTCGATGACCTTTCTCTGTTTCCAGCTAACAGCATTCCGATCATTCATTCAGTGCGTTCCGAAAGGTAAAACATGTCCAATAATCAGCACTATATTTTTTTTTAAATATCTATTTACACAGTGGATTTGACCTCTTAAATGAAAATTAAACAAAGATGTTACGCCTTCAGCCAAACAAAAGCAATGAAAAAATATTTCCAGTAGGATACGATTAAATTTAGGCTTGATAATTGAATGATATTATATCTCTCTCTTTGTCTTACACAACATTGGATATTTTCCGAACTATTGGCGTACAACAAGCAATACAATAAACTCAACATAGATACCAGGACTAAACTTTGTATATACGCCAGACGCGCGTTTCGTCTACAAAAGACGCATCAGTGACGTTCGAATCCTAAAAGTTAAAAAGGCCAAATAAAGTACGAAGTTGAAGAGCATTGAGGACAAAATTCCTTAAAGTTTTGCCAAATCCAGCTAAGGTAATATGCGACTGAGGTAGAAAAGATACAAATAGTAAAGTATCAAAGAATTATCCAGCTAAGGTAATCTATGCCTGAGGTAGAAAAGATACAAATAGTAAAGTATCAAAGAACTATCCAGCTAAGGTAATCTATGCCTGAGGTAGAAAAGATACAAATAGTAAAGTATCAAAGAACTATCCAGCTAAGGTAATCTATGCCTGAGGTAGAAAAGATACAAATAGTAAAGTATCAAAGAACTATCCAGCTAAGGTAATCTATGCCTGAGGTAGAAAAGATACAAATAGTAAAGTATCAAAGAACTATCCAGCTAAGGTAATCTATGCCTGAGGTAGAAAAGATACAAATAGTAAAGTATCAAAGAACTATCCAGCTAAGGTAATCTATGCCTGAGGTAGAAAAGATATGTTAACAAATAGTAAAGTATCAAAGAACTATCCAGCTAAGGTAATCTATGCCTGAGGTAGAAAAGATACAAATAGTAAAGTATCAAAGAACTATCCAGCTAAGGTAATCTATGCCTGAGGTAGAAAAGATATGTTAACAAATAGTAAAGTATCAAAGAACTATCCAGCTAAGGTAATCTATGCTTGAGGTAGAAAAGATACAAATAGTAAAGTATCAAAGAACTATCCAGCTAAGGTAATCTATGCCTGAGGTAAAAAAAAATACAAATGGTAAAGTATCAAAGAACTATCCAGCTAAGGTAATCTACGCCTGAGGTAGAAAAGATACAAATAGTAAAGTATCAAAGAATTATCCAGCTAAGGTAATCTATGCCTGAGGTAGAAAAGATATGTTTACAAATAGGGCCAACATTAAAAATATCTTTGTTTCCCCTCTCCCGACTGAGGTTGTTAGGGTATGGGTAGGTAGGTAGGCAAATTATTTTATTTTATTCCTTGATATGGTTTTCTATATTGAATTTGTACAAAATTCAACAGGTAAGGCTCAAGTCAAGAAAAGTGGGATATTCCCTGTATTCTAATTCAGTGTATACCACAGTTTTCTGGTGTTAAAAAAACAGTATACAGTTACCTTCTTTTTTTGCTATTCATTTAATGTAATGAAATCTACAAAAGCGCACATTCTACTTGTGATAACAATGCTTAATGATAGCAAGTGATTTTTTAGTTAAAAAATCAAGCTTATTTCAAGTCTAATTTGATGCATAACTCAAAACAAAACAATTCCTTTGTTCACCAATTCATACCTTGATCATCAATTATGAGATGACAAAAAGATACATGTATGTTGATCACTTGGGAATTAAAATTCAATGAATAAAAATGTTCAATAGAAGTGAACATAATTCAGTTATTTTCAGTTACACCTGGATCATGCAGCTTGGTCAATTGATTCCTAAACAAAGATTTGTATGTTTTTTCGAGTTCTAGAAGAAACAAGGCTTCACTTTATGTTCATGTTTTGTATTTCCTAAAATACTTTTAATAAGTATTTACGAATTCTACTGATGCAGTTATAACGTTAAAACGTGCCCTTTTGTAATTTTCATGCCATAAATTGAAAAAGGAAATCCCATTTAAACTGGTTTTTTTTACACCCAACAGGGACGTTCCCTGAAAGCAGAGAATACATGTATCCCACATTTCCTGACTTGTGCCCAACCTGTTCAAAGACAAAGTAGATAGATTTTAAAGCACGAGTCAGACCATTTCTACTCAAAGTCTTTAAGATTTTATCCTTTAAACAGGAACAGAGGTTAGACACAAAGCAAATCAAGATGCACTCAGCGGGTTGAAAGATGCTTTTTTTTTATTTTCAAAAAAAAGATCACCCTTTCACACAAACAAATCGTGTGGAAAGCATTTGGTTGTTTTCCTTGAATCCGAATCATGTAGATGCTTTAATGCAAACATACATGTACCTTGATTTAAAACGCTCGTTGACTACAGCATCGGAAAGGTATCATCAAAACCCAACGATCGTTGACTACAGCATCGAAAAGATATCACCAATAACCAACATAGCAAAAAAAAAAATAGTGGACAAGAATGGCCAATAAAATTTTTCGGGTCGCGGTGATTTTACCGGGTCGGTCGTGTGAGGGGAAACAAACAATATTTTATTTTTGGCCCAGTAAAATATCCAAGAACTATCATGTCTATGACTATATCATACTGAATATAATCGAACAGTTTATCAGTGTTCATTTGTTTTTAAATGTAAGTTACTGGCGTTTGAGATATAATTGAACACTTACCTTAAAAGAATTACAGTATATAGCAAGCATACACGATCACCTTTTTACTATATACGCTAGTAAATTAAGTATGATAAAAAGGTGCATCCTTAATGAAATCTACTGAGTTAATGACAAACTTGCAAATGAAATAAAACAAACATTTTTATTTTGATAGATTTAATGTTATTTCAATAACTTTATTCCTGTTTCTTGCCATATAACCCATACATCTTTGTAATTCTCTGAGGTCTTGCGTAACGTCGCATCCATGTTTTTTTTATTGTTATTTTCTGTTTGATATAGTTGTCTAGGTCTTTCATTGCATGCCTTTGGAATATTGGCTTTAATGTCGCACACAGCGCATGCTGTACAGTTCTGACAGCATTCACAATGACTTGGTAAATTACAGTCTACTGAGGCACCATTAGGTGCTAAAAGAAAACAGTAAGATATAAAAAGATGGCAGAGGTACAATACAATAGATTACCAGTCAGATATTTAGGCAGATATTACCAACATGAACAAGGCCTAAACAATCTGTAAATGACGAAAATAAAAAACAAATAAAATAGAATGGAAAAGAGGAATGTGTCAAAGAGACAACAACCCGACCATAAAGCAGACCACAGTTTACTATAATTTACTATAAGGAAAACGGAAGACTGAGCAACACGAATTTTACCATGTTATTACATGTGTTCCTAAAGGTTAACAGACTCTGCTCCATTCGTTATAACTGTCGTGTTGTTCAAAACATTACATATGTCCATAAGTCTGAAAAGGGCAAAAATTGTCTCAATTTGAATGAACAGTTACTCGTCATTTTCCAAAAGTATGACTTGAGTCTTAATTTTTCTTTACAATTTCGGAGTTATGCATGTTATATTAATTTTGTTTGAAATTAACTTTTTGACAAATTCTCTACATTCTTAATATGGTCTTAAAATTTCTTGACAAATACCCGACATTTGAATACTGTCTTGAAACCATTTTTTATTTTCGCAGTATGGCTTGCTGAACATTTTTTATTTTCGCAGTATGGCTTGCTGAACATTTTGAATTGTATCTAACATTTACTTGACAACTTGACAAGCTTTACAAATCCTGACCAACATACATGATTCATCTTTATCTTTATTTCCCTTTATCATGTTTATATAATTTACTGTTATTTCAATTTAAACTTATCAAAACAAAAACAAAAAATGGGCATGTAAATATTTTTATACTTAGAAATGTGGGTATATAAATATTTTTTTACGACAATATAAACAAATACAAATGTGAGTATGATTTTATAAACCAATTTAAATGTATGTTGGTAAATAATTACGAATGTTGAATTATAAATCTTATAAATAATTGCTAACGGATTGAAACAAATCATACTGAAGACATATTTCATGTTCATGAGTGCCAATGAGACTCTCCATCCAAGGTACAATTTATAAAAGTAAACCATTATAGGTCAAGTACGGTCTTTAACACGGAGCTTTGGCTAACACCAAACAGCAAGTTATAAAGGGTTCGAAAAATGACTAGTATGAAACCAATTAAATGAAAAAACCAGCAGTCTAATTTATATAAAAAACGAGAAACACTTATGAACTACATCAACAGAAGACAACTACTGAACATCATATTCCTGACTTGGGACAGGTGCAAATAATTGCAGGCATAATACTCAGTGTTTATATAGTAAATGAACAATTATTGTACAAAAATGAGAATTTTTATAATAAGCAATGTTTTATTGTATCATAATTCTTCTAAGTGGTACTAGAAATGAGTATAAAAAGGCAAAATAAGGTGCTTAAACTGTCAGGAATGTTTTAAACACTAACCCCATTGTCTTTTCCCTATGTAAGTCATAGTCAAGCTGAACCACAAAAAAGACAAATTTGGCATATAAGTGTTTGTATTGCGTTTATAGAAAATGAGTGGAAACATCAAGAGGGTATCATAGATTTCAATTAGTTTCTTGAATGACTTAAAAAATGATATGATTGTTTTCTTTTTTCTTATAGACAGTGTATGCAAGGTAGCATAATTGTAAAGACAATAAAAATCTACATGTAGAAATTTGTGCATATTTAAATATGTGCATGTGGCCCGAAAAGAACGTGCTTAACAACTAAATACACATTTGCAGACGACTTATTTGCAACTAACTATGTGAATAAAATAAAAATGTTTGGTACTTACGAGGTGTCCCAGATTCTGGAAAGAACGTTATAAAGAAACAATGCAAGGTAACTTCATTGCTTTAACTACACAATATATCTTTCGAATAGGATCACAAAGGGTTTTTTTCAATTCTGTATTCTTTCTTTGTTTTGTTTTGTATTGCATTTGTTTTTATCTATCTTTTATAATTTGACTCTTTACTCTGCACATCATGTATATTATTTTCTATTCTGAAAACACCACCAGACCCACACAAAGAAGTTATTCTAACATCGTCCTCCGTCCAAACAAAACAGAACAGTCAATCTCATAAGGTTACTTAAATTTTAACTTGAAAGAGGTGACAAGATTGTGGTGTATTGAAACAGAATATGAATTCGCTTGCAGTGTGTAAAACAAATAATTTGTCTTTTCTAAATTGAACATGCAAAATGCAGACTGAAAAAAGAAAACTAATATCTGATAGTAGAGAAAAGTTAAAAATACCAAAGGGACAACCAAACTCATTAGTCGAAAATAAACTGACACATGTGACATCATTATGGCTAAAACACAAACCATAAACTGACACATGTGACATCATTATGGCTAAAACACAAACCATAAACTGACACATGTGACATCATTATGGCTAAACCACAAACCCACAGATAAACTGACACATGTGACATCATTATGGCTAAAACACAAACCAACAGATAAACAACAGTACAAAAAACTCAACATTGAAAACTAAAGACAGAGCAATCCTACCATGGGATGATCTCAGGTGCTCTGGAAGGGGAAGCAATCTTGGTCCATATTTTTTTTTTATTGAATATTAACTTTTTTGTTTTCATTTCAACATCTACCCTTTTTCTGAGTGTTTATAAATCAAAGAAAACAGTTCATATAAATGTAATACGTACCAACAAAAACAATATTCACAGGTTTTGGATTACTACAAACTTCACATATATCGGTGAATTTACCCATTTTATTCTCAACCACGAGATCATCTAAATATAAAATAAAGACGTCGATGATGTTTTAACACATTTACCTAGTACTTATATCTATATGAACAATCGTTAATTTTTTTTTATCACATTTTACTTTTTTTTTAACCAGAAGGACTGTCTTTATAGTTTGCTTTCTTTTTAGATACGGAGACATTTCTAGATAACAAGAAGATTCCTAGATGGATAACAAATACACCAGAAACAAAGAATTATTCACAAAAAAACCTGTTTAGAATTTACTGAACTTGTGTAACTGATCACGTGTCACTTGGGTAGCAGGAACTACTGACACTTCCGGATTTCATTACATCACTGTTTCTTGTCAGTTCTTGTTCTGTAGTTTTATTATTTTAGGTCATTAGTGTCATATAGTCTGTTTTTGTCTTTTTTGTTTTTCGTTTTTCGTTTATATCATTGGGTAAAATGTCGAATGATGATCATATTTTTTGTCATCGTTTTCTTTTTAATTCTTTGGCTCTTTTCTTACTTTATTATTTGGTTAGCAGTTATCTGTTTCTTGTGATTCATGAACTGTTCGTATATTTTGCTCAATACACTTTCAGTAATTATAACCTACTAGTACTTTATTGTTAAACTTCTATTGTTGTATATATATATAAGAATACTGTTGTGGAAACATACCACCATCGTTCATACTGAATATAACCGGATCTGTACTCCCATCATAGAAAACTGACGTGCAAACAAACATATCAGTGCCAACTTGTCTGGTGTAAATGAAATAAACTTTATGCAACATGTTTAGTGTTTCAAAAAAATATTAACGCAGAAAATAAACGACTTCTTTTTAACATGTGGTTACGCAGCCAAAACATGCATTCAAAGTCGAAACAAAATCATTCACATAAAACATATCTATACTATTAAACGAGAAGACCTCATTTTGGGTGTCGCTTCTCTTCCTTCCACAATAAATCAATCATCATGCCTCTGTGTCCTATAGGTAACATGCATAGTCGCATTTGTCATCCATTCTAATGATTAATCAGATTGAGTTATTTTGGGAGAAAAACGACAAAACAGGAGTCCGGATATGATTCCGTCATCGGAATGACTTTTAGTCATAGATAAGACTTCCGGTTTTAAAGATGCACAAATACGACCAATCGTATGATAGATAACAAAAATGAAAAAATAAATAAGCCAATCAGAGCGTTCTCCATATCATGGTGTTTAGATCGCAAGAACCACAACTATTATACCTCCTTATAGAGGACAATTATTTTTCGCGTTTATCTACATGTAAACTACGATTATACTACTTTAATATATAGAGACTCTCTGTATTCTGTCTACTGTTTTCTTTGAAATGTTTACTATTTAAGGGGTCATACCAGTTGTATATATATTAAAATAAGTAAAACATTTGACACATGTCACTTGACAACCAATCGTATGATGGATAACAAAAATGGAAAAAAAATAAGCCATTCAGAGCGTTCTCAATATCATGGTGTTTAGATCGCAAGAATCACAACTATTATATCTCCTTAGAGAGGACAATTATTTTTCGCGTTTCATATCATGGTGTTTAGATCGCAAGAACCACAACTATTATACCTCCTTAGAGAAGACAATTATTTTTCGCGTTTATATATCTACATGTAAACTACGATTATACTACTTTAATATATAGAGACCGTCTGTATTCTGTCAGGGACTTTCTATGTTAGTATGTTAGTATGTTAGTATGTTAGTATAGAAAGTCGCCCCTGATTCTGTCTATTGTTTTCTTTGAAATCTTTACTATTTAAGGGAGCATACCACTTGCATATATATTAAAATAAGTAAAACATGCTCGACTTCATCTAAAACTACCTCGACCAAAAACTTTAACCTGAAGCGGGACAGACACGGACGGACGAACGAACGAGCGGATGTACAGACTAGAAAACATAATGCCCATAAATGGGGTATAACAATTTATTGTTGAAAGGGAAAATAGTGAATTGGCAAAAATGAAAGTAAGGTAGAGATTAGAAGTAGGCAGGACCTTTTTCGGGGCGTCGGGATCGGGTGTTTTTAAGCTCGGGATTCGGGGATTGATCCTTACGGGATCCGGGAATATATTTTTCGATTTCGGGATTTCGGGATATGCATTTCTTTAAATTCTGCATCTCGGGATTTCATGGTTTTAAGCCCGGGATTTCGGGATCAGGACCCGTCCGACCACCCTCAAATTAACCTTAGTCATTTATACATGATTCATATCCATTGGCATGTTAATAAGGCTCTCAAAAGAAAAAGAAAACACTGATGGATTGTCCTAGAAGTATATTTTATTAGACTAATAATGGTCTATATATAAGCAGTTACATTTAGTTCATGTTTGAAACGGTGCAAATTGTTAATTTGATTTGACTTTTACCAAAAGGTGCATTGTAGCAAAGGAGAATAATTGTGGTCTGAGGCCAGACACACGAAAATAATTGAATTTAACAGAAAGGAAACAAATATCGTACTTTTGAAAAAGGGAGAGGGCTTTTGATACCTTTTATGAAATTCTCCATACATAATATCTTTTACAAAAAATCATCCTACAACAGTCTACAAGCTGTATATGCCCGCGATTTCGCGGGTGTGTTCTAGTAAAAATTAAATTACGAATGTTTAACGAAAGTTTTAATTCATTATTCTCACTTTGAATATTGTATATCATCAGTGCCTTGGAAAAAATCGGATTTAATCACTTTTTTTAAAGGAAGAGAGAGGACAGAGAGTTTCACTCGTTAAAGATTTTAACACAACTTTACCATTGTAAAAAAAAAATACGACCAGCGCTAGATATTAAACACAAAGGCAAACACATGGAGAGTGAGTTAGTTATCAACAAAATATTGAATAGTTTTTGCTTTTCATTGTGAGAGTATTTTCAACAGTAAGCTTCTCAATTTTGTTTATTTTGTTTTTGAACATCTGTTTGTTTATCTTCTAGGACGTCCACAACCATAATGTGTCCATTTGTGTATTGATAGACACGACATAAATGCTTTCTTTGTTTCTTTTCACGTTTCTCGCGACAAATATGAACAATTCGGTCAGGCGTTATGGTACGCTGATTATTTTGATGCAGCAAAAAACATACGTTTGGTTCCAAAATTTTGTGAAAAAACAGTTGATTATTATTTTCCACAGTTTGAGAAAATTGCTAACAATTTGAAATGGCCTATGCCGTATTGGACTACAATGCTACAAAGTGTTTTGGAGGGCAAGGCCGCTGAAATATACTCCGCACTTCCATCAGAAAAAAGTTCCGATTATGACACGGTGAAACAGGAAGTTTTGAAAGCTTATGAGCTAGTACCAGAAGCATATAGACAGAAATTTAGATCTTATAAAAAGTTTGATTCACAAACATATGTGGAATTTGCTCGGGAAAAAGAAGATTTATTTGATAAATGGCTTACTTCAAAGAAAACAGATAACAATTTTGATAACCTAAGACAATTGATATTATTAGAAGAGTTCAAACTATGTGTTCATTTAGACTTAAAAACACATTTAGACGACAAAACTGTTGAGTCGATACATGATGCAGCTGTCATTTCAGATAATTATACTCTTTCACATAAAAGAAGTTTCAAGGGTCAAAATGTCAATACTTCCAGTGGAAATTACAAAAATCAAAGCAATGAGCGTACTGATAGTAAGTCTGTTGCACAGAATAAGAGTCAGTCCAGTTATAATATGTCTAGTCCAAAATTTGATACTTTTAAGAAGTTATATTATACAGTTATTGTCATAAAAATATGTAACATTCTAAACATTATTTTTTCAAACTACCTGAATATAAGAAATCTATCAGTTATTTGATAACATTCGATTACATTTCCATTTGAGAAGGCACCTGATTTTCCAGAAGCATCAACAGTCCAATTTAGTAGTGGCATAAGACTATTAATGGCATAGAGGGTAAAAGTTTTATTTCTCCATGGACATGGAAATCTACAAGGAAATTCAGTATTTTCTGAAAAGTAAAGAACAAAACATGTTTTACACTTACATTTTTTAACCTCCAAATTTAAAAATTCGTTTTATTTACTCATTTATGACAAGAGTACTATCTTAATTTCATATGTAATATTATCAATCAGTTGTAACAGATTATAACGTTTCATTTTTCATATCAGATGTATTATCAGCCCAAACATCAATATGAAGAAAAATAAAAGTTTGATATATTGATCCTTTCAAGTGGTTCTCAAGTTCTCAAGTTTGCGGACGTCGGACGAAAAATGTCAAACATCCGATATGAAAGCTTTCTTAGCATATGCCTCAACAGAGGGGTAAACAACAGTATAATATATTTTGATATAGACGATAAAAACATAAATAAAACGTTTGGTAAGGTCAACATGTGTACAGTTACGTTCTAAATTATGGTGGAAACTGCATTTATTGTATGATTTTTACATAACATTGAGGTGCATTTTCCAGAAATTGCCTTGTAGCTTCTGTAACGTTGGAATGCCATGAAATAATGTTACGGAAAGGCATGTGATAATAGCTGTGATAAATATTTCATATCAGCCCGCAAAGCATCAATTCTGAAAATATGGAATTCACGAAAGTTTAATGCTATTATCACACTGTAAAAATGTTAGGTCAATTAAATATTTAAAAAGTGTGTGATTGATCAATTATCTTTAACATCCAGACATATATCTAGACAGCTTAATATTGAAGATAACTTACATGAAATTCGTAGAAAGGGAATTATAATCACTATCACCTTCATATAAGGAAAGACATTAACACTTTTTGATAGAGATTTACATTACAAAATATCATAATTCAAAAGTGATGACAGTTTTTAATCTATTGGTCACAAGAAATTGAATTGAAGATTCATGAAAAATGTGTGACCCATGACCGCCAACGATGAGGCAGGAATAATCATTTCGTACTAAAATTATATCAGTCTAAACTATCTATAGGAAGAAAAACACTAATGCATGGTCCCATTGCTTTCTATGTCAAATTCCCCAATTTCAAGCAGGCAAATTAAGCTCTTTTATTTTAAGTTCAAATAAAGTTAGAGTCATTGCCTGTCTAATTAACACTTTATGGTGTCTTGTACTGAAAACAAAAACATACATCTAATGGCATATAAGAAAGAACTGGTTACCGGCACTTCATATGTATCAAATCAGGTACTCATGATTTGATAAACCGACAAAATATACTCCATTTTTTTAAATTTTATTCAATACTTGTATTTAAAAATAGTTAGTCAAACACTGTGGTACAATGATCACCAGTCATCAAGCTTTCATTTGATACTAAAATTACATAAAATTGTACATACTAGTATTTTGAAAGTTACACGTCGGAACTGTTTTGTGCTAAATATGTACTACTATCTAGGTTTGATTTTTACAGGGGCCTTATTATTGGTTTAACACCTACAATTTGTAGAATCGATAATAATAGTGACATACTGTAATTGTTTGATCCACGATACTCTGACTTTGAGTATAAGAAATGTCCAGAAGTGTTAGCTGAAAACATAAAAATAAAATTGTTGAATATCATTTTTTGTTTATGTTTTGCGCATGTTATCTTTAAAACTTCTTGGCAATCACCCTTGGTGTAACAAGGATATTCAAAGATAAAAAAAACACGAGATATGATAAGATAAATTCCAAAATAGAGCTTGTTTTGAATGTTTTTAAACACACTGGGTCGAAACCTCTGCGGTGAGCTGTTTATTCTCAGGGGTATGACCATTCTAAGAATAGTAAGTGCATGTACTTAAGTACTGGTATTAAAATACATACATTTTCATATGAACATTTGCTGGTATAACAATATTAAAATTGTTATAAATTAAGGAAAATATCTCCATCATAAAATTGAGAATGGAAATGGGGAATGTGCCAAAGAGACAACAACCCGACCATAGAGCAGACAACAGCAGAAGGTCACCAACAGGTCTTCAATGCAACGAGAAATTCTCGCACCCGGAGGCGTCTACCTTTGGTTTATTGTGCGGGTTTACATTTTTTACTCTCTTTTTTTTTTTTTTTTTTTTTTTTTTTTTTTTTTTTTTTATAAAATAAGCTCTTCGGAGTTTGTACAAGTTTCGGACTTTCAAATATTTTGTCCTGAATAGACAATACTATTAATAATGGTTAATATTTCATCTGGTACAGTAAAATTGGTATTGTTAAATGTTTTTATTCTATAGCAGATGTCTGTATTACTTACCAAATGCTCCGATCAGAACGAACAAAATTATAAACAATACAACGTTACATCCCATTGCTTTGATATAAAAACAATTCCGAGGAAAGCTGTAGAAAATAAACAATCTTTCTTATCTTATCCAACTAATTTTCAAATAAAAATCTAAGGACGACTTTTGCAAAATATATTTTTGTCACGAAACAGATGGTGAATAGGTAGGCGAAAGGTTCTGAAGTACTTTAAGGGGTAAATGACTTCTATTCAGTCGTCATTACATTGTATTGAATGGCCAATTTATTTGTGTTTTGGTATTATTCTAACAAACACTTAGTTGTATCAATTTTTCAACGATTTAACGAAATAATTGTTTTGATAAACAAATATTTTCTTTTTAAAAAACTATATGGACAATAATGAAACCTTTCCAACCATAAGAAATAAGAATAGAAATTAATAGATAATATAAGATGTGGGACACTTGGAGGCAATAGCAACACTAAACCCCATTAAAAAGTACAGAATCTAAACTGAATCGATTTAAGTTTGGACACCATCTAAATGTATGGAATAAAGAAAGTATTTGCAAACAGCATTTCATTCAAAAACAAAATGCATGAATTATTGCACTATAATTTATTTACTGCGGATTCATTTATTTTCGTTAGTACCAAATTCGTGGAGTGAGGAAAATTTTCGTGAATACTTGTTTTTCGTAAGTGTATTTACAAGGGAACTTTCAATTTGTGGTTCACCATAACCCATATAATCGACGAAAATTGGTTTTCAATGAATAATGAATTTACAGTAATCGTACAATTTAATTTCTATGGTCCTTTTTCTACAAAGACATACATAAACTTAAATGGATGTACGGAACATGTGAATATATGGCTGCTTGAAATTAAAAAGTTATGTCAATCTCAGACGCAATTGGAACATTTTCCCGTAAATAATCAATCGCAATGATGTGATATCAGAACAATGATGTTATATAACAATGCATTAACATCAAGTCTGTTATCCATCCATGTTGTTCATGCATTTAAAACCAGGTTCAATTCACCATTTTCTACATTTGAAAATGCCTGTACCAAGTCAGGAATATGACAGTTCTTGTCCATTCGTTTTTGGTGCGTTTTGTTATTTGATTTTGACATGTGATTATGGACTTTCCGAATTGATTTTCCTCTGAGTTCAATATTTTTGTAATTTTACTTTTTATTTAGAAAATGGTATATAAAATCTGGTTCATAAATTATGATTTCATTTTCAAAACTTCCGAAGGATCCTCTTTTAGAGTTTCTTTCGTTTTTTTTTCATTTTTCTTTACTTAAAGACCCTTGTGTTTTATTTGTGAAGTTGATACGGAATAATTATCAACAAGGTCTTGTTATCTTCAGATTAACATTTTTAGAAAAATGACGAGATGCTCTTTGCCATATCCCTGGTTCATCAATTTTCTGCTCAGACTCTGGTGATATTTTACAAGGTCTCAATAGCAGCTTTAAATTCTTGGATACCGAATTTGTTAGAAAATATATATCCCATAACCTATTGAATATCCAAGTCATTCAGAAATAAAATACACCTACATGTTACTATTATTACAACCGATTTACTAACCACGTCGTTTATCAAGGATATATACCTACTGGTCACATTAATACAAGCGATTGACTATCCAGTTCATTAATTCGTTAAATCTACCTTCAAGTAACCATGCATTAATACAACTGATTCACTATCGTAAGATGTATAATCCTAAAGAGGGTGTTTAACTATTTCATGTAATTTCATAGTTTACGTCACTACAAACGTTAAGACGATTTGCCGATGAAAAGACATTTTAAACCGACTTCAATACGAATATTAATCATTTTTTTCATTGATCTATAACTAATCCATTTCATGCTGGTGAACGTGCAGATATCTGTATTTGTATTTGTTTATGCCAAATGTGTAAGCCGTAGCATTAGGAAAAAGAACAAGAAAAAGCCTTTTACAGTTTTATTTGTAATCCATCGGAGAGGATTCAATTTAATCATCAACCAGATTTATAGCATGTATGAACTTGTTCACACAAAATTCAATTACACTCAAGAATTTAACGAGAAAGCACGACAATATTGATATATCAACCTTCACAATTCGATGTTGTATGAAAGACTTAGACGCACAAAATAAATGCACGTATACCATGTGACTTTTTATGTGAACTGCATGATTTTAACATATGAATTTTATTTTTTTTTCTACAATAATTAATATTGATACATTTAAATATTTGCATACATTGTAGCCAAAGTGCATTCAGATATGTACATAAGAGACATGTAAGATAAGCGAGTTGTTTTTTTTTTTAAATATAATAGGGAATTTACATCAGTTTTTGGTTGAATCAGATGTGTATGTTAATAAAAGTGCAAACATAGAATCAATTTGCTTTGAATAAATTTATGTCTCTAGAAAGTTTAACTAATAGAAACAATTAACATAATTTTGTAACTTCCTTATCATAAACAGTAAAAGTTGTATGTAAAACAATTAACAAAAAATCAATTTTAGAAATATGTTGTAGTGTTAACAGAAAAACTTAATTACGATTAAATCAAATTGAACATTATGGAAAATGTTTTAATCTGATTGCGACAAAACTTTCTTATAATTTGTAGTTTAAATGATAAAAATAGCATTTCAAAACCGTCATTGTCATGGTAATTATAGATAAGTATTGTGAAAAAATTTGTATGATAATTGTTTAGATAGTTATTTTGAAATCTTTTTTTGATGATTGTTTAGATAGGTATTGTGAAAAAAAATTGTATAGAATTCAAGATTGCATATTTGTTACATAAATGTACCACTGTTTGTGTTATCATGTGCTATTTGTCGTAGATGAATGATTATCGTTGTTGTTCTGTGGTTTGCATGTTGTGTCTATAATTATATTATTTGTTTGGTCCTTGTGTGTGCTTGTTCTGTATTTCTGGCACGGAGTGTTGTCATTTAAGTGATGCTTTTTTTTTTAAGATTGTCATATAACCGGGATGTTTGGCTAGCCATAAAACCAGGTACAGACACGCATTTTTTTCTTCAAATGTCCTGAACCAAGTTATAAATATAGCAATTAGTTCGTTTGTATGTATATTGGAGTTTGTTTCTGTATGCATGATGAATACAAAAAATACGAATAACAAACCGGCTGGGACGTCGCCTGGGTTACCAAGGTATGCGTTTTGTTATTTGATTTTGCCATGTGATTATGGACTTTCCGAATTGATTTTCCTCTGAGTTCAGTATTTTTGTGATTTTACTTTTTACTACAACCAAGTCGATGTCAAGTTTCTTCACAGAAGAAACTTTACTGCTGGTGGATTATTCCCCGAGGGCATCATTAACTTGGTAGCTTTATGCATGATGAATACAAAAAATACGAATAACAAACCGGCTGGGACGTCGCCCGGGTTACCAAGGTATGCGTTTTGTTATTTGACTTTGCCATGTGATTATGGACTTTCCGAATTGATTTTCCCCTGAGCTCAGTATTTTTGTGATTTTACTTTTTACTACAACCAAGTCGATGTCAAGTTTCTTCACAGAAGAAACTTTACTGCTGGTGGATTATTCCCCGAGAGCAATCATTAACTTGGTAGCTTTATGCATGATGAATACAAAAAATACGAATAACAAACCGGCTGGGACGTCGCCGGGGTTACCAAGGTATCCGTTTTGTTATTTGATTTTGCCATGTGATTATGGACTTTCCGAATTGTTTTTCCTCTGAGTTCAGTATTTTTGTGATTTTACTTTTCACACCTCATTGTTCTTATTGTTTCTTTGTTTTCCTCTAATAGATGAAGTTTTCTCTTATTTTTTTCTTTGTTATCCGGATTTCCTTTCTTTCAATTGAGTTTTGACGTTTGAATAACAGTTTACTACCGTTGTCTTTATGTTTCTATCTACTACACAAATTTATTAATAAACATATGATTTGTTTGAAAAATGTCACGAGTGTTTTGTTTTTATTATTTTAAAAGTTATGATTTCATTTCAAAACTTCCGAAACGTCCTCCTTTACAGTTTTCCTCTCTTTTTTCCATTTTGAATCTATACTTTAAGACCATCGTGTTTTATTTGTGAAGTTGATAAGGATAAGTATCAACAAAGTCTTTTTATATTCGGACTAATATTCATAGACGAAACGTGCTTTGCCATACCCCTGGTTCATCAAATTTATTCTCAGACTCTGGTGATATTTTACAAAGTCTGCGTAGCAGCTGTTAACACGTAGATACCGAATTAGTTGAGAAATGTATATCCCATTACCGATTGATTATCCAAGTGATTTAGCAATAAAATACATCTACATATTACCATTATTAAAATCGATTTACTTACCACGTCGTTTATGTAGGATGTATACAAACTGGTCACCATTTAAACAACTATTTGACTATCCAGTTCATTTATCCATGAAATTCACCTTCAAGTAACCATGCATTAATACAACTGATTCACTATCGTAAGATGTATGATCCTAAAGAGGGTGTTAAACTATTTCATGTTATTACATATTTTACGCAACTACAAACGTTTACACGAATTGCCGATGATAAGACATTCATTTATTCATGATCTTTTCTTTTGTCACCGACTTTATCAATACGAATTACAATATATTTTTGATTGTTCTATAATTATTTAATTCCATGCTGGTGAACGAATATCTATATATATTTGTTATGTCAACTGTGGACATGGTGTAAGCCATGGGATTAGAAAAAAAGAAGAAAAAATCATCTACACTTTCGTTTTTACCCGATCGAAGAGGATCAAATATTAAACCATCAACCAGATTGATAGCATCTATGAACTTGTTCATACCAAAGTTCAATGCCATTCAAGAATTTAACAAAATAGTACGTCAATGTCATTATATCAACCTTCACAATTCGATTTCAGATGAAAGACTTGGATGCATAAAATTAATACATTTATACTCTGTGACTTTTAATCAAAACAGCGTAGCTTTTATATGTGAAAAATGACTTTTTTTATCTACAATAATGAATATCTATCAATTCAAATATTTGCAGACATTGTAACTAAATTGCATTCAGATATGCATATAAGAAACATATATGCGGGTTATTTAAACCAAATGGAAAAGGGAATATACATCAGTTCAATTTGAACAGCCTTAGTCAAAACATAAACACTCATCCTTACAATTAGGGTTATGGCTAGGGTAAGGGTAAGGGTTAAGATGAGATTTACAAAATGGATTGAAATTTAAAAAGGACTACATTAGGATTAGCTTTACAATACTTTATTGAAAAATTTTGAACAGTCTTAAACGAACATTAACACTCAACCTTACATTTAGGGTTAGGGTTTGGGTTAGGGTTAAGATGAGATTGACAAAATGGGTTGAAATATTTGATAAGGACTACATTACGATTAGACTAAAAATAATTTATT
Organism: Mytilus galloprovincialis; assembly: GCF_965363235.1. Taxonomy (NCBI): domain Eukaryota; kingdom Metazoa; phylum Mollusca; class Bivalvia; order Mytilida; family Mytilidae; genus Mytilus; species Mytilus galloprovincialis. The sequence continues at coordinate 73,400 of NC_134846.1, read as the reverse complement.
GACAAATTTGAGAAGCCTTAGTCAAAACATAAACACTCATCCTTACAATTAGGTTTATGGCTAGGATAATGACTACATTAGGATTAACCTTAAAATACTCTGTTGACAAATTGAAACCGCTCAAGTCAAACAATGAACACTCAGCCTTACAATTAGGGTTAGGGCTAGGGTTAGGGTTAGGCATAGGCCTAAGATGAGAGTGACACAATGAGTTGAAATTTAATAAGGACTAGATTAGGGTTAGCCTAAAAATACTTAATTGACAAATTTGAACAGCCTTAGTCAAAAGATGAACACTCATCCTTGCAATAAGGGTTAGGGCCAGGATTAGGGTTAGAGTTAGGGTTAAGATGAGAGTGATACAATGGGTTGCAATTTAATAAAGACTACATTAGGATCAGCCTTATAATACTTTATTGACAAATTTGAACAGCCTTATTCAAAACATAAACACTCATCCTTACAATTAGGGTTATGGTTAGGGTTAGGGTTAGGGTAAGGGTTAAAATTAGATTGACAAAATGGGTTAAACTTTAATAAGGAATACATAAGGATAAGCTTAAAATACTTTTTTGACAAATTTGAACAGCCTTAGTCAAAACAATAACACGCATCCTTACAATTAGGGTTAGGGTTAAAATTAGATTTTCAAAATGGGTTAAAATTTAATAAGGACTACATTAGATTGGCCTTACAATACTTTATTGAAAATTTTGAACAGCCTTAGTCGAAACATAAACAGTCAACCTTACAATAAGGGTTATGGCTAGGGTTAGGGTTAGGGTTAGGGTTAGGGTTAAGATAAGATTGACAAAATGGGTTGCAATTTGATAAGAACTACATTAGGATAAGCTTAAAATACTTTATTGACAAATTTGAACAGCCTTAGTCAAAAGATGTACACTCATCCTTGCAATAAGGGTTAGGGCCAGGATTAGGGTTAGAGTTAGGGTTAAGATGAGAGTGATACAATGGGTTGCAATTTAATAAAGACTACATTAGGATCAGCCTTAAAATACTTTATTGACAAATTTGAACAGCCTTATTTAAAACATAAACACTCATCCTTACAATTTGGGTTATGGCTAAGGTTAGGGTTAGGGTAAGGGTTAAAATTAGATTGACAAAATGGGTTAAACTTTAATAAGGAATACATTAGGATAAGCTTAAAATACTTTCTTGACAAATTTGAACAGCCTTAGTCAAAACATAAACACGCATCCTTACAATTAGGGTTAGGGCTAGGGTTAGGGTTAAAATTAGATTTTCAAAATGGGTTAAAATTTAATAAGGACTACATTAGATTGGCCTTACAATACTTTATTGAAAATTTTGAACAGCCTTAGTCGAAACATAAACAGTCAACCTTACAATAACAGTTATGGCTAGGGTTAGGGTTAGGGTTAGGGTTAGGGTTAAGATGAGATTGACAAAATGGGTTGAAATTTGATAAGAACTACATGAGGATAAGCCTAAAATACTTTATTGACAAATTTGAACAGGCTTAGTCAAAACATAAACACTCATCCTAACAATTAGGCTTATGGCTAGGGCTAGGGTTAGGGTTAGGGTTAGGGTTAAGATCAGAGTGACAAAATTGGTTGAAATTTGATAAAGACTACATTAGGATTAGACTAAAAATAATTTATTGACAAATTTGAGAAGCCTTAGTCAAAACATAAACACTCATCCTTACAATTAGGGTTATGGCTAGGATAATGACTACATTAGGATTAACCTTAAAATACTCTGTTGACAAATTGAAACCGCTCAAGTCAAACAATGAACACTCATCCTTACAATTAGGGTTAGGGCTAGGGTTAGGGTTAGGCATAGGCCTAAGATGAGAGTGACATAATAAGTTGAAATTTAATAAGGACTAGATTAGGGTTAGCCTAAAAATACTTTTGTTGACCAATTTGAACAGCCTTAGTCAAAAGATGAACACTCATCCTTGCAATAAGGGTTAGGGCCAGGATTAGGGTTAGAGTTAGGGTTAAGATGAGAGTGATACAATGGGTTGCAATTTAATAAAGACTACATTAGGATCAGCCTTAAAATACTTTATTGACAAATTTGAACAGCCTTATTTAAAACATAAACACTTATCCTTAACAATTAGGGTTATGGCTAGGGTTAGGGTTAGGGCTAGGGTTAAGATGAGATTGACAAAATTGGTTGAAATTTGATAAGGACTACATGAGGATAAGACTAAAATAATTTATTGACAAATTTGAACAGCCTTAATCAAAAAATTAAACACTCATTCTTACAATTAAGCTTATGGCTAGGTCTAGGATTAGGGTTAGGGTTAGTGTTAAGGTTAAAATTAGATTTTCATAATTGGTTAAAATTTAATAAGGACTACATTAGGATTAGCCTAACAATACTTTATTGACAATTGTAAATAGCCTTAGTCGAAACACAAACACTCATCCTTACAATTAGGGTTAGGGTTATGGTTAGGGTTAAGATGAGAGTGACAATCATCATTACAATTACGCTTATGGCTAGTGCTAGGGTTAGGGTTAGGGTTAAGGTTAGGGTTAAAATTAGATTTTCATAATTGGTTAAAATTTAATAAGGACTACATTAGGATTAGCCTAACAATACTTTATTGACAATTGTAAATAGCCTTAGTCGAAACATAAACACTCATCCTTACAATTAGGATTAGGGTTAGGGTTAGGGTTAAGATGAGAGTGACAAAATTGGTTGAAATTTGATAAAGACTACATTAGGACTAGCCTAACAATACTTTATTGACAAATTTTAACAGCCTTAGACGAAACATAAACATTTATCCTTACAATTAGGGTTAGGACTAGGGTTAGGGTAATGGTTAGGGTTAGGGTTCGGGTTAAGATGAGATTGACAAAATGGGTAAAATATTTAATAAGGAATACATTATAATTAGCCTAACAAAACTTTATTGACAAATTTGAACAGCCTTACTCAAAACATAAACACTCATCCTTAGAATAAGGGTTAGGGCTAGGGTATGGTTAAAATTAGATTTTCAAAATGGGTTATAATTTAATAAGGACTACATTAGATTGGCCTTACAATACTTTATTGAAAAATTTGAACAGCCTCAGTTGAAACATAAACACTCATCCTTACAATTAGGGTTATGGCTAGGGTTAGGGTTAGGGTTAGGTTTAGGATTAGGATTAGGATTAGGGTTAAGATGAGATTGTCAAAATGGGTTAATATTTACTAAAGACTACATTAGTATTAGCCTAAAAATATTTTATTGACAAATTTGAACAGCCTTAGTCGAAACATAAACATTCATCCTTACAATTAGGGTTAGGGCTAGGGTTAGTTTAAAATAAGATCTTCAAAATGGGTTAAAATTTAATAAGGACTACATAAGATTAGCCTAACAATACTTTATTGACAATTTTATACAGCCTTAATCGAACCATAAACACTCAACCTTACAATTAGGGTTATGGCTAGGTTTAGGGTTAGGGTTAGGGTTAGGGTTAAAATGAGATTGACAAAATGGGTTAAACTTTAATAGGAACTACATTAGGATAAGTTTAAAATACTTGATTGACAAATTTGAACAGCCGTAGTCAAAACATAAACACTCATCCTTACAATTAGGGTTTAGGCTAGGGTTAGGGTTAAAATTAAATAGTCATAATGGGTAAAAATTTAATAAGGACTACATCAGATTAGCCTACAAGACTTTATTCAAAAATTTGAACAGCCTTAGTCGAAACGTAAACACTCAACCTTATAATTAGGGTTATTTCTAGGTTTAGGGTTAGGGTTAAGATGAGATAAACAAAATGGGTTGAAATTTGATAAGGACTACATGATGATAAGCCTTAAATACTTTATTGACAAATTTGATCAGCCTTAGTCAAAACATAAACACTCATCCTTACAATTAGGCTTATGGCTAGGGTTAGGGTTAGGGTTAAGGTTAGGGTTAGGGTTAGGGTTAGGGTTAGGGTTAGGGTTAGGGTTAGGGTTTAGGGTTTAGGGTTTAGGGTTAGGGTTAGGGTTAGGGTTAGGGTTAGGGTTAGGGTTTAGGGTTAGGGTTAGGGTTAGGGTTAGGGTTAGGGGGTTTTTACTAGACTGCAACTGAGTTGCACTAAGGGAGATAATTTGTTTTTAGTATAAACCTGGCTGATATGAAATGAAGCCAGAAAATAAAATTCAAGTGACTTTGTTGTATTTGCGCATGGTTAGGGTTTATATGCATAAATTTTAGAGTAAAATGGCGATACGATTTTTGAGCTACATGACGTCATAGTACGTAACGAAAATATTAGAAATAATGTAAATGCATACATACATAAATACATACATACATACATACCTACCTACATACATACATACATACACACATACACACATACAAACAAACAAACAAACAAGCAAACATACATACATACATACATACATACATACATACATACATACATACATACATATATACATGCATACATGCATACTCCATGTACATACATACATACATACATACATACATACATACATACATACATACATACATACATACATACATACATACATACATACATACACACACACATACATACATACATATATACATACATACATACACACATACATACATACATACATACATACATACATTTTTTTTTGACATAAATGAGGCCGTTAGTTTTCTCGTTTCAATTGTTTTACATTGTCTTATCGGGGCCTTTTATAGCTGACTATACGGTATGGGCTTTGCTCATTGTTGAAGGCCTTAGGGTTAGGGTTAGGGTTAGGGTTTAGGGTTTAGGGTTAGGGTTATGGTTAGGGTTAGGGTTAGGGTTAGGGGTTAGGGTTAGGGTTAGGGTTAGGGTTAGGATTAGGGTTAGGGTTAGGTTAGTGTTAGGGGTTAGGGTTAGGGTTAGGGTTAGGGTTAGGGTTAGGGTTAGGGTTAGGGTTCGGGTTAAGATGAGATTGACAAAATGGGTAGAATATTTAATAAGGAATACATTATGATTAGCCTTACAAAACTTTATTGACAAATTTGAACAGCCTTACTCAAAACATAAACACTCATCCTTAGAATAAGGGTTAGGGCTAGGGTATGGTTAAAATTAGATTTTCAAAATGGGTTATAATTTAATAAGGACTACATTAGATTGGCCTTACAATACTTTATTGAAAAATTTGAACAGCCTCAGTTGAAACATAAACACTCATCCTTACAATTAGGGTTATGGCTAGGGTTAGGGTTAGGGTTAGGTTTAGGATTAGGATTAGGATTAGGGTTAAGATGAGATTGTCAAAATGGGTTAATATTTACTAAAGACTACATTAGTATTAGCCTAAAAATATTTTATTGACAAATTTGAACAGCCTTAGTCGAAACATAAACATTCATCCTTACAATTAGGGTTAGGGCTAGGGTTAGTTTAAAATAAGATCTTCAAAATGGGTTAAAATTTAATAAGGACTACATAAGATTAGCCTAACAATACTTTATTGACAATTTTATACAGCCTTAATCGAACCATAAACACTCAACCTTACAATTAGGGTTATGGCTAGGTTTAGGGTTAGGGTTAGGGTTAGGGTTAAAATGAGATTGACAAAATGGGTTAAACTTTAATAGGAACTACATTAGGATAAGTTTAAAATACTTGATTGACAAATTTGAACAGCCGTAGTCAAAACATAAACACTCATCCTTACAATTAGGGTTTAGGCTAGGGTTAGGGTTAAAATTAAATAGTCATAATGGGTAAAAATTTAATAAGGACTACATCAGATTAGCCTACAAGACTTTATTCAAAAATTTGAACAGCCTTAGTCGAAACGTAAACACTCAACCTTATAATTAGGGTTATTTCTAGGTTTAGGGTTAGGGTTAAGATGAGATAAACAAAATGGGTTGAAATTTGATAAGGACTACATGATGATAAGCCTTAAATACTTTATTGACAAATTTGATCAGCCTTAGTCAAAACATAAACACTCATCCTTACAATTAGGCTTATGGCTAGGGTTAGGGTTAGGGTTAAGGTTAGGGTTAGGGTTAGGGTTAGGGTTAGGGTTAGGGTTAGGGTTAGGGTTTAGGGTTTAGGGTTTAGGGTTAGGGTTAGGGTTAGGGTTAGGGTTAGGGTTAGGGTTTAGGGTTAGGGTTAGGGTTAGGGTTAGGGTTAGGGGGTTTTTACTAGACTGCAACTGAGTTGCACTAAGGGAGATAATTTGTTTTTAGTATAAACCTGGCTGATATGAAATGAAGCCAGAAAATAAAATTCAAGTGACTTTGTTGTATTTGCGCATGGTTAGGGTTTATATGCATAAATTTTAGAGTAAAATGGCGATACGATTTTTGAGCTACATGACGTCATAGTACGTAACGAAAATATTAGAAATAATGTAAATGCATACATACATAAATACATACATACATACATACCTACCTACATACATACATACATACACACATACACACATACAAACAAACAAACAAACAAGCAAACATACATACATACATACATACATACATACATACATATATACATGCATACATGCATACTCCATGTACATACATACATACATACATACATACATACATACATACATACATACATACATACATACATACATACATACATACACACACACATACATACATACATATATACATACATACATACACACATACATACATACATACATACATACATACATTTTTTTTTGACATAAATGAGGCCGTTAGTTTTCTCGTTTCAATTGTTTTACATTGTCTTATCGGGGCCTTTTATAGCTGACTATACGGTATGGGCTTTGCTCATTGTTGAAGGCCTTAGGGTTAGGGTTAGGGTTAGGGTTTAGGGTTTAGGGTTAGGGTTATGGTTAGGGTTAGGGTTAGGGTTAGGGGTTAGGGTTAGGGTTAGGGTTAGGGTTAGGATTAGGGTTAGGGTTAGGTTAGTGTTAGGGGTTAGGGTTAGGGTTAGGGTTAGGGTTAGGGTTAGGGTTAGGGTTAGGGTTCGGGTTAAGATGAGATTGACAAAATGGGTAGAATATTTAATAAGGAATACATTATGATTAGCCTTACAAAACTTTATTGACAAATTTGAACAGCCTTACTCAAAACATAAACACTCATCCTTAGAATAAGGGTTAGGGCTAGGGTATGGTTAAAATTAGATTTTCAAAATGGGTTATAATTTAATAAGGACTACATTAGATTGGCCTTACAATACTTTATTGAAAAATTTGAACAGCCTCAGTTGAAACATAAACACTCATCCTTACAATTAGGGTTATGGCTAGGGTTAGGGTTAGGGTTAGGTTTAGGATTAGGATTAGGGTTAGGGTTCAGATGAGATTGTCAAAATGGGTTAATATTTACTAAAGACTACATTAGTATTAGCCTAAAAATATTTTATTGACAAATTTGAACAGCCTTAGTCGAAACATAAACATTCATCCTTACAATTAGGATTAGGGCTAGGGTTAGTTTAAAATAAGATTTTCAAAATGGGTTAAAATTTAATAAGGACTACATAAGATTAGCCTAACAATACTTTATTGACAATTTTAAACAGCCTTAATTGAACCATAAACACTCAACCTTACAATTAGGGTTATGGCTAGGTTTAGGGTTAGGGTTAGGGTTAGGGTTAAAATGAGATTGACAAAATGGGTTAAACTTTAATAGGAACTACATTAGGATAAGTTTAAAATACTTGATTGACAAATTTGAACAGCCGTAGTCAAAACATAAACACTCATCCTTACAATTAGGGTTTAGGCTAGGGTTAGGGTTAAAATTAAATAGTCATAATGGGTAAAAATTTAATAAGGACTACATCAGATTAGCCTACAAGACTTTATTCAAAAATTTGAACAGCCTTAGTCGAAACGTAAACACTCAACCTTATAATTAGGGTTATTTTTAGGTTTAGGGTTAGGGTTAAGATGAGATAAACAAAATGGGTTGAAATTTGATAAGGACTACATGATGATAAGCCTTAAATACTTTATTGACAAATTTGATCAGCCTTAGTCAAAACATAAACACTCATCCTTACAATTAGGCTTATGGCTAGGGTTAGGGTTAGGGTTAAGGTTAGGGTTAGGGTTAGGGTTAGGGTTAGGGTTAGGGTTAGGGTTAGGGTTTAGGGTTTAGGGTTTAGGGTTAGGGTTAGGGTTAGGGTTAGGGTTTAGGGTTAGGGTTAGGGTTAGGGTTAGGGGGTTTTTACTAGACTGCAACTGAGTTGCACTAAGGGAGATAATTTGTTTTTAGTATAAACCTGGCTGATATGAAATGAAGCCAGAAAATAAAATTCAAGTGACTTTGTTGTATTTGCGCATGGTTAGGGTTTATATGCATAAATTTTAGAGTAAAATGGCGATACGATTTTTGAGCTACATGACGTCATAGTACGTAACGAAAATATTAGAAATAATGTAAATGCATACATACATAAATACATACATACATACATACCTACCTACATACATACATACATACACACATACAAACAAACAAACAAACAAGCAAACATACATACATACATACATACATACATACATACATACATACATACATACATATATACATGCATACATGCATACTCCATGTACATACATACATACATACATACATACATACATACATACATACATACATACATACATACATACATACATACATACACACACACATACATACATACATATATACATACATACATACACACATACATACATACATACATACATACATTTTTTTTTGACATAAATGAGGCCGTTAGTTTTCTCGTTTCAATTGTTTTACATTGTCTTATCGGGGCCTTTTATAGCTGACTATACGGTATGGGCTTTGCTCATTGTTGAAGGCCTTAGGGTTAGGGTTAGGGTTAGGGTTAGGGTTAGGGTTTAGGGTTTAGGGTTAGGGTTATGGTTAGGGTTAGGGTTAGGGTTAGGGGTTAGGGTTAGGGTTAGGGTTAGGGTTAGGATTAGGGTTAGGGTTAGGTTAGTGTTAGGGGTTAGGGTTAGGGTTAGGGTTAGGGTTAGGGTTAGGGTTAGGGTTCGGGTTAAGATGAGATTGACAAAATGGGTAGAATATTTAATAAGGAATACATTATGATTAGCCTTACAAAACTTTATTGACAAATTTGAACAGCCTTACTCAAAACATAAACACTCATCCTTAGAATAAGGGTTAGGGCTAGGGTATGGTTAAAATTAGATTTTCAAAATGGGTTATAATTTAATAAGGACTACATTAGATTGGCCTTACAATACTTTGGGTTAGGGTTAGGGTTAGGGTTAGGGTTAGGGTTAGCGTTAGGGTTAGGGTTTAGGGTTAGGGTTAGGGTTAGGGTTAGGGTTAGGGTTAGGGTTAGGGTTAGGGTTAGGGTTAGGGTTAGGGTTAGGGTTAGGGTTAGGGTTAGGGTTAGGGTTAGGGTTAGGGTTAGGGTTAGGGTTAGGGTTAGGGTTAGGGTTAGGGTTAGGGTTAGGGTTAGGGTTAGGGTTAGGGTTAGGGTTAGGGTTAGGGTTAGGTTAGGGTTAGGGTTAGGGTTAGGGTTAGGGTTAGGGTTAGGGTTAGGGTTAGGGTTAGGGTTAGGGTTAGGGTTAGGGTTAGGGTTAGGGTTAGGGTTAGGGTTAGGGTTAGGGTTAGGGTTAGGGTTAGGGTTAGGGTTAGGGTTAGGGTTAGGGTTAGGGTAGTGTACTTTGACGAGGGTTAGTGAGGTGCCCATTGTCACTTCTGCGCATGTCTGCCCTTTTTTGTGACTGCGCATGCGTCAGAAAGTTCCAACAATATTTCTAAGTACAGAGTATGAAAAGTGCCTTTGACCTCAATCTTCAAACAGTTGTAGAATGGATTTGAATAGAGATATTTTCATAAAGTTAACTGTTCCTAAAAGATGAAAAGGCGATCTAAAGGATGAAAACTCATTGGTATCACTGAAGTGTACGACCGCACTTTCCGACCTCACTGAAGAAACGTTTGTGCGAGAGTAAAGCCTAACCCCGAAATTAACACCAACTCCCAAACTACAAAAGATAAAGACTTGCGGTCTTCACCAGGGGCTTAATTGTCAAAAAGTACTACCCCTAACGGGGCCGATTTTTTAACATCAAGCCGAACGAAGCATAGGATCATGTTGAAATATTGAAAAGATCGACTATGAAAAGTACCAAAAACCATAACCTGACCCCCCATCCCTCCAAAACTTTGATTTTTGAGAAGTTCGTGAAAAAACTTAATACGAAAATCCAATCGGTTACCCTCCTAGACTTATCCTTTCCGAGATAAAGCTAGGCCTCCAAAACAACAATTTTAACACATTTGGGGTTTGGGTTAGGGTTAGTGTTTGGGTTAAGGTCAGGGTTAGGGTTAGGGTTAGGGTTAGGGTTAGGGTTAGGGTTAGGGTTAGGGTCATGGTTAGTGTTTGGGTTAGGGTCAGGGTTAGGGTTAGGGTAAGGGTCAGGGTTTGGGTCAGGGTTAGGGTCAGGGTTAGGGTTAGGGTACGGATTAGGGTCATGATTGGGACAGGGTAGTGTACTTTGACGAGGGTTAGTGAGGTGCCCATTGTCACTTCTGCGCATGTCTGCCCTTTTTTGTGACTGCGCATGCGTCAGAAAGTTCCAACAATATTTCTAAGTACAGAGTATGAAAAGTGCCTTTGACCTCAATCTTCAAACAGTTGTAGAATGGATTTGAATAGAGATATTTTCATAAAGTTAACTGTTCCTAAAAGATGGAAAGGCGATCTAAAGGATGAAAACTCATTGGTATCACTGAAGTGTACGACCGCACTTTCCGACCTCACTGAAGAAACGTTTGTGCGAGAGTAAAGCCTAACCCCGAAATTAACACCAACTCCCAAACTACAAAAGATAAAGACTTGCGGTCTTCACCAGGGGCTTAATTGTCAAAAAGTACTACCCCTAACGGGGCCGATTTTTTAACATCAAGCCGAACGAAGCATAGGATCATGTTGAAATATTGAAAAGATCGACTATGAAAAGTACCAAAAACCATAACCTGACCCCCCATCCCTCCAAAACTTTGATTTTTGAGAAGTTCGTGAAAAAACTTAATACGAAAATCCAATCGGTTACCCTCCTAGACTTATCCTTTCCGAGATAAAGCTAGGCCTCCAAAACAACAATTTTAACACATTTGGGGTTTGGGTTAGGGTTAGTGTTTGGGTTAAGGTCAGGGTTAGGGTTAGGGTTAGGGTTAGGGTTAGGGTTAGGGTTAGGGTTAGGGTCATGGTTAGTGTTTGGGTTAGGGTCAGGGTTAGGGTTAGGGTAAGGATCAGGGTTTGGGTCAGGGTTAGGGTCAGGGTTAGGGTTAGGGTACGGATTAGGGTCATGATTGGGACAGGGTAGTGTACTTTGACGAGGGTTAGTGAGGTGCCCATTGTCACTTCTGCGCATGTCTGCCCTTTTTTGTGACTGCGCATGCGTCAGAAAGTTCCAACAATATTTCTAAGTACAGAGTATGAAAAGTGCCTTTGACCTCAATCTTCAAACAGTTGTAGAATGGATTTGAATAGAGATATTTTCATAAAGTTAACTGTTCCTAAAAGATGGAAAGGCGATCTAAAGGATGAAAACTCATTGGTATCACTGAAGTGTACGACCGCACTTTCCGACCTCACTGAAGAAACTTTGTGCGAGAGTAAAGCCTAACCCCGAAATTAACACCAACTCCCAAACTACAAAAGATAAAGACTTGCGGTCTTCACCAGGGGCTTAATTGTCAAAAAGTACTACCCCTAACGGGGCCGATTTTTTAACATCAAGCCGAACGAAGCATAGGATCATGTTGAAATATTGAAAAGATCGACTATGAAAAGTACCAAAAACCATAACCTGACCCCCCATCCCTCCAAAACTTTGATTTTTGAGAAGTTCGTGAAAAAACTTAATACGAAAATCCAATCGGTTACCCTCCTAGACTTATCCTTTCCGAGATAAAGCTAGGCCTCCAAAACAACAATTTTAACACATTTGGGGTTTGGGTTAGGGTTAGTGTTTGGGTTAAGGTCAGGGTTAGGGTTAGGGTTAGGGTTAGGGTTAGGGTTAGGGTTAGGGTTAGGGTCATGGTTAGTGTTTGGGTTAGGGTCAGGGTTAGGGTTAGGGTAAGGGTCAGGGTTTGGGTCAGGGTTAGGGTCAGGGTTAGGGTTAGGGTACGGATTAGGGTCATGATTGGGACAGGGTAGTGTACTTTGACGAGGGTTAGTGAGGTGCCCATTGTCACTTCTGCGCATGTCTGCCCTTTTTTGTGACTGCGCATGCGTCAGAAAGTTCCAACAATATTTCTAAGTACAGAGTATGAAAAGTGCCTTTGACCTCAATCTTCAAACAGTTGTAGAATGGATTTGAATAGAGATATTTTCATAAAGTTAACTGTTCCTAAAAGATGGAAAGGCGATCTAAAGGATGAAAACTCATTGGTATCACTGAAGTGTACGACCGCACTTTCCGACCTCACTGAAGAAACGTTTGTGCGAGAGTAAAGCCTAACCCCGAAATTAACACCAACTCCCAAACTACAAAAGATAAAGACTTGCGGTCTTCACCAGGGGCTTAATTGTCAAAAAGTACTACCCCTAACGGGGCCGATTTTTTAACATCAAGCCGAACGAAGCATAGGATCATGTTGAAATATTGAAAAGATCGACTATGAAAAGTACCAAAAACCATAACCTGACCCCCCATCCCTCCAAAACTTTGATTTTTGAGAAGTTCGTGAAAAAACTTAATACGAAAATCCAATCGGTTACCCTCCTAGACTTATCCTTTCCGAGATAAAGCTAGGCCTCCAAAACAACAATTTTAACACATTTGGGGTTTGGGTTAGGGTTAGTGTTTGGGTTAAGGTCAGGGTTAGGGTTAGGGTTAGGGTTAGGGTTAGGGTTAGGGTTAGGGTTAGGGTTAGGGTCATGGTTAGTGTTTGGGTTAGGGTCAGGGTTAGGGTTAGGGTAAGGGTCAGGGTTTGGGTCAGGGTTAGGGTCAGGGTTAGGGTTAGGGTACGGATTAGGGTCATGATTGGGACAGGGTAGTGTACTTTGACGAGGGTTAGTGAGGTGCCCATTGTCACTTCTGCGCATGTCTGCCCTTTTTTGTGACTGCGCATGCGTCAGAAAGTTCCAACAATATTTCTAAGTACAGAGTATGAAAAGTGCCTTTGACCTCAATCTTCAAACAGTTGTAGAATGGATTTGAATAGAGATATTTTCATAAAGTTAACTGTTCCTAAAAGATGGAAAGGCGATCTAAAGGATGAAAACTCATTGGTATCACTGAAGTGTACGACCGCACTTTCCGACCTCACTGAAGAAACGTTTGTGCGAGAGTAAAGCCTAACCCCGAAATTAACACCAACTCCCAAACTACAAAAGATAAAGACTTGCGGTCTTCACCAGGGGCTTAATTGTCAAAAAGTACTACCCCTAACGGGGCCGATTTTTTAACATCAAGCCGAACGAAGCATAGGATCATGTTGAAATATTGAAAAGATCGACTATGAAAAGTACCAAAAACCATAACCTGACCCCCCATCCCTCCAAAACTTTGATTTTTGAGAAGTTCGTGAAAAAACTTAATACGAAAATCCAATCGGTTACCCTCCTAGACTTATCCTTTCCGAGATAAAGCTAGGCCTCCAAAACAACAATTTTAACACATTTGGGGTTTGGGTTAGGGTTAGTGTTTGGGTTAAGGTCAGGGTTAGGGTTAGGGTTAGGGTTAGGGTTAGGGTTAGGGTTAGGGTTAGGGTCATGGTTAGTGTTTGGGTTAGGGTCAGGGTTAGGGTTAGGGTAAGGGTCAGGGTTTGGGTCAGGGTTAGGGTCAGGGTTAGGGTTAGGGTACGGATTAGGGTCATGATTGGGACAGGGTAGTGTACTTTGACGAGGGTTAGTGAGGTGCCCATTGTCACTTCTGCGCATGTCTGCCCTTTTTTGTGACTGCGCATGCGTCAGAAAGTTCCAACAATATTTCTAAGTACAGAGTATGAAAAGTGCCTTTGACCTCAATCTTCAAACAGTTGTAGAATGGATTTGAATAGAGATATTTTCATAAAGTTAACTGTTCCTAAAAGATGGAAAGGCGATCTAAAGGATGAAAACTCATTGGTATCACTGAAGTGTACGACCGCACTTTCCGACCTCACTGAAGAAACGTTTGTGCGAGAGTAAAGCCTAACCCCGAAATTAACACCAACTCCCAAACTACAAAAGATAAAGACTTGCGGTCTTCACCAGGGGCTTAATTGTCAAAAAGTACTACCCCTAACGGGGCCGATTTTTTAACATCAAGCCGAACGAAGCATAGGATCATGTTGAAATATTGAAAAGATCGACTATGAAAAGTACCAAAAACCATAACCTGACCCCCCATCCCTCCAAAACTTTGATTTTTGAGAAGTTCGTGAAAAAACTTAATACGAAAATCCAATCGGTTACCCTCCTAGACTTATCCTTTCCGAGATAAAGCTAGGCCTCCAAAACAACAATTTTAACACATTTGGGGTTTGGGTTAGGGTTAGTGTTTGGGTTAAGGTCAGGGTTAGGGTTAGGGTTAGGGTTAGGGTTAGGGTTAGGGTTAGGGTTAGGGTCATGGTTAGTGTTTGGGTTAGGGTCAGGGTTAGGGTTAGGGTAAGGGTCAGGGTTTGGGTCAGGGTTAGGGTCAGGGTTAGGGTTAGGGTACGGATTAGGGTCATGATTGGGACAGGGTAGTGTACTTTGACGAGGGTTAGTGAGGTGCCCATTGTCACTTCTGCGCATGTCTGCCCTTTTTTGTGACTGCGCATGCGTCAGAAAGTTCCAACAATATTTCTAAGTACAGAGTATGAAAAGTGCCTTTGACCTCAATCTTCAAACAGTTGTAGAATGGATTTGAATAGAGATATTTTCATAAAGTTAACTGTTCCTAAAAGATGGAAAGGCGATCTAAAGGATGAAAACTCATTGGTATCACTGAAGTGTACGACCGCACTTTCCGACCTCACTGAAGAAACGTTTGTGCGAGAGTAAAGCCTAACCCCGAAATTAACACCAACTCCCAAACTACAAAAGATAAAGACTTGCGGTCTTCACCAGGGGCTTAATTGTCAAAAAGTACTACCCCTAACGGGGCCGATTTTTTAACATCAAGCCGAACGAAGCATAGGATCATGTTGAAATATTGAAAAGATCGACTATGAAAAGTACCAAAAACCATAACCTGACCCCCCATCCCTCCAAAACTTTGATTTTTGAGAAGTTCGTGAAAAAACTTAATACGAAAATCCAATCGGTTACCCTCCTAGACTTATCCTTTCCGAGATAAAGCTAGGCCTCCAAAACAACAATTTTAACACATTTGGGGTTTGGGTTAGGGTTAGTGTTTGGGTTAAGGTCAGGGTTAGGGTTAGGGTTAGGGTTAGGGTTAGGGTTAGGGTTAGGGTTAGGGTCATGGTTAGTGTTTGGGTTAGGGTCAGGGTTAGGGTTAGGGTAAGGGTCAGGGTTTGGGTCAGGGTTAGGGTCAGGGTTAGGGTTAGGGTACGGATTAGGGTCATGATTGGGACAGGGTAGTGTACTTTGACGAGGGTTAGTGAGGTGCCCATTGTCACTTCTGCGCATGTCTGCCCTTTTTTGTGACTGCGCATGCGTCAGAAAGTTCCAACAATATTTCTAAGTACAGAGTATGAAAAGTGCCTTTGACCTCAATCTTCAAACAGTTGTAGAATGGATTTGAATAGAGATATTTTCATAAAGTTAACTGTTCCTAAAAGATGGAAAGGCGATCTAAAGGATGAAAACTCATTGGTATCACTGAAGTGTACGACCGCACTTTCCGACCTCACTGAAGAAACGTTTGTGCGAGAGTAAAGCCTAACCCCGAAATTAACACCAACTCCCAAACTACAAAAGATAAAGACTTGCGGTCTTCACCAGGGGCTTAATTGTCAAAAAGTACTACCCCTAACGGGGCCGATTTTTTAACATCAAGCCGAACGAAGCATAGGATCATGTTGAAATATTGAAAAGATCGACTATGAAAAGTACCAAAAACCATAACCTGACCCCCCATCCCTCCAAAACTTTGATTTTTGAGAAGTTCGTGAAAAAACTTAATACGAAAATCCAATCGGTTACCCTCCTAGACTTATCCTTTCCGAGATAAAGCTAGGCCTCCAAAACAACAATTTTAACACATTTGGGGTTTGGGTTAGGGTTAGTGTTTGGGTTAAGGTCAGGGTTAGGGTTAGGGTTAGGGTTAGGGTTAGGGTTAGGGTTAGGGTTAGGGTCATGGTTAGTGTTTGGGTTAGGGTCAGGGTTAGGGTTAGGGTAAGGGTCAGGGTTTGGGTCAGGGTTAGGGTCAGGGTTAGGGTTAGGGTACGGATTAGGGTCATGATTGGGACAGGGTAGTGTACTTTGACGAGGGTTAGTGAGGTGCCCATTGTCACTTCTGCGCATGTCTGCCCTTTTTTGTGACTGCGCATGCGTCAGAAAGTTCCAACAATATTTCTAAGTACAGAGTATGAAAAGTGCCTTTGACCTCAATCTTCAAACAGTTGTAGAATGGATTTGAATAGAGATATTTTCATAAAGTTAACTGTTCCTAAAAGATGGAAAGGCGATCTAAAGGATGAAAACTCATTGGTATCACTGAAGTGTACGACCGCACTTTCCGACCTCACTGAAGAAACGTTTGTGCGAGAGTAAAGCCTAACCCCGAAATTAACACCAACTCCCAAACTACAAAAGATAAAGACTTGCGGTCTTCACCAGGGGCTTAATTGTCAAAAAGTACTACCCCTAACGGGGCCGATTTTTTAACATCAAGCCGAACGAAGCATAGGATCATGTTGAAATATTGAAAAGATCGACTATGAAAAGTACCAAAAACCATAACCTGACCCCCCATCCCTCCAAAACTTTGATTTTTGAGAAGTTCGTGAAAAAACTTAATACGAAAATCCAATCGGTTACCCTCCTAGACTTATCCTTTCCGAGATAAAGCTAGGCCTCCAAAACAACAATTTTAACACATTTGGGGTTTGGGTTAGGGTTAGTGTTTGGGTTAAGGTCAGGGTTAGGGTTAGGGTTAGGGTTAGGGTTAGGGTTAGGGTTAGGGTTAGGGTCATGGTTAGTGTTTGGGTTAGGGTCAGGGTTAGGGTTAGGGTAAGGGTCAGGGTTTGGGTCAGGGTTAGGGTCAGGGTTAGGGTTAGGGTACGGATTAGGGTCATGATTGGGACAGGGTAGTGTACTTTGACGAGGGTTAGTGAGGTGCCCATTGTCACTTCTGCGCATGTCTGCCCTTTTTTGTGACTGCGCATGCGTCAGAAAGTTCCAACAATATTTCTAAGTACAGAGTATGAAAAGTGCCTTTGACCTCAATCTTCAAACAGTTGTAGAATGGATTTGAATAGAGATATTTTCATAAAGTTAACTGTTCCTAAAAGATGGAAAGGCGATCTAAAGGATGAAAACTCATTGGTATCACTGAAGTGTACGACCGCACTTTCCGACCTCACTGAAGAAACGTTTGTGCGAGAGTAAAGCCTAACCCCGAAATTAACACCAACTCCCAAACTACAAAAGATAAAGACTTGCGGTCTTCACCAGGGGCTTAATTGTCAAAAAGTACTACCCCTAACGGGGCCGATTTTTTAACATCAAGCCGAACGAAGCATAGGATCATGTTGAAATATTGAAAAGATCAACTATGAAAAGTACCAAAAACCATAACCTGACCCCCCATCCCTCCAAAACTTTGATTTTTGAGAAGTTCGTGAAAAAACTTAATACGAAAATCCAATCGGTTACCCTCCTAGACTTATCCTTTCCGAGATAAAGCTAGGCCTCCAAAACAACAATTTTAACACATTTGGGGTTTGGGTTAGGGTTAGTGTTTGGGTTAAGGTCAGGGTTAGGGTTAGGGTTAGGGTTAGGGTTAGGGTAAGGGTTAGGGTTAGGGTCATGGTTAGTGTTTGGGTTAGGGTCAGGGTTAGGGTTAGGGTAAGGGTCAGGGTTTGGGTCAGGGTTAGGGTCAGGGTTAGGGTTAGGGTACGGATTAGGGTCATGATTGGGACAGGGTAGTGTACTTTGACGAGGGTTAGTGAGGTGCCCATGTCACTTCTGCGCATGTCTGCCCTTTTTTGTGACTGCGCATGCGTCAGAAAGTTCCAACAATATTTCTAAGTACAGAGTATGAAAAGTGCCTTTGACCTCAATCTTCAAACAGTTGTAGAATGGATTTGAATAGAGATATTTTCATAAAGTTAACTGTTCCTAAAAGATGGAAAGGCGATCTAAAGGATGAAAACTCATTGGTATCACTGAAGTGTACGACCGCACTTTCCGACCTCACTGAAGAAACGTTTGTGCGAGAGTAAAGCCTAACCCCGAAATTAACACCAACTCCCAAACTACAAAAGATAAAGACTTGCGGTCTTCACCAGGGGCTTAATTGTCAAAAAGTACTACCCCTAACGGGGCCGATTTTTTAACATCAAGCCGAACGAAGCATAGGATCATGTTGAAATATTGAAAAGATCGACTATGAAAAGTACCAAAAACCATAACCTGACCCCCCATCCCTCCAAAACTTTGATTTTTGAGAAGTTCGTGAAAAAACTTAATACGAAAATCCAATCGGTTACCCTCCTAGACTTATCCTTTCCGAGATAAAGCTAGGCCTCCAAAACAACAATTTTAACACATTTGGGGTTTGGGTTAGGGTTAGTGTTTGGGTTAAGGTCAGGGTTAGGGTTAGGGTTAGGGTTAGGGTTAGGGTTAGGGTTAGGGTTAGGGTCATGGTTAGTGTTTGGGTTAGGGTCAGGGTTAGGGTTAGGGTAAGGGTCAGGGTTTGGGTCAGGGTTAGGGTCAGGGTTAGGGTTAGGGTACGGATTAGGGTCATGATTGGGACAGGGTAGTGTACTTTGACGAGGGTTAGTGAGGTGCCCATTGTCACTTCTGCGCATGTCTGCCCTTTTTTGTGACTGCGCATGCGTCAGAAAGTTCCAACAATATTTCTAAGTACAGAGTATGAAAAGTGCCTTTGACCTCAATCTTCAAACAGTTGTAGAATGGATTTGAATAGAGATATTTTCATAAAGTTAACTGTTCCTAAAAGATGGAAAGGCGATCTAAAGGATGAAAACTCATTGGTATCACTGAAGTGTACGACCGCACTTTCCGACCTCACTGAAGAAACGTTTGTGCGAGAGTAAAGCCTAACCCCGAAATTAACACCAACTCCCAAACTACAAAAGATAAAGACTTGCGGTCTTCACCAGGGGCTTAATTGTCAAAAAGTACTACCCCTAACGGGGCCGATTTTTTAACATCAAGCCGAACGAAGCATAGGATCATGTTGAAATATTGAAAAGATCGACTATGAAAAGTACCAAAAACCATAACCTGACCCCCCATCCCTCCAAAACTTTGATTTTTGAGAAGTTCGTGAAAAAACTTAATACGAAAATCCAATCGGTTACCCTCCTAGACTTATCCTTTCCGAGATAAAGCTAGGCCTCCAAAACAACAATTTTAACACATTTGGGGTTTGGGTTAGGGTTAGTGTTTGGGTTAAGGTCAGGGTTAGGGTTAGGGTTAGGGTTAGGGTTAGGGTCATGGTTAGTGTTTGGGTTAGGGTCAGGGTTAGGGTTAGGGTAAGGGTCAGGGTTTGGGTCAGGGTTAGGGTCAGGGTTAGGGTTAGGGTACGGATTAGGGTCATGATTGGGACAGGGTAGTGTACTTTGACGAGGGTTAGTGAGGTGCCCATTGTCACTTCTGCGCATGTCTGCCCTTTTTTGTGACTGCGCATGCGTCAGAAAGTTCCAACAATATTTCTAAGTACAGAGTATGAAAAGTGCCTTTGACCTCAATCTTCAAACAGTTGTAGAATGGATTTGAATAGAGATATTTTCATAAAGTTAACTGTTCCTAAAAGATGGAAAGGCGATCTAAAGGATGAAAACTCATTGGTATCACTGAAGTGTACGACCGCACTTTCCGACCTCACTGAAGAAACGTTTGTGCGAGAGTAAAGCCTAACCCCGAAATTAACACCAACTCCCAAACTACAAAAGATAAAGACTTGCGGTCTTCACCAGGGGCTTAATTGTCAAAAAGTACTACCCTAACGGGGCCGATTTTTTAACATCAAGCCGAACGAAGCATAGGATCATGTTGAAATATTGAAAAGATCGACTATGAAAAGTACCAAAAACCATAACCTGACCCCCCATCCCTCCAAAACTTTGATTTTTGAGAAGTTCGTGAAAAAACTTAATACGAAAATCCAATCGGTTACCCTCCTAGACTTATCCTTTCCGAGATAAAGCTAGGCCTCCAAAACAACAATTTTAACACATTTGGGGTTTGGGTTAGGGTTAGTGTTTGGGTTAAGGTCAGGGTTAGGGTTAGGGTTAGGGTTAGGGTTAGGGTTAGGGTTAGGGTTAGGGTCATGGTTAGTGTTTGGGTTAGGGTCAGGGTTAGGGTTAGGGTAAGGGTCAGGGTTTGGGTCAGGGTTAGGGTCAGGGTTAGGGTTAGGGTACGGATTAGGGTCATGATTGGGACAGGGTAGTGTACTTTGACGAGGGTTAGTGAGGTGCCCATTGTCACTTCTGCGCATGTCTGCCCTTTTTTGTGACTGCGCATGCGTCAGAAAGTTCCAACAATATTTCTAAGTACAGAGTATGAAAAGTGCCTTTGACCTCAATCTTCAAACAGTTGTAGAATGGATTTGAATAGAGATATTTTCATAAAGTTAACTGTTCCTAAAAGATGGAAAGGCGATCTAAAGGATGAAAACTCATTGGTATCACTGAAGTGTACGACCGCACTTTCCGACCTCACTGAAGAAACGTTTGTGCGAGAGTAAAGCCTAACCCCGAAATTAACACCAACTCCCAAACTACAAAAGATAAAGACTTGCGGTCTTCACCAGGGGCTTAATTGTCAAAAAGTACTACCCCTAACGGGGCCGATTTTTTAACATCAAGCCGAACGAAGCATAGGATCATGTTGAAATATTGAAAAGATCGACTATGAAAAGTACCAAAAACCATAACCTGACCCCCCATCCCTCCAAAACTTTGATTTTTGAGAAGTTCGTGAAAAAACTTAATACGAAAATCCAATCGGTTACCCTCCTAGACTTATCCTTTCCGAGATAAAGCTAGGCCTCCAAAACAACAATTTTAACACATTTGGGGTTTGGGTTAGGGTTAGTGTTTGGGTTAAGGTCAGGGTTAGGGTTAGGGTTAGGGTTAGGGTTAGGGTTAGGGTTAGAGTTAGGGTCATGGTTAGTGTTTGGGTTAGGGTCAGGGTTAGGGTTAGGGTAAGGGTCAGGGTTTGGGTCAGGGTTAGGGTCAGGGTTAGGGTTAGGGTACGGATTAGGGTCATGATTGGGACAGGGTAGTGTACTTTGACGAGGGTTAGTGAGGTGCCCATTGTCACTTCTGCGCATGTCTGCCCTTTTTTGTGACTGCGCATGCGTCAGAAAGTTCCAACAATATTTCTAAGTACAGAGTATGAAAAGTGCCTTTGACCTCAATCTTCAAACAGTTGTAGAATGGATTTGAATAGAGATATTTTCATAAAGTTAACTGTTCCTAAAAGATGGAAAGGCGATCTAAAGGATGAAAACTCATTGGTATCACTGAAGTGTACGACCGCACTTTCCGACCTCACTGAAGAAACGTTTGTGCGAGAGTAAAGCCTAACCCCGAAATTAACACCAACTCCCAAACTACAAAAGATAAAGACTTGCGGTCTTCACCAGGGGCTTAATTGTCAAAAAGTACTACCCTAACGGGGCCGATTTTTTAACATCAAGCCGAACGAAGCATAGGATCATGTTGAAATATTGAAAAGATCGACTATGAAAAGTACCAAAAACCATAACCTGACCCCCCATCCCTCCAAAACTTTGATTTTTGAGAAGTTCGTGAAAAAACTTAATACGAAAATCCAATCGGTTACCCTCCTAGACTTATCCTTTCCGAGATAAAGCTAGGCCTCCAAAACAACAATTTTAACACATTTGGGGTTTGGGTTAGGGTTAGTGTTTGGGTTAAGGTCAGGGTTAGGGTTAGGGTTAGGGTTAGGGTTAGGGTTAGGGTTAGGGTTAGGGTCATGGTTAGTGTTTGGGTTAGGGTCAGGGTTAGGGTTAGGGTAAGGGTCAGGGTTTGGGTCAGGGTTAGGGTCAGGGTTAGGGTTAGGGTACGGATTAGGGTCATGATTGGGACAGGGTAGTGTACTTTGACGAGGGTTAGTGAGGTGCCCATTGTCACTTCTGCGCATGTCTGCCCTTTTTTGTGACTGCGCATGCGTCAGAAAGTTCCAACAATATTTCTAAGTACAGAGTATGAAAAGTGCCTTTGACCTCAATCTTCAAACAGTTGTAGAATGGATTTGAATAGAGATATTTTCATAAAGTTAACTGTTCCTAAAAGATGGAAAGGCGATCTAAAGGATGAAAACTCATTGGTATCACTGAAGTGTACGACCGCACTTTCCGACCTCACTGAAGAAACGTTTGTGCGAGAGTAAAGCCTAACCCCGAAATTAACACCAACTCCCAAACTACAAAAGATAAAGACTTGCGGTCTTCACCAGGGGCTTAATTGTCAAAAAGTACTACCCCTAACGGGGCCGATTTTTTAACATCAAGCCGAACGAAGCATAGGATCATGTTGAAATATTGAAAAGATCGACTATGAAAAGTACCAAAAACCATAACCTGACCCCCCATCCCTCCAAAACTTTGATTTTTGAGAAGTTCGTGAAAAAACTTAATACGAAAATCCAATCGGTTACCCTCCTAGACTTATCCTTTCCGAGATAAAGCTAGGCCTCCAAAACAACAATTTTAACACATTTGGGGTTTGGGTTAGGGTTAGTGTTTGGGTTAAGGTCAGGGTTAGGGTTAGGGTTAGGGTTAGGGTTAGGGTTAGGGTTAGAGTTAGGGTCATGGTTAGTGTTTGGGTTAGGGTCAGGGTTAGGGTTAGGGTAAGGGTCAGGGTTTGGGTCAGGGTTAGGGTCAGGGTTAGGGTTAGGGTACGGATTAGGGTCATGATTGGGACAGGGTAGTGTACTTTGACGAGGGTTAGTGAGGTGCCCATTGTCACTTCTGCGCATGTCTGCCCTTTTTTGTGACTGCGCATGCGTCAGAAAGTTCCAACAATATTTCTAAGTACAGAGTATGAAAAGTGCCTTTGACCTCAATCTTCAAACAGTTGTAGAATGGATTTGAATAGAGATATTTTCATAAAGTTAACTGTTCCTAAAAGATGGAAAGGCGATCTAAAGGATGAAAACTCATTGGTATCACTGAAGTGTACGACCGCACTTTCCGACCTCACTGAAGAAACGTTTGTGCGAGAGTAAAGCCTAACCCCGAAATTAACACCAACTCCCAAACTACAAAAGATAAAGACTTGCGGTCTTCACCAGGGGCTTAATTGTCAAAAAGTACTACCCTAACGGGGCCGATTTTTTAACATCAAGCCGAACGAAGCATAGGATCATGTTGAAATATTGAAAAGATCGACTATGAAAAGTACCAAAAACCATAACCTGACCCCCCATCCCTCCAAAACTTTGATTTTTGAGAAGTTCGTGAAAAAACTTAATACGAAAATCCAATCGGTTACCCTCCTAGACTTATCCTTTCCGAGATAAAGCTAGGCCTCCAAAACAACAATTTTAACACATTTGGGGTTTGGGTTAGGGTTAGTGTTTGGGTTAAGGTCAGGGTTAGGGTTAGGGTTAGGGTTAGGGTTAGGGTTAGGGTTAGGGTTAGGGTCATGGTTAGTGTTTGGGTTAGGGTCAGGGTTAGGGTTAGGGTAAGGGTCAGGGTTTGGGTCAGGGTTAGGGTCAGGGTTAGGGTTAGGGTACGGATTAGGGTCATGATTGGGACAGGGTAGTGTACTTTGACGAGGGTTAGTGAGGTGCCCATTGTCACTTCTGCGCATGTCTGCCCTTTTTTGTGACTGCGCATGCGTCAGAAAGTTCCAACAATATTTCTAAGTACAGAGTATGAAAAGTGCCTTTGACCTCAATCTTCAAACAGTTGTAGAATGGATTTGAATAGAGATATTTTCATAAAGTTAACTGTTCCTAAAAGATGGAAAGGCGATCTAAAGGATGAAAACTCATTGGTATCACTGAAGTGTACGACCGCACTTTCCGACCTCACTGAAGAAACGTTTGTGCGAGAGTAAAGCCTAACCCCGAAATTAACACCAACTCCCAAACTACAAAAGATAAAGACTTGCGGTCTTCACCAGGGGCTTAATTGTCAAAAAGTACTACCCCTAACGGGGCCGATTTTTTAACATCAAGCCGAACGAAGCATAGGATCATGTTGAAATATTGAAAAGATCGACTATGAAAAGTACCAAAAACCATAACCTGACCCCCCATCCCTCCAAAACTTTGATTTTTGAGAAGTTCGTGAAAAAACTTAATACGAAAATCCAATCGGTTACCCTCCTAGACTTATCCTTTCCGAGATAAAGCTAGGCCTCCAAAACAACAATTTTAACACATTTGGGGTTTGGGTTAGGGTTAGTGTTTGGGTTAAGGTCAGGGTTAGGGTTAGGGTTAGGGTTAGGGTTAGGGTTAGGGTTAGAGTTAGGGTCATGGTTAGTGTTTGGGTTAGGGTCAGGGTTAGGGTTAGGGTAAGGGTCAGGGTTTGGGTCAGGGTTAGGGTCAGGGTTAGGGTTAGGGTACGGATTAGGGTCATGATTGGGACAGGGTAGTGTACTTTGACGAGGGTTAGTGAGGTGCCCATTGTCACTTCTGCGCATGTCTGCCCTTTTTTGTGACTGCGCATGCGTCAGAAAGTTCCAACAATATTTCTAAGTACAGAGTATGAAAAGTGCCTTTGACCTCAATCTTCAAACAGTTGTAGAATGGATTTGAATAGAGATATTTTCATAAAGTTAACTGTTCCTAAAAGATGGAAAGGCGATCTAAAGGATGAAAACTCATTGGTATCACTGAAGTGTACGACCGCACTTTCCGACCTCACTGAAGAAACGTTTGTGCGAGAGTAAAGCCTAACCCCGAAATTAACACCAACTCCCAAACTACAAAAGATAAAGACTTGCGGTCTTCACCAGGGGCTTAATTGTCAAAAAGTACTACCCTAACGGGGCCGATTTTTTAACATCAAGCCGAACGAAGCATAGGATCATGTTGAAATATTGAAAAGATCGACTATGAAAAGTACCAAAAACCATAACCTGACCCCCCATCCCTCCAAAACTTTGATTTTTGAGAAGTTCGTGAAAAAACTTAATACGAAAATCCAATCGGTTACCCTCCTAGACTTATCCTTTCCGAGATAAAGCTAGGCCTCCAAAACAACAATTTTAACACATTTGGGGTTTGGGTTAGGGTTAGTGTTTGGGTTAAGGTCAGGGTTAGGGTTAGGGTTAGGGTTAGGGTTAGGGTTAGGGTTAGGGTTAGGGTCATGGTTAGTGTTTGGGTTAGGGTCAGGGTTAGGGTTAGGGTAAGGGTCAGGGTTTGGGTCAGGGTTAGGGTCAGGGTTAGGGTTAGGGTACGGATTAGGGTCATGATTGGGACAGGGTAGTGTACTTTGACGAGGGTTAGTGAGGTGCCCATTGTCACTTCTGCGCATGTCTGCCCTTTTTTGTGACTGCGCATGCGTCAGAAAGTTCCAACAATATTTCTAAGTACAGAGTATGAAAAGTGCCTTTGACCTCAATCTTCAAACAGTTGTAGAATGGATTTGAATAGAGATATTTTCATAAAGTTAACTGTTCCTAAAAGATGGAAAGGCGATCTAAAGGATGAAAACTCATTGGTATCACTGAAGTGTACGACCGCACTTTCCGACCTCACTGAAGAAACGTTTGTGCGAGAGTAAAGCCTAACCCCGAAATTAACACCAACTCCCAAACTACAAAAGATAAAGACTTGCGGTCTTCACCAGGGGCTTAATTGTCAAAAAGTACTACCCCTAACGGGGCCGATTTTTTAACATCAAGCCGAACGAAGCATAGGATCATGTTGAAATATTGAAAAGATCGACTATGAAAAGTACCAAAAACCATAACCTGACCCCCCATCCCTCCAAAACTTTGATTTTTGAGAAGTTCGTGAAAAAACTTAATACGAAAATCCAATCGGTTACCCTCCTAGACTTATCCTTTCCGAGATAAAGCTAGGCCTCCAAAACAACAATTTTAACACATTTGGGGTTTGGGTTAGGGTTAGTGTTTGGGTTAAGGTCAGGGTTAGGGTTAGGGTTAGGGTTAGGGTTAGGGTTAGGGTTAGAGTTAGGGTCATGGTTAGTGTTTGGGTTAGGGTCAGGGTTAGGGTTAGGGTAAGGGTCAGGGTTTGGGTCAGGGTTAGGGTCAGGGTTAGGGTTAGGGTACGGATTAGGGTCATGATTGGGACAGGGTAGTGTACTTTGACGAGGGTTAGTGAGGTGCCCATTGTCACTTCTGCGCATGTCTGCCCTTTTTTGTGACTGCGCATGCGTCAGAAAGTTCCAACAATATTTCTAAGTACAGAGTATGAAAAGTGCCTTTGACCTCAATCTTCAAACAGTTGTAGAATGGATTTGAATAGAGATATTTTCATAAAGTTAACTGTTCCTAAAAGATGGAAAGGCGATCTAAAGGATGAAAACTCATTGGTATCACTGAAGTGTACGACCGCACTTTCCGACCTCACTGAAGAAACGTTTGTGCGAGAGTAAAGCCTAACCCCGAAATTAACACCAACTCCCAAACTACAAAAGATAAAGACTTGCGGTCTTCACCAGGGGCTTAATTGTCAAAAAGTACTACCCTAACGGGGCCGATTTTTTAACATCAAGCCGAACGAAGCATAGGATCATGTTGAAATATTGAAAAGATCGACTATGAAAAGTACCAAAAACCATAACCTGACCCCCCATCCCTCCAAAACTTTGATTTTTGAGAAGTTCGTGAAAAAACTTAATACGAAAATCCAATCGGTTACCCTCCTAGACTTATCCTTTCCGAGATAAAGCTAGGCCTCCAAAACAACAATTTTAACACATTTGGGGTTTGGGTTAGGGTTAGTGTTTGGGTTAAGGTCAGGGTTAGGGTTAGGGTTAGGGTTAGGGTTAGGGTTAGGGTTAGGGTTAGGGTCATGGTTAGTGTTTGGGTTAGGGTCAGGGTTAGGGTTAGGGTAAGGGTCAGGGTTTGGGTCAGGGTTAGGGTCAGGGTTAGGGTTAGGGTACGGATTAGGGTCATGATTGGGACAGGGTAGTGTACTTTGACGAGGGTTAGTGAGGTGCCCATTGTCACTTCTGCGCATGTCTGCCCTTTTTTGTGACTGCGCATGCGTCAGAAAGTTCCAACAATATTTCTAAGTACAGAGTATGAAAAGTGCCTTTGACCTCAATCTTCAAACAGTTGTAGAATGGATTTGAATAGAGATATTTTCATAAAGTTAACTGTTCCTAAAAGATGGAAAGGCGATCTAAAGGATGAAAACTCATTGGTATCACTGAAGTGTACGACCGCACTTTCCGACCTCACTGAAGAAACGTTTGTGCGAGAGTAAAGCCTAACCCCGAAATTAACACCAACTCCCAAACTACAAAAGATAAAGACTTGCGGTCTTCACCAGGGGCTTAATTGTCAAAAAGTACTACCCCTAACGGGGCCGATTTTTTAACATCAAGCCGAACGAAGCATAGGATCATGTTGAAATATTGAAAAGATCGACTATGAAAAGTACCAAAAACCATAACCTGACCCCCCATCCCTCCAAAACTTTGATTTTTGAGAAGTTCGTGAAAAAACTTAATACGAAAATCCAATCGGTTACCCTCCTAGACTTATCCTTTCCGAGATAAAGCTAGGCCTCCAAAACAACAATTTTAACACATTTGGGGTTTGGGTTAGGGTTAGTGTTTGGGTTAAGGTCAGGGTTAGGGTTAGGGTTAGGGTTAGGGTTAGGGTTAGGGTTAGAGTTAGGGTCATGGTTAGTGTTTGGGTTAGGGTCAGGGTTAGGGTTAGGGTAAGGGTCAGGGTTTGGGTCAGGGTTAGGGTCAGGGTTAGGGTTAGGGTACGGATTAGGGTCATGATTGGGACAGGGTAGTGTACTTTGACGAGGGTTAGTGAGGTGCCCATTGTCACTTCTGCGCATGTCTGCCCTTTTTTGTGACTGCGCATGCGTCAGAAAGTTCCAACAATATTTCTAAGTACAGAGTATGAAAAGTGCCTTTGACCTCAATCTTCAAACAGTTGTAGAATGGATTTGAATAGAGATATTTTCATAAAGTTAACTGTTCCTAAAAGATGGAAAGGCGATCTAAAGGATGAAAACTCATTGGTATCACTGAAGTGTACGACCGCACTTTCCGACCTCACTGAAGAAACGTTTGTGCGAGAGTAAAGCCTAACCCCGAAATTAACACCAACTCCCAAACTACAAAAGATAAAGACTTGCGGTCTTCACCAGGGGCTTAATTGTCAAAAAGTACTACCCTAACGGGGCCGATTTTTTAACATCAAGCCGAACGAAGCATAGGATCATGTTGAAATATTGAAAAGATCGACTATGAAAAGTACCAAAAACCATAACCTGACCCCCCATCCCTCCAAAACTTTGATTTTTGAGAAGTTCGTGAAAAAACTTAATACGAAAATCCAATCGGTTACCCTCCTAGACTTATCCTTTCCGAGATAAAGCTAGGCCTCCAAAACAACAATTTTAACACATTTGGGGTTTGGGTTAGGGTTAGTGTTTGGGTTAAGGTCAGGGTTAGGGTTAGGGTTAGGGTTAGGGTTAGGGTTAGGGTTAGGGTTAGGGTCATGGTTAGTGTTTGGGTTAGGGTCAGGGTTAGGGTTAGGGTAAGGGTCAGGGTTTGGGTCAGGGTTAGGGTCAGGGTTAGGGTTAGGGTACGGATTAGGGTCATGATTGGGACAGGGTAGTGTACTTTGACGAGGGTTAGTGAGGTGCCCATTGTCACTTCTGCGCATGTCTGCCCTTTTTTGTGACTGCGCATGCGTCAGAAAGTTCCAACAATATTTCTAAGTACAGAGTATGAAAAGTGCCTTTGACCTCAATCTTCAAACAGTTGTAGAATGGATTTGAATAGAGATATTTTCATAAAGTTAACTGTTCCTAAAAGATGGAAAGGCGATCTAAAGGATGAAAACTCATTGGTATCACTGAAGTGTACGACCGCACTTTCCGACCTCACTGAAGAAACGTTTGTGCGAGAGTAAAGCCTAACCCCGAAATTAACACCAACTCCCAAACTACAAAAGATAAAGACTTGCGGTCTTCACCAGGGGCTTAATTGTCAAAAAGTACTACCCCTAACGGGGCCGATTTTTTAACATCAAGCCGAACGAAGCATAGGATCATGTTGAAATATTGAAAAGATCGACTATGAAAAGTACCAAAAACCATAACCTGACCCCCCATCCCTCCAAAACTTTGATTTTTGAGAAGTTCGTGAAAAAACTTAATACGAAAATCCAATCGGTTACCCTCCTAGACTTATCCTTTCCGAGATAAAGCTAGGCCTCCAAAACAACAATTTTAACACATTTGGGGTTTGGGTTAGGGTTAGTGTTTGGGTTAAGGTCAGGGTTAGGGTTAGGGTTAGGGTTAGGGTTAGGGTTAGGGTTAGAGTTAGGGTCATGGTTAGTGTTTGGGTTAGGGTCAGGGTTAGGGTTAGGGTAAGGGTCAGGGTTTGGGTCAGGGTTAGGGTCAGGGTTAGGGTTAGGGTACGGATTAGGGTCATGATTGGGACAGGGTAGTGTACTTTGACGAGGGTTAGTGAGGTGCCCATTGTCACTTCTGCGCATGTCTGCCCTTTTTTGTGACTGCGCATGCGTCAGAAAGTTCCAACAATATTTCTAAGTACAGAGTATGAAAAGTGCCTTTGACCTCAATCTTCAAACAGTTGTAGAATGGATTTGAATAGAGATATTTTCATAAAGTTAACTGTTCCTAAAAGATGGAAAGGCGATCTAAAGGATGAAAACTCATTGGTATCACTGAAGTGTACGACCGCACTTTCCGACCTCACTGAAGAAACGTTTGTGCGAGAGTAAAGCCTAACCCCGAAATTAACACCAACTCCCAAACTACAAAAGATAAAGACTTGCGGTCTTCACCAGGGGCTTAATTGTCAAAAAGTACTACCCTAACGGGGCCGATTTTTTAACATCAAGCCGAACGAAGCATAGGATCATGTTGAAATATTGAAAAGATCGACTATGAAAAGTACCAAAAACCATAACCTGACCCCCCATCCCTCCAAAACTTTGATTTTTGAGAAGTTCGTGAAAAAACTTAATACGAAAATCCAATCGGTTACCCTCCTAGACTTATCCTTTCCGAGATAAAGCTAGGCCTCCAAAACAACAATTTTAACACATTTGGGGTTTGGGTTAGGGTTAGTGTTTGGGTTAAGGTCAGGGTTAGGGTTAGGGTTAGGGTTAGGGTTAGGGTTAGGGTTAGGGTTAGGGTCATGGTTAGTGTTTGGGTTAGGGTCAGGGTTAGGGTTAGGGTAAGGGTCAGGGTTTGGGTCAGGGTTAGGGTCAGGGTTAGGGTTAGGGTACGGATTAGGGTCATGATTGGGACAGGGTAGTGTACTTTGACGAGGGTTAGTGAGGTGCCCATTGTCACTTCTGCGCATGTCTGCCCTTTTTTGTGACTGCGCATGCGTCAGAAAGTTCCAACAATATTTCTAAGTACAGAGTATGAAAAGTGCCTTTGACCTCAATCTTCAAACAGTTGTAGAATGGATTTGAATAGAGATATTTTCATAAAGTTAACTGTTCCTAAAAGATGGAAAGGCGATCTAAAGGATGAAAACTCATTGGTATCACTGAAGTGTACGACCGCACTTTCCGACCTCACTGAAGAAACGTTTGTGCGAGAGTAAAGCCTAACCCCGAAATTAACACCAACTCCCAAACTACAAAAGATAAAGACTTGCGGTCTTCACCAGGGGCTTAATTGTCAAAAAGTACTACCCCTAACGGGGCCGATTTTTTAACATCAAGCCGAACGAAGCATAGGATCATGTTGAAATATTGAAAAGATCGACTATGAAAAGTACCAAAAACCATAACCTGACCCCCCATCCCTCCAAAACTTTGATTTTTGAGAAGTTCGTGAAAAAACTTAATACGAAAATCCAATCGGTTACCCTCCTAGACTTATCCTTTCCGAGATAAAGCTAGGCCTCCAAAACAACAATTTTAACACATTTGGGGTTTGGGTTAGGGTTAGTGTTTGGGTTAAGGTCAGGGTTAGGGTTAGGGTTAGGGTTAGGGTTAGGGTTAGGGTTAGAGTTAGGGTCATGGTTAGTGTTTGGGTTAGGGTCAGGGTTAGGGTTAGGGTAAGGGTCAGGGTTTGGGTCAGGGTTAGGGTCAGGGTTAGGGTTAGGGTACGGATTAGGGTCATGATTGGGACAGGGTAGTGTACTTTGACGAGGGTTAGTGAGGTGCCCATTGTCACTTCTGCGCATGTCTGCCCTTTTTTGTGACTGCGCATGCGTCAGAAAGTTCCAACAATATTTCTAAGTACAGAGTATGAAAAGTGCCTTTGACCTCAATCTTCAAACAGTTGTAGAATGGATTTGAATAGAGATATTTTCATAAAGTTAACTGTTCCTAAAAGATGGAAAGGCGATCTAAAGGATGAAAACTCATTGGTATCACTGAAGTGTACGACCGCACTTTCCGACCTCACTGAAGAAACGTTTGTGCGAGAGTAAAGCCTAACCCCGAAATTAACACCAACTCCCAAACTACAAAAGATAAAGACTTGCGGTCTTCACCAGGGGCTTAATTGTCAAAAAGTACTACCCTAACGGGGCCGATTTTTTAACATCAAGCCGAACGAAGCATAGGATCATGTTGAAATATTGAAAAGATCGACTATGAAAAGTACCAAAAACCATAACCTGACCCCCCATCCCTCCAAAACTTTGATTTTTGAGAAGTTCGTGAAAAAACTTAATACGAAAATCCAATCGGTTACCCTCCTAGACTTATCCTTTCCGAGATAAAGCTAGGCCTCCAAAACAACAATTTTAACACATTTGGGGTTTGGGTTAGGGTTAGTGTTTGGGTTAAGGTCAGGGTTAGGGTTAGGGTTAGGGTTAGGGTTAGGGTTAGGGTTAGGGTTAGGGTCATGGTTAGTGTTTGGGTTAGGGTCAGGGTTAGGGTTAGGGTAAGGGTCAGGGTTTGGGTCAGGGTTAGGGTCAGGGTTAGGGTTAGGGTACGGATTAGGGTCATGATTGGGACAGGGTAGTGTACTTTGACGAGGGTTAGTGAGGTGCCCATTGTCACTTCTGCGCATGTCTGCCCTTTTTTGTGACTGCGCATGCGTCAGAAAGTTCCAACAATATTTCTAAGTACAGAGTATGAAAAGTGCCTTTGACCTCAATCTTCAAACAGTTGTAGAATGGATTTGAATAGAGATATTTTCATAAAGTTAACTGTTCCTAAAAGATGGAAAGGCGATCTAAAGGATGAAAACTCATTGGTATCACTGAAGTGTACGACCGCACTTTCCGACCTCACTGAAGAAACGTTTGTGCGAGAGTAAAGCCTAACCCCGAAATTAACACCAACTCCCAAACTACAAAAGATAAAGACTTGCGGTCTTCACCAGGGGCTTAATTGTCAAAAAGTACTACCCCTAACGGGGCCGATTTTTTAACATCAAGCCGAACGAAGCATAGGATCATGTTGAAATATTGAAAAGATCGACTATGAAAAGTACCAAAAACCATAACCTGACCCCCCATCCCTCCAAAACTTTGATTTTTGAGAAGTTCGTGAAAAAACTTAATACGAAAATCCAATCGGTTACCCTCCTAGACTTATCCTTTCCGAGATAAAGCTAGGCCTCCAAAACAACAATTTTAACACATTTGGGGTTTGGGTTAGGGTTAGTGTTTGGGTTAAGGTCAGGGTTAGGGTTAGGGTTAGGGTTAGGGTTAGGGTTAGGGTTAGAGTTAGGGTCATGGTTAGTGTTTGGGTTAGGGTCAGGGTTAGGGTTAGGGTAAGGGTCAGGGTTTGGGTCAGGGTTAGGGTCAGGGTTAGGGTTAGGGTACGGATTAGGGTCATGATTGGGACAGGGTAGTGTACTTTGACGAGGGTTAGTGAGGTGCCCATTGTCACTTCTGCGCATGTCTGCCCTTTTTTGTGACTGCGCATGCGTCAGAAAGTTCCAACAATATTTCTAAGTACAGAGTATGAAAAGTGCCTTTGACCTCAATCTTCAAACAGTTGTAGAATGGATTTGAATAGAGATATTTTCATAAAGTTAACTGTTCCTAAAAGATGGAAAGGCGATCTAAAGGATGAAAACTCATTGGTATCACTGAAGTGTACGACCGCACTTTCCGACCTCACTGAAGAAACGTTTGTGCGAGAGTAAAGCCTAACCCCGAAATTAACACCAACTCCCAAACTACAAAAGATAAAGACTTGCGGTCTTCACCAGGGGCTTAATTGTCAAAAAGTACTACCCTAACGGGGCCGATTTTTTAACATCAAGCCGAACGAAGCATAGGATCATGTTGAAATATTGAAAAGATCGACTATGAAAAGTACCAAAAACCATAACCTGACCCCCCATCCCTCCAAAACTTTGATTTTTGAGAAGTTCGTGAAAAAACTTAATACGAAAATCCAATCGGTTACCCTCCTAGACTTATCCTTTCCGAGATAAAGCTAGGCCTCCAAAACAACAATTTTAACACATTTGGGGTTTGGGTTAGGGTTAGTGTTTGGGTTAAGGTCAGGGTTAGGGTTAGGGTTAGGGTTAGGGTTAGGGTTAGGGTTAGGGTTAGGGTCATGGTTAGTGTTTGGGTTAGGGTCAGGGTTAGGGTTAGGGTAAGGGTCAGGGTTTGGGTCAGGGTTAGGGTCAGGGTTAGGGTTAGGGTACGGATTAGGGTCATGATTGGGACAGGGTAGTGTACTTTGACGAGGGTTAGTGAGGTGCCCATTGTCACTTCTGCGCATGTCTGCCCTTTTTTGTGACTGCGCATGCGTCAGAAAGTTCCAACAATATTTCTAAGTACAGAGTATGAAAAGTGCCTTTGACCTCAATCTTCAAACAGTTGTAGAATGGATTTGAATAGAGATATTTTCATAAAGTTAACTGTTCCTAAAAGATGGAAAGGCGATCTAAAGGATGAAAACTCATTGGTATCACTGAAGTGTACGACCGCACTTTCCGACCTCACTGAAGAAACGTTTGTGCGAGAGTAAAGCCTAACCCCGAAATTAACACCAACTCCCAAACTACAAAAGATAAAGACTTGCGGTCTTCACCAGGGGCTTAATTGTCAAAAAGTACTACCCCTAACGGGGCCGATTTTTTAACATCAAGCCGAACGAAGCATAGGATCATGTTGAAATATTGAAAAGATCGACTATGAAAAGTACCAAAAACCATAACCTGACCCCCCATCCCTCCAAAACTTTGATTTTTGAGAAGTTCGTGAAAAAACTTAATACGAAAATCCAATCGGTTACCCTCCTAGACTTATCCTTTCCGAGATAAAGCTAGGCCTCCAAAACAACAATTTTAACACATTTGGGGTTTGGGTTAGGGTTAGTGTTTGGGTTAAGGTCAGGGTTAGGGTTAGGGTTAGGGTTAGGGTTAGGGTTAGGGTTAGAGTTAGGGTCATGGTTAGTGTTTGGGTTAGGGTCAGGGTTAGGGTTAGGGTAAGGGTCAGGGTTTGGGTCAGGGTTAGGGTCAGGGTTAGGGTTAGGGTACGGATTAGGGTCATGATTGGGACAGGGTAGTGTACTTTGACGAGGGTTAGTGAGGTGCCCATTGTCACTTCTGCGCATGTCTGCCCTTTTTTGTGACTGCGCATGCGTCAGAAAGTTCCAACAATATTTCTAAGTACAGAGTATGAAAAGTGCCTTTGACCTCAATCTTCAAACAGTTGTAGAATGGATTTGAATAGAGATATTTTCATAAAGTTAACTGTTCCTAAAAGATGGAAAGGCGATCTAAAGGATGAAAACTCATTGGTATCACTGAAGTGTACGACCGCACTTTCCGACCTCACTGAAGAAACGTTTGTGCGAGAGTAAAGCCTAACCCCGAAATTAACACCAACTCCCAAACTACAAAAGATAAAGACTTGCGGTCTTCACCAGGGGCTTAATTGTCAAAAAGTACTACCCTAACGGGGCCGATTTTTTAACATCAAGCCGAACGAAGCATAGGATCATGTTGAAATATTGAAAAGATCGACTATGAAAAGTACCAAAAACCATAACCTGACCCCCCATCCCTCCAAAACTTTGATTTTTGAGAAGTTCGTGAAAAAACTTAATACGAAAATCCAATCGGTTACCCTCCTAGACTTATCCTTTCCGAGATAAAGCTAGGCCTCCAAAACAACAATTTTAACACATTTGGGGTTTGGGTTAGGGTTAGTGTTTGGGTTAAGGTCAGGGTTAGGGTTAGGGTTAGGGTTAGGGTTAGGGTTAGGGTTAGGGTTAGGGTCATGGTTAGTGTTTGGGTTAGGGTCAGGGTTAGGGTTAGGGTAAGGGTCAGGGTTTGGGTCAGGGTTAGGGTCAGGGTTAGGGTTAGGGTACGGATTAGGGTCATGATTGGGACAGGGTAGTGTACTTTGACGAGGGTTAGTGAGGTGCCCATTGTCACTTCTGCGCATGTCTGCCCTTTTTTGTGACTGCGCATGCGTCAGAAAGTTCCAACAATATTTCTAAGTACAGAGTATGAAAAGTGCCTTTGACCTCAATCTTCAAACAGTTGTAGAATGGATTTGAATAGAGATATTTTCATAAAGTTAACTGTTCCTAAAAGATGGAAAGGCGATCTAAAGGATGAAAACTCATTGGTATCACTGAAGTGTACGACCGCACTTTCCGACCTCACTGAAGAAACGTTTGTGCGAGAGTAAAGCCTAACCCCGAAATTAACACCAACTCCCAAACTACAAAAGATAAAGACTTGCGGTCTTCACCAGGGGCTTAATTGTCAAAAAGTACTACCCCTAACGGGGCCGATTTTTTAACATCAAGCCGAACGAAGCATAGGATCATGTTGAAATATTGAAAAGATCGACTATGAAAAGTACCAAAAACCATAACCTGACCCCCCATCCCTCCAAAACTTTGATTTTTGAGAAGTTCGTGAAAAAACTTAATACGAAAATCCAATCGGTTACCCTCCTAGACTTATCCTTTCCGAGATAAAGCTAGGCCTCCAAAACAACAATTTTAACACATTTGGGGTTTGGGTTAGGGTTAGTGTTTGGGTTAAGGTCAGGGTTAGGGTTAGGGTTAGGGTTAGGGTTAGGGTTAGGGTTAGAGTTAGGGTCATGGTTAGTGTTTGGGTTAGGGTCAGGGTTAGGGTTAGGGTAAGGGTCAGGGTTTGGGTCAGGGTTAGGGTCAGGGTTAGGGTTAGGGTACGGATTAGGGTCATGATTGGGACAGGGTAGTGTACTTTGACGAGGGTTAGTGAGGTGCCCATTGTCACTTCTGCGCATGTCTGCCCTTTTTTGTGACTGCGCATGCGTCAGAAAGTTCCAACAATATTTCTAAGTACAGAGTATGAAAAGTGCCTTTGACCTCAATCTTCAAACAGTTGTAGAATGGATTTGAATAGAGATATTTTCATAAAGTTAACTGTTCCTAAAAGATGGAAAGGCGATCTAAAGGATGAAAACTCATTGGTATCACTGAAGTGTACGACCGCACTTTCCGACCTCACTGAAGAAACGTTTGTGCGAGAGTAAAGCCTAACCCCGAAATTAACACCAACTCCCAAACTACAAAAGATAAAGACTTGCGGTCTTCACCAGGGGCTTAATTGTCAAAAAGTACTACCCTAACGGGGCCGATTTTTTAACATCAAGCCGAACGAAGCATAGGATCATGTTGAAATATTGAAAAGATCGACTATGAAAAGTACCAAAAACCATAACCTGACCCCCCATCCCTCCAAAACTTTGATTTTTGAGAAGTTCGTGAAAAAACTTAATACGAAAATCCAATCGGTTACCCTCCTAGACTTATCCTTTCCGAGATAAAGCTAGGCCTCCAAAACAACAATTTTAACACATTTGGGGTTTGGGTTAGGGTTAGTGTTTGGGTTAAGGTCAGGGTTAGGGTTAGGGTTAGGGTTAGGGTTAGGGTTAGGGTTAGGGTTAGGGTCATGGTTAGTGTTTGGGTTAGGGTCAGGGTTAGGGTTAGGGTAAGGGTCAGGGTTTGGGTCAGGGTTAGGGTCAGGGTTAGGGTTAGGGTACGGATTAGGGTCATGATTGGGACAGGGTAGTGTACTTTGACGAGGGTTAGTGAGGTGCCCATTGTCACTTCTGCGCATGTCTGCCCTTTTTTGTGACTGCGCATGCGTCAGAAAGTTCCAACAATATTTCTAAGTACAGAGTATGAAAAGTGCCTTTGACCTCAATCTTCAAACAGTTGTAGAATGGATTTGAATAGAGATATTTTCATAAAGTTAACTGTTCCTAAAAGATGGAAAGGCGATCTAAAGGATGAAAACTCATTGGTATCACTGAAGTGTACGACCGCACTTTCCGACCTCACTGAAGAAACGTTTGTGCGAGAGTAAAGCCTAACCCCGAAATTAACACCAACTCCCAAACTACAAAAGATAAAGACTTGCGGTCTTCACCAGGGGCTTAATTGTCAAAAAGTACTACCCCTAACGGGGCCGATTTTTTAACATCAAGCCGAACGAAGCATAGGATCATGTTGAAATATTGAAAAGATCGACTATGAAAAGTACCAAAAACCATAACCTGACCCCCCATCCCTCCAAAACTTTGATTTTTGAGAAGTTCGTGAAAAAACTTAATACGAAAATCCAATCGGTTACCCTCCTAGACTTATCCTTTCCGAGATAAAGCTAGGCCTCCAAAACAACAATTTTAACACATTTGGGGTTTGGGTTAGGGTTAGTGTTTGGGTTAAGGTCAGGGTTAGGGTTAGGGTT
The DNA here is from genome assembly GCF_965363235.1 of Mytilus galloprovincialis. Lineage (NCBI taxonomy): Eukaryota > Metazoa > Mollusca > Bivalvia > Mytilida > Mytilidae > Mytilus > Mytilus galloprovincialis. Next base: position 35,439 of record NC_134846.1, on the reverse strand, counting down.
AGGGTTAGGGTTAGGGTTAGGGTTAGAGTTAGGGTCATGGTTAGTGTTTGGGTTAGGGTCAGGGTTAGGGTTAGGGTAAGGGTCAGGGTTTGGGTCAGGGTTAGGGTCAGGGTTAGGGTTAGGGTACGGATTAGGGTCATGATTGGGACAGGGTAGTGTACTTTGACGAGGGTTAGTGAGGTGCCCATTGTCACTTCTGCGCATGTCTGCCCTTTTTTGTGACTGCGCATGCGTCAGAAAGTTCCAACAATATTTCTAAGTACAGAGTATGAAAAGTGCCTTTGACCTCAATCTTCAAACAGTTGTAGAATGGATTTGAATAGAGATATTTTCATAAAGTTAACTGTTCCTAAAAGATGGAAAGGCGATCTAAAGGATGAAAACTCATTGGTATCACTGAAGTGTACGACCGCACTTTCCGACCTCACTGAAGAAACGTTTGTGCGAGAGTAAAGCCTAACCCCGAAATTAACACCAACTCCCAAACTACAAAAGATAAAGACTTGCGGTCTTCACCAGGGGCTTAATTGTCAAAAAGTACTACCCTAACGGGGCCGATTTTTTAACATCAAGCCGAACGAAGCATAGGATCATGTTGAAATATTGAAAAGATCGACTATGAAAAGTACCAAAAACCATAACCTGACCCCCCATCCCTCCAAAACTTTGATTTTTGAGAAGTTCGTGAAAAAACTTAATACGAAAATCCAATCGGTTACCCTCCTAGACTTATCCTTTCCGAGATAAAGCTAGGCCTCCAAAACAACAATTTTAACACATTTGGGGTTTGGGTTAGGGTTAGTGTTTGGGTTAAGGTCAGGGTTAGGGTTAGGGTTAGGGTTAGGGTTAGGGTTAGGGTTAGGGTTAGGGTCATGGTTAGTGTTTGGGTTAGGGTCAGGGTTAGGGTTAGGGTAAGGGTCAGGGTTTGGGTCAGGGTTAGGGTCAGGGTTAGGGTTAGGGTACGGATTAGGGTCATGATTGGGACAGGGTAGTGTACTTTGACGAGGGTTAGTGAGGTGCCCATTGTCACTTCTGCGCATGTCTGCCCTTTTTTGTGACTGCGCATGCGTCAGAAAGTTCCAACAATATTTCTAAGTACAGAGTATGAAAAGTGCCTTTGACCTCAATCTTCAAACAGTTGTAGAATGGATTTGAATAGAGATATTTTCATAAAGTTAACTGTTCCTAAAAGATGGAAAGGCGATCTAAAGGATGAAAACTCATTGGTATCACTGAAGTGTACGACCGCACTTTCCGACCTCACTGAAGAAACGTTTGTGCGAGAGTAAAGCCTAACCCCGAAATTAACACCAACTCCCAAACTACAAAAGATAAAGACTTGCGGTCTTCACCAGGGGCTTAATTGTCAAAAAGTACTACCCCTAACGGGGCCGATTTTTTAACATCAAGCCGAACGAAGCATAGGATCATGTTGAAATATTGAAAAGATCGACTATGAAAAGTACCAAAAACCATAACCTGACCCCCCATCCCTCCAAAACTTTGATTTTTGAGAAGTTCGTGAAAAAACTTAATACGAAAATCCAATCGGTTACCCTCCTAGACTTATCCTTTCCGAGATAAAGCTAGGCCTCCAAAACAACAATTTTAACACATTTGGGGTTTGGGTTAGGGTTAGTGTTTGGGTTAAGGTCAGGGTTAGGGTTAGGGTTAGGGTTAGGGTTAGGGTTAGGGTTAGAGTTAGGGTCATGGTTAGTGTTTGGGTTAGGGTCAGGGTTAGGGTTAGGGTAAGGGTCAGGGTTTGGGTCAGGGTTAGGGTCAGGGTTAGGGTTAGGGTACGGATTAGGGTCATGATTGGGACAGGGTAGTGTACTTTGACGAGGGTTAGTGAGGTGCCCATTGTCACTTCTGCGCATGTCTGCCCTTTTTTGTGACTGCGCATGCGTCAGAAAGTTCCAACAATATTTCTAAGTACAGAGTATGAAAAGTGCCTTTGACCTCAATCTTCAAACAGTTGTAGAATGGATTTGAATAGAGATATTTTCATAAAGTTAACTGTTCCTAAAAGATGGAAAGGCGATCTAAAGGATGAAAACTCATTGGTATCACTGAAGTGTACGACCGCACTTTCCGACCTCACTGAAGAAACGTTTGTGCGAGAGTAAAGCCTAACCCCGAAATTAACACCAACTCCCAAACTACAAAAGATAAAGACTTGCGGTCTTCACCAGGGGCTTAATTGTCAAAAAGTACTACCCTAACGGGGCCGATTTTTTAACATCAAGCCGAACGAAGCATAGGATCATGTTGAAATATTGAAAAGATCGACTATGAAAAGTACCAAAAACCATAACCTGACCCCCCATCCCTCCAAAACTTTGATTTTTGAGAAGTTCGTGAAAAAACTTAATACGAAAATCCAATCGGTTACCCTCCTAGACTTATCCTTTCCGAGATAAAGCTAGGCCTCCAAAACAACAATTTTAACACATTTGGGGTTTGGGTTAGGGTTAGTGTTTGGGTTAAGGTCAGGGTTAGGGTTAGGGTTAGGGTTAGGGTTAGGGTTAGGGTTAGGGTTAGGGTCATGGTTAGTGTTTGGGTTAGGGTCAGGGTTAGGGTTAGGGTAAGGGTCAGGGTTTGGGTCAGGGTTAGGGTCAGGGTTAGGGTTAGGGTACGGATTAGGGTCATGATTGGGACAGGGTAGTGTACTTTGACGAGGGTTAGTGAGGTGCCCATTGTCACTTCTGCGCATGTCTGCCCTTTTTTGTGACTGCGCATGCGTCAGAAAGTTCCAACAATATTTCTAAGTACAGAGTATGAAAAGTGCCTTTGACCTCAATCTTCAAACAGTTGTAGAATGGATTTGAATAGAGATATTTTCATAAAGTTAACTGTTCCTAAAAGATGGAAAGGCGATCTAAAGGATGAAAACTCATTGGTATCACTGAAGTGTACGACCGCACTTTCCGACCTCACTGAAGAAACGTTTGTGCGAGAGTAAAGCCTAACCCCGAAATTAACACCAACTCCCAAACTACAAAAGATAAAGACTTGCGGTCTTCACCAGGGGCTTAATTGTCAAAAAGTACTACCCCTAACGGGGCCGATTTTTTAACATCAAGCCGAACGAAGCATAGGATCATGTTGAAATATTGAAAAGATCGACTATGAAAAGTACCAAAAACCATAACCTGACCCCCCATCCCTCCAAAACTTTGATTTTTGAGAAGTTCGTGAAAAAACTTAATACGAAAATCCAATCGGTTACCCTCCTAGACTTATCCTTTCCGAGATAAAGCTAGGCCTCCAAAACAACAATTTTAACACATTTGGGGTTTGGGTTAGGGTTAGTGTTTGGGTTAAGGTCAGGGTTAGGGTTAGGGTTAGGGTTAGGGTTAGGGTTAGGGTTAGAGTTAGGGTCATGGTTAGTGTTTGGGTTAGGGTCAGGGTTAGGGTTAGGGTAAGGGTCAGGGTTTGGGTCAGGGTTAGGGTCAGGGTTAGGGTTAGGGTACGGATTAGGGTCATGATTGGGACAGGGTAGTGTACTTTGACGAGGGTTAGTGAGGTGCCCATTGTCACTTCTGCGCATGTCTGCCCTTTTTTGTGACTGCGCATGCGTCAGAAAGTTCCAACAATATTTCTAAGTACAGAGTATGAAAAGTGCCTTTGACCTCAATCTTCAAACAGTTGTAGAATGGATTTGAATAGAGATATTTTCATAAAGTTAACTGTTCCTAAAAGATGGAAAGGCGATCTAAAGGATGAAAACTCATTGGTATCACTGAAGTGTACGACCGCACTTTCCGACCTCACTGAAGAAACGTTTGTGCGAGAGTAAAGCCTAACCCCGAAATTAACACCAACTCCCAAACTACAAAAGATAAAGACTTGCGGTCTTCACCAGGGGCTTAATTGTCAAAAAGTACTACCCTAACGGGGCCGATTTTTTAACATCAAGCCGAACGAAGCATAGGATCATGTTGAAATATTGAAAAGATCGACTATGAAAAGTACCAAAAACCATAACCTGACCCCCCATCCCTCCAAAACTTTGATTTTTGAGAAGTTCGTGAAAAAACTTAATACGAAAATCCAATCGGTTACCCTCCTAGACTTATCCTTTCCGAGATAAAGCTAGGCCTCCAAAACAACAATTTTAACACATTTGGGGTTTGGGTTAGGGTTAGTGTTTGGGTTAAGGTCAGGGTTAGGGTTAGGGTTAGGGTTAGGGTTAGGGTTAGGGTTAGGGTTAGGGTCATGGTTAGTGTTTGGGTTAGGGTCAGGGTTAGGGTTAGGGTAAGGGTCAGGGTTTGGGTCAGGGTTAGGGTCAGGGTTAGGGTTAGGGTACGGATTAGGGTCATGATTGGGACAGGGTAGTGTACTTTGACGAGGGTTAGTGAGGTGCCCATTGTCACTTCTGCGCATGTCTGCCCTTTTTTGTGACTGCGCATGCGTCAGAAAGTTCCAACAATATTTCTAAGTACAGAGTATGAAAAGTGCCTTTGACCTCAATCTTCAAACAGTTGTAGAATGGATTTGAATAGAGATATTTTCATAAAGTTAACTGTTCCTAAAAGATGGAAAGGCGATCTAAAGGATGAAAACTCATTGGTATCACTGAAGTGTACGACCGCACTTTCCGACCTCACTGAAGAAACGTTTGTGCGAGAGTAAAGCCTAACCCCGAAATTAACACCAACTCCCAAACTACAAAAGATAAAGACTTGCGGTCTTCACCAGGGGCTTAATTGTCAAAAAGTACTACCCCTAACGGGGCCGATTTTTTAACATCAAGCCGAACGAAGCATAGGATCATGTTGAAATATTGAAAAGATCGACTATGAAAAGTACCAAAAACCATAACCTGACCCCCCATCCCTCCAAAACTTTGATTTTTGAGAAGTTCGTGAAAAAACTTAATACGAAAATCCAATCGGTTACCCTCCTAGACTTATCCTTTCCGAGATAAAGCTAGGCCTCCAAAACAACAATTTTAACACATTTGGGGTTTGGGTTAGGGTTAGTGTTTGGGTTAAGGTCAGGGTTAGGGTTAGGGTTAGGGTTAGGGTTAGGGTTAGGGTTAGAGTTAGGGTCATGGTTAGTGTTTGGGTTAGGGTCAGGGTTAGGGTTAGGGTAAGGGTCAGGGTTTGGGTCAGGGTTAGGGTCAGGGTTAGGGTTAGGGTACGGATTAGGGTCATGATTGGGACAGGGTAGTGTACTTTGACGAGGGTTAGTGAGGTGCCCATTGTCACTTCTGCGCATGTCTGCCCTTTTTTGTGACTGCGCATGCGTCAGAAAGTTCCAACAATATTTCTAAGTACAGAGTATGAAAAGTGCCTTTGACCTCAATCTTCAAACAGTTGTAGAATGGATTTGAATAGAGATATTTTCATAAAGTTAACTGTTCCTAAAAGATGGAAAGGCGATCTAAAGGATGAAAACTCATTGGTATCACTGAAGTGTACGACCGCACTTTCCGACCTCACTGAAGAAACGTTTGTGCGAGAGTAAAGCCTAACCCCGAAATTAACACCAACTCCCAAACTACAAAAGATAAAGACTTGCGGTCTTCACCAGGGGCTTAATTGTCAAAAAGTACTACCCTAACGGGGCCGATTTTTTAACATCAAGCCGAACGAAGCATAGGATCATGTTGAAATATTGAAAAGATCGACTATGAAAAGTACCAAAAACCATAACCTGACCCCCCATCCCTCCAAAACTTTGATTTTTGAGAAGTTCGTGAAAAAACTTAATACGAAAATCCAATCGGTTACCCTCCTAGACTTATCCTTTCCGAGATAAAGCTAGGCCTCCAAAACAACAATTTTAACACATTTGGGGTTTGGGTTAGGGTTAGTGTTTGGGTTAAGGTCAGGGTTAGGGTTAGGGTTAGGGTTAGGGTTAGGGTTAGGGTTAGGGTTAGGGTCATGGTTAGTGTTTGGGTTAGGGTCAGGGTTAGGGTTAGGGTAAGGGTCAGGGTTTGGGTCAGGGTTAGGGTCAGGGTTAGGGTTAGGGTACGGATTAGGGTCATGATTGGGACAGGGTAGTGTACTTTGACGAGGGTTAGTGAGGTGCCCATTGTCACTTCTGCGCATGTCTGCCCTTTTTTGTGACTGCGCATGCGTCAGAAAGTTCCAACAATATTTCTAAGTACAGAGTATGAAAAGTGCCTTTGACCTCAATCTTCAAACAGTTGTAGAATGGATTTGAATAGAGATATTTTCATAAAGTTAACTGTTCCTAAAAGATGGAAAGGCGATCTAAAGGATGAAAACTCATTGGTATCACTGAAGTGTACGACCGCACTTTCCGACCTCACTGAAGAAACGTTTGTGCGAGAGTAAAGCCTAACCCCGAAATTAACACCAACTCCCAAACTACAAAAGATAAAGACTTGCGGTCTTCACCAGGGGCTTAATTGTCAAAAAGTACTACCCCTAACGGGGCCGATTTTTTAACATCAAGCCGAACGAAGCATAGGATCATGTTGAAATATTGAAAAGATCGACTATGAAAAGTACCAAAAACCATAACCTGACCCCCCATCCCTCCAAAACTTTGATTTTTGAGAAGTTCGTGAAAAAACTTAATACGAAAATCCAATCGGTTACCCTCCTAGACTTATCCTTTCCGAGATAAAGCTAGGCCTCCAAAACAACAATTTTAACACATTTGGGGTTTGGGTTAGGGTTAGTGTTTGGGTTAAGGTCAGGGTTAGGGTTAGGGTTAGGGTTAGGGTTAGGGTTAGGGTTAGAGTTAGGGTCATGGTTAGTGTTTGGGTTAGGGTCAGGGTTAGGGTTAGGGTAAGGGTCAGGGTTTGGGTCAGGGTTAGGGTCAGGGTTAGGGTTAGGGTACGGATTAGGGTCATGATTGGGACAGGGTAGTGTACTTTGACGAGGGTTAGTGAGGTGCCCATTGTCACTTCTGCGCATGTCTGCCCTTTTTTGTGACTGCGCATGCGTCAGAAAGTTCCAACAATATTTCTAAGTACAGAGTATGAAAAGTGCCTTTGACCTCAATCTTCAAACAGTTGTAGAATGGATTTGAATAGAGATATTTTCATAAAGTTAACTGTTCCTAAAAGATGGAAAGGCGATCTAAAGGATGAAAACTCATTGGTATCACTGAAGTGTACGACCGCACTTTCCGACCTCACTGAAGAAACGTTTGTGCGAGAGTAAAGCCTAACCCCGAAATTAACACCAACTCCCAAACTACAAAAGATAAAGACTTGCGGTCTTCACCAGGGGCTTAATTGTCAAAAAGTACTACCCTAACGGGGCCGATTTTTTAACATCAAGCCGAACGAAGCATAGGATCATGTTGAAATATTGAAAAGATCGACTATGAAAAGTACCAAAAACCATAACCTGACCCCCCATCCCTCCAAAACTTTGATTTTTGAGAAGTTCGTGAAAAAACTTAATACGAAAATCCAATCGGTTACCCTCCTAGACTTATCCTTTCCGAGATAAAGCTAGGCCTCCAAAACAACAATTTTAACACATTTGGGGTTTGGGTTAGGGTTAGTGTTTGGGTTAAGGTCAGGGTTAGGGTTAGGGTTAGGGTTAGGGTTAGGGTTAGGGTTAGGGTTAGGGTCATGGTTAGTGTTTGGGTTAGGGTCAGGGTTAGGGTTAGGGTAAGGGTCAGGGTTTGGGTCAGGGTTAGGGTCAGGGTTAGGGTTAGGGTACGGATTAGGGTCATGATTGGGACAGGGTAGTGTACTTTGACGAGGGTTAGTGAGGTGCCCATTGTCACTTCTGCGCATGTCTGCCCTTTTTTGTGACTGCGCATGCGTCAGAAAGTTCCAACAATATTTCTAAGTACAGAGTATGAAAAGTGCCTTTGACCTCAATCTTCAAACAGTTGTAGAATGGATTTGAATAGAGATATTTTCATAAAGTTAACTGTTCCTAAAAGATGGAAAGGCGATCTAAAGGATGAAAACTCATTGGTATCACTGAAGTGTACGACCGCACTTTCCGACCTCACTGAAGAAACGTTTGTGCGAGAGTAAAGCCTAACCCCGAAATTAACACCAACTCCCAAACTACAAAAGATAAAGACTTGCGGTCTTCACCAGGGGCTTAATTGTCAAAAAGTACTACCCCTAACGGGGCCGATTTTTTAACATCAAGCCGAACGAAGCATAGGATCATGTTGAAATATTGAAAAGATCGACTATGAAAAGTACCAAAAACCATAACCTGACCCCCCATCCCTCCAAAACTTTGATTTTTGAGAAGTTCGTGAAAAAACTTAATACGAAAATCCAATCGGTTACCCTCCTAGACTTATCCTTTCCGAGATAAAGCTAGGCCTCCAAAACAACAATTTTAACACATTTGGGGTTTGGGTTAGGGTTAGTGTTTGGGTTAAGGTCAGGGTTAGGGTTAGGGTTAGGGTTAGGGTTAGGGTTAGGGTTAGAGTTAGGGTCATGGTTAGTGTTTGGGTTAGGGTCAGGGTTAGGGTTAGGGTAAGGGTCAGGGTTTGGGTCAGGGTTAGGGTCAGGGTTAGGGTTAGGGTACGGATTAGGGTCATGATTGGGACAGGGTAGTGTACTTTGACGAGGGTTAGTGAGGTGCCCATTGTCACTTCTGCGCATGTCTGCCCTTTTTTGTGACTGCGCATGCGTCAGAAAGTTCCAACAATATTTCTAAGTACAGAGTATGAAAAGTGCCTTTGACCTCAATCTTCAAACAGTTGTAGAATGGATTTGAATAGAGATATTTTCATAAAGTTAACTGTTCCTAAAAGATGGAAAGGCGATCTAAAGGATGAAAACTCATTGGTATCACTGAAGTGTACGACCGCACTTTCCGACCTCACTGAAGAAACGTTTGTGCGAGAGTAAAGCCTAACCCCGAAATTAACACCAACTCCCAAACTACAAAAGATAAAGACTTGCGGTCTTCACCAGGGGCTTAATTGTCAAAAAGTACTACCCTAACGGGGCCGATTTTTTAACATCAAGCCGAACGAAGCATAGGATCATGTTGAAATATTGAAAAGATCGACTATGAAAAGTACCAAAAACCATAACCTGACCCCCCATCCCTCCAAAACTTTGATTTTTGAGAAGTTCGTGAAAAAACTTAATACGAAAATCCAATCGGTTACCCTCCTAGACTTATCCTTTCCGAGATAAAGCTAGGCCTCCAAAACAACAATTTTAACACATTTGGGGTTTGGGTTAGGGTTAGTGTTTGGGTTAAGGTCAGGGTTAGGGTTAGGGTTAGGGTTAGGGTTAGGGTTAGGGTTAGGGTTAGGGTCATGGTTAGTGTTTGGGTTAGGGTCAGGGTTAGGGTTAGGGTAAGGGTCAGGGTTTGGGTCAGGGTTAGGGTCAGGGTTAGGGTTAGGGTACGGATTAGGGTCATGATTGGGACAGGGTAGTGTACTTTGACGAGGGTTAGTGAGGTGCCCATTGTCACTTCTGCGCATGTCTGCCCTTTTTTGTGACTGCGCATGCGTCAGAAAGTTCCAACAATATTTCTAAGTACAGAGTATGAAAAGTGCCTTTGACCTCAATCTTCAAACAGTTGTAGAATGGATTTGAATAGAGATATTTTCATAAAGTTAACTGTTCCTAAAAGATGGAAAGGCGATCTAAAGGATGAAAACTCATTGGTATCACTGAAGTGTACGACCGCACTTTCCGACCTCACTGAAGAAACGTTTGTGCGAGAGTAAAGCCTAACCCCGAAATTAACACCAACTCCCAAACTACAAAAGATAAAGACTTGCGGTCTTCACCAGGGGCTTAATTGTCAAAAAGTACTACCCCTAACGGGGCCGATTTTTTAACATCAAGCCGAACGAAGCATAGGATCATGTTGAAATATTGAAAAGATCGACTATGAAAAGTACCAAAAACCATAACCTGACCCCCCATCCCTCCAAAACTTTGATTTTTGAGAAGTTCGTGAAAAAACTTAATACGAAAATCCAATCGGTTACCCTCCTAGACTTATCCTTTCCGAGATAAAGCTAGGCCTCCAAAACAACAATTTTAACACATTTGGGGTTTGGGTTAGGGTTAGTGTTTGGGTTAAGGTCAGGGTTAGGGTTAGGGTTAGGGTTAGGGTTAGGGTTAGGGTTAGAGTTAGGGTCATGGTTAGTGTTTGGGTTAGGGTCAGGGTTAGGGTTAGGGTAAGGGTCAGGGTTTGGGTCAGGGTTAGGGTCAGGGTTAGGGTTAGGGTACGGATTAGGGTCATGATTGGGACAGGGTAGTGTACTTTGACGAGGGTTAGTGAGGTGCCCATTGTCACTTCTGCGCATGTCTGCCCTTTTTTGTGACTGCGCATGCGTCAGAAAGTTCCAACAATATTTCTAAGTACAGAGTATGAAAAGTGCCTTTGACCTCAATCTTCAAACAGTTGTAGAATGGATTTGAATAGAGATATTTTCATAAAGTTAACTGTTCCTAAAAGATGGAAAGGCGATCTAAAGGATGAAAACTCATTGGTATCACTGAAGTGTACGACCGCACTTTCCGACCTCACTGAAGAAACGTTTGTGCGAGAGTAAAGCCTAACCCCGAAATTAACACCAACTCCCAAACTACAAAAGATAAAGACTTGCGGTCTTCACCAGGGGCTTAATTGTCAAAAAGTACTACCCTAACGGGGCCGATTTTTTAACATCAAGCCGAACGAAGCATAGGATCATGTTGAAATATTGAAAAGATCGACTATGAAAAGTACCAAAAACCATAACCTGACCCCCCATCCCTCCAAAACTTTGATTTTTGAGAAGTTCGTGAAAAAACTTAATACGAAAATCCAATCGGTTACCCTCCTAGACTTATCCTTTCCGAGATAAAGCTAGGCCTCCAAAACAACAATTTTAACACATTTGGGGTTTGGGTTAGGGTTAGTGTTTGGGTTAAGGTCAGGGTTAGGGTTAGGGTTAGGGTTAGGGTTAGGGTTAGGGTTAGGGTTAGGGTCATGGTTAGTGTTTGGGTTAGGGTCAGGGTTAGGGTTAGGGTAAGGGTCAGGGTTTGGGTCAGGGTTAGGGTCAGGGTTAGGGTTAGGGTACGGATTAGGGTCATGATTGGGACAGGGTAGTGTACTTTGACGAGGGTTAGTGAGGTGCCCATTGTCACTTCTGCGCATGTCTGCCCTTTTTTGTGACTGCGCATGCGTCAGAAAGTTCCAACAATATTTCTAAGTACAGAGTATGAAAAGTGCCTTTGACCTCAATCTTCAAACAGTTGTAGAATGGATTTGAATAGAGATATTTTCATAAAGTTAACTGTTCCTAAAAGATGGAAAGGCGATCTAAAGGATGAAAACTCATTGGTATCACTGAAGTGTACGACCGCACTTTCCGACCTCACTGAAGAAACGTTTGTGCGAGAGTAAAGCCTAACCCCGAAATTAACACCAACTCCCAAACTACAAAAGATAAAGACTTGCGGTCTTCACCAGGGGCTTAATTGTCAAAAAGTACTACCCCTAACGGGGCCGATTTTTTAACATCAAGCCGAACGAAGCATAGGATCATGTTGAAATATTGAAAAGATCGACTATGAAAAGTACCAAAAACCATAACCTGACCCCCCATCCCTCCAAAACTTTGATTTTTGAGAAGTTCGTGAAAAAACTTAATACGAAAATCCAATCGGTTACCCTCCTAGACTTATCCTTTCCGAGATAAAGCTAGGCCTCCAAAACAACAATTTTAACACATTTGGGGTTTGGGTTAGGGTTAGTGTTTGGGTTAAGGTCAGGGTTAGGGTTAGGGTTAGGGTTAGGGTTAGGGTTAGGGTTAGAGTTAGGGTCATGGTTAGTGTTTGGGTTAGGGTCAGGGTTAGGGTTAGGGTAAGGGTCAGGGTTTGGGTCAGGGTTAGGGTCAGGGTTAGGGTTAGGGTACGGATTAGGGTCATGATTGGGACAGGGTAGTGTACTTTGACGAGGGTTAGTGAGGTGCCCATTGTCACTTCTGCGCATGTCTGCCCTTTTTTGTGACTGCGCATGCGTCAGAAAGTTCCAACAATATTTCTAAGTACAGAGTATGAAAAGTGCCTTTGACCTCAATCTTCAAACAGTTGTAGAATGGATTTGAATAGAGATATTTTCATAAAGTTAACTGTTCCTAAAAGATGGAAAGGCGATCTAAAGGATGAAAACTCATTGGTATCACTGAAGTGTACGACCGCACTTTCCGACCTCACTGAAGAAACGTTTGTGCGAGAGTAAAGCCTAACCCCGAAATTAACACCAACTCCCAAACTACAAAAGATAAAGACTTGCGGTCTTCACCAGGGGCTTAATTGTCAAAAAGTACTACCCTAACGGGGCCGATTTTTTAACATCAAGCCGAACGAAGCATAGGATCATGTTGAAATATTGAAAAGATCGACTATGAAAAGTACCAAAAACCATAACCTGACCCCCCATCCCTCCAAAACTTTGATTTTTGAGAAGTTCGTGAAAAAACTTAATACGAAAATCCAATCGGTTACCCTCCTAGACTTATCCTTTCCGAGATAAAGCTAGGCCTCCAAAACAACAATTTTAACACATTTGGGGTTTGGGTTAGGGTTAGTGTTTGGGTTAAGGTCAGGGTTAGGGTTAGGGTTAGGGTTAGGGTTAGGGTTAGGGTTAGGGTTAGGGTCATGGTTAGTGTTTGGGTTAGGGTCAGGGTTAGGGTTAGGGTAAGGGTCAGGGTTTGGGTCAGGGTTAGGGTCAGGGTTAGGGTTAGGGTACGGATTAGGGTCATGATTGGGACAGGGTAGTGTACTTTGACGAGGGTTAGTGAGGTGCCCATTGTCACTTCTGCGCATGTCTGCCCTTTTTTGTGACTGCGCATGCGTCAGAAAGTTCCAACAATATTTCTAAGTACAGAGTATGAAAAGTGCCTTTGACCTCAATCTTCAAACAGTTGTAGAATGGATTTGAATAGAGATATTTTCATAAAGTTAACTGTTCCTAAAAGATGGAAAGGCGATCTAAAGGATGAAAACTCATTGGTATCACTGAAGTGTACGACCGCACTTTCCGACCTCACTGAAGAAACGTTTGTGCGAGAGTAAAGCCTAACCCCGAAATTAACACCAACTCCCAAACTACAAAAGATAAAGACTTGCGGTCTTCACCAGGGGCTTAATTGTCAAAAAGTACTACCCCTAACGGGGCCGATTTTTTAACATCAAGCCGAACGAAGCATAGGATCATGTTGAAATATTGAAAAGATCGACTATGAAAAGTACCAAAAACCATAACCTGACCCCCCATCCCTCCAAAACTTTGATTTTTGAGAAGTTCGTGAAAAAACTTAATACGAAAATCCAATCGGTTACCCTCCTAGACTTATCCTTTCCGAGATAAAGCTAGGCCTCCAAAACAACAATTTTAACACATTTGGGGTTTGGGTTAGGGTTAGTGTTTGGGTTAAGGTCAGGGTTAGGGTTAGGGTTAGGGTTAGGGTTAGGGTTAGGGTTAGAGTTAGGGTCATGGTTAGTGTTTGGGTTAGGGTCAGGGTTAGGGTTAGGGTAAGGGTCAGGGTTTGGGTCAGGGTTAGGGTCAGGGTTAGGGTTAGGGTACGGATTAGGGTCATGATTGGGACAGGGTAGTGTACTTTGACGAGGGTTAGTGAGGTGCCCATTGTCACTTCTGCGCATGTCTGCCCTTTTTTGTGACTGCGCATGCGTCAGAAAGTTCCAACAATATTTCTAAGTACAGAGTATGAAAAGTGCCTTTGACCTCAATCTTCAAACAGTTGTAGAATGGATTTGAATAGAGATATTTTCATAAAGTTAACTGTTCCTAAAAGATGGAAAGGCGATCTAAAGGATGAAAACTCATTGGTATCACTGAAGTGTACGACCGCACTTTCCGACCTCACTGAAGAAACGTTTGTGCGAGAGTAAAGCCTAACCCCGAAATTAACACCAACTCCCAAACTACAAAAGATAAAGACTTGCGGTCTTCACCAGGGGCTTAATTGTCAAAAAGTACTACCCTAACGGGGCCGATTTTTTAACATCAAGCCGAACGAAGCATAGGATCATGTTGAAATATTGAAAAGATCGACTATGAAAAGTACCAAAAACCATAACCTGACCCCCCATCCCTCCAAAACTTTGATTTTTGAGAAGTTCGTGAAAAAACTTAATACGAAAATCCAATCGGTTACCCTCCTAGACTTATCCTTTCCGAGATAAAGCTAGGCCTCCAAAACAACAATTTTAACACATTTGGGGTTTGGGTTAGGGTTAGTGTTTGGGTTAAGGTCAGGGTTAGGGTTAGGGTTAGGGTTAGGGTTAGGGTTAGGGTTAGGGTTAGGGTCATGGTTAGTGTTTGGGTTAGGGTCAGGGTTAGGGTTAGGGTAAGGGTCAGGGTTTGGGTCAGGGTTAGGGTCAGGGTTAGGGTTAGGGTACGGATTAGGGTCATGATTGGGACAGGGTAGTGTACTTTGACGAGGGTTAGTGAGGTGCCCATTGTCACTTCTGCGCATGTCTGCCCTTTTTTGTGACTGCGCATGCGTCAGAAAGTTCCAACAATATTTCTAAGTACAGAGTATGAAAAGTGCCTTTGACCTCAATCTTCAAACAGTTGTAGAATGGATTTGAATAGAGATATTTTCATAAAGTTAACTGTTCCTAAAAGATGGAAAGGCGATCTAAAGGATGAAAACTCATTGGTATCACTGAAGTGTACGACCGCACTTTCCGACCTCACTGAAGAAACGTTTGTGCGAGAGTAAAGCCTAACCCCGAAATTAACACCAACTCCCAAACTACAAAAGATAAAGACTTGCGGTCTTCACCAGGGGCTTAATTGTCAAAAAGTACTACCCCTAACGGGGCCGATTTTTTAACATCAAGCCGAACGAAGCATAGGATCATGTTGAAATATTGAAAAGATCGACTATGAAAAGTACCAAAAACCATAACCTGACCCCCCATCCCTCCAAAACTTTGATTTTTGAGAAGTTCGTGAAAAAACTTAATACGAAAATCCAATCGGTTACCCTCCTAGACTTATCCTTTCCGAGATAAAGCTAGGCCTCCAAAACAACAATTTTAACACATTTGGGGTTTGGGTTAGGGTTAGTGTTTGGGTTAAGGTCAGGGTTAGGGTTAGGGTTAGGGTTAGGGTTAGGGTTAGGGTTAGAG
Organism: Mytilus galloprovincialis; assembly: GCF_965363235.1. Lineage (NCBI taxonomy): Eukaryota > Metazoa > Mollusca > Bivalvia > Mytilida > Mytilidae > Mytilus > Mytilus galloprovincialis. Next base: position 20,354 of record NC_134846.1, on the reverse strand, counting down.
TTAGGGTCATGGTTAGTGTTTGGGTTAGGGTCAGGGTTAGGGTTAGGGTAAGGGTCAGGGTTTGGGTCAGGGTTAGGGTCAGGGTTAGGGTTAGGGTACGGATTAGGGTCATGATTGGGACAGGGTAGTGTACTTTGACGAGGGTTAGTGAGGTGCCCATTGTCACTTCTGCGCATGTCTGCCCTTTTTTGTGACTGCGCATGCGTCAGAAAGTTCCAACAATATTTCTAAGTACAGAGTATGAAAAGTGCCTTTGACCTCAATCTTCAAACAGTTGTAGAATGGATTTGAATAGAGATATTTTCATAAAGTTAACTGTTCCTAAAAGATGGAAAGGCGATCTAAAGGATGAAAACTCATTGGTATCACTGAAGTGTACGACCGCACTTTCCGACCTCACTGAAGAAACGTTTGTGCGAGAGTAAAGCCTAACCCCGAAATTAACACCAACTCCCAAACTACAAAAGATAAAGACTTGCGGTCTTCACCAGGGGCTTAATTGTCAAAAAGTACTACCCTAACGGGGCCGATTTTTTAACATCAAGCCGAACGAAGCATAGGATCATGTTGAAATATTGAAAAGATCGACTATGAAAAGTACCAAAAACCATAACCTGACCCCCCATCCCTCCAAAACTTTGATTTTTGAGAAGTTCGTGAAAAAACTTAATACGAAAATCCAATCGGTTACCCTCCTAGACTTATCCTTTCCGAGATAAAGCTAGGCCTCCAAAACAACAATTTTAACACATTTGGGGTTTGGGTTAGGGTTAGTGTTTGGGTTAAGGTCAGGGTTAGGGTTAGGGTTAGGGTTAGGGTTAGGGTTAGGGTTAGGGTTAGGGTCATGGTTAGTGTTTGGGTTAGGGTCAGGGTTAGGGTTAGGGTAAGGGTCAGGGTTTGGGTCAGGGTTAGGGTCAGGGTTAGGGTTAGGGTACGGATTAGGGTCATGATTGGGACAGGGTAGTGTACTTTGACGAGGGTTAGTGAGGTGCCCATTGTCACTTCTGCGCATGTCTGCCCTTTTTTGTGACTGCGCATGCGTCAGAAAGTTCCAACAATATTTCTAAGTACAGAGTATGAAAAGTGCCTTTGACCTCAATCTTCAAACAGTTGTAGAATGGATTTGAATAGAGATATTTTCATAAAGTTAACTGTTCCTAAAAGATGGAAAGGCGATCTAAAGGATGAAAACTCATTGGTATCACTGAAGTGTACGACCGCACTTTCCGACCTCACTGAAGAAACGTTTGTGCGAGAGTAAAGCCTAACCCCGAAATTAACACCAACTCCCAAACTACAAAAGATAAAGACTTGCGGTCTTCACCAGGGGCTTAATTGTCAAAAAGTACTACCCCTAACGGGGCCGATTTTTTAACATCAAGCCGAACGAAGCATAGGATCATGTTGAAATATTGAAAAGATCGACTATGAAAAGTACCAAAAACCATAACCTGACCCCCCATCCCTCCAAAACTTTGATTTTTGAGAAGTTCGTGAAAAAACTTAATACGAAAATCCAATCGGTTACCCTCCTAGACTTATCCTTTCCGAGATAAAGCTAGGCCTCCAAAACAACAATTTTAACACATTTGGGGTTTGGGTTAGGGTTAGTGTTTGGGTTAAGGTCAGGGTTAGGGTTAGGGTTAGGGTTAGGGTTAGGGTTAGGGTTAGAGTTAGGGTCATGGTTAGTGTTTGGGTTAGGGTCAGGGTTAGGGTTAGGGTAAGGGTCAGGGTTTGGGTCAGGGTTAGGGTCAGGGTTAGGGTTAGGGTACGGATTAGGGTCATGATTGGGACAGGGTAGTGTACTTTGACGAGGGTTAGTGAGGTGCCCATTGTCACTTCTGCGCATGTCTGCCCTTTTTTGTGACTGCGCATGCGTCAGAAAGTTCCAACAATATTTCTAAGTACAGAGTATGAAAAGTGCCTTTGACCTCAATCTTCAAACAGTTGTAGAATGGATTTGAATAGAGATATTTTCATAAAGTTAACTGTTCCTAAAAGATGGAAAGGCGATCTAAAGGATGAAAACTCATTGGTATCACTGAAGTGTACGACCGCACTTTCCGACCTCACTGAAGAAACGTTTGTGCGAGAGTAAAGCCTAACCCCGAAATTAACACCAACTCCCAAACTACAAAAGATAAAGACTTGCGGTCTTCACCAGGGGCTTAATTGTCAAAAAGTACTACCCTAACGGGGCCGATTTTTTAACATCAAGCCGAACGAAGCATAGGATCATGTTGAAATATTGAAAAGATCGACTATGAAAAGTACCAAAAACCATAACCTGACCCCCCATCCCTCCAAAACTTTGATTTTTGAGAAGTTCGTGAAAAAACTTAATACGAAAATCCAATCGGTTACCCTCCTAGACTTATCCTTTCCGAGATAAAGCTAGGCCTCCAAAACAACAATTTTAACACATTTGGGGTTTGGGTTAGGGTTAGTGTTTGGGTTAAGGTCAGGGTTAGGGTTAGGGTTAGGGTTAGGGTTAGGGTTAGGGTTAGGGTTAGGGTCATGGTTAGTGTTTGGGTTAGGGTCAGGGTTAGGGTTAGGGTAAGGGTCAGGGTTTGGGTCAGGGTTAGGGTCAGGGTTAGGGTTAGGGTACGGATTAGGGTCATGATTGGGACAGGGTAGTGTACTTTGACGAGGGTTAGTGAGGTGCCCATTGTCACTTCTGCGCATGTCTGCCCTTTTTTGTGACTGCGCATGCGTCAGAAAGTTCCAACAATATTTCTAAGTACAGAGTATGAAAAGTGCCTTTGACCTCAATCTTCAAACAGTTGTAGAATGGATTTGAATAGAGATATTTTCATAAAGTTAACTGTTCCTAAAAGATGGAAAGGCGATCTAAAGGATGAAAACTCATTGGTATCACTGAAGTGTACGACCGCACTTTCCGACCTCACTGAAGAAACGTTTGTGCGAGAGTAAAGCCTAACCCCGAAATTAACACCAACTCCCAAACTACAAAAGATAAAGACTTGCGGTCTTCACCAGGGGCTTAATTGTCAAAAAGTACTACCCCTAACGGGGCCGATTTTTTAACATCAAGCCGAACGAAGCATAGGATCATGTTGAAATATTGAAAAGATCGACTATGAAAAGTACCAAAAACCATAACCTGACCCCCCATCCCTCCAAAACTTTGATTTTTGAGAAGTTCGTGAAAAAACTTAATACGAAAATCCAATCGGTTACCCTCCTAGACTTATCCTTTCCGAGATAAAGCTAGGCCTCCAAAACAACAATTTTAACACATTTGGGGTTTGGGTTAGGGTTAGTGTTTGGGTTAAGGTCAGGGTTAGGGTTAGGGTTAGGGTTAGGGTTAGGGTTAGGGTTAGAGTTAGGGTCATGGTTAGTGTTTGGGTTAGGGTCAGGGTTAGGGTTAGGGTAAGGGTCAGGGTTTGGGTCAGGGTTAGGGTCAGGGTTAGGGTTAGGGTACGGATTAGGGTCATGATTGGGACAGGGTAGTGTACTTTGACGAGGGTTAGTGAGGTGCCCATTGTCACTTCTGCGCATGTCTGCCCTTTTTTGTGACTGCGCATGCGTCAGAAAGTTCCAACAATATTTCTAAGTACAGAGTATGAAAAGTGCCTTTGACCTCAATCTTCAAACAGTTGTAGAATGGATTTGAATAGAGATATTTTCATAAAGTTAACTGTTCCTAAAAGATGGAAAGGCGATCTAAAGGATGAAAACTCATTGGTATCACTGAAGTGTACGACCGCACTTTCCGACCTCACTGAAGAAACGTTTGTGCGAGAGTAAAGCCTAACCCCGAAATTAACACCAACTCCCAAACTACAAAAGATAAAGACTTGCGGTCTTCACCAGGGGCTTAATTGTCAAAAAGTACTACCCTAACGGGGCCGATTTTTTAACATCAAGCCGAACGAAGCATAGGATCATGTTGAAATATTGAAAAGATCGACTATGAAAAGTACCAAAAACCATAACCTGACCCCCCATCCCTCCAAAACTTTGATTTTTGAGAAGTTCGTGAAAAAACTTAATACGAAAATCCAATCGGTTACCCTCCTAGACTTATCCTTTCCGAGATAAAGCTAGGCCTCCAAAACAACAATTTTAACACATTTGGGGTTTGGGTTAGGGTTAGTGTTTGGGTTAAGGTCAGGGTTAGGGTTAGGGTTAGGGTTAGGGTTAGGGTTAGGGTTAGGGTTAGGGTCATGGTTAGTGTTTGGGTTAGGGTCAGGGTTAGGGTTAGGGTAAGGGTCAGGGTTTGGGTCAGGGTTAGGGTCAGGGTTAGGGTTAGGGTACGGATTAGGGTCATGATTGGGACAGGGTAGTGTACTTTGACGAGGGTTAGTGAGGTGCCCATTGTCACTTCTGCGCATGTCTGCCCTTTTTTGTGACTGCGCATGCGTCAGAAAGTTCCAACAATATTTCTAAGTACAGAGTATGAAAAGTGCCTTTGACCTCAATCTTCAAACAGTTGTAGAATGGATTTGAATAGAGATATTTTCATAAAGTTAACTGTTCCTAAAAGATGGAAAGGCGATCTAAAGGATGAAAACTCATTGGTATCACTGAAGTGTACGACCGCACTTTCCGACCTCACTGAAGAAACGTTTGTGCGAGAGTAAAGCCTAACCCCGAAATTAACACCAACTCCCAAACTACAAAAGATAAAGACTTGCGGTCTTCACCAGGGGCTTAATTGTCAAAAAGTACTACCCCTAACGGGGCCGATTTTTTAACATCAAGCCGAACGAAGCATAGGATCATGTTGAAATATTGAAAAGATCGACTATGAAAAGTACCAAAAACCATAACCTGACCCCCCATCCCTCCAAAACTTTGATTTTTGAGAAGTTCGTGAAAAAACTTAATACGAAAATCCAATCGGTTACCCTCCTAGACTTATCCTTTCCGAGATAAAGCTAGGCCTCCAAAACAACAATTTTAACACATTTGGGGTTTGGGTTAGGGTTAGTGTTTGGGTTAAGGTCAGGGTTAGGGTTAGGGTTAGGGTTAGGGTTAGGGTTAGGGTTAGAGTTAGGGTCATGGTTAGTGTTTGGGTTAGGGTCAGGGTTAGGGTTAGGGTAAGGGTCAGGGTTTGGGTCAGGGTTAGGGTCAGGGTTAGGGTTAGGGTACGGATTAGGGTCATGATTGGGACAGGGTAGTGTACTTTGACGAGGGTTAGTGAGGTGCCCATTGTCACTTCTGCGCATGTCTGCCCTTTTTTGTGACTGCGCATGCGTCAGAAAGTTCCAACAATATTTCTAAGTACAGAGTATGAAAAGTGCCTTTGACCTCAATCTTCAAACAGTTGTAGAATGGATTTGAATAGAGATATTTTCATAAAGTTAACTGTTCCTAAAAGATGGAAAGGCGATCTAAAGGATGAAAACTCATTGGTATCACTGAAGTGTACGACCGCACTTTCCGACCTCACTGAAGAAACGTTTGTGCGAGAGTAAAGCCTAACCCCGAAATTAACACCAACTCCCAAACTACAAAAGATAAAGACTTGCGGTCTTCACCAGGGGCTTAATTGTCAAAAAGTACTACCCTAACGGGGCCGATTTTTTAACATCAAGCCGAACGAAGCATAGGATCATGTTGAAATATTGAAAAGATCGACTATGAAAAGTACCAAAAACCATAACCTGACCCCCCATCCCTCCAAAACTTTGATTTTTGAGAAGTTCGTGAAAAAACTTAATACGAAAATCCAATCGGTTACCCTCCTAGACTTATCCTTTCCGAGATAAAGCTAGGCCTCCAAAACAACAATTTTAACACATTTGGGGTTTGGGTTAGGGTTAGTGTTTGGGTTAAGGTCAGGGTTAGGGTTAGGGTTAGGGTTAGGGTTAGGGTTAGGGTTAGGGTTAGGGTCATGGTTAGTGTTTGGGTTAGGGTCAGGGTTAGGGTTAGGGTAAGGGTCAGGGTTTGGGTCAGGGTTAGGGTCAGGGTTAGGGTTAGGGTACGGATTAGGGTCATGATTGGGACAGGGTAGTGTACTTTGACGAGGGTTAGTGAGGTGCCCATTGTCACTTCTGCGCATGTCTGCCCTTTTTTGTGACTGCGCATGCGTCAGAAAGTTCCAACAATATTTCTAAGTACAGAGTATGAAAAGTGCCTTTGACCTCAATCTTCAAACAGTTGTAGAATGGATTTGAATAGAGATATTTTCATAAAGTTAACTGTTCCTAAAAGATGGAAAGGCGATCTAAAGGATGAAAACTCATTGGTATCACTGAAGTGTACGACCGCACTTTCCGACCTCACTGAAGAAACGTTTGTGCGAGAGTAAAGCCTAACCCCGAAATTAACACCAACTCCCAAACTACAAAAGATAAAGACTTGCGGTCTTCACCAGGGGCTTAATTGTCAAAAAGTACTACCCCTAACGGGGCCGATTTTTTAACATCAAGCCGAACGAAGCATAGGATCATGTTGAAATATTGAAAAGATCGACTATGAAAAGTACCAAAAACCATAACCTGACCCCCCATCCCTCCAAAACTTTGATTTTTGAGAAGTTCGTGAAAAAACTTAATACGAAAATCCAATCGGTTACCCTCCTAGACTTATCCTTTCCGAGATAAAGCTAGGCCTCCAAAACAACAATTTTAACACATTTGGGGTTTGGGTTAGGGTTAGTGTTTGGGTTAAGGTCAGGGTTAGGGTTAGGGTTAGGGTTAGGGTTAGGGTTAGGGTTAGAGTTAGGGTCATGGTTAGTGTTTGGGTTAGGGTCAGGGTTAGGGTTAGGGTAAGGGTCAGGGTTTGGGTCAGGGTTAGGGTCAGGGTTAGGGTTAGGGTACGGATTAGGGTCATGATTGGGACAGGGTAGTGTACTTTGACGAGGGTTAGTGAGGTGCCCATTGTCACTTCTGCGCATGTCTGCCCTTTTTTGTGACTGCGCATGCGTCAGAAAGTTCCAACAATATTTCTAAGTACAGAGTATGAAAAGTGCCTTTGACCTCAATCTTCAAACAGTTGTAGAATGGATTTGAATAGAGATATTTTCATAAAGTTAACTGTTCCTAAAAGATGGAAAGGCGATCTAAAGGATGAAAACTCATTGGTATCACTGAAGTGTACGACCGCACTTTCCGACCTCACTGAAGAAACGTTTGTGCGAGAGTAAAGCCTAACCCCGAAATTAACACCAACTCCCAAACTACAAAAGATAAAGACTTGCGGTCTTCACCAGGGGCTTAATTGTCAAAAAGTACTACCCTAACGGGGCCGATTTTTTAACATCAAGCCGAACGAAGCATAGGATCATGTTGAAATATTGAAAAGATCGACTATGAAAAGTACCAAAAACCATAACCTGACCCCCCATCCCTCCAAAACTTTGATTTTTGAGAAGTTCGTGAAAAAACTTAATACGAAAATCCAATCGGTTACCCTCCTAGACTTATCCTTTCCGAGATAAAGCTAGGCCTCCAAAACAACAATTTTAACACATTTGGGGTTTGGGTTAGGGTTAGTGTTTGGGTTAAGGTCAGGGTTAGGGTTAGGGTTAGGGTTAGGGTTAGGGTTAGGGTTAGGGTTAGGGTCATGGTTAGTGTTTGGGTTAGGGTTAGGGTTAGGGTTAGGGTTAGGGTTAGGGTTAGGGTTAGGGTTAGGGTTAGGGTTAGGGTTAGGGTTAGGGTTAGGGTTAGGGTTAGGGTTAGGGTTAGGGTTAGGGTTAGGGTTAGGGTTAGGGTTAGGGTTAGGGTTAGGGTTAGGGTTAGGGTTAGGGTTAGGGTTAGGGTTAGGGTTAGGGTTAGGGTTAGGGTTAGGGTTAGGGTTAGGGTTAGGGTTAGGGTTAGGGTTAGGGTTAGGGTTAGGGTTAGGGTTAGGGTTAGGGTTAGGGTTAGGGTTAGGGTTAGGGTTAGGGTTAGGGTTAGGGTTAGGGTTAGGGTTAGGGTTAGGGTTAGGGTTAGGGTTAGGGTTAGGGTTAGGGTTAGGGTTAGGGTTAGGGTTAGGGTTAGGGTTAGGGTTAGGGTTAGGGTTAGGGTAGTGTACTTTGACGAGGGTTAGTGAGGTGCCCATTGTCACTTCTGCGCATGTCTGCCCTTTTTTGTGACTGCGCATGCGTCAGAAAGTTCCAACAATATTTCTAAGTACAGAGTATGAAAAGTGCCTTTGACCTCAATCTTCAAACAGTTGTAGAATGGATTTGAATAGAGATATTTTCATAAAGTTAACTGTTCCTAAAAGATGGAAAGGCGATCTAAAGGATGAAAACTCATTGGTATCACTGAAGTGTACGACCGCACTTTCCGACCTCACTGAAGAAACGTTTGTGCGAGAGTAAAGCCTAACCCCGAAATTAACACCAACTCCCAAACTACAAAAGATAAAGACTTGCGGTCTTCACCAGGGGCTTAATTGTCAAAAAGTACTACCCTAACGGGGCCGATTTTTTAACATCAAGCCGAACGAAGCATAGGATCATGTTGAAATATTGAAAAGATCGACTATGAAAAGTACCAAAAACCATAACCTGACCCCCCATCCCTCCAAAACTTTGATTTTTGAGAAGTTCGTGAAAAAACTTAATACGAAAATCCAATCGGTTACCCTCCTAGACTTATCCTTTCCGAGATAAAGCTAGGCCTCCAAAACAACAATTTTAACACATTTGGGGTTTGGGTTAGGGTTAGTGTTTGGGTTAAGGTCAGGGTTAGGGTTAGGGTTAGGGTTAGGGTTAGGGTTAGGGTTAGGGTTAGGGTCATGGTTAGTGTTTGGGTTAGGGTCAGGGTTAGGGTTAGGGTAAGGGTCAGGGTTTGGGTCAGGGTTAGGGTCAGGGTTAGGGTTAGGGTACGGATTAGGGTCATGATTGGGACAGGGTAGTGTACTTTGACGAGGGTTAGTGAGGTGCCCATTGTCACTTCTGCGCATGTCTGCCCTTTTTTGTGACTGCGCATGCGTCAGAAAGTTCCAACAATATTTCTAAGTACAGAGTATGAAAAGTGCCTTTGACCTCAATCTTCAAACAGTTGTAGAATGGATTTGAATAGAGATATTTTCATAAAGTTAACTGTTCCTAAAAGATGGAAAGGCGATCTAAAGGATGAAAACTCATTGGTATCACTGAAGTGTACGACCGCACTTTCCGACCTCACTGAAGAAACGTTTGTGCGAGAGTAAAGCCTAACCCCGAAATTAACACCAACTCCCAAACTACAAAAGATAAAGACTTGCGGTCTTCACCAGGGGCTTAATTGTCAAAAAGTACTACCCCTAACGGGGCCGATTTTTTAACATCAAGCCGAACGAAGCATAGGATCATGTTGAAATATTGAAAAGATCGACTATGAAAAGTACCAAAAACCATAACCTGACCCCCCATCCCTCCAAAACTTTGATTTTTGAGAAGTTCGTGAAAAAACTTAATACGAAAATCCAATCGGTTACCCTCCTAGACTTATCCTTTCCGAGATAAAGCTAGGCCTCCAAAACAACAATTTTAACACATTTGGGGTTTGGGTTAGGGTTAGTGTTTGGGTTAAGGTCAGGGTTAGGGTTAGGGTTAGGGTTAGGGTTAGGGTTAGGGTTAGAGTTAGGGTCATGGTTAGTGTTTGGGTTAGGGTCAGGGTTAGGGTTAGGGTAAGGGTCAGGGTTTGGGTCAGGGTTAGGGTCAGGGTTAGGGTTAGGGTACGGATTAGGGTCATGATTGGGACAGGGTAGTGTACTTTGACGAGGGTTAGTGAGGTGCCCATTGTCACTTCTGCGCATGTCTGCCCTTTTTTGTGACTGCGCATGCGTCAGAAAGTTCCAACAATATTTCTAAGTACAGAGTATGAAAAGTGCCTTTGACCTCAATCTTCAAACAGTTGTAGAATGGATTTGAATAGAGATATTTTCATAAAGTTAACTGTTCCTAAAAGATGGAAAGGCGATCTAAAGGATGAAAACTCATTGGTATCACTGAAGTGTACGACCGCACTTTCCGACCTCACTGAAGAAACGTTTGTGCGAGAGTAAAGCCTAACCCCGAAATTAACACCAACTCCCAAACTACAAAAGATAAAGACTTGCGGTCTTCACCAGGGGCTTAATTGTCAAAAAGTACTACCCTAACGGGGCCGATTTTTTAACATCAAGCCGAACGAAGCATAGGATCATGTTGAAATATTGAAAAGATCGACTATGAAAAGTACCAAAAACCATAACCTGACCCCCCATCCCTCCAAAACTTTGATTTTTGAGAAGTTCGTGAAAAAACTTAATACGAAAATCCAATCGGTTACCCTCCTAGACTTATCCTTTCCGAGATAAAGCTAGGCCTCCAAAACAACAATTTTAACACATTTGGGGTTTGGGTTAGGGTTAGTGTTTGGGTTAAGGTCAGGGTTAGGGTTAGGGTTAGGGTTAGGGTTAGGGTTAGGGTTAGGGTTAGGGTCATGGTTAGTGTTTGGGTTAGGGTCAGGGTTAGGGTTAGGGTAAGGGTCAGGGTTTGGGTCAGGGTTAGGGTCAGGGTTAGGGTTAGGGTACGGATTAGGGTCATGATTGGGACAGGGTAGTGTACTTTGACGAGGGTTAGTGAGGTGCCCATTGTCACTTCTGCGCATGTCTGCCCTTTTTTGTGACTGCGCATGCGTCAGAAAGTTCCAACAATATTTCTAAGTACAGAGTATGAAAAGTGCCTTTGACCTCAATCTTCAAACAGTTGTAGAATGGATTTGAATAGAGATATTTTCATAAAGTTAACTGTTCCTAAAAGATGGAAAGGCGATCTAAAGGATGAAAACTCATTGGTATCACTGAAGTGTACGACCGCACTTTCCGACCTCACTGAAGAAACGTTTGTGCGAGAGTAAAGCCTAACCCCGAAATTAACACCAACTCCCAAACTACAAAAGATAAAGACTTGCGGTCTTCACCAGGGGCTTAATTGTCAAAAAGTACTACCCCTAACGGGGCCGATTTTTTAACATCAAGCCGAACGAAGCATAGGATCATGTTGAAATATTGAAAAGATCGACTATGAAAAGTACCAAAAACCATAACCTGACCCCCCATCCCTCCAAAACTTTGATTTTTGAGAAGTTCGTGAAAAAACTTAATACGAAAATCCAATCGGTTACCCTCCTAGACTTATCCTTTCCGAGATAAAGCTAGGCCTCCAAAACAACAATTTTAACACATTTGGGGTTTGGGTTAGGGTTAGTGTTTGGGTTAAGGTCAGGGTTAGGGTTAGGGTTAGGGTTAGGGTTAGGGTTAGGGTTAGAGTTAGGGTCATGGTTAGTGTTTGGGTTAGGGTCAGGGTTAGGGTTAGGGTAAGGGTCAGGGTTTGGGTCAGGGTTAGGGTCAGGGTTAGGGTTAGGGTACGGTTAGGGTTAGGGTTAGGGTTAGGGTTAGGGTTAGGGTTAGGGTTAGGGTTAGGGTTAGGGTTAGGGTTAGGGTTAGGGTTAGGGTTAGGGTTAGGGTTAGGGTTAGGGTTAGGGTTAGGGTTAGGGTTAGGGTTAGGGTTAGGGTTAGGGTTAGGGTTAGGGTTAGGGTTAGGGTTAGGGTTAGGGTTAGGGTTAGGGTTAGGGTTAGGGTTAGGGTTAGGGTTAGGGTTAGGGTTAGGGTTAGGGTTAGGGTTAGGGTTAGGGTTAGGGTTAGGGTTAGGGTTAGGGTTAGGGTTAGGGTTAGGGTTAGGGTTAGGGTTAGGGTTAGGGTTAGGGTTAGGGTTAGGGTTAGGGTTAGGGTTAGGGTTAGGGTTAGGGTTAGGGTTAGGGTTAGGGTTAGGGTTAGGGTTAGGGTTAGGGTTAGGGTTAGGGTTAGGGTTAGGGTTAGGGTTAGGGTTAGGGTTAGGGTTAGGGTTAGGGTTAGGGTTAGGGTTAGGGTTAGGGTTAGGGTTAGGGTTAGGGTTAGGGTTAGGGTTAGGGTTAGGGTTAGGGTTAGGGTTAGGGTTAGGGTTAGGGTTAGGGTTAGGGTTAGGGTTAGGGTTAGGGTTAGGGTTAGGGTTAGGGTTAGGGTTAGGGTTAGGGTTAGGGTTAGGGTTAGGGTTAGGGTTAGGGTTAGGGTTAGGGTTAGGGTTAGGGTTAGGGTTAGGGTTAGGGTTAGGGTTAGGGTTAGGGTTAGGGTTAGGGTTAGGGTTAGGGTTAGGGTTAGGGTTAGGGTTAGGGTTAGGGTTAGGGTTAGGGTTAGGGTTAGGGTTAGGGTTAGGGTTAGGGTTAGGGTTAGGGTTAGGGTTAGGGTTAGGGTTAGGGTTAGGGTTAGGGTTAGGGTTAGGGTTAGGGTTAGGGTTAGGGTTAGGGTTAGGGTTAGGTTAGGTTAGGGTTAGGGTTAGGGTTAGGGTTAGGGTTAGGGTTAGGGTTAGGGTTAGGGTTAGGGTTAGGGTTAGGTGTTAGGGTTAGGGTTAGGGTTAGGGTTAGGGTTAGGGTTAGGGTTAGGGTTAGGGTTAGGGTTAGGGTTAGGGTTAGGGTTAGGGTTAGGGTTAGGGTTAGGGTTAGGGTTAGGGTTAGGGTTAGGGTTAGGGTTAGGGTTAGGGTTAGGGTTAGGGTTAGGGTTAGGGTTAGGGTTAGGGTTAGGGTTAGGGTTAGGGTTAGGGTTAGGGTTAGGGTTAGGGTTAGGGTTAGGGTTAGGGTTAGGGTTAGGGTTAGGGTTAGGGTTAGGGTTAGGGTTAGGGTTAGGGTTAGGGTTAGGGGTTAGGGTTAGGGTTAGGGTTAGGGTTAGGGTTAGGGTTAGGGTTAGGTTAGGGTTAGGGTTAGGGTTAGGGTTAGGGTTAGGGTTAGGGTTAGGGTTAGGGTTAGGGTTAGGGTTAGGGTTAGGGTTAGGGTTAGGGTTAGGGTTAGGGTTAGGGTTAGGGTTAGGGTTAGGGTTAGGGTTAGGGTTAGGGTTAGGGTTAGGGTTAGGGTTAGGGTTAGGGTTAGGGTTAGGGTTAGGGTTAGGGTTAGGGTTAGGGTTAGGGTTAGGGTTAGGGTTAGGGTTAGGGTTAGGGTTAGGGTTAGGGTTAGGGTTAGGGTTAGGGTTAGGGTTAGGGTTAGGGTTAGGGTTAGGGTTAGGGTTAGGGTTAGGGTTAGGGTTAGGGTTAGGGTTAGGGTAGGGTTAGGGTTAGGGTTAGGGTTAGGGTTAGGGTTAGGGGTTAGGGTTAGGGTTAGGGTTAGGGTTAGGGTTAGGGTTAGGGTAGGGTTAGGGTTAGGGTTAGGGTTAGGGTTAGGGTTAGGGTTAGGGTTAGGGTTAGGGTTAGGGTTAGGGTTAGGGTTAGGGTTAGGGTTAGGGTTAGGGTTAGGGTTAGGGTTAGGGTTAGGTTAGGGTTAGGGTTAGGGTTAGGGTTAGGGTTAGGGTTAGGGTTAGGGTTAGGGTTAGGGTTAGGGTTAGGGTTAGGGTTAGGGTTAGGGTTAGGGTTAGGGTTAGGGTTAGGGTTAGGGTTAGGGTTAGGGTTAGGGTTAGGGTTAGGGTTAGGGTTAGGGTTAGGGTTAGGGTTAGGGTTAGGGTTAGGGTTAGGGTTAGGGTTAGGGTTAGGGTTAGGGTTAGGGTTAGGGTTAGGGTTAGGGTTAGGGGTTAGGGTTAGGGTTAGGGTTAGGGTTAGGGTTAGGGTTAGGGTTAGGGTTAGGGTTAGGGTTAGGGTTAGGGTTAGGGTTAGGGTTAGGGTTAGGGTTAGGGTTAGGGTTAGGGTTAGGGTTAGGGTTAGGGTTAGGGTTAGGGTTAGGGTTAGGGTTAGGGTTAGGGTTAGGGTTAGGGTTAGGGTTAGGGTTAGGGTTAGGGTTAGGGTTAGGGTTAGGGTTAGGGTTAGGGTTAGGGTTAGGGTTAGGGTTAGGGTTAGGGTTAGGGTTAGGGTTAGGGTTAGGGTTAGGGTTAGGGTTAGGGTTAGGGTTAGGGTTAGGGTTAGGGTTAGGGTTAGGGTTAGGGTTAGGGTAGGGTTAGGGTTAGGGTTAGGGTTAGGGTTAGGGTTAGGGTTAGGGTTAGGGTTAGGGTTAGGGTTAGGGTTAGGGTTAGGGTTAGGGTTAGGGTTAGGGTTAGGGTTAGGGTTAGGGTTAGGGTTAGGGTTAGGGTTAGGGTTAGGGTTAGGGTTAGGGTTAGGGTTAGGGTTAGGGTTAGGGTTAGGTTAGGGTTAGGGTTAGGGTTAGGGTTAGGGTTAGGGTTAGGGTTAGGGTTAGGGTTAGGGTTAGGGTTAGGGTTAGGGTTAGGGTTAGGGTTAGGGTTAGGGTTAGGGTTAGGGTTAGGGTTAGGGTTAGGGTTAGGGTTAGGGTTAGGGTTAGGGTTAGGGTTAGGGTTAGGGTTAGGGTTAGGGTTAGGGTTAGGGTTAGGGTTAGGGTTAGGGTTAGGGGTTAGGGTTAGGGTTAGGGTTAGGGTTAGGGTTAGGGTTAGGGTTAGGGTTAGGGTTAGGGTTAGGGTTAGGGTTAGGGTTAGGGTTAGGGTTAGGGTTAGGGTTAGGGTTAGGGTTAGGGTTAGGGTTAGGGTTAGGGTTAGGGTTAGGGTTAGGGTTAGGGTTAGGGTTAGGGTTAGGGTTAGGGTTAGGGTTAGGGTTAGGGTTAGGGTTAGGGTTAGGGTTAGGGTTAGGGTTAGGGTTAGGGTTAGGGTTAGGGTTAGGGTTAGGGTTAGGGTTAGGGTTAGGGTTAGGGTTAGGGTTAGGGTTAGGGTTAGGGTTAGGGTTAGGGTTAGGGTTAGGGTTAGGGTAGGGTTAGGGTTAGGGTTAGGGTTAGGGTTAGGGTTAGGGTTAGGGTTAGGGTTAGGGTTAGGGTTAGGGTTAGGGTTAGGGTTAGGGTTAGGGTTAGGGTTAGGGTTAGGGTTAGGGTTAGGGTTAGGGTTAGGGTTAGGGTTAGGGTTAGGGTTAGGGTTAGGGTTAGGGTTAGGGTTAGGGTTAGGGTTAGGGTTAGGGTTAGGGTTAGGGTTAGGGTTAGGGTTAGGGTTAGGGTTAGGGTTAGGGTTAGGGTTAGGGTTAGGGTTAGGGTTAGGGTTAGGGTTAGGGTTAGGGTTAGGGTTAGGGTTAGGTTAGGGTTAGGGTTAGGGTTAGGGTTAGGGTTAGGGTTAGGGTTAGGGTTAGGGTTAGGGTTAGGGTTAGGGTTAGGGTTAGGGTTAGGGTTAGGGTTAGGGTTAGGGTTAGGGTTAGGGTTAGGGTTAGGGTTAGGGTTAGGGTTAGGGTTAGGGTTAGGGTTAGGGTTAGGGTTAGGGTTAGGGTTAGGGTTAGGGTTAGGGTTAGGGTTAGGGTTAGGGTTAGGTTAGGGTTAGGGTTAGGGTTAGGGTTAGGGTTAGGGTTAGGGTTAGGGTTAGGGTTAGGGTTAGGGTTAGGGTTAGGGTTAGGGTTAGGGTTAGGGTTAGGGTTAGGGTTAGGTTAGGGTTAGGGTTAGGGTTAGGGTTAGGGTTAGGGTTAGGGTTAGGGTTAGGGTTAGGGTTAGGGTTAGGGTTAGGGTTAGGGTTAGGGTTAGGGTTAGGTTAGGGTTAGGGTTAGGGTTAGGG